>NC_090935.1:660322885-662722885 GCF_040938575.1 Ambystoma mexicanum | reverse complement strand
GCATCGGTTTTAAAGACACCCCCATAAATTTAGTCTAAACCACATTCAGTTCCCAAGCCGGGACAGGAGCCTTCACTCGCGGAAAAGTACTGAAGAGCCCCTTGAGCAACTCTTTGGCAAGTCTTTGAGACCACATTGAAGGCTTACTCGGGGCCCTGTAGCAGCATATGGCAGCCAGGTGCACCTTGATAGAGGCATGAGCTGGACCAGCCTTGGCCAAGGAAAGCAAGTATGGTAGTAGCTGCGGGGCTGTGACAAGCAGAGGGGTGATTTTCTGAGCTCGGCACCACACCGAGAAACTCTTCCACTTATGGCATAGCAAGTCAACGTTGAAGAGGCCCTGGCCTTGACAAGGATGTCCTTAAACTCTGCAGGAAAAGCATAGTGTACAAACTCTAGGGCTGCAGGAGCCAAGCCATGAGGTTCAGCGACGCTGGGTTGTGGTGCAGAATCGCTCCTCCCTCTCTGAACAGGTGGTCAGGCGGTCGTGGCATCTTGATGAAAGGAGCCGCCGACAGACTTAGCAGGTTTGGATACCAGATCTGTCGCAGCCATGCCAGAGCGATGAGTATCATCTTGCAGCATCACTGAGTGTGCTGATTACTCGTAGCAGGAATGGCAATGCAGGAAAAGCGCATAGGAACAGTACCACCCAAGGGAACGACAACACATACCCCATTCTCCTCGGTTCTGGGAACCCGCTGGCGAATTCCAGACACTTGGAGTTCACTGTCCTCGCAAAGAGATCGATCTGGGGTTGGTGTTCTTGATGCACGCCAGGTGAAAATGGACGAGAAACATGTCCTGACGAATGGCCGAGTGCCACAGATCCTGGACCTCTCTGGAGAGAGCTGCAGAGCGGGTCCCGTCCTGCTTCCGGATGTAGAACATGGTGGTGGTGTTGTCCGTGAAGATCCTCACCACCTTGCCCCTCATCAACGGTAGTAAGGATTTGAGGGCCTAGAAAATGGCCGGAAGCTCCATGACGTTGATGTAAAGGATTTTTTCTTCTGCCATCCAAAGGCCTCTGGCGTGCAATTGTCCAGTATGAGCTCCACAACATTCCAGGGAAGCATCTGTGGTGACTGTCTCCTGGTAAGGGTGGGGGGGGCATGGAATGGGGCCTCTTGAGTAAGGTGACAGCATACGCCCCACCACTGTATTGCTCGTCGGAACTCCTCGTTGAAGGTGATCTTGTCTGTCCAGGATCCTGAGACTTGCAGCCATCTTGCATCCAGAAACTCCTGAAGAGGCATCATCCACAGCCTGCAGTTGATGCAGGAGGGCATCATGCCCAACAGCGACTTGACAGGCGTTGCACCTTCCCCAGGATGGCTACCACCCTCTCCTCCGAGGGGGTCACTAAGCAAGCCACCGTGTTGAGCCATTCCCCAGAAACAGAGCGTTCTGCGATGGCTCCAAGCAGGACTTTGGATAATTTATGGAGAATCCCAGATTCGACAGAAGACGGACCTTCCTTGTCGTGTGCTGACTTGCCTGAACATGGGAGCGGGATCGATCAGCCAATCATCCAGGTATGGGTAAACGTGGATGCCCTCAAGACAAAGGTTTGCGCCACCGGAGTAAGGCACTTTGTGAAGACTCTCAGGACCGATTTGAAGCCGAAGGGAAGTGCCTGCATCTGATAGTGCCTTCCCTGGACCACGAACCGTAGGAACTTGCAGTGTTTCCGATGGATGGGGATATGGAAGTATGCATCCTCCAGGTCCAGTGATGTCAGGAAGTCATCTGTTCGCCCCCACAAACCCCTCCAGCCTACTTCTGCAGCAGCCTGTCTTGATACATTCTGGTTTCACCATCACCGTCATGTGGCCAATGCTGAATTTGACTTTTATGAACTTCATTGATTCACAGGCCATCCATCACCCTTTCTCAACTCTCGTGCTGGACTTCCTTTGCATCTTGTACTCATGGTGGCCCTGAATCATGCTGTTCCCATCTTCATCTTATATCCTTGCTTGCAACATTATGTGTTACTATTGACTTCTGCAATTGTATTCACTCTCCCCTCTTCCTTCTCCACTCTTTTTGGCTGCTTCCTCTCTGTTCTCTCCTCTCCCTTTCTCCCTTTTCCTCCCCTTACTTTCTTCTATGCACTTACTCTATCAGAATTGTCCCTGGACCTAGTATGATAGCAACCTCGTCTGTCTTCGACCCCCTCCCCTTACTTGTATCCCACCCCACCCAAACCCTATCTGAAATGTTGTCAGGCCTAGTACGATGGTCGCTTGTTTTGTTCCTCCCCTCCCTTTCTGCACCCCTCTCCCTCACCTTTTTGTTTTTCTCCGGCTCTACCAGAAATGTTGTTAGGCCTAGTGCTGTAGTCACATGCCTGTTTCCATTTCCTTCCCACTCTGCCCCTCCCTTCCTTATCTATGTCTTAGCACTTGCACTATCTGAAATGTCGTCAGGCCGAGTACGATAGTTAATTTCACATCCTTACTGTTCATGGCCTTTAAGAATGTCATTGTATTTTTCCTTGTTCCCTCCCTTGTCTGAAGCGCTTTGAAACACAATGTGTATAGGCGCTATATAAATAAACTTTCATATCATATCATATCTACCTCCAGTTGGCCAAGCACGTGCTGCAATGTAACCATCCTGGACTTTTGGGACTTCTTGTACTTGTTGAGGCGCTGCAGGCCCAGGATCGGCCTCCACCCCCCTGTCTTCTTTCAATCTAGAAAGTATCTGTAGTACACCCCAGAGGCACTGGGGACAGGTTCTATGGACCCCTTTTTTAACATGACATGGACCTCCTGCAGTAGCCCTGCCACATGTTGCTCTTGACGTGCTAAAGGTAGAATACGGGGACACCTGCACTGGAATTCCAAGGTGTGCTCCTGTCCGAGAGCATCCAGCACCCATTTGTCGGTGGGGTTGGTCTTCCACACGCTGATGAACCTCGTCAGCCGACCTCCACGTGGGTGCGCGAGTGGGGGCCTGAGTCCATGGCTGGTTCAGGCCTGCTTAGGCTCTGGGGTCCTGTCCTGTGGGTGGATCTGTCCTCCGCTGCTGTATGTCTGCGAGCGTCCATCGGACGCTTCCTGTGTCGTTTAAGGTGAAGGTTGCAGATAAGGGGCACTGTAGCCTTTTGGAGGACCTTCTGGATTTTCCCCTTGAGGAACGAAAGGATGACGACCGCCGTTGCTGCAGGTTACCCAGCGAACGCGCCATCTCTGTGTCCGTCTTGATAAATTGATGACTCGTCGACCTTCTTGCCAAACAGGTTCTCCCTGTCGAATGGCATGTCCAACACCTTCGACTGAATGTTCGGCCTGAAGTTGGTGGCTTTCAGCCATCCCTGCAGACAAAGAGACACTCCGTTCCCCATCTGAGGGAACCTAGTGTCAGCGATGTCCACTGCCACTGTGATGGCATGCTCCGAGGCCGCTTCCCCCTCCTGGAACAGCTCCAGAGCTTCCGCCTTCTTGTCGTCAAGGCGGAAGTCAACGATTGGTCACAGCTCGTACCAGAGTTCCCAGTCGAAGCGGGACGAAATGTCCAGCGCATACGCAGCTTTAATGGTGCTGGCAGCTGTATAAATAATTCTCTTCCCCATAGCGTCCAGTTTCTTTCCCTCCTAGTCGAGGGGGCACTGCAGATGATGACGATGGATTCGCAGAGCATTTCCTGGCCGCGGCTGCGACCACAGAGTCAGGTGAAGGCTGGGACCTCAGGCACTTGGAGGCAGAGTCTGGGACTCTGTACATTTTCTCGAGTCTGTCACGCTTGGGAGTGGTGGTACTCAGGTTGTCCAGGACTGCTAGTCCTTCCTCTCAGATATCGTCCAGCAAGGGAACGGACATAATGGTCCTCTGTCTGGACTTGTGCCTTTGATACAGGAACCCCTCCTTCGTCTCCTCAGGCAGCAGCTGAAAAAGCTCAGAGGCCCTGGACATCATCAAATGGAATGAGCCACCCTCATCTGGGGGTGAGGCCCTGTATGGGTCATGTACTCCAGCCGGTTCTCTGTCTGCCACAGTGAAGTCGTCTTGCACTTGCGTGGCCTTGGAGGACTTGTAGACGGAGAAGGGCCCGGCGTGGGAGGCATCCTCTGCTGAATATCTGTTAACAGCATGTGCAGCATGGTCAGACTGTCCAATGAAACATCTCTGGGATGAGCTGTCGCTGGAATATGAGCCGGAGGCTCGGGCTGATAAGCCTCCTCTGAACCAGCAGCTGGTAAGGTTCGTCTTGGGGTGAAACACCTCTCTGGCCCCCTTCCTGGTCTGAGTAGTAGCCCTCAGGCAAATCGTAACCCTCTTCAGGTCTAGTGTAAATGCGTCTTGGCACACCTGGTTCCGCTTTTATCTCTGTACCCCTTTTAGGGGACGTTGGGGTTCCACTCCTTCCCCTTTCCTGGGTCTTCCGGGGTGAAGAGGCTTCCGTCGCCTTTCCTGGGGGCTTTGTCGTAGCCGTGGCAGTAACCTCCCGCTGTGCCGGCAATGCCACCCACGGCGTAGCTGCTACCATGACTGCCTTCACAGTCTGCCTTCCATTCAATGAAGTAGTGGTCGTCGACGAGGTGGACGTTGATGACGCAGTTGTTGTCTTGGCTGCATGCAAAGTCAATGGAGGTAGAGAAGAGCCCACCTTGGACCTTTCCTTCGTCGCCTTCTCCTTCGATGATATGTATAGCTTCAAAGGGGTCAAGGATTTCCTCTTCGAGTGCATGACTCTTGCTGGTATGATATGATAAGATATGGCATTTGTAACGCGCCTATACACAAGCGTTTCAAGGCGCAACGAGGCAAGGAAGGGGGAACAGAGGGAACACAGAGACAACGATCCTACTAGGCCAAGTGACATTGAGATTGTGCAAGTGCAGCGAAGGGGGGAGGGGAAAAAGGCCAGGGGGAACTGGAGGGGGTAGTTCTTTAAGTGGGATCAAAACAATAACAAAAGTGTGGGCAGCAGGTGGCAGGTGCAAGGGTAAGTGCAGACAGCAGGTGTCAAAAAGTGCAGGTAATGGGACTGTAGGGTTATACATACAGACCCAAGTACAATCGTTGCCGGGAGGCAGTGCGGGTGTGCAACTGGGCGGGCAGGGACCTGGGCCCGAAATCAGAGGGTAGCCAGGTGTCCAGTGCAGTATCAGAAAGGAAATCAGCAGGGGAGTTGAAGAGAAAAGGCAGAAGCAGAGAGGAAGGTTTTGAGGTGCTTCCGGAACCGGAGATGGTTCTCCTTAAGTTTCAGAGAGGCAGGGAGGGTGTTCCAAAGGGAGGCTGCAGCCGAAGAAAGATCTACCACCAACTCGTTCCTTGAGAAGCGACTAACCCTGAGGGAGTTAGAGGTGGATGAGTGAGGAGCTAGAGTAGGAAGGTATTTACGAAGAGAGAGTTGCAGGTATTGAGGACCCAGGCCCCAGAAGGCCTTGTAGACTATGCAGAGGGTCTTGAACTTAATCCTTGCACCCACTGGGAGCCAATGCAGAGAGTTCAGTGCTGGAGAGATACGATCCCTGGGCTTGAGGCCAAGGACAAGTCTTGCAGTCCCGTTCTGGATGAGTTTCAGAGGGCAGAGAGTAGAAGCAGGCAGATTTAGAAAGAGGCCTTTGCAGTAGTCCAGTCTAGAGAGATCCAGAGCTCACAAGATAGTAAGCTTCTGGGAGAAGGAGAGGAAAGGAAGAATACCTCTGATGAGGTGCAGTTGGTATTTTGACTTATTAGATACACCAGAGATGTGCGGAGAAAAGGAGAGTGTGGAGTCGAAGATGACCCCGAGGTTATTAGCCTCACAGGTGGGAGCAGGAAGAGGGCCAAGGGAGGCCGGATTGTTGGCGGCACACCACTCCTGGATAGCAGACAGACTGTCAGAGATGAGAGAAGGAGAAGAGGTGGCAGAGGGGAGCCTGAAAACAAGCTGAGTTTCATCCGTATAGCACTGAAAGTTGGAACAGAGAGCAGCAATGCAGTGGGCGAGAGGTGCCAGGTATTGGTTGAACAGCCAGGGAGAGAGGTTAGACACCTGGGGAACACCACAGATAGAGAGTGGGATAGAGGAAAGGAAGGACCCAAGTTGGACCTGGGAGGGTCGATCAGAGAGGAATTAGGTGTCATGGCCACTTGCCCAGGATCACAGGAGCTGCACCATCAGGTTGTGGGAGCAAGGGGTAGCATGGTTCACACACGTCCCTTTGGGACTTTTATACACAGGGGGCCTGGTTGGACTCAGTCCTGGCGCCTCTGGCGCCAGGCTCATAGAGAAACATAAGCAAGACTCTTTATTATGGGCAGGAGTGCTTTTCAGGAACTTTCCACGTGTGTGCAGTCAGTCCGGGTGTGGCTTTCCATCTTGAGTGGCACGCTCAACTTCAAGGAGTGACAGGGTGTGGCAAGCAGAACAGAACTAGCAGGCGTGGCCTTAAGAAATCAGCTATAAAAGCCAACCCAAGGCACACGCTTCACGTTAATGTGCATTCGCATGCAGCGTAGCGCTCAACGCTGCCTGGGATAAAGCAGCACTTACCTTTGGGAATCCAGTCTCCTGGCCATACGCTTACCTCCTGGAGTCAGCATTCACCTGCATTCTTCACCGCTGAGCCTGGCGTCCATTCTTCATCCTCTGGAACACAGGATTTCAGCTCTGGGCACCGCAGCACAACATCTTCTTCATCCTCCGGCACGCAGGTCTTCAGCTCTGGGCACCGCAGCACGACATCTTCTTCATCCACAAAGGCAGACCCTGTAAAAGGACAAAAGTCAAGGTTAGACATTACGAACTTTCAGTTTGAGGTCGCGCTTGCAAAATTCTTCGTGCTGATCCTTAAAAGCTCACCTACCTGCTGCCGGACCACCGCGGGATGCTCCGCTTCTCATCTGCAGCCACCTTGTGCTCTGTAGCTCTGCTGGGCCGCAATCACACCTATTTGGGAGAAGGATAGACATTGTTACAGAGCTGACAACAGGCTCTGAGAAAGACAATACAAATACTTCAAGACAAAGAGAAAACTGAAAGACACTTACCAGAAAGGCGTGGAATAGTCGCAGCTGGACTGGACACCACGTATGAAGGACCAGTGAAGGAACTTGGTCCTCATTCTAAAACCGCCCCTGCCAGAAGCAGCAGGACGGAGAGCTCACCATTAATAATCTACAGGTGAGCCTTAATGGGTCGATGCATGCTCACTGAAACCACGCTATTGGAAGAATGGTTTGAGAGGGAATTCACTCACAGGCCAGCAAACTTAAGTCCTCTCATATCTACGCAGGAGCAGTGTTCCAATTCATCATAGCAGCCCACAGCCTATTTGCAGCAGGAGGAAGCAGACAGGGGTGTTCAACTTCCTGGGAGGGCTGCAACCGTGATCCAACGTCCCCAGAGAGACCCGGTGAGTGTAACACGAGGTCAGCCAGGCAAGTGCCTGATCTGTGATATCCAGGTTATCACAGAGGTGATTGAGCAGGATGGCATGGTTGACTGTCAAAGGCAGAAGAGAGATTGAGGAAGATGAGGAAAGAGGGGATATTAGAATCAAGGTTAGAGAGCAGGTCTTCACAGATGTTCAGGAGAGCAGTTTCCGTGCTTCTGGCGCCTCTGGAGCCAGACTGATGGTCATGGAGACAACCAACAGCCTGTGGTAAGGTCACAGTGGATGTTGTCGGTGATGCCAATCTCCTCCTTCCTGAGCCGGGACCTGCAACAGCGGCAAAACCAGTGGGATCTGTGGTCTGTGGCCTTGCCTTCTTTTGGACCTCTGCAGGCAGGGCGTCCTCAAATGACCTCGACCTCTTATCCAAGGGAGCTTAATCGTGGCACCGGCCAGCCCTGTGGGATGACTGATAATACCCAGAAGGCTCAGTCAGGGGCCTTACCCGACTTCAACCATGCCGCAAACCTGCTGCAACAGTCTTTTTTGGTCTTCTTTGAAAACCTGCAGCAGACCTCGCATCCCTCCTCATCATGGTCTGGATGCAGGCAGTAAAGGCCTTTTGTGGTGTCGATCCGCAATAAAAACATTTCTTAATCCACATTTCGCGCAGGGCTTGAAGCGGGGCATCTGCTTTCTTCGGTCACTGCAAAAAGGCACAAAGTAGGCCCAAGCCTGAGCAATCCGATAAAGATTCCAGATGAAAGGCGATAGATTAGCTCCCTCAAACTATCAGCCTATCTCGATTTTAGATGCCGATTGGAAGATCTTCTCCGGTCTCATATTGGCCGAATTAGAGAAATGGGCTGAGGTCAAAGGTATCATCCCGAACCAGCAGACCGACTTTAGGAGGGGACTCTCTACTTCTTTAAACATACTAATTCTGGGCTGTCTGAGCTCTGATTCTCTTAAAAAGGGAGGCTCCCCTCTGTTTGTAGCATGGGTCGACCTTTCCCAGGCCTTTGATTCTATCAACAGAAATAGACTATGGATCAAATGAAAGTTGTGGGGGCTCCCGGACTCCATCTATTTTAGTGGAATTGCATGAAGGATCTTCGCTAAGAGTCCGTTTGTCCAAACTGGGGGTCTTGTCGCAATCTATTCAGATAGAGAGGGAGGTGCGCCAAGGTTGCCTGTTGGCACCTCTTCTTTTTATTCTTTATCTATCGGACCTTGTGGAATGGTTGGGGAAGTCTGGTCTGATGGGTCCTAAATTTGGTAACCTGAAAATGAATTGGTTAGCGTACGTTGACGACATTGTTGTCTTTTATCAGACTCAAGTCGGTCTGCAGCGCTTACTAATTGCACTTTTGGAGTATGCAAAAGTTAATGAATTAAAAATCAATCCTGAAAAATCAAAGATTATCGTCTTTAAACATCCATTAAGGAAGATAAAAACCCTTTGTTTGGCCGTTAGACAATTCAGTAATTCCTTTATCCAAAGTGGTGATCTATCTGTGGTCTAAAATCACAGCTTTTCCCACCAGGCGTGATCTTCTCTCTGCAATAGACCTAAAGGTAGTGAACTTGGTCGCGCAGATGAAGAAAGTCTGCATTAAGTAATGTACATTTTCGCTCTTACCGCTTATGAAATTCTATGTTGGAAAGGTGGTTCCAGTGGTAACTGTTGGTATGGAATGTAATTCATTGGCCAATTATATTGATTGGGACAAGATTGAAAGTAAAATTTGGAAGAAGTACCTGGGTCTTCCAGACTGTGTCCCGATCTCTTGTTTAAGATTCGAGCTTGGCCTCATTTCCTTAAAAAATTGGTTGCAGTGGAAATGGATTTCTTCATACAGACTTATTCTAGTCGCCCCTCCAAATCACCGCTTTATGAGGTAGTCACTGTTTCAATGTCAAAATCATCTAATCTCTTATTAATTACCTTGAGGTCGAGATGTGTTGAACTACTTACCCTTTCTGACTCAGATGTTAATACCCTTATTCAAAATCCATCGAAAACTAAGGAAAGATTACATAGGATGGACTGGATCAGAACCATTGACAAAATGAGGAGTGCTAAAAAATCCTTATCCCCCTTGCTAATTGATAAACCTAGGTCTTTTTTGCCGCAATATCTAAAGAAATCTTCAGATGCGGGAACACAGATGGATTTCCTAAGATTAAGACTCAACGTGTTGTCGACTTTGGAAATCCTCCATGTTCGATATGGCGATCTCTATCCTACTGACCTATGTGACAAGTGCAGCGCAAATGTAACTCTGTCAATTCGCCATCTTTTGATTGAGTGTGCTGGGACCTGGTTTGTGAGGCTATCAAGATTTAAACGTTTTGTGCATGACCCTAACTCTCTTCTTTCAGACATGTTCTGGGACCGATTAATGTCTGGCAGTGAAGTGTTTCTTGCTTCTGACGTGGTTTCGTTTCAAAAGAGCTTAATTTGCTAGATAAAGGGGGAATACCGAACACCTCGCCAATAATTTGAGGATTCTTGCTTTGTTCTTATTAATTCATTGCTTTGTTATTTATTTGTCTTTTTTAAATTCTAATCTTACTTTTTTATTGTTTTTGATGTTCCCCTTTTATTTTATTTTTGCATTTTATTGTACTTTTTTGGGGGGTTTTGTACCTTATTTGTTCCTTCCGATGTCAAGTGTATGCATTTGGTTATGATTCTATTTTATACTGTGTAAAAAGTCATATTGTATTGGCAGTGCACAATAAATTAAAAAAAAAAGAAGCTTGATCTTCACTGACAACAGGTCCCTGCTGTTGGTAGTCGACCTCCGGTCAAACGGTGATTAAACAAATCGGTCAAAACTCAATTTTTTTATCCAAAAATTTGGATATAAGGAAAAAGTTCAGAGTGCACAAAGAGGACTCCCAACACTGAAGCGTGTGGTAAAAGTCTGAAGATGGCCCCCAGGGTTGGAGCTTAGGGAGAGGACTGTCGTCGATCGGGGGCAGTACGACCCAGAGGACAGGGGGTTGGTTTAGAGAAGAAAAACAGGTTTATAATGAAGGTAAAACTGTTTTTTCTTTTACTGAGGATTCCCAGCCTGACGGCGGGGAATATTCATGAGCAGGTGAATCCATGCCAGACCCCATGCTGGAGAAGCCAGGAAGCAGCGGAAGCTGGAGAAGCCCCTTGCGAATGACGTCAGATGAAAGAACGCTGCTGTACATGACCAGTGAGTGTATAGCCAATATACACTCTGATCGGGGGTCTCCGGTAACATTTAACAAAGACCTTTGCTGCTGCCGAGTGAGAGGCAACGTGATTAAAAGTACTGTTGAATGCCGGAATAAATATTATTGTATGAAGTGCAACCGATTGAAGGCACTTATGAATACCGCACAGAGTAAAAAGGCATTGAAAACACTTGTGAAGGTTGCACAAAGTCAGTTGAATGCTCACGAATGAAACAAAAGCAAAGTAGTGCATGAAACAAGAGTCAAAGAGTACAGTGTGTGGAACAAGTGAAAAAGGTAAAGCCAAAGTCCAGAGAGTACTAAGGAGGTACGAAGAGGAAAACTTAAAAGTGGCCCAAAGTCCAGAGGGGCTCAGACATGGCAAACTGAGAGGGAGACTTTTGTTGGCAAGAGACAGAGTTGTGCTTGCCCGAGAAATACAACTCGGAATAATAAAGTGCACAGTGGCTAAAGCAGCAACGGGACACTGTTTGGAGCATATGACACTGAGGAATCAACTAAGTATGACTGTCAGATGGAACCAGTGGCTAAGTGTTGATGGGAGCAGGAAGACAGGTTATCAGTTGTGTGACCTGTAATGGGTGGACCGTGTGGTCCAACAACTGCGCCTAGACCGAGTGCCCTATGTGGAAAAAAACAATGAAAGCATATTTGAAGTCAAGCTCATATGTTCCTACATCTTCGTTTGAGAAACTAAAATTAAGAAACAGAACTGTGTTGATTTTGAAAGCTGGAAGTTTGAACTCTTGGGGCAAGGAAACTCAGATTTGGGAGGCATCTCAAAGAACTGTTATTTTGGGAGCAAGAAGGTTTGAACAACGAAGGTGGAGTGGCCAGAATTGCCAGCCAAGACCTCAAACTATTCCCTTCACAAATCCACTGTACAGGATGCGAAATTCTATTACTCAAAATGACGCCTACTTACAACAGCTGCATTAATATTATTGTAATCTACAGGCCACCCTCGTTGATCTCAGACTTCAACGATGACTTAACCCTGTTACTGAACAACCTAAAAG
Organism: Ambystoma mexicanum; assembly: GCF_040938575.1. Classification (NCBI taxonomy): domain Eukaryota; kingdom Metazoa; phylum Chordata; class Amphibia; order Caudata; family Ambystomatidae; genus Ambystoma; species Ambystoma mexicanum. The sequence goes on along the minus strand of NC_090935.1, from coordinate 662,711,296 downwards.
CCCCTAACACAGGGACAGTACTCCTTGGTGACCTAAACAAATGGAGAGGGAACACCACCAGCCATTAAACTTGAGGATGACTTACAAAACTCTGCTTATATGGTGATAAATAAAGAGCCTACCTCTAAATCAGGAAACCAGCTAGACTGGCTCATAACCAACAATGTGGACATGTCAGTGCTGGGAACATTCCCTTGCATATGGACAGACCACCACGCAATAGAAGCCAGACTTATACCCAAACACAAAATTGTGCAAGGTAGAAACTTTAAAAAAATCACGCCCTCCATCCTATCAGAAGGAATTAACTACATCGTGAACATCACATCTGATGAAGATCCATGTGATAAAATAGTGTCTACTTACAACAGCCTCTTTCAGGAGCTTCTTGATCACCATGCTCCTAATAAAAACACATAAGTTAGACCCAATTCTAACCATCAAAGCTGGTTTAATGTGGAAACCATCAAACTTAAAAAAAGAGAAAAGAAAATTAGAAAGAATGTGGCACAAAGACCGCACTGAGACTAACAAAGATAACTGGAAGAATATGGACAACATATACAGATCAAAACTAACCGAACTAAAAAAATATTATCACAATGACCAGATCACTGCCGCTGTTAACTCAACAAGGAAATTATTTCAAATTTTGAAATCTATTGAAAAGCCTAAAAGCGTATAACCTCCGCCCCCCCCATTTCAACCCTCGACAGAAGACTGAACTGGTCCAGACAGCCTTCCAAAATAAAATCTTAAAAGCCTGAGAAACAATAACAAGATGCAAAGTCAATGACTCACCCTGTCCTTCTCTAACAAAGGAAGAAACTCCACAATTACAGGGCCCAAAATTCCAGTTAACCTCAATTTCTGTAGAGGACATGAAGTAAGTGCTCTCCACCACCAATTGCACCTCCTGCCCAGAAAACGCACTGCCCCTAAGCTAGTATTGGACAACGCAGAAACATTCTCCACATACCTCCGCAGAATGGTCAATACATCATTCAGGGACCGTAAAGTTCCAGTGGCAATTAAAACCGTCACGGTCACACCCCTGGCCAAAAAACCAGGCCTTAACCAACAGGATCCCCCAAATCTCCAGCCAAATACAAATTGTAATTTCCTTTTAAAAATACTGGACAAAGTTGCCACATGCCAACTTCAGGACTATGTTGACAATAACGACCTCCTCCACCCACAACAATCGGGTTTCAGAAGAGCCCACGGAACAGAATCTGCATTATTGGACCTTCAGTCTCGGATGCTAAGCATCCTGGATGAAGGAAAGGTGGGTCTACTGATCCTCTTGGACCTCTCGTCAGCTTTCGATTTACTAGATTGTCGGAAGCTCCGAGAGGCCCTGGACACATCAGAAAACTGCTCCCAGGATGCCCTGCGGGACGTACTATGGAACATATGCAAAACGGAGCGGTCAACATGCTGCTTTGGGTTATTTAAATCAACCATGCATCACTATTCGGGCGTATAGACCGTGACATGCTCTGTCAAAAACAAGGGATATGTACCTTATTAGCTTTTAATGTTTCCTCCTTCAAGGGCTATGGTATCAAGATAAGACAGACACAAGTGATAACAGTTGAAGGGTGTTTATTAGATTGTAAAAATGGGTGAGATAAACACCTAATCTAAACCTAAATCTAAGATGGGAGCAAGCGACTACCATCAAATAATAATAAGGCAGTCCTGGTGGCGTCTTGTCAAATAAAAAGGGCATCTACTAAAAAAAAACTATTGCCAATCTTTTCTGCTAAATTACAAATGAGTGTGGGATAGTGTTCACAAGAAAAGAAAAAAGTGGGGGCGCTGTTGAGCAGCTATCAAGATGGCCGACTGAACGAGGAGCTCCAGCCTCGCATAAATCTGAACCTCAAAGATATCCGTTTGTGCATAGCTGCTCGAAAATCAAATTGCAGCCTGACATTCATTAAGGCTTTGTGTATCAGAGGACGAGGTCCCGTGAGCAACCGCTTTGTTGTGGCGGAACTGCAGGCATCTGAATATCCGACTTCACCGCCGTCAGTGCTGTGCAGCGTGAGAGGAGGTGTTGGCACTCTGCTGCCGGGGTGACCATCCCCCGCTCAGACCTCGCTGAATATCAACCCGGCGGACAGTAGAGGTGTCCTGGTGCCTGACCCTGCCGAGCCGCCCCGACGGACCTATCGAGTGGCTGGGCTGGCTGCGGAGTGGGCCTGAATCCCCCTTACTGCGGTGTGAGGGGCGGACTACTGAGGCTCATAGCAGAAGTCGGAGCTGCCGGGCCGCGTCCTGGACGATGGGCCTACAGGTCTGACTCCACTCCTCCGGCGAGACCCAGACCCAGGCTGAAACACTCCACAGAGCCCTGAGATCCTATGCATGCACTCGTTGGGCCACAGCCTGTGAACCGCCAGCTTGGAGGCTTGCCCTCCCACACACAGCAACCAAGAACATAGTGTATACTAAGCGGGGGCCTGCACAGACCTCTCAAGTGGGGGCTCGGGCAACGGGGTGCACCCTGCTAACTGACTCTGTCTTCCTCCAGGCTGTGGATCTGCTACTGGGCAACCCCCAGACACCTGCTACGATCTCTGTGGCGCATGTGGCTGAAACAGACAGGCTAGCACAGTTGCCTAAGGCGGCCCGGTTCACGACATCACTGGATGCTGGGAAAGCTGAGCAGGGATGCCCCAGGCTCATGAGGCACTCACAAGTAACATTTGCCCTGAAGCACACCACCCCTGAATCCTTGCCATAACACCAATTGGTGCTCATTTGCTATTGTACCACCTGGGTGCTCTGTACAACACCACTGCTGGCTGACACCTTGTGTTCGGGCTCTACTCGTCCACCCTCCGGGCGGTAATACTTGGTTGGGGGGTCCCCGGCTCACTAACTGGATGCCTGCTGTCCCCGGTGATCGCTGAGTTGCACTGCTGACGCATTTAGGTTGGCCTCTTACTGATAATCACTGTCTGGCCCTCCGCTCAGGGGTGGGCAGTCAGCTCCCGGTGCGGTGAAGCTGTACAACACCATAAAGAGCTCCAGGTGACTACCCCTATAATATTGAACACAGGGCGGGATCACATCTGCGGGCAACATGACAGAGGGAGCGGATCCAAAAAGAAGGGCCCAATGGACACATACACAAGTACCCCTGCTAAGAACCCAGACCCCGTTGCGACAACACCTGAGGAGGGTCCCTCGGCATCCCATTCTACCAGGGACAACCATCTCCTCAGTGCTATGCAAAATGGCTTCCTGGCTGTAAATGTAAAGCTTGAGGACATTGTCTCAACTATTGGTTCTTTGAAATCCAAGCTTGAGAAGGAGTGGGCGCGCATTGCGGAAGGGGAGGCAAGAGTAAGTGAGACGGAGGACAAAACATTGAAACATGACCGTGACATTGCACACCTGCAGCAAGAATTCAGCAGAGTCTGCAACTAATGCAACAACCTAGAATCAAGGTCGCGGAAGAACAACATCCGAATTGTCGGGATACCGGAGGCCTCTTGCAAAGGCCCAATGGAACAATTTGTGGAAACTTTGCTGAAATCACTGTTCGATCCCACCAGATTCACGCAACACTTCCTGGCCCCCCGTCGCACTACACTGGTCAAATTATTAAACTATTGCGATAGAGACCTAATCCTATGCATGGCGAGAGAGAAGGGGACACTATGATTTGAATCTGCAGACATCCATTTATACCGGAATTTCGCCACGAATGTGCTAGCTAAACGCAAATCATTTGATCTAGTTAAGAAACTGCTACGCATCCGTCAAGTTCAATATGCCCTGATATACCCAGCAAAACTGTGTATACAACACAGTGGGATGGCACACTTTTTTGAAGACCCTGACGAAGCTACGGCATATATTGAATCCAAAATTACTATCCCACTGCCAAGGAGAGACCGCTGTTACGCTCACCTGGTATCCACGGGGACGCCACTCAGCCCTGGTTGGATGATATGCGCCTGGAACCCTCTCCCCGATCCCGGGTGGTGTCTTCTATGGAAGTCAAGCCTGAAATTACAGAAGGGCTGGGTTCAATACTGGCCGTCTCTGGTAAGGTCTCCCACCTCCCTTGGATGTGACCCTCAGGCCCTCTCCTCATCTTGTTTTGCTATAAGGAGTGCTCTCCGTCCTGCCCTCTTTGGCAGGGGCGCGTTGGCTCCAGTGGGCTCGGGCGACCGAGTTACTTCACTGGTGTGAGCCCGTTTAAGTGTCTTTAAGGTAGGTCTTTAAGGTAGGTCTTGCTGCCTAGCAGTTTTTGTATGCATACAGTTCTTGCCTTCCTTTCCTTTTGTGGTTAATGTCTTTTTCTTTCTCCCTAGGTGTGCAGGAGATTCGGCGTTTAGTGCTGGTTGGATTGAGCACCTGCCGGTAATGGATGGCGCTGCAATCTGGTAAGTAACGCGCTATGCGCAGCGCTGCTTCGCCTTGTATAAGCTAACCTGTGTTTTCCTCTTCCTTTGCAGGTCGCAGCGTTCTTCTCCGGCGGGCGTGATGTTCCGGGATGATGCCGGCCAAGAAGCGACTAGCCAGGTGAGGTTCTCGTGATGTCCGTTGCTTATGGAAAGCCGTGGGTATGCATTTACTAATGTTGTCTCTCTCTCTCTCTCCTTTTCAGGTTGCTTCGTTCCGGTAAGCACACAGTGCCTTGAAGATGTAGTTCGCTGGATAAGCGGCCCACAAATAAGCAGATTCAGGAATGAACGTCGGGCGGATGACAGGATGGAGTTTGCAGGTAAGATTCTATTAATGATGTTCTTTTTCTCCTCTGCAGGCTCATTGCTCCAAGGATTGCTGGAATCCAGGACACTGGACACGGTGAGCATTACGCTGCAAGCTGCAGAATAACACGAAGCGTGTTCTGTTGCTTGGGTGTGGTTTAAATAGCCTCCCAGTAAAGTAGTCCATGTAAAGTAGTCCCAGGCCACCACACCCAAAACACTATACCGCACAGCTCAGTTCTTGGGAACTGGGCTATGTGAGTGCCTCCATGTTGACTGCAGGCCTAAAGAAAAGTAGTCCCCATTCAAAGATGTTCTTCATACTGAATATGAGCCGACTCCAAGAGAGTCTTGGAAGAGGATGTAAGGCCTCTGAGGGCCTAATGGAACACCGAACCCTGGCCTTACCTGGCAGGTTGACTTGCAAGTGGGGGTCTGGGATAAGGGTCGTGACACGGGATAGTGGTTGCAGATCCCCCAGAGACAACAACGGACCAGACAACATTGAGAATGACTGACCCCCCCCCAATGTGGGGCTGGTCCTAATCCTGCAATGTGACTGGGCACAGGTAACTCCTACCGAAGGGCTGTGCCACACTAGTGGCCATCTAACTAGCCTTGCAGACGGCACACAGTGTACCCCCAGAGTGTTCTACAATGTTACGATGCATATTGGGTTTCATCATCCAGTTGGGGGAGATGATGTGGGTGGGGGGCAGGTAAAGTTTGGAACCTGTTCATGAATATTTGTATTGTATGGACCTACAGTTTGGGACCTACATGTATAAGTTGAAAAGCAGGTGCAAACTAGTCCTCGATTACAGAACACAGTCATATCCTAGGTATAGCCCGACAGTGGCCGGGCCAGAATTATGTTCATTACAGATATGCTGGGCACTAACATCACGTTTATGTCATGGAACATTTGCGGCCTCAAACACCCTATTAAGGCACACAAGGTTGCTGCTTACATAAACAGGCAGGCAACCAGAGTGGTGATGCTACAGGAGACTCATGCCCAGGGGCCCACTACGCTAAAGCATGGGGCCCACAATGCTGCTTCACTAATTATTTGTCCCAGTCCCCTGGAGTGCTAACACTGATCCATCGATCTGTACAATTTCAGGAGACCAAACAGTGTATAGACACACAGGGCAGGTATGTCATGCTCTGGGCGTCTTAGCAGGTGTAACCACTACTCTGGTGAACACCTATAGTCCTAATATTGACGACCCGCAGTTCCATGGCCAGATTCTAGATATCCTGCTCAGAAACCCGCACTCACACATCATATGGGGTGGGGACTTTAACCTGATCATCAACTGCGTCATGGACAGAGCCAGGCCTGCACAAAGGGAACTGTCTGCCGCGGCACAGATGCTGTTAAATGTGGCAGAGCATTTGGGTTTAACGGATGCATGGCGGACTCGTAACCCAACCACTCGAGAATACATATTCTACTCAGCAGTCCACGATGCGCATTCAAGGATAGACTTTTGGCTGATTCCCACCTCACTCATGGTACGCGAAGTTTAGTCTAAAATTCTCCCTCGCACTGCTTCTGACCACTCACCTGTCGTTCTGACCCTGGAATGGAACCCACGCCCCACCTCACGGCTGCTCTGGCGCATGCCCCCCACATGTTTGGCAGATCCAGCTTTCCTCGAAGGTCTATACAACAGATCGGTATAATTCTTCCTCAGGAACGAGGGATCTGTAGACCCCCATTGCATGGTGTGGGAGGCCTACAAAGTATGGATTAAAGGAGAGATCATCTCCACTGCCTCTGGCACACTTAGGGCAACAAGGCGGGAAATGGGTGGGGAGGAGGTTGACCTTAAAAAATTGAGAGATGAGTACAGCAATACTCATGACCGTGCCCTACTGGGATGCATTAAGGGGAACCTACTGAAGTTCAGGGAACTGGCTGATAGAGAGGTCCAATTGTTACAATACCTTGCGCGGGCGAGACGATACGGTAAGGCCGACAGACCGGGACGCCAACTGGCGAACGCGGTCAAGAAAGAGGCTGGTTACAACATATCACAGGTATTATTGGCACAGTTGGCACTACTTTGCATACTCTGGAACAGGTAAATTCCAAATTCCATAGGTTTTACAAATCCCTATACACAAACTCGGCCATTAATCAGCCACTAACCACTGATGAGATCATTGAAGCTATCAAATGCCTCCCCTCTAACAAGGCGCCGGGACCCGATGGTCTAGGGATGGAGCTCTACAAAGAATTGAGCTCCACCCTCGCTCCCCAGTTGCTCCAACTATGGGAGGAGTCACTCCTAACTGGTAAACTTCCTCCATCAATGTCTGAAGCACAGTCCTGCTGAAGCCCAATAGACCAGCCTCAGATATGAGCTTGTATAGACGGCTGTTCCTAATCAACTCAGACACAATGATTTTTTACCAAACTATTAGCCACTAGGCTGCTTCCACATATGGCAACCCTAGTGCACCCTGACCAATCAGGATTTATCCCCGGGCGGACAACGGCATTCAACCTACGCAGACTCTTTGGCATCATTTCACAACTCAACCCAAAGGCGCAGGCGGTGGCTGCTTCCCTGGACACCGAGAAAGCTTTTGACTCGGTCTCCTGGCAGTCCCTGTTCTCGGTACTGTGCCACATAGGTCTGGGCGAATTTTACATCCAGTGTGTCCGCTTAATATATGCCTCCCCGACAGCCAGGGTCCGAACTGGGTCCACGCTGTCCCCAATGTTTTTGCTGGAGCAAGGCACGAGATAAGGTTGCTCATTGTCCCCATTACTGTTCGCCCTTACTATAGAGCCTCTGGCTTGTATCATGCGCCTCAGACACATGCATCGAGGCTTACAAATGACAGGCCCGACACACATTATTTCATTATACGCAGACGACTCTCTGCTATATATCAGAAACCCTGCCACGAACCTAGCTCCGATTCTGGACGAGGTCCGCAAATTTGCCATCTACTCGGGATACCGCATCAATGAGGCCAAGTTGGAATTATTCCCCTTAAATGAGGCCACCACCCCTCTCCCTAACCTAGAAGGATTTCGATGGGCCCAGAGTAAAATGAAATATCTGGGTATAATAATCACACGCCAACACCACTCACTGTTACTCGAGAATCATGAACAATACATGCACTCACTAAAGGTCAAGCTGAATATATGGGCTAGGCTGCCAATCTCACTATATGGTAGACTGTCCCTCCTAAAGATGATCATAGTCCCGAAATTACTGTACTATTTCACCAATATCCCGGCATGGCCAGGGCGCATATTCTTTGATAAATTGAGGTCCCTCGTGGTGGGCTTCACATGGGGTGGTGATACACAGTGGATGAGATGGGAGGACATGACCAAACCATATGATCGGGTGGGGGGGAGGTCCAAGCACCAGTCTTTGAGCTATAGTATAAAGTGACACAGCACATTTTGCCGGACACCGGTACCCCTCACACGATCGACCACTACATACAGGCCTGGAGGAATAAAGCGCATCCCCATCTAACTTCCGCACAATAGTCCTGGGCAACCGACACACTGACACCTGCACTTTCGACCCGGTTCGTATGACCGCCAATGCCTGGACCAGGATATTTAAGTGACTGAACGTCACAGTGCCCTATCTGGGAGCAATCCCCCTTTGGAACTGCCCGGGACAACCCCCAACATACGACAAAACCATTTGGGGTATGTGGGATACATATGGCACATTGACACTACATGACCTCTTCCTGGAGGGCTCATTTGACACATACAAAGACTTTTCTGAGAAGTTGGGCACTACCTCCATAAAAAAGCTACAGTACTATAGAATCAGAGCGGCCGCCAAGGCGCACTGGCTGTCATTTCCGGTAGAACCAGAGGAATCCAAAGTGTTGAATATGGTAGTGGGGGTGGGGGGTGCACCAGGAGTTTGGTATCCAGATTACACAAAAAAAGGCCAAAACACACTGACACAACCCCTGAAAAGTAAAGAGAAATGGGAGGCGGACATGGGAACCATGCTAGATGATACACAGTCGACCAGTTGGTGCCGCCTGACTAAGGAAGTGTACCTCAATGCCAGGCACAGACTCATGCAATTTAAGATTCTCAACAGACTACATTACACTCCCGCGAAAATGGCCAGATTCGCATCATTAATGGTCGCGCATGTGTTAAATGGTATGCAGAAGTGGCTGATGGATATCATATGTACTGGGACTGCACCAAGGTAGCCCAATGTTGGCAGGAGGTCGCCGCCGTACTGCAGGAATGTACAGGAGTCCCCCCCGCATTTGGCACTCCCTAAATACCTGTTTGGGGATATAGAGAAGATATCAATTAAATTGAGATGTCCATTTAATTTGGGCTCTTTGCTGGCCAAAAAATGCATATTATGTAGATGGAAGTCTAGAACAGTCCCAGACATTAAAATGTGGGTCCAAGAAATGACTTACGCCAACGAATGTGAAGAAGCCTATGTGTCACTTGTTACACCATGTTGTAGACCCAAGGACATTTGGGACCCATTCTGAGAATACTTAAGTGCACAGAACAATGTATAGTAATGCCTAAACAAAATGTAAATGTAACCAATTATATGACTTGTATGACACTCTCATGTACATATACTAGAACCCTTGGCTGATGAGTATTATGCAACCCCTGATGAAGACTGTTGTGGAGAATGTATGTTTTTACTGCACTTGAAAATAAAGTTTAAAAAAATAAATAAAAGAAGTGTTCACAAAATGATAAGTCAGGATGTTATCGCCGGGGTCTCCCTTCCCCACGTTTTCTAGCACGGGACAAGGCGGGTCTCTCGAGCACAGCAAACTCTGGGGCTTCTTCAGCATGAGCTTACAGTTCTATTCAACAATATCAGGACCTTCTGTGGCCAAGTCTTTTCCCATACAAAGTCTCTTGCCTCAGAGGGTATAATAGACCAAAAACAACAAACAAAAGTTCCTTTTCAGTAATCTTCACGTTGGGTGAGTTTTCTTCACCCTTGGATCCCCCTCAGCTGGGCTCCGATCCGATTTGCAACTTTGGCCTCCCTCAGTCAGGTTCACTCCGGCCTTTCACTCACAATCTCAGCAACTTGTAATCTTCAAGAATCTAAATGTCTGTTTAAACAATCATTCATTGTGGAAATCCCTCAGCCGGGTACACATTTGTCGACAAAATGTTCATGGGTGTATCATGGTTCACCCTGATCCACAGGCATCCCTCAATCGGGTTCACGTTTGCCAATTTGAACAACCCACCATGTGTCAAAGACTTTCGAATGTATGAGGGATTTTACTTGACCCTTGTCTGATCACTTTGACACTACACACAGCCTCCCTTTAGGCCCCTGGGTCCTTATAGTTTTGTTAGCCAAAAATCTCTCAATTCAATACTTTCCCTTTCTGTCAGCAGAGGAATACCATATAGAGTCCTTTGAATGAGCGCCCACGTGGCGCCGGACCACTATGTCTGGTTCCAACTTCACTCACAAAAAGACCTCTGTCTATTATCTTCTTTCTGTATATGCAATACTGCCACTGCAAGTTTGGGCTCAACACATTCCGGTTCGCTATCACTTGCTTCCGACTCACCGGCTGGGTTGAACTCTTTGGCATTTCCCTTTGTCATTGGAGTCAAGGACGGTACCACGATGAGAACCGTTTCTCCCTGCCCAGGCAATCCGTGCAGGGGGGTTCCACGTACCGCGGACATTCGATACGCCACTCACCAGCTGCGACTACCGGTCTTATGCTTGCTTTCACTGGGGCTTTGCACGTCTGGGTTGAAAAGGGCAAGGGCACTTCCCTCCTGGTCATCCTTTCCAATCTTTCCGCCTTTCTCCTCCTCTTGAACTGCTGTACCAGAATGGCTGCTTCCTCGTGCATTCAGCCTTGCTCGAAGTGTGCTTTTCTGCTCCGCTTTTTATCCCTGCGGAGAACAGAATGGGCCGTCAGGTGTGTGTAGTTATTGTCGATTGCCTGACTCTGCCTGACCCTTATGTCGGGACATGTCAGGTAAACGACTCCGGTGTTAGTCTGCTGTTTTTCTTGGTATGAAAAAGTGTTTGTGTCGGAAAAGATGTTATGAGGAATTATTTTCATCATCCTAGCGCAGTAGGTAGATTAAAAAAAGTGAGATTTGTAAGGTTTGTGAAATTAATATGGGGGATGGTGTTTGGTTAAAGCAGACTGGGAATTTGGTCAATAATAATCAGAGGGACAGGGAGGAGAGTGATTGGGAGTTTTTAGGAAGGACACAGGAAAACAGGGATTCTGGGAGATGTTGTTTCCAAGTGCAACAGGGTTTGGTTTCCTAGGGGATTTACCATATAGGGAGGTGTAATTGGATCTAGGCAAGGGAGATTCATTGAGTGGAAGGGAGGTAGATGTGGTACAGCCTACAAGAGCCTCAGGGACTTCGTCGTCCTCACCTTCTTCTCTGGTATAATATCACGTCTCACCTGGGGTATTCCCTCGAGCACAACCCCGGTCTGCCCTACCCAGGTGATCCTCGCTCGCTCGTCCACCCCCGGGGTTGGGATCTGAGAGCGCAAGCCCTTACCTGGTGTAGTGATACACAAAATTGCAAATTAGCCAATCAGGTCTTTAGATGACAGCATTAGCCGCTGAAAGCCAATAGTTTATTCAAAGTATGTGCCAAAAATGCTGACAGTAGTCTGTTGTAGCACTTCCATTATGCAGTAGTGAGCTACAAGGAATATGCAGGCCTAGTAGGGGTGGTAGGTCACATTATGCATTGTAGATAAACAGGCAGGGCGAAGGCCCCAGCTCTGTAGCTAATAGACATTATTGGAGTGTTTGGAACATTATGGCACCTATATAGTGCTTAGCCAGTCTTAAGCGCTATGAAAACTAAGCTATGAGTGCATGCCTTTTAGAGCTTGCTCACATGGGGTTAATTCATCTCGGCTTCTCTTAGAATATTCTGCCTTTCTAACTGTAGCCCTGCATGGCTTCGTAAACTAATCTTCCTTTCTCTGGGAAGGCACTGATAAGACATTCCTGAGCTTTCGCGCAGATGGGCTCCAAGCAGGGAGGGGCACAGAAAAGGAGCACAGTGGAAATTCACAGAGTTGGGTTTTTCCATGAGCAAGCCTATATTTTGCACAGGGAAAGTTCTGGAACTGTGCGTCATGGACTGACAGCACGAGATTATAAAAATGCATGCCCACATGACTCAGGTGGGAGATCGATCTGTGGACTTGGTTCGAGCAAGATCAAGTGTCCGGAATTTGTGGCTCTGTCGGCACCCTACAGCGCTGTCCTCTGAGCGGGGCTTGTTACAGCTAGCTTATGAGGGCCAGGGTCTCCCAGTGCTGATTGAAGGGGCGTAAGACTGTGTTTCTCTATGTTTCTCTAAGTTCTATGTTTCTCTATATTTTGCATTTCTCTAAGTTTTGTGCTTTGTAATCTTCTCTAACTTGAATCCCAAGATGTTGCTGAAATTCACTGTTTAGAATAAATACTAAAACTTTTTGAAGGTGTCATTTGTCACTAGCATGCGTTCACTGCTCGGCACAATAGAACCTGTATTTTGGGCTGAATTGGGTAATTTTTGCTCCCAAGGGCTGGTCCCGAGGAAGATTTGCCCAATATCAAGACATTTGGTGGCAGCTTGGGGATTTGTGCAGACCAGTGCCTTGCTGTGAAATGACAAATTGTGTGAGAGAACACAGTGCACAGTGAGGAGCAGGCTGTCGCATTTCCTTGGTGGTCTCACTGAAGCTCTGAGACACAAGACAGCAACGTTGTGTCGGCTTGCCGTGGCCGATAGCTTGTGTGGTTAAGAATCCCTTCAGTAAATCAGTCGTGGCTGATTTATTTCTTGGGAATGGTGCCAGGGAGCACATGGCGATAAACAAGCGGGAAATGGCTATGTTTAAAGCGCTCTGATGAATGGTCAAGAAAGATTTATGTTCAATTAGGAAATAATTTTATCATGCGGTTTCCCCAAGTTTAAAGTTGTAATTTGAAATGCAAAGTGAGACGGAGTTCTCAACTCTATTCTGTCATGAGGGTAGGAAAAATAGTTGTGAGGATTTGACATGCAAATTGTGAATAGTAATTCAACCATTGATTCAGCCCCAGTGTGCTAGCGAGTGGGGGGCTGTAATGTAAGGAGGCGAAGGTTCGCTTTTTTAATGTATGCTTTTGAAATGCTCACATTCCTGAAGATAACGTGGGAATGAGCCGTGTTTAGGAGAAAGAGTAACATCTGTGCTGAGAGCCTAAAGGGTTTGTTTTTCTTTTGCAACTGTAAATTCCATGTGCTGGTGGTGCATTCTGTTTAAGGAAACACACTAAAATGGCTACATTGCATTTTAGCTGTGCCATGTTTACAAGGGGTGAGAGACTCACTTAAAAAATAAAGTGAGTGAATAGTATTTGGATTTTCGATTTTTGTGTATTGATTTGAAATTGCAGAATCAGTTTGCAATGGTTGTGGGGGGAAAAGACAATTTATATTTTTCTAAATTGTCCCTGGAGTATTTTTGACTGTTCTCATGCTATGCCATGGATTTGTACTGTTGCGTTATAAGTGATGTATGTTTTGGAAATAGTGACCTGTTGACTGCGGTACATGGTGAAAAATGTTGTTGACACATTAACAGCCCACAAGCAATATAGAGTGTGGGTTGCTCTTGCAGGAAGAAAAATGTGCAGGGAGCTGCACTACACATGGCATGTTTTAAATGCACTGAAATAAGTGGTTACATTCTGGCAATGGTACAACAGAATGACAAATCTGTGTGTGATAAGACAGCACAAAGATTTAGTGGGTTGTGGGTTCTTTTTAAAGATCGCACATTGCATTGGAGTGAGTTTGTGAAGCCAAACTACAAGGTTACAAGGAAAAAGAAAAAAGAAATGTATGCCTTTAAATGGAACATTGATCAGTTCAAAACAGGCTAAAAGACGCTTTGACATTTTGGCAAAATTACATGGAGTAGAATCTGATGACAAGAAAAAGTGCCTCTTTTGAAAATAAGAGTCTTGCTGTGTAGAGCTTGTGCCTTGAAGATAACTTGCACTGTCTTGGGTGAGGTGCGCGAGGAAAAAAAAACACTGTTGGAGGAAGGCAGAAAAGCAGAATACTGCGCTCCTGTTCAGTGAAATGGTGTTTACAGAAGCTGGCAGATATGGGAGCTTTTCTGAGTTGCTGAAGCAGTGCAGGAAATAGTTAATCTGGATGAACTGTCTGAAACGAGTGCCTTCCATTGAAGCCGCCACAGTTTAAGAATTATAGGCAAAGAGATAAGTTTGCTGCTGCTCATGGCGCTGCCATGTGCACAGGAAAGATAAACAATGACATTCCTGCATTCCATCCCCTGTGAGAGACACCGTCAGTGTGAGCAAAAACTGAGGAGGGGGGTGCACAGACAGAATGCTGAAACAGAACTGAAGGCAATAATTGCTGTGAGTGAGAAATTGAAAAAGAGCGCAATCTACCTTACACATGCTGATGTACGCATGCTGACACTGGCAGGCAATAACGGAGCTGATCAGAAGTAAAGAATTTGCCCAGTATTAACACTGGAAGGAAAACAAATGCTGCATGCAGAATGGCAGACGGGCACATCGCATCTGAACATTTGGGGAACCTGTGCATCTGTGAATGGGCTAAAAAAAAAAAAGACAGCTGCCCATTTCAAGAGACATTGCCGTGCAAGCTGCATCCCCATGCGCCATGTGATGTGAACTGAAGTAAAGCACTGTGCACTGGAGAAGAAACCTCTAGGCGCTTTGAGAAGTGAAAATACACAGCTGGCAAAAATGCAAGCTACATTGCCAGGGCTGGAGTAACTGACAAAGACATTATGGTGTTCCAGATGGAAGCAAAACTGACAAAGGTATCCGTTTTGCAAGAGACAACATGCAGAACTGAGTATAACATGAACACTGCACATTAGCCATGATCCAGAAGCCTCACGGCTTAGTGCAAGAATGAATGATTTGTTGAAGCAAATAAAGAAACTGATTTAGACTATCGCGCTCAAAGGGGTGGCCCAAGAAATCAGCAGACACCCTTTGGGAAAATGACAAGTGGAAAACCAGAGGCTTGAAAGACACTAGCTGTATGGAGAAAAATAAACAAAGCTGCTTGTGCAACTGCAGGCGGTATGGGACTGAAAGACTTTACCTTTGAAATATGGAGTGATGCCAGCAGGGCAACCTACATCAAGATCATGAGACACTGGAAGCAAGTTGGCACCTGGCATTCGTGATCGCTCTGGTGACAAAGAAAAGCATTGATCCATTGAAAAGTGCGACCTGGGTACTTATTATATGGCTTTTGTAAAATAACAGATCAGTCTGAAGTACCATTGACCAACTAGGATCGCATTGCACAAATGAGTTTGTGATTAGGCAGTTACACCCCGTATGGTTGAGTGCAAATAAGCCCCCAGAAACATGCAGAAGGATGACCAATAATTGTGGTAGCACTGATAAAGTGTGTAGTTACCTGATGAGACTTCTGATGGTGGGGGTGGTGTGAAGGGAAGGGGTGGATAACGCTGATATTGTAATTTTGATGACATCCTAACATGAAGAATAATGACATTGTACTTTTGATGAAATCCTAACATTTCTGTTTGTATTTTGCCTAGGCAAAAAACCAAGACAGTTGCGTGCCATGATTGGGGTAGATGTGTGCAATTTGCGGGTGACACTGATCAGTCAAGCAGACGCATTCTCAGAGAAAGCAAGTCACTGCGAGATGATATGTGAACTTTGAACCTGTCCTGCACCGCACTCAATGCGGCTAACATGCATGACGTATGAGGACATTTGTTCTGCAACCTGCGAAAGGTGTCCAACAGAGTAATAACTTTTGCTGAACTGGCACGGTGCAGACTTGGCTAGTTATCAAACATTTGATGCTGCACATTCAAATGATTCAGTTGCTGGAAATAACTTGGTTGGTATGTTTTGCCTTTCTTGGTTAAAGGACTGTGGACAATGGGTTGTGGACTGTAACATCATGCGCCACAAACAGCTGTGTGACACAGCACTTAAATGCTAACACATTGCAAAATGGTTTTTAAATGCACTTTTTGAGATGAATCTGAAAAAACGAAATGTTTTGCTCTTCCAACTGAATTGCTTTAACCAGAGATATTTTGCCTTTTCTAAAACTACTACGTTGCACGTAGGCGGGAAAATGATTTATGAATTGTTGGGGCAGCAGGATTATGCAAGCAGGAGCGTAATTTATTTTGAGATAAAATGAGTGCGCACATCAAAGTCAGCTGTGCGTTGGTTAAGGTTCTTCATTTGTAGTAATGCTGCCAAGTGTGTGAGCCCTAATTTGAGATGGTAACCTTTGAAACACTGGATACTTTTACAGCCAGCCTTAAGGCGGGTAAAATGAAACCATGACTGACTTGATATTTGATTTTATGACACAGTGTGTGACACGGTTTTTTGTTAAACCAACCAGTTTCATGTTTTTGTGGGGACAGCTGTCTCCAGCACACTAATGCAAAGAGTCACCTTTTGATTGTAGACATTTAGAATAATTCCTTGGAAAAGCGCTACAAATGAGTATTCGCATGGAATTGCTAGCGTACTGGCCTGGCACATTGTCGGGCATCTTTTGTCACTGACTCATATGATTGGTGCCTATGAAATCCTAGGCCCAAATGTTTCAGTGAATGGATCCAACAATTTGTTTAATTTGTTTAATGTGATGTTTTTTCTGACCAAGAACTGCAGCGAGTGTTCTCGCCAAGATTTTATGGACTATAACTTGACTATATGCATTTCACACAATGGTGTGATGAAACAGCCACTGCCGGATGGTAGTATGGTGTTTGTAGCTAAAACTAATATTGTATATGGTAGATATCCCAATTGGAGAAGGGTATTCTCCAAGTCACACAAGGTAGAAACTGTGAACATATTAGATTTTCCAGTAGTAAGGCAACATTTAAATTGTAGGCTGGTAATGCACACCTCTATTATTACAGTGATACACTTAGACATAGATTTATCACGAGGCAATGTTTCCTTAGTACTACCAAGCTGCTACAAATGGAGTCCATTTCTATGGCCCATCACCAGAGTGCGCGTAGCTAGGGAGCTTGATTCATTAATTGCGGGAGCAGCGGGGAGTAACAGGAGCTTTATATGCTTTTGACATAGAAACTGCGCAATAAGCTAGCCACTATGGGTTCTGATGCCAGCTCTGCTATAAAACCTCTGGCCTAGTGGGGCCCATTGATATGCCCAACACTGCTACAAGTATTGGCAACCACTGGAGATGGCAGAATTTTAGGTATGAAGACATTTTTTCTGCCATAGGGCAGGTCAACAAGACTGCTAAATACACACGATGCATTTTATGGCAAACATTGTTAAATCAGCAGGTGTTGGCTTTTCGCTCCGAGTGGGGGCGACCATCCTCAACCCACTGGCACACAGAGCTACAGTTACCAGCAAACATATGGATCAAATTGCTTGCTTTTGATTGCATGAATAACACATGCCATGCTTTAATGCAAATTAGTAGAATTGCTTTTTCATTTAGATAACCTGGTGCCCATGGGTTCACCTTGCTCATGAAATTAGATGGTTTTTGGTTGGGTTCCACATACATGGGGGAAGTGTCTAATCACACAGCCCATAGTCACGTCTGAATGCCCTGGGATCAGGGGGAGGGTAGGCCCTTAGAGTGAAAGGCTGCCCGGTTTAGAATTGGTAACCATACATAAATGCAATAGTGCATTGTAGATTAGACTACACCGGATTGCCTTGACATTCTAACTGCATGCTGCTTTTTAACTGACAATCAGTTATACAATAATTATTTAGATATTTTTGTGTAGGCCAGGTTTTGGCTAGAGTAAATGTCCATGTTCACTTTGTGTAGGTATTTTTGTGTAGGCCAGGTTTTGGCAAGGGTATATGTCACTGTTCACTTTGTGTACATTTTTGTTTAGGTAGTGTTTTTACTAACCTTGCATGCCACGCTGACTAACCGCTAGAAGATAGTTTGCTTAAACCTCTTGCAAAGCCCCAAGGTCTTTATCACTGCACTACATACTATGTTGATGGGTATTAGTCAGCATTGTCGCACACACTTTGAATAGGGGTGGAGTGTAGTGATACACAAAATTGCAAATTAGCCAATCAGGTCTTTAGATGACATTAGCCGCTGAAAGCCAATAGTTTATTCAAAGTATGTGCCAAAAATGCTGACAGTAGTCTGTTGTAGCACTTCCATTATGCAGTAGTGAGCTACAAGGAATATGCAGGCCTAGTAGGGGTGGTAGGTCACATTATGCATTGTAGATAAACAGGCAGGGCGAAGGCCCCAGCTCTGTAGCTAATAGACATTATTGGAGTGTTTGGAACATTATGGCACCTATATAGCGCTTAGATAGCCAGTCTTAAGCGCTATGAACACTAAGCTATGAGTGCATGCCTTTTAGAGCTTGCTCACATGGGGTTAATTCATCTCGGCTTCTCTTAGAATATTCTGCCTTTCTAACTGTAGCCCTGCATGGCTTCGTAAACTAATCTTCCTTTCTCTGGGAAGGCACTGATAAGACATTCTTGAGCTTTCGCGCAGATGGGCTCCAAACAGGGAGGGGCACAGAAAAGGAGCACAGTGGAAATTCACAGAGTTGGGTTTTTCCATGAGCAAGCCTATATTTTGCACAGGGAAAGTTCTGGAACTGTGCGTCATGGACTGACATCACAAGATTATAAAAATGCATGCCCACATGACTCAGGTGGGAGATCGATCTGTGGACTTGGTTCGAGCAAGATCAAGTGTCCGGAATTTGTGGCTCTGGCGGCACCCTACAGCGCTGTCCTCTGAGCGGGGCTTGTTACAGCTAGCTTATGAGGGCCAAGGTCTCCCGGTGCTGATTGAAGGGGTGTAAGACTGTGTTTCTCTATGTTTCTCTAAGTTCTATGTTTCTCTATATTTTGCATTTCTCTAAGTTTTGTGCTTTGTAATCTTCTCTAACTTGAATCCCAAGATGTTGCTGAAATTCACTGTTTAGAATAAATACTAAACCTTTTTGAAGGTGTCATTTGTCACTAGCATGAGTTCACTGCTCGGCACAATAGAACCTGTATTTTGGGCTGAATTGGGTAATTTTTGCTCCCAAGGGCTGGTCCTGAGGAAGATTTGCCCAATATCAAGACACCTGGCCACCTGAATAAGGTATTCTCTTGGTTTACTTGGGAGAATACCCTCAGGTTTCTCATGGGAACTTCTTACCGCAAACAGCGAAGGCCTTGCCCTCCTTATCCAAGAAGTAGGAACCTTTTATTTTCCCAATGTTGTGGGGGGCCAATACTGATTTGGTGGCCAAATAACCATATGCCATATCTTGGGTCCTCTTTTGGTGGCCTATATTTATTATCAAAGCCCTTAGGATCAGCCAGATTTGGAATTAGCTGTTTATATGGCAGAGCTGCCTACTCTAGCAACACCTATGGCAGTGGGAAAAAAGGAGGAACATTTCTGTGTGCATAATTGTTTTGCAAAGAGCTCCAAGTC
This sequence comes from Ambystoma mexicanum, assembly GCF_040938575.1. NCBI lineage: Eukaryota > Metazoa > Chordata > Amphibia > Caudata > Ambystomatidae > Ambystoma > Ambystoma mexicanum. The sequence goes on along the minus strand of NC_090935.1, from coordinate 662,692,021 downwards.
TGTAGGCCTTTCCAGAGGGACTGAGCCTAACGCCTCTTAGGTTTTTATCATCACACCCCTAAATTATGGGGGGGGGGAGAAATGGTGTACACTATATGTTATACTATGTGACAGCACAAGGACAAGCTCAAGTAGCCTCATGGCACTTGCTGTCTCACAAAAAACAGATTATTATGGACAAGAAACTATCTTACCTGGTAAGGTCTTCTGAAGTACACATGAACTTTTATGCATCTAATGAAAAATAGAAGGGAGTTCCTTAGAGTGACTGAAAAAACTGAGAACAACCTCACCCCCCATCCCCAATTAGCCCCAATCTAAACTTCGATATTATGAGGGAAAGTGCTCTTGCAGGATTTAATGTGTATGCAGTGGCCCTTAGAAACTGGGGGGCACCAGCCTGAATTGACTTGTGTACTATGCATAGCATCTTCGCACCTTGAAACACTTGTGTATAGGCGCGTTACAAATACCATATCATATCATATCAGCCAGTGTAATTGTTTCAGTCCCGGGGAGACATGGTCATATCTACCAAACCCCAGCAACAGACGGGCTGCAGTGTTCTGAAGCCATTGTATTCTGTTTATTTGCCAATGTCTGTTCAGCAATCAACCACACAGCAGACACCGCCCATCTCACATTACCGACACCTGGATGAAACCCACCTCAACCCATATCCTAGACATCCTCATCCCCAACAGCTGCAGTATTCTATAAAGAGACCATCCAAACAAGAGGGGTTGAGGCCTCACCATCATTCAAAAGGAATTGGGGCCATGCACCAAAAACTGGATGCTGCTACCATCGGCTTTTCAAAAACCTCTCCTGTCACTTCCCGCTCTCCCCAACAGACACAGTCACCTTCTACCACATCTACAGATCACCCATGCCCAACACCTCCTTCATCTGACACTTCACAGACTTGTTCCCCATTATGTCTCTCATGAACATCAACAACAGCAACTGCAACATACCTAGCAACCCACCAACTAAATCCATGAAGGAAGATCTCCACTGCCTTTTCGACACACAACCATATAGAGCGCATGAAAGACCCAATGCACAGGAAAAGTAATATCCACAACCTCACCATCACCGCCCTATCCACCCTGAATCAAAGCTCCCCCATCCCGCTTGAGAGGTCAGACCATCTGGCAATCCACTTTGCCATTTTCACACCATCCCAGTCAAGCACACACACAAGAAACCCAGCAAACAAGCCTTCAACTCATTCAAGAACTTCCCAGTTGATGCTTTAACAGGAAAAACTCGCCAACCTCCATCTCACATGGGGTGATGATAATAATAATAATAATAATAATAATAATAATAATAATATTAATAATAATAATAATAATAATAATCTACCTCAGATCTACCTCAGATAAACCACAACTGTGATTTGCTTCTAACAGAACTCAACACCACCATCTCAACCAACATGAACGGCTATGCCCCAGTGAATCAGAGCAACCTCAAGCCTAAACCTTCCGCATCCTGGTACTCTGAAGGACTAAACCTCAACAAAAGGACCATCATAAAACAAGAAAAGACTTGGCGCTAATCCCACAGAGCATTCGGCCTCGCCCTGCTCCAGGAACTCAGCGCGACACTCAGACGATTAATTGACACTGCCAAGGGTAACTACTACCAGAACACAATAGCCAAGGCCAACAACAAAAGCAGAACATTCTTCAAAGCCATCAAGCACTGCAACAACCATCTCCCTAACCCACCAGTAACACACTCCATTAAAAAATCCAACTCTGTAAACTCTTCATCAGCAAGATCAGCATGATCTGCCAGCACACCTACAGCAGCGCCACAACTGACAGCACATCACACATCTCAACTTGCAAAACCACCAATAGGCACAACTTTCTAGACACTCAACTTTGGAAAACCTGACTGCCACCTTAGCATCCATCAAGGTCACATCGTATGTGGACAACATTCTACCTGCCTCTATACCGAAAACCCTTCCAACTGAAGAAATCCTCTCTTACCTGTCAATCAGCAACAGCTCCCTCACTAAAGGCAACTTTCCCTTGTGAGATTGGCATAGTACAAAGAGGTAGACATAGACACAAGGATACAGTTTTGAAAACCTTTATTTCAAGATAGGGGTTGGGATATTTCCTAAGGTGCCCTATTCTATATGGGAGTAGTCTCGACCATAAACATTAAAGAAAAATAGTCCACAATCTGTCAGTCAAACAAAAGAATGTCTGTTTCTTAACCTAAGCTTGCCCTCACCTCTAGAAAGAGACTGTGTAGGGGTTTGGACAACCTAACAAAAGGGTGTAGGGAAATAACGTCAGGATGCTACTGCAGCTGTTCTGCAGTTCAATGTTCCTTCGGAAATGTTGGAGCTTTTCCTCAGCTCCCTTCCCCAAGCATGAATTACTCAGGATCAATGAAAAGTTCAACAAAAAGTTCCTCTGGTTCATACAGTTCTGAAAGTATTCTTTCGTGTTTCTCTGGGCGTTCCTTTTCTCAGATTCAACAGCCCTCTTGTTTTTATAGCTCACAAGGCAACTGCATTGCTTTCTGGTCCCGGACTATAATTTCATAAAGTTTGTTTCACAACTCTTATCTACAACTCGTGTGTTTCCCCAATTCTTTGTATCGGAGACTGTAGAATGCGCATATGTAACTTTCCTCTATACGTGACTACTCCGACAACGTGGCTTTCATGAGATTCTGCCCCTGGCACTCTTTCAGACCTTAACATTCAATGACGTGATCGTGCTCCGTCTTTAAAGTTCCTCTATTATTCTCGGGGTCTCAGCTCGCTCTTCCTGTCTCATGCAGCTCCCCTCTCGTGCTTTCCCCTTAGCTCCACTTTGAGCTTTGCACAGCTCCCCTGAACTTCGGAGAGTCATTTTGACTTTAAACAGAGTCTTTCAAGAGCGTGTAAATGTACATGCGATCACTCCGTTACTTTGTTTCCTTTTAGTTAATTCTGCTTTTTCATATTTACAGTTCACAACAGACAATTGAAGCATTCTCTTCATCGCGTCTTTCATCCTACGCTTGTCCTTCCCTCACTACAAATTATCACTAGCGCTTTGCGTCTTTCACCAACCTGGTTTAATTTAATTTATTTATTTATTGTGCATTTGTAAGGCGCTCATACATCAAGAAATTGTGTTTCAAAGCGCCCACAGGGCAAAGGGGAGGGAATATGGGAACAGGCAAATAGAATGAACTGATGAACAGGAAAGGGGCGGTCCTACTAGGCCTTGCGAGCATTCAGAATGTGAGAGTGCAGGGAGAGAAAGGACAGAGAAAATGTAAGTGCTAGGAGTTCCACAGAGGGAAGTGCCAAGGAGTCCGTTGTGTGCAACAGTAAGTGCCTAGAAGAGATCGCTTGGTACAGAACAGAGTGATCACCTGCCAATAATAAGTGCAGGCCTGTGAGAACACAAGCCAGTGGATGCCTGAAGGCAAGTGCTGGGATGGAGCGGAAAGCTGAGATCGATCGGAGGGAGGGAGATGGTCAGGACCCAGAGGACACACAAGGTCCCAGGCCACCTGTAATGCTGGAAATGCCTTATAGTGGGACAGGGCTTCCTAGTGCTTGTCCTACCACTTCTCTTTGTGTACTTTATCTATGTTTTCTGCCACGGAGGTCCAGCCTGGACCTCTGTCAGCGCAGCTCTTCATTTCATCTTTTGGTAAACATCACCCATGGGATACCTTGTGGCACCCATGGGTGGGGGTACACCCTTGAACCCCTTATGTATGTTTTTGGGAACCTGTGTGTGGCCCACAGAGCAGGGTATGGGCTGGTGGCAGCTACTTGCTGACTTGGTAGTGGCTCTGAGTGTCCTCCATTTTTGGTACACCCAGGCCCTGCATAGGAATCAATGGATTCCTGATAGAAGGCAAGATGGCCCCTGTGGCCTCTTGGTTCCTATTGCCTTTTACCTTGTTTCCCAAAGACCTGGGAAGCCCTGATTCTGTCACTTCCTCCTGAATGGCTGTGGGGTGGAAACACCACATATGGCTCTGTTGTTCCCTTTCCCTCCGACTGGCTGCTGGGTGGAAATACCATATATGGCTCTGGGGCTGCCTCCTGTCAGAGAGAGCCAGATGTAGATAGGGTGATCCCCGGCCCCAGACAACCTTATGGATGACGCAGAGGGTTTTGAATTTGTTCCTTGCAGTAACCAGGAGCCAGTGGGGTGATTTTAGGGCTGGATAGATACAGTCCCTGGGCTTGAGGCTCAGGATAAGTCTTGGAGCCCTATTCTGGACAAGCTAGAGGGGGGCAGAACGAGAAAGAGGGTAGATTAAGGAAGAGGCTGGTCCAGCCTAGAGAGTACCAGAGCTCTAGAGACATTGAGCTTCTGGGGAAAAGTGAGGAAAGGAAGAATACCTCTGAGGAGGTGGAGTTGAAAATGGGCCTTCTTGGCAAAGTCCAAGATGTGAGGGAGGAAAGAGAAAGAGAGGAGTCGAAGATGACTCCAAGGTTTCTGGCTTCAGATGCAGGAGAAGGGGGAGAGGCCATAGAGGGTGGCCAGAGTAAATGGAGGACATGGGAGTCCTAATAGGAAGGATCTCAGTCTTGCTGGCATTGAGGCAGCGATCATTGGAGGCACACCAGGAGTGGATAGCCGACAGGCAGTCAGGAATGGTAGAGGAAGAATGGAGAGCATCAGAGGGAAGTTTGAAGAAGAGTTGGGTGTCATCTGCATAACACTGGAAGTGAGGGATGAAAGTGAAGATCAGGTGAGCAAGCGGAGCGAGACAGACCTTAAAGAGCCAGGGTGTGAGCTTAGAGCCCTGGGGAACGCCGCATGTGGAGATAGAGGTAGGAGAGGAGAAAGAACCCAGGATGACCTGGGAGGGACGGTCACGGAAGAAGGAGGTCAGCCAGTCCAGTGCCCGCTCTGAAATACCAAGGGTATAATGGAGCCGTTTTATGAGGATGGATTGGTTGACCATATCAAATGCAGAGGAAAGATCAAGTAGAATGAGAACAGTGGTGGAGTTAGTGTCAAGAGATGTGAGCAGATCTTCACGGGTGTTCAGAAGAGCAGTTTACGTGCCTCTGGATGCTCGGAATCCAGATTGAAGTTCAGTTAGGCAACCAACGAGCTTGGTATGCTGGGCCAGTTGGGGGAAGATCAAGAAAGGGAGTGATGGAGATGGGGCGGTAGTTAGCCGGACACAAGGGGTCGGCGGAAGGCTTTTTCAGGAGGGAGCATACAAGAGAGTACTTGAGGGAAGAGGTGAGAGACCCAGTAGCAAGAGAGTGGTTGCAGAAATCCGCAAGTGCAGGGGCAAGGGAGCAAATGTTGTCCTTAATAGTTCTGGAAGAACAGGGGGAGGCCTGTTTGGAGGAGACTTCATAGAGCTAACAACCCCTTGTGACCTCGTCCGATGTGATAGGAAAGAAGGGGAAGAGAAAGGCTGAGGGAGGTTGGGAGGCCACTGGTGGCAGGGGAACGACAGGAGGGGGAGAAGGGAAGGAAGAAAGAGTGCTCAGGATGTCCTGAGTTTATGCAGTGAAGTGGGTGGCCAGTGCAGTGCAGAGGGCCTTAGAGGGGAGGGGTGAGGTGGAGACTGCAGAAGGATTGTCTAGCTCCTTGCAGATTGTAAAGAGTTCAGCCATGTAGTTGGATGCAGAGACACAAGCCTGGATGTGGGCCCTCTTCTTATTACAAATGGTGAGACGATATTGCCTTTGGAGAAGGCGACAGGCCAGTTTGCCAGAGGGTGAGCTTGTGGTCTGCCACTTCCGTTCTGCATCTCTGCATTTGCGCTTCAGGTCTGCTAGATCGGAGTCGTAGCAAGTTTTACACTTGGTGGCATGTTTCAGGCGGATCCTCATGACTGGGCAAGAATGTCGAGAGTGTTAGAGAGGGCGAGACTTCTGACTTAGAATTCACAGGTTGTGATCAGCGCAGCTGTTGAGGTTTCTCTGTGTCGAGGTCAGAGACTACTTGCTTGCCCCTCCGACACTCCTGGGCAGTGTGAGAAACCTAAAGGTGCCTCCCTGGCTAAACCCCGGGGATCTGTCATCCAGGTGGCCAGAATACGGCCATCGCTATTGGATCCAGTTCCTGGGGGTGTACCAGTGAGGGAGGATCCCCTGGATGAAGGGTCATCGGCGAGTGGGACACTGACGGGTGAGACATGGTATCCCCCTTCTTTCAACACCTTTTCCCCATCCTAACACGTAGGACATCCAAAAACACTCCCCCCCTTTTCCGACACAAACACTTTCACTGACACAAAAGAGAACAGACTAACACCAGAGCTGTTTATCTGACATGTCCCAAAACAAGGGTCAGGCAAAGTCAGGCAATTGATCAGAATCACACACAAACCTGACAGCCCTTTCCCTTCCCCACAGGGATAAAAGGTGGAGCACAGTTAGAGCAAGGCAGACCACGCGACGAGGCAGCTATCCAGGAACGCCAGTTCAAGAGGAGGAGAAAGACAGCGAATATCGAGAGACTGACAAGGAGAGACACAACCTTGCCCTTTTCGACTCAGACCCGCAAAACCTCAGCAGAAGGAATCGTAAGACCGAGGACAATAGCCGAAGTGTGTTGCAGCAGATGCCAACAGTACACAGAGCATGCCTACGCTGATAAGCAGGAGCGAGGGAAAGTCCTGCTACCGTGGTACTGGCCTTGACTCCAGAAACAAGTAAAGCCAAGCGGTTCATCACAGCCTTTGAGTCTGATAAAAAACAAACCGTGTTATATAAAAATCGCAAAGGGGCATATTGAGAAGAGTTCAAAGAACTATAAAGTTTAAAGGGAAGACCAGCTGAGGAGGGAACCAGCACCACGTGGGTGCTAACTCGAGAGACTCTTGTCGATCCCATGTTGAATGAAACTACTGATTCCAGAAGGCCATAGGAGGGCCGCCAAGAGATGTTAAAGTGGTCATACAGGAGGTCTAGCAAAATCCCCATACAGTCAAAAGCTTTTGACCTGAGAACTGTAGAGAGAGCAAAGGAAGTGAATCCTGCAATCATTAAAAGCAAAGTGAACCCGACGGAGGGATGCTAGTAAAATGGGGGCAAAGTCTAACATCTCGAGATACAGTGTGTCGACAAAGGTGAACCCGGCAGAGGGATGTCCACTGGAACGGTTTAAAAAGACAAAAAGATTCAGGAAAGCAAGGAAATCCATGTTGAACCCAGCGGAGGGAAGCTGAAAGTAAAGAGGGGTCAGCGCCCGAAAGAGGGGACACATGGGTGAGGAATTATCACACTAAGTTACACAAGGAAATAAACTATAATTTGTTGAAATACACTTTTATTTTGTTATCGTGAATACTGTGTGAACAAAGGTCAACCAGTGAAAGGGAGGTTCACAGTTAACTGTGAAAAGACATTTGTGCTAAAGTGACATAGAAGAGAGTTCCTGAAATACAAGCCACAGTGAACAGGGCGGAGGGAGGCTAACATTCAAGAAGGGGTCCGAGCCCGAACGAGGGACATCCAGGGGTGAAGCCATCACCCAAAGTTGTCTCTTAGTAAGGAACTGTTATTTGATTTGTGCAACACGATTTGTGAAGGGTCAGCACCAGGAGAGGGGGACCCAGAGGTGAATCCATCACACAAAGTATATATGGAAAGGAACTTTGTGTTTGTTCATCGTGAATACATCAGGTCCTGGAAGGCAAGAGACACTCGAGAGAAACAAGACTTGGCCATAGAAGGCCATGATAACTGAAAGCAGAACTGTTGTCTCGTGCTGGGGAAGCTTGGGAGTGTACTGTGCTCCAAGATCCTACCTTACCCCATGCTCAAAACGTGGGGAAGGAAGATCCAGTCTACCGCATCGTCACATATTATTTTTGAACACTTCTTTCTTTTCATGAAAACTATCCCACACCCTTTTTGTGTTAGTTGTAAGGATTAGCAGTAGGTTTTTCTTAGTATAGGATCTTTTTATTTGACACAACGCCACTAGGACTGCCTTATTTTTAATTTGATGGTCAACGCTTGCTCCCATCTTAGATTTAGGTTTAGATTAGGTGTTTTTCCAACTGGCATTAAGTTTAATAAACATCCTTGAACTGTGATCACTTGTGACTGCCTTTACTGTTGCCACCATGAGTTCCTTACAACAGCCTCTCTTGCCCAGGGGAACAAGCACCTACATGGATTCTGTCCTTAGAGAGCAGCTTTTCATGCCATCCCTGCCAGGCTCCTTGGAGACAAAGCTCACACGCCACGCTCTCTCTGGCCCTCTCAAACCACGGCCGCTCAGCTTCTCGGCGCTCTGTTCTTTGCCAGCCTCTCTTGGTGTGCTCAGGCCTTCTCGATTATCTATTAGCTCGGTCTCTGACTCAGGTTCCTTCTCTGGCTCCAGCTCGTTCTGCTGTTCTCACACGGTTACTCCTTGTATGCACCTGTGGAGCATTAACAGGTTTCAAGTGCCTTACCCTTTCGTTCATTGCCTGACTTTGCCTGATCTCATTAATGGGACATTCATAAAAATGCCTCTTGAACAGATGTTGGGCACACAATATGCCATCTAGGCAGAGGGAATGTCGGGCAGGGGGGTGTTTGGAAAGGGGGGATACCATGTCTCACCTTTGGGTAATCCCTCCACAATCCCAGATTGATCTGCCCTCGCTAGTCTGCCCCCAGGGTCGAGATCCAAAATCGATGCCCCCCCTTTTAATGCCCCCCCCGGGCACCTGATTGGAAGTTTCCCCGGGAGTGGGGAAAGACCATCAGGTTTTTTACACCCTTGGACCTCAAAGCCAGACAAATCCTCCTGCTTCATCAGATCCTTGAGAAAGCACTAGGCACGCAACTCATCCAACACATTGAGGCCAACAACCGCCTTCAGGCCTATAAATCTGGCTTCGGAAGCAGATGCTACATGGAAATGGCTTGTCATGATGCCTACCCCCGGGGAACCAGACCAGGTCCAGCAACCCGGAAGCAGGCATCAAGTTGTTTTGAGCAAGCCCAAAAGGCCCTGTTAGGGGCTGTTTGGGTGCGGTCCTGGCGCCTATGGCGCCAGGCTCATATGGAGAGTCAGTCCTGGCGCCTATGGCGCCAGGCTCATAGAGTAAACTTACCTGATGCAGACCATGCTGCAAGCTTACCTGGTGCAGACCATGCTGCAGAGCTCCAAGCCAAATGAGGCTTGGAAGGGACTATTTTACCTAGGGACTATTTTTTTTACTCGGGTGGGGCTGGGGAAGAATACTCACCTGGGACTACTTTGGAGGCTATTTAAACCACGCCCGAAGAGCAGCACACGCTTCGTTATTCTGCATCCAGCAGCGTAACGCTCACCGTGTCTGCAAGCCTGCATCCAGTCTTCTGCCACGCCCGCCTCGAGTCTGCAGCTCCTAGAAAAAGGGAGGAACAGAAAGAGAAAGGTTAGAATAAGAGCAAACCTTCGATCCTTACCTGGATTCCGGATCCACCGCACCTTCGAACTGGAAGAAAGAAGCATTTACGCGCGCCGCCTCGCCTGCTGCAGCGCCGCCCTGAACTCACCGGCCCTCGCAGCATCCTCATGATCCACCGCATCCTTCTGCACGTTCCGCCGCACTCTGGCACCTAAGGGGAACACAAGAACAGCAAAGGTGTGCCAAGGAAATAAACCGAGGCAATAGTAACTACCCCCATAGACCGATTACCGCCGGGGGTACTATTCCTCTTCACGGGTCGGCGCAGTCTCCATTGAATCCTCGCCGCACCCCGGCCCCTAAGGGGAACAAAAGGACGACAAGGTGAGACAACGGGACAATAAGGAGAACTCTTCTCACTGCAATAGATTTACCTAATTTTACCGCCGGAGGCATAATTCCTCGAACTTCATATTTTCTTGCCACACCTGAATAAGGGAACAGGCAGCTTACATTCTGGCCTTATTTTATTGAACTGTGTAGGATAAGCCAAATCCTTACCTGAACTTCGTCAGCTACCACGAGGAACTCTTCGCTGGGGTCAAGCTGCAAACTGCAAGGAATCGGACAAGAGTGAAAGTCAGACATGTGAACTCTTACGAACTACATATTTTTCAGAGCCCTTATTGTTCTGGAACTCACCGATTCCTTCGAGCCAGTGAAGCAACTGGTTATCAACGCGCCCCTGCGCTCAATGCAGGATGGAGAGCTCATCTTTTCAAACCATCAGGTGAGACTATAGGAGGGGACATCAAAGGTGATCTGTGGGGAGAACAGCGGTGGTTGGGGGAATTTACACTCGACTCCACGGGTGGTTAATTCCCTTTCTCCATTTGCAGAAGGATATTCCTACGGGCCAAGCAAACAAAGCTAGGTGGGCCAGTCCAGTCCGTCATCTCGGCCCTACGTGCCACATTGGTGGAGACCACATCTGTCCAGTTCGGATCGACGCCTCTGTGGGAGCCAGGTGCGGGTAACTTGGCTACCGACAAGCTGATCAGTCTACAAATCAGTCTACAAAGTTGTTGGTGGCTTAGTATTTTATCCATAGGAGTCGCTTACCGCTGCAGTTGGTCAGCTGTGCCCGGCCACATCCTTACGGATCACATGAAGTACCCTCAGCATGTGTCCGCCTTGCCCACCGCTTGACTGTCTGACCTCAGTTGACACATTTCTCATGTCCATCCACGTGTGTGCATCCTCAGGGGTGTCAAAGAAGATGGCAAGACCTTTCTTTATGATTTTCAACCTTGCCGGGTATAGCAGCATGTATTTGAGGTTCGCAGCCTCCTCTTGACCGATGTAAAGTGCAACCTTTGTTTTTGCAATTGCAAGGTGTAGTCCGGGTATGCTGTAATATTGGCTGAGTGAGGGTGCCTGGGCCAATTTCTTGCAGCAACATATTCTCCACGAAATTCGTAGGGTTCACTCCTTCTTCACCTTCAGGGAGTCTGATGATTCTAACATTGTTCCGTCTGGCCCGCCCTTCTGCGTCTTTGACTCTTCCTTCTAGGTTCCTCAATCTTTGCTGCAGTATCGCTACATCTGTTGAGGTGTCCTTCAGGCTGACCGCATTTACTGCAACTTCCTTTTCAAGAGCTCTCGTGCGTTCTGCGAGTGACCGGACCATCCTGCCTCAGGAGGTTCACATCTAGGCTGATGACATCCATCTTGGATTCTAATGCGATCTTTAGAGCTGTGTTTGCTGCTATGAATGGTTGGTCCCCCTTCATTTGCTCCTGCTCTCCTTGTGGTGTTGGGGCCACTGACATGGTGTTATCGTTTGAGTTTGTTGGATTAGCGAACGTGTCCGAAGTGGGCTGCTTGGACCAGTTTTTGTGAGTCTTGGATGTCACGATTGGGTCCCCCAGTACCGGTTTGTTCGCCCTTTGCTGGTTCAACACTTGCCTCGCCTCTATATTGCTGGTCGCCAGCCTGTGCTGGGTGGAAACTGCTTTCCTATTCCTAGGCTTCAATATTGGCGATGTTTGTTTATTTTATTTATATAGCGCTCCAGACCCGGAGGTAGAAGGGCGCTTAAGGAAGCGGTTACAAAGTGGGATATATACATTTCCATAATACAACCAAGTGGGATATATACATTTCCATAATACAATTTATACAATTTACAAGCTTGATTAAAACAGTCAGCCAAATTCTTAGATATTTACGACAGGAAGTAAGTGCTACATTTTGTTCAGTAGCCAAACAATAACATGTTTCCTAAAAATCTGAAAGGACTCGATGGTTTTAATGTTGAGTGGTTGGGTGTTCCAGAGTTGGGAGGCAAGCACTGAGAAGCTGGTACCACCTGCTCTTATTGAGGTAAATCTAGGCATTGTTAGGCATATGGTATTGGAGGATCTGGTGGTTCTGGTGGCGGATTTCATGGTAAATTTATTGGTGAGATACGGCAGGGCTAGGTGGTTTAAGGCCTTGTAAGTAAGGCAGATGGTTTTCAAGTCCATTTTTTGTTTTATGGAGAGCCATTTGCATGACTTTCTGACTGCGGAGATGTGCTCTCGCCTGGGGATATTGAGTGCTGCATGTAGTGTATTGTTTTAGAGCACCTGAAGTTTGTTGATTATAGATTGGTTGGCGCCTAGGTACAGGCTATTGCAATAGTCCAGTTTGGACTGTATGAGGGCCCTGCCGAGTGTGAGGCATCTGTTGTGGGATAGGAAGGGTCTACTGGCCCTGATCAGCTTGCCCGTGTAGGCAGTGGCTGAGGCGGTCATATTGATTTGTTTGGAGGGATTGGTGTTAGCATCAAGGTAAAAGCCAAGGGTTTTTACACTTTTAACAATGGGGATGGTATTTTGCCATCGATGATGATGTTGTTGTGGCTGGGGCTCAGTTTTGACAGGTTACTGGGAGAGCCGACAAGGAGAAGCTCTGTCTTCTCATCGTTCAGGCATAGGCCGTGTGTAGCCATCCATGCCTGGATGATGGAGAAGATTTCGTTAATCCGGGTGACATCTGCGTTGTAGTTGCCTGAGATGGTAAGGAGTATCTGGGTGTCATCTGCATAGTTGGCGTAGGTGACACCCAGACGGTCCAGTTTGTCGAATAGTGGCTTTGTAAATATGTTATACAAAGTGGGGGAGACGCAGGAGCCCTGTGGGACTCCGCATGTGATGGGGATAAGGTCTGCTGCTGCTATTGTGGAGAAAACCCTCATAGTTCTGTTCGCCAGAAAGGATTGTATCCAGGTGGTGGCGGAGGAGGAGAAGTGAGCTGCGGTAGATGGGTGGCTGCATAGGATTTCGTGATCAACTAAATTGAATGCTGCTGAGAGGTCTAAGAGGAGTAGGATGGCAGCATTTCCTTTGTCTTTGATTTCATCAATCTGACTTTTGAGGTCAACAAGGGCAGTTTCTGTTCCATGTTGAGGTCTAAAGCCAGATTGACGTATACCAAGCAGTTGGTTGGATTCCAGGCACTCTTGAATTTGGAGGTAAGCAACTCTGTCCAGGATTTTTAACAGGAATGGGACAGTGGTGATGGGTCTATAATTGGTGGGTATGGCTGTGTCTAGTGATTGTTTTTTTTAAAAGTGGGAGAACCCAGGATTGTTTAAGGTTATTTGGGACTGAGTTGTTGGCGAAGGCTAGGTTAATTAGTTTGGTGATAAAAGGGGATAGATCTCTGGCTGCGTCTTTTATGATCTGGGCGCGACAGCTGTCCCCTTTGCAGTTGGAGGGTTTTAAGGAGATGTTGATTTTTTGAACTTCTAATATAGTTACCTTTTTAAATGTGAAGCCTGCATTGGCTTCGATAGGCGTTGGTGAGCTTGGACTGGTAGATTTGCTGCTAGAGAGTTGTTGGCTCTTGTCCTCAATTTTAGTTTGGAGTTCTGTGATTTTATTATTGAGGGCGTTTTGGATGCTGGTGCACCAGGGTTTATCTTTCGTGCAGGTATCTAGAGGTGGATTGGGATTTTCAAATTCCTTTAGTATTTTAAAAAGTTCTTTGGTACATGAGCCTGCCTGATCTATCCTGACGTTATAGGCATCTTTTTCAGTGCGAATTATCTCCCTTTTCATACAGTGAAGATATGTTCGTAAGATTGGATTTATTTTCAACTGATGGATTTGTTTTCCATAGGAGTTCTAGCTTGGCTTTCTTTTTTCTGAGTAGTTTAAGTACAGGGGTGTACCAAGAGTTCAGATGAGCTCTTGGTTTACCTTTGCGTAGTTTCAGTGGGGCGATGGTATCAATGGCGTTGGCCATGGATTCGTTGAAGGTGTCGATCATAAGGTTTAGATAGCATTGGCTGGTAGTGCGTTTAGGGTGGGTAGGACCAGGGGTAATAAGGCTTCGGCAGTAATGTTGCGTTTATTTCTGGTTGGACAGGCTGGTGCCATTAGGCACTTTTTTGATGCTACATGTTTGATGTTAATTTCAATAAGGATGAGGTAGTGATCCGTCCATGCAAGAGGTTGGGGGGCCTTACAGGTGGTATGGCAGTTGAGGACCGCTACCCAGTCGATGGTTCTGCCTTTCTGGTGAGTGGGTGAGACACTAAGTTGAGCGAAGCCATGCTCAGTTAGGGTGTTGGATAGTGATATAGCTGTGGCGTCATTGGGGTCATTGTAACCAAGGTTGAAGTCTCTGAAGATAATAGTTTGTGCTAGAGGCTTGGAATTTTCAGCAATGAGCGAGGTGATGTCTTCTTCGAAGACTCCTGGGGGGCCTGGGGGTCTGTATATAAGGTGAAAGGAGATCGTACTTTTGGGAGAGGTTTGTAGCTTGACTGTGAGTAGCTCGCACGATTTGAGTGATAAGGAGGAGACTGATCTACAGTCTAGTGATGATTTAGATATGATTGCTACGCCTCCTCCCCTAGCATTAGGTCTAATAGTTGTCAGGGATAGCTAGCGATAGATAGGGTCCTGACGCTTCATGTAGCCAGGTTTCAGTTAAGGCGAGGAAGTCAAGATCATTGGTTAGAATGAAGTCTACGATTTCTGTGGGATGAGCAGCAAGGGATCTGACATTAAGTAATGCACCTTTTAGTGGGGGTGGTTCGGGTTTGTTGGGGTCCTCAGGTTTCTTGTTAGTTTTGTTGTAGAGTGTGGCAGAGATCCTGCTAGTAGTGAGGGGGATCCTAGTGCCTAGTCTAATGTTGCAGACTGCAAGGCGCACACAGTGTGGTATGCAGGTGGACGTCACTATCAGTCCCTGCTGTGACGGCTAGCTTCCATGTGCAACGTTGGGAGGTGGCCACATACACTTTTATGTGTTGTATTTCCCCATGGGTGGGCTAGCGATTACCAGTGCATCCCCATATGTCTGTGTTCTCCTGCGTACACACTCAGTTCCGATCTCCCACATCGGGAGCCTCCACTGCTTATTGGAAGGCTGGCAGTCGTCACATAGACAACCTTTAGTACTGCAATCTTGGGCTTCACATGTAAGGTTTCTTCCCCGTTATTTTGGATTCACCACTGCCTGCAGGGCCATGCTCTTCCTCAAGCCCGTTTGCAGCGATACCTCCACCATACGTTCTCTGCCTACACACACACACATGTGCTAGCACTCTTCCCCCATCGGATGGTGCACATACAAGGTCTAACGCGTGCTGGAACTGGTGTTTTAGGTCAGGATCTTAGCGGATCAGCAGGAGCAGATGGAAACACGTCCTTACTGCATGGCTACTTAGATACGCCCCCCCCCCTTCCTGTAGTTGTAAATGGGTACTATCGATCCGTAAACCTATACCAGAGACATTGATGTTTCAGGATTGGTATGAGGCAGGATTAAAGCGGATTGGGTAGTTGTGGTGTGATGGATAAGTTATAAATACTATGGTACAGGAGACAACCTCAATATAAAACCTCTGTGTATTTTAGTAATGTATATCTCAGCAGAGGTCTGACTCCATTTGAGAAGATTTTGGATATGGACATTTCCAGGCAGAGAGTGGTGGGGGGGTAGATCTCTGTCCTGGGCTGGGGCCTCCCACTGGAACAGCCTCCCTGTCTCTCAAACTTGAGCAGGACCACCTAAGGTTCCAGAATCAACTCAAGACCTTCTTTGTTTCCACTTTATCTCTCTCTCCTGCTGATGCTCTTGTCTGCCGCACTAACTGGTTACCTGGCCTCTCACTGAACCTTACTGGACCAAGGCCCCTTCACGACCCGTCGCCCTTTGCACTGCTTCCGGGCTTCCCAATAACTTAGGGACTGTATCAGCAACCCTACAGTCCCCTCCTTCCCTGCACTTATTTGAGCCACCGCCCTGTCAGCACTTACCGCGTTACCTCTGCACTTTCCCTCACCATTCCCCCCTGACACTTCTCCTCCACCCATCACCCTCACAATTACGCAATGTGAATGACACAAGGCCTAGTAAGATAGTTGTTTTGTCTTCCCTCTGTCTACCCTTCCTTCTCTTATCGCGCCTAGAAACAATTGTGCACAGGTGCGTTATAAATTACTTATCATATCATATGGGTTAGTATAACGTTTGTATAAGTAATGCTAGAGGTTTTCCCAGTGAAATGAACAGTCTTGACACATGACAGGAGATTAACAGGATATTGGCAAAATGATTGCTCTTTTATGCAGCCTATCTCAAGAACAAAAGGGGCAGGCTGCTTTGACGATTTGAGAATGAAATAACCTGATTATTAAAAATGTACCTTTTCAGAAAATGCTGTTTAAAGAGGGACATAACATGCTTGTTTTGTGCAAGACAAAACATGAAAATTGTCAGAAAGTTACAATGTGTTACATTCACAGCACAAAAATCCACACCAATGGAGCTAGGAAATGGAAGTGTTTACAAATTAAATAAAAAATGAAAATCATGAACCAAATCAGACATAAGTTACATCCATGTTATCTCTGAAATAGAGACGACACTAATAAATGTGCCATGCCTAAAGTTGATGTAAAAATGTAGTCACTTCAGAAACATGTATCCTGTGTTTGAACATTTGTATTGCGCAAGGAAGCAGATGCCACATTGAAGTATGTTTTACCTAAAGAATGTTTGTGTGCCTCTTTAAAACCACATTCGAAGAATAATGATTTCACAAGTTGAGCCTAATAATAATACAAAAATAATAATAATTGAGCTTGGCAGGGACAAGAGTAATTAAGCTTAGGGAAACTGATGTGCTTCAAGCTGCCAAGAAAGCTGCCTATTACAATGGACAGCAGAAATCTCAACATCCATATAGCGCCTGTTAACAACCAGTGTCCACTGTATAAAGTGACCTAAAAAGTCAGAGACTGTTTTGCCAGATACAGAATACTCCAGATGCATGTAAAATAAAACGTACGGGAATAGCTAAACTACAAACCCATTAATTAAAGGGATGTAGGAGATAAGAGATCTTCAAACGTACAAAGTGTCTAGATGCCTTTGGTATGTAGCTTCAGAAATTCTGGACAATAGAAACTAGTAAAGCTAAATGGTTTCATTTTTTTTAAAACAATATTTTTATTGATTTTGATACAAGAAAGGACCGGGTCCTTATCCAAACATGAACAAACCCTTACCCCTCCCACACCCCTCCACCCCCGACGGAAGTTCACTATGGGTGTCTCTGCACTTTGCGATATCTCCTTCTGCCCTTTAATGGAACATGTCCAGAATCCTTATTTTGTGCAGGCACCATTGTTCGATGTAGTCGCTTTGAAGAAAGTCCAAGGCCGTGCCCCGGTCCGTTATACATTTTTGATGTTACCCTTGGATGTTGTATGTTATGTGTTCCATGGCTATCTGAGACCAGACTCCTCGTATCCAGTCGATCACTGTAGGTGGGTGTTTCCATTTCTGAGCTATTTCCAGCCATACACCTATCAATAACCCAATGAAGTTGTGTTTCTGTGTCTTGGTTAGACGTCTGTCCTGTGGATCCCATAGCCCCCACAACCACATCTCTTCCCCCTGACTCCCGACATCTGGGAACATTGTCTGCCTTTGGGTCTTTACGTCAGTCCAAAATTGCTGTAAAACCGGGCAGTCCAACCAAATGTGTCGCCAGTCTCCCTCCCCTCCGCATTCCCTCCAGCATTTATTTGGGGAGTTTCTGTACATCGTATGGAGTCTTTCTGGCATATCGTGCCATTGTACGAGAACTTTCATGCACATTTCTCCAGTCTGAATAGCTCTCGTGAGCTTGGGAAGGATCCCCCAAATGTATTCCCAGCATTCCTTTGTGAGTGTGCCTTTAAGTGTTGTCTCCCATCTTTTTATGTATTGCTATTTAACTTCTTCACCGTGGGTGTTTATAAACTTATAGGTGTTCCAGACAAACTTTTTTGTGCATGTGTGTGTCATAATGTATGTTTCGAATGGGGTCAGCTCCCTCGTTGCTGCCTTTTTGATCCGTGGGGTGCTCAGCCAATGGCGTAGTTGTTCATATTTGCATCTGTCATTGGTGTTCAGGCCGAGCTGTGTTGTGCAGTCCACAAATAATTTTATCTGTTGCGCCTGGTACCTGTCCCCGACCATCTTACTTCCTGCCTCCTCCCATTTCTGGAATGTACCTTTTTCCATTCCCGGCAGGAATTCCGGGTTTTTAAACAGGGGCATAAAGGGGGCTGGGTCTTTGGTTAGTGTTCCTTTCTGTGTGGCTTTATCCCAAATAGACGTTGTTTTCGTAATCTCGCTGATTTGTACGTTAGGGTGTCTATATTGTTTTCCTAACCAGAGGAGGTATCGGGTGGGAATTGTTGCTACTGCTCTGTCTTGGGATGTCCAAACATTCTGTGACCTATCTGGTATCCATTCTTTCAGCACCCATAATTGGGCAGCTTCATAGTATTTCCTGGAGTGTGGGAGGGCGCAGCCTCCTTCTTTCCTCGGTGGTCAGAAACGCTGTAGACACTATAGGGGTCTTTTTCTGCCATATGTATGCTGTTATTATTTTTGTCAGGGATTTACAAAAGCAAGGGGGGACTCTAATAGGTAAGGCCTGGAACAGATACATGAGTCTAGGTAAAATTGTCACCTTTACTGCCGTTTTCCAGCCCCACCATGATATTGCCAATGGGTTCCATCTCGTTACATCCCATTTGATTTTATCTAGTAGTTGGGGGGTAATTTTGGGCATATAGTTCATCTATCCTTCCCGTTAGGGTAATCCCCAGGTATTTGACCCCACTTTTCGCCACCTTCAAATGTAACGCCGATGCCACTGATTGGATTGGTGTTCTGTTCCCCGCTAATATCCAAATTTCTGATTTTTGTTTATTGAATTTCAACCCGGAGAGTGCTCCGTACGTCTCCTGCATGAGGATCGGCAGATACTTCTCTGGGTCACCCAGGGCCACTAACATGTCATTCGTGTATGCAGCGATTTTATGAGTGTCCTGCCATATCTATGCCTTTTATTTCTGGTCTGTCTCTTATTTTTGCCAATAGCGGGTTCCAAAAATATCACGTAAAGGAGGGGCGATAGCGGCCACCCCTGCTTGGTCCCTCTCTCAATCTGGACTTTCTTGGACAGCCCTCCGTTCACTGCTACACGTATAATTGGGGAATTATAGTTGGCCCGGATCATATCTATGAAGGCTTCCCCTAGACCCATCTTTCGCAGTATATGGAAGAGAAGGGACCAGTCGACACGGTCGAACGCTTTTTTCCGTTTCGAGAGGCAGATCCACTGCAGGGGACTGTGTTATCCTTATTTTTTCCACCAGATGGATTACTCCCTGATGTTATTGTGAGTTTGTCTGTTCGGGACAAACCCAGATTGGTCCAGGTGGATTAACTTCGGGAGGACTTGCGTGAGTCTGTGCGCTAGGATTTTAGTGTATAGCTTTGCGTCCAAGTTAATGAGAGCTATCGGGCGGTATGAACTTGGAAGTTGTGGATCCTTCCCCTGCTTGTGAAAGACCAACACTTTTGCCTCGTTTATAGATTGGGTAATGTTACCCCTACCTTTAAATGTATTAAATAATTCTGAGAGGACTGGGGCTAGCATGTCCCTGTATGTCTTATAAAAGTGAGCGGTGTAGCAGTCCAGGCCCGGAGCTTGGTTTCTAGGGCGGTCCCGGATCGCCCTATTCACCTCTTCCACCGTGATCTCTCCATCTAGTTGTTGCCTTTCCTCTTCCGATATTACTGGTAGGAGGACCTCATCTAGATATGCCGTTTGCAGTTCCTCGTCGGGGTGGTCCGAGGAGTAAAGATTATGATAAAAGTGTTTGAAAATGTCCCCAATAGCCACTGTTTGTGTCTTTGTTGACCCTTTGTCATCTGTTAGTGCCTTTACTGCCTGTTTCTGCTTTTTTTCTTTTAATTGCCTGGCCAGGAGTTTGTCGGCTCTGTTCGCTTTTATATAATACCAATGTTTCAAATGTAGCAGGTCTACTCCGATTTCTTGGTGCAAAGGGTTTCCAGCTGCCCTTGAACATGTCTTAAGACCTTTTGAAGTTTAGATGATTGTTTCTTCAGCAATTCGACCCGATTCGTGTTTACGTTCACCTCTATCTCTTTTTCCCATTGACTGTTTGTTTCTTTTTTATTTTTTTTATTGAAAAAACAAGTTTCTTTTGTACAAAACAAAAAAAACCTTTTGTTTCAAGAGATAAAAGGAAAAACTCCATGACTCCATAACTCCTTAACTCCATATCTCTGAGCTTCAATCCGCTCCATAAAGTCAAGGTATTTAATTCCGCGCAACCATCCACCATTGTGAATGATGCAACCATCCACCATTGTGAATGATGCAGCCTTAGGCTCATCTGCCCTAGACATCCATGCATTAAGTAGTTAAGGACACACTATTCAGGGTCATTAATCCTTCAAAAGATAGGGTTGGCGACAGCCATTAAAAAGGAAATTTCAATAACGCATTCAAATAGTTCACAATTCCACAGACGTGCTTGAAGTTATTGCCAGAGAAGACCAGGCGCCACCACGCCTCCATATCATCATCTAGAGGCGCGAACTGTCCAAGATATAAGGAACGCAAGTCATTAGTTGCTTGACACTCCAAAATTAGATGTTTCAAGGATTCTACGCAGACAAAGCAGAATCTGCAGTAATTGTCGGCTGTAGATGGATCTTTACGGCGCCATAAGATTTCCTTAGATTTTAGAATATTAAGGCGAAATCTCAGAAATTGCTCGCGATAATGGCTAGTGTAGCATTGGGTCAGATAAGAGGCCTGGTCGTTTAATTTTTTTTGCACATAGCCCAGCGAGCTTGTTGAGTCCATTTGATTTCGCTTTTCTATATTGACTATCCAAGTCCAAGCCTCAAATTTCCTTTTTACATGTTGGGGCCGAGAAATTAAATCGAAATTACATATATCTGCAGCTTCGACCCAGGCTTGTACTTTTGTCTGCCATTGGGCCAATAGGCTGAGGTTAGATGCGACTTGCATGTGGTTAAAAACATCTTGCGCATAAGAGAAATAGACTTCCAGATGACATGGCTGAAAAGGGAGTTCAGTGATAGTTTGTGGCAAATTAAATTCATTGAGAGACAGGGTGGGAGGTTAAGTGCCCGTTTCCAAAAGCGGCCTTCAAGTTGGTCCCATGTTGACTCCTTTATATTCCAACTTGCTTCGGCGCCAAACGTTAGAATGGGCACTACCTTTTGCTGTTAGCATCGGTTTAAGTGAAAATTTCCCGAAATTTTTATTCAGTTTTGCCGCTTGAAGGGCAAGTCTTGAAGTTTTCAGTTTTATATCTTGAATCCACTGAGATTCGCATATGGAGTTGTTGAATTCCACTCCTAAGTATCAAATGGAATTGACAGAAGAAAGAGGATAACCACCAACTGTCCAAGTAAACGCTCTATCTTTTTTTGCTTTTGACTGACCCAATTGAAACAATTTTCGTTTTTTCTGTATTGATAGATAGGTCGTTAGTTGAAAGATAGTCATTAAGGCAGAAAAGTAAACGTTGGAGACCAATCTGTGTTTTATCAATCAGGACAAGATCGTCAGCATAGGCAATGTAACTTATTGATTTATTTTAGGTGGAAAACAATGAACCTGGGCAAGAGAGAGCGGTAGGTCTGCCAAGAATAATTTGAAGAGATCAGCGGCCAGGGGGCACCCTCGTTTGACACCACGAGTTGTTGGAATGCGTGTTGATAGGTCACCATGTTTGTTAAGGCGTACTCGGATGGACGTATTAGAGTGGAGCGCTATTATGGGATTAAGAATAGCAGCTGGACAATTCCACTTAGATAATTTCGACCCGAGGCGGTCGCGATTTATTCCGTCGAACGCCTGTTTCATGTCAATGAAAGCTAGGTGAAGTTTCGAGTTGGATTTTAGAGTTTGCAACTTCAACAACGTAAGCAAGGCAAGATTGACATCCACACCTACGCCTTTGGAAAAACCGGTTTGCCGTTCATCCCGAATTCCTCACTGTTTGTTTCTCCCTCTGTGCTTTAAGAGCAATGAGGTGTCCCCTAGTCACTGCCTTAATGGATGTCTCTCGGAGGTTATTGCATGCAAAATATTCTGTTATATGTTCCCTGAGAATATGCCCCAAGACTGGATCCCAGATTATCTCCACTGGGAGTCTCCATTTCCAGAGCCCTGACTGTCCAAGTGCTAGCGAGATGTCTGCCCACAGTGGGGCATGGTCAAAGAGTGAAATTGAGCCTATCTCTGATTGTTGTATCTTCCCCAGAAGCCCTGACGATACCCAGAGATAATCTATTCGTGGCATGGTATTGTGAACATGCGAAAAATATGGGGGGGGCTTGAGCGGCCATTGAGTAGGCTGCATCTCGACTGGGCTCCGTGATCCGTCAATTGATCCGGGGAAGCACGAGCTGCCTGGCAGCAGACTATGATTCCGAAATAGCATCATCGATGCATGAAGGTGTCTGGAACAGTAATAAAGTATCCGCGAGTGAATAGACCCAGGCAGACAGAGGATTTGATACTTTGTGGCTGGAAGAGACAACAACAAAGACAAAATGGCGGCGCATTCGTGACAGAGGGACCCGTGAAAATATGAAGTGCGGAGGTGGGGTGGACTGCCAAGAACGTGTGATACATTAACTGTGAGCAGGTATCGGATGCCGTGTTGACACGAGCTTGCATGGGCAAAACACTGAAAAGTGCAGCACCAGGGAACGAGGGCCGCGGGAGAATGTGCGACGTGGCAGACACAGCATGCAAAGGACTGCATCTGTGAAACCACCCCCAAGTGGACACTACGCCCAAGGAGACCCCATCTGGATAACAGCGCGAACAAGCGCGTGGGGCACACAGCCGGGAGCGGAGACGCCCGTGGGCAAAGCGGAGTCGGAAGGCTTGCGGCGTGCGAGCCATGAGAGTGGCGCTGCTGCATATAGGACATCTGAGGCGCGCGGTTCCCTCCAGGGTGCATTCACTGTGGAGAGCAGTAGTGGACGGCAGACAACCCGTGGATGCCGGTCGGGGATAACATTGTGCTGCGGCGAGCCGTGTCGGGTTTGCACCAGAAGCTGGCTATGTGAACGAGGCTGACGACGGAGACCGCAGAAGCGCCGTATATGCCAGAGGCTTAGAGATAAGCTGGTAAGTGCGGAGTAAAGCGGGACAGAGAAGGCTGAGAGCCAACCATGGGCCCCCCCTCCCCTCTCCCCTGGAGATCAGGAAGAGTGGTGGACCTTGGGTGGGGACAGCGGATTGGCAGATGCCCCCCCCCTCCAAAGAAATAGCACAAAGTAGGAGGTCCAGGCGAAACACTCTGGAAACGGCCGCAATTTCCAGTGAAGTGCACTGGCCATAAGCAGCAGGCAATAAAACTGGAGCAATAGATGTGCTGGGAGCAGATACAAATATACTATGAAACATCAGCTAAAGCCATAAGTTAAGTGAAGATATAGCCGCATGCACAGTGCTAATACATGGTTGGTGCTGAACTGAAAAGGTCCGCACCCGGGGAAGACCGAGTGCGACTGAATAAAGATGGTGGCTACCCAGGAACAAAGGAACCAAACCAACTAAGTAAGGCTGAATCCGACTCCTACAGGATGCTTGCTGGTCATTACAGGACTCGCGACACAGGCCGTAACTGCGGCTCCCTTAAGTGACCGCAAGGTGGCTAGAACAAACCATTACCCAACCAAACTACGATTTAAGGCAAACACAGCTGCCACTACATAAGGAGGTACAGAGACTCCGTTACATGGTATCAGTGGCAGGAGGGCACTCAGTGTGAACAGTGGGTGCATGTGAGTGGATTTGTTGGGTACTGCAGCCTGATCCGGATGTGCAAGGGGAGAGGCCGGATGAGCTGGTGTGGAGCTGATGCCTCCAAGCATGGGCAAGGCCTATGATATTGAAACTGAGTGGGTGCCCCCCCACTGGTGGAACACAAGAGGCGGGCTGCACCACAGCATACGGCTGCAGCGCCATGTCCAGCAAGCCTTCACGACTAAAAGCAAAGCAACCCACGCTGGACGAATTTGCCAGGACACCGCTGGGCCCGGAAAGCGCCAGGAGCAAAGATAAGCCCCCCGCAGGCGGCATTGCTGCCTCGGGCACGAATCAGGAGGTCCTGGCTGCGATTGCAGACTTGAAAGCGGACTTGAAAGCGGCCTGGGAGGCTAAGCTCGAAATAGTGGTGTCAGAGCTGAAAAATGCGTTGGACCTTAAGGTCGGGGAAGTGCAGGAAAAAGTGAATCTACTCCGACAGGACGTAAGGTCTCTGGCGGAGCGCACAGAGAACCTTGAGAAAGAGACGAGATCGAACACAGCGGATTGTGCCTCACACAAGTCTGAACTGCATATCCTGGTACAGAGAGTGGGCAATCTGGAGAGTAGGGCGGAAGAAGCGGAAGGACGCGCCCGAAGGAACAACATCCGCATTGTGGGTCTGCCTGAGGGGACGGAGGGCCACAACCCCACAGAGTTTGTGGAAAGCATGTTGCTGCAGGAGATACCCAGAGGAGCCCTGTCTCAGGGATTTGCTGTGGAACGTGCGCATAGGGCTCTAACGAGAAGGCCGCCGCCGTGCAATCCGCCTAGGCCAGTTATCGCCAAGATCCTTAACTACCGAGACCGAGAGAGGATATTGGAACACTTCCGCAAAGGTGGAACAATTAAGCGGGGGGAGGCAAGTATAACGGCCTACCCAGACTATACTCTGATGGTGCAGCGGAGCCAGATGAACTTCGGGGCGGTCAAAAGAAGACTGAGGGAAGCAGGTCATAAATACATGCTACTTTACCCGGCGAAATTGAAAGTCTTTCACAGGAACAAGACTTTGTTTTTTGACACTCCGGAGGATGCCATGGGATGGCTTGACATGCAGGGTTCCCCCCAGGAGCCCGGTATCCAGACGGAAGAAGGAGATGGAAGAGATAAGTAATGAGCACCGAGAACACTGGGAGAGGGAGCGGTTTTAGACCATGGGACTAGACTATAGTCATTGATATGACCTGTTAGTGGATGAGACCAGACCGGGTTAGATAATGTGTTGTGCGCACTGAAACTGGTGCTTTTTAAGGAGCCTAGCGGAGCTAGTCTTAACACCCCCATTTAGTATTAATTGTTAAGTGCCCATTAGGGCGACTTCACCTTACTGAGCTCTGAGTATACTAGTCAGGGCTAGATGTGGGGGTGCCTGAGATCTAGGGATGGAGCTGGGCAACAGTTGGGAAGGGTGTTGTTGGGGAAGGGAAGGGAGGGGGAAGGAGAGGGAGGCGGGGAGTTTGATATGTATATAGTTTTGGGGAGTTTGAGTTTTAGTTTAAACATGAGCCCATATAGCAGGATTGTATGGTTGAATCCGTGTCGCGCAGGAGGGTGGGATTTGCTGGAGGTAGAAATGGAGGACGGGAAGGAGCTATGGGGGACCTCAAAATAATTACGTGGAATGTCAGGGGACTTAATAGCTACCTGAAAAGGAACAAGGTCATGTTGTATTTGAGATGGCAGAGGATAGATATCGTGCTGCTGCAGGAAACGCACCTGACACGGGAGAAGATGGAGCTGATTGTTAAGAAATGGAAAGGGGTGGTGGTGGGCTCGACATGCTCTGCGTATGCTAGGGGAGTACTAATATGGGTGGCGCTGCATGTTCAGTTCCAACCATTGCAGGAGTGGGCAGAGACGGATGGGAGGATGGTCATGTTGAGAGGATTGGTGGATAATAAAGAGATCAGCATTATAAACACATATGCCCCCCATCGGGACACAGCGGCCTATTTCAGGACTCTGAGTGCCAACCTCGGCACATGTATGGGTAGCGCAGTGATCTGGAGTGGTGATTTTAACTGTGTACTTAATCCCAACGTAGACGGATCGGATGGCAGGGTTGATAGGCCCTCCCCAGCGGCGAAGGCATTGCAGACACTGTTAGACGATTTTCACCTGGTGGACGTGTGGAGAACCAGATACCCCCAAGACAGGCAGTACTCTGCACCTCATCAGCTACATAGGAGGCTGGATTATATCTGCATGCTGAAGCGCTCAGGGACCTAGTCTTTAGGGAGGACATGAGGGAGGAGATTGCAAATTACTTTGAGGAGAATACGGGCAGCGTTGACTCGGCAGGTACATTATGGGAAGCCTTCAAGGTAGTGATGCGGGGGTTGCAATAGCAAAATCAAAGGGCCTGCAGGGTGGGGTTCTAACTGATCTACGACGGACAGAGAAGGAACTAGAGGGAATATTGAAGGGGGGATGCGAAGACATGGAGCGAGTACTGGGGCTGCAACAGAAATGTGCGTAACACTGGGAAAGGCTCAGCAACCTTAATTGTAAGAAGTACGTTGAGAGACAGCATGCGGGTGGGGATAAGACTGGACGGTTGTTAGCGTGGCTATATAAGAGCGAGGCCAAGGACCCCGTTTAGATCAATAATGAGGGAAGATGGTAGCGTGGTGGACACCCAAGAGGGTGTCAACGAGGAGTTTGCAGACTATTATAAAGCATTGTATGCGGATGAGGTGGGGAGTAGCCGAGAGGAAATATTGGAAACATTATGAGATATAGGACTACCCATGATTAGCGAGGAGGAAAGGGAGGAGCTAGATGCACCGATCACCTTGGAGGAGCTAGAGGAAAGTGGTGAGGCAATTACCTACCTGCAAGACCCCTGGGGCGGACTGGTTTCCAAGTGAATTCTATAAGACATACAAGACAGAGGTGCTCCCCCCGATGTTGGACATGCTCAATGAAGCGTTTGAGGTGGGACGGTTGCCGGAAACACTCAGAGAGGCGGTCATAATACCACTCCCTAAGCCTAACAAACCTGCACACAGCTGTGGCTCCTACAGACCTCTCTCAATGTTAAACCAGGACAGCAAGATATTGACGGCGGTCCTGGCAAACAGATTACAGAGAGTGATCAGCAAGCTGATACACCCAGACCAGACGGGCTATGTCCCGAATAGGAATATAACCCATAACCACAGGCGACTCCGACGGGTGATTGAATGGGGCAGTACGGCTGAGGGCGAAATAGCGATCGTGTCCTTGGACGCGGTCAAAGCTTTTGACTCGGTCAAATGGCCGTGGTTGTTGGCGGCCTTGGAGAAGTATGGCATGGGGCCCGGTTATACGAGGTGGGTGACGATACTACATAGTGAGCCACTGGCCAGAGTTAGAACGGGTGCAGTAATATCTGCGAGGTGGCAATTGAGTAGAGGCACTAGGCAGGGGTGTCCCTGGTTCCCGATGCTCTACATATTAGCCCTGGAGCCCCTAGCGATATACCTCAGACAGCAATACGACACGATATGTATTGAAGTGGGAGAAGAACGACATTTGATCTCCTTATATGCAGATGACTTGTTGCTATACTTAAGATACCCAGAAGAAAATCTTCAGTACATACTGGAGGTGATGGCGAGGTATGCAGAACTGTCCGGCATAGCGGTAAACCCCCAAAAATCCAGCATGTTTCCACTAGGCGACTATAAGGGAACTCCTGAGGCGAGGTTACCGGTGTTACAAATACCGTGGGAGGTTAGCTCTTTCCGGTATCTAGGGATAGATGTGTACCATACGGTGGAGGAGGAGCACAAGCCTAATACCGAGGTGGCACTCAGGAAAATTTAGAAGAGTATGCAGTTTTGGGTTAAGTTGCCCTTAGCTATGATGGGACGGGGTGCAATGCTGAAAATGGTGGTCCTGCCGAGGCTTTTGCATTACTTTAGCAATGTCCCATACATGATACCCAAGGGGTTCTTTGCTAAGCTTAACAGTGCGTGCAGGGATTTCTTGTGGCATGGTACCCGGAACAGAGTGGCGCTGTGGAAGCTGCAGAACTTTTACGAAAAAGGGGGGATAAGACTGCCCAATTTTGAGGTGTATTATGTAGCAAGTCAGCTGCAGTATGTGGCTCAGTGGCTTTCGGACGAGGCAACCCCTGAATCTAGGTTATTTGGACATGACTGTACCCCATTTCACTTAAGGGAAATGATCTGGTTGCCCAAGGCCGAAATGGGAGAGCGCCCCAGGATGATGATGCTTGGGTGGCAGATGTGGCGTAGGGCGTGCCGGATGATGGAGAACCCATTTCCTTGCTCCCCGCAGGTGCCGCTGGTGGCGTTGGCAGGGGAAGATATGCAATTGAGAGCTATACTCAGGACCCATTGGGAATCTGTGGGGCTGGTGACGCTAGGAGATGTCTGGCAGATGGGGGCCATTTTGGATTTTGAGGTCCTTGGGCAGGAGACAAGATTGCATGCGGGCCAATATATTACATACCACAGAATTGTTCAGAGAATCCGGGGAACGTGGCCTGAAACTGTTAGGAGAAGAACCCGATGCCATCATAGAAATAATATATGATATATCAGATGAGGGGCATGAGATTTCCAGGCTATATGAGATGATGATATCTAAAGTTGGGAAGGATCTGACGCAGCTGAGGCTAGACTGGGAGGCAGAGGTGGGAACCCCGATAGAGGATGGGATGTGGGAACGGGCACTCGGACACCATAAGAAGGTGTCAAGAAATGCTAGACTTAAACAAATTCAACTATATATAACGCACAGAGCATATATGACGCCCTTGAGGATTTCCAAGTTTGAAAACGCTGGACGACAAGCATGTCCCAAATGTGACGAGGAGAATGCGGATATGACACATATGTTTTGGTCATGCCCAGTGATTGAGCGTTTCTGGGGGGAAGTGGCACAAAAGGTAGCTGAGAAAGGGGTCACGCTGATTATAGACACAGCTTGGGCTTGTTTGTTGGGAGGGTACCCCAGATCATCAAAACTTCAGCATGTTAATAAATTGGAAGACCTAGCATATGTGCTTGCTAAACGGAGGATCGCCATGGGTTGGAAGACTTGTCACAAGCCACAGGTGGAGGTATGGTGGAAGGAGTTACAGAAATGGGCAGAGGCAGAAACAATAGTATGGCAAGAGTCGAACACTGTAGGGGGGGAAGAAGAGATGGGGACCCTGATGGCATGGAAATCACTCTTAGCTGAATTGTTTGGAGTAATACAAGATCTGTCATGATCACTGCTTCCAAGGAGCCAGGATCAGCCCAACGTCCTTGGAAGCAGGCCTCTAACCCTGATCCTAGGCACCAGCCGGTCCCCACAGGGACCTTTTGGACCTTGTCCTGGCGCCGGTGGCACCAGGCTCATCAGAAGCCTCGGTCCCGGCACTGGAAGCGGCGGGCTCATCATGGGTGTGAAGATGCTTGGGTGGACTTACCTGCGGCAGACCATGCTGCTGACTTGCCAGACTCTTAAAAGTCCTCTGTGAACTGGGACTACTTTTCTTACCTGGGTGGGGCAGCACAACTCCACTGGAACTCTTCTGGAAGCAGGAACGAAGCAGGAACTCTTTTCTGACCTAGGCGGGGCCGTGGAAGGAGACGCCTCATCACTCCAAGGCTATTTAAACCACACCCGATTGATGAAACGTGCTTCGCGTTATTCTGCATCTGCAGCAGAACGCTCACCGAGTCTGCTCCAGCTTTTCTTCTTTGGATCCTGAACCTGCAAGAATTATACTCACCATTCCGGTATCCGAGCAACATCAGCACCTGCAAAAGATAAGAAACCACAGGTTAGCAGAATGAACTTTCACACGCAGTGTTTGCTTACCTGATCCATCGGCAGCTGCCGTGCCTCACGTTGCTCCTTCGCCTGCAAAGACAAACAGCATTATTTTACTTACCGGCACGCCGTGCATTCCGGATTCTTCACGCTACATCTGCACCAAGATAAACAGCATTGTTCTACTTACTGGCACGCAGTGCATTCCGGATTCTTCACGCCGCATCTTCACCTGCAAAGACAATAGCAGTGTCACACTTACCGGCACGTGGCGAATTCCGGATTTCTTCATTCTGCATCGTCTCCTGCAAAGACAAAGAAAGAGACAGTAAGAGCGCTGCCATACTTACGCAACTCCAGGCGCTTCAGTGCCACGCATAAAAGACTATAAAGACTAAAGGTGTCCAGAAACTTACCGGTCGTGCAGTCAACGACGGTACCCATCCTCTGAAGTCAAGAGGCCCACGTTTCACCAGTGAAGGAACTGGCAACGGCACCCTGCACTAGACGCAGATGGAGAGCCCAGCATTCACCTATCTAAGGTGAGCACGTTGACCTGGGAGGGGGGTTCAACAGACAAGCTGGGAGGAGAGAGATAGGGACATTCAGCAACCCAGACCTTTAATCCCCATATTATTTCACCTGCAGAAACCTCACCCTTCGAGTTCGACACACAGTGCGGAGAGGGTCGACCCCAGAAGCCAACCGAATCCTGCACATCACGTTTCGTGTTACAGACACCTTCCTGCCAAGACCCGCGCCTCCGTGGGAATCAGGTGAGCGTTACAGAACGCGAAGCCCACCACTAAACTCCTACCCAGGCGCAATGGAAACTTCAGATACTGATCAACTAGCCCAGTTGCTTGGGGAATTAAGAGCAGAAGTACATGCAGCTCGCCAGGAAACGAGCTCTCTAAGAAGAGAACTGATAATTTCTAAGGAGCGAACAGAGGACCTTGCTAGGCAGTTGTTACAAACGCAGGCAGGACAGACACCTTTGCCCGTTCCAGGAGGAAGTTACCCTTCTGCCTCAGCTTCAAATCCAGTGCAAATCAATCTGCCCGGTAATGTGCCCTTGGCTCCGCCCGAACGCTTTGCTGGTGATCCAAAGAAATTCGCAGTGTTCATCAACCAGTGCCGCCTGCACTTCTTATGTCGACCAGCTGCATTCCCAACTGACCAGGCCAAGGTGGCTTTCGTGCTTTCTTATCTCAGTGGCAGCGCTGCAGATTGGTCGATCCCTTTAGTCACCCAGGATGATCCGGTTTTACACGATTTTCAAGCCTTCCAGGCCAGCATGGAGAAACTGTTCGCAAGACATGCACAAGGGCAGGCCTTGGACAATGAACTTCTCTCATTACGACAGGGTAACCAAGACCTCTTGACTTATATAGCCTCTTTCAATAGACTCATAGTGGAAACACAATGGCCCGAGGACAAGAGAATAACGCTTTTCTACAGAGGTCTGTGTGGAGAGCTCAAGGATGTGCTAGCGCAGGTTGTGAATCCTCCACAAGAATGTTCAGACTATATTGACTTAGTTGTCCAACTAGACCATAGACTACAGAACAGGAAGGCAGATCGCTCCAGATTTGATACCCGAGTGTTTTCCAAACCACAGACCTCGAATAAGGGAGCTGACACTGCGGAACCCATGCAAATAGGGGGCATGAGAGGACCTTTAACCCAGAAAGAGCGGGAAAGAAGAAGGCAGCTGCAATTATGCCTCTATTGCGGTAATTCAGGACACTTTCTTCGGGACTGTCCCGTGAAACCAGCTAAGAAGACTGTAGGAGCCGCGGATACCTGTACCACAAATTCTGAGCAGGGAAACGACCTCGCCCGACAAGAGTAGAGGTCCTCTTGCCGAGCGTTAAGATCTGTCCCGTGACCTCGCATTTCGTGATGCCCATGGTCCTCATTAGTCCTGAACGTCCGGATCGTTTGCACGCAATTGAAGCTTACATTGACAGCGGAGCAATCGGTAACTATGTGGACCGTGAAATGGTGTCAAGGATGAATCTACCCCTTGTCCCTAAGGCAGTAAAAGACGTCATTACTACTGTGGATGGCACGGAGATAGCCTCCGGACCAGTAACGCATGCCACCCAAGAAGTGACGCTGTTAAGTCATAATGGACACCGGGAGAGAATAGTGTTCGATGTAATCAAGGCCCCTCAGTTCCAGATCATTCTGGGAATCCCTTGGTTGGAGAAGCACAATCCTCAGATTGATTGGCGAGCAAAGACGGTTCAGTTTCCAGAGTGTTCTACCACTTGTTATCCTCGACCTGATGTTTCACTGGCGGCGATCTCTTCTGAGGAGATTCTCAAATTACCTCCCGAATACCAGGAGTTCCAAGACGTCTTCCAGAAGGATCAAGCTAACACCCTACCCCCTCATAGGTCTTACGACTGTCAAATAGATCTGATACCTGGAACAACTCCTCCTTGCAGCAGGATCTATGCCCTCACCGAGCCAGAGAACCTTCACCTCAGACAGTACCTGGACCAATACCTAGCTAACGGGTTTATCCGTCCTTCCAAATCTCCAGCTTCATCGGCTTTGTTCTTCGTTCCGAAAAAGGAAGGAGACCTTAGAACTTGCATAGATTACTGCGCCCTGAATCAGATCACTGTTAAAAACAGATACCCGTTACCTTTGATCCCTGAACTCCTGGACCAAGTCAAAGATGCCCGTATATACACAAAGCTGGATCTCAGAGGAGCCTACCACTTGGTAAGAATCAAAGAGGGCGATGAATGGAAAATGGCCTTTCGCACCAAGTACGGGCTATTCAAATATATAGTGATGCCCTTTGGACTGTGTAATGCTCCTGCTGCTTTCCAATATTTTATGAACGATGTCCTTAGGGAACTCATTGACGTGTGTGTAGTTGTCTACATTGACGACATCCTCGTCTATTCATCATCGGAAGAAGAACATCAGAGACATGTTAAAAAGGTTCTCGAGAGATTGCGTCAACATAGTCTTTTTGCTAAGCTTGAGAAATGCGTCTTCAACGCAACAGAAGTCGAGTTCCTGGGATTCATATTGTCACCTAACGGAGTCCATATGGATTCAAAGAAGGTTGATGCAATTATCAAGTGGCCATCACCAACCTCTGTAAAAGGAGTTCAAAGCATGTTAGGATTCGCTAACTATTACCGCAGATTCATTCCTGAATTTTCCCGGATAGTCCAGCCCATCACCGCTCTGTTGAAAAAGAACAAACGTTTTGAGTGGTCTTCTGAAGCGGAACAAGCTTTTCAAGACTTAAAAGCTAAATTCATTTCTGCACCTGTTTTAAAACATCCTCGCCCAGAACTACCTTACATCATGGAAACGGATGCTTCTAGTCTTGCTATGGGAGCAGTGTTATCACAAAGAGATTCGGTCACAAACCAACTACATCCGGTTGCTTTTTGGTCCCGCAAGTTTTCGCCTCCTGAGATCAACTATTCAATTACAGACAAGGAACTTTTGGCCATCAGATCGGCCTTTAAAGCCTGGCGGCATTATCTTCTAGGAGCCAGACACACAGTCACCGTAATGACTGACCACCGCAATTTACAATACCTAAAGACAGCCAAAGCTCAGTCTTCCAGACAACTTCGTTGGGCTCTGTTTCTAGCAGAATTTGACTTTATAATTACTTATCGACCAGGCAGTAAGAACGGAAAAGCGGATGCCCTCTCCCGGATGGGAGTAGATGAACATTTGATCAATCCAGATCCAATACCCATAATCCCAGAACAAAGGATTTTGGGTTTGGTCAGCACTCAATCTTTTGAAGACATCAAGACCACGGTGAAATCGCTCTTAACTCCGACCGATTTGCAGGACTGGCAATTAAAGGGAAAAGATTTCTCAGTAGATCAAGACCTACCATATTTCCGAGGACGATTGCACTTGCCCTGTGAGAAACTACAAAAACAAGTAATCTCCGGTTATCATGATTCTCTAATGGAGGGGCACCCTGGCATTACCAAAACCATGGAAAAGATCAAAAGACATTTCTGGTGGCCATCGTGGAAAAGGGATATTAGAGACTTTGTAATCTCCTGCGGTGTGTGTGCCCAGAATAAAAGTCAAAAGCAAAGACCAGCCGGCCTATTACAGCCACTTGACATCCCTCCCTGTCCATGGCATACCCTGTCCGTGGATTTTATCACGGACTTACCTCCATGCTTGGGATATACTACCATCTTAGTAGTCGTGGATCTATTCTCGAAAATGGCTCACTTCATACCCTTGAAGGGTCTGCCTTCAGCCTCAGTATTGGCCCGGGAATTCTTGGCAAACATTGTTCGCTTACACGGTTTTCCTTCGGTTTTAGTCTCCGATAGGGGAAGTCAATTCATCTCCCACTTCTGGCGCAGTTGCTGTCGTCTAGCCCAAGTTGATGTAAGACTTTCGACCAGTCACCATCCCCAAACTGACGGACAAACCGAAAGGACAAACCAGACACTAGAACAATATCTACGCTGCATGCTCCAACAAACAGAAAACCCCTGGAAGGACATTCTTTGGATCGCTGAATACGCGTACAACAATTCGACTCATTCTGGAACTGGGAAGACTCCCTTTTTCTTGTTATATGGACACCATCCTAGAACCTCCCACCTGGATCCTCCCCAAGAAATTGAAGCACCTGCTGTGGATCACTTGCATTCGGAGATCACCTGTGCTTTTAAGGAAGCCACTGCCCATCTGCAAAGAGCTAAAGCTCAATTCAAAAAGGCAGCCGATCGGCACCGTAAAGCGGCCCCTCACTACGCTGTAGGAGATCAAGTCTGGTTATCCACTAAGCACCTGCCTTTAAAAGGACCCCGCACTTTCATCCCGAGATACCTTGGGCCCTATCTCATATCTGCCATAATTAATCCGGTGGCTGCCAAATTGGAATTACCTACGCATATGAAAATACATCCAGTATTCCGTGTCTCCTTATTAAAACCAGTACAACCAGAAACCCGATTGACCAAACTCCCGGAACCCGTTTTGGTAGACGGAGAACTCGAATTTGAAGTGAAGAACATCCTTGACTCCAAAATTTCCAGGTCTAAATTATACTATCTGGTTGATTGGAAAGGATACGGTCCCCAGGAAAGGTCTTGGGAACCCTCAGAACACGTCCACGCACCTCGTCTGGTCAAGAGATTCCATCTGAATCACCCCGACAAGCCAAAGCCCCCGGAGAAGACACACTTAGGAGGGGCCTTGAGGGGGGATACTGTCATGATCACTGCTTCCAAGGAGCCAGGATCAGCCCAACGTCCTTGGAAGCAGGCCTCTAACCCTGATCCTAGGCACCAGCCGGTCCCCACAGGGACCTTTTGGACCTTGTCCTGGCGCCGGTGGCACCAGGCTCATCAGAAGCCTCGGTCCCGGCACTGGAAGCGCCGGGCTCATCATGGGTGTGAAGATGCTTGGGTGGACTTACCTGCGGCAGACCATGCTGCTGACTTGCCAGACTCTTAAAAGTCCTCTGTGAACTGGGACTACTTTTCTTACCTGGGTGGGGCAGCACAACTCCACTGGAACTCTTCTGGAAGCAGGAACTCTTTTCTGACCTAGGCGGGGCCGTGGAAGGAGACGCCTCATCACTCCAAGGCTATTTAAACCACACCCGATTGATGAAACGTGCTTCGCGTTATTCTGCATCTGCAGCAGAACGCTCACCGAGTCTGCTCCAGCTTTTCTTCTTTGGATCCTGAACCTGCAAGAATTATACTCACCATTCCGGTATCCGAGCAACATCAGCACCTGCAAAAGATAAGAAACCACAGGTTAGCAGAATGAACTTTCACACGCAGTGTTTGCTTACCTGATCCATCGGCAGCTGCCATGCCTCACGTTGCTCCTTCGCCTGCAAAGACAAACAGCATTATTTTACTTACCGGCACGCCGTGCATTCCGGATTCTTCACGCTACATCTGCACCAAGATAAACAGCATTGCTCTACTTACTGGCACGCAGTGCATTCCGGATTCTTCACGCCGCATCTTCACCTGCAAAGACAATAGCAGTGTCACACTTACCGGCACGTGGCGAATTCCGGATTTCTTCATTCTGCATCGTCTCCTGCAAAGACAAAGAAAGAGACAGTAAGAGCGCTGCCATACTTAAGCAACTCCAGGCGCTTCAGTGCCACGCATAAAAGACTATAAAGACTAAAGGTGTCCAGAAACTTACCGGTCGTGCAGTCAACGACGGTACCCATCCTCTGAAGTCAAGAGGCCCACGTTTCACCAGTGAAGGAACTGGCAACGGCACCCTGCACTAGACGCAGATGGAGAGCCCAGCATTCACCTATCTAAGGTGAGCACGTTGACCTGGGAGGGGGGTTCAACAGACAAGCTGGGAGGAGAGAGATAGGGACATTCAGCAACCCAGACCTTTAATCCCCATATTATTTCACCTGCAGAAACCTCACCCTTCGAGTTCGACACACAGTGCGGAGAGGGTCGACCCCAGAAGCCAACCGAATCCTGCACATCACGTTTCGTGTTACAGACACCTTCCTGCCAAGACCCGCGCCTCCGTGGGAATCAGGTGAGCGTTACAGATCTGACTGAATCTACAGGAAGCGAGACCCCGCCGCATGCGGCGGACACGGAGAACGATAAACAGACAGGCTCATGATGGGGGGTGGGAGGGGGGGAAGCAGTGGCCAAGATTAAGCATTAATATGATGATTTTTTTTTGTAACATGCACTGTGTGTTTGGTTGTATTTTGGTTTTGGTTTTGTTTGATTAAAATGAATAAAATTCTTTAAAAAAATAAAAAAAACATGTGAAAAACATGTGAAGCCTTTTTGAGTTCTGTTCATGTTCCGCCAAACATCTTCCAAAGCTAAGTTGCTCATATTCTGTCATGGGGATTTTGAAGGCGTTCCCTGCCCTGATGTCTGGGCCTCGATCTGTCTAACCCAGGGTCCCAGGCGATATTAAAATCCACACCCAGCACAATCTCCCCCGTAGCACAGTGCTCCAATTTGTCTAGTGTATCTTTCAGGAATCCTTCTTGACCCGTGTTAGGGGACATATAGTGCCGCCAGTGTAAGGGGGTATCTCTCTATTTTCACGTGTACAAACTGGTATCTCCCGTGCTTGTCTGCTTCTGTGGTTAGTATCTGTGCATTTAGGGACTCCCGAATGGCCATCATAACCCCCACTTTTTTCTCTTGTGCGTTTGCCTGTAGTATTTCAGTCGCATCTTTCTTCTGTCCTGAGCTTTTATATGGGTTTCCTGGAACATCATAATATCGTATTTCCCCTGTCATATGAAGTGCTCCACTTTCTTCCTCTTAACTGGGGAATTTGGGGAATTCAGTCCACAGACATTGTATGTTAGAATTTGAATCCCCATCCCGTCTTGGGTGATTGATTTCCTATGTGCATTCCTAGTTTGAAAGTTGAGTGTGTGTTTTCTCTTCCGGTTCCCTCCCCCCCCAAACTCTGCATCCCCCAACTTGCGAGTCTTCCCTCCCCGTGCCCCCTGAACTACCCTGAGGAGGTCTCTGGTTCCTATGATCGCTCCGGCATATGGCCGTCCGCGCCATGCCCTCTGTAACCTCAGGGATAACTTGTAGGGTGTCCGGAACCCCTCTGGATTCCAATAGACACCCCAAAGCCCTCCCCCTTCACCTGAGTTAGTATGGAACGCTCCCTTCTTGTTCTTGTATAGCCTCTGATGTTCAGGATGGAGGCTCCGACCAGCATTCCGTTTCATCTTCTAAGTGTGTTCTAAGCTTGATCACAGATACTTTTCGGCGGGTGCCGTGGCTTCCTATCGTTCATTTTCCACTCCCATGGTATTCTCCTCGAGGCCATTCTACCTCTGTTCCTTTCTTGTTGGTCTCCTTCTTGCTCCTTTGTGCCCATTAGCTGCATGCCTTCTTCACAGGTGGTTATTCTTCGTTGTTTCCCTTCCCACGAGTCTAGCAATCTGAATGAGAATACCTGATTGGTTTCGCTGTGTGTTGTCTTACTACTCGGCCCATCTCCTGGCGTTTCTGTAATGTCGACTGTGCTAGGTCTTGATATAATTGGATGTCCTCTCCATTCATACGGATTTGGTCCATTGTCCTCGCCTTTTGCAAGATCTGTTCCTTTTGGGAGTAGGTAAGTGCAACCAGGACGTCGCAGGGTCGGGCTCCTGGTTCTTCTGTTCTCCTTGGGCCCACTCGGTGTATCCTATCTATTGGTCTTTCTTCATCCTCCCCCGCATCTAAAATGTCCTTGAAGACTTGTTGCACAGCCTCTTTTAAGTCTTTATCTTCTACTGATTCCACCATGTTTTTTATCCTTATGATCGAACTTCTGGATAGGTTATCTAGGTAATCGCATTGTAATTCGAGGTTATGGGTCAAACGTGCTAAGTGCTGCTGGGTATCTGCACCTTGTTGGGCATCTTCCTCTATATTTTGCAGTACTTTCTCCAAGGTGTCTGTTCTCACGTCCAGGTTTGTCACTTCTGTTCTTAGCTCTTGTACCGGCGTTTTTATTTCAGTTTTCATGGTCTCGAATTGGGTCTGCATCGAGGTCATGAACTGTGCTTGAAATTCTCCAAACCACGCTTTCATGCCCTCTCTTATCGCCATCTCTGGTCTAGATGTGTCTGTCTATTTTGGTGGCTTGGTCTTCTTGGTTCTTCCTTCTTAACTGTGTTGCAGGGTCTGCCCCCCAGAGTTGTGGCAGGTTCTGCTCTTGCCTCCCTTGAGGTGTCTGTTGGGTGGATTTGCGTTTGTCTTCCCCTGGACTTGGACATAGGTTCTCTTGTTCGTCCGTCCGCTTATGAAGTTGTCATTTCCGCTGTCCCCGGATGGGCGGGTTCTAACCATGTGGAACCGCGTTCTGGTGGGGACTCTCTTGTGTGTCTTTGCTGTCCTTCTCTCTGGCTTGTTTGTGGACGAGTGAGTTTTGAGTCTGTTGTGATCTTTGATCCCTTGTCTCCCAATTCCTTCTGGCCTCCTCTTGGATTTGGGGCTGCTGCTGTATCCTATGTTGCCGTGTTGCTGAGAGTCTCTGTTGCCGTGCCCCTCTTCTGCTGCGGCGAACAGGCTCTTGGGCCCACTTTTGAAATCTGTTGTTGTCCCTAGGGCTCACGCCTAATAAGCTAGATTGCGTCTGAGTCGTTGGTTCTCCGTTGTGCTGCGTTTGGTGGAGGCCTTACTTATATGCCTCTTCTCTGAGTTGGCATGTGGTGAGGCCTCACTTATATGCCTCTTCTCTGTGTGGCCTGTGTTGTGGCCTCCCGATGCGCTGCACTGCTCTCTTGCGATCCGAGTTTGTCTCGGCCTTGATCAGAGTGCTGGCCTGTGCAAGTCCTGTGTCAGGAGGACCTGTAATCTGGGGGGGGATCTGCTCCCCTTAGTGCTTGAGCTGAGGCCTGAGGAGAGGAGCCTTTTGTTGCAGCGTTATTTCCCCGGCATAAATCTGGGCTCTCCAATGGTATATAGTGCAACTATTGCCCTTCACTGGGGTGGTTCCTCTGCCCGGCCAAGTTCCCGAATCCTCCTCCGTTTGCCTCCCGCTCATGGCGTGGGGGCTGGTCTCAGTGGCCCCCTGCGGGCGTCTCTGCCATGTTTGTGCATGGGGGAGTTCAGTCCAGTCTCTGTGGGGGCATCTCGCATGGTGCCGCAACTTGCGGCCCTGGCTAGGTGTCCTCCCTCCCCTGCGTGATGTGCCTTTCCTCACGCCTTCCTCTTCTCCCCGTACATGCCTCTCCACTGGGCTGTGTACCTTGTGTTGTCCGGGACCTTGATGTGCGTACCTCTCTTCCTGCCGGTGCCCGGATCTTGTGGGTCTCTCGCCTCCTTGGTTGCTCATGTGGTCTTTGGTGAGGCGTGTTGTCTCGTCGGCTTCAGGCTCCCAGGGGCGGTGCTCCATCCATGGGCTCCAACCCGTATCGCTGCTCTCCGCTTAGCTGTGCGTCTTCCCGCCGCTTCAATTGCGTCTGAGCCTCTGCGTATCACTTCTTCGCGGTGCAGTGTCGGGTGCTGCCCGGTATCTCTGTCCGTTTCTCCTAGCCGCGTCCTCTCTCCTAAAGCTACGCCGGGCTTCGGTTTCACTTTTCCTTATTGGGCGTACCTGGCCTTCGGAGGGTCTGCAGCGTTCCGATGTCTGTCAGTGTTCACTGCATATGATTCCCCATCTGAGGCTCCGAGCTGCTCGATCAGAGGGGTTGCTTGTCCGCAAGTCCTCCAATTAATTGCAAAGGAGCGAGGAATCCACTTTTTTGATGTCTTTATTGTTGCGGCCCAGGAGGGGGGAACGGAGCCGCGCTCAGGCACGTCTTCCCCTCTCCGCTGCCATCTTGGAATTCAAATGGTTTCATTTTGAATGGTAAAAAGTGCACTATCATTCTAATGAGGCGGTTTTAAAATATTTGAAAACATGAGGTATGAAAAATCCATAGACGAAAGGCATTTAGTTACTTAAACTGAACATATGAATATATTATTAATAGGTTTTTAAGATAATCGCAACCCAAATTTGTAAAGTACCAATTATTTAATACCAGTTTTAAGCTGAATGAGGTCACGAGAGTGAGGTAGGTGGTCTTATGGAAACATGTTATCGAAACTCAGATTTGAAAACAGACACAGGTTTTTCAACCAAAACAGTTAATGACAAAAAGGGGGATGGTTCAATAGTTATGACATCACTACGATAGCAGCGACTAATATAGCCACCCACCAGGAATTAGATGTGAGCCTAAGCCTCTTTAGGGTGGGGTTTGGTGATTATTTAAGCTCAAACCCTTTGGGAAGAGAGGATAATCTACTAATATAGGGGAGTCAAATGGATTGATTACAATGCGAGAGCAGTTTGGATTGAATCCATGGCCTTATCCAGGGGGCTGATTGCATAAAGAACCCCAGAACAGGACAGATTACCCAGGCTGAGAGGGACATCAGAGCTATATCCTGGGCCAGGTGCCCAAAAAAGGGTGAGAATTACCTGGTGCCAGCTGCTGGTCCCTGTCTTCCTACCTATCTGAATTGGAGAGCGACAGAATCAAAGTGAGTATAGATGCTCTGAGGAACTTTACTTATTTTCTATGGAATGGAAATAAATGCAATACCCCCTTTAAATTTAACGGTATGTTTGGGAATCCATGATTATATTTTTTATAATTGTGAGCCACAATATAGGCCTGAGTATGTGTTTTGGTGAATTTTAATAAATAAAATAGAACCCTTTCAGTGTGAACATTGAGGTGGATCTGCTCCTGCATTCTGATATCCAGTATCCATGGATCACACAGACTGAGAGTAACACCTTCAAGATCTTATGTAATGTGAATGCTATAGTCAATAAGTGAAAACTAGTCCCCTGACAAACCAATCAAATTGGGGCACTGATGTTGAAAGGGGTCTGATTCATTAAGAGGAATGTGTGAGTAGGGTTCACTGTCCACAGGATTCCCAAGAACAGAATTTGTGGATGTAATTTATTTATTGGAAGAGTCCGAAATGTTAGAGAATATTGTAAGGAAAGCATGGTATCAACAGCAAAGACAGACACAACTGATCACAGTTCAAGGGTGTTGATTGAACTTCTAATGGGGTGGCTGAATGCCTTTCTAAACCTAAATCTAAGGATGGGAGCAAGCTACGAACATCAAATGAAAATAACAGTCTTAGTGGTGTCTGTCAAAATAAAAGGGCCTATACTAATAAACCTATGCCAATCCTTACTTCTAAACACAAAATGGTGTGTGACAACAATGTATACAAAAGAAAAGTGTTCCAGAAATTATATGTCAGGATGGTTGAGCAGTTAACTTCCCTTCCCCATGTTTTCAGCACGGGACAAGGTAGCACAGTTCTGCTTTGCACACTGTGGCTTTTTCGGCCACGAGGATACAGTTCAAAGCACAGTCATCCGGGCCTTCTGCCAAAGCCTCTTTTCCAATAACAGTCTCTTACTGCAGAGGGTCTGTTGTAACAAGCAAACGTCTCAAAGTTACGTTCCTTTTAGGATTGTTAGATACACAAGTTCTCGCTTCTAATTTTCATCAGGGTCTCCCCTCCTTTGGGCCTGGATGCCCTTTTAGCACAATGTTCACACTTGGTCTCCGTTGTTTGGGCTCGGATCATGGATCTCCCTCCTTTGGGCTTGGATCCTCTTGATATGGACCTCCCTCGTTCAGGCTTAATCCCTTTTAATATCAAAATCGAAGACTTTTGAATGTGCGATGGGTTTTGCTTAAACCATCGCAGCACCACTTTGATTCCTTCATACAATATTCTTTCAATCTTCTACTTTCGCTTCTCTTGGCGGGATACCTTACAAAGACTGTCGATTGAGCACATTCACAGTGCCAGAACACACTGTCAACGGTATCGTAACTTGCCTTCTTAAGTTCAAACATTCATCAGCAGTTTAGCTTTACTCACGTCTTTCACCATACGCGTTTAACAACGTTAATTCCAGCGCTCGTTCTACAATGTTGCCGCTTGCAACACAGACCTGTCTTGCCTCGGTCTCTCCAACTCACCGGCTGTGTTGATTTCTTTAATACTTCTTTGTTCTTGGAGCCAAGGACGATACCATGGCAGCTGCTGCTGCTCCTCCCAGCCTTGATCAGTACCGCGGGAGGGCCTTAGGCATCTCCGACACACAGTGCAGCTTTCTTCAGTCTGGTTTCTTGGCCTTTTACTTTCTGCCTCAAAGGTTTCATGAAAGTAACGGTTTCTTGCCGAAAATGTCAAGGGTATTTCCCTCCTTGCAAACCCTTCTTGGTTTCCCCGTCTTTCGCCTCTTGTTCAGCTACCAACTCGAAACTGCTGTTCCTTCGTGTGCTTTGCCTTGCTCAGAGTGTGCTCTCATGCTCAGGCTTTTATCCGTGTGGGGAAGTTTAATAGAAGTCGGGTGTGAGTGATCGTTCGTAATTGCATGACCTCGCCTGACCATTGTAGTGGGACATGTCAGGTATACTGCTCGGGTCTGTTTTCTCCCATAGCAGGCTACCCGTGTGGAAGTGTTGGAGAAAGAAAAGGGGGAGGGGTAAGCTTCCCATGTATCCCACCTGGTAGGATGGGGTAAAGGTGTTACAGGGAAGAGAGGGATACTGTGTCTCGCCATCCGGTGTCTCACTCCCACTCCACGAAGACCCCTCAACATTGTGATCCTCATCCACTGGTCCACCCTCATGGTCTGGATCCAAAGGCGATGGCTGTTCCCTGTCCACCTGAGGGATAAATCCACGGGGACTAGCAGGTGAGACACTGGGATGCTGGAAATGCATTGGAGGGACAGAGCCTCCCTGTCCTTGTCCTACTCCCTTATGATCAGTGTTCTGGGTTATTTTCTGCACATGAGTCCAGTTGGGACCCCTGGCAGTGCAGCTCTTCCTCTTCTTGATTGTGGTGAACAGAGACCCTTGGGATACCCTTATGGCACCCGTGGGTGGGGGTACAACCCTGTACCCCTAGTGTATGTATCCTCCATTTTGGGATACCCAGGTCCTGCCATAGGAATCAGTGGATTTCTATTGGCTGTTGCCTTGTTTTCCCAAAGTCCTGGGAAGCCCTGACACTGTCCCTTCCCCTGACTGGCTGTTGGGTGGTAGCACCATATATGGTATTGTGGGGAAATCCAGGCCAGACTGACTGCAGCCTTCCCAGAGACTGTATATTGTGGGTTCACCATTGGGGTGGGACCTGTGTGAATAGAGTGTGTGACCAATATGCATTCTATGTTACGGGTGTCTAGTTTCTGTGTGTGTGACACAATGAATGAGACAGCCCTGCCTGAAAATGACATGAATGCAGTGTAGTGTGCTCAAAGGCTACGTGCTTGCCCCTATCCACATTCCTTGTTATGGGTGTCTGGGTGGAAGTGAATAGCCCGAATGCCTGTGAGCCTGATTGGCTGCCTGCTCTTCTTAGTGATTGGCTGACTGAGCCTGGCTCAGCCAGAGTAAATGAGGGACAGATGTGTTTATCTGGGGACCTCTCACTTACCAATTTGTTCAGAAGCTGAAGTCGAAACTTGAAGATGATCCTTGAAGCCCAGCTGGAGGAGAAGATTGCTGCTGCATTTCCTTTGACGTAATCCAAGAGCTGTCAAGTCTGTCGAGGACTGATCCAAGAGAGGACCGGGTTAGGAGACCTCTCCCGAGCTACGAGGGACCATTGTGCAAAACAGCTGCTGATCGAAGCACGCTGGAAGCCAGTTCTGTGAGTCTGACGTCCGGAGAAGGGGTCCGCCGACAATCCTGAAGAGAGCGCCTGAACATCGAGGGACGTCAAAGTCCATTGGCGTCAACCAGGGTCGTAAGATTTCCGTGACCGCTGGAAGCCAAGTCGAATCGTCTTGCCCAGAAGCGGGGACACCTTGACGCCATGCTGCTCGACGCCCTAATCCAAGAAAGCGCCACCTTGCCTAAGAACATTTGAAAGAGGGCTCACTTGCCATCGCCCAGTTTGTCCGGCGGAGAAAGTTGAGGTTGCCGGCTACTAAGGAAAGTCTGCCAGTGAGTTTCCCGCCACCAGAAGCCGATATTCGATGCCCGCTGCTGGGCCTGCATCCATCACCACTTAAGGTTTTTCAAGTCCACAGAGAATTATTTGCAGTACCGAATATTTTGCATCGAGGCCTACCGCACGC
Source organism: Ambystoma mexicanum (assembly GCF_040938575.1). NCBI lineage: Eukaryota > Metazoa > Chordata > Amphibia > Caudata > Ambystomatidae > Ambystoma > Ambystoma mexicanum. The sequence goes on along the minus strand of NC_090935.1, from coordinate 662,648,034 downwards.
CTCACCTTCCCAGGACTTCCACCATCGAGAAAATGATCGATCGTCGAAGAGCACCGCGAAGGTCAAAGCTGCTGTGTCACTGCATTTTTTCCTCGAGGATCTCGACACTCTGCGGCTCCTTCTTCAAAGGGGGTCCCATCTTCAAAGGATATCGTCGAAGAACCGTCCAAGAAACTCTTCCACTTCAGGTACATTGGGGTAGTTGAACTTTTTAACCAAGAAGCAAGGCTTATTGAGCATTTATGGACTGGGCTTGTTAATTCTTTTATTACAGGTTGTCCAGGTGGGGGGATCCTCACTCAGAATTGTGTATCTATATCCAAAGAAAGCATTCTGCCATTGCTTAACCTTAACTTGCCTTACTTCCCTATTGTTTATGCCGATACACCTTACTGAATGATTTGTATGCTCTATTATAACTGCCAGCACTTGAAGCATTTTAAAGGAATCTAAAGTCTAAGTGTGGCACCACATAGAAGTGTATAGATTTGTCATTATAGTATTACCAGAGTACAAAGTGTGTTATTGAATTGTGTAAATATATCTGAACCTTAATTGTATATAAAGAACTGTGTTGGCACAGAACATAGTGTGTGGACATTCCTTTGTGGGGGCTTGGGGACTCACTGTACTTAAGAACCAGTCGGCATCACCTCCTGAGAGCTTAAGCCTTGGGTGCTCGTCCATAGCTACCATATAGAGAACCTTGGCTGGGGTGCTCTGTGCCTCTACTCTGCAATATAGAGGGCAGAAGTACAGATACCCACTGCAGTATTTACATTCACCTTCTGGTTTCTCACAATATATAGAAATATCATCGAGTTATTAAATAGGAATACATAGTTGTCTGTCATGTAACACTATGGAGCTCATTTTGAGCCACGTAATTTGGCGGTGGGGAGTCGTTATGTGTTGAAATACACATAGGTGGTTCCCCGCTGCCAAATTTTCGTCATTTGCACGGTAGAGTGCAAAAGTGCAGGACAAATGTGGCTTACACCTGTGTACACCCGCCTTTGCCCTGCACTTTAAATGTTGCCTGTCATGCTCACAGCGTGGCAAGCAGAGCTCATAATTACAATTAAACCCTGACCGGCATGCAAGCATGTCGGGCAGGGTTTAAGCAGCATTTACAATGGATCCTTATGGGGTTCACCTGCTTTATGCTGCATAAAGCAGGCGGACCCCATAAGGATATCCAGCGTTTGCACAAGCATGAAAATTCATGCCGGCGGAAATGCTGGAGCATTTGTATGGCGGAGAGGAAGGGAGGCGGCAGAAACGCAAGTTACGTTCCGCCCCTCTTCTCCGCCATATAAATGATTCAAAATTAGCAGTAACGTGAATCACATAAAACCCTTATGCAAGGCTTTTACGTCATTAATTTATGTCAAGTGTTTAGACTGTTTTGTATCCTGAAGGATACCAGAAATAAAGGTGTGGACTGCAGGTTAAAATCTCTACTGCATTGTTTATGATCAATAGATTGCATGTTCTTTTGATCTTTCATAGTCACATGGTTTTAAAATTTCCCACAAATTATGTATGGTTTTAATCTTTTAGAATTTGTAAATCCTAACAAATGTTGCTTATCCTCAGGATCATTGTATTTTGCCAAATTCAATGCATCAGTCTGAACAATTATCCACCTCTGGAATATAAAATGGGTGCTTGTTTGGAATACATTATGTTAGTTCAATTAGTGTGTTCATCCTATTAGAAACGCTGTACTGATTGTATTATTCCTGTACATGTTGTGGTGCGCTTTGGTTTGCAACAGTATATCAGCTATACATTTCTTAAATCGAGGGTGGGAATCACCGTAAATTCCATTTCCTATATTTGAAAGAAAATCAATTGTCTTTGCAAACCAGCCGGTTTCTTCCCCTGGAGTGTCGGATTGACATTGTTGTACATTAAAGTCATTAGATCAAGGTTCCCTGGTTCATAAAAGGAACCTAAAATAAACGTTAATAATTTTGCTCGTCTAAATTGGTGTGGGTTGTTAAATTGCCTTGAATCAGGAGTCACCTGATTAATTAATCCTGCAGAGACTGGTGAGGGTGGGTTCAAATGGTTCACTAAAAGCCAGAGCCCATAGGGAACGAGATATAGGAAAACATTAGTGACAAAGTATGTCAAATGCAATGTGAAAGGGCTTTCCGGTCCTCAAAGGAGTTTCAGTATAAATTGTATGCTTTTAAGCTGCTTCATATGTGTCAGAAAATGCTGATGAACCACCCAAACAGTAGCCCTATAAGCTGGACAGGATGTGGAGGAAATGGCCACTGATCAGATTGGGGGTAAGGCTATATAGTTCAGAACACAGGAGGAGAGTGCTTTAATCAGGCTGGTGGCAATTTAAAATCCATGCAATGCGATCTGAAGTTTGAACCGAAGAAAGGGGTCCACATCTCTCTCCTGCGTCACTTGCTGTGAACTTTACTGGTAAGCAGGTGACTGCGCTAGTACCCATGCATCACACTTGCTCAGCCCTTCACTCCCAAAGATTCTATGTTTCCTAGACTGCAATCATTGCTGACAGATTTGAACACTCAAGTTTTCTCTTTAATGACGCCTGGATTGCGCGGAAATGAGTTAAGATGTCTGAATCAAAAGAACCTTACAAAATGGGGAAAAAGTTATTGGGTCAAGGTACAAGGCTAGGCATGGATGACATGCCCTAAGGGATTCTCCATGCACCGCTTCCAGGGTTGGCATTGTAGAGCGGGTAGTTCTCCCCCTGCCCCCTATCGCCTGCCTCTCTACCTTTAGCTCACCCATCACAATCTTCAGGCACTGCTAGCTAGTTTATTCAAAGCATGTGAATCTAAGCAGATTCACAAGCCCCAGAAGGTTAATATGACTTACCCAGTAATAGCTACTGGGTAAGTAATGCTTGTCTTTGTCTTGTAAAGTGTATGAACCAAAACATGCAACACTTCTCACCGGTTTGCTTTCTCCCTTTCACGACTTCTTGTGCCATGTTGGCGGAGTGACAGGTCTTTAACTTTGTGACGTTAGCTCACTCAGGTTATTCAAGATAGCTCAGCACCACATCATTTCATGTTCTGCTTTGTGAAGTGTAAGAACCAGTACTTCGAGCAAACACTTAGTTTGGTTTGGTTTAGTTTACTTTGTTTATTTATAAAGCGCGTCCGAACCCTCAGGTAGTTGGGAGCATAATCATGTGCACAGCAGAGTTACATATCGTTACACGAACATCATAATACAACAGACAGAGCATACATTAGTCCGGCTCTGAATGTTTACATACAAGAGTAGAATATACAGAGAAAAGTATGTACAGAGAATAGGCACAAAAAAAGTGACAGTGGCTAATGCGGACCGGGTTACAGGTTGGTCCTGAATAGGCTGTAGATAGAGTAAACATTACTACAGGTAGAGAGGGCGGCTGGCCGGTCGTGTCAGTGAGAGTCTGGATGTTTAGGCTGGTAGCCATGATTTTACCATGGCTCTGAATGGCCAGAATGTGGCTTCCGATCTAATTGTAGTGGGGAGGGTGTTCCAACATTGTGCTGCGAGCACTGGAAAACTGGAGCCTCCTGCTGTTTTTAGGTTATAATTAGGGATCTTTAGTTGGTGCAGGTAAGGTGTTCTGGTGGGTCTAATGGGGCAGTGTCTCGAGAATTTGTCAGAAAGGTAACGTGGGGCAGTACGTGATAGGCACTTGTGGATGATGACCAGTGTTCTTAGCTGAATTCTGTCACGGATCGGGAGCCAGTGGACTTCTTTTCTAACCGTGGATATGTGTGCCTTGCGCGGGAGGTTGAGGGCACATCTAAGTGCATTATTTTGCAGGGTCTGGAGTCTATTTAGGTTCTTAGTGGTAGTGCCTAAGTAGAGTGTGTTGCAATAGTCTAATTTAGAAAATATCAGCGCTCTAGATAGGGTGAGGCAGCTAGAAGTGGAGAGAAAAGGCCTACAGGCATTGATCAATTTTTTGGTGTATGAGGTAGCTGAGATGGTAGAGTTTATTTGTTTCTTAAGTGATAAGGTAGAGTCGAGGTATACACCTAATGTTTTAACCTCTTTGGAAACTTTTATGATGTTGCGATCAATGGTAAAGGATTGGTACCTTTGGTCCAGTTTGTTGAGGCGAGCCTCGGAGCCTACGATAAGCAATTCTGTCTTATCGTCGTTAAGGCAAAGACTGTGTGTGGCCATCCAGGCTTGGATTTCTAAATAGATATCATTAAGCTTTGCAACATCTTCTTCATAGCTACCAGTGAGCGTGATGAGGACCTGGGTGTCGTCTGCATAATTAGTGTAGCTGACACACAGATCGTCAAGACGGTCAAATAGGAGCTTCGTGTAAAGTGTGGGAGGAATGCAGGAGCCTTGCGGCACTCCACATGTGATTGGGATAGGGTCCGCAGCCGCAGTGGGGGCGAAGACTCTAGTCGACCTGTCAGACAGAAATGACTGGATCCACTTAGTGGCATTCTGAGAGAATGCAGCAGCCGAGGAGAGGTGTTGAGTGAGGATCTGGTGGTCAACCAGATCTAAGGCAGCAGAGAGATCCAACAAGAGCAGGATGGCCAGTTTGCCCTCGTCTTTGGCGTCATCCATTTGGATTTTTAGATCCAAGAGGGCAGTTTCAGTCCCGTGCCTTGGTCTGAAGCCGGATTGTCGCAGGCCTAGGAGGTTGTTGTCTTCCAAATGTTGTTGTATTTGCAGATAGGGTACCCTGTCCAAGATTTTGAGAAGAAATGGGACTGTGGTGATGGGTCTCATTGGTTTGTCTTCTCCCTCTCAGCGCTTCTTGCTCAGAGTTAGGGAGTGAGCAGACTGCTACACCCAACATACAATTCATCTTTGCTTTCATTTAATGCCTCAGCACTGCTCATGTTTCTGTGCAGTGTACCAGGATTCCAAATCCCAGTACTGCCATCTCCTCAGTACACTCATTGTTTCTTCCTCCTCCTCCTCCTCCTCCACCTTGGACACCTTCCCTCCCTGGCTACACAATTTTCTTGTAACTCTGTGTGATTCTTTCCATGAACTCGTGATACCATTCACAGGTTTCTCTCCTGGGTCAGGCACTACAATCCTGTCAAAGTTTCAGCTCTTTGGTGTCAGCAGTCCATCTCATCCACCCTCCCAGGGCTGGACTCTACAAATCAGCGAATGGCGTCTCATGTCATCTTCAGCTCAATATTGTCCTCTGGTTTCAATCCCTTCTTTCTTCTTCACTCTGCAAAGTCACAGACCTGGTAAGCTTAATATAGAGTCTTGTACATCAGTTGGAGTGATTTTATTGGCGACAGCACTTTTGTCACATTGTCCGTAGATGTGCGTAATCCTGCGCTGAGATCATTGTAGGGTGGAATTGTTACCAGGGAAGCATTTTAAGTTAGCAGATTCCCTGTCGAGAAATCCGGAAGGGAGAATGGAAGAAAGGAAAGTGTGGTGAAAAGGAACTGATAGTAGCATCTGAACAAAAAAGGACTGAATGCCATAATAAGGGGGCAGACATTGTTTGAACCAAGTGGAAGGGGACGCAGAGGGATCTGTGGTAACAATGTACATAAATGAAGGATGGCCAAAAACGTGCAAGTGCAATGCTAGCTTTTTTAAGTACAGCAAGAGTTATGAGTAGAGTGGGGGTTTTGAGAGGTGGCTGTTAAGTACCCTCAGTCCCAGAGGAGCAGCGCCATCCCAATGGCCCACGAGGGACACATAGGAAGAAAACCTACCATGAGGAGGTTGGAAAGGGTAGGAAGAGATTTGTTTTGCCTATGGTTGCAGTGATAAAGAGTAAAGGATGCATGCACGTAAGCAATTGACAATGAATGTATTGAGTTCCACTGAGGTGTTAAGACAGAATGGCAGGTTTGCATGAGTGATGGAAGGGCACCCCTTTGAATGGTTTGAGTTAGAGTACACACTAAAGGTGACCACAAGAAAAGTAACCAGGCTCCTGAAAGGGATCTTCAGGCATTAAGTGCAGCCAAAGGAAATTATGGACAATGGAGTCCAGCATAGATGAGAGATAATCAAGGGTTATATGAGACAATGTTGATTATGAGCATGGACAACAGCATTGTACAACTAGAGAGGAAAGGAGATAATTGTGAGGCAGGCATGGTATCAAGAGATAGACACAGACACAAAGGATAAAAGTTTAACGACTTTTATTTGAACAAATGGGATGGAATAATACCCAACTAGCCCCATTTCTAAAGTGGGAGTAGTTTAAACCAGATAACGAAAACTAAAAGGAAGTCCAAGTCTATCAGACAAAATAAAAAGGCTGTAAATCAAACAGTGTTCAAGGTAAATCAGGCTGGCATTGGAGCTTTCCACAGATCCCTTCCCCAAGTTCAAGACACTGAGGATTTCAAAAGTCCCAAAAAGTCTGAAAGTTCACAATAGCATCTTGCGGGCTTCTCCAGATTTCCTGTTCCCCAGACTCAAAGCCCCCTTGATTCAGCTCCCCTTGGTTTCCCGAAATTCACCTTTCAAATGGTTTCCAAAGTTCACTTCTCAAACGGTTTCACAAAGTTAATTTCTCAAATAATTTCAATTCTCAAAAGGTTCTCTTTTCTCATCATAATAAGAAACGTACAGTTCAACTTATGTTTACTTCATTCAGGCTTTGAGGCGTTCCCTTCCCCATATTTCAAACAACTCTGTCAAGATACTTCACAGTTCATTTATTCACTGGGATCTCCCTGGGTCATGGCGATGTTGCCAGACAGCACGGTCCACCCATTACAGGCCGTGCAACACAGCCCCACAAGGCTTAGCTTCACCTCCATTTTTGGTAGCTTCTTCTATTTCACTTTGTTCTGCCTTTAAATTCAACAACTTTACACTCATTTTCCTTCTTGTATTTCCTCTCTCAGATTTTGCTCACTTTTCACCTTCTTTGTGGCTCCCCTATTTGTGCTTTCTATTTTGCTCAGTTTTCCCTTCGCACACAGCTCCCCTTCCCTTTAGGAAGCATCTATCACTTTCACAGAGGCTTTCAAGAACGTTTAATCATACATGTGACCATCCTGTTACTTAGTATCTTCTCATTATGCGTTCTCCTTCAGAAAGAGTTCACAGTAGCCGCGTCACACCTCAACAGGTGCATCTCTCTTTACACGCGCTTACTCAGTAACTTTGTATTCAACTTTGAATTCACTTACGCTGACACAACCCGGGCTGTCCCTCATTTGCATTCACTGGTTGTGATTCCTTTAGCGCAGCTTCCACAGTTTTTCGTTCTGAGGTCAGGGTCTCACCACCTGCCCCTCAGACGCTCCTGTGCTGTCTCAATAGCCCAGGGGAATGAGCATTTGTTTTTTAACAATTTACAAGCGATCGCCACGCCGTCCAGTTCCCTTTTACATGCCCTTCGAGCTCCTTAGAGACACAGCTCCCTCGCCACACGTCTTTCAGCCTCTCCAAACTGCAGACCCTTAGCGTCCTGGCGTCTTGAGCTCCTGTAGCTGGTCCTGGGTGGCTCTGGTGCTTCAGCTCTCTTCCCGACATGCTTGCCTTTGTGAATGTCTCTGAGGCATTTATACTCTTTGGAATGGTTAACGAGCTGCAGGTGGGCACGGATCTCAATGGCCTGATGTTGCCTGGCCTTATCATTGGGACAGATTGTTAGGGAGAATTCTCTGTAAGGCTAATTTCCCAAACCTAGTGAGTCCCCCAGCATCTTTGCTGGATTTTTGGGGTTTATTTTTTTCTCTCCTGCTAAGAGTGAGATTCTTTTGCTCCCACTCTTAGGTGATTTGAGGTGTTCCTTTCACTTTCCATGTGTTTTATGGGCTATGGGGTCTTTTACTCCATAGGGTCTCATGTGTTTTTTTATGTGGGTTACACAGCACCCTCCGTGCCATAACCCAGGGGTGTCGTATCGACCCCCCAACATAGACTCCATACCCTGGGACTGACTACTGTCTCCCAGGGCATGTAAAGTCACCATTGGCTTTATTAGTCCCAAATTATGAACAGAAACCAGTACAAACCATCATATTGTGGACGTACTGGTCGGGGCAATTCGATTGCCCCGGGGTCTGTGGTTCGAGAGGGCACGTCTCCGTCCCCCCTGATTGAGTTTTGGCTGGTGGCAGTGGATACTACTTTTTATATTCGACCGCGACTATATCTCTATGGGATTTTCCCATTGTTCGAGGCTACCAACTTTAATTATTTAATTCTTATAGCCTCGAAAATACCGCCGGTTTATTTATTTAATATTAATTCACCGTTTGGTATTTTTTGCCAGAACTCGATTCTAGAATGGCGTTTGTGTTCTCTTCTGTGACTCCAACCCAAGTCGAGCCCTTTGTTCCACTTTTTGGCGGGCTTCTCCACAGAAGCCTCCAAAAGTGGTGCCACTCTGTCTGGGTACCACAGGGGGTGTGGGAGGGGGTTTAGGCACCCTCTTGTGTGATTGGCCCAAGTGGGGAGCCCGCCGGTTCACCACTTAGCATGTTTGATTGAAAGCTAGGCTGAGTGAATGGGGGTGTGCTGCATAAAAGCAGGGCTTTGGGGACTGGAACTTCAGAAGTCGCCACAGGACCTAAGAATCCGAGGAGGGAGAAGCTGAGCTGACCTGCAACGACGACACCACTGGTGGAGCCCTGCTGAACCGTCTCACCACTTTTCCTGACGACAGAGGAGATCTCCAGTCCGGAGAGTCTTCTTCCTTTGACTGGTGGGGATAACCAGTTTCGCCTTCTTTTCACCTTCCTGGAGCATCTCGTGTCCGCCTTGACCGTGCCAAGCACCCCGGCAACCGGAATACCACGGTTTACCACTACCGCAAAGAGAAAGGTAGTGCCTTTTTACCGGAGAACTCCGCGGCTGGTTTCTTCCCTGGCAGTGCAACGACCTTCATCTTTCCTCCACGGCAAGACCTCTTCTTCCTCTGGACGAAACACCAACTTGCACCTGCTGCCAGGAACAACTGCCCCCGCTGGAGCTTCCTTCACACTTAAGGTACTGTGTCCCGCCTGGCTTCCCTTGTGACAGATCGTTCGGGGTGACAGTTAAGCCTCGACTGTTGGGTGTCCTGACCCACGTTTGGACTATTATGCTGCAACATTTGGTGCTGTGGGTTTAGGAAATCCAAGATGGCGGAAAAGCCCACATTTGCGCCAGGATCCAGGAAAACTGCGCAGTTTTTGCACACACCAAAATGGTCGCCTGACCTACCACCCACCAGTGTGAGCGTGATGGGCCAGGAGTGCCATGAGTGGAATGTGTGCCAAAGGAAAAACACCAGTGACGGTTAGCTCAAAAAGCGCTTTGAAGTCACCTCTGTTTCTCTGAAATGCAAGCTAAAAATGCCTGTTTTGAACATTGCAAGATATTCAAAAATCTCACTGAACACCAGCAGACATTTGGCAGAATGTAGTATTGTGTGCATACAAAATCTAGAAAGATAGAGAGCCTAAAATAATGTTCGTAATGAAACTGGCTGAGCTGTGGATGTCAGCAGCCTAAGTTAAATTGGACTGAAAGACACTAAAATCTAAATGTTTAAAATAAACAAGTGACCTACTGTTGAGTGCCACATAGTTTGCAACTGTTAAATGTCATAGTTTTGAACTTAGAATCAGCGTTCTAGCTGCATGTGTAAAAATTGTAAGTTTGATTTGGATGAAGAAAAACTGGGTACAAAAGTGACATTTAGCTGAAGCCTGGCTTGAAGAGATTGAATTCTGCCTGACAGCTACCCCCGAAAATGTTCCCAGGCCTGGCCTGCATTCTCCTGCCCTCACCAAAAGGAGATGACACCTCCCTGATTGAATAAGGGGAGGAGCACCTAAGACTGGAGGGAAACAGAACAATGACCCTTCCTTGGCTCAGGCAAATGTTCAATTAGGGGGGGGGGTCGTAAATGGATTCTTCTTGAGAGAAACTGGGAGGGGCAGTGCCTCTGTGAGCAACTTGAGTTGGAGGAAGTGGACAAACCAGAAATTCCACCATGTGCTTTGGGAAACCACACCCCTCTGGGCCAGAGCATAATTTTAAAAAGATGGATAATTCATAGTACGAACTTGTCAAAATTATATAATTAATATCATTATTCTTGTGATTTTTCTGTGCACATTTTAAGAGGTGTTAGGACTCTGTGGTATGTTCTTGGGGATGATAGCGGAAAATAGGTTGTTACTCCAAATGTATGTATGTTAAAAATCTGACACCTTATCATCTGCTACCCATATTCCTTGTGCACATTTGTGTAAAATCTGGAAAAGTTTAGAGGTCGTTATCTGGATGAAAAGGGCAGAATTCTGTCATAAGTGGACACGACATCTTACAAAGACAGGGATCGGATGGTTTGGTGCTACAGAAAATATGTTAACTGGACATATAATATTAGAAAAATGGTACATAGATAAATGTATATTTGGATCAAATATAGATTTGTGTGCAAAGTGACCAGGGGTGGACCCTCTGACTCATAAACTACCTCCTCACGATGACACTCCATTTCCTTCCCCCAATCAAGGGGGAGAGGAAAACCTGGCCAATGATAAGTTGTGAGGAGCAGGTTTAGTTATGCCCACGCACACACCCATTTTCAAAACACATAAAAAGGACCACTGAAATCCAGGTAGGGGCATTCATTTTCCAACCTTCAACTGAATTCCTGCGCAGCACGCTGTCAGAGAACTCCAGAATACAGAACTCCAGAGATCCAGACTAACTCCAGAACAAAAACTCCAAAGAGCTGAACTCTTCAGCAGGCCTCAAAATCTTTTGCAAACTATTCAACCGCCGGGCTGTGCGGTTTGCTGCTGGCTAAGAGTCCTGTGTATCCAGAACAGAACCAGTACCCAGAAAGCAGTGCGGTATCCAGAATCCACTTGATCCAGACCAGCAGAACCAGAGACCCAGACCAGACCGCGGTAAGAGCTTCATCAGCAAAGCCATGTTCCGCCAACTCTCAAAAGATCCTGCCATTCCCGCATTAAAACTGATAGACAAATGGGAAATGGATCTGGAAACACCCAATTCCAAACATCTCCTGCCAAGCAGGTGTATGCTAAAAATCTCCATTGGCAACAAGAGCATAGTCCATAATTGTTGGGTCGTGCGAGACATCACTGCCGCCTTTTACTTAGGCAGTGACATTCTCAATCGCTTTGCAATTAGTTTGGACCTAATAAACTTCAAAGCTTGGTTCCGATTAGCGGATAATCCTATGGGCTTTGATGATCCAGAAAAAACATTTAGGTCAGCTCAATTGCTACCTTATGCAGTTGAAATTCAGGTTAAAGAGGAAGTCACCATCCCAGAAAGGACCCAACAATTCTCCCTGGAAGTGAAAGTTAAAAGAGGACAAAAATGGAAAAACCCTGATGCTTATATTCATCTAAATGCTTTTCTCCAACAGCAAGGGTTAGGGGTAAACCCAACACCATTAGTCAACATAGAACATGACACCATTCCAATAGAGGTGGATAACAACGACTTAAAGAGTATTACTCTAGCCGCAGGCACCCTTATTGGAATGGCGGTTGATGACTGACATTTCTCCATTGATTTAGGAAATTAACTGTTAGGGCCATTCCCCAAGGACTGTTTTGACAGTGACAGTGATGACAATCCAACACCAGACAGGATCTTTACCCGGCATGGGGGAACTTCCTGGTGTACACTTCCTGCCCTTATGGTAAGGAAGATGCGACTTGTGACTTCAGAAGGGATGAGGTGATTTTCCAGGTCCATGAGAGCTGCCTTTCCCACCTGAAGCCTCCAGTCCAAATCAGCACTCTAACCAGGGACTTCTCCACCCAGCTGGAGGAGGCCGCTGAGATAGCAAAACCAGAAGTCTTTCCAGGCTTCAGGCAGATGGTGGAAGAGAGAGTCAACCTAGCTGATGCCTGCGTGACTCTGGAACAGAAGCAAAAGTTGAAACAAGTTTTCTTGGATTTCCAAGATCTCTTTGCGGTAAACTCATATGACTGTGGTCGCACCGACATCCACACAACAACAAATCCCACGGACCCTGGCATGACTCCAGTGTTTGTGAAGCAATATTGCTTGCCTCTCGCATCAATGGAGTCCCTTACTGAAATAATTAAGAACCTTGAGTCCCGGGGAATAATCCGTCCAGTACACAGCACCTTCAATAATCCGGTGCTGGGAATATTGAAGCCAAACGGCCAGTGGATACTCTGCGCTGACCTTAGGGAGCTCAACAAATGGGTCCCTACTTCCCGATAGCCTCTTCCCTACATTGACCAAGGGCTGGCCCAGATTCAGGCGTCACAGGTATTCACTGCAATAGACCTGACCAATGGATACTGGACTGTGCCTGTCAGTAGGGAGGACCAATACAAGCTGGCTTTTACCTTCGGGGGCCAGCAGTACACATGGACCCGGACTCCCTTCGGATACCTCAACTCCGGCAATGAGTTCAACATTTTCCTACACAAGGCCATGCCGACCTGGGTGCAAGGGGTAACTTGTCCTCATCAAAAGTTCATCATAGCAGAAATCCGTTATGTTCTGACCCAGTTGAGGGCCGCCGGAGCAAAACTTTCCTTTCAGAAAGCACAGTGGTGTAGAACCTGTGTTAATTTCTTGGCGCATGAGATTATTCCTCAGGGTCTCTGTCCCCAGGAAAAGAAAGTGGAAGCCCTTCAGAAACTGAAAGACCCCACAACTCTGCGGGAACTAAGGAGCCTCCTTCGACTGACTAATTACAGCAGAAAGTTCATTGAGGGCTATGCAGAGATCATCAGACCCCCGATTCATCTCTTGAAGGGGGGGGGGGTAAAGTGGGAATGGGGTCCAGAACAATCTGAGGCTTTAAAACAGCTCAAAAGAAGCCTCTCACAAGCGCCCTGCCTAGCTTACCCTGTCAGAAACAAGGAGTTTTTCCTGGAGACCGGGTTATCTAATACGTGCTTGACGGCAGTATTATACCAAAAGCATGACAAGGTCAATAAAGTAATCTCCTATGCGAGCAAAACTTTATCCTCTGTGGAGGAAAAATTCAACGATTGTGAGAAGGCACTCCTGGCAATGGTGTGGGCATTGAAGAATTACTGCACGTTCATCCAGGGGGAACACATCATAGTGGAGACTCCACACCAGCCTCTGCAATACCTCCAAAGTGACAGAATCCAGGCCGGAAATGTGAGTAATTCCCGAATTACTTCCTGGATTCTGTCAATGCAAGGGTTTCCTGTGGAGGTCAGATATGGCCAAAACAAGAAGAGTCCCCTCGCGCAAGGTCTGGCTGACTTGCATGATTGTGCCACAGAAAACTGTCTTGAGGACGAAAGTCTAAAAATCAAGGACAACATGGAGGCATACCTTAATTCCCCACACAAAGTCTTTGAAGAGGACAAGTGTGAGGGAATGCCCACTGTCTATGTGGATGGATGCGCTTACCATGTTGACAACAACGGGGAAAAAAAACTGGTGGCCGGTGTAGGGAATGCATGGGTGAAGGAGTCCCCAGAACCCTCCGCTGGGTACAAAATTGGTCCCCGAAGTAGTCAGGTGGCAGAACTGATGGTTGTGTATCAAGCCATCCTCACTGCTGTCCAACATCAACTCCACGAACTGGTCATAATCACAGATTCAGATTATGTATGGAAGGGGTTCGTGGAGCAACTGGTTAATTGGAAAACCAGAGGCATGTTATGTGCTAATAACAAACCCCTGAAACATGGGAAGTTAATCCAAAATATTGATGATCTGGTCACATCGAATGGATGACCATCTATTGGAAGAAGATCAAGGGTCATTCCAAAGTAGAGGGACCAGACAAAACTGGAAATGACTTAGCTGATCAGCTGGCCAAAACCGGGGCCATCCAAGGGGATCTAATATAGATTGAGTCCCTGTTGGGGGAAATCCAGGTCACTGCTATCACTAGGTCCCAGACACATGCTCACAATGATCTTTCAACTGCACAATGGAGTAATGAGACCCCAGATGCTGATTTGATTACGGCTCAGAAGGGGGATCCAATAAATGGTAAGTTTTACCAACACATTGAGGATCCTGACAACTTTTCCCTGACGGATACCGGTTACATTGGGAAAGAGGACCTTAGAGTGTTGATGAAATGTCCAAAGATGTTCCGAATCCAAGACGGTTTGTTGGTAAGGAAATCCCAAGCTGGCCATGATCAATGGGTGGTTCCTACCTCATTCCGAAGCCTGATGTTAAGTCACGGCCATGATGCGGCCACAGCCTGTCATAGGGGGTTTCACACAACACTGGAAATCTTAAGAGAGGTTGCATACTGGCCACACATGGGGCAGGAACTCGACCAATACTTGAAGGGGTGTCTTGTGTGTGCACAATTTCAGCCGACATCCCTCACACACCATGCAGAGGGGGATGACACTGCCATGGTCAGATTTACAAATCGATTTCATAGGCCCTGTGATTCGCTCCTCTCGGGGGAATAAGTACATGTTGACGGTCACATGCTTGTTTACCAAGTGGGTGGAATGTCTCCCAGCCCCAAATTGCAAGGCAGAAACTGAAGCTGCCCTGATGATAAACCATATCTTCTCCCGGTTTTGGCTGCCCCAGCGGATCGATTCGGACCGAGGTAGTCACTTCACTAGTGAAGTGATGACAAAGATGTGGGAGATACTGGGGGTCAAAAGGAAGCTACACATTGCTTACCGACCAGCTTCTTCTGGGGCAGTAGAACGCTATAACCGAAACATTGTGAACATCTTAAAAAGTTTGTGGCAGATTCTGGGCCAAGTTGGGATATCCGATTACCTCTGGTCCTAATGGCCATCAGATCTACCCCTTCATCTGCAACCAAAATGTCGCCATTTGAGTTGATGACTGGACGCAAGATGGTGCTTCCCCAGCATTTGCTCTACAGGACCCAAGAGCAGACGTTGATCAATGCATCCACAACTCATGAGTATGTGGAGAATTTGGGGAAACACCTCCAACATGCTTTTGCCTATGATCAGCGGAATCTAGAAAGATCAGCCGAGAGTATGAAAACGCACTATGATTTGAAAACCACCAGGAAGGAATATAATGTGGGAGACCGGGCCTATCTATACGATTTCCAAAGGAACCAGGCCAAACAGCGAAAATTTTTGCCTACATGGAAGGGACCTTGTGAAATCGTGGACAAGATCTCCCCAGTCGCTTTCAAGATCCGCATCCCCAAAGGTAGTTTGGCAGAGGGGGAAGACAAGTGGGTCCATATTAATCAGCTAAAGTGTTGCCATCCCAAGCACGCTCTGCAGCAACTGGAGGAGTCCTCTGCAATACCAGAGGGGGCCGCTGCAGAGTAATTCAGTTCCAACTCTAAAATATCCCACATATAGTCTCTAAAATAGTATGATTCTTGAACGAAAATGTCTTATAATTATATCATTTGTTTAAAAAAAATAAGAATGTAAATGTCTATTGATTTATAAAATGTATATGCCGCCCCACTATATCAATAGTGGGAGAGAAATGTCTACAAATAGGTATTGCCACTTTGCTTTGTCATCCTTGGAGAAAGAAAACCTGGAGACTGACCACAGAAGACGACCTGGGGACCGGGAGCAAAGATCCGAGGGGCCCGAGGTACCGCCCAAAACTCCCATCAAGACCGGCGAGGAGAACTGATCGATCCACCCTGATGAAGGAAAAGATGCTGAACTTTGTCATCTGTGGAATCGGAAGAAGATGATGCGCACATCCCAGCGCGTGGATCAAAACTTCCTTTGCATCCGACTCCCCCTCGACTCGAAATCAAAGCGCAGTCGGGCAGGGGGGCTTGTTGGGTGTCCTGACCTACGTTTGGACTATTATGCTGCAACATTTGGTGCTGTGGGTTTAGGAAATCCAAGATGGCGGAAAAGCCCACATTTGCGCCAAGATCCAGGAAAACCGTGCAGTTTTTACGCACACCAAAATGGTCGCCTGACCTACCACCCACCAGTGCGAGCGTGATGGGCCAGGAGTGCCATGAGTGGAATGTGTGCCAAAGGAAAAACACCAGTGCCGGTTAGCTCAAAAAGCACTTTGAAATCACCTTTGTTTCTCTGAAATGCAAGCTAAAAATGCCTGTTTTGAACATTGCAAGATATTCAAAAATCTCACTGAACACCAGCAGACATTTGGCAGAATGTGGTATTGTGTGCATACAAAATCTGGAAAGATGAAGAGCCTAAAATAATGTTCATAATGAAACTGGCTGAGCTGTGGATGTCAGCAGCCTAAGTTAAATTGGACTGAAAGACACTAAAATCTAAATGTTTAAAATAAACAAGTGACCTACTGTTGTGTGTCACATAGTTTGCAACTGTTAAATGTCATAGTTTTGAACTTAGAATCAGCGTTCTAGCTGCATGTGTAAAAATTGTAAGTTTGATTTGGATGAAGAAAAACTGGGAACAAAAGTGACATTTAGCTGAAGCCTGGCTTAAAGAGATTGAATTCTGCCTGACAACTACCCCCGACGGGAGTTGAAACTTGCTCAACAAATGTTCCCAGGCCTGGCCTGCATTCTCCTGCCCTCACCAAAAGGAGATGACACCTCCCTGATTGAATCAGGGGAGGAGCACCTAGGATTGGAGGGAAACAGAACAATGAGCCTTCCTTGGCTCAGGCAAATATTAAATTAGGGGGGGTCGTAAATGGCTTCCTCTTGAGAGAAACTGGGAGGGGCAGTGCCTCTGTGAGCAACTTGAGTTGGAGGAAGTGGACAAACCAGAAATTCCACCATGTGCTTTGGAAAACCACACCCCTCTGGGCCAGAGCATAATTTTAAAAAGATGGATAATTCATAGTACGGACTTGTCAAAATTATATAATTAATATCATTATTCTTGTAATTTTTCTGTGCACATTTTAAGAGGTGTTAGGACTCTGTGGTATGTTTTTGGGGATAATAGTGGAAAATAGGTAGTTACTCCAAATGTATGTATGTTAAAATCTGACACCTTATCATCTGATACCCATATTCCTTGTGCACATTTGTGTAAAATCTAGAAAAGTTTAGAGGTCGTTATCTGGATGAAAAGGGCAGAATTCTGTCAGAAGTGGACACACCATCTTACAAAGACAGGGATCAGATGGTTTGGTGCTACAGAAAATATGTTAACTGGACATATAATAGAAAAATGGTACATAGATAAATGTGTATTTGGATCAAATATAGATTTGTGTGCAAAGTGACCAGGGGTGGACCCTCTGACTCAAACTACCTCCTCACGATGACACTCCATTTTCCTTCCCCCAATCAAGGGGGAGAGGAAAACCTGGCCAATGATAAGTTGTGAGGGGCAGACTTAGTTATGCCCATGCACAAACCCATTTTCAAAACACATAAAAAGGACCACTGAAATCCAGGTAGGGACATTCATTTTCCAACCTTCAACTGAATTCCTGCGCAGCACGCTGACGGAGAACTCCAGAATCCAGAACTCCAGAGATCCAGTCTAACTCCAGGACAAAAACTCCAAAGAGCTGAACTCTTCAGCAGGCCTCAAAATCTTTTGCAAACTATTCAACCACCGGGCTGTGCGGTTTGCTGCTTGCTAAGAGTCCTGTGTATCCAGAACAGAACGCGTACCCAGAAAGCAGTGCGGTATTCAGAATCCACTTGATCCAGACCAGCAGAACCAGAGACCCAGACCAGACCGCTTGTGAACAGAACCGGTGCCTGATTGACCCGCTGAGCAGAGAGAACCGCAGCTAAACTTGTTGATCAGATCCGTGACGAGGCCATTCCTTTTCAAATTTATAGTGTGAGTACCCAGCTAGAACTTTGCAGAACCCATCTCCTAGCTTAAAATAATCTGATTCAAAACATTTGAACCTGTTTAGAACTGCATCATAAGAAATCGTGTGTTCCTCCTGTTGATTGAAACCTTTCAAAGCGCATCTGTCATTCCGAAACTGTAATTTCATTTCTGAAAAACTACCTTTACAAAATCGTCTGTTTCTTTGGAACCGTGGATCCTATGAACAAAATTTTACGTTTATTGTAAAGATAAGGTTCCCAACTTTCCAACAAGCTCTAGACTTGCTACTCCTTATAGCGCCTCCGTAATTGCACTCGACGCACTCGAAAAAAAGTGCCGCGATTTGACATTTTGCTTCATTTCAACCACGTGTAGAAAGATCTGTCCTTTGCTTCCATTACTGAAATCCGTTTTCAACCTGATAATCCCTCATTAATCACTGTTAGTGTGGACCTGAACTGATTTTAAGTATCTCTCACTTACCCTGAACCTCTAGAGGGAATTAAAATCAATTTGAGCATATTTCACTCCCTTGCAAATCAACTGAAAGTCTTTCGCCTGTGTTTCAAAATCATCCCTGGTGCTATAAGCTTGCTAGGCGGGAACTGAATTCGTATTGTACTGTGATTGTATTCCTGAAGACTGTGTGTGTTACTTCCATCTCCTTACATTGCATAGGGGGGGAGTGAATTGTCAGAGAAAAAGTGATATTATCTTTTGCTGAAATCATATCAAGTTTATTTCTGTACTGCCTTTTATACATCTTTGCATCTCCTTGAAACCATAAAGCTACCTTATACTCTATACTACTCCTAAGTAATTAAACCAGTGTGCTAGTATAACATCATCCATTGTTGATCACTGTCATATGTCTAAGTGTGATATCAAATATTAATTATAAAAGTGTGATATATATCTATTGTTTAATTTTTCAAATAAACCTTTTTAATTTGCAAAACAAACCTACTTCTTGGCTCAATGGGGTCAGGAGGATTCTAAGAGAGGGGTGTTATACAAGGGTTCATCATCCAGATTATAACTTGTCATAAAAACATATAAATAAGGGCTTCCCTTGAGCAATCCCAGACAAGGCACTGACTTAGTGGGAATGCTTGATTGGAGTCATTAACACAACTTTCTAACCTGGGCTAGCCTGGGACAACCTAGCTAACGTTTCCTGACTTTAATTTCATCCTTTTTGTGCGAACTATCTACAAAGATTCTTTGGGCATAACCCCACTGGTGAACCTGTACCCCTTCTGCTTGCTCTCTCCAAGAGTGGGCCTTGCAATTGACTTCCTTGCTCTCCAGTAGAACTCTGCCTATCCTGCCTTACTGTGGTTCTTTGAAAAAGTATTGAACCTTGTGTGCTTCGTTAACTCTGCATTTTTCCCTCCCTTTCTCTACAACTTATTAGAGTGTCATCTTATGTTAAGCGCTCACCTCTGTCTGAAAATAAGTGGTGTTTCTCAACAAGACTTGTCTAATAAGTGAATAGGGTTGTATATATATGATAGTGACTGTGTGCTGAAATTACTTACCTCTTTTTTGTTAGTGTGATTTACAAGTGTGTTTTTAAATAAATAATTATATACTTTTACACCAAAAGCTCTGGTCAGTGTTTGTTTGTACTACTGTGTCTCTGTACCTATTGTGTATACTCTGCATACTGCCTAACTCTTCTTGAGGGAAGTCTGACTGCTCAGCCACAGCTACCAAGTGAATCTGTGTGGTACAGACTGCTACCAAGTGGGTTTACTGCCAAACACCTGTAGTCTTAAATCTTTTGCATTGGTCCCTAAGGGAACTGCACAGGTTTCTGCCTAACAAAGATCCATTGAGGATGTTGGTAGGCCTCTCCCTGTATATTCTTCATCCCAGTACTATAATAATGTTTGTCATAAAGAATCTCTTTTTGTCTTACTTTGCCTTCTTCGCAGTATTTGGGGGATGCTTAGGGGAGAGGGCATTCTGGGATGTGCAATAGCCCATGAAAGCGGAGGGGATGTTAGGTAGGGGGGTGTCGGGAAAAGGGGGCACCATGTCTCGGGTCTTAGGTTATCCTTAGGATAGGAAAGGGGTATTGTTTTTTTTGGAACTAGTTTATTCGAATTTTCCAAAAAACATGGTAACACAATAATTTCCACAATACAACCAAAACATTCTTAAATTCATATAATGAAACACCCACCCGCCAACTTTGGTGAGGTTTCGAGCAGGGGGGAAAAGTTATAGGGGGGGGAGGGGGAGTCCCAAAACATTTATTTTTCCATAGACTGAATGGGAAAAAACGTTGCGAATGGCTACAGGCCGAACGGCTGGATGGATTTGCACCAAATTTGCGGCAGGAGCTGGGGCTTGTTTCAGAAAGCGTGCTTGTATGTGTTTGGTGGGAATCCGATCAGTACTTGTTGCAAAGAACTGAAATGTACATCTCAAAAAATGTGTCATATCTGGGTCTGCGGACAGAAGTGTCATTGGCTTGCGGTACGGCGTGCTGTCAGAGAACTTTGGATGCAGCTGGTGGTTGACTGGAGGGAAGCATGCTCTGCGTCAACATTTTTTGGCAACCGCCGCCATGTTGTATCTGAGGACAGTGCGCCGGCGGAAGGGTCTGGAAAATATACCGTACGCCATGTGTTGGTGGCATGAAGGGAGGGAAACGGTGGGGGAGTGAGAAGTGGTTCATGTGACATATGTAAATAGGTGGAAGAAGACAGAGGAGTGCCTGCAGTATTCGTGCGTATTGCGCCAAATCGCGGGTCCCTAGATAGGTCACTACTTTGTGTGGTGATTGGAGGTAGCTGTCGTAAAGGCCCGATAGCTTTTGCCGCAACCTGTTTGCGGCAACCTCTTTCCATGGTGAGTGGTGGCAGCTGAATTTCTGAAGGGGTGTGAATTGCACATGACATAGGTTGGGTGGGAGCGCGGGTGGCTGTGCTATGCGGATGGATAGCGGTAGTTGGGTACATGGTGGCATGCATGGGTGCATGCAGTTGCGGTGGGTCTGTTGAAGGATTAGACTTTTGGGTGCATGGCCGAAAGCCTTAGGCCATGCACTCAAGAGTCTAGGGCTTCAGCACACCCACTGCAGCAATGCATGTGTGACTCTGTATCCTGTAGAGGGGGGTGCTTGCATAGTGTGGTGTGTGCAGATTGGTTGGAGTAGGGCCAATGTTGTGAACAATATGTGGGTAGGTTGGCAGTGACAAAATACTTTGTGAATGGAAGTGGTACAGCTATAGTATGTGAATGAAAGTGCATAGGAGGGCCGGAGACAGTGTTTTCTTTCTACATTATGGTTACCGTTGCAATTTTTTGCTGCATAGCTACATGGCAGTGCGCAGGTTGGGTAGGAATTCTGGTGGCAGTGGTGTGTATGTGGATTGTCGTAGTTGGTGACATGCATGGTGGCAATATGTTGCAGTGGGTGTGTTCAAGGCCTAGACTATTGGGTGCATGGCCGAAGGCCATAGCTCGTAGGCCATGCACTCAAGAGCCAAAGACTTGTGCACACCCTTCAGAAGGGGAGTGAATTGCACATGACATAGGTTGGGTGGGAGCACGGGTGGCTATGCTATGTGGATGAATAGCGGTAGTTGGGTACATGGTGGCATGCATGGGTGTGTGAAGCTGCGATGGGTCTGTTGAAGGATTAGACTATTGGGTGCATGGCCGAAGGCCATAGGCCATGCATTGAAGAGCCTAGGGCTTCAGCACACCCACCGCAGCAATGCATGTCTGACTCTGCATCCGGTAGAGGGTGGTGCTTGCATAGTGTGGTGTGTGCAGATTGGTGGAGTAGGGCCAATCTTGCAAACAGTATGTGGATAGGTTAGCATTGACAATACTTTGTGAATGGAAGTGGTTACAAGCCATAGTATGTGAATGAAAGTGCATAAGGGTGCCGGAGACAGCGTTTTCTTTCTACATTATGGTAACTGTTGCAATGTTTTGCTGCATAGCTCCATGGCGGTGCGCGGTTTGTTAGGAGTGCTGGTGGCAGTGGTGTGTATGTGGATTGTCGTAGTTGGTGACATGCATGGTGGCATTACGTTGCGGTGGGTGTGTTCAAGGCCTAGACTACTGGGTGCATGGTTGAAGGCCGTAGGCCATGCACTCAAGAGCTTATGACTTGAGCATACCCACGGCAGTAATGCATTTTTGACTCTGCATCAGTTAGAGGGTGGTGACCTGTAAAGAATTGTTGCGGCGCACATTTCAGACGCCATAGAGCAGCAGAAGTGAGCTGCCATACTTGTATGTTTGGTTTCACAGGTGAGGTCACTGTTAGAACATGGTAAAGTTTTTGAAGTGTGGTTGGAGATGGTGCAATGAAAAGTCACGCAGTGTGGGCACCGGGTGGAGTATTTGCATACTGTCATTATGGAAGAGGGTATGGTTGAAGTGCATCTTATATGTCCCTGGATAGTGTGCTGTGTGCAGGTTGGTTGGAGTAGGGGCAATGTTGTAAACATTTTGTGTTTAGGTTAGAAGTGACAATACTTTGTGAATGGAAGTCGGTAAGACCATAGTATGTGAATGAAAATTCATAGGAGTGCCAGAGACAATGTTATGTTTACAGATTATGGTAACAGTTGCATTTTACGCTGTACAGCTCCATTGCGGTGCAGAGGTTGGGTAGGAGTGCTGGTGCCAGTGGTGCATATGTGCATTGTGGTAGTTGGTGACATGCTCACATGAATGTTTGCATTACGGTGCAATGAATGTGTCCAAGGGGCACACCCACTGCAGCAATGCAGGTTTGACAGTGCATCAGGCACAGGGTGGGATCTTTGGAGAATGGGTGTGGAGGATATTGTAGGCGTGCTAAAGCAGCAGAAGTGAGTTAAAAAGCATGTATTGTGCGTTACATGGTTGTGGTGATAGTTGGAACATGCTACACTATTTGGTGTACGGCAGGAGATGGTACAGTAAGAAGTTGTGAAGTGTGGCCACAGGGTGCAGTGTTTCTACACTGTGTGTATGGAAGAGGGTATGGTTAAAGTGCAGCTTACAGGTGCTTGGTTACTTTGCTGTGTGCAGATTTGTTGAAGTAGGCCCAATGTTGTGAAAATGTTGTGGTGAGGTTGGCAGTGACACAATACTTTGTGAATGGCAGTGGGTAGGGGTGGTGGAGGCTGTGGCATGTTTGTGGATTGTGCTAATTGTGACCTGTTTTCGTGCTTGGTGTTTTATGGTGTGGGGGAGTTGGGTAGAAGTGCTGCTACGTATGTTACGTTTGTGCATAATGGTAGCTGCCCACATGGTCGCATGCATGGATCCATAGTGCTGTGCTGGGTGTGGCAAGGGCTGGACTGTTGTGTGCATGGGCAAAGATGTGCTGGGTGCGCCTCAGGGTCTTTGTGGATGCTGGAATTGTGCATCCTTTAGCAGAAGTTTCTGGTGGAGGGGCTTTGGAAGCAAACGGAACATGCACTGAGAGTGTTTAAACGGTAAATATGGAGTGGTGTACAGAAATGATAGTGTGCAATGCAGAGGTTTAGTATGCAATTGGTGCACGAGTGTTTGGAAATTTCACAGCAGCCAATAAGGGAGTGTTGGAAAAATGCCAGTGCAAAGGGAAGAAGTACTGTGTCTGCTTTACTGGGGTGTGGCCCTCGCTGTAGCTTGGAAAGTGCACGTGCCACATCCTGCCCTTCTGAGCATGGTGCCTTTGCAAATGGAACTGTCTGGATTATCCAATGAGGTGTCGAGGGTGTGGTTCACAGGAACAGGCAGTGACATATTTACCCAAACTTCGATGCAGTGAGGTTGGCAGAGATGGACAGACGCAGAGTGCTGATAGTGGGTGATAGCTTTGTGCAAGATCTGCACAGGTATGCCGTGGAAAGAAGTGTTGATACTAACTTTCAGTTGGAAGGAGTGGAGGCTTTTTGGGGCACAGTCTGTGAGTGGGGTTCAGTGCCATGGTTCTCCTTTTTACATGTGTCGCCTCTGTAGGTACTGTGGGTGTTGTGGTTGTGCATTATGGAGGACTACATTTGGGGTACATGCCGTGCTCACATTTGCTCCGTCATCTCAAGAAGTTGATGAGAGCAGTGATGCAGATTGTTTCCACTGCCAAAATCATTTTCTCATCCATACCACCAAGAGGTGTTTGGGACCATGCCGGTGTCATTTGTCCACATCCAGAGGTCGGGAGGTGTTTCATAAACAGAAGCATGTGTGACTTTATGTGCAGTGCTGGGATGTTCTGCACCGACTATGACACTATTAACAAGCAAAATTCCCAGTGGTTCCAAGGAAATGGCATTTTTTTTAAACTCCATTAGCAATGCTGTTTTGTTTGCCACTATGCACGAATCATTGGAGAGAATCTTGTAGCAATGTAAGAGAAGCGTTAACGTTCAGTGCGTACAAATGTCAGGAGGACAAGCAAACAAAGTGATGGAAAGACATTAAAACATTGTATGTAAGCACGAACATAGCAAAAATAGGACCAAAAAAAATAAAACACATTTTGTGAGACATTACTACAGACCCAAATCCCACTCCCCCATTCCCTGCCCCCTCCGTCACTAGCACAAAAACATAGCACATTACGCTGTACTTTTACGCTTACACGTGCAACATCCAGCCATTTTCAGGATGGGAGCCATGGAAATCAAACAGTGGAGCGAAATACAGTGCTCTATAAGGTTTGTGGTTCAGGTGTGTACGCAAAGACTATGGCAGAAGGTCACTTTGTACAAAGAAGTGCAGGAGGCTATGGTGGAAGTGTGCATGGTAAGGGGCAGGAAGGCATCCTAGGTGTATGCATGAACTGTGTGTATTTGTTTGAAATTTGTAACATGCATGCAGTGCTTCTTTTGAGCAATGTTTTTTGAAAAATGTGAAGTAAGTGGGTTACTGGGGAAAACAAAACAAAAATATGCACTGTACACTGTAAGTGGCAGGCCTCCTACTGTTATGAATGTATTGTGTGTATGATATCATATGATGTGGATTTGTATGCCATGGCATTCTTAGTGCACCAATACACATGTTTAGCAAAGCGCAACGAAGCAAGGGAGGGGGAACAGAGGGGACACACAGACAACGACCCTACTACGCCAGGTGTCACTTAGATTAGCCAAGTGTATGGGTGGAGGAAGGGGAAGGTAAAGTACATGGTAGGAAGAACAAATGATAAGTGAAAATATGGGCCAATTATGTCAAGTGCACGGATAAGTGCACACATCAGGTGGTGGAGGAACTGTTCGGGATACAGAAAACAGTCCCCAAGTGCCGGGTTTGCTAGAAAGGCCGTGCAGGGGTTCGCCTAGTGGGGGGAGGTGACATGGGCCCGACATAACAAACTCGCCAGGTAACCAGTGCACATTACGTGTACGCAAGGCAGTCAGGCGGGGAGAGGAGCAGAAACAGCAGACGCTAAGAGAAAGGCTTTGAGGTGCTTCCGGAAACAACAATGTTTCTCCTCACGTTTCAGGTCGGCAGGGGGGCTTTTGCTGATGGAGGCCCCAAGCATAAAAAGCATCTACCACCACCTGGTTTCTTGCAGAAGCGAGTGACCCTGGGGGAGTTGGAGGCGGATGAGGGAGCTATTGGAGACATTTCAGTGCAGGAGAGATACCTTTCCAAATCGTGCACTCCTCTTCTGGATGCGTTCCAAAGGGCGGAGAGTCGAAGCGGGCAGATTTACAAAGAGCCTGTTGCAATAGTGCAGCTTGGACAGAAGTACAGCTGTGCAGACAGTGATCTTTTGGAAAGTTGCTTTCAGCTGGTACCATACAATCAATGCTGCCTTTGGTGGCATATTTTTACGATTTGTGTAGGAGGTGGGTTAGTGGGGGAAAACATTTCATAGTATTGTTGGAAGGAAAGCAGAGAGTGCCTGTTTTGATATTACAATGTATGATATGGGTAAATGAGAATGTTGCAAGCACATATCACTGCAGTGCCACTTGATGTTGGGAGGATGGGAAAAAAAACAGTATGCTTCTAAAGAACGTAATGGCCGCTCAGTGGCACATACCGTGCACTGAGGCACTTATAACTCAGTTATAAACAAACTGAAAACATTTTCGTACCTTCAATTTGAGGGGATGGTGCTCATGTACATTAATGTGCCTGCAGAAATCTTGCAATCTTTTACAGAACTTTGCACTGGACGTCCTTCTGAGTGATGGGACACTTGTACGCTGAATTTGTTACGGTACCTATGAAGTGTTCTGCAGAACTGATAGTGTTAAATGCTAACGACTTGCATGCCATTGGTATAATCGTGTGTGCCTATTTACCCGTAACCCAATGAGGTAGTTATGGAAAAAGATAGTGGAAAGGGAAGGACTGCTCCAGCTTTACAGGGGTGCAGCCCTTGCGGTACTTTGAGAAACGCACATGCCCCATTCTGCGCTTCTCACCATGCTGCCCGATTGACATGCCACTCTGGGGATTATCCAATTAGGTACTGTTGGTGTGGTTCTCAGTAAGGGCCGGTGAAACTGTTGTACATTACACACTGTGCGTAGTGAGGGAGGCTGACATGGCGAAACGCATTGTGTTCACTGTAGGTGATCCCTTTGTCACAGATCTCCACAAGCATGCCCTGGAAAGACAGTTTAACAGCAATTTCGGTTTGGAAGGAGTGGACATATTGTGGAACGCTGTGTATGAGTGCAGTTTCACCGATATGCATGCACTTTGCAAAGTGCTGCCCGCTTTTGCTACTGTCACTGTCAGCATCATTTACTACGGCGGCATTCATTTGTGTTACGCGCATTTCTTACATTTGTTCCGTTGACTGAGGACATTGCTGGATGCAGTGCAGATGTTTTTTCCCACTGCCAAAGTGCTTTTCTCATTCACAATACCACAAAGAGTATAGGGCACTGCTCATGGATGTTGTTCCGAGCCAGACGTAGGAAAGTGTCTCATCAACAGAAGCATGTACACTTTTTTGTCAGCTTGTGGGATGTTCTTTTGCAACAATTACCTCATTAGATGTGGAAATGCAGAGTTCTTACAAATAAATTGCATTTTGTTGTCGCCCATTTGTAATGCAGTTTTGTTAGCCCGTCTACAGGATGGGGTGAAGAGTTTACTTTAATAGTTGAGGACATGAAAACACAAAGTGAAATAACAACCAAAAAAAGGTGCTTCTCTAGAAGCATCTAAGAAAAAATAAAAGAGGTTCTTTTAAGAGCCTCCCCTGCCACAACCTCCCCCTACCCTGGTTGCAAGTTATTCCCCCATGCCTGCACGCAGTACGAAAGCCACATCCGGGGATTTTGAGGATGTCAGCAATGGAAATGGGACTGTGGGGATTGTCCAATCAGGTGATTAGGGTGTGCGGCAATAGGAAGAATGACACCTGCTACACTCGGGCACGGCTCTCGCGGTACTTGGGGAAGAGCACGTGCCACATTCTGCGCTTCTCACCATCCTGGCCTATGAAATGGGGCTGTAGGGATTGTCCAATCAGGTGCTCAGGGTGTGCGTCACAGGAAAGCGCGCACATAGGAAGAAGGACTCCTCCTGCTTTACTGGGGCACAGCCCTCGTTGTACTTGGGAAAGCGAACGTGCCACGATCTGCGCTTCTCACCATGCAGGCCAATGGAAATGGGACTGTGGGGATTGTCCAATCAGGTGCTCACGGTGTGCATCGCAGGAAAGGGAGGCAATATATTTTCCCATTGCTCTGTTTACTGACGGTAGCAGGCAGAGATGGCAAGACGCACAGTTTTCATAGTGGGTGATCCCTTTGTGCTAGATCTGCGCCAGTATGGCGTGGAAAGAGGCTTTAATGGCAATTTGAATTTGGAGGAAGTGGAGGCTTTGTGGTGCGGTGTCGATCTGCGTAGTTTCGGTGATTTGCTTGCAGAATGTCGACGAGTGGCCACTTTTGCTACTGTACACATTGTGGTTGTGCACTTTGGAACTTTTTCTTTTGGGTTCCATGGCTTCTTCACGTGTGTACCACCAACTCAAAAAGATGATGAAAGTAGTGAAGCGCATCTTGCCCACTGCAAAGGTGCTTTTCTCATGTATACCACCAGGTCCAGTATATAACTATTCCAATGAATGTTGTCATCAGCCAGAGGTCAGAGGGCGTCTTATCAACAGAAGCATGTGTAACTTCTTGCATGCTACTGCGATGTACTCCTGTGAGAATGACAACATTGGTTATCGATATGTGCACCTTCTCAATGGAAATCGCATTTCATTGTCGCCCAGTGGCAATGACATTTTGTTTTCCAATCTACGGGCTGCACTGAAGACGCTATTGTAAGAATGTGAGGCAAAGTACAACAAACAAAAACACTTATAAAAACCAGGAAAATAATTGTTTCTATGGAAGCACCTTTAAAAAAAAATACAATACGGCTCTTTTGAGAGCCACCACTACAAACAAAAACACCTACCCTACTTGACATTTATTACCCCATTCCCGCCCGCACAGCACGATAAGTCCGCGGACATCGCAATAGATGCATGGTTGCACATGCCACACCTGGCCCTTTTGCAGATGGCGGCCATAGCAATTGCCCTGTGCATGCTACAGCATTGCTGAATAAGGTGTCTGGGTGTGGTTTTTACACACAAACTGTGATATACAGTGTATTTGTCGATACAAATGCGGAAGTTGCGGTTAAGGCTGTGTGCTTCACGAGCCACAGTGTACGGTGTTTGGGGGAGTTCGAAATACTTTGAGTTTGGTTGAGAGCGAACGGAACACACTGTGCATTGGCTGCTCATTTTGGATTCTACTATGTGGATTTGTACTGGTCTGGAGTACCTGAAATTCAGGGACTGCTTTTGGTTTGTCTTTGTAAGACTTTGGTGACGCGCAATCATGCCGCCATTATTGATTTTCATTGTGGAGGGAAAAGTGCACAATATATTACCCGAAGTTTCCATACCGTTTGCGATGAAGGAGTCACTTGCCCAGGTCATGCACATGTTTCCGATCTAACACATAATTTTTTATCGCATTACGCAGACAAAGATGTGGCTGCGTTACTTTTCATTTCGTCCGGGAATGGAGAAAGCACGGTACATTGTGAAGACGTCTATTTGTGTCTTTCCAACTCTGAAAGCAGCTTTTTCCTTTAACGTTTTTCCTCTTCCAGTTGCTTTCCATTTATTATGATCTTGTAACACACCACAAAGACGGAATGGAAGGCAAGGCCCGGTACGGAAGGGGCACCACCTACAGGGATAACATAGGGGATGTGCACAAAGAGAGGGAAATGTTGGTGGGCCTCACTTAAATAGGGGTCAGTCATTGTCATGCTCCCGGGCCAACCCTTCCCAAGCACTTCCAAGTACTTTCCCTTTGTAAAGTCGTGCGTCGCAGTACATGCCCAATACAATGCCCTTTTCCAGGTAAGGTTCTGCAGCGCAGCATATGGTGTAGAAGGAGGTTTTAAGGATCCGCTGCCATACACGACTGTTCCTGTTGGTGGCTGTAGCAGCTGTGCAGAATGCTGTACATGAAATGATCCTAGTGCACTGTTGGAAGGGCAGTACCCTGCCCACTGGTGCATTGTGCTTCCATTTCAGTTCTCACCACATGCATTACAGACACTTCATCGTACGCCATTAGCTGTAGGACCAGCATTCACGGACATGAATACATTCTGAAATAAAATAATGCTTACAACAAGGTGAAACGCAGATTCATTACGTAAAGAAGGAAGAGAAGTATTCAGCGACACTCATTCGGCTACACTACTTTTCTAACCACCACTGATATTCTTTGCGCTCCGAAGAATCTGCTGTTTCTTTACTTCTCTTTACATGCACTTGTATGTGAGCGACCAAGGCGCACCAGCGTTGCCATTTTGCAGACTCACTGCACACTGTTACACCTGCAATTAATTGTTTACTCCAACTGTACAACCCGCCGGCAAACCCTTGACACTTTCCATCACAGTGCTCACTGTAGAGACTGTGTGTCTGTTTCACGCGTCATGAAAAGGAAAGCAGCACATCAATCAAATTAATGCGACATTTAACACACCCACCGTACATTGGAGGTTGCTGTTCCTTGTTTTCCAGTGGGGCTCATAGAGCCAGGCGTGCTGCAGCCATACATTGGTAGGTTTGTCCAGCAACCAACGCAGTCGCCATGACGGCTTGAAATCCAGTAGCCTACCCTATGAATCAGTTGGCCTGGTGACAGGGGTGGTGTTACCAGCACAGAGGATGCCCTACGCATTTGAATAGCTGTGCAACAGACAGACGTGCATACCCACAACTACTTAAACATGCATTAGAAGATGCAGCCAGTACTGGAGTTCTACATAGAGACTAGCATTGTGATTGCACATACGCCAGCCAGGTGCGGTCCCCCTAGGAAACGTTGATATTACTCCCCTGCAGCCATCTGATACAGTACTGTGCACCAGAGACTCACCATGTATTGTTAACAGAAATAGAAAAAACACCCACACACTCCCCAAAATTTAACATGTACACCTTCAATTTCTAAGATACACAGACACTATTAGGAAAGGGAAGGGGTACCACAAATGGATACATACACAGGGGAATTTACCCTTTCAACAAGGTTGTCATGAGGGCAGCCAAGCATTCCATGAACAAATGTTGTTAATGGCATATCACGGTTCAATTGCGCTATCACAAACCTTACACCTTCACAGAAAACACTATGCTAAAGCAACATTCTGGTTACAGTGCCCTACTACAAACCTATCCGATTCACTAACAAAAAACACCGCTAACGGGACGTTATGGTTACGTTGCACTACTAAAAACATATCCCCTTCACTGAAAAAACTATGCTACAGGAACTTTCTGGATACACTGCCCTACTAAAAACCTATGAAATTCACTAACAAAAAACATTGTTAAAGGGATGTTATGGTTAAGTTACGCTACTAAAAACCTACCGCCTTTACTGAAAAATCTATACTGAAGGAACTTTCTGGATCCACTGCCCTACTAAAAACCTATGAAATAAACCAACAAAAAACATTGTTAAAGGGACATTATGGTTAAGTTGCACTAGTCAAAACCTTTCAAATTCAATGGAAAAACGTTGTTACAGGGACGTTATGGTTACCTGTAAAACCGTAAAACCCCAAAAATGTGCGAGTTATGGTAAGATAAGCAACCATAACTTGCGCTACCACTGTGCGCTGCAAGGACTAACACCCATGGCATCAAAGATTCCATCACAAATGTCATTGATGACATTTGTGAAAAAGTTTCTTTCTTCTGCATTGTTAAAACCAACGTTTCGGGGATGGGCGCTGTTGTGCAACGAAGATGACCGCCTAAGAGCTAAGCTCCTCTCCGGCACAAATCCTTGGATAAAATATACCCAGAAGCTGCGCCCTCCGAACTGCCAAAAACAGCAAAGCTGCCTTCAAAAGACCTCCCTTCATAAGACATCCCGAAGACCCTGAGAAAAAGGAAATTAGAGCCGGAATACCCTATACCCGCCCGAGGACGTGTGTGTGAGACAGCGAGCCGCCTCACAGTACCAGACATCCGGACGCAGAGCCCGCGGCTTCAATGCGTATGCAGGCCTCAGGGTAGGCAGAGCCAGAGTTATGGGCCATGGATAGTGGTGTTAAGGTGGGCGTCACGTGAACGTTGCGTACCTGTATTTCCAGGAGATGGTCGAACTAGAGAAGCCAGGCTGTTTGATCAGGAAGTCGAATGAAGAGAAGGTGACGCAAGGAAGCAATCTCCACCCAGTCCTGATATAAACAAGTATGGATGGGGACCAACTCCTGACGCCACGGAAACACTTCCCTGCGGATTAACGTGATGTCAAGACAGTGCAAGCACTGACAGGGAAGGCAGATAGTTCCAAAATGTCCAAGGCAGCTGACTGAAGGAATTGACGACGCCTTGAACACCCTCGAAAAGCAGTGGTAGAACTTGCAAGTTGAAAACACAGTTCTGTAAAAGTTGCAGTGAAGATCCCCATAGTAATATCCAATTGGCACTGAAGGAAGCTGAAGCAGCAGACCAGGAGCTGGTACCCCGGCACGGCAGGCCAGGAAGAGGGGCACAGGCCAGTCAGGGAACAAGGGACCTCAGGAGGAGAGAGGGCCCACGGGGAAACAGGTACCCTCGGAGCAGTGAAACCTAGGTAAGAGAGATGGGAAACCCAAAAGGAGAAACAGGGATCCAAGAGGGGAACAGGTGCCCAAGGGAGCACTGGAGCCCAAGTGAGAACTGGAGCCCAAGGGAGAACTGGAGCCCAAGGGAGAACTGGAGCCCAAGGGAGAAGCAGAGAACCAAGAAAGGGACTGGACCCAAAGGAGGGACTGGGACCCAGCGGTAAAGGCAAGGCGAAACAGGAATCCAAACAGGGGACAAGGCAACAAGGAACCCGGACCCGCTAGGGAGAAAAGGTAAGCTGGAACAGGAACAAAACCAAAAGGTAGAGCGCAGCGGCGAGTCAGGAACAAACCGCGTTAAGACGCGATTTGTTCCTGCACTCGAGCACTATAAGAAGCACTCGGCACAAAACCGAGGCTTGAAGCGCAGGCCGACTCGCGCATGCGCCGTAGCCACATTGCAGCGGAACGAGGCTTGACACGCAAGCCTGCGCCGCTGATGGCAGCTCTCCGTGGCGTGCGCTTATGTCTCCCTGTAACGAGCATGAACGCCCGTCGAGGAACAACCCTCCTAACCAGCCAGAACCTAGAATATAACTGCCAGTGTCAGGAACATCCGCCAGCAGACCCCCAGGTAGGTACTCTAACACCATGTCCCCCCACAGAAAGACCAGGAGCACCCGGTTTCCAGGGATGACGGGAATAGGATTCTTGCACTAAGCGAGGGGCATGGACATTACCCACTGGTTCCCAAGTGCAATCACAGGCGGGATAACCCTTCCAATCTACCAGATATTGCAACTTTCCCCGATGGTAACGGGAATCACAATTCTCCTGGACCTCAAACTCAGGGGCACCATCGATATCAATGGCTGCGGGTCGGGAACAGGAACAACCACAGGCAGATGGGGTTTCAGCAGGAAAACGTGGAACACCGGGTGAACCCGCCAAGACGTGGGTAAAGCAAGCCTAAAAGCCACCGGGGATACCCATTTACTGATGCGAAAAGGGCCTAAGAATCTGGGAGCTAGTTTAAGCGGAAGGTTCCGTATTGGCAAATGCTTGGAAGACAACCATACCAAATTCCCCACCCGAAATGAGGGCTCAAGACTCTGATGTTTATTGGCAGTCTTCTTCATGCTCCCCCGTGCCTGAGCTAGGGTACCAGCAGCTCGATGGTGAAGATCTTGAATCTTGGAGACCAAATGATCAGCAGATGGAACAACGCTGATGCACAGGAGGAAGAGGCAGAAGCTTGGGGTGAAGACCAGAAGAGCAGAAAAAGGGACTCAGTCCGGTTGCAGAGTGAACAGAATTATTGTATGCTACTTCAGCTAAAGTAAGATGTGACACCCAATCGGATTGCAAAGCATTGGTGAAGCAGCGTAAATATTGTTCCATGGTTTGATTCGTCCTTTCGGTCTGTCTGTTGGTTTGTGGGTGGTAACCCGAACTGAGAGCCCGATGGATACCTAAATGTTGGCAAAGTTGAGTCCAGAAGGATGAAACACACTGAGAACCCCGATCTGTTATCTTCTCCGGTAAGCCATGCAAGCGAAAGATGTTCTATAAAAAGGATTGCGCCATCTGAGTAGCTGTGGGAACTTTCTCAAAGGGAACCAAATGAGCCATCTTGGTATATCAGTCCACTACCACCATCATACAGGTGTGGCCTTCAGAGGGTGGAAGGTCGACTACAAAGTCTGTGGCAATGGTGTGCCAAGGATATGGTGGTCTTTCCGTAGGTTGCAACAAGCCGAAGGGTTTCTTGCACAGATTCTTGACTTGAGCACAAACGGGGCAGCACCCCACGTAATGCTTGGCTTGGGTAGCCCATCCCGGCCACCAGAACTGTCGGGCAATGAGTTCTTGCGTAGATCGAATGCCACGTTGACCACCTATTCTGGAATCATGGAAACCCTGTAAAATGATCTTACGGAGGTCCTCCGTAGGCAAATACAATCTACTCTGAAAAAAGAGCAATCCATCCTTCTCTCCTACTAGAGGGTGCTTCATTAATGCAGATCTTCTAGGATCAGCTAAGGTTTCTTGTGCAACTCTCTGTAGATAGGGTACAAGAGCCAGGAGGAAATGCATCAGGGCTAACAGAGGCTGATCCTGTCCCTCCTGCTTAATGTCGTCCTCCAAGGAACGAGATAAAGCATCTGCTTTCACATTTCTAGAGTTGGGAACGTAAATGATGTTGAAATCAAAGTGTGAAAAGAAGAAGGCCCACCGAGCCTGTCGAGAGGTTCTGCACTGAAGAGAACGCAGGAATTGTAGGTTACGATGATCCGTGCGTACCTGCACAGGAAACCAGCCGCCCCAAAAGATGGTTTTGCCACTCCTCAAGGGCTGTCTTGATAGCTAGAAGCTCCTTCTCGATAACCGGATAGTTCCGCTCACTAGCGGTGAGTTTTCTGGAATAATAAGCCACGGGAAAGTCCACCTCCAATCTTGGGTCATACTGCAACAAAACCGCCCCGACTGCGAAATCAGAAGCGTCTGCTTCCACAATGAATGGCTTGTCGTCCTGTGGATGGTGGAGTATAGGAGAAGTACTAAAAGCCTTCTTTAATTGTTCAAAGGAGGCTGCAGCTTCTGATCCCCAAACAAAGGGTTTCTTGATACTGGTCAAACTTGATAAAGGAGTGGTCAACCTGGAAAAAGATGGAATAAAGCGACGATAAAAATTGATGAAACCAAGGAAACGTTGGAGAGATTGCAGCTCTTTAGGAGGTTTCCTTTCCAGGATTGCACGAACCTTAGCGGGATCCATATGTATTCCAGAAGCACTTATTACATAACTAAGAAATTCGATATGGTCTTGATGAAAAAGACATTTCTCAGCCTTGGCATATAAATTATTTTGCTGCAACCGTCTGAGACCTCCTTTACATGGATTATATGTTTCCTGAGGTCTTTCGAGAACACCAGGATATCATCTAAGTAAACCTAGACGGATATCCCAATCAGATCTGTGAAAATATGGTCAATGAGACGTTGTAAGACTGAGGGGGCGCTGCACAATCCAAAAGGCATAACTCGGTATTCATAGTGTCTTGAATGCCATTTTCCATTCGTCGCCAGACTTTATGCGCACCAAATGATAGGCCCCTCGAAGGTCGAACTTGGTGAATATTCAGGCATTATGTAAAGATTCCATTATAGTTCGGATCAAAGGTAGTGGATATCTGTCTTTCCTGGTGATATCATTCAATTGCCTTTAATCGACACATGGACGTAGGGTACCCTCTTTCTTCTTGTCAAAAAATAAGGGAAATCCTGCGGGTGAATTGGAAGGAGTACTATATCATTTCCGGAGACAGTCCTCAAGATACTCCTGTAATACCTCTTTCTCATGTGTGGTTAGAGAATACACCTTGCCATGTGGTATCACAGAATCAGGTAGAAAATCAATAGAACAATCAAAGGTTCTGTGAGGGGGCAACGGGATGTCCTTGGGCTCAGCAAAAACCTCTTGGAATTCTAAATACTCAGATGGTATTGTAGTCACTGCGTAAAGACAAGACATAACACTTCCCTCCATCTGGGTGGAGATAGACACAGTCATAGTAAAGACCTCAGAATCACAACACTCTCGTACACAACGGTCAGACCAAAATATCAAAGTCTGAGTGACCCAATTGATGTTCGGATTATGGTGTAATAACCATGGTAACCCCAAGATTATGGGGTACGAAGGGGTCTTGATAACATCCAAAGATATCCGTTCCTGATGTTCCTCAATCTGTAATTTTAACGTCCCAGTGTATTGATGGACAGGGCCAGAAGACAAAGGTGTCCCATCTACAACATCCACCACTGAAGCACAATTATTTTTTAGCAAGGTTATACCATTCCTTATGGCAAAGTCGACATCAATGTAATTGCCAGAAGCGCCACGATCCAAAAGCCCCAACACCTCAATGGCTTCTTTACCTGGCCGGGAGACCTTGATACATAAGGCCATGAGAACCACCGGTTGCATGGGTTGTTGGACCGATTTTGAATCCGGAAGGACTGAAGAAGATGAAAGGCCCATCGTTGCCTTCCCAACACACGACAGGCCATTTAGTTTCCAACTTTCGAAGTGGCCGTACAGGGCAGGCACTGAGGTAATGGCCTGAGGCCCCACAATACAGACATAGTCGGAGATCTTTTCTTCGTTTCCTCTCAGCGTCAGATAAAGGGCTTCTGATTGCTCCCAATTGCATTGGTTCAGAAATTGTATCCAAAGGACCCAACGCTCTGACTGGTGCTGGTAAGAATCTTGGAATTGCTCTCTCCCGACGGCGTCTCTCACTCCATCTCTCAGCCAGTCTATGGTTGATTCGTAATACTTGTTCCTGAAGAGACTGCAGAGAGTCTGGTTCGGGGATATGAAGCAACTCATCCTTGTATTCTTCCCTCAGTCCTCATCGGAAAGAGTCTTCTGGGTGACTTCAGGCCATTGGGAATCGGTGGCCAATTGA
This sequence comes from Ambystoma mexicanum, assembly GCF_040938575.1. Taxonomy (NCBI): domain Eukaryota; kingdom Metazoa; phylum Chordata; class Amphibia; order Caudata; family Ambystomatidae; genus Ambystoma; species Ambystoma mexicanum. Next base: position 662,611,772 of record NC_090935.1, on the reverse strand, counting down.
CAAAAACGACTGATGTAAGTAATGATGTCACTTAATTCCTGTCTTAAATCCATGAGCTGATTCTGAGCCACCGTAGCGAGATTCAGTGACTGGAATGGCCTTCTCGAAGGCAACAAAATCCTCCAAGATCGGACTCGTAGCTACCACCAAAGGTGTAGCCCAGGCCAACGCATTACCAGTCAGGTTTCCCAAAATGTAACCTATCTTGGCCTTATCTTGGTTGAAGTGCGTTGGACGACACAGGAAATGGATCTTGCAGTGATTACAAAACTCGGCTACCCGCCGAGGGTCTCCATCGAATTTTACCAGACTGGTTTGAGCCATCACAGCTTCAGCTGAAGTAATTGAACTGGCTCCTTGAACCACCATCTGACATAAGGTGAGGTTTTCTTGGTGTAAAGCTGTCATCTTGGTGCGCAACGCCCTGATCTCATTCTTTAATTCCTGGACGTCCTCCATCTCTGAATCCGAACCGGTTGTTAGGCATCTTAATCTGTTAAGGTGGGCGTCACACGAACGTTGCGTACCTGTATTTCCAGGAGATGGCCGAACTGGAGAAGCCAGGCTGTTTGATCAGGAAGTCGAATGAAGAGAAGGTGACGCAAGGAAGCAATCTCCACCCAGTCCTGATATAAACAGGTATGGATGGGGACCAACTCCTGACACCACGGAAACACTTCCCTGTGGATTAACGTGACGTCAAGACATTGCAAGCACTGACAGGGAAGGCAGATAGTTCCAAAATTTCCAAGGCAGCTGACTGAAGGAATTGACGACTCCTTGTACACCCTCGGAAGGCAGTGGTAGAACTTGCAAGTTGAAAACACAGTTCTGTATAAGTTGCAGTGAAGATCCCCGTAGTAATATCCAATTGGCACTGAAGGAAGCTGAAGCAGCAGACCAGGAGCTGGTACCCTGGCACGGCAGGCCAGAAGAGGGGGCACAGGCCATTCAGTGAACAAGGGACCTCAGGAGGAGAGAGGGCCCACGGGGAAACAGGTACCCTAGGAGCAGTGAAACCTAAGGAAGAGAGATGGGAACCCAAAGGGAGAAACAGGGATCCAAGAGGGGAACAGGTGCCCAAGGGAGAGCTGGAGCCCAAGGGAGAAGCAGAGAACCAAGAAAGGGACTTAACCCAAAGGAGGGACTAGGACCCAGTGGGAAAGGGAAGGCAAAACAGGAATCCAAGCAGGGGACAAAGCAACAGGGAACCCGGACCCGTTAGGGAGAAAAGGTAAGCTGGAACAGGAACAAAACCAAAAAGGTAGAGCGCAGCGGCGAGTCAGGAACAAACCGCGTTAAGACTCGATTTGTTCCTCCACTCGAGCGCTATAAGAAGCACTTGGCACGAAACGGAGGCTTGAAACGCAGGACGACCCGCACATGCGCCGTAGCTACATTGCAGCGGAACGAGGCTTGACATGCAAGCCTGCGCCGCCGATAGCAGCTCTCCGTGGCGTGCACTTATGTCTCCCTGTACTGAGCATGAATGCCCGTCGAGGAACAACCCTCCTAACCAGCCGGAACCTAAAATATAACTGCCAGGGTAGGGAACATCCGCCAGCAGACCTGCAGGTAGGCACTGTAACAAGTGGCAACACGGACACCAAGCCGCCTCTACAGCTCCCGGGGCCGAGACCGTCGGAACCAACTGCATAGGACAACTGAAAGCCTTGGCGGTGGAGCGAGCGACGAGCCTGGACGTTTGGGGAGAGAACCACGCTGTCGAGCCATCCGGTAAGGACGTCGCCATTCTCCTGTTGCCCCGAACTCTCAGAGACATCAACGGTGCTTGGGCACCAAGCGGTAGCACCCACGACTCACAAACAGTGCAATCCCGCTGGTACACGGATCCTTCGAGACCGGGCCGGGAAAATCCCTGCCCCATCCCCCCATCGGGCGACGCCATAAGCGGGCCCTGCGTACGCCACGGGCCAGGGCTGCCACGCTCAACCAGTTCTAATCTGAACAAGGCCGCCCAGGTGGGATACACGACAAGCAGCGGTCGACCGCGGGGGCCAGGATTCGACCACCAAGAGGGCACTAAGGGCCCCATACGAACCACACAGGGACACCCATCAACGTGGCTGGAGAGGCCACCAAGACGTGAGCCCCTCACAGACCATGAGGCGCTGTACGCACTCGACGACACTGGCAACAAGATCCAGTTGTAAACCTACCCTCCGCAATAGCCCCGCAAGTCACGCCAGCTTCAGAATTGGACACACCAGCTCTGATTCCTACAGGAATCGGGACCAATATGCCCTAAGGCATGCCCACACGTAGACATCATTCTCCCTGGTGGCAACGTAGATCAAGGAAAGGCGAATACGTGAGAGGACACAGTCCATTTCTGCTAACAACTACGTGGCACACAAATTAAACCCCCAACCATAAGGCTTGCTAACATCTGCCACTCCATAGCGCCAACATCCTTTGGAAAACTCCGGCCCTGCTGCCGCAATCAATTGAGTACAGTGATCCAACACTTAGCTCTGCAAGGGACAGAAGGTCAATTACCAGGGAATCAGCCCAACAAGGAGGAAGAAAAGGCGACCAGCGCTCTGGAACTGTCTCTCTCCCGACACCACCGTTCCATGCAGCCCACACCTACACCGACCTAGATCCTGGTAAAGGCACATACAGTTCTGGCTGGCTGACCAAATACACCAACCGGACAGGGCCATGCAGGATAGATATTCTTGAGATGTCTGGAAAGAATGTTGTAAAAAAACAGGAAGACAGGCCCATGGATTCATATGTATGGATTCATATACAAATTCACAAACATCCACTGGTAGCCAGTACCCACCAGTTGCCGCCGCAGCGGCGTCTGCAGACGACACAAAATTTGACCACCTCCTTACCACGGTGCAAAATGGATTTCTATCAGTCAATGTCAAATTAGATGACATTGGGCTCATTATGAGTCACCCGGTATGGAAATAACAGTGGCATTAAATCCGCCGCCACCTTTGTTTCCATACCAGGTGATCTCGAGCTCTGCAAGCGGAGGGGTCATTCCCGCCAGGTCTGACCTGGCAGATTTAACAACCACCCGTCTGCAGGCGGAGGTGGAAACACCAGCACGATCACGAGATGGTGACAGTGTTTCCACTTTCCCATGGGAATGGGGATTTCCCGAATTCCGCCTCTGGAAATCCCGGGTCACCGGGGTCGTAATGCACCAGTAATTCGGGAAATCACGGAGGCGGAATGGTAATACGAGTCCGGCGGTAACCTGTTAGAATTTCACGCACGGTTACCGCTGGACTCGTAATGAGGCCCATGGTCACAACAATAGGCTCACTCAAAGCCTGTGTCGACAAAGAAAGTGTCCGAATCACGGAAACGAGAATCGGCGCCAATGAAAATTCAATTCACCAGAATACCCACTCCTGAAAGGGGAGATGACAAGGGGCAAATGTGAAGATTTGGAATCGAGATGGCGCTGCAACAACATACGGATCGTTGGGCTCTCGGAGTCCTCTTGCAAGGGACCAATGGAATCCCGCATTGAAAACATTCTGAAATCCCTGCTCGGCGAAGACTGCTTCTCACCACAATTCTTGATTGAAAGGGCGTATTGTACCCTGGCCCCGGCGCCCAAGCCGGGTGCCCCTCCTCGAACGGCCATGACAACTGGGCCCTTGCCAGATGACAATTGGGCCCTTGAACAACAGATAACCAGTGAAGAAATCACTGAAGTGATCAAATCATTGCCAACCGAAAAAGCACCGGACCCAGATTGATTGAGTTCAGAACTGTACAAAGAGTACTCCACAATACTCTCCCCAATACTAACCCTCATATGGGAGGAAGCTATGAGAACTGGCTCCCTCCCGGACACAATGACTGAAGTCATTTTCACAGTATTATTAAAACCCAGGCACCCCCCACCCCACGAACTGTCCTCCTATAGGCCCGTCTCATTAATCAACACAGATGCTAAGATCTATGCAAAAGTGCTTGCAAACCAGATTATTACCCAAAATGACTACCCTAATACACCCCGACCAATGCTGCTTCATTCCAACAAGATCCACAGCCCTAAACCTATGCAGAATGTTCAGAGTCATGGCACAGATTAAACCAGAGGTACAGGCAGTGGCTATATCACTGGACGCCGAGAAAGCATTTCACTCGGTCTCTTACCTGTTCGAGGTCCTAGATAAATTTGGATTTGGTCCATACTTCATAAAATGTGTCAGACTACTTTACACTTCCCCCAAAGCCAGGGTCCTCATGAACCATACTCTGTCCAACCATTTCATTTTAAATAGGGGAACCAGGCAAGGATGCCCCTTCTCTCCCATCCTTTTTGCTCTCACGATAGAACCGGTGGCGGCAGCAGTCAGACTAGAACAGGAGCAGAGGGGCATAAGGATGGCCGGTATTCTCCAATCCATATCGTTGTATGCTGACGACACGTTATTGTACATACGCGAACCAGAGAAAAATCTTGCTCCCATATTGGCAGTGATAGAAGAATTCACGGTATACTCGGGCTACAAAATAAACACCACAAAATCCGAGATTTTCTGATTAACACCGGCCACTACCTGCCCTACACATATGCATGGTCTTAGATGGTCCCCTAACTGTATTAGATATCTCGGAATTCTCGTCTCTAGAGATAGGACGTCCCTATACTTTGACAATTATGAATCCCTATTACAAACGATCGTACTAAACTACAAATATGGACTAGACTCCCTACATCACTCATCGGTCGCATTGCAGTACTTAAAATGGTGGTGCTCCCCAAGCTCCTGTATGTGTTCAGCAATGTCCCAATATGGCCAGGCAGGCCCTTTTTTGAAAACTTACGATCCGTGGCAACAACATTCATATGGAATGGCGGAACTAACAGAATGAAATGAGAGAAATTGGTAGAACTCTATGAAATGGGGGCATTGCTGCACCCCATTTCGAGCTGTACTACCTGGTGTCACAAGCACAATATGCTAAATACTGGCAGGACCCAACAGACAGAACACCACATGTCCCCATCGAACGACACTCGGTTCGGCCAACTGATCTGCACTCCATAATATTCACGAAAACCCACAGGGACGGATGTAAATTCGACCCGGCAACCTCCATGATCGCAGCCTGGCCCGCGATCAGTAAAAGACTGCAAATAGACACACCCTACGACTCGCAGGCCCCGCTATGGAATTTCCCAGGCATCAAACCTTCATATGATACCAGTATACATAAGACATGGGTTCCGGAATATGAAATCAAAATGAGAGACATGTTTCCAAATGGGAGATTTGTTACACCAGAAGACTTCGCAGACACAGTGGGGAAGAGCCAATTGGCCACCCTCCAATACCACTGCATGAAAGCAGCTTTTAAGAAGCGATGGCCAACATACCCAGAAGAACCACCCGTACATGCATGCTTCCAGTCACTTTATTCACAATCCGGTACAGGGGTGTCGAAGTTATACAACATAATCCAAACTCACTCAAAATCTTCGAATAACATCAAAGCCTCATGGGAGATGGACATGAGTATAACCATAGAAGAGGGGAAATGGTCAAGATATTGCCACTTGTCTAAAAAAGTCTCACTAAATGCCGGCCTCAGGCTGATACAATTTAAAATATTGAATAAGCTTCGTTATACCCCTGTTAAAATGGCGAAATTCTACAACACATTATCTGCAGACTGTCCGAAATGCGGAAGCCCCAGAGCGGATGCATTCCATATGCACTGGGCATGTCCCCTGATCGCTGGGTTCTGGCGGGAGGTTGCGGGACTACTAGAGGATATTACACAGATCCCTGCGCAGCTCAGTCCCCAAAAATATCTGTTCGCGGATATAGGGAAAGTACCAGAGAAAACCAATGGAACATGTGTAAGAGCAAAGAAATGTATTCTTCAAGCATGGAAAAGCAGTCACGCTCCTCGCACAGAACATCTCCTTAAAGGATTAACATACGTTAATGAATGCAAAGAAACTTATATAGGAATGACGCCTATAACAAGTAGACCAAAAGGCATTTGGACTTTGTTGAGAACATACCTGAATAGAACTGCATCCGATGAAGAGAACTCTAATAGTGAATAGACTTTACCCAAGACCGGATATCTCGAAATTCTTTTGTCACGGAAAACTCTGAAAATGTGCAAATATACCGGATTGCTGTCTATACATATGACGTGTAGGGGTTATGTATTACTATTTTGTGTACCTCGAAATAAGTCGAAATGTGGAACAGCTGTGATCTGATATGCAAACCAAAAATAAAAGTAAAAAAAAAAACATTTCAATATTGCAAATCGAATATAATTCTTCCACCCAAGAGTTCCACGTTAAAAAACCTGTCGACTTCCAACTCAACAAGATTTGTTTTTTGGCCGCTAAAGCCCCTTTTAAAATCCGGGTTACTTCATGATGACTTAAGTCCTCCAATATCCTTTCTTCTCCTAAAATCAATATCCTCTCCAAAAATCTCTAACCGTGTAACATTCCCAGAACATATGTTCCAATGTACCATGGGCATGACCATATCCTTAGCAAGTGTCAGTCATGATCAAACCTTGCTTATGCATTCAAGCAGGTGTCCAAAACACTCTGTTCAGGATCTTTACTTGACGTGCCCTTTCACCTATGTTTAAGGACATCCTCTTGATGTTCCTGCATAAAGCTTTCCATCTACCATGTATCCAAGATCTTTTTATTTCCTTCTGAATTCTTGCTTAACAGATGGTACATCTTAGATGCCATGCTCTCTTGACTTCCTAATTTCTTAATAGTATTCATTAAGTCTGAATTGACCAAGTTTGGAATTTTTACTGCTCTTTTTAAACTCCTATATTCTCCATAAGTGAATTCTTGATATGTTTTCCATCGTTCACCTTCAAATAGACCTTTGATTTTTTTGTTTCCTGCCGCAAACCAATTTATCCAAAATATGGTTATGTTCTTTATCTTTATTGCCAGACTTAACCAAATCGAAGAAATGTTAATTAGACCTGACCTCATCTTCGATGCCACTTCATATACGCTGCAGGTAGATACCCATGTGGAGATACCCCATTCCTCCCAGCACCTTGCAACTTTAAGATCATTCCTATTTTTACACACATCAGCCTCTATTGGGACATTTGGCGAGTAAGGACAAGATACTTGAAGTAGTTTCAACGTCCTGAACCATATCTTTCTGCCCTGTTCCACAAGTATTGGTAAGGAGTTCATGCAGTTGGTCGGGAGCCACAGCATGTCATTAAGGTGGGAATGGGCCACCAAATACTTGAGTAGCAGCTTTTCAGAAGTGATATCATTGGAGAACCATTTTGTTACAAAGCTCTGTTGGACCGCCACGTAATAACATTCCAATTTAGGTAGCTGCACACCGCCTTCTTTATAAGGCAGGCACAATACTGTAAGAGCAAGCAATGTAGCAATGTGTATAACACGTGAAAGAATGGAGCTTTAAAGTAATCATTTATTTTTTTAAATTAAAATTCAGTTTATTACAAACTTTTTTTTAAAAGCAACAACAACCAAAACGCAAAAATAAAAGAAAACGGAAGGAGAGAAAGAAAAGAGACAGAGCATCGGACATATTCATTCTCTCTGAAGGATCCATCTCAGTACTTAATGTACAATGTCCATTCCTAAAATGTCAAATAAAAAATCAGCAAAATAACATGTAAGAACTCTTACATTTGTTTGGTAAATAACAAGTTCATTTCTTCCAAGAAGAATGTTAGGGCGAGGGTCAGCTTTTTTTCCTCCCCTTCCAACATTTTTTTCCACCAAGTGTCTCCGCTTAGGGTTGGATAAAGTTCAATGTCTTTACCCATGCATTTTGTTCGTAGAGATCTCAGTTTTGGACAGAAGATCACAAGAGGTTTCAACGTCTCCTCCTCCTTTATGCAAAAACCGGGAAATTAAGACTTCAAGTTTGGCCATCTTTTTTCTCCTACTTAGCACTTCCTTTGTTTCAAACATGTTCAGCCTGAGTTTAAGAAAGCTTCTCCTTCGACTTTTACAAGGAAATATCAACAGATATTTTGAAATCTCGTTACATGCCTTCGCCTCTGATGGATATGTCCGCATACTTGCGTGTTGCGCTCTTAATGTAGCAATTAACATTTGTGAAGTAATACAGAAATCTAGGGGGGGACAATCATTCTGATCATTTCTATTCTACCCATGAGTGAGAGCAGTAATCGGGACCAAAAGAACATAGATTGTTTAAGACCCTTCACCACCCCAAGAGTGTTGCGGGTGTGTGTGTCTTCTTGTGTATGCATGACTTGAACGCCCAAGTATTTCACTCACCACACGAAGACCGGCCAGAGGAAAGAGACAGGACTTCTTTCTATTAAAGGAGATCCAAGAAAGTGTTGTGAAGCTGTCTAGTACGTCCAGAACCATGGGTAGGTTGTGTTGTGGTTCGCACAAATAGAGCAGGCCATCATCAGCATATAGCGACACAAGATGTCTAGACTCACCAACCATGATACCTGCATCCAATTATTCCTGGCGCAGGTAGACCGCCAGCAGTTCCAGAGCCAATATGTGTAGCATGGCTGAGAACGGACAACCTTGGTCCGTCCCCCGTTGAATATCGCAAACTCTAGATATTTGTCTACCAGACTTGACCCTAGAATTAGGTCGAGGAATACAACAGCATCACCCAGCGAACAACACCCTCCTACCCCAAAGCTCTGCAACACAGCAAACAGTAATTCCCTATAAAGGGGGTCGAAAGCCTTGATCGCTTTGAATAACGCCACCACACAATGCTCCGCACAGGGATTAGTCTGTTCAATGACATGTGAGGTCATGCAGAGGTTCAGGGTGGTACTACGGCCTGGGACAAACCCAGTCTGGTCAATATCTGTCAAATCCGTAATAACTTTACAAAGCCGACACGCTAGTACTGTAGTGAGTATTTTCACATCATAATTTAACATAGCAAGGGGGCGATATGAGTTGCATCTGTCCATTGGTTTCCCAGGCTTGGGTATGGGTACCACCAAGGTTTCCCTCATGGTAGCCCGGAGCACACCTTTGGTATAGGCTTCTTCAAAAACCTTTAGCAACACTGGAGCTAACGTAGAGCTATATGTTTTATAGAATTCAGGGGGAGTCCATCACTTCTGGGCGTTTTACTTGTAGAAAGTGAGGCACCTCCTCCACCATGATAGGTTGATCTAAAAGGGACTGCAGTAGGTCAGTAAGCCTCAGGAGTGCAATAAGGGAAAGAGCATTCACCAAGTCCCCCTGCGGCACTTGTTCATTGTGAATATATAACAGAGTAGTACGTGGCGAAGATGTCATTAATCACAAGCTGGGACCTCCATTAGGGCCCCGCATTCATCGTGGAGCAAGGTAGTTAGGGGTCTAGGATGTTTTTGTTTACAAAGCCATGACAAAAGCCTCCCAGGTTTCTCCCCTTCTGCGTGTGCCCTGGAGGTTTGTGTGACATAGTCAAACTTAGACAACCTCTCCCACGCCTCAAGGCAACGGGACAGTGCCTCAGCTAATATCTCCTCTTCCGACCGCAGGCCTGTGTGCTGGGCCTCCAGCATTCGGATCTCTTCCTCCATAGCTTCCAACTCCTCCCTCAATTTGCGGCGGATGCCCTAGGCACTAGCTATAATTTCTCCCCTGGTCACTACCTTCATGGTTTTACAAATAGTGGCCCACTCTTCCACACTTCCAAAATTCAGATAGTGAGGTTTGTAACTTACTTTGAAAGATTTTGTTAGGCATGCATCACATCGGTATTGGGGGTCTAGGGCTCTTAATGTTCCATGTAATCACCAGGGGGGAATGGTCAGATATCGAGCGGCCCATATACTCAGCATTACAAACGTCAGCCACCTGTCGCAGCCCAACAAAAAAAGAATCAATCCTGGTGTATAAATCATGGGGAGAAGAGTAGAAGGAGTAACCCTTAAACCCTGGATGTAGTTCCCTCCAAACATCCACTAGTTCTAGGTCACTTAGTGATGTGTTTAGACCAACTGTTGCTGGTGATGGACCTTCCCAGGTGCAGGGGGGGAGGAACTGTCAAGTACAATGTCCCTAACACAATTAAAGTCACCCCCCAGATGAAAAAACACTCACGCTGCGATGGGACCTGAGCACACAATGTTCATACATGAGATGGGATATTATGATTTGGGAAATATGATTTAACGATACACACTTCTATATGGTCAAGGTAACCCCGTAGGATCAAATACCAACCTTCCTTGTCTTTGTCAACTTCCAACAGCTGAAATGGCAGCAAACCATCAATCCATGTAAGTACTCCCATGGCATATTTAGAGTATGTGGCACCATAGCCTGTCCCACCCCAGCGCTCAAGGACCTTTTCTTAACCTTCTGCTTATGGCATTGTGTTTTTCTCGTCACTGCATGTTACTTTGACTAAAGTTGATTTGCAATGTCGTATATGCTTTCTCTCTCTCCTTACATGCCCTGGAGTTTTGTATTTGTATGTGACTGAGTAGATAGCTGCATGGTGGAGAGTTTCAGGTCTGCCGAGCGCATTCATCGTGTTTGTCTACGGGCTCTCTGTTTTGGGCTTCTAGACGCTCGTTGCTGGCTTCGATGTAGAGCTCAAATTAAATAACCAAGAATCAATGCAGCAAGCTATCTTGCGCGTAACAATTTTTTGTTGTTGTTGCCATCTACTGAGTGATAAATAATATTACAAGTTATTGTACAGTTTGTGGCAAGCAAATAGAGAAACATATAGTGTCCCATAGTATAGCAGAGCAGTGCCCCTGCATTCGCCCATGACCCCCTCCTCCATGTATCAGTGCAGCAAGATTCAAACGCGGAAAGTGCTGGCACAGCTCAACATCGAAGCCGAATGTTTAATGTTCAATGCTTAATGTTTTCGCAAATGTTCTCGACAAACATAAAACAATGATGAAGTCAAGCTCTGAACTACAGAATGCAGGAGAGAGGTAGAGAAGGGCCTTTCTGGCTCACTGATCTATCGTGTAATGTAATTTTTTTCCATTTGTTATGTTCTATATTAGAATAAATATAGTGCTTTTGTTTCTACTACGGGTACATTTTGTATCTTTTGTTGCATTGGCTGTTTGGATTCTCATTTGGTCAGGTTAGGTTTAACAGTTTTGGGTTAGTGTTTGTTTTGCTTCTTGCACTGGTTAAAGAGGAAGTTTAGAACATCATTTGCATTTTTTCACGATTTAGGCATAGGGCCACTGTGTGTTGACACGGTCGATTTCTGGTTTTTAAGCTATTGAGACATGATGCTGTCTCCTGTTTGAGTGAGGTTAAGGGTTGCTGCACCGTGGTTTATGTGCACCACCACATAGACACGGTTTGTGACTAGGGGTCCAGGTGTGTTGTTGCATGGCCCCCAGGTTTGGACACTGGTTCTGAGGCGTTTGCCACTGGGTGTTGTCTATTAAGGGTGCTTTCTCTGATTTATTGTTGTGCATTCCTGTGAGCTGTCATTTCCATCATTGCAGCTGACAGGATTGTCTTGTGTTTTTTTCTCCATCACTGTGTTATTCAGCAGTGGTTTTCCTTTGCGACGCAATCAAAGGATCGCTGTGGTATGCCATTACCACAAATCCTTGGCCTGTGCCAGACGTCTTTAAAATTGCTGCCTGCAAGCCTTGCCTTATTCCCTTGTGGTTTTGTGTCATTTGATTTTTTTGGGTTGATGAATTGACTTTGTGTTTATTTTCTTGATTTAGTATGGGCACTGTCAAAATGTATTTTGCTATTTTCACTGACACCCTGTCCATGCTACAGACAACTTAGTGCTACAGAAATATCTACATGTTTTTCTTCCATGCACGAGGAGGCCTGGATTGACAAGAAAAAACGTCCTACTTCCCTAAATTTGCGCGATTGTCCTCCCACCTTCATTGCTTTACCTGCCACAACACTCAGAGCCTTGCGGTCTATATCCTTCCTTTGGCCCATCTTGCCTGACTTTATCTTTGTATTCAGCAAACTATCAATCCTGCTTGCTCCGGTCTCCCTTTGTGTACCACCTCTCTGGTTTGTCTTTAAGCTGTCACCAATGGTAAATACAAATTGCTGTGAGTCTGTTTGCACCACCTCCCTTGATCTGCAGCACCTGCGGGCCAACCTCCCTTTGGGTCTTCACGCTCTTTGATTTGTAGACTTAGCAATGGGCGCTGAGATTTCCACAACACAACTTACTCCTGCAACAGATGGGGCATTCATCTGTACATATTTAAAAGTGTGGAATTTTTGACGCAGGTTCAAAAGGAGTTTCAGTGGCCACTTCAGGGGTTGTTTCATGCAGATCACCTTTTTGTCTTCTGCAAGGCTTTTGAACAAAGAAAGTATAAGATGTCTGTCGGTCATTGGTCAGCTTATTTCGCCGGGTACAAAGTGTCTACGGACAGACTGTACGACAGTCAAACTAGATCGCTTAAGAACTCTCAGGCTAATTTAGAGAAAGAATAAGAGCAGTACAGGCATTGCTGAAAGGATGGCCAAACAGTAAACACACTCGCAAAACAGGCCTATACCCAAGTGTTTCTGCAGACACGGTAAAAGAATCCCTTTCAGAAGCACCTACAGTGCCATCTGTAGACCTTTTATATGAAATAGCACCATGCTTGCCTCACGTGAGGGCCAGCACACCTTCCTTTTCTGCCCCATCTCCACCCACCACGCCTCAGGAAACTGTCGCATTGCCCCAACCGCCCAAGCCACAGTCAGCGGTCAGATGAGCTACCCCCACTACCATTCCCTGCCTCTCCCACCCCCGGCCGCCTCATCTTCCTGTCCCACCACAACCATATCTTCCTCCCCCTGCCCCGCCTCCACTTCCACCGCCAGCGGCCTATACCTACATGCCAACCTGGACGCGCTCCCAGCAAAGAAGGTTACCACCTCAATCTACATCCACTCCCCTGCCTACCCCCTAGTCCTACAGGTGCATGTCTGACTCAACCTGCCAGAAATACATGGAGGACTTACAGGTACTGTCTGATGTCTGACGCCTATGCTGTTATCTTCAGGCCAGGACAAGTTACCAGGCCAGATATTCAATTGTCACATTCATTAATATCGGACCGACCCTCGCTACACACTGTGGATGCCTCAACATCCTCCGCTACATACGCCCTTATGCGCACCGTCCTCAGGCTAATGGTGATGCTAACCTATGAGGATTCACACTCCCTGGAGCGCCACTGACTTAGAACAATTCCCCACATTGCCTGACAATCACCACTGCTTTCATGGAACATTTGGACACAGTGATTGCCTGTTATGATCCTGCCATTGGGGACCTTAAACAACTCCTACAAGCTGTGCTCAAAGACACTCTATTCAAAAACAAATTATGGGCAAACTGCAATGGGCTGACACACTAGCGGAAGGTGAGGGCTATTACTGCTAATATTACCGCTCTTACCGCCCTCGTCAAAGAAAATACTTGGTCAAATCTGACTGATCAAAGATCGCATCTTTCAAGCAGAACCAATGTGAATACCCTATAACTGCCTATCTAGACTGACTGACAGTTTTTACCAATTGTTTTGTAACTGGTCCTCTTCCAGAACTCTCTAACGGTATGCAAAATGTTCAGGTGGGGGGGGCTGATTCTATTGAAAAACACAACAAGCAGCTCAAAATGTCTATGACAAACTAAAACCAGGAGCAAGATGGGGCTACCCACCTCAGGGCTTTTCATATACAACAGGCTCACCAAAAGACTGACTCCGGGGGCCAGGGACGCCTGGGTACCTCACACCAGCCCTATGCGCAACAGAAGCCTCCACCACCTTTTCACCAGGACCACCAGCCACAGCAGATTTTTTCACACCCTTATTTGCCTGCCCAGCAACCCCTCCCAGAGCAACCTTTCTGCAGATATTGTAAGCAGACAGGACATCTTATCCAGCAATGTCCTACAAAATCTTCCAGACCACGGAAATATGGTCCCACTACTGCTCACAATGATTTAATTCCTCCTAACAACTCTATTTGCTATCCTACACCCACACCACCTGCCAGTCCACCTCTTCCTCCTCTTAACGGGGGCTACCAGGACATTCAGATCTCCTATGGTCCACCATGACATTGCAAGAGGGATGCCGCACTGTCTGCTGTTTTGCTACCACTGGACCTATCTCAAATGTGTCATACCAGGGAGGAGAGTGGGCTGTTTGATTGACACTGGTGTCAGGCGCTCCATACTGCGAGCTGCTGAATTTCCAAATGTGGATTGATTGAAGGAAATTGTAAATGCTGTTGGCATATCTGGCACCACTATCCCACACCCGGTATCAAAGGAATTGTCTGTGTCTATTGGTCCCATCACTGAAAGCCATGCCTTTCTGTTAAGCCCTTGCTCACCTGCTAATCTGTTAGGTATTGATATGCTATGCAAGATGCATTGTACCATTTATTGTTCTCCTGATGGTATTTATCTAGAGGTTCCACAATCTAGGCAAGCTGAATTTTGGTTTCTCCAACAGCCCACTCACGTGGAGCCTCCTACAGACCCTCCTTCACAACTTGCACCTGCAAAAGCTACACAGGTACAACACCTTTTTGAAGCATTTCCAGTGGCCCTCTGGTTAGCACATGTCAATGAGGTAGGACACATTCTCTCTGCTGAACCTGTTCACATCACTCTCAAACCAGGGGTGCCTCTCCCACACATGCCCTAGTACTGAATATCACCTCAAACAGAGTAGGGTACCAAGCATGTCATCTCTCCCCTCTTTTCACATACTAGTACTGCGTCTCTTTCAATTGTCCCTGGTCTAGAAACCTATCTTGTTTCTGACTTTCCATACTCTCTCTCGCCCCTCGTATTCATTTTGATCCTCTTTCCAAACTCTCCATCCACCCCACACTCACATTTCTTTTATTTCTGGTATTTCTCTCGATTTCCAGACTCACTCACTTCTATTATTCCTCCTCGCCCTATGTGTCCAGAACACCCTACGACCTCTAATAATAATTTTAATTTATAATAATTTAGCACATATATATATATATATATATATATATAGCGCTACGAACCCTGAGGTATCTGAGTGCTGCTTATTATTACCCACGGTGTGTGGTGCTCATTTATCGACCTCGGAAGGATGAAAGGCTGAGTTTGGCCCTGCCGGGATTCGAACCTGCTGTCATGAACTACAGAACACGCCCCTTTTGGACTTCCTGGTCCTTGTCTCAACGGGGCTTGCACTCACTTGTACTTCCAACATGGCCGTCCACTGTGAAACACCTTCCTCGCTCTACACCTTGGACGTAGCGTGCTCTATTTATAGATCACGCCTCCAGCGGCTCTGCGCGTCTCAATGCTATTGCGAAGTAGCGACCAGACGTGTTCTCCGTAGCTCGCGGTATCGTTTTCCTTGGTTCTTCCAGCCAACCCCATTCCTAGTCCCTTTCCTTCCTTTCTTTATTCCTGGACTCCTGTGCTAGTAGCGCACTCTGTAAATTTCCCGGATTCCTGGATCCTTGCATCCCAGAACTTTGAACGCACGCTGGAGTCGGAAGAGACTCGTGCAGCCTTATTCAAGACTCGATCCGTACGCAAGAAGTCATCGATCAGGAAATCCAGCAAAGATCGAACTCAGGTGAGAAGGGGGGAACTCCTTGACACCTGCGTTAGCAGGATCTGCACTGATGTCAAAGCGAGCGCTCTACTCGCTGTGCCACTTGACCGGCTAGCTCTCTTATTCCTGATTATCATGCCTTCTGTCTGCAGGGCGTATCCGCCCCCTATTTTGTGCATTTATTCTTCTATACCACGCCTGCTTCTCTTGCTTGTTTAGTTTTCTTATGTGTTCTGTTTCTGTTCACTTATTCTTTCAGGATCTCCCCCTTCAGTTCGCTGCTCATTTCCTACACCTCTACACCCCCTTTTATTCCACACCATGCCATCCCACCCATCCTCTGGCTGCTGTCCTCCAGATGACTCTATAGGCAAGAGGCCTGCGGCTTTCCTTGTGTGTTGTACGACTTCCATGATCCCACAACACATTTTTCACTTGCATCTTGCCTCTGCCTTATTCTCTGTCCCCATCGACCAGGACTCTCAGTACCTCCTGTTACGCTCACCTGACTCCCACGGAGGCGCTGGCCAGGATCGTGCTGCTGTGACCTCTTCTAAGGTGTTGCGCGGGGCTCAGAAGATGGACTGGACCGGACTCCCAACTCCTGCTTGTCCGGCTTGCAAAAGTATCCTTCTTAGGGTCTTGAAGGGCGAGCTCTCCTTCCTGCTTCTGATGCAGGGGCGCGTTGGTATCCAGTTACTTCACTGGATTCTTGGTTTTATGAGAACCAAACTTGCTTGGCTTCCAGGTAAGTTCCTTGAAAGGTTCCCCTTTTGTCCTTGCATCAATATGCTAATGTCAATGTCTTTTTCCCCATAGGGGCCGGGGTACGGAATGCCGGGGAAAAGGCACCGACCCGAGATGCGAGGTGCAATCCCTGTAGAAATCAGGTAAGTCTTGATGAGCGTTTTTGGGTAATGTCTTTTCATTCGCTCATTGACGCTAATGTCTTTTTCCCCATAGGGGCCGGGGTCCGGAAACGCCTGGATGCGGCGCGGACCCGAAATGAAAAGGGAATGACCCAACAGGTAAGTCTTAACAAGGGGGTTTAGGTTTCCTCATTCCCTTCTCTCTCTCACCTTTGCTCTTGTCTTTTTCTCCCTAGGCGTGGAAGCGTGGCTGCGAATCCGGGTGATCGCTGCTGAACATGGAGGCGCCCTGTGAAGGTGAGTGGAATGTGGCGCTGCGGCGGTCGATGCAATGTGCTTTTAAATTAAGTGTCTTCCTTTGCAGGATCGTCGGCGAGCTGACTCCGGAATGCGGATCTTGCAGGTAAAGTCTTTTCCTTCTCCTATTCTCTCTTTCTCTTCCTTTGTAGGTGATCAGGATGCTGGCACGCGTGGCAGAAGTCCGATTGCAGGAGCAAACACGGTGAGCGTCCAGCTGCTAGATGCAGAACAACACGAAGCATGTGCTGCTCTTCGGGTGTGGTTTAAATAGCCTGTAAAGTAGTTCCAGGTATGTATCCTTCCACTCAGATGTATTCTTCCTCAGACCACACCCGAGTGATAAAGTAGTCCAAAAGATAAAGTAGTCCCATTCAGTCCTCAAGAGGGCCTGGATGTAACACTTACACACATGTCTTGCTTTATGAGCCTGGCGCCTAAGGCGCCAGGACTGGGGTCCAGAATGAGCCTGGCGCCAAAGGCGCCAGGACTGCGTCCAAAAGGCCCCAACTTGGGCCCGCTGAGACGTCCTTGGGGAAAATGATGTCTGCCTCTGGGGTTGCTGGGCTGGGCCTGGCTCCTTGGAGGTAGGCATCATGACAGTACCCCCCCACAAGGCCCCTCCCAAGGTTGTTTCCTCCGGGGGTTTTGGCTTGTTCGGGAATCTACGGTGGAACCTTCGTATTAATCGAGGTGCGTGAATATGGTTACTAGGCTCCCACGATCTCTCATGAGGTCCATAACCCTTCCAGTGAACAAGATAGAAGAGTTTTGACTTTAACATTTTGGAGTCTAAAATGTCTTTCACTTCGAATTCTAATTCCCCATCAATTTGAATAGGATCTGGAGGCTTGGACAGTCGGGTTCCTGGTTGTACCGGTTTCAAAAGTGATGCGTGAAAAACGGGATGAATACGCATGTTGGAAGGCAAATCCAGTTTAAAGGCCACTGGGTTGATTATGGCTTTGATGGGGTAAGGCCCAATGAATCTGGGATTGAAAGTCCGTGGGCCCTTGAGAGATAAATGTCTAGTTGCTAGCCAAACCTGGTCTCCTTACTGGTAAGGAGGTGTTTTACTTCGGTGCAAATCAGCGTTTTCTTTGTACTTTTTCTTGGCTTGCTGTAAATGAGTTGTAACTTCTTTGAAGGCTCGGGTTATTGTGGAATGCATATGATTTACTGCGGGCATTTCCAGGGTCAGAGGTGGATCTAGGTCAGAGGTTCGAGGATGGTGACCATACAAAGTATAAAAAGGAGTTTGACCGGTTCCGGAATGCATAGAATTGTTGTATGCATATTCTGCGATCCAAAGAATGTCTTTCCAATTGTACTCGGATTGGTGCAACATGCACCGAAGATATTGCTCGAGAGTCTGATTTGTCCTCTCGGTTTGTCCGTCGGTCTGGGGGTGGTGGCTGGTGGATAATCGCACATCTATTTGTGCTAGCTGGCAACACTTCCTCCAAAAATGGGAAATGAATTGACTTCCACGATCTGAGACTAGTACGGAAGGGAAACCATGTATTCGAACTATATTCTCCAGGAATTCCTTGGCCAGGATGGAAGCTGAAGGCAATCCTTTTAGAGGGATAAAGTGGGCCATTTTGGAGAACAGATCCACGATTACTAGGATAGTTTTGTAACCACCACACAGAGGCAGGTCCGTAATGAAGTCCATAGACAAGGTGTGCCAAGGTGCCGGTGGAATCTCCAAGGGTTGAAGTAGGCCGGCTGGCCTGTTCCTTTGACCTTTATTTTGGGCGCAAACTCTGCAAGACATCACAAAAGACTTAATGTCTTTTCTCTAAGAAGGCCACCAGAATTGGCGTTTGATCTTTTCTTCCGTTTTAGCGATACCAGGGTGTCCTTCCATTAACGATTCATGATAATGAGCAATAACTAGTTCTTGCAATTCCTTACTTGGCAGAAATAACCGCTCTTGGAAATACGGTAAGTTATCCTTAACGGTGAAGTGGGGACCCTTTTGAGTCCATTCCAGTAAGGCTGAAGGGTCAAAAAGTAGTTTGACTCGAGTTTCAACGTCCTCGATGGTTTGCAATGAAGTCAAACCTAAGATTCTTTGTTCAGGTATTATCGGCACAGGTTCTAAACACGAATTGGGTTCTTCCATGCCAATCCGGGATAAGGCGTCCGCTTTGCCATTCTTGCAGCCAGGGCGATAGGTAATTATAAAATCAAATTCTGCAAAGAATAAAGCCCATCGGAGTTGTCGTGAAGATTGGGCTTTGGCCGTCTTTAAATACTGCAAATTTCTGTGATCCGTAATTACAGTGATGGTGTGTCTTGCACCGAGGAGGTAATGACGCCAAGCCTTAAAAGCAGATTTAATGGCCAGTAACTCTTTGTCGGTAATTGCGTAATTAGTTTCAGGAGCTGAGAATTTCCTGGACCAAAAGGCTACAGGGTGTAGCTGGTTAGTTTTCGGATCCCTTTGCGACAGGACAGCTCCCATGGCTAAACTGGATGTGTCAGTTTCAACAATATACGGGAGATCAGGACGCGGGTGCTTCAACACAGGTGCGGAAGTGAATTTGGTCTTTAGGTCTTGAAAGGCTTGTTCGGCCTCTGGAGTCCATTCAAAATGTTTATTCTTACGTAAAAGAGCAGTAATGGGTTGGACTATTCGTGAAAACTCCGGGATGAATCTTCGATAGAAGTTGGCAAAGCCAAGCATACTCTGAACCCCTTTCACTGAACCGGGAGATGGCCATTTGAGGATGGCGTCCACCTTTCGTGAATCCATTCGAATTCCTTTAGGAGTCAGAACAAATCCGAGGAATTCAACCTCAGTGGTATCAAAGACACACTTTTCCAGCTTGGCAAATAGTTTGTGCTGGCGCAATTTCTCTAGAACTGCTCGAACATGTTTTCGATGATCTGACTCAGAAGATGAGTACACCAGGATGTCGTCGATGTATACGATGACACAAACATCGATAAGTTCTCGCAGAACATCGTTCATGAAGAATTGAAAAGCAGCAGGCGCGTTGCACAAACCGAAGGGCATAACCTGATATTCGAAGAGCCCGTATTTGGTGCGGAAAGCTGTCTTCCACTCGTCACCTTCTTTTATTCGCACTAGGTGATAAGCTCCCCGGAGATCTAACTTGGTGTATATACGAGCATCTTTTACTTGATCAAGAAGTTCAGGGATCAGAGGCAGGGGATAACGATTCTTTATCGTTATCTGATTTAAAGCGCGGTAGTCAATACAAGTTCTAAGGTCTCCTTCTTTGTTAGGCACGAAGAACAAAGCGGAAGTGACCGGGGACTTTGATGGGCGAATAAAGCCATTGGCAAGGTACTGATCCAAATACTGACGCAAATGCTGGTTTTCAGGTTCAGTGAGAGCATAAATCCTACTACACGGCGGTTGAGCATTGGGAACTAGATCGATCTGGCAATCGTAAGAACGATGAGGGGGTAGCGTGTTAGCCTGTTCTTTCTGAAAAACGTCCTGGTATTCAAGGTATTCTGCCGGTAGTTGAACAGTGGCGGGGGTTACTGTGGCTAAACCAATAGCTGGATTTCTAGGATAACAAGTGGGACCACAATCTGGAAAAGTTATTCTCTTTGCTCGCCAGTCTATTCGAGGATTGTGTGTTTCTAACCAAGGAATTCCGAGGATTACTTGAAATTGTGGAGCCTTGATTATATCAAACACTATTGCTTCCCGATGTCCATCCTGACTCACAAGTGTCACTTCTGTGGTGGAATGCGTTACCGGCCCAGAGGCTATTTCGGTACCATCAACCGTAGTAATGACATCCTGGTTTATTTTTGGATGCAGAGGAAGGTTCATCTTGGATGCCAATTCGTGGTCCACGTAGTTTCCGATAGCTCCGCTGTCGACGTATGCTTTGATGGCATGCAACCGTTGGGGCTTTTTTGGATCCACGAGCACCATTGGCAAGACAAAATGCGAGGTCAGAGAGTTTGTTTTCAAGCTCGGTAAGCGGACCTCTACGCTTGTCGAGCCAGGTCGTTTCCCGAAACAGGTTCCATTAAGTTGTTGTCAGAGGCACCAACCACCTTCCTAGGTGGTTTTACCGGACAATCACGAAGAAAGTGACCGGAAGCCCCGCAATAGAGGCATAGTTACTTTTGTCGCCTTCTCTCGCGTTCCTTCTGAGTTAACGGCCCTTAGCTCCCCCTATTTGCATAGGTTCCGAAGCTTCGGTATTCCTGGGGTTTACGAGGGTTCTGATCGGTACTCGGGTTTCAAACTTGGACCGATCTGCTTTCCTATTCTGAAGTCTGTGATCCAGTTGTACCACAAAGTCAATATATTCTGCGCAGCCCTGGGGTGGATTCACTACTTGGGCCAGAATGTCTTTTAGCTCTAGGCGCAGACCCCGGTGAAATAAAGTGATCCTTTTATTTTCAGGCCATCCGGTTTCCACCACCAGTCTGTTAAAGGAGGCTATATAAGACAAAAGATCTTGACTACCTTGTCGTAGAGATAGCAGTTTGTTGTCAAGGGCCTGTCCCTGCGAGTGTCGAGCGAACAACCTTTCAATGCTGGCCTGAAAGCCCTGAAAATCCTGGAGAATTGGATCGTTCTGGTTCACCAAGGGAACAGACCAATCGGCAGCACAGCCACTTAGGTACGATAACACGAAGGCCACTTTGGTCCTATCATCAGGGAAGGCTCCTGGTCTGCATATAAAATGTAAGCGACATTGGTTCATAAAAATGGCATATTTCTTTGGGTCCCCCGCAAAACGTTCAGGCGGTGCTAAAGGCATGGATCCTGGCAGATTGATCTGAACAGGGTTACTCGAACCCAACGAAGTGGAAATTCCCCCGGGACTAGGTAAAGGAATTTGTCCAGCCTGACTCTGTGGCAATCGTTTGGCCAGGTCATCAGTTTGTTCCTTGGAGTGAATGAGTTCTCTTTTGAGGGCATTAGTCTCTTGGCGAGCTGAGTGTAACTCTGCCATTAATTCCCCCAACAGCTGGGCCAGCTGGTCTGTCTCAGAAGTCTCCATAGCGCCCGGGTGGGAAATTGTGGGTAGGCTTTGCGTTCTGTTACGCTCACCTGACTCCCACGGAGGCGCTGGCCAGGATCGTGCTGCTGTGACCTCTTCTAAGGTGTTGCGCAGGGCTCAGAAGATGGACTGGACCGGACTCCCAACTCCTGCTTGTCCGGCTTGCAAAAGTATCCTTCTTAGGGTCTTGAAGGGCGAGCTCTCCTTCCTGCTTCTGATGCAGGGGCGCGTTGGTATCCAGTTACTTCACTGGATTCTTGGTTTTATGAGAACCAAACTTGCTTGGCTTCCAGGTAAGTTCCTTGAAAGGTTCCCCTTTTGTCCTTGCATCAATATGCTAATGTCAATGTCTTTTTCCCCATAGGGGCCGGGGTACGGAATGCCGGGGAAAAGGCACCGACCCGAGATGCGAGGTGCAATCCCTGTAGAAATCAGGTAAGTCTTGATGAGCGTTTTTGGGTAATGTCTTTTCATTCACTCATTGACGCTAATGTCTTTTTCCCCATAGGGGCCGGGGTCCGGAAACGCCTGGATGCGGCGCGGATCCGAAATGAAAAGGGAATGACCCAACAGGTAAGTCTTAACATGGAGGTTTAGGTTTCCTCATTCCCTTCTCTCTCTCACCTTTGCTCTTGTCTTTTTCTCCCTAGGCGTGGAAGCGTAGCTGCGAATCCGGGTGATCGCTGCTTAATATGGAGGCGCCCTGTGAAGGTGAGTGGAATGCGGCGCTGCGGCGGTCGATGCGATGTGCTTTTAAATTAAGTGTCTTCCTTTGCAGGATCGTCGGCAAGCTGACTCCGGAATGCGGATCTTGCAGGTAAAGTCTTTTCCTTCTCCTATTCTCTCTTTCTCTTCCTTTGTAGGTGATCAGGATGCTGGCAGGCGTGGCAGAAGTCCGAATGCAGTAGCAAACACGGTGAGCGTCCAGCTGCTAGATGCAGAACAACGCAAAGCATGTGCTGCTCTTTGGGTGTGGTTTAAATAGCCTGTAAAGTAGTTCCAGGTATTCCACTCAGATATGTATTCTTCCTCAGACCACAACCGAGTGATAAAGTAGTCCAAAAGATAAAGTAGTCCCATTCAGTCCTCAAGAGGGCCTGGATGTAGCAGCACGGTCTGCTTCAGGTAAGTGCACATTAAAACACTTACACACATGTCTTGCTTTATGAGCCTGGCGCCTAAGGCGCCAGGACTGGGGTCCCGAATGAGCCTGGCGCCAAAGGCGCCAGGACTGCGTCCAAAAGGCCCCAACTTGGGCCTGCTGAGACGTCCTTGGGGAAAATGATGTCTGCCTCTGGGGTTGCTGGGCTGGGCCTGGCTCCTTGGAGGTAGGCATCATGACACCTCCTTGCATTAACTTACAAGGGACGTCAGCTCACCTACAGGTCCCTTCCAATTGGCTTTAGTGACGCCCCATCTCTCATCAACCAGATTCTGCAGGAAGATATCTAGGACGTCATCTTCCCGGGGGAGTTCCACTATTATCTAATACATGGATGACCTACTGCTAGCATCACCTTCCTTTCAGGTCTCCCTCACCAAATCTGAAGTGCTCCTCACTGCGCTGGCAGCAAAAGATCACAAAGTATACAAAGCTGAATTGCAGCTTTACCTACCTACAGTCCGCTACTTAGAACACAACATTTCCCACAGCGTTAGGCACCTTGCCCCCTATCATGTGTCCTGCATCTTACACTGTCCCATGCCCACCACTCAAAGGCGGCTGTGCTCCTTTTTTTAGGAAGGAGCAATTTTTGTTGCCTCTGGATCCTGGATTATGCCTGCATGGTTGCACCTATACAGGAGATGTTACATGACTCCCAACCTGACAAGCTCACATGGTCTCCTGACGCTTCCACAAACTGCGCCAAGATCATGACTGCCCTCTGCATTGCTACTGCCCTGGCCCTTCCTGACTACTCTAAATTATTCACCCTGTTCTGTGATGAGAAATAAGGGTGTGCCTTAGGCAAACTCACACAGAAAACAAAGGGAACTACAATTATGCTCTGTAGCCTTTTTTAGCTCACAGTTAGACCCTGTAGCCTCTGCCTTTCCCAAATGTCTCAGAGCGACTACAGGACCCTCTGGAAACATAGAGGTTTCCTAACTACACAAGGTACTCCCATTCTGAATGCACCCTATGTTGAAGCACTGCTTATTGCAATTCTGCTGCATACTGAGTTGGCCATTATGAAGTGCAGGGTCCACACTCGACTTTCTGACAACCTGCTCCATGGCCCTCAGGCTCCTGTTTATGTGCTGCTGTTTCTCCTATGATTTGTGAGCCCCTAGCATCTCTTTCCATCCTGGCCTTCCAGTTCTATAAACTCTAACAGAGGTCTCACCCCACACGAGAAATCCATAAGGCCAGTAACTCTGCCACCTGACCCTAAACTCTGATTTACAACTGAATGATGATCTTGTTGTGTCATATTGCAAAAGACTAATGCTCGTTGTCAGTTCTCACTTCCAGCAAATATAAGGGGCTCTGCCTCGACCACCTGAAACGCTGTGCCACCGCCTCCTGCCAGGGGACTGGGTGATCCTGAAATTGCATCAGTGAAAATAATCCCTGCATCCTCACTGGAAAGTTCCTGACAATCCACGCCAGCCAGTGTGTAAAGCAGAACCTCCTCTCAACGAAGATAAACAGCAAGAAGTACAGGACAAAGACAGCCTGTCTACCATCACCAAAGACACAAAAAACTGCAATGTGCAGGGGTACAGGAGAAAGAGACCCCTCTTCTGGGTTCCCAGCAGCTAAAACACTGGTGACTGCATATCCAGCACTACTGGATGACAAGGTTCTGCTACCTGTCCCAAGGTACAATTTGGCCACCATCTCACCTGACATCAGCAGGTAAACCATCGCTCTCAAAAGTTTGCTACCCATGTCTCATATGGGTGGCCCATCGCTCTCAAAGGTTTTTGCTACCCCTGTCTTCTTCGGGTGGCCAAATCGCTCTCAAATGTTTTGGTACCAAGCAGCCACAATAACGTTGCACACCTGGAGTTTAGGTGCATAAGTCCTCCAGCCAAAGTGTTTTTTGGAGGCCAGCTGAGTGTGCCCAGCACTGCAGCTGATTTCTTCCAGCTCTACACATTTGTCATCATCCTCCTGGCAGGGATCCTGAACTTTTGCATCATCGTCTCTCCTGTCTACTGGGTCCTGTAATGACTGACCTTCTTTGGAATGTTGGGCATAAGGCCCCAATCTGCACAGTATTGGACTACTGAAGCTAGGAATATTGCTGCTATGACCTTAGTAAACAGCGATTCATTACCATGGTATTTGTTCTGCCTCACCCTACATCCACCATCCTACACCCAGCCCCTAACACCTTTCTCAATTTCTCTCAGGCCTACCCAGACCTAACAAATGCCTCTGAGGGCTAGATATGCTCCCACACTCCTATGTATGCCAGTGAGGGGATTCTCTTCATCCCTGCCACTTTTAATCTTGCTGAATGGTATTATGACCTTATCAATGACTCTTCTTGTCCCAAGATGACGCATCCCATTTCTCGTGGATTCTTCTACCCCAGCTACGCCAATATGTTACCTGGCAAGAGACCGACCACATGTGTTCCAAACGCTCTGATCTCTTTCACCACTTTCAATCACTTTTGGGTTCACGGGGCTCTTCCATTCTACATGGTATTTTAATTACTGTTGTTAGAAATTGCCACCTTTGCAATGATAGTTTTTCTTATTCGCTGCCTTCTATCATGCTGTCCTAGACAGGTGCCTCACTGCCCCCACCGTCCCCTCCGAGGCCAGACTGCTGACACTTGAAATAGAAATGTTTAAAATTACGGACATTTCAAATGTGCAACACCGATTGGGCTGAAGTTTTGAATTAGGAACTTTTAAGTCCACAATCTCTGTCTCTAGGAACAACATCCTTTCAGTAGCAATCCCTGTGCCTCTCCGCCCTATCCTTATGTCACGCATATACCTCAGCATCTTTGATTGAGAATATACCCCAATCCTGCTCCCTGTAGTCTACGCCTTGTTCAGGGATGACCAAACGGGGGGTTGATGTGGCATGATGGCTATGCTATGCTATGATATGCAGGATTGCTATGCTATGTTAGGCAGGGTTGCTATGCTATGCAGAATTGGTATGCTATGTGTGAAAAACCTGTAGGTGTTTCACGACTCAGTCCCGGGGATCCGTTATTCAGGTGACCAGGGAAAGGCCATCGCTATTGGATCCCGACCCTGCGGGTGGACTAGCGAGGAAGGATCACCTGGGTAGGGGGTTTTAGGGGAGTGCGGAGGAGACACCGGAAGGTGAGACAGGAAGGTGAGACATGGTTTCTCCCATTTCCTGACAGTTATTTACCCCATATTCCCTCTATCTTTATGGGACACTACAACTCCCATAATCCCCCGCCTTTCCTTACCAGCCCAACTACTGAGACGAGCAGGAGGAGGACTGAGAATAGGAAAATTACCACTAGTAACATGTACTGGCATTGTTGCACTAATAAGGTCAGGCAACCCAATCACAATCACACACACACCTCAAAGGTGGAGCAAACAAAGACACGGAGAGCGAGACAGGGGCCAAGAAGCAAGCCAAGCTGGACGGCGAGACGGAGGGGCCGCTGAGAGAGATGCTGAAGACCATGCCAGGGAGAATGGACAGAAATACGCTAACAGGCTGCGAGTTGAGGCAGGAGAAAGTATGGTGAGGGAGTCATGACTCCAAGAAGTCGGGAGAGTTCAGAGAAGGCAGCCAAGGGGCCGGCTAAGCCATTGCCTTCAAGCACCAAAAAACTGCTTGTTTCCTCCCCAGGCCTCCCGGGAGTGTCTGAGGGGCAGGTGAGTAAGACCCTGACCTCGACGAACTGGAAAACGAAGGACGTGCAAAAGCAATCACAACTGGTGAGTTCAAAGAAAGGGAGAACCTGGTTTGTGAAACGTGAGATTGTGAAGGCTACAATGTTGTACGCAATGATTAGCATTGAAGGTTAAAAGACATTGGGCCTCATTACGAGTCCGGCGGTAACCGAGCCGGAAAAACTGGCAGGTTACCGTCGACTCGTATTACCATTCCGCCTCCGTGATTCCCGGAAGTACCGGGGCATTACGATCCCGGTGACCCGGGAATTCCGGAGGCGGAATTGTGTAAGTCCCCATTCCCATGGAGTCCCAAACGACTCCATGGGGATGGGGACAATGGAAACACCAGTTCCGTCTATGACGGAACCAGTGTTTCCATTTCCGCCTGCAGGTGGGTGGTGTTAAACCCGCCAGGTCAGACCTGGCAGGAGTGATACCTCCCGCCTGCAGGACTCGGAATCAGCCGGTCCGGAAAGAACGGTGGTGGCGGTTTTACCACCACCATTCTTTCCGGACCGGCTACTCATAATGAGGCCCAATGAATGTATTAAGACAACGAGGGAGCCGATGAGAAACAAAGCAACGGAGCAGTGCCCTGTGAGAAGGCACGCTGTTAACGCTTTTTGAAAGATAACAGGAGGAAAATGAAATATGTGGAAAGCCACTGAAGCAAAGGGCACGAGGGAAGAGAGCGCGCAGGGATCCCGAAAGGCTAATATGAAAGTGAACTGTTTGTGAAATGAGGAACAAAGTGGCCCGGGGCCCGTTCTGCCAAACGAAGTGCAAGAGGCACTGACATTGAGAAAGACCCTGCTGTTGGAGTGGTCACGCATGGGGGTGATAATACTATGCGGTTGCGAAGATCTCTGACAGGTCAACATTGTGAAAGAGAAGTAAAAAGGTTGGGGAAGGGAATTCTCCCCGAGCTCTGTGAAGCAGAGCTGTATGGGTGGAAGGTGTTTGAGCTATGTTTGAGTGTTTGAAGACAGGCAAGGGCAGTCTGTGAAAGTAACTAAGAAGGAACTGGGTGATTATCTGTTTCTTTGAGAATTGTAAAACCGGGTGATGGAAGCCCAAAAGAATCAATTTGAAAGGAACTGTGAAGCATATCTTCCTGCCGCTACTCTCCGCCCTCTGCAACTCATCCAAAACAGGACTGCAAGACTTGTCCTTGGCCGCAAGCCCTGGGATTGTATCTCTCCAGGACTGAAATCTCTGCACTGGCTCCCAGTGGCGGCGAGGATTAAAGGCATGGTCCAGTAAAAATTTTTATTGTCCCTACGGGTCGGCCATGTTTTTTTAAGCCTAAGTGGCTCGATTTTAGAAAACTTTCCTATGGACCTTACCCGAGTTTTTGTCTATTAAACGCACGCGAAAACAGGCACCAGGGAGCCGCCATTTTGTGATAATCCTATCACTTGCCGCATCGCCCTGGCTGACCTGCTTCTGCGGCACTAAATCAAATCCCCCGCCCCTGAGCGTGACATTATCAAAACATTCATATTCCCCGCCTCTCTCCATGACGTTACTGTGCTGCGTAGGCAAACGCGCCCAGTCGTCTTCTACGCGACTCCACACAGAACCCGGAAACCAACACAGACCATCTCACAACACAGCGCGTCACAATTCGGAATATGAAACTGTACTTTAAAATCAAACAGCAACACGGTACATTTGGTAAAGTACATTTATTTGACATTAAATGTTTAGAGAATATTCAGCAATTGCCATATGAACTCCGAAAGCCATTTATTTTCTTTTATCTGTATCCGCAAATCCGGATAAGTTTATATTGAGTCACGCGCTGTTCCTTTATGGTACACAGGGTGTTGCTTTTCGTTAAAAGAAGCACTGTGGAAGCACGGTGAACCGCAAGGCTGGTCCATCAACTAGGCACTAGTCCACTGTTAAGGTTGATATGTTGCTTCTAGCCACTAGTACAGCGTAAGGGCATGTGGGCCCTTGGCGATCGTCCCATAATATGATTAACGTGCTCCAGTTGTTCACACGAAGCTGCATGTGTCTATTGAAGAATCCGTCTGCCGGTGTCTCAAACCGATGACAGTAGCAGAAGGGGAGCAAATACCTGTTATGAAAACAAAAAAATTATAATTAGTCTCGCCAGCCGATCTTCATTAATATTACTCATTTTATTTATTACGGCCGATCAGAAACTATTTGCTTGCAAGGATAGTTCAATGGAGTATGTTCGGCTCTAAAATCAATGCGAAAAGTAACGAAATAAATCGAGGCCAACACACAATGAGAAACGACAGTTAGTCTACATGCATGTGGAATAATATGATATGGCATTTGTAACGTGCCTATGCACAAGTGTTTCAAGGCGTGACGAGGCAGGGGGGGAACAAGGGCAGACAGACAATAATCCTACTAGGCCAGGTGTCTTTCAGATCGTGAATGGGGAAGAGGAGAGGGGGGTAAAAGTGCTGTACATGGTAAGTAGAATACCAGATAAATAATAGGGCCAGCTGTTGGCAAGTGCAAGGTAAATGCCGGGAGAAGGGGCTGAAGGATACAGAGACAGTCCCGTAGTGCAGGTAGGCAGTGCAGGGAAAAGTGGCTGGGCCAAGGACCGAGATCGGTGAGACCAGTGGACCTGCATGCCCATGTGCCCACTACGAACACGTTTCCCTTGCTTTTCCTAGCTCTTCATTCATTCATTTATTCATGCATCCATTCATTATTTCTTCATTCCGGTATAAAAGCGTCTAAAGATTTACTCACATTATATTTGAAATTTCCATTGTGTCTCTGCGTAATGCAGTCTGTAAATCGGACCGTGCTCTTGACAACGATTTTTCGTATACTGAACTAAACTGAAACTCGGTCTAGTTTCTGAATTTTCTGCCTTATCGTCTCTTACGTTATTGCGCACCCCCTTCAAATGAAGTTCTTTCGGCATGGTCCCTGTCTCAAGGTCAAAAAACAATAGACCCTTATACTTCCGGTGCGACTTGTGGGCCTCTTCTAGGCGCGAGCTGAAAATCAAAGCAGCTGTCCTTCGCATTCTTTATTTGCAACATCCCGCAGTAAAGGCATCTGTGAGGATTTGAAGTTTAGAATCCCTCTATGTAGTGCGCCACAATGTGCAAATGCGAACTGGCTTCTCTCCCAAATGCCACGGCCCGCTTGGCGCGTTCTAAGGCCCCCAATTTTGTCCCCGTTGTCTGCGAGCTTTGCAACCCAAATGGAGACATTTAATAAGGACAGGGAAAGTATAAAGTACCACAGGAGTTGAGTTAAAAGTGAGATTTATTGTTTGTTTGTTTGTTTTATTATTTGCAATATGCAAGCCTCCCCTCCATTAACAGTGCGCAGCATTTACATTTACATGAGAAAATATATACATACACATATATGAGGTGAATAGAGAGAATTCAAAGATGACACCCAGCTTGTTCGCCACCCATGATGGTGAAGGTAGGGGTTAGGGTTACAGGTACACTGTACAATAACATTTATTTACAAAAAGACAATCGTATTGCAATTATTTAAACCGGGATTTGTACTTCACAACCAGCTTCTGGTGGACATGGCACAGTTGCAATGTTCGGTGGCAATGGATCACTGCTCTGCACAGAAACATCCAAAATTCCATCTGTGCTTCTCTAACACAGCAACAATAAGGCCTTTCACAAAGTCGAACTGCATTTCATCATAGACTGGTTTGATCACCCATTGCTTACTTCGTTTTGAAAACACCTTAGTGTAGCGAGGCATCCTTACTTTACCCCCAGTCCTAGATTATTCACGTCCGACATTGCTGTTATGGGCCAAGACCGCTAGTAGAGTGCGATGTTTCATGCCCCGAAAGCTAAAATGCAAGCGCTTTGGCCTGTACTTTAGGCACATATTGTGGAACACCTCCAAATTTCCTGTGTGACAGAATTCTGTCAGTCCTCTCAAATCTCTTGATCGAGTTTTGTCGAAAACAATCTTCTCAATGGCTTTGTGTGTCGGTGAAGATGGAATCAACCACTTCTTCTTCCTTGCCTCCTCTGGGGACAAAGGGTCATGTTCACATTGGTGGAAACGTAGGTTTTCTGACCAGCGGTGAACGTTGGTACAGTGGTGCATCAGTGACCGTCATTTTTCAAGTAGTATTTCCACTGACCCTTCACAAGTTTTTGAGCTCCACCAAAGATGGTTGGTGATAGACTGGGACCACTGCTAAATACTTTCAAAACCTTTTTTTTTTCCTGCAGCCAAGATTTTCTTACTGATTGATTTAGCAAAATGCCATACGTCAAATTGATGATTAATAAGCGGGAACTGCTCTCTCATTGTCTTGGCAATTGAAACGTGTCTGTCCGTGGCTATGAGGTCGATGTGCATTCCCCTTGATTGTAGATATTCCACTGATTTTATAAATCCTAGTTTCTCTATGGCCACTGAGGATGTACATTGTGTTACCTGCACGACCACCAAACTCACAATGTTCTTACTATCCATGTCCTGAAAGTGGTAGGTGCAGTACTTGGCAGAAAATCCAGGGCTGTCGCACTGTCCATCGCCGGCTAGCCTGAAACGTTTCCCTTCGAATGTACTTGCTAGAGACAATTGTTCAATTTTCCAAGCATCACTAATGGCCAGAAACAGATAATCACGTTGGTATATGTAGTACAGCGATTTAGAAATGAAATGGAGTCCCACAAACTGAAAGAAAGCCTCTAACTTTCTAAAACTGGAGCCACTAAAAAGTGATGCAGCTGCACACAGTAGATTGCCTGCTGGCATTTTCCCCAGCATCGTTTGTGCAGACCATGAGAACCTATGATTTAATCGACAGGCGGCATTTATTTTGACGTTACTGCCTTTTATTTGACGAGTTACTTTAATCAATGGCTTCCCACATACTTTCCCTCTAACTGAATGCCCACATTTCAGCATACTTATAATTTCCATCAAACAACTGTCGAATGCAATGTATTTGCTCTCTTTCATTAGACTGTCACCCTGCGTCAACCTTGTTTCGGCCTGTGACGTTGCAGAGATTTCAACACATTGGAAAGTAATATCGCTGCTATCAAGTTCTGATGCGTCTATGGATGCTGCGGCTGGTTCATTCTCTGTCATTTCGACATCTGCTACTTCAACATTGATGGGAGAACACAACAATGTCGACATGTTTTTGGGTGGCAATTTTTTGGCGGGTGTAGATTGTGTGAATTGATCTGCAACTACTTCAGAGCTATCTTCAATACATTCAATATCATCTTCTTGTGGTGGTGCGGTCGCACTGTAGCAATGGTCCAATGCAACTTTGCTGTATTCTCCAAACACATTTAATTCATTTTCTGGCCATTGGACAATCGCATCTCGAGCCTGAACACGCCTCGCCTCAATTAATAGTTCCTCCATAGTGTACATGGTCTGGCAAGCAACATCTCTCATTCGCCTCACTGTCTGTGTATGTAGAGTTCTGATACCCACGGGTAACTAGAGGAGAGATTGGAAAAGGGATGTTCAGTTTAAACACAGGATAAAGTGTAGTCCAATTGACTGGAAAAAAACATACAATAGTCCCCAGCACAAACATTGTTTTAAAGTTATTAACTGTTTGTAACTAACCTTTTTTTGTTTTTTTTTCTTTGCAACTTTTTTGACTCGACCTTCAACATCTGCACGCTGTAGCTCCGATTAGTTTCCGCATGCCCTCCCTTCCTCTTGCGCTGCAACGACTATATTTTCTGTATCCGCATAGACAGCACGGAATGAGGCTCCATCGTCTACCTGAAACATAGTACTTTCATTACTATGTATCAAAATATTGTTAGCATAAAACACACGTGAGGGCGAACACACAGGTACATCTCAATAGCCAAACACGATTTAAACATTGTGTGCAACAATCAAACGACAAGTATTCGACCAGTGATGATCTATTTCGATAGAACTGTCAGTATCCATACCTCTGGCTCTGCATGGACTGCCATGAATGGTTGTATTGGAGAGGAGGCATCAGCATCTCCCTGAAACACAGTACTTGCATTAGTATGGTTTTCAATATTGGAAACATAACACACACTTGGGGTCGACGGCACAGGTACATATAAAGAGATAACCACAAATGATGCATTGTCTAAAACAATCAAGGAAAATATAAATATGCAGATTTCATCGACTTATTTCTCCGATTCCTTTACATCTGCATCATCAAAATGCAATGTTGTGATTGTAGTGGAAGCTCCATCGTCTCCCTGAAACACAGTACTTGCATTAGTATGGTTTTCAATATTGGAAACATAACATACACTTGGGGTCGAACGCACAGGTACATATAAAGAGATAACCACAAATGATGCATTGTCTAAAAGAATCAAGGAAAATCTAAATATGATCACATTTCATCGAGTTATTTCTCCGATTTATTTACATCTGCATCATCTAGATGGGATGTTGTGATTGTAGTGGAAGCTCCGTCGTCTCCCTGAAACACAGCACTTACGTTAATAGGGAAGAAAGTATAGTAAATGGAATCACGTTATATGATCACGCATGATGGAGCTGTCAGTATCCATACCTCGTGCTGCTGAAGAATATCTATGGATGCTGAAAATGTGGTGCGCACTTCCGAAAGCTGTTGCGCCGATTCGTATACGCATGGTCCCGCTTCCACTTCCCCTGGAATTACTTGAATGTCAGGCTCCACATCAAGTGCAGGGGTTGACGCTCCATCAACTGCCTGAAACATAGTACTTGCATTAGTGAGGATTACAATAGTGAAAACATAACACAAACCTGGGGTCGACAGCACAGGTACATATCAATGGCTAACCACGAATGAAACATTGCGTAGAACAATCAAACAACAAGAATTCCAGCTCTGATGATGACGCTTGATGGAGCTGTCAGTATCCATACCTCCTGCTGGTGAAGAACATCTAGAAATGTTGTAGATGTGGCGGACGCTTCAGCATCTCCCTGAAAGACAGTACTTGCATTAGTATGGATAACACTAATTATAACTGAAAACAAACACCAGTGGACGATAACTAAGGTGTATATCAATTGGAAAGCACTAACCAAACATTCAGTAAAATAATAAAACGATAGAATAAAACTATTACTTGACATGCATAAAACAAGTCTGTAGCGGATTAGCCTAGTAAGATTACCTGATACACGCTAGAAGTGGTTGATAACTGCGACCACGTCAAGGATGTAGAATGTTCTTGCTTCAGATTCAAGGGATAGTCAAGAAGTTGTAAAAGTAAATTAATGATTGATAATGAAATGCCACTATTAAAAATAGCCATGTAAAGCGACAGAATACTTGAAAAATGCTCAATAAAGCACAGTTCCCTGTTCCCATATATATACATTTCGTTTGTGGGTTATGAAATCGAAAAAGAATATATTGATAAATGTCATATTCAAAAAGCTATACACTCATATCAATATCGAAATTATTACAAGGGATAGAACACCTACAATATCAATTAATCCATTCGGCTACCTACACACTACCGCAAGGCCTAAAGCTAAATCCGGACACTTGACTCACCGATGGCGGAATGTGGACGAATAGAGTGGGAATAGCGTTTTCGAGCAATTTCCGTGTCGTTCGGCGTTTATTCTTCTTTGTTACCCAAGATGTTGTTTACATGTCCAAGGAAAAGTGCCGGCTGCAGATGCGGTATCGATCACCCCTCTTGGCCTCTAAGACTTGTTGGACTCTACTTTCCAGCTCATCCAGTGGATATCCGCAATGTCTGACAGATTCTCTTATTCGATCAACAGTTTTCGGGAATACATGAATTGTAGTGCCTTCAGATTTCGCATGGGTCTTCGTAGGGCAACCGCTAATCGAACAGGCAGGCATTGTTGATAAATCTGAAAAGTAAATATCGACATTATTATCAGTCTTCATGAATAAAGATTTGATACAAAAGTAAATGAATCATACAATGATCAATGCAAGGTTTGTTTTGGTCGCCGGAACTATACCAGTTCATTATGTGCGGCTTAGTATTTGCATAAATTGCAGAAATGTATAAATGATGTGACTAAAATCTGAACATGTGACTCGTCCCTTGGATGTTCTGTCTTGCACGAGAAGGAAACATGCTTACATTATAGACTGGACCCCCGAAGGATGCAATTCGATGACAATAGACAAAGATGAAAATAAATAGATCTATTGATAGCATAGCAATGGAAACTCAAGTCAATAGCAATGAGACCAATGAACATAGCACTATTGTGTACTCTACTCGCAAATAGATAGAAATTTAATAATCTGCGAAATATGACTAGGCTACATGGCCTTCCCTTGACCAACAAACAGTTGGATTCAGCAAGCAGAGCAGTATGTTGCAGGAGAATAGGTGGGTGGCCACAGGTAGCACACTGATGGGTTTGCTCTAAGAGGTCACAGAAGTTCACGGATAGCATGACGATGAGCAGATTAGCGTAGATCTCAGTGGTTGCCAGGTAGCACGTTCAGGAGTTGACTTGTAAAGCACAAAGATGTTCTCATGAGACATATCAAGTGGTTTATAAAGTATTAGAAACAGGGGTGTGTTTGTGAATGAATGACATATGTATGTCGTGGTTTTAGGGGGGCAGCCTGCTTGAAGGGGAGGCCTGGCTGGAGACACAGAGTCTGAGGAGGCCATGTGAGCGATGGGCCCTGGGCGTTGGATACCTTTTGAAGTATACATGCAGTTTGGCACCTTGGCCGTTCGCGCCCGTGACAGCCCCCCCATGCCAGCGCTCATCCCCGGGTGCGAACCGCCTTTGATAGAGGGAGTGGGATGGAGGGGCCTGGGGCGTGCAGATAAGGCACAGGAAGACTGCTGAATGGAGACACACTTATGTGGATTGCAGGGGGTGGCCTGCTTCAAGGGGAGGCCTGGCTGGAGACACGGGGTCTGAGGAGGCCATGTGACCGATGGCCCCTTGGCGTGGGATACCTTTTTAAGTGTACATGTAGTTTGGCACCTTGACCGTTCGCGCCCCAGACAGCCCCACATGCCAGCGCTCATCCACGGGTGCGAACTGCCTTTGATAGTATATCGTTGCTTATCAATAACAAATGCCAAATACCGGAGATTCTTGTGAGCACAGACCCACACTTCAACTGGTGTATTATAGTGGTCAAGACCCTTAACCTAAGGCCTGTCTAATCTAATGGTAATTGTTAGTATAGATATATGTGTGACTTTTATAGAGACATAACCTACTGAAAGATTTTGAACAAGTGTTATTTAGTGCATGCATTATCGAGAATATGTTATGTCAGCTTAGATAGATAGTGACCACCCTGCTTCACAGCGACCAGACCTTCACCCATTCGGAGCACAAGATGTCTGACGTCCATCCTTGAATGGAGACACACTTGATTCATTTAAAAAATCGAAACAACCGTTGTTAAAATATATGTGGTGTTTTATTTTGTATCTTATTTTCATGATACAAAAATACAAGACTTTAAAGATTATACAGGTCAGGTTGCAGCACAGCGAGAGAAAATCCCCTGTACTGACCGCTGTCACTCGGGAACGTTTCTCTTATGCACGAACGGCACAGGTGGGTATCACTCTTCGAACGCAGTGTCCAAGCCTCCTGTGGAGCCACCATGTAAAGGAACGATAGGCCACCAGCCTGTACCAGCCTGTAGCCTGAAAAGGAATGAAACAAACTGTTTTTAAATGACCAAGATAAGTTTAATAAACGTCTGTTGTCAATGACAATTCTTGTAACTAATGGCATTCTGCACGGACAAATGCTATCTAGACAATGCCCACTATTGAACTACTTTCATGCGTTACTATGATATGAATATATAATTTTGGCTATAGTAGAAGAACATGAAATAGGAGTGGCATGACAAGCAGAGTATACTTACTCGTTACTCGGATTACGAGGACGAACAGTTGCGTGAAGTTCGTGCATAAGCACCATCATTATTCTCAACACGGCACGTGTGAGGCAGGCTGCCCTGAAGTCTGGCAGCTCAGTGATGCATTGCGGTCGTGACTCGCCTTCCGAAATGTAGGCCAGGCATCCCGAGTTTTCTCGGCAGCAGCAGTTCTCGTCCTCGGTTGGCATTAGCTCGCACAAATTACATGTACACCAGGTGGAGACGCCGTCCATGCGACTAGGCCCAGGCTCTTCATCTGTTGAATCGCCCTCCCAACTGCCGTCCGAATCCCCATCGTTTTCGCGTGCTTCCCTTTCCAGTAGTTCCTCCTCGGTATACTCAGGCTCGTACATGTAGGGCATTATTGTAGCCATTGTGTGGTAAACAAAGTCAAATAATTTACAGAGATGGTACAGGTGTTCACACGGGCTACAAGCGGTGAAGGTAGCCGACCAGAGCACAGAAACGAGTCACAGAATACTGAAAGTAACACAGAGAGAGGAATGGAATCAAAAATCTACTGCTGCGTGTTGGGAAATGGTCTGTTTATACTTATTGAGGAAAGAGGCGTCCTGCCATTTCCATGGCGACACGTCATTAGCTGAGGCGCAGCGATTGTTGACACGAGACGTGCTTTGGCGTTGGGAAATGGGCGGTACGAGTCTGCTGATGACAGGCTCAGGGGCGGGGGATTTGATTTAGTGCCGCAGAAGCAGGTCAGCCAGGGCGATGCGGCAAGTGATAGGATTATCACAAAATGGCTGCTCCCTGGTGCCTGTTTTCGCGTGCGTTTAATGGACGAAAACTCGGGTAAGGTCCATAGGAAAGTTTTCTAAAATCGAGCCACTTAGGCTTAAAAAAACATTGCTGACCCGTAGGGACAATAACATTTTTTACTGGACCATGCCTTTAAGTTCAAAACCCTTTGTATTATCCACAAGGCCTTCTGGGGCATGGGGCCACAATACCTTCAAATCTCTCTTCCTAAATATCTTCCTTCTCGAGCTCTTCGCTAATCCGCCTCCAACTCCCTCAAGGTCAGTCGCTTCTCGAAGCAACGGGTTGGTGGTAGATCTCTTTCTTCTGCTGGGGCCTCCCTCTGGAACAGCCTCCCTGTCACTCTGAAACTTGAGGAGAACCATCTTTCGTTCCGGAAGCGCCTCAAGTCCTTCCTCTTTGCTTCTACTTTCTCTCCTCTGCTGCCCTGCTGATCTCCTGGTTGAAACTGCACTGGTTTACCTGGCTACCCTCTGATCACGGGCCCATGTCCCCTCCCTGACAGTTGCACACCTGCACTGCCCCCCTGGTAACCCTTGCACTCAGGGATTGTTTCTGTACCCCACAGCTCCCTACCAGCACTTGACACCTGATGTCTGCCCTTACCCTTGCACTTGTCACAAGCTGGCCACACTTCTTATTTATTGTCTTTATTTATCTTATTTATTTTAGGGTTATATTATGTACTGCCCCCCCCTTGCACTTCCCCTCCCCCTCCCAACCTCCATTGCACTTGTGCGATCTCCTTGTCACCTTGGGTAGTAAGATCGCTGTCTCTGTCTTCCCTCTGTTCCCCCCCTCCCTTGCCTCATCACGCCTTGAAACACTTGTGTATAGGCGCGTTATAAATGCCATATCATATTGAATTGGCATTGAAATAGGTGAGGGAAGCCTAACAGACTTATGGGAAATCTTTGAACTGTATATACAACCCACCTTGAAGGAACTTTGTAAGATCCCCAGTGAACAGAACTTGGAGAAGGGAGTGGTGAGCCATTTTTATTGCCATTCAGACATTCTTTGATACTCTATTTTCGGGAATTTTACCACACTTAGTTATTGTGAAACATGAGGGCAAGTATAGGTTTCTGACACAGACTATTTCCTTTGTTGTGACTGACTGACTTGGACCATTATATTTTACTTTGATTGTTGAGACTGCTCCCGTTATAGAAATAGGACCAGCTAGGAAGTCTCTAACCCCAGTCAAACCTAATAAAGTTGTTGAAATGTGTACCTTTTCTGTCTGTATCCTTACTTGTGATACCATGCCTGCCTCACATATGGTTTTAACAGTGGGATGCGGCTCACCTGAAACTAGTTGGGGAACCCTGAAGTTTACAAAATTGATTAACAGAGCCTCAGACTCAACAGTAGCTACAAAGAGCTCCTTTGGGTTTGATAAATTCAGTAGAAGGGAAATGTCCATCCCTCTGGGTGAAAGGGGAATGATACCTACTGATTTGGTCCCAATACCTCTCCCTGGATGTTACGTCATACTAGCTCCCAAGTCAGGACTGGCCTGGAAGTTTGGATTGAACGTACTAGCAGGCGTCATTGATCCTGATTACAGGGGCGATATAAAGGGGCTTTTACAGAACCCTGGGGAGACAGCATTTGAAATCCAACCCAGGGATAGGATAGCTCAGGGGATACTTGAAAAGCTTTGTTCCCCCTGTTAAAGGAAGAAATAGAACTACAGATAGAGGTAAATTAGGGTTTGGAGCGGCTGATAAGACCCCAACCAATTTTACCATCTGGTATTGGTGAAGAAGAACCAGATGTTCTCCCTGATTTAGCCTTTGCACAAAGGGACAATACCTTACTATCTGAAGCCTTTATGCAGGTGCTACTGGAAGCAGAGGGTATGGAAAAAGGAGGTCCTTTCTTTTTCCTGAAACAGGGGTTGTTATATAGAGGAGAAATCTCAGAGAAGGTCTGTCTAAAACTCAATTGGTAGTACATCGAAGTCAATGAAAGCTAGTGCTTGAAATTGCCCATTCACATCGAACAGGGGGGCATTTAGGACAAGTAAAAACTCATGCCCAGGTTAGTGGAACATTTTATTGGTCACGAATATATACAGAAAGAGAATTTTGTTCAGACATGTGAGATCTGTCAGAAGACCAGTACACATATTTCCCCTCCAGCCCCGTTGAATCCATTGCCAATAATTGAAGTCCCTTTTTCCAGGATTGGAATGGATATAATTGGTGCACTTAAAACCTCTCAGTCGGGTAGTAAATATATCCTGGTAACAGTTGACTATGCCACGAGATACTGCAAGGCTTCTCCTATGAGAAATAACACCACGCAGCAAATATTGAAACATATGCTTCCATTTGTTTCTCGGGTCGGATTCCCAAAGTAAATCCTAACAGACCAAGGTACAAACTCTATGAGTAAGCTTATGGGAGAAGTGAAAGAGTTGTTACATAGTGCCACCTTGAAACCCTCCGTTTATCACCCTCAAACAGATGGGCTTGTGAAACGATTTAATCAGACCCTCAAAACAATTCTGAAAAAACTGGTTGATAAAGATGGAAAGGATTGGGGCTGTATGATTCCTTGGACCTTGTTTGCTGTAAGAAAAACCCCACAAGCTTCCACCGGTTTTTCCCCTTTTGAGCTATACGTGGGAGGAACGAGAAGAGGCCCCATTTCCACTCCCTCAAACTACCACAAGACTGCGAGAACATATGGCATTAGTTAGAAATGTAGTCCATACCCATATGGAGAAAGCCCAATACCAGCAAAAGCTTTCCTATAATTAAAAGGTCAATCTGAGATCTTTCTCTGCGGGACAGAATGTTTTAGTCCTTCTGCCTACTTCAGAAAATAAGTTGTTTTCGAAGTGGCACGGACCATATGAAATAACTAAAAAGACAGGAACATGTAACTACAGAGTGTTGCAACCTGATAGACGGCAGAAAACTCATATTTACGACATCAATCTTTTAAAAGAGTTGGAAGAAAACCTGTTAGCCACTCACTCTACCATCTTATCCTGTTAAGTACCACAATAAATGGATAACCTAAACCTAATCCCGCAGGAACTTACAACCAATAAGCAGGAAGATCTAACCAATCTTATTGTATAGTTTCCTGATGTCTTTAGTGAAAAACCAGGAACAGTGAAAGAAACCTACCACTACATACGTACTCCTGTAGGTAAGTGGTGCATTTGATACAGCCCACAAAAAGATTGTCATCGAAATGGTGGGAAGTATGTTAAAAGCTAACATCATTGAACCCTCTTCCAGCTCCTGATCCTCTCCCATAGTAACGGTAACAAAACCTGACCAGAGCTGGAGATTCTGCATCGACTTTAGAAGGGTAAATTGCATTTCCTCCTTCGATGACTATCGCATGCCCCGTATTGACGACTTAGTAGACACATTGGGACATGCAGTTTATTTGTCAACCATAGACCTTACGAAAGGGTACTGGCAGATCCCACTACACGGGCCTGATAAGAAAAAAATGCTTTTTTAACTCTAACAGGACTGTTTCAATTTAACGTCTTGCCCTTTGGACTCCATGGTGCCCCTGCGACATTCCAAAGATTAATGGACAGAATTTCACAACCTTATTCTAGTTTCAGCGGGGCATACATTGATGACATTGTAGTATATAGCATGACATGGGAAGAACATCTCTATCACCTGTATACCATCATGACAGTTCTGTGTAAAGCTGGGCTCACAGCCAACCGAAAAAAATGTAAATTGGCCCATTCAGCATTAAAATGTCTAGGCTTCTTCATAGGGAACTGTAGTGTACAACCCTAAATGGAAAAAGTAAAAGCAGTTCTTGAAGCACCAACCCCTAACCAAAAGAGATTTAAGAGCTTTCTTGGGATTGATAGGGTACTATCGTAGGTTCATCCCAAACCTTTCTGATAAAAGCCTCCAGACTGACGATGAGCTTAGAAATGCAGAACCACAAAGACTCCAGTGGAAAGATGGGATAACAACTTAAAAAAACCTTATGCCAAAATCCCATTTTAAAAGTAGCAGACTTTTCCAGAGATTTTATTCTTCAAACTGATGCTTCCCTAACTGGATTGGTTGCCGTCTTATCACAGTCATGACGACTTAGAACACAATATACTAGTTGCCAGTAGAAAACTCTTTCCCAGGGTTTGGAGTTAGAAGCTCTCACTATAAAATGGGCCATCCTACATCTCAAGTACTATCTATTAGGAAATAAATTCAAATTAATCACCAAAATAGTCCTAGTGGAGTCCGTCAAATCAAAATGCGCCATACTAACAAAAACCTAATGTCTGCCCTATCTCTTGTACAGAAAAGTGTAAAAAGGAGAAATGTATGCAAAGGAAAAATCAGTGTTCAAAAGAATAAAAGGTAGTTGAACCTGCTCTCCTCCTCACGTTAAACCTCACAGAGCAAGGCTTTCCTCGTAGGCAGGATGACACACACTCTGGCTTGGTTTCTAACACTCTAAGCAGTTCCAAAACCGTGGATTGAGGCCGCCTGGCCTTCCACCTTAAAGTGTCTTTCTTGACTTTCAAAAACGTAAAGTTCACAAAGGTCCCCCTCTGCCAGGCTCAGACCTCGCATATCACAGTTCAACACAAACTTGCAAGGGGCTCCCTTCCCCACACTTATTGTACTTCAGGTCTCCCTCATTCAGGTTCGGAC
Organism: Ambystoma mexicanum; assembly: GCF_040938575.1. NCBI lineage: Eukaryota > Metazoa > Chordata > Amphibia > Caudata > Ambystomatidae > Ambystoma > Ambystoma mexicanum. The sequence goes on along the minus strand of NC_090935.1, from coordinate 662,569,825 downwards.
CCCTTTCGTATGTCGAAGACTTTCGAATGTGCGTGGCACTTTTTACAGACCACCGCAGGACCACTGCGACTCAAAGTTCATGTTTACTTTCACTTAATTCACTTTTTCCATTTGTTCATGTTTTAGCTTCAAACAATGTACCTTTCACAGAGACTTTGGAATGGGCTACTTCCTTTCACCGGACCACTCCATTACTTAGTATCGCTGATCTCAGAGCTGCATTTTACTTTAAAGTTCATTCACATGTCTGCCTTTCTTCGCATCTCATCCACAAGCATGCAGCCTTCACTTGTGATATAATGTTGCTACTTCATTCGCTTTCACACACACCGGTCTCTCCAGTCGCTTGCCAACTCACCGGCTGTGTGCGCTTCTTTCTTGTTTTGCGATTTCCAATTTACGAGTCAAGGTTAGTACCACAGGCTTGGCCTCGCCTCCCCTACTGTGCCTTACAACCGGGAGGGTCACTTGCATCCTTGGAACACAATGCAATCTTTACTTGTGGGATCTGGCCTTCTCCACGAGTCTTTCGAGGTTTGTCGGAGGCAACAACCTCCAGTAAGGAAGCCTTGGGGTTTTCGGCTTGCTGCTCTCGTCCCTTGGTCCGTTGCTTTGCTCCAGTAGGTGTGCCTTCATCTCAGAAGTTCTGTTCATACTCGTGTCCCGCCTTGCTCCCAGTGTGTCTTTAGGTGTATACATGTGAGGAGAGCTAACTTAGTGTAAAGTGCCTGACTTTGCCTGACCCGATTTATTTTGTATTTATTTATTGAATGATTTATTGATTTATAAAGCGCCGAAAGCCTGCAGCCATTGGGGTGCATAAACATAGACACAAATTACAAACGTATATAGTACGAGACATAACCTAACCTATCCTAACTGGGTGGAGAAGCCTACTCTTTACTTAAAGAGGTAGGTTTTCAAGCTTTTCCTGAAAGCTATGTAGTTGGATTCCAATCTGATACATAGCGGTAGGTTGTTCCATTTATTTGCTGCTAGCACAGGCAATGCTCTTACCAGACCATTAGATCATTTATGGGTTGGAACTGAGATCTGACCCAGTGCCTCTGATCTTAGAGAGCGCTTGGGTACGTGTTGGACGATTCTTTCCTTGAGGTACGCCAGTGCTTTCTCATGCAGGCATCTATGTACCAGCGTCAAGAATTTGAACTGAAACCTGTCCTCCACTGTCAACCAATGAAGGGCTCTTCTATCTGCTGTAATGTGTTAACTTTTTTTCATCCTTTTTATTGTTCTGGCTGCGTTATTTTCCATAACTTGGCATTTTGCTATACAGCTCTTGCTTGCCCCAAGCAATAACGCATTACCATAATCAAGATGGGACAGAATGGTGGGCCTTGCGATGGTAGCACAGTTCTCTTCACTCAGGCTTGGTTGTATTGCTCTGAGGAGGCGTAGATGGTATAGGCAGCTCTTGTGTAGATAATGAACATCTGCACCAATTAACGCTTACAGGAAGAGCCAAGGGCTTTCACTTTCCCAGATACCTGTATACAGGAGTTAGGTTAACAGGACATGTCTAGCACGATGTGCGAGAGTTCGTCTGGTTACTCTCAGTATCCCTCTTCCTCGACCCAGTGTTTGTGTAAAAAGGGGCATGGGTTGGGACTTCGGAAAATCCTAAAAAAATAGGATGGGATAGATGAACAAAAAAGGAGGGAATACCGCGTCTCACCATCGGCTGTCACACCCCCACTCCCTGAAGACCCCTCCCCCAGGTGCAGGTGATCCTCCCGCATCTGGTCCACCCCGAGGGTCTGGAACCAAAGCGATGGCCGTGCCATGGCCACCTGAGAGAGAGATCCCCAGTGACTAGCAGATGAGACACCCTCTGGTGTCTCACAAACCTTACTGCTTCACAGTGGAACATAGAAAGGGAAAAGACCAGTGTAATGTGGATTTCCTTTCAAGGTTCCCCTTTCAAGCAGTCCTGTCCATATCGCATAGGGGAAGGGTATGTGAAAAACCTGAAAGTGTTTCACGACTTAGTCAGGTTGCCAGGGAAAGGCCATCGCTAATGGATCCTGACCCTGGGGGTGGACTAGCTGGGAGGATCACCTGGGTAGGGGGTCCTGAGGGAGTGGGGAGGAGACACCGGAAGGTAAGACATGGTATCCCCCATTTCCAGGCAGTTATTTACCCCATATTCCCTCTACCTTTATGGGATACTACAACTCCCATAATTCCCCTCCTTTCCTCATCAGCCGAACTACTGAGATGAAGAAGAGGAAGACTGAGACTAGGAAAATTAGCACTTGTAACATTTACTGGCCTTGTCCCACTAATAAGGTCAGGCAGAATCAGGCACTCAGTCACAATCACACACCTGAACGTCATGTACCGTTTCCAAACTACAAGAGGTGGAGCACAGAAAAAGACAGAGCGAGACAGGGGCCAAGGAGGAAGGCGAGATGGAAGAGCAGCTGAGAGAGAGCTGGTGAGGACCAGGCCAAGGAGAATGGGCGCTCAGACACTAACAGGCTGCGAGTTGAGGCAGGAGAAAGTGTAGCGAAGGAGCTGTGTCTCCAAGAAGCCGGGAGAAGGGAGCCGAGGGGCCAGCTAAGCCCTTGCCTCCATGCACCAGCAAACTGCTCATTTCCTCCCCGAGGCCGCAGCGCTGCCCGGGAGTGTCTGAGGGGAAGGTGGGCAAGACCTTGACCTTGACGAACTGTAAAACGAAGGACGCGTAAAAGCAATCACAGCTGGTGAGTTCAAAGAAAGGGAGAACCCAGTTTGTAATACGCGCAATTGTGAAAGCTGCAGTGTTGCACGTAAGGTTAAGCGTTGAAGGATAAAAGACATTGAATTTATTTATATACCGAGGAAGCCAACGAGAAACAAAGTAACAGAGCGGTGCCGTGCGAGAAGGCACATTGTTAACGCTTCTTGAAAGATAAAGGAAACTGTGAATAATGAAAGCAAAATATGTGGAAAGCCATTGCGGTGGGTGCGAATTAACTATTGCATATGTGAAACAAGGAACAGAGTGGCACAGGGCCCGTTCTGCGAAACCAAGTGCAAGAAGCATGGACACTGAGAAAACAGTGCAAGAGGCACGAGCATTGAAAAAGACCCTGCTGTTGGGAGTGGTCACGCATGGGCGTGATAATACTATGCAGTTGTGAAGGTCTCTGACAGGTGAACATTGTGAAAGAGAAGTACAAAGGCTGGGGAAGGGAATTCTCCTCAAGCTCTTTGAAGCAGAGCTGTTTGGCTGGAAGGCGTTTGAGTGTTTGAAGACAGGCAAGGGCAGTCTGTGAAAGTAACTAAGAAGCAACTTTGTGAATATCTGTCTGAGAATTGTGATGCTGGGTGAGGAAGCCCGAACAAATCCATTTGAAAGGAACTGGAAGGCATATTGGATTGACATTGAAATAGGCGAGGGAAGCCTAACAGACTTATAGGAAATCTTTGAAATGTGCATACCACCTACCTTGAAGGAACTTTGTAAGAACCACAGAAACGGAACTTGGAGAAGGGAGTGGTGAGCCACTTAGATTGCCATTCTGACATTGTTTTGATACACTCTTTATTTTTCATGCATTTTCCCACATTTAGTTATTGTGAAACATGAGGGCAAGTATAGGTTTCTCACACAGACTATTTCCTTTGTTTTGACTGACTGACCTGCACCATTTAATTTTACTTTGATGGTCGAGAATGCTCCCATTATACAAATCGGGCCAGCTAGGAAGTCTCCAACCCCAGTCAAACTTAATAAACGTGTTGAAACGTGTACCTTTTGTGTCTGTGTCCTTACTTGTGATACCATGCCTGCCTCACATATGCTATGTTATGCAGGATTGCTATGCTATGTTATGCTATGCAATACTATGCTATGCTATGCTATGCAATGCAATGCTATTAGGCTCTCCCATACAGTTAGGCCTCAGACCCTCCATATCACCTCCCTCTGACTGCTCTACACGCAGCACCCCGGACAGGCCCAAAACCCTCATAGGGCAGAGGACACATCAGACCTTCCCTACAGATTTTTCACTACAAATAAAGTCATAGCCCCATATATGGGAGATAACGTTAGAGTTTGTACGAATACCACATATCCACATTAAAACACAATGTTCCCGCAGGACTGAATCACAAGGTCACAAGTGAGATGTCAGCAGTTCTTGCCAAATATCTGCAATAGTGTGGCAAGTAACACCCCCATTATGAAAGTACTGAAACATATTTGTGTGTGCCTATGATATGCTATATAAACCAGCACTCTAGGGTGGTGGCGCTACTGAGAGCTCCATGTGCCAAACTGTCTGAACACTTGCACGCTGTGTTTCCTGCTGATCCCTCTGTATGCCGTGTATTTGCAATCTAATACAGGAAGCTTGATTTACCATTAGTCTGTGTCCCACCCCTTATCTTCCCGCAATCCCCAAGGCGTCATGTCTCCCAGCACACATCGTCGTATGTGTACAGCCGGAACACCAGCTAGTCCTCGCCTACCTGATGCAGCGGACACCACCCACCAGGGCCCCTGTGATTCCCATGCCTCTACACATGAGCGGCGGCGACGTCTCGCCAGACAGGGAAGGTTCATTGCTGGTGGTCCGGGTGCTTTCAAACCCTCCTTGCGCTGGCAGCTTCCATGGAGACTTAGTATGGCTGGCGCTGCCGCCCGGGCGCGCAGGGAACCTTGCGTCACGTGACGAGGCGTCTACAACAGCCTCTGTCAACATTAGCCGAGTCACGTGATGCAGATCAGCACGTTTCCCCGTGACCTGTGTCATGTGACTGCATCGCGCAGTTAAAAGGGTTGGGAAAACACAGAAGCAACGCTTCACAGCTGCTTTCTTCAAGGACTGTTTGGCGTTTTGGATACTCTTCGATTCTTCAGGTACTACGACCACGGAACATTCCACGGATTGCTTTTTTCTTTTTCCCTGTAACTTCCTCGCATTGGTTACCTTCTGGATATCAACCTTTGGACTTTGTTATTGCTACTGGCTCCCGACCTCGGATCTGTTAACTGGACTGCTCAAGGATCATCCTGTGTACTGAACATTTGAACTCTAGGCTACTATTGGTTCTCGACCTTGGATCTGTTAACTGGACTGCTCAAGGAGCATCCTGTGTACTGAACATTTGGCTCAGGTGTCTTCCATTACCCAGAGTGTTGCTGGAATCCCGGCACACTGTTTATGCTGTTGGTCCCCTTCTGACTATCCTTTTCCATTAAGGCTCTTGTTCTCATCACACTTAGGTAAGCCTTGCTACGAATTATCTGTCCCACTGCATTACTGTCCATTTACACCGTTTGACTAATCACACATTGCCTTACAGTGGTCAGGGGGTCCTTCCGGCGTTACTGGTTCCAGATTGACGGCACTCTACACCTGTGTCCTCAAAGATTGCACGGGTAGTGTTTTTTTTGCTTTTCTACCCGTGTGGTACTTGGGGACGGAGGTATCATTAATCTGCACGACCATCAAGTACAGAACACAAGAAACCCATGCCAGGTGATCCTCTCTCGCTTGTCTGCCCCCATGGTTGGGATCCAAGAGCAATGGACCTTCTCTGGCCCACTGAACAATGAATCCTCGGGGACTACTAGTGAGAACGCCCCTGGGTTTCTCACAGAATAAACAGGATTATTTAAAAAAAAAAAAAAACAATACTTGGTTTTCTTTTGTGAGTGACAGAAGTGCTCAAGACTGATTAGAACATATCGTGATATCCCACATATGGCCATGGGGGTGTCTCTGTGTAGATGAGGGGAAACGTGTCAGGAAATTAACTGCTAATCTGGGGTTAGACAAACAAGAGGAGAGAGGTGAATATTAAGAAAGTGCTGGAAAATAAACACAAGCCCTAAATGGCAATGAAGATGTGTTATGATAGGAACATGAAAGTGAAAAATATTCATATGCAGTCTAATGAAAACGGTGAGTCCACGTTATGCAGCTAAATGTTTGCTACTAATCCAGCCACTAAGGAAGGCAGTCAAAAGGGGCAAAGGTTCTGTCATGCTCAATGATGGTCAAATTTAAAACAAGACCAGAATCTTGAAGGTGAAACAGTGCAGCAAGTAAAGGAGGTTTGCATGTAAGTTGCAGTGAATTATGGTGTGCAGACTGGAAAACAGAGTGGGGATTGCTTACTTGGAAGGAAGAAGAGAAGAGAGTGGGACGAGGGAGTAATGGGAGAGTCGGAGCATGGAGAAAATGGTTGATCAAGAATAGGAGCACCGCTAAAACTTAATCAAGACCATGTATTAAACTGATTTCATTATACAGTTGCCTTCATTTACTGTATGTATTTTTGTGAGCTTTGTAAGGAAGGGAGATGTGCTTTGTTCTGTAATTGTCCTGCCAAGACCCTCCTGATCAATCAGAGACTGTGGAGCCTACAAGCATGGGGAGGTCCTGGGTAGGCAGCTGGAAAAGGAGCTGACCAAGAAGGAGGCTGGCAGGCCGACGGTGCTCTGCTAATAAACCTATGAAACTTGCTCTTGAGTACCCCCGCTTCATAACACCCTAAAATAATCCAACAAATTAGTTATCTAGTGAAGCCTATGCACTCTGTGTGCTGGTTTAACATTTTATGGCTTGAAGAAAAACAAAGATCAACAACAACACAGGGTATACCAAAGGTAAAAACAATGCTCTGAATACAAACCAAATCTATTAATATTTTGATGATTTCTTGGGGATCATCCAGTTCCTCCAGTTTTCGGTAATCAGCTGCAGAAATGAGCATTCCCATCAGCTTTTTCCCCAGACTTTCCTTACTTCCCTTTGCAAAAAGTGTACCTAGAAACAAAAACATTGTTAAACATTAACACTAATCTTTTCGGAGCTAAAAGCGACTGCAGCCAATATGTGATATTTGAGAAAAGGCTTAGAAAAACAGACAATTTTTTTTTTTTATACAAGAGGCCAAATTGGACAATCAAAATGATACATTTGTAGACATAAGCAGCAAACTGTGCACAAACACACAACAGCATCCCAGCAAGGGTAAAAAGATGACAGAATCCCAGACAAGCAATACCCACGAACCAGCACTCAGAGCAATATGTGTATGTTTAGGCACATGACAATGCATTACTTACCGTAAAAGCATTTCTGATGGTTGTATCTGCTTAGATTCACATGCTGTGCATAGGTCTGACATCCAGTGGTCACTGCGGGGTATTGCATTTTGTTTTTCGTAGTCGAAAAGGGGGACGTCGACAAGGCGTGTCTGTAACACTATCCCTATAGTGACGTGTGTAGTACCCACAATCCCTCACGCGTCGAGGTCCCTCTGTTTGTATTTTTCTGCCCTGAGGGAGCCTTCTACACGTGAGTGAGTATAGAAAAGAGAGAATTATAGAAAGATGTCTATGTTCCTTCCATCCAAGCGGGGAGGAAGGGTGGGCGCATGTGAATCTAAGCAGATACAACCATCAGAAATGCTTTTACGGTAAGTAATGCATTGTCTTCTGATGTTTGTTAATCTGCTTAGAATCACATGCTGTGCATAGACTAGCGAGCAGTACCCGGAGTTGGCGGTGGGTTATGAGAAGGAACAGTAGAGAAAAGATGTCTTAATACTGCCTGTCCCACCTGGGAGTCAGATCTAGAGTGTGCATCTAGACAGTAGTGTTTTGTAATTGTGTGCACAGAACTCCAGGTAGCCGCTTTGCAGATGGACTCAAGGGGAACATTTGCAATGAATGCTATGGACGCCCCCGTGCCTCGAGTAGAATGTGCTCTTGGCCTAAAGGGCAGTTCTCTCTTAGCAAGAGTATAGCAGAGAGTGATGCATTGAACAATCCATCTAGAAATAGTGGACTTAGAAACTGCATCCCCTTCTCTTCCTGCTGCCACCGAGACGAAGAACTGATTAGTCTTCCTCAGTGGTCTGGTTCTTTCCATGTAGAACATGACCGCTCTGCGGACATCTAGTGTGTGCAGAGTCCTCTCTCCCAAGTTGGAAGGATTTTGAAAGAACGCTGGTAGTTCTATAGACTGGTTTACGTGGAATTTAGAGATGAATTTTGGAGCAAACCTTGGGTGAGTGCGTAGAACCACCTTATCCTTGTGAACTGTAACAAAGGGGTCTAGGACAGAAAGAGCCTGTAGTTCACTTACTCTCCTGATGGAGGTGATAGCTATTAGAAAAGCAGTCTTAAGAGTGAGGTCTTTAAGAGATGCTTTGTGTATGGGTTCAAATGGTGAGCCCATGAGTTTGGTAAGTACCACGTTAAGGTCCCATCCGGGAGCTGGGTCAGCTATCGGGGGGTGTATTCTCTTTACTCCCTCCATGAAGGCCTTTATAACAGGGATCTTCCACCACGACACTTTGAGTTGGGAAGTGGTGTATGCAGAAAGTGCCGCTAGGTGGACTTTAATGGAATTGAACACTAGACCTGAATCCAATAAGTGGGTCAGTTATAGAACAATATGTGTGGGAGAGCAGTCAATTGGGTTGATGCCCTTTCCTCTGCACCAAATGACACATCTCTTCCATTTGCTAGAGTAGCAGTGGCGAGTGTTAGGTTTTCTGGCTTCCCTGAGAATGTCCATGCATCTCTGCGGGAGCTGTAGATGTCCAAATTCTATGATCTCAGGAGCCAGGCTGCTAAGTTCATGTTCTGGGGGCATGGATGCAGAGTCCTGCCCCTGTCTTGAAACAGCATGTTGTACGGGCAGGGGAGTTTCACTGGGGGAGATAGAGACATCTCCATTAAGTGAGCGAACCATGGCTGTCGGGCCCACATTGGGGCCACCAGTATCATGGTTACTTGTTCCTGGTGCATCTTGTGCACTACCCTGTTGAGAAGGGGAGTCGGGGGGAAAAGCGTAAACAAATCTCCCTGACCATTGAATCGACAGACCGTTCCCCTTGGATTGGTTCTGGGGGTACCTGGAGGCGTAACTTTGGCATTGTGAGTTCTCCAGAGTTGCGAACAGGTCTATTTCTGGGAACCCCCATTGTGTGAAGACGTCGAAGACAATGTCTTCGTGCAGTCGCCATTCGTATTCTTTGGGCAGGGGGAAATCTCTGCTGAGTTTGTCTGCCAGCAGATTGAGTTCCCCTGGTACATGTTGTGACAGAAGGAACATATTCTGTTTGAGAGCCCACTTCCATATGTTTTGGGCCAGTTTGGACAGTCCTGGAGAGTGGGTTCCCCCCTGTTTGTTGATGTAATACATGGCTGTGGTGCTGTCTGTAAGGACCATCACTGTCCTGCCTTGTAGGTGTTCCTTGAAGGCTTTTAGCGCCTTGAACACCGCTAGTAGCTCCAGAAGATTGATGTGTTTGGATGCTACGTTCGGAGTCCACTCGCCGTGAGCAGTTTGATGGGATAGGTGAGCCCCCCATCCTGTGAGGGATGCGTCTGTGGTTAGAGTGGCTTTCGCCGCGGGTGTGGCAAAGGGTTTCCCTTTTTCCAGGTTTTCCTTTGTCCACCACCGTAGCGAGAGAACTAAGGCCTGCGAGACCACCACTAGGTCGTCCCATAGTCCGCTGGCCTGACACCACTGGCTGTTGAGCCACTCTTGCATTGGGCGCATGCGCAGGTGCGCGTGAGGTACCAAATAAATACACAACGCCATCATGCCTAGCAAGCGCATTGCTTTGCGTACCGTCACCTCTCGACCGGTCACATATTGAGGGATCTGAAACAACATGTTTTGGACCCTCTCTTTGGAGGGGAAGACGAGGCCGTCCTTTGTTTGAATTAGAGCCCCTAGGAATTGTTTGATTTGGCTGGGGTCTAGGCTGGACTTCTTTTCGTTGATGGAGAAGCCCAACTGGAACAAAAGGTCTACCGTCTTTTGGGTATTGGAGAAGCATGTTTCGTAAGAATCCCCTGTTATGAGCCAGTCGTCGAGGTAAGGGTAAACTGGGATGGACAACCTGCGCAGGTGGGCCGCTGCCACTGCCAGTACCTTCGTGAATACGCTCGGTGCTGATGCTATGCCGAAAGGTAGCACTCTGAACTGGTAGTGTTTGCCCTCTATCATGAACCGGAGGTATTTCCTGTGCGCTGGCAACATTAAAATATGAAAGTATACATCTTTCATGTCCAATGTTGTCATGTAATCTCCCTGTGAAAGCAGTGGGATCACTTCCTGTAAGGTCACCATATGAAACTTTTGGGGTTTGATGAACTTGTTCGCTGGGCGCAGATCTAATACAGGGCGCATGGTTAGATCCTTTTTGGGTACAAGGAAGTACACTGAATAAATACCTTCCGTTACCTGAGCTAGCGGCACGACCTCTATGGCTCCTTTTTCCAGCAGTTGTTGTACTTCTTGTAGAAGGATGGCAAGATGTTCCGGTGACATGCATCGTCCCCTCGGGGGTTTGTATGTTGGGGAACTGTTGAATTCGATGCAGTATCCGTGGGCTACAGTGGAAAGTACCCAGCGGTCTGACGTTATCCCCTCCCATGCGGGAAGAAAGGATGTTATCCGGCCCCCGACCGGCGTTGCATGGGAGGGGACGCGAATCTTCGCGTCACTTGGTGTTGTTAGGGGCTTGGGAACCTCTAGGGGTGGACCCTCGCCCTCTTCCTTTGCCCCGGCGCTGTCCTCTTTGGCTGTACTGGCCACTATTGGTCTGGAAATTGGTGGCAGGGTATTGTTGCTGCTGGTTTTGTTGTTGGCGTTGGCCACGAAAAAAGCGTTTGTTGCCATAGCCGCGCCTTGTAGAGGGCTTAGAGATTTGGTCTAGAGTTTTGATAGTATCGAACTCTTTTTTAGCCATCTCCAAAGCCTCATCCACTGCTTTCCCGAAGAGGTTAGAGTCTTCAACAGGTTTGTTTATTAAAGACGCCTGTGATTCCGGTTTGAACCCTGAGTTGCGCAGCCATACGTGTCGTTTTAGGACTATTCCCTGAACTAGGGAACGTCCCGCAGTTTCTGCCGCATCCAGAGAGCTCTTTACAATACTCTGGTTGACCTGGGTTCCTTCGGCAATAGTTGAAAGCAGGCGTGTACGTAAAGGTTCCGGCGCTTCTTCTGAGTCTTTGCGCAGTTTGGCCCACTGCGCGTCTGCATAACTAGCGAGCAAAGAATTGTTGTTGGCAATTCTTGCCGAAAAGGCGGCCGAGGATGTAACTCTTTTTGCAAGGGCATATAACCGCTTGCCCTCCTTGTCAGGTGGTGCCTCACTGGTGGAAAGTGGTACCCCTGCCCTCTTTCGTGTGTTGGTTACTACCAGGGAATCCGGAATGGAATGTCCCCTGATGTACAGCGGGTCTGAGGGTGAAGGAGTGAAAAGTTTTTCAATTCTAGGATTGACCCCTCTGATTAGTGCGGGTGTGGACAGCGAAGGGATGATTCTTCTCCTCACAGAAGCAAGGAGGGGAATTGTCTGACTAACTGGGGGTTTCTCCTAATTACCCTTTCTACAAAGTCTAATTCCGGGGAGAGCTCCCCCGTGTCCAGTTCGAAGTGTGCTGCTGCTTTACGCAACAGGGCATTAAATGTGGGCTGATCGTCAATGGGAGACGTGTTTCTGCCAGGTGAGATGTCAGGAGGATTTAGGTTCAGGCCATCAGTGTCAGAATATATAGAAGGTGATTGCCAGGGGTGAGAAGGTCCTTCTTCTGGATCTTCTCCGTCCCCTACCAAGTCTGGGCTGCCTTCCAGACCTTCCTCCTGGTCCTCGTCCATAAACTCATCCTCTACCTCTTCCTCAAAATAATGTTCTTCCCCAGTGAGGTCATACACACTGTGGAAGTCTGAGGCTGTGTCCTGGAGGGGATTGCCTAATCTTGGAATTTTGGCCCTGGGGTCCTCCTGAGGCCCTTCTCTTATTCTCTTTGGAGTGGGAGGGTTTTGGGCATTCATAAACCTCTCCATTCTTTCCATGCATAGATGGAGCCTCTCCATGGTTTCATGGGGTACCCCTGAGCGGTCTAGCGGGGGAAAATTGGTGTCTTGTAGCTGAAAACGGCTCGACCTCTCCCATAACGTCGAGGAAAGTGTCCCGTCGCCCTCCGAAAAGCCTGCAGGTGTGCTGGAAATCCCTTCGACTGAAGGAGATTGTCCCTGTGTTCTCGGCATGTCTTTCGACCTTTGCGTAACGCTCGACGCGTCTTTCGGCGTACGCTTGTGGGCGTCGGCTACCACGATCCTCGCCAAGCTCTCAGCGACTCGTTTGTCAGCGGAGAGCTGTGGTTTCGACGTTATGGGTGTCGAACGCTCTACGGCGGAATGCGCTTTCTGCTGATGCGCTCCAGCCGATGATTTGGGGGCGGCGCCCTTATTTGCCGAAAGCCCAGTCGCTGGTCGCGGCTGCGGTTGCGAGAGGGGCTTCGAACCCGAACGGTCCGAGGAGGCCGCCGGTGAAACCTGCGTCTCCTTGGGCGCTGATGCTCTCTTTGCCCTTGGCAAAGAAGAGCCATGGGTTGTGTGCTTATGTGTGGTCTTGTGTGCGTCAGTGTCGCCGGGGTGTTCATCCCCATAAGCAGGGCGTGAGCCGAGCCCGTCGGGGCCGGGGACAGACGCCGAAGCGCCTGCGCGCTCCCTGGAGGGGTTTACGACTTCCGTAGAGGAGGTCGTGGTATCACGTTCCTCGTCACTGTCGGAGGTTGCGACGGTGGGTGGGGTGTCGGCCTTCGACATAGCGTAGGCCGCCCACCTTTTGACCCTACGGTCTTTTAGAGTCTTAGGCTTAAGAAGCCGACAAGCCGTGCAACCTTCCTCCTTGTGATCGAGGGGCAAGCAGCGGTTACACCGTGAATGCTTGTCCTTCCAAGTAAACTTGCCCTTGCAAAGCGGGCAAAACCTAAAGGGTGTCCTCTCCATAGCCAAGGCAATAAAACGTGATAACCACCCCAAGGGAAAGGAAGGGGAAAAGGAAAGGCATTCTCAGAAAAGATTAGAGATGTCCCACGACCCCCACTCTCCCTACTGTGTTTGGCCCGTGAGGCCAGGCCACGTGTTCGGCAACGCCGAAGGATCTCCTCCGCTCGTCCCCTCCGTCGAAGATCTTGCTCGGCGCAGACAGCTTCACAACAGCGTCGAGGGGGGGGGATCGATAAGTTCTATATTAATATAGGAAAACGACCAAATGTCGAGGAGATGAAATCTGCAATGTCTCTCGAGGAGCTCCGCGTAAAGGCGACTATTAGCTGGGCGGAAAAAATCAATCTGAGGGACCTTGACGCGTGAGGGATTGTGGGTACTACACACGTCACTATAGGGATAGTGTTACAGACACGCCTTGTCGACGTCCCCCTTTTCGACTACGAAAAACAAAATGCAATACTCCGCAGTGACCACTGAATGTCGGACCTATGCACAGCATGTGATTCTAAGCAGATTAACAAACATCAGAAACAAGTATTACAAACAGACTTCAACTAATAATGGAAGTGAGTCAGAAGCAGTGCAAGACAGCAATAACTCTGATACACTAATTAACTGAATTAGGAGAACGCTAAACCTACAGGACATTAGGTGTAAATTCAACTGTTTTCAATGTAAGTATTTTCAGACAGCAAACACTTGAACTAGAACCTTTCAAAACTATCAGGATCCTGAGCAGACTCAACTCCTAAAGCAGTGCATAGTAAAATAAACCTGCCTACATAACTATACCTGCTCCAGCCAATAGCCACACTAATATGTTCTCCTTAAAGATCAAAGCAGAACCCAAGATATGTGAGACGATGTTGTTTTGTTTTTCACTGATTAACCAAGTGACCTTCCAGTATGTAAATAGTTTTAAAGACCAGGATCAGGGTTATAGATATACTTAAAGTGGGTGAAATAAAATTTAAAAACAGTTCTCCCCTAACTGCAACAGAAATGTGGTAGCACCTTTAGTGCTTGGCCCCTTCAATACAAAATGAGTGTTTGGGATAGCTGTATGCATAGCACAGTCTGATGTCGATTTCCAAGACAACAGAATTCGGACCCCAAAGCATCCACAGTGATCCAAACAGTTAATGCTGTTTTATTTCAAATAAAACATTTAATTTGATTGCAGTTTCGACCAAGGATCCAACAATAGAAGATATATAGAATTCTCAATGTTCCTGACTTGATTGCAAAAATGATTCTATGCCTCTGAATTTACAAAGCATCAAGGGACATTCTACCCCATAAGGAAGTTCATTTGGGGGAATTAAGTTTATCTGTGATTATATTTCATATGCCCTATACTCTAAAAGGAAATCAAAGGATAGCCTCCAGGTTCCTTTCTCTTTCAGCTCCATTTTCAGACACATGTGGCTTAACTTGTGTATAGTCTGAGCAGTTGTTTACTCTCCTAATGTTTTCTATGACTTATTCTAGGAAAACATTGGGAAAAGGAAAAGACCACATAGATGATCTCTTCGATACCTAATGAGCAGAGCTAACCTGATTTCTCAATCCATTTGTTTACTTACTGTAATTTGTATTTTTCTTTATTTTGCCTGCAAAAAGTACACAGTGTGGCGAACCAGACGAAGGACTCTGACTACTATATGCCATGTTAATGTTTTTTTCTTTAAAACAAAAATAAAGTGCCTATCTAGCCCTACCGCTAAGAGGAACGTTCCCTACCTAATGAAACTACAACTAAGAGTGCTCATCAAGGTCTGAAAATAAATAGTCCTAAGTCCAAATCCTAGAAGTTAACTGGCCCTGCCACGTAGAAGAAAAATAACAAAAAAGAAAAAGGCCGGAGAAATGCTCTCCGTCTTCGGCTTCTGCCTGGCTGAATTACTTGGATCTCTTTTTCTAATTTACAAAGTTCATCAATGTCCCAAAACACTGTTCATAACCTCTCTGTAGGTTCGGTTGTCAAAAAATGTATCCCATACGGTTTCTTCTTCCTCAGGAAAATTAAGGTGTTCTTCGTACAATTTCCCCAGGTTCGACTCTGTACTTGAAACCCTCCAGGTTAATCTATAGTTCTTAACTTTTGTGGTTTTCTAACTCTTCAAAGTCCCCGGTCCTCTGGCAGACTTATCTTCTCACGGTCTTGGTGGGGCCTCAGCCCAGTTGGGTTTACTCTGTTCCCGCAACCCTGCTGGCTCTCCCAGCCTTGAATGTTACAGTCCATTTGTTTTTCTGGACCCCTCAAAATCCATGACTTTCTATTTGCTTTGTTGCAACTTGGTTTAAGTAGGGCGTCCGCCCACTTGGGTTTATCAGGTACCCATAACCTTGCCCGCTTCCCCAGCCTTGACAGTCTCTTAGTTTCTCTGGGCTCTCTGAAGTCTGATAGCCCTCTGTTAGGCTTGTTTTCTTTCTGCTTGGGCTTGCCAGTGTCCCAGAACCTCGTTGGCTGTCTATCCTTGATTATCAAAATTCATACCTTTTTTTATACGTCCTCACAAACAAAAAGGGTGCGTCTTTCTTCTTTGACTTTGGAGTTCAGACGAGATCCAGCATTACCTGAAGCCAAAGACGCATGTGAAAGGTCACTGTTTGGTGGTTTCCAAACAGAAATAACAGTCTTTCCATTTCCCATATATACAGATAATGAACTCCCGGTCCAATGTACGTTATCAGAATGTCCTTGTCCCCAAAAGGGGAGTCACTCCCAATGAGGTCCCACTTGCCCAGACCCCTAGGAAGGGTCTTGCTGTTACGCTCACCTGGCTCCCACAGAGGCGTCGATCTGAACTGGACAGCTGCGGTCTCCACCAACATGACGTGTAGGGCAGAGATGACAGACTGGACTGGCCCACCTAGCTTTGTTTGCTTGGCCCGTAGGAATATTCTTCTGCAATTGGAGAAAGGGAATTAACCACCCGTGGAGTTGAGCGTAAATCCCCCCACCCCCGCTGTTCTGCCCACAGATCACTTTTGATGTCCCCTCTTATAGTCTCACCTGATGGTTTGAAAAGATGAGCTCTCCATCCTGCATTGAGCGCAGGGGCGCGTTGATAACCAGTTGCTTCACTGGCTGGAAAGAATTGGTGAGTTCCAGAACAATATTGACTCCGAGATTCCCGGTAAGACGCCGTAAGTATGTAGTTCGTAAGAGTTCAAATGCCTGACTTTCACTCTTGTCCGATTCCTTGCAGGTTGCAGCTTGACCCTAGGGGAGAGTTCCTCGTGGCAACTGGTAATATTCTGGTAAGGATTTGTATTTTGCAACACAGTTCGATAAAATCATGTCAATATGTAACCTGTTGCTTTCTCCCTTATTCAGGCGCTGAGAGAAAGTATGAAGTCTCGGGGAATAATGCCTCCGGTGGTAAAATCAGGTAAGTCTATTGTGGTGAGGAGGTTCCCCTTGTTAGTCCCTTTGTTTCACCTTGCTGTCCTTTTGTTTCCCCTTAGGGGCCGGGGTTCGGCGAAGATGCAGTGGAAGCTGCGCCGACCCGTGAAGAGGAATAGTACCCCCGGTGGTAAAATCAGATAAGTCTATGGGGGGTAACTAATATTCCTCTGTGTATTCCCTTGGTTCAACTTGCTGTTCTGGTCTTCCCCTTAGGTGCCGGAGTGCGGCGGGAACATGCAGGAGGATGCGGTGGAATGAGAAGATGGTGCGAAGTCCGGTGAGTTCAGCGTGGCGCTGCAGCAGGCGAGGCGAGGCAACGCACATAAAATAACTTCTTTCTTCCAGCTCGAAGGCGCGATGGATCGGGAATTCAGGTAAGAATCAAAAGGTATTGCTCTTGTTCTAACCTTTTCTCCTTCTTTCTCCCTTTTTCTCGGAGCTCCAAACTCGAGGCGGTCGTGGCAGAAGACTGGATGCAGACTTGCAGGCACGGTGAGCATTACGCTGCTGGATGCAGAATAACGCAAAGCGTGTGCTACTCTTCGGGCGTGGTTTAAATAGCGGCCAAAGTAGTCCCAGGTAAGTATTCCTCCCCAGCCCACCCGAGTAAAAAAAATAGTCCCTAGGTAAAGTAGTCCCTTCCAAGCCTCTTTTGGCTTGGAGTTCTTGCAGCATGGTCTGCATCAGGTAAGTTTGCAGCATGGTCTGCATCAGGGAAGTTTTGATCTATGAGCCTGGCGTCACAGACGCCAGGACTGCACCCAAATTGCCCCTAGCAGGGGTTGTTGGGCTTGCTTGGGATAACTTGATGCCTGCTTCTGGGGTTGCTGGACTTGATCTGGGTCCCCGGGGGTAGGCATCATGACAGCACTCCCCCCCCCCCCCGGCCCCCCCAAGGCCCCTCCTAAAGTCGTTCTTCCCTGTGGTTTCGGTTTGTCTGGGAAATTTTGGTGGAAGTTTTTCACCAATCGGGGTGCATGAACATGGTCACTAGGTTCCCATGACCTTTCCTGTGGTCTGTAACCTTTCCAGTCGATTAAATAAAAAAGTTTAGACTTTATCAGCTTGGAGTCCAGGATGTTCTTAACTTCAAATTTGGGTTCTCCGTCTACAAGGATAGGGTCTGGTGGCTTGGTTAGTCTTGTTCCTGGTTGCACTGGCTTCAAAAGTGACACATGAAAATGAAAGACGGGGTGAATTTGCATATTAGCAGGTAAGTCCAACTTGACAGCCACAGGGTTGATAATGGCCTTAATAGAGTAAGGTCCCAAATATCTGGGGTTAAAGGTCCGTGTTCCCTTTAGAGGTATATGTTTTGTGGCTACCCATACTTGGTCCCCTATCTGGTATTGTGGAGTATCACTTCTATGCCGATCAGCATCTTTCTTGTTTTTTTCTTTCGCCTGTTTTAAATGTGTAGTTGCTTCCTTAAAGGCTCGTGTAATCCTAGCGTGCAGATGGTCCACTGCGGGCATTTCTAAGTGTTGGGGTGAGTCAAGGTCTGAGGTTCGGGGATGGTGCCCATATAAGGTATAAAAGGGGCTTTGTCCAGTTCCAGAGTGTACTGAATTATTGTATGCATATTCGGCGATCCAAAGAATGTCTTTCCAATTACTCTCAGTCTGATGTAACATACAACGCAGGTATTGTTCGAGAGTCTGGTTGGTCCTCTCCGTTTGACCATCGGTCTGGGGATGGTGACTGGTCGATAGCCTCACATCGATTTAAGCCAATTGACAGCATTTTTTCCAAAAATGTGAAATGAATTGACGGCCCCGGTCAGAGACCAATATGGACGGAAATGCGTGTATGCGAACAATGTTTTCGAGGAACTCCTTGGCCAGGATTGAAGCTGAAGGTAATCCCTTTAAAGGAATAAAATGGGCCATCTTGGAAAAAAGATCCATTCACTAGAATGGTGTTAAATCCATTGCATGGGGGTAGATCAGTAATAAAGTCTAACGATAAGGTGTGCCCTGGTGTAGGTGGAATGTCTAGAGGTTGTAAGAGTCCAGCTGGTTTTTTCTTTTAACTTTTGTTTTGGGCGCAAATGCCACAAGACATCACAAATGATTTAATATCCTTTCGCCAGGTGGGCCACCAGAATTGTCTTTTAATTTTAGCTTCAGTTTTTGCAATACCTGGGTGCCCCCTCCATTAGGGTATCATGATAACGGGAAATTACTTGCTCTTGTAGTTCCTTGTGTGGCAGAAATAGCCGCCCTTGGTAATAAGGCAGATTATTGGTGACAGTAGTCCGGGCCTTTTTTTACCCAGTCCTGCAGGGCTGTAGGATCAAAGAGTTGCTGGATCTTTACCTGAATGTCCTCTAGTGTCTGTAGAGTAGTCATGCCAAGAATCCTTTGTTCGGAAATTATAGGTACTGGTTCTGGGTTCACTTCTGCCTCTCCCATCCCTATTCTGCTTTACCATTCTTACAACCTGGTCGATAGGTTATTACGAAATCGAACTCGGCAAAGAACAATGCCCATCGGAGTTGATGTGACGATTGGGCATTGGCTGTCTTTAAATACTGTAAGTTCCGGTGATCGGTGATCACAGTAATGGTATCCCTGGCACCGAGAAGATAGTGCCGCCAAGCCTTGAAGGCGGATTTAATGGCTAATAACTCCTTGTCGGTAACGGCATAGTTTAACTCAGCTGCCGAGAACTTTCTGGACCAAATTGCTACTGGTGAAGCTGGCCAGTTTCAGGGTCCTTTTGAGACAGGACAGCTCCCATGGCTCGACTGGATAAATCAGTTTCCACTATGTATGGAAGTTCAGGGCGCACGTGCTTTAATACAGGTGCAGACGTGATTTTCGCTTTCAGCTCTTGGAAGGCATTTTCAGCTTCTTGAGTCCACATGAAGCGTTTATTTTTTCGCAAGAGTGCTGTGATGGGATGTACAACATGTGAAAAATCTGGGATGAATCTGCGGTAGAAATTGGCAAAGCCGAGCATGCTTTGTACTGCTTTAACTGAACTTGGTGATGGCCACTTAAGGATTGCGTCCACCTTTCGTGAGTCCATTCGGACTCCCTTTGGGGTCAGGATAAACCCAAGGAATTCAATTTCTGTGGCATGAAAAATGCATTTTTCCAGTTTTGCATATAGTTTGGGCTGGCGCAATTTCTCAAGGACTGCTCGGACGTGCTTCACATGGTCAGATTCTGAAGAGGAGTATACTAGAATATCATCGATATACAGGACAACACAAACGTCAATGAGTTCACGAAGGACATTGTTCATGAAGTATTGGAAGGCTGCTGGTGCATTGCATAACCCGAAAGGCATCACCTGGTATGCGAATAACCCATACTTGGTTTGGAAAGCAGTCTTCCATTCGTCGCCCTCCTTTACACGTACCAGATGCATGCCCCCCGGAGATCTAATTTAGTGTATATACAAGCGTCCTTCACTTGGTCTAGTAGTCCAGGGATCAGAGGCAATGGGTATTGGTTCTTAACAGTTATCTGGTTCAATGCGCGGTAGTCTATGCACGTTCTGAGGTCACCTTCCTTTTTGGGCACGAAGAACAAAGCTGAAGATGCAGGGGACTTGGATGGGCGAATAAAGCCAGTGGCAAGGTACTGGTCTAAGTATTGTCGTAGGTGAAGGTTCTCAGGTTCTGTAAGGGCATAGATCCTGCTACAAGGAGGTTGTGCACCGGGTATGAGATCGATTTGACAATCGTACGATCTGTGAAGAGGTAAGGTGTTTGCCTGTTCTTTTTGGAAGACATCCTGGAATTCTTGGTATTCTGGAGGTAGTGGCATGACTGCTGTGGTTACTGTGGCCAGGCCTGCGTTCTGATTTTTCTTTGGGTAACAGGTTTGTGCACAATCCGGGAAGGTTACTCTCTTCTCTCGCTAATCAATACAAGGATTATGTGTTTCCAACCAAGGTATCCCCAGTATTATTTGGAACTGTGGGGCTTTGATTAGATCAAACACAATAGTCTCTCGATGCCCATCCTGACCCAATAGTGTCATCTCTGCGGTGGAATGAGTTACAGGCCCAGAGGCAATTTCAGTTCCATTGACTGTGGTGATGACATCTGAGGTGGTTTTTCGGCAGAGAGGTAGATTCATCCTGGAAGCCAATTCATAGTCCACATAGTTAACTATGGCCCGCTACCAATGTATGCCCTTACTGCGTGCATATGCGATAGCTGCCCTGGATCTACGAGGACCATTGGTATGATGAAATGTGAGGTATGAGTATCACTTCTTCAAGCTCGGCAAGCGGACCTCTACGCTTGACGGGCGTGGTCGTTTCCCAAGTCTGACTCCATATGGCTTTTATCAGCAGCTCCTACCACCTTCTTGGGTAGCTTTACAGGGCAATCCCGTAGAAAATGCCCAGAAGTTCCACAATATAGACACAATTGCATTTGCCATCTCCTTTCTCTTTCCTTCTGGGTTAAGGGTCCTTTAACCCCTCCGATTTGCATGGGTTCTGAAGCATCTGCTCCTTTGGGGTTAGCGTGGGTTTTGACCAATACCCGATTCTCAAACTTGGCTCGATCAGCCTTTCTATTCTGAAGTCTGTGATCTAACTGGACCACTAAGTCTATATATTCAGCGCAGTCTTGAGGTGGGTTCACGACTTGAGCCAAGACATCCTTGAGTTCTCCTCGAAGCCGTCGATGAAATAACATTATTTGTTTTACCTCAGGCCATCCAGTTTCCACTATCAACCTATTAAAGGTCGCAATGTAGGATAGAAGGTCCTGGTTACCCTGTCATAGGGACAAAAGTTCGTTATCCAGGGCCTGTCCTTGGGAGTGCCGGGCAAATAGTCTTTCCATGCTCGTTTGAAAGCCCTGAAAATCCCGAAGAATTGGGTCATCCTGAGTAACTAGTGGAATTGACCAATCAGCTGCACTGCCGCTGAGATATGACAATACAAAGGCTACCTTGGCTTGATCGTTTGGGAAGGCTCCAGATCTGTATAAAAAGTACAAGCGGCATTGGTTCATAAACACGGTGAACCTTTTGTGATCTCCGGCAAAGCGTTCGGGTGGAGCTAATGGAATATTTCCTGGTAGGTTTATTTGCACAGGGTTACTCGATAACATAGGAGCTGGATTTCCCCCGGAACCAGGTAGGGGTGCTTGTCCAGCCTGGCTCTGCAATAGTTGCCTAGCAAGGTCATCAGTTCGCTCCTTTGACAAAATCAGTTCTCTCCTAAGAGCATTGGTTTTTTGACGGGCGGAATGCACTTCAGCCCTCAGTTCCCCTAGTAATTGGGCCAATTGGTCAGTCTCTGAGGTATCCATAACGCCCGGGTGGGAATTTGTGGGTAGGCTTCGCGTTCTGTTATGCTCACCTGGCTCCCACAGAGGCGTCGATCTGAGCTGGACAGCTGCGGTCTCCACCAACGTGACGCGTAGGGCCGAGATGACGGACTGGACTGGCCCACCTAGCTTCGTTTGCTTGGCCCGTAGGAATATTCTTCTGCAATTGGAGAAAGGGAATTAACCACTCATGGAGTTGAGCGTAAACTCCCCCACCCCCGCTGTTCTCCCCACAGATCACTTTTGATGTCCCCTCTTATAGTCTCACCTGATGGTTTGAAAAGATGAGCTCTCCATCCTGCATTGAGCGCAGGGGCGCGTTGATAACCAGTTGCTTCACTGGCTCGAAGGAATTGGTGAGTTCCAGAACAATACTGACTCTGAGATTCCCGGCAAGACGCCGTAAGTATGTAGTTCGTAAGAGTTCAAATGCCTGACTTTCACTCTTGTCTGATTCCTTGCAGGTTGCAGCTTGACCCTAGGGGAGAGTTCCTCGTGGCAACTGGTAATATTCTGGTAAGGATTTGTATTTTGCAACACAGTTCGATAAAATCATGTCAATATGTAACCTGTTGCTTTCTCCCTTATTCAGGCGCTGAAAGAAAGTATGAAGACTCGGGGAATAATGCCTCCGGTGGTAAAATCTGGTAAGTCTATTGTGGTGAGGAGGTTCCCCTTGTTAGTCCCTTTGTTTCACCTTGCTGTCCTTTTGTTTCCAGTTAGACGCCGGGGTTCGGCGAAGATGCAGTGGAAGCTGCGCCGACCCGTGAAGAGTGGTAAAATCAGGTAAGTCTATGGGGGTAATTAATATTCCTCTGTGTATTCCCTTGGCTCACCTTGCTGTTCTTGTCTTCTCCTTAGGTGCCGGAGTGCGGCGGGAACATGCAGGAGGATGCGGTGGAATGCGAAGATGGTGCGAAGGCCGGTGAGATCAGCGTGGCGCTGCAGCAGGCGAGGCGACGTGCATAAAATAACTTCTTTCTTCCAGCTCGAAGGCTCGGGAATTCAGGTAAGGATCAAAAGTATTGCTCTTATTCTAACCTTTTCTCCTTCTTTCTCCCTTTTTCTAGGAGCTCCAAACTCGAGGCGGGCGTGGCAGAAGACTGGATGCAGACTTGCAGGCACGGTGAGCATTATATGCTGCTGGATGCAGAATAACGCAAAGCGTGTGCTGCTCTTTGGGCGTGGTTTAAATAGCCTCCATAGTCGTCCCAGGTAAGTATTCCTCCCCAGCCCCACCCGAGTAAAAAAATAGTCCCTAGGTAAAGTAGTCCCTTCCAAGCCTCTTTTGGCTTGGAGTTCTTGCAGCATGGTCTGCGTCAGGTAAGTTTGCAGCATGGTCTGCATCAGGTAAGTTTTGATCTATGAGCCTGGCGCCTATGGCGCCAGGACTGACTCTCCATATGAGCCTGACGCCACAGACGCCAGGACTGCACCCAAATTGCCCCTAGCAGGGGTTGTTGGGCTTGCTTGGGATAACTTGATGCCTGCTTCCGGAGTTGCTGGACTTGGTCTGGGTCCCCGGGGGTAGGCATCATGACACTTGCCGATTGGGCTCACCTCTCTAGCCTCAAAGGGGGTGGCTCTGAGGAGAAGGAATGACATGTCCAGATTCGTCACAACAGGCTTACAAAGTTTGAATTGTAATGATGAAATGCCATCATTAAAAAATTATAAAATGACAAGCTTAACAGAAATCCTGGAGGAGATAGAGGAACATGTTCATCAATTAATCAATTCAATATAATAATAATAATAATAATAATAATAATAATAATAATAATAATAATAATTTATATAGCGATTTAATGTAAAGCGCTTCATATAGGGCATATTTACATACATTACTATTATTACACAATCGAAATTGGTACCCATTTATCAACCTCGGAAGGATGAACGGCTGAGTTGGCCTTGCCGGGTTTCGACCCTGTGACCTGCAGATCAAAGCAAACAAGTGTTTAACCTGCTTAGGTGGCGTGAAGCTGCCGAACTTTGAGGCCTATTATATTGCGGCGCAACTGCAATATGTGGCCAGGTGGCTTTCAGATGAAGAGACCCCCGAACATAGGCTGCTAGGGAAAGACTGTTCCCCCTTCTATCTGCGGGAGGTGATTTGGGTGACTGGCTCATGGATGAGAGAGCGTCCTAAGATGCTAGCTCTTGGCAGGAATATATGGCGGCGTGCCTGTCGGATGATTGGTGACCCCTTGCTGTGTATGCCGCAGTTCCCTCTGATCGCCCTGGCAAAGGAGGACGGGCAGCTGAGAACTATTATCCGGACGTATTGGGAGTCAGTGGGATTGATCACTATGGGCGACATCTGGCAGGATGGGACCCTGATGGAGTTCGATGAACTGGAGGCAGGGTCGGGACTACACAGGGGTCAATATGTAACATATCATAAGGTGGTCCGGGAGGTCCGGAGCACGTGGCCCGAAACTACTTTGGCCGATGAACCGGATGCCACGCTGGAGACGATGTATGACGCATCAGAGGGTGGACATGAGGTCTCTAGGTTGTACGAGATGTTGATGACAAAGGTTGGGAAGGATTTGGGGCACCTTAGACTGGAGTGGGAAGCGGAGATGGGGGCCCCGATGTCAGATGGGATGTGGGAGCGCGCCCTGGGGTACCACAAAAAGGTATCGAGGAACGCCAGGTTCAAGCAGATACAGCTCTATATTACGCACAGGGCATATATGACCCCCCTTAGAATTTCCAAATTCCTAGGTAGTGGGCGCCAGGCGTGCCCCAAGTGTAACGAAGAGAATGCGGACATGATACACATGTTCTGGGCGTGCCCAGTGATTGCAATTTACTGGGGTGAAGTGGCGCGGAGGCTGGCAGGGAGGGGTATTACACTTAAGGTGGATTCGGCTTGGGCTTGTCTGCTGGGAGGGTATCCCAGGGCGCGTAAGCTTCAACATGTTGAGAAACTTAAAGATCTGGCCTATGTGCTTGTCAAACGTAGGATAGCCATGGAGTGGAAGAAATGTCACAAGCCGCGAGTGGAGGTCTGGTGGCGGGATCTCCAAAAATGGGCGGATGCCGAAACGACAGCGTGGCAAGATGGCAGTATGGCAGGGGATGGGGAAGAAATAGGCTCTCTCGCGGCATGGAAGTTGTTGTTAGCTGAGCTGTTTGGTGCGGGATCAGCCTCGGCTGGACTTGAGAGCGATGAGGCCCCACCGCACGGAACGGACACTGAGGGCGGACACTCTACAGGCTCATAGGGGGGAGGGACGGGGATTGCAGTGCCTTACTTTTTGTTTGTTTGGTTTTGTTGTTTGAAGTGTTTTATTTATGTTTTGTTGTAATGTTGTTTGGTTGAGATAAAATAAAAATGTATTTAAAAAAAAAAAAAAACAAGTGTTTAACCTGCTTAGCCATTTTACAAGCTGCATTTATGCATCACAACCTCACCATGTATAGACTGTCTTCTGAGGGGGTTTTTCACTACCCTATTAATGAAATAACCTTGATGATTAGTATAACATTCCATTAGCTGTAGCCCTATTTCTCAAATAGCCACATCGACAGACAAACTCGGTCCCAAAGTATATCGATGGCTACAGAAGCAATAATAGTACGCTCAACGCAGATGTCAAATGAGGATTTTCTATGACTCAATAGAACAACAAAGATATTCCAATTTGACATACCCAATCCATAATGTTAGTTTTAATTGGCTTGCCCCATTTGAAACCTAAGGAACTTGCGGTGAGCCCATGGGCAGTCTCACTCCAATACTTAGAGATGGGGTACTTTGGTTACTCATTACAGCAAAAACCAGGAAGGTAGAAAGTGAATCAAGTAGTAACTGATAATGGTGATAACTGGATTTTGTGAAACTGTTCTTAGTTTTTGTTCCAGGAATAACAGCCCAGAAGACTGTGTAGAGTTCTAAGGACTTTACCCATTGTGAAAAACCAGAGTGTGTTTCACAACAGTCCATGGGGATCCCGTACTCAGGTGGCCAGGGTAAGGCCATCGCTTTTGAATCCCAACCCTGAGGGTGGACAAGCGAGGGAGGATCACATGGGTAGCGGGTCCTTCTGGAGTGGGGGAGAAGCGCCCAATGGTGAGACATGGTATCCCCCTTTTTCCACAACCCATCTCTATGGTGAGACATAGTATCCCCTATACCTGCTTATTTTATGGGAAACTACAGCTCCCATAATTCCTCCCTACTTTACATTGACAATAGTACTGTGCCGAGGAAGATGAGTAATGAGGTCAGAAAGATTACCTCCACTGACATGCATTGGCTCTGTCCCTGTAATGAGGCCAGGCAGAGTCAGGCACATACTCCTAACAATGCACACCTGCCACTTGTTAACACACTCTGTGAGAATCGAAATTGGTGCTCACAGGCATACTTGGAGCAAGGCTGGGTACGAGAAGAAACAGCTCTTTCGGGGCTGATGCGACCCAGGATGTGGAAGTTGGAAGGTCAACGGGCTGATCAGCAGTTGCACAGATCAAGGGAGAGCCGGATGAGAAATTAACGCTTTCGCGAAGCCGTAAGCGTTTCAAGATTGAAACCGAGTGAGCGGAGGAAAGAAACCTTCAAGTTGCCTGAAAGCGGCCCCGACCCTCCCGGGTGAACGGCAGAGTTGGAGAGGAGCAGAGGAGGCGTTGGTAACGGCCTTGACTGCTGCATGAATAAGATGAAAGAAGACTGACTACCAAAACCGGTGAGTTATCGAAGGCAACAAAAGCCTGGTTTGTGTTCAAAGAAAAAGTGAATGTAAACCGAAAGTTGAAGGTTGAGCGTGTGCCGATAAAACGCGAATGGAAAGGACAATTGCTGAATTGTAAAAGGAAAGGATACAAAGTAACAAGTTGAATAAGAGGAAAGCAAAGTATGTGAACGCGGAATATACCAAGAGGGCAAAGTATATGAACTTTGAAAAAGGCCAAGAGGCCAAACTAAAGAGAATAAGAACTACAAGTACCAAGAGGCATTGGTGTTACAAAATGAGGAAGATTGTGAATTGCAGAATTGTCGAAAGAGAGGTCGAAGTGGTCATGCAGAGGTTTATGTAAAATCCTTGCAATTTCGAAAGTCTTTGACGGTGAAAAGATATCTTAGAGAAAGCGTGGGGAAGGGAACCCCCACGAAGAAGAGACAGGCTCGACCCCACCAGAGGAAAGCCTGTGCAGAACTGTGAGAAATTGAGAAAGTGAATGTGAACAGAGTATTGATGACAAGGCGGGACGAGGCCAAAAGAAGTGATTGAACTACCAGAAGTTTGAAGCCCAAGACTGAAATGTTGAATTCGCACCACTAAGCCAAAGTGTGCAAGACTGATAGAACTGTGCCATCGACCTACCCTTTTTAAGAAACTCTATAGACCCAGTGGGGCTGAACGTGGGGAAGGGAGTTATTACATAAGCCATTCTGACATTTCTTTTGAGACAGTATTTTCCTTTTGTATTCCCTTAACACATTTGTCATTTTGAGAAGGAGGGCAAGTTTAGGCTTTCTTAGTATAGGCTTTTTTTTTTTTGACTAGACTGACTTGGACTTGTTTGTTAATTGGTACAGACTACTCACATTTCAGAGTTAGGGCCAGTTAGGTATTTTACCAAACAACCAAAATACTAAATAACGGTTTTTGAAACGTGTATCCATTGTGTCTGTCTACTGCTTGATACAATACCTTCCTTACCTATGGGTCAGCAGTGGGATGCAACTCAATTAAAACAAATTGGGGAACCGTAACATTTCAGAAACTAAGTGGCAGAGCCTCAAACCCTACTGTAGTTACAAAAGGTTCTATTGCATTCAACATCTGCAGTAGTAGGGAAGCATTAACTGCCCCTGGATGCTACATCAGACTAGCCCCCAAATCTGGTTTAGCTTGGAAATTCGGACTACATGCACTCACAGGAGTTATTGATCTGGATTTCAGGGGAGATGAGAAGGTGCTTTTTACACAATATTTTGACATACATCCCGGGGGTAAAATAGCACAAGGGATTCTTGAAAGGGCTCTACTTTCCCAGTTTAAAGAAAAGACAGAACAGGAGGTGACAGAGAGAGGAGATCTAGGTTTTGGAGAGGCTGATGAGACCTAACATGAAAACTAGCCATGATGATGAACCAACTGTCTTTCCAGATGTAGCTTTTGCTCAGAGAAACAATCCATTACTAGCAGAGGCTTTCTTACAAGTAATCCCGGAGTCTGAAGGCAATGCTAAAGGTTGTCCCTTCTTTTTCTTAAAACAAGGTCTGTTATATCGAAGGGAAACCTTTGGGGAAGGAACATGTAAAACCCAGTTGGTAATACCTAAAACCCATCAGAAAATAGTTTAGGAAATTGCCCACTCACATTTAACAGGGGGACATCTAGGACAAGTTAAAACCCAAGCCCATATCAATGGAAAGTTTTATTTGCCAGGAATATATGCCGATACTAAAAACTATGTGCAGACATGAGATATGTCAAACAACCAGCACAAATATTCCTCCACCTGCACCTTTAAATCCACTACCTATAATAGAGGTCCCATTCTCCCGAGTAGGGATGGACATCATTGGACCCCTTGAAACCTTTAAATTGGGCAATACATTTGTCTTAGTGATTGTTGATTATGCTACCCGGTATCCTGAGGCCTTCCCCATGAGAAATAGTACAACCCAGCAAATTTTAAAACATCTGCAATAGGGGTATAACGGTATACCGGTATACCATTATAGATACCGTGGACAGCTTAATTGAACTATAATAACCGTCATGTTGTTTATACCGGTATACCGTTTTAGGGCGTGCAGCTATTAAGTGAGCTTTTCAATCTGATTTGGAAAGGCTGTAGTAAGCAAGTGCTGTGCAGTCTAGATCTTGCACTGCAGGATGTGGCGTCTGCCAAGGGGGCCTTGTTTGGCAGACAAGAGCATAGGGAAACTGAGGCCACATTAGTAAATGCAGCTTTGATGCTGTGACCGCTCTTTCTCTGTGATCAGTAGAGTTGGGTTAAAGATCAGCCGATTTGTAGTTTTCCCACCAATTTGAAAGATGGGGAACTACCCATCCCAGATTTCAAAGGGGGGAATTAACTGGATGCCCTTCTGATGCATGTCCACAAAAAACGTTAGTTCTGTAGACTGTATGAACACTGAGCCTATCAGTGCTAGTATATAAACTCCCCCGCCCCACTGTCCTCAGTGTAGAAATTGCACATTGGCACTAGAGTTGTTGCTTCGCTTGATCTTTCACCTGCCTTGTGCATATGGCACTGGACTCAAGCAGGCATTCACTTTGAAGTATCCAGAGCAATGGGGGTGAGATATTTCTCAGGTCTATCCTCGATTTGTGACATCACCCATGAAAGAATTCTCCGTCTCAACTCACATGACAAGGGTCCTAATGCGCTCAGACCTGGGGAAAATGGTAATGATGGGGCTTTGGTGATGTGGTGGTCTAGGCCATATTTGTGCCGATATGTATTTTAACTTTGCCATTTTCAAAAAGTGTTTGTGCCACTATCTTTAAGAAGGTAAATGAACATGTATTGCAAGAATCAAGAAAGAAATCAACAGCGCCCACTGAAAGCTGTCCTGTTAGGATTACATTGTCAGTGTTGAATCCAACATGAGACCTTTATAATACACAAGGCAGTTCGTAAACAACCTATAGTGATTTGATCAATATGCAACCTTTCGGTGCGCGTGTGTTGGCTATGACATTTTGACAAAAGAAACACAATGGCATGGGCTTTCAGACCGCACATGAGTGACTTTTCTCCCTTTAATGGGGTAAAGTGTTATCAAAACAACCTTTATGACTGATCGCAGCGAGGGGTTATGATGCCCATGCCATATGGTTCCAAAATGATGCAGGTCGAGGCCGATTTTCAAAGCGATGACCTGCCCAAAATGTAACACTTCCACTAGTCACTCTTTCATTCAAGGCGATCAACGAGTGAGCGCCATGAAAGACCAAATCTACAGCCGCCTTAGATTCCTGGAGGATCAGCTAAAAATGTGCAGAGACAAGTTTCAAAATGCTAACAATTCATGACCTTTAAGAAAATATTTGTTAAGATTAGTTAACGCCACCTGATATACTGAGATAACCATGATTTTCTCTAATTTGGCAAGAAGGTTATCAGACCGCTATAAAACCAATACCGTGACACCCCTAATCTGCAGCCATTTTTGCCCGGGTCGGGTTCCCAAAAGAAATTCTAACAGATCAAGGACGAATTTTATGAGTAAGCTCATGGTAGAAGTTAAAGAGTTAGTTCATATCACTACGTTAAGAACCTCAGTTTATCATCCTCTAACAGATGGATTGGTAGAAATATTTAATAAGACCTTGAAAAGCATTCTAAGAAAATGAGTTGATGAAGGCGGGAAAGATTGGGATTGCATGATTCCATGAGCCTTGTTTGCTGGGAGAAAAACCCTAAATCATCTACTGGATTTTCCCCCTTTGAGCTGTTTTATGGCAGAGAGCCAAGGGATGTCTTGGACAAGCTCAGGGAAACCAGGAAAGAGAGGGAGGAGACCCCAATACCACGGTCTCAAACTGCAAATCGGTTACGAGAACACATGAACCTAGTCCGATCTTTAGTGCATACCCACATGGAGAAAGCAGAAGCTTTCATATGATAAAAACAAGTAAATTTAAGAAAGTTTTCAGTGGGTCAAAAAGTTCTGGTTTTCTTGCCAACCTTGGAGAATAAATTAATCTCAGAAGTGGCACGGGCCTTATGAGGTATCAGAAAAGGTGGGAACATGCAACTACAAAGTAGCCCAACCAGACAGGTGCCAAAAGACTCATCTCTACCACGTCAACCTTCTAAAGAAGTGCAAAGAAAATCCAGAGTTCTCCCACACTCCTATATTTTGTTGTTTGGCATCCCAAGAAATTGATAATGGAGAACTAATACTCCAAGTACTCCCCCATGATAAGAAAGAAAGTTTGTGAGACACCAGGGAGGGCACACAGAACTTACCACTATATACGGACACCACCGGGGAAAGTTTGTTTGTTTGTTTGTTTATTTATTTGTATAGCGCACCTGACCCAGAGGTATATGGGCGCTTGAGCATCAAGTTACAGGCAAAGGTAGGAACATTTGTACAATTGTGCAATGTAAGTATAGTTACAACATCAGTTATGACAGCAGTTATAGTAGAATTAGTGACATACATACATACGGTGCTAGTTAATTGTTAAGTAGCCAGGTGATGATCTTAGTTCTGAAAGGTTGAAATGTAGGGGTAGATTTGATGTCCGATGGGATAGTGTTTCATAATTGTGAAGCTAGAACTGGGAAACTGGATCCGCCGGCTCTTTTGAGGGAGTATTTGGGCACTGTCAGTTGTAGTGTATTAGAGGATCTGGTGGTTCTAATATTCTGTCTTAAGATGAATTTATCGGTTAAATAAGGTGGGGCCAGGTGGTAAGAGCTTTGTAGGTGAGGCAGATAGTTTTTAGGTCTATTTTTTGTTGGATGGAGAGCCATTTGCATGTGATTCTTGTGGCTGAGATGTGTTCTCTTCTGGGGATATTAAGGGCGGCACGGAGTGCATTATTTTGTAGAACTTGTAGTTTATTAACAACCGTTTTATTGGCACCTACATACAGGCTGTTGCAATAATCCAGTTTGGATTGTATAAGTGCTCTGGCTAGAGTAAGGCAATTGTTGGGGGATATCAGAGGTCTGCAGGCTCTCATTAGTTTCCCAGTGTAAGCAGTGGGTCAGGCGGTCTTATTAATTTGTTTGGCGAGGTTGGTGTTAGTGTTGAGATAGAAACCAAGAGTTTTTACACTTTTGGCAGTGGGAATGGTGTTGCCGTCAATGATGAAGCTAGAGTAGCTCGGGCTGAGATTCCGGATAGTGTTGGGTGAGCCGACAAGGAGCAGTTCAGTCTTGTCATCGTTCAGGCAGAGGCCATGAGTGGCCATCCATGCCTGAACGATGGAGAAGACTTCGCCGATCCTGTTGGCGTCCGTGTTGTGGTTGCCTGATAAAGTGAGGAGTATCTGGGTGTCATCTGCGTAGTTAGTGTAGGTGACACCCAGATGGTCCAGTTTATCGAATAGGGGCTTTGTGAATATATTATACAAGGTGGGTGAAACACACGAACCTTGTGGGACACCGCAGGTAATGGGAATAGGGTCGGCTGCTGCAATGGGTGAGAAGACTTGCATGGTCCTATTGTCCAGGAAGGATTGGATCCATGTGACCGCCGAGTGGGAGAAGTGTGCTGCCGATGATAGGTGTTTGCACAGGATTTTGTGGTCAACCAGGTCAAAGGCAGCGGAAAGGTCGAGGAGAAGCAGGATAGCAGCCCTCCCTTTATCTTTGATTTCGTCTATCTGGCTCTTGAGATCAACAAGGGCCGTTTCCGTCCCATGTTGGGGACGAAAGCCAGATTGGCGAGTACCTAGTAATCGGTTAGTTTCAAGGTAATCCTGAATTTGTAAATAGGCCACTCTGTCAAGGATCTTTAGTAAAAATGGGACAGTGGTAATGGGTCTATAATTTGTGGGTATGTCTGGGTCGAGGGTCTGTTTTTTTAGCAAGGGTAGGACCCAGGATTGTTTCAGATTACTTGGGACCATATTGTTAGAAAAAGACAAGTTTATTAATTTGGTGATGAAGGGGGAGAGATCCCTGGCAGCATCCTTGATTATCTGTGCGGGGCAGCTGTCCCCCTTGCAGTTCGAGGGTTTCAAGGATGCTATAATTTTTTGTACTTCAAGTGTGGTAACCTTTTTGAAGGTGAAGCCTGAGCTAGAGGCGGTGAGTGGGGGATGGGTGGGTCTGGAGGAGGGGTCATGAGTGAGCTGTTGCCGTTTGTTTTCAATTTTAGTTTGGAGCCCTGAGATTTTGTTGGCAAGGGCGTTCTGGATCCCTGTGCACCAAGGTTTATCCTTTGTGCAGGTATCTTCAGGAGGAGTGGGGTTTTCTAATTCCTTTAAGATGTTAAAGAGCTCTTTTGTGCTGGAGCCTGCCTGTGAGATCCTAGAATTAAGAGATTCTTTCTTAGCACGCGTGATCTCATTTTTGTAGTGGGTGGAGAAGTTGGTGAGGTTAGTTCTATTGTCTGCTGAAGGCACCGATTTCCATAGTGATTCCAGTTTGCTTTTTTGTAGTCGGAGAAGTTTGAGCTCTGGGGTGTACCATGTATTCAGGTGCGCTTTAGGTTTCCCTTTACGCATTTTTAGTGGGGCAATGGTGTCGATAGCTTTGGCCATGGAGTCATTATAGGCGTTGACCAACAAGTTTAAGTCAGTTGTGGTTGGTAGGGCGTTCAGAATGGGGGTCACCAGAGGCATTAAGGCTTCAGCTGTAATGTTGCTCTTTTTCCTAGTTTGGCAGGCCGGAGCAATAATAGGCTTTTTGTGCACTAGGTTGTTTATATTAATGTCAAGGGGGAGGAAGTGGTGATCCGTCCAGATGAGTTGTACAGGGTCCTTTAGGGTAATGTTGCAATTGAGGGCGGTAACCCAGTCAAGGATTCTGCCTTTCGAGTGGGTGGGTTTAGAGCAGAGTTGAAGGAGGCCATGCTCCTCTAATGCCGTGGCCAGGGCAGTGGCAGGGGAGTCAAGAGGGTCATTAAACCCAAGATTGAAGTCTCCCAGTATAATTATTTGTGCTGAGGGTTTGGAGCTTTCGGCTACTAGGGAGGTGATGTCTTCCTCAAAAGAGCCAGGTGGGCCCGGGGGTCTGTAGATTATGTGCATAGTGATCGTACTCTTCGGGGAGGTTTGTAGTTTAACTGTGAGGTGTTCACAAGATTTGAGTGGAGGAGAGGAGCCTAGTCTGATATCAAGTGAGGACTTGAAGATGAGGGCTACACCACCTCCTCAGGTGTTAGGTCTGTCTACTCTGAGGATAGTATAGTTGTCAGGGATGGCTAGGGTAAGGGATGGTCCCGCAGCCTCATGTAGCCAAGTTTCTGTCATAGCAAGGAAGTCTAGGTTGTTAGTCAGAATGATGTCGGCGACTTCTGTAGAATGGGCGACCAGAGATCTAACATTTAGAAGAGCTCCTTTTAGTGTATGGAGGGTCGAGATGATGGGGGTTATAGTGTACTTGTTGGTTTTGTTGGGTGGTTTAGGTGGGCGTTTGCTCATTTTGTGGTGGATTCTGGCACCAAGTCTATTGTTGCGATCGGTAGGGATAAGGGTGGTTGTTTGAGAGACAGTAAGGTCAGTCATCGTGGAGGGGCTGTGATGATGGGTGGGGCAGGGTGCTCTAGTGTCTGTTGGGTTCTGCTTGGATCTATCTGCACTCTTGTTGTTTAGGACATCGTAAAATTGTGCGTGGTCATAGGTAGGATAGGCAGATTGTGGGACCGGGAGGAAGGCTGGAGTAGTGGGCAGGAATGGTGTGGGGCAGACGATAGGGTAGTGTCTTGGGCATGCGGGTCTAGCTAGTCCATTTTTATGGGTTAAGTAGCTGTTGCCGTTGCAGAGTATATTGCTTTGCATGACACAGAAGGGGAACATGATCACGGTAAGGCAAAGTAGCATAATGTGTGTGCTAGGGGCAATGTAGTTCATTTAAAGTCTTATAGACTCCCAGAGGCAATGACAAAGATCATTATTGACGAAGTGGAGAGTATGCTCAGGGCTAAAGTTATTGAGCCTTCTTCAAGTCCTTGGTCATCTCCCATTGTACTGGTGACCAAACCAGACCAAACTTGGAGATTTTGCATAGATTTTAGGCAAGTCAACGCTATCTCAGTCTTTGATGCATATCCCATGTCTCGTATAGATGACCTGATAGACATGTTGAGGAGTGCAGTTTTCTTGTCAACATTAGATTTAACTAAGGAATACTGGCAGATTCCTTTACATGACCCAGACAAAGAAAAAATAGCCATTTCAACACCAATAGGACTTTTCCAATTCAAAGTCCTACATTTGGCTTTCACAGCGCACCAGTGCCTTTCCAAAAGCTAAGTGATGGGATTTTATTCTGATTTCTGCGTGCATATATTGCTGATATTTATAGCCAAACATGGGAAGACCATTTTTATCATCTCTACCATTATGAGAACCCTAAGAAAAGCCGGGCTGACAGCTAACGCTAGAAAATTAAAGCAAGATCAATCAGCTGTAAAATATCTAGGCTTTTTTTGTAGGAAATGGTAGCATACAGCCTCACCAAGAGAAAGTAAAAGCCGTTCTAAATACACCAACACCCAAGACCAAACGAGATCTTAGGGCATTTTTGGGTCTAATTGGATACTATCGCAGCTTTGTCCCTAATTTATCCAAAAAAACATCCCGACTGACTGACAAGCTAAAAAACACTGAACCGCAAAAGATTTTTTGGACTGATGAGGATGAAGTCTGTTATAATGGTTTAAAACAAACTTTATTTCAGAATCCTATATTGAAAGTGGCAGACTTCTCAAAAGATTTTATACTTCAGACTGATGCCTCTCTGACTGGACTGGGGGCTGTATTGTCCCGAGTAAACAACGGCTTAGAACACCCTATATTATTTTCCAGTCACAAGTTATTCCCCAAAGATAAGAACTATTCAGCGTTAGAATTAGAAGCATTAGCCATCAAATGGCCCATCCTTTACCTCAAATACTACCTCTTGGGATGAAAATGAATTCTAGTTCCTGACAACTCTCCCCTTGTCTGGATAAGTCAGTGAAAGGAATATAATCCATGTGTTATGCAATTGTTTCTGGATTTACAACCATACTGTTTCACAGTAGAACATCGTAAAGGTAAATATCAGAGCAACATGGATTTCCTGTCACAGTTCCCCTGTGAAAACAGATACGTCCACATCCCATAGGGGAAGGGTATGTGAAAAACCAGAGGGTGTTTCACAACCTAGTCCCTGGGGATCCCATACTCAGGTGGCCAGAGAAAGGCCATCGCTGTTGGATCCCGACCCTGGGGGTGGACAAGCGAGGGAAGATCACCTGAATAGGGGGTACTCAGGGAGTAGGGGAGAAGAACCCAATGGTGAGACATGGGATCCCCCTTTTTCTACAACCCATCTAACCCCGCCCCCTGCTTATTTTATGGGAAACTACAGCTCCCATAATTTCTCCCCACTTCACATTGACAATAGTACTGAGCCGAGGAAGATGAGGAATGAGGTCAGAAAGATTACCTCAACTGACTTACATTGACTCTGTCCCTGTAATGAGGCCAGGCAGAGTCAGGCACGTAGTCCTAACAATGCACACCTGCCACTTGTTAAAACTCCCTGTGAGAATAAAGGTGGCGCGCACAGGCACACTGGGAGTGAGGTTGGGTACGAGAAGGAACAGCTCTTTCGGGGCTGATCAGAACCAGGCTGTGGAAATAGGAAGGCCAAAGGGCTGATCGGCAGTTGCACGGATCAAGAGAGCCAGGCGAGAAATCCACACTTTCGGGAAGCTGTAAGCGTTCCAAGACTGAAACCGAGTGAGCCGAGGAAAGAAACCTACAGGTTGCCTGAAAGCAGCCCGTGACCCTCCCAAGTGAACGGCAGAGTTGAGGAGGAGCAGAGGAGGTGTTGGTAACGGCATTGACTGCTGCATGAATAAGAGGAAAGAAGACTAATTAACACGACCAGTGAGTTATCGAAGGCAACAAAAGCCTGGTTTGTTTTAAAAGCAAAAGTGAACCTAAACCGAAAGTTGAAGGTTGCGCGTGTGCTGATAAAACACAAATGGAAAGGACAATTACTGAATTGTAAGAGGAAAGGATACAAAGTAGCAGAGTGGTCCTGCGAGGCGAAGTCGCACATTCGAAAGTCTCCATGAAATGTTATGAACGATGAAAGATATTACAGCGGAAACCAAAACAAAGAAGTAACCGCGATAGGGAAAGAGAGTTCAATAAGAGGAAAGCGAAGTATGTGATCTCTGAATATGACAAGAGGGCAAAGTATATGAACTTTCAAAAAGGCCATGAGGGCAAACTAAAGAGAATAAGAACTACAAATACCAAGAGGCATTGGTGTTACAAGATGTAAAATCCTTGCAGTTTCAAAAGTCTTCGACAGTGAAAAGAGAAAACGTGGGGAAGGGAACACCCACGATGAAGATACAGGCTCGAGCCTGGCAGAGGGAAGCCGTTGCAGATTGATCTTCAGAAGTCATTGTGTTTAGTAGGACTAACCTTAGACATTATTAATTAATAGCAAAGACAGAGGTTTTAATTTATTCATAGGATAGTCCTAGAATTTATGAACTGTATGGGCTTTGCTATGTTTATCGTTTAAGTGTCATGAATTAGATGGCATAGTTCAGACAGAGATATATATGGTGGACCAGCATTTGTATGAATGATACATTTGTCCACTCGATGCACCCTGGTCTTCGCGTTTCTGTTATCTGAATGTAACATTTGATTCAGCCGGAGGACGTTTCGAGATGTGGAGAAAGCACAGAAACCTGTTGGGGTTGCTATATTTTCTTCCCTGAGAGGGAACTGTGTCACTTCTAGGGTTTTGTTTGTGCCAGACAACTATCATGTTGGCCTGATGTTTGAAGTGCTTTGCATATCAATTCTGGTAATTTTGTCAGATACTGATGTGTAGATAAGTAATCTTAGGTCATCGGATATTGGTGGAATACAAGAAAGCTTGTATTTGATTAGTAATATTTTGATGATTTATATGCATGATTACCTTACTAACTAAATGTTATGTCATAATTCAGCCTTTTATGGGTCACAAATCACCTTGCATAGTTTTGTGAACTGGTCCAGAGTTTGTTTGATATATTTGGCAAAACACCTAAAACATTTTGACAATACTAGATTCAAGCTCAATTAATCCAATTTATACAAGGCCAAATATTGAATCATGGCCTTATAGAGGCATACCAGAAGGACAATTGACTCCACCCGAAAAAGTGGGATTGAAACAAATAATCTACCTGGCCCTATTGGTGTAGTCCTAAAAATGCCCTTTCCTCCAAGCTGTAGCCTGGTAAATAAAAGGTCTAAGTATTTAAAATAGTTAACTCTTTCAAATGATTGACCACAATAAGACCATTTACAAGTTGGTTTGCACCACCCAACAACTAAATGTTTACATTTAGAGATGTTAACCACCACAGTATTTTCTTAAGGATACACCAATGTACCATTAAGATTGCTCGACACTGTGATGAATCGAGGGTATTAGCCCATTCTCCCCAAGAGGGAGTCCCACCCTTTGAAGTTAGGGAGATGAACCCACTCTGCAAGAGCCTCCCTATGGGTCTGGGCAAGTGGGACCTCACTGGAGAGACTCCCCTTAGGGGACAAGGACTAGACCATCCTCCATGGTAGCATATCCAGGACTATCAGTTATGAAGAACATTATAAGAGCCAGAGACTTGGCTGGAGATAAAACTAAAATACCCCATTATGACCATGGAGGAGGATCTGTCTCCTTAAGAAGAGACGTACATTTAACGGAGACGAGGAGGCTGAACGGGGACAGCATGCCGAGTAGAGGCGAAGCACCGAGCCAGACAGAAGAGTGGAAATAGGGGAAGCGCCCTGACGACATGAGGACGGGAGGAGGCAGAGCCGTGGAGAGTCGCGGACCCCTCGACTTTCAGAAGATTCCTCAGCAGCAGGGGGCAACACTCGAGGCATGGCGAGAAGGGGATCCTTATCCCTGAGGTAGTGTAAAAAAACGATGATTTTGTTGTGGGGCATGCCGAAACCACCCACAAGGGGAGTCCATGAGACACCCTACGATATGCATCCAGACCGAATCGCAATGAGAAAGAGGACCGAGGGCAGGACACCAACAACAATGAGAAGCATTAACCCCGAGCAGAGGGAGAGAACCCAAGCGAGTGCCGAGCCCAATAGCATTCCCTTGCAGATACAGGGTGAACGGGAGAACCAGGAGGCTGTCGGGGCATCGTTATAGAGCAGGAGGAACTTGTCCCAGTGAAATTAATGAGATACTAAAGACAAAGCCATTTAAGTGGATCTGTGTGACTGTAGTAAATAGAATAACGAATAAGCCTGAAAGAGGAAGTATTAAGAACGTATTATATAACAGCAAATATTGCAATGGGATGCACTACTAATATATATATGGGATACATTACTCACCGTAATCGTATTTCTGATGCTTGTATCTGCTTAGAGTCACATGCTGTGCATAGGCCGACATCTAGTGCAAGCTGCAGAGTATTACAGTTTGTTTTTTGAAACTCGAAAATGGGCGTCGACCCAGGGCGTGCCAGTAATACTATCCCTAGTGTGACGTCCACTGTACCCAAGATCCCTCACGCGTCTAGGATCCTCAGATTGTGTTTTTTCTGACATGAGGTAGCATGAGGAGTATCGCGAGTACAGATAATCCAAGCAGATAGACAGAAAGGTAAGACTACAAGCAATCATGCGCCTTCTCTCAGAGGGGAGGAAGGGTGGGTCGCATGTGAATCTAAGCAGATACAAGCATCAGAAATACGATTACGGTGAGTGATGTATCCCTTCTGAGGCTTGTGGAATCTGCTTAGATCACATGCTGTGCATAGATTAGCGAGCAGTACCTGAAGAAGGAGGTGGGATGTGAGACGGGTCATGAGCAAATAAGTGTCTTAGAACCGCTTGTCCCACTTGTGTATCTGCCTTGGAATGGGTGTCAATGCAGTAATGCTGAGTAAAAGTGTGAATTGAGCTCCAAGTAGCTGCTTTGCAAATGGTGTCAAGGGGTACATTTGCAATGAAAGCCAGAGTGGCCCCAATGCCTCTAGTAGAGTGGGCTCTTGGCGTGAAAGGCAGAGTTCTTTCAGAGAGTGAGTAACACAGCTGGATACAGTTAATAATCCACTTCGAGATGGCACCTTTAGAGACGCGATCCCCCTCTCTGCCTGTAGCTACGGAGACAAACAGTTGATCTGTTTTTCTTAGCGGTCTGGTTTTATTTACATAGTAGAGGACCGCCCTACGCACATCTACGGTGTGTAGTTTCACCTCAGCCGAGCTTTGCGGGTCCTGGAAGAAAGCCGGAAGCTCGATGGACTGGTTTACATGGAATTTAGATATAAATTTAGGTGAGAACCCAGGGTGTGTGCTTAAAACCAGTTTGTCTTTATGGACAGTAAAGAAGGGATCCTGCACTGACAGAGCCTGAATTTCACTGACCCTTCTTATAGAAGTGATAGCTACTAAGAAGGCCGTTTTATAAGTCAGGTGTTTGAGACTGCTTTTATGCATGGGTTCGAAAGGGGGGCCCATGAGCTTGGCTAGCACCACATTAAGGTCCCACCCTGGTGGTGGGTTTGAAATAGGAGGGTGAAGTCTCTTTACTCCTTCCATGAAGGCTTTAACTACTGGTACTTTCCACCACGAAACCTTGCTATGGGAAGTTGTGTAAGCCGACAGGGCTGCCAGGTGTACTTTCAGTGAGTTAAAAACCAATCCTGCATCTAGCAGGTGGAGCATGTATGTAACTATAGTGGAAGGAGTGCAATCAACCGGGTTGATTTGTCTACTCTGGCACCAGATAACAAACCTCTTCCACTTGTCAAAGTAACAGTGCCTTGTGTTTGGTTTCCTAGATTCCTTTAGGATGTCCATACATCTCTGTGGCAAATTGAGATGTCCAAACTCTATGACCTCAGGAGCCATGCTGCCAGGTTCATTGAGTTGGGTTGCTGGTGCACTGTTTGACCTTGGTGCTGGGACAGTAGGTTGTACAAGGCTGGAAGTTTGATGGGCTCGCACACCGCCATCCTGCGTAGGTGTGGGAACCACGGTTGTCTTGCCCACACGGGAGCAACTACGACTCTCTGTTCATCTTGTTCACCACTTTCCTGATGAGAGGAGTTGGTGGAAAAGCGAACGCAAACATCCCTGACCAGCTCATCCACAGGGCGTTCCCCTGGGAGTCTGGTTGGGGGAACCTGGATGCAAATCCTGGGCATTGTCTGTTTTCGCTTGCGGCAAATAAGTCTATAGTGGGGAAACCTCACTGAGAGAAGATATCTTCTACGACCTCTCTGCGTAGAACCCATTTGTGTTCCTCTGTGAGGGAGTCTCTGCTCAGAGCATCCGCTAGGGAATTGAGCTCCCCTGGAACATGTCGTGATGACAGGAAGATGTTCCGTCTGAGTGCCCATATCCAGATTTTCTGGGCAAGCTTGGACAGATTTGGCGAGCGAGTCCCTCCTTGCTTGTTCAGGTAGAACATGGCTGTTGTGCTGTCCGTCCGGATTTGCACTGACAGGTTTAGTAGGTGGGGCTCGAACGCCTGAAGCGCTCTGAATACTGCCAGAAGCTCTAGCAGGTTGATGTGATTCTTGGCCACTGAGTGAGACCAGAGACCCTGAGCTGTCTGGTGGAGATGGTGAGCTCCCCACCCCGTCAGACATGCATCTGTAGTGACTACTGCCTGTACTTCGGGATCGTAAAAGGGTTTCCCCTGTGCGAGATTCTCTCTTGTCCACCAGTGAAGGCTTTGTACCAGTGTTGGCGAAACGACCACTAGATCGTCCCACTGACCACTTGCCTGAGACCACTGTTTCTCCAACCATTCCTGCATGGGACGCATGCGCAGGCGCGCGTGGGGGACCAGGTAAATACATGACGCCATCATGCCCAGTAAACGCATTGCTTTGCGTACCGTTATTTGTTGACCGGACTGATAATGCGGAATTTGCAGTAGTATATTCCGAATTCTTTCTTCTGAAGGAAAGGTCAACCCCTCTTGAGTATCTAGGATTGCACCTAGGAATTGTTTGGAGGTGGTTGGCACAAGGCTTGACTTTTTCTCATTGATTGAGAAGCCTAACTCGTGGAGGAGGTCGATAGTCCTTTGAATGTTTATCCTGCAAATTCCTGGGGTTTCCCCCGTTATGAGCCAGTCGTCCAGATAAGGGTACACTGGGATTGCCTCCCTGCGTAGGTGTGCAGCCGCCACCGCCAGTACCTTGGTGAATACCCTTGGTGCCGAAGCTATCCCGAAGGGCAGTACCTTGAATTGGTAGTGTCGACTGTCCACCTTGAAGCGCAAATACTTTCTGTGCGCTGGGAACATGGAAATATGAAAATAAGCATCTTTCATATCCAAGGTTGCCATGTAATCCCCCTTTTTTAGGAGGGGGATTACCTCTTGTAGCGTGGTCATACGAAACTTTTGGGGCTTGACATACTTGTTGGCAGGCCGTAAGTCCAATACTGGGCGCATTGTCAAATCTTTCTTTGGCACAAGGAAGTAAGTTGAATAAATACCCTTGTTTACCTGGTGTCCCGGGACGAGTTCTATTGTGTCCTTTTCTAGCAGCAGGCGATCTCCTCGAGGAGAATCTTCTGATGTTCTAAAGAGTGTACTCTTTGTCGTGGAGGATGGTTCCAGGGACGCTGCAGTAGCTCTATACAATATCCTGTGGATACTGTTGACAGCACCCATCTGACTGATATGATCCCTTCCCAAGCCTGGGTGAAGTTGGAAATGCATCCCCCTACTGGGGTTGCGTGAGAAGGAACCCTGAACTGAGCGTCAATGCTTTGGTGGAGGCGTGCCGCCTCCCTTGCTGGGGCTGCCTCTGCCTTTACCACAACCTCTCCTATTACCCCTGCCGTAACCCTGGGTAGACTGTTGGTTGTTGTTCCACTGTGTACCCTGCCCCTGGGAATTATTAGATCCTCTCTGGGAATTTTGGCCGCGTGGGCGACGAAAATTACTATTCCCTCTCTGGTTAGGGGGTTTATTGGTTAACTGGCCAAGGGACTTGAGTGTTTCGTATTCGTCCTTGGCATTCTTCAGTGCGTCTTCGACCGCCTTACCAAACAACAGATCGGTTTCCACCGGTTTGTCCAACAATGATGCCTGGGTTTCTGCCTTAAAACCAGACTGCCGTAACCACGCATGTCTTTTAATAACAATGCCTTCTGCTATCAATCTGCCTGCGTTGTCCGCGGCGTCGAAGGTTGCTTTCAAAATGCAACCAGACACGGCTCTACCCTCTGCGGAAATCCGAGCTAACTGGCCCTTTAAAGGTTCAGGAGCAGAGACTATGAGTGCCGCGACTTCTTCCCACTGATGGCAGTTGCAGCTGGCCAACAGGGTGGTGGAGTTTGCAATCCTTGCTTGATAGGCAGACGTTGAGGCTACTTTCCTGCCGAAACCGTATAGTTTTTTGCTCTCCTTGTCGGGAAGAGCTTCGGACGATGACAAGGGTGTTCCAGCCCTCTTACGAGTGTTGGTGACAACTAGGGAGTCTGGCTTCAGATGTCCTCTTATATAGAGAGGGTCAGACTGGGCCGCCCTGAAAAGTTTTTCAACCCTGGGATTGACTGCTCTGGTGAGGTTCGGGTTCACCAGGGATGGGTCTATTCTTCGCTGAATGGACTTAAGGATAGGTATGGTCTGGGCAACAGGCCTCCTTTCTCCCACTAACTCTTCTGCGAAGTCCCTCTCCTCCTGGACACCGTGGGTGTCAATATGGAAATGTTCTGCTGCG
Source organism: Ambystoma mexicanum (assembly GCF_040938575.1). Classification (NCBI taxonomy): domain Eukaryota; kingdom Metazoa; phylum Chordata; class Amphibia; order Caudata; family Ambystomatidae; genus Ambystoma; species Ambystoma mexicanum. Next base: position 662,526,911 of record NC_090935.1, on the reverse strand, counting down.
CGTGCGAGAACCTCGTTTAGGAGGGGTTGGTTATCGACCGGGGAGTCGGTAACCGGGGCTTCGTTCTCTACCGTGGAATCTACTCTGTATGTTTACGGGTCTTCCTCTTCCTCTTCCTGGTCCTCATCATCCCCATAGTAGACCGTCCCGGTTTGCTCTTCTACCATGCCAAATTCTTGGTCCTCACCAAAGGAAGCCTCTCCTTGATATAGTGAGTATGGTCTTGAGTATGGTTGTACCTCGAAGGGGTCTGACCTCATGGGTGTTTCAAACCGGGGCTTTTTACTCGGGGGGGGATAGGATCATTAGAGCCTGAGGGTGTAGCCCCTTGTGGATCACACGAGAGGAAATGTTCTGGATTTTTATCATAAAAATCAGCCAAAGAAGACATCCTTGACATGACCCTATCTATGTCTTCACTCGACCATTTTCTGGAACTGGGAATGACTCTCTCAGCAAGTCTATGAGATTTGTCTTGAGTAGATTTGCTGGTTTTAGACATATCAGTAGACCTGGTTTTGTCTGTCTGTTTAGGGGAATGGTGTGTTTCACAGGTGTGGAAGAGTGCAAAGGCTGCTTCTTCTGCTGTTTTCCCCCCTCCCCGTGAGTGGAAAAATGTTTTCCCTGTCCTTTAGTGGCTCCGGAGGTTTTCGACGCCTGGCGTCGAGGATCGGGGGTGGGGTCCCTGTCCTTCGAGCGTGGGGCCTCGCTGATTTTGACTGCGGGCTCCGACTACTGGAGCGCGGCCTGGGGGTGGAAGTCGTCTTCGTCTCCCGACGATCGAACTTCTGTTAGCCTAGGGAGCGAGGCACTCTTGGCAAGAGTGCATGATTGCCTGGAGTCATGCGGCGATCTTGATCGTGAGCGCCCAGAGGACACCGAATCGGACCGTTCTGTTTGTGCCTCTTTCCGAGAACTCGACGTTGTCGAGTCTCGGTTGGACTTCGTGTGTTTAGTGTGTGTAGTGAGTGAAGCGCTTGTGTCGCCGGGGGTCTTCCCCATAGCCGCCCTGCCGGACGACCTTCTGAGGTCGGGGACCTGCGCTCGGCTGTCTTTCGACGCCGTAATGCCCTCGCCTTCCGAAAGTAGGGCGTTGCTGCCGTCGCTGAAGGCGCCCTCCGCTGCCATGGCCGCCTGCCTGGCGTGGTGGGCCCAACGCTTCGTCAAACGGTCCTTAAGTGTCTTAGGTTTAAACCTACTACACGCTCTGCAGTTCGCTTCGGGGTGGTCCCTCGGCAAGCAGAGGCCTTCCGAGGCCCAAATCCGTCTTGCAGCAGCCGATGGTCGATTTCTTCTCCAGCCGGCGTCGAGTGTCGAAGTTCGACGTTGGGGTGGGGAAGGATTTCAATAGATTATTATTTTAAATTTTTAGCAAAAGTATGGCTAAGGCCAGGAGACTCCGCAAAATGCTTCCGACCAGTATGGCGGAAAAAAACAATCTGAGGATCCTAGACGCGTGAGGGATCTTGGGTACAGTGGACGTCACACTAGGGATAGTATTACTGGCACGCCCTGTGTCAACGCCCATTTTCGAGTTTCGAAAAACAAACTGTAATACTCCGCAGCTTCCACTAGATGTCGGCCTATGCACAGCATGTGATCTAAGCAGATTCCACAAGCCTCAGAAATATTGATATCAAATGTATTCATCAATAGATAATACTTCAATAAACTTCATGTGCCCTGGGTGGTCCCCAAATACTGGGACAAAGATAATCACGAAAAAAAAACTGCCTGTCAACAAATTGACAAGTTACTCAGTCACTCCAATGGGGCAGATACTGAACTACCCCTAATAAATTTCACAAAATAAATGTTAATGAAGCTCAAAGATATGTTCTCATATGTGTTCATAACAAAACAATTAATGTAAGTCAAAATGTTTTCACTGTATCCCAATTAAAGTAAAAATCATGTTAAAAAAAAACAATTTCAACTCAACAAAGAAGAAAAAAGAAACACAGATAAATAAATAATGGTAATCTCATGAATTTATCAATATTAGGCACTCAAATGTTGCCATTCATCAACATAATCTATTGCATCTTGTTAGAAAACAATTCTATGCTTGTATCAGAGCAACACAGCATCAATAAAGGTGGTATAACATTGATTAAGGAACTCTTCTACAGGCTATACACTACACGTTTCGGGTGAAACGCCCCTTCTTCAGGTGTGGGTGTTATCCTTTTCAATATCTAGTGAAGTAAAAGATGGAACAAGTTACTTACCTGTAACTGTTGTTCTCCAGCATGGGTCTGGCATGGATTCACATGCTCATGAATATTCCCCGTCATCAGGCTGGGAATCCTCGGTAAAGAAAAAACCAGTATCAGTTTCGTTTCTGATCTGTCTTTCGTAGTAGTAACCAATCACTGGTCTCTGCGTCATACTGACCACAGCCAATGACTGCCCTCTACCTAAGCACTGCCTCTGGCAGCCATCTTCAGATTTTTACCGCACGTTCATGTGTTGGGATCCTCGTGCTATTGCTCTCGAGCGTTAGTGCTATTTTTTCACGTTTTTTGCTCAAAAACTTCGTTTTTTCGGTCAAAAGAGCCTCAAGCTCCACCGACTCTCCATCCGATCAACGGGGACCCGTGTCAAATTCGTCTGCGCCCCTCAAGGGTGAAGATTTCGTCGAGCTATGCTTTGGAGGACTCCAGAAGCTTCTCAGGCCCGGACATGGCCCAGGAGAAGGGAAGCTCGACGCCCGGAAAGCTGTTCAGGGTCTGCCCTGGATGCCAGCTGCAGAACGTCTTTAAGGAGGACGAACACTCCTTTTGTCTCTACTGCTTACATGAGGACAAGACGCACGTGGAGAAGGACTGTGCGTTTTGCGGCAATATGTCGGAGCGGACCATGAAGGACCGCAATCAACGTCTCGCCAACTGGCTGGAAGGGAAGAGCCCGTCAGGCGAGAAGAAGAGGAAGAAATCCGAGCGGTCTTCTAAGACCTTTGAGGACGTCCCGGCGACAGGGGTCCAACACAAGGCCAAGCACCGCGGGTCCGCTGGCACCGGGAGCATCGAACGGTCGGGCTCTACGGCCGCCAGGCAGGGCGCACCCTGCCCGGCACCTTCAACTACGAGCCAATGCTCTGGGTCGGGTAAGAGGAAGGGTGAGCACCCGGCGAAGCTCCTGGAGAGTCCCCGGTCGAGCTCGAAGGCCCCATCGGAGGGGGAGCGAGGCAGTGTCCCCCCCCTCAAGGATAAGGCGGTGAGCGCACCTAAGGTGGTGAAGGCCTTAATCCATCCGGCCAAGCCCTCTATCGATACTGTCGCGGCGACCCTGGCTCAGCCTGTGGAGGCTACACCAGTGGTGGCGACCTCGGGGCTCAGAGTCTCCCTGCCACCTCGGAGGGAGTCCTTTTTTGTGCCCATCGATAGGACCCCCGTGAAATCCCCGGCGGGGAAGAAAAAGGGGGGGCAGGGCGTCGTCGTAGATTCGGCTTCAACCTCGGAGGAAGAGCTGATCGAGGTCTTAAGCCACGGCCTTGGCGTGGAAGAAGACCGGCCCGTCGGGATGGATCCCGACGCGGGTGACGACGACATGTGCCGACGGGGCCCCTGATCGCCCGTCGGATTCCCCTCTGCCAGCGCCGCAAGACAACTCGGCGGCCATTTTGTTGGCTATACAGTCCTTATGCTCAGAGATAAGGACGAGACTACCGTTGCCGACGGAGGAACCTCTCCTGTCGGGGGATCCTGAACCGGGACCTTCTGGCGTTCCCCCGCCCAAGAAAAGAAGGATTCACCCTCCACCTCCTTTTCAGCCGTCGCGCACCGTCCAGCCCTCCTCCCCGTCCACCCGAGGGATGATACGGGGACTGACACGGCAGCGACGGGTATGGACGACGAGGTATACGACGAGGATCTACCGTCGTCACCTCCCACCAGGGTTTCTCCACCCGACGAGATTGGTTCGTTCCACTCCATGATCTCCAGGGCATCCGAGCTTTTCCAACTCTGCCCTGAGGAGAAGAAAAAGGAAGGATTCCTTTATCAACGGCGCGAGGCCAAGAGGAAGACGGTCCTCGCGGTGCCTCTACTGGACGACATTTGGGATGAGGGCCTCGCCCTCCTCAAGAACCCTTCCACTACGCCAGCTAGAAGAGACCGGTACGAGAACAAGTACCGGGTCCCGGACGCGGCCCCCCTGTGCCTCTGGGCGCAGCCTACCCCGGACTCCGTCGTCTCCGCGGCGGCCAGGAAGAAAGCGGGGGGGGGGTGCGGCCTCCACATCGACTTCCCCACCGGACGGCGAGGGAAAGAAATTGGACACTATGGGACGCAGGGTCATCTCGTCTGCAGCGACGACGATTAAAGCGGCCAACGCCTTGGCTATCGTGGCCCGCTACGACAGGGAGCTATGGTACAAACTGGCTCCCCTGCTGGACTTCCTACCGGACGACAAGAGGGCGGATGCCCTGGAGATCCTACAGGAAGGTGAGGTGGCGTCGGACCACGGCGTCACTATTGCGACGGACATCGCCGACACTGGGTTTCGCCAGTTGGGCAACGGCGTGTGCCTTAGGCGGCGTGGATGGCTGGACATGCCGTTCGATGGGAACAACCTGTTTGGGAAAACAGTGGACGATTCCCTTCAGGCCATTAAAGCGGACACTGAGACGGCGCGGGCCCTTGGGGTTCTGCAGCAATGACGGACACCCTTTCGGAGCAGCGGAGGCAAGGGCGCCTCCAAAGGTTCCGGCGGCGGTTTCTCCACCTACCGTCAAGCGGCCCGCTCGTCGTCTCAGGAGGCCTACAGAGGACGAGGCAAGTCTGGCGGATTCCGCCGTCGTCGCCAGGGAGGTCAAGGCGGCAAAGCCTCGTCGAAACAGGATTGAACCGACCGTGGGGTCGGGCCCCCACCGATGCACCCCGGTGGGAGGCCGGCTGGCGAGCTTCGTCAGCGTGTGGGAGTCCATCTCCACCGACCGTTGGGTGCTGGACGCCTTAGCCCGGGGCCACGCGCTCGAGTTTCAAAGAAGGTGCCCGCGTGTCCCCCCTGTGGCCAGAAAAGAGCTTCACGTCCCTCAGCTTCTCCTGGAGGTAAGGGCGATGCTCAGGAAGGGCGCCATCGAACTCGTCCCAAAGAGGCTTCGGGGCTCCGGAGTTTACTCGAGATACTTCCTCGTGAAGAAGAAGACGGGAGGATGGCGCCCCATCCTAGACCTGCGACGTCTGAACAAATTCATCAAGGCGCAGAAGTTCCGGATGGTCACCCTCCAGCACGTCCTGGGTCAGCTGGAGGAAGGAGAATTCCTGTCGTCGTTGGATTTGGAGGATGCCTACTTCCATATTCCCATCCTAAAGGGGCACCGAAAATTCCTCAGGTTTGTGGTCCAAGGGCGTCACTACCAGTTCAAAGCCCTCCCCTTCGGACTACGGTCGGCACCCAGGGTATTCACCAAGTGCCTTGCACCGGTGGCGGTGCAACTGCGCCGCGAGGGGATCCACGTCTACCCCTACCTGGACGACTGGCTCATCCGGGCCAAGACGAGGGAGCTCGCCGTGGAGCACACGGCAAGGACCGTCCAACTTCTCACGGACCTGGGATTCTCCGTGAACTACGCCAAGTCCCACCTGGTACCCGCGCAAAACGCACTGTTTCTGGGAGCGAAGCTCGACACAGTGTCCCTTCTGGCCTCCCCGACGGAGGAAAGGACCAGGTCCATCCTGGGCAAGGTACAGCGGATGTTGGCTTCCGACGCGGCCAAGGTGAGGTCCATCAAGTCCCTCCTCGGAATGATGTCTTCTTGCATCTACCTCATTCCCATGTGCAGGCTCCGGATGCGCCCGTTGCAGGAGTTCCTGGACGCGCGCTGGATCCAAACGACGGGCGGCTTCGAGGAGAGGATCACACTCGACGAGAGTTTCCGCCGCGCGGTCCGGTGGTGGGGCACCCGCGCGCATCTGACGGCGGGCATGGACTTCCAGACCCCAGACCACCAGGAGACAGTGACCACGGATGCCTCCCTGGAAGGGTGGGGAGCGCACACCGAAAATCTACACGCGAGAGGCCTTTGGCTCCCGACGGAGAAGTCCCTCCATATCAACGTCCTGGAGCTCCGTGCAGTGTTCTGGGCCCTCAGGTCCTTCCTTCCGTCCCTCAAGGGCAAGGTGGTGAGGATCTTCACCGACAACACCACCACCATGTTTTACATCAAGAAAACAGGGCGGAACCAGGTCCCCAGCACTGTCCAAGGAGGCGCAGGACCTGTGGCATTGGGCTGTCGCCCAAAGGATGTTTCTGGTGCCGTTTCATCTGGCAGGGATAAAAAACACCATCGCCGACTCACTCAGCATGGAGCTGCGCTTGTGCCACGAGTGGGAACTACGGCAGGATCTAGTGGATCGCCTCTTCCGACGGTGGGGCACACCCCAGATCGACTTGTTCGCGACGGCGACGAACTCCAAGTGCCGGAGGTTCGCCAGCAGGTTTCCCCAGGCGAGGAGCATGGCCGATGCTTTCTCGTTCCCCTGGGAGGGCATGTTCCTCTACGCGTTCCCTCCTTTGCCACTGCTAATCCGGCTCGTCAACCAGCTCAAGAGGTCACGGTGCAGGATGACCCTCATCGCACCTGCGTGGCCGAGGCAGATATGGTTCCCGGACCTTCTGGACTTGTCAACGTACCCGCCAATCAAGCTGCCGGTGGACGCGGATCTACGCTCCAGGGAAGGAGGCGCCATCCTCCACCACGACCCGAAATCGCTGAACTTGCAGGCCTGGCTCCTGCAGCGTTAGAGTTTGGAGGATACGACATACCGGCCGACTGCAGAGAGGTTCTTGCAAAGGCCAGGGCGTCCTCGACTCTTAAATGCTACGGACACAAATGGAAGAGGTTCTCTGTCTGGTGCCACGCACAGAAGATTAACCCTCTACGGATTACGGCTCCCCAGGTACTGCCGTACCTGCTGACGCTGGCCAAAGCTGGACTGGCACACGCGTCCATCAAGATTCATCTTTCTGCGATCTCCCGATACACCAGAACCACGGGGCGGACGTCCTTGTGGTCTCATCGTCTGGTGAAAGAGTTCATGAAGGGACTGTTCAGATCGTTCCCGCCGGTGAAGGCTCCGGCCCCGGCATGGGAGCTCAACGTGGTGCTGACCAAGCTCATGGGACCTCCGTTCGAGCCTTTGCACTCGGCCCCGTTGAAGTTTCTGTCGTGGAAAACAGCGTTTCTTGTGGCCATCACCTCCGCACGACGGGTGGGAGAGATCCAGGCCCTTTCCTGCAAGGCCCCGTACTTGACTTTTCACGACACAAGGGTAGTGCTCAGGACGCACCCCTCCTTCATGCCCAAGGTACCGTCGGACTTCCATCTCAACGAACCCTTGGTGTTGCCTGTGTTCTTCCCGTCGCCTTCGTCGCCGGCTGAGAGGACTTTGCACTCGCTGGATGTGGCTAGAGCGCTGAAGTTCTACGTGGACCGCACAAAGTGTTTTCGGAAGACGTCACAACTCTTTGTGAACTTTGGACCTGTCAATCAGGGGAAGGCTCTCTCGAAGGCTTCCATTTCCAGATGGCTCTCCGGCTGTATCATGTACTGTCATCGGTTGGCAAACCGACCGCTGCCTGGCCGTCCGAGAGCCCATTCCACCAGAGCGATCGCAGCTACCACGGCGTTCCTTTCTGGTGTGCCCCTGCTGGACATATGTAGGGCTGCTACGTGGAGGTCGACGCACACCTTCACGAAATTCTACTGCGTCGATCGGGATTCCAGGGAGGAGTCCAGGGTCGGCCAAGCAGTGCTGCGCAACCTGTTCGCCTGAGGTGAGCCTGGTGAGGAGGTAAGATGCTTAATGTTGAGTTTGATGTAATGCTTAATGTTGAGCCTTTGCCACCTCCCGTGGTTGTGCATGTGTGTACTGCTATGTATTCTTTATTCATGAGCATGTGAATCCATGCCAGACCCCATGCTGGAGAAGGAACAAGTTACTTACCTGTAACTGTTGTTCTCCAGCATGGGTCTGGCATGGATTCACATGCGAACCCTCCCGCCTACCCCTCTGCGGCTCTTCACTTGGTCATACTGCCACTTCACGTGCTCCCAAATATGAAGATGGCTGCCAGAGGCGGTGCTTAGTAGAGGGCAGTCATTGGCTGTGGTCAGTATGACGCAGAGACCAGTGATTGGTTACTACTACGAAAGACAGATCAGAAACGAAACTGATACTGTTTTTTTCTTTACCGAGGATTCCCAGCCTGACGACGGGGAATATTCATGAGCATGTGAATCCATGCCAGACCCCATGCTGGAGAAAGAGGATAAAAGGTAAGACTTGAACCCATATCTAGGTTGCATTATTTATTAAAGTTAATTAAATAGGAGAGGCACTGACCTGTTTTCACAAGTATCACAAGTAATACTCCATTTCAGGAGCTGAAAAAAGGAAATACATCACCCTGTTTAATTATTCTTCTAATTCCAGGCATAAACTAACCTCATATCTTTCGCGTTTGTTCCAATAACGAATGTTGCACTTGATCATTAAGGAACCTTCAATTCATTGAACTCATCTGAAAATGAAAGGGACATATTGTCCAAATTATAGAGCGATTCTATTTATCATCCAATGCTCGCCTATTTTGTTTTAGTACTTGCTTATCACTACTAGATGATTATCGTCAGCGCAGGAAAAGGGAGAGGGCTGTAAAGTCAGCCTCCTTTCCGTGTCAGGTGATGACTTTGTTGGAAAGTATCTGTAAGAAATGTAGTTGACCTCATCAATATTTTTTTCAAATATTTTCAGATTATCAGATGTTTGATATTGTGGCAAATCAGAAAGATGGTTCATGTGGTTTTATTACAGAGAAATTATAAGGCCTAACTGTCCCCATCACTATGGGTGGTCCCCATCTATATTACTACCTAAGGTGCTCGTCAGTCATTTGTGAATGTCCAGAGGAATAAGCCTGCTGTCCAAACTAACCTAACTGACCCCCGACTATGATAACTAACCTAGGTCAGGAGAATGGTTCCCTTTTCCTGGGGGTACATCGGGTACCAGTTTTAGGATTACTTCTTAATATATAATCTTCAAATAGTCTTTTGCTATTTCTTGTATCAGTCTTTGAAACTCTTCAAGTAGGCTATTAGCATTTCTCTCCTCCTTGTATATAGCCTTAGTGGGTCTTTTATAAGATCTGTATTCCTAGTTACTACATTCTAAGTATTCTTGAAAAATATTATTTCTCTGGTAAGCCTTCTCTCCTGGACAATCATGGTAGTATAGTGTTCACTGGGACAGTTCCCCTGAGCTCTGGTTCATAATATCCTCTTCTCTTATGTTATTCAATTTGTGTATAGACTACCAAGGTACTTTCGCCTTGTCCCAGGTTATTGTTATGCACTTGGTCTTTTCGTTCATTCTCAAGATTTTCAATACTTCTTTTTCTTATATCACAACACTTTGAGTTCATCAGTTTCACATTCAACCTTTCCTTGTGAATTTTACTGTGCTGAGTTTCTTGCATGGTATGATGATTCCCTCTGGGCCTCCCATTATTCCCATTCTCCCCGTTAACTGTGACTCTGAAGGAGAATGTCTTCATGATTCTAGTTTCTCTGGGAGCTTCCCTCTTGCTCCGTATTGCGGTTTGGTGACTTTCGCAGCATTTCCTTCCTCTGGTTTTCTCTTCTCCTCACAGCGTCCCGGTATTCTGCTGAGTGACTGGACACGTTGTTGCTTTGTACTTGTAGTTGTATCGGAGAGAGTCTGTGGGCCGGCTGCCCGCCACAGGTCCTTCGAGGTCATACCACCACCTCCCGTGGTGCTTCTCACGGTCCCTGTTCACTACTGTGCAAGCTTGAAAATCGCAGGCTTCACGGCTCATGCCTACTGCGCCTCCTCTAGGTGTCACGCAGCTCAGGCGTCCCTTGCCTGCATATGCGTGTGTGTGTCTGTCTGTCTGTCTGTCTCTCTCTCTTTCTCTCTCTCTCTCTCTCTCTCTCTTTCTCTCTGAGTACTCTCTATTCAACATACTCCTCCTAGTGGATTGGATACTTCCATATAAAGGGACATATTCTCTTTCTGGGTGCTGATGACATCTATTATGTTTTTTGTCCCATTTTTCTTGTATAAAAGTCTCTGGTATTTTAGAGCATCCCAGGTAGGCGATGGTGTGCACAGATTTAGTTTTCTCACAGGAACGGGATTCCTTGTCCCCTAAGGGGGAGTCTCTCCCAGTGAGGTCTCACTTGCCTAAACCCCTAGGGAGGCTGTTGCGGAGCGGGATCACCTCCCTAGCTTCACAGGGGGGGGCAGCTCCCCCTTGGGGAGAAGGGACAAATGCCATTGCTTCATCACAATAGCTAATAAAATTGTTAGCACTAGAAAACCTAAAGTAGTACAACTTGTTAAGAAGTGAAAAGAATAGGCATGATATTACGACCCTGTGTGTGATTTTAAAGAGATCGAACCTAGAAAAAGGCCCTAGTTAAACAGCTGGATGAATTTCCTGAGACCAATTTTGAAAAGAAATATTGTCTGGCACATTATAAAGTTATACTTCATCTCGACAGCACAAGCAACCAACAGCCCAACTATTTTTTGCTAGATGTAGTTTTTGAAATGCAACATGTGTTTGCTGTTTGTACTGCCATCTCAGTGTGTAGGGGAATGGTGTTACAGACCTTTTCGAACATTCTTGTTTTCAGGATGAAACAGAACAGATTTGTCAGCATTATAGGTCACTCCTTAAAGATGTCAGTATTACAAGAATATGGATTGGCAGGATTGGAGAGCTAGCCCCTTGTACATTATAATATATGGTATAATTAATTGTTGGAGGTTTCCAACTTGGAAACAATTATATATTTAAACCACGGTCATCATTTTATTTTCAATAAGAAGTGGCAGACGGTTCTTTGTCATTGTCTATGCCAATGTGATGTTCTGGAGACGAGACCGGCGCAACCTGTTTGCTCTTCCTAGACGGTATGCCGATAAACTCGTTTGCCAGCTGATTCTAACAGTAATTTGATATTTTCTTTGCATACAGAATGCAATTAATATTAACTTTGTACAGTTATTTGTATTCTTCTTGCATTGAAGACAGCCACATCACGATGCCCATCAAGCCATCAACGAACCATAGTACAACATTTTCCTGTGAAGCTGAGTGAGTTCTTTTCTAAACAGTGGAATCCCTCTGCGTCGTTTCACAGCATCACAGACGGTGTTCACCCATAATGAGACCTGGCTGCTAACTGACCAGGAGCCCGATTACAACCTTGCCCCCACTACCCACCCCCCCGCCCAGACAGCCATAGTGTCAAGTGGCCATTAAAATTAAAAACGATACGCTTCACAAATACATCCTAGCACAACGTACCAATATAAACATTGGGCCCAGAAAAACACGATGCCCAACTACGAATCATTTGTAAACATGGGATTTGACATGAAAACTATTTTTAGTTTCTCTTATTTAATTGACTTGCAAAGCTCCAAATGAAACTCCGTCACAACAGCGTATTGACAAAGCCCGAAGAACAAGAATGGAAGGAAGTGGCCGACTTGGAAAATGAGATTGCTGTGCCCCAGTAGACCACACTCCTTTCAACAGGCATTTGACAGAGCAATATATATATATATATATATATATCTAGCAAATTGCATAGCATTACCGTCCTCCTTGATGAGTTTCCAGTTATTCAGGCGCCTTGTCTCTTTTCTGAACATTTTGTCCACATCGCTTAGCTTGAGAGTCTGGTCGTTCCTTCGCTTTAATTGTTGCTCAAACGCAATCCGGAAAGCGTCGGCCATGATATAGGCTTCTTCTTTTCGCTTCTTCTCCAATTCAAACTATTTTGTTGGATTTAAAACAAACATCATCACATCATGAAAAGATCATCTTCTGAAAAAACACCAAATATGTAAATATATTTACATATATAGTCACTCAAACACCAAATATGTAAATATATTTACTACTGTAAGATGCTAGGGAACAAACGCTGCGATCACCTCAATGATAAAACCTAAAGGATTTCACTTTCATTTTTAAAATCAATCCTAGTCACCTAAGTTGGAATCGGTATACAAAAGCAATATAAATATTGTATCAATAATAAGAGATGCCTGCATACATTTATTTCTATTTTTAAGCAGGTAGAATTAACAATACAGACATTGCAGTCCCAATAACCACAACATCTTCCCTGAACAGTAAAATCTGCTAATCTCACAACTGAATGCGAGTTCTACATGCTAAATCCCCAGCCAACTTTAATGCGTTTTTTTTTTACCACTGCTTATGGACTACCGGGAGAGTAATTCCCTTTCATTTGGAGGGGTTGGTAAGAAAAGGTAAGCAGGAGAGAGATAAGCGAGAGATTGAAAGAAAGTTACACAAGGTGGTCATTGAGGTTTGATGGTAAGAGTCATTCCAGCGATAATTGCAAAATACCTTCTTATATACCATCTGCCAGAGTCAGGGTTTGGAGGTGGAGTTTCCTCAAAATCTGACTATTTTAACCCCCTACCATCTGGGTCTTTCAGGCCCACAATAGCAGTGCTTCATTTACTAGAACCAGAGGGTCCCACAGCTCCTAAACAAAGTCGAAACACTATTTCAATGAAGAGTTCCCTGGGTTGTCAGGCATCCTATTGTAGGTGTCAAAAAAGGACTGCACCCCCTTAAATAATTCATACATTCCGGTGTTAATATGTTATATTTGATATTCGAATTTGGTTTTTTCGTTTGTATAGAACAAAATGACAAATACAATTTGTTTTTAAAAAATGGCTGCATCCTTAGTCTCACTTGAGCAGCCTTTTCCTTCTCTGCTGAAACTCTCAGCACAGGGATGTTAGCAACCACTCAGGCATTCTCAATTGTATACATTCTGTATCATAGCGCATATCACTCACTCTTTAAACTACTGCACCTCTCGATCTTCTGCTGTTATGTGACCCCAGTTAGAGTCCAGCTCGGTATTGATGACAACGGACAAAATGTATTCTCGGACCCTCCTCCCCCTTTGTGCAGGTGTGGGGTCAGAGTGTTGTGGGTGGGGCTGAGGAGCTCAGGTCGAGCAGCGCCTGATCCCCTCAAACAACCAAATCAAGAGCAACTGGCGGCACCTCCAGGAGAGATTAAGTCCTGGCGATTTGCGTAAAAGCAAAGAACATTTTGGGAACATTTTGGGAACATAAGAATGACCACAAAATTGTATATTTTAAATATGTCTCTGGCAGTGATTCAAGCATGAAACACTGCTATGCAAGTAATGCAAACTGGGCTCTCTGCTCAACAGAAAAATGTATGTTAACCACAAACCATATATGCTCATTTGGGCTGTTTCTGCACAGCTCATAAATCTCACGTATTACCAATACCAATCTACTGAAGCTCTGCTTACGGATGACCGAGGAAACCTATACTTCGGGGTCTCTACTTCGGGGTAGATCTTTAAGAGTTCTGGGCAGATCTTAGAAAGTTCTGGGCAAGCTAGCCAATGGCGGTTTGGGACATGGCCCTCCACCGAAAGGCCCTCTGGCAAGACAAACAATCCCAGAGCTGTGCACCGTCTTGTTGCAGTTCAGGCCCTCTTGCGATGTTCTGAGCATGGGACCCAATGGTCTCTAACCCAGCTGTCAGCTAATAGAAAATCACTTTTTCCATATGTGGATGGTTTCCTGCCATTGCCACTAGGAGGTAGTGGATGCTTGATGGCCTACTTTTAGCACTTTGCAGCTCCAAGGCAGCTTCTGTGCTGTGGTGCTGCTTCAGTCTCCCTGACGTACGCGCAATGGGCACGAAAAACTTTAAACAGATGCAGTTGTCCCACTTAAGCAGCTTCTTCATCTTTCGGCTATTGCAGTGCTGAGAGTGTCAGGCAGTGCGGCTTGTTGAATTTTTATTTATTCATATAGCGCCGGTTGCTGGCAAGCATCTGGGCATATAAATAATATAAATCCAAGCCAGGACAAGCAGAGGAGAGGGCGTTCACCTACTCTTCTTCCCTTAATGGTAGATTGTGTCTCCAGGGCATGTTTCCATGTTTATTTCCGCTGCTGTCCCTGCCTCTCCCACACACCTCCTAGGAGTCCTCTGCAGCCAGGTCTCTTACACCTGGATGGTTCTGCTGACTCCCTTGCATCTCTGAATAAGCTGCCTCAGCCACCAAGTACACCCATGCAGGAGGATCTGGAGCCACAAACACCCACAGACTAGCTGCAGCTGTGATAACGTGTGGCATGCTCGCCCCCATGCCTACTTTTTGAAATCAAAACACTTAAGGCTACTTGTTGTAGTAATGAAATGGATCATGTTCTGCCACACCAAGTAAGTTCAAGCAACTTGATATTTTACTAACCGTCAACCCTCTCTTTGCCTTCTACATTCTCTCTCCCCATTGCATCTCTATGCCTCCCATTCTACTAGCTGCATCATCATTCCTAACACCACCCTTCCTTTCCTCTAATTCAACCCTTTGACCAGGCATCTCCCACAGCACCTCTTCTGATCACTGCCATTCTCTCCTTACTCTGCACTCCCCCACCTTTTACCAATACTTAAGACCCCAAATCCTTCACTACTTCCTCTGAGAACTTTGACTGTACTTTTCTCACTCTCCCCTGCAATGAAAGTTTAATCACATCCCCAGGCATCAGCTCCACTTCCTTACAACAATTTCTCCTATCATGCGTTACTTTGGAAATCTACCCACACTCTTCAATCCTCCCTCTCAATGGTTCCAAGTGCACCAGATCCATCTTTGGCCTCGTTCCATCCATCCTGAACACAACTGTGTATTTGGCTTGCTCAACTTCATAAATAAACTCTCTGGACACCAACTGAGGCCCATTGTCTGACAACAAGCATGAAGGAAACCCCTCTCTCCAAAACAAAGGTTCTTAAAGAGTTATTACACCACTAGACATGACATTCCTCGTCACACATACATCTGGCCACTTGGACAACATAAAGTTCCCAAGTCCAAAGCAATCAGTCCCCAAGGCAATTTGGGAACCCCTCTCAAGCCCATGGGAGGCTTATACGTGAAAATGCTCTCATCACTCCCTACTCACTCATTGCATTCCAATAACTTCTGTTCCACAAATTGTTCTAGCCCGGTCTCTTGCAGAAATCAGCTGCGGTTAAGTAGTTTTCTTTTTGAACTATGTCGATGACACCCAGCTGTTTATCAATCTACCAGGTAATAGAGAGGCAACATCTAATACGGTCAAGAATATCTGAGGTTTGAGGGATAACAGCTACCATAAGATGAATCCAGCCAAGACAGAAATCATGCTGGGTAATGCAAACATTTGCTCTGGACGGAATCAAACTGCCTTGAGCCCTGTTCCAACATGAGACATCTTGGTTTACTATTTGACTCTGAACTATATCCTTCAAACAAATATCACAGTCATCCTGCTTCCATTATCTAATGAGGCTAAGTAGACTGCACACATTTTGTTTAATCCTCAAACTACTATCATCAATGCATTTATTATTTCCTATCTGCATTTTGGAAACGGTGCATACATTGGTCTTACTGCCGCAAACCCTTTAAGACTTCAACAGGTACAAACTGCAAGACTCTTGCTTGGTTTAAAAAAATACAATCATAGATCATCAGGATTACACACTTCAATGGCTACCCATGAAGCAAAGAGTTCTAATCGAGAGTATGTGCCTAATCCACAAAATGATGCATGCAGACTACAACTATATCATCCATCTAGATGTTTACATTCCCAAGATGTACACCTATTAACTGATCCCTAAATAACGAAGTAAGAAAGGGAGGTCAGACCTTTGGAATAAAGGCATCCCAATTATGGAACACACTCCCCTCTACACTGAGACACAGAAATAAAATGTTGCCATTCAGGAAAACACCGAAAGCATCTATTTCATACACTTGATAAGGCAGGTCTAAGGACCTTATTCAGCCATTTGTACATGGTTTTGCCGTCTATCTTCAACAGCGCCAAGATATTTTACAGGTGAATGAGTGTGCTTTAATATACAAAACTACTAAATACAGCACTGTTCTTTCAAGTGAATCAATAATCAGACAGTTTCTTTCTTGTCCATGTTAAATCAATATGGAAGATCCAGAATTCTGGTTTGGGCAAGGTCTAGGGCCCCTGAGTGAAGTAAGCATTTATTTTATTTTTGCAGTTTGCACCTCCAGTTTATTTATGACTTATAATGCGCGACCGCTGACCCGGGTGCTTAAGGGCGCTTGAGCAAACAAAAACACAGACAATAGGCAACCTAGCATACCGACATAGCAATATGTCAGAGGGATCAGGAGTCTAAAGGGTGCTATTAGTTAAACAGAAGGGTCTCCAGTCCCTTTCTAAACACCCTGATGGAGGTTTCTACTCTTAGGTTGATGGGAAGTTAATTCCAGGAAGCTGGTGCTGCCTAGAAGAATGCTTCTTTTTTCGCCTGTTTCAGCTTACAGGTGGGAATCTTTAGTTTGTTTGTTTGTTTATTTATTTGTATAGCGCACCTGACCCAGAGGTATATGGGCGCTTGAGCATCAAGTTACAGGCATAGGTAGGAACATTTGTACAATTGTGCAATGTAAGTATAGTTACAACATCGGTTATGACAGCAGTTATAGTAGACTGAGTGACATACATACATACGGTGCTAGTTAATTGTTAAGTAACCAGGTGATGATCTTAGTTCTGAAAGGTTGAAATGTAGGGGTAGATTTGATGTCCGATGGGATAGTGTTCCATAATTGAGAAGCTAGAACTGGGAAACTGGATCCGCCGGCTCTTTTGAGGGAGTATTTGGGCACTGTCAGTTGTAGTGTATTAGAGGATCTGGTGGTTCTAATATTCTGTCTTAAGATGAATTTATCGGTTAAATAAGGTGGGGCCAGGTGGTTAAGAGCTTTGTAGGTGAGGCAGATAGTTTTTAGGTCTATTTTTTGTTGGATGGAGAGCCATTTGCATGTGATTCTTGTGGCTGAGATGTGTTCTCTTCTGGGAATATTAAGGGCGGCGCGGAGTGCATTATTTTGTAGAACTTGTAGTTTGTTAACAACCGTTTTATTGGCACCTACATACAGGCTGTTGCAATAATCCAGTTTGGATTGTATAAGTGCTCTGGCTAGAGTAAGGCAATTGTTGGGGGATATCAGAGGTCTGCAGGCTCTGATTAGTTTCCCAATGTAAGCAGTGGCTGAGGCGGTCATATTAATTTGTTTGGCGAGGTTGGTGTTAGTGTCGAGATAGAAACCAAGAGTTTTTACACTTTTGGCAGTGGGAATGGTGTTGCCGTCAATGATGAAGCTAGAGTAGCTCGGGCTGAGATTACGGATAGTGTTGGGTGAGCCGACAAGGAGCAGTTCGGTCTTGTCATCGTTCAGGCAGAGGCCATGTGTGGCCATCCATGCCTGAACGATGGAGAAGACTTCACCGATGCTGTTGGCATCCGTGTTGTGGTTGCCTGATAAAGTGAGGAGTATCTGGGTGTCATCTGCGTAGTTAGTGTAGGTGACACCCAGATGGTCCAGTTTATCGAATAGGGGCTTTGTGAATATATTATACAAGGTGGGTGAAACACACGATCCTTGTGGGACACCGCAGGTAATGGGAATAGGGTCGGCTGCTGCAATGGGTGAGAAGACTCGCATGGTCCTATTGTCCAGGAAGGATTGGATCCATGTGACCGTCGAGTGGGAGAAGTGTGCTGCCGATGATAGGTGGTTGCACAGGATTTTGTGGTCAACCAGGTCAAAGGCAGCGGAAAGGTCGAGGAGAAGCAGGATAGCAGCTCTCCCTTTATCTTTGATTTCGTCTATCTGGCTCTTGAGATCAACAAGGGCCGTTTCCGTCCCATGTTGGGGACGAAAGCCAGATTGGCGAGTACCTAGTAATCGGTTAGTTTCAAGGTAATCCTGAATTTGTAAATAGGCCACTCTGTCAAGGATCTTTAGTAAAAATGGGACAGTGGTAATGGGTCTATAATTTGTGGGTATGTCTGGGTCGAGGGTCTGTTTTTTTAGCAAGGGTAGGACCCAGGATTGTTTCAGATTACTTGGGACCATATTGTTAGAAAAAGACAAGTTTATTAATTTGGTGATGAAGGGGGAGAGATCCCTGGCAGCATCCTTGATTATCTGTGCGGGGCAGCTATCCCCCTTGCAGTTCGAGGGTTTCAAGGATGCTATAATTTTTTGTACTTCAAGTGTGGTCACCTTTTTGAAGGTGAAGCCTGAGCTAGAGGCGGTGAGTGGGGGATGGGTGGGTCTGGAGGAGGGGTCGTGAGTGAGCTGTTGCCGTTTGTTTTCAATTTTAGTTTGGAGCCCTGAGATTTTGTTGGCATCGGCGTTCTGGATCCCTGTGCACCAAGGTTTATCCTTTGTGCAGGTATCTTCAGGAGGAGTGGGGTTTTCTAATTCCTTTAAGATGTTAAAGAGCTCTTTTGTGCTGGAGCCTGCCTGTGAAATCCTGGAATTAAGAGATTCTTTCTTAGCACGCGTGATCTCATTTTTGTAGTGGGTGGAGAAGTTGGTGAGGTTAGTTCTATTGTCTGCTGAAGGCACCGATTTCCATAGTGATTCCAGTTTGCTTTTTTGTAGTCGGAGTAGTTTGAGCTCTGGGGTGTACCATGTATTCAGGTGCGCTTTAGGTTTCCCTTTACGCATTTTTAGTGGGGCAATGGTGTCGATAGCTTTAGCCATGGAGTCATTATAGGTGTTGACCATCGAGTTTAAGTCAGTTGTATTTGGTAGGGCGTTCAGAATGGGGGTCACCAGAGGCATTAAGGCTTCAGCTGTAATGTTGCTCTTTTTCCTAGTTTGGCAGGCCGGAGCAATAATAGGCTTTTTGTGCACTAGGTTGTTTATATTAATGTCAAGGGGGAGGAAGTGGTGATCCGTCCAGATAAGTTGTACAGGGTCCTTTAGGGTAATGTTGCAATTGAGGGCGGTAACCCAGTCAAGGATTCTGCCTTTCGAGTGGTTGGGTTTAGAGCAGAGTTGAAGGAGGCCATGCTCCTCTAATGCCGTGGCCAGGGCAGTGGCGGGGGAGTCATGAGGGTCATTAAACCCAAGATTGAAGTCTCCCAGTATAATTATTTGAGCTGAAGGTTTGGAGCTTTCGGCTACTAGGGAGGTAGAGAGCAGTTTTTGGTATCAAATTGTATTTGCTGGCTTTAGGTACGAGATCGTCTCTAAGAAAGGATGGGCCCGAATTATTCAAGCAATTGAACGTAATCACCATTAGCCGAAAACAAATTCTCTCCTTGATTGGAAGCCAATGTAGGTCCCTTCTGGCGTCCGAAATATGATCCCTTCTATTTCGGTCCACAACCATTCTGACAGCATTATTCTGCCTCACTTGGAATCTATTAATCTCGCAGTTAGGTAGATCAATCAGTAGGCTACTACAGTAGTCTATTCTTGAGCTAATTCATGCGTGAGCTAGGTTTTCCAGACTAGTCCTAGGAAAGGTTGGGCATGAGACTGAAGTTTGATGTAGTAAGCTAAGGAGGCAACTCGACTGCTGACCTGTGCTTTCATGTTCAGGCTGCAGTCCAAGTAGACCCCCAGTGTTTTAACCTTCTTTTTAGTCTCAATCATGCATCCCCCAATCAGGAGTTGAGTGTACTGTCCCTCCAATTTACAAATCTTCATTTCTGTTCCTACAAGCATCAGCTCTGTCTTACTCGTATTGAGTGCAAGGCCGTTAGCTCCCATCCAATTTTGGATGAGGCCATAAATCCTGTTAATGTTTGTTTCATCTTCAGAGATGACACCAGTGAGGGGAGGACACACTGAGTGTCATCGGCGTAATTAGTAAATTCAATGCCGTTGAGATCCAGAAAGTCCAGTAACGGCACAGTAAAAATATTGTAGAATATGGGGGAGAGACAAGCTCCCTGAGGTACTCCTTGAGCCAACTCTATCGGATTAGCATATGCTATGTCACTGCTAACTCTCCAATGACATCCCCCAAGGAATTATGTTACCCATTGGGCTGCGGAGGGCGTAAAACACGCTTCCACCTCAAACCTGGCGACTAACACTGCATGGTCCACCAGGTCGAAGGCGGCAGACAGGTCCATCAACATGCTCGTAGTTGCCTGGTTCATATGCCAGAGAAGTCTAGACTAAGTCTAGCAGAGCCGTCTCAGTCCCTTGCTTTTCTCTGAAACCGGATTGCCTCTGGTTCAGGATGTCGACGAGCAATTGTGTATACGCTACTCTATCCAAAATCTTCAGCAGAAACGGGAAATTTGAAATAGGTCTATAGTTTAGAGGATCATGGGCGAGAGGCTGGGTTTTTTCAAAAGCGCTGTGACCCAAAATTGCTTGATACGAGCTGGCACTAAGCAGTCTCTAAAAGAGACATTCACAAACCTACATAAAGTGGAACATGATTTAATAGCTAGCGCAGGCCATATGTACCCCTTACAGTGTCAGGACTTAAGTTGCTCTACAATCAGCGTGAGTTCTGCTTCGCATATGGGTTTAAAAGAGAAAAGCTCTTCTGATTTCCAATTCTTAGGTATCGGAGGAGTGGCACTGGGATCATTTCGAATTATATAGCCCGAGTCCATCTTTAATTTTATTAAGTTTGGCATCCATAGTATCTTGAACCAAGTTACACCAGTTAGCATCTCTGGTAATTGTGTCCATGTTATTGTTTTTTGTTGTTTCCAACTCCTTGACTATTTTAAAAAGCTCCTTGGTTTGAGATTGTGCTTTAGCTACAAGACCATCAAGGTAAGCTCTCTTAGCCATAATGACAGCCTTTTTGTAATTTGTTTTACAAGTGCCTTATAGACTTCTTTATCGAGGTCTGTTAACAGGTTTTTCCATTTATGAAGGGCTTTAATTCTATTACTTTTCATGACTTGCAAATCAGAAGAGAACCAGGAATTGGTCTCTCTTTGCAATATCTTCTTAGTTCGGAGAGGTGCAAAGGTGTCTGCGGTTTTCTGCGTAGTGTCTTGGTAGAAGTCTCAGAGTTCTTCTACTGAACATTCCCCATTTACTTTCTCTTACAAACCACAAATCCAAGCTTTCTTAGATTTCTGCACTTAATGGTAATGGTAGTAGGTTTCTTGTTTATTACAGTTTTTTTCAGAGATAATCTCGAAATAAGTAAAGGAGTGGTTGGACCAGGGACACGGGCTAGCTGTCTGATTGGTGGGTGTTATATTGAGCCCCGCCAACCAATCAAGAGTGTTACCTTTCACATGCATGTGTACATTGATCAATTGGGAGAAGCCCAAGTTTACAAAAGCCCTATCCAAAAGTTTAGCTTGGATATCATTGTCGTCACCTAACCAATAATTAAAACCTCCGAGAAGTAAAACTTTGGAGGAAGGTTTTAAAAAAGTTAAAAGAAGATCAGAGGTTTGGTTAATAAAATCCTTCATTTAAATGGGTGGTCGATATACAAGAGTGATGTTCACAGTGTTTTCAGCGTGTAGTCTTAGTTTAATGTGGAGAATATCACAGTTGTCTATACTGTAATGTCACTTTTCCATACAGCCAAGGAATCTTTAACAAGTATTGCTACACCTTCCCCTTTACCTTCTTGCCTATCCTGGCATTGTATGTTATATCCTTGAGGTAAGGCCAGGGCGAGGGAAGGACCCGCTGCTATATGATTCCAGGTCTCGGTTACCGCACATAAACCAATGTTATGTGTCGAGATGTATTAAGATACCTCTAAAGAATGTTTCAAGAGAGACCGAGTGTTGAGTAATGAGCAGTTTAGCTTACAGATGGGGTTAGCCTTATTCTCAGTGGGGGGCATGATCATTGTGTGGGTGGCACTAGCAATGTGATTCGTGGAGTTGCTTTGCTCCTTCTGGCTTAAAACGTTGTGTTCAGCGGAAGCTAGCGGAGTGTTCTGGACCTTAGAAAAAGCTCTGATATTGATGTCATTAGGTTTTTTCCAATAATCCCTCATTCACATAGATGTATCCTGTATGTGAATTTCCATGACCCGTGTTATCTATGTGTAATTCTATCCCAGAGCTAATCAGAGTGTGCAAGTTCTGAAAACGTGAGCTAGAAACCCTCACCATTTCTAAGAAATGGGCCGTTCTCCATTCAGAGTCTGCTCTTTCTTTAGAAAGCAAAGCGAGGATAGCAGGGAGACTCATAGTGCTTACCTGAGTTTAGACAACAGTGAGAGAGGTGGCCCCCTGGACCCCGGAGCGCCACAGACCACCGGCTTGCCCCCATTGGCCTGGCGCATTCGCGCCGAGTTATTGAGTAAATACGTGGCAAAACTAAAAGTCTCATGGGAAATGTAGTTTGGGATACGAAGTGCGTGCAGAGGCACAGAACGGTATCCGATTCAAATCGCACTTAGCTGCAGAAAATTTAATAATAAAACCAATGCAACAAGAGAGGCTAAAATGAAGATACTAGTAGGACAAATATTAACAAAACAAGAAGCAGTTTGTAATCACGTAAAAATAAGGATAGGATCACGTAATTAAAATGGAGATAAAACGAAATAAGCACGAATATAAAACTAGCACCAGGGATCTAGCTAATCAATGTTCCCTGAAAATTGTGTGTTCTTGATGATTTTGACAAATACATGACGTTTGCATGAAATCAAATAACCGTACACAAACAGTCTTAAATAGAAGTTACCCACACTAGAATTGCAGGCAAACAAATTGGTTGCAATAGCACCCGTACAAACCGCATATGAGCATCAGTGCAAAGACACAGCATTACACTTGATAATGGACACACATCTTTCATATAGAAACTTCACACAAAGAATCACTGACCCAATGCACAGTGCCCCCAATTCATAATACACAGCAGAAAGGAAAACGGATACCCTGCCCTGCTAATGGGGTTGAGTAGTGTACACATCACAAAGGAAACCTGTGATCCCATACTTGTTTATTTGGAACCTTTGTCTATCAGAGTAGAGGAGCACATGAAAACACACTTTAGTGTACAAAAAATATGTTTCTTTGACAGAAAGGCTGATAGTGTTGTGAATTGCTTTAGAAGTTAGACATAGGACCTTAAAATCTATTATAGTTTTTACTGGGAGCCACTGCAGAGAGTGCAGACCTCAGGAGATACATTCAGATAATCCTTGCCAGTGAATCATACATACAGGAGTCAGCTGAGTCTTAGAGTCTGCAAGAGTCTGCATCGAGCTCTGCTTGACGGATCCTGTTTGCTGCCTGGAGGCTGCTCCTGCTTTCTACGCTCGTCTGTGCTGCCTGGAGGCTGCTCTCGCTCTCTACACTCGTTTGTGCTGCCTGGAGGCGGTGCTTAGGAAACTTTGCAACCCTTCAAAGACTGCTGACTCTCGCGGAGCGAGCGCGGAGTCAGCTGAGTCTTAGAGTCTTAGGAGTCTTTAGGAGTCATGGAGAAAGATGACTGCGTAAGTTCTACACTGCAGTCTATCACGCGTTCGAAGACAAGACGTTTAAAACAACCGTCTGCACGACCTCGACCACAATGCCGACAGGGATCTGCTGTTTTCACTGGACCCGCTATTCTGCCGGTCGCCTGTGCCGGGGTTGGGAGAGAAGAATCTGCAGATCTGCAATCCTCCCAAGTAAGTGTTTCTCGTGTGGTCCGAGAGGATAGTGACGTTGATATTTTACAAACTGATTCCTCTGCCATTTTCATGAAAGATCCCATCATTTCCCGGCCAAATGTTTCACCCTTGAATAATCAAACGGCACGTAAAAACTTAGGGGGTCAGGGCTCATCCTTGACCCACCCGTTTATGCTGTCAGCTTCATGCTTGGTGCCCTGCCCTGAGGAACGTGGAGGGCTTGGGTCTGTTAGCCGAAGTCTGACTTGTATTGGTGGCATGAACTTGGATAACCGCTCGAGTTCTCTTGAACTCGCCATAGTTAATGGTGGGTCCCTTGGTGGTGCACCACGTTACGAGGTTCCAATGTTGAGGGTGCTTGCTTGGCGGATCATAAATAAGTTTTCGCTGGATACAACTTTGCCGGTTACGACAAATTCACCTTTTTTTTCAGTGTCAGAAACTCCATCTCATTGCAGAACCCCTGTGTCTCAGGAGAACGACAACATGAGACACCCGTTTGACTTTTCTACAACCACAAATACTTTGCTGCCGATTGTCTCGAATGTTGATAACACCTCGAATATAGTACAATCCAACGAGTTGGCTTTAAAAACTGCTTGCTCCCTTGGAGTATGTGCAGTGGGTGATTTTTCCATGTCTGATCTAGCCTTATTTGTCAATACACAATCCACAAATGAGCCCGTGGTACGCAATGATTGTAGAGAAAGAAGTACAAGTTGTGATGATGTATTTGAAGCATCGAAAAAGTCTATTAATCAGGCGTCAGATCTAAATATGCTCCCACTCCAACAACAAAAAAAATGCTTTAGTGACCTCTGAAATAATACATTCTGAACATCTGATTGATGAGACATATAAGACTTCAAATGCAAATACGTGTGAAGTTATCTCTTCTAGAAGAAATTCATTGGATGTGGTGAATAAACTATTAAAAGACCTCACAAAACTAAATCAATCCAGAATGGATAAAAAAACTCAAGAAGCAGATTTGTTTATCAATCTGGAGAAGCCAAATGACATTAACAGCAAAATAGCTTCCACAACTAGTCTGAATCCAAAAACAAAGCGATGTCGTCTTGTAGATAGCGACTCATCGGGTCCCATCTGTTCGCAGCAAAGTGCTCCAAAAAAACGATCTGTACAGATCTCTGCGTACAAACAAACTGCCGAGAAAACCCAGGAGAGTACTCACATCCCATTCACAAAGACGCAAATGTCGCAATGTAGTGACTCCTCATCTGATGCTTCCTCAACTGATTCTTCAATCATTGAAAGGGATTTTCCTAAAATAAGGCGATCTCAGAAAAATATTCATATTCAAAGACCGCCTTCGGCTGCCTTAACGGAAACGATTGTTAAAAAACTGCTCCAAGATATACAACCTACATTGACCTCTACCATGTCTATGACGATTGGTCCTTTTCTCAAAATGTATGAGCATTTGAAAGACAGTATGAACGATTTGAGTACTTTAGCTGCTCTCTTGAACTCAAAGATGGTGAATATTGAAAATGACAACAATCTCTTTAAACAAGTGATTTATGACTCTAATAATAAAATTGATCACTCATTAATGGTCCTAACTGAGCAAAAAGAAAACAACAGAGAGGACAAAAAATTACTGGTAGAAGTAGCAAAACAGGCGCTCGGCCTTCTAAAACCTCAAAATTCTAACATACGCCACTCTTCTACCGATTCAGTGACGCAGCATCAAATTATCGAAGAGAAAACCAATAAAAATATCACTATCGAAGTTGACGCTAATAAAGCCTCGGATCACGTAATGATAGAACCAACGCAAACATTATCTAATGAATTGAGTAAAAGCGTGATTTGTACTAGTGATGTCGAGGCTACTGACTCTCGTGGAACAAGTAATATCAACACAAAGCAAATACTAACCAACGACTCGAGTAAGAGTCTGACTCACAGTACTCCAGAAAGTTTGGAATCTGAGTCAATGGCAACCCTAACTCAGATGCAACTAAAGGAAGTTCTCAATCCTGAGAAAGAAAGTCTCTTGCAGCCTTTGAGCGGAAAGGTCCTAAGGAATTTTTCTGAGGCTGTTGTAAGCTCCCTGTCTGCGATCAACTTAGCCAATATCGATCCGCAACTTCCAGCCTGCTCAAATAATACTGATGGCTTAACTCACAAGGATAATGATATCCCTGTTGTTATAAACCCTGTCGTCTTTCCCATCTTCAACCGTTCCACACATCAGAACACCCTTCAAAGGGGCTTAAAATCAAAACAAGTAAAGAAATCAAAAAATATACGATTCAAAGCTACAAATATGACAAATAACTCAAGAAAATTCCTGCAGAATATTAAAGCTGTCTATATGAATGTGCAAGCTGGAACTGTAGCTGAACAGAATGTCCCATTGCCTAAAGAGCAATTATCAGTGGACATCATTACTGATCAACAAGCGACCGATGCAAAAAAATCACCAGTACCCATTGTGCAGAGAATGCCGATAGAGGGAAGTACTAGGTCGACGGCTGCTAATATTTCTGTCAATTTGCTTGACTTATCAACATATAATGAGGAAGCAGCAACTGAAGTTACAAATGAAGATCTAGATGCGACAGTGGATGAATTGATTGCACCAACCTCGCGTGGACCGAAAGTACCTGCTTTGGCATGTATGCCGTTTGGTTGTGAAAAAAATACAAGGGTTTGTACTATAATATTACCAGAGAAACCACCTGCAGATTCACGACCAGCTCTTTCAACTTCGCCCCTCATGACTTTATGCCAAAGAAGGAATAAGCTTACCGAAGCGCGAAAAAGCTCAAAAAAGGCTTCAGATCAAGAGACAAACTGGTCTGTTATTAGCTCTGTTAAAACAGCAAATGAGCAAATAGAAATCAAGGATTGTGTAATTCGAGAACATACTCCCACTGTAGAAAAATCTCTAGGGAGTCTTGTTTCCAAACATAATCATAGACTTGTAAAGGAAAAATCACACTCAAAATATTGTTTGGTTCTCGAACGAATCGAGGAGAATGATGACGACCTTGTGCTTAATCGTAGGAACGTCTTGCGTCTCCTCCATTATGTCCCTTCACTACGCATGATTGAGACTAATGACATAAAAGTGGTAGACTTTTTCAATGAGAAGCGGAATGATATTGTGCGGCTATACATTGATTCACGAATCATCTGCAACACCTTATTGGAAGCTGCTTCGGTGCTGATTTCTATGGGCTTCGATATCAATGAAATTCAACAGAATAAAGAAGAAGATGAGAATTATAAAGAATCACGTAAACGGTTAATGACCGAACACGCAAGATATGCTCCCAATAACACTCAAGCCGTTATTAAATCGGTTTACATTGAGGAAATTGAATCTAGTCAAGACAAAATGTTGTCTGAGGTTAGTGGCTCAAAAATAGATAAAACCCCGAAGCTTCCAACTGAACAAATCAAAATTACCATCGCACAAAACTTAAGCCTATCATCGGCTGTTGTAACTGAATCAAAAAATGCCCGATCAACTGATTCCTCTAAAGACTGGAGCTGGCTCGCTAAAGCAATAAATTCTCAAAATTCTCAACAACAAAGCTAATGCCAAACCGACAAAAAACCTATAACTAGGATAGCCAGTTGGAATACTCGTGGCCATGTGCACTTGCAAAAATCCATTTGGTTAGAAAATATTGATATTATGTGTGCCCAGGAAACCTGGCTAACTACATGTCCGGTAATAGAAGGTTTTGAGATTGCTTTTAATCCTGCAACTAAGAAAAAACTTGGCAGACCAACTGTAGGATTAATGACTTTGGTTCGGAAAAGTTCGGGCTACAGAATATTCGAAACTTGTAATCACACTCCCTATATTCAGACAACTGTGCTTCAGTGTGGAAAATCTGGAAAACAGAATAAGAACTTCCTGTATATCCTTAATCTTTATTGGCAACATAAAGTTTCTCCTGCCGCAATTTTCACTGACCAAATAACAAATATTATCGACAATATTTATGAGGTAGATGGGGCAGCAAACATAGTGCTGTGTGGCGACCTAAACATAAATTGCTTACCAGTGCCATCAAAAAAACCTAAAACTTTTGTCTTCGAAAAGGTGGCCCAATTATGGTTAGGAGAAATGGAAAACAGAAACATGCACATGCTGAATGGTCATACCTACGGGGATATACCACCAAAAGTCACGTGGATGAGGGATGCACAAGAATCCATTTTGGATTATTTTTTTGTATCTGAGAGCGTGCATATTAATGTCTTGGAATTACAGGTTATGCAAATGAAGGAAAGTGATCATAACCTTGTGACGATTACGATTGCGGTTTCATCACAGAACCTTTCCGATAAATGGTCTTTTGATTTAACATTGGAATCAAATAGAGTTCGGTTACGCCTTTCGGAAAAAGAGGCTCGGAGCATAACCCATGCATATCAAGAAAACAAAGATAAAATTGAATACTCCGATTTATTGGAAACATATAAGGAAAAAAAACATGAATTGAAAAACAGATGCTTTAAGAACTTGCACGTTTTTGACTTAGAAATCTCCAAACGCGAGCGTAAAATGAGAAGTGACATACGCACGTGTAGTGAAATGTCTTCAAATGAAACTGTTAATAAGATCAAAAACATAAAACAAGCTTATAAAAACTGGATAAAACAACACAAAAAAATCATGCTGCAATCTGACGCTGAACTTATGTTATCAAAACTTGGAAGTAGTAATACACGCGACTTTTGGAGTTTAATAAATAATCTTTCTGGCTCTCAGAGTGCTGTACAGACTAACATGGTTAGTGAGAGCGTCTGGATAACCTACTATAAAAACTTGTATGGGAAAAAAGGCTCTACTATAGAATCTGGACTGGCAAAAATGGAGCACTGGGATCTGGAGTTTCAAGAAGATGATATTTTAGAAACAATTAACAACTTAAGTACCTCACGTGCCCCTGGGCCTGATGGTCTTACCAACTTTACCTTGAAAGAAAACCCACAAATTTGGGCGAACTTTTGTAATACCTTATTCAAGAAAATTGTGTCAAGATGTGAGACACCAACATCTTGGAAGAGTGCTATAATTGTTCCTGTGTTTAAAAAAGGTGACAGATTAAACCCGGCACACTATCGCCCAATTGCGCTTCTTGACGTATTAAGCAAGGTTTATGCTACCATGTTAAAAAATAAATTTCTAAAATGGTCCCAGCAAAACCATTTTGTTGATCAAAGACAAAGTGGCTTTGTGAAAGGAGTTGGATGCAGCCTGAATCTCTTTATAGTTAATACCCTGAAAATGGACGCAATAAGAACTGGGACCAAGATTTACTTGGCAGTAATTGATCTATCCCAAGCCTTCGACAGTATAAACAGGGATATACTTTGGGCAAAACTTGAAAAAACAATGTGTCCCCCAAGCCTTCTTGCTGCAGTAAAAGACCTGCACACTGAGACAAATGTCAGAATACGACTTGATCGCCAAGGGAACTTGTCAACACCAATTCTGACTTTTCGAGGTGTAAAACAAGGATGTCCTCTTGCCGCCATTATTTTCAACTTCTTTCTTCATGACATTGATCAAACAATTAACGGAGACGGATCATTCTCACCAAAAGTCAACGGATCACACGTGAGTCATCTACTTTATGCAGATGACTTAATTTTGTTAGACCTAACTCCAATTGGTCTACAACGGAAATTAACAGCATTGGTACGTTACGTTGAAAAAAATGAATTATGCATAAATGCTGCAAAATCGGAAATCCTTGTATTAAGAGATCTACGTGGTCAAAAAATCACCTTTAAATGGCATATAGGAAAAACACAACTTCACTCTATCACCGATACCAAATACCTAGGCATGAGGATTAGTTCCAGCTTGAACGATGCTCCATGGGTGGAACAAACAAAACTGAAGTGCCGGCAACTGGCTACACAAGCTATGGTGTTACATAAGAAATATGGCCGGTATTCCATGCTTCCAGTTATATCCTTTTTCAAACAAAAAGCTACCCCAGCTTTAATCTATGGGGCAGAATGTGCTTTTGGCTGCTCAAGCGACTTGTGGAACTCGATCGAAAACATCTTTTGGACTAAAGTCCTTGGTTTACCTAGAAGCACTCCCTCTGCATGTATACGATATGAGCTGAGTCTAACATCTATTAATGCAAGAGTGATTTGGAACTCATTGACCTTGTTTCGAAAAATGTCTCTTAAAGATCTTACCTTGCAGTTTAAAATTCTTGCAAATCCAGGAGAAACCAATAAAAACTCTGTACTGTATTTATGGGTGCAACGATGTAAAAACGTGCTCACAGAACTAGACACAGACCTCGACACTCTTCATATTAATCCTGATCACGTCAAAAACAAACTCTGGAGACGCGATTGGTGTGAGACCTGTGATCTTAGACGCACCTATAAACTTATGCAAGATGCTCCTGGTGAAAAACGAGCGTTAAACGAGTTACACATTCCTTGGAAACAATTTCCTGATGAAAGGAAAAGAAGACTTTACATGATGTTTCGTTTCAATATTTTCAAAACTCGCGAAAGAACTAACTGTTGGGCAAAAAATGAGTTGCATTCTGATCTTTGTCGATTGTGTAATGAAACCAAAGAAACCTTAAAACATCTTGTTCTATTTTGTGTGGGTCTCACTGAGGATAGAACTCGACAATTTGGAAGCATCGCATTGGAAAGAGCGACCTATCGTGTAAAAGACTGGTGGCAACTAATGTTTGATGCAACCGATCAAAGACTAATTTTAGCGTTAACTTTTTTCTTGGAAGCTATGGCATCACGACTTGAACAGCTGGAGGATGAGGGAACATACAACTTGGAAACTACGAGCGTGCCTCGTGTCTAATCACTGCTCCAAGTTTATGTCCCTGTGGTCGCATTTGACGTATGAAGTTGGGATCGATCGAATGTGAAGCTTTGTAACTCGCTTGTGTTTGTCTGATGGGTTATATCTTCCTTTTCTGTTTTTAAAGGTTTATTATAAACCGTACAAAAAATAAAAAAATAAAATAAAAAAAAAATACATACAGTGAGCTTTTGAAACCATCTGTAGTTGTAAAACGGGGTGTAAAAGAATTCCAAGGAAGATGCTGTTGGTGTAGTCTAGATGTGCAATGACCAATGTAAGAGCAGCTTGTATTTTCCCTGTGAAAACGAGAAACAGAAAAAGTCCCCTAAGTAAACTACAAATGAAAAAGCAGGTTTTAGCTACAGGGGATACCTGCAGTAGCATTGAGAGTGCGTTTTCAATTAAAACCCCTACGGTTTTTAGACTTCTAACTAATAAGACATTATCGATTAGGGTAACTGAAAACGGCAGGTTGGCAGTAGCAGTGTGTGGCTACTGTACTTGTGAAATGTACAAATGGTCACTTTGGTGGTGACTTAACTTGTCTGTTTCTTGGCCCAAAAAAGCTGGATCGTTCTGCACTTGTGTCTCTGCCCAGCCCCTTCTCATAGTATTATGCCTTAATGACTATTCAATGAGCTTCAGGCAGCCCCCTTAGTTTAGTGTATCTTTGTTACAACAAAGGGGGGTAAATGAGTGGGTCCTTGTCCTTGGCTCCTGTGAAGCCTCACATTTGAATCAAAAGTGGGCCTGTGTAACAGGTAGACTGATTGTCCGTGAACGCATTATGTTCAAAACACTTTCAAAAACACATAAATGTCTCTCAAATACTGCACCTAAATACCTATCGAGAACATTTTCCAAATCACAATGTAACAGACCGATCAGGGCTGCCTATTCGCACCTACTCACGATTTCCATATTCAAAAGCAGGGGGTCGTAGCTTCCAGGAAGTTTCTGCGAAATGCTGGAACACCTTACCACCATTCTAAAATCAGAAACTTCCTTCTGGACCTTCCACAAAGGCCTTAAAAATTGGCTTTTCACACAAGACATGTAATTCACTGTAGGTCACTGACGCACAACATATTATGCATGAACATCTTCTGACAAAGTACTGTTTAAACCATCTGTAGCAATGTTTCTACTCCAATTGAGCGCCCTGATGCCTCTGTGTTTGGCGTGCTTTACAAATGAATAAATAAAAAATAGATAAATAAATCAATGGTTGACTCATTGACAGGGGGAAATACATAGACCTGTTGCCATATGCTCCTTGGTACCAGCTAAGAACCTGCAGAGAATCAGAAGCTTTGGGGAAGGGCGTTCAATAGTTAAGAAAGCAACACCCGAAATTCATGCTCACAATGCCCACAGTGTACTTCCCTTTTGGGAGGCATTACCCCTCCTCAAGTTAAGATCTATTGCTCAGAAGGCCCATGTTAAGTCAGACCTGTTCTTCCACTGATGAACACACCTCCAACTTAGTCAAAAGTGGATGACGTGCAGATTAGCATTTGTGGTCTTAAGGTAATCTTTTGACCACAAAATCTATAGGTGGGCAAATCAGAATTTAAAATTAAACTGTCTATCTGTCTGAATAGTACTAAAGGTCATGCTGTGGCCCCTTTTCCACTGCTGCCCATGTGGGGAGGAGTTCTGAAGAGTCCTCGGCAGCGAAGACGCAACAGATTCCATTCCACATATCTAGCTACACCATGAGATAAAGTCAATACTATGGGCTCTAACAAGCCCATCCAGCAACATAAACCCTGGAACAACTTCAGTTGTGACCCTGATTCAAAGGAAGATAAGCTCCCTCATACAGGTGCCCACTACTCTGTTCTATTTCGAGAAGTGTGTAAAGGTGTAGCGTCCCAAAATAAGCCAAGAAAGTACCAAATGTTATCAAAATTGGAGTGTCCAAGTTGCAAGAAAGAACGCAGCTTTATTGTACAAGCGGCCGGGATAAAAACAGACAGACTCCGACACATTTTAAAGCAGAAAACCTCACACTTGCATTTTCTACAAGTTGCAAAACTCAATAAGATCCAAGCACATTCATTGGAGGGTCGTCATCATGCCCCTAAAGGAACCTATACATGACATGATCTGATTGGGGGTTTCCTTCTGGTCATACCTAGAGACACTACCCCTTGCTGACTGACCCACCCTGCTGATTGGTTTGCACCCTTCATGATATAGTTTGATAAAACCCCTAATGCCACCTGGACAGTCGTTTTGGAGACAGCACAGGCAGTAGCGTTCCAATAAGGCCAACCAATGATGCTGCGAGGGGACATCAGCAAGGTTGAGAACATTGTTGCATCCCTTGGAACATTCCATCACTCGCTCCTGATTGAATCCCTCGGACTCCCAGCCCCTCCACACCTCCCCAGATCCCTTCTCAGGCCATGCTGCCAACTTAGTTTGAAAAAACATATGTGCGGCCATGCTGCTGGAAATGAATTCCTGCCATTTTATTCGTTCTACCATAGCACGATCATTCTTCCCTCATAAGTTTTATCTCTTGGGAATGCACCTGCCATCTGGAGTGTTTAGCTTTGTGGCCCTGAGAAAATCTTCCCTTGTAACAATTAATTGTGGCCTTTTTGGCATCCTGTTCCCTTCAACCTTCGCTGTTTGAGCTTTTCTGTCCAGTCGCAGAAATAAACTGCAATCAAAATGATGCCTGCAGCCAATGCAGCTGGTAACATGGGCCTGCTAAAACATGGCAGTAGTCCTGCTCCCTGTAACACCTAAGAAATAGACTTACGAAAGCTCATGCTACATAATAAAATAAACCCCACCTACCTGCCCTTCACCTAATAATATAAATGTGCTAACTTACAAGGCCCTATGCATTCTATGGCTCTACACTTGAATTATTCTACGCAGTGCCAGCTCCCTGATGTTTGGCACAACTACATATACAGATATTCTAAATATGCTGTGACGTCACTAGACACGTTACCACCGGCCACCTCGTTACTTTCGTAGCTTGTATGTGCACCCCCCGTACAACGATGGATTGGCATCTGCACAAGTGTAAGAACCAGACTGAAAGAATATTAGCCGTAGCCTTTGCTGTAAAAAAGGTAATCTGCCAAACAAGTCCTAGCCTCAGAAATACTAAAACTGGATGTGAAATACGCTTACAAATAAAGTTTACCTCTTGTGGATTGACAAGAATCATGCGACTCAAAAGTGGAGTTCAGTTTTCTTATTTTCTTGCACACAATATGGTTTGAAAAAATGCCTGTAGTGTCTAGGATAAGTATATCCTCCCTGGGTTAAGGCTACAAAAACACTGTCCCATTGGGATAAACAATCCAATGGGTGGGGGTTTTTCCATCATAGGGATACTGATCTCCAAGTTCTTCCAATACTAACACTATCTAATGAATATGGCGCCCAGTCACTTTTTTGCCATGGGTCCTCTTCACTGTAATCCACTGTAATCTACACCAAGAGATTGTGTGTGGCACTCTGCTTCCTGACCCAGGGTTATAGTGCCCCAGATCACAATGGGGGCGGCAGGGGGCCCTTTGCTGGCTAACTACCTGGACATCATGCATATGCTCTCTATTTCTCTATATAAGTGTCCTCCTGACTGACAGGTGTAAAAAACCTGAAAGTGTTTCACTACTCAATCCCTGGGGATCCCTTATTCAGGTGGACTGGGAAGGGCCATCGCTATTGCATCCTGACCCTGGGAGTGGACTAGCGAGGGAGGGTCACCAGGGTACGGGGTCCTTGGGGAGTGGGGAAGAAAGACTGGAAGGCGAGACATGGTATCCCCCATTTCCCAACAACTGTTTGCCCCATATTCCCTCTACCTTTATGGGATACTCCAACTCCTATAATTCCCCTCCTTTTTGTGTCCGTCCAACTACTGAGATGACGAAGAGGAAGACTGAGATTAGGAGGATTACCACTAGTTATATGTAATGATCATGTCCCTGTAATGAGACCAGGCAAGGTCAGGCACTCAGTCATAATCACGCACACCTGAAACACATTGACGGCTACCCAGATTACAAGAGGGGGAGCACAGACTCTCACAGTGAGCGAGCTGGAGCCTGAGAAGGAACACAAGTTTGAGGTCGAGCAGGCAGACGAACTGGGTCGCCTAGGTACTCTGAAATCTGTCAGCGGAGAATGAAGTGCTGAGATGCTGAAGGCCTGAGAGGTGGAAAGGCTGCAGAAAGCGTGGAGAGGGAGCTGTGTCTCCAAGGAGCCAGAAGGGGGTTGTTTGAGGAAACAAACTCCAAAGAGAAATCCTGGCATAGGTGCTCGTTCCCCTAGGCGCGCAAGAAGGCTCAGGAGTGTCAGAGTGGCAGTGGAGAAGACCCTGACCTCAACACACAACAAGTGAGGAAGAGAAACACAGCTGGCGAGTTCAAAGCAGAAGGTAGCCCGGTTTGTGAACGGCGCAAGGTGCAAGTGAAATACAAGGTTGCAAAACGAGGACACGTGTATGGCGAGAGATGTGATGAAGATGAAATCTTCATTTGTCCATTGTTGAAAGAGTGTGATAAGAAACAAAGTGACAGTGAGGCTGTGTGTATGTTTACAAGAGTAAAGAGAGACTTTATGAGATTGTGAATTGCACAGGGCTTGAAGCACGAACAAAAGTGAAATAAGACCTTTATGTTTATGGAATCATCGAAGAGGGTCTGGGACTCACATGTGAGAATTATGAAAGATAGTGCCGGGGGCACGAGCAAGTGAGAATTATGAAAAATTGTGCTGGGGGCATGACCAAGTGAGAATTATGAAAGATAGTGACACAGACACCTTTTCTTATTTTGACAGACTGACTTTCACATCCTTTAGGTAATTTGATGGTCGAGACTACTCCCATTATAGAGTTACGCCCAGCCAACCCCATTCAAAAGCTTAATTAAGGCGTTGAAACTTGTATCTTTGTGTCTCTGTCTATCTCCTGAAACCATGCCTGCCTCATACAGGGTTTCTTAGTCGCTCTAAGGCTAAGAAACTCTAAGGAAGCCCCTAAAAGAATATGGCCAAAATACATTGGCACCCCAATGGCTACCAGAAACGTACGTTGGGCTACCAGTGCGGTAATATGCTGTGAACACTTGGTAGAGGCACAACTAAATAGCAGCTGCCCCCACACTACTCCTTAAAACCAATGTAGGAGGGTGTTTAAAAAGACTTTGGGCCTCAATAGGAGTTCGGCAGAAATTCGGCAGTAAATCTCCCGATGCAGATTTACCATTACCGCCATGCATCAGGGCAGAATCTTTGCCAAATTACAACCGGGCGGGCGTGCGCACACAGCAATGGCGGTAATGGTAAATAAGCCCCACAGAGTTACCGCTGAAAACCCCATGGCGTGCCGTAAATCCATCAATTTGTGGAATTACCGTTAGCGCCATGGCGGTCCGCTGAAATTCCTCCAGCGATATTTCCATGTGCGGAAATTCGTCATCGCTATAAAAGGAAGTTCCACAGTGGCCATTTTGAAAAACACAATCCATCAAATATTTCGAGATTGGAGTGCCATCCAGACACCCAGCTGAGCGCAAACATGTCCACGGGAAAGGGCAAATGCAGGGTGCTCGATATGAGGCAACGGAAAGCTAAACTTCAGAGAGCAGGAGCGAAAAGTGTTGGCAGAGCAAGTGGTTGGCAACTCAGATGAGCAATTTGGTCCATCTCACAGGAAGACCAGCCAACAGCGCAAAAAACAAATATGGGCAGAAATCCGGGACACAGTGGTGGCTGAAGGGCACGTCCAACGTGACGTAGAGGACATGAAGATGTGGATTGACCTCAAGTACAGGGTCCGGACCCTCATCGCCAATCACCGCTTGGAGACCGCTGCCACTGGAGGTGGCACAGTAGAACCCTTGCTACTGACACCATGGGAGGAGATGGTCAGTGGGATACTGCACATGGTCGGGATCGAGGGCGTGGGCACAGCTGAGCTAGGAGCCAGCAGCCAAGCTGAATGTGGGGATTACCATAGTGACTCATGCAACCATGACTGCACAACCCTGCAGGCACAAAGCAATCACCACCCCTGTGAGGCACCAGCCCCCATTGACAGCAAACTGTGACCACCGGACCCCCTCCTCACATGACACCCATGCATTGCCAACATAGCCACCATGCAACCATGCAACTTGTCCATGCACAACAGCTGATAGTTCCGTTTCAGCCACATGCACCTCAGCTACCATGGCCCATGCACAGACACGTTCAGGAGTAAACATCTGACAACATGCCCACCTGACCCACACACAACCAAATGCACCCCACCCACCTGACTGCGCCACCAGATAGCTGCCATCAACAGTCCAGACACACCACTGCACAGGACAGGCCATGGCCCATCTAATCCCTTTGATGCACATCCAAATCTAGCATGCCAACCCACACCTGACCGTCCATATGCAATGTATGCCATGTACACAGAGGCCGACAGATGATGCCAGCCCCCCCAGGATGCACAACACATAGTGATGACAATGTACAAGTGACAGTGAATGTTGTTTTCCAAAGCACATCAGCAACAATGTGGTAATGCACATGTCAATGTGTCCCAACAGGAACCCAAGACACCCAGGAAATGTCCTCGGAGGCTGGACCTTCCAGGACATCAGCAACAACCACTGGCAGCAAGCAGCCAGGCCAAGGCAGTTCAGGGAGTGGGAGTGCGCCACTCAAGAAGAGACACCTATCCACCAGGCCAATGACAGACACTCCTGCCATCCCGATGAACAAGCCCACGGGGCCAACACAGATCCCAGGGGTGCAATCTGTGCACCAAGAAGAGTGCAGGACAGTGCCACATCAGGCCCGACGGTGGACACACAGGAGGGTCAGGGTGAGGATGAAAGTCAGCCATTAGAGCAGGACACAGCAGGCACAGATGTAGATCAGTATGAGGGTGCCTCCCCTGCATCCAGCCACATACATTCACCCACCTGCGATTTTTCCCCCAAGTCTTCCCCCCTGCGCAGCGTCTCAACACTGCACACACCACCATCCCAGTGTGATGTCTGCCATGCCCTGCGCTATGCGGAGGACTCAGCAGACTATCATGGCAGGAATGCTCAGCGTCATGGCCAGCACGAGGAACATGTGCAAATGTTAACACCACCACCAGTGCCTGCCCCAACCCTGCAGGCCATATGGGACCGTCTGGACCGGATGGAACAGAGGCAGGCAGAAATGCGCAGCATAGCTCAAGAACACTTGGGGCATGCTGAGGTCTTGCGTGACTGCATCCAGGGGTCTGCGAGGCGGTTGTCGCAGTCAATTGACCGTCTATGCAGGAGCACAGTCACATGCAATGCAAGCCTGTGTCCCACCAGCCAGAGGGTCAGGGAGCTGGCTGAACAAATGTCCTTATCACATGAGACCACGACCAGAGTCATAAATCTGAGCCTAGAACATCTACGGGGGAGTATGCAGGGGAGCTCACAGTCCACCACCGCTACGGAGGAGGCAACGCAGAGCACCCTGCCCAGGCTCTCACAACGGCATGCCGCAAATGCTGACAGGCCAACAGACAAGTGCGATACGCTTAAGTGTTAATGCAAGTGGTAGTTGTAGCTGGGGCTGGAGGTTGGTGGTTGTTGGTGGGGGTAGAGGAGTGGTTGTAGTAGGGGATGCTGTGGCCTTATTGCCAGTATTAAACACCCTTGAATCATCTTCATTTTGGTAGTATCAATGTAATGCAATTCAGACAGATGCATTAATTGCATGTATGGGTGTCGTGTCTCTGGTGTCAAAAATACATTTCTATTAGCTCATTGCGGACCATCCACCCTTCCCTTGCTTCCACAGGTAGTGCTTGGGGTGCCCGGTCCACTCCTCCAGCATCTTCCTCATCAGAGCTAGGGGGGTCACTGTCCTCATCTGCGGGCATTGCCACATTCCTGCGTATGTACATGTAGTGCAGCATGGCGCAGACCACTATTTTCCTACTTTTTCGGGGCTGTACATCAGTGCACCACCTGTGTGATGTAGGCACCTGAACCGGGATTTCAGAAGGCCAGACGTCCTCTCAATGCAAGATCATGTTCTCCTCTGTGCATCATTATAGGCCATCTTCTGTGGTGTGGCGGGGTTTCACACAGGGGCCATTAGCCATTGCAACTGCGGGTATCCAGCGTCACTTGCAAGACATGAATTATGATACTTGTGGTTCATTCACTTCACTACTACTGATGTGCCCCATGCGCATGTGAGTGCTTTTGTTAGTTAGGTCTGAGTGCTACTTACCCACGAGCCAGGTGTGCTGTTCTCTGTGCCTCTCCACTTCGGTGCTCTTATGCAGAATAAGTGCATCCTGTGTCGCACCAGGATATCAGGCACAGCAGTGACTGATGATGAGATCGGCAGCACAGGTCATCTGCACGTTCATGGAGTGGTATTGTTTCTGGTTACGGAATGCCTGTTCAGTTGCCTGGGTTGGTACTAACGCCACATGGGTGCAGTCCAATGCTGCTACTGTGTTGGGCAAATGTGCAATGCTGTAGAACCTTGTCTTTGCTACATGCACCTGTGTCTGGGTGATGGGCAAGGAGATGTGCTGGTGTGCATGCTTCATTGGGGAATCCAGGACTTGGTCCAGCACCTTAGAAAATGTGGGTTGAGACATGCCATGCAGAGCCCATACTGTGTGCCTGGAAGGCATCTGTGCCTCAGAAATGTAGGACGGACACAAGCTTCAGCAGGGGGCAGGGGGTTGTTCCGATGGAAATGGCACTCTGCAGTTGTGCCTGTGTCAGGGTGAGCTGGTCTGCAATGGTTGTACGGTCCAGTCTGTATGAGCTTTCTAGTTGCCTGTCCGCCGGTGTCCATGGGGATGGTCGGACATGTGGGATTGGTGCCCTCCGTTGCATGCCTCTCCTACGCCTTGGTTGCGCCGGTCTCATTCCCTGTTGTGGCCCGGCACGTTGCTGTAACTCAATGT
Organism: Ambystoma mexicanum; assembly: GCF_040938575.1. Classification (NCBI taxonomy): domain Eukaryota; kingdom Metazoa; phylum Chordata; class Amphibia; order Caudata; family Ambystomatidae; genus Ambystoma; species Ambystoma mexicanum. The sequence goes on along the minus strand of NC_090935.1, from coordinate 662,487,544 downwards.
AGAGTAGCAGGTTGTGGAGACCATAATCTACGTCTGCTTGTGGCTGCATGTTGCTTAGATGTGTGCTGGGGGTGGGTGTGGGAGTTATATACTTCACCTGAGTGGATCAACAACAAAAAATGGAAGGGGCCCCAAAAATGGATCCTAGACTTCCCAACAACTGAATTTCTGTCTCAACAGTTATATAGTTCGGGGCCAACATGCATAAAAGATAATTTCCACCAACCTTGCTTTTTTGTGTTGGCCTCACAGAGCTGGCCTGATTTCGATGACCTGAGTGGTCTAGTTGGCGTGTAGCACTGCCATAAAGTGGATAGTTTGGGCAAAACTTCCACAGTGCCTGTGTACAACTCACAGGATATTTAAGGTTTCTCTGTTCTATTGGGAGCTACTGTAGTGATTTGGCATTGGGGGGGGGGGGGAGATATGGTACTAGGTGCCTGAAGCCGGCGTTTTTTCAGGGTGTTTTTTGGGATCACCTGTACATACTGTTGCAATAATCCACCAGGCTCTATACTAAAGCCTTGATGGTTTCCACTTGTCACAAAATTCAATGGATCAGATGATCTTTCGAAATTACAGTCATTTCAGGATACTTTTACTGACTAAATTGTGGAAAGAGAGGTTGGAATGAAAGGTGACAGATTCCGTACTGATTACACCAGGGTTAGCAGTGTTACAATGGAGTCCAGCCAGGTGAAAGGTAGGTGGTAACTGTGGCAGATCCACAAAGCACATGACAAAGTATGTTTTAAAGACTTTATTTGCTTAGTTAGGATGTGGTTGGGATAAACACTGTGGCAATGCTCAGCAATGACACACGTGACAATGACACGCAGTGTTTCCACAATACATTTCAAGAAGGTTGGGTTACCAGGGAAAGGGTTGGAAAGGCTTGTACATGCTAGGAGTATTCCTACAACTAATCAGAATTGTTCTACAGCAAAGAGTGTAAAGGATGCATCAACACAGTGAGATTTTCTTGAAAGCGTCCAACACCTCGGTAAACTCTGCCTCAAAATAAAGTTTCAACCTCTTCCTACAAGTCCTTGTCTCACCTTGAGGAACTATATGCTACAGATAGAATCCAAAAGAAATGGTCAAGGAAAGGTTTTAAAATTTGAAACTTAAAAAGTCCTTAGCCTCTACCTGGCTACTATCAGCTATAACACAAATTACCTAAGGCTTGGCATACAATGTTTTCAAACCAGATCTTCAAACGTCCCATCTATTCTAATATAACTCAAATGAAAAAAGTGATTTTCCTGGTAAGGCTCTTTCAGAGGTACTCATAGGCTGGACCACCATGGGTGTGCTTCCTGTCCAAGCATCTCTGAAGACCTATCCCATGTCATAGGCTTCTCAGGTTCCTTCTCAGGCTTTGCCTTGACCTCCTAGTTTGCTTCTCCTGTCAGTTTCCTGATGTGTAGCACTCACACAAGGTCTAGAAATTCAGAACAGCTCCCTGCCAAATCGTGTCTTTCTTATGGTTTCCTGATGGGTCTGTGCAGGTCCTGGCTTTTCTTATGATTTTTATTAGGTTTCTCCGAGACTTTGGGTTAATAGGTGTCTCTTCCAGACCTTCGAGTTTCTCAGGTTCTCAACTGCTCTCTACCATACCTTTGTTGTAGCATGCTTCACATCATGTCTTTTCCAGCCGTTATTTTTCTTAAGATTCACAAAAAGTCCCTTCCCGACCGTAGGTTTCACAACAGGTCTTTTAAGTTTCACATTTGCAGTTTTGGGTATTCCTGCTCCTCTCACTAGGGTCACCCCTTCCTGCCACAGGTCAGGTACCTCTGCTTTTCACCTTGGGATCATCTTTGACTCCACTCTCTCCTTCTCTCCCTATACATCACAGACATCTCAAAGAAGTCCCACTACCAGCTGCACGTCCTCGGAGGTATTCTTTCTTTTCTCACTTTCCCCCAAAAGCTCAACCTCTCGAGAGTCCTGGTTCTCTCTAGGCTGGACTATTGCAACAGCCTCTTTCTAAACCTGCCTCCCTCTACTCTCTGTCCTTTGCAACTCATCCAGAACAGGACTGTGAGATTTGTCCTTGGCCTCAAGCCCAGGGATCGTATCTCTCCAGCCCTGAAATCTCTCCACTGGCTCCCGGTAGCTGCAAGGATCATGTTCAAGACCCTCAGCATTGTCCACAAGGCTTTCTGGGGCCGGGGCACACACTAAATACAACTCTCTCTTCCTAAACATCTTTCTTCCCGAGCCCTTCACTCAGCTACCTCTAACTTTCTGATGGTCAGACACTTCTCCAGGCAGAGAGTGGGAGGTAGAACTATTTCCTCTGCAGGGGCCTCCCTCTGGAACGGCATCCCTGTCCTTCTCTAACTCGAGCAGGACCACCTCAGGTTCTGGAAGCAGCTCAAGACCTTCCTTTTCGCTTCCGCTTTCTCTTCCTTGCTGACCCATCTAGCTGCTGCTCTGACGGGTCGCCTGGCTACCCTCAGATCTATATGGCACCTGGCTCCCCCATGACCAGCAACAACCTGCACTGCCTCCGGGCCTCTGCGCACTTAGGGGCTGTATCTGTAACCCTACAGTCACCTTCCTTTTAGCACTACCCTGAGCCGGTTCCCCCGGCTGCACCTACACAGAGCAATGCTGCCCTGACCGCAAGTCCCCCTGCCCTCCCCTGGTACTTCCCTCCTTCTGCCCCACCTGCACTTGCACAATTTGAATGCCTAGTAAGATCATTTGTTCGTCCTCCCAATGTCTCCCTACCTTGTCTTGTTGCACCTAGAAACACTTGTGCACAGGTGTGTTATAAATGACTCATATCATATAATTTACACCTCTACCTCCAATCTCTCCTTTCATTCCTCCAACAGCGCTCTCAGATGACATACATCCTCCTCCAATCATGCCTTTCTTCTCTCTAACCTTCAACAATCTCCTTCCACCTCTCCTCTGAAACCGCTTTTGCTTGCCATCAACTTTCAAACCCCTTCCTCCAGCTCCTCCTTGATGACCCCACACCAGTGAACTGAAGAGTAAGCCATTTCTATATTGGTTTCCTCTCCCCTTGGGTGATGCTTGTTCTCACAGGTTGCAACTGTGGGCTATGGGCTAGGTTGTCCTGCAATTAGACTGTGTGCCTAAAGGCATGTGGGCATGGCCTATGAATATTTATCTGAGGGCCGGCCATGATTTTATATTGCATATGGTTTCTTCTCCTTCCCTACTGGGGTTTCATACCATAAGGTGACTAGTCTTGACACTGCCGGGCTTCCCTGCATGTGTTGGTGTGACTTGGGAGACTTGCAGCAAGGTATAGAAACATGCAGAGCTTTGGTTGTGGAAAAGTGAGTCCTGGCTTCCCTGCTAGCATGCATTGGCTCATGTTTTGTCTCTCCAACGGCTGTATGCAGCTTTGTTTCAAGCTTATCAGCAGCTTGAGGGAGTTCCTCAAACTCAGAGATACTGGCAAACCTGAACATGAACAAATATTTCTTGTGACTACGGTGTCGAAGGCAACAGAAGTCCACCGGCCTCTGAGATACACCCATGCACCTCTCCCATCCCTCGCTTAGAAGGATTGCATGGACTTTGTGGGCATGGCCAGAACAGGCAACAGAACAACTGGTATTAAAGTTATGGGGGTCTGTTCCCTTCTCTCAGATGAATACTTGGGAGGGTTAAGGTGTTAAGGCTCCTATGACTGGGCCCTGTCTTAGTGCGGGATCAGAGTGAGGTCTGTGGATCTCTCATGTACTGCCTTCGGGTCAAGCATCCACTAGCTTGCAGTGGTACATGGTCCCTTGGTGCACCCTACTGTTAGCAGGGGACCTTTTCACAAAATCTATTTTTTTACAGAACATTATGATACATTGCTCTTCCTTTTCTTCATGAATACACCAAATGGGGAAAACCAAAGCCTTCTGCTTACCAAGGACATGCATCTCAATGCAATTTACAAACACACTGACCTCTAGACTATCAAAAATAGGCACTCCTTTTTTCTAACACTGGGGTCTATTACGTGGTGCACTACCGCATGAGGGGTCAGTAATGAGAGGCAGACACAAAGTTGCAATGTTCTCAACATTCGCCATATTTATTGAAAAGGGTTTGGAAAAAGGCCCATCTTGTCCTAACCAAAAGAGAAAGTCCCTACCTATGAAAATAAAAACTAAAATAAGTTGACCTTATGTCCAAATAGCATCTGACCCTCACACTGACATACAAAATCAAAAGGTACAAGCTGTTTCATGCAACCATAAGGGAAAGCTGAGACTTGTGAAATATAGGCAGGATGGAAAAAAACTAAATAGAAAACTAGAAAAAGTTCCATTTTCAGTTTAGATGGAAAATTGTCAGCCGGAATGTTTTAATAACTTCATTTGGTTAATTCTTCCTCCAAGTGATTCACCCAGTGGAAAGAGGCAAGCCTATATGCATTGCTTCGATGAGGAAACTCGAGAGAAAAAAAAAGAGAGCTTAGACTTCAAATTTGAAGCCTGAAGAAAGAGTTCCCCATTATGGAAATATTTAAACTGGAAGCAAAAAAAGTAAGTCAGGATTATAAGCAGTGGTCTGTAAATCGAAAGATAGCCCCCTGACAACTTGACGAAGAACGGATGTTGAGACTGATCAGTGAAAATAATTCAAGAAGCTTTTGGTCAGTTGTGGGCCAATCAAAAACCAATTATGCTGTTACCCTCTGCAATTTGGTTTTAGAATCAAAGTGGATTTAATATTCATCCAAGAACTTTGAGAATCCTTGGCTAGAGATCTTGGAAGAGTGTCATGACTCCTCTTGGTACCTGCCCCTTGAGGAGGGGGATATTTCAGAAATCATAGTCAAATCCTCTGTGTCTAGGGTGGCAGGGCCAAATGGACTTACCTTCCAGGTTCTTAAAAATGACCCGAGTATGTGGCCATAAATTCTTACCCATTTGTTTACGGGAATTCTTGAGCAACGTAGCTTTCCTCACTCTTGGAAAACGGCAATCATACCTTTCTTTAAGGGGGAGATTGGATGAATCTGGAGAACTATCGCCCCCATCACCCTCCTAGATACAGATAGTAAAATCTTTATGAAAATATTGCTAAGAGAAATTACAAAATGGGTAGACATGTCCCTGATTTTGCCCTGTAACCAAAATGAATTTAGACAGGGCCTTTCAACTACATTGAACGGTCTTGTTCGAAATCTGGTCAGTGAAAACTCAACAGGGAAGAATTAAGTCCCACTTTATGGACCATGGGTAGACCGGTCGAAGGCTTTTGGCATGGTCGATAGAGTTCATCTCTGGACCAAGTTGAAGAGATGGGGGTTCCCAGTATCACTGTTGGAAATGTTGATCAAGCTTCACAGAGATACCACTCAGAGTCCGGCTGGACGAGCATGGACACCTATCGGAGATGATCAGAGTGGAGAGAGGAGTGAGGCAGGGCTGTCTGGGAGCACCCCTTCTTTTTATTTTATATTTAGCTGATTTAGGCAACCTCCGTTGGCCAGTCCCAATATCAATGGGAAGAGGCTCCACTGGCTGGCTTATGCAGATGACATTGTGCTGCTTGACAAAACGGCGATAGGCCTGCAGCACCTATTAACAAAACTTGGCGGCTATTCTAGGGGGATCGGACTGGTGATTAACAGGGCACAATCTAAGATTTTGGTGTTCAAGCATCACTGCAACAAGGTTGAGTATGCAAATTGGGCACTGGATTCCCTTAGAATTCCTTGGATGAAGGAGATAACTTAGCTGGGGTATAGGATATATGGGCTCACCGGCATAATATAAAGTGGAGTCAGAAGTAGAAAGGAAGGCCCTACAATTTGTCCCTCAAACGTAAACAACTCTATAATAAGAATTGCATGTTTTCAATCATTCCGTTGATCACATTTTTCAAGTAAAGGTGGTACCAGTTATTCTGTATGGTCTTGAAGCAACATCTTTGCTTTGGAATAGTAATTGGGACAAAATAGAGGCTCTTGTCTGGAAACAAGTTCTTGGACTTCCATCGTGCACACCATTGTGGAACCTGAGATTTGAATTGGGATTGTCCTCACTGGATTTCCATGCAAATTGGAAACTGATTTCGCTTTATAGGCAGATTATTATTGCAGATGGCAACACACTGTATGGTGATATTAATAGGGAGCTGGTCTGTTCAATATTTAAACTATTGTCTCATCTAGATTTGAAAGTAAAAGAATTTCTAGTTAACATAGACTCAAATATTGAAACATTGAATAACAACCTGCAGATAGTAAAGGCAGCACGGGTATGTTTTGACTGGATAAATACAATTGCTAAAGTAAGAAATGCAACTAACCCTAACTCCTTTCAATCAATGGAGAAAATCCGGGGGTCTCTCTCAAAATATTTTGTAAAATTTCCTGATAGGAGAGAGAGAAGTAACTTCTTGAGGATAAGGTTGAATCTGCTGCCTACTGGTGAGATACTGTCTTTGCGTAAACAAGAGGAAAGAACACTTAAACTGTCTAATGTTTGTGAGGTACCCAAGGAACAAACATTAAGACATCTGCTTGTGGACTGTGAAGGAACATGGAATAAGAGATTGGTTATATTTGGCAAATAGGTAAGGAATGAGGAGGGGCAAATCTTGGCCTTCTTCTGGAATAGAATTATATCAGGACAAGAAACATCAATAACAATTGCTGTAGTTCACTTTTTGGAAAACTGTGGGTTTATTATTTAAGCATGTGACATTCATTTTTTTATTGTCTTATTTTAATAATAAACAGATGCTTGGAATATGAAGAAACATTGTTCAAAGTGTAACTTTGGTCAAACTGTTACTTTTTCATCTGATTTTTCTTTTTTTGTATGTTTTAAAAGGTTTGAATTTTGTAACGGTTATCTGAAAATCATATACAAATAAAAATAAATAAAAAATAAAATAAAAAGGTACACTGTCATTTCTATCGTGACTCAAACAGGTTGTGCAAAAACCATATATATATACAGTTTCAACAAAACCAACCATTGTCTCCATGGAGGCTGCCAACAGCACATCACTGCTCTCTTGCACTTTTCCAGCTTATTCCCACTAACTCAGCCCCCCTTCCCTTTTTCAGAACCACCAGAGCGCCAGGGGACCACTCCGGTGGTGATAGTGCACGGTACAAATATCCTTTAACATTAACATAACATTTAGTTTGCCTTCCCCTGAATGGTCTCGGGGAAAAGGCATTTGAAAAACTCGATTTTACCAAAGTTCCATTAGGGCTAATGAACATGTCTCTTTCCTGGGTATTCTCCTTAAGATGACAAGGCAACTGTTCTTTTTACAACACGGGTTGAAATATATTGAAAGACGGTCTTTTATAGTCTTTAGGATGGCCAAAGCAAAAAATTTCAGTTTTAACAAAGGCGTCATATAACCAAATTCTTTTTTAACAATAACCATTGGATTTCCTGGTGAACTCCCCTCCCAGAAACCCCTCTACTGAAATATCCAATTTCAACAAAGTCTTAATAGGGCAAAAACTACTTTTCAACACAAAACTTGAACACTTGTGTACAGGCGCGTTATAAATGCCATATCATAACACTGAATTTCCTGGTATACTCCCTTGCCAGGAATATCCTCCTTTGGGCTAGCACAGATCCCCGGATGTACTCCCCTGCCAGGTACCTTTTCCCAAAGAAGGTTCAACTGAAAATTCTGGTCATCCTGGTTTACTCTCCTGTCAGGAATATCCCCCTTTTGACTCAAACGGATCCCCTGGTATACTCTTTCGAAAAGGTTTCACTACCTGATACTCCTACAAGGTCTCTCCACAATATTCATATTTCTCTTAAACGTTCTTACAATTGCACCTCCTAAGTGGCACAACCTTGTTGACTTCAGTTCCCACTTGCACCAATTTCCCCCATACTGGCATGCCTTATATGAGGGGTTGTTCAAGCTCCTTCTGTCAACTTTTCTTACACTGTCTCTTGGCAATGCTTGTTCCAGGTTTCTCTCAACTGATATGTCATGTCAGGAGAGTAAAACTTCTGCAATTTTATTTCTCATATAGTGTCTTTTGGCTTATGGCAATGTTGCTTTTCAGGTTTCCCCCAAATGACATCTCTTATAAGGAGAATTGCACCATGTTTGGCCCGTTGATTTCTTTACAGTGTCGTTTAGCTTCTGACAATGCTGGTTCCGGTTTCCCCCAACCAACATCTCCCATCAGGAGACTTGCACCATTCTACTGGCGTCTCCAACTAGTAGTTCGCTGTAGCGGCAAAGCCCAACCTCGGGTATGACATCTGCAGCTTGTCACGCTCCCTTTCATATCCTCTGGTGACTTTGTGGTTGCTTGCAAATACGGTTGCTGCATTCTTGTCAGACAGTGTCATGGACAACCCTTCTGCGGTTGAGGGTTCCCTTGCTGTACTTCCCCAGAGCCCATCAGACTCTGTTGGGTCTCCCGCCACTCCGGTACATAGGATTGACAAGTGGCAAGTCAGAAGCACCTCGTTCCTTCCGCCTAGTTCCCTCTAGCACGTCTGCCTTTCTCTGCGGCTCTGCTTCCTGCTCTGCGTACTCTGCAGCCCGATCTGGCTTCTCCTTCACCTTCTCTCTCTCCTGTCTGCAGGTGTTTTGCTGGTTTCAATGTCCTGCACAGTTGATTGAATGGACAACAACTAGACCGCATATTACTATTGACAGTATTGTTCATCTTCATTGACTCTTTACCCCTCTTCTTCATCCCAGTACTGAACGTTTTCTTGGAAATTAAGTGCAAAGGATTACCATACTAGTTCAAGTTCTGTTGTTGTACACGTTTGTCTACATAACAGTCATTATCAACATTAGATGACAAAAGAATGTTAGAGGAGTTATGTACATGTGAAGGATAAGTAAAGTGCTGCTTAAGATTTTTAACAGAAGTAGGTTTTAAGACCTCACAATTAAAGGGTTCTGAATGACAGCAGACCATAAGAAACACTGCGATGAGGTTTGCTTCTTCAGAGTAAAGGATAGAATACTGCATCTCCCCTGCCAGAGCAATCACCTACCCCGACAGCCATCTCCTCCCATGTGATCCACTCTCAGAATACCACCCGCAGGGTCAGTATCAGGTAGAAGCTGCCTTCCCCTGGCCACATGGGAGGAGACTTTAGGCCGGTGATCAGTGATGACTCTGCAGGATTCATCTCAACTATGAACATGTTAAGGATCTGTTGTATCAATCCTTGTTGTGTGTGCATGTGGTCATATGTTGTGCTATCGGAAATTGCAACATCGAATATATAATAGCCTACTGTCCAGCTAGTCAAGTAGTTCTAAGGCAAGACTCTTTTGAAGTGTTTGTGAGAATGCCATCAGTGACCCATACAAATAAAATTATTGGATCAGAAAAACGTTCATATTACTTTGGGGACTGGATATAGCAAATTACACACTTTTTAAATTACAATTTTAGTATTCTACTCATCTGAAAATTAAATACATAGGTTAAACAATTTCGAATTCAAATTTGACTGTCAGCATCTAGGAGCCACCAGTTACTAGCACAACACTTACAAAAATACATTTGGCCCCCATTTAATTACCTCTTGTTTAAGATGAAGAAGCTGTTTCCTAGTAGTGGATGACATTTTAGCACAAGCACAGGGCTCTCCACCAGCACAGTTACACGCTCCGAGAACCGCCATCTTAAATCAAAATATACCCAAATTAGTCAACATCACACAAGATTACATCTGCATACAGCAACTTTTTTCACCTCAATTCAGAAAGTAACAGCTCAGGAGTGTTAGTACAGTAATATATTTCAAGAGCAGATACAATAATTAAGACTTGAAATGAGGACCATTAAGAACATAGTAATTATTCACATTACCTTAAAAATGCTAGTGATTGCATTTCAGATTGTAGAACCACTTAGGCCGTCCATGCTCGCAAATAGATATGCCAGTCACTGTTAATATTTTAATGGCTGTAAACAATGATATCATTGTAGAATGTGTATTTAATGAAAGCACAACAGCTCATCAAACCTAAGAGTCATCACAAGCTTATTATTGGATGTTTGACATATGTAGATTGGGCTATACAGATGATCTTTACATCATTCTGTTGAAACTAACATTACGCATTACAAACTACACCACCCACCTGTTTCCACCTGAATAATGATGTACACAAAAAGTTGTGGATAGCTCAAATAAGACGCAACAAGGGGGAAGAAGAAAAGACTGTTTGAGGAGGGAAAAGGTAGGTACGATGCTTAGTATCTTATTTTAGGAGCAGCTACCCTCCTTTTCCACAATCAAATTCTTAGAAAGGCTTGAAGCAAGGCCTTCATTAGCTCACTGAACAACGACATACATAATCATTATCAATCATTTTTAAGGAAAGATGTAATTACTCGGGTATGTGGTGATGCCTAATATTTTAGGACACACTGCAAGGATATCGCCCATCTACTAAAGTGGATATTTAGAACAATCGCATTTGAGGCAACATATGAACTACTATCACCAGTAGTAACAAATACATCAACGGTCCATAAACTGCTCCAATTATCTCCTTGTGGTAAAACTGTTTATTTGGGAGTTTTTCTGTTATAACACTCTGTTGCATCTTCTTCAGAGTGCTTTAAAGGGATTTAGGGGAGGAAGGACTTTAGCCCAGTTTAGAATCAGAGCCGCAAGCCTTCATGTTGTCTGGTCTACGGGGAGCATGTGGACAACGCTAGTTAGTTTCCAGCATGAAGAGTAACATCAAATAAAAAATTACAGCTCCATACCTACACGCGTACCCACCCAAGTCACACCGGACACTACACAGCAAGGAACAGAATCCCAGGACGTCTTCTTTAAATCTGTGGTGAGAGAGCGAGCAAATTGCAGAGGGTAAAGGTCATTAAAGGGGATTTGTCCCCAAGCCTCCTTTATTTAACCAGGTTGATTGCTAACAGCCTAGGGGGGATGTTTGCCTTCTGATTGGCCATAAAACTACAGAAAGTTATTCTGGATCTCTTTTGTGTTGAGCCTCATGGACATTGAATAACGTTTTGAAAGGCATCTTTCACGTTTAGGGAGGCAGTGCATTCAAGGCTGCAATGATGGGAGGTTACCAGCCTATGGATGACTCATACTTAATATTTCTGTGACAGTGATATTTTGTGGACAGTTTTGGCTAGGAGATTAGAGTATGGCATTTTGTATGTAGTCCATCTTTGATGTCCTCAGCGTGAGGACTATGGCAACATAGTCTATCAGTGTCAGCAAGGGAAGGGTTTGGCAGCATTGCAATAGAGTGCATATTAACACAGATACCACCAGTTTCTTTGAGATATTGGAGGAGACAAGGGTCAACCACCATGGCTGGATTTCGGATCTTCACTTGTCAGCGTCATTGTGGACTTTGGGTGGCGGGAAACACACCAGAGAACTTTCCTCAGTCGTCAATGACCTGAACTGTCTCAGGCGGGACAAATCGGTTGACGGTGATGGCAAAGGAGCCCTCTGGTTGATGTTCTTAGGCAAGGAGGAGCGGTGCGGCTCCGGTTGTCGAGCAGCACAGTGTCAAGCTGTCCCCGCCTCTGGGCAACACGACGCAACAGGCTTGCAGTGGTTACGGAAATCCTCCATCGACGGCGATGGACTTGATGGCCTAGATGTCCTGGTGCTTTTCTTCAAGATTTCTAGGCGGATAGCGTCTCCAGTTGACAGCCTTTTCGGGACGGACTTCCAGGGTGCCTCAATGAAAATCAGCTTCTGCACGATGTTCCATCGTAGCCAGGGGAGAGGTCTCCTAGCCAGGTCCTCTCTTGGATAAGTCCTTGACAAACACAACAGCTTTTAGGTTTCGGCGACGGAAAGCAGCAGCAAACCTTCTTCCAGCTGGGATTCACACATCTGTCCCTTATTCACTCTGCTGAGCCAAGTTCTGTCCGCCAATCAGAGAGAAGGGCATTCATGCAGGCAGGCAGCCAATCAGGCTCACGGTGCATTCAGTCCATTCACTTCCACCCAGACACCCATAACAAGGAATGTGGATTGGGGCAATCACCCAGCCTTTCAGCACGCCACACTGTAGTCATGTCAGTTTCAGGCAGGGATGTCTCATTCATTGTCATCCACACAGAAACCAGACACCCATAACATGGAATGCATATTGGTCCCACAGTCCATTTACACAGGTCCCACCGCAAGGGTGTACCCACAACATACAGTCACTGGGAAGGCTCCAGCCAGTCTGGCCTAGATATATGGTTCTTCCAACCAACAGCCAGTCAGGGGAAGGGACAGAGTCGGGGCTTCCCAGGACTTTGGGAAAACAAGGTAACAGGTAATAGAAACCAAGAGGCCACAGGGGCCATCTTGCCTTCTATCAGGAATCCACTGATTCCTAGGGCAGGGCCTGGGTATCCCAAAATGGAGGATACTCAGAGCACCTGTCAAATTCAGCATGGAGCTGCCACCAGGCCATACCCTGCTCTGTAGGACACACACACAGGTGCCCAAAAACATACATTAGTAGTACAGGGTTGTGCCCCCACCCATGGGTGCCGTATTCCAAGGGTCTCTGTTCACCACAACCAAAAAGAGGAAGAGCTGCAGTGCCAGGAGTCACACATAGACACCTCTGCAGAAAACAACACGGAACACACATGATAAGGGAGTACATGACAAGGACATGGAGGCCCCTTCCCTCTAATGCATTTCCAGCATTAGAGTCCCCATATGACACAATGAAATTAGGTCCCTTTTAGGGACACTGTTAAGGTAATGTCCTGGAATTCCAAAGGTCACCTATCATTTCTGGAAAACAGGGCAGTTCTTGATTTTATGATGCTTAATGCTATATTTTTATTACAGGAGACTTGGCTCACCTTTTGTTTTGATCTAGATGGCTATTCCCTATTCTTCTTATTATCCCCCCGACCAAAAGTTGGCCACCCGGTGGGTGGCCTATGCATTGGAGGGAGAACCACTCTCCAAGCGAAACAGATCACTATGGCTCACACTAAGAAGTATCTATTGTGTGTTGCACTTATTGGGTCGCCTATTGGTGGTGATAGCTTGTTGGTGATTACTATGTATGATCCACCGGGTGGTATTCAAACCACCAGACTGAAGAAGGTCCTTATTGACTTCCTCCGTCTTTGGCAATTACAACATCCTAGGGGTGGAATACTGGTGGTAGGTGATTTCAATGTGGACTGTTATGACTATAGGCCTAGACTGACGGGGAATGTAGATACTCAATCAAACATCATAAACAGGGTCAAGATTGGAGGGATTTGTTAGGGGATTTGATTTACAGCTCTTGTATCCCTCACCTAATGAAATCTACCACACTTGGCCAAATGGCAGACATAGCTGCCTTGACTTTGCCTTTGTGAGTGGCCCACTTCGCAAACATTCCCCTAAGATGAAAGTTCTTCCTGTCTCAATGAGTGATCATGCTATAATGGACATGTCATTCAAGGCCATCCATACTGAAATTATCAAAAATATTGCCTATAACCCTACTGTAAATGCACAGGGAAACAAATTACGTTGGACACAGGGCTACATACATGAATTAAATAAGGCTGATGAGGGCGGAAACAATGGGGATCCCGACAGTACAGACATGCAATTGGAAAATGTAAACCTTGGTGGTTAGATATGCGCCACAGCATGATAGGAGCATAGTCACTAGCAGATGCTTGATAAAACCAGGAACCCCCTATGATGCAGTGATAGCAAGCAGGAAGAGAGAACTGCGGGTAGCTATTCGCAATGTAAGAAGGCACCCAGTACTAGTCATATAGAGAGGAAAGAAAGTATCAATGCCCTTAGAGGCACTTATAAACGATGGCTCTCCAACCACCGTTATAGTAAGGCTAGTGCTGGATGGATGCTAACTAATAAACTCACTAAAGAGGGGGACTCTAGAAAACTCTGGCACTTAATCCGAACCAATTTCGTAGATACCGGGGCATCTGAAGTCTGCAGTGTAGCAGGATCCCATTGGGAAACCTTTATTAAGGAAAACTATTAGGGGGAGCAGGACTCTATCCTGGCTCCACCCTGGAGGCCCAAGGATAACACTGAGGTTGTAAGGCAGGTTTAGGAAGCGGACATGCAACTGATTATAAGCAAACTATCTGCTTCTTGGTCAACTGGCCCAGATGGTTTATGCAATGTCATATTTAAGAGTCAACATGATTATTGGGCAGCAGCACGACAGCTTTTATTTTTGCAAATCTGTGACTGGTCAAATACCCAGGTCTTGGCAACAGTCGGTGCTAATCCCGGTGTATAAAAACAGATCACGGCTCTTGCCTCAGAACTATAGATTTTTGACAATGCTGGACAGCACCTTTAAGATATTAAGGAGGTTGCTATTGGAAAAGCTGTCCAACTGGGCTGAAAATAGTGCCCTCCTGAATCTCACGAGGACAGGTTTTTGGAAAAATTGCTCCACGATCTACTCTGTATCTGTATGGGTTCTCCTTATGATATGATATATGATATGATATATGATATGATATTTATAACGCGCCTATACACAAGTGTTTCAAGGCGCGACGAAGCAGGGGAGGGAAAACAGTGGAAAGACAGACAAACGATCCTACTAGGCCAAGTGTCATTAAGATCGCGCAAGGGCAGGGGGAGAGAGGGAAAAGAGCCTGGGGGAAGGGAGAGGGGGTAGTGCAGTACATGGGATAGAGGAATAAATACGATGGTAAAGCGGCCTGATCGTGACAAGTGCAAGTAGAGCAGACAAGTACAGGTGGGGGGGGCTGTAGGGATAAAGAAAAACAGTCCCTAAGTGCAGGGGCTTCCAGGAAGGCAGGGCAGGAGTGCAAAGGGTGGGACCTGGCCCCAAGGTCAGAAGGGTGTCCAGGTAACCAGTGCAGATTCGGCTGGGGATTTCAGCAGGGAGGAGAGAGGCAGAGAAAGCAGAAGCAAAGAGGAAGGTTTTGAGGTGTTTCCAGAACCGGAGATGGTTCTCCTCAAGTTTCAGGGAGGCAGGAAGATTGTTCCAGAGGGAGGCCCCTGCCGAAGAGAGAGATCGACCACCAACTCGTTGTTTGGAGAAGTGGCTGACCCTGAGGGAGTTGGAGGCAGATGAGCGAAGAGCCCGAGAAGGAAGGTATTTAGGAAGAGAGAGTTGAAGGTAATGCGGCCCCAGGACCGAGAAGGCCTTGTGGATAATGCAGAGGGTTTTGAAATTAATCCTTGCAGCCACTGGGAGCCAGTGCAGAGATTTCAGTCCTGGAGAGATACGATCCCAGGGCTTGAGGCCAAGGACAAGTCTTGCAGTCCTGTTTTGGATAAGATGCAGAGGGCGGAGTGTTGAGGCAGGCAGGTTTAGATAGAGGCTGTTGCAATAGTCCAGGTTAGAGAGAACCAGGGCTCTGGAGACGGTGAGCTTCTGGGGGAAGGAGAGGAGAGGAAGAATACCTCTGAGGAGGTGCAGCTGGTAGTGTGACTTCTTAGAGATGTTGGAGATGTGAGGAGAGAAGGAGAGTGTGGAGTCGAAGATGAGCCCAAGGTTTTTAGCCTTGCAGGTGGGAGCAGGAAGAGGGCCAAGAGAGGCCGGCCAGAGAGCTGCAGGGAAGGAGGGAGAGGGTGTGCCTATGAGTAGAATGTCGGTCTTACTGGCATTAAGGCAGAGGTCATTGGCGGCACACCAGTCCTGGATAGCAGACAGACAGTTAGCGATGAAGGAAGGAGAGGAGGAGGCCAAGGGTAGCCTGAAAATGAGCTGGGTGTCATCCGCATAGCACTGAAAATTGGGGGAGAGAGCGGCAATGCAGTGAGCAAGGAGTGCCAGGTATTGGTTGAACAGCCAAGGAGAGAGGTTAGATCCCTGGAGGACACCACAGGTAGAGAAAAAGATATCGGACAGGAAGGACCCAAGTTGGACCTGGAAGGGTCGGTCGGAGAGGAAAGAAGTCAGCCACGCCAGAGCCTATCCTGTGATACCCAGGTTAGCATGGAGACGGTTGAGCAGGATGGCGTGGTTGACAGTGTCAAAGGCAGAAGAGAGATCAAGCAAGATGAGGACACACGGGGTGTTGGAATCAAGGTTGGAGATCAGGTCTTCACGGATGTTCAGGAGAGCAGTTTCCGTGCTTCTAGCAGCCCTGAAGCCTGACTGATGGTCATGAAGACAACCAACAGATTTGGTGTGGAGATTAAGATGAGAGATGGCCAGTTTCTCCAGGAGTTTGCCCAGGAAGGGAGTGATGGAGATTGGGTGATAGTTAGCCGGGCAGGAGGGGTAGGCAGAGGGTTTCTTAAGATGAGGGTGCACAAGGGAGTGCTTCGGGGGACGGGGGGGAGTGGGAAGACTCCAGTGGCGAAGGAGTGATTGCAGAAATCAGCCAGGGCAGGAGCCAGGGAGTCGATGTGGCCCTTGATAGTTTTGGAGGAACAGGAGTGAACCTGTTTTGACGAGACTTTCATAGATCGGACTTGTCGAGAAACCTCATCTGCAGAGAAAAGGGGAAAGGCAGAGAGGGAGGGAGGGGGGTGCCAGCCGAAGGGTCAGAGGAAGAGCAGGGGATAGAGGGAGGGAGGCGAGAAGAGGAGAGTGAGGACAGGATGTCCTGGGTCTTAGAAATGAAGTGAGAAGCCAGTGCCGTGCAGAGGGACTGGGAGGGGACAGGAGAGGTAGCGACAGCAGCAGGATTGGCTAGTTCCTTGCAGATTTTAAAGAGTTCACCCAAGTTGTTAGATGCCGCAGAGATCCGGGCTTGTATATGGGCTCTCATCTTGGTGAGAACGGAGAGCCGATATTGCCGTTGCAGCAGGCGGCAGGCCAGTTTGTCAGAGGTTGAACATGAAGCACGCCATTTCCTCTCGGCAACCCTGCACTTGCGTTTTAGGGTGACGAGATTGTAATCATACCAGGAGTTACACTTGGCTTTGAGCTTCAGGTGGATTCTCATGACAGGGGCAAGGATATCAAGAGTATCAGATATAGTAAAGTGGAGCATGGAGAGGGCTGTGTCAGGGTGGGAGTCAGCCAAAGGGGGAGGTGGGGATGAGAAGGTGGCGGCGAAAGCCTCAACTGACATGCGCTTCATGGGACGGATGACCGCGAAGGTGGATGGCAGTGATGAACGTGGCTTGGTCTGAGGGTGAGGTGGGAGGATAGGAGAAAGTGATCACTCCAGGAGAGCGGAGTGAAGAGAGGGAAAGATCAGAGGAGATCAGCGCATCGAGAGTGTGCCCTGCAGAATGAGTCGGGCCGGAGAGGAGAATGGTGAGTGAGAGAGAGTCGCAGAAGTCACAAAAGTGTCCAAAGGGAGGACAGGAGGCATCCATGTGGATGTTGAAGTCTCCAAGAAGGAGGAGTTGAATGGTTGAGACCAAGAGAGAGGAGGGGAGGTCTGCCAACTCGGAGAGGAAGGAGGAAATCTGACCAGGTGGCCGATAGATAGTAGCCACAGTAAGGGAATGGCTAGGAGAGAGAGAGAGCCGACAGACAAGGCATTCAAAAGAGGAGTAGGTCTGCGTAGGAGTGACAGAGGCAGAAATCCACTCAGGGAAGATAAGGCCAACAGCCCCACCAGAGCAGTTGGGCCCAGGCACAGAGAGGATCTTGTAGCCGTCGGGTAGGAGTGTGTCAAAGCTGGTGACAGAGCTGGCCGTGAACCATGTCTCAGTAAGACCGAGGACATCAAGGTCAAGTCCTTCAAGAAGGCGGCAGATATCAGAGGAATGTTTGACAACAGAGCGAGAGTTAAGAGTGGCAATGTGGAGAAGGTTGCCATCCTTGAAGGACTTCCAGGGAGGGGTACAGATCAGAGGTACGCCCTGTGGAGGTGTAGAAGTGGCAGAGAGGGAGGAGGAAGGCAAGGTAGTCGAGGAAAGGGGCGGAGGGACAGCAGGGGAAGAAAGGAAGTTGATGAGGCACGGGAAGCGTCTATCAAAGAGGTGAAGGTTGGCCTGAGGGCCTTGGACCAAGACGGTCCCATTAGAGTAAACATTAATGATGACCTTAGAGGAGTGGAAGGAGGCCAAGAGGACATCCCAACGGGTGCCACCATTAATGGGAGAAGAGGAGAAAGGAGCGAGCACAGTGACCATATGAAGGGTCCATAAGTCAGGTGAAAGCACGACAAAGAGGATGTCGGTGAGAGTTTCCTTGGTGGAGGCACTGGTGTAGGTGTCAACGATAGGGAGGCCTGGATTGGAGACCAGGATGTCCTTTTCAAACTTTTTCCTACCAGATTTAGTGAGGAGGGCAGGATAGTCAATAGAGAAGCAGTTAGAGAAGATAGGAGAGATAGAGAGCACCATAGGTAGGTGGGAGAGAAGGGGGGCAGGAGAGAGCAGTTGGACAAGAGAGTGAACGGCAATCAAGTTGCTCGGTGGGACAGACTCGTTCAGGATTAGAGAGCTCACAATGCTCAAGTGTAGAAACAGGGGAGGAGCCAACTAAGTTTGAGAATCCTGAAGGGGGAGAAAAGGCATAGTTCACACAGCGCAACAAAATATTTTAAACACAGGTACAGTGCATATTAGACAGCATGTGTATGAGAGTCTGAGGGAAGGGTAGGCAGGGAGGCAAGTGGGACAAATCAATGCATACTGGCTGGCAACTGGCGTTCCCTGGGGCCACCTGCAGACACATCAGGAGCTGCAGCCGTGGGAGCCGCCCTTTGCCTAAGGGGCCCTTAGCCATGGGGGCTGCCGGGCAGGGGGCTGCCCAGGAGGGTCAGTTAAGACCAGAAAGCAACCAATAGGGAGGGTAAAAGGGGGGGATGGGCAGGCAGGTAGGCGGGAGGGAAGGGGGACCAGGAAGTGGCTGCAGGGGGGGGGGAAGGGGGAGAAACGACGCGCTCGGACTGCAAGGCAGCAAACAAACAAAAGAACAGGCAAGAAAAACTCACATGAGGCCCCAAGGACCCCGCAGGGTACAAACAGCAGCTGGACTGCCAGCGAGCTGCTAACACCCGCTCCGCTCTGTAAAGAGGCGAGCAGGGAGGGCAGCCGTCGGCTGGTCCAGAGGCACAACGGCAGTCAACCAATCAGAGGGGGGGTGGGCAGGCAGGTGGGCGGGAGCAAAGGGGGGACCAGGAAGTGGCTTTAGGGGAAGGGGGGAGAGGGAGAAACGACACTCTCGGACCGCAAGGCAGCAAACAAACAAAAAAACAGGCAAGAAAAACTCAAATGAGGCCCCAAGGACCACGCAGGGTTCAAACAGCAGCTGGACTGCCGGCGAGCTGCTAACACCTGCTCCGCTCTGTAAAGACAGACTGGTCTCTGACACACTCCAATCTCCTGACCAAGCACTGTATATATGTTTTTTCGATTACAGCTCTGCATTCAACAGTGTCCCTCAGGAAAAACTCTGAAGAAAGCTGAAGGGCTGGGGGATAGACGAATCAGTCCTGCATTTCTTGAAACAACTTCACTGTGATACACAGGTACAGGTTCGCCTTTCTCAAATAGGTAACTTGGGCAAGTCCATTCCCACCAATAGAGGATTGATGCAGGGCTGTGTGCTTGCCCCATCCCATATAACCTATATGTGTCTGAATTCAAACTATCACTAAGATCTGTGAACAATTATCCCCCCAGGTTGGCAGTGAGGTTATTTTTATTGCCTCACATATGCCGTGATACAGTCATGTTCGACCGTACGCCAATCGGACTTCAGCACTCAATGGACGCATTAAGTATATATGCGAAGCAAAAAGGGTTAAAGGTAAATGTCGAAAAGACCAAAATCATGACCATTGGGAAGAGAGTTTATGGGGCCCCATCCTTTGTTTGGAAATTGGACGTCCTAGTACAGTGTCAGCTAACTGAATACAAGTACCTGGGCATGTCTGTTAGGGCCTCTAGGGATTCTTATTATAATGTTGTGAAAAAAGTGTCAAGGATCATTGCAATAAATATCATACCCTAATTAGTGCTTTGAACGATGCATTGATATAAATAGCATTCTATTATGGGGTTCTATCTAGTATACTAAGCTACTAATGCAGAAACATAGCATTGTGTGCAGCGTACAAGATGAAGGTATAATATTCGTAATGTTAATAGGTTGAATAATGAGATTGTTTTCTTAATAGATTTTTGTGTACTGTGAAATATAATGTCCCTTTAACAAAGTTTTTTTATTAGCACGCAAACAACATACAAAGATGGAGTGTAAAAAGCAATTTCTCAGAGATGGCTGAACACAGAATGTTGCAAACTAAGAATTTATGGTTGTTTACAGTGAAGGTCAGCTGCTTCCATTTTTTGCTCGCGTGCCGGAGAGGTCCACGACTCGCACTATAAGGTTCTATTGTTTTTTGACCTTGACAGACAGGGATCGTGCTAAAAGACTTCTTTTGAAGGAGTGTTGCAAAAACGTAACACACGATAAGGATGAAATTTCTGAAACAAAACCACTTTTATATATTATATCACTATGAGAAAGATCGTTGGCACAGACGGAGTCGTATTTTGGGACTGCACTACGCTTAGACAATGGAAAATGCCAATATAATGTAAGTAACCCTTTAGAGTATTTTATACCGGAATATAATAACAATAGCGTGGCGTTAAAGCCCGGTTAAGTTGTACTTGTTCGTTCAATGTGGCATAGTGTTTTCTACCGTGCACTATCACCGCCGAATAGGTCCCCTGTCGCTTAGAGGGCTCTGAAAAAGGCAGAGGACAGAGGGTGGGTTAATGGGAATAAGTTAACATACTCTGTTGCACTATCCTCGCTAGCAAATAGTTTCACGCCCTAATAAAAAAAATGAATATTTTTAATGAAGATCGGCTTGGGAGACTAATTTATGTTTTTTAAAATAGGTATGTCCTTCCGTACTGTCAATGCCACGATTTCCAGACCCCGGCCGACGGATTTTTTAACTGCCACGTGCAGCTACTTGTAAACAACTTCATGACCCTCACGATTTTATGGGACAATCGCCAAGGAGCAATATGCCCTTACACGGTACTAGCGGCTAGAAGCAACATACCAACCATTATGGTGGTCTAATGCCTCGTCGTTGGAACAGCCTTCCGATTATCAGTGCGACCATAGTGCTTCGTTTATCATAAACCAACACCCTGTGTACCGCACAGGAACAGCGCGTGACTCAAGATGAACTTTTGCGGATCGACAGCAAAGACAAACGCAAATCGCTGATTATTCTCTAAACATTTGATGTCAAATAAAAGTACTTTACGAAATGTACAATCTTGTTGTTTGCTTTTAAATCACAGTTTCATATCCCGAATTGTTGCGCGCTGTGTTGTGAGAAGATCTGTGTTGTTTTCCGGGTTCTGTGTAAAGTCGCGTAGGACTGGAGACGACTGGGCGCGTTTGGCTACGCGCCCTGTACCGTCACGGAGAGAGACGGGGAATATGAATGCTTTGATAATGTCAGGCTTAGGGGCGGGAGATATGATTTAGTGTCACAAAAGCAGGTCAGCCAGGTCGATGGGGCAAGTGATAGGATTATCACATAATGTCGACGCACAGCAGCCTGATTTATCGTTTGTTTAGTGGACAAAAAGTCGGGTAAGGACCATAGGAAATTGTAATGTCAACGGACATAAGGAGGGTTCTTAGAACACTTTCAACCTGACAACGAACAATTCGAACAGCGTTCTCAGAACACCCCCGTTTTGTTTAATTGCAAACATTACCTGCATGTCCACTCTTCCTAATCCCAGTACTTCCATCATGAGGCCCCTGCCTCCGACACAGGACCTTCTTCTATTTCTTTAAATTCCTATAACTCCTCCCCCACATCCACATCACTCAGTTTCATATTACCAAGCCGGAGCATGGGGCCTTCCCCGCAGGGAGGGTGAGGATGGTCGTCAGTACTGTGACGAGGAAGAGTAGGACTAGGAGTAATGAAGATTGCCGTCAAGTAAACAGAGCATTTCAGGACACCACGAGTGTTCTTAGAACACATTCAACTTGCCAGAGTACAATACGGATAGCCTCCTCAGGACACCCCCATTTTGTTTATGTACGAACATTTAAGGACACCGCGAGTGTTCTTAGCTCAATTTTAGCTTGCTTGCGAACAAAACGGACACATACTCCGTCCTCAGAACACCCCACCATTTAGTTTATATAGAACATTTCAGAACAGCCGTGTTGTCCGCAGACAAATCGAACACAACAAAAGTGTCTAGCATATAAAAAAAACAGAACATTGAACCCATCTCATACTCCCCCCACCCTCCCCAAACACTCTTACACACCAACACACTCCACTAAATACAATTTTTAATCCAAGTTTCATTGCGCTGTCCGCGGTCATCCGCGAATGCAAGATGGCGGGCGCCACAGAAAATCTGACGCGCTTCACGCACCACGCCGTCCAATCAGCGAACACGTCGCATGTCCGCGGACATCACGCAAGCTGCTCGGCCAATCAGGGCACTGTCCGCGGAGCGAACCGGGAAGTCCGTCCGCAGAGCGAACGGAGATATCACAAATTTTTTTGCCTTACATTTTGGTCATTTAAAAAAAAACTACTGGACGGATTTACACCAAATTTGCAACGCTTTCGAGACCAAGCCCCTGCTCCTGCCGCAAATTTGGTGTAAATCCGTCCAGCGGTTTGGGCTGTATAGGAAAAAACAAATGTTTTGGGACCCCCCTATAACTCTGCCCCCCCCGGACCAAACCTCTCCAAACTTTGCCATATACTTTTTTTGCAAAGTCTGGTGAGGATTCGTCCAGGGGGAGCGAAGTTATAAGCCACCCAAAAAATGCTCTTCCTATGGAAACACCAACTTAACCATAACTACCGCGTCCATGTAATATATATATATATATATATATATATATATATATAGGATACATTACTCACCGTAATCGTATTTCTGATGCTCTTATCTGCTTAGATTCACATGCTGTGCATAGGCCGACATCTAGTGGAAGCTGCAGAGTATTACAGTTTGTCTTTCGAAAATCAAAAAAGGGCGTCGACACAGGGCGTGCCAGTAATACTATCCCTAGTGTGACGTCCACTGTACCCATGATCCCTCACGTGTCTAGGACCCTCAGATTGTATTTTTTCTGACATGAGGTAGCATGAGGAGTAGCGTGAGTACAGATAATCCAAGCAGATAGATAGAAAGGTAAGACTACAAGCATCCATGCGCCTTCTCTCAGAGGGGAGGAAGGGTGGGTCGCATGTGAATCTAAGCAGATACAAGCATCAGAAATATGATTACGGTGAGTAATGTATCCCTTCTGAGGCTTGTGGAATCTGCTTAGATCACATGCTGTGCATAGATTAGTGAGCAGTACCTGAAGAAGGAGGTGGGATGTGAGAAGGGACATGAGCAAATAAATGTCTTAGAACCGCTTGTCCCACTTGTGTATCTATCTTGGAATGAGTGTCAATGCAGTAGTGCTGAGTAAAAGTGTGAATAGAGCTCCAAGTAGCTGCTTTGCAAATGGTGTCAAGGGGTACATTTGCAATGAAAGCCAGAGTGGCCCCAATGCCTCTTGAAGAGTGGGCCCTAGGCGTGAAAGCAGAGTTTTTTCAGAAAGTGAGTAACACAGCTGGATACAGTTAATAATCCACTTAGAGATGGCACCTTTAGAGACGCGATCCCCCTCTTTTTCTGTAGCTACGGAGACAAACAGCTGATCTGTTTTCCTTAGCGGTCTGGTCTTGTTTACATAGTAGAGGACCGCCCTACGCACATCTAGTGTGTGTAGTTTCACCTCAGCCGAGCTTTGTGGGTCTTGGAAGAAAGCCGGAAGCTCGATGGACTGGTTCACGTGGAATTTTGAAATAAACTTAGGTGAAAACCTAGGGTGTGTGCGTAAAACCAGTTTATGTTTATGGACAGTAAAGAAGGGATCTTGCACTGACAGAGCCTGAATTTCACTGACTCTTCTTATAGATGTAATTGCTACTAAGAAGGCCGTTTTGTAAGTCAGGTGTTTGAGACTTCTTTTGTGCATGGGTTCGAATGGGGGGCCCATGAGCTTAGATAGCACCAAGTTAAGGTCCCATCCTGGTGGTGGGTTTGAAATAGGAGTGTTAAGTCTCTTTACTCCTTCCATGAAGGCTTTAACTACTGGTACTTTCCACCACGACACCGTGTTATGGGAAGTGGTGTATGCTGACAGGGCTGCCAGGTGTACCTTCAGTGAGTTAAAAACCAGTCCTGTGTCCAGCAGGTGGAGCATGTATGTAACAATAGTGGAAGGTGTGCAATCAACTGGGTTGATTTGTTTATTCTGGCACCAGATAACAAATCTCTTCCATTTGTCAAAGTAGCAGCGCCTTGTGTTAGGTTTTCTAGATTCCTTTAGGATGTCCATACACCTCTGTGGTAAATTGAGATGTCCGAACTCTAGGACCTCAGGAGCCATGCTGCCAGGTTCATTGAGTTGGGTTGGGGATGCACTGTTTGACCTTGTTGCTGGGACAGTAGGTTGTACCAGCCCGGAAGTTTGATGCGTTCGCACACCGCCAATCTGCGTAAGTGTGGGAACCACGGTTGCCTTGCCCACATGGGAGCAACTAGGACGAGCGTCATCGATTCTCTGTTCATCTTGTTGACCACCTTCCTGATTAGAGGAGTTGGTGGAAAAGCGTACGCAAACATCCCTGACCAGTTCATCCACAGGGCGTTCCCCTGGGAGTCTGGTTGGGGGAACCTGGATGCAAATCCTGGGCATTGTCTGTTTTCGCTTGTGACAAATAGGTCTATAGTGGGGAAACCCCACTGAGAGAAGATATCTTGTACGACTTCTCTGTGTAGACACCATTCTTGTTCCTCTGGGAAGGGGTCTCTGCTCAGAGCATCCACTAGGGAATTGAGAACCACTGGAACATGTTGCGATGACAGGAAGATGTTCCGTCTGAGTGCCCATATCCAGATTTTCTGGGCAAGCTTGGACAGATTTGGCGACCGAGTCCCTCCTTGCTTGTTCAGGTAGAACATGGCTTAGTGCTGTCCGTCCAGATTTGCACTGACAGCTTTAACAGGTAGGGCTCGAACGCTTGAAGTGCTCTGAATACTGCCAGAAGCTCTAACAGGTTCATGTGATTCTTGGCCACTGAGTGCGACCAGAGACCCTGAGCTGTGCGGTGGAGATTGTTAGCTCCCCACCCTGTCAGGCATGCATCGGTTGTGACTACCGCCTGTATCTCGGGATCGTAAAAGGGGTTCCCTTGGACTGATTCTCTCTTGTCCACCAGTGAAGGCTTTGTACAAGTGTTGGCGAAACGACCACTAGATCGTCCCACTGACCACTTGCCTGAGACCACTGTTTCGCCAACCATTCTTGCCTGGGACGCATGCGCAGGCGCGTGTGGGGGACCAGGTAAATATATGACGCCATCATGCTCAGCAAACGCATTGCTTTGCATACCGTTAACTGGCGACCGGACTGATATTGCGGAATTTGCAGCAGTATATTCCGAATTCTTTCCTCGGAAGGAAAGGTAAACCCCTCTTGAGTGTCTAGGATAGCTCCTAGGAACTGTTTGGATGTGCTTGGCACGAGACTTGACTTTTTCCCGTTTATTGAGAAACCCAATTCGAAAAGGAGGTCGATTGTCCTTTGAATGTTTGCTCTGCAAATTACTGGGGTCTCCCCCGTGATGAGCCAGTCGTCCAGGTAAGGGTAAACCAGGATTGCCTCCCTGCGTAGGTGTGCTGCTGCCACCGCCAGTACCTTGGTGAATACCCTTGGAGCCGAAGCTATCCCAAAGGGCAGTACCTTGAACTGGTAATGCCGACTGTCCACCTTGAAGCGCAAGTACTTTCTGTGCGCTGGGAACATGGAAATATGAAAAGAGGCATCTTTCATGTCCAATGTTGCCATGTAATCCCCCTTTTTTAGGAGGGGGATTACCTCCTGGAGAGTAGTCATGCGAAACTTTTGGGGCTTGACATACTTGTTTGCAGGTCGTAAATCCAATACTGGGCGCATTGTCAAAACTTTTTTTGGCACAAGGAAGTAAGTTGAATAAATACCCTTGTTTACCTGGTGTCCCGGGACGAGTTCTATCGCGTCCTTTGCTAGCAGATTGACGATCTCCTCGAGGAGGATCTTCTGGTGGTCCAAAGAATGTATTCTTTGTCGTGGAGGATGGTTTCGGGGACGCTCTAACAGTTCTATGCAGTACCCTGTGGATAATGTGGACAGCACCCATCTGTCTGATGTGATCCCTTCCCAAGCTTGGGTGAAGTTGGAAATGCGTCCCCCTACTGGGGTTGCGTGAGAAGGGACCCTGAACTGAGCGTCACTGTTTTGGTGGAGGCGTGCCACCTCCTCTACTGGGGCTGCCTCGATCTTTCCCACGTCCTCTCTTATTACCCCGCCCGTAACCCTGGGTAGACTGTTGGTTATTTTTGCTCCATGATGTACCCTGCCCCTGGGAATTGTTAGATCCTCTCTGGGAATTTTGGCCGCGTGGGCGACGAAAATTGCCATTCCCTCTCTGATTAGGGGATTTATTGGTTAGTTGGCCTAGGGATTTGAGTGTTTCATACTCGTCCTTGGCATTTTTCAGCACGTCCTTGACCGCCTTACCAAACAACAGATCCGGCTCCACCGGTTTATCTAACAATGATGCTTGGGTTTCAGCCTTGAATCCAGACTGCCTTAACCAAGCGTGTCTCTTGATAACAGTTCCTTCTGCTATCAATCTGCCGGCGTTATCCGCGGCATCAAAGGTTGCCTTTAGAATGCAACCGGACACGGCTCTTCCCTCCGCCGAAACACGTGCTAACTGGCTCTTTAAGGGTTCTGGGGCGGAGTCTATGAGTGCCGCAACTTCTTCCCATTGATGGCAGTTGTAGCTGGCCAACAGGGTGGTGGAGTTGGCAATCCTTGCCTGGTATGCGGAAGTGGAGGCAACTTTCCTGCCCAACCCATACAGTTTCTTGCTCTCCTTGTCAGGAAGAGCTTCGGACGATGACAAGGGTGTTCCAGCCCTCTTACAGTGTTTGTAACAACTAGGGAGTCTGGCTTCAGATGCCCTCTTATATACAGTGGGTCTGATTGGGCTGACCTGAAAAGTTTCTCAATCCTGGGGTTCACTTCTCTGGTGAGGTTAGGATTTACGAGCGAAGGGTCTATTCTCCTTTGAATAGACTTCAGGATAGGGATGGCCTGAGCAACAGGCCTCCTTTCACCCACTAACTCTTCGGCGAAGTCCCTCTCCTCTTGAGCACCCTGGGTGTCAATGTGGAAATGTTCAGCTGCTCGAGACAGCACTTCATTCAGGAGGGGTTGGTTGTCGACAGGAGAGTCGGTAACCGGGGGTTCCTTCTCTACCGGGGAATCTACACTGTAGGTTTCCGGGTCGTCCTCATCCTCTTCTTGGTCCTCATCATCCCCATAGTAGCCCATACCAGTTTGTTCTTCCAACATGCCCAAATTTGGGTCCTCGCAAAAGGATGTCTTCTCCTTGATACTGAGAGTAGGGCTGTACATAGAAGGGGTCTGAAGACCGTGTTTGTGTTTCAAACGGGACTTTTTACTTGGAGGTATAGGATCCTTAGAGCTTGAGGGTGCTGACCCGTCGGGAGTATATGAGAGAAAGTGTTCAGGGTTTTTTGCGTAAAAATCTGCCAATGATGACATCCTTGACATGACCCTGTCTATGTCATCACTAGACCATTCTCTAGAACTGGGGATGACCCTTTCTGGAAGTTTCTCTGACTTATCCTGACTAGACTTGGTGGTCTGAGTAGGGGTTTTTGTGATAGCAGAAGACTTGGACTTGTCTGTCTGTTTCTGAGGAGTGGAGTGTCTTAAAGGTGTGGAAGTACGCAGAGGCTGCTTCCTTTGTTGTTTTTCCCCCTCCCCGTGAGTGGAAGAGTGTTTTACCTGTTTTTTCGCCCCTACGGAGCCTTTCGACGCCTGGCGTCGAGGTTCGGGGGTAGTGTCCCTATCCTTCAAGTGTGGAGGTAGGGTTTCGGGAGCCGCCGTAACGCGGTCTGCGGGCGCCGACTCCTGGAGTGCAGTCTGGGGATGGAAGTCGGCTTCGTCCTCCGACGATCGAACTTCCGTTACCTTGGGGAGCGAGGCACTCTTGGCAACAGTGGATGATTGCCTGGAGTCATGCGGCAATCGTGATCGAGAACGCCCAGAGGACGCCGATTCGGACCGTTCTCTATGTGCCTCTTTCCGAGAACTCGACGTGCGCGTCGAGTCCCGGTTGGACTTCATGTGTCTTGTGGAAGTGCTGTGGGAAGCGCTTGTGTTGCCAAGGGTCTTCCCCATAGCCGCCCTGCCGGACGACCTTCCGAGGTCGGGGACTTGCGCTTGGCTATCTTTCGACGCCATAATGCCCTCGCAGTCCGAAAGCACGCGTGCCTGTCGACCCAAGGGTATTTGCGGTTGCACTTGGGACAGAATTGGAAAGGGGTACCCTCCATACGCACCATATGGCAGCGGGCTTGTAAGTGTAGGAATATATAAGAATGTACCTATATACCAAAAGAGTGTAGAGTATGTCCACCCCCCACTCTCCCTACTTGCAGGGCCGAGGTTGGGGGCCCTCCAAGGCCCGGGCCGAGGCCAGAGGCCTTCCTAGGCCCAAATCCATCGTGCAGCTGTCGACGGTCGAAATCTTCTCCGGGCCGGCGTCGAGTGTGGAAGTTCGGTGACTCGACGTTGGGGTGGAGAAATGGGTAAATTTAACAATATTTAGCAAAAGTATGGCTAAGGTGAGGGAACTCCGCGAAATGCTTCCGACCAGAATGGCGGAAAAAAACAATCTGAGGGTCCTAGACGCGTTAGGGATCATGGGTACAGTTGACGTCACACTAGGGATAGTATTACTGGCACGCCCTGTGTCGACGCCCTTTTTCGAGTTTCGAAAAACAAACTGTAATACTCCGCAGCTTCCACTAGATGTCGGCCTATGCACAGCATGTGATCCAAGCAGATTCCACAAGCCTCAGAAATATATATATATATATATATATATATATATATATATATATATATATATATATATATTAATTGTACTGGTCAGTAGAAGGATGGGCATGAATCCAACACCCCTAAATCTTCTCCCTCAACCAAGTTGCGAGGCAGTGGCCCTGAACCTCAGCACCTGATTGGGCAGGAAGCTATTATGAAACTGGCATACTACGCTTGGAGGCTGAAGTACAGGAAGGAAAGTGTGAGATAACTGAGTAACAGGGTCCAGTTTGGTGGCAGTGCAGGGTTGGCTGAGCTCTGACTGTCTGAGGAGAAGCGACAATGTGGGCTCCTATATTTGCTTTGTTACAAACTCTACAGTCTCTTCATGAGGCAGCTGTAAGTTGATGTTTCCATAATGAGTGTTGGAAACATGACACATGTGCTCCCTAGCAGAAGACGGCTGTTCCCATCAAAATATGCCAAGCAGTGCATGGCATTTTAAACTACCGATGGATAGTTACAACGCCAGCATGCTTACACTGTGTGCTGAAGAAGGGCAGCGTTGTCCTCAAATCAGCAGTGTCTCCCCAGGCAACTCTTCACTCAGTCCTTAATATACCAGAGTGCATGCCCGAGTAAAGGGAGCATGGCTTCGGGGGGCTTGATCATCGCAGTGAGGTCGGCCATGGGATTAAGGGCGACTCTTCTCCACAGCCTCCCTTTTGGGGTCATGGCTATGTCACTGTCTTCTTTGGAAGCCCGATTTAATTTGCTGATTATGAACATTTATTGGCATAATGGAGATCCTGCAGGATCTTCTTCTGGTGATCTCCAAGTCAATCTCTGCCTGCGTATCCCCGTTCCCTGAAGGTAGGATTCTGGTGGGTGGGGATTTAAACTCGAACTGGATTATTCCAGATCAAGTGGAGGACAACTGGAAGGTTATTGGTGAAAATCTGCTTAATGAACCAAAAATCCAAAATAGATTGTGGTGGTGGTTAACGATGGAGGCATTGGATTTGAGTCGTATTAATATGATGGCAGCCGTAGGAGGGAAGGTGTTACCGACTTGTAGTCGAGGGACTGACCTTTCTGCTCTAGATGACATTTGTGGATGCGGTTCTAAGCCGTGATTATGTGAGTTTTAAAGTACAACATAATAATTTAACTCAATTCTTATGGCTGAATATGTCTTACAGACGATTAGGCAACCTACCGAGCGTATGGGTTGCGTGGAAGTAACTGCGTCTGGGAATGCAATCCGATGGTCTGATCGGAATATTGCAATTTTAAATGAGAAGCTTGACTGTGTTATTAGAGGTTCTCCCCTGGAATGGAATCTAAGGATATTTAACTCCCAGGTCTTTGATGACTTTATGGGAGATTTGATTGGCAGAGTCACGCAGAACTGTAAATTCTGGAGGACAGGGGGAAAAATCTGCACGTCTATAATTCTGCCTTAGTTAAAACTAAGAGGAAGCTCCATCGTGAGACTAGGGCGCTGATAACGGAAAGTAAGAACAGTATGGAGCTTAAGACCAATTTGAAGACATTAAAAACAAATATAAAAACTTCTGCAAATCCATTAAATCTTCTATGCTACAGTTGGATGCAGAGTACATGCTTCGTATTTTAGTAAAGCACAATTCCCGGGCATTTTGGGTTTTGGTTAACACTTTGGTCCCGTCGATTGAGGCCTCTACTATAAATGCGGTGTCTGAGACTCAATGGGTGGAGTTCTTTAGTGCTATTTATGGTGGGGGCCCACTCAATATTGTTCCTGACCCAGCTGTTATGAAATACTCTATGGAATCTACATGGGCTATTAGGATTAACTTTGAGGACATTGTATCACTGATTAAGAGGTCTAAGAACTCGCGTGACCCTGGCCCAAATGTCATTGCAAACTTTGCACTAAAATCAGACCCAATCAACTGGTCTATGGTTCTTTTTGTTATATTTGAAAGTATTATGGTGTCTGGTATTCTCCTCATATCTTGGCGAACTGCGAACGTGGTCCCTATTTTTTTTTTCTTTTCAACAAAGTATTTTATTAGGATTTTTCAGAAAATATACATCGACAACAGCATCACATAAAGCTTAATTGCAATACAGTTAATACATACACAGGAGAGCATTTGCGACTCATGGGATTATTCCACTGGGGCAAGCCCAGTTACTGCCGCTGTAGAAGTGTCAATGACCTAGTGTGGGCCCCATTAGATCTAGGCCCATGTGAGCCAGCCTTGGGTGGCCGGCGGGTCAGTCCCAGGAAACTCTCTGCATATTCCATGAAGGGGGCCCAGGTGTTTCTGCAGGCAGTGATGTTTCCCAGGCGCAATGAAGTGATTTTTTCCCACACCACTATGTCCCAGCATTTTGTCCAACACATGGGTACTGATGGGCCCTCTGGATGTTTCCATAACCGCGCTA
Source organism: Ambystoma mexicanum (assembly GCF_040938575.1). Taxonomy (NCBI): domain Eukaryota; kingdom Metazoa; phylum Chordata; class Amphibia; order Caudata; family Ambystomatidae; genus Ambystoma; species Ambystoma mexicanum. The sequence goes on along the minus strand of NC_090935.1, from coordinate 662,456,281 downwards.
TGGAGATTTTGGCAGCCGTGTTAGTGGGAATGAACCTCCCCCGGTGTCTCCCAGTAATAATATACCAGAGTCCCAAGGGATCGCCAGGCCTGTAAGGAGCCTAATTTGTTCCAGTACCACCCGTCAAAATTCACTGGCTTTTGGGCCCGTTCAGAGCAGAAGAAACAAGGAGCCTACGTCTGCGCACCCTCTCCAGCATTTGGGAGGAATTGCTGGATTGATTTTGTTCAGCAATTGAGGAGTTATGTGGTACCTATAGCACACTTTGTATCCCCTCTCTCTGTTAGTAATGCATTGGGTATTTTTATGCAGCCGTGCCCAAATTCTATCCCAATCTTCTATTTCTAGTGTGCGCCCCAAGTCTCTTTCCCAGATGAGCATGTACTTACTATTCGGGTCTGTTTTTATCTAGCAAATCGATATAGCGATGACATTTTACCGTTAGGTGGAGATGCTGGCAGGGTTCACTCCCACATTTCTCTTTAATCTCCCCATGTGATATCCAGTGTCTCAATTGTGCGTAATGGAATGGCTCGGCCTCTGTGACATTGAAATTTGCTTTACATTCTACAAATGTGAGGGGGTTCCCATTGTTTAAGAAGTCTCCTATCCTTCTCAGGCCACCCGCCCGCCAGTTTGCAAAGCTATTGGGGGCGATACCTGGGGTGATGTCTGGATTATCCCAGGTTGGAGTGAGGGGGCCTAGAGTGCCCAAGCAACCCCAATTGCGCGCTGCACTCCTTCAGTTTGATACCATGTTTTTCGTGGCCAAGAGGGGTCCCGTGTTTGCGGGTTATCGTGAGGGCGTAATTTGTGCGAGGGAGGATAGTGGTGCGAAGGACCATGTTTCCTCAATTCGCTTCCAGCAGAGCTGGTCTGTTGTGGTCTCCCAGGCGAATGCATGGGAGGGCTGAGCAGCTCTACGATATCTAGCTATATTGGGGACCCCCAGACCGCCTATACCTCTGCCACAGAGCATGATGCGTTTAGCTATGCACGGTTTCCACCTTTCCCCAAATTCATTTAAATATGCTTTTCTGCAACTTCTGTAGGTCCCCCTCCGGAATGTGAACTGGGAGCGCTGCACAGTGATAAATTACTCTTGGTACGATATTCATTTTGACTGCTGTAATCCTCCCTATTCAAGAGATTTCCTATTTCTGCCAGTGCTCCAGGTCCTTTTGAAGCTCCAAAATAGCGGAGGAAGGTTGCATTGATATATTTGCTCCAATTTCCTAGGGATCTGGACTCCCAGGTACGCAATAGAGGGTTCTGCCCACGGGACGGGGAGACTAGTGGCGAATGATTCTCTCTGTGCACGCGAGATATTAATAACTAGACCTGCCGATTTGGCATAGTTCACTCTGAATCCTGAGTCCCCCCCCCCCTCCCCCGAAGGTCTCGATTTTTTCACACAGGGCCTTCATGGACTTATCTAGTTGCGTTATTGTGAGGAGAACATCATCTGCATACATGGCTGTCTTGTACTCTTGCTTGCCCACTGTAAGGCCCTGTATGTTTATGTTCTGTCGGAGTTTAAGGGTGAATGGCTCCATTGATGGGGTGAATATTAATGGGGAAAGTGGGCAGTCCTGGCACGTCCCTCTGGATATGTATATCTTGTCTGATCTAGCCCCATTAATGTGGTGGGATTCTTAAAATTGGACATTGCCCAGGTTAGAAAGTTAGGACCAAAACCGAAATGGGTCAGTGTGTTCCTGATCTAACCCCAGTGTAAAAGGTAAAATGCTTTGTGGGCATCAAGGGAGATAACTGCCATCTTCTCTCCCTTTCTGTAAGCAGATTCAATGAGAGCAATTGTGCGTCTAATGTTATCTTAGGTGCTTCAACCTGGGATGAACCCAGTCTGATCCGGATCTATTAATTTTGGGAGTGCTATCCTTCGCCTGGTGGAGAGAATCTTGGAAAATATCTTTCCATCATTATTCATAACTGTAATCGGCCAATAGGAGGAGCATAGATCTGGATCTTTGCCTGGTTTATGGGTCAGAATTGTTAGGGATTCCATTATGGCGGGGTGATGGTGCTCATTGTGAGAAATGAGTTGAATGGGTCTGTGAGCTGCGGGGAAAGGATCTGAGAGTAAACCTTCCCTTTTGATTACTTCATCTAGCAGGGTAGAGTCCTGTAGTTTCCAAAACCTTTGGGGAGGGGCTGGAGAGCCCTGTATCCGGAGGTCAGCTGTGATGTGGTCCCTATTTTTAAGAGAGGCTTAAGGTCCGAGCCTAAAAATTAGCACCCAATTTCGCTAATAGATGCTGAATGTAACAAAATGTGCAGCATTTCTCTTAATTCATGTGGAGGAATGGGCACGGGCAGCAGGGCACTTAAGTCCTTTTCAAACCGGCTTTCGTAAGGGGCATTCGACCAACCTCAATGGTTTACTGATGAAGGCACTCCAAGTATCAGCATGTAATAAGGCGAGGGGATGTACTTATGTGGTATCCATGGACCTTTGACAATATAATGAGGAATAGATTATGGAGTAAACTCGCTCAAAGGGGGATGCTGGGTGGCTTGCTGCGACTCCTGATGGCCTTCTATGAGGATTCCGGGATCTGTGTAAGATTGAACAATGAAGGAGAGTTATCAGCACGCATCAAAAGTGTCATGGGCCTGAGACAAGGTTGTAACCTTGCACCCTATTTTTAATCTGTATGTATCAGATGTGGTAAATTACTTGACGGGGTGGGCTTGATTCCACCAACGATTGTCTCAATGACTGTGGAATGGTTAGCATACGCAGATGATATTTAGAAGACCTGCAGTTTTGGGCACTGGAGCTTGAACGATGTTTCAATTACATTAAAATGAGGGAAACCTCCCTGAATCTTGGTCTACTGCAACAATTGTCCCACTTTTTAAGAAGGATGATAGGGAGGTGGCAACCAATTGCAGACGTATCGCCCTTTTGGATGTGTGTGGTAAAATCTTCGCATCGCTCCTCTTGAAAGCCCTTTCACACTGGATAATTGAAAGTCATCATTATGACCCGTGGCAAACAGGTTTTATAAAAGGGCTGGGGACATCGGCCAACCTCTTTATTTTAAACATCTTGAAGGCAAAAGCGAAGGTGAAAAATGGCCAAGAACTTTTTATAGCCTCAATCGACCTGGCACAAGCCTTCGACAGTCAATCGACAGCGCCTATGGCAAAAATTGGAGGAGTGGGGTTGCCTTGGAGACATCCAAGAAGCTTTGAGATTACTACACTCACAGACATCGATCTCCGTAAGGCTAGACCACAAAGGTCTGGTGACCGACCCCATTAAAACCTTTAATGTACTGAAACAGGGCTGTCCACTTGCCCCGACGTTTTTTAACCTGTTTATATTCGACAAGCAAGAGGCATTTGTCAACGTAAGATGCTTTCCACCTTTACTGGCAGGAGTACCCATCAGAAGAATGCTCTTTGCGGACGATTTGATTCTACTTGACCGTACTAAAGTGGGCCTACAAGGGACAACTGAATGCCCTGGAAAAGTATGCAGAGTCAGACTTACTGAGGATTAACACAAAGAAATCCAGAATCCTGACGTTTGGTAAAAGAAAAAAGAAGTCAGATCCTCCAAAAACCTGGAATACAAATGAAGAAAAGATCCTGGAAGTGACAGCTTTAACCTACTTGGGTTTATGTCTAAATGACAGCTCTATTGATGCTCATAGAGAACAGTCCTTGCAGACTAAGACCAATAATTTAGCCGCCCAAGCTTGTATCATAAAATCTAGATACTGTAAATACTCTTTGACCCCAGTGATCGATTTTTTCCATCTCAAAGTGGCTCCTGTTCTGACTTATGTGGCGGAAACGTTGTTCTCTCGATCAGCGCTTGTATCGGGGAAACTCAAGGGTATCTTTTGGAAGAGGGTCTTACAGCTCCCAAACTCCATCCCAATCCAAGTGATTAGGGAAGAACTCTGATTTACGCCCCTCTGTTCCCTTAAGGTCTGGAAAATTTTGTCGCTTTTTAGGAAATGTACAGCGGAAACAAGAGAGGGGGGCCAGGCGGCCATCAGCTTGGCTTCAACACGTACAACTGACCAAATTTTGGAAGCCTGGAGGTCACTATGTGTGGATATACTACTGGAATCACCCGAGTCGCTTCAGGTAAACCCGGCGCGGATAAAAAGAAAACTATACGACATGGACTGGATTAAATCCTTAGAGGCCAGAGTAAACTCCAAATTGTACGGGAATAACTTTGTGGGGGGAGTTGGCGCAAGAGGCTCTTTGCCCCCTTACATAATTAAATTCCTGTGTAACTTCAAACGTAATAATTTTCTCAGAGCGAGAATTAACATCTTTCCAACAAAAGAAGTCACAGAGGTAAGAAAACCACTAGATTTATCAGTGCAGCCTCTGCGCCTGTGACCAAGAGACCCTGATACACCTCACTTTAATATGCCCGGGCTGCGCTGAGTTACGCTCCAAACGGTTGGACAAATATTTAATTGACAAGGATGACTTTGGCCTTTCTAGCATTTCTGAAAGCCCTTTTTGAACTGCCGGCGATGCAAGTAAAACCACTGGTCCTTTCTGGGGCTAACGTAGCAGGAGCACCCTAGTATTGATGCTTAGTTTTTATATTCATTTTAACAGGTTATACTGTCTAGGCTGCGTAGGGAATATTTGTTTAAATCCTGAGGGTGCTCCTTAGATCTGTTTTCTTTGAATTTTTCTTTTTATTTTTTACTCTCGTCTTTTTTTCTCCCCAATATTCGACTGTATAAGGAAACATTCTCTTTTCTTTTTGTTAACTGTGAAACTGATGTAGCAAAGGTTTGACTAATTTAAACCATATGCTAAATAAAAAAAATTAAATTTAAAAAGAAATGTATTATTTGATAACTCGTGGACTGACATACAGCGTTTGCTGACGAAATTCTCTGCGTTCGCTATAGATAATGGTCTTACAGTCAATCCTAGTAAGACAAAAATTCTAACCATTTCTCGGGGGGAAAGAAAAGGAAAGGAAGGGTCTGGTCTTTCGAAAACAAAGTGATTGGAACTGTGGACACACTGGTCTATTTAGGTTTCCAAATTAGTGTGCAGCCAGGGGTTAGAAATGTTAGAGAGTCCTTTTCAATAAAGACAAACTCCTGCCTATTCAGGCTGTAAAAATTGATAGGAAGCATGGACGATTTTCCATAAAACCAGCCCTCGCATTTTATGAAGGTAAGATCGTCCCAAAACTGATTTATGGTTTGGAGTTGTTCGAGTCTGGTATTTTTATGGTTCTAGACGGTATCGAAACTAAAATTTGGCACACAATTCTGAGTATACCTAATGTGATATCTCTTGCAGCTATTAGATTCGAGTTGGGGTTGGTTTCAATGAAGGCACGGGTGGAATGGAATGTAATTGCATAATTTGCCAAACTAGTTGATCCAATTCCGACATCTCTATATGATGTACTGGGAAAGCAATTATCTGTGTTAAAGAACAAAACTAATTTTCTTTCTCAGCTAGAGGAGAGAGCGCTTCTGATTTTGAATACTTTGGTGATGGATAGTGCATCCTTGTTATCCAACCCAATGAGAGTGAAGAAAGCTCCAAAAGAAAGTTTCCAAATACATTTTATCATAATATTTTGTTGGGATTAAGATGGAATCTTCTATTGACTAAGGAGATTCTGGTAAGAAGGGGAAGGCTGCAAACTATGGATACTAATTGCAGATTCTGTAAATCTGGCCACATTGAGACCGCCCTACATTTGGTTTTGGATTGTGCAGCCCTAAATTCAATGAGGAGGAAGTATTTTTTAAATGCCACGAGCAAAGCTAGTCATTGGTGTTCAATTAATTGCGACTATTTATGGAATAGATACGTTAACATCAATTCCATCAGGGAGGTTTTGGCAGTGGCAGGATTTATTAAAGGCTTGAACCTGACAAATCCTATCTGATGAATTGCTGAAGTCTTTTTTTTGTAACACCATGATTGCAGTTTTTGTGCTTATCGCCTTTTGTCTTATACTGTACGGAAGGGTCTTGTGAATCTTGTTTGATGAATTACTGAATGGCAATTTTAATCATTTACATGATAGTATGTTTTCAGTGATTAACTATTGTATAATTCTGTGTTTTAATTCTCATTTTTTTTACCAGTGGAATTTTTATTGTTTTTTAAAAAATATTATTGCAGACCTTTCAATATTTGTGCTCAATATGTTTGCATTTGGGATTTTTATAGACTGTTTTGTGTTATCGAAGGCTGTATTGATTCGTTTTCTTGTTTTCGTTTTTGGAAAGGTTTGTTGTAAAGCAACTACAAATAAAAAAATAATAAAGTATATCAGGTTCCAGCAAAATATAGTCAAAGCTGGACTACTTTTCCCGGAAATAAGCACCTTATCCAAATAGTGCGAAAGGCGATATAGGCACGGTGGTAAGAAATCAGGGAAGACTGAAGATAAGCAGATGAAATACATTTAACAGCTAAAGAATTGACAACTACTAGAAACCAGATATAAAGGCAAACTATTGCTTCTAATTATTGTACAGTGCTCTGCTGCATCTTGATGCTAGGTCTGAGCTCAATAAATACCCTAAATAAATAAAAGAGGTGAAACATTCAAATGCGAAAATCAGAAAAGCAGTGACAGGCTGACGGAAGCAGAGAAGTACCTCAGCAGAAGGAGGATACCATTTACAAACTTAAGTCTGATCATTCTTCTTAAAAGAAATATCTTTTAGCATTTAGAGTGTAAAACTAGAACTTGTATTTATACAGTTTCAGACAAACTAAATTAAGAAATTGCTGTCTATCACAGGGTGCAGTGCTGGGACTGATGGAGATTTACTTTAGAGAAACGCTTTCAGCACTGTTGGACAAGCCAGTGTTCAATGAAAACATTTAATTAAAAATGGTGCACACGCAGCTACTTAAGCACAGACTCACTCAAAGGAGCACTAAGATTCGATATTTACACTGACGACACGCAGGACCTCATCAGATTGCATGGTTTCCTGGCCAAGTCAACCTTCCGATTTAAAAGCTACAAGGCTACAGCTTACTCATGGATGTCCTCCAACTCAGTGAAACATAATGTAACCCCAAATAAAAGGCAGGGTTCACTTTGGCTTTTAATGTCTAGGTTACTAGAAATAAAAGTTATGGTAAAAAAAAAAAAGGTTTCACATGTTGGGTAATAAAATACACACACACAGGCACTGTGTTAATTTAAAACACACTCCACTGTTCTAATATGTAAATGAAAAACCCACGGTGTAAAAGTGAAATGAAATTTGAGATGTTTCACAGTGTAATGTAAACCCTACTTTATTAAGGTCAAAAGTAAATGTAAAGTGCAATGTGTTTAATGAGAACATGTATTATGATGGTTTTACTTTAAATGTTCGCTCATAGTGTTCTAACAGACATACATTAGCTGTGTTTATTGTAAGCTGAGGTGGATCAGAGATAGGATGCGGACAACTGGACATGTTTGCAAAACGCTTTAGGATTTATTAAAGAAAAAGAAATCCCTCACCTTGCCCTATTGCTATGTGAGTGATTCCCTATCTAATAACTCAAAATAAAAGGTCTCGTCAGAACGCCTTACGTAAACTGGTCCTGTCCTCTGTCCAAAACGTAAGCTATCTTCCTGACCATACTACTATTAAAGGAAAACAAATGCAAACAAACTTGCTTGCTGTTGGCTGGCGCATGGCCCCCTCCTAACCAAATGTCCCCTTTTGGTTTTCCAGGTTCTCTGTTGCTTTCCTTTCACAGTTCCAATTAATCACAAAAGTGTTTATGCAACAGACCTGGCTTCATATTATAGCCTCATTAAGTCAAAGTTTCCCAAGATTTCCTCATAGCAGAATAGGCACATTTTCGGTGCCCCTGCATCCAGTCTGTGCAATCTTTACAAGTCTAAATCCGGTATGTAGGACTTGACTTGGAATGTACTCCATTTGCAATATGGTTGTCACCTTCATCTGTGAATTTAATTACTTGGTCTTGGTCATTCACCATAATTCCACCCCTCACTTCATAGCGGTAATGTTTAATTCAACAAAATAATCATAATTAACTTTCCAATGTACAGAGCCGTGACATTCCTTGATCCGTGGCATTTCTTAGAAAATAATAGGAAGAAACAAAAAACACACCAGTAGAGCCCATCACAATGTTTCATTCCTCAACACATACACCAGGGGTACAGGGTTGTACCCCCACCCATGAGTGACATAAGTGTATCCCAAGGGTCTCTGTTCACCACAGCCAAAAAGAGGAAGAGCTGCACTGCCATGAGCCCCACATGGACTCTTACGCCGAAAACAACAAAGAACACACATGATAAGGGAGTACAGGACAAGGACATGGAGGTCCTATCCCTCCAATGCATTTGCAGAATCATACTCCCCATATGTCACGATAAAATGGGGTCCGTTTTAGGGACTTTGTTAGGGTAATGTCCTGGAATTCCAGCGGTAATCATTTTGGGAAACCAGGGCAGTTTTTGATTTTATGATGCTTAATGATATATTTGTATTACAGGAGACTTGGCTCACCTCTTGTTTTGATCTAGATGGATATTCCCTATTCTTCTTATTATCCCCCTGACCAAAAGTCGCCCGCCCGGTGGGTAGCCTATGCACTGGAGTGAGAACCACTCTCCAAGCGAAACAGATCACTATGGCCCACAGTAAGGAGCATCTATTGTGTGTTGCAATTACTAGGTCGCCTATTGGTGGTGGTAGCTTGTTGGTGATTACTCTGTATGATCCACTGGGTGGAATTCAAACCACCAGACTGAAGAAGGTCCTTACTGACTCCCTCCATCTTTGGCAATTACAACATCCTAGGGGCGGAATACTGTTGGCAGGTGATTTCAAGGTGGACTGTTATGACTATGGGCCTAGACTGACTCCGCGGAATGTAGATACTCAAATCAAACATCATACACTGGGTCAAGATTGGAGGGATTTTGGGGGGAATTTGATTTACAGCCCTTGTATCCCTCACCTAATGAAATCGACCACACTTGGTGAAATGGCAGACATCATAGCTGCCTTGACTTTGCCTTTGTGAGTGGCCCCCTTCGCAAACATTCCCCTATGATGAAAGTTCATCCTGTCTCAATGAGTGATCATGCTATAATGGACATGTCATTCAAGGCCACCCATACTGAAATTATCAAAATATTGCCTATAACCCTACTGTAAACGCATAGGGAAACAGATTACGTTGGACACATGGCTATATACATGAATTAAATGCAACACTGATGAGGGCAGAAACAATGGGGATCCCGACAGTACAGACATGCAATTGGAAAATGGAAACGTTGGTGGTTAGGTATGCGCCACAGCATGATACAAGCATAGTCACTAGCAGATGCTTGAGAAAGCCAGGAACCCCCTACTATGCAGTGATAGCAAGCAGGAAGAGAGAACCACAGGTAGCTATTTGCCTTGTAAGAAGGCACTTTAGCACTAGTCATATGGAGAGGAAAGAAAGTATCAATGCCCTTCGAGGCACTTATAAACGATGGCTCTCCAACCACTGTTATAGTAAGGCTAGTGCTGGATGGATGCTAACTAACAAACTCATTATAGGGGTGGACTCTTTGGCACTTAATTCGAACCAACATGGTGAATACAGGGGCATCTGAAGTCTGCAGTGTAGCAGGATCCCATTTGGAAAAATGTATTAAGGAAAACTATTGGGTGGAGCAGGACTCTATACTGACTCCACCCTGCAGGCCCATGGATAACACGGAGGTTAGGCGGCAGGTGAAAGAAGCGGACATGCAACTGATTATGTTATGTTACTTTGCATTTATATAGCGCCTTATGTACCATTGGTATGATCTCAAGGCGCTGGTAGGTTGAACGCCCTCGGGAACCAAAGTTCAAGTCAGTAGAGAGAGACGAGAGTGTCATAAGGTGCGTGTGAGCACCGGATATGTGTGCAGCTGGTGTGACATTCGTGTGATAGCTGCTTCTTAGCGGTAGGTGTGATGGTTGAGAGATCAAGAGTATGTGTTCATTCTGGCAGGTTGTTATCCAGACCGATTCTGGCTGCGTTAGGCCTGAGGAAAACGCCTGGCTGAGGGGTGTGTAACCAGCTTTGTTTAGTTAGGATGATGGGGAGTATGAGGCAGGTAATGGTATGAGAACAGCTATACCGAATGGTGTCATAGTATCGCTGTGTTCTAGTTGAGTGGTGGTGTAAAGAAGAGAGTAAGCGTGGAGATGTGATACGGTGGTTTACCTTAGGTGCTTGAGATCAAGCACTCCAATCGTTCAATGCACTCCAACCGTTCCATGCACTCCAATCCATTCCATGCACTCCAAACTGTTCTATACACTCTGTTTTATTCAGTGCACTTCGATCGTTCATGCACTCCAATCATTTTTTTTAACAGTGTCAATTCCGTGCTCTCTTATCCGTTCCGTGCATTCAATCCGTTGCATGTACTCGCTCAGTTCTATGCACACTATCAGTTCGATCAGCTCTATGTATTCCTTCTGAACAATCCCCTTCGTCCGATCTATGCATGTTATCCCTTTTGGAGATGCTGGACAGCGCATCTAAGATATTTGCGAGGTTGCTATTGGAAACGCTGTCCAACTGGGCTGAAAATAGTGCCCTCCTAAATTTCACACAGATGGGTTTTAGGAAACATTGCTCCACAATTTACCCTCTATGGGCTCTCCTTACCCTGATCACAGACACCCTCCAATCCCCAGACCAAGCACTGTATATATGTTTTGTCGATTACAGCTCTGCATTCGACAGTGTCCCTCAGGAAAAACTTTGGAGAAAGCCGGTGGGCTGGGGGATTGACGAATCAGTCCTGTATTTCTTGAAACAACTTCACTGTTAAACAGGTACAGGTTCGCCTTTCTCAAATAGGTAAGTTGGGCAAATCCATTCCCACCAATAGAGGTTTGAAGCAGGGCTGTGTGCTTGCCCCTATCCTATATAACCTATATGTGTCGGACTTCGAACCATCACTAAAATCTGTGAACAATTATCCCCCTTGGTTTGGCAGTGAGGTTATTTTTATTGCCTCACATATGCCAACGATACGGTCATCTTCAGCCGTACGCCAATGGGACTTCAGCGCTCAATGAACGCATTAAGTATATATGCAAAGGAAAATTAATTAAAGGTAAATGTCACAAAGACCAAAATCATGACCATTGGGAAGATAATTTATGGGGCTCCATACTTTGTTTGGAAAATGGACAGCCTTGTACTGGGTCAGGTAACTGAATACAAGTGCCTGGGCATGACTGTTACGGCCTCTAGGAACAGACTCACGTGGGTGAGATGGTTTCCTCCAAAGCTTGCATCAAATGGCTCACCCTAAGGAGGACTGTGAATGGATTGGGTGGAGGACTGTGAACAGATTGGGTGGGGGATCTATTGAGGCCAAGATCAATGTGTAAAAGCATTCGATAATACTGGGTATAATGTACGCATTGGAGGTGCTTCCGGAGAGATCAGTGGGCTGGTTGACACGCCTGAGGGCAAAAATATTTCACTCAATGCTGGGACTACCCAGCTCGGTACCAGTTCAGGCAATTAGACTTGAACTTGGTTTACAGTTCCTGAAATCTCTTTGGAAGGTTGCTGTGTGTAGGTTGTGGGCAAATATCTCTTTTGAAGACTCTCGTAAGCCTCACTGTGGGTTATTCTCGAAGGGTTTACAGGAGTGCTTGGTTTAAGGAAATGGAACAAACAATTCTGAGACATTTCTCCAACATTGGTGTGAGTGAAGTACAGAAGTCTGAGGATGAATTTCATCTTGCCAAAACTGAGGAGAAAACTCGTTACCAAGACCGAATATTATCCTTAGATCAATTGGCTCTACAACCCAGATATGTGCAATACTCCCATCAAGGTCAGTTTGGGGTCACAACTCAGAGCTACCTTACTAAGCTGCGCTCTCCTGGGCTGGTCCATTTTATTCTATATTTAAGGTTTGATATTCTGCCAGTCATGGGCTACACCAGTGCCTGGGCAGAAATGCCTACTGAGATGAAACTCTGAAGAATGTGCGGGGAAGTGGTAGAGACCGCACAACATAGCCTAACGCAATGTCCTAGGCTCCGCTGTCTGTATGATAAAGGATATGTTAATTTCAGAAATGTTAAAAATGACCAATTCTGGAGTCTGTTACATGGGGCTGAATCGGCTGTTATAACCTTGGGGGTGCTACAAATTTGGAATATTGTGAAAGCTAGATTATTGGTATGAGTGGGTCAAAATGCTGTTTAATGATTACTTTTGTACACTATATTATTGAACTGAAGAAAAATGAAACACTGGAGAACAACTATGTTGTGCCAGTAGATGGGTTATTGATTTGACTTTTAATTCAATGCTTGCTTGAGAGTATTGAGTAATGAAAAAGAAAAGAAGTTGGTGGCGGATTGGATAACAGTACTCCAAAGTCCCAAATTGTTCAACTCTATTGAGTTTAACCTGACTATTTCAACATCAATGCAGACCTTTTTAGGTTCTGTAGACGACTAAAACTCAAAAGATATTTCGCAACAAATCTATATACTAAGAAGACATCAGCAACATAGGTTCCATCACAATTGACTATTAGTTATTTAGAAAACACTGCTACTTTACTGAACCTAAATGAAGAAATAGACTCCTATTTCAGTCCTTACTTTATCTAACATCATGAATATAATGACAGATCTATCAGAAGACAACCTCCTCAGACCTAAATCAAAATTCATTCCTCATTTCCCATCTGACAATGCAAATTACATCTTCTATAAGGTAACAACTCAAGATTTAGGCAAGGACTACCTAAAAAGAACTCTCCATAAAATCAAACAAAATTTAACAAGACAAGAAAGAAGTGAATTACAAACATTGAGTAACAATTCAGATATAACAATTAAACAAGCAGACAAAGGGGGCAACATAGTCCTCATGGGAACCACCGATTATCTTGAAGCAGCAAATACACACCTACAACAAATTGATTGCTATGAAAACCTAGCAAATAACCCACTCAAAACATTGGTGATCAATAGGAGACCGATGACCACCAACTGGTTGGATGAAGGACTTCTTACAGAAGATTAATATGATTACCTGTACAATCCGCATCCAATTTTGGCAACCATATACTTCATACCAATGATACACAAATCATTTGATATATTTCCTTCCTGCAGACCCATTATTAACAGTATTAGCTCACTTACGGAACCTATCTCTCAATTCATAGACACCCATTTACAACCTCTAGTGACAGGACTAACATCATATATCAAAGATACGAAACATGTTATTCAACAGCTCGATTTGGTCACCTGGGAAGAGGATTTCAGATTAGTCACCTTGGACGTTTTATCATTATACACAAGCATATACACAATAAAGGATTGGAAACCACACACTATTTCCTCAAAACAAGGTCTGTTTCATTCTTACAACAAAACGAAATGCTTCTTGAAATGTTAAACTTTACACTTCACAATAATAGTTTCACCTTTGACAAACAAATATTCAGACAAAAACAGGGCACGGCAATGGGTGCCAAATATGTCCCACCATATGCAAATTTACAAATTTATATATGGTGCATTTCGAACTAGAACATGCTTGGAGACACAAAGCCTTTACTACTGACAATAGAATTATCTACTGGGAATGTTACATCGACAATGTGCTCATCATCTGGCGAGGCAACACAGAAGCACTTCAAGACTATTTCAAATATCTAAACCACAATGAATATAATTTACATTAAACAAGAAGACATTTAATTTCCACCATACTTTCATGCCCAGCAACAGCACCAAGGAGATAATGACACAATTAGATTCTATGGCATAGAAAAAATTGTCCCAGAGGAGGCAATCTAGAACAGACTCTGAGATCTAGAGAAGCAAAATGCATTTGTTTATTAAATCACTGCCATTCCGGCCTTAATGTAGACACAGAACTAATAAACGTTTTATGATCAGAGACATTGCATCATAACAATTCCACTGCATTAATCAATCTATCTATAGAGTTAGCAGTAGTTTGTTTGTGCCTACACCTCTTTGCGCCAAATTTCTGTTGTAAATGAATAAAAGTACGTAGTCAAGTTTCTTCAAGTATATTTTCTTAATTTATTTGATATATGTTCTGCCCATATGGATGACACGTGTTTCGGCGTTTCATTGGCGCCTTTTTCAAATCCGGGCTGAGTGCAAGCGAAACATGTAATAAAACAAAACACAAAATATAACATATGGAATAGCATTTTAGCGTATTTTGTAGCACATTTAGTAGTTAGAATAGTGACTTAGGCTGTATAGTATATCCTTTTAGCATTCTCAAATTGCATGAACACCTAAAATTGCAGCACCTCTTAGTTACCTCAAATGGTTAAAAATAAATCCATTACAGTGACTATGTTAGTTTTTTAAAATTAAATTTGTGCAATCCGAAAAAGAAGTAAGTATGGGATGGTATGGACCTAACAATTTTTGGCTGTCAGAAAAGCATGTAAATTTGTTTTCTTACCCTTATTGAATGTAGTGCGAATCTCCCTTTCCTTATTTCCGGGAATTAGTTTTTAGTTGAAGTGTATCACGGTAGTTCCAGGGTTAAATCCCACCTAGAACAAATTTGGTTGTTCTATTATGCTAACATTAGCCTTTTAACCTTCTATCGGATTGATTCTTTATGCATGATTCCCTGGCATATATTTAGACACATTTTAAACTCTAGTAAGCATGACTAGTAACATCTTTCTCATTGCATTTATGTAAAAAGTGCTATTCATATTTGCAATCCTCCAATCGCATTACATATCCTTGGTCTCATGCATTCTGTTACTCTAGTGGTCACCAGGAATTACTTTTTCAGTTACAATGACTGGTAACCGATTTGCTCCCCATTTGTGTTTACTAAAACACCCTTTCGCGTGAGTTTGAAGTCCCAACCAAAATATATTTTGTTTATGCCACTCGGCATCAAGCGTGCTGAATTCAACATTGAGCATGCTTGTAGCGGTGGTCTTTCCACCCCTTAAAAGCGCTTACCTACAAAATTCTCTTGCTCATGCCTCAAGCATCGGGGGTCCTGTTTTGGTTCTGGCAAATCCTTGTTCATAAAGAGTTACAGATTGCTAGTCCCTCTTTCCTTTTATTCATTTACAAAATTCGGCGGCCATACTTTGGGCTGAGTTTTAGTACGTAAGTCCTTTTTTCCTTTTTGATGTTTAAAATGATCTGTTGCATATGTGTTTAGTGTAACATTGATTTGAATTTAAACTTCCGTATTTATCTTGCGCGGCTGATCTATTACTTATTATTATGTCCAAATTTACAAAAATTAAAGTTAAAGGAGTAACTCATTTTTCACTGTTTATTAGTATTTCCCCCCCCCCGCAATCTCTTTATATTATGTATACCTAAGACAGTTTCCTGTTGGGAATGGTGCATTATGGTAACTTTAGTTTTCTTCATTGACCATTATTTTCTCACTATATTTTATTAGCATTCTTTTCACAATTTCAGAATGGTGCATTGTGGTACCTGTGGTTTGATGTAAATTTCGCCTCTCTCATCTGTTTAACTTTCATCTGATTAGCGGTTTCGCCCATATAGGATCTCCCCATGTGTATATCTAAAACATGATTTAACAGTGCACATTCTTTTCACAATTTCAGAATAGTGCATTGTGGTACCTGTGGTTTGATGTTAATTTCGCCTCTCTCATCTGTTTAACTTTCATCTGATTAGCGGTTTCGCCCATATATAGGATCTCCCCATGTGTATATCTGAAGCATATGTTTTAACATTGCAGTATTCAATAATATTTCTCTATGCAGCAAATTATAATTGAAAAAAATAGAGAACAGGAAAAAAAACATTTTTGTAATTAATGAAAACATTTGCAATATTCATAACAAGAGTCCTGTACATTATCATTTTTTTTGGTTTTGTTTCTGCTATTTCTCTGCTACTTCTCCAGCATCACAAAAAGTGAATCATTTCATTGTCTGAATTTAATCCATGTTCCAATGTTTGAAAATGACAGATCAATCTGGCTTCTTCTTGCCTTAAACAAAGTTCTTGATTTCCTCCTCGTTTGCCCGTTTTGATTCTTTTCAGTCCAATAAATCTAATGTCTTTTTTATTATGCATTTGGTGTTGGTTTTGCCAATGAACAGATAATGGGAGGTTTTTGTCTTGACTTCCTATGGCTGAAATATGTTCTCTAATTCTAGTTCTTAACTCCCGAATGGTGCTCCCAATGTAGAGCAGATTACAGACACATATCACTGCGTAGACCACATGTTTGGATCTACAATTAATTTGTTCCCTAATCTTTGTTTTGACACCTTCTTGGTTCGTAAAAGTAACTGTTTCTTGTAGTGCATAGTGGCACATCGAACAGAAGCCACATTTCCTGAAACCTGACTGTGGTTGTCGTAACCATGTTTGTGATCTTGTTTCTTCTTCTTCCTCTTCGGACATCATAGAAGGACTCAACATGTTTTTCAGAGTTCTGGCTTTCCTATAAATTATTGTTGGCTAATCTTGTATGTGTTTCTCGATATGTGGGTCTAGTTTTAATAGATACCAGTTCTTTTTTAGGACTTTTTTAATTTCTTTGTTGTTTGCACAATATGCTGTAATAAAATGAATAGTATCATCTGGTTGTGTACTTTTGCTGCTTTGAGATAATGTTGATTGTCTGGTCATGTTTTTGGCTTTCATTTTTGCAGTTTTAATTGATTTTTGTGAGTATCCTCTGGCCTTAAATCTGTCTGATAACAGTTGACATTCACTCTCAAAATCTGATAATTCTGTGCAATTACGTCGTGCTCTAATGAACTCTCCTTTCGGAATGTTGTTATGAATATTGCAAATGTTTTCATTAATTACAAAAATGTTTTTTTTCCTGTTTTCTATTTTGTTCAATTATAATTTGCTGCATAGAAAAATATTATTGAATACTGCAATGTTAAAACATATGCTCCAGATATACACATGGGGAGATCCTATATATGGGCGAAACCGCTAATCAGATGAAAGTTAAACAGATGAGAGAGGCGAAATTTACATCAAACCACAGGTACCACAATGCACCATTCTGAAATTGGGAAAAGAATGCTAATAAAATATAGTGAGAAAATAATGGTCAATGAAGAAAACTAAAGTTACCATAATGCACCATTCCCAACAGGAAACTGTCTTAGGTATACATAATATAAAGAGATTGCGGGGGGGGGAGGAAAAAAATACTAATAAACATAGTGAAAAATTAGTTACTCCTTTAACTTTAATTTTTGTAAATTTGGACATAATAATAAGTAATAGATCAGCCGCGCAAGATAAATACGAAAGTTTAAATTCAAATCAATGTTACACTAAACACAAATGCAACAGATCATTTTAAACATCAAAAAGGAAAAAAGGACTTACGTACTAAAACTCAGCCCAAAGTATGGCCGCCGAATTTTGTAAATGAATAAAAGGAAAGAGGGACTAGCAATCTGTAACTCTTTATGAACAAGGATTTGCCAGAACCAAAACAGGACCCCCGATGCTTGAGGCATGAGCAAGAGAATTTTGTAGGTAAGCGCTTTTAAGGGGTGGAAAGACCACCGCTACAAGCATGCTCAATGTAGAATTCAGCACGCTTGATGCCGAGTGGCATAAACAAAATATATTTTGGTTGGGATTTAAAAACTCACGCGAAAGGGTGTTTTGGTAAACACAAATGGGGAGCAAATCGGTTACCAGTCATTGTAACTGAAAAAGTAATTCCTAGTGACCGCTAGAGTAACAGAATGCATGAGACCAAGGATATGTAATGCGATTGGAGGATTGCAAATATGAATAGCACTTTTTACATAAATGCAATGAGAAAGATGTTACTAGTCATGCTTACTAGAGTTTAAAATGTGTCTAAATATATGCCAGGGAATCATGCATAAAGAATCAATCCGATAGAAGGTTAAAAGGCTAATGTTAGCATAATAGAACAACCAAATTTGTTCTAGGTGGGATTTAACCCTGGAACTACCGTGATACACTTCAACTAAAAACTAATTCCCGGAAATAAGGAAAGGGAGATTCGCACTACATTCAATAAGGGTAAGAAAACAAATTTACATGCTTTTCTGACAGCCAAAAATTGTTAGGTCCATGCCATCCCATACTTACTTCTTTTTCGGATTGCACAAATTTAATTTTAAAAAACTAACATAGTCACTGTAATGGATTTATTTTTAACCATTTGAGGTAACTAAGAGGTGCTGCACTTTTAGGTGTTCATGCAATTTGAGAATGCTAAAAGGATATACTATACAGCCTAAGTCACTATTCTAACTACTAAATGTGTTACAAAATAAGCTAAAATGCCATTCCATATGTTATATTTTGTGTTTTGTTTTATTACATGTTTCGCTTGCATTCAGCCCGGATTTGAAAAAGGCGCCAATGAAACGCCGAAACACGTGTCATCCATATGGGCAGAACATATATCAAATAAATTAAGAAAATATACTTGAAGAAACTTGACTACGTACTTTTATTCATTTACAACAGAAATTTGGCGCAAAGAGGTGTAGGCACAAACAAACTACTGCTTACTTTACAAACGGAGCTGAGGGACTCTATGTCTCCGTGTTGACCTACATCCTTGCGACACAAGAATAAAATAATAAAATAAGAAAACCATTGCCAACCTTAATAGCACTAACATACGGGTCGCGAGAGTACACCTTATGAGATCCCCACTCAAGAAGTTCCTCACTCAGTATCTATAGAGTTAGATTCACACTATCTAACTTCTAGATAAACAGAGTTTCCATTGATGTTATAAATTGCAACTGTTTAAAATATCAAAATCGAAATTTCCAGCCTATTTTTTATTTACCAATCATTGTTTCAAAACAACAAATTTCATATTAGAATTCTGCCTCTTTTCTAAAACCACATTTATTATAAAATAGTTTTATCAATTTTAACCACATCAAATTTAGATCGTAATTCTACGTTACAACAATGAGGGCAAGCAATTTGAAATTAAGCCCTTTATAGCGCATCAGCTTGTTGATAACTAAAAACAGCCCAATTCAAAATGGCTGCAACGTAATGACGTCATTGCGTTACTAATACGCGACCATGCTGTTACGGTTGGATAAATACGACGGCCATCTTTAACCTCGCTAGGTTATCATGCTGGTCCACTAAGAATTGCATCAAAGTCCACACTGAACATAAGGTAAGCAGATAAAACTGTAAATTTGAACTAGCTACTTGACTTAAATTAAAAAAAAATTCACAATGACAGCTCACCTAGTATGTACTCTGGCTGTCTTGCAGGTACTGATTGTTGAATCAGATAAAACCAATCGGACAATACCAACTGAATTCAAGGAAATATATTCCAATAAGTATATAAATAACAAAAATAGATATCAACCCATCAAGTGTACCAACAGGCAACCAGGGAAAGTAGGTAAATGTTACTCTCACCTGGTTCCCAAAGGGGCGTAGATCGAACCCAGACAGCTGCGGCCTCCACCAACGTGAAGCATAGGGCAAAGATGACCGTCTGGACGGACCCCCTTAGTCTTGTAAGCTTGACTCGTAGAAGTATTCTCCTGTAGATGGAGAAAGGGATTTAGCCCTGTGGGTGTGAATGAAGACCTACTCCCCTGCTCCCGATTTCCCCACTTGCCACCTCCGATATTCCCAATCAGTGTCCTCACTTTATGTTTTTGATTGGTGAGCTCTCTATCCTGCGTGGCATGCAGGGGCGCGTAGATACCAGTTGCTTCACTGGTTTTAGGTGCTGGAGTTATGGACGATTATTGACTCCGGAGTTTGCCAAGATTAAAGAGTTGGAAAAGTCCAATGTTCACTCTTGCACTCCCCTGTTGATTTGCGGCGACAAATCCTGTCTGGAGGTTGCTGGCAGCGTTCAGGTAAGAGTCTGTATCACCCAAACTATCCTGTAAAGTTGCGTGAGTTTAGCTCATTGTTTTTTCCTTCTTTCCTCGATGCGGCGTAAGAAGATGCAGCGTATTGAAGGATAAAGCCTCCGGTGATAATCAGGTGATTCTCGTAATAAAAGTGATTGTCTTTTTAGTCTCTTTAGGCTCACCTTGCTATTTTCTTGTCTTTTCCCCAGATGTTGAAAATCACTGAAGAAAATGACGGAGGCAGCGCCGAGTCGGAGATGCTGTGGGCTGGTGAAAATGGAGCGGCGCTGCAGCTGGAATACGATGCATGCCGAAAGAATGTCCCTTTAGGCTTGGAGTGATGCAAGATCCGAAATCAGGTAAGGAATAGATTAAAATCCGTAATCTAACCTCTATTTTCCTTTCTCTACTAGGAGCTCCGTGTTCGAGACGGGCGTGGCAGAAGACTGGATGCAGGTTTGCAGGCACGGTGAGCGTTACGCTGCTAAATGCAGAATAACGCAAAGCATGTGTTGTAGATCGGGCATGGTTTAAATAGCTTCAAAAGTAGTCCCAGGTAAGAAGTCCCTAGAACCACAAATAGTCCCTTCCAGGTCTCACGTTGGCCTGGATGCATGTGCAGCACGGTCTGCCTGAGGTAAGTGATGACTATGAGCCTGGCGCCTTAGGCGCCAGGACTGATTCCAACTATAAGCCTGGTGCCTAAGGCGCCAGGACTGAACACAGATAGCCCCTAGCCGGGGCTTCTGAGGTTTAAACAAATGTCTGGATGCTTGCTTCCGGGGCGGATGGGCTTGGTCCAGCTGCCCGGGGGCAGGCATCATGACTGTAAATTCCTTTAAGACATATTCCCTTTCTTTTCAGTTTATCTGAATGTAAGCACTGTATATTCATTTACGAATCAGTAAACCGTAATTGTTTTTGTCTACAGCCCCTTTGCGATACATGTACAAATAAATACAAATAAAAAACTCCTGAAGAACCATTGCAAACAAAAACGGGGAAACGCGTGTCGAGGACTTTTGACAGGACTCTTGAGATTAATCAGAGAAATTTAAACTTGTTGCATTAGGATGTAAAGAACATTTAGACTATTTTCAGCAATTCAATTATTCTCTTGGATTTCAAGGATAATAAACAATGTGATAACTGTCAAGGACTCAAAATTTACAGCTAACCAATACCTCTATGAACAAACAACAGAGGTTAGCCAATCTATGAAAACACAATAGAGGCACATTAGAAGAATCAATTTGGGGACAAACAATTTCAGAACCAATACCTCTATGAAAATACTACAAAGGCAAAAAAGGAGAAAAACCTCTATGAATCAATATAGTTGAACAGTTTGGGACTTTGGAGTACTTTTATCCAATCAGCCACCAACTTCTTTTCTTTTTCATTACTCAATACTATCAAGCAAGCATTGAATTAAAACTCAGATCAATAAACCATCTACTGACGCAACATACCTGATCTCCAGTGTTTCATTTTTCTTTTAACTTTCAATACTGGTCAGCCACAGTAAAAAGGAGATCGTAGTGCAGCCTTAATGTTCCATCTTTTCATCACAGCACTAAATTTTACTAATTAATTAAAAAAAAGGAATCGCTGTAAGTAGCCCTTAAGCTGAAATTACCCTTCCTTTATTATTGAACTGTCCTGAATGAATGACATTTTGATATATTTGTATTGCTTCTTATGTAGGATTTGTATATGTAGTGTGAATGCTTAAATTAACTAAATGCACTTAAAGAAAATATATAAAAAAAATAGTGCTGCTCAGTAGATGGCTGGGCATGAATCCAGCACCCCTAAATCTTCTCCCTCAACTAGGTTGTGAGGCAGTGGCCCTGAACCTCAGCACCTGATTGGACAGGAAGCTATTAAGAAACTGGCCTACTCGGCTTGGAGGCTAAAGTACATGAAGCAAAGTGTGAGATAAGTGAGTAACAGGGTCCGGCTTGGTGGCAGTGCAGGGTTGGTTGAGCTCTGACTTCCTGAGGAGAAGCAACACTGGGGGATCCTACATTTGCTTTGGTACAAACCTTACAGTCTCTTCATGTGGCAGCTGTAAGTTGATGATTACATAATCAGTGTTGGAAACGTGGCATCTGTGTTCCCTAGCAGAATACGGCTGTTCCCATCCAAAATATGCCAAGCAGTGCATGGCATTTTAAACTACTGATGGATATAGTTACAACCCCAGCAGGCTTAAATTGGGTGCTGAAGAAGGGCAGCATTGTCCTCAAGTCAGCAGTGTCTACCCAGGCAACTCCTCACTCAGTCCTTAATTTACCAGAGTGCACGCCCGAGTAAAAGGAGGCAGGGCTTTGGGGGGCTTGATCATCGCAGTGAGTTTCGGCCATGGGATTGAGGGCGACTCTTCTCCCTAGCCTCCCTTTTGAGGTCATGTCTTCTTTGGACACCCAATTTAATTAGCTGATTATGAACATGTGTTGGCATAATGGAAGTGGCCGACCTGCAGGATCTTCTTTTGGTGATCTCCAAGTCGATCTCTCCCTGGGTATCCGTGTTCCCAGAAGGTAGGATTCTGGTGGGTGGGGATTTAAACTCGAACTGTATTATTCCAGATCAAGTGGAGGACAACTTGGAGGTTATTAGTGAAAATCTGCACAATGGAGGCAATGGGTTTGAGTCTTATTAATATGATGGCAGCAGTAGGAGGGAAGGTGTTACCAACCTGTCGAGGGACTCACCTTTCTACTCTAGATTACATATTTGTGGATGCGGTCCTAAGTAGTGATCATGTGTGTTTTGAAGCACAACAAAATAATTTCAGTGATCACTCAATTCTTATGGGTGAATTTGTTTTACAGACGATTGGGCAACCTACGGAGCGTATGGGTTGCGTGGAAGTAACTGGTCTGGGAATGCAATCTGATGGTCTGATGGGAATATTGCAATTTTAACCGAGGAGCCTGACTGTGTTACTAGAGGTTCTCCCCTGGAATGGAAGCTAAGGGTATTTTACTCCCAAGTCTTTGATGACTTTATGGGAGATTTGATTGGCAGATTCAAGCAGAACTCTAAATTCTGGAGTAGGGGAAGGGGGAAAAATCTGCACGTCCATAATTCTGCCTTGGATGAAGCTAAGAGGAAGCTCCATCGTGAGACTAGGGTAGTGATGGCGGAAAGTAAGAACAGTATGGAGCTTAAATCCAATTTGAAGAAATTAAAATCAAAATATAAACATTTCTGCAAGTGCATTAAATCTTCTATGCTGCAGTTGGATGCAAAGTGCATGCTTTGTATTTTAGTAAAGCATGATTCCCATGCATTTTGGGTTTCGGTTAACGATTTAGACCCGTCAATTGAGGCCTCTGCTATAAATGCTGTGTCTGAGACTCAATGGGTGGAGTTCTGCAGCGATATTTATGGTGGGGGCCCACTCGATATTGTTCCTGAGCCTGCTTGTATGAAATACTCTATGGAATCTACACGGGCTATTAGGATTAACTTAGAGGACATTATAATACTGATTAAGAGGTATAAGAACTTGCGTGCCCGATGCCCAAATGGCCTTACAAACTGCACCATAATCAGACCCAATCAACTGGTCTACAGTTCTTTTTGTTCTCTCTGAAAGTATTATGGTCTCTGGTATTCTTCCTGTATCTAGGCTAAATGCGACTTTGGTCCCTATTTTTAAGCAAGGCTTAAGGTCCGAGCCCAAAGATGTGTGCCCAATTTCGCTAATAGATGCCGATTGTAAAAAAAAATGCAGCATTTTTCCTAATTCATGTGGAGGAATGGGCACGGGCAGCTGGGCGCTTAAGTCCTTTTCAAACCGGCTTTCGTAT
Source organism: Ambystoma mexicanum (assembly GCF_040938575.1). NCBI lineage: Eukaryota > Metazoa > Chordata > Amphibia > Caudata > Ambystomatidae > Ambystoma > Ambystoma mexicanum. The sequence goes on along the minus strand of NC_090935.1, from coordinate 662,432,509 downwards.
GGTGCATTCAACCAACCTCAATGGTTTACTGATGAAGGCACTGCAGGTATTAGCATGGAATAAGGCGATGGGATGTACTTATGTGGCATTCATCGACCTGTTCATGGCCATTGACAATATAATCAGAAACGGACTATGGAGTAAACTCACTCATTGGGGGATGCCGGGTGGCTTACTGAGACTCTTGATGGCCCTCTATGAGGATTCCAGGATCTGTGTAAAATTGAACAATGAAGGAGAGTTATCAGCACACATTAAAACGCTCATGGCCATGAGATGAAGTTGTAACCTTGCCCCCTGTCTGTTTAATCTGTATGTATCAGATCAGGTAAATTACTTGATGGGGCGGGCTTGATTCCACCAACTACTGGCTCAATGACTGTGGAATGGTTAGCGTACTCGGATGATTTTTTATTATTTGATAACTCGTGGACTGGGCTACAGCGTTTGCTACCTATATTTAATGGTCTTACAGTCAATCCTAGCAAGGCAAAAATTCTAACCATTTCACGGGGGAAAAAAAGGATTGGAATTTTGGAGACGCTGGTCTGTTTAGGTTTCCAAATTAGTGTGCAGCAAGAGGTTAGAAATGTTAGAAAATCCCTTTTAAACAAAGAGAAACTCCCATGTATTCACGATTTTCTATAAAACCAGCCCTCGTATTTTATGAATGTGAGATAATCCCAAAACTGATTTATGCTGTGCAGTTGTTTGAGTCCGGTATTTTTAGGGTTTTACACAGTATCGAAGCAAAATTTTGTCACACAATTCTGAGTATGCCTAACGCGATACCTCTTGCATCTATTGTATTCGAGTTGGGGTTGGTTTCAATGAAGGCATGCGTGGAATGGAATGTAATTGCATAATTTGCCAAACTAGTTGATCCAATTCCAACATCTCTATATGATGTACTGGGAAAGCAATTGTCTGTGTTAAAGAACAAAACTAATTTTCTTTCTCAGCTAGAGGAGAGAGCGCTTCTGATTTTGAATAATTTGGTGATGGATAGTGCATCCTTGTTATCCAACCCAATGAGAGTGAAGAAAGCTCCAAAAGAAAGTTTCCAAATACATTTTATCGTAATATTTTGTTGTGATTAAGATGGAATCTTCTATTGACTAAGGAGATTCTGGTAAGAAGGGGAAGGCTGCAAACTATGGATACTAATTGCAGATTCTGTAAATCTGGTCAGGTTGAGACCGCCCTACATTTGGTTTTGGATTGCGCAGCCCTATATTCAATAAGGAGGAAGTATTTTTTAAAGGCCACGAACCAAGCTAGTCATTGGTGTTCGATTAATTGCGACTATACATGGAATAGATATGTTAACATCAATTCCATCAGGGAGGGTTTGGCAGTGGCAGGATTTATTAAAGCCCTGAACCTGACAAATCCCATCTGATGAATTGCTGAAGTCTTTTTTTGTAACACTATGATGGCCGTTTTTGTACTCATCTCCTTTTGTCTTATACTGTACTGATGAATGTTATCTGAAGTTTTACTGATTTGTATTGGCAATTTTAATCATTTACATGATAGTATGTTTTTAGGGATGAACTACTGTATAATCCTGTGTGTCTTAATTCTCATTTTGTTTACCAGTGGGATTTTTATTGTTTTTTTGGAATAATATTGTGGACCTCTCAATAATATTTGTGCTCAATATGTTTGCATTTTGAATTTTTATGGACTGTTTTGTGTTATCAAAGGCTGTATTTGTTTTTTGTTTTCGTTTTTGTAAAGGTTCGTTGTAAACCAATTGCAAATAAAAAAATAAAATATACCAGGTTCCAGCAAAATATAGTCAAAGCTAGACTACTTTTCCCGGAAATAAGCACCTTACCCAAATAGTGTGAAAGGTGATATAGGCACAGTGGTAAGAAATCAGGGAAGACTGAACATAAGCAGCTGAAATACATTTTACAGGTAAAGAATTGACAACTACTAGAAACCCGATCTAAAGGCAAACTATTGCTACTAATTATTGTACAGTGCTCTGCTGAGTCTTGATGCTAGGACTGAGCTTAAAAAATACCCAAAATAAATAAAAAAAGGTGAAACATTCAAATACAAAATTCAGAAAAGCAGTGGCAGGCTGACGGAAGCAGAGAATTACAAAGACTTTGCTGTCTGCCATATAGTGCACTGCTGGGACTGGTGGAGTATTTACTTTAGAGAAACGCTTCCAGCACTGTTGGACAAGCCAGTGTTCAATGAAAAGTTTTAACTTTAAAATGTTGCACAGGATTCGATACTTACACTGACGACACTCGGGACCTCATCAGATTGCATGGTTTCCTGGCCAAGTGAACCTTCGGATTTAAAGCTACAAGGCTACAGCTTACTCATGGATGTCCCCAAACTCTGTGAAACATAATGTAACCCCAAATAAAAGACAGGGTTCACTTTGGCTTCTAATGTCTAGGTTACTAAAAATAAAAGTTATGGTAAGAAAAAAAGGTTTCACCTGTTGGGTAATGAAATAACACACACACAAACACTGTGTAAATTTAAAACACACTCCACTGTTATCATATGTATGTTCTAATATGTAAATGAAAAACCCACGGTGTAAAAGTGAAATGAAATTTGAGATGTTTTACAGTGTAATGTAAACCCCACTTTATTAAGGTCAAAAGTAAATGTAAAGTGAAATGTGTTTAATGTGAACGTGTATTATGATGGTTTTTACTTCAAAATGTTCGCTCATAGTGTTCTAATGGACATACATTAGCTGTTTTTATTGTAAGCTGAGGTGGATCAGAGATAGGATGCGGACAACTGGACATGTTTGCAAAACGCTTTAGGTTTAATTAAAGAAAAAGAAAATCCCTCACCTAGCCCTATTGCTATGTGAGTGATTCCCTATCTAATAACTCAAAATAAAAGGTGCTTGTCAGAACGCCTTACGTAAGCTATCTTCCTGACCCTACTATTATTAAAGGAAAACAAATGCAAACAAACGTGCTTGCTATTGGCTGGCGCATGGCCCCTTCCTAACCAAATGTCTCTCGGTTTTCCAGGTTCTCTGTTGCTTTCCTTTCACAGTTACAATTAATCACAAAACAGACCTGGCTTCATATAATAGTCTCATTAAGTCAAAGTTTCCCAAGATTTCCTCATAGCCGAATAGGCACATTTTCGGTGCCCCTGCATCCAGTCTGTACAATCTTTACAAGTCTCTTTACAGTATGTAGGACTTGACTTGGAATGTACTTCAGTTGTTCAAAGACTTGGGTAAGGTCACCTCATCGGGCTTGTTCCAACTGAGTGGAATAACATTCGGCGATCCCACATGATTCAGGTTCAAGGTACTGCCAACGTATTTCTAACGCCTGTCTGTGTCTTTGGTTTTCTGTCCAGTCTGGGCCTCTGCTTCTTGGTGGGGTGCCTTTTCCAGGAAGACTACCTCCCTCATATAATCCTCTCTCCGGACTTTTGCTCTTCTTAGTTCTACTCAGCTCTAGGGTATAGGGTTCTCATTCCCCTATTTATAGAGTTTCCGCTATTTCCTCCTTTCTAAAATCTAGTTTAGTGGTTTGGGATTCTCTTCTTTGTTGGGGCCCGGGCAGTGGTCTAAGTGTGCGAAAATAAGTAGTGGAACTATGTTCCCCACTGGTCCACACCCACTCCCCACAAACCCTGTCACCACACACCCTCCGCCGTACAATACAAACCCCCAAACACATGCGCCTGCTGTTTAAGGGTACGTTCAGTGCAAGTTTCAACTTCTTCCTACACGTTATTTTTAAAATGAAACTATTCAGGAATGGTTTCTTTTTAAAATAAAAGTATAGGAACAGTAAAACCGAATTAAAAAAAGTAGAGGAGCGCAGCTCACGCCCACTTCGACCACGGGCCCGGGGGCCCATGAGCTACTTGAGTGACTTCATTACTCTGAGTCTCTCGCATAGGGCTGCAGAGCGCAATCGCCCTCATGCCTCTTCTTATTGCCTTCTGCAGCCTCCTACCAAGGGGGAGGCCGTCACTCCGTATGCGGTAGAACTGTCTGGCACGCGCATGTGCCCTTTCAGCAGCTTCCTTCACTCCGGGACCCTTCTCTTGTCTCCGGCTGTCTTCCCTCTCACAGGCCTGTCTCCCATGTTGTTTGTGGTTCAGTCTCTCGCCGGAAGAGATCCTGGGTCTCTGGTTCCCCAGAGCACCAGCGCTATGCAGACCCTTTGCCCACCACATCACTGCTGTGGTCCTGTTTCCAGGTTAAGTCGGCTCCGCAGTGTAGCGGTGACTCAATCTTGGTGACTTCCTTCGGGCTGGTAGGCTTCATGTCATTTCCTCTCTCAGGTAAGGGCTGTCTCCTTTATATTGCAATCCCGAATTTGAAGGACATTGTCCTATTGGTACTGGGGCTTCACCTTTAAGGAGGGGGTCAGCAACCATGCATGTGTGAATGTCCCATTAACTTAATACTCTTTATCTACTCCCATGTATGCAGACAAAACGTGGGACATTGGGGCTGAGGGAGATGTTAACAGCTTGATCAACTGGGACTCATGGTCCTCTAAGAGGGAGTCACTCCAGTGAGATCTCGCTTGCTCAAACACCCAGGCACTTGCCTAGCAGGCTCACCTCCCTAGTCTTACAGAAGGGACGAATTCCCTGGATTCAACACAAAGCCTACATACCTTTGGAAAAACAATGTTAAAAAATCTAACATTTTAAAATCAGTATTACCTACCTGATTGGCTACTTCACCAAAGAGCCATCTACAGAGGTGTCCCAGCAGGGGGACAAAGGTCTTGATCTTAGGCGATTTTTTGAAACTATCCATCACTACTAAGGTGACGGTGTAGAATGTTGCAGTACTGGGCTGCCTTCATATGGAAAAGCCTACCAATTTGAGGGATACTATCTCAAGTGGTCATATCACCCCCTATAGGCTTGTGTGGGGCCCATTTCCTGCCATGCGCCCATACTCATGGAGCCCTGTAAACTGAGTGCCCCTCTGAACTCTCCAAAAAGAACAGGATCTCTGCTTTCCTCCATGTCCAGCCCCTGAAAGATCTTGGGCGCATTGTATGTTGCTTAAAGAAAATGAAAAGAAGAGGAGCCCAGCTCCAGTGGCCCCAGTACCTCTACCTGTGACAGGAACACATTCACAGGAGACAAGAAATGAGAAATATAGGTCCTGACCCATGCTGGTCTCGTGCCCTACTCAACTTTGTGCATGGTAGTGACAAGAAAAGAAAGCAACAAACATAGCCTACACAGGCCGTAGCACCTCCTAATCAGGGGCGTGCCATGCACCGTGCAGAATATGAGGCCACGTCAGGTTTGTACTCTGCTCTCCTGCACCCCGCCCCCTCCCTCTCGTGTCCTTCTGAGCTCCAGGGCGTGGTCTAGGATTCCTGCGCTTGTAACAAAAACAAAATACGTCTTGCTCTAGCACTGCCTCCTAATCCTATCACCTCAGTGCTTCTGAGCCCCCAGAGAGAGACGTAAAAGAAGGCCAGAGACTGCAGATGTTTTGATCTCTAAAAGTCTAGCTGTCTCCTCCTCGTGGCACACAATTTCCACAGCACTGTAGAGACTGTTAACCGCTCAGGTCTAGGCCACTAACCAGCGGGTCCAGTGCCTCCCACCTGCTTCTCTGTACTAAGGACCTTGCCTGATATATCTGTTTACATCTTGAGCATTTAAGGGAAAAACCAAACTTTAACAAAGCCAACAGTTTTGGCTTTTGTGTAGGTATTAGGAGGCATTTTCCAGGAACCGATACCGTATGCCCAGGTACTCGCACCATTTTTCGCCTGTTGCCATTTTCTGACTAGGTAGTATCTAGAGGACCTTTTTTTAACATCCGGGCATGTTCAGGTAAGTGTGGGTGAGGCTCCGACCCTCCTGTGCGTTGATATTTGGGCATTGTTTTAAATCTTTGAGCCCCCCGGGCCCTGCCCGCAGCATTGCTCGCCCCATGTCCCTGCTTCCCCTCTCCTCCCTCATCCAGCCTCCCAGCCATCCCCTGTGGTGTGATTGGCTGCTGCTTAATGCAGCAGGGGAACATAGTCGCCGTCCCAGCTCCTGAACGCCTTTAACATCCGGGCGTGTTCAGGTAAGTGTGGGTGAGGCCCCGACCCTCCTGGGCCTCGATATTTGGGCATTGTTTTAAATCTTTGAGCCCCCTCGAGCGCTGGCCGCAGCATTGCTTGCCCTGTCCCTGCCTCCCCTCTCCTCCCTCATCCCGGCTCCCAGCCATCCCCCGTGGTGTGATTGGCTGCTGCTTAATGCAGCCGGCGAACCTAGTCGCCGTCCCAGCTCCTGACCGCCTTTAACATCGGGCGTGTTCAGGTAAGTGTGGGTGAGGCCCCGACGCTCCTGGGCCTTGATATTGGGGCCTCTCCACTGCTTTTAATGTGGATATTGATGCACGCACGCTCTTTGTACCATTTCCAGCTTGGCAACTGATGAGCGGGCGCACACTGACCCCCTGGCCTCCCTTTGAACAATAATGGTGACGGCAGGCTTTGCAGAACCTTCCCAGGCTTCCAAGGCTGCACCCGAGCTTGCCTCCCCTAATCCCGCCTCCCTGTGCCTCCCCCTGGCCCTGATTGGCTAGCTCCTCCCTTTTCCTGGGCCAGACGTGGACAGCGCCTTGCCCGGCAGCCCCTGCAGCCAAGGCCGGCTCCTACATTGGCGGCTCCAAGACGTGTCTGCAGGTGCCCGCAGGGGAAGCCAATGAAGTCAGCAGACACCAACAAAACTAAGTGTGGCATGGGTGGGGTGTAGAGCAATTACTCTACTCCACTCCAGAAAGCCCCCATCACTCTTCCTTACCTTTCGATAACGTAGACTGCCATAGAATTATACCATGCATACTTAGAGAGATTTGTGAGCACCAACCCAAATGTATACATGGGTATAACACTGTAAATGTTGCATTGCATAACACACTTACTTGCCCATGTTGACTAGTACCGCACCTAGAGAGAACTGTGAAGATTGGCCGGCGTCACATCCAGAGGGAAATGTGAATGTTAGAATGCGCTACACTTAGATGGAATTCTTAACTTTAGCCTGGGTCGCACCCAGATAGAAATGTGAATGTTAGCATGGGTCACACTTAGATGGAATGCTTAACTTCTGCCTGCGCCGCACCCAGATAGAAATGTGAATGTTAGCATGTGTCACACTTAGATGGAATTCTTAACTTTAGCCTGCGTCGCACCCAGATAGAATGGTGAAAGCAAACAGTGGTTACAAGTAAATTGAGTAGCAGAGTAAAATATTGAAATATCTCTCAGGAGTCATTCAACCAGTGGTGGAGAAAACATTAACCTAAAAAAGGGTGATTTCATCTTCAGAGAGCAGTAGTTTCCTTGTACAGTCCTTAAGACTGGAAATACTCTTTCTCAATTCCTATCGTGCTTTTTTTAAGTCTCTCTCTCTCTCTCTCTCTCTCTCTCTCTCTCTCTCTCTCTCTCTCTCTTGCTCCACCCCCCCCCCCACTGTGGGATTTCTTTGACTAGCTATTAGTTCATCCGAGGATGTCTAAGGAAATCCAGGAGCTAATGAGAGTGTGGGTGTCAAATCCTTGTTCACATTTTCTTTGTGATGGCATGTGGTTACCAATTTTTTTTTATGATGCATATGCCAACTTGCACAATGCTATTTTCAGGATGTGTGCTGGTACTAATGCTCCAATAGGCGAAGTATACAGTCAAAAACTGATTAACACTATCCCAATTGGTGAACACAAAAAGACTTCTTAATTTTTACTTCTAATTCAGTTGTCGGTTGTTTTGATAACTTTGTATTGACTTGCAAGATAGAATGCTTCAAATCTAAGCCACGAATATTACAAGGGGCCAGCTACATTTGGCCATTCGGTTATTCCCCTTGTTTTGTGTTTATTAGGTTTCCTGTGTTTTCCTTGCGGCTATTTTGCTGTTTCACTGTTAACTGTGCTCCGAACTGCGAAGCTTTGCAATATTCTTGCTGCAACCAGTCACCTTCGCCAAGTACTCTTGCCCGACTCACTTGACTGTCAGTGAACCGTTCGTGTGTTTTTTTATATATATACCCACGTTGCGGCTATTTTGAAAATACATTCCGTTTACATTTACGGCCTCACCATGGCTGCATCCTTACGGAGTTAACGAATAACGAGTACTGAGGGGGACCTCATTTATGACCCAATCGAAACTCTGTTCTACACTGACGAGTGTAATTCACAAAAATCTATCAGCTCAAGGTGTGGCGTCCCACAAAACAAGCCAAGCAAGTGAAAATTACAACATTCTGCCAATCAGCGGAGTCTGTACAGGACTCACGTTCTTTTCAGACACCTGTGCCAACATCAGCACGTGAGAAAATTAATCCACCTATTGACTCCTCTAACGATTTGTCAAGGATCAATTTAACTCTGTGTTCATCTAAAAATGTGCCGGCAATCACTGTCAATCCACTGGGGAACCCTCTTGATAAAAACATTGGTTCTGCTGTTAGGCCAGTTGCTACTACATCTGTGACAACAGTACCATGTATTCTTATTGCTAACAACCCTACGACAGCTGACAGGGCTGCCGACAGGGCTGCCACAAGAGTGAACAAAAAATGGGAAAATTCCATTATATTGGAAGAATACCCTCTACACCCTTGTAGGGAAATAGGGGATCTAGGTGACATGAGTGAGTTGGACTGTACCTCAAATGGCACTTCACCCCAGGCTGCAACACATGGTAGCCTGTTGGAGTGGGACTTGCAAGTATAGACTGAAATTGCTGAGATTCCACAAGGTATATTGATAAAGAAAAAAAGGTGTGACCCACTTTTACAACAAAGTTTCTTTTAAAAGGGAATCAAGGGAGCCAATGTGAACAGCATGGGTACAAATGCTAGGCTAAACACAGTGACGGGTTCCAGTGCTTAATTTGTGGGGGTGGTTGCCGATGGCCAACACCGGCACTCTTTTTTTGGGCACCGGAACTCATGCTGGGCCAGCGCACATGGAATTGCTTTATTTGTTCATCCACTTCGCTTTGCTTCCATTATAAATCATTGGGATTTGTCATTCTGATTTCGATCTCTCTCATGCTTGCAGGTTGCAGGCCATGGCTGGCTGGGCCTGGGAGGGGCCAGCAATAGCAATGAACAACAAACTGTTACAAACAACAGCCAATGAAAACTACCATTCTGTTGTTACTATGCAGTATTTGATACATTCTGTATAGTAACACAGAATGTACAGTTATCATTGGCTGTTCTTCTGAGCCAGTGAAATTACATGGTGACGTGTTGTTGTTGCCACAGGAGGCAGAGCGGCGCCACCTTCATTTCACGAGTTACTGTGAAGTGAAGGTGTCGAGGCGTGGCGTCGTTGTGAGGGAGAGAGAGAGAGCCTGCCCTGCGTGGTGCAGCCTAGTTGCTTCCTGGGGCCCCCTCTGCCTGCTTTTTCATTTGAACGGGTGCCAGTGTGGGCACCCAGCCCGCCCCACCCTGAGGCCCCGACAGGAGACCAAGTCCCAGCCGGCAAAGCAGGTAAGTCACTTGTTGTTGCGTGCGGTGCAGCCTGAGCCTGTCACAGTCAAGTGATTAGACAAGGCCCAGGTCGGGGCCCGGGTGGCGACACGGTCCACTGGTTGTGTCCTGACTGCCCAGGAGTCAGGACCCCACCAGGGGCCCGTCCGCACCCGGGCTTCTGTCTGTACGACCTGTGTGCAGTGTGCTGCTGACTGCAGTCAGTACCAGGCCCAAGCCAATTTCTGTGACATGGGGCTGCCGGCTGCCGCAGACTGAGTCGGATGTCTCAGCCGCAGGCGGCCAGGCCCGTGGATTGTGCCCAAAAGTATGTTTTTTACTTTTATCTTTGAAAACCTGACCTTCCGTGGGGCCGGTAGCTGGGGCCCCGCCTCACGGAAGGTAGTTTTTAAAAGAAATAACTTATTTTGAGTGGCGGCTGGGGCCCATCACTTCAAAAGTGATGGGCCCCAGCCGCCCAAATATACATTTTTTCTTTTAAAATCTTACCTTCCGTGGGGCCGCTGCGCCGCGCACCTATATTTGTCATCATCAGGCTCAGCGTGGCGGCCCCACAGAAGGTAGCCTACTTGATTGAGGCAAGGCAGGGCAAGGCCCAGGACCGGGCGGGGCAGGGGCGGCAGCATGTCCCACTAGTCTGTCACAAAAGGAATGAAATGTCGTTTGCAACTTTGGCCACTTTTTAATTGGTGCCGAGCCCGACTCAAGACAATTGTATGCCCCAGTCCGACCCTGGATAGCATTCATCTAAGCGAAACATGAACTGAATTTTTGCCTGGGTGTTTCCGTTCTTTTAATGTTATCGGCCTCATTAGTTCACAAACGAGCTTCAGCGTGGGGACCCGGTCCGGAACGGTGTACGTATTGGGCCGAAACCGAACCGGCTGCACTTCGCGAGAAAAGCCCATGCAAAGACGAACTTCTGAAATACCATTTCAGGCAAAGATACACACATGTAAACTAGATGGGGATAAACATGGTGCACGTGCCCACTAATCTGTCGTAATAAATAAAAGCACTAGTTGAGTATTTATGTATAATTCTCAACTGTCTTTTGCTGTAATTTTTTCTACATAATTCCAGCACATGTTTTCTATCCTGATGTGTGGTTTATACACCAGATGCTGCCCCTCAACCTGGGTACAATAGGCTCCGCGCATGTGCTCCAAATGAGAGCACATGTAATCCTCAGATAGGAATCCTCAAATAGAGGTGGGTGTCTGTTACACCCCGCAGTTTAGTGAAGTATGTCAAGAACATGTCGGTGGGAAGGAGATATCCGAATATGCATTCTCCACTGACTCGCTGGAAAGAGGCCCTAAAGCAGAAGTAGCACAGGCCGTTGATTTTACAACAATGTCTTGCAGAAATTACTTTTTCCAAGTTTTACAACACCATTCTCATGCTTGAAGGAAGGGTGAAGGGAGTGCGTTTATGAGATGTGATGACTGATAAGGGCTTGAGAGTAAATTGATTACACAAAACACCTGGATGAGGTGACTGAGGAACGGGCTGAGGGGAGGGTGCTCTTCCTGAGGTAACCGATTAACAATACTTGGTGTACTTTAACAGACTGTCAGATGGGGCAGAAGGGGTAGAGACAAATACAGTGCAACCGTGACTGAAACATAATGCTTTTTTGTTTATTTGCATTTTTAAAGCGCTCACACAGCCCAGGGGCATCGAGGCGCAGTTACAGGAGGAGCATGTCTTAGTTGCGTATTTATAACGCGCTTAATAACCAGAGGTTTCTAAGCGAGGAGTCGGGAATCGAACCTGTGTTGCTTCATGACGTCTTGCTTCCAATCGAGCACATTGCTGCTGAGCTATCCTGAGTCCTGGGACAATGATTGCAACGCAGCTCCACTCAGAGCCCTTTGGGAAACAGGGCAGTGGGAGGGGGTGGGCCAGGCATTGGGGGGTCATTCTACAAAATTGACAAATAAGATAACATCCACAGGTTTGCAACAATTTTATCAAATGCATGATCACTTCGAGGACAGCAAGTATGGTCCAGACGTCTAACAAGTGTGGTCTAGAACTTAGAAGTGTGTTCAAATGCACTCTTTTGCCTCTGGGTTTGCCGGATTGCTGGAACCACTACACCTACCATAACAAGCGTTTTGCAACTTTAAATCATTATACTTTGTCAACCCATGTGTGCCCTCCCCATCCATCCCATTACTAGCCTGTGCCAGCACTTGCTGCAGAGCCAAACATGTGACATGGAGCAGCAGCAGTGTGATGGACTGGTGGGCGGCCGATCTAGGTAGGTCTAGCAGTGAACAGGTGGGGCGGCGCGTCCGCACTGAGGGCGGTGCCGCGCCCGGCATTATGGGGACAATATTTTTTCGCCACTGGCACCTATTTTTTTACAAATTAAGCACTGACGGGTTCATTACCCTCATGTGTCACGGGTGAAATAGCGGACGCACTGCTGTTAGAAACTTCCATGAACCTTGAAATAGAATTAGGAAATGAGACAGTGACATCAGCGTTGGCAAACCCACTTAATATAATAGCTGTGGCAAAGCGAGTATGGCCTCCAAACCGAGAACTTGCGGAGACTACTAACAAAAGTGATGAAAGAAAATCTGCAAACTCTTTGGTGGAAAAGGATAACAGCAGATTATCACTGACTCTTAAAAGTGAAATTGCATGGCTGACAGAGTTATTAGAGGCCGACTCTAATACTAGAGCCTGCGTAACAGCAAGTGGTGTACATGGTGCTCTGGCAAGGATGGCTGAGGTGGATCAGAGTACAAAGGCAATGATGAACAAGACGGAACACCCTGAGTGATAAAGAAGCTGGAACAGCGAAACAGGGAGGTGGTACAATTATAGAATCCCAGATCAAAGCAAAATCTATGCCTATCATAACACATTTTGATACAACAGTACAGCCGACACGTGTTTCGACCACCTGGTCATTTACACGGCTGTTCACAATTACTTCACAATTACTTTACAATGCGATCAATCACAACATCAAAACAACAATAAATATGAACCACAGAAATTGCATTTCCATACAAGTTCAATGATCATAGTTCAACAGTTCAAAGAAATTATTCCAAGGATCAAAGAATGATGACATAAGATATGACCCAAAATTATACACCACAGATTTTCCAATATCATATATGATCATGATCCACAATTAAAAGAAGAATTCAATGCATACATGTATTCCACAAGTACACAAATGATATCAAAGTAGAAATATGTAAGCATGAGAAAACACCAAATGAACATACCACATTAGAAGATGGGGATGGACAGTGGATTCCGATGTACGATTTGAGAACAAAATGAAACAAATCAAAGTAAATATTATGTCCATTGTTGTACCATCCAAATCTATTAATATAATAATACCACGTGCTGAGTGATCAATCACTCATATGTGGAATAAACCACATCTGCAATACTACTCTTGTGTGCAACATTATATCTAGTCCAGTGTCTAATTTTCAGTCTAGAGCACAGGTTGCCCTCCCCTTAGGTCTCACCCTAAATTACTATGGGAATCCAGACGTGGACCCCTTGCTCACTATTCTTAGAGAGGCACAGCTCCACCCTACTGATGAGGTCCAACCAGACCGAAACACGTGTCTGGAGATGATGTTGGTACTCTTGTTCAGAGGAAAATTGCCTAGCATTTCGGTGAAGGACTGCCCCAGGGCATGACAAAGACTGATATGTTTGGGATATTTCTTCTCTGTCAACGATAATGAGCTAAAGACTCTGGGTAAGTCTCTCGTAACCAGGACTAATGTCTGGCAGAGGGACTCCAGGACCCCTCATGTTAATTTGCATATTTATGTAACTTTGGGTCTCACCCCAAGTTACTAGGGGAATCCAGACGTGGACCCCTTGCTCAATATTAGAGGCACAGCTCCACCCTACTGATGAGGTCCAACCAGACCGAACCACGTGTCTGGGGTTTCTGTTGGTACTCTTGTTCAGAGGAGAATTGCCTAGCATTTTGGTGCTGGACTGCCCCAGGGCAGGACAAAGACTGATATGTTTGGGATATTTCTTCTCTGTGAAAGATAGTGAGCTAAAGACTCTGGGTAAGTCTCTCGTAACCAGGACTAATGTCCGCCAGAGGGACTCCCAGGACGCCCCTTGTTAATTTGCCCTCCCTAATCGCCAATTCCCCAGTACATTTCATAACAAATCATAGTGGGTGATTTGTGGGGAGTTTGGCTCCCATTTCTAATTAGTAAGTGGAAAAAAGCGCATAGCTAAATCATATTGATCCCACTGCTCCAATTTTCTTGGACAAGCGTAATTGTATTCGGCTTGAAGGACTGCTAAAGATTGATGACGCCCTAAGACCAAACGCCCTAAGAGCAACGTCCTGAACCTGTTCCACCATGTCCCGAAGTTGAGGCGTATTAAAACATGGAAGAGAGGGGGTGAAATGTTCAAATGATCATGAATTGGCTAGTGTGTTTGTTACTCACCGGCAAGGGGAGCACGTGAGACAGGAGACCAATTTTGTAAGACTGGGTAGTTGCTTGAAGAGCTTGGGTTGGAGCCTCCACCCTCCCCTCCCCTCTGTGAGGGTTAATAGCTCTTTACAATGATATGACCCCTTGCTGTATGATGTACCAGCAAGGAAACCGATCACTCAAAAGAGCGGAGAGAACGCACGGCCACGGACCCAGCTGCAAAGAAAGGACAAGAGGTGAGTATTCAGACAGAACGGACCCCCCTGAGCAGTTTCCCCTTATTCAATGAGATAGACTGGAAGCAACCTAAAGAGCAGAAGAAGATTAGGTACTAGTCTAATTAGGAGAAAACGACAGGAAACGTATGATAGGAACAAGACCTTACCACTGGTTAGGGCAGTAATGTTTGGGTGAGTCCAGGACACAACGGAAGTGTAAAAAATAAAAAAGGGAGGTTAGTAAGGTAACTATATCCGGGCGGCACGAGGGTTGCACTGGTTCCGGGTTGGTGCACAAGCAGCAGAGCATCCCTGTGTGCACTTATAGCTAGAGAGTACTCAATTCAAGCGAAGAGGTAACAGTCCGTGAAACAGGAATCAGAATAGTCTTACCAGTGTTACGAGACGAAATGCAGGTGTCGTAGGAATCCCAGGAAAGGACGGCACACAGGAGTGGGACAACTAGGCAATCCGGAGGTAGGCTGTAGGATCCGATGCACAGATGGGCAGAAAACAGCAGAACCAGAAACAAGGCAGTCCGTTAGGCAGGCAAGTTAAACTGGTACACGGGCAGGCAGCAAACACAGGCAGAACCGGTAGCAAAGAAGTCTGTGAGCAGGCAAAATGGTCTGGTACACGGGCGGGCAGCAAACGAGGGCAGAACCGGTAGCGAGAGTAGTCCGTGAGACGAAAGACGGTTTGTTGCACAGGTGGTCAATAAAGCAAACCAGGGACGTACCAAGGAGTCCATTAGGCAGACAGGGTTGGTACACAAGAGAAAGATGATAAGCAAGGTGGCACAGAAGACGTAACAAAATCGCCAGCTGTTGCTGTAAACAGAAGCAGCGTTCTGAGGATCACTTCGGGTTAAATCTACAAGGAGGTGGCACCGTAGTAAAACGAGGCTCCCATGCTAACACCTCTGGACTACAACATGAAGTCAGGTTTTCTGGGTAGTGTAGTTTAATGCAGCCAATTTCCAGGGCAGCTGCCACTGCGAAGGTGCAGTAAAGCGCTGCATACCATTGTGGAGAGCTATGACTCTCTTGTTCTTCCTGTTTGGTGTGTTTAGGGAATCCCAACTGTCCCTACGAGAACGGGAGACCAGGGGGGCATGAGGCGGATGCCGGAGCAGATGAGGAAAGTGCCGAGGTGTAACAGCATCCACCCCCAAAGGCAGCGCAGACCCCCTACGAGTGTGGAAACGGCGCAGGAGCGCCGGGGACCGAATGTTGCACAACGGTTCCCAGGACCTATCCTCAGGCTCGCAACCATTCCAATCAACAAGATAAAAAGGACGACCCTTACGGAGCCGAACGTCCAGTATATCCGCCACCTCGTAGTCCTCACCACCATCCACCCGAACCGGGGGAGGACAATCAGGCAGACGGGTAGAAGGCGGACACGCTTTCAAGAGACAAACATGAAAAACTGGATGCTGCTTCCAAGAGGTAGGCAGAGAAAGACGCACCACCACAGGATTAACAATATCCGTGATGGCAAAAGCGCCCACAAACTTTGGCAACAGCAAACGCTTGCCGGGAATCCTCAAATTGCGTGTCGATAACCAGACTTTCATGCCCACTTGATATTCAGGTGCAGGAGTCATACGTCGATCCGCATTTTTCTTGGCCCTCACCTGGGCTCACAACAGATGAAACCGAACCATCCTACCGGCTGTTCCTAGCTCCCTAACACAAGCCTGAGCAGCCAGGTTGTCGATGGGAAGTGCCGGGTGCAAGGGTAAAGACTGCGGATGGTACCCATACAGAGCGAAGAAAGGTGACACCCCTGAGGCCGTATGCATCGAATTGTTATAGATGAATTCAGCGGGCGGGAGCATTGCCAGCCAGGAAGTTTGAAAGAGAAGGCAGAGACATCGAAGGAACCGCTCGATGGTTGAATTAACCCTTTCAGTTTGCCCATCAGTCTGTGGATGGTAAGCAGAACTAAGTCGTCAATGCGAAGGGATGCTGTAAAGGCCCTGCAGAAACGAGACTTGAACTGGGGGCCACGGTCCGAATTCAGGATAGATAGTAGACCAAAAAATCGAAAGATGTTCTTGAGAAAAAGCAAAGCTAGGACAGGTGCCCAAGGTAGACCCGAACATGGAATAAACAGTGTCATCTTGGTGAAATAGTCGATGACCACCCAGATGGTATTGAAGCCATTCACAGGAGGCAGGTCCACAATGAAATCCATGGAAATCATATACCACGGTTTGTGTTCCACTGGAAGAGGCCGTAACAGGCCCACAGGTTTCTATCGGGAGATTTTGCATTGAGAACACACTGAACAGGAGGCCAAATAGTCGATCACGTCCCTAGACATAGTAGGTCACCAGACCCATCGGTGTAAAGCTTCCAGAGTCTTCTGTTGACCCGGATGAGCTGCCATTAACGAGTCGTGTGACCAAATAAGCGCACAAAGACCTGCCTCCCCAGGGGGCACAAACAGATGACCTTGGATGTAGGGCAAGCCTTGTACCACATTGAGATTGAGGTCTCATTGAGGTCTCTCAGTCCTCCATATGCGAGTAGACCCAAGCTGAAATTAGGGTACGGAGTGAAGGCTGAGGAGTGCAGGCACAGACCACACTACAAGGCAACAAGAGAGGGTAGTCGGTCGTGTTACTGCAAGGTTTGGAGGACAGGCTCGACAAGGCGTCCGCGCAGGTATTGAAACAAGCTGGCCGGTACGTAATAGAGAAGTGAAATTGGGAAAAGAAAAGATGCCAGCGGGCCTGCCGGGCCGCAAGGCATTTCATCGACTTGAGTGCCAGGAGCCTCTGATGGTCCGAGAAGACAGTGACTGGATGACGGGCACTTAGTAGGTGGTGTCGCCACTCAGAAAAGACATCCTTGATGGTTAGTAGTTCTCTTTCCGTGATAGGATAATTATGCTTGTACGGGGTCCGTTTTCTTGAGAAAAATGCAACTGGTTGAACCTCCCCCGAATCAGGACATTTTTGTGACAGCACTGTCCCAATGGCTCAGCCAGAAGCATCAGCCTCCACTAAGAACGGGAGAAGAGGATTTGGATGTTGTAGTACCGGTGCAGTCGTAAATGTGGCTTTCAGGGTCTCAAAAGCCAGCTGTGCCTCCGGGTTCCATTTGTAGGGTTTATTGTAACGCTTACCTTAAGTCTCCACGGGAGCGTAATGCCTTTTCAGCTGAGGACCTGTGGTCTGGGCACTAGTTCTGTGGAAACAACAATTATAACACAACCACTATTGTAATCCCCAAGGTCAAGGTCATTCATTCGTTAAATACCTTTGTTTTGCAGGTCTTTGGAGAAACTGTGGAAGAAAATACTTTCGTACGCTGCAGAGAACTGCTGTGGAAACTTTCGGAGGAATACGCTGTGAGCACGGTCAAAGGCTGCTGAGAGAAAAATTGCTCGGTGAGTCTTTACAGTTTTTCTGCTATTCTGTTGATTTTGCTATAGAAGTAATACCTTGTTTTCTTCTGTTGACAGGTTCTGTCAGGAGATCGCTGGAAGCGTTACCCGCTGTCAGCGGAGAAAACACAAAGCGAGAGCTTCGGCGGAGGCGGGGCTTAAGTAGCTCCCTCTGCTACAGGTGTAGAATGCAGTGTGAGTTACCTTATGCGATTAGTGACGGCCATGTTGAAGATAGGGAAGATAATGTAAGTGTAATGAGCCTATGGGTACAATGCTAAGAGTGAGGAAATGCCTCTTGGGCCAGGCTTGAAGCCACTGTTGACCCACTGATAGAAATTAAGTTCCCTGCCTCTCAAGAATTTCTGAATGGGATCTGTAGTTCTGTGCTGGGATCATGACAGTCCCCCCCCCCTCGCCCCACAAAACCCCTCCCAAGGATGAACCCTTTGGTCCTGGCTTAGTCGGGTGATCTTGATGAAACCTTTGGAGTAGTCTGGGGGCATGAATGTTTGAGCTAGATTCCCAAGTGGACCAAAACCTTTCCAATCAATCAGGTACAACAATTTCTTTTTAACTATCTTACAGTCTAAAATGTCTTTTACCATGTATTCTAGTTCACTGTTGACAATTTGGGGTTTTGCTGATGGCTATAATCTGCTCCCTGGATTCAGTGGTTTGATCAGAGAGACCTGAAAAACTGGGTGAATTTGTATGTGAGAGGGTAACTTTAGTCTTACTGCTGCAGGATTAACAATAGTCTCTACTGGAAATGGGCCCATGAATCTTGGTTGGAATTTACGTGGGCCTTTGAGTGCCATGTTCTTGGAAGACAACCAAACCTTGTCTCCCACCTTATACTCTTATACTCTGGTGACTCTTGTTGAAGTCAATCTGCAAATTTCTTTTGATCCTCCTTTGCTGTAGCCAAATG
Organism: Ambystoma mexicanum; assembly: GCF_040938575.1. Taxonomy (NCBI): domain Eukaryota; kingdom Metazoa; phylum Chordata; class Amphibia; order Caudata; family Ambystomatidae; genus Ambystoma; species Ambystoma mexicanum. The sequence continues at coordinate 662,414,003 of NC_090935.1, read as the reverse complement.
TCGTAGAACGTCTTCCTGTACTCTGGCATTGTTGTCATGGAGACTCTGTACTGCTGGCATCTCTAAAGACTCAATGGGATCGAAAGTGGAGGTCTGAGGATGTAAACCATTCAGACTTTAGGAAGGAGTATAGCCCGTGGAAGTGTGCTCGGAGTTATTATAAGCATACTCTGCGATCCAAACAACATCCATCCAAGAACAATCTATCTGGTGAAGGAGACATCACATTTATTGTTCAAGGGTCTGATTGGTTCTTTCTGTTTGACCATCCGTCTGTGGGTGGTGGCTGGTAGATAGGTGCTCTTCAATCTTGGCCAATTCACAACATTTTCTCCAGAATTGGGATACAAATTGGCTTCCCCTAGCTGAGATCACAGTAGATGGAAATCCATGAAGATGCACAATTTGTTCCAGGAAGACCTTTCCTAAGACTGCGAAAGTTGGGAGTCCCTTTAGGGCTATGAAATGCGCCAACTTGGAAAATAAGACCACCACAACTAAAATAGTGTGATATCCTTGACAAGGAGGTAGTTCCATAATAAAGTCCATATAAATGGTATGCCATGGCGCTGGTGGGACGGGCAACGGTTGCAGTAGTCCTGCTGGGTTCTGTTTTGATCTTTTGTTCTGAGCGCAAATTCCACAAGTTTAAATGTAATCTTTGATGTCTTTGTGCCATGATGGCCACCAGATGGGTCCCTTGATCTTTACCGTGGTCTTCGCGATCCCAGGGTAACCCTCCAAGGGTGCTCCATGTTCATCTGCCATAACTTTCTTTTGTAACTACAGATGGGGTTGGTAAAGTCGACCCTGGAAATAACATAGACCTTCTTGAAGACTAAACTTAGGTCCTCTTGATTTCCAAGTCTCTAATCCAGATGTAGTTAAGTGAAGTAGAATGTGTGCTTTTAATCCTTCGGGGGATCCAGTAACTCCCAGCATCGTTTCTTCAGGGATTTTCTTCATTTTTTATTGTTTTGGTTTGTATAAACCTTTACAAAAGAACTTAAAACATTTCTTTTAATTTAAGTACATGCAATCATATAATGGAAAAGAGAATAAAAGAACTTCTATATCTCAATTCAGAATCACTATACATCAATTTCTATTTGGTACATAAAAAAGAAATATAAATACTTGAACCTACCATCTAAAACAGATAAGATTTTAAGCAACCAAGGTTTTACATCGTCTAAAAGAGCACAGACATTCCTCAAATAAGTAGCCACTCTAATATTTAAATGATCTTCACAGTTGTGTAACATTCTTGTCCAGATAAATTCCCTATTTACACCATCTCCAGACATCAGAGTCACTATTTTTAATAGCATTAATTTGATTTGTTAAAATGACATTAAACCTAAAACGCATGTAGTCATTTCTGATCTGTTTACAAGGATATTTAAGTAAGTGTCTTTCCATAGTTCGATACCATTTGTAGATAGAACAGGCTTGATGATACAGAGAAGATTCTGCAATTTTGTTTTTAGTATTTAACCAGTCAAAGCCCATGCCACTTCCTTTCACACGTGAAGGTTTATTCATTAAAGAACTTACTGACATACCCAAGATTTGCAGATAGTTTAGTGTTTCCACAACCAAAGCTTGAGTAAATGGATTACCAGTATCCTGCCCCGCATATGAGTACAATGTCCCTTCAGTCCCGACATTACACTTCCTCTACAGAACTAGTCTTTTCCATCTTGCACATGCAGCCAGTGAGTTTAAACCGAATTCATATCTAATTAATTCCACTGGTATACATTTTGGTAAAAAGTAAATAACTGATTTCCATATGTAGCTCTCGATATACAACAGGTCTGCCTCCTGACTGATCGAGTGAAATTCAACACCATAGGTTAAACGAGGAATGATTTTTTTTTAAATAAAATTCCCTGAGTGGAACCATTGTAAATTTGCCAAATTTCACCTCTAGTGCCCGCATTTGCCGAATGGCGGTGTCCGCCTTTAATTTTAGTTGTGTCTTGAATAGGGGTCTTGAGTTCGTACCTGATATTACAAAGCCCATATATATAAATAAAGGCTTTGCTTTTAGTTTATTGTTGCCACACATCCATGTGTAGGCATTCTCCTTCTTATTGACTCTTCCAAGGCGCACTATCACAGTTTTGGAGGGATTGATTTTTAGCAAAAGTCCCTTAATAAAGTCCTCAAACGCTTTTAGTAATCTTTGAAGACCAACCTTGGTCGTATCAATGAGAAGGAAATCATCAGTGTAGGCCGGCCACGCTAGATGAATGTTCGCAATTCTGGGAGGAAGTAGGCCTTTGTTAGACAGAGCCACATCCGCACCACTTACGAATAGATTGAAGATCGTTGGTGCCAACCTGCACCCTTGACGTAGACCATTGTACATTTTTAGTTCTTTCGACAAAGTTCCTTCTGAGTCCAATCTGACCATCACACCAGTATCGGTGTAGAAGGCCATTATTATATCAAGACGAAACAGCGGCATTTTCAGAGTTCTTAGTATCTGTCACAATGTAGCTCTATCAACAAGATCAAAAGTGGAGTTAAGGTCCATAGATGAGACAAAGGTCGACCTGGCACCCTTCCTTATGGATTGCGCTATAAGGCTGTGTATCATCAACCCACCGCAATCAGTACCCATCTGTTTCCTGAAGCCTGTTTGTCTCAGGTCCAGGATATTATTTTCCTCAATCGAAATCTGGATGTCTCTTAACAACAATGACGTAAACCGTTTAGATTCCGGGTCTGCAATGGCAATGGGCCTATAACTGGAGGGACATTGACGAGAGCCCTTCTTAAATATGGGGATAATTATAGACACCATCCACGATTGAGGGATGATTTTTGTAATTTGAATATTGTCAAACAGACCAAGCAGATCTTAGCCCAAATCTCTGGATCCTTCTTTAGTATTTTGTTAGATAGATTATTTGGACCGGGTGCACCTGAATTTTTAGATTTCTTAATTAGATCTACAATGTCCCTCTCATTATATGACAAAAGCTATGGAGGATTACTTTTCCAAGTTACCACAGTCTCACTACATTTATTGCCATACAAATTAGCAAAGTGTCCCAACCACAAACTTTCATTTATGGGATTCAGGAGTACATTTTCCTGACTCTTATCCATGTTATTAATTAACGACCAGAAGTTAGCTGTGCTAAATCCTCTTAAAGCTTTTAACAGGTCTTCACCATCTCGCTGTGATATAAGACTACAGTGCTGTATCGACTAATTTTTGTATATCTGTCTTATTTTTTTCTTCATAGCTGCTGTACAAACCCTAGAATACCCCGCTTCAGTGATGATTCGTATGTCCTTCCTCATCTTTCGTTTACGTTCCCATACTTCTCTGTCAAAACTATGTATTTTTTTAATCCTATCTGTTTTCTTACCACGAAGTAACACCTCCATTGAATGCAGCGACCTACTAATATAGTCCGTAAACTTGGCGGGGGAATATTGTTCTACCCGCTGGTAATGTGAGTAACTATCGTGATCTTTGATCATCATGGCCATAAATCTAGCATTTTCTTTCTCGGACCATTTTATTCTGTTGCCTGCACAGTTTGTTGCCAAGCCATGTTTATAGGTCTTATTAACCATTGGTTGAGCTACAGAATTAATTTCAATGGTGAGCATAAAATGGTCACTGACATTATTTTCATTAGTGTTAAACTTCCCGGTGAGCTTGAATAGACCCCCTGAACAAAATATATAATCAATAATAGATTTGCAACCTCCAGCTTTCCAAGTCAGGAGATTATTTATAAACATTTCTAGCCTCCACATCTCCACAAAATGTGCGCAAATCCTGCCCTGCAGTTTGGGATTACCTCCCAATGACACTAGAAAGGTTGAATTAGAGATGTAAAGATCACCAAGTAAAGAATCATCCAGGCAGTCTGCGTTCAAATCACCTGCAATTACAATGTGCCCACCAGGGTTTACTTCAAACCAAGTATCGATTAAAGATCCAAGTTTCTGAAGTTCTTCCCCAAGTTGTTGGTCCGATTTTTCTGCCGGATTCCAATAGACATTAATAAACAAAAAAGCTGTGTCAATAGTGTTCAACCTCAAAATATACCCCACTACTAGGAAGTGGTGAGGAAAGTACCATTCCCCTGTAATTCTTGGCTTGTTAAGATTCTTTATGGCAGTGATGAGACCCCCCTTAGGACGGCCCACCCTGCCTCCCAGTGCACATAGTGAAGAAACAGTGAATCCCTCCCAGCATAAATGCACCCTTGCCCAAGATTCTTGGATGAAGACGAAGATACATTGTAACAATTCCTTCATTAAAGTCACATTATGTAACAGGTTAGTTGAACCTCTCATGTTCCAACTTAGTAATTTTAGAGTTTCTAACAGGCTAGAGGGACTTCCCCAGTTGTTTTAGTGACTCAACGGACTTACATAGCGACAAGACTAACCATCTCCAGTCCTGTTTTTCAAGGTTATCATCACACGTCTGCCTTAGTTTATCCCCCGACATTGAAGGTGGGTCCTTCGCATCAGTATTATTAGTCTGCAGCTTATGTTTGACAGGCAGAGTGTGAACAAATTAAAAAATGTCAAAGCCCCTACATTGTAGCTGCTCTGCCTCTTTTAATAACAGATTTCTTACCAGGGTTGATGGAATCACCAACCTTACATAATCTAATATGTGCCTGTGCATATAGTCCACTAACTCAATGTCCGCAGATGAAATCAGATTTAATTCCTTAATTTGACTGAGTAGGGATAGTATATAGGGCCTATTTAAAGATATGTTGCCAGATTCCTTAAATAAGGTAGTCAGAATACGCCCAAGTAATTCAGGCCTTACCGGCTCCCTTAAATCTGGTGCCTGTACTTCCTGAAGTGGTTCCATTTCCCCACACTGATTGCCCACCTTCAGAGGGTTAGTTACCCCCTTGCCTCTACCTGAGTCCGCACAATAAGATCCCTCCATCTTATTATCGAGTGCCTGTCCCACCAGGTGTTGACTTGCTTCTTGTGAGTGCCTTTCCTTCAGGACCCTTATTATGGAGTTGTATAACTCATTGTCCTTAAGAGCCTGCCCAGTTGCTGGGTCTTTAGATGTACCCGACGGGCATAGATCTGAGTGATTTGTACTACCTGTTCGATTGGAAACAATTCCCATTGGTCCAGACAGGACCTTAAGATCAAACAACCCTGTGCCCCTATTTACCATACACCCTCCCTGTTACTCAGATGTGTTATTGGTAGTATGTATCAGTCCAGATGGGACATTCCAGTCAGTAGCACCATGAACCCTGTTTACCATACACCCACCATGTAAATCAGATGAATTATTAATAGTACATGTTGGGTTAGAGACACTTCCCGTAGGTCCAGAGGGGACGTTCCAGTCAGTAGCGCCATGGCCCATGTTCACCATAGACCCAACATGTTGATCACGTTGATTATTGGTTATATCAGTAGAGTAAGTTGCAATGCCAGTAGATCCCGAAGGGACCTTCCAGTCAGTCGAGCTTAGGCTCAGATTTACCATACCCCACCCTGTTGCTCAGGTAGATGATTACTGGAAATGCCGGTCTTCTCAGAGCGATCCTTCCAGTCCGTATTACCTAGGCCTGAGTTTACCGTAATGCCCACCCAGCTCCTTGCAGGTACAGAGATACCTCCAAGATCCTCCCCTGAGGTTGTCTTACTCTCTGTCATAACAGACCCATAACTTAGTGTTTTCATGATGACGTCCCCCCTCATTTGAGTAAAAGGATCGACAGCATTGGAAATATTTGATCTTGCATTAAAAATTTCAAACATGTCATCACTCTGATTCTGTTTTTTCTTTTTCATAATATTGCCTAGAGGCAATTCTCCCACAGTGTAGGCACTCTGTGTAGATTGATCTTTGTACTTGTTCAGGTTCAGGAGCGACCCATTTACAAACTCTTTGCAATGTTTTTTTTTAGGTTCGAAGACAACAATCAACTCATCACAGTCCATATCACACTCTCTCAGAAACTTTCTCAAGCTTTTCTTTGTCGCCCCATTATTTTATTTATTTTTTTAATTTAATTTTCCTAACTTTTTCCCTTGTCTTTTAGACATTTTTGTCTCAGGAATTTCATTTTCTTTCACTTTCACAGGTTCACTTACAGCTAAACCTGGTTTTGTTGTATCAGACACTTCATTGTCAATCTGTTCCAAATCTGGCTCGGTTAAGTCTTCCTGCGCTGTGGTAATGACAATGATCTCTTCAGGAGACATAGCCGAGACAGAATGGATACCATCATGTCTATCAACGTTTTTCTTCTTAGTCAAACTAAGCTGTTCTGTCAATATATTGCCCATTGAATCAGCAAACCTAGCTGGTAACAACAACATTTCAGATGCCAGACCTTTAATAGCATCTGTTTGCTTGCGTAACTCAGCCAACAAGAGCCTACTGAAAAGACTCATCATTACCGAACAGTCGGTCGGTGTCACATCTATCTGATTATTTACAGAATTCCCAACATAATTCTTATCCTTAAATGGTGTGTTATTCGAGAAATCCATCATACCATCATAGTTAAAGACACTTGGCATGTTGTCTTCCTTTTCCTGACTTTGGGACCCCACTTCTTTGAAACCTCATGATGTTTCAATTTCAGTGACATATCATTATTCATATCTTCTTCCCCAAACAATGGTTGAGAGGGATCAATGACTTCATCCCTCGGTTTCTCCAAAATAGAGCAGTCTTGCGCACATTGCAAGAGTGCCGCCTCCTCATCACTCACCTCAGGCAGCGGCAATGCCGCAGCGTGCGCAAGACTCACCCTTCTTGTGCTAACTGCCGCAAAAAAGTCAGCACCCGCTTCCCTGCGTAATAGTTTATTTTTTCTCGTGCTGATGTTATAAGTAAGTCACCCCGAATAGATTAGTAAAAAAGTGAGTATAAAGTTAAACGACACTCACCAAAGTTAGGTAAAGCGCCCACCCCCACCTCCGCCAGCCGAACAGCCCAACAGCCACACTTCCTATGCACTTAGGATGCGCGCGCGAGATGCGCGCGCACCAGTGCTTTTGAGGAAGTGGCTGTGAGTGGAGGGTGGGCAGAAGGGCGGGACCAATAGGCAGAACCAATATAATCAGTCCAATGGCAGTCCAATGGCAGTCCAGTTATAGCGCGTTTCGCACGTTCGAGAAGCAAAACATAGCTTCCTCTTGCTGACAGCACTCTGAAGGGAGACCAGGAAAGCAGAACTCCCAGCCCAACAGCCACACTTCCTATGCACTTTGGATGCGGGGACTATGTTTACAGGTTCTGTGGTGCTTTGAATCTCTTCTCTTTCTCCAATCTTTGACAGGGCATCTGCTTTGTCATTATGTACTCCTGGGCGATAAGTGATAACAAAATCGTATTCTACAAAAAATAACACCCAACGGAGTTATCGTGATGATTGAGCCTTGGCATTGTGCAAATATTGCAGGTTTTGATGAGCTGTTAAGACAGTAACGGTATGTCGGGCCCCTAGCAAGTGGTGTCTCTATTCTTTCAACGCATGCTTTATTGCCAGTAATTCCTTGTCTGTGATGCGATAGCTCAATTCAGCTGTTGAGAACTTCTTGGACCAGAAGGCCACTGGATGCAGCTGTCCGGTTTCGGGGTCTTTCTGGGATAGTACTGTTCCCATTGCAGCACTGGACGCGTTGGTTTCCACTACAAATGGTAACTCTGGTTGAGGGTGTTTCAACACCGGAGCTGTGGTAAATTCTTTCTTCAATATCTGGAAGGCCTCTTCTGCTTCCGTGGTCCAGGAAAAGGTCTTATTTTTTCGTGGCAATGAAGTTATCGGGTGGACCAATTGTAAAACTCCTGCAATAAAACGTCTGTAAAAATGTGCCAATCCTAAAAATATTTGGACTACTTTCACTGAGGTAGGAGAAGGCCAATTGAGAACTGCTTCGACTTTTCTGTTATGCATTTAGATTCCTTTGGGTGACAATATGAATCCCAGAAATTCCATTGAGGTCGTATGAAAGGAACATTTTTCCAATTTTACAAAGAGCTTGTGTCCTTTTTGTTTCTGGAGGACTTCTCTTATATGGGCTATGTGCTCTTGGACCGACCTTGAGTATATAAGAATGTCGTCCAAGTACACAACAGTGCAGATGTCTAGTAATTCACATAAAACGTCGTTCATAAAGTTTTAGAAGGCTGCTGGGGTGTTACATAAGCCAAAGGGCATGACCGATATTCATAGAATCTGTATATTGTACGGAAGGCAGTCTTCCATTCATCTCCTCCTTTAATTTTCACTAAGTGGTAGGCTCCTCTAAGGTCTAAATTGGTAAAAATCTTGGCATCCTTAACTTGATCCATCAGTACTGGGATAAGTGGAAGGGGATCCCGGTTCTTGACAGTGATCTGGTTTAGGGCACGGTAGTCTATACAGGTACGAAGGTCCCCCTCCTTCTTGGGCACGAAAAATAGAGGAGACGCCATGGGGGACTTAGATGGCCGAATGAACCCATTAGCCAGATAATTGTCTAAAAAGTTCTTCAAATGAATATTTTCTTGTTCAGTTAGGGCATAGATTCTGCTGCACGGGGGTCTTTCAACGGGAAATCATATCAATTTGGCAATCATATGGTCGATGAGGTGGCAGCATGTTAGCCTGTTCCTCTTCGAATACCTCTCGAAAGTCTTGATATTCCGGAGGAAGGGTCCCTATCATCCCTAAAGTGGGTGTGTTATAAGGAATCTCTGGTAACCCTTTCGTCAGGGTTTTCTAACCATGGAATTCCTAGAATCACCTTAAACTGTGGAGCACAAATCAGGTCAAAAGATATCTTTTTCCGATGTCCTTCCTGGCAGAGCAAGTTACAAACTTCAGTACACTTCATCACTGGTTCCGTATATTAATTGTGTTCCATCTACAGCAGTGACATTTTCTACCACAGCTTTTGGATGTATACTAATACCCATCTTGCCTGCTAGTTTGTCATCCACGTAGTGTCCAATCGCACCACTGTCCACATATGCTTCCAGAGCATACACATTGGACGGTTAAAGGTCACTACTTAGGATGACCGGAACAACAAAATGAGAGATCTGAATTTCCTTCTTTTGGCTCGACAAGTCGACCTCTATACTTGTCGGGCATTGGAGTTTTCCTGCTGTTCATCTTCTGCGACTTTTCTATCGCCCTTGTCTATGGCTCACACTGGCTTCCATGGTAGTTTCACTGGAAAGTTTTGCAATTGATGACCCGCTGAGCCACAACAGAGACATAAATTCATCTGTCTTCTTCTGTCTCCTTTTTTAGAGATGGGACCTCGAACTCCCCCTAATTGCATGGGTTCAGGGTGACTTTCAGTCGTTGAATGATTTCAGAGTCTCTAGAATGAACATGAAATGATTTTACCTCTGATCTAGCCCGATCAGAGCGTCGGTCCTGTAATCGGTGATCCAACTGGATGGTTAGGTCTATGAACTCGGCACAACCTGTAGGAGGATTCACAACTTGCGCCAAAATATCCTTAAATTCACCTCTCAGGCTTTGATGAAAAAGTGTAGTTCTCTTCTCCTCAGGCCAATTCGTTTCAGCTACTAATCTATTGAAAGAGGCTATGTAAGCCAACAATTCCTGGTTACCTTGGCTTAAAGAAAGCAACTTGTTGTCTAAGGCCTGACCTTGAGCAAAAGAAATTCTAATTCCTGCCGAAAGCCAGGATAGTACCTCAGTAATGGATCATCTCTGTTCACTAGGGGTATAGACCAATCTGCAGCATGTCCTCCCAAATAAGATAACGCAAAAGCCACTTTGGCCTGATCGGAAGGAAAAACCCCAGGTCTACATAGAAAATGTAAATTACATTGGTTAATAAACACTAAACACTAAACACTGCAAAACGCTGTGGATCTCCTGGAAATCTCTCTTGGGCTGCTAGGGGAATATTTCTGGGTAAGACTACTTGTAGTGGAGGACTGGAAGCGAGAATTTGACCCTGTGAAGCCCCACCAGGGAGTGGTGCTTGCTCTGCTTGGCACTGTAGCAACTGGTGACCCAATTCCTCAGTGCGCTCCCTATTAACTACCAACTCTCTTGTAAGAGAGTTGGTTTCAGACCTAGCTGCATGAACCTCGGCTCTGAGCTCTCCCAGAAGTTGGGATAAGTTATCTATTCCTGAGTCCTCGATTACGCTCAGGTGGAGTGGTTTAAGTACGACTTTGCATTCTGTAACGCTTACCTTAAGTCTCTGCAGGAGCGTAATGCCTTTTCAGCTGAGGACCTGTGGTCTGGGCACTAGCTCTGTGGAAAACAACAATTATAACACAACCAGTATTGTAATCCCCATTCACAACTGATAACTGTGATACAGTGTACTTTGAAAATTACCCTCACTTCTCACCTGTGCTTTTGTTTTGTGGAGCTCTCCATCCTGTATTCTACAGGGGCGCGTTGGGTTGGTGACTATTTCTCAGGGGATAATGGTTTCTTAAAGCCTTTTTATCAGTATAGCGTCCAAAGCTTGTTTTAAAGTATCAAGGGAAAGTCTCTTGGTGCGAATAATAATTGTTTATAGTTCCTCAAATTAGAAATGGTCCCTACATTGGAGAGATCTCTCTTGCTAGGATTTCCTGTTGTCCTTTGTAGGTTCGGGTTTCCCTAATAAGGGCTTAGGCTGTGGTAAGGCTGCAGCTATACTCGTTTGTTAAGGAGAATTAAATTACGTCAGTTCGTCAAAAGAAACAGAGTAACAGCTGCCTTCAGAAACAAGCCCGGCAAAAAATGAGCGAAGAAAAGCCTTGCTGAGACTTCAGGTAAGCACATATGAAACAACTTCTTTCTTTTCTTTTAACAAGCTCATTCCTTCATTAAATACCTTTGTTTTGCAGGTCTTCGGAGAAACTGTGGAAGAAAATACCTTCGGACGATGCAGAGAACTGTTGTGGAAACTTTCAGAGGAAAACGCTGCGAGCGCGGGCAAAGGCTGCTGAGAGAAAAATGCTGCAGCTGCGATGGAGTTTCTGATAGGAGATGCAGGGACTTTGAATATGACTGCGGACTGAGGAGAATTCCTGGAAACCTTCGGCTCGGTGAGTCTTTACAATTTTTCTTCTATTCTGTTGATTTTGCTACAGAACTAAGATCTTGTTTTCTTCTGTTGACAGATTCTGTCAGGAGATTGCTGGAAGCGTTAGCCGTTGTCAGCGGAGAAGACGCGAAGCGAGAGCTTCGGCGGAGGCGGGGCTTAAGTAGCTCCCTCTGCTACAGGTGTAGAATGCACTGTGAGTTACCTTATGGGATTAGCGGCGGCCATGTTGAAGATAGAGAAGATAAAGTAAGTGTAATGAGCCTATGAGTATAATGCTAAGAGTGAGGCAAATGCCTCTTGCGCCAGGCTTGAAGCCATTGTTGACCCACTGATAGAAATGAAGTTCCCTGCCTCTCAAGTATTTCTGAATGGGATCTGTATTTCTGTGCTGGGATCATGACATTTTTTTAAGCTAGTTAGTGCCGTCAAAGGAGCCGAAATGGATGAAAACGAGCAGATGAAGCGCCTATAAAAGTTCGAAAACCCCAAAAAGGACTGTAAAGCTTTAGTCGATATAGGAACGGGCCATTCCAGAATAGCCCTGACTTTGGAGCGACTCATTCGAATACCTTGGCTGGTCAAGTCATAAACAAGGAATTCCACCTCAGTGTTTGTTTTTTAATTTTTTTATTACTTGTATTGCGCACCAGACCCATAGGTATCAGGGCGCATTGCATAAGATAACTCACAGCATAATAACATTTACATAATACAATTAATAGAGCATCAAAAATATATACAGGTGACATTTATATTATGCAGTTAATTATGCATCAAAGATAAATATAAGTCACGTCTTATATATATGGCGTTGTTGAAGAAGTCATCAGTCAGAATTCAGGGACAAGGATAACGCAGACAAAATATGTACTAAGAATGGCGGTAGCCAGGTGAGCCAGAAGTTGGTAGGACTAATTGGAAGAACATGGCTTTGGCTTTACTTGTCAAGAGTCTTTAAGACATCTTGTGAGATTCTGACAGAATTTTAGGTAGGGTTGATCCTCACGTAGAGGAGGGGGTAGCTATTTCCAGAGTTGGGCAGCCTTGACCGTGAAGCTGCGGCCCCTTACTCTGGAGAGTTTAAATCTAGGGACTAGTAAGCAATTAGAACTAGATAGTCTGGTGAGTCTGGTGGGAACTTTCCTAGTGAATCTCTCCGTGAGGTAGCAAGGAGCAGCATTGTGCAAGCATTTGTAAGTGAGTGAAGCAGTTTTAAATTGGATTAGATCATGTGTTGTCAACCAATTATTTAGTCTTCTGGTTTCGGAGATATGTTCCTTCCTGGCTATTCCGAGAGGGGCTCTAAGAGCATTATTCTGGAGGGATTGGATTTTTTTGATAGTCTCTTTATTTGCTCCAATGTAGAGAGAATTGCAATAATCCAATTTCGACAAAACAAGTGCTCTGGCCAGGGTCAAGCAGCTTTGGTTAGACAGGAAGGGTTTACCTGCTCTGATCAATTTGCAGGTGTATGCAGTGGCGGATGCCATCGCATTAACCTGCTTCTTGAAAGAGAGAGTAGACTCCAGATACAAGCCCAATGTGGAATTGAAAACACACTTCTCTGCCTTGACATATTGGTTTTCCCTCAATCTCTGCAAAACAAATTACACATGTTCAGTGTGTTCTTTCTTGGAGGAGGAATATATCAGGATATCGTCTAGATATACTACGACAAACTGGTCAAGGCAATCATGGAAGATGTTGTTCATGAATGCTTGGAACGTGGCTGGGGCATTGCATAGGCCGAACAGCATCACTAGATATTCATATAATCCGTATCGGTTTTTGAAGGCGGTCTTCCACTCGTCCCCTTTTCTAATCCAGACAAGGTTATAAGTACCCCACAGATCAAGTTTGGTGAAGATCGCTGAAGAACCGAGCTGATCCAAAAGCACTGAAATCAGTAGAGGGGGGTACTGGTTCTTCACCGTAATTGCATTCAATGCCCTGTAGTCGATACAGGGACGGAGGTCTCTGTCCTTTTTTGGCACAAAAAAGAGGGGGGACACTGCAGGGGATTTTGAGGGTCTGATGAATCCTGTGGCCAGGGCTTTATCTATGTATTCCTTCAGGACATTGACCTCTGGCAAAGTAAGAGAATAGACTCTACCAGCTGGTATCTTGGCCCTGGCAAAAAGTCAATGGGGCAGTCGTAGGGTCTGTGGGGTGGTAAGTGGTCTGCCCCCCCTTGTCGAACACATCCCGAAAAGCACCGTATTTGGAAGGAATGTTGGATTCAGTGGTATTAGTGATGGCTCCGATTACTGACATGGAAGCCACCAAGCCTGGCAGGATGATTCCAGGCCAGCACTAGTATTCTGGAAACATCTTTCGTTACACTCTGAGGAAAGGAACGGCACAGTTTTCTTTGCCCAGTTAATAGCAGGGCTGTGGTGTTGCAACCAGGGAATACCCAAACGGTACAGGGGCCGGTGTCTTGCGTTCCCCTTTTCTTTCGGACCTTCTAGCGTCTATCTGCAAGACCAAGTTCAATAATTCGCCAAAGGTTTTAAGAACTGGGGACCGTAGCCAAAACATCCTTTAGTTCTTCCGACAACCCCTTGTAGAATACAGCAGTTTTTTTCTCTTCAGGCCAGTCCGTCTCAGCCGCTAGCTGATTGAACTAGTAAGGTACATAAAGAGAGAAGACGTGCCTTGACGCAGGTTCAGGAACTCCAGATCCGTATCCTGTGATTTATAGCAGGTATCAAAGACCCTTTTCATGGCTGTGATGAGCGCATCACAGTCATATAGGACATAGCTATTGGATTCGAGTAGAGGATTGGCCCAAGCCGCCACCATTTCTCCAAGATGAGAAAGGACAAAGGCTGCCTTCGTAGTGGAATTGGGGAAGGCAGCAGGACGGCATAGAAAGTGCAATTTCCAGAAGAAGAGGAAAGAAGAGGCAAGGTTAGAAAAACAAACATTTCAGTTCCTCACCTGATTCCAGATCCATCACGTCTCCGAACCTGGAAAGAACGTTATTTCTGCACGCGTCGCATCGCCAGCTGCAGCGCCGCGCCATACTCACCAGTCCTCACAGCATCTTTCGATTCGGTGCTGCCTCCATCATTTCTTCGCCGAACTCCGGCGCCTAGGGGACAAAAAGAAACAACAAGGTGAGCCGAGAGAGCCAACAAATACAATCTCTTTTACCACCATAAACTTACCTGATTTACCACCGGAGGCATAATTCTTTAACAATCCACTTCCTCATACGCCGCACCTGTAAACGGAGAGAAAACAACACGTTAAATACATGCATCATTTACCAGACAGCGTCGGGTAATACAGACTCTTACCTGCACGCCATCAGCTGCCACGAGACCAACTTCTCTAGGACTCAGCTGCAAGATAAGATAGGAATGGGACAAGAGTGAACGTCGGACATATTGAACTCTATGAACTTTATACTTACTGGTCCTCACCAGGAACCTCAGAGTCAATACTCATCCGGAACTTTCCCAACGCCTTCGAACCAGTGAAGTAACTGGGATCTACGCGCCCCTGCAATCCACGTAGGATGGAGAGCTCATCTTTCAAGATTATAAGGTGAGATTACGGAAAGGGAATTTCGGAGGTGATTAGTGGGGAGAACAGCGGGGTGCCATCGCTAGAATCCACGGGTGGCTAAAATCCTCGCTCCACTTGCAGAATACTTCTACGGGTCAAGCAGACGAGATTAGGAGGGCCAGTCCAGTCTGTCATCTCTGCACTACGCATCACGTTGGTGGAGACCACAGCTGTCCCGGTCCGACCGACACCCCTGTGGGAGCCAGGTGAGCGTAACAGAACGCGAAGCCTTTCTACAAATCCCCACCTGGGCGTTATGGAAACCTCAGAAACCGACCAACTGCCCCAATTATTGGGGGAACTTAGAGCGAAAGTGCACTCCGCTCGTCAAGAGACTAATGCCCTCAGGAGAGAACTGATTGTCTCAAAGGAGCGCACTGATGATCTTGCTAGGCAACTGCTGCAAAACCAAGCTGGGCAAACACCCCTTCCTGGACTCGGGGGGGAATACAACTCCTGTTTCATCAAGCAATCCTGTGCAAGTGGTTTTACCAGGGGCTATTCCTTTAGTTCCACCTGAACGCTTCGCTGGGGACACAAAAAGGTTTGCCGGGTTTATGAACCAATGCCGCTTGCACTTTTTATGCAGACCTGGAGCTTTTCCAAATGACCAAGCCAAAGTAGCCTTTGTATTATCATATCTGAGTGGCAGTGGAGCTGATTGGTCAATTCCACTAGTTAACATGGATGACCCTCTTTTTCTGGATTTTCAGGGTTTTCAATTGAGCATGGAAAGACTATTCGCCAGACATTCACAGGGACAGGCCCTGGATAACAAACTTTTATCCCTACGACAAGGTAACCAGGATCTGCTAACCTATATCGCAACCTTCAATAGGTTGGTGGTGGAAACCGGATGGCCAGAGGTAAAACGAATTACATTATTTCATCGTGGACTTCGGGGAGAACTCAAAGATGTTTTGGCCCAAATTGTGAACCCACCTCAGGGTTGCGCAGAATATATAGACTTAGTGGTCCAGTTAGATCACCGACTTCAGAATAGAAAGGCTGATCGAGCTAAGTTTGAGAATCGGGTATTAGTTAAACCCAGCGTTACCCCCAAAGGAACAGACGCATCAGAACCTATGCAGATCGGGGGGTTAAAGGACCCTTAACTCAAAAGGAAAGAGAAAGGAGACGGCAGATGCAATTGTGTCTGTACTGTGGAACCTCAGGACATTTTCTACGGGATTGCCCTATAAAACCACCCAACAAAGTGGTCGGAGTTGCTGTCAAAAGCCAAATAGAGCCTGATTCGGCAAACGACCACGCCCGACAAGTGTAGAGGTCCGCTTGCCGAGCTTGAAGGACACTCAGACCTTGCACCTAATCATACCAATGGTCCTTATTGATCCAAGGCAGCCATCACGTATGCACGCAGTAAGGGCATACATTGATAGCGGGGCCTTAGGAAACTATATAGACCACAAATTGGCTTCAAGAATGAATCTCTCTCTTTGCAGAAAGACCACTTCGGATGTCATCACCACAGTCGATGGAACTGAAATTGCCTCTGGGCCTGTAACTCATTCCACTACAGAGATGACAATGTTGGGTCAAGATGGGCATCGAGAGACTATTGTGTTTGATTTAATCAAAGCCCTGCAGTTCCAAATAATACTGGGGATCCCACGGTTGGAAACACATAATCCTTGTATTGAATGGCGAGAGAAGAGAATAACCTTCCCGGAATGTGCACACACCTGTTACCCGGAAAAAAACTTGAACAAAGGCCTGGCCACAGTCACTAATCCAATCGCGCAGTTACCTCAAGAATATCAAGATTTTCAGGATGTTTTTCAAAAAGAACAGGCAAACACATTACCACCTCACAGATCATACGATTGTCAAATCGACCTGCACAACCCCCATGCAGTAGAATCTACGCCCTTACGGAACCCGAAAATCTTCACCTACAACAATATTTGGACCAATACCTTGCTAATGGCTTTATTCGTCCCTCCAAGTCTCCTGCATCCTCAGCTTTATTCTTCGTGCCTAAAAAGGAAGGTGGCCTTAGAACGTGCATAAATTACCGCGCATTAAATCAGATTACGGTAAAAAAACGATACCCATTGCCTATGATCCCCAAATTACTAGACCAAGTAAAGGATGCTTGCACCTACACTAAATTAGATCTCCGAGGGGCATATCATCTGGTAGGTGTAAAGAAAGGCGACGAATGGAAGACTGCCTTTTGCACCAAGTACGGATTATTCGAATACCAGGTGATGCCCTTCGGGTTGTGCAATGCACCAGCAGCCTTCCAATATTTTATGAACGATGTCCTTCGAGAACTCGTTGACGTCTGTGTTGTCGTATACATAGGCGATATTCTAGTGTACTCTTCCTCAGAATCAGACCATGTTAAGCACGTTCGTGCAGTCCTTGAGAAACTACGCCAGCACAAGTTATATGAAAAATTGGAAAAATGTGTTTTTCATGCTACAGAAGTTGAATTCCTTGGATTTATACTGAATCCAAAAGGAGTCCGAATGGACTCTCGAAAGGTGGACGCAATTCTCAAGTGGCCATCACCCAGTTCAGTTAAAGGGGTACAAGCATGCTTGGATTTGCTCATTTCTACCGCAGATTTATTTCTGACTTCTCACATGTTGTACACCCCACCACAGCACTTTTGCGAAAAAACAAATGCTTCTTGTGGACCGAAGAGGCTGAAAAAGCTTTCCAAGAGCTGAAATTGAAATTCACGTTGGCACCTGTCTTAAAGCATCCACGCTCCGAGCTTCCATACATAGTTGAAACCGATGCATCCAGTTTAGCTATGGGGGCTGTCCTGTCCCAGAAGGATCCTGAAACCGGTCAACTTCATCCAGTAGCATTTTGGTCCAGAAAGTTCTCGGCACCCGAGTTAAACTATGCGGTTACCGATAAAGAGTTGTTAGCCATCAAATCCGCCTTCAAGGCTTGGTGGCATTATCTTCTCGGTGCCAGGCATACCATTACTGTAATCACCAACACAGGAATTTGCAGTATTTAAAAACAGCCAAGGTCCAATCATTGCGTCAACTTCGATGGGCATTATTCTTTGCCGAATTCGATTTGGTGATCACTTATCGACCAGATTGTAAAAATGCAGATGCCTTATCCCGTATAGGGATGGGAGATTTTGGCATAACTACTCTACAGACTCTAGAAGCCATTCATTTAAAAATCCAACAACTTTTCGATCCAGCGGCCCTGCAGGACTGGGTAAAGAAAGGCCAAGATTATTCAGGCATCAGTGAGATACCTTACTATCAAGGACGTCTATTTCTACCACACAAGGAACTACAAGAACTGGTCATCTCCAATTATCATGACGCCCTTATGGAAGGACACCCAGGTATCGCAAAAACTGAAGCTAAAATTAAAAGATAATTCTGGTGGCCCACCTGGCAAAAAGACGTAAAGTCATTTGTGATGTCTTGTGGTATCTGCGCCCAAAACAAAAGTCAGAAGAAAAAACCAGCTGGCCTTTTACAACCTTTGGATATTCCACCTACACCATGGCACACCTTGTCTTTAAACTTTATTACAGATCTACCTCCGTGTAATGGTTTTAACGCCATTCTAGTTATTGTGGATCTTTTTTCCAAGATGGCCCACTTTATTCCTTTAAAAGGATTACCTTCCACTTCAAGTTTGGCCAAGGAATTTCTCGAAAACATTGTTTGAATCCATGGATTTCCTTCGGTATTGGTCTCTGACCGAGGTAGTCAATTCATTTCGCAATTTCGGAAGAAATGCTGTCAATTGGCGCAAATCGACGTAAGGTTATCAACCAGTCACCATCCCCAAACCGATGGAGGGCCAACCAGACTCTTGAACAATACCTACGTTGTATGCTACACCAAACCGAAAGCAATTGGAAGTATATTTTATGGATTTCTGAATACGCATACAACAACTCTGTACATTCAGGAACCGGACAAAGCCCCTTTTATACCATATGTGGACATCATCCTCGAACCTCAGAACTCGATTCGCCTCAACACTTAGAAATGCCTGCAATGACTCATATGCACTCTACTATTACACAAGCCTTTAAGGAGGCAACAGAACATTTGAAACAAGCAAAAGAGAAATACAAGAAAAATGCTGATGAACATAGAAGTGAAACTCCACAATACCAGATTGGAGATCAAGTTTGGCTGGCTACAAAACACATACCTCTAAAGGGATCTCGGACTTTCAATCCTAGATATTTGGGACCTTACACCATTAAGGCCATTATCAACCCGCTGGCCGTCGAATTGGAATTACCCTCTAATATGCGGATTCATCCTGTCTTTCATGTTTCACTTCTAAAACCAGTTCAACCCGGGACAAGATTAACCAAACCACCTACCCCCATCCTAATAGATGGAGAACCTGAATTCGAGGTAAAAAATATCCTGGACTAAGATGGTTAAATCAAGACTTTTTAATTTAAATCGACTGGAAGGGTTACGGACCACAAGAAAGGTCATGGGAGCCTAGTGACCACGTTCATGCACCTCGGTTGGTGAAGAAATTCCATCAGAACTTCCCAGACAAACCAGGACCAAGGGGAAGAACAACTTTAGGGGGGGCCTTGGGGATGGGGGGGTGCTGTCATGATGCCTGCCCCCGGGCATCCAGATCAAGCCCATCAGCCCCGGGAGCAGGCATCCAGATATTTATTAAAACCCCAGCAGCCCCGGCTAGGGGCTGTCTGGGTTCAGTCCTGGCGCCTTAGGCACCAGACTCATAAAAGAAATCAGTCCTGGCACCATAGGCACCAAGCTCATAGACATTACTTATCTCATGCAGACCATGCTGCAAATGAATCCAAGCCAACGTGAGGCCTGGATGGGACTATTTTACTAACGGGACTATTTTTTACTCGGGTGTGGTTCTGGGGAACTTCTTACCTGGAACTACTTTGGAGGCTATTTAAACCACGCCCGAACAGCAGCACACGCTTCGCGTTATTCTGCATCCAGCAGAGTAACGCTCACCGTGCCTGCAAGCCAGCATCCAGTCTTCTGCCACGCCTGTCTAGAATCCGGAGCTCCTAGAAGAAGAGGAAAGAAGAGGCAAGGTTAGAAAAATGAACATTATCTCAGTTCCTAACCTGATTCCAGATCCATCACGTCTCCGAACCTGGAAAGAATGTTATTTCTGCACGCGTCGCATCGCCAGCTGCAGTGCCGCGCCATACTCACCAGTCCTCACAGCATCTTTCGATTCGGCACTGCCTCCATCATTTCTTCGCCGAACTCTAGCACCTAGGGGACAAAAAGAAACAACAAGGTGAGCCGAGAGAGCCAACAAATACAATCTCTTTTACCACCATAGACTTACCTGTTTTACCACCGTAGGCATAATTCTTTAACTCTCCACTTCCTCATACGCCGCACCTGTAAACGGAAAGAAAACAACATGTTAAATACATGCATCATTTACCGGACAGCGTCGGGTAATACAGACTCTTATCTACACGCCATCAGCTGCCATGAGACCAACTTCTCTAAGACTCAGATGCAAGATAAAATAGGAATGGGACAAGAGTGAACGTCAGACATATTGAACTCTATGAACTTTATACTTACTGGTCCTCGCCAGCAACCTCTGAGTCAATACTCATCCGGAACTCTCCCAACGCCTTCGAACCAGTGAAGTAACTGGGATCTACGCGCCCCGGCAATCCACGCAGGATGGAGAGCTCATCTTTCAAGATTATGAGGTGAGATTACTGAAAGGGAATTTCGGAGATGATTAGTGGGGAGAACAGCGGGGTGCCATCGCTAGAATCCACGGGTGGCTAAACTCCTCTCTCCACTTGCAGGAGAATACTTCTACGGGTCAAGCAGACGAGATTAGGAGGGCCAGTCCAGTCTGTCATCTCTGCACTATGCATCACGTTGGTGGAGACCGCAGATGTCCGGGTCCGACCGACGCCCCTGTTGGAGCCAGGTGAGCATAACAGCCGATTGTCGATCCTATGATGGATGGCGTCATGTGCCGACGTCATGGCAGACCGAAGTTCGGACACCAAATGAACCAATGTGGTCAAAGGATCTGCTTATTCCATGGCTTCTGTTTTTGCTACTCACCGGCAAGGGCAGCCCGTGAGACAAGAGGCCAAGACTGTAAGACTGGGTAGTTGCTTGAAGAGCTTGGGTTGGAGCCTCCACACAAGCCTCCTCTCTGTGAGGGTAAATAACTCTTTACAATGATATGACCCCTTGCTATATGATGTGCCAGACAAGGGGACCGATCACCCAAAAGAGCGGGGAGAACGCACTGCCATGGACCCACCTGCAAAGAAAGGACAAGAGGTGAGTATTAAGACAGAACTGACCCTCTTCCCCCAAATTCCTAACATCTAATGGAATATCTGAGTAGTTTCCCCTTATTCAATGAGATAGACTGGAAGCAACCTAAAGAGCAGAAGAAGATTAGATACTAGACTAATTAGGAGAAACCGACAAGAAATGTATGCTAGGAACAAGACCTTACCACTGGTTAGGGCAGTAATGTTTGGATGAGTCCAGGACCAAACGGAAGTGTAAAACAAAAAAACTATACCCGGGCGGCACGAGGGTCGCACTGGTTTCGGGATGGTGCACAAGCAGCAGAGCGTTCCGTGTGCACTTATAGCTGGAGGGTACTCAATCCAAGCAAAGAGGTAACAGTCCGTGAAACAGGAATCAGAAATATTCATGAATAGTTTGACTAGCGTTGTGAGACGAAATGCAGGTGTCGTAGCAATCCCAGGAAAGGACGTCACACAAGAGATGCAGGAGTGGGACAACTATGCAGTCCGGAGGTAGGCTGTAGGATTCGATGCACAGACGGGCAGAATACAACAGCAGAACCGGAAACAAGGCAGTCCGTTAGGCAGGCAAGTTAAACTGGAACACGGGAGGGCAGCAAACAAAGGCAGAACCAGTAACAAAGAAGTCCGTGAGCAGGCAAAATGGTCTGGTACACGGGCAGGCAGCAAACAAGGGCAGAACCGGTAGCAAGAGTAGTCCGTAAGACGAAAGTAGGTTTGTTGCACAGGTGGTCAATAAAGCAAACCAGGGACGTACCAAGGAGTCCGTTAGGCAGGCAGGGTCGGTACACAAGAGAAAGACAATAAGCAAGGTGGCACAGAACACGTAACTTCAAAATTGCCGGCTGTAGCTGTAAACAGAAGTGGCATTCTGAGGATCGCTGCAGGTAAAATCTACAAGGAGGCCGAACCGCAGTAAAACGAGTCTCCCGTGCTAACGTCTCTGGACTACAACATGAAGTCAGGTTTTCTAGGTAGTGTAGTTTAATGCAGCTAATTTCCTGAGCAGCTGCCACTGCGAGTAGAAAGGTGCAGTAAAGCGCTGCAAACCCTTGTGGAAAGCTATGACTCTCTTGTGCTTCCTGTTTGGTGTGCTTAGGGAATACCAACTACCCCTACGAGAACAGGAGACCAGGGGGGCATGAGGCAGATTTTATTTATTTATATTTATATAACACACAAGCAGCCCAAGGGCATTGAGGCGCTGTTACTTGCATGAGCTTAGTTACAGGGGTACAGACGTGGTAGCAGTAAATGGCACATTGCATACAAACACAGACATAGGTATCATTACAGCTTATTTAATTGGTCAATACAGATTAAGCAGTGGGTCCTATGGTTGGTATTCATGCCGCTACGAAGGACCTTATGAGAACAGGATGGTTTTCATTGCTTTGCGGAAAGCGAGGAGGGAGGCCTCACTTCAGATGGTGGGAGGTAAGGCATTCCAGTGAGTAGGTGCGAGATATGGGAAGCTGGATCCACCCGCTCTAGCTCTTTTTACTCGTGGCACACAGAGCATGTTGGTATAGGGTGATCTGGTTGGTCTTGTAGAGGCGACGGGGTGGATTCTTTGTGAGAGGTAGTCGGGAGCAGTGAGATGGATGCACTTGTGTGTCAGTGTCAGCGCTTTGAACACGATTCTCTCTTTTATTGGGAGCCAATGGGCCAGTTTTCTGGCCTCCGAGATGTGGTCTCTTTTAGCAATGCCTTGGGCTGCACGGAGAGCACTATTCTGGATGACTTGTAGCCTCTCAAGGTTTTTTTTGATGTTCCTAGAAATAGTACATTGCAATAGTCTAGCCTGGAGCCGGTGATGGCTCTGGCTATGTTTGTGCAGTTCTCTCTGGAGCGAAAAGGCCTGACTGTGTTGATAAGTTTAGCGTGATATGCAGCTGAGGAGGCAATTGCGTTGACTTGTCTGTCCATGGATAGGTTGGAGTTCAAATAAACTCCAAGAGTTTTGACTGAGTCTGAGACAGGTATTTTGATGGTGTCGATGGTGAAGTGACTGAATTGGGACTCAAGATTTTTTAGTGTGTCGGGGGAACCTACAAGTAGGAGTTCAGTCTTGAGGCATAGTCCATTGTCTGCCATCCAGGCTTGGATGTTGTTGTAGAGATTGTTAAGGGTCCAAGAGTCAGTGTCATAGTTGCCGGTGAGGGTGAGGAGGATCTGGGTATCGTCCGTGTAGTTGTGTAAGAGATACCCATAGCGTCGAGGATGAGGAAGAGGGGTCGTGTGAAGATGTAGTAGAGGGTGGGGGAGAGGCATGAGCCTTGGGGCACACCACATAGTATGATGGTGGGTGAGGCAGAAGCTAAGTCAGAGAATACTTGCATGGTTCTGTCTTGTAGGAAGGAGGTGATCCATGCTGTGGCGTCAGGGGAGAACTTGGCAGTGGAGGAGAGGTGATGGCATAGGATGTCATGATCAACGAGATCGAACGCCGCGGATAAGTCAAGAAGTAGGAGAAGTGCTGGTTTGCCCATGTCTCTAGCATCGTCCATCTGGTTTTTCAGATCAAGTAGGGTGGTTTCCGTCCCATGTCTGGGGCGGAAGCCAGATTGGCGGAGGCCCAGGAGTTTGTTCTCTTCGATGAAGTGCTGAACCTGCAGGTAGGCTGCTTTGTCCAGTATTTTGAGGAGGAAAGGGACAGTGGTGATGGTTCTATAGTTGTTGGAGGAGGTGGGATCGAGAGTTGGTTTTTTTTAAGAGGGGGCGGACCCATGCTTCCTTAAGGGAGGCGGGGACTTTCCCTGTTGCAAAGGAGGCATTGACAAAGGCTGTCAGGAAGGGGGCAAGCGCTTCTGTGCAGTCCTTGATGAGAGTAGCTGGGCAAGCATCACCTTTACAGTTAGAGGGTTTGATTTTCCTCATTATATTAATGATGTCTTTTTCCTGTATGGGTTTGAAGGAGAAGGGTTGAGGGGGGTCCGGGTAGGTGGTGGGGCAGGGATATGCGTATTAGGCAGGGCTTGTTTAGTAGCTAGTATTTTGCTTTGGAGGCGGCTCAGTTTGGTTTGCATGGCTGTTTGAATTTCGTCGCACCAGGCTTTGTCTTTGGTGAAGTTCTGGGGGGTGGGCATGGGAGTCTCTAGCTCCCTGAAAATGGCAAAGATTTCTTTTGTGCTAGATTGAGCTTCCGAGATTCTGGATTCAAAAGATTTGGCTTTTGCTTGGGTGATAGCTTTTTTGTAAACCGTAGAGCGGGCTTTAAAACTCAACTTGTCTTTGTCAGTGTGGGATGTTTGCCACTGTGTAAGAGCTGCCTTTTTTCATTCCGGAGTGTGAGCAAGTCTGGGGTGAACCAGGAGTTAGAGTGGGTTGTGGGTTTGGATTTACGAGGTTTAAGTGGGGCAATGGAATTGATAGCTGCTTTGATGGCAACATCATAGGTTGATGCAAGAGTTTCTGGGTCGGAGGAGAAAGGCGGTCTGAAGGTTGGGCCTTGGAGGAAGGGCAGTAGCCTTTCCTTAGTGAGCTGACGGGAGCTTCTTGCGAAGCAGGGTGGTAGGGGTTGGGGTGGCGGAGTTGAGGAGCTGGTGGTGAGGATGCTAAAGGTGATGATATGGTGGTCAGACCATGGGGTGGGAGTGTTTCCAGTGATGATGAGTGGGCAGTTGTGCTGAGCGATCCAGTCAAGTGTTCTGCCCTGGGTGTGAGTTGGGCTAAAGATGGTGTTCTTGTAGCCTAGTGTTTTGAGGGCTGAGTCAAGGGATTTGGCTGCTGTGTCTTTCCTGTCCAGGAGGCCTAGGTTGAAATCCCCAAGGAGAATGGCTTTCGATTGTTTTTTGAGGTTGTCAAATAGGAGATGGATGAGGGAGGCTTGGAAGTCTCCTGTTGGGCCTGGAGGGCGATAGACAATATGAACAGCAATGGTACAGTGGGGGGAGAGGTTGATTTTGACTTGGAGGTAGTCGTCGTTGTTGTGTAAGGATTTTTCTACCTTTCTAATGGTGAGGCAGTCTTTGGCGATGATTGCTACACCTCCACCTTTAGAGGGGCGATCTTGTCTGGTGATGGAAAAGCCAGGGGGCAGTGCAAGGGAGAGTGCAGGGCCGGAGGCCTCATGTAGCCAGGTTTCTGATATCATGAGCAAGTCTAGGTCATGGGTGGTTATGAGGTCATGGATGTCCAGAGCGTGGGCATTGATGGATCTAGCGTTGATCATGGCGCATTTAAGGTGGGGTTCTGTGGCGGATAGGGTGGGCTCCGTTGGAGGGGTGGGTGAGGTGGTGGGCCAGGGTGGTGTTGAGCAGGGGGCTTGGGTGGTGTTGTGGTGGGGGGCGGTAGAGTAATTGCCTATCACACATTTTGCACTGGGGAGCACATTTTCAGTGGTGGTGGACACAGGTAGGATCACATTTGGCACAATAGCATTCAAAATGGGGGTAGAAGAATTGCCTATCACACATTTTGCACTGAGGAGCACATTTTCAGTGGTGGTGGACACAGGTAGGATCACATTTGGCACAATAGCATTCAAAATGGGGGTAGAAGAATTGCCTATCACACATTTTGCACTGGGGAGCACATTTTCAGTGGTGGTGGACACAGGTAGGATCACAATTGGCACAATAGCATTCAAAATGGGGGTAGAAGAATTGCCTATCACACATTTTGCACTGGGGAGCACATTTTCAGTGGTGGTGGACACGTGTGTGAACATATTGCGTATTAAGGCAGTACAGTTTGAGGTGGGGTAGAGAGCATCATTTCCAGCTATGTTGGAGGTAGTTACTATTGCTGTTGGCTTAGTGGTTGGGTGCATGAGTCTGGCCATGTAGGCAGGTGGAGTGGGTTGCGTGATACGGGAGCATAGCCGTACATTGCGGATGCTCGTGGGGAGGGACTTGGAGCAGATGGTGGCCTCTATAGTGCGGGCATGTAGTCTGGAGTTCCTGGTGGGCAAACCTAGTTGAGGGTTGAGGTGGCAGTAGTCAGGCTCCTTACCTCTAGAAAGCGGCAAAGCCTTGCGGCAAATGGCAGACGAGCAGCGAAGAGCTGCAAAGAGGAGTGCAGGCCTTGTCCCCTGGCCTTCTCCTCGCGGCTTCGCCTGGCGGTGTACTCCCTCTCCCTTTATGGTGGGGGGGGAGGAGCCGGCAGAGCAGGAAGCCGTATCAGGCTGCGGGCTGCAAGTGGGAACGGGCAGGGAAACGGCGGGAAATTCAAAAGATGCTTTCCCTGTTGCTGAGGACACGACCGGGCCTTCCATGTGGAGGGGCTGTGCTGTGTGCGCAAGGCGCGCTGCGGCTGGGGCACCAAAGCTGATCTTGTATGCAGAGATGCCGGAGCAGATGATGAGGCGAGCGCTGAGGTGTAACAGCGTTGTTACATCTGACATCCAATGGGGTGAAAGAAATGCCCCTGGATGAAGATGAACATTTATCTTGGCTTGGCTTCGAGCGAAGGCAGCTGGACTTGAAGCCACACGAGATGACAAACAAAAAGGACAATCATGTTTGAAACCAGGATAGGAGGGATAAATCAGGAGCTGAAAAACTACACTAGAGCTAATTTGTTTGTAAGCTGGAAAGAAAGGGAGGGGAGAGAGGGTTGGGCCAAAAGGAATGACGAAATATTTGGTCAAAGAGGCCCGATAACGATAGGTGGGCAAGAAAGTTCTCAAAGAAGGGTGGCCTGTAAGTGCAATAACCATACAGCTTTCGAGGGGAAGAGTCATGTGCTTGGTTATCAGAGGCTTTAGTTTTGAAAAAGGGTAAGGAATAACTGGAGTTCACACCAGAGCAAGAGTTGATTAGCTGTGCCTCTTGGTATACAATAGTATTTAAGCACCTCTTTGCTCGTGGTGATCTTCATTTTTAGCATTTTGCATTTTTGTGCCGTCAAGAAACTTGGCAGTGCAAGCATTGGATGGGTACCAGGTTTTTTTTAATAGAGTGACCAATGGCTCTAAAGGGAGGTTGTCATCTGGCCTCTTGACAGCAGTGAAATGCGAGATCGAAATGGAGAGAATGTTGCTAAAGCACCTGAATCCTTTTGTACAAATATTGGTAATGAAGAGGAATCTCACAAACTCCAAAAAATGCATTTGGTATGTGATATGTAATACATACTGGAACCCGAAAGGTATTAATGATGGAGACTTTGTGGATTCCTTTTTTGAAACGTTGGATGAATGCTGTGACACATTACTCAATCCCAAGGTGGTGATCTGTGGTGACTTAAATATGCCAAGCGAAAATCATAAAGACATCTTGGAGGGGCCTAATGAAGTTCTGGTGACCAAAGTATCGAAATGGAAGGCAATCATGATGGGGAGAAATGGGAAATAGAGACTTGCACATGTTGAATGGACTAGTCAAAGGTGATATCCCTAGGCAGCCAACATAGAAACAAGGATCTCAAGCAGCGCCAATTGATTATTCTTATATATATATATTTTTTTTTTTAATCAAACAAATTGATTTTTACAACTAAAAAGTGTTTCTAATCGTGATCATGTTCTCGACTAAATAGTCAACATTGTTGATGACTATAGACACGGAAGAGGTAGAGTTCACCGGAGGACTGGATCGTTTTCATACGTCGGCTTGCCTTTCCAGTATTGAAGTATTCACGATCTCTTGCAGAGTTGTTATATGCTGTAGAATTTTAAAAGTGGCAAATTGCCATGTTACTTTGTCTCCGCTAATCATTCTGAACCACAGTGTTTCTTCACCTGCCAGGTGCGGATTTGCAAAGAAGGCTTTGATGTATTGGGATCGCACCCACTCCGTATCTGTACAGGATAGGAGGAGATGGCGGATGGATTCTTTCTCGTTTGTGTTTTTGCAAATTCTACAGGTATTCGTCATTGAGAGACCTCTGATTTTTCGAATCTCGTTTGTGTCTAAAAGGTTGAGCCTAGTTCTTAGTATGAAATTACGAGCTGGTCTGCTTGGGAATTTCTTTATGTATCCGTGAAGATCATTGAGCTTTTTCCAAATGGGCGGTAAGTGATTAGTAAGTTTACATCCATCTGCCTTTTTTAATGTGTCTATCCAGTCCAGTTCTTTTAGTTTCTTCAGAACTTTATCCGGGTTACTGATCAGATCGTCTTCACTGCACAGTGTTGTTTCCAACAAAAGTAGATTTTCGGTTTTCCACTGTTCCCGCATTTCACAGTTAGAACCTCCCAGGGTTTTGTTTATCAGAGTGTACAAGTAGGTGCTGCCTGGCATCACGCATTTCCTGTAGAGCATCAGGGAGTTATTATTCACCGTATCCTTCATGGAAAGCAGGCCGAGTTCCCGCCTTATTAGAGCGGCTGGTGTGGATTTAGGTAGGCCAAGGACTGTTCTCCAGTAAGTTGCTTCTAGCTTTACCCATATTGCATTAGGTAACTCTGGCATTGCATCGGCCCATAGGTGATTATATTGATTATATTTTTGGAAGTTCCAACCTCTTACCAGTAATAACCAGATTTGAGGCCCTCCAAGCGAACAGTAGTGACCACAATATCTTGAAAGTGTACTTTTATATAAGGATGTGGTCATCTAGATTGACGTATACTACAAGGTTCGAGGTCAGCCAAGGGCGTAATCGCCTACAGATGAACCCGTACAATATTGCATTATTGCAGCAGAAACTGTATGGAGATTTTTGTGACCAAATGGTTATCACCAAAGAACCTTCGATTGATTATACACCTTTCTTGGCAGAGTTCACCTTCTGTATTGGTATGGGCAAGAGGAATGAGTTTGCACATAAACACTCTTATAACATTAACTTACTAAAAGCAAAAAGAGAATTAAGAGGAGACTTTGAAAAGATAAAATCCGGCTTGTGCCCAAACGTGTTGCCACTCTTGAGAAGGCAACGACAAATCTATAATAATTAGGTCAGAGCGCGTAAGTAGATAACTGCCCAAGACGATGCAGCGAATATGTTGTCGAAAATAAGAAATGCAAATTTGGGTGAAATTTGGCAATTGATAAATACTGCTGGAACTCCCAATAGACTTTACAGCTAAATGCTGTTTCAGAAGAGGTTTGGGTTAAACATTTCACAGTCCTCTTCAAGTCAGTGGAGGTGAACCATGCCTCTACGGAATTGGATGACAAGGATGACTGGTTCTTCGCTTTGGAGAAAGAGGATCTGAGTAGACCGATAAGGCGATCAAGCAATTCGTGGGCACCTGTCCCTGATGGAATTATCAACGTTGTGCTAAAAGAGGAGGTAGATGCCTGGTCAGGTTTTATTTTGATCCTATTCTCCAAGATCGCCATATTAAAAACCTTACCAGGCTCCTGGAAAACATCAAGAGTAGTCCCGATTTTTTAAAAAAGGCATTAGAGAGGACCCCAAGACTTAACTCCCTATCGCACTCATGGATGTGGTGGGCAAGTTGTTTGCCTCATTACTTCTAGAGAGGTTGGTAGAGTGGGTGTCGACTTAGGGACATTCCATCTGTATCAGTCTGGTTTTGTCAAGGAGGTGGGCACTGGTTTGATTATCCTCCTATTAAATATACTAAAGCTTTGTTCTATTATGGGAGACGGAAGAGTGTACTTTGCTTTTGTCGATCTTGAGCAAGCATTCGACTCGGTGGACAGGGTCCTCCTCTGGGAGAAACTAATCAAATGGGGTTGCCCAGTGGGATTCATAGCGGCTATTAGGGCCCTGTACACTGACACTTCCCTCCAGGTAAAATTGGAAAGCAGGACACGACTATTGCAACCTATATTGACAAATAGAGATCTAAAACAAGGTTGGCCCTTGGCTCTGGCCATTTTCAATCTCTATTTTTGATCTGGCAGAGACATTGGGCAAGCCAAGATCATCCCCCTTCTCCCCCCCCCACCCCTGAGTTTGGGAGGCAGGCCAATAGGACACCTTTTTTCAGGCGCCTATTGGCCTCCAGAGGGAACTAAGTCCCCTGGAGAGATATGTAACATCCAGTAATTTTTTTTTTTTTGTTTATGTTTTATTGGTTAATCAACGTTAAACCTTTAACATTCATCCCTAGAAGGGTCTTCGACAGGATTCCCAAGGATAATCCTTCAGACTATACTGTCCTGAATCCCTACTGTGTCACTTTCATCCTGATCCAGCTTTAGGGATTCGACAAACTTTAGAGCATCAAGTGTCCGCCCAACTCTTTCAACTGTTAGTAGACGCTCCCAGTATTCCTCTTCAGTTTCCATGGAGATATTACTTGTATAACTTCCCATATCTGAGTGGCATTTCGATGCCAAGGCTGGACATGTTAGCATCACATGCTTGACAGATTCGATTTGGTCCTTATTTCTACAGAACCTGCAGAACGCTGATGATTTTTCAATAAGTTTTCTTCTTAGTTTTACCTCACGGGAGCACCATATGTTGAGTCTACAGCGCAACAGCAGGTCTCTGTAGTGTTTAGATGGAAATTTCTGTAGGTATGGTGGGAGGATGTTGAGTGCTTTGCGTTCCCAAATGATGTTAGGACACCAAGATCGTAACAGTTTATTCTCCTGAGTTTCCTCCCAATCTTTTTCCCGAACAATTCGTTTAGCCTTGACCGGGTTACACTTCAGGATATCATCCTGGATGCCCAACTGTACCAGGGTTTCCTCGCATCTCCTTTTCCACTCCTGCAGGATTATATCTTCGTTCGGTAGACCAGGTCTTGCTAGGATTCTATAAGGCTGCGCCGGTTTGTCCAGGATGCATTTCCGGTATAGGGATAGGGATTTCCATATCGTGATTGAGACCATGGATTGAAGTCTTAATTCTGATCTTATGAGTACTAAGGGAATCGAGTTAGGTAGATGTAGAATCCTGCGCCAAAAGTAGGACTCACATAAGTTCCAAGTATCCCATCTTAATGCTAGAAGTGACTCTGCTCCGTACGTTAGTACGGGCACCACCTTTTGCTTATAGAATGTAGTAATTGGCAACATTGAGAATTTTCCATACCTAAAGTGTAGGAGTACCCCTTGATTGGTCAAGGCTACCAATTTTTCACGAATCAGGGTATAGTGGGCTTGATCATTGCAGTTCTTGTTTATCCTAATACCAAGGTATATGGTAGTTTCCACTACCTCCAGTTTTTCCTTTTCCAACCTCCATGTCTGTCTTTTCCCCGCTTTTGTTTTCCCACGACGTGATTTCATGCATAAAATCGTCGATTTCTTTATGTTTATTTGCATGTGATTGCCTTTTAGATATTTATTAAAGGCTTCAATTCGTCGCTGTAGACCTATTGGTGTCTGGTCAGCGAGTATCACGTCGTCTGCGTATAGCATCCACGGGACTTCTATTCCATTTACCTTCGGAGGGAAAGTGCGAATTTCGTCTTGAGCTGATTTCATGTCTGCCATGTAGAGGGCGAAAAGGAAGGGGGCCAATACACAACCTTGCTTAGTTCCCCGTGTTGTTGTGATTTTCTAGATAGCCCACCATTCCTAGTAATTTGAACCTGAATTGATGTGTCGGTGTAGAGAGCTTGTATCGCTTCCAGCAGGTCGGTCGGGCAACCCCAAGTACTCAGTTTTGACCATAGGCGCTCTCTGTTTACTCCGTCGAACGCCTGTTCAAGATCTATAAAAGCCAAATAGATTGTGGTCTTTTCTTTCAGTGCTTTAGCCTTTAATAAATTTATCAAAAACAGGTTAAGGGCAGTGCCCACTCCGCTTATAAAGGCTGTCTGTCTCTCGTCCAAGATGTTAGTTTCTGAGGCCCATTTTTTTAAGATCCTTAACAGGATGGACGCAAAGAGTTTACCAATGGAGTCCAACAATGCAATTGGCCTGTAGTTCCTTGGATTACCACAATCCCCCTTTTTAAAAATGGGGACTATATATGCCTCCTTCCACGTGGTTGGAATTTGCTTAGCTTTCAATATTTTTTGGAAAAGTGCATATATCAGGTCAGACCAACCTTCACAGTTTTCTTTTAGCATTTTGTTGGAGATACCATCAGGGCCTGCTGCCCTGGAGGTGCTGAGATTTTTAATGAGCATCAGTATGTCATCTCTATCGAATTTCAGGGCCCAGGCAGGACCCTACGTTCTTATCTCCGGTCCAATCTCCTCGGTGTTCCCTCTAAACAGCGCGGTATAATGCTGGAACCAACTGTCCTCTGAGACTTGATTGACTCCTAGTGCTGACTGGTTCCAGTCTCTATTATTAATCAGGTCCCAAGTGCATCTTGTGTTATTTGTTGATATCGCTGCCAGCATTTTTTCCGCGTCTCTTTGTGTTCTTAGGTAACGAGTTGAGCGCAGCCAGTTTTTATAAGTTTGCCGGCATTTCCTCAAGAGAACTTCTTTTTCCGTGCTGTTCATCTTTTTTATGAACTTGAGTTCTGTTCTGTATTGCTTTCTTCTAGTTACTACAAGTTCGTCATACGCGTGCTTTTTTTCAATGCTGTTCACCTTCGCTGGATCATACTTTACCACAAATGCTTCCAACAACCATTTGTATTTGACTGACTCTTCACCTTTATTAGAGGCTTCTTGGTAGTCCTGCACCAACTTCGGTATGGCTTGATTTTTTAATCTCAATCGATTTCTCCCCCACGAAACTTCGGTCTCGCTCCTTTTGTTGGTCATTGTTGTTAATCTAATATCCCATGCAAGTTCGGTTCTCAATAGATTGTGGTCACTATTCGCTTGCTTAGTTATTGTGAAGGATTTAATCCATGGAAGCGTGTTCCACCTACGAAACAGTAATCGAGGCATGCAGCGGTTTTCCCGTTATGCCATGTGTTTGCACCCATAAGATCGCCTCTGGTCTGGCTGTTTAGCATCCTCATATTACGGGTAGACATTTCCTTCATCCAACGACTTTCGTTTCCTCGTAGATTTTCTGTTTCCCTAATTTTGCCATCCTTATCTAGAAGTTTGATGTTTAGATCTCCATTTAGTACAATCAACTTATCTTTATCTTCAATCATGGACTTGTCAATTGTGTTCATGATGGATTTTAGGTAATTCTCCTGGCTCGGCATGTTTTCGCTCCAGTAAGTATTAATAAGAGTCATTTTTTTGGAGTCATCCTGTTTCTCTGCTTTAAGAGCAATTGATAAAATTTGCACATAGGGATTAGGTGTCTCATGTTCAAGGACTTATAGTGGAGAATCCAGTTTCTTTAACACCATCAGACCCCCAAATGGTCTACCTTTCGGGCCCTTTTTCGCCGGGTTAAAGTAGATTTCATAGCCTTCACATATTGGGGGTTCTCGCAGCCAGGATTCCTGAATGGAGATTAGATCGTAGTTGGCTAGGAAGCCACTATCCTTCGAGAACAGATGATGAAATCCTCTGGTATTCCATGAGACACAGTATGCAGATCTATATTGCTCTTCCTTATTCTATTGCTTCTTCTTAGAATCACTGGCGGTCATCGTCCATAGCCGATCATTAATTTTAAGTTCCGGGTAATTCTGGTTAGATTTTCCCTTCCTTAGATTTCCCAGGTTATCTCCTGTGAATCTCAGATTTTTTAATTTCTCAACAGAGTACTCCTTTGTAGGGGGTTGGTCGTTAAGGATTTTTCTTTCTTTTCTTGTATTGTTCTCCTCTCCCTCCATCTCTCGTGCTTTTACATCGTTTTTTCTCGACTCCTTGCTTACTCTATCATTTGAATTACAAACATGAGCCATTGATTTTTCCCTGCCAAGTTTTATTGGCTCAGCCCTGGGTCTCCTGCCACTCATTGTTGTAGCTTTTGGCTTTGAATTTTTGGTATCCCAGTCCCAATCTTCTAGGCGATAGCCCTTTTTTTTAAGATATTCGTTGGCCTTCAGAAACTTCTGTTTGATTTCATTTGAGGTAAGATGTAATATTACTTCATCCGTCCTCTGTTCCCTTGGAAATTCGACGACTTTTATGTCGTCTGTTGAAATTTCCCGAAGCGCTTGAATCTGCTTACAGAGAGACATAACATAGCATCTGTTTAGAAGGGCCTTTCTAGGTCCATTAGACATAGTTTCCAACTTCAGATAGTATAATCTGGGGACCGATGGTTTCTTTTGAATTAGAGCGTACGACCTTTGTCTTTTTTTAACAAGCATACAGTCCTTTTCACTGTTAGTACTTCTTAGCTCAAGGCAAGTATTATCTTGTTGGAATCGTACATTCTTTTCTTTATGAGCCAACTCTTTCCTTTTTTGTTCCATGGTTTTGAAGCACAAGGGCTGTTCATCATTGTCATCATGATCTTGTTTGGAAGGGGCAGCTTTTTTTCCTAGCCCCTCGGTGGACTTAGTAATTGGGTTCTTTTGAAATTTCTTACACCCTTTCGGGGATAAATCCAAATCGACCGTGTCCCAGTTATCAATTGTCTTCCAATCTGATGGACTGATTCTTCCCCACTCATCTTCATCACTCATTTTATCCATGAGGTCAATCAGGTCACTAAAGACCGCAGATTTATCCAAATCACCCCTTTTGTCATCCACTGAAGGCTCCCTGATTTTAGATTCATTCACTCCGTCGGCCTCCATACTATCTAGTTCTCCCAACGCTAGCTCTCTTCTAGGCTTCTTAGGACATTGTAAATTTTCCCTTCTCGGAGGAGTTCTTAAATTCCTCAAGAAGGCTCTTGATCCATTCACCTTCCGTTTTAGCGTTTAATTTTTAGATTTTTTTCCATTTTCTTTCGTTTTATTAACCAACTCTTTTCCCAGGCGACGTTCCTTCTCTTTTGTGATTGTGCCTGAGAAAATCGCAAAATTAGGCTGCTCTAGTTGGAGTTTCGGATCTTGTTTTTGATCTCCCTTACAACCAGGTGAGATAAGGATTATTTCCTCACGAGGTGTCACTGGATCGTTACTTTGTTTCAGTTTCATAGAACCTTTTCCTCGGTTTAGATTTTCCACCGCCTGCGAATCCACTTTATTTTGTTTATGCAAAGATCTCATCCATTTACAGTCTTCAAGAACTGCTTCCATAAGCAGTGACTTATCACTAGCATCCCTTCTTGCTAGATCACAGAGGCGATTTTGCCAGAGGTGAGATTGTTCCGCTTCTTTATTTATTCTTATATTCAGATTCTGTAAGGACAGATCCATTTGCATATTTGCCTCCTTTATTTGCAAATTCGTAGTAGTAACTTCTTGTACCGAGTCTTTTATCACCTCGTAGAGTTTGAGAAAAGGCATTAATGAGATGGTCAGCGAGGTCATGATCACTTGTTGTATATGTTCCATGTCCTTTGCTCTTTCAGTTATACAGGCTTCGCTGATTAATTGGGTTATTTGATCTTTTCGTGGAAAATCCGGGTTCGGCACTAGGCCATCCATTGCCAACGTCTGGGTCATTTTGGTTATCATACGAGGTCCACCAACTGGAAGTTGTGGTATTCGGCAGCCTGAGCTAGTGTTGGTCTTCTCAAGAGCAGTATTTAGCTTCGCATTATCGCCCCGCTGATTTATGGCGGATAACTCAGAATCGGCGATCACAAAGGATGTCCCTTTTTCTAACTCCATGTCCAATGCTGCCATCCTCTCATTTATTAGGGAAAAGCTCTTCCTTTTTTCCCTTTGAATTTTCCCCGTCAGTAACGTAAGGTCCTGCATGATTTTACTCGCGAGGCTTGAGTTACTCAGGTTAACTGGTGGCAGCGATCTGGACTCCTGAGTCATTAAAGGAGTCATCCTTTCAGAATCATTTTGAGGGTGTTTGTCTGAACCCATCTTTGTAGGGTAATTCCCGTCAATTGGACACGGCTCCATCATTGGATTTTCTAAGGTCATAGATGAATTTCTCTCGTTTGTGCCTTCTTTTGGCCCCCTATCCTCTTTATCATTCTGAATATTTATATGGGTTTTTTGGTTGCTTTTATCCATAAGATCTTGGATACAGTTTTCTTCCCTGTATGGCTGGAAGATATCTATAGCTACTGGGGAGGCCTCCCAGGTGCCTAGATGACAAGATTTTTCCTCCATATCGCTTGTAGAATCTTGCAAGGCTTTTTCCCAATGGCCCAACTCCATGACGTCCCAATCATTTCCGTAAGTCCCTCCACTCTCAGATACTGGAGCCGTCTCGTTACTGGAGTTCTTTCTCGATTTATTAGGCGCCTTTGGAGTGGCGCTTTGTTTGCTCAACCCCTTTTCCTCTGTTGAGCTATCCATCCTGAGCTCCATGTCGAGATTAGGTTCGATAAGAGTTTCGACAGGTTCGTCGGCACGGTGGCGCATTTGAACGTCATGATCACTTCGAGAAGTGGATGAATCCTTTCGCAAATCAGTTTTGCTTCTAGCGTTTGTTATTCCAGTCTCCCTATCGGCTTCCGTGTTGACCAACTCACACGTGGCCTCCCTTTGTTGATCTTCCGGGAGCAGATTGGAGTCTACTGGTGTTTTGGTACGCTCTTTTGAGGGGGCCGAGCTAACACTTCGGGTAGTTGCATCTGACTCACCACTGTTTTGAACTTTCCCCTTCACCTGGTTATTATCATTGTTCTGGGATTTTGATGGGCTTTGAATCATAGGAGAAGGGGTCGATTCCCCTCCTATAGAGTGAAGCTTCGGGGAGTTTGGTATCAATCGTGAGTTATCTGGGTTTGGGCCCACTTGAGGATCATTGTTCCCCATATCCGTGTTTTCCCCCACAGAAAGGCTCTTTCGTTTATTGCTGCAAAAAGGTAGACGGCTTTGTTTCAGCGAGATCGCTTTCGATGAATGCTCAGGACTCCCCTTTGCCTCTGGTAAAGAGGCTACTCTTTGCCTTACCTGGAGTCTCGTTCGCAGCCCCGTTGCAGAGATGTCGATGGTCGCAGGGACTGGTTTCATCCTGTCGTGCAGCTCCTCTGTGCAGGCCTCCTAGTGGGTGAATGAATTACCAATTTTACCTGTAGTGGGGCGGGCTCCACAACCGCAAGCAGCCAAACAGCCCAACAGCCAGGTAACTCTCCAGACGATGCCCTTTGCGCGCTCGGGCTTAGCGCCGCAAGGGTGTCTGGATCAGACCTAAATTCTGCTTCCTTCCTGGGGGAGGAGCCGGGGGCGGGCAAGGGGGCGGGTCAGGCAGCGCTCCGGCGCATTGATGTTTCCACTCCTGCCTCCGCACTAGGTGGCCGCGCCGCACAGGCGAACCTCAAGGGAAGCAGACTGAAAAACCATCCAGTAATAGTCTTGGTAGCTCAGACCCTGGTGCCTGAACCATTAATGAATCACCAGAGTAGAATCGCTTATCTACCTGGGAATATTAATAAATTTGAGTCAGAACGATGCACTGAGGGTTGCTCAACTAAGGACAAAAGTGAAAAATCTTGCCTCTCAGGGAGTCCCTTTATTGAGGAGATTTTGCTGGCTTTCTTTGAATCCACTGGTGACATTTTACTGTATGAAGGTGGTGGCCATCTTGATTTAGGGTGCAGAGTCTTGCTTCTCCACCCCATACTCCATTTGGCCTGTTTTGGAGGGCTTATTTTGGAAGAGGGTTTTACAACTTCCCTGGGGAATTCCGATACAGGTAGTGAGATGGGAGCTGGGATTTATTTCACTGCAAGCTATGGTCGTGTGGAAGTCTCTTTCCATCTATTGAAATTGTATTATGATTTCCCCTGTAAGGGGATTCTGTTTGGTGAAGGGTGCTTTAACAGACGATAGCGAACCAATTTTGGAAATATGGAGAGTGGCTTGTCGTTCTACAATAGCGGATTTAAAAACATCAGAGGAATCCTAAATTACTAAACCAACAGCAGTGAAACTCAAGTTGTGGAGGAAAGATTGGTGTTAAACAGTCCACCAGAGAGCACATTTTAAGCTTTATAGAAATTGCCCAAGCCCAAGTGAGAGCCCTCTTGAAGTTTCCTATGCATTTTTGCATGAACGTGTACCCTACGAAGGAGATCTTGATTGCGAGAAGGCAATGGAAGAGTACTTATCAGTCATGTAGGTTGTGTGACAATAGGGAGGCTCAAGAAACACCATCACTTATTGCTGCTATGCAAAGGATTAATTGAAAAAAAGAGCATTGTGTATGGATAGGTTTATTATGGAAATGGAACCGTTGATTATGGATGATCGGTGGCTCATCTTGAGGGCTGGTAAGAGAGTACCAGTGATATCAGCATTAACTGGATTCCTTGACGATGTATTGTATTTTTTGTCTTTGTATTTATTTGATTTTTATATAGTGCTTTACACCAAAGCAATAAAATAATAATTGGGAAGGACAGATTTGGAAAAATGAGAGGAGGTGATTTGAGTAGGGGAAATAAACAAGTTTGCACAATGGAATTTTGCCATGAAAGATGTAAGAGTAGTGAATTTTATACATAATTGTTTTATGTGTAATTTATTAAATATCGTTTTACTTGTATGTAGGAAATACATATAAAAAAAATCCCATTTGCATATTTGCTGTGGTATCTTCCCAGCAGCAGTTTTGATGTTTCCTTTTTTAATGGGGGGTTTCACATGGGGGTGGGGGGGTCCTCCAACCCTCAGTAACCCACTGCCCACCACCCACCTCAGTAATCCCCTATCCCAAACACAAAACATGTGTATTCTTTTTTGTTTTAAACGTGGCGAAAACAGCCAAGGTGAAAACACCACATCAAATATGTAAACGGCTAAAATAGCTGCCAGAAATTCATGGCAAATGGTTTATTATAGCGTTAGCATGCTGTTTCCAAGGATTTGGAAACATTGCAGCATACTTCAAAGCTTAAATAAGCCAACAGTTGTTTATCCTGCACGGTCATGATGGTACTGCCTGGCAATAAGCTGGCAATAGCTGAAAATTGTTGATTATCTGGGTAAATGATAACAGTTCCTGGCAAATGCC
Source organism: Ambystoma mexicanum (assembly GCF_040938575.1). Lineage (NCBI taxonomy): Eukaryota > Metazoa > Chordata > Amphibia > Caudata > Ambystomatidae > Ambystoma > Ambystoma mexicanum. The sequence goes on along the minus strand of NC_090935.1, from coordinate 662,375,337 downwards.
TATCTAATATCTATATACACGCCAAACGTGTTGGCTGTCTCAATGCTTATTTTTAACAGGACAGAAGGAACAGAAATAAATCAAGTAGCTGAAGGAACACCTGATTAAGCCATAGTTATTAAACCAGTACCATGTTTACAATTAATCCATTATCTCGCAGCAGACTTCTTAGGAAGAATACTGCCAGTTGTAAGGAACTCATGGTGGCAACAGTAAAGACAGACACAAGAGATCACATTTCAAGGGCGTTTATTGAATAATGTTTGCAGGGTGGAAAAACGCCTAAACCAAACCTAAATCTAATATGGGAGCAAGCGTCGACCATCAAATGAAAACAAGGCAGTCCTAGTGGCGCTGTGTCAAAATAAAAAGGGGCTATACTAAGAAACCTATTGCCAAAGCTTACAAATACTACAAAAAGGGTTTGGAATGGTTTTCAAGAAAAGGACAAAGTTTTCACAAATAATATGTCAGGATGTGGTAGCTTGCATCTCCCTTCCCCACGTTTTGAGCACAGGGTAAGGTGGGATTTTGGAGCACAGCACGCACTCGAACTTCCCCAGCATGAGTCGACAGTTCTGTTGCAGTTTATCAGGAGCCTCGATGGCCAAGTCTCTTTTACATGAAAGTCTCTTGCCGTCGAGGGCCTGATGAATTCAAACAACATAACAAAAGTTTCTTCAACAAATGAAAGTTTGTTTCCTGCTTTCACTTAGGGTGAGGATTCTTCACTCCTGGGTCCCCCTCTTCCGGGCGCTGACCCCTCTTTACTCTCAGTCTCCCTCCACCGGGTTCACTATGGCTTTTCCTTCCTTCACAAATCTTAATGTATTTTTAAACAGGTCCAGTGGACATCCCTCAGCCGGGTTCACTTTTGTCAACACACTGTTTCTTGGGACTTTAGATCTGCCCCCTTCTCGTCAGCATCCCTCTTCCAGGTTCACTCTTGCCAACTTCATATTCACAAATGTTTGCAGGATTCACTTCCCTTGCTTTCTCACAGTTCTTATGTCAAAGGCTTTCGACTGTACAGAGATTTTGCTTGACCTCCTATATGACCACTTTGACCTATCTTGTCGGCTCTCCTATGGCCTTCTGGTCTTTGTAGTTTCACTCAGATGGGGACCGACCAGAGCCTCTCGAGTTAGTAGCCACTTCGTGCCAGTTCCCTCTACAGCTGGTCTCCCCTCAACACTTCACAGTTCTTTGAACTTGGTTCAACTTGCCACTTTGCATCTTTCATTCACCACAGCTCGGCTCTCTACTAGACTCAATGGCTGTGATGAACCACTTGGCTTTCCTCGTAACTGGAGTCAAGGCCGGTACCACGTTAGCAGGAGTTTCCCTCGCTCCTGCTTATCAGCGTCGACACGCTCTGTGTACCATTGACATCTACTGCAACACACTTGGGCTATTGTCCTTGGTCTTAAAATTCGCTATGCAGAGGTTTGGCGGCTCTGTGTCGAAAAGGGCAAGGTCGTGTCCCTCCTGGTCAGCCGCTCGATATTCGCCGCCTTTCTTCTTCTCTTGAATTGCTGGTTCTGGATAGCTGTCTTGTTGTGCGATCTGCCTTGATTGTACTGTGCTCTCTTGCTCCACCTTTTATTCCTGTGGGGAAGGGAAAGGGCTGTCAGGTGTTTGTGGTTCTGATCAATCATCTGACTTTGCCTGACCCTTGTATTGGGACATGCCAGGTAAACGGCTTTGGTGTTAGTCCGTTCTCTGGTGTGTCGTGCGGAAGTGTTCATGTCGGAAAAGCCTGCTACCCAGGCTTGCAGCGACCAACAATGAAGAAGGTTCTGTAGAAGAAGGAAGAACTGTGCCCAGCCCTGCCATCTTCATGTAATCTGCCATCCTACACAGCCTTCCAGCACAGGTTGGAGATCAGAACCAGGTATCGCAGAGGAAACAGAGGCCTGCTTAATCATTCTATTTTGTATTTTTAGAGTGCCTTTTTATTTTATTTTTTAAATTGCTTTGTATATTTTGATAGATAGCAGCTGTATTTTGTAGAGAAATACTTTAGTATTAGGGTATTTAAATATTAGACCTACTGCTATCTGATTTTTGCAGTCAAAGCATTGGGCTGCGCATTTAAACTTTTCGGGACTGCCTTAAACCCTGTGACTCAAAAGGCTGGGACACTTACGAGACTTTGGAAAAACAGAGAATCCCTCTAAATATGTGGCATAACGATTGTATGCATTGTTTTATTTCATCTCTGACATACATATTGTTCTAGTCAATATTGTTGATATGGCTTTATTGAATTCCATTCTGTTTATTATACAGGTACCTGCTAGACATAACTACACATATTCTAGTGAAATGTTTTCCACATTGGCTCTTGCATTTTTCATATTATGGTTTGTACACTAGATAAGATACTGGGCAATCCTCCAGACCATCATTCTCCAGCTTACTAAGCCATTACAGAAACGGGGAAGACCATAAGTATATTCCCTCTTTCTGTAATGGCTTGGCCCCACCCCCAAATGGGCATCTCAACCAAACTGTTTGGTAACATCCCTTCTGCACATGACCTCAAACAACCCCAGACAGGTTTCGGCCTCAATGGACGTCATCAGTGAGGTGCAGCTTGGGTCTCTATCAGGGTTACTTCAGCCTGCCAAGCCATTACAGAAAGAGGGAAGATTATATGCAAATCAGACTTGGCCTCAGTCCACATGATCTTCCCCTGGCAGGCTGACGAACGATGGTCTGGAGGATTGCGCAGAGCAATACCAGAAATGTCATCATCTTTATTTTCTTTATTAATTAATTGGCTGATAAGCAACCTTTAACTATACAATTCATTGGTGAAATCACAAAGCATAATGTACAGTATATAAAATACAATACAGAGCATAACATACAGTACAAGATTATTAAAAATTAACACAGTAAAACAGTAAATTTCACTTACTAAATCTAAAGTAAAAAATCATCACATCTTAAAATGTTCCCAAAATCACTAAAAATGTTATTTACCTCGGAGCTATCGATCTTAAAAACCCCACAACGGCTATCAAATCTGAAGCCACCAAACCCCCTACCCCCCAAGCATCTCATCCAGAGAAGTTCCCCCATTAAACGAATCATCAGAATTCAGGTACTTACTAAAGCCTGTATTACGAAGACGCTGCAGCGAAGACCACTTGTGTACTGAAACACTTGTGTACGAGTGCAATAGAAATAAAATATCAATTCAATTCACTGTAAAACTTACATTCCATCTCAGTTTGATTAATTAGGTTGCATCTGAGAAGGATTTCCGTGTTGGATTAAGATTCCACTGGAACCTGAGGAAATCATTTCTAGCAGATCTGCTAGGAAAGATAGTTAAAAAAAAGGGCACTAACCATCCCGTTTCTTATGCTTGAGATTTAAGTGCGACAGGGATGAGTATTCATGTAATGATTCGATAGTTTCAATGCAATCCCATAACCTCAAACGTTTCTTAGTATGCAGCGGTCTATGTGTTACGCTCACCTGGTGTCCACAGAGACGCCACCCAGCTGGGTTACTCGCTGGTATGCTTCTCAGCTTTGCCCTGATGTGGTCTGCGGGGAAGGTTCTGCCTAAAAATACAGGAGGACTGTGTTCAAGACTGACCGACTGGGGTAAGTATCCTCCCTCCACCCCCGTATGATTTCAGTCCCTCTGGCGTCCTCTCCTCACCTTGTGGTAGAATTAGGCGTGCTCTCCGTCCTACCTTCTTTGCAGGGGCGCGTTGTCTTTCATGGGCGATTGCGGTCTAGCTACTTCACTGACGCCGGCCCATTTGATATTGTTCAGGTAGGTCTTATTGCTGTTCTTTAGTTTTGTTGCTATCCTGCATGCCTTTCTTTGTTTAAAATGTCTCTTTTTTCTCCCTTACGTATGCCAAGCTTCAGCGCAGCGAACTGGCTTGGTTGAGCCCCGCTGGTAAATGATGGCGCATTAAGAGCGCTATGATGGGGTAAGTAAGCGCTATGCGCAGCGCTGCAAAGTCTTGCTTTTGCTGACCTGTGTTTTCCTTCCTTGTAGGTCGCAGTGTTCTTCAGCGCGAGTGGAAAGTCCGGAGTGGTGCCAGCCGAGAGGCGACCAGCCAGGTAAGCCTTTTGAGCAGTTCGTAATTTGTAAATGTCTCTACTGCTTTCTTTAATGTTGCCTCTATCTTCCTCTTTCAGGTCGTTCTGTCCGGGAGGCGTGCAGATTCGAGGAAGCTGTTCTCAGTAGCTTCGAGTGTTTAAAAATTAAGACTGCAGGTCAGATGCTGCTGCTAATGATGTTTCTTTTGTCTCCCTGCAGATTCTGCTTCTCCGAGGTTCGAGGGAATAGCTGGAAACGGTGAGCTTCACGTTGCAAACTGCAAAGTTACGCGAACCGTGTTGTCTTGCTTGGGTGTGGTTTAAATAGCCCCAACAAAATAGTCCAGGTAAAGTAGTCCCTAGGCTACCACACCCAAAACACTAGACCGCATAGCTTGGTTCTTACGAACCAAGCTATGTGGATGCCTCCATGTTGGCTGACAATACAATGAAGTAGTTCCCAAGCACATTGTTTTTCATGGTGTATGAGCCTGGCGCCATAGGCACCAGGAATGGCCCCATGAGGGCTTTTGAAGAGGATGCTAGGCTCTAAAGGCCCGAGTCCTGACTCCACCTGGCCAATGGGTTTGCCAGAGGGGGTTTTGGGCGAGGGTCGTGACAGTACTCCCCCCCCCCCCAAGGCCCCTTCCATGGTGTTCCTTCTGTCTGGCGCAGGTTTGGTTGGGAAGTTCCGATGGAATTTCCTGATTAGACGTGGTGTGTGGATATTCTCACTGGGCTCCCAGGATCTATCTTGTGGTCCAAATCCTTTCCAATCGACGAGATAATATAGCTTGGTCATAGAGTATTTAGAGTCCAAGATATCTTTGACTTCGAATTCTGGTTCTCTGTCAACAAGTATGGGCTTAGGTGGTGTCCCAATCCGTGTGCCGGGTTGCATTGGTTTCAGGAGGGCCACATGAAACACCGGGTGGATGTGTAGATTAGGTGGTAAATCCAGTTTCACAGCTGCTGGGTTGATAATTGCCTTAATGGTATAGGGTCCTAAGAATCTGGGATGAAAGGTCCGGGTTCCCTTGATGGGTACGAATTTAGCGGCTAACCAAACTTTGTCTCCTACTTGATAATCAGGGGCCTTTTTCCGGTGTTGGTCGGCGAATCTCTTTTGTTTTTCTTTGGCATGAATAAGGTGTTCCTTTGCCCTTTTGAAAGCCTGAGTAATGGTTGTGTGTAGAGTCTTTACCGCTGGCATTTCCAAGCTGGCTGGAAGGTCTAGTTCAGAGGTACGTGGATGTCTGCTATAAAGGGTATAGAAGGGCATTTGTCCCGTGCTTGAATGCAAAGAATTGTTATATGCATATTCGGCTATCCACAGTAGGTCTTTCCAATTCCTTTGTTCGTGGTGCAGCATGCATCGTAAATATTGCTTGAGTATCTGATTGGTTCTCTCGGTTTGGCCGTCCGTTTGGGGATGGTGACTGGTAGATAGCCGAACGTCGATCTGTGCCATTGCACAACATTTTTTCCAGAAGTTTGAAACAAACTGGCTGCCTCAATCAGAGACCAGAACCGAAGGGAAGCCATGTAGCTTAACCACGCCCTCCAGGAACACTTTTGCTAAAGTGGCTGCGTCTGGGAGGCCTTTGAGAGGAATAAAATGGGCCATCTTCGAGAATAAGTCCACAACTACAAGGATGGTGTTGAACCCTTGGCTTGGAGGTAGATCAGTGATGAAGTCAAGGGAAAGAGTGTGCCATGGAACTGGAGGAATGTCCAATGGTTGTAGGAGACCAGATGGTTTTTGTTTCTGTGATTTATTTTGTGCGCAGACACCGCAGGACTGAATATACTGAATGATGTCCTTACGCCAGGTAGGCCACCAAAAGTTCTCTTTCACCTTAGCTAGGGTTTTGGCGATCCCAGGATGCCCTTCGATCAGTGAATGGTGATAGTTTGAAATAATATGCTGTTGTAATTCCTTCTTGGGTACATATAGGCGATCCCTAAAAAGGGTAGATGGTCCTTGATGGTATATTGTTCTCCTTGAGTTTGCCATGCGAGGTAGGCATCAGGATTCATTTTCCGTTGGATTTCTTTTCGTAGTTCTGCTTGTGTTAAGGCTGTCGTGATACCCAAGAGTTTGTCTTCAGGTAAATAGGTACTGGGTCTGGAGTTGCATATACCATTTCATCTATTCCCATGCGAGATAAGGCATCCGCCTTTCCGTTTCTGACTCCTGTTCGAAATGTGATTACATAATCATATTCGGCGAAGAAAAGGGCCCACCGTAATTGGCGCGAGGACTGGGCCTTGGCTGTTTTGAGATATTGCAGGTTTCGGTGGTCTGTGATGACTGTAATGGTGTGTCAGGCCCCCAGAAGGTAGTGCCTCCAGGCTTTAAAAGTGGATTTGATAGCCAGAAGTTCCTTGTCCATGATGGCATAATTAATCTCTGGACGTGAGAACATTTGACCAGAAGGCCACAGGATGAGGCTGCCCGGTTTCCGGGTCTCTCTGTGAAAGGACAGCCCCCATTGCGAGACTGGATGCATCAGTTTCAACGACATAAGGGAGGTCTGGATGAGGATGTCGCAGGATTGGAGCAGAGGTAAACCTTTGTTTAAGTTCCTGAAAGGCTTCTTCTGCTTCTTCGGGCCAAGCAAACTTTTTATTGTTTTTTCGCAATAGTACTGTGATTGGGTGCACAACCTGAGAGAAGTCTGGGATGAACCAGCGGTAGAAGTTCGCAAAGCCCAGCATGCTTTGTGCCCCTTTCAGAGACGTCCGTGAAGGACATTTCAGAATGGCATCTACCTTGTGCACGTCCATTCTGATGCCTCCTGGAGTAAGGATAAAACCAAGAAATTCTACTTCGGTGACGTGAAAAAAGCATTTTTCAAGCTTTGAAAACAAGCGATGTTGACAGAGCTTGGTGAGGACTGAACAAACGTGCCTGACATGATCTTGTTCCGAGGCTGAGTATACTAAGAAGTTGTCTATGTAAACTAAGGCGCACACATCAATTAACTCCCTTAAGACGTCATTCATGAAATACTGGAATGCCGCAGGAGTGTTGCATAACCCGAAAGGCATGACTTGATATTCAAACAAGCCGTACTTGGCACGAAAGGCGGTTTTCCATTCAACTCCTTTTCTGACTCGGACCAGGTGGTACGCTCCTCGAAGGTCCAATTTGGTATAAATCTGGGCATCTTTAACTTGGTCTAGCATCTCAGGGATAAGTGGCAAGGGGTAGCGGTTCTTCACAGTGATCTGGTTCAATGCGAGGTAGTCAATACTGGTTCTCAAGTCCCCTTCCTTTTTCGGTACGAAGAACAAAGGACTGGCTGCGGGGGACTTCGAAGGACGGATAAATCTGTTTGCAAGGTACTGGTCTAAATAGGATTTCAAATGAAGGTTTTTTGGTTCTATCAGAGCGTAGAATCTGCCGCAAGGGATTTGTGCACCAGGAACAAGGTCGATCTGACAGTCATAGGGCCTGTGCGGCAGCAATGTATTGGCTTGGTCCTTTCGGAAAACATCCTGCAAATCATGGTATTCACTTGGCAAGTTATTAGTTGCTCCCTGAGGTTGATACTGTCGCTCCGGGGTTGATGGGGATACAGACGTCGGGTTTCTCCTCTTGGTAATAGCAGGCAGGGGAGCAGTCACCGGGGAAGGTTAATTTTCGTGCCCGCGAGTCTATCAAAGGGTTGTGAGCAACCAACCATGGCATCCCTAATATTAGCCTGAACTGAGGTGCTTTGATGAGATCGAATGAAATAAGAGTCCCAATGTCCGTCCTGGCACAGCAAGGTTACCCTGGCTGTGCACTGGGTTACTGGTCCGGAAGCGATTTCTGTCCCATTCACGGTGGTTACCTTGTCCATAGTTGGCTTAGAACACAAAGGAAGCCCCATCTCTGCTGCCAGTTCTTGATCAATATAATTTCCAACTGCTCCGCTATCGATGTATGCTTTAACGGCATGCAATCTTTTTTTTTTTTTTTTTTTTTTTTTTTAAACTTCAATTTTTATTATTCAGGTTTACAGAAAAAACAGTATCCCCTCAACCCCCCCCACCCCACACCCCCACCACCCCAACATGTACCCACCCCCCCTGTCCAATGCCTGGCCCAGTCTATTATGTCGGGAGACTCCCGGTGGGAGCCCCCTTCGTGCGTGATGTAGCTGATGCTCATTGTATCGTCTAGACTGGGGTCGTCCCGTCCCGGGAGCCGGGCCTCCCCGACTGCTGGGGTGTCGGCCTCCGCCTGGGTGTGCCTTTGGGACCACGGTCTATCGCCAGAAGGATCAATGGGATTCCCATCCCCAGATTTGTTGTATACCATACCAGTTTGTAAGGAAAGTACTGGTGTCATTGTTCACCATGGCGGTCAGCCTATCCATTGTATACATGTTCTTGACCTTTTTCATCCACTCTTCCTTGGAGGGTGGTTCCGGGCTTTTCCACTTTTGTGCGAGGGCTACCCTGCCCGCCCGCAACATTGTTTCCCACATCCTTGGGTATCTGTGAACCTCCGATTCCTCCGGGGGGAGGCCCAACAGCATCGTTAGTGGGTTGAGGGGTAGGGATTCCTCTATTACCTCCGCCATCCAGTCCCTCACCCTCCCCCAGTACACCTGCGCCTTCGGGCAGTGCCACCACATATGGCTCCTGGAGCCCGTCTGTCCACAACCCCTTGGGCACAGTGGGGACACTCCCGTGAACATCTTCGACAGTTTCACTGGGTCCCTATGCCACCCTTGTAGGACTTTAAAATTGTGCTCCATGTCGGCTGTGAAAAGGTTCCCGTGGAAGGCGATTTTGAAGGTTCTCGACCAGGAGTCCTCTGAGATCTCCTCTCCAGCCAGCTCATCCCAGAATTTGCGGAAGGATCTTCTCCCTTGGAGGTCATGCGTATTGAGGATTTTGTATATGTTAGAGACCGCCCCTTTCCTTGAGGTCGCTGTGTCTAACAGCTTTTCGAAGGGGGTTAGGTGCCTACTCAGACTGGTGCCCCATGACTGATCACACATTATACCTTTCAGACGGAGGTACTCGAAAATGGATAAGGATCCCTGGCCGAGTGTGTCTCTCAGATCTTCATAGGGTAGGAATTCGCCCTCCCTGAACAGCTGTCCCGCCCATTCCAGACCTTTATCTGACCAGGTTTGTGAGAATCTGAACCCTTTATTACCCAGGTTAAGGGGGTGCCCCCAAAGGGAAGACATAGGGGATGGCCATGTAGTGAGGTGCCTCGTCTGAGGGCCTTCCCTCCAAATGTCCCAGAGGACTCCCAAGGTTGGGTGTGCCCTCAGGTGTCCCGGGATCGCTCTCCGTGGGGCCCACAGGAGGTCGCGCACCTTCAGGGGGTGGGTGTCCATGTCCTCCAGGTACGACCAGTATGTCCCCATTCCCTCCTTCATGTGCTCCAGGAGCACTCTCAGCTGGGCCGCCCGAAAGTACAGGCAAAAGTCCGGGAGACCGAACCCTCCCTCCTCCCTGGGCAGCGTCAGCGTAGTCCTCCTGATCCTCGGGGTTTTCCCCTGCCATACGAAGTCCCTGGTGGAGTTCTGTAACACCCTGAAAGTCTGTCGTGGGACCCCTATTGGGAGTGCCGTGAAGAGGTACAGGAGCCGTGGCAGTACATTCATTTTAACCGCCGTCATCCTGCCATACCAGGAGAGGATCATCCTACCCCACCTCCTTAAATCTGACGTGATCCCTTTTATTATGGGGTCATAGTTCGCAGTGGCCAGCCTAGATAAATCCCGTGTGAGGAGTACCCCCAGGTATCGAATTTCAGTCTTCCCCACTGCAATCCCATTGAGCCTATTCAGGGGGTCTAGTCTCGGGTCACGGGGTCTCATGGGGAGCAGAACCGATTTCGAGGTGTTAATCTTTAGGCCCGAAAAGCGCCCAAATTCCGCTATCAGGTCCAGCAGGGGGGGGAGCGAGGAGCAGGGGTCCACCAAGTAGACCAAGATGTCGTCTGCAAACAAGGAGAGCTTAAATTCCACCTCCCCCCTGCTGATCCCCTTGATTCCTGGGTGGGTTCTGATGGCTATGGCCAGGGCTTCTATCGTAAGGACGTATATCAGAGGAGAGAGAGGGCACCCCTGTCTTGTCCCTCGAGAGAGGGGGAAGGCGTCAGTCAACTCCCCATTTACTTGGACTCTTGCCGTGGGAGCTCGGTAAAGGGCCGTCACCCAGCTCATTATGTGGGACCCAAAACCCATTTTCCTCAGGAGGAGGTCCATATACCGCCACTCTACTCTATCAAACGCCTTCTCTGAGTCCAGGGAGAGGACACTTGCGTCAAGATCTGACTGTTGTGCGTAGTGGAGCAGGTCTATGGTCTTGCGTATGTTATCCGAACCCTGTCTCCCCCTGATGAAGCCCACCTGGTCCCCGTGGATCAGTTTCGGCAACACCCCCTCTATCCGCTTCCCCACCACCTTGGCCAGTATCTTAACATCGGTGTTAAGCAGCGATATAGGGCGGTAGGAGGCGCATTCCTTGGGGTCCCTCCCCTCCTTAGGTAATACCGCTATGATAGCCCCCATCATGGAATCTGGTAGGGCCTCCCCCTCTAGCACCGAATTGAAAACTCTCACCAAGTACGGGATTAAGGAGGACCGAAATTTTTTGTAGAAAAAGACAGAGAATCCGTCTTCCCCGGGGGAGGTGCCCGCTTTCATCCCACCTATGGCCTTATCCACCTCATCTTCGGTCACCGGTCCTTCCAATCCTTCAGATATCTCCCTAGGTAGAGCCGGAAGCCGGATGGAGCTCAAAAAATTTTCTATCGGGGGATTACCCTCGTTGTATTCGGATGAGTACAGGACCTTATAATATTGGCGGAAGGCTCCTCCGATATGGGAGGATTCGCAGCCTAAGGTCCCCTGGGCGTCCCTCACTTCCTTCACCATCCTACTCCTCTGGACCTCCCTCAGTTTCCATGCCAGGATCCTGTCAGCTTTGTCCCCCTTCTCGTAATACTTCTGCTTTACCATCTGAAGACTCCTCTCCGTTTTATGGATGAGTAAGTCCTTCAACTGGAGTCTACAATCCTCCAGGGCGGCCACTCGATCGTGATCAGGGGATCGATCTGGGGACCCCCTTAGTTGGAGTTGGGCAATTTTTTCACGCAGGGATCTTTCCTGGGCCTCTCTCTCTCTTTTTACCCTGGCACCTTTTTGTATGAGGATCCCACGAAGAGTCGCCTTGAAGGCGTCCCAGAGCGTGCGGGTGGCCACTTCCCCATTGTCATTTAACTCAAAGAATTCCGTTATGGCATCCGAAATCTCTTGGGAACGAGCCTCGTCCTTCAGTAGGGCATCGTTGCATCTCCAACGGCCCCTGCGTTCCTCGCACCAACCCCCCGATATCGTCACTCTTACCATGTCATGATCGGACCAGGGAACGGGATCGACCCTATAGCCCGTAACGTACGGGCGAAGGGTTTCATCCACTAATATATAGTCAATCCTCGAGAACGAAGTGTGGGTGGCCGAGTAATACGTAAAAGAGGGGACTCCTGTTCTAGGGACCGGGATTGAGTCTACAAGGCCCAGCTCGTCATTCACTCTCTGAAAGGATCGCGCCGTGGGTTCCTCCGAGGGTCTGGGGTTCTGGGGACCCACCCTCTTCCTGTCCATGGACGGGACCAATACCATATTAAAATCACCTCCCACCACTAGTGTGCCCCTCACGAATAATTGAAGCTTCTCTTTGACCTCTTCCCAGAACTGGGCCTGACCGTCGTTCGGACCATACACCACGGCCAGTGTCAAGGGGGCTCCTTGTAGGGTACCCCTCACCATTAGGAAGCGGCCCTCGGGGTCCTGCATGGTGGCCTCATTTGTAAAGCGGAGTCCCCTGGCGACCAGAATGGCCACCCCTCTTTTCTTCCCCTTATAGGATGCGTGAAAGACTTCCCCTATGCCTCCCCCTCTCATTTTGGGTTCCTTCCCTCTCACCCAATGTGTCTCTTGTAAGAACATCAGGTCCAGCTGCGCCCTCCTGAATTCGCGACAAACCAGGGACCTCTTAGTGGGTGTATTCAAGCCCCGCACGTTCAGGGAGCCCACCCCCAGGGCCGGTCGGCCGTCAGCCATACTCTAAAGCATCAAAGCTGTTGGGCACCCGCTTAGCATCACTGTTCGTTGTCTGTTCCCCTAATCGCACTGGTTGGGCATTATTTGGACCTTCCCTCAACATTTCCCCCTTCCCAATCCCCCAACAACAACCCCCTGGTAACTTCTTACCCCCCTCCCCCCTAATCGGCGTCCAGCCATTTAGTTCCGCCATTCCTGGCATTAGGCCGGACCACCAGTATGCTCTGCCCGGCCGGGCACGCTGGACTAAGCTCTTAAACATGAGCCCCTGCCCCCCCCCCATTTGTTTCGTTTTTCTTCTCCCCCCCTCTTCTATCCCACCTTACTTGCTGTCCTGGGGAAGTGTGTGAGCAACCGGACCGTCCCTGGATCGACTCTCCAGAGGGCCAGTCGCCCCTGTTATCAGTCATCTGTGTCGTTGCGCTCCCCCTCCCTCGCAGCCGGGGGGGTATTTAGCTTCCTGTATTTTCTCGATCCGGTTTTCCTCTTCCTGGGCCCAGGGTGGCCCTGGGCCCCCTCCCCCAGACCCGCCGGGCCTGTCGGTCCTCTCCCAGTAGTAGGCTCGGTCACATAGTCCTGAATGGCCCCTCTTATGTCCTCCTCCGTGGTTAACGATGTTTTCTGGCCCATATATTCAAAAGCCAGGGAGAATGGATACCCCCACCTGTAGCGTACTCCTTTGTCTTGCAGCAGTTGCGTTAAGGGGCGGCACATTCTCCGCTTCGCCAGGGTGTAGGCCGAAATGTCCTGGAATATCGAGATCTCCGCGCCATTGTAGGAGATCTTCCCTGCTTTCCTTGCCTCCTCCAGGACCTTTGCCTTGTCCGTGTAGTAATGGAATCGTGCAAGGATTGATCGAGGGCTACCCGCCCTGCCGCCCGCCCTATGCACGCGGTCGAATGTCAATTCCGTCGTCATTTCTTTGGCAAAGAGAAGGGTAATTATATCACGCACCACCCGGGTCAAGTCCCTCTCCGTTTCCCCCTCCACCTCCGGGACCCCGAAAAATCTAAGATTATTCCTCCTTTCCCTATTTTCGTGGTCATCCATTTGTCTGGCTCTCTCCTCGTCCCTCTTTTCCAAGGCCGCCAGCCGCATTTCCATTTGCACTTCTTGGATGGCTGAGGACGATTGGTCGGCCTCCACCCGCAGGAGCCTGTCCTCCATCTTATCTACCCGGTTGTCCATTTTTTCCATCTTTTGTGCGATGTCTGATCGCATATCCCGAATCTCTTGAAGTATGGATGCGAACCCCTTCTCCATGGCTGTGGTGGAGAGCGTAGGGGTTTCCGGGTGAGCCATGGCCCCGTGGAATGTGGGGTTTTCGCTATTTTCCTCAACCCCTTTGTAGCGAAAAGTTTGCAAGGCCTCCTGCCAGTTCATGCGGGCCTTCCCCGCTCCTTTTCCGTTGTGTTCCGCTTGTCCAGGGCCACGGGAGTTGGTTTTCGGGCCCCGGGGGGTCGATGAGAGCCTGCAGGCGGGCACACGCCCCACTAGTGATGAGTGGGGGCCTCGCGCCTGGGGCCGTTTCCTGATTCTGGCCGCTCCTGGGGGGCTGCTGGCGGGCACTCGCCCTGCAGGTTGTTGCAGGGGCCTCCACCTACTGTCCGATGGTTCCGGGGGGGGGGGGGGGAGGGGTCGGGTCCCGTGCCCCGACGCCGTCGTCCGTCTCTACCTCCGTCGCGGGCGTCGGGGGGGCCAGGGGGGGGGGGGAGCTCGCTGGGGGAGGGGAAACACCCCGAGGCCTCACCCCGTTCGTCCCGAGCTCTCGCCGGGCGGCGGAGCCCGCCCTCCACGCTCCGCTCCGCTACTATGGGGAGGTCGTCTGCTGCTGCCTCATCCGCGCCTGAGCCCCTCCGGGGGCGTAGGCACTGGTGGCTCTTGTCCCGCCCGGGGTTCCCTTCTCTTGGCCTTGCATCGATGATGCCCCGAGGGGGCCTCGTCTTCCGGGCCCTGTCTCCTGCGATGTTTTCGCCGAGGGAGTTCGCGGGTTCCCTCGGCGCGTGAAGCCCGTTCTCTGGCTTTTCGCGGACCCCGGAGTCCGCTCTTTCGCGCGGGGGGTGCGGGGGGGGTACGGTTGCCGGTCCTGCTCTGCGTTGCCGCCGGGGGGGTCCGGGGGGGGCTCAATCCCCTTTAGACGGCCTCGGACGGCGGGAGTGCGACGCTCAGGCTACCATCACCTGTGCGCCCCCTGGTGGCCTCCCGGCATGCAATCTTGATGATGGTTGGTGGTTAATTAAGATCACTGGTATTGCAAAGTGCAAGGTCAGCAACTCTTTCTTCTCACTCGACAAACTGACCTCTACGTTTGTCGAGCTTGGTAGTTTTCTGATTCCTTAGCTTCATCCTTCTCTGTGGCCCCGACTGTTCTTCTTGGGGGTTTTACTGGACAGTCCTTCAGTAAATGTCCTGGTTTCCCACAATACAAACAAAGCTGTTGTTGTCTTCTTTTGTCCCACTCTTGTTTTGTTAATGGAGGCCGTATCCCTCCAATCTGCATGGGTTCTACAGCATTTTCAGGTAAACGGGTGTGCTGTCCCTTGGTCGAACATACACGGTCCGAGGGTCCATTTTAGACCGGTCTGCCTTTTGGTCCTGCAATGTACATTAACAAGTCCCGATTCCCCTGTAGGAGGGACAAGAGTTAATTTCTACTGCTTGTTCCTGGGTATGGCGAGCAAAAAGTTTTTCCATTTCTCTCTGGAACCCCCCAAAGTCATGTAATAGAGGATCGTCATGGGTTACCAACGGTACCGACCAATCTGCTGCACTACCACCCAGGTATGATAAGACAAAAGATACCCGAGCTTGGTCGTTTGGAAATGCTCCAGGCCTACAAAGAAAATGAAGGTGGCACTGACTGATGAATGCCGCATATTTCCGTGGGTCGCCTGAGAACCTTTCTGGTGGTGCCAGGGGCCCTGTTCCAGGTAACATGATCTGTATCGGAGTGGGTGGTATGGAAGGGTTTTGCATCGTTGGATTGCTTCCAGGTAGAGGCATCTGTCCTGCCTGTGATTGCAAGTATTGCCTGCTAATCTCTTCAGTGCGTTCTTTGGTCACTTTTAGGTCTCTCCGGAGGGCATTAGTCTTTTGTCGAGCAGAATGAACCTCAGCACGAAGCTCTCCTAGTAATTGGCCCAATTGGTCCATTTCTGATGTCTCCTTGGCGCCCAGGTGGTTTTGTTATGGTAGGCTTTACATTCTGTTACGCTCACCTAGTGTCCACAGGGACGCCACCCAGCCGGGTTACTCGCTGGTATGCTTCTCAGCTTTGCCCTGATGTGGTCTGCGGGGAAGGTTCTGCCTAAAAATACAGGAGGACTGTGTTCAAGACTGAACGACTGGGGTAAGTATCCTCCCTCCACCCCCGTATGATTTCAGTCCCTCTGGTGCCCTCTCATCACCTTGTGGTAGAATAAGGCGTGCTCTCCGGCCTGCCTTCTTTGCAGGGGCACGTTGTCTTTCATGGGCGAGTGCGGTCCAGTTACTTCACTGACGCCGGCCCGTTTGATATTGTTAAGGTAGGTCTTATTGCTGTTCTTCAGTTTTGATGCTATCCTGCATGCCTTTTCTTTGTTTAAAATGTCTCTTTTTTTCTCCCTTAGGTATGCAGGGCTTCAGCGCTGCGAACTGGCTTGGTTGAGCCCCGCTGGTAAATGATGGCACATTAAGAGCGCTATGATGCAGTAAGTAAGCGCTATGTGCAGCGCTGCGCCTTTGCTAACCTGTGTTTTCCTTCCTTGTAGGTCGCGGTGTTCTTCAGCGCGAGTGAAATGTCCGGAGTGGTGCCAGCCGAGAGGCGACCAGCCAGGTAAGCCTTTTGAGCAGTTCGTAATTTGTAAATGTCTCTACTGCTTTCTTTAATGTTGACTCTATTTTCCTCTTTCAGGTTGTTTTGTCCGGGAGGTGTGCAGATTCGATGATGCTGTTCTCAGTACCTGCGAGTGTTTAAAGATGAAGACTGCAGGTCAGATGCTGCTGCTAATGATGTTCCTTTTGTCTCCTTGCAGGTTCTGCTTCTCCGAGGTTCGAGGGAATAGCTGGACACTGTGAGCATCAAGTTGCAAGCTGCAAAGTAACGCAAAGCGTGTTGTCTTGCTTGGGTGTGGTTTAAATAGCCCCAACAAAAGAGCCCAGGTAAAGTAGCCCCTAGGCTACCACACCCAAAACACTAGACCGCATAGCTTGGTTCTTAGGAACCAAGCTATGTGGATGCCTCCATGTTGGCTGACAATACAATAAAGTAGTTCCCAAGCATGTTTTTCATGGTGTATGAGCCTGGCGCCATAGGCGCCAGGACTGGCCCCATGAGGGCTTTTGAAGAGGATGCCAGGCTCTAGAGGCCTGAGTCCTGACTCCACCTGGCCAATGGGTTTGCCAGAGGGGGTTTTGGGTGAGGGTTGTGACACTATGTTCTAGTTCCTCTTTATTAGAACCAATTTTTTAAAAGAAGATCATCACACTCTTCCCCAAATAAGAAAGGACCTTTAACCTGCTCACCATTTGACACAGCATTCAGGGACAATAAAACACCCCCATGAAGGGTAGTATTGTCAGCTGAAAGGATTTTAAAATATAAATTCAGGAAATTACACATTCCTCTTGAGCTTAACAATTGGATGCCCAGTTCATACCTGAGCAACACCCCAGGAAGAGAACTGGGGACCCTAAACAGCTTCTTCCATAATAACACTTCCATATGAGGGAGCAAGTTCAAGATGGCAAAATCATGGATTTCTATTCCATAAAAGAATTATTTAACAATTTTACCTTGGTCGAACTTCATTACTGGAATTATGGAGAATTTCACATATTTTCCATCAACCTTATTGAGTTGGTTTGATAGGCCGTTGGTTCTATGGGCTAATTGTTCCTTCAGATTTGCTTTAATAGGTCTGGCCACAATGTGAAAGTCAAGGTAAACAATCGAATTACACAATCCAATTTTTAAGCATTTACCTACCATGACCGTAGGAGTTTATTCCTTTTCCGTGTGAATACTATGACCTTTGTTTTAGAGGAATTAATAACTAAGTCATTGGATTTAGTGTAAGTACCAAATGCATCTAACAATTTCTGCAACCCACAAGGATACAAATGGAACAATAAAAAATCCCTAGCATATGCAATCCACGTTAGTCGCTGATTATTCAAACTTGGTGATACAAATGCACTTTTCTCCAACGTTTCTCCAACATCAGACATGTATAAATTGTAAAGACACTGAGACAAAATGCAGCCATGTCTAACTTCAGATATAGTCTTAATAGGGTCAGTGGTTTCTCCCTTCCCATTCAGTCTAACCCTAATTTTAGAGTTGTCATGGAGTGCTATAAAAAAGTTTTAACAAACCATATGAAATATTCCAGCTTGCAAACGTTTGCCATAAAAGAGCTCTATTCACTGTGTAAAATGCTGAGGCCAAGTCAATACTTCCCACATAATTAGCATTGACTTTACCTTTAAGGGCTAGATTTTTTAACATATTCTAGTAATAGGCCATTAAGATTGGTGCTATGATGTTTCTGAAAAGCCAATCTGCCATTTTTTAATGCGCCCAGATTGCACAGACCAGGACTCCAGATGCAAAAATGTTGCTATCTGCATCGAGGACCGAAATCGGACTGTAATTACAGGGGTTATTAGGGTCCCCTCTCTTAAAATCGGAATCAAGAATGCTGTTTGCCAACTTGAAGTAAAAGTTTGCGCTTTCACAATTTGATGGAAATACAACGTCAATATAATAAACTTTCTTAAATAACAGATTGGAAACCCTTTTCGGGCAGGAGCCCTAGAGTTACTAATTGCCTTTATTATACTCAAATCTTCCTCAAAGTCAATTGAAAGATTCCAATTTTTCCCAGCATCATCAAGAATTTTAAGTGCAGGAACATTCAGCAAAGAATTCAGCCCAAATTTGGCCTCATAATGTAAAGTCCACTGCTGCTCCCCTAGGTGTTAGATTGTAGAGATTGTCCCCTGTGTAATTAGCGCCAATTATTATAAGATTGTTTAGTCAATTTAACTTCTTTTACCTGATGAATTAAACCATCATGGCCTTTTTGCTTAATTAACTTAATAATATCCCTTAGCTCCCTTTTTTCTCCCACAATATACGGTCAAACTGATGGAGATGTTTCCTAATACCTAGCTGTGTTTTAGATCTTGCCTTATCCAGAAGGTTCCTCAAAAAACTATCAAAGCAGTTTGTGTTGAAGGTTTCTATCTTCCAATCCAAGGAAGTAATGGCAATAAAACCATGGCAGTGCAGCCAGCAAGTGGCAAGTGAAAGTTGGTCAGATAAGGTATATCTGATAAGTGCAGAAGAAAAGTGGGAGGGGGTCTGTATGGGTACAGATACAGAATCCTAGTGCAGGAGGGTGGCAGGGTGATCAGGTACCTGGGCCCGAATGACAGAGGGTGGCCAGGTGCACGATGCCAAGAGAAGAAACAGACCAACAGGGGAGAAGGGGGGCAAAGGCAGAGGCAAAGAGGAAGGTCTTGAGATGCTTTCGGAACCGGAGATGGGTTTCCTCAAGTTTCAAGGTGGCTGGGAGGCTGTTCAACCATCAACAACCGGAGACTCTGTCAACCAGGTTTCCTGAATAAAAATGATCACATGTTCATGTAAAAGTTGCCCCAAACTCGGATTGGAGTAGAGATGGGTATGGCCACAACTTTTCCATGATAAGATTGCATGTGGATTTACCAGTGCCTCGGTATTGACCATAATTGTCTGCATCCGAAGCCCACGATTTTTCACTTCTCTCCTTTCATTTCAAGGAGGCCCCTCTTCCATAGGTGTGAGTGTGATTATGCCCATTGTTTTCTCCCCAAAAGGTTCTCTAAAACTCAAGCTAGTTGAACCATACTGATCCCTCCCTCTCACAGAAATATAATGTCCCGTCTGGATCCTCATAAGAAAAAGCAAATTATAATTGGTACAAGAAGCGCATTTCAGCAATACTAGGAATTAAGATTAATTCAAAATCTTCCAGCCATCAACCTCCTTGTTGCAATACAACAGAGAATTCACTTAGTTGAGGTTTTGAGTAGGTAGCATATTTAACATATTTCTGACAAGTTTAAAAAGTACAAGTGTGAGAAGGACACAGTAGAATATTGTTTTTTCTTGTTTTTCTCCCAACAGAATTAGCTATGGACCCTAAATGGGGCATTGTGGCATGGCCTTTGCCGTCTTCAGTGCAGGAAACCCAATATTTTGCCGGTCTTCACACTTTTGCAGGCAGTTAATTATGCTTCTGATATTTCTCAGCTTTTGTAGGATGAGAATCTAGGGAAGAATGTTGTGGTGATGAGCGGAAAGTGCCTTGGGGCCTGAAACATGCCTTTATACAGTGAGGACGTGTCAGAATGTCACAGAACAGGTCCATAGGTATAGTAGTGACTGATAACTCTGGCAGATCCATCGGACAAGTTCTTCTACAGGCATAACAGGTTTGCCAGGAGAAAAAACACATTTGTCAATTGTCTTGTACGTTAAATTCTTCTGAGAGGAACTACTTTATTATTGAGCAAGAGCTGTTGACCAAAAAAGCATTTTCTGAGGGGGTACATCTGTTATTTGGGGCTTATCTTCCATTATAGATCAGCCAGGATCACAATAATGTAGACGTCTTATGGCAAATCCAATGATGAAATAGTCCCCAATCAAGATGAGACTTTTTTTTTTTTGCAAAGTATTATTTTACAATACTGTATATTTTAGGGCTGAACAAGGTTACATATTATGTTAATTGGATTTTATAGAGCATGTGCAATCGCCACAGATGTGGCCACTTGGTATTGATTGAGATGGGGGTTGCAGTGATACTTATAAAACAGGATAGACTATGCTGGCACTTGAGATGAATCTCGATTATTCATCCCTTCTCCCCAGAGGGGAGCCATCCCCTTTGAGGTTAGGGTGGTGAGCCTGCTCAGAAGGAACCTCCTTAGGGGTCTGGACTAATTGAACATCACTGGAGGTGACTCCCCTCTTGGGGACAAGGACTCCCATTACGGTAAGGAACTCCATACACGTTATCTGCCTACATGGGAATCGGAAAGACTGTTGTAACCCTGTTTTGGATTCACCAAATAGTGACATTTCTTCACTCTCTTTGGCTTCAGGTAATGCTGGGTCTCGCCTGAGCTGCGCAGTTAAAGAGCAGCGACCCACTCCTTTTATTTGCGATATTGTTTAGGACTCTCCCAATACCGACATCTCATCAATCGCTTTGGCTTCAGGTAATGCTGGATCACACCTGGAATCCACAGTCAAAGAGGAATGATACACCCCTTTTGTTTGTGATGATGAACATAAAAAGATGAGGAACCTTGAATGGGGAGAGCGATTCCTACGCAGAGCCAGCAGTAGCGTAGAGGGCGAATGAATCCCTCACAAGACGCTGGAAGGCTGCCATCCTGACCGTCAAAAAAGCCAAGGTCAAGAAGGAGACCGGGACTGTAAAGCAACCGTCTCACGTGGTGGCGCGTCCACATGGAAGACATCGCGAGCCTTGGGCCCGTTAACCAGCGCCCAGACCAGACTGAATGCAGAGAGCCCAGAGCCCGAGCTCTGCATGAGAAGTGCATTATCTGCCGTACAGCAGAAAGGAAGCAAACACTCCCAAAGAGATAACGCTGCTGAGAGGGGTGAACAGTGACATTCAAGGCTGGAAAAACCACAAAGGTCACAGGAGCCTGATAAACCTGAGTCGGCAGACACCCTACCTAAGTCGCATTAAATAAAGCCTATTAGAGGGCCAAAGGTCTTTGGAGAGGCCTGAGAAAGTGAAATATGTTGATGTTCAATGCTGGGAAACCGATAAGGGTTATGGGAGCCAAGAAAACATGAATGGACAAACACGCCCCACCAAGACCGAGATAAAGTAAGCCTGTCAGAGGGCCAGAGGACTTTGCGAAGTTTAAGACCCACGGAATATAACAAACAGAACTGGAGAGACAGAGAGAGAGAGAGAACCTGGAGGGCTCCAGTCCTTAAGTATAAAACAAGAACAGAGTTAAGCACCAAGTCGGACATGGTGAAATTGTATTAGGAAAAGCTCTTCTTCCTGGAGAAAGTATCATATGGAGTTGAGATTTAGCATACGAACTTGCAGAGAGGTTGTGGACTGTGTTGTGAGACATTGAAAACCTTTTCTTCGTGAGATAGAATCATATTGACTGGAGACTTTGGCATACAGAACCTGAAAAGAGGTTGTGAACTGTGTTTCAAGACATTGACAAACTTTTAAAAAATCTCTTGAAAAAGGGATCCCAGATATTGGGACAGGCAAAGCCAAGGACGGAGGCTATTTCTCTGTCTCCTTTCTTTTTGTTATATTTTCCTACGTGGTAGGGACTAGTTAGCCAATAGGATTTGGACTAAGGACTATTTCTTTTTGACTTCGACAAGCACCCTTACATGCTAGTTTGTTAGGCAGGGAACACCTATCATTGCGGTAGAATTAAATAGACGTTTTCTTTTTATTGTAATAAAACATCCTAAACCTGACTCACCTTAGTCCGAGTCGTCGTTCTCGTTTGCCAAACACCATCAAGGGAAGAGATGGGTGTTTAATTTTTCTTGAACAGTATGAAGTTATTCTTTCCCGAGCCATGAGAGCGTTGCACAGTTTGGGTGCCAAGACAGAGTAGGAGTGCTCTCGCTCAGTACTCAGCCTGAACCTTGGGACACTGGCAAGCAAGGATGGTTGGGCGGAATGTTGTGAGTGCACTTTGTGCCATGGTCTTAAAATCAGGTCTGTTCTTTAAAGGCAATTGATACAAGGACTGAATGTTAGAGGAGATACAGTCAAACCATCCCAGCTGCAGCAATGCGCAAAGCAGATGCCTTGTCTAGATGGCATCCTGAATCGCACCATAGCCATATCCTTCCTCTGACAAGCATGGTTCTGAATCAAAATGGTTAGCTTGGCATATATATTTTGTATGGATTTATATATATGAAAAATTATAGGTGTACTTGTGTATTTATTGATTATTAATTGTGTACTAATGTTGTGAAAGAGTTATGTGAATTTTGTACTGTTTTATTGTTCATATAAAATGTTTGATGAAGTTCTATTGAACTATAAACAAATAAAGATAAATAAATACAATAAATATATATTTTTTTAATTAAGGGTATTGTGTGCTGAGGTAGTGGCATAGTTGCATCTCTTCAGCCTTCATTGTATGAAGAAATCCAAAGAGGACAGTGTGTGAAACGCGTGATGAGCGACGCAAATATAATTGTAAACCAAAAGGAGTGAATGAACTTTGAGGGGCCAAGTGAGATACCGTATACAGAGTGTTCCAGCGCCACGTCGGTGCCCATTCGAAGGTCTCCGTTAGGTATCCAACTGAATGGCAACTGTATTGTAAAACGGAAGTTTGTATCAAAGTGATTCTGCAACGGGTCAAGATAAATCCTGTGCGCATTTAAAGTCTTTGATAAACCAAGGCTAACCACAACTGGTCCGAGCCCGGCTCAGGGAGACCAATTGGAAAAAGGAAGGGATCTGAGCCCGGCTGAGGGGGATCCGGGGTGAACCGTGAGTCGCCCTAGAAAACGAATATTCTGTGAACTTTGTAATATCAAGGATCTGAGCCCAGGTGAGGGAGTTCTAGGGTGGAGCACCTGAGTTAAATACTTGTAAGAAGAAAAGAACGGTGTATCTTATCTTTTTTGTACATCAGGACCTCTGAATCAAGAGACTGATGAGAAAAGACACTTGGGCACAGAAGGCACTGTTGCTGGAAATTGAACTGTTTCCTCGTGTCGAAGAAGCCAGAGTGTGTGATTTGCTCAAGTGAACCGCCTTGCCCCGTGCTGAAAACGTGGGGAAGGGAGGCCAACGGCCGAACATCCTGACATATCATTTTGTGAACACTTTTCTTTTTTATGAACATTACCCTACACTATTTGTAAATTGGCGATAAGGATTGGCAATATTTTGTTTTTAGTATAGGCCCTTTTATTTTGACAAGACTACTAGGACTGCATTATTATTATTCGATGGTTGTAGCTTAATCTTGATCTGTATATTAAGGTTTAGATAGGCGTTTATCACTCCCTTGTGAAAGTTCAATAAACACCCTTGAAATGTGGTCACTTATGTTTGTCTTACTGTTGAAATCATGCCTTCCTTACATTAAGCAGTAATGTTGTGTACAGGAGTGAATGGAATTCGAATTAGCTGCCCTACAAATGGCTTCTAAAGGTACATTTGCAATGAAAGCTAAAGTAGCCCCTGTGCCTAGAGCAGAGCGTGATATGATATGATGATATGATAGGTTATAAATAACGTGCATAAAACCCAGAGGTTTCTAAGTGCTGACCCAGGGATTGAACTTGTGGTGCTCCGTGTCGTCTTGCTTCCAAGGCGAGCACTTTGCAGCTGAGCCATCCTCCAGAGACGCCTGCTCTAGGCATGAAAGGTAAAGTTCTCTTTGAAAGAGTTAACACAGCTAGATGCATTTCACAATCCACTTGTACTGTATTGGTCATTTATATAGCGCCAATTCCCCATTTGTATTGCCTCAATGCGCTTTATGGTTGGAATGCCCTGCAGGACCGAAGTCCAAGTATGGGAGATTCTAAGAGTTAACTGTGCATTTTGCCAGGTTAGGGCTTAGGAGGGCTGGCTAGGCTCTAGTAAGCAGTATGGTGGTCAGACACGTTGGTGGTATAGGATAGAGTGCTAGTGCGGATGACTCAATGTGTGCCAAGCTAGACTGGCATTTTTCATAGGTTGTCGCGTTATACTAATGGCAGAGGTGTTGAGGCACATCAGGTGTTTCAGTATGGATGGCTACGCGAGCTGCTATACCAGATTTGCATAGCCATAGCTCATTCTATAGTACATGGATGGTTGGCCGGGCCCGTGGCATGTGTCCACAGACGTGGCGCAAGTTGTATATACCTTTAACTGGGCTGGAGTTTATCTTTGATGTCGCTTTTTCTAGGTCGAATGTGTTTGGCTGGTCTCACCAGCTGCAGACTCCCTATATTGAGAGCCTGTGCAATGGGAGGGGGCCCAGAGGGACGGAGGAGTAATGTACCATCGTCTGGGGTTGGGGGGTGCCGAATTCGTCACTGTGTGCCACTGCAAACGCTGCCGGCATCTGCTTTGGATGGTGGGGATAGGTGTATTAATGGGTTTGGCCCAGTGCTTATGTGCGTGGGTCAAGCAAATCGTAGAGTGTGAGAAAATTCAAGAGGAGGAAGGAAAGAGCCTGGTTTTGAGGGCCTTTCTGAATTCCAATTGATTGTCAATGTTGCAGATGTGGAGGGGCAGAGAGTTCCAGATTGTCGGAGCTTGGACGGGACGCTGTGCCGGATCCGAGTGTCCTGCAGGGGTGGTAGCGAGTGAGTTTGTCTTGGGGGAATTCCTGGCCAGTGTTGTGGATGGCACGGTAAGTGATGCACATGGCTTTAAAGGTAGTTTTTCGACCAATAGGGAGCCATTGGAGGACTCTTAGTGCAGTGTTGATGTGTTCTCTTGGAGGGAGGCCAATGAGCAGGCGTGCTGCAGCGTTTTGAATTCTTTGCAGTTCCCTTAGCTGAAATAGCGGCTGGAAACAGGATCCCCTTCTCTTCCAGTGGCTATTGGAACAAAGAATTGGTTTGTTTTCTATAGTGGTTTTGTCTTATTGGGCCAGTGTTGTGGATGGCACGGTAAGTGATGCACATGGCTTTAAAGGTAGTTTTTCGACCAATAGGGAGCCATTGGAGGACTCTTAGTGCAGTGTTGATGTGTTCTCTTGGAGGGAGGCCAATGAGCAGGCGTGCTGCAGCGTTTTGAATTCTTTGCAGTTCCCTTAGCTGAAATAGCGGCTGGAAACAGGATCCCCTTCTCTTCCAGTGGCTATTGGAACAAAGAATTGGTTTGTTTTCTATAGTGGTTTTGTCTTATTGGGGTAGCATACTGCTTTCCTCAAATCTAATGAACAGAGGCCCCTCTCTGCTGAATTCATAGGATTTTAGAAGAAAGCTGGAAGTTCTATAGACTGATTGACATGGTACTTCGAGATGAATTTAGGAGAGAAGCGTGGATGTGCACACAAACACACTTTGTCCTTGTGAATGGTGACAAATGGATCTTGAACTGAGAGCACCTGCACTTCACATACCCTCCTTATTGATGTAATCGCCATGAGAAAGCAGTCTTATAAGTGAGGCATTTAAGACTGGTTTTATGCATTGCCTCAAAAGGAAGGCTAATAGGTTTAGTAAGGACAACATTCAAGTTCCATCCAGGAGTTGGAGTCTGGAGGTGCAATCTTTTGACTACTTCCATAAAGACATTAATGACAGGGACCTTCCACCATGAAACTGTACTGTGAGAGGTGAGTATACAGAAAGAGCAGATAGATGAACTTTAAGTAAATTAAAGACTAGCCCTGAGTCTAAGAGGTAAAGTAGGTATAGAACAATATGAGAAGGTATGCAGTCAATTAGATTGATGCTACATGAATTACACCAAATGACAAAGTGTTTCCATTTATAATAACAGTGTCTGGCATTGGGTTTACGTGCCTCATTAAAGATGTCCACACATCTTTGTGGCAGGTTTAAATGACCAACCTCTATGAACTCTGGAGCCAAGCTGCTAGGTTCAGTGTTTGAGGACATGGATGCATTGTTGACCCATGATCTTGGGACATAGATTTGTATGGGCATGAGGGCAGCCTAATATTCTCATTAGATGTGAGAATCGCGGTTGATGGGCCATGAGGTTACATTTGACTTGTTCCTGGTGCATCTTGTGGAAGATCTTGTTGAGGAGTGGAGTCGGGGAAAAGCATAAGAAAATCTCCCTGCCAATTCACCCACAGGGCATTCCCCTTAAATCTTGTTTGGGGATACATGGAGGTGAAGTTTCGGCATTGTGCCAGTGTTTTGCAAAGAGATCGATATCTGGATGACCCTAGTCTGAGAAGACGCTATGTAAAATGTTTGCGTGCAATTGTCATTCGTGTTTTATGGAAAGTTGCACGTTTCTGCTGAGCACATCTGCTAGAAGGTTGTGTTCCCCTGGAACATGTTGGGACAGGAGAAACAGGTTGTGACTCAGTTCCCAAAACCATATGTTCCGGGCTAGTTTGGACAGACCTAGTTAGTTTGTCACACCTTGTTTGTTTATATAGAACATGGCTGTTGTGCTGTCTGTTACGACTAGGACTGCTTTCCCTTGCAGCTGGTGTTTGAAGGCCTTCAAACACTGCAAGTAGTTCCAAAAGGTTGACATGCTTGTCTGCTAATGACCGAGTCCACACGCTGTGCACTCTCTGGTGAAGAAAGTGTGCCGCCACACACTGGCAGGTTAGAGTGGCTTCTACTGTTGGGGTGGTGAAAAACTATCCCTTCAAAAGATTCTCTTTTGCCCACCACCGCAGAGATAGTACGAGGGACAACCAGTAGATTGTCCTATTGACCGCTTGCCTGAGACCACTGCCATGCGAGCCACAATTGCATCGGGCGCATGTGCAGGTGGGCGTGTGGCACTAGGTAAATGCAGGGAGCCATAATTCCGAGCAGGCGCATGGCCTTTCATATGGTTACCTGACGACAAGCTACATCAGTTGGAATTTGGGATAGCATGTTTTGGACCCTCTCGTCGGAGGGATAGACAAGTCTGTCCTTTGTATAAATTAGAGCCCCAAGAAACTGTTTTACTTGGTTGGGAATGTGAATGGATTTTTTCTCGTTGATTAAGAACCCTAGTTGGAACAGTAGGTTGATTGTATCTTGGGTGTTTTTTAGACACGCCGGGGGTGTGTCTCCTGTAATGAGCCAGTTGTCCAGAAAAAGGTACACTGGAATGGACTGTCTGTGCAGGTGGGCTGCCACCACTGCCAGAACCTTGGTGAGCACCCTTGGCGCCTAGGCTATGACGACAGGTAGCAACTTGAATTGGTACTGAGTGTCTCCTACTTTGAACCTTATGAATTTCCTGTGTTCAGACAATATTGAAATATGAATATATGCAAATGTAATGTTGCTATGTAATCCTCCTGTTTCAGAAGAGGGATTATCTGATGAGTTTTCATCCTGAATTTTGTAGACTTGCCATACTTGTTTGCAGGATACAGATCTAATACAGAGCGCATGGTTAAGACCTTTTTGGGTACAAGGAAGTACACTGAATAGATGAACAAGTTACTTACCAAGTGGTAACGTTCTTTCAACTGGATGTTCCTCCAACATATTCCTCATCTTTGACATGTAATGTCCACAGCTGTGCTGCTTTGGAACTCTTTCGGCAGAGGGCGTCCTGCGTCGATGGCGTCGGGTCGATGTCCCTCGAAGGACTCCATCAAGGGTGACATAATTTGATGTTATAAGTAGCAAGCACGGCACAGTAGCCTCAGTTCATGTTTTTTCGCTCCACAATGTGTGACATAACCGCACACAGTGCATCCTTGACTGCATATAGCCTCGTGGGAATGCAAGCTGCAATCGCATAGGAAATTCTTCAGAGGGGTAGACTGGGAGGGCGATGAGGAATACGTTGGACGAACATCCAGTCGAAAGAACGTTACCAGTTGGTAAGTAACTTGTTCTTCGAATGGATTGTGTCCTCCAACGTATTCCTCATCTTTGACAGACTCCCAAAGGAGTATCAGTGACTGGAGGAGGGAGAAGAATTTAGATATATCCAATTAGATGGCAGAATAAAGCACTGCTTTACCAAAGGCCATATCTTGACTGTGGAAAGTATCCAGGGAGCAATGCTTCACAAAGGTGTGGATGGAAGACCACGTTGCAGCCTCACAAATGTTCCTAACAGGAACTCCCCGTTGCAGGGCTGTGGATGTAGCCACGCCCTGGTGGAATAAGCTCGTAAACCCTCAGGAGGGTCCTTGCCAGCCAATCTAACATTCAGCAATGGTGAGGATAATCCACCTGGACAAGGTCTGTTTGGTAAAAGCCTGGCCCAATCGGTGTGTACCCAACAAAAAGTTGGTTGTCCAGTCTGACCCTGGACATCCTAGAAATATAAAAGCTCAAATCTCTCCTAGTGTCCAACCTATGCAGTCTCTCCTCTTCCTTACCAGGGTGAGAAGGAGGATAGAAAGCAGGAAGTACCACCTTCTGGCTTAAATGAAAATCAGACACTACCTTAGCTAGGAAGGATTACCCTCAGTACAACCCTATCCTTGTGGAACAAAGTAAAGGGTGGCTTAGATGACAGTGCCTGCAACTCACTCACTCTACGAGCAGATGTAACTGCAATCAAGAAAACCGTCTTGAAGGTCAACAGTCTCAAAGGACAAGAGTGCAAAGGCTCAAACGGAGCACCCATCAAGAATTTCAAGTCTAAATTCAGATCCCAAACCAGCACCCGAAAAGGGGACAGTGGGAACACATTTTTGAGCCCTTTTAGAAACTGGTCAATCAAAGGAATTTTAACGTAAGAACTTTCTTCAGACGAGCGCTTTAAAATAGACAGCGCCGCCAAATAACCCTTAATGTTACCCACTTGAAGACCCTTGTGGGCCAAAGAAAGCAAGAAAGAAAGAACCATCAGAATGGAGCACTTAAAAGGATCGACATTGTGTTCTCCGCACCGCAACACTTAGGCTAACGGCAAGGGTACTGGCCGAAAGCAACACCTCCATCACGTCACCCGGGAGGTCCCAATCCTTATATCTCAACCTTTCAGAAACCAAGCGTGAAGGTTGAGAGTCTTGACCTCACCTCTGGATGGAGAACCCACCCACAGAGAGGGAGAGAGAGAGAGAGCGAGACAGAGCGAGAGAGAGCGAGAGAGAGAGAGAGAGAGAGAGAGGATCCTCTCTGTGGGGAAGATGGCGTAGATGGACATTTCTAGAAGGTCCGGGTACCACGCTCTCCTGGCCCAATCCGGAACAATTAGGTTCATGTTGGACCCGAACCTCTGCAACCTCTTTAGAACCGGAGGAATGATGGGGACCGGAGGAAACGCGTACAGAAGTGGGAATGACCAATCCATGACGAATGGGTCCCCTAAACCTCCTCTAGGAGGAAATTCCCTTGAGCAATATGTCTCGCACTTCCGGTTGGCACCAGTCGCAAACAGATCCACTTAAGGGGTTCCCCAAAGGGCGAAGATCTCCTGAAGGACTTCCTGAGCCAACTCCCACTCGTGGGAGACCACGCTCTGAATGCTCAGAGCGTCCGCCGCCGCATTCTCCTCTCTGGCCAGATGAACTGCAGAGAGTGAGATCCCTTGCTGTATCGCCCAGAACCAAAGCTGCATCGCCTCCATGCACAGCGGGAGTGACCCTACACTTCCTTTTTGTTGAGGTAATGCATGGCCACTGTGTTGACCGTCATGATCAGGACACTCTTCCCGCGCACAAACGGCAGAAAAGCCTTCAGGGGTAGCCTGATGGCCTTTCACTCCAAAAGATGTGGAGTTTGGACTCCGATGGAGACCAATGACTGCTGGTGGTCAGCTTGTTGGCGTGAGCACCCCATCCTGTGAGGGAAGCATCCGTTGCTACTGTCCCTCTGGGCATGGTTGCCAAAAAGGCTCTCCCTTCATCAGATTCCCTTCGCTGGCCCACCACAGAAGATCCTGCGAGACAGTGCGGGGAATCTGAAGGAGATCCAACATTTTGCCTGAGAATTGCGACCACTGCGTCCTGAGAGCCCATTGAAGGGATCTCATCCTCTGTCTGGCCTCTGGCACCAGAAAAATGCAGGATGCCGTGAGGCCGAGCAACCTTAAGAATTTGAAAGCCGGGAGACTCTGGGCATGTTGAAATTTGTTGACCATCTGGACAACGTGATGAGCCCTCACCTTGGGTGGCAAGCACTTCCCCAAGGATGTGTCCAACACAGCTCCAATGTACTGGAGCTGTTGGGAAGGAACAAGTTACTTACCTGTAACTGTTGTTCTCCAGCATGGGTCTGGCATGGATTCACATGCTCATGAATATTCCCTGTCGTCAGGTTGGGAATCCTCGGTAAAGAAAAATCAGTATCAGTTTCGTTTCTGATCTGTCTTTCGTAGTATTAACCAATCACTGATCTCTGCGTCATACTGACCACAGCCAATGACTGCCATCTCCCTAAGCCCCGCCTCTGGCAGCCATCTTCAGATTTGGTAGCACGTGAAGTGGCAGTATGACCAAGTGAAGCGCCGCAGAGGGGTAGGCGGGAGGGTTCGCATGTGAATCCATGCCAGACCCATGCTGGACTTCTCCTTCCTGCAAGATCTCTAGGGCTTCCGCCCTCTTGTCGTCTGGTAGGAAGTCCAGCAGGGGGGCCAGTTGGTACCACAACTCCCTGTCGTAGCGGGCTACGAATGCCAAGGCGTTGGCAGCTTTAATCGTCGTCGCTGCTGATGAGATGACTCTGCGTCCCATCGTGTCCAATTTCTTTCCCTTGCCGTCCGGCGGTGAGGTTGACGTAGAGGCCGCGCCCCCCCCCGCTTTCTTCCTGGCCGCCGCGGAGACGACCGAGTCCGGGGTCGGCTGTGCCCGAAGGCACAAGGGGGCCGCGTCCGGGACCCGGTACTTCTTCTCGTACCGATCCCTTCTAGCCGGCGTTGTGGATGGGTTCTTGAGGAGGGAGAGGCCCTCATCCCAAATATCGTCTAGTAGAGGAACAGCGAGGACCGTCCTCCTCTTGGTCTCGCGCCGTTGATAAAGGAAACCTCCCTTCTTCTTCTCTTCCGGGCAGAGCTGGAAAAGCTCGGATGCCCTGGCGATCAAGGAGTGAAACGATCCAATCTCGTCGGGCGGGGAAGCCCGGGTGGGAGGTGACGACGGGAGATCCTCGTCATAAACCTCGTCGTCTGTACCCGTCGTGGCCGTGTCAGTCCCCGTATCATCCCCACTTGTCGTGGACGGGGAGGAGGGCTGAGCAGGGCGCAATGGCTGAAAAGAAGGTGGAGGATGAATCCTTCTTCTCTTAGGAGGAGGGCTCCCTAAGGGCCTGGCTCCGGGTCCCCCGTCGGGAGCGGTTCCTCCGTTGGTGGTAACGGCAGTCTCGTCCTTATCTCCGAGCATAAGGACTGTATAGCCAACAAAATGGCCGCCGAGTTGTCTTGCGGCACTGGTTGAGGGGGTTACGACGGGCGATCAGGAGCC
The DNA here is from genome assembly GCF_040938575.1 of Ambystoma mexicanum. NCBI lineage: Eukaryota > Metazoa > Chordata > Amphibia > Caudata > Ambystomatidae > Ambystoma > Ambystoma mexicanum. The sequence goes on along the minus strand of NC_090935.1, from coordinate 662,344,082 downwards.
CCGTCGGCACCCTCGACGGCCTCGTCGTCTCCCACGTCGGGGTCCGTCCCGACAGGATGGTCTTCTTCCACGCCAGAGCTGTGGCCTAAGACTTCGATCAGCTCCTCCTCAGAGGTTGAGGCCGAATCCACGACGACCTCCTGCCCCCCCTTTTTCTTCTCCGTCGAAGGTTTCACAGGGGTCCTGTCGATGGGCATGAAAGAGGACTCCCTCCGTGGTGGCAGGGCGATTCTGGGCCCCGAGGTCGCCACCATTGGTGTAGCCTCCACAGGCTGAGCCAGGGCCGCCGCGACTGTCTCGATAGAGGCCTTGGCCGGATGGATCAAGGCTTTCACCACCTTAGGTGCGCTCACCGCCTTCTCCTTGGGGGGAGGGTCACCACCTCGCTCCCCCTCCGATGGGGCCTTCGGGCACGACCGGGGTCTCTCCAGGAGCTTCGCCGGGTGCTCGGCCTTCCTCTTACCCGAGCCAGAGCGTTGGCTCGTGGTTGATGGCGCAGGGGACGATGCGCCCTGCCTGGCGCCCGTAGAGCCCGACCGTTCGGCGCTCCCGGTGCCAGCGGACTCACGGTGCTTGGCCTTCTGTTGGACCCCCGTCGCCGGGGCTCCCTCAAAGGTCTTAGAAGACCGCTCTGACTTCTTTTTCTTCTTCTCGCCAGACGGGCTCTTTCCTTCCAGCCAGTTGGCGAGACGTTGATGGCGGTCCTTCATGGTCCGCTCCGACATATTGCCGCAAAACGCACAGTCCTTCTCCACGTGCGTCTTGTCCTCATGCAGGCAGTAAAGGCAAAGGGAGTGTTCGTCCTCCTTAAAGACATTCTGAAGCTGGCATCCAGGGCAGACCCTGAACAGCTTTCTGGGCGTCGAGCTTCCCTTTTCCTGGGCCATGCTCGAGAAGGGCCTGAGAAACTTCTGGAATCCTCCAAAAGCGTGGCTCGACGAAATCTTCACCCTTGAGGGGCGTAGAAGAATCCGACACGGGTACCCGTTGATCGGATAAAGAGACGGTGGAGCTTGAGGCTCTTTTGACCGAAAAAGAGAAATTTTCCTAAGAAAAAACGCGAAAAAAAGCACTAACGCTCGAGAGCAATAGCACGAGGATCCCAACACTTGAACATGCGGTAAAAATCTGAAGATGGCTGCCAGAGGCGGGGCTTAGGGAGATGGCAGTCATTGGCTGTGGTCAGTATGACGCAGAGATCAGTGATTGGTTACTACTACGAAAGACAGATCAGAAACAAAACTGATACTGATTATTCATGAGCATGTGAATCCATGCCAGACCCCATGCTGGAGAAGGTGTCATATGTGACTTCTTGAAATTGAGGGAGAAGCCCAGCTTGTGAAGGGAGTTGCAGGTTAGATTGAGATGATCCAAGGCTCGTTTGGGAGAATGCGCTTGGATCAGCCAGACGTCCAGGTAGGGGTAGACGTGAACCCCCCCCCTCTCCTGAGATACGCTGCCTCCACCACCATGAGCTTGGTGAAGACCCTCGGGCGGAGGTCAACCCGAATAGCAGGACCCAAAACTGAAAGTGTCAACTGCCAACCCCAAATCTCAGGTATTTTCTGTGCTTTGGATGGATCGGCACATGAAAATAACCATCCTGTAGGTCTAATGACACCAACCAATCCTGATGTCGAAGGGCCTGAAGGGCCTGAGAAAGAGTGACCATCTTGATCTTGTCCTTCATGAGGAACTTGTTCAAGCGACGCAAGTCCAAGATGGGTCTCAGTCCTCCGTCTCAAAAAATATGGGGAATATGGGGAATACCAGCCATTGTTCCTCTCTGTCACAGGCGCTAGTTCTATAGCGCCTTTCTTCAGCAGGGTCAATATTTCCTGCATAAGGAGAATCCGATCTAGGAAGGGTAGGCAGTAGCTGTGGGCTATTGTCTGAAGAAATGGCTCGCCACTCCTCGAGATGCTGAGACAGTCTGCCCCCAACTGGCGAACAATGAGACCTGGCCTCATAGCTGTTTTGGAGCGGCTGCAGCCGCGTCTGAAGGCAAAGAGGCAGCTGCTTGAGCGGCTTTGGCACCTCTTCCCCGTCCACCATACGGAACCTTACGGCAGCCCCTTTGACTGGCTGCTCCTCTTGCTCTACCAAAAGAGGAGTAGTAATGAAAGGAAGCCCGCTCCACTGCTGTCCCCTAGGACGAAAAGGTGGAGGTTGACGCACAGCTGTGCCCAAAGATTTAGCAGCTGCTTTGGAGGTCTGCAACCTCTCAAGGCTCTCGTCGGCCTTACTGCCAAACAAATGAGAACCATCAAAGGGCATGTTGAGAAGACAGGCCTGCACATCCGGTGCAAACCCCATCTTCCGCAACCAAGCAAACCTGCGTATCACGGTGCTCGCAGCCATGGACCGGCTGACACTATCAGCCGTGTCCTACCCAGACTGAAGGGATTCACACATGGCATTCTGGCCATCCAGCACAATAGCAAGAAACCCATCCCTTTCTTCCCCTTCAGGAATATGCTCAGCTGCCAGAGAGACACAATTCCACAGAGTGTGCACAGGCAGAGTTGGCCGAGTTAAGTGCCATACTCCCAGGCAAAAATACCTTGCGTGCCCATCCATCAAAGCGCTTGTCGTCCCTATCTGGAGGGATGGTGGGGTACGCAACCTGCCTCGAGGTGGCCGTGGCCGTCTGAACCACCAAACTCGCACGAGTGGGGTGTTTGGATAGGTAGCTGGGGTCGCTACTGGATGGGTGGTATTTATTAGTCAACTTGTTGACTGCCGGAAGAGACTCCAGGGTGTTCCAAGTAGCAGCCACCCCTTTCTGTAACGCCATGTGAAAAGGCAACACTGGGTCAGTGGATGGACCCTGATCTAAAATGTCAGTCAGGTCATCCTGATCGAATACAACTGGAGGGCCGGACCACCCCAGGTACTCCGTAACTCTCGACATCAACCTCCTATAGGAGGATTCAGCATGAACCCCAGGATCTGGCCTGTCAAACTCCATTTCAGGAGATGTGTCCAGGCCACTGGCATCATGTAAGACACAGATCCTCCATCTGACTGTCCTCAGAAAAGACCATGTCAGGAACTTCAGGAGTTTCACCAAGTATATCAAAAGGCTCCAACTCCCAACTCCACACCAGACCTCTCCTCATCCTCATATATGTTCTGTAGAGAATGAAAGAACTCCTTCCTAGGCACATGAGCAGATCTGGAGTCAAGAATAGGACTCACAGTCTTAGTCTTGGAGGATCGACAGCCCTAGGGGCCTCCACTGGCAAATTCTGGCCTGTAGGACATGATGGCGTCGATGGCGCCGACGGCTTTGACGTCAACAAGGGCGCCGAAGGGTCTGAGAGCCTGACCGAGGGCAAGGCCCCGACAGCCACACTCAATGGACACGGTGCCGATGGTGTCGACGCCTTCCTCAACACCTTCCCAGGACGAAGACCGCAACCTTGATCCGGCACGTCGCTGGCGATCTACCCGAGCCTTGTTCGAACGAGACCTCGACGGTTCCCGAGGATTATCGCGCTGACTGCCCGGGCCCAAAGGTGCGCGAGCGTCAGACCGAGACCATTCCCTGCTGGCTTCAACCGAAGGCGCGCACGGACCATTGCCCTGAGATTGAAAAATATCCAGCATTTTCTCCCTGAATCCCTCCCACTCCTCCGAAGTAGAGGATTTAGTCGGGGAAGCCACTTTCCTTGTGGAGCCATCATCAGACGAGGACGGGGAAGGCGACTAGTGACGCCGCATCTGGGAGTGCCTTGACGAGAAGGACGAGTGGCGAGAGTCACTCTGGGACTGATTTCCCCTGGACTCCCTCCGACGGGGAGTAACCCTTGAGTTGTCGGTGGAAAGACCAGTCATTTTTATGAATTTACAGGGTTTGGATACCCAAACTACCTGCAACTTCCCCTTACACTCCCGCAAGGCCTTGGCAGTCAACGACTGGCACTTAGAGCAGTCGTCCGTGTCGTGGTTCTCGCTCAGACACCACAAGAGGATACGGTGCGGGCCTGTGATGGACATCTTGGACTTACAGTCCAGGCACTTTTTGAAGCCAGACAGCAGGGTCGGCGGGGTAGAAGAAGAAGACATTATCGAAGTAGATAACACGAGGCGCGCCGAGTTCTCAAAGCAAACATGTTTGCAGAAAAAACAGAACTGAGGCTATGAGCGCCGTACGTGCTACTTAGAACATCCGATGACGTCACCCTCGACGGAGGCCTTCGAGGGACATCGATTAGATGCCATCGACGCGGAACGCAATCTGCAGAAAAATTTCCGAAGCAGCACAGCTGTGGAGATTACATGGCAAAGATGAGGAATACATTGGAGGACACAATCCATTCGAAATCCTTGTTTACCTCTAGAACAGGGACTAGTTATATTGCTCCTTTCTGTAGTAAGTTTTCGACTTCCACCTGTAGTATGAGTTGGTGGTCTTGCAACATCCTCTTGCATCTTGGCGGATGGTAACGGGGTCGTTGAAGGAACTCTATAGAATAATTGTTGGCTACTGTTGTTAACACCCACTGATCTGAAGTTATATCCTCCCATGGGTGGATGAATGATGTAGGGTGAATGATGTAATTTGACCTCCTACTCGAGATGCATGGGAGGGAACCCTGATGGGTAAGTCATTTCTTGGTGGGGGTCGGGGAGCCTATAGTGGCTGTAACCCGGGATGAGTAACAGGGAGAAGAACCTGAGGAGAACCCTGATTGAGTGGATCTGGAGAATGTTTGGGAGCAAAAGGAACGGCAGGTGTTGAATACTCCAGGTTCAATGTATGGTTTTTATTGGAGATCTAGCTCAAGGTCTTTTACAGCTTTCCCAAACAAGAATGATTCTTCAACTGGTTTATTCATAAGAGTGGCTTGAGTTTAGTAACCCCCTTTGAACATCATTGTAACTTACCAAAAAGGTGGTGATGTTAGCAATGCGTGTTGAGTAAGTGCCAGAAGTAGTCACTATTGTTCCCAGATTGCAACATTTTTGGCATTCTTTATCTGGGGGTGTCTCTGCATTAGATAAGGGAACCCCAGCATGCTTTATAGTAGTTCTAACTTCTAGAGAGTCGGGTGTAACATGGCCCAACCGTAAAGAGTGTCAGAATGTGCAGGTTTAAACATCTTTTCTATTTGAGGGTTAACTGCCCTTGCAAGGGATGGTGTAAGTAGGGAAGGTGCAATTCTCTTCTTTTTTTTTTTAAATATGTTTATTTTAAACCAAGGCAGGGTGACAACAGTACAATGTAAACAAGGCATGTAAGGCAAACCCATAGCTCCCCTTCAATTCCCCAACTGCCTCCCCCCATGGCTCTTGGTCTGGGGACACTTCCCGCTAGTTTGCATTTTCTGTGCCTGCTTCGGCTATGTTCCCCTTTCAGGGAGCGTCTTGGTCTCTCAAGGCCCACCGGATATTGGTAGGCTTGTGGGTTAATGCGGGAAATTTCTGGTCATACTCCAGCACTGAGGCCCAAATGTTCTGAAAGCGATAGATGAATGCAGCCCTTTCCGCTTTTACCTTCTGCGCGATCAGTATGTCCCATATTTTCCCCCACCATTGGGATATATGGGGGCCATCCGGGGCTTTCCAGAAGCGGGCGATCACTATTTTCCCAGCCAAAAGGCATTGAGGCAGCAGTTTAGCACTGTTTCCAGAACGTGGATAGATTCTGAGAACCAGGGCCCCTAAGAGGACGGGCTCAGGCTCCAAGGGGAGAGCTGTCTGGGTGATCTGTTCAATGGTAGCTAAACATAGTTTCCAGAATTGTTGGATCTTTGGGCATGTCCACCACATGTGGAGAAAGGAGCCTGGTCGGCCGCACCCTCTCCAGCAAGTGTGGTTGAAGGACTGTTTCATGTGATGGAGCCTGAGGGGAGAGTAGTACCAGCACAGCAGAATTTTGTACGCACATTCCCTGTTGGTGACGCAGGCGGATAATGTATGTGTTCGGGTCCAAGTATCTACCCAGACCTGGTCCTCAACTGGGCGTCCCAAGTCAGCCTCCCACTGGGCCATACATTGGGTTTTTGAAGCCAGAAAGTCCCCTTAGAAAACATTGGTAAAAGATGGAAATCCTGCCCAGGGCTGGGAGGTCCTTGAGAGTAAGTTCGAGGGGGGTGAGAGGGCGCGTGGCTGCCTGGAGATTTTGGGGCTGGGAGCACCAGTGACATAGCTGAATGTACGTGAATCTGTCTCTTTCTTGGAGTCGAAACCTCTCCTTACATTGTTCAAAGGTGCGAGGTAGGTCCTCCTCATACAGCTGATCTAAGGTTTCAATGCCTCCCGCTATCCAGTTTTGGAAGTTTCGGGGGTTTGCCCCGGGCGAGAAAGTCGGGTTGTGAAAGATTGGGGATAGGGGACTCAGTCCCCTCGGGATTCCCTTATGTTTCAGCGCCCAATCCCAGGAGTTCACAGTGTTCTCAGTCGCCAGCAATTGTCCTTCCCATCGTTCTCTGAGAGAGGGCGGGATGTGTGGAAGAAACCGCAGGGGGCGCAGGAACCGTGATTGTTCTTATTCCACCCATCTAGGTTGGTCAGTGGTTATTTGCCATGCGCGAATGTGCGCTAGTTGCGCAACCACTCGGTAGGACTGCAGGTCGGGGACCCCCAGTCCGCCCAATCTTGCATCCCCTAGCATTGACTTTTGGGGGATCCTCGCTTTCTTACCCCTCCAGATGAACCAAAGTATTTTCCTCTGCAAGTCACGAAGGACGGGTGCTGGGATTGCAACCGGGAGGGAAGAGCAGGAGTAGAGGAATCTTGGGAGTAAGTTCATTTTACAGGCCGTTATGCGTCCCATCAGTGAGATTTCTTGGGTCACCCAGCGCTTTAAGTCACCTTCTAATTCCTTGAAGACCCGGGGAAAGTTGACCTGAAATGTGTCCTTCGTGTTTGCGGGTACATGGACCCCTAAAAAGGAAATGGCCCGCCCCTTCCATGCAATTGGACACATAAGGACCAGTGCTTCCCGTTCCTCCGGGGAGAGACCCACTCCGAGGGCAACCGATTTGTTGAAGTTGATGGAGAAGCCGGTGACCTCCCCATAGCTGGTTATTTCAGACAGGGCGTGTGTTAGTGAGGAGCAGGCCTCCGAGATTGTGAGCAACACGTCATCTGCGTATAAGGCGATTTTGTGCTGAAATAGACCGACCTGGGGGCCCTTAATGTGGCTATTCAGTCTGATCTTCTGGGCGAAGGGTTCCATGACATGTGCGATTAGCAATGGAGATAGCGGGCAGCCCTGTCTGGTTCCGCAAGTCAGGGGGGATCGGGGCAGAGAGTTAGCCATTGATCCTGAGGAATGTTTTTGGTGATTTATAATTAGCCAGGACCATTGCTTGGAACGCCGGGCCAAACCCAAAGGCCTCCAGGGTAAGGCTCATGAAGGACCAGTCCACCCTATCAAAAGCTTTGGTGGCGTCTAGGGCCATCAACACCAGCCCCTTGGAGCTTCGGGGACTAGGTCCACCAGGTTCTGCGAATGTTATCACCTGCTGATCTGTTCAAAATAAAGCCTGCCTGGTCGGGGTGAATTATGTCAGGTAGTATGCGTGGTAGGCGGTTAGTGAGAATTTTGGAGTATAGGTTGGTGTCAATGTTCAGCAGGGTCTCTCAGGTCTTTCCCTGGTTTGGGTAGAAGGATGGTGGTGGATTCTTGCATTGAAGGGGTCACTGTCCTCATCTCCCTGAAAGAGTTGAAGAGGGTCACCAAGGGGGGAACCAGCTGAGGTTTGAAAATTTTGTAGAACCTCGCGGAGAATCCGTCAGGGCCCGGGGCCGGGGATTTAAGAGACTTAATGGCTTCCTCAACCTCCTCACCTGTGGTGAGAGCCTCCAGGCTCTCCTTAGTCAAATTGTGTAGTCGGGGGAAGGCCGCTTCCCGCAGGTATTCTTTTTGTTTAGTCTGGTCCCGCGGTGCTGCCGTCATTACCTGGGCCAAGTGGTCCGCTGCTAGCTGTTGCTTTTTCAGTTCTGCATATTGTATCACACCCTGGGGGTCTCACAGTCCGATGATAGTGCTACTACGTTTTGCTTTAGACAGTTTAGCCACGAGCAGCTTGTTCGCCTTGTTGTTCTTCACATAATAGAATTGTCTGGCTTTAACCATGAGCTGTGCGGTGTGTTCGGTATAGTGGGCTTGCAGCTTCTTTCTGGCGATCCGGATAGACCAGCCTTTTTCCTTGTGGGTTTCCTCCGCTGCTTTGAGTTCTTTCTCCAGAACCAAGCAAGCCTGTCGCCTGTTCAGATGAAATGCCACTCCCTGTGCAATTAATTCTCCCCTGATTACCGCTTTCAGGGCATCCCAAGTGTTTGCAGGGGAGGTGTCTTCGACTGGGTTTTCTCTGAGGAAGTTTTTAATCGCTGTTGCAATCTTGTCCTTTAGCGGCATTTCATTAAGAATTGGATCGTATAGTGTCCATCTGCGCTGAGAATTGGGCTTGGGTACATGTGCTCGGATCGCCATGATTACTGGGGCATGGTCAGACAGGACTTGCGGACCGATAGATACATCATTGTTGTAGGCAAGCAGCTGAGATAATGTCAGGAGGAGGTCAATCCCTGAGAAGGTTTGGTGAACATAGGAGTAGAAGGAGTAGTCCTTTTTCGGAAGGGTGGAGTACCCGCCATGAGTCCACTACATCCAGAGATCTGAGCAGGCGTAGGAGGCTGAGCGCCTGAGTGAAGTCTCCGGGGATGGGGGGTGTGAGATCGGTCTTTCGTAGGCTCTGGTACTCCATTGAAGTCTCCCTCAATTATGTCTTGGCATTCTATAAAGAGGGAGCGGGAGGAGTCCAGTGAGTCATAGAAGGCTGCCTGTCCAGAGTTGGGGAAATATACTGACGCAAAAGTGTACAGGTCTCCCAGCAATAGGCATTTGACTGCCACAAATCGTCCTTCCGGGCATGTTTTTGTTTCCAGGACCTGGGGGCGTTGGCCCTGCCTGAAGAGGATTGCTGTACCTGCAATTCTCTTCTTAACAGAATTTAACAAGGGAAAAGATTGGCCAACAGCTTTCTTTTCAGATATCTCCCACAAAATTAGTGTCTGGAACTGACTCCTGAGTTTGAATCTGGAAGTGTTCAGCCACTCTTAAGTATGCTGTTAAAAGGGGGGGCGTGGCTAAATGGCCACGTAGAGGACGTGCATCTCGGAGCTCCTGCGATCCGAAAATGATCCATGGCCTTAATACATGAAGAGGTCGAAATATGCGAGATAGAATGGCAACTGTGTGCGTCTGAATGGCAAACGCACTGAGCGCTGATAAGCCCGAGTGGAAACTCGCAGCAGAGACGGAGTCCGGGACTGAAGAAGATTGGGCGAGATGGCGAGCTGGCGCAACAAAATGGCACCTGCCCCAGAACAAAGGAGATACCAAGCTGCATAGTGCCAGATTCACCAACGAGGCACCGCTCGGCATGCAAGCTGCTCCGGAGTAAACGGATGGCAGCCGCATGAAAGGGGAAGCTGCAGCAATCCAGTATCGCGCAGTGACAAGCGGCGTGCCGGCAGGCGTACCCTCCATGGGAGACGGAGGATACATTGTGTCGGCGAGCAACAGCTGAGAGAACAGTGCGCGGCTGAAGGCTGAAGGGAGACGCGTGACACCAGAGCTCCGGAGCGGCCCCCGTGAGATGACGTGATCCTGTGTCCACCATGGGATCACTGGCGGGAGCACAGCGGGGCTGAGGGGACGGACAGGCCAGCATGGGAAGTGGGCAAACTGGGCGGAAAGCCAGCCGACGGGACTTGTAGAGCCCCCGGAGGCATCTGAGGAGAACAAAGGATTGAAGAGGTATCGGGCACTTTCCCCACGACACACGTGCACAAAACGAACAGAAGAGCAATATAGCTCACAAAAAGGAGGCATGGCGCAATAGCGGAGTGGAGAGGGTTCGGGACCCCCAAAGTGGGCGGTTAAAGTGGGGGGTGTCCAAGGGAAGAAGGGGAGAATTGAGCCTTGCCCCAGCCAGGGGAGGACACTGAGGAGGCTATTGGGAAGGAGGCGCAAGGCGCACTGCGTGAAAGGCAACCAGAGAGGCTGGCGTCACACTGGAGGCTCACAGAGGGGCATGGTCGCTGGAATGCTAATGCATTCCGAGGGTAGACATACCACAAGCTTGTCACAATATGTGATAATATAAGATCTGTGGCAGCTGGCAAAGCTGGTATAGAAGGCATTGGAACTTTGGGTGCCAGAGACCTGGCCCGAATTGCATGTGCCGGGAAAAAGGTGGTAGCACTGACTGACCATAGCCTGAGGACATCGGAAGCGCAAGTGGTGCAATGAAGGGGACAACCACACTAATGAGCATGAGATAATACCAGCGAGTGACAACGTTCCAGGGTGCCTGCAAACACGGATACTCTGGAGTTGCAGAGTGGATCAGACTGCTGGCCTGTGAGGTGGCACCGCTGCTGAGTAGTGGTGTCACGAGGACCACAGTGAAAAGTTGCCAGAAAGGCAAAACGGGTGAACTGCTGACAGGGGCCTTGGAAGAACGCTACTGAAATCATTGCTTAAAGGAGGGACACGGGAGGACACAGCCCACTCCAAGAATGATCTTGGCACCGCCTTGCAGTCAGCCCACTGGGGCCACCCGAAAACAGATTGGAATTGGTGAAGCCACAGCGACACAGGAAAGCTGATATAAGACATAGCGAGATTGCAGGATGTCGGTGAAAGGGTTGAAGGCCAGGAGTAAGCAACCCGCTATGGACGCCTTTGCAAAAGCGCAGCAGACCCCTTCATCCCCAGCACAAAAGACGGGGGAGGCATCGGGGGATGACCACCCTGGAGGAGAAAACCAACAAGTCCTAGCGGCCATAACAGACTTGAGTGCTAAGTGGGGCACGGCAATGGCGGAACTGTGGACAGCCTTAGAAAATAAAATAGATGCAGTGGGAATTGAAGTCACCTTGCTGCGGCAGGACGTTAGAGCGCTAGCAGAAAGAACTAGCGGATTGGAAAGCGCAGTAAAAACCAACACTGATGTAAGCACGACCAATGTGAAGGAGGTCCATGTGCTCAAACAGCAGGTTGCCAACCTTGAAAACAGGGTGGAGGAAGCAGAAGGACGGGCGAGACGGAACAACATCCTGGTGGTTGGCCTGCCAGAAGGAGAAGAAGGCCAGGACCCCATAGATTACGTGGACAACATGATCCTGCAAGAAGTGGCCTTACCCTGCTGAGCCGTGAGTACGGGTTGTACCAGAAAGGGCTAGATGCGGGGGTGCCTGAGATCCAGGGATGGAGCTGGGCAACAGTTGGGGAGGGTGAAGTTGGGGAAGGGAAGGGAGGAGGGTGGGAGGGGGGAGAGGGTGTTTGGGGTGTTCGTAGTTAAGGGGAGTTTGAAGTGGGAAACGAGCCTATATAGATTAAGATGGAAGTAGGATCTGAACTGCACCGGTGTGAGGGGGAGGGGGATTCTAATGGGTCATGGGGGACCTTAAAATAACTACGTGGAATGTCAGGGGACTTAATAGTTATCTAAAAAGGAACAAGGTCATGTTGTACTTGCGCAGACAAAAGATAGATATTGCACTGTTGCAGGAGACACACCTGACAAGGGAAAAGATGGAAACAGTGGTGAAGAAATGGAAAGGGGTTGTGGTGGGCTCGACATACTCCGCCTATGCCAGAGGAGTACTCATCTGGATGGCGCTGCACGTCCCGTTCCAACAGTTGCAGGAAGTGGCGGAAAAGGATGGGAGGATGGTCATATTGAGGGGATTAGTGGAGAATAAAGAGATAAGCATTGTGAATACATACGCCCCCAACCAAAACACGGCAGCATATTTTAGAACTCTGTGCCATAACGTCAGCATATGCATGGGTGGGGCGGTGATCTGGGGAGGGGATTTTAACTGTGTATTAGATCCCAGGGTACACATATCGGATGGGAAGATTGATAGACCTGCCCCAGCGGCTAAAGCGCTGCAGACTATACTGGACGACTTTGGTTTAACGGATGTGTGGAGAACAAGACACCCCCAAGATAGACAATACTCGCACTACTCTGCCCCGCAGCAATTGCATACGAGGCTGGACTATGTCTTTGCTACGTCGGACGTGGTGATGGAGTGTACTCAAGCAGAATATAAAGCGAGGGTCCTTTCGGACCACTCACCCCTGGCTATTGGGTGGCAATACTGCCCCCCGAGGGCAAGGATTCCGATATGGCGCCTTCGGGCAGAGGCACTGAAGGATCCCGTCTTCAGGGAAGATATAAGGAAGGAGATTATAAATTACTTTGAGACAAATACGGGTAGCGTTGATTCGGCTAGCACGTTATGGGAAGCCTTCAAGGTGGTGATGAGAGGGGTAGCCATAGCAAAATCGAAAGGCCTACAAAGTGGGATTTTGGCTGACATACACAAAACAGAAAGGGAACTGGAAAAGGCATTGAAGGAGGGAGGTGCAGACATGGAACCGATGCTGAAACTGCAGCAGAAATGTGCGGAGCAATGGGAAAGATTATGTAACCTCAACTATAAAAAATACATAGAGAGAGGGGATAAAACAGGAAGGCTTCTGGCGTGGCTTTTTAAGAGCGAAACTCCCAGACCCACGATTAGAACGATAGCGAGAGAAGATGGTAGTGTAGCTGACACCCAGGAAGGAGTTAATCAGGAGTTTGCAGAATATTATAAGTTACTATATGGGGATGAGGGGGGTAGTAGTCTTTGGGAGATCACAGAAACACTGGAGGACATAGGACTGCCTAGGATAAGTGTGGAGGAAAGGGAGGAGCTGGATGCACTGATTACCTTGGAGGAGTTGGAGGAAGTGGTAAGGCAGCTGCCTACCAGTAAGACCCCAGGGTCAGCGGGTTCCCGAGTGAATTTTATAAAGTATATAAGGAGGAAGTGCTCCCCCCAATGCGAGAAATGTTAAATGAAGCATTTGAGGTGGGACGGCTGCCGGAATCACTCAGAGAGGCGATCATAATACCACTTCCCAAAGCCAACAAGCTTGGGCATAGTTGTGGCTCCTATAGACCACTGTCAATGTTGAAACAGGACAGCAAGATATTGATGGCTGTCCTGGCGAATAGACTGTGCAGAGTTATTGGCAAACTTATACACCCCGACCAAACGGGTTATGTCCCGAATAGAAATATAACTCACAATCATAGACGACTCCATCGGGTGGTTGAGTGGGGGAGCGAGAATGAGGGCGAAATGGCAATTGTGTCTTTAGACGCGTTTAAGGCCTTTGATTCGGTCAAGTGGCCATGGCTGCTTGCCGCCTTAGCGAGCTACGGAATGGGGCCTGGATACATAAGGTGGGCAAAGATGCTATATAGTGAACCGTTAGCCAGGGTCAGAAAAGGATCGGTGATATCTGAAAGATGGCAACTAAGTAGAAGCACCAGACAAGGGTGCCCATGGTCCCCAATGCTCTATATACTAGCCTTGGAGCCCTTAGTGATATACCTTAGGCAACAATATGACAGTATAGGTATCGAGGTGGGGGGAGAACGACACCTGATTTCCTTGTATGCCGATGACTTGCTGCTGTACCTGAAGTATCCGGAGGATAATCTCCAGTACATACTAGAAGTGATGGATAAATATGCGGGGCTGTCTGGCATAGCGGTGAATCCCCAAAAATCTAGTATCTTCCCGCTGGGTAATTATAAGGGAATCCCTATGGGGAGGTTACCGGTGCTATAAATACCATGGCCGGTTAGCACATTTAGGTATCTTGGGATAGATGTGTACCACACGGTGGAAGAGGAGCATAGACACAATCCCGACAGAGCCATTGAGAGAATTGAGAAGTGCATGGAATTCTGGGAGAAGTTGCCCCTAGCAATGATGGGACGAGGGGCGATGCTTAAGATGGTGGTCCTGCCCAGGCTCCTGCACTATTTCGGAAATGTTCCATATCTGATTCACCAAACTGAATAGCATGTGTAGGGATTTCCTTTGGCATGGTACCCGGAACAGAGTGGCATTATGGAAGCGGTAGAACTTTTACGAAAAAGGGGGAATAAAACTGCCCAATTATGAGGTTTATTATGTAGCGAGCCAACTGCAATATATAGCTAAATGGCTCTCAGATGAACTGACGCCCGAATCTAGGTTGTTTGGACACGATTGTGCCCCATTTTATCTGAAAGAATTGATCTCGCTGCCCAAGACAGAAATGGTAGGGCGACCCAAGATGATGAAGCTCGGGTGGGAGATGTGGCGCAGAGTGTGCCAGATGATGGAAAACCCATTCCCATGCTCCCTGCAGGTACCACTAGTCGCACTGGCGGGAGGAGATAAGCAGCTGAGGATGATACTTAGGAACCACTGGGAGGTGGTTGGGGTGGTGACAACGGCATCAGTCTAGAGTTTAGGCTCAGCAACATGTGTTTCCTTTGTCTAGGAGCCCTGCGCTGGATGCGAGTGCCTAAGTACAGCGGTCCTCGAACGCGATGGTTCGGAAGATTTCGACAAAAGTTTCTACTAAACTGTAGTTGCTGTATGAGCCTTCTTCGATGATCTCATAAAAGGTTGGCCTGCGGTTGTGTACTTATGTGTATGCACTTGTGTGTCCCTGTCGCCAGAAGACTTCTCCGTAGCAGAGCTTTCGGCTTGCCTGGTGGGGGTGGGGTCTTTGGCATCCAAATTGGAGCCATAGCTGCGGAGGTCTTCCTCGTCCAAGGCAGCAGCGCAGATGGGTGAATGGGATTCAGCCTCGATGGCGTAAGCCGCCCACCACTTGGTGCGCGTCTCCTTTAGTGTTTTAGGCTGAAAGAGTTTGCAGGACGTGCAACGCTGTTCCAAGTGATCTCAGGGAAGACAATTACCACCACTCAATGAGTGTCTTTCCAGGGGAATTTATTATTACAAGAAGGACCGAATTTAAAGGGTGACCTTTCCATTTTTCAGAGTAAACTTAACAGCAGCCAGACAAATATAAGTAGAAAAGAAAGTGAGAAGAGGCACTTTCCAAGAAATTAATAGAATGTCGAAACCCCCACTACCCCCACTATAAGGGCTGAAGCCCAGTGAAGGCTGCAGCCAGCCGTTGAGAAGTGAAGAAGTCACAGAGGTTTTCAGATGGTAGTCAACGGCTTGTTTGTCGGAACGAGCATTAAAGTAGCATCAGTCGAAAGACACAAGAAGATAACAATTATCATGTTTTAAATAGCAAATATTAATGTAGCAAAACTATAAACTCTGCATGAAGCAACCAAAAAAAAACAATCCGAGGGACCTTAACGCGTGAAGGATCATGGGTAGAGTTCACACTAGGGATAGTATTACAAACACGCCCAGTCGATGTCCCTTTTTTTTTAACAGCGAAAACAAGATACAATACTCTGCAAGTACCAATAGATGTCTGCCTATGCACAACATGTGATTCTAAGCAGATCCACAAGCCCCCAAATTTATAATATAGTAATATATCAAACATTGATGGCTGGTTTTAATAAAAGTACTTAACACAGTTTAAGACACAATTTTGAGAGGTCTATTCTCTACAAATCCCCCTTGATTCTAAAATGTATTGCAGACATTCCCAAAAAATATCGCTGGCTGGTATGGTAACACATGTACATCCTCATACTAAACAGAGGTACTGTAAAATGTGTTTACATGTATGCTGTAACAATTCACTTACTTCTAGAGCTGTGGTCTCAGTCAATGCACTTTTGTTAAAGGACATATTTTCCTGGAACATACACTGCTGTTTCACGTCAAGCAATGCCAGAATTTCTAACCATTGCTGGTTTAAAACTGAAAGCCAATAGGAAAGATAGCATGTGAGTATTGGTTTTGACACATTTTGGAATTATGCGAAGTAGCTCACTATTCAATAATAAATAAAATTGTATTTGTAGGATTGCCACTGCAGCAGGGAGGCGGGTGGGATGGCACACCTATAGGAGTGAGCTGATGTAAATGCTCTAAGTATTAAAGCTTTAATATACACAATGTACTAATGTCTGGTATAATTTTACCAATCTACCATACCTCCTTCAGTTCATGAATTTATTACAAGAAAAAAACATGTGTATGGATTTAGAAAAGAAACATTTATCATCATGATTTAAAATGTTCAAACATATAAACAATTCACAGTTCCGTACATGGTAAAACATGTATATATATTTGTGTACTTCCAGCAACTATTTGAATGCTTAAACATCTACATTCCTTAAAGGAGAAAATGTACTAACATGTGCGGGTCCGTGCACGGACGAGCAGATGTGCTCCCATATCCTGTTCAGATATGACCCCTGGCAGCCCTCCCCAAGACATGGGTAAAATGAACAAGCATTTGGATACTCCGGATACACATATACATAAAATTGGTAAACCCTTCAAGGATTTCATTCTTCAAGGAGCCACCCATATAAGTCACAACATTCATAAAGATGCTGGTGTAAAGATAAGTAATAAGCATACTAGGCCCACTAAACACCCTAGCAGTGGGGAAACGTAAATCAGAGGGGGTGGGGGGGAGAGACCCTGCTGATAGATTTCTCACTAGTACTTTTGAACACACATTCATTAGTTAAACACACGCTTGACGGCCATGATTATATCATGGAACATAAGGTGGACATTATCTGTCTTACCGCAACCTGGCTCACAGAGGCCCATGGCCCCACCATATAGCAGGTGACACCACCAGGCTATGCCTTCTTCTGTAAACATTGCAAGCGAACTATGGGTGGTGGGGTCGCTATTATATGCAAAGAAATCTTGGTTTTTATGAAGTCAAAATTGAATGTGTGGGAAGTGACATTATACAGGCCCTCCTGGGAAAAATTGCAACCCTCCAAACTAAAATCAATGACAAAAAAATGTGTTTGCAGGACAGCCTGTACCACAAAACACCCCAGGTTATCACTAAAGCCAACATCGAACCTGTGAAGCCATTCAGCTTCGCTCCCATCTCCATCACCGAAGTTGAACATATTATCAAAAACCTCAAACCTTCCAATTGTCAAGGCGACTCTTGCCCCGCCCCCCATCATCAAAGAGGCTGCTGCGCACAACCTAGCGCCTTTTATCACCACACTCAAACTCTTTATTCGGCTCTGGGTGTTTGATTTAGTAAATCACCAAATCCTATGCCGCCACCTCAAAACCGCAGCCCACTTCTCGGACAAAGCAACAGCCTGGATTACTTCCTTCCTCGCTAATAGGTCTATGAGGGTTTTTTCCCCTACCGCTACCGCTGAGCCCTCACCAGTCACTTGTGGAGTCCCCCAAGGATCTTGCGTGTCCCCGACACTCTACAATGTGTTTACAAAACCCCTTTTCGACATTTTGGATTATCTGGGTGTCACTTATACTAACTACGCCGATGACACCCAGATACTCATCACCATCACAGGCGACTACAAAGCCGGCTCGCTAGCCATCAAAGCCATTTACCAAGTCATCCAAGCCTGCATGGCCCAGCATGAACTCTGCTTGAATGATGAAAAGACTGAGCTTCTTATCCTTGGATCCCACCAAAGACTCAGCAAACTAGACGTACTGTTTAAATCTTTCACCATTGACGGTAACACTATTAAAGTGGCTAAAGATACTAAAACGCTCAGCATTTACATCGACTCCACTCTCTCATTAGCTAGGCAAACCAATGCAGTATCATCAGCTGCCTCATACACGTGCAAGCTCATCACAGCTTGCCGTCCTTTCCTATCACCAGCCAACTAAACTACACTAGCCAGGACTTTGGTTCTCTCCAAAATTGATTATTGTAATGCCCTCTACCTGGGCACCAACCAAGGTAACATCAAAAAGTTACAAATCATCCTAAATAATGCCATTAGAGCAGCTCTCAACTTACCGAGGAACCTCCATATTTCTGACACCAGTAGGAGCCTTCGCTGGCTCTCAGTCTCCCAAAGAATCACTCTGAAAGCACTTGCGCTTACTCACAAAAGGCTCGCCAACCAAACCCCTAGCTACCTAGCTAGTAGATTTACACCACACACCTCTGCGAGAAGACTCAGAAGTGCTCAAACCAGCTGCCTCGCTATCCCGCGTTTCAACCTCCAGAGATCTAGTGGTCGAAGTTTCCCCGTCCTAGCCTCAAAATTATGGAACGCGCTACCCAATCCGCTCAGAGCTGAACCTACCTTCCCGGCCGTCAAGCGCAAAGTTAAAATCTGGCTGGCTACCCAAGACTTGCCATGATTGTGCTCCTGGCCTTGAGTCACAAATGTTGCTAACAACCCTCCTGATATCTCCATTACTGTAATTTGTACATATACTATAGCTGTTTTCTACACTTTGTTTAATTTGTAATTTTTTTAATTTGTACTATTTGTATATTTTCTCATGTTGCAATGTTTATATTTACTGTACTTCTTGTATAATTTGCATTTCATGTTTATTGTCCCTAATCCCATGATTGTGCTCACTTCATCCGCCTGTATACATCTCTGTAACTAAGTGATGCGCCCGTATGCCTTGTGGCCTGGCGCGCTATACAAATAAAATAAATCCAAAATACAAACTTATTTCCAACTTTAACCACTGTACCAATCTGGTACTTTTATATCGGCCGCCTGGTGAATTAGATAGTTTCAATGACGACATAACCAACATTGTTTCCCCTATGCTAACAGCTAACTCGGCTTTAGTTATTCCGGGACATTTCAACAGTTGGAAAAATGATAAACATGACAAAAAAGCACTTGACCTAGAAATGAAGTTGAAGACCCATCATATTACGATTTACAACACCGAACCCACATATAATAAGGGTCACATTCTTGAATGGATTGGGAGTGGGAACCTCTTCATTGAGAATATTAGTACCACTCCATGTATTTGGTCTAATCATTTGTTTGTTTCATGCTTATTGAAGCGCCCAGGTAAAGTAGGTAGGATACATGAACCTGCGCACTTAGTTAATACCCAAATTTATAAGGGCATAACTGCCCCTTTTCTGACCACTTACATACAAAAATTGATGACGCTAACAGATGACTCTGATGGACCAGAGACTCTTATTAACAGTTATAATAAGGAAATCATAGACATGCTAGATCAACATTTCCCACTTAAGGATAAATCAGTTACAGATTTACCTAAATCGACACAAATGGTTCTCTACAGTCTTAGCGGAACTTCGAACTAATAAAAGGCAGGCGGAACGTAAGTGGCGTAAAGATAATTCTGAAAAGAAACTGCTGGCGTGGAGAATGTTAGAGAGGACGTATAAAAACACTATTATTGAAGCTAACAAGGCATTTTATAATGACCAGATTAATTCAGCCGGGAACCAGACAAAATAACTTTCGCCTTTTTAGAACATTGGAAAAACCTGTTGTTTCCATTCCACCCATTAAACCCACCAGTGATGACTGGAATAAAGTGCAGAAAGCCCTTGCGGATAAACTGTGGAAAGCGCAACATAAAATAAGTGAGGAACTCTTAACATCGCCTCCAAAAATTACCCCCTCCCATAATCAGAGCACTACTAAGGAAGTTAGCACAAATTCCTGCCTGGATTTGTCTAATTCAGTATCTGAAATCCATCCCCAGCAAGATCAAGGTATTGGTTTTAGGTTCAAAGAACTGAATATCGCAGAGATGCATGACATACATCAAACCATGCATCCTACCAACTGTCCTGGAGAACTGCTCCCATCCAAAATCATACTGGAACATAAAGAACTATTGGTTCCTTTCCTGTGTAGATATGTGAACTCCTCTTTCCAAACGGGTTTTATCCCCCAATCTATTAAGAACGTAGCAGTGACCCCACTATTAAAAAAAGCAGGATTGGACCCTTTAGACGCCGCCAATCTCAAACCTATTACTAACACTTTATTTTTACTTAAACTCATTGATAAAGTGGCCACGGTGCAGCTCCAATTCCATGTCTATACTGCTGGCATTCTACACGAAAAACAGTCTGGTTTTAGGAGCATCCATGGCACAGAGAGTGCTCTTCTTGACCTCCAGACACACATGCTCTCAAAACTGGAATATGGCAAGTCGGGTCTGCTGATGTTATTAGATCTATCAGCAGCCTTTGACTTGCTAGACCATAAAATTCTGCTCGACCGTATGGCTATTGTTGGAGGACTCTCGAAAGAGGGAATTACATGGCTCAAATCCTTCTTGGAGGGCTGCCTCTAGCAAGTTTATTGGAGTGACAATGCTTCTGAGGTAGAAACCATCGCATGTGGAGTGCCACAGGGGTCCTGCCTCTCCCCCTTGTTATTTAACATTTACATCTTACCATTGTGTAATGATTTGAAATTAATGGATATTTTCTTCTGCAACTATGCAGATGATTTCTAACTGGTCCTGGAAGTCACTGGGGACTACGAAAAGGATCAGTTGTTGTTGGATACAACCTACTTGACCATCAAAGGATAGATGTCAACCAATTGGTTGTGTTTGAACACAGCGAAGACAGAGCTTATGTTGCTTGGCCCAAGACTCACAAGTGTCGGTCCTAGTCAGAAGTACTCCAATTTTATCATTGATGGCAGTCAAATAAAGGTTGTGCCTAAAGTTAAGACTCTATGCAATTACATGGAAGAAAGTTTAGACTGCAATGCCCATGTAGCTGCCATCACAAAAAACACGAACTATCACCTCAAGGTGCTTCAACAGGTTGCGCCTTTGATTTCGATAGAAAATCGAACCAAACTGGTGAGGGCAGGGATTCTCCCGGGTGTGTATTACTGTTGGGAGGTGAAAACAGGTCAGATGTTCAAGAGCTGCAAAAAATTCAGAACTCCGCTACACGCATAATCTTTCAGATGAAACGGTCTGAACCAACTACTGCAGCAAGGAAAAGACTACACTGGTTACCAGTGGCAGATCGTATACAATTTAAGCTGTTAATGATTTGCCATAAATGTATTTTTGGGAATGCTCCAGTGTAGCTGAAAGCTTGAGTAAGCATATATCATCCCCAAAGAAACTTGAGATCTGCCGAGAGCTTCTTCTTGAATCAGCACCAGGTTAAAAGTGCCAGGGGCCTTGGTCGGGCCTTTCACATTCAGGGGACTAGAGCCTGTAAAGCTTTGCCACTATTTGTAAGAAAACCGAAAATCATATTAAATTAAGAAAGCAGCTAAAAACAGTGCTTTTCAACCAGTAGGATTGATTCTTTTAGTAGCTTGAGCCTCATACTCCTGTCTCTCGGCGCCTGGATGTCTACGGGCTTTGGTGCGATACAAACAAACTAACATAACATAACAACATAACATTTCCAGATCACAACTTTGTTGTACTTTCTATGGTTTTGAAACACCGCCAAATAGTAAGGGATTCCTTTATTTTTATTCTTTTAATACTTTTCTATAGGGCCTCATAGGCCCAGGTAGTCACTTCAGCATAATTGTAAAATTAAACAATCCGATAATAGAGATTGCATAACCCAATAAATGCAAAATGACAACGTTTATAACTCAAACAAATCTACAGCCAGAATGAAAACAGTTTTAAAAGAAATAAATCCAAAATAAATATAAACCAGCAGACAATAAATATAGGCCTAAACAATAACATAGATCCCACTGCCAAACTACAGTGGTGCACAAACATGCCTAAAGACCTTTGCTGAAGAGTACAGACAAAAAGGGATGTTTCCAGATATGAGCCAAATCTAAGAGTTCTAAGTATGCATAGCCATGCCAGTAAAGCAACGCTGATGCATTTTTTTTAAACCTGCGAGTTTCCAATCTCAGCACCCTGGTGCTCTAGCTTCTGGGCCAGGTAACGTGGCATGCCAGTGCAAATGGCTTTGTGGGCAAAGCAAGCCATCTGGATTAACAACCTGTTGTTTTGAAGAGGCCAATGCGGATCGCAGAAGATTGGGTTATCGTCTAGTTCCACTCGGAAGCCAAACTATATCATGGAGGGCTCCTTTTAAAAGGAAGCAAAGAAGAACTGTGATAGCCACAAAGTACCAAATTACCTGAACACTGTACGCAAGTCTGCCACCAGAATTATATACCACATTTTACAGAGCAATCATAGTTGAAAAATAAGCTGATTTGTCAATAGCTTGCATGTGACTTTTTTAAAGTGACGTTGGCGTACAGTGATTTCGCACAGCCAAGAGCACACCTGTCCAGAGCGGGCAAACACCTGTAAGCAGGTTTTAATCGGTTGTTGCAAGATAAAGTTCCATATTCGAGGTTAGGGAAAGGGAATAGAAGGACTCTTGAGGGCCATCCACCATGTGATATCAATCATGGAGGTGGTACACGGCATATCCCCCATGGCCTCGATTACCAGCTTCTAAATAAGGAGCTAATAGTACACCCCAGGAAGAAGTACAGCATTCACCAAAGGACTCTCAGTTTTGTGCGAACATAGATTGAGACTGCTGCCTTTGAGTACGAAACCGGGAATAACAGAAGTACTGGCGGCCCATGAAATGCACCATGAACCGCTGCTTACACTGAACACACTGACACAGTTTAGTTTAGTTAAATTTATTATTTGTATAGCGCAACCTAACCCTAGGATATCTGGGCGCTTAGAACATTTGTTGCAGTTGCAGTACAGAAGATGAATTGTGATGACCAGGTTACCAAATGGTCGGCGTTACAATTACAGTAGATGAAGGATGCAATTACAGTAGATGAAAGATGCAAGAATGAAAGACCAGGTTACAAAGTGGTCGGAGTTGATGAGGCTAGCAGTGTGGATGCCAGACACGCTTGAGAGGGAAATACGCTGGATATGAAGAGACCTTTGACAGAATTGGGTGTTTGCAATGACTGGGTGGCCTGATTTCAAGACTATGATCCAGAGTTTAGATCCTCTACCTGCGAAGCCGCAAGTCACTCATTACCTCTTTCGAATCCATTAGCTACCCCAGTGCTCTGGCGGGGCTGATCACTGCAAACCAATAATAACACTTACCTAACAAGCACATCAACCCATTAACCAGTGACTTCAGGCATACAAAGGGGTATAAAGTAGGTGTGAGACGTTGGAGACAGTATGCAGAGCTGAGTGAAGAAGAGCAGGAGGTTGGAAAAAGGAGATGCAAACAAAAAGAAAAAGGCATGTTACGAGGGATAGATCACGATGAAGGGAGGCAGACAAATCAGGACAAAAGGAGGAGAAAAGAAGGAGCGAGGAGGAGAGCTAGAAGAGGGATGGAAAAAGCACCATCAGTTAGTGGAAGGAAAAGGAGGTGGTGAAAGATGAGGTTCCTATGGGTTATCCGACAATGGCTAAGCAAGAAGTGACAGCAACTAAAAGGGAAACCAAGAGGAGGAAGGCAGAGCCAGTGGGGCCCAAGTATGAGAGGGACCCACATACCAGATATCATGACCTGACGTTCTTTGTGACTCCTGCAAGGTGGTAGACCTTCCTCCTCAACCCACCACACAGACTAAAAAACAGGCCTATGGAGAGGATGCAGGTGGAAGTGCTAGAAGGTGGCCCAGGAGACCCCGAGTAGCTGTGAGGAAAAGGGACACTAGGCAAGTATCAAATGGGGATGAACAGCATCATGCGAATGGAAACAATAGGAACTAAATAAAAGAGCAAAAATAGTCGAACGAGACTGAACGATGAGACAATCATACCTCAAACCACAGTTAAAAGGAAATAGTCAGGCTGGCCACCAGGGGGTGCACGGATGAGCAACCTTCCCGTGTGAGCTCTCCCCTCATAGGTCCGTAATGTGAGTTGAGCCCCCACATTACGCCCCCCCCCCTGGATTTATAGCGGTGGAGCAGACGTTGGAAGACCCCCCACCAACCCACAGAAAACCTGACTAAAATCGGACACGTATACCAGGAGAAACCTGCAGCCGAAGTCTCCCGCCCATGAGGACAAAGAAAGCCCAAGGAGTGCAGGACCTACACAGCTCTTCACTGAGAGGCCGCGGATGAACTCCCGCTGCCAGAGAGCCCCTGAGTGAGTTTGCGGCATCCCGCCCCCCCTACATGCCCCCTGGGGATATTCTGCTGCGGCCCGAAAAGCGACACACCTGAGGGGCGGGGGACCTGGCGGCGTCGGCCTGGTGAGCCCCCCCGGAGGAGCCCTCCCCTCGAGCTCCGCCGAGGTCCCCGAGGCGTCGCCCCATCATACGGGCTCTGTCCCCGGCCTCTGGCCGTGTCGTGCCCACGGCGGTCCTCCATCCGGGGCAGCGCAGCGCGGGCGCTCTAACCCCTGTGGATGTGCCCTGGGTGCCTGTCTGCGCCGGGCGCGGCTGCGGCTGCCTGCCGGAGCAGCAACGTGAATGTGGCCCCGAACGCCCAAGTCAAGGGCGCGCTACATACCCGCTCTCCTCCAACGAACGCACTCCGCAGGGGCACAAGAGTCCTGAACACCGTGAGTCCTGCATACATTTTGGAAAGCACCAGACTTGTGCACGGCACTCTCCCAAGGAAACCTACCACCCGGCACCGCTCCGGCAGCACAACGCACTGTACTGACCCTGCAAATTATAAATGAAGTGGACTGCCTCAGAAAAAAAGAGCAGTGCCCCAGGTCTGGGAGTGCCAAAAGGATCCCACTAGGAGGAAATAAGTACTGCTTGCTCCAATTCAGAGGCAATAAGGGGTGTTCCCCGAAAGACTATACTTCTGCACTGCGCAAGGCCACCCCGGCCCTCCCACAAGCATCCCGGAGCATTGCGGCTCACCCCAGCAACCAGATAGCCTCCATTGTCGATGGTAGCCCGGACCTCCGGTTACTTACAACAACTCATGAGCACCACAAACCAGTGAAAACCAAATCATAAATAGACTGTGCATGGGACTGCGATTCCGTATGCCCGCCCCCTGTGAGAAGCATCCTCAGACGAACCCCCCGGAAGATATGCCCTCCTGCTCTGTGGATCGCCTATTGCATCCCTCAGGTGCCTCTCCAGTCCCTTCACTAGCTGCACAACGATCTGAACGCTTGTATCTGCCCTGTTGCCACCGATCCACGCATGTTATGAAAAAGGAGACAAGGACGACACTCTATTGGCCACCAGACTTAGAGTACAAAGAGCAGAACGCAAGGTAAATGAAATAATTGAGGACTTCACGCCCTCTGCCCATACCTCCCGCACCATCCCAGAATGCCACAAAGAGGGTAAGGCACCCGATTTAGGGGCGTGTGCCTCCTCAAACCCAGGAACCATTCTATGAACGCAAAAAGTAGGCTTGCCAAATACGCCTACGCCCCATCCTCACAAGGGCCCTGAAAAGAAAGCAACAATGTTAACAGGTTCCACGGAAGCGGGGGCCGCCGCCACCAAAGGGGACATTGCTGCATTGCTATGTGAGATAAAGACCATGGGAGCCAGCCTAGGTGGTAAGATCGACAGGATCACCCAGAGAATGGACAATTTTGAAGAGAGATTAGGTGTCGAGAACAATCAGGCCTCGATTGATACCCTGGAAGCCCAAATGGACACGAGGATACGTAACAAATCGAAAAAAGAAAGGAGGAGATACGCCTGAAAATGGACGATTTGGAAAACAGAGAAAGAAGGAATAACCTCTGATTTTCCGGAATTCCGGAGTCCGAGGGAGAAACCGAAGACTCACTCAAAACCACGATACATAACATCATAAACATTTTAATGGCAGATGAAGAGATAGACGAGGCCAAAACTGAGCGTATCCACAGGGCAGGTGGGCCACTCGGTGGCCCGCATTCAGTCCTCGCAAGATTCCACCGATAGCAGGACAGAAACAGGATCCTGGCGAAGGCCAGATCCAGAGGCTCGCTCACAATGGGGGGTGCCCAAATTACTATCTTCCAGGACCTATCGTCGCTCACGCTGGCGCTGAGGCGCCTCTGCAATGCCTTGACGAAATGGCTCAAGGAGCAGGGCACGAGACATGGGAATAGTTTCTTACCTGTAACTCCATTTCTCCAGCATTTGTATCTTTTGATGAGAGGAATGCAGGACGCCATACCGCCCAGAATCGACACATATTTTCTCACTGATCGTCTGGTATTGATTCTCAGCCGACCTGCCAATCGATTGAGTTTGGTGATTCTGTCGAGGGATGGCTTCACTAACCCTGACCGAGTCTCGAATTGCGTGCCCAGGAATACCAAGCTTCTCGACTGCGTCAACGAAGATTTCTCGAAGTTTTCCGCAAACCCCAGCTGTTGTAAGAGTTGCATGGTAGCCTGCAAACTTGTGTGAGTCGACATAGGGGATGACACCCTCACCAACCAGTCAACCCCCTTGCCTTCTCAGCCAGGCCGCCACCGGGGCCAAACATTTCGTGAACGTTCTGGGAGAGGTTTTTAGCCCAAAAGGAAGTACTGTGAACTGGTAGCGAGTCCGTCCTACCACAAACCTTAGGAACTTTCTGTGTCGCCAACACATTGGAATGTGGAAGTACGCGTCCTGCAGGTCCAGAGACACCAGAAAGTCCCCTTCCTGAACTGACCGGATCACTTCCTGGAGCATGAATTTTAGGCTTTTCAATGTCTGGTTGAGATCGCGCAGGTCTAGAATGGGACGCCACTTTCTGTTTATTTTTTTCACCACAAAGTATCGGGAATAAACCCCTTGACCCTTCTGTGACGACGGAACCAATTCTATAGCACCTTTTTATAGCATAAGTGCTACTTCCTGCTGCAACACGTTCAGATGGGGTTGAGCTACAAACGCCGGTGGAATGTGCGGAGGGTTGCTTTTGAATTGCAGGGAATGTCCGTATCTTACTGTGTCCAACACCCACTGATCCGTTGTTATTTGCTCCCATTCATCGATGTAGCACGATACTCTGCCTCCCAGAACATTCCGATGCCCATAATTGCTGGTCCTTGGCCTGCTTATCCTTCGTCGACGAGTAACCTGTTCTCTTCCTGGAGGTCTGGTAGTCCCGGCGTCGTTTTGCCACTTGAGAATCCCGTCTGTATCCCTGGGAGGGGTACGCCAGCCTACTGAAGGATCTGTCTCTCGATGCCGAGAATCTGGAGTTTCCCGATGCTCCCCTAAAGGGACGAAAAGATCTGAAACTCCGACCACTTTGGAGGGCACCCAAGGAACGCGCCGTGTCAGAGTCCTCCTTCATACCCTTCAGGGCCTCGTCCACCTTCTCGCCGAACAGAAGGTCTCCCTCAAAGGGCATATCCAGCACCTTGTATTGCACCTCTGGTCTAAAGTTGGTGTATTTAACCCATGCTTGTCTCCGTAGAACCACCCCGTTGTTCACTTGTTTAAACCCTGATTCTGCGAGGTCCACAGCGATGTTAATAGCATGATTGGAAGCCTCTTCACCTTCCCGGACGAGTAACATCGCCGCCTTCCGATGTTCTTCTGGAAGATGCTTTAGCATAAGTGCCAGTCGGTGTCACATCTCTCTGTCATATCTGGCTACTATAGCCAGAGAGTTGGCCGCTTTCACTGTGGTTGCTCCTACCGACAGCACTTTTTTGCCAAAGGCATCCTGTCTTCTGGCCTCATTTTCCGGGGGGGGTCGTGCACTTGTGCTGGGCCCTCGCCTTTCTCGCCGCCGCCGCCGACACCACCGAGTCAGGGGTTGATTGGGAGGACAGACACTTGGGGGTAGCTTCTGGGGCCTTACATTTTTTCTCCAGGCGACCTTTTATTGCCGGTTCCGAGAAAGGGTGACACATGGTCTGTAACCCCTCCTGCCACACATGATACAGGATGGGTACCGAAAACACTGGCCTTCTTCTCTTTCCCATGTGGTCGAACAGGAAAGCAGTCCTTTTTCTCCTCTTCCTGGGCCAACCCGAATTCTGTACACGCTTTGGCCATTATGGCGTGAAATGACCCAATGTCGTCCGAGGGAGACGGCTGAGCTGGGCTTCTCGGGGTTTCTAATTCTACCTCAGACTCCCAGGTTGGATCCTGGAGGGGGAAAGTGAGACATCCGATAAGGTTCTCCTGTCCGAGTCCGAATCTATCAGTTCTCCTTCCTCGTGGCGTGGAGCTGAGAGGTCTCCACCCGCTGGCACTGCCGTGGGGGTTGACGGAGGTGGCCGACGAGACGGGCCAGGTTCGTCGATGGCCGACCTGGCCGGAGTTGCTTGAGGTAGCCTCTCCTCCAGTGTCTTCAGCAACGTTTGTAACATGGATAACAACTCCAGCGACAAGAGAGACTGCATTGAGAAGAGGGGTAGGCCCCAGAATGCTCCCGGAGAGAGGCCTGGTAATCCCTCGTAACCCAAGGCCTGCAGGGCCAGCTACTATCACATCCTCATCTCCCGAGGACACCGACAAGGCCTCTTGCTGCAGTAGGGTCTCCGGCAAAACCGGGTCGAATACTTCTGGTCGCCAGGCCTCTTGCGGGATCTCCGTCCACGAGGCTAAAGCTGGCCCCGTCGTCGCCGTCGCCGTCTGCGGCCCAACAACAGTTGAGACCAATTGTGTCAGTGGTAGAGAAGTGGTCGACGACTGCCCTGCCGTTGACGACGGTGGTGGTCGTGTAGGTCCCTGAGGCGTTCCCGCCTTTTCTGAACTTGACCTACGCTTCTCCGCTTCTTGACTTGAGGTCGATCTATGATGATCGCCCGAGGAGGATTTCGACTTTTCTTTTCTGTCTTTCTTCGTTGAAGATGAGGATGACAAGGCTTTCTTCGACGAAGACTCCTTAGAATGGCTTCTCGATAATTCCTTCTCCGCCGGTCGAGATTTCTTCACCGGGGGTTCCGACCATGTCGAGTGGCGCGGGGCCCCTGAAGATTTTGACGCTGAGGCCACGCTGCGTGTGGAGCCTACCTCCGAAGGCGGGTATGGCCCCGCTCCATCGTTTAAACATGCCACTAGTCGTCGACTTCGATCTTTAAGAGTCTTCTGGGAGAAGCCCTTACAATATGTCGCACTTGTCTGCCGAATGATGAGGGTGTAGAGAATATATGCAAATCCATATGTCCGTCCCCCTCGTACACCTTCTTCAACCCGCACGTAGCGCACAGGCGGAACAGTGCTTTTCTTGACAACAGGACAAAACTCCAACAGCACAACCTAGACAAAATAGTAGACTACACGAGGTGCTCCCACTACTTTGGAGACGGTTGAAATCTGAAGGGAGCCGCGGGGGCGGGGCATTTATACCGCTACGTCCTAGTGGGGCGTGCGTGGGCAGCCCCAAAAGCGACGTAGATAGGACACAAAAGTGTCAGAAGTTTTCCTATGGGAAACGGCTTTATAAGTGTACCGAGGGTTCCCAGTCTGTCGACGGGAAATATTCTAAGCATGTGAATCCATGAAAGATCCAATGTTGGAGAAAGGTGGGTATACCCTTTCTCCCTCACATTTGAACATGGTAGCACAAAGATAGTCCTTCGGTCTGAGGAAGAGATCAAGGACTGCATTGCGGACATTCTTGGAACAACCCCAAGAGGAGGCAAAAGAGGCGAGACTGAACACGCTGGAATGCAATGGGAACTCCACGGCTTTAGAAGAAGAGTAAAGGATCAAGAAAATATAGACGCCCAAACAACACACCCGAAAATGGAAAATGAAGAAGAATCTCATGAACCTTGCGAACCAACGGATTGAAATCCACGATTGAAATGTTGGAAGAGAGTCATTCATTGGTACAGAGCATTATGGTCGCCGTCAGGACGGCAGCACCCGGCCGCAGAGCCCCCCCCCTGAATTAAGGGGTGAACGAGCTTCCGAAGAAAGGGCAGGAGAACGCACGTATCGTTACACCTTTATTTCCTTTTTACTGTTATTGTTGAAATATATGATGTTGAGGGTGAGGGTGGAGACGGGCTAGGGGGGCTCAATTGTATGTCACAACGGTATACTCGAATGGGACCGTGAGGCAACGGTCCCCACTGGTGGTACGATACTGGACTGAACATTTTCACCAAGTCCGAGCCGAACGCCGTCAAAGTGCTGAAAATGGCACATCTTCAGTTCTTGGGTTCACTTGAACGCCATCAACTCAGGAAGGGGGGGGGGAAGGGAGAAGAGAAACTTGGGAAAAGTAGTAGCACCATCTGAGCGAATCCGCAATAGCAACGACAGTGTGGGACTGAGCGATCGAACAATTGTCTGGCCGCTGGAAGTGAGCAATTCCCCAAAGACACCCAACAATGGCACCACCTGATGAACTCAAAGTGAGGGACTCGCTCAGAGTTGGGACCATCAATGTGAAAGGCTTGAACTCACCGACCAAAAGGTCACTGGTGTTCAG
Source organism: Ambystoma mexicanum (assembly GCF_040938575.1). Lineage (NCBI taxonomy): Eukaryota > Metazoa > Chordata > Amphibia > Caudata > Ambystomatidae > Ambystoma > Ambystoma mexicanum. The sequence goes on along the minus strand of NC_090935.1, from coordinate 662,314,002 downwards.
GGACTTTTGTAGATCCAAGCGGGGAGGCCTGGAGTTTTGGGGTTCGGGCCCACTCAGGAAAGGAGGTGTCGGAAACCTACTCAGGAAAGGAATCAAATTTGAAGTGGATAAGACATGGTCCGATGTGGGGGGTCGTACTCTCCTGATAACGGGAAAAATACCAAAAGTACAAGTAACTATTGCCACCATATACACACCCAACACTGGACAGACCACATTTCTTGAGAAAACAATCCCTAAAATAATGTTAGAAGCCACAGGGCATATCATCCTGGGAGGAGATTTCAACCAATGGGCTGACCCAGATAAAGACTGGAAACCGGGTAAACCCGAAACGAGAAACCAATATAAGGGAGGTCGCACCGAACTGGCTGAAATAATGGAACTGTATGACATGAAGGATGTGTGGAGAATTATGCACCCCAGCGAATGCGGATACACCTTCTATTCAAACCCCCACCACACATTTACGCGTACTGACTACATATATCTCACAAGCGACCTTGCAACCGCTACACACCATTCAGACATCATCCTGATAACCTGGTCAGACCACGACATGGTACTAATAGATATCAACTGGGCGGATCTACCTGTTATAGGAGGCAAGTGGCGGTGTAACGAGACCCTCTGGAAAGATCCGGTTTTCAAAACCGTCATGGAGACCGAAATTGATGAATATTTTAAAATGAATAGTGATGGGGAACTTTCCAAACAAATGATCTGGAAGGCTGTGAAGGCCACATGGAGAGGTGTTTTACGAAAGGGGTCCTCCAAGAAAAGGGAGCGGAAGATCATAGAACAAAGGCTACGGACTGAAATATGTCAATTAGAGGGTGAGATAAGGAAAGACCCTGAGGTAGACCCTGATAGAATGAAAACAGCCCAACAAAAAAGAGAAGAACTATGGTTGTTGGAACACGACCAAGTAGTACGCAAATTGCAGTTTCTAAAACAGAAATGTTATGAAAAAGGAGACAAGGACGACACTCTATTGGCCACCAGACTTAGAGTACAAAGAGCAGAACGCAAGGTAAATGAAATAATTGAGGACTTCACGCCCTCTGCCCATACCTCCCGCACCATCCCAGAATCCTTTGGCAATTTCTATGAGAAGCTATACACCTCTGAAATAACCCCTGCCAGTTAGATATAAACTCTTATCTATCTCCGATCACCATGCCCACAATAACGTATGCAGAAACCGAGCTCCTCGACTCCCCAATTATTGAACAGGAGATACAAGATGCAATTAAAAGGTTAACACTGGGAAAATCTCTGGGGGAGGATGGTTACACTGCTGGTTTCTATAAAACATTTGCTAAGCAATTAACACCTTTCCTAATGGAACTATTTAACGAAATAATAGAGACGGGTGCGGCACCAGACTCCTTCAAAAAAGCACTGATAACAGTGATCCCTAAGGATGGGAGAGACCCTAAATAATGTGGATCATACCGCCCTATTTCCCTCCTTAATCTTGATGCCAAAATCTACGCTAGGGTACTTGCTGCCAGACTGGAAACACTAACGCCCCATTTGATCCATCCGGACCAGGTCAGGTTTATACTGGGGAGACAAGGAGCTGACTCCATGCGCAAAACACTACACCTCATCCACGCGGCCCACAATCTCCCCTTCGACCCTGTCCTATTGTCAACAGATGCAGAGAAGGCCTTTGATAGAGTGGAGTGCTTCTAGGAGCAGTCCTGCAGAAGGTTGGATTAGGCCCAAGAACTCGAAAGGGAATACAAGCGATAAACACATCCCCCAAGGCATCGATATTTGTAAACGGAGAATACTCCAGATGGTTTGAACTGAAACGTGGGACTAGACAGGGGTGCCCCCTCTCTGCAATCCTATTTGCACTTTCGTTAGAACCCCTGTCACAAAAGATGAGAGCTGACCCTTTGATAGAGGGGATGCAGCTAGGGCCAACAGAAAACAAAGTAGCACTCTATGCAGATGACATTCTCCTCCACATAACTAACCCCTCAGAGTCCATCCCTCACGCCCTGAAACTAATGGAGGAATACGGCCAATTCTCTGGGTTTAAAGTAAATAGGACCAAGTCCATTTTGTTCCCCCTCCAGAGAACCGCAGAAGGGAATGATGCCAAGTTTCTCCCGTTAGGCCTTAAGCTGGAACATGCTGCTCTGCAATACCTGGGCATACGGATCACCAAAACCCTGAATTACCTATTTGAAGCCAATTTTCCTCCACTCCTCCAGCGATTCGCAGCCGATCTTAAAAAATGGAACAAACTCACGATCTCCTGGCTCGGCCGAATTAATGCAGTCAAGATGGTATGCCTTCCTCGTTTCCTGTACCCCTTTCCAAATGTTACCAGTTGAGGTACCAAAAGGGTTCTTTTTTGAAGCCAAAAAGATTATGCTAAGATTCATATGGCAGGGGAAGAAAGCAAGAATCCCATACAATACATTAACGCTCCCCAAGGACAAGGGAGGGGTCGGGCTCCCCGACCTGAGAACTTACTATAAAGCTGCTCAGCTGCGCATCCTAATCCCACATCTCAGAGATCACAAAAACCTCCAATGGATCCAAATGGACAATCACTATCTGTCCCCGGCCACGGTATCGGAATGGCTATGGACTCCACACAAAAGGGTACAACGGAGAATCAAAGGCCACCCCATTCTGAGCACCATATGGAATATATGGCGTACAGGCAAAGAAATGCGCAAAATCACCACCTGGCCGTCCCCGCTCAGTCACTTATGGTCGCCCGGCATACACAATCATATACCCAACGTGGGTAGGTTCCAAACATGGTATGAGGCGGGCATGGAGAGAGTGGGACAGCTGCAGAAGAAAGACTCGTTTATCACTCTACCAGACCTGACTGAGGCGTTAGGTATAGGAACCCTATCCACATTCCAGTACATCCAACTGAAAGGGATCCTAACGAAGGCAGAATGGAAAGACAAACTGTACAGAGACCTTACCCCATTTGAGAAACTCTTAGACTCTAGATCCGAGATGAAAGGCCTCATATCTGCAATGTATCAAGAATTAATAGCGGCAGGAGATGGATCCACGGAACCCCTGAGATCAAGATGGGAAAAAGACATTGGGGAAGAAATATATACCGACCAATGGGAAACAATGTGTAGAGCGGCCTCCCAAACGTCTATATCCAGTCAATACAAACTTCATGCCATCACACTCCTACACAGATGGCAATACGATCCCCTTAGACTTTCCAAAATGTCCCAAATAATGAGTCCAATATTCTGGAGGAAATGCAGAGAAATAGCCAGTCACTGGCATATGTGGTGGGGCTGCCCACGCATTAAAGTATTCTGGAACAAGGTTCTGGGGTGGATTAAAGAAATAGAAGGTATTCAAAGAGACGCCGACCCCTACTTAATACTATTTGTTAGGCAGAAACCTGTGCAGTTCCCTCTGGGACCACTGCAAAAGATTTAGGACTACAGGCGTTTGGCAGTAAACCCACTTGGTAGCAGTCTGTACCACACAGATTCACTTGGTAGCTGTGGCTGAGCAGTCAGACTTCCCTCAAGAAGAGTTAGGCAGTATACAGAGTATTCACAATAGGTCAAGAGCACACAATAGAACAAGTAAACACTGACCAGGGCTTGGTGTAAAAGAGATATAATTATTTATTTAAAACCACATCTAGAAAAACACACAGGCACTAGTAGTAAGCAATTCAAAAACCCGGTCACTAAGAGATATACACTCCCTTAAAAGAATATCAGACAAGTCTTAAGTAAAGCCCCACTTATTTTCAGACAGCGGTGAACGCTTAACGTAGATGGCACTCTAATAGTTTGTTTTAAAAGGGAGAGAAAAGCAGAGAACAAGTTGAAACAGGTCCCAACACTTTTACAAGAACATAACAAGAGAGGAAGGCAAGGTAAAACCGTGAATTCAGAGTCAGTAGGCTGGATCCGCTTTAAGGGGATCGAAACGAAATGTGTCCAAGGTCACACGGTTGCAGTGCACAAAAAGTCTTGTAATGGTTCAAAAAGGAGTTGGACCAAGGAAAGGGACCAGTTAGAGGGTCAAGGCAGCCAGCCCAGTCCAGAAGGTTAAGGAGTTATTATTACCTTGTAGCAATCTTTAGAAAGGGAGGCCTGGCGGACACGGTACCTTAAAGTGGTGAGAACACTCCAGCGGGGGCAGTTGTTGGCAGCGGATGCAAGTCGGTGCCTCGTCCGGGGGAAGAGAGGATCTCGTCATGGAGGAAGACAGGTGTCCGTTGCACTGCCAGGGAAGAGACCAGTCGCTGAGTTTCTCAGGTACAAGGAGCGGTCCGTTGATTCGCGGTTCAGTGGTGAGTGGCTATCCGGCCGCCGGGGTGCTTGGCACGGGCAGTTCGACCACAAACCGGTCTCGGGTGCGAAGAAAAGAAGGTAAACTGGTTGTGCCCACCAGTCAGGGGAAGAAGCGTATCCAGCCGGGAGATCTTCTCTGTCGTCGGGAAGTGGTGAGTCGGTTCTGCAGGGCTCCACCGGTGGTGTCGTCGTGGTATGTCAGCTCAGCTTCTCCCTCGTTGGATTCTCAGGTCCTGTGGCGACATCTGAAGTTCCAGTCCCCAAAGCCCTGCTTTTATGCAGAAAACCCTCTTTCACTCAGCCAAGCTGTCACTCAAACATGGGTCGGCCGGCTCACCACTTGGGCCAATCACACAAGAGTGCGACTTGAGTTACCAAGGTAACTCAGTCCAGGGTGCCTAAACCTCCTCCCACACCCCCTGTGGTACCCAGACAGAGTGGCACCACTTTTGGAGGCTTCTGTGGAGAAGCCCGCCAAAAAGTGGAACAAAGGGCTCGACTTGGGTTGGAGTCACAGAAGAGAACACAAACGCCATTTTGGAATCGAGTCTTGGCAAAAAATACCAACCGGAGAATTAATATTAATTAAATAAACCGGCGGTATGTTCAAGGCTATGAGAATTAAATAATTAAAGTTGGTAGCCTCGAACAATGGGAAAATCCCATAGGAAAATATTTGCGGTCGTATATAAAAAGTAGTTTCCACTGCCACCAGCCAAAACTCGATCATGGGGGACGGAGACGTGCCCCCTCTACTAACAGACCCCGGGGCAATCGAATTGCCCCGACCAGTACGTCCACAATATGATGGTTTGTACTGGCTTCTGTTAATAATTTGGGACTAGTAAAGCCAATGGTGACTTTACATGCCCTGGGAGACAGTAGTCAGTCCCAGGGTATGGAGTCTATGGTGGGGTGTCACTATGACACCCCTGTGTTACTGCACGGAGGGTGCTGTGTAACACACATAGTAAAAACACATGAGACCCTATGGAGTAAAGGACCCCATAGCCCATAGAACACATAAGCAGTCAAAGGAACACCATAAATCATGTCCAAGAGTGGGAGAAAAAGAGTCTCACTCTTGGCAGGAGGAAAAAAACAAACTCCAGAAATCCAGCAAAGCTGCTGGGGGACTCACTAGGTTAGGAAATTCAGCCTAAAGAGAGAATTCTCCCTAACACTATTCAGCCTAGAAAAAGTTGAAGATGATTGGACCAGAGTGAAGGGTTTGACCCCCCCACTTATTACTGGCGGCCAGGCCCCTATTTGTGATCAAATGGAAATCCACAACGGTGCCTGGAAAGAATGAATGGATCACCTTAGCCACAAACATTTACCTAATGGAAAAAATAACCGCCTCTCTACACGGCAAGGCCGCCCAATGTGAAGCCCTCTGGATGGACTATAAAAATAAATATTTTGCAACAAACTCTGAGTCCCAATCGGAGGAGCGTGGCGGGTCCTGATGGAGAATGCAAAACTCGACTGAGAACACTGGAAGAGAACTCATAATAAGGTGGTCAAAGAGCGACCAGACAACAGAAATATGACTAATATGCTTTTGATGTTCCCACGTTTCTATAACATTCAATAGATGTGTGCTAAACCAAGGAAGGGAGGGGGCTGGGGGTGGGTAAGGTTTTCTAGTCAAGGTAAACACACCCTGAAATAAGCAATGAAACATATGTTGCGAATGTCTTTTGATACAATGTGTATCATCTTTGTCATCCAACCAAATCCTAGCAACTGTGTACCATACAATGTGTATTTTATCTTGTTTGCTTCTTTGTTAAAACTAATAAAATAAAAAAAAATAAAAAAGAAAATAGTCTAACTCCCCTTGCCACAAAGGAATGTCTGCAGACAACTGGAAGAAAAAACTATCATAAATTATGGTTTCGTAAGTCTCATGACTGACTGAATAAAGTATATTGGAAACCAAAGTAACAACGCGTTACCAATCCACTTACACCAAAATTATCAAAATCTCACACAACAGTACAGATCGCCAAATTCAGAAACCCATAACAGACGAAGTAAATAGAAACTAAGTAGCATGGCGTGTTCACGCCATTACAGTGACGCAGCAGCTTCATCACGCAGCGGAATGAATATGTAAAACCATCGTAGAATGTAGAAACAAACCCATGTGGTGAGAAATATCCATATATAAGTAGTACAGGTTAAATGCATAGAGAAGTACACACCGGGTGAACCATCTCCTTTTCAGTGGCATGGAAATAAAAATAAATATAAATACAAATAAATAGGAAATGTATATGAAAACTAAAACAATAATCAAAAATAACTCATGGTTTTAAGATTATCCAATTTAGACATCAATCATTACAAATGAAGTTAGTATACATAGAATTCGATGTGCATTAATGGGGTGTGCAGGTGACTGGTGAGTCCTAGCTTTTGAACATCATTACTATGCCTTTTGTTGGGCAATATCGTGTCAGGGTTAAGTTACCTCCCCTACACCCAAGTTGTTTTTACTGGTTTCATCAATTTCTACAATAGTGACATTAATTTTGGGTGTGCACTGTTTTTTTATTTAAATATGTAGTCCCCAAGACAACCAGTAATGAGACTATGGCCCTCATTACAAGTCAGGCGTTAAGGGTTTAATGGCGCCGTCGGCGCCGTTAACCCTTAACGCCTGATTCACACTTTAACGCCTGCTTTTTGCAGGCATTAAAGTCCACGGCGCTAAGCGACCTTGGTGCTAATTACGGCACCGTAATTTACGGTGCCGTAATTAGCGCCTTCCCCATCCCCATTATGCCCTATGGGGCAAAAATCGGAATGGGGAAGGGCCCATGGTGAATGGGGAATTACCGCCCCACTCACCTTGGAATGGGGCGGTAATTCCGCCATCCACCATGGCGGAATCCGGCATGGACCATGGTGCTAATAGCACCATGGTACACCGCCTGACTTGTAATGAGGGCCTATGTCTGTCTTTTTGAATTCTTATATTGGTACAATTGCACACATCACCTTACAGAGAAGTACAATCAGGATACTTTGTACACTAATATCTTTTTATATAATGGCGTATGGGTTACTTTTACAATGTGCCGATGACAAGCTGGGCATAGAGACCCGAACTAGGCCTCACTGATGACGCCAGTGAGCCAGAAACATGCCTGGGGATGCTTGTGGTCTTGTTCAGAAGGGATGTGACCTGGCAGCTCGGACTGGGCTGCCCCTTTGGGGTGGGACCAAGCCTGATTTGCATATGGTTTTTCCCATTTGGTAATGGCTTGGCAGGCTGAAGAACGATGGCCTGGGGGGTTGCCCAGAGCAATGCCAGAGGTTATGATTAATTCAAGACTTTCCAGTCATTACCTCTTGTTTTGCATAAGACAAGCTGGTGGCAGCAGTGATAGTTTTACAGTGTTTGTGATATTTTACTAGTGCACTTTGCATTTACTGCAAATGGCTACTAAACATGGCTAGCGCCCTCAGATGGCTGTGCCACAAGGTTTTCGCTTGTTCTTTGGCCATATTGTTCTATGGCCTTCTTCTCGCCTTTACAGGTCTGGAAATACCTTACATGGAAATCTCTTTTCTGGGGAGAGGAAGGGGCTAGGACTGTCTAGTCCCAAACCCCATCCCTGGTGCTAGAATGTCCGTTGCTGGGCTGATGTTGTGGCCAGTGGTTATCCAATCATGGATAGCTACTGAATGGTTGAATTGTGCAGATCCTTACCATTGGTGGTCTTGGGCATGCTCTCCGCCCAAATCTTGGATAAATGGCGGGCTTGTGCAGCTATTCAGCAGATCGTCATTGGAGTCAAGTCCACCACGAAGAAGAAAAAACAGCAGACGACCTGAAGACCTCTGCAGCCGACCAACATTGACTCCAGTGCTGTCCTGGTGAAGCCCTGGTCCTCTGCCTGATCTCAGGAAAAACTTCATTGGTGCTTCAACCCCATGCGCATTGGAAACAACCAGTCTTGATCCCTGCTTGAGGATCTGCACCTTTTTAGCCTTCAGAAGTGTCTCTGAAACAACCAGTGGACTGACCAGCTTTTTCCTGTGTTACTTTGCAACAGTCATCGCCGTTCCGAGTACTTCCTTGGAACTTGGGGAATTCTTCAGCTTATGGAACAAGACACCAGCTCTGGCATTTTCAGCCTTCTTGCATGAACTGAAGCTGTGCTGGGCCTGCTCCTGTGTACGTCCCCTGAAGATCCCATGTCGCAGCCTGATCGTGGTGACTCCCATTTCAACACTGAGTCTTTAATACTGTGAGGTATCCTAAGGTGGTCTGTGTCCTGGGGGGGGGAAGTCTTCATCTTTCCTCCTTTGGGTGTTCTACTGGAAGCTGTCTGGAAAAGATTCCTGTGCGCTGCGACCGTCCGAAAATAAATCCTGATACCGAAACTGACCACTGCACCTGCAACACTGGTCCTTCCTCGATGGGACCAAGCACAGAATACTGTATCCATAACAGATTCCAGAACACCAGGAGTGGTCTCTGGAAGAGTCAGGGGGTACGTTAAGCTACCTGTTTTTGTCCCCACCCCCATAGGGTTACATGGGTGTAATGTTCTGTCCCTAAATCACTCTTTCCTGACTATGATTGGCACAGGCTTGGTCAAGACTCCCTTCCTAGAACTATGAGAAGGATTGGGATTGAGTGATTCTACTTTACTGAACTTTAACTAACCTTTGGACTCTTATTAATCATAACCATTGCCACTGCCAATCTCTTTATAAACCTACCTAAAAGGCATCTACTTTGGAACTGGTGACATTTGGGCACAAGGCCCCGAGCCCTCTTAGTATTGAACTTTCCATGATTATCTTGAAGTGTTCTTTCTATTTCTAAAGCATTTGAGTGCTTACCTGTGTTGCACTGGTCATAGAATCAAATGCTACTCTATTCCAATTAATGGTGAATGTATACATTTGTTTTATAAGGTTTTGTGTCACAATATTGGACGAGAGGTTTCACTTGCTTATTGTGTAATCTAAAGCCTAATAAAGAATTACTAACCTGTCTAAATAAAGTTACTGGTGCTGCTCTGTGTGGATTCAATGTAGCCCTAGATTACTCTCACACCCTTCCTGAGATTAAGCCTTGCCTCTCTACTACCTTACCTTGATTGGGTTTGGCTATCCCTCATTGTCTTCCCTATTCATCATGATAGGGTGGCCAACCAAAGTCCTACTCCCAGGACTGATTTTGTAAATCATGCGTTAACAACATTATCATTTAGTACTATTTCCAGTGGAAACACTCCCAAACTTGTAATAAGGACCTAAGTGGGACTTGAATAAAAGATTTAAAGTGGACAGCGCACAATAATGTTTTACAATATACTGTTTATAGGACAACACACATAGTAAATTGTTAAGGTGCTCGCTAGGTAAAATAGGAGAATGCAGTTAATTAGCTATCAAAATTACACCATAGATTGATAACAGGGGAGAATACGTACACACAATAGAAGCATCAGGCATGACCAGCCCAGATGATGGGTGATAACTCATTTCTATGGCCATACAGTGGGCATGAGGAAGATGGAGGTGGAGAAAGGGGTGAGGGCTAGTGAGCAAAAGACACAATTGTGGATTATCATATCAAGGCAAAATAGTCAGAGCAGCCATAATGATGAGTGCCAGCATCTCATGTGAGGGGGAACAGCCTACACTGGGAGGTGGAATAGAAAGGGTTATACACTAGACTGCAATGGCTGTTTAGAGGAAGTGAAAAACCAAGATGGGGACATAGGTAGAGGGATGAATAAGTAAGGTAGCGTGGAGGAAAGAGGAAGAGGGAAGCAGGCAAGGGCGAAGGAGTGGTAATAAAGAAAATCCTATGAAAGTGTGAGATAATCCTGATGGTTGCTTTGCTGTAATGCTGTTAAATGGCAAGTTATTGGCAGTGATTGACCCCTGTCCAAAGATAAATTAATTTCTGGTGCAGCTTCCAGCTATGTCTTTAAGTCAATAAATCAAATCAGTATCCACCTCAAAAAGCAGACTAGATGTGTCCCAGAATGGCCAATTCAAGTTCTCCTTTGGGAAAAAGAGGTTGAAGAGATGCAGGTCCAGAAGGGTCATTAAATGACAAAGCAGCAGCATTAAAATGTCTAATTCCTGGTGGTGTGGCCAATGGCGACCAAGATGGCCACTTTCTAAAATTCTCTGGCCGCCCGGGTAGTGGTGTTCCCATGCTCTGTCTTACGCACGGGATGAGTGAGGATGGCCCCGTAGTAGGAGGATTGTAAGGCCCCCTGAAGCCTCTGGCCTATGGTCTAGAAATTGAGCGGACAGACATTGGGGAACTCTGTGGCTGCCACCCAGTGGGCCTCTTCATCCTTGGGGGAGCTCTGACTCTGAGGGGTGGTGCGGCGAGAAGAGGGGGGGGGGGTGCCTGAAGCCAGGGAGAAGTCTGAGCAGATCGGAGCACAGCAGGAGTGTGATTCCCTGCAGAGGCAGCTTGCCCCTTCCCATTCGCCGAGCTCAGACCTGTCCCCTGAGCAAGATTGGGTGGGGGGGGGGCACAAGAGCAACGTGGCATCTGTGCTGGCCTGCACCAGTAAAATGCCCCTGAAACCACTGCCCACCCCGAAGCAGCGAGAGGGCCCGTGAAGACAAGGAGGCAGCCGGCTCAGGCAGGCCAGAGGCGGAGGCATAACCAGAAAAACACTGGCCTGTATGGAGGGGTGCATGTATCTGGTGGCCTAAAGCGCAGGGGCTACTGGTGCACACAAACAAGCGGCAGTGAGGACCCTCCAGGCCAGGTACACTGGGGGTGAGTTGCGAGCCCAAGCGTGTGGAGGGGCCATCCCAGCAGGGTCTAGCTGTAGGGAGGCCCATCCAGTGATTGGAAGGCCCATGGGGACACATCAGCCTGCATTGCGGGTGGTTTTCAATTCTAGTCTCCAGCGGCAGCCCGAGCCAGGGCTCCTCCTCCATTGTTGGCTCTCAGGAGTTTGATAAGAGGGATTGTAGGAGCTGCTGGGATGCAGTAGGGAGAGGGGCACCCTTTATGTCTCCAAGCAAGACCCAGGGAAAGGGCAGGCCCATAACCTCCCTTCAGTGCCCAACAAGATCAGAGAGGGAAAGTAACACCACCTCGCCAGGCGCATCAAGAGCGGCATCTGGCATTGAGCCCCCCCACAAGAAAGGACCTGCTAGAATGAATGGCAGTAATGAAGGAGGATATCTCACTGACAATGAAGCAAGAGATTTCGGGGCAATGGAGGGCATACAGAAGTTCCTGTCTGACCTCTTCAGAAACCTAAACCAAATAAATACCAGAGTGGGTGACACTGAAGAGTCTGTACACTCTCTGCAGGAAGATGTTCTACACCTGCAGGGGCAGCTGCCTGGCAGGAGCTGCTTACCACCATTGAGAATCTGGAGAATAGACAAAGGAGAGAAAATCTTAGAATCAGAAGCATAAAAGAAAATACAGCAGGGGCTAACCTGAGGGCTTGGGTGCTCCGGTTTTTCGAGACTTTCCCAGAGATATCTGCCAAAGGCAGCACCCTGAGCCGAGTTCACAGCGGGGCCCTGATGCGAAGGGGAAGGGGACCCTGTTTGAAGAATATGAAATTCCCTTCTTACATTATCAGGGAGAAGATCCTCAGGGCTTTGAAACTGAATGGAGGGGTATGGCAACTAGAAGCTCCTCATCTATCAAGACCTTGCCGCTCTTACTGTCCAGAAACAGCTGGCATTTCGTCCCATAACGGGGAGGCTTCCACAAGAGCAGATTAAATATAGGTGGACTTTCCCATTTGGTCTACTGTTCTCCTGGGAGGGACGCAATGGAGCTGCACGACCCCGGAAGAAGCAGCTAAGATCCTGGGCATTGCGCAGCGCCAGTCCTGAGAGGACGACAGGGAGGGTCCCAGGAGGCTGGCGCATGGAAACAGGAAGAGAAGGCCGAGGGGGGATCCCGAGCGCCCCGGGGACTGAATGTGAACTGGGAGTTGTGGATGGGAGTTTCTTCCCGTTTTATGTGCTGAGCCTCTCGGGAGCGAATGAGGGCTGAGTTCAAGAGCAGGGGGTCATAGCAGAGGTGGGTTGGATGTCATGACTGGGGATGGCGTGGTATACTTGTCAGTGGGAGTATACCCTTTTTTTTCTATTTGGGGGTGGAGGGAATTAACATGTCCACTGTTACATGCCTACCCTTTTGATTTCAATGTTTCATTGCTATGTTGGTTCAAGCACAGGTTAGCATCATCATCTTATCTTCCCATTTAGGGTAAAGGTATAGTGCTCTGGACGTGGTGTTAGATGAGAAGCAGGGGGGATCTCGCTATGGCAAATGCTAGGTGTTCATTATTGAGGGATGGCCGGGCACAGCGGCAATGGGTGGAATGGAGGTAGTGTGCATGATTTCTATTATCAAAACGGTTCAAAGTCACAGGTAGGGGTAGACTTCTTGCTCTGTGAGCATACACTTTTTTTATACAAAGAAAGTCCAGTATTTCGAACGGTGTCACTAAACACTCTTACCCCATCAAAAGTGGAGTCAATTATCACAAACACTTTATTTAAATCTCATACATATCATAAAAACAATCATAAAAATGATCATAATACATAAAACATATATAATATTTTAAAACCACACAAGTAAGAACACCATAAGTGAATAATGTTGTAGTCATTTCTTTAGGATCATACACTCTGATTCCTATGCCGCACTACTAATGGCCTATTTCCTATTGGTGTAATGTAAACAATATTAACATATTATATATGTTTTATGTATTATGATCATTTTTATGATTGTTTTTATGAAATGTATGAGATTTAAATAAAGTGTTTGTGATAATTGACTCCACTTTTGATGGGGTAAGAGTGTTTAGTGACACCGTTCGAAATACTGGACTTTCTTTTTGTATAAAAAAAGGTAGTGTGCATGACCCATAATTTGAGGGGGCTCAACTCTCCGATAAAGAGGACAGTCCTCCTCCAGAGATTGAAGCAGCAACACACGGACACTACTTTTTTGTAAGAAACGCACTTGAAGAAAAAACAACACAAACAGGCTTAAATCGCGACTGTACCGCATCTGTTGTTTTCTCCTTGTGCAGCCAAAAGGAAAGGGTGTGTGTATTCCAGTGAGTGAAGGGGTTCACCTCCAGGTGGATAAGACCAGCTTTGACAGGATGGTACGATACCTATTCGTGGTGGGGCAGTTGGGTAGTATGCAGGTGACATTGGCAGCAGTAAATGGGCCAAACACGGCACAAAATCATTTTCTTCGCACCACACAGGGGAGCTGCTGGCATTCATGGAGGGGCACATAATACTGGGAGGGGACATAAACCTACCTATGGATCAAATTTGGGAAACATCCAAAGGCCAATGTTGGAGGGCTATAAGGCTGTCCAGGGAACTTCTTCAGCAGCTGGCAGACTCTAACTTGGTAGACACATGGCAGCAGGCACACCCCATGATTAGGGAACACACATACAAATTCTGTTCTCACTAGCACTGCATATATTCCAGGTTGTATTACTTCTGGGTGGGGGAACTTGTTACACGTATTGGAAAGATTGAGATAGGAAATGTAGATCTCTCTGATCATGCCCCAGTGCATATGTGTATAACCCTGCAGGGCATCAACCTCAGACCTAGACAGTGGAAGATTAACCCCTCCCTGCTGAAGGACTCTGGTGCGCGTGCAGAGGTGGGTGAGGACTTTGGGGACTTCTTCAGCAATATTCCAGAGGGGCAGGATGAGGAGAAGATTAGGAGGGAGGCGTTCAAGGCCTACATGCGAGGGCTACTGGTCCTAAGGCAGTGACAATTTAATAAGCTAAGGATGGAGCAGGTACTCTTGCTCAGCCAGGAGGTACAACCCAGAGAAAAGGAATACAGAGAGTCCGGTTCACGTAGAGCATTCAGAGCCCTAGAGACTGCAAGGATACAGGTTAATACTATGGAGGCGTCCAGGGCTGAATTCGCTCTGACCCGTACGAAGCAGACATACTTCAAAGAGGGTAACAAGGCAGGGAAAATTCTGGCCTGGAAGCTTAGGCAAAAGATTAGTTTGGGGGGCATATGTAGGAATACGTGGGGAGACAAAGGGGATATTCTGCACTCGGGCAGGGAGATTCTGGGGAAATTTGACAAGTACTATAGGACCCTTTACATGTCTGAGCACCCAGAGTACGAGAAGATAGAGGGGTTCCTGGATGGCTGCCCCTTGCCCAGCTCACAGTAGAGCAACAGGATCAGCTTGAGCTGGTGATCAAAAAGGAGGAGATTGTAAGGGCCATTTCATCCCTGAAGGTGGGCAAGGCACCAGGGCTGGATGGCTACACAGGCATCTTCTATAAACAGTTTGCCGACAGGCTGACTCTGCTACTCTGTGTCCTGTTCAACTCTGTTTTCCCTGGGTCGCTCCTCCAACACCATTTGAGAGGCCAAAATATGACTAATCCCAAAGGAGAGCAATGGAAGTGCACACAACAGTTTTCACCTCATATAGCCCTATTGCGGTCCTGAACACAGACAAAGATATATGCCAAGATATTGGCTTCTAGGCTTGATAAGGTTCTCCTGCACTTAGTGCAGTTAGATCAGGCCAGCTTTGTCAGGGGGTGACACGGCCGGACAATGTCAGAAAGATAATTAGATAATTGGTCTTACTGATGTAGCGCACAGGACTTGCCTCCGTGTGCTACTCATGGAGTTAGACTCTGAAAAGGTGTTTGACCAGGTGAAATGGCCCTTTCTCTGCAAGGTCATGTGTAGGGTCACCCTGAGTGACTACATAAAGGGGGCCCTCTCCATGTATTCGGCCTTCTCTCACCAGGGCTCACCTCAACCAGGGGAACCAGGCAGGGATGCCTCCTCTCCCCACCGTTGTTTGCATTGGAGGTGGAGCCACTGGCAGCTCGGATAAGAGCAAATGAGAACAGCCAGGGCAGCTGTACTGATGCAGCACTGATTGCCATATTCGCAGATTATTTTATCTTGTCAATGTCTGAGGCAGACACTAAATTCCCTTTCTCCTGCGTGTTCTTGAAGAACTCTGCATGACCTTGGGCTTCAAGGTGAACTTAGATAAGAGTAAAGAACTTAACACTAACTGTAGCAAAGAAACCATCGACCACCTGCAGCAAACTGCCCCCTTTCGCTGGGCCAAAGATTGTTAAAATACTTAGGAGTAAGGTTGACACCACATAACTCAGGACTGTATCAGGCCAATTATCCAGGGTTGCTTGCAGTGGCCAGGTCGGATTTACAATCCTGGGGATTGCGTGCAATCTCATGGTTTGTGCCCTCCACAGTTGAGTCAACCCAAACACAACCAAAGAATGGACCCAGGAGGAGGTGGCGGGGAAGCCTCTTAGATACATACCATGGCAACCAAGGGTGGGGAACCCCAGAGTGTGTACGAGTTCCCAACGAGTAAAACAACCATATGGGTCTGCGATGGGGCGATGGCAGGACAGGGCATCTCAACGTTTCCCTCCCCGGTGACCTCAATACACTTTAAGGCAGACTTCCAGTCGGCCTATGATGGGTTGGCCTTTCCTAGATGGTGTGCAGGGGGATGCAAGTTCTTAGCACATCTTTTTGGAAGAGGGCCGGATTCACTCTTTTGAATCATGTAAGCTTACTTTTGGTAAGGGGGAAAGGGAGAGATTCCAGTATTTGCAACTACGGGATTGGGCAATGCTGCCGCATAACAGGGTAGCCGCCACCAGATCACTTACCGACTTTGAAAAGATCACGTTCTACTCTGGTGAATCCAGGGGACAATATCCCGTCTGTATGCCTGATTAGGTGCCCAGCATAGTTCTTCTGCTCCATTGTATGTCCAACCATGGAGCAAGGATCTGGGGGAGGAGCTGCCGGAAGAGGCCTGGCAGGAGATATGGAGAGGCCTGTGCAAATCCACTCAGTGCGTACAGTTAGCAGAGAGGGGCTTTACGGTTTTGGGAAGGGACTACTTAATCCCACCCAGATTAAAGTATATGAAGCATGGGGAGGACAACAGACTATGTTGGACAGGGTGTGGAGTTGAAGGGACTTACACGCATATCTCGAGGCGCTGCCCCAAGCTTACACAGCACTCGACTGGGGTGCTGGCCACGTTCAATCAGATTGCAGGAGACGCACTTCCATTGGACCCAGTTGCATGTCTTCTGGGCTACCTGCGGGGGTGCACTTTGTCATTGTCTTAAACAAACAGGCGCATTTTGCAGACTATGTTCTTGGTGGCTAAAACCGCAATAGCTGCCTGTTGGAGAAAAGAGAGCCCTGCCACTATGGAGGACTGGTGGGCATGAATGTGGTCCCCACTGTTGACCAAGAAGGTGAACTCCTCGGGTGCAAGACATCTTCACAAAGTGGGGTGGCTTTTTGAGGTATGCTAGAACGCATAATAGAGACTGTACCTGCCGGCGAGATTCTGGTGTTTAGGCCTGTTGGAATGCACTTAGTGGCGCCTTTAGCCACATATCTGTTACGCTCACCTGGCTCCCATAGGGGCGTCGATCGGAACTGGACAGCTGTGGTCTTCACAAATGTGACGCCTAGTGCCGAGATGAAGGACTGGACCGGCCCACCTAGCTTCGTTTGCTTGGCCCATAGAAATATTCTTCTGATGGTTTGAAAAGATGAGCTCTCCATCCTGCATTGAGAGCAGGGGCGCGTAGATAACCAGTTGCTTCACTGGCTCGAAGGAATTGGTGAGTTACAGAACAATATTGACTCTGAGATTCCCAGCAAGACGCCGTAAGTATGTTGTTCGTAAGAGTTCAAATGTCTGACTTTCACTCTGTCCGATTCCTTGCAGGTTGCAGCTTGACCCTAGCGAAGAGTTCCTTGTGGCAGCCAGTAATATTCAGGTAAGGATTTGTATTATCCAACACAGTTCGATAAAATAATGTCAATATGTGACCTGTTGCTTTCTCCCTTACTCAGGCACTGAGAGAAAGTATGAAGTCTCGGGGAATAATGCCTCCGGCGGTAAAATCAGGTAAGTCTATTGTGGTGATGAGGTTTCCCTTGTTTGTCCCTTTATTTCACCGGGGCCGGGGTTCGGCGAGAATGCAGTGGAAGCTGCGCCGACCCGTGAAGAGGAATAGTACCCCGGTGGTAAAATCAGGTAAGTCTATGGGGGTAACTAATATTGCCTCTCTGTATTCCCTTGACTCACCTTGCTGTTCTTGTCTTCTCCTTAGGTGCCGGAGTGCGACGGGAACATGCAGAAGGATGAGGTGGAATGTGAAGATGCTGCGAAGGCCGGTGAGTTCAGCGCGGCGCTGCAGCAGGCGAGGCAATGCGCATAAAATAACTTCTTTCTTCCAGCTCGAAGAATCGGGAATTCAGGTAAGGATCAAAGGTATTGCTCTTGTTCTAACCTTTTCTCCTTCTTTCTCCCTTTTTATAGGAGCTCCGGACTCGAGGCGGGCGTGGCAGAAGACTGGATGCAGGCTTGCAGGCACGGTCAGCATTACGCTGCTGGATACAGAATAACGCGAAGCGTGTGCTGCTCTTCGGGCATGGTTTAAATAGCCTCCAAAGTAGTCCCAGGTAAGTATTCCTCCCCAGCCCCACACAAGTAAAAAAATAGTCCCTAAGTAAAGTAGTCCCTTCCAAGCCTCTTTTGGCTTGGAGCTCTTGCAGCATGGTCTGCATCCGGTAAGTTTGCAGCATGGTCTGCATCCAGTAAATTTTAATCTATGAGCCTGGCGCCTATGACTGACTCTCCATATGAGCCTGGCGCCATAGACGCCAGGACTGCACCCAAATAGCCCCTAGCAGGGGTTGTTGGGCTTGCTTGGAATGACTTGATGCCTGCTTCCAGGTTTGCTGGACTTGGTTTGGGTCCCCGGGGGTAGGCATCATGACAGTATCACACCTACATGGCCGTTTACTAAGCTTAGCAGGATATCACAATGGCAAATCTTTATACATATGCTGGCTAACAATGAGCATATCTGTTCATTGGTGCTTACCTTTGTTTTGTTTTCCTTCATCCAATGCATGCCTCTCATAAATTTGCAAATATACAAATATATCTGCAGATTCTGTTTTGTTGTAAAGGATCAATAAAAAGATATAGACACAAAATAAATTAAATGTCGAGTTAATTATTTTTTCACAATTGTTCCAGCAGTAACATCTGGATCAGAGCATCTATTGAAATGGTTAGAGGTGGCGGTGGGGTGGAAGAGGGCAGACAGAAAAAGAGCAGACTGAAGCTCTGTAAGACAACCAACAGGGTGATGATTCACTTGTTGTGGATTCAGAGCTGCATGTATAAGTATAAAATACAAGTTGTGCCTTCCACTAGTGCCAAGTGCGTCCTGAGGATTCATTATAAAGTAATAATAAATAGCAACTTGTTCATTATGGACAATGGAAATGATCTTAACTCCTCAAAGAATGGAAGCCTAGATGTTGCGGGTAAACACTCATGCATGTAGTTCCAAAGCTGGATGGCATATTTCTATGGCTACCTGGCATTTTGGTAGATGGCCCTTTGGATGCCCCCCAATAATACACATATAATAAATATCTCACATTGCCACAACAGCAAGACACTTTCAATGTAGAAGCTAAAGCATTCCTCAAACCCAAAACAGCAAGAGAGGAGCATTGCCTTTTTCAGTCTCAAATCTCTCTGTGAGAAACCTCAAGGTTTCTCCCCGTCTAAACATTGAGGATCTGTCATCCAGGTCGCCAGGACACGGCCATCGTTACTGGATCCAGTTCCTGGGGATGGACCAGTGAGGGAGGATCACCTGGATGAGGGGTCCTCGGGAGTGGGAGTGGGACACTGACGGTGGGACGCGGTATCCTTCCTTTAGCCCCTTTTCCCAATCCTCTCACATAGGACATTCCAAACCACTGCTGCCTCTTTCCACAGTGAACACTTTTGCACAACACAACAGACAACGGACTAACACTAGAGCTGTTTACCGGACACCTGCCAATACCAGGGTCAGGCAAAGTCAGGCAATTGATCAGAATCACACACAACTGACAACTCTTTCCCCACAGGAATAAAAGGTGGAGCCAGAGAGCACAGTATGAGCAAGGTAAGTACACCAGACAGCACAATGAGACGGCTAAAAGGTGGCAGTTCAAACAAAGGAGAAAGACCAAGAGGGTGGCGAGGAGAGAAGTGGCCTTGCCCTTTTCATCCCTGACCTGTGGAACATGGGTAGAGAAAAGCCTAAGGCCGCGAACAATGGCACAAGTGTCCTGCAGCAGATGTCAAAAGTACACGGGGCAAGCTTAAGCTGATGCGCAGGAGCAAGGGAAGCCCCCGCGCCCGTAGTACCGGCCTTGACTCCAAAGAACCTGAAAGCCAAGTGGTGCAACACAGTCGGTGAGTCGAGGGGAGAATTGATAGGCACCGGGCTGTGTTGAGTGAGAATCACAAAGTGGCAAGTTTAGAACCAAAGCTATAGAACTTTGAATGAACTGTTAAAATCCAGGGGAGACCAGCTGTAGAGGGAAAGTGGCACAGCGTGGGTGCTAACTCGAGAGAGTCTGGTCGAGCATCATATGAGAAAAACTACAAGTACCAAAAGGCTGTAGGAAGGCCTGCAAAACAGGTCAAATTTGTGACACAGAGGGTCAAGCTAAATTCCAGTTCAATCGAAAGACCTTGATCTACAACCACAGTGAAAGAAAGGCAAGTGAGTCCCATAACGAAGCTGAACATTGAGAAAACCAAGTGAATTGACTCCTGTTAAAGTCAAGAAGGGCCCGGACGAGGGAGATCTGGGGTGAAGCTAAACTCAACACTGACAGTTGAGAGAGGCCGGGCCTTGCCCCTGGGTCTGTTTTTCGATGGGGGTACTGTGCAGTCCCCCGTTGTCGAGTTTCTGGCTGTTGGCAGCGGTTACCACGCGAAATAATCCACCAGAATATTTCCTATGGGATTTTCCCATTCATTTTAAACGCACCACTTTTTTGGTGCTATGTTAAAGATACCGTCGGGTTATTTATTTAATATTTATTCCCCGGTTGGGTCTTTTTGCCAGGACTCGGTTTTAAAATGGCGTTTGTGCTCGCCTCTGTAACTCCAACCCAAGTCGAGCCCTTTCTTCCACTTTTGGCAGGCTTCTGCACAGAAGCCTTCAAAAGTGGTGCCACTCTGTCTGGGTCTACAGGATGTGTGGGAGGGGGGAATAGGCACCCTGGACTGATTTGCCTCGGCAACTCAAGTCGCACTCTTGTGTGATTGGCCCAGTAGTGAGCCGCCCGCATGTTTGAGTGACAGCTAGGACTGATGAATGGGGGTTTTCTGCATAAAAGCAGGGCTTTGGGGACTGGAACTTCAGAAGTCGCCACAGGACCTAAAGAATCCGAAGAGGGAGAAGCTGAACCGACCTGCAACGACGACACCACCAGTGGAGCCTGCTGAACCGACTCACCACTTCCCAATGACAGAGAAGATCTTCTTCCTGGAGAGTCTTCTTCCTTTGAGCTGGTGGGGTTAACCAGTTCGCCCTCTTTTTGCCTTCCTGCATCATCTCGTGGTCGAATCGCCCGTGCCAAGCACCACGGCGGCCGGATAGCCACGCTTCACCACTACCGCGAATAAAAGGGTAGTACCTTTTAACCGGGAAACTCCACGGCTGGTTTCTTCCCTGGCAGTGCAACGACCTCCAGCTTTCCTACACGTCGAGATCTTCTCTTCCCCTGGACGAAGCACCGACTTGCACACGCTGCCAGGAACAACTGCCCCCGTGGGAGCTTTCTCACCATTTCAGGTACAGTGTCCCGCCTGGTCTCCCTTGCAACAGACTGTTCAAGGTGTCCCGTAAATCCTTGACTCTCTATCCTGGGGTGACCTGGGACCTGTTAACTAACTTTTCTGAACTGATCCAACTCCTTTTTGAACTATCTGCAAAGACTTTTAAAGTGTACTTCAACTGTGTGATCTTGGGCACATTCCGCCTTGCTCTCTCCAAGAGTGGGCCTGGCCTATGAACTTTTGGCTCTACAGTAGACCCTGCCTTCCTTGACTTGCTGTGGTTCTTTTAAAAGTGTTGGTATTGTGTGCTTTACTATATCTGCCTTTTCTCTCCCTTTTTAAATAATTATTGGAGTACCATCTTGGTTAAGCGCTCACCTCTGTGTTGATAATAAGTGGTATTCTGTTCGTAAGATTTGTCAAATAATTAATCAGTGAGGTGTATATCTTTCTAATGACTGTGTTTGAACTGGCTTGACATATTAGTGCCAGTGTATTTTAACAAGTGTTTTTTAAATAAATAATGATATACTTTTATACCAAAGCTCTGGTCAGTGTTTGCTTGTGCTACTGTATTTTTGTACCTAATGTGTATACTCTATATGCTGCCTCACTCTTCTTGAGAGAAGTCTGACTGCTCAGCCACAGCTACCAGGTAAATCTGGGTGGTGCAGACTGCTACCAATTGGGTTTACTGCCAACACCTGTAGTCTTAAACTTTTTGCAGTGGTCCCTAAGGGAACTGCACAGGTTTCTGCCTAACACCACTGAAAGTTGAGAGAGGTCTGAGCCTGAGCGAGGGAAATCCAAGAAGTTAAACTATCACCCAAAGTTAATAAGAAATACTATTGAGAAAGATATGAAGCTATCACCCAAGTACTGATAGTCAAGAGGAGTGCGAGCCCGATCGAGGGAGATTCAGGATCGAAGCTTTAGCGGAATACAATTGAGATGGGTCAGCCCAGAAGAGTGGGAACCCAGGAGTGAAGCCATCACCCTATAGGAACTTTGGAACACAATTAAGAAGCGTTAGCCCAGAAGAGTGGGAGCCGGGGGTGAAGCTGTCATTGCAACGGAATTGTGAAGTGCGATGCAAAGGGGGTCAAGCCCAGAAAAGGGGGACCCAGGGTTGAAGCCATCACCCTATTTTGTACTGTAGATTACAATTAAGAAAGGTCAGCCCAGGTCTGCGTATGCACGCGCAACGCATGCGGACATAAGCATTTTGGCTCCCGGCGGCCGCTACACTTATCCTCAATTATAACCCCCTTTTGCTGCACGAAGTTACCCCATCTGCTCATGAGCAGCGGCGGACCTACTTGTGTAGCCGTTGCTGCAATTTGGGGATGAACCGGACCGGGGGACTGCAGTAACAGACTGAAGACCGTCGGCGGGTGATCTGCGGCCAGAGCAACGTGAGCGGAAGCGTCCGCCCACCCCTCCCCCGCCAAGACACTCCGACACAGAAGAACCTGGACAGAGGGACGCGCTGGAGAAACGCCGGCAGACCGACAGAGGAAACCCTGTGGCGCTCCACCGGCACCATCGGAGTCATAACTGGGGTCCCTCCCACCTGCCTGATCCGGCCTGATCCAGGGAACACCGCAGGGCGCTGGGATCGGAGCGGTTGCTCCCACTGATACACCGCACCCCTCCCTCGTCCCCGGCGGTGCGACGCACTCAAGAAGCCCCCTCCTTCCTTCCTGGACTTGCAGAGGACCATGAGGGCCCGGCTCCAACGTTGCCCACGCACAGGCCTGCGAGCTGCCCGGGTGCTTGCCCTAGACCCGGGCCCACGCCGCCAGCCTTCCCCCCAGTGATTCCCCCCCACCCCCTCAGCGAGTCTGCATCGCCCAGGGTCGAGTTGTGGCACGACTGGAAGATCGAGTGCTGTGCTCCCCTGCTTGGGTCAACATGAGGGCAACGGACCCAGCTACAGCGAGGTAGAAGCGTGTGTGAGGCTGGGAGCTTGCCCTGTTTTCCCCCCTGCCCATCCACGGTTCCTCATACACCTTGACCGGCGACAGGGCTTGTGAAGCCCATGAACAGTACTGCAAGGGGCCAAGATAAGCACATACCAGTGCCACGCCACGGAACAATACAGCGGCACGATCCTGCATCTTCTTGATAGACTGTGTTTCTTTCTCCCTCCCATCCCTGGGCAAGGCCTCTGTACATTTGGACGGCGGTGGGGGTGAGGCGGTGGGAAACAACCCACAGAACAGCTCCTACAGGGCACCACCACTGTGGGGTTGAGCTCCCTCCTACTCATACAGCACCATCCCCAAACGCCTAGCAGCCCGGAGGTGGGGCTCACATTCTGGGGGAACATGCTCCACTGTCCTCGACGCCGCCCTTGCGCAGACAACCGCGGGTGCCCCATATTGCTGCGGCGCAACAAGTTGACCCACACAGGGCTCTTTCAGGCCTCACCATCCTTCCTTCCATGGAATACTCAAGCCTGCTGCCATACCAGGCGTCCCACCTGCGACATGGGGAAAGAGAAAACTAAAAGGCAAAAAGCAAATTCTCCAAAGTAAAATGGATTTCTACACAACAGGCCCCCCTCTACCTTCCCCGCCAGGAGACTCAAACTCCAGAAACGGAAGGAGCCAGCGAAGAGCCCCATGACCCCCCAATCTCTCTGACAGACCTCATGAAAGCGATTGGGGACTCGAGAACATAGCTGGAACTCAAAATGGGAGGCCTATCCACAGAGGTGTCCCTCATTCGCCAGGATCTACGCAACCTCTCGGCTAGGGTCAGTGAAGCGGAACAAAGGGTGTCTGCCACAGAGGACACTGTCCACCGCCTGGAACAACTTGCCGCAATCACCCAGAAAGTCACCCAGCTGGAATATCGCGCCAAGGACAACAAGGGGAGAGCACAACTTAATAATCTAAAGATCATGGGAATACCGGAGAAGGAGGAAAGCCCCAGTGCTGAGCTATTCCTGGAGGACTGGCTGGCTCCATCATTGCTCCCAAAAAACTATCCAAATTCTTCTACACACACAGGGTGCCCACTGGCCGACCTACCCCTGGAGCCCCGCCTAGAACAATAATTGCACGCCTGTTGAACTACCGAGACCGCAATGCGATCCTGCAAATGGCTAGGGCCTCTGGCCCGATCACGTACAACGGCTACAGGGTCGGGTTCTACCCTGATTACACTAAGGAAGTTCAAAAGGCCCGCCAATCGTTCGACTCCATTAAGAAGAAACTCCAGTCGCTATCTGTCAAATACGCCCTGCTCTTCCCGGCATTGCTTAAAGTCCACTACGAGGGCACTACTCACCTATTCTACAACCCCAAAGATGCATGGGACTGGCTCAAAACAAAACGTGCACTGCCGGACCCGTCGGCACAGAAGCCCCGGTCCGGGCGGCCCTCGCCCCCTCTATTCACTACAATTAAAGATGGAGATACTACGCAGCACCTAACCGACAGTCCCACAGAGAATGGTTGAGGTCTCAGTAATACGGGGGCTGACCTTCAGCGCAACAACAAGGGAATCATAACCCAGCGGCCACCGCTCATCATGCGGTGTAGGCACTACCCCAGTCCGGGTCACCCCAAGGAAGTTCTTTAGTTATAAGTTTAATGCTTGGGCGACAGGTGCTCCCAGTTGGGGGGGGAGGGTGGAGTACAGAGTGGGGGGGGGAGTTTCAGGAGTGTAAGTAATCAGATTTACAGGATGAGAAGGCAGTTCACTGACGCATGCTGGCAAGAGGATCAAGCACTGTCTACAGGCGAGGCCAAGGATAGCCGAGCTACCCAGTCATCAGCCACACCACTACGGGGCAACCCCCGGACGTCTCCCGCTGGTGTATACCTCTGCACACCTCACAAACACATGGGACCACCATTAATCCTGCCAGATGCCCCGTCAAGAGACCCACGCAGTAAAAAAACAAACACCAACACGCTATCCTTATTGTCCTGGAATGTTAACGGCCTTGGCTCTAGCGTAAAACAAAGATTGGTGCTCCAGTATCTCAACCGGTATTCACCCGACATAGTCCTCCTAAATGAAACTCATCTGATTGGCACGAACACAAACTTTTTCAAAAGATCCAATTATCTGCATACCTACCATGCCGGATTCACAAAAGGCGCCAGGGGTACGATGATACTCGTCCATAAACAACTCCCCCTACAGGTCAGGAAAGTCAGAACCGACCCTCGGGGCCGCTATGTGATGCTGCTTGCTGACATTTGGGGTGAGAAATGGGGCCTCATCGCAATCTACCCCACGCTCACGAAGGAACTGTTGACTGAATTACAGACCTTGCTCCTGGAAGAGGAGGCCGACCTGTGGGTGATAGGAGGAGATTTCAACGAAGTGATGGACGTTACAGCCGATAGAAGTTACAGGAGACCTGGGACCCGCCCTGCCCCGACACCGCTCGATACGTTCGCCGATGCACAGGGGCTAACGGACGAGGCCAGCTTCTCCTTTTTCTCAGGCGCGCATAAATCTCTCTCACGGATCGACTATGCCTTCATCCCCCGTAATACCAACCACAGGCTTCTATCTGCTGAACTCCTCGCAAGGGGAATCTCGGACAACTCCCCGCTCCTTCTAACCATGAAGAATGCCTGCCAATACCCGGATCGCACCTGCGCTTGAACACATACCACTTGCGGCACGCTTGAACACATACCACTCGCGGCTCCCCGAGATAGCGGAAGAACTTGAAAAAAAGACCGCAGAATACTTCAAAATAAATGAAGGCTCGGTGGAGTGCCCGATCTCGATCTGGGAGGCATATAAGACAGTCCTCCAAGGTGAAGCTATCTCAGTGGTTTCCGCCTACCGGAAATGACACACCCAAAAGATCAGGGAAGCAGAAACTCAAGTCCTGGAATGCGAATGGCAAATCCTAGCACACAGCACCCAGGCAACACAGGAGGCCCTAATCACAGCACAAGAGGCCCTCAGCAACCTGGCACTGGATAATGCACGAACAGCCCATCAGCTCGTCAGGAGCTAAATTTATGAACGAGGTGATAAAGCAAATAAAACCCTGGCCTGGTTGGAGAAACGTGAGCAAAGCAGAGGACATGTGCGTGCTATCAGATCCCCGGAGGGAGCATTGCTGACGGAGTACTCTGACATCATCGAAGCATTCGCTGCCTACTACAAGAAACTCTATATCCCACCCACCGGAAGCCCTGCGATCGAACCCTCTTGCTATCTTGACCGGATAGAGATCCCGAAACTCCCACTACACCAATCAGGCCTCCCAAACGCTGAAATCACAGAGCTGGAAATACAAGAGGCACTCGCACAGGTCCAACCCGGGCAAACGCCGGGCCCCAATGGCTTCCCCACAGAGACCTGAAAATGCCTCGGTGGCACATTATCGACCCACATGCACCGTATGTTCCTGCGTAGTAAAGAACTAAGGGCACTCCACCCGGACCTCAGGAAGGCGTGCATAGTGGTCATACATAAAAACGGAAAACCCCCAGAGGAGCGTGCCTCCTACCGCCCCATCTCACTGATCAACAGAGAAGCCAAGGTCCTTGCCAGAACACTCGCTAATAGACTATTGAAGGTGATTGAGACTCTCGTCCACCCCGATCAGTGTGGATTCATGCCCAACAAATCCACCCGCATGAACCTACGCCGAATTCAACTCGCGCTGAGCAGAGCCAAAGAAATACCGGCCCCACTGGCCCTCCTGGCAGTGGATTTTGAGAAGGCATTTGATTCCGTGGGATGGGAAGCTTTATGGGCCATCATGGCTAGAATGAACCTCGGACAAACGTTCATATCATGGGTCAAACTCCTCTACGCATCCCCAGAGGCTACTGTGAGGGTGAACAGCAGGCTCCCCAAACCATTCCCCCTGGGCCGAGGCACTAGGCAGGGGTGCCCATTGTCCCCACTCCTCTTCCTCCTCGCTATCGAACCGCTTGCAATAGAGCTCAGAGTGAACATGAACTGGTCCGGATTTGCCTGTCCGGGGGGAGGAGAGGACAGACTCTCGCTCTACGCGGATGACCTCCTCAAATACCTTAGCAACCCGTGCACCTCATGCCCGACTGTCTCCCTTATCCTTAACGAGTATCAAAACTTTGCGGGTCTAAAGGTGAATGAGGCCAAAACTATTTACTTCCCGATCCAAGGCGGCGCGTCCGTGATCCCCGAGGACTGCCCATACCATGCCTGTATCGGGAAATTTCAATATCTGGGCATACGGCTTGACCCGACACTAGAAGGGGTTCCTCCAACTCAACCTTCAGCCGATAATAGAACGGTTTAATAGGGATTTCTCCCACTGGCAATCACTCCCCCTATCGCTAATAGGTAGAGCCGCACTATTCAAAATGATGACCCTCCCAAGACTCCTATATGTTTTTCAAAACGCCCCACTCGTCATCCTCTGGGAAACTTTCACGCTTATTGACAAGGGCATTCGCACACTGTTATGGGGAGAGAAACATCCCAGAATTTCACTTAACACGCTCCAGAGATCGGTATGGGAGGGGGGCATCGGTCTACCCTGCATACGTACGTACTACCTTGCGACACAGATCGGGGTGGTAAATGACTGGATACACGCAGACCCCACGCTGCCACATATCCGTATTGAATTAGAGTCCATGTCCCCAATAACCCCACTGCAGATCCTGTATGCCACCAACAACCAACTCCCGACGTTACCCAAAATAACGCACCATATTCGCTGTGCTTGGCGGGATGCACACAAACTGGTCGGCTGGAAAGGGAAACCAACACTATCCCAACCCATATGGCAGAACGCACCTTCCGGAGATAGTGAAAATGGGCTCTTTTGAACATTGGGGAGCAAAAGGGATAAATACACTAGCACATGTGATCCAGGGGGGGTCACCTCCTAGACTTCGAGACCATGCAAGAGCAATTCGGCTTAGCACCTATGGACCGGTTTCGGCACGCGCAGCTGGCCCACGCCTCCGCGTTCAGTTCCCTGACACAACAAACATACCCCCCTGCTCTCCTATCGAGACCAACGTCCTTCCGCAGCGTATTCCCTCCAAGGTCATCTCTACCCTCTATCAGGCCCTCAACTCCTTCGGGGCCACACAACTCGACGGGCTCAAAGAAAGGTGGGAAAGAGACTTGGGTGAGCTGAAACCTGAAGACTGGATAGAGGCATTGATGTCCCCTAGAGAAATTGGGATAGAAACCAAGCTCAGACTAATACAACTGAGAATCCTTCATCGCTCTTATTATTCGCGCACTGCCATGGCCAGAGGGCGGGGGGTCTGAGGATGAGACATGTATTCGATGCAAAACTGAACCGGCCACCTTCTACCATATGATCTGGGACTGTCAAGTACTACAGGTCTTTTGGGGGGACTGTATCAATACGATCTCTACTGTCCTGGCGACGCCAATTCCTAGAGATCCCAAAATGGCACTCCTGGGCATCTGGGGAGAAGTAGACTTGACAAAGTATGGGGAAATGTTCTTGGCGGTGGTGCTGGGGGCGTGCAAGAGACTTATCGCGGCTAACTGGGGCTCTGCAGACCCACCGTGTCTGAACTGCTGGAGTAATGAACT
The DNA here is from genome assembly GCF_040938575.1 of Ambystoma mexicanum. NCBI lineage: Eukaryota > Metazoa > Chordata > Amphibia > Caudata > Ambystomatidae > Ambystoma > Ambystoma mexicanum. The sequence continues at coordinate 662,285,397 of NC_090935.1, read as the reverse complement.
AGACAGATGCAGAGCTTCAGAATGCCGGATCTATAAAGCTCGGGGTTGCCCCCGTAAATTTGAAAGGATATGGGGTAAATGGCTTGATGCTCAATGAAGTCCACCCCCTCCCATCTCTCCCTCCCCCCTTCTTTCCCCCTTCCTTCCCCCTCTTTCTTCTTTTCCTTCCCCCCTCCCTTGACTTGTGGACGTAAGCTATAACCTGGACTCCCAACATTTATTCGTCTCGCATCCGTCTCAGGGCCTCAGGCCCTGCATTGCCCATGCCGCTGTTGATATTGCCTTGTTTCTTTTTCTGATGTATGTCTATGCTTAACATCTGTTTTTCGTTGCGTTGTTTAAATTCAATGAACAGAGTTATAAAAAAAAAAAAGAAAGGTCACCCCGGAAGAAGGGGAGCCAGGGGTGAAGCCATAACCCATATGGAAATTTGGTAACAAACTTTCATTTGTTAAAGAAACTTTTGTTTTTGATTAGCTAAACACATCAGGCCAGAAGGCAAGAGACTTTCTAAAGTAAATGAGACTTGGCCATCGACGGTCCTGAGAACTGTTAATGGAATGGTTGTCTTGTGCTAGAGAAGCCCGAGACTGTACTGTGCTCCACCAACTCCACCTTTCCCCGTGCTCAGAACGTGGGGAAGGAAGACCCAGACTACTGTCTCCTGACTTATCATTTGAGAACACTCCTTTCTTCTTCTTGAAACTTAACCCTACACCCTTTTGTATTTAGTGTAAGAATTCGGCAATAGGTTTTCTTAATATAGGCCCTTTTATTTTGACTTGACCCCACATGGACTGCCTTATTTTTATTTGAGAGTCGACACCTCTCCCAATTTTAGATATAGGTTTAGATTAGGGGTTTTTGTAATCCACATAATCCACATTGTTCAATAAACACCCTTGAACTGTGATCACTTGTGTCTGTCTTACTTATTGTCACCATGAGGCCATCACATCTCCAAACCTCTCGCCACTCCTCTACAGGACTCTTAGGGAGGGAAGTCACTGCATAAATAGGGTGAGACTTTAGCTGATATTTCAAATTTACTATGGTATCGGATGGTACTCTATGTATTCAAAATGTTAATGCTCATTTCACCCCCAAAGCTATAAAATCACAAATCCTGTCAATCCAATGTTTGGTGGGGCCTCTGATCTCACTCACACATATGTTACACTTTAAAAGTGTAACAATTCTTTTTGACTGAGGACAGGCCTGGTGACTAGCAATTTTCTCATAAACAGAAACTAGCAAGCACCACTCAAGTTGCACTTCAAAGTGTTTCTCACACAATACAAAAACATACCATTCAGTTCTACCAAAATCTACTTATTCTGCAGGACCGCAAATCCATCCGTGCCTTTGGGATTCCAGTGAGAAACGTTACAGTTTGTGAAACACAAACCCGAAGTTTACTTGGACTTTGTCACCAGATTCTTTGCTATACGTTTATAAGTTATAAAAGCTCACTTTTAGATATTTTTGTAAATATAACAATCCCCCATGCATGCAGGGGCAATACTTAGCCAGTAACAGCACGCCTGCCTGAGCAAAAGTAGGACCTAGCAAAGTGAGCACCTCTGCGATTGCTCATTGGCCGCTACCATCTCTGTACGCTCAGTACAAGATGGTGATAGCTATTCACACCCGAGAGGCTCTATCTGGGGTGCGAGAAGTGTCAAAGGGTTTTTTTTGTCAATAGAAAGGCTCCATATGTATTGTGCAAGCCGATCTCCTCTTTAAAAAAACAAGAAAAACAAGAATGGCCGCTACCATGGTAAATAGAAAAGGGACCAAGGCCCTATTTCATTTATATGACAGACCTGGAGTGGACAGAAGGGGCAGGGCAGCTGGAAGCACAGAGGCATCAAGGAAGTCGGGCGGGGAGGGAGTGTGGAATTTGGGATGATGTGGGGCCAGTGGATGAGTAATAGGGCTGGTGCTCTGCAAAAGAAAATGGTGGCACCCGAGAAAGAAGCTTGGGTGGTTGGTGGAACACAGACGGACATTGCCAATTTCTGCCTGCATTTGAGCCACCTGATTGGCTGAGAAGCCTTCACCCGGTGCTAATGGTCATTTACTGGCACATTCACTGTCCTTGTGTACTATTGTATGACATCTTATCAACTTTTCACCAGTTTACAAACTTCAATAATTTAGCAAGTTCAATAACGCAATCATAGTACTAGAAAGGGTAGCTCTAGTAAAAAAGATAGTTGTTATAAATTAAACTAACAAAAAAAAAATATAGGTTGCTATTTTCATAGCAAGACTACCGGCAGAATTCCAATTTCCCTCTAGGTTTGTGTTACATGGTTACAGGAGAGACAAAGAAACATGCACAAATATACACATCCTTCATTTATGAGTTTTTACTTAGACCAACCATTGTTCATTTTGTCCATAATCCCTTTAACAAGATAAAAGTGGTTAAATAGGAGTTGTCGGGCGTGGCTAAATAATAGGATCTTTGTGAAGTTGCCTTGCTTACTTGTATTTTCACACTTCAGAGTTTTAACTTCATTTGTTCTCATCTCCACTGTTTCCTTAAGGACCATGCTTTCGCAGTGTATTCTGTCAAAACAGTAAGGCATCTCAATTAATAAATGAACAGAATCTATCAACGGAATAGAATTTACATATTTATCGTACCATGTAACACCTTGATTAGTCAAATTTTCTCGCACTAAATAAATGAATTAAAATGTAAAAAAAGAATGCAAATATTTAAGTTTCCGTACCCTATACAGATGCAGGCAAACATTCAAGAACAGAGGTTTTACATATTCGCACATTGAGACTTGCATATTAAGTACATTTAGCTACACTTGTATGATTTATCAAACCACTCCTATACAAAGTAAAGAGAGCAAGTGAGTTTTCCATGCAAAAGCTTATCAAATGAGCAAGAGCCCTAATGAAATACAGCATAAGCGCAGGTAACACTACTGGATAACAGCTGGAGCAGGTTTTATCTTGCTTCTAATGGGCAAATCTCCATTTTCAAAAGACTCGGCTTCCTCCTTGTGCCAAAATGTATCTTAAGCTCTTGAAAAATTCTCTCAGCTGAAAGCATGCTTTTGCTCTCCTCAACCATTGCTGGAACCTGCATGCCAACACTCATAGTAGGAGTGCCCCCCAAATGCCAAGTTTAATGCCACTTTCGTCTCCTAACTTATATGGTGAAATATTTTTCAAACATCATACTTTTTTTGAGAGCAGCTCACTCTGGGTCGATTTGGGAATGTAAAGCCTCACGTACAAAGGATGCAGATTCATGGTCTGGTACCATCCCTTGAGCCACCTCTGCACAGGGCCCAAGTGCATCAGCCATTCACTGTGCGTGCAGTGATGAGCATGCAGAAGCAAACAGGACAGCTGTCATTGTCTCATTCATTTAAATGGAATCTACCTGCCTTCTACAGGTGTTGGAGAAGTGAGCACAATTTTGGTAAATTAATTCAATGGATGCGAACTGGAATGATACGATCCCCAGCAGCATTAAAAACCAGTGCAGGAACTGTGGTGCAGGGTCCTCTGTAAAGTTTAGATACCACCAAGGATCAGAAAGTGTGGATGCAGGGAAAACAGTTCAGAAGTCCATCTTCTATGAATTCTCCATGCATTTGCTCACCTCCAAATATAGGTTTTATTTTGTATACACTTGCATGGGCCGCAGATTGCCATGAGATTAAGGTCTCTTGTACCAGTCACCACAGGATAACACATTTAGCATAAAATGACAGAGCAATGTAAATCTATAACATTTGACCACTCAACTCTCCCGTATTTAGCAATTCACATAATAAACAAAGTCCACATACATTAGGATATGCCATCTAACTGATATGTTTAGGATATTTCTCCTCTGTGAAAGATAGTGAGCTAAAGACTCTGGGTAAGGCTCTTGTAAACCAGGACTCATGTCTGGCAGAGAGTCTCCCAGGACCCCGCTTGTTATTTGCTAATAACTGCTGAGACTCAAGCAAGGCAGGAAAAAGCTGGAAGTCAAAACATACTCCATAGGAGATAGAAATTCAAGCAAGAGTTTAAGGAACTAAAGCAATGGGGCATATGTAGTCACCACAAATGAAAACACAACTAAGAAATCCCTAGCCTTGAGTTATATTATAGAGAAAGTGGCAGAAAAGGCCCCGCGAGCCACAGCGTAAGGACACCAATTTTGTAGGTTTGGATGGGCTGCGGGGGAGAGCGGTAGTGGAAACCTACCTGATTACCCACGAAAGAAGTGAACTAAGAGAAGAATGGATTTGCTCTCACACTGAGCACACAAACAAAATATCAAGCACAATTGCTTTTGTTGTCGGTTTTAATCAACACTGTTGCAGCCTGACACGGGTTTCGAGCTTCCCGCTCTTCCACTGAGGCTGCATATTAGTAAGTATGGTTGATAAATATCCAAGCAAGAACAAAAATCATATTTCACATGGCAAAAATAATAACGTAAAAGCCCAGACCCAAGAAAACAGGGCAGTTGGGGTGGTAAAAACAAACCAAAGCGAAATAAGCATGATACAGTTATTTGCAAATTGTTCAATTATTACAGTACATCAAAATGATTCAAAAGGATATGGAATGTAACACATGCCATTTTATGAAAAAAGGATATCAAGGGGGGAAAAACAGAAAGGATAATTGTTTAGCAAAACATGAATACATTAATGGTACCAATGGTGATCAACCACACGATACATGTGTAAGGGTATTGGTAAGGAAATGTACCTTAATCTTGGCTTCTTGTTAAACTGAGTACTAAAAAATTGAAAATGACACAATCTAAATTGAACTGGTCATTACCGGGAAGAAGATGAACTTGTAGCTAGTTAGAAATCTATTGGATGAGATTGAGTGGATATTAAAGAACCAGTTAGGCACCAAGTTAATAAAGAAAATGCTCACTTACACGTGAGAATAATGTATCTAGGTTAAAGAGGGTAGAAATTGGCTGTGGGCTCCACTGCAGAAAAATTGCAAAAAGCGCAAAGTTTGCTGTTTGTTGTAACTAGCAAATGATATCAATTTTAATACTGCTACAACCAATTATGTTGAAATATAAAATTAAGGGAACGTACCAATTACTTGCAGTTGCAGGAGCAGCTTGATATGTAAATTATTGTTTGTACTGGAGGGCGAGTCGAAGGTAATTGTCCAAAGTGAAAATTACGCAAAGGAAGAAGGGAATCAAAAAGGACCAATTAGCATGCTCACTCCCGGAGTCGTCTAGACTCTCAGCTGTATCTAAGGAGACCCTTCAATTATGTCAGGGCTCAGCAAAAAAGTGTGTGTTACTCACCAGCGTGTATCGCTGCCGAGTGAGGAACAGGAGCCGGGCGTGCGGTACTATGTGCCGTGTATAATTAAACCAAAAAGGCATGGGCGCGTAACGCTAGGCCCGCAGGATGTGTAAACCTGGCGGCCATATTGAGCGTACGGATGGCCGCGGGATACACTGCAAACAATTTGGAACCCAAATGCAGTAGTAAATGAGCTGCTCAATTCGTAACGCTGGGAAAACTTATGAAAAAAGCAGCAGAATTACCAGCAAAATAAGCTGTACGTCACTAATGTACACAATGAAGAACGGGTACGTAAAAATCCAAAGTCTCCATTAGAAGAGTAAATCAAAAAAGTTGCTCTCCAAATTGCGACGAGGAAAGGAATAATTAAGTGCTAGGACCAATTGATATCCTTTTTTCATAAAATGGCGTGTGTTACATTACATATCCTTTTGAATCATTTTTATGTACTGTAATAATTGAACAATTTGCAAATAACTGTATGATGCTTATTTCGCTTTGGTTTGTTTTTACCACCCCAACTGCCCTGTTTTCTTGGGTCTGGGCTTCTACGTTATTATTTTTGCCAGGTGAAATATATGATTTTTGTTCTTGCTTGGATATTTATCAACCATACTTACTAATATGCAGCCTCAGTGGAAGAGTGGGAAGCTCGATACACGTGTCAGGCTGCAACAGTGTTGATTAAAACCGACAACAAACAAAAGCAATTGTGCTTGATATTTTGTTTGTGTGCGCAGTGTGAGAGCAAACCCATTCTTCTTTGAGTTATATTATGTCTACTGGCTTCCTTCTTTCTTCAATCATTTCCTACCATGAGGAGGTGCGCTTAGTGCAAATAATCAAAAATGAAGTATTTCCATGTGATCCTTTATCCATTTGCCCCGTCAGGTTCAACTAATGCATTCCACACATTTGTACCATAAGGCAAGTTGTTGCCAAATCAGCTATCATTAGGTCATCAGAGGTGGATGAATGAGAGGTATTATGTGGAGGGAGGAACCAAACACTTGACGTAAACAATTCTGGTGGAGGGTAGAGTGAAAAGGGGTTTTAACAACAAAATAAGTCTCTTTGAATGAATGAGTAGAATATTTGGATCAGCAAAAGGAGCTCTCTTAACCACAGGTTGATCTAACCTACAAGACTAGTTCTAAGGATATATAAATATGGCCACCCATCAGCCTCGAGGGAATAGTTCTCGACCTCTTCCCATTTTCTGTTCTTCAAGAGTCTGGTGTCCTAAACATGAGCTCCTTCAAAACCTTGTATTTTCCACAATCGATTTCCAGGGCCAGGGATGGGTGAGACAAAATTTGACAGGAACAAGGAGAAGAGCTGAACAACCAAAACAGGAAGATTTCTCAAGGAAAAAGGTTAAGATGAAAGTTTAACTTCAATCCATTGGAGGAACCTATTTGTATTTGTATTTCTTTATTTATATAGCGTGCCTAGCCAAAAGGCGTCTGGGCGCTTGACATGAGGTTACAATGCAGTACAATTTCTAGAAGCAGATAAAACAGGACGAAAGATTATATGCAGCATAGGTTTACATAATGGTGCAAGTTAAAGATTACACAGAAAAGAGGAATAATGCATTGTGTATGATACAGGATATATACAGTAAGTACTAATATTGCACAATGGAGTATGATGTGCGAATAGTTAGGACTAGACATGTGTGAGCAGGGCTGTAGCAAGACAAGAGCCGACAGTGGCTCAAGTCGATAGAGGAAGTTCAGAGGTGGTGAGCCAGAGTTTAGTGTTGCGTTTGATGGAGTGGTAAGAAGATTCTGATCTGAGCGGGTTGGGAAGAGTATTCCAGAGTTTGTTGGCTAAAACTGGGAAACTGGTCTGGAAGCTGTGTTGCGGGTGAAGTGGCTTGCCTGATAGTTGGGTGCATGGTTGGCGAGGCACTTGAAGGTGAGGGCAAGTGTTTTTAGTGAGATTCTTTGTGCGACTGAGAGCCAGTGTAAGTTTCGTCGAGTCTCAGAGATAGTCTGCCCCCTGGGAAAGTGAAGGGCTGCCCTAATAGCATTATTCTGAGTAATCTGTAGTTTGTTTAGGTTTTGTTGACTTGTCCCTAGATACAGAGCATTACAGTAGTCTTTGACATGATGAGAGTTCTGGCCAGTATGGTACATTTGGCAGTGGACAGGAAGGGCCGTGATAAGTTTGCATACATAAGCGGAGGCTGAGCTGACGGGCCTTGGTTTGTCTTGACAATGAGAGGGTGGAGTCAAGGTAAATGACTAATGTTTTGGTATTGTCTAAGACTTTGATGGTATTACCATCTATGGCAGGGGTGCACAACTGATTTTGACAGAGGGCCGAAAGTACCTTACATGAGGGCTATAGTGGGCCGAAAAGTAAAAGTGGGCGGGGCGGTAGGCGGGACATGTCGGGAGGCTTTTTCAACCCCCAATTTGTATTAAACACATGGAAAAAGATATGTTTTTGAGGGGTAACGATTTTTATTGCATTTCAAACTTACATTTTGTACTACACATTTTCCATTGCTATCATTTATTTCGATTTAGTTATTGTATATCGTCTGTTTAATTAAATTATATATATTTTATTGACCCTTGATTGGACATTCCGTTATTTTGGACTGCTATAGTTTGCTGTTTGGGTTACCCAAGAGGAGTATGGCATTCGTTGAGTCAGGTTTCCTCAAAAAAGCAAAGGATGTACATCTCCTAACTGTGCCTGTTTTAGCTTTATTATGGAGTTCACTCTTGGAGTGCAACACTATGCCCCATGGCTCCCATCCCCAACCAAACACTATGCCCCATGGTCCCCTCACCCCCAACCAAACACTATGCCCCATGGCTCCCATCCCCAACCAAACACTATGCCCCATGGCCCCCTCACCCCCAACCAAACACTATGCCCCATGGGCCCCTCACCCCCAACCAAACACTATGCCCCATGGCTCCCACCCCAACCAAACACTATGCCCCATGGCCCCCACCCCCAACCAAACACTATGCCCCCTGTCCCTCACCCCCCAAGCAAACACTATGCCCCCTGTTCCTCATCCCCAACCAAACCCTATGCCCCATGGCCCCCTCACCCCCAACCAAACAGTATGCCCCCTGTGTCATGATCTCTGCTTCCAAAAGGTCAGGGTTTTCCCAACTCCCTTGGAAGCAGATCTATAACCCAGGTTCCGAGGGCCAACCAGTCCCAATTGGGACCTTTTGGACCCAGTCCTGGTGCCAGTGGCACCAGGCTCATAAATATGCCCAGTCCCAGCGCTGGAAGCGCCGGGCTCATAATGCTTGGGTGGACTTACCTGCAGCAGACCATGCTGCTTACTTGCCTGCCAGTTGAGCCTCTGATCCTCTTCTGTTTGGAACTACTTTTCCTGTTGGGTGGGGCAGGAGCCACTCCCTAGATTCAGAACACTGGAACTCTTCTGGAAAGCAGGAGGCTATTTAAACCACACCCGATGGATGAATCTTGCTTTGCGTTATTCTGCATCCTCTGCAGCAGAACGCTCATCGTGTCTTCTGCATCTGATCCTGGGCCTAAGGAAAAAGGCTTACCATCCTGAATCCAGTCTTCAGCAACACCTATAAAGACAAGAAAAAACAGGTTAGCATTACGGTCTTCAGTGACAGTTCTTCACTTACCTGGTCCATCGGCTGTCACCAACGCCTCGCGCTGCATTCCGGCATCTGAAAGACAAAGGCTTACCTACTCTTCGTGCGCTCCGGAGGTCTTCACACTGCATTCCGGCATCTGAAAGACAAAAGCTTACCAACTCTTCGCACGCTCCGGAGGCCTTCGGCGCTGCATCCCGCATCTGAAAGACAAAACAAGGTGCGTTTAAAGACATTGGGGAACTTTAATACTCACGTGCCATTACTCCTTTCCACATCTAACCCAGTGGGTATTCCGGCACCCTGCAGCCGCTCCGAACTTGTACCTGCAAAATAAAAAGACAGTTAGAGCGCATCGTGGAGCAGGCAAATAGCGCTTACTTACGTGCTTCCAGGCGCTTCTATTCATCACACGGGCTCCATCTTCAACTCACTTCAGCCCGTCATACGCCATCGCCGGAACCCTGCAAAACAAGAAACATCATTACTAAAGACTTTAAAGACATTAGAACTACTCGAAACTTACCGTTCGTGCAGTAAACGACAGACAGCAGTCCTCTGAAGTCAAGAGGCCTGCTCCCCTTATCCAGTGAAGAAACTGGTTACAGCACCCTGCCCCGAGGCAGATGGAGAGCACGGCGTTCACTTACCTAAGGTGAGAGCGTTAACCTTTGAGGTTCTACAGGAGAAGAGAAAGGGAAGAAGAGAGAGACATTCAATAACCCAGTTCCTTAATCCCATATTTTCTATCTGCAGACATCTTACCCTTCAAGTCAGACATACAGTGCACAGAGGTCCAGCCCAAAGAGCCAGCCGTGTGTTACACATCACCTTTGAAGATACGGTATACGCCCAGTCAAGACCGGCGCCTCTACGGGAATCAGGTGAGCGTTACAGAACGCAAAGCCTACCACAAAACTCCCGTCCAGGCGCTATGGAAACCTCGGATACCGACCAGCTAGCCCAGTTACTTGGGGAACTAAGGGCAGAAGTGCATGCAGCCCGTCAGGAAACGAACGCTCTAAGAAGGGAACTGATTATTTCCAAGGAGCGAACAGATGATCTCGCTAGACAATTGCTACAGTCACAAGCCGGACAGACCCCGTTACCCGCATCTGGGGGAAATCTTCCTTCTACATCCTCTATGAATCCAGTGCAGATCAACCTACCTGGGAATGTACCTCTGGCTCCGCCCGAACGATTTTCTGGTGACCCAAAGAGGTTTGCAGTATTTATCAATCAGTGCCGGTTGCATTTCTTATGCCGGCCAGCAGCCTTTCCAACTGATCAAGCTAAAGTAGCTTTCGTGCTTTCGTACCTTAGTGGCAATGCGGCAGACTGGTCGATCCCTCTAGTAAATCAAGATGATCCGGTCCTCCATGATTTTCAAGCTTTTCAGCTCAGTATGGAAAAACTGTTCGCAAGACATTCACAGGGGCAGGCCTTGGACAATGAGCTTCTTTCGTTGCGACAAGGTAATCAAGACCTTTTGGCTTATATTGCGTCTTTCAACAGACTGATAGTGGAAACTCAATGGCCTGAGGACAAAAGGATTACGCTGTTTTATAGAGGTCTACGTGGAGAGCTCAAAGATGTGTTAGCCCAAGTAGTGAATCCCCCACAAGATTGTTCGGACTATATAGACTTAGTCGTTCAAATAGATCACAGACTGCAGAACAGGAAGGCCGATCGTTCCAAGTTTGATGCTCGAGTATTTTCCAAACCGCCAACTCCTTCCAAAGGAGTAGACTCCGGGGAACCCATGCAAATAGGGGGTCTGAAAGGTCCTCTAACACAAAAGGAGCGGGAAAGGAGAAAACAGTTGCAATTATGCCTCTATTGCGGAAACTCAGGGCACTTTCTTCGAGACTGTCCGGTGAAACCTGCCAAGAAGGCAGTAGGAGCTGCAGTTACCAAAGTTACAAACTCTGAGCAGGGAAATGACCTCGCCCGACAAGAATAGAGGTCCTCTTGCCGAGCGTGAAAACCAGTTCCGTGACCTCGCATTTCGTGATACCTATGGTCCTCATTAGCCCTGATAATCCGGATGGATTACATGCAATTGAAGCTTACGTCGACAGCGGTGCCATCGGCAATTATGTGGATCATGAAATGGTTTTGAGGATGAATCTAACTCTTTGTCCCAAGGCTGTAAAGGACGTCATTACTACGGTGGATGGTACGGAGATAGCCTCTGGGCCAGTAACGCATACTACTCAAGAGGTGACGCTAGTAAGTCAAGATGGACACCATGAGAAGATCGTGTTCGATGTGATCAAGGCCCCTCAGTTTCAGATTATTCTAGGAATACCTTGGTTAGAGAAACACAATCCTCTGATCGATTGGCAAGCAAGAACGGTCCAGTTTCCAGAATGTGTCTCTACTTGTCACCCTCCACCTGGTGTTGCACTGGCAGCAATTTCTTCAGAGACTCCCCAGTTACCTCCCGAATACCTAGAATACCAAGATGTTTTCCGGAAGGATCAGGCTAACTCTCTACCTCCTCATAGGTCTTATGACTGCCAGATAGACCTGATACCTGGATCTACTCCTCCTTGTAGTAGAATGTATGCCCTCACCGAGCCTGAGAACCTTCACCTTCGACAATACCTGGATCAATACCTGGCAAATGGGTTTATTCGTCCTTCCAAGTCCCCTGCTTCTTCAGCTTTGTTCTTCGTTCCAAAAAAGGAAGGAGACCTTAGAACTTGTATAGATTATCGCTCCCTGAACCAGATCACCGTTAAGAATAGATATCCGTTACCTTTGATCCCTGAACTCCTGGACCAAGTCAGAAAAGCATGCATATATACAAAGCTGGATCTTAGAGGAGCTTACCACTTGGTACGAGTAAAAGAGGGCGATGAATGGAAGACGGCCTTCCGCACCAAGTATGGGCTATTTGAATATCAGGTCATGCCCTTCGGACTTTGCAATGCCCCGGCCGCCTTTCAATATTTTATGAACAATGTCCTCAGAGAGCTCATAGATGTGTGTGTTGTTGTTTACATTGACGACATCCTCGTTTATTCTTCATCGGAATCTGAACATCGGAAACACGTGAAAATGGTCCTCGAAAGATTGCGTCAACACAAACTTTTCGCTAAGTTGGAAAAATGTGTTTTCAACGTGACTGAAGTTGAATTCTTGGGATTCATATTATCACCTGGCGGAGTGCGTATGGATTCAAAGAAGGTCGATGCAGTTCTCAAATGGCCATCACCATCCTCCGTAAAAGGTGTGCAAAGCATGTTAGGCTTCGCTAACTTTTACCGCAGGTTTATCCCCGAATTCTCTCGAATAGTCCAGCCCATCACTGCCTTGTTAAAGAAAAACAAACGTTTTGAATGGTCTACCGAGGCAGAACAAGCTTTCCAGGATTTGAAGACTAAATTTATCTCTGCACCAATCTTAAAACACCCTCGCCCCGAACTCCCCTACATCGTGGAAACTGATGCTTCAAGCCTTGCCATGGGGGCAGTTCTATCACAAAAGGACCCGGTAACCAATCAGTTGCATCCCGTGGCATTTTGGTCCCGCAAATTCTCGCCTCCTGAAATCAATTACACGATTACTGACAAGGAACTTCTGGCTATCAAGTCTGCCTTTAAGGCTTGGCGGCATTATCTGCTGGGGGCCCGACACACCGTTACTGTGATTACGGATCACCGAAACCTGCAATATTTGAAAACCGCAAAAGCCCAATCCTCTAGACAACTCCGTTGGGCATTATTCTTTGCCGAGTTTGACTTCATAATTACTTATCGACCTGGTACAAAGAACGGTAAAGCTGATGCCCTTTCTCGGATGGGAGTGGAAGAACACTTGATCAACCCTAAACCTGTACCAATCATTCCCGAACAAAGAATTCTGGGTGTAATCGCCACAGAATCCATAGAGGAAGTTAAGGATAAAGCCAGGCAACTTGTAACTCCAGCAGACATACAGAATTGGCATCTGCAGGGAAAGGACTTTGCAGTAAAGGACAACTTATTGTATTTCCAAGAACGATTATACCTACCCATCACAGATTTACAGAAAAAAGTAATCTCTTGTTATCACGATTCTTTAATGGAAGGACATCCCGGTATGGCCAAGACCTCAGAAAAGATCAAGCGCTACTTCTGGTGGCCGTCTTGGAAAAAAGATATCAGAGACTTTATAATGTCCTGTGGAGTATGCGCCCAAAACAAGAGTCAAAAGGAAAGACCAGCAGGCCTCTTACGCCCTATTGACATCCCACCTCGCCCTTGGCATACGCTTTCTATGGACTTCATCACCGATCTACCTCCATGCTCCGGATACAATACGATTCTAGTAATCGTGGACTTATTCTCCAAGATGGCGCATTTCATTCCGCTCAAAGGCTTGCCAACAGCAGCAACTCTGGCCCGAGAATTTCTCGAAAACATCGTCCGACTGCACGGTTTTCCTTCGGTTCTAATTTCGGATCGAGGTAGTCAATTTATTTCTCATTTTTGGCGAAGTTGCTGTCGGTCGGCTCAAATTGATGTGAGACTATCGACCAGTCACCACCCTCAGACCGACGGACAAACCGAGAGGACCAATCAAACTCTGGAACAGTATTTACGCTGCATGCTGCAACAAACTGAAAAAACTTGGAAAGACATCCTTTGGATAGCCGAATATGCCTACAATAACTCTGTCCATTCGGGAACTGGGAAAACCCCGTTTTTTCTTTTGTACGGCAGTCACCCTCGAACCTCGGAGTTGGATCCCCTCCAAGATCTTGAAACACCAGCAGTAGACTACCTGCATTCTACAATCACCCAAGCCTTTAAGGAAGCTGTTTCTCACCTTCAAAGGGCTAAAGAACAATACAAGAAAGGAGCAGATCAACATCGGAAGGAAGCCCCTCAATATCAAGTAGGGGATCAAGTCTGGTTATCCACCAAATATCTACCTATAAAAGGGCCACGCACATTCAACCCAAGATACCTTGGTCCCTATTCCATCACTACCATAGTAAACCCAGTAGCTGTCAAGTTGGACTTGCCCCCGCATATGAAGATACATCCGGTCTTCCACGTCTCTCTATTAAAACCCGTGCAACCTCAAACCCGACTAACTAAATCTCCAAAACCTATCCTAGTTGATGGAGAACTCGAGTTTGAAGTCAAAAGCATTCTGGACTCCAAGATCTCCAAATCTAAACTATTTTACCTAATTGACTGGAAAGGCTATGGCCCCCAAGAGAGATCCTGGGAACCTGCTGAATATGTCCACGCTCCTCGCCTAATCAAAAGATTTCACCGAACATTTCCTGACAAGCCAAAACCCCCGGAGGAGCCCGGTTTGGGAGGGGCCTTGAGGAGGGGTACTGTCATGATCTCTGCTTCCAAAAGGTCAGGGTTTTCCCAACTCCCTTGGAAGCAGATCTATAACCCAGGTTCCGAGGGCCAACCAGTCCCAATTGGGACCTTTTGGACCCAGTCCTGGTGCCAGTGGCACCAGGCTCATAAATATGCCCAGTCCCAGCGCTGGAAGCGCCGGGCTCATAATGCTTGGGTGGACTTACCTGCAGCAGACCATGCTGCTTACTTGCCTGCCAGTTGAGCCTCTGATCCTCTTCTGTTTGGAACTACTTTTCCTGTTGGGTGGGGCAGGAGCCACTCCCTAGATTCAGAACACTGGAACTCTTCTGGAAAGCAGGAACTCTTTTCTTACCTAGGCGTGGCTGTGGAAGGAGACACCTAAGCACTACAGGAGGCTATTTAAACCACACCCGATGGATGAATCTTGCTTTGTGTTATTCTGCATCCTCTGCAGCAGAACGCTCATCGTGTCTTCTGCATCTGATCCTGGGCCTAAGGAAAAAGGCTTACCATCCTGAATCCAGTCTTCAGCAACACCTATAAAGACAAGAAAGAACAGGTTAGCATTACGGTCTTCAGTGACAGTTCTTCACTTACCTGGTCCATCGGCTGTCACCAACGCCTCGCGCTGCATTCCGGCATCTGAAAGACAAAGGCTTACCTACTCTTCGTGCGCTCCGGAGGTCTTCACACTGCATTCCGGCATCTGAAAGACAAAAGCTTACCAACTCTTCGCACGCTCCGGAGGCCTTCGGCGCTGCATCCCGCATCTGAAAGACAAAACAAGGTGCGTTTAAAGACATTGGGGAACTTTAATACTCACGTGCCATTACTCCTTTCCACATCTAACCCAGTGGGTATTCCGGCACCCTGCAGCCGCTCCGAACTTGTACCTGCAAAATAAAAAGACAGTTAGAGCGCATCGTGAAGCAGGCAAATAGCGCTTACTTACGTGCTTCCAGGCGCTTCTATTCATCACACGGGCTCCATCTTCAACTCACTTCAGCCCGTCATACGCCATCGCCGGAACCCTGCAAAACAAGAAACATCATTACTAAAGACTTTAAAGACATTAGAACTACTCGAAACTTACCGTTCGTGCAGTAAACGACAGACAGCAGTCCTCTGAAGTCAAGAGGCCTGCTCCCCTTATCCAGTGAAGAAACTGGTTACAGCACCCTGCCCCGAGGCAGATGGAGAGCACGGCGTTCACTTACCTAAGGTGAGAGCGTTAACCTTTGGGGTTCTACAGGAGAAGAGAAAGGGAAGAAGAGAGAGACATTCAATAACCCAGTTCCTTAATCCCATATTTTCTATCTGCAGACATCTTACCCTTCAAGTCAGACATACAGTGCACAGAGGTCCAGCCCAAAGAGCCAGCCGTGTGTTACACATCACCTTTGAAGATACGGTATACGCCCAGTCAAGACCGGCGCCTCTACGGGAATCAGGTGAGCGTTACACCCTGTCCCTCACCCCCCAAGCAAACACTATGCCCCCTGTCCCTCACCCCCAACCAAACACTATGCCCCATGGCCCCCTCACCCCCAACCAAACACTATGCCCCCTGTCCCTCACCGCCAACCAAACACTATGCCCCATGGCCCCCTCACCCCCAACCAAACACTATGCCCCATGGCCCCCTCACCCCCAACCAAACACTATGCCCCATGGCCCCCTCACCCCCAACCAAACACTATGCCCCAAACACACTCAAGCATGCACCCATACAGACCTGAACCCCCCACCCCCCAAATCAGCACACACACAAACATGCACCCGTACAGACCCGAACCCCCCACCCCCCAAATCAACACACACACAAACATGCACCCATACAGACCCGAACCCCCCACCCCCAACTCAGCACACACACACACTCAAGCATGCACCCATACAGACCCGAACCCCCCACCCCCCCAACTCAGCACACACACAAACATGCACCCATACAGACCCAAACCCCCCTCCCCCCCAAATCAGCAAACTCTCAAACAAGCACCCGTACAGACCCGAACCCCCACCCCCCAACTCAGCACACACACACAAACATGCACCCATACAGACCCGAACCCCCCGCCCCCCCAAATCAGAAAACTCTCAAACAAGCACCCATACAGACCTGAACCCCCACCCCACAACTCAGCACACAAAAAACATTCAAATCAAAACATTCATACACATCCGACACCCCCCAACCCCCGCATCTCAACATACACACAAAATACATTCAAACACAAACATTCATACACATCCGACACACCCCCCCACCCCCGCATCTCAACATACACACAAAATACATTCAAATACAAACATTCACACCCCTCACATCTCAACATACACACAAAATACATTCAAATACAAACATTCATACACATCCGACACCCCCCCACCCCCGCATCTCAACATACACACAAAATACATTCAAACACAAACATTCATACACATCCGACACACCCCCCCACCCCCGCATCTCAACATACACACAAAATACATTCAAATACAAACATTCATACACATCCGACACACCGGGCCGCCCTCCATTAGGAAAGTCTTTGTGCCTCGCGGGCCGGTCAAAAGGGCATAGCGGGCCGCAACTGGCCCGCGGGCCGTATGTTGTGCACCCATGATCTATGGTGTACGACTTGAATGCTGGGTCCAATTTTTTCAACCGTTGATGGTAGCCCGAGATGAGGAGCTCAGTCTTATCATCGTTGAGACACAACTCATGTTGTGCCATCCACACTTGAATGACTAGGTAGACGTCGGTCATGGACCTGGTGTCAGCAGCGTGGTCACCTTTGATAGGGATGAGTATCTGGGTTTCATCACCATAATTAGTGTAGGTGACACCCAGATAGTCAGGTATATCAAAGAGAGGTTTGGTGAACACATTATAGAGAGTCAGCGAGACACAAGATCCTTGATGGACACCACACAAGACGTGTGAAGGTTCAGCAGAGGCTGAGGAGCAGAAGACACGCATAGACCTATTGTTTAGGAAGGAGCTAATCCAAGATGTGGCTGAGTCAGAGAAGTGGGCGGCAGATTTGAGATGCTTGCAGAGAATTTAAGGATTGACCAGGTTGAAGGCCGTCGATAAATCTAATAATAGAAGGAGTGCCATCTTCCCTTGGTCTTTCAAGTCTTCGATATGGGTTTTCAAATCGATGAGGGCGGTTTCAGTACCGTGCTTAGGGCGGAAGCCAGATTGTCTAAGGCCAAGTAGTTTGTTGGATTCTACGTTTTCCTGAATTTGAAAGTATTCGGCCCGGTCAAGTATCTTGAGCAGGAATGGTACCGTGATGATGGGCCTGTAGTTGGTGGGAATGCTCGGGTTGAGGGTGGCCTTTTTCAGGAGGGGGATGACCCAGGCTTCCTTGAGGTTGTCTGGGACAATGCCTGTTTTGAAGGAGGAATTTATGAAGGTAGTGATAAAGGGGATAACTCATGTGCTGCCTCCTTAAAAATGGGGGCTGGGCAAGAGTCCCCTTGGCAGTTGGTGGGTTTGAGTTGGCTGATGATATTTTCAACTTCTGCAATCGTTAGTGGTGAGAAGGCGAAGGGTGAGAGAGTATGTGTGGGGGGGATAGGGATGCGAGAGGAGGTGTTGGGCACGTGGGCAGAGTGAAGGCTGTTTTGTTTGAAGTTAATTTTGGCTTGAAGGGTGGTGATTTTGCCTAAGAGTGTGTTTTGAATACTGGCGCACCAGGTGCTGTCTTTAATGCAGGAATCTGGAGGGGACGCTGGGGATTCAAGCTCTTTCAGGATCTTGAACAGCTCCCTTGTGTTGGACTCAGCTTGTATGATTCGGTTATTGTAGGTTTCTTTTTTGGCATGGAAAATGGCTTCTTAATAGTTCAGTGATGCTATGGTAAGGCTATCCTTGTTGGGAGCAGTAGGAAGACATTTCGAGAGGGCTTCAGCAGTGCTTTTGGCTTTACTGTGGTGTGAACCATGAATTCAGGTAAGGACGTGGTTTAGCTTTCCTTAACTTGAGTGGGGCAATGGAATTCAGGGCTTGGAGCATAACGCGATTGTAAGTGTCAACTAAGACAGTGGAGTCCGTGCAGGATGTTGATATGTTGTTCAGCAATGGAAGGATAAGTGGAAGTAGCCTATCGGTTGTAATGTCTCTTTTGTTTCTAGTATGAATGGGAGGGGCAACATCTTGTTTGGTGTTTTTTACATTGGCTTTGATGTTGAAAGTGATGAGATGGTGGTCTGACCACGCGCAAGGTGAGTTGGACTGTAGGGAGATGCTGCAGTTTAGATCAACTAGCCAGTCAAGGGTTCTACCCTTGATGTGAGTAGGTTCCTGAATATGGTGGGTGATTCCAATATCTGATAGGGTGCTGGCGATAGCCAATGCTGTAGGGTCTTTCAAGTCTTGGAAGCCCAAGTAGAAGTCGCCGAGTAGGATAACTTGCGAGTTGGTCTTGGTTTTGTCGGTCAGGATGGACGTAATGTCATCCACGAAGGCAGTGATGGGTCCGGGCATCCGGTAGATGAGATGGATGGTGGCGGTTTGGTTGGGCGAGATAGGTAATTTGGCTGATATGATCTCGGCTAAGGCAATATGTTGGTTTGGGATAGTTCTAAAACAGACAGAATTTTTGTGAATGAAGGCGACCCCCCACCCCCTCCTTTGGACCGAGTGGTGTTTCGATCACATCTGATAATAGAATACCCTGTTGGTATGCCTAGAGCTAATAAAGGACCAGAGGATGCGTGGAACCAGGTCTCTGTGATATCCAGAAGGTCAAGGTCAAAGGTGATAAGGTCGGCGATGTCAAGGGCATGAGCGGTAAGGGAACTAGCATTGATTAGGGCACATATGATCTGATGGATGTCAGTAGGAGGACCCATCTATGCTAGGAGGACCTACTGTCCTGAGCCAAATGTCCAGACTCTATTCCAAATCATAAGGATTCAGGATGTCTGCACCCAGGAAAATGTTCTTAACATGTTTAGTTTCAGATGTTTTAGGTTTTCCAGGACACCTGGTGACTTGGCTTGCACAAATTATCCCAATCTTGAGTACTCCTCTAAGCTTGGTGCACTCCTAACAAAAGACCTGTTCTGTTACCCCTCTTAATCTAGGGCTCGCAAGGTTTTACCCAGGCAAGGTTTAAACCTCCCCTACTTGACGGAGGGTCTCGGGATGCTTCAGTGAGCCTAGACCTATCATTTGCATGCTTGGCCTATATGTTCTTCTGCAAGGATTTTCTCAGCTCGCAATATAGGTATTAGTCAAGTTGCAGTAATTATGATCCAGAGCCAAGGGTTTCACCAAATTAACTGAGTCAGTGCTGGTGGCTTTGCAACCATCACCAGTATCTAGTTCGAGCCCCAAAAAGGCTATTTCCTAGCAGCTTCTTCTCAAGGCTCCCAATCCCAGCCTTCCCTCTAAACCAGTGGTATTCAAACTGTGGGTCGCGACCCCCTAGGGGTCCGCGGGTGCATCCCAGGGGGGCCCTGAGAGCTCAGCATGAAAAAAGATTTTTTTTTTTTTTTTTTTTTTTTTAGATTGGAAGAAATGGGCAGGGGTGGCCCACATGGGCGGGCTGAAGCATGAAACTGTCTCAGGCAACAATGAAAAAGTGGCCCACAGTTGTAAATGGATATTCATTCCTTTAGTCACAGACTGGGCCTCATTACTACTATGGCGGACCAGTAACAACGGTGCTGGTAAGCTACCGGCACCGTTGCTACCGTTCCGCCATAGTAAGAGTTGTGCTCGTGGGTGCTTGACAGCCCCCGCCAGGTCTGACCTCAGCTCGTCGGATGCACCGGCACCGTTATTAACGGTGCCGGTGCATCCGAGCTCCCCATTCCCATTTGAGCCATATGGGGCTCAAATGGGAATGGGGATCTACCGGCACCTTCGAAAGGGCAATTATCATGTCCGCCTAACTCGGCATGACCTAGTAATTGCCCATTCGCAGGTGCCAGACCCGGATGCAACTCCAGTGGCAGCCGTGCCGGTTTTACCGGCACAGCTACCGCCAGAGTAGTTATGAAGCCCACTGTTTCAATAGTACCCAAAGGGGTGCTTTGTGTTAAAATGTAGGTAAATTGTGATATATTCAGCAACAATGGTCAACATTACTAACTGCATAGTTAAGTAACTCATCAAAATGGTCCACATTGGCCAAAATGGTGGCCCATTTTGATTGGCCCAAACTAGCATTTTACATTTTTGGTACAGGCATTGCCCTATAGGCCTGTCCGAGCCTGGCGGCTCATCCATAATGGCAAGAGGCGCCCACCCAGTGGCCCCTCACCCATTATGGAGGAGCTAAGGAGCCAGCCCAGTGAAACAGTGAGCACTCCCTCAGCTGCTTTATCCAGCTAATGGAGTGCTCCTGGGCTGGCTGAACTGTCAAAGGGAAACACTGTTTCCCTTTGACAGTTCAGTTTAGTTCCCCAGCCGCACATGCTCACTGAGCTCATTGGAAATGCTGGCTGGGGCACTGCATGTCTGTATGTCCGAGGGGGAGCTCCTGCGCCTCCTCGCACATACGGACAGAGCAGCTGGAGCAGGCCGTTTCAGCACCCACACACAGGCCAATGCAGAAGGTACGTTTATGTTCATTGTTTTTATTTAAACATGTGTATGGATGCGTTATGAGTGAGTGTATGGTGATGGATGCTCATGTGAATGATAGAGTGATTGCTGTATGAATGTGCAGCGCCTTGCATATACACATAATCATGTTCATTGTGTTAGGACCAGTGGGGCCCAGGGGACAGGGATGGTATCTTTTTACCGGACATCTATCATTCAAAACCCTCTGCCTTGTCCACAAGGCTTTCTGGGGCCTGGGTCCAAAATACCTTCAGCTATTCCTCCGCAAATACCTCCCCTCTCGAGCTCTTCACTCCTCTACCTCCAACTCCCTCAGGGTCAGTCGTTTATCAAAGAAACGAGCTGGGGGTAGATCTCCGTCTTCGGCTGGGGCCTCCCTCTGGAACAGCGCCCTGCCACTCTAAAACTTGAGGAGAACCATCTTTCTTCCTGCACTTATCAGACCTACCCTGTCTGCTGCCTTAAACGTAGCACTTGCAAATTGCTGGCTGCACTGCCACTGTTTGTTGCCTTTATTATTTATTTATTGTTATTTATCTGTTTCTCCTCTGCTTCGCACTTTCCACTTCTCTCCCCTTCCATGCACTTTTCCCCTCACACTTGCGCGTTCTCAATGTCACTGGGCCTAGTAAGATCGCTGTTTTATTCTCCTCTGTTCCCCTCCCTTGCCTTGTCACGCTCTGAAACACTTGTGTACGAGCGCGATAGAAATAAAATATCAATGCCTGCCCCCTGGACTCCCAGCAACAATTGCAAACTGTTTGGCTATTTACCCATTTTTTGTTAAAAGTATGCTCTACAATGCAACATTTTAACCTACTATTTAAAAAAAAATTCACAGGGGGAAACCCCCCCGAACCTTCCCTTAATGCCCCTCCACTTAAAAAAGATTCACCAGCCGCCACTGGCCCTCAGACTGTGTTGGGAACGGGATGGGGGAACCGAGGGACTATGGTGGGAGCACAATGGGCGGGAACCATGGGATAGTGATGGGAGCAGAGTGGGGAGAGCCCTGGGTGTGTGATGGGGTGGGGAGAGACCAGCGACTGGGTAGGAGTGGGATGAGGGAGCCCAGCGACTTTGATGGGAGCAGGTGACGGCGCGCAATATATACTGTCCATTTGGCATTTCTGGGGGGTCCCGACCTGCCCAAATTTTGCTCAGGGGGGCCCTGGCCAAAAAAGTTTGAAGACCACTGTATTAAGGGGAGGGAGGGAGGGAAAGGGAGAGTTAATATAATCATGCAATCGCTTCAAAAATGATACTGTGTTGTATTGTTTAATTGGAAAATAAAAAATAAATTAAAAAAAACTATGGGGTGCATCTCACAGCTAATTATTTTAAAATGTATCTGTGAAATGGTTAAACAAAGTAAACCTTACACAATTCATAAAATACATAGAAAGTACTTATCACCTATATACAAATGAATATAAATACCTTGCACTATTTGTGAAAAGAAAAACTTGGATAAAGCGCTAAGGCATGCATGGAAATGGATTAACATTTTACAACAAATATGGGAGTTCAAAAGGATAAGATATGTTATTCAAAAAGGCAGAATACGTTATTAGCAATGATCTTAAACATTATTACTATCTTACAAAGATCATGTTAATTTGATACTATAATGTAAGAACTACAATTGTTAATGGGACTTCATTGCCACTAGACAATCGCATCCACAATTCATGGGCTTATTGTGTATGAACTTTCCAAAGTAAAAATCCTCAAATTGTGTAGTACTGGGCATTATAAGACAAATGATATAAAGATTTCAAGCAATCTAATTGACTGCAAAACAAGAAGTAATTTATTGGAGTAACAATTTTAGAGCGTAGAGAATCTCTCGTGTAGGGATCAGATTCTATCTAAAACATAAAAACTGATTTCCAGTATTTGTTTGGAAATTTCCGTAAGTAACATGGGGGCATTCCTAATTTTGTTTGTTACTCATATAGAGTTGTTAACCAAAGTTTATGCAGATTCATGAATACTCTACACTATAGCCTTGCTTATATACATATAGTTTAAGATTGGCCCTGGTTTCCCATCATACATAATTGTTGGAAAATCACTGAAAATTGATTTTTGTGGCAGGTTAAGAATTAACGTATAAAATGTCAGAGGTTTCCACCCAACCAGACCATGCTCATGGCGAACAGCTACTATCGGCACACAATTTGGTAAAGACAGATTATTTCCAGATAATCGTATGATTTTGGTTTTGTTAGAATTAACCACCAGTTTATTATTCTCAGCATATTGGTAGGTGGCATAATTCAAATGTTGGAGAGCCAACTGGGTCTGATCTAGAAGAGTCATGTCACCTGTGTACGCTAGCCAATAAACTTTTACAGTAGTCAATTGTAAGGTGGAGAACTAAGAGTTTGCTAGGCTATCCCCCGTGTCAGACACATACAAGTTAGACAGGCAGGGAGCCAATACAAATCTCTGCCGGAGACCTCTATGGTTAGGAAACTCTTGAGGCAGAGCACTTTTTTTTATACTTTATCATTTTGTAAAAACTAACACAAACCTGGAGTCCGAGCCAAACAGTGACCCACCATCCGGATGACACAACATAAACGGCCATGTACATTACAAGAAAACGATTGTTTACAGTTCCTTACAATAAAATAACTCAGCTGATGTAATCAAATACTGAAAATACGGCGCCCACACCTCTGGTGGACGGGCATGCAATGGCAAGGTCTATATAAATGCTGTCTCCATATCATGGCAGTATGCAACGTTCTGAAGCCCCATCAGTGCGCTGGGCGGGTGGCCCCTTCCCCAGGACATAGCCACCCTCCTATGCGCCTCTGCCAAGAGCAGGTCAATTAGGCATCTGACCCCTCGCGGCAGGGTTCTCGTGCACCCCAGAAGCACCATCATGGGGTCGGGGTCTAGCTGCTCCCCAATAATCAGGGAAACTTTGGCCAAGACGGGACACCACCCAATACCGGGAAACCTGCTTGCACTCCCAGGCCAAATGCAGGAACCCATCCCCAGTGGCCTCACACCTGGCGCATTACTTGCAGTAGCAGGAAAATGTCTACAGAGTCTGGCTACGATGTGATAGACCTGGTGCAGGAAATTAAAATGAATCAACATAAACACTTAAGACATTTAAGGACACTTTTGGGGTTTGATGCACATACTGCCAGTCATCTTCCAGAATGACTCTTCAAAGGTCCCTCTCCCAGCACGCTCTCTGTGCATTCCCCTCCCATGCAATTTCCTCCATAAAGCTGCTATTTAGCCGTGAAACCAAGTGCCCTTCCCCCTGCAATAGAATCACTGTGTGTAGCAATGCCCACATGGGGGGCTGTGGGGGAAACGAGGGAAACACTGCTTTAAAGACATTGCACACCTGAAAATATAGGCAAATGTTCAACGCAGTACTCCCCCCCCCCCCGCGTCCTTCACCTGCTGCAGTGAAAGAAATTCATCCCCAACAAAAAATGCCCCAAGGGAGGTAATACCCAGCTTGTCCACCCACTTCAAGCAAATCTTCTCCCCCGTGATGTGCATAGCCGCTACATGCCGAGCGGGAAGGAGGGGTGAGTACAGAGTATCAATGCCCTCCTTGCTCGCCACCTTCCTCCAGATCGCACAGGTAACCCTCATTGATTCAACCTTATTTCTGCCTGTGTGTCCGTGTGAAGGTATATAGGAATGGCTAGAAGGACTCTTGGAATATGCCAGTTATTGAATTTATTCCATTAGAGTGATATGTTAACTTTATCAAATGCCAATGAGAAATCGATAGATGCAGTGAAGATAGATGGTGTTTATTTAGACCATGCTCTTTGCTGGATAATGTCCATAATAAAACCATTCAGAGTGGTACCCACAACCTTTCTAAATCCACTTTGGTACTGGTTTAAATGGCCTATTGATATAGACTATTGCTCTAATTGTCATAGGATCACAAAGTCAAATATCTTGCTTTCAGCATCTAGAAGTGCTCTAAAGTGATAATTAGTAGGATTTAATCGGTCTTCTTTTTTTTATAAATGAGTATGATGCTTGAAAGTTTCCAGGATTTAGAAGTTATGCTTGTGGCAATGATGTTTTTAAATAGCACAGAAAGTGTTGCAGCCCAAATATCTGGAGCATTCTTAAAGTTTCTTAAACTATTAGAACCAAGTACCATAGAATCTGATGCTTTTCTAATGAAGTATCCTATGTCCTGTAGATCGAAATCCAGTAGCCAGTGCACTGACATCGAGAGTTTATTAGCGTTAGTCTCTGGGGGGAGTATACAGCTTAGAATAATATAGACCCCAAAGTTCCTCTGAAAAACGATTAGATTGCAAGTCACCTTGCATGTAACTCATTCTATTAATTAGACTCCAGAAATGACATGGGTTTTTGCTAATGATAGAGCATAATTTCCCCATCTTTCAGCAAAACAACATTTTGATAGCCTTTGTTTCAATTTTTGTATTGCTGACATAAAAGATGAGATTTTTCTGGTTTATCATGCAATAAAATAGTTTTTTTATTTATCTTAAACACGGCCTTAACTCAAATGTTTTGCTTTGCACAACAGAATCTTATTAATACACCTTAGATCTATTATTATTATTTGATGGCCTCAGGTTCTGAATAATGGGATTATGAATAAAAGTAGTAAGGTGCTCTGAAGCTAGATCCTTCATTTTTTCTTCAATAGTTGTATTACCGAAAAAACATCTGAATTGCCTATTGAATGTAGTTGAATTCTTTATATTCAAGGCAATACAATTTCTTTTTGGAAATACTAATATATTAGCTAAATTAGAAATAGTTTTGCTTGTGATCTTCAATTTCATCTTTGCAACCAAGAAATCATGATCACTCAGTTCTGGGTCCTGGATTGCAAAGTTTTAACATGCTTCAGATTGGAGATGAAAATATATAGTTGATACACGACCCAGTTTTATCATTGTGCCATGTATTTTTACTTGGGATATTACCTTTCCATTGGTCATTCGTAAGTCCCATACTTTGAACAAATCAATCAATTTTTACCATTCTCATATTTATCAGATTGACAAGGATGATTCCCATTTGGACATGTATAATTCTTATCTAATGCAGCTTTACAATCAGAATGGAAGTCTCCTGCAATGATGATATCCCAGTTAATGTTGTCCTCTGTGAATGACTCAAGAATTGTTACAGTCACTTCTAAAAAAGCTTCTATTTCCGAGTGCGAGAGGTTTCAATAAATAGTAAAGAAATAACAGTTCTAGAAATAGAACCATCCCGAAGATGTGCCTTTATTGCTAAAATAGCATAATGAGAATGGCAAATTGTTTAGAATTTGGTGAGATTGCATCTTATAATAGCAACAATCCCACCGGCCCAATGGTCTGCCGCCATTGGGGCATACAACTACTTGCTCAGAGACATAGTACCCATCAAAAACTACTGAGGTTTGACATCCCTACTTCCTGGAAGGTCAGTATACTTTATTAAACTTTTCAAGTTCCTGACACAGATTTGTATTATTGTATTCCATTATAGAAGTGTAAGATCGCTAATACAGACTGGTTCCTAAAGTCTGGTCCCCTTGTCTCCTAGTCGATTACATTTGTTTGAAAGAGCAAGAGCAGGCCACAGCCAGTCATCCTCATGTTAAACATTAGATGGGGTGCTTATTAATTGTACAGGTCATGGTGATAAACCCTTTGAACGCCAAATTTTAAGGAATTCACTGTTCCCAATTATGTTAATTAGTTTTGGGTTTAGGGTAGAACAATACCAGTTCTATATGAACCAATAAAATATACCAAATGGATGCCCTTGTATGTTATGAGGCATAGACATGGAACTTTCTATTGATGTTTTATAACATTCGAGCAATTTCATACAATGTCATTATTACTTTGTAAAATGACTTCTAACAGAAGTTGGTCACTGGTTTCATGCGATATGATAACATACAAAAAATTGGTATCTTCGATGCCACCGTGCCATTTTCGACCCCAGCTGGGTCCCCACTCCCTGAAGGGTATGAGAAATATGTTGGGTGGAATATGGACCATATCATCTCTTCACCCCCTCCCCTGCAAGGAGGGGCTAAGCCCAATCTACATCAATCAGAGCATACTGGTCTTTCTCAATGGCCTGCTCTTATGGCTAGCATTGCTAAAGAATTACTTTTATTTAATAGTCCCTTTGACCTTGGCCTATTGGTGGTCTCATTGAATGACTGGGTGTCAGATTTACGTCCGCTTAGA
Organism: Ambystoma mexicanum; assembly: GCF_040938575.1. Classification (NCBI taxonomy): domain Eukaryota; kingdom Metazoa; phylum Chordata; class Amphibia; order Caudata; family Ambystomatidae; genus Ambystoma; species Ambystoma mexicanum. Next base: position 662,258,301 of record NC_090935.1, on the reverse strand, counting down.
ACTAACACTGCTTCGCAGACAGGTGGGCATCACAGCACAGTTGCCTTGTCTCAGCCACCTAAGTCAGACAATGCCTACCAAGTCAATATACAAAGGGAGATTTAAGATCAAGCCTTACAAACTGACTCCGGTAATCAGGGGTCCTCGTTGCCCTTCAGGCCATTATTGGCCATTAGTGAGATGTCCAAATCCCATAACGCAGACACTAAAGGCAAGAAATACCTCATTCCCTTCCGCTACCCGAGCTGAAAATTGGCCAAAAAGCAGTGAATGGCAAATTCAAGATGGTATCCTCACGGAATTTGCAGCTAAGGAAGTCCCAAATGACAAAAATAAATGACTTGAGTATTCATGACTTTATTTTGGAACAGAGGAATTTGTCATCACGACCATTCAGAAAATTGAAGGAAACAAGTTCAGAGAAGCTCTGCGTTGTAAGGTTCTCACTTGGCTGCGCCAGAGTACTGGGCCGGGTGTGGTCAGATTATCTGATTTGAAAATTCTTCGTAGAGTTGAGCCAAATGACTGGTGCTCGCAACCTAATAGTGACTGTGTCCTTGTGGGCTGTGGGGTCAGCACCTTACCTGCTTTCCTAAGAAGGTGTAAATATATCCCCAGAGGGTCTTCAATTTGTAAATTGATTCTCTGAGGTATACTGATTGAGGGAGTATTTCTTTTTGTCCCCCCCCCATTTTGTTTAAAAGGTTGTTTTTAGATTTCTTGCTACTTGCATATGGTGAGGTTTTTACTTTTCTTTCTGTGTCTCACAGACCCATGCTGATTGTTTTTCGTTATATGCAACCGTGTTTTGTATATATGTTGTCTGTATTATATGCGCCCTCACGCCTTCGGGTTTATTGGTGCGCAATATAAGTGCAATGAAGTAAAGTAAAGACATGTTGGCCGTATAACTGGTCAAAGAGTTCTGTTTAGTTTTCACAGTTTTAAACAGTGTAGTACTAGCCGAAGCAAGTCTCTCCTAAGTATAGTGCTCCTGCTGGTGATAAGTATTTGGCAATTATTTTGTTTGGCATTCTACTGTGCATGTTTCTACTGGATCTTCCATTTGAATCTAGAGGCAGCTTCCAGAGGGTGCTAAATGGCTGTCATTACTTGAATGGAACTGTACAGCTTTGTCACTAACAAAGCAAAGGTTGCTACCTTGGTAAAATGTAACCCCACTCTGTTTATTCAGTTTTTATGCACACTTATTGGTAGGTGGTTTGGTAGTTAATTTACTTTGTACTATGTCTATATCAATAGTATCAGGCTTTGAGACCTGCTCCACTCCCTGTGCTGCTTCTTCCATAATATTGAGATTTCAATGGATGTTCTTGAAGTGTTTTTGTTTGTGCCTGTTCTCTTTTGATTTTTAGTTTTTTTAGGACTTTTATTTTGGGAGGCCTTGGGGAATTTCCCCCCACAATGTTGCCCGTCAATATATCATCGGAATGCTTTGCTGGTGATTTTAAACCAGAGTCAAGAATGATTTTTTTTCTTGATCTGTGATGATGATTTTCAACTTTTTAGTTACCTTTGAGCCATGTTCAGAAGTATTGGATTTCTCTTCATTTTATTGCTAATATTGTCATATAATTTAACATAAGAACTTAAAACCATGTTAAGCACTGAAAATGAAGGTGGAGTGAGTTTTAGCTTGCTTTCCAAATCATGCAGGATGTGATCTAAATGTGAAGTTGTTGTCAAACTATTAATAGAAGACGTGTCTGCTTCAGCCATGGACTCATGTTCAGTCAAAAATGAAGGAAAATCATCTAGCGAAGAGTCGGAAGGACGACCAGACATAATTAGTCAATGGAGGGTTCTGCAGAAGGCAACTTAAGATTGTCATTATGTAATTAAAGTTCCAAAAGGCTCCCATCATTAATAAAAGTAGCTTCTCCCTGTTGCAAGAGGGAGACCATTTGCTGCTTCCGAGCATCAGTACTCGTGCCTGCAGTGGGATAGAAATCTGTGATTTAAGAAATTGGGACCGTCTTTTATCCAGTCATACAGTTTACTTTTGGACTTGTGTGTGGTGCATGATCGGTATCCAAATTCAAGATACTGTTGCAACATGTAGGAAGGATGAGCCTCGGTCTGGAGATACTGGAGGGACTGCAGGGGTTAATACCATGTCATTGGTTTGAGGGATGGTAGAATCTGTGTTAGCATCTTCTTTCTTGTTTGTTATAACTGATTGTGACTCAGGTTGTGGCTCAGGTTGAGAGCCTTGAGAGACTTGTTGCAGCATCGAATTCTGCAAAAAGTAATTTATACTGCATTCATCCGGTACGATTTACTCCTAAAATCATACATAATATAAGCACTGAACTTAAGATGATTCTTAAGAAGAGCAATTGACACTCTCTCAGTCTCGAACTGCCTTGAACTGCAGAAACTCTTGGGATGCTCCGCGCCAGACTGCAGAGTAAGTAGCTTCCTAGTGTAACACTGAGAAAGGTCCACTGGGTAACAATCACCAGAGGGAAAAGGGACCGCCAATCACTGCCTTGAACTGCAGACATTCTGTGACACTCTACCATCACACAGTGTTAAGATGGACTTCTAGAATCTGGCCTGGTGGACAGATTTTAGGTGGCCACCCTAGTTATCGTGAAGTGGGGAACTCTGAGAGGTTAGCCAGACCCAATCAGGGTATGCACAGAGAGTGGTCAAGGATTAGTTTCAGGAGAAAGTCAGTGGGGTAAAGGGTCAAAAATGAGTCCACGCAGTGAAACACACAATAATTCAATTTAGACAGGTAAGTACAAACATACTCTATTTATTATATGCCCAATAAAACACACTAGAAAAATGAATTGAGCAGGTATTAATATCACATTCATTTATCAAAAATATATATCGTCACCTTTGGGTTTGTAGGAAGGCATACAATAACTTAGACAACTAAAGGGAGGCAATTAATGTACAGTAGAATTAAACCAATTCACAAGAATTATGACCCAACTTTATAAATCCAATTCCTATGATGTATGGGACCTTGTGACCAAAAGTCACAACACTTCTTCTTAGGAGAGGGGACAGATGTAGGCAGAGTTCTTGTGGGGAAGAAAATCCTCCAGAAGATATTCCACAAGTTACAGGTATGTAAAATAGTATTTCTATCTTTCAGATACAAGCTTTTAGATCAGACGAGCAAAAAGCAATGGAATGGAATAACCAAAGTTTATTACAAGGTTTATTCTAAGGAGAGCGAAGGGAGGAGGTGAATGTGTTGCAATTGCTTACCCCGTGACTCTGATTTTCCCAGGTGACTAGGTATGTCGACTGGGGGTTAATCAAGGTAAATTTTCTGGCTGTTGGATCCAGTAGAAGATGCCCAGGAGCTGCGGGTGCAAGGATTATTCTGGTCGGTTCCAAGAGCAGAGTGCAATCCTTGGTGAAGAAGAAATGCAGAAAGCACTGATGCAGACCTCTTCACGACGCTTCACCAGAAGGCGAGTTCCATTGATGGCTACAGCACACGTGCGTCAGCAGGCTTCTTTCCAGTCGCGGTTGAAGAAGACCTTCCAGAGCAGGATCCCTTGATGCTGGGAAGCTGACACTTGGCAGGCAGGAGTCTTGTGGCATGAGCTAGCGACCACCAAAGTTCCAACAACGATTGTGGAACGGCAATGATTCTACTGAGGTAGGCCACCGGAGAGCTGGTCAGTTCACTGGGCGGTCCCAGACACTTCAGAAGGCTCAGAGACAGACAGCTGAATCCTTGAGAATGTGTTGAAACTGTTTGGCCCCTCAAGTCCAAGAGTTGAATTACCGCTCAGGGCCTTCGCTGATCAGGTAGTCCAGCAGGGCTTCATGAAGACAAACGAAGGAAGGAATGCCAAACCTTTTCAGAGGTCATTCACGGATCTTCAGTTTGCTGCTCCTCTACACAGAATTCTTGGCTCCAACACTGATCGGAGGAAATGGCAGTAGGAGGAGTCCTCTTATCCTAAATCCTGGCTGGAAGCAAGTCCAAGCCCACCAATGGTAAGGATCTGTGCCATTGAAACAACCAGCAGTAGACCAATCAGGGACCACTGTGGGTTTCACTCATGCGCCACACCCATGCACTCTGGTGCCACAGATTTGCAATGGAACCAGACAGTCCCACCCACTTCTTGGGACGAACACAGACAAAGGCATCACTAGCCCACAAAAGCTGCAGCTTTCCCAGGCAAGTACAATACCTTATTTGGGAATTCCTGACCTGAGAAGGCAGTAAGAATCCCAATAAACAATATGGCCAAAGGACAAGCAGTTAATATTGTGGCAGGGCCATTTTAGGCACTAGCCACGTTTAGCAGCCATACGCGGTAAAGGCAAACATGCACACTAAAAATAATGAAAACATTGTAACAATGTACCTGCTTCAACCAGCTTGTCTTTAGGCAACTGTGACTAATCGCAGGATTTCATCACTTCTCCCCAGGGCGAATCTTTCCCTGTGAGGTTAGGGAGGTGAGCCCACTCAGCAATACCCTCCCTAGGGGTAGAGGCAAGCGGTACCTTTCCGGGAGATACTCCCCCTCTGGGTCAAGGACTCCCGTTCTTATGTGGAACTCCCTAAATCACATATCACTGAACAATCTTCCAAGATATCCAGGTCGGAAAGATATGAAGAATAAACTAGAATCTGTTATTGTCATCCAAATACTTTGATGATGCCTGCAAAGGGAAACATTTGTTATACTGAGACGAAGAAAACCATTAGAAGAATAAAGAGAATGAGTCAAAGAGAGAGGAATGACTTTGATGTTGTGCTGGGGAAGTCCCACAACAGCATAATAAAAGTGAGTGGTGGAGCTTTGGTGAGTGAGAAACCCTGAAAGTTTCACAACTGCTTGCCGTAGTACGCCGAGAGAAACCAGGACGAGCAACATCCGACACAAGACAGAAGTCGAATTCCAGTTTCCGACATGCAGCATTGGAAGAGAGTGGCATCACGATGAAGCAAAGTGGATGCAAGACATCCTATTCCCGAAGGAAAGCTAAGTGGTGACATGACAACAAGCCGGTTGTGGTAGACCAGTGGGTCTGGAAATAAAGCCAATACCATTTCTATAAGGTAACTGGAGCCGGAGAGACCGAATAGAGAACAGGGAAACCATATGCGAGACGGCAGATGATACAAGACACCAACCTGACATAGGAAGAAAAGGGTCCAAACCGATTAGGAAGCCCAGTGATGTTATCCCTGAACAATACAAGTAACACGGAAAATGGGAGACCCAGGAGCGGGACCAAAGATAATGATTGGAAAGTGTCTAGACTAAACAAAAAGAGTGAGAACAATTACGAGAAGTCTAATACTTGTCCCAGACAAAATAAAATATCAGAATGATATGCAGGTAGTGAGAATCATTACTGGAATTTTCCTACTCGTCCCAGTCAAGTTAAAGTATCACGATTAAATGAGGAGAATAAGAATCATTACTGGAACACTCCTACTCGTCCCAGTCAAGTTAAAGTATCAAGAGTAAAGGAAGAGAGTGAGAATCATTACCCGCTCCAGTCGAGATATAATAAGACCTAAAGAATCAATACTGGAACGCTCAAACTTATCCCAGTCAAGATCAAGAGTGGACATTAGAAAAGGGGAACATCTTAAATCTGAAGGAAGAGAAAGGATACATTTTGTCTCTGGAAAAGAAGAAACATGCACGCTCCACAATCTCCCTCTGTCATCTCCCACCTCTGGCCAGTGCCTGCATGCTGGATGGCTTTCAATGCACCACAAGTGCCTCTTCAAATCAAATTCCTTCTACTTGCAGTAATATTTCTTAATGGGATGCTAGCACACCCCCATCATCAGGTATGTGCTACCTTTCTGCCTGCACTGCCAAGCCAACCTCAACCTGTCAAGAACTCATTACCCCTACTCTGCCTCCTGCTCTTAAGCTGCCACTGAAATGTCTTACCCCCGATATCAAGAAGATTGCCAGCGTACTGACCTTCAAGACCGCACCCAAAAACCTCTGAAGAGAGGGTCCCTGGAATGGCCCTAATGACCCCTACGCTCATGTCAATCCGCAGAATGAAGAATGAAAGGTGTAACTTGTCTTTAGGTCAGCCGCCAGGTGCGTCAGTATATCATAGATATGACAAGAGATATTCTCTTAGACAGCCCTTCAAACCGTATCTGATTGACGGCTTCGAGGCGATACCAATGGAACAAATTGACTGGTGACAAATTCCAGCCAGGAGGACGTCACTAGTGACAACACAACATAGCAGCGTTAGCCATGAAGAAAATGTGTACTCCTACATGAAAATACACAGTCTCACACACACACACACATAAAGAACATGCTTATACCTTCTGTAGAGGACAGATACATTTACATACTGTCAAAAGCTTTTCCTTTTCTTTGGCCAAATGAAGAAACGCAAAAAAGCCAAACATATGTGGGCCCACCTTGCAAACGCTTTATCGCAACTAATCATAAGGAGCTACGGGAACATATAAGGAACCTATAGGGCTCTATCACGACTAACCTCTTAGCAGATATTAGAACACATAGGGAAACCATAGAATGACTTTAGTGAATATGGTTTAGGTCTATTTGACCTAAAACATTTGGCCTAATCACATTTGATCGAAATTATTTGACCTTTTTTTCCCAGTCTAAAATGTGGAGGGAGACCCCCCAAATTTCCCACTTTCTCTCTACCTAATCTATACCCTTACCCACCCCATATATATATTTAATTAAATTTGACCACAAAAAAAAAGTCACAAAAATGTGACCAAATGTTTCAGGTCAAATGTTTTTAGGTCAATTACGCTAATACCGTGAATACACATGAAACCACAGGCCTCAAAATACATGGAGGGAGAAACGCAGGCTCTGCAGCACGAAGCACAGAGACAGTGCGCGCAGCCAAGGACAAGTGCAGGTGGAAAATTCCTGATTCCTGATCCTCATAATTGTAGACAGGAAGGCTTCATTTTGCAGTCTTCACACACGTGACCCAGTAGAGCTGAAAAATGGCTATTTACCCATGGTGAGAAGAGAAGCAGTTTCCAGCAAAGCAAAGAAGATTGATACAGTGTTGCCCACCAAAACGGCAACCTGCAGGCACTCTCTCAGGCTAGGTGATCGGACCATTGGCAACAATGGGGACACATAGGGGCTCATTACGGGTCCGGCGGTAACCGTGCTGTTGATACCGGAGGGCTGCTGCCAGACCCGTAAATATTTCCCGGTGCTTGACTTCCCGGTGGCACTGGGGGATCACAACACCGGCTACCCGGAAAGTAAGGTGCAGGTAAATTGTAAGTCCCAATTTCCACACAGTCCCATAGGACTCTATGGGTGTGGGGACCACGCAAGCACTGGCACCATTGATAACAGTGGTGGTGCTTCTGTGCCGGTCTGACTACTGTGGCCGCTTTGCCAGTCAGGATCAGACCTGTCGGGCACTGCAGCTACGGAAGGCAGACCTGTAGTATGCCGGTCCGGAAATAACGGTGCTGGTATGCTTACCATAGTCCATAGAAAAAGGTGTAAGATTAAGTTGTTCTATGTTATTTTTAATCAAATCAGATTGTTCTATATACTGAGAATTACTAAGGTTAGGGGATCTAAGATAACATTATGACGATTCAAGGTTTTCATCTTCAATTCTTGAGTTTCTGAGATAGCCACTTTATCTTGTTTAACTGACTTTTTATAACAGTTCTTTTCACACTGATATTAGAGGGATTGGTACATTGATAGTATGCCATTAAATAGCTGTGAATTATTTCATCTTCATCCTCAGAAGATGAATACTGAGTCTCTGCTAGTGGAGTCATCCCTTCCCCTTGATAGACTTCTCCTCCCATGTGACCCTTCCCCGTGATACTACCCCTAGGATCAGGTAGCGGCTACCTTTCCATGGTCACATGGGAGGAGACTTTGAGCTGGGGTTTGGTGATGACTTCACAGGATTCATAACACTACTGAGGATGCAACATCTCCCTCCTGCACAACTGAAAAACAAACTAGTATACATTCAGAGCATTTTAATTAAACATATTACAGAAAAAGACATCTAATGTTTACACAAATTCCTTAAAGCATATCATCCTCCTATCATACTTGATTCAGCTAGTTGCAGTGAAACCTTGCCACTCTGTTGAGGCGCATTGCACCATTAATGGAACATTTTGTGGTATTATGGGATCCGCCAATGATGATGCTCTTGAGAGCACAACCAGTCCATTGTCAATATCAATCAATTCATCACAAAACTAGACGATTCCATTCTCCCGCCACCAATTTCACTGTCTTCACTAGCAACAATCAGATCTTCTAGGTGATACTTTGCAACCTTTCCACACTATTGTGGAGTAACGCAACCCAATCGTCCATATAAAAACCGTACTCGTTCACATTATAATAATGTGTGGGTTTACTAAATCACAGGCATTGGCTTCATCACTTTGCCTTCTGGGCTTCTAGGTCCAGTTCCCTGGGAACCACATCTAACCACTAGCGTGGCATCTGGGTACCCATCCTCTGGCCACTCAGTTGCTCAAACTAACCTTCCCTGGTAAAGGAACACTCCAATGTTCTGTAACAGCCACACTTCCCTTCCAGCATGGGCCTACTTTCAGACTCAACTGTTAAGAATCTTTGAGTATCATATTACATATTTTCACACTTCCATTCTCACTGAGGTGGCAAGAGTCTATGATACAGTATGCTACATGATTTTATGAAACTTTATTTCCACTGAGCAAAACAGTATTCCACCCTCTGCTCTCTGGACACTCATCTGTTTTTAAGAGGTTCTACAAAAGTGAAATTACCTTTGCCATTATAGGAGTACTCATGAAGGTTACTTCCGGACAATTCCTGAAATAATCCATTACAACCACCACATGCAATTTTCTACACAGTTGTCATTGACAAGCACACTCTATATCCATAGCAAATTTGAACTGTCCACAAAAGGCAATTGCAGAGGTTATATCAGTTACTATAATGTGTATAATATTTCATGTGAACTGCCCTCTTTGTTGCCACATCTAACAAAGTCACCCAATGCCTTCTGGTTGATCGCTCTATTCCCTCTAAACAAATGGACCTTCTACGAGGAATAGATCCTTTACTTGAGCAAAAGGCAATACCTGACCATTAATATTCCTTTAACTTGGTAACCCTTTAGCAATCCATTTCTTCACTTCACGGAGTACCACCACATCATTCTTCATGGAAGAGAACCATTCTGAGTATTTGCATCTACCTGTCAAAATGTGATGAACTCCATCTTCTCTCCCACAAGAACTATGCTGCCATTTAATCATTGTTTTCATCCTCTTCTTCCAGACAAGGCAGCTGAGAAAAAACAATCAGCTGGTACATTTATCCAGTCTGCAATGTAAGACACTGTGAATAAATACTCCAACAACATTGTTGTTAGTAATGTGTGTGATGCAGTTGTGGTCCGTGAGCCAGTCTAGCGTGCAGCCTTTGGCATGTGTGGGGCCTGTAATGCGCATGGTGAAGCCTTGTGTTTCTATGGGGTTGGCCATGGTTGTGGCGTGGGTGTCAGTGCTGTCATTAAGTCCTAGATTAAAGTCTCCAAGGATGAGAATTTTGGAGGTCGGTTTTAAGTCAGTAGAGTGGCTATGTCTTCCTTGAAAGAGGAAGTGGGGCCTGGCGGCCTGTAAATGAGATGTATGGTTAAGGAGGCTGTGGCTGAGATGGTAATTTTGGTAGACAGCAATTCTCCTGATCGGAAGGCTGAGTTTGAGATTTCTCTTATGTTGACGTTAGTTTTGCAGATGAAGGCAATACCACCTCCTTTTGAGATGGTTCTATCTTTTCTTATGATAGAGTAGCCATCTGGTAAGACAAGAGCAAGGGAGGGGCCAGCTGCTGGGTGCAGCCAGATTTCTGTTATGGCGATGAAGTCTAAGTCATTGGTTGTGATAAGAACTGATATGTCCAGGGCGTGTGCCGGGAGGGATCTGGCGTTGATAAGAGCTCGGGTAGATGTGTCGCTGTCTTTATCCCTGCTGGGTGCCGTCATATTTTTGAGTAAGGATGGTTTTCTCATGGTCACTGTTGATTTATTTTTCTGGGTTAGGCTTTGCTGGACGGTAGCATTGGGTACAGAGGGGTTGGTTGTAGTTGCTCTAGAGTGATGGTGGCTGCCAATGGAATAAGTTGCCTTAATTTGGTTCAGGTTTCTGGGGAGGGCTTTTGTCCTGTCCCTAAATCTTTAATTTCTCTGTCGAGTAGCGAGGGTGGTAGTTCCCAAGGGGTCATCGTGCTGCTTTAGTGACATTAGGAATGAGGATGGGGGGTTGGTGTTAGAATTGGGAAGTATTTTGGTCATAGTAGTGGGGGTGAGTTTTGAACAGGGTTTGAGTTGCAGCATTTGAGGGAGGAATGAGGAAGGCAAGATGGTGCTAGAATTGGGGAGTACTTTAGCCATACTAAGAGTATGTGGTAGGTGAGCAGGTAACACTGCCCTGGGCAATGATGCTGGCATGTCGCAACCGTATCAATGAGTTAGAAGGCTATAGTGCACCGGGTGGATAGGCTATGGCAGTACAATGGATTTGATCCAATACAGATGGCAGAGCACAGGTGGTGCCACACGCTAAGGTGAGCCGACTCGCATAAGGGTCAATAGGTGAGAGGGCGAGGAAATTGAGCGATGCACAAGAGGTTAAACAGAGCACATATCATGTAGCCGGCCATAGGAGGTTGGGCAGTGTGTATAGCAAAATAACAGAGCATAAGTACTGCGCCCAATATTTAGTGCAGTAATGGCTGAATGCAACACACAATGCTTTGTGCAAAGTGGCTAGATACTGCACACAATGCCTAGTGTCAGAATGGCTAAATGTGACACACAATGCTTTGTACAAAATGGCTAGATACTGCACACAATGCCTAGTAACTGAGTGGCTAAATGCGACACGCAATGCTTTGTACAAAGTGGCTAGATACTGCACATAATGCCTAGTGCCAGATGGGCTAAATGCGACACACAATGCTTTGTACAAAATGGCTAGATACGGCACACAATGCCTAGTGCCACAGTGGCTGAATGCGACACACAATGCTTTGCACAAAATGGCTAGATACTGCAAACAGTGCCTGGTGCCAGAATGGCAAAATGCAACACAATGCTTTGTACAAAATGGCTAGATGCTGCATACAATGCCTAGTGCCAGAGTGGCTGAATGCTCTGCACACTGCTATAGCAAGAGTGTCCAGTCGGGCCCCAGAAGAGGGCACGTGTACGTAGACCAGGCGAGCGTAACATACACGCGCTGGAGTCGATGGGGGGTTTGCACGCAGAATACTTGATGGTAGTTCGGTATTGCTCCTAGCATCGGACAGTTGCTGGGTGGTAGGTATGACGTTTTTGCCAATCGTTTGCGGAGTAAAGGGTGGGAAGGCCCTTTTTTAGGTCCGTGAAGGTGGCGGGCGGCGAAGCGCTCAGAGGCAAGTCCCAGGGATAGTACGTGGGAAGGGGAGCATTCACAGAACAGTCGATTTGACCATGCAAGGTTGCAACGTGTCAGGCAGGCTGCTTACCTTGACCTCAGTGTCGGCGGGTCTCTGGACTCCACGGCAGTGTGGGCCTTTGGTGGGGGGCCGGCGGTCGTCTGCCGGCTCTCTATTGGTCAGCTTTTTGTCAGGCAGTGGACCAATAACAGCGCAAATCAAGGAGATAAACGTGCACTTCGGTGCTCTATGGCTTGGCAACCATTTTGGCGAGGATGATATCCGACGAGGCAAATGTGCCACCAGTATAAAACATGGTGAAATGCACAAGATAGAGCTACTTTCTGTAAACGAGGTGTGGGCAGGGCAAAATGCCGAATTATAGCAGATATGGGCGCAGCTTGCCGTCTTTTTATTCAAATTGTAAGAAATCACTTTCTGCGCAGTGGTTTAACCGCGTGTTGCCCCAGTGGGATTATATTGGTGTACTGCTTATAGGGGACACTCCGTGGGTCTCCCTTTCCTCGGACGGTGATGTTGAGCCCACAGTTTCCATCTGGGTGTAGGTAGTGACAAAATAATGTTGCTTTTGCATCGTAAATGTTAAGGACATCAAGCACAACTATCTGGTAATCAAGCATGAGCTTTTATCCTATATATGGCTGGTAGACAAATTTCACCAACATTAGTCAGTGGTGGATGATTTGAAATACCAACCACAGACCATTCAGAAAGTGGTCTAATCAGGTTCATCGCAAATAGAATTTGTCAATTAGTAAGAGGAGTTCAGACCACAATACAATACTATTCTCAATCAACACATGCACACAAGCATGCACCCCCACCATCATTGTACCTGCGACCCAGACTCGCAACCCCAGTAACATCACGCCTGATAACATGCTCCCTTTGCTCACACCGCTCTGGGAACACACTGGGAACACTGCCATTCCGTCCTCCTTGGTTGGCACCTATAACCAGACTATGCAGGAAGTGATCAGAAAAGTGGCACCTATGGACAACTGCAAAGCTAAACCTAAAGCCCATTTCAAACATTGGTTCACCTCAGAACTTAATTTAAGGAATTTTTAAAAAAAATGCAGAAAGTAATTGGAAAAAACACCTTCTTGCAACAACGAACAACAATTTACCACCCTAGTTACAGAGTACAAAGAAGAAACCTTTCTAGCAAAGAGTAACACATATATTATATATATTGAGAATGCCAACTCTGGCACTAAAGAGCTCTTCTCAGTCCTGTGGGAACTAGAATCTCCCTCTCAGACCCCAGACCACTGCATCTAGGACCAAGCTTGGTGTGAAAGTATCTAAAAGGCACTTATGGACAAAATCTCATCCCTCCAATTTAAGATCAAATAAAACTGAAACTTACCCCACCTGCTCAACCCACTGCAGAACATAACCCACCAAAACCATTCCATAGGTTTGAATTCACATCTATCAACATAGAGGAGACCATCAAAACTATAAAAGGCCTAAAACCCTCAGGAGGTCAAGGTGACATTTGTCCAGCTATGCTACTCAATGACTGTGCAGATAACCTGGCGCCATTCATCACCTCTCTAATAAACAACTCCTTCACTTCAATCAAGTACCGGAATACCTGAAGGAAGCTTGGGTACTCCCTTTATTGAAAAAAACAACACCAGACCCCAACATGCCATCTAACTACATGCCTATCACCACAGTGTCCTTCCTACTAAAAATATTAGACAGGGTAACCTATGTACAAATCCAAAACTACCTCGAAACGCACAACCTTCTCTTGGCCTCGGCCAATCAATTTTCCGCCCAGGCCATGGCACGGAAACAGCCCTGTTAGATTTAAAAATCCAGATGATTCAAATCAGAGACATAGGTGACCTCGCCATCCTTCTCCTACTGGACCTCTCGGCGGCAGTAAATAACAATATCTTATGCTGTCACCTAGCTAGTGATGCCCATTTCTCCAACAATGCCATAAACTGGATTGAATCTTTCCTTTCCAACCGATCCATGAAAGCATGCACTACTCCCGTCACCTGCAGAGTCCCACTAGGATCGTGTGTCTCTCCAACATTATACAACGCATTCACAAAACCTCTCTTTGATAGACTAGACAAATTGGGTGTCACATATACAAATAGTGTGGATGACACCCAAATACTACTGTCAATCACTGGGGACTATGACACAGACTCTAAATCCCTCAACCCTATCTGCCTTGCTATCCAAGCCTGGATGGCTCAAAACGAACTCTTTCTTAATGAGGATAAAACAGAGATCCTGATCGTAGGCAGCCCAGCGAGACTCAAGAACCTCCCACCTTCCTGCAAAACCTTCGATATAGATGAACAAGTTACTTACCAACTGCTAACGTTCTTTCGACTGGATGTTGTTCCTCCAATGTATTCCTCATCTTAGATGTATTCCATTCAGCTTTAGCTGCTTCTGAAATTTTTTCTCGGCAGTGGCCGCCGTGCGTCGATGTCATCGAGTCAAAGTCCCTCGAACGCCTCCGTCGAGGGTGACATCATTGGGTATACAAGTAGCACGTGCAGTGCCCGTTGGCCTCAGTTCTGTTTTTCCCCTCTTGCTCTGTTGTATAGATAGTGTAGGTTGCCAGGTATCAGCCTTGCAAGAGTTGAAGTGGCAATAACCCGGAAAATCTACAGAGGGGTAGGATGGGAGGGCGATGAGGAATACGTTGGAGGAACATCCAGTCGAAAGAATGTTACCAGTTGGTAAGTAACTTGTTCTTCGAATGAATTGTGTCCTCCAACGTATTCCTCATCTTAGATAGACTCCCAAAGCAGTGTAGAAAGCTCTCTGGAGGAGGGAGTAGATTTGTAATATTATATAGCCGAATATAGCACTGCTTGACCAAAAGCAAGCTCTTTAGACTGGGAAGCATGCAGACTACATAATTTAGAAAAAGTGTGCAGCGATGACGAAGTTGCTGCTTCACAAATAGATTTTATGGGAACACCTCTTTGAAGGGCTGTCGAAGAGGCTATGCCTCTGGTAAAATGGGCCCTTAAGCCTTCTGGTGGATCTTTGCCCGCCAATCTGTAGCATTCTGAAATGCAAAGCACAATCCAACGGGATATGGTTTGTTTTGACACCGATTGACCCAATTTCCTTCCAGTGTAGCCAATGAAAGGTTGATTATCCACTCTAAGCTTGGAAAGCCTAGAAATGTAAAAGCTTAGAGCTCTTCTTGTGTCCAGCCTGTGCAATCTTTCCTCCTCCTTACTGGGATGAGGTGGAGGATAGAAAGCGGACAGAATAATTTTCTCATTTAAATAGAAATCAGACACAACTTTGGGTAAAAATGATGGTTTAACCCTCAATGCCACTCTGTCCCTGTGGAACACAGTATAGGGTGGCCCAGAAGGCAGTGCCTGCAATTCACTCACTTTTCGTGCAGATGTTAAAGCAACCAGGAAAGCGGTTTTCAACATTAGTAATGTTAATGGACGAGTGTGCAAGGGTTCAAAAGGGACACACATTAAAAACTTTAGAACCAGATTAAGGTCCCAAACTGGGACTTGGAAAGAAGAAGGAGGGAACACATTGGTGAGTCCCTTTAAGAATTGTATTATCAAAGGAATTTTAAAGTAGGAACATTCTTCCGAAGAGCACTTGAAAATAGAAAGCGCTGCAAGATAACCTTTAATGGTCCCAACATTGAGGCCTCTATGTGCCACGGACAAGAGGAAGGACAACACTTCCGGGATATAACACAGAAAAGGATCAACATTCCTTTCCCTGCACCAGTTGCAAAACTTCTTCCAAAAGCAACGGTACAGAGATTTTGTTGCTGGCCTTCTTTCCGAAAGCAACACCTCCATGACATCATCTGGAAGGTCGCAATCCTTGTATCTCAGCCTTTCAGATACCAAGCATGAAGGTTGAGAATCCTGACCTCTGGATGGAGAACCTGGCCCTCCATTTGTGAGAGAAGGTCCTCTCTCTGAGGAAGACCTAACAGAGGGTAGATGTACATGTCTAGAAGGTCCGGGTACCACGTTCTCCTGGCCCAATCCAGGGCAATTAGGATCATGCGGTTTCCGAACCATCTCAATCTCCTGATGACTTGAGGAATGACGGAAATCGGAGGGAACGCGTATAGCAGTGGGAAGTTCCACTCCACCACAAACGCGTCCCCTATGGCTCCTCTCGGGGGAAATTCCCTTGAGCAATACTTTTCGCACTTCCGGTTGATTCCAGTCGCAAACAAGACTACCTGAGGGGTTCCCCAAAGGGTGAAGATCTCCTGAAGGATGTTCTGAGCCAGTTCCCACTCGTGGGACACCGTACTCTGCCTGCTCAGAGCGTCCGCCGTCATATTCTCCTCCCCGGCTAAATGAATTGCCGTTAAGGAGATTTCTTCTTGAATTGCCCAATACCAGAGCCGCATTGCCTCTCTGAATAGAGGTAGTGACCCTACACCTCCTCTTTTGTTTAGGTAATGCATGGCCACTGTGTTGTCTGTCATTATCAGGACATTCTTTCTTCTGACAGGTGGCAGAAAAGCCTTTAGCGCTAGTCTGATTGCTCTCAGCTCTAAAAGGTTGATGTGTAGTTAGGACTCCGATAGAGACCAATGACCGCTGATTGTCAGATTGTTGGCATGAGCTCCCCACCCCATGAGTGAGGCGTCCGTCACTACTGTAATCTCCGGCCATGGTTTCCAAAAATGTTCTCCTTTTAGGATGTTCTCTGTGCAAGTCCACCACAGAAGATCCTGCCGAACCTTGTTCGGAATCTGAAGGAGATCTGTCATTGACCTGAAAACTGGGAATATTGAGTGTTTAGAGGCCATTGAAGGGATCTCATCCTCAGGCGTGCTTCTAGCACTAGGAAAATGCAGGATGCCATGAGGCCGAGCAACCTCAAGAAGTCGTAGGCCTGGAGATTTTTGGCAATTTGGAATTTGGAAACCATCTGAAGAATGTCTTGAGCCCTCGACTTGGGAGGCGAGCGCTTTCCCAAGGATGTGTCTAATACAGCCCCTATGTACTGGAGCTGTTGTGAAGGTGTCATTTGTGACTTTTTGAAATTGAGGGAGAAGCCCGGTCTGTGGAGGAAGTGGCAGGTGACTTTCAGATGATCCAGGGCTTGTTTGGCAGAACGTGCCCTGATCAACCAATCGTCCAGGTAGGGGTAGATGTGGATCCCCCCTCTCCTGAGGTGCGCTGCCACCACTACCATTAACTTGATGAAGACCCTCGGGCGGAGGTCACCCCGAATGGCAGACCTTGAAATTGATAGTGCGAATCGGCAACTACAAACCTCAGGTATTTTCTGTGCTTGAGATGGATTGGCACATGAAAATAAGCATCCTGGAGGTCCAATGACACCAACCAATCTTGAAGTGGAAGGGCCTGAAGGATCTGAGAAAGAGTGACCATCTTGAACTTGTCCTTCCTGAGAGCTTGTTCAAGCCTCTTAAGTCCAAGATGGGTCTCAGTCCTCTGTCCTTTTTGGGAATCAAAAAATATGGGGAATACCATCCCTTGTTCCTTTCCGCTACAGGTACTGTTTCTATAGCACCTTTCTCCAGCAGGGTTAAGACTTCCTGCTGTAGGAGTGTGTCTGGAAACTTCAAAGAGTGTATCCCTGGTGGATTGCTTTGAGGTTGCGTTAGAAAAGGAAGGCAGTAACCTTGGGCTATTATTTCTAGAGCCCAAACATCTGAAGTAATGGCTCGCCATTCTTGCAGATGCTGCAACAGCCTGCCTCCCACAGGTATCTTGTGATGCAAGTCCTCAAAGTGGTTTTTGTGGCGGTTGCTGCGGCCGCTGATGGCAAAGAGGCTGCAGCTGAGGCTGGCTTTGCAAGTTTTCCCTGTCCACCACAAGTTGTTTTTTTCTGGCCTCTGACTGGCCATTTCCTCTCTCGCATTTCCATGAGCAGTAATAACAATAGGATCATCCCCTCCAAGATTGTCCTGATGCACGAGAAAGGCTCCCACTATCTGCAGTGTCCAATCCAGACTGAAGGGATTCCTGCATGGCCTCCTTTCCATCTCTAACAATGGCTAGGAATCCTCCCCTTTCTTCCCCTTCTGGTATGTGCTCCGCCGCCATTGCAATGCACTCCCAGTGTACGAACATTTTGCCAATGCCAATTTTAACGCCTTACTCCCAGCTGAAAATACCTTGCGCGCCCAACCATCCACACGCTTGTCGACCCTATCCAGAGGGATGGAAGGGTATGCCACCTTATTTGAAGCTGTGGCTGCCTGGACCACCAGACTCTCAGGAGTAGGGTGTTTGGACAGATAGCCGGGGTCACTAGTGGAAGGGTGGTCTTTTGAAGTGAGGGACTTCTTCACCGGAGGAATAGAGTCCGGGGTCTCCCAATTTGTGGCCACCCTATTTTGTAAGGCTACATGGAAGGGTGAAATCAGATCTTCGGTGGGACCATGATCCAATATATCGGTCAGATCATCCTGGATGAACTGAGTTGGTGGTCCAGCCCATCATAAATAATCGACCACCTTTGTCATTAGCCGCCTGTATGAGGGACTGGCATGTTCCCCTGGTTCTAGCCTGCCAAAATCATTTTCAGGTGAAGTGTCAATTCCACTTGCATTATGCAAGGTTTCCACCGGATCTCTCATTCAGTTTTCCTCATAAATCAGGCATTCTTTTTTGGGACATTCGGGGAACCATATTCCAGGCCAAAAGTAACATCCTCCTCCTCAGACCTCTCTTGTTCTTCAAAAATTGAAGTTAAGGATTTAAAATATTCTTTCCTTGGTAGAGGTTTAAAACAAAAATTCTGTGAGAGGTGTAGCAGTAGAGACTGAAGGCTTTACAGCCTTTGCAGCGGTTTCTTTTGCTGCTATTTTGACAGCTTCTGGCTGAATTGGAGCCTTTGAAACATTCGGCACCGAGGGCTTCGGGGTCGACGTCGATGGCGCCGACTAAATAGTGGTCGTGGATGGAGCTGGCTTCGAGTGTGTCGAGGCGCTCTTCGAAGGCTCGCCCTTCGAGGTGTGTCGAGTTCCGGACGGCATTGGTGACCTGAAACAGTTGACTCGACTCAAACAATCTTTTTCGCTCGGGGTCCTGGAGGGTTCCCGATCTTTCCTCGATCACCCGGACTTGAGGGCGCGCGAGTGTCGGAACGGTAACGCTCCCGGCCGGCTTCCGAGGAAGACGCGGACCGAGGCTTAGCCTTTTCGAAAACCTCCATCATTTTAATTCTAAATGCTTCCCATTCTTCGGAGGAAGAATGTTTGTGGGGTATTTCATTCTTTTGGGGGATTCTTCCCAGGACGAGGTGGAAGGGGACCGGTGCTTTCTTTTTTTGGACTTTTTCGTTGAAGACGAAGAGTGGTGTGAACCACTTCAGGACCTAGACCGATGCTTTTGCCTTTCGCATCGAGGAAATTTCTCCTCACGGAACCTCGACTCGATGCTAGAGGCTTTTCGGTCAGGTTTTCGACCTACCTGCAGTTTTCCCTTCCTCTCTCGCAAGCCCTTCCCCGTCATTGCCTGACACTACAGGCCTCCATGTCGTGGCCTTCACCGAGGCACCACAGACATTCTCGGTGCAGATCCGTGGCTGTCATGACCCTTGCCCCTGGCCCTCACTGGCAAGTCAGCCTTCAGTTAGGGCCAGGTCAAAGGCCTTAAAACCTTATCCAAGACTCTCTTGGAGTCAGTCCTGGCGCCTTTTTGGTGCTAGGCTCATAACCATCATGAAGACCAACATCAGGATGGGACTATTTATTTGGAACTATTTAACTTGGGGGGTGGGAGGGTTCAGCCAACATGGAGGCACACACATAGATCAGTTACAAGGAATGAGCTATGCGGTCTAGTCTTTTGGGTGTGGCAGGCCTGGGACTACTTTACCTGGACTAATTTGGGTGTGGCAGGCTTGGGACTATTATACCTGGACTACTTTACTTACCTGAGACTATTTAAACCGCACCCAAACAGCAGAACATGCTTTGCGTTATTCTGCTGTGGGCAGCGTAACGCTCACCGTGTCCAGTTCTTTGATGCCAGCTTACCTGAAACCAAAGACCTGCAGAGAGAGCAAGAACACTACGAAACTTACCTGGAACAGTATCCTATCTTCAATCCATCGCCGACTTCAATTCCACTCACCTGAAGGTACGAACTCCATCATCCGGCACTGCATGCATCCTGGAATACCATAACCTGGAAAGAGGAGAAAGAAAGACAGCATTAGTAAGCGTTTACTCACATAACCTCCCGAATGAAGAAAGCCACACAATTCTTACCTGGGTAGTCATCTCCTGGTCAGTATCATTGCTGGAACATTACGGCACTCGGCGAGATACATCGTGACCTGCAAGGAGAGAAAAGACACAGGTTAGCAATATAAAAGGCGAAACAGCGCCGCGCATTGCGCATTACTCACCGGACAGCATTGCGCACACCACGCTTTTGCCTACCGGCCCATGCTCATCTTCAAACTGCATGACACCACCAAAATACCTTTCCATACCTAAAAGGAAAGAAGCAAGACATTATTATTCGAACTAAGAGGAACATAAGAACTGTATATAAAGACTGTAAAGCAGCAAACCTACTCATTCGCAGCAGGCCTGGATTCCCACAGGGGGGCTTGCACCAGTGAAGTAACTTGGTCGCTGCTCGCCCCCCACATCTACGCGCCCCTGCCACGAGGAGCAGGACGGAGAATCCACCTTTTACAATATTACAGTGAGGAGAGGGCCCAAGGAGGAGGAAGGAGTTGAGGCCAAGGGAGGTGGGAAAACAAAGACAATCTGGTATTGAATCCAGCTCTCCTATATTGCAGACCCATCTTTAACCAGAGGCCTTACCAAGGGACCGCGAGAGGGTTTGAGAGAGCAAATCTTACAACCAGGGCTGGGTGGCATCCCCGTGGATACCAGGTGAGCATAACAGTGATGGACATTTTGGACCCGCAGGATTTACACTTTTTGAACCCCGAACGCGGGGTAGTTGGGGGTCGACGACAATAACATTCTCGAATATTGCTTCACAATAACTGCATCACAGAACTACTTGAGGCGCGCTGAGTCTCCGAAGCAACACGTACTGCGGAAAAACGGAACTGAGGTCAACGGGCGCAGCACGTGCTACTTGTATACCCGATTGACGTCACCCTCGGAGGAGGCATTCGAGGTGCTTTGACTCGACAACATCGACACACGGCGCCCTCTGGCAAGAAAAAAATTCCAAAGCAGCTAAAGCTGGATGGACTACATCTAAAATGAGGAATATGTTGGAGGACCCAATCCATTCAAAGGCAACAGTATTACGGTAGCCACAGAAGTCAAGACACTAGGGGTGTACTCATCACTCATCCTCACCCGACAAGTCAATGCGATCACATCAGCCTCAACATACACTGCCAAACTCATCACTGCATGTAGACCCTACCTCACTGTGGAGAACCGCGTCACACTGGCCAGAGCATTGATCCTCTCTAGGATCGACTACTGCAAGGCCATCTTCGCAGGCTCCCCAGCAAAAAACATTAAGAAGCTCCGGATTGTCCAAAATAATGCAATCAGAGCGGCTCTTACTATCCTGAAATCAGACCAAATAACCACAACCAGAAGAAACATTCACTGGCTACCAGTAAGAGAACAAGTTCAATTCATAATAGTATCTCTCACTCACAAATGCCTATCTGACACCGCTCCATGCTACCTCTCCAATCTAATCTCCAAATCTCAATTGGCCAGACCAACCCGGTCAGCCTACTTGGGGCAACTGACCACACAAACATACAAAAGACAAAAGGCAAGAGGCTCTAGCTTCCCTGTTATCGCAGCCAACTACTGGAATGCCATGCCCTCGGAACTAAGGTCATCGCTCTTCAACCAGGATATTAAGAATCTACCTTGCTCCAGTAATGAGCACTAGGTCTGCCCCCCTTTCTATCACCTGCAGACTAGACTTACACAGCACAACGAGAAACTGGGATACAGTATTTTGCGCATGTTCTATTAAAATGACTAAGCCTCCGCGAGAGGAGGGTGGAGGGATAGCCGACTTGATAAAGGACTAAGTATTACTTGCTGTAATGTATGTTCTCCTGTGTATCGACCAAAAAATAAACACGTTAAAAAAAAAAAATAATTACTAACCCTGAAATGTAACTGGACACTTATATGGGACCAATGCAACTATATAAGCATGTATCGATACTGTAACCGTAACCTTACTGTACAACCAAGTCTCTGAAATGTAACCATATTCTTAAATTCAAGCGCCCAGATGCCTGAGGGTTAGGCGCGCTATACAAATGTAATAAATAAATAAATAAAATATCTTCTGGTTGTCTTCGCTTCTATGGTAGACCTTCTCCAAAACCACTTGGACTAGAATAAACTGTGAATGAAGTTGTAAAATCGACAATCATGTAAACACTCCATTCCTGTCTGTTCACACCTCCCTACAATTAAATCTGCCCGCCTATTTGCAGACTAAGTGGTTCTTTAAATCCATTGATGAATTCAGAAAAATACTCAGACACATACATTGGAGAAGAAGCTTGCTAATTTCCATCCTAGGTTATGGTCAACCACTGCTAGAAGTCTTTTTCATGCTTATTTCTTTAGATGGGCTAGTACATCCAGGGTATTCCACTTCAGTTTTAAACAGTCTTCTTTTTCCTTTTTTTATTTTGCACTCATGCCTCTGCAATTTGATGAACACTTTCTCCGGAGGCCTCACAAGTTCCTATACGGTCTGTGAAAATATGGAGACTTGATCTTGAAAACAAAATATAGCCTCTGGGTGTCCACACAGGTAGTGTGCCATTCTCTCAAACATAGATGTAAGCCTAAAGAGCATTCTTTTTAAGCAGAAATACCTTTAAAGAGCAAGAAAGGTGGTAACTCACCCAATGGTAAGCTGACAGCAAATCTAGTGTGGAATGGACTTTAGCACAGCCTACTGTCAGGGATCAGAAATGTGAGGCAGACAACATTGTAGAGAGTTTTCAACGTTTGCCATTTTAATAAATAAAATAGTTTGCACTACCCTAACAAAGATTTCCCAGCTTATGATAAACTGAAGGGGAACACAATAACCAAGGGATATCTAACCCTCACACTTGTACAACAATCAAAGCAAAAAGAACAAATATGGCAATTCAAATGAACAACATCACATAGCATATGACTTGATTCACAGTATGATCAATGTCTCTTTGTTATGATCTGGGTGAACTTCCCCTTCCCCAGATCCAAACAACGGTTTTCTCCAAATAAAAAGAAATACAAATTCAGAAAGTTCTGTTGTTTCAACAAAGTACCTTGAAAAAGTCAGAAGCTCTCACTCCTCATGGAATAAGAACTGTTTCACCTTTGTGGCAACAACAAATAATTTGGTCACGGTGGTTTACCACAATTCTTGAGAAAGTCATATATTCTCACTTCTCCTGGAATAAGAACTGTTCCACCTTTTTGTAGTAGCAACAAGTAATCGGGCCAGGATGGTTTAACACACTTAACAGCATAAAGAATTGTAGCTTTTTATCAGCCAGCTTCCACAACTCTCCTGCAACAGCCACAACTCAATATGTTGTTCTCTATTAGTACCGATCTTCAGCACTTGCACCTTCTGCTACCTGGCTTATCCTTTCACCAGGTTTCTTCTGGGTAATCACTTCTTGCCCTAGGGATACAGTCGCCTGCCCGCATATTTCTTCCACAACACAAGAGAAAAGGGCTTCAATGGTGACTTTCAATTTTAGAATAACCACAACTTCAAAGGTTTTTCTTGGTATCAAAATGCAGCTTTCAGGGAATAGAACATTAACTCTACAAACGATGCGCATCTCCCTCTGGATAACTTCTTCCAGAAGGACAGCTTGTATGACACCTTGCTCTACCTTCTGCACCAATGGTTAAAATGTAGCTACCTTGGTTTTGTCAATGTGAGTTTAGATTAAGCAAATTCTTCTCAACATAGGAGTAGCGCTTCCCACAACCCTTGGGGTTCTTACTATTCCCCTCTGGCTTTGGCAATGCTTGATGTTCTTACTTGGCCGAGCTTTAGCTCTCTTTTGGTGTTGGCATTGCTTAATGTTCTTAATTGGGCCAGCTTTAGCTCTCTTTTGGCTTTGGCATTGCTTGGTATACTCAGCTCGCAATACTGTTTTCACACCGGGTTGTCGTGATCTCCAATTCACAGAAGGTACATCACAGCTACTTTGTTTCATTAACCACCACCTTCAGGGTTTTCTAATAGTTTGGTATTCAATGAAAACACTTTTGTCAGTTACACACGAACAGCGCGGCTGACCTGGTGTATGCGAGCAGCAATGGAGCGCTTCGGTACCACTTGCAAGTGGGGAACTCACCAGGTAAATCACTCTTGCTTTGTGCTCGCTGGCCATTGGCTTCTGTGGCTCTCCTGGACTTGCGAACCGTTTCTGGCTGTTCACTCTCACCGCCGTCACACCAACTCAGAGCTTCCCAAGCTCCTGCGAATCTCCTGTGCGACCCAGTCACCGGAGACCTTTCGTGACTTCCACCACGCCGGTTTTCAGCTGCACAACCTCTACCAGGGGGATAAGGAGAGGCACCAACCCTCTCAGGACCCTCAGTGGTCCAAGCGTCTTCTTGCGCTGTTAATCCTGCCTTCACCTACAGACACAGCCTGCACAGTGTACACTGCCTCCTCTGCTTCTGTGACTTCTTCAGCTTCTTTTTAGTCCGCCCCTGAGGAGGCCATTTAAGCTTCCCAATCTGCCTCAGGTGTCAGTCATTTGGGTTAATTAGCTGACCACTACAGCTTGGTTCTTCTGCATCCCTCTTCCTCGTCCCAGTACTGAGGGAATTATTGCACTTGGAGTCCCGAATGAGGAAATTAGTTTTCTTAACTATTTCTGCTTCACAATAAGCCATCAAAAGACTAGGGTTTCAGGAAAATTTAAAGAGGGGACTTTCCCCTTCCTCCTGACCAGTATCCCCCCCATGTGATCCTCCATATTTCTAAACTGAATTTTGGTTTCACAAAACCCAACAAGGTCACTTTATTCCCCTAAATTAATGTATTTCTCGTGAACGTGCTGATTGATTTAATTCTTCTCTTACCCATGGCATATGGAGAGCCTGAAACAAATAACATTTACATTTTAACACTGCTAACAACATTTGCTCAGCAGGGTTTCTATGCTTAATCATGTGTTTTAACCACAAAGCGGTCACCCTTTTGAATGACAACATCCTACACCAATGACAGACCGATGTCCACCTGACTAACGCTGTGTCTGCTCTCCTTGAATGAGATCTGCACATTAAATATCTGACCACTTAATATTCTGGATTGCTACATTTTTCTTCAAATGAATGAATCATGATGAACACAGATATGATTTTGAAGCATGCTTGAGCTCGAAGTGTGAGCATGCAGTTTTCTAGAAAACATTTTTAGAATTTCGTTTCATGGTGTTCATTACCCAAAGTGTCTTGGGTTTACCTGCAGTGCTCCTAATATACTTACTGTATTGTTATAAGTCCCTCAGATGTTCTACTGAAGGTGGTGACCACCTTTTCATTTTCCTTAACATTCTACACTAGTGCCACACATCTTAATACACTTCTCCCATTCGGGCTATTTAAATTTGAACCCAGTGGCAATATAATGCTTTTTGCTGCAGAATTTACAAATGGTCTGCTGCTGTCCAATTCTTACTGAAAACCACTTAGGCCGGGCTACCACACCAATTAACAAGTTTCCTTTACTTAGGCCTCTTTACTTTTATGTGAACCACTGCAGCCACTTCATTCTTCAAAATTATCCTGGCATACTCTGGCAGAAGAACAACACCCTTTCCTATGAAACAACTCTTTGCCCGCTTGTTTGGAATGCTCTTTCACCTTCACTAAGAATTAGTTTTATTTTATTTTATTGCTTATTGCACAAATCCAGCTCAAAAGCAGCGGAGCGACATACAATGGGAGAATGCAAACGCTAGGCATGCCATTTTATACAGTAGTTTAGTACTGTACATGCAGGGAAAACAGGATTTTCTTTCATCCAGCAGGTATTGTTGAAAGAGCTGTGTTTTTAGGAACTGGAGGATGGTGGGGGCATTTCGAGCCTCTGCCAAGACTGAGTTCCAGGTTGTAATGGGCTAGCTTAGACTCCAACCTTTGGATAGTTTTGAAATGAAGCACAAAAGCCTTCAATGGTGTGGAGCTCAGCCGACACGTTTGGTGGTGTTCCATTCGATAGATGTAGGTGACAGATGTAGTTTTGAGTATGTTCCTGGCAAAGAAGGGGATCCAGTGGAGCTCACACAGTGAAGGAGATATACAATCAAATTTGCAGTGATGATAGTTACCGCTTGGTGGGCTGCCTTGACAGGGGGCCAGGCACACAGTAAGGAGGGTGTTTCTTGTGACTATGTGTGAAGATCACAAAAACCTGGATAATGCTTTTAATTCAGCAAAAAACATCAATAGATTATCATTGTTGTATAGATTATCATAGCAAGTATATTGTCAGGTCTGCTCATTGAATAAAAAGCACAGATACCGAATACTGAAATCCCCCTACTCCATAAATGAATGCTGCAATGGGTTTCCGTATCTTCAGGAGCAACATTCTTCAGGTGATGTCCTCCTTGCTTTGTGGTACTTCTGTGGTTAGAATTAGTAATCGTAGTGGTTGAGGGCTTGTCATGCTGCTTCTTGGTTTTGAACGATTTACTCATGTTGGCGGGTGTACCACCATGTTCTGGGACACAAAGCACCATTCAAATTCCCTGTATATTCACACAGTCATCTCCATGGTGTTACATTGCAGGAGGTAACTACGTCCACCAGTAAGAGCAATATATGTCTAACTCTTCTTGTGTGCTTCCTTGTTAGTGAACTACTGGTATCCTGACCTTGGTCCTTCATTTTGACCTGCTTCTGAATGCTGACCTGCCTTGTTCTAGATTTCTGTTTAAAAAACCCTATATGAAACAATACAAACATCAATACAGCACCACGTCGCAATGATCACAAAAAGAGAAAATAAAAAAGTTGGCATACATGATAAAAATATGAATACAGAACAGATTCCCAGAAATCGCAGAATAAAAGTAAAAAATATGGAACAAGCAGTGTGAGCAGTCTCCTCTACATAACAGACTGACACAAGGAAATAAACGTGATTAATTATTATTTAACCAGACCTTAAGAGCTCGTAATCTCAACTCTGATCTTCATCGTGTTGAAGCACACATGCCACTGACAGGTTGGGTATTAATTTGACGTGTAGCAGCGGCTTACAGCACAATGTGAAGCCTTGTGTACTCAGAAGTGCATGCTCGAATTTGTGCACATTTTACGCATATATTGATAAAAAATGAATCTCTGATTCTGCCCAAGCCAGGCAGAATGGTGTCACAGGATCAGGGGCTTGGTCCTGTCAGGTGGGGGGACTGGACCCTTCCTGACCTCAGTTAAGAGGTGTACCAGAGCATAAAAGGTTGGGTGGGAGAGTTAGCGGGGGGGGTCCTAGTCCCTTAACCCTTTGAATTTCCCTTGAATGCTAAAACCGGTACCACTTTCGATCACCCAATGACATACACCCTCAGTTCTCTTTTCATTATTTTAGAACTAACAGCACCATCATGTACTACCACACTGAGCGAGCCCACCAGACCACTGGAGAAAACTGACGATACCCATACCGATTCAGACATCCCAGCCCCTCATAAAAAAACTAGCATTACTCGCAGCAAAGTAAATGAAGCGGAAAGTCAACCCAACATCCAGCAGAAGAAAAACCAGTGACTAATCAAAAAAAGTTCTCCAATCGCGGCAGGGCTAGCAGGGGTTTTGTAAACATTGCACTACGATGACCCAACGCCGGGAGAAAATACAGATGTAATATTGAAACACAGTGTCAGCCGAAAAATGTACCCAACAGAGAGAGAAAGGACAGAAGAAGGGAATCACAGGTATAAAAGACCCAGATGAATAAAACATAATGCAGGATGTTTGGGTAAGATCAGGAGGCACAGAGGTGGAACGAGAGATCTGGAGAGGAATGAAGGTGGAGTGGAGTGCTGAAAAATCTGTGGAGAAGTTGGATATGAGTGCAGGTGATGTATAATATGCAAGAACGAGAGATACCCAGTGGAGAGAGTGAAGAAGTGATGTGCAGAGAGGGAGTGGTAGTAGAGTGGGGGTGTAAGAAATAGATAAGAGTGAAGAAGAGAGTAGAGGGATTGGGGGTGGCAGGATGTAACGAGAGAGAGGCAGTGAATAGTAGAGTGCCAGGAGGTTTTGATGGAAAGTTTGGAGGGCAGAGAGAGTGGTTGGTGGAGGAGGGAAGTGATATAGATAGGAGGGAGGGGAGTGTGAGAAGGTCAGAAGGAAAGAGAAGCGAAAGAGAGAGTAGGAGGTGAGAATGGAAGGGGGAGCGCAGGAGGGTGCAAGATGACAGGAGAGAAAGTAGGAGGGGGACACAAGAATGCAAAGTTTGGAGGCAAAAGACAATGGAGAGGAGTGAAATGGGGGAAGGAAGAGAGAGAGAGAGAGGGAGAGAGAGAGAGAGAGAGAGAGAGAGAGAGAGAGAGAGAGAGAGAATGGGCGAGTGTTTGAAAAACAGATACCATCTTGAGCAACACCAAGGGGAAGTCCTGGATGGAGTAAAATAGATAAGGCCTTGGCTTTTAGGCCCTCCCACTTTAGAGAGGCTACCTTACAGAGTAGAAGTTATCGGTCCTGAGTATGCACACTGACCTGTGATGACAAGGAAGCCTAGATTTGGGATTTGGGCGATTGAGAGGCCAGGTAGAACACCCCCTTAGTGAAATTACCCTACAGTCTCAAACCCAATATTAAAGATTTGATCATAAAAACCCTTGTGCCTTCTATCAGACTTAACAATCGCTGACAAGTGGTGTCATAATGGGATTGTCCAGGCCCCGGTACAGAGACCTCCCCCCCCATTGCCCAGAGAAATGCTGAGAATAGTTTGACTTACAAGGACCACCCGATTATCCACAAGGGCTATTCCTAGAACTGCTAGTTACGATCTGTGTGGAGATGAGGAGGTGGAGGATGATGACCAGGAGGAAACACAGAAAGGAGGTTGGATTGGAGGAAATGACCAAGATCCAACAAAGGAGCCAAAAGTAAGTGGGAATTGCGGGCCCGGCATCATTGTATTTCGCAGAAGCTCAGAGGGTTGATCCAGGGCTGAACAGGCTAAGAAAACCATGATAGCAGACGAGGAAAGAAGGACCTTGAAGTCCCCTCAATTTATAGAGAGAAGGGGACTTCTATACAGAGTTGATGTAAACCCAAATTGGGATGGGATCAACTGTTGGTCCCAAAACCTTTCCAAAAAGAGGTATTGGAGCAGGCACATGCAAACCACACCGCTGGACATATGGGAACTAGAAAAGACTGAAAGAAATGTCCCGAGTAGATTTTACTGTTATGGGGTCTACACATAAACCAAACAATTTTGTGCTGTTTACCCCATATATAAAAAGACCTCCCTAAATTATAGCCTAAAAGCTCTGTTAAAACCGCTACCTATTATTGAAGTACCATATTATCAGATCGGCATGACCATTGTGGGGCCCATGGAACCTTCCAGAGCTGGAAACAAGTATATCCTGGTTATTATAGATTACGCGACCACATATCCCAAGACCTTCCCATAAGAAGCAATACTATGAAGGCAATCCTGAAACCATTGATCCCCTTCTTCACACGAGTGGAATTTCCCATGGAAATTTTGGCGGACCAGGGCAGCAGCTTTTTTGTTTTAACTGATGGGAGAGATGAAGACACTAATGCACATCAAAACCATACGAATATCAATCTACCATCCCCAAACAGATGGTGTTGTGGAAAGGTTCAATCAGACTGTGAAGAGAATTCTATGAAGACTAGTCAATGATGAGGGAAGATATGTGGACAAGTTCATTGATTGGGGTCTCTTCACGTATGGAAGACATTAAAAGACTCAAATGTATTCTCCTCTTTTTAACTAGTCTGTGGGATAAACCCACAAGATGTACTCGAGATAATGCTAGAGGAATGTGAGAATTTCAATACTTTGCAAACCAGCAGCCATACCCTGGTACAAAATCCCAGAGAGCACATAGAGAATGTCAGAGTCATGTGTGACGAATCAAGGGATCCAGTCACTTCTCCCCATGAGGGAGCCTTTCCTTGTGAGGCTAGGGAGGGTAGCCCGCTATCTAACATTCCCCCTAGGGGCGGCAGAAAGTGGGACCGCACAGGAAGAGACTCCCTTCCAGGGGACAAAGACTGCCGTTCCGTAGAGAAACTCCCTTTCCATTACACTCAGAAACAAACTAAGGCTATATCTGTCACCAGGCAACAAAAATCCTCTTATCTGTTAATGCAGTACTTTTGAAGAAGAGAAATATATTAGTCTGACACTGAGATGAGTAAAAAAACTAGGAATCAGGAAAAATACAAAATTGTCTGACACTCGGACAAAGAAACCCAAAGGAGTTATGATGAACACGATTCTGAAACAAAGAAAGGACGGCTACTGGAAACTGGAGGAGCCCTACAACAGTGTCATAAAAGAGGGAGGAGCTTGAGAGCTAGGGATAGAGACATGGAAATTTCGAATCAGCTTGAGGGAAACTGGTAACCGGGAGAGAACGTGGTTCTCAGCGCAACCGAACAGCTCGAAACTAGCAGTACCCGAGCAGCACAGTGCGAGGGGCAAGTCTGAGGATGCTTGCCAAAGCAGCAACAGTCCCTGGAGGGACATTGTAGAAACCGGTACAGAGACGAGAAACCATGGCGGTAAAAAGCCCAAGTCACAAGTGGACGTAGAGAGATAGAGTGCCTACCTGGTGGTGGCTGGGGAGGAAAAGAAAGGACAACTCGTTCTCACGCCAAGACCACACAGAGAGAAAGACAGTGAAGCGTGTTTTTGTATGAAGAAACAAAGTGAGTGCAAAAGCCATTCTGAAGAATGACGGCAGAACACCAAAGGTGAGTGCCGACCCGGTGACGCAGCACTATTCCATAGCAGGTAACAGGGAGAGAGGGAGACCTAGGGGACAAGGCACATATAAGAAGAAATCCAATATTATTCATCTTAATAAGCACGAAAGTGAATATAATGAAACGAGGCAGCCTACTCGTCCCAGTGAATGTGAATACCTTAAGATGAGTGAGAATCACAAAGAGACTCAGCTTACTTGTCCCAGTGAATGTGACTACCTTAAGAAGAGTCAGAATCGGGGGTGTGGCTAACCGAGGAACATGCTCTCTCAGTGACCTCCAGAACCCGCGCCCTTTTTGAGGCCCTTTACCCCTTTCACAGGAGTCATATATATTACAAACGAAGATATGGAGACCAGAAAGCAGGGAGAACATTTCCCTGGAAAGGAAATACTTTAAATCAGCTACTGGATGAAGTGACGAGGGAAAAGAAAAGTCAGAGCCGCAGAGATCCAAGATGGGGACGGAACGTTGGGAAAGCTCAGAGACCGCACACTACGCGACTGAGCTGCCGGAGGAACGAACAGCTGCGGCGGTCTTCGCAACACAGGTAAATCAGCTGCGGCGCAGATAACATAGCAGGGGGGCACAGAAGAAAATCAGAGGGGATAAGCGCTTGCTACGCTGCTGCAGATACGAAGCAAACACAGTCATATGCCGGTCTTAAGAGAGGGAGAAGAGCGCGTATGCCCAACTCATAGAAGACAGCCTATGCCCAACTCAACACGGAACCAGCTTGCATCCATTGGGCACAATGGCAGCCCGGGAAAGAAAGTGGAAGGGTGAAAGTAACACGGTAACCGTAGCAAACAGACGGAACAGAGAAAGGAACGCATGCGAACAGTGTGCCACACCATGGAGCATGTAAGACTTTACTGAGCAGTTCAGACAGAACGAATGGCTGACGCAACAGAGCAGTAAATAAATATAAGCAGGAGATGGCCCCTCCAACTAGATAAGTAGGGTGTGCAGCGCACATAATGATGCCATAAAGGAACAATTAACAGGCAACAAGGAAAACCCAAAAGATTCAAGGCTTCTGGGCAGCAGGAAACTAGCGAACTACGTAGCTGGAGATAGCCTATAGAAAACAAAGGAAACAACCTGATCTGCCAGCCAGACAAGCTGAGGGACCCATAGGAAGCTGGGCAGGAGCACCTTTACCATTCAGGCAAACACAATCTATGAAGGAGCGTGGACATGAATTAAATACCCCCTGCAAGTAGCACAAAGACTGAAAATAGAGGCAAATCCCAGATAAGTTGAGAAAGTCCCCTCCCACTAAAATTCCACCCGGGGGTGAAATAAGAGTGGCACTGGGAAGCCTGAAGCAGCAGTGGAGTGGCAACAGAAGAGAGGAAGGAAGACTGCAAAGAAACAGTTGTTGGAAAAGGACAAGAACGGAGACAGGTATTCCTTGGATAAAATGGCAAAATATGCAGGCAAAATGAAAGGCCTGCTCTGAGGGGACATTAAAGCTACGATGCAGAGTCAAGACCCTGCAAAGAAACAAACACAAACTGCAGCACAAATGCAATCACCGGAGAACTCAGACTGGGTCGCAGAAATCGAAGAACCGCCCACAAGAAGATCAGACCTGCAGGACATGCTGGCAGAGATAAAGAAGGAAATCAAAGACTGTGTCATTGGCCCCACCAAGTCCATCACAGAGTTGAGCAAACAAGTATCGGCAATCGAACATAGAGTTGAGGAAACGGAAACAACGCTATGTGAACAAGAATACGAACAAGGAGAACTAGCTAAACGAATGGACCCAGTGGAACAACAAATGGACTGGGTAGTGGCCAGACAAGAGGACAACGAAAATAGATCGCAAAGCAATAACATCAGACTTAGAGGCATACCAACAGCGATCTTAGAATCTGAGCTGCAGGAGCATGTCCAAGCACTATTCCAACATGTTTTGGGTGACTCAGAAGAGGGACAATTATCCAAGACAGGGCGCATAGGATATAAAATGCCCATCAACAAAAGAACAACGCAGTGTGTGGAATAGTGTGTCAGGTGTTACTGGTGCCTGATACTCTTGCAATTGTGCCTCCTCACGAACTTGCAGTATTTTGGATTTGCGTGACAATCTCAAGTAACTTGGCCACGTTGAATGTTGGAAGGAGAGACGGACCCCAGGAGGCGGACCTCGGGAGGCGGACTTCGGGAAAGAAGCTACATTATGCCAACACTGGCGCAGTGTGTGGCGTAGTGTGTCAGGTGTTACTGGTGCTTGATACTCTCGCAATTGTGCCTCCACGCAAACTTGCAATATTTTGGATTTGCGGGACAATCTCAAGCAACTTTGCCACGTTGAACGTTGGAAGGAGAGGCGCACCCCAGGAGGTGGACCTTGGGAAGCGGACCCGGGAAAGAAGCTACATTACGCCAACACCGGCGCCGAGCGTGGCGTAGTGTATCAGCTGCCCATGTGTCCGCTAGTTTTTAATGGACTAAGGTGAGGAAATCTCTTAGAGATCTTGTTGCCTAAGCGGAATTGAGCCTTTTTGAACTTAATTAAATTCCAAAAGCAGATGAAGATGCATGTGTGGTGCGGTAGTCATTTGAACTTTTCTCTGCGGGTAAAGGTGAAAATGCTTTGACCAAAAAACCACCTGTGAGGTAACTGCTGGCAAAAAGCCTTTGAACCTCATGGATGCTCTACAAGAATAACCCAACCAGATCTTGTGATCAAGATAACCCATCCAGCCATATAAATCTAAGGGCTGCTTACAAGCCCCATACATTTATTTCAAGAAAGAAGCAATTAAGGCTTGCTAACTTCAAGAACTGACAATGACAACCAGATATAATTTACGGAGCCCTTAACAGACTATCTATGGGCTCCAGAATGGAAGGGCTCCTTTTTAACACAGTCTCAAATGCAGGAAAACAAGTCTGCTTCTCAATTACAGCAAGGTGTCCCTGCGGGCCAGGAAGTGGTGTCTTGCGCACAAGTACATAACTCGGAAAAGGACCAAAGGCCACAGGGCGGCATAAATGACAGGGCTGTAGCTTTGGACTCTACATTAAAAAGCAGGAAGGACTTCACTCTTACGGCAACGAAAATCAAAGAAGAAAATCAACCAGTGCTTCTGTAGGCAGAGACACAGGAGCATGGGTGTTTTTGATCTGGGAGTATTGGAACACTCATACTATGGATTAAAAAAATCCAGTGGTGAATAAACTCTTGGATATAGGGACACCTGGTTTTGACTATTCACAGGGATTAAATCGGTCCCCCATCCCATTAAATAGTCAAGTAAATTTGCTGTTTCCCACGAATGCAAATTAAGGGAAATTAGACAGGAATTAAACAATCCCAATCAGAGAGGAAATGATTGTACGAACCATACCCCACCTCATAACTTGAATTATGGGGCAAGCCCTAAGGAAGTCACTTTGGTTGCCATGAATTTTGTTCTCAACTCTTTGGTGAGAGTTTTTGAAACAATGAAAGGTGAGGTACAATCTCACTCGGGTATATTGCTGGAAATGTCGAAAGAACTTGAGCAATGTGACTTTTTGTTGGTGGGTTTGAGAAATGCCATAAACACAACAGTTGCATCAGCATTAACAACTGTAACAGATGGGATCAATACCAAAATACAGAAATATTAGGAATTAAAAACACCCTTACAGACTTAATTGTGGGTGGAAAGGAAACTCAATCCCTGATTTCTGACCTTTTACAGTCTAATGATTGGAAGAGGTTGCAAGGGTCGAGAACTGTATCGTCAGTGGATGATGAAGCCGCCATCAATCTCTTCGATGATACCCCGCACTGAGAGTCAGTATTAGAGGAATTTTGCTGGCTAGCGCATGTGGCAGAAGCTTTTACTCATGATAAAAATATTGCCAGAGAGGACAAAAGCCCCCTGAGGTCCAGATTGAAACTGAGGGGAAAGTACCTGGAAAGAGAGTGCCCATCAAACATCAAGGGGGAGAAGACGAGCAAAAAAAAAGAAATAAAAGGACGCATTTGTAAGT
Source organism: Ambystoma mexicanum (assembly GCF_040938575.1). Classification (NCBI taxonomy): domain Eukaryota; kingdom Metazoa; phylum Chordata; class Amphibia; order Caudata; family Ambystomatidae; genus Ambystoma; species Ambystoma mexicanum. Next base: position 662,223,834 of record NC_090935.1, on the reverse strand, counting down.
GCCCCATCCATTGCGAACCAGCGGGGGAAAATAAATCAAAGAACATCAAGACAAAAAAGTTGAAAAACGTGGGCGCAAATGGCTTCATTAATGGTCTAAGTTCTCCTCCAAAGAATTCACACAAAAAAAATATCAGAGAGGGCCAGTCTGAGTTGCCCCAAAATAGCCCGTAAGCAGGTTGTGACAAGACTGTCTAAAACAAAAAAGAGTCAAAGTAAACCAACCGTAAAATCTGGGCTCGGGGACATAGAAATGATCAAGGCCACTATAAGCACCCAGACAGATGACTGGACATTTTCTTGAATACAGTGCTGCAGTAAATAGGCGGCTGGTATGAGGGCCAGGTAGTAGTCGGAGGGGATTTCAATTGTGTTATGGACCGAAGCCTGGACAAAACGCTACCCCCTACTAACAACGACTAAAAGCATCAACAGGCCCAGGGCAAATTCTTTCGCGATCTGGACCTAATAGAAACATGGAGATTCTTCCATAATAACGACAGGGAATACACCCACTATTTAGCGGTACATTGCACTTAAAGCTCATATGGAAAAAACAATAACCAACTACTTTACTGAGAATGACACCGGAGAGGTAGATTGGCAGGTGGTATAAGACGCGGGGAAGGCAGTGATGAGGGGGGAATTCATCTCACAAACTACCTCTACGCCAAAGGAAGAGAGTTAACACAAATTGAATTGGAAAAGGAGATACAAAAGGTAGAAACGCAGCATAAGACCAAACAATCGCACGTTCATTACGAGCCCTGCAAAAACTGAGGGCTCAAATGGAGGAACATATAACAGAGCACTTGGCACAAACCCTGCTGAACACCAAACAAATATACTATACCTAGGGAGACAAGGCTAACCGCTTACTTGTAGCAAAACTGCAGAAGGCCAAAACCCGTAATCACAACATACACTTACAAGATGAAGGGGATAACCTGCATGTGGGAGAGGACGACAAAATTAGGATCATGGAAAGGTTCCACGTGACTCTGTTAAAGCGAGAGGAGCTGGATCCAATCCTCCAAACAACCTATATTAAGAAGGTGAATCTGACACACCTGACCGAAGAAGAAAGGGAGGCCTTGGAGAGGCCTATCACAATGGAGGAGGTCAACAAAGCCATAGCTACGTTACCCGCCAATAAAACACCAGGAACAGATGGGTTTGGTAATGGCTACTATAAGACCTTTAGAACGCAACTACTGATGCCCATGACGTGCTTATTTAATAAGATCAGAGAGGTAGGAATGGTAACAGAGGACATGGGTAGATCAATCACTGTACTAATCCCCAAACCAGGGAAAGATAAAACTCGATTTTCTAATTAAATAGCGATGCTAAAATATACGCAAAAATCCCCGCAAGGAGATTGGCGTTAGTATTACCACGGATTATACACGAAGATCAGGCGGGATTTATACTGGGGAGACGCACACAAGACAACATCAGGTGGGCTATAGATCTGATAGATTCAGGCACAAGAACTGAACAGAAATTCTCTATAGCAGCATTATAGGCGAGACAGGCGTTTGATAGCCTGGACTGAGGGTCCTTAGAACGGGTACTGGGAAATGTGGATCGGCATTCAGACGAATGGTACTGGCTAATTTCCAATTGCCATCCACAAGATTCATGGTGAATGGGAAACTCACAGAACAGATTAAAATCCAGAGGGGGACCAGCCAAGGCTTTTCCACTGTTGCCCCTGATTTTTGCCATGGCGATGGAACACTTAGCAGCCAGAATCAGGCAACATCCAGAAATTCTGGGGATAGAATCTAAAGCAGGGACACTTAAACTAGACGTTATGTGGACAATATCTTGCTCTTCTTGAGAGACACAAAACAGACCCTGCGGAGAATGATGATTAGACTTCAGGAATTCTCAGAGGTCTTGAGGTTCAAGATTAATTTGAACAAATCCAAAGCCTTCAATATAACAGATAACCGGAATGAAATCCAAGAACTGAGTATGGGTCACCCGCTGTCCTGGGAAGATAAAGAAATAGAATATTTGGGGATAAAGCTAACAAGAAGTCAGCCCGAATTATACGGGGTAAATATCCTACCTCTCTGGAAAGCGTTGAGAGGATTTGCATAGGTGTGACGCGCAAGAACTCTCATGGTTTGCCAGGATAGCTACAGTTAAAATGATAGTCATACCTCGGTTATTATATGTCGCTAGCTCCCTCCGTATAATGATACCTGTCAAGATAATTAAAACCTTACAAGAGGAGATCATTGCCTTTATCTGGCACAAAAAAAACCTGGATCCAAAGATCGGTCCTCCTCCAACCACCATGGACTGGAGGACTGGGAGCCCTGGACGTGAAAAGGTACATCCTAGCAGCCCAGCTTGCACCCATGTTAAGGTGGTCGAATTCAGAAGCACAGAATTTATTACCCAGAACCCCAAAGTGAACATTGTGTTTTTTCCCTACCAAATATCACACTTTGTCAGGGATTGTGGCTAATAAAAACTGGGGCAATTTGCGCAAGGCAGACCACTGTGTATTCCCACGGGTGTCCTCTTTTGGGAAATGCATGGGGTTCCCTGTTTCCCTTGCTGGCTTCGACACCCTAGGCCCAAATCTGTAGGTTGCCCACATGAACAAAATGGTATGTGCCGAAAGGCTTGGGGTTACCAGTGGGTTACCCTTTTCCTTTTGCGCCCCCGGTAGGTGCACCCACACATGTGAGGTACCGTTTTCATCGGGACACGTGTGGGGACGCGGGAAGGTAGGCCATGTGTTGTTGGCGGTGTGTTTCGGTGGGTGGCCAGAGCGAAATGTCTGAGAATTGTCTTCATTTCCAGCCAATTTCGGAGACATTTCCCTGTGCCCACTCACCGAAACACGTAGGCCCGGAGTCAGTGCAGGGGATACTGATCTTAGAGGAGCCAGGTACCCAGTGAGACTGAGGGTAGCCAAGCAAGCAGTTGTGGCAGCTTGCAGGTAGGTCAGCAGGGAAGGGAGAGAGAGAAAGCAGAAGAGAAAAAGAAGGGCTTGAGCTGCTTCCGGAAGTTCAGGTGGTCCGGATCAAGTTTGAGAGGGGCAGGGAGGATATCTACGTAACCCGAGTGTGGCTTCACTGCCTCTTGGCAAAAACAAAGAGGTGATGGCTGGAAGGTTTAGAATACATCTTAACAACTGGCAATGCTCAGGGCAACCCTCCAAACCACCGTTATCCGCCTGCCAAGCCATTACAGAAGGGGAAAGACCATATGCAAATCAGGCTTGGCCCCACCCCAAAAGGGGCAGTCCAGCCCGAACTGCTAGGCCACATCCCTTCTGCACGAGACCACAAGCATCCCCAAACATGTTTTGCCCTTGTTGGGGCTCATCAGTGAGGAGTAGCTTGGGCCAGGGCCTCTTGCAGTTCCTTTGCTTGGATACTTGCAGGCGTAATCTTGCCAGTTTCACGAATTCCAGTTTCTCGTTATACAACACTAACACCTGCTGCACTAGCATCCATTTAAAAGATTCCTGAAACTCCTAAAGAGACATCCACAGGATAGCACAACGTGATGTGAAAACCTTGTTGACTTCTTCAGTTTTTGGCAGTGTTAGATTCTGCCTAGTACACTTTCATCATTGGTCAAGCTGATCCAAAATTATTGAGACTTCATCAGATATTGTCAGCAATCAGCTTAAAACAAACATTATTCTTTAAAGGAACTTGCATCCTGCTTTGTCTTCTGTCTGATTTGCTCCTGTCTAGAGCCCTTTCTTCACTCCTAATGTTGAATGTTGCAAGTGAATAACTCCTGATTCAGAGAACTTTGCTTCTAAAAGTGGAAAGATTACATTTTTGAGAGGTGCCAATATTCTGTCTTTGTCGCCTTCAAGCCAAGTTTGCCACTCAACACAACGCCACGCAAAATTATTGTATTTGTTTAGTCATTTTCTAGAATATTTTCCAAAAGTCACAGATTTGAAATGATTCGGGGAATTAACCTTAATTATATTTTTGAACAAACAATTGCCCCCATGATTTACTGATAAAGGTACAATTGCTATTATTTTTAGTATTTATTAGTTTCTAGTTTAAAAAAATGTGTTTTATATCACACTTCACTCCAGCCTCCAAGCCCAGGTATCGAACCCATGCTGCTCTGCGTTGTCATGTTTCCAAGAGGAGTGCGTTGCTCCTGAGACATTAAATAATTCTCATTGTGTTTGCTATTTCTATCATCACCCATCACCTGTTACAGAGTTTAGTTGCGTACTCGGCAAATCTACTTAAAGGAGAGCCAATGTTAACTTGCATAGCCTTTGGCTCATCTCTCGCCGTGAATAACTTTAGATACTATGAAACGTACGCATAATCAACAGAAGCCTTCTTTCACCTGGCCACCTCTAATAAGCCAGAGATGTCACACACATCCAACTTTGTAATGTTCCCACTTGCATCCCGTTTACATGACAGAGATCTATTCCAGATGGTGGGACTCAGCATAATAAGGGTGTAATGGAGGCTCTACCTTTTAGAACTAGAAAGGCACCTATGATATACACACTTTGAATAATACCCAAAACCTTGCATTTCATGTACCAGGAAAATATTCTCAATTCACTTCACATCAACACTTTTGGTTCTAAAGATTTCTCTCCAAAATGCACACCAATTTTTCTCATATGCATTGACATGTAAAGAACGTATTTCATAGGGCTATTACCAGCAGTGTAGCCCCTGAATGAGCCATAAACAGCTATTAGTACCCACTGTGCAGGCTCAGAGGCCAGAGGTACTATCTCTTGGGCCACACAAAACAGGCACTGGCCAGCACAGTGCGTCTCTGATGTGTTATGGTGAGCTGGCAACAAGAGTAAGAGGGAACGGGCCGTTCATTAGACAGAAGAGGAAGAAATGTTGTATGGCATCAGACTAGGGCAAAAGGGAGAGTGAAGTTTGCAGAAACGGAGATCAGTGAAGGCAGCGAGAAATAGAGACAAGTGTTACTGCTACATGAAGAGGCAAAGCTGGCAGGCAGCAGCATGGTCAGGCGTGGTGTCCAGCGGCAGGATGCACTGGCTCAATAGCCTGCATGTTAGCCAACGCGAAAAGAGAATGGCAGGTAAGGGGGTACTAATGGTTAACTTACACAAATACATTTTGGGACAACTTTCACACAAGCGGAGAGGGAGTCAATTAAATACATGGGAATGAAGTGTGAGTGGTGGCTCAAACACACAGGAAGGAGAGGGCAGAACATGCAATGGGACAAACGGGAGGGTGGAAGGTGGGGTACGGAGATGTGAAGATTGGGGATCACACTAAGACACCCGACGAGTTTGGTGTACATATGAGAAGAGTAATAACTGACCCAATTGGAAAGTACACGTGGTGGCATGAATGGGCACTGTAAATTGGGTTAAAGTGTACATGGGCTTATTAGGTGTTTCAGGGCTGAAGAGGATCAGAGTTCACTTAAAAATGGCTTGTGTCGTATCAGGCCATGTTCAGGCAGAATTGATATTGATATTATATTTCTATCGCGCTCGTACACGTGTTTCAGAGCACAACAAGGCAAGGGAGGGAAACAGGGGAGAACAAAACAACAATTTTACTAGGCCCAGTGACATTGAGAACGCGAATGTGCATGGGAGAGGGGGAGGGGAAAAGTGCATGGAAGGGGGAGAAGTGGAAAGTGCGAAGCAAAGGAGAAACAGATCAATTATAATAAATAAATAAATAAATAAATAAATAATAAAGGCAACAAACAGAGGTAGCGCAGCCAGAAATTGGCAAGTGCTAGGTTTAAGGCAGCATACAGGGTAGGTCTGATAAGTGCAGGAAGATAAGGGGTGGGCGGTATGGGTACAGATACAGATCCCAGTGCAGGGGTGGCCCAGAGGTAGTGCGGGAGGTGGCAGGGTGAGCAGGTACCTGGGCCCGGAGGACAGAGGGTGGCCAGGTGCACGGTGCCAAGAGAGAACAGATCAGCAGGGGAGAGGCGGAGCAAAGGCAGAAGAAAAGAGGAAGGTCTTGAGGTGCTTCCGGAACCAGAGATGGTTCTCCTCAAGTTTTAGAGTGGCAAGGAGGCTGTTCCAGAAGGAGGCCCCAGCCGAAGACAGAGATCTACCCCCAGCTTGTTTCTTTGAAAAACGACTGACCCTGAGGGAGTTAGAGGTAGAGGAGTGAAGAGCTCGGGAGGGGAGATATTTGCGGAGGGATAGCTGAAGGTATTTTGCACCCAGGCCCCAGAAAGCCTTGTGGACAATGCAGAGGGTTTTGAATTTAATCCTTGCATCCAGTGGGAGCCAATGGAGGTATTTCAGAGCTGGAGAGATACGGTCCCAGGGCTTGATGCCAAGGGCAAGTCTTGCAGTCCTGTTCTGGATTAGTTGAACAGAGAATGAGGAGTTTAGTTCTTACAGTGAATTCCTGGCCAAGCACTGACATTCTCGGTTCGTTATTTAGTTGCCTGACAACGTGTTTTTGTCCTTGCGAGCTTCCTAGTGTTTTGGACCATTCTCTTCTTGATCCTTTTTGTAGTTCCCTCACTCCTGTTCCATTAACCCCTTTTGCCGCTATTTCAACTACCTTTCTGCATACCACTCACTTTGGTGCTCTTTGTTCTGGTTTCCCTTTGGGGTGGTAGCTCATCCCTGCATCCCATTTCCTTCATACGGGGAGAAGGGTGTTTGTAGCCCACTCTGTCTCTATCTCTCGCTCTCATCATATTTCCTTGGGCGCAGCTCAGCTGATGTCTACAGAGATCAGATGCATTCCATTGCAGCTTAGGTAAGCACTCTTCTGTACCTTGGATTGATCTTGCTCAGCAGAATTTTAGGATTCATTTTTTTATTGGGTATTTGTAATGCGTCTATACAGCAAATGGTGTTTCATATTAGCTGTTGACATGTTACCAACTACTGTAACCACCTTTTTATGTCCTTCTGGAGAATATGCAGTCTCTTACTCTTTCGTTTGAGAAATGGATTGTGATGAGCGGTCAAGCCATTCCAACCAGTGCAAAAGAAAACTCTTTATGGAATGCTATTGGGACTCCCACGACTTTGCCCGATAAAGAGTCCTTCCAAATCTGGGAGTACCATGTATTCTTCAACCTGTACTAATCCTGTTTTCCTCAAAAGGCTTTCCTCCGGAACCGCAATATCTGGATGGATGTTAAGTATGTGTTCCAGAGCCTTTGATATTTTCGCCAGGGTGTTCAGACCTCTCATTCCAGCAAACTATTTTCACCATTGCATTATTAGTGTATCATTAATGGTCGCATATAGAGACTAATGTGTATCACTGCCTGTGCCTTACAATCTACATTCCTCTTCCCATACTGACCACTGTCACTAGAGAGGTCCGTTGAGTTTCCCAGAACCAATCTTATCCCTGGATAAACGTTAATGAAGTAATTAACAATGATTCAGACTTTGTAGCATATCCAAGAATTAAGTTGAAAACAAAAAACAAATGAACCCTTATCCAATAAGAAATGTGAGCTAGTGTGTGTGAATTGACACTATGGGCGTCTCCAGAGGAAAGTTCCTCCTGATGGCAGTAACCACACAGTCTGAACATCTTATAACATATAGAATAGTAGATGACACCCATATTGTCATGATCCCTGTCCCTAGCCCCCTAGACAACGCACTGGAGCCAGACCACCATCCCCCACATGGACCTGTGGTGCCAGGCTCATACATAAAGCAGAAGACTGATGAGGAGCGGGAATTGGCATTGTACTTGGGGCAATATGGATGCCCCCACAGAACTCAGTTCCATGTACCGAGTGATGCGGTCTAGCCTTTTGGGTGTGGTCCAACCTAGGGATGCCTGGGATACCAGAAGGCTATAAAAACCACACCCGGGCAGAGAAACACGCTTTGCGTTACTCTGCGCCTGCAGCGTGACATGCACCGTGTTCGGATCGGTCTCCTGTAGGCCTTCGCCTTTCCTCTGCATCCGCGCACCTGAAAGAACAAGGACAGCATTAATATTATACTTACCGTACAGAGAAGACCCTGCTTCCATCCAACTTTCTTCTGATCCAGCAGACAGTATTTTCGGCGGCGTCACCTTCATTCCGGAACGCTGCGGCCTGCAAAGAAAAGGAACGAGAGAGAAAGAACATTAGTAAACATTCTCGTATTCGGATTCGTTAAACACAGCAAGAACAGTCAAAAGCTTACCTGAGTCGCTCTTGGTAACTTCAGCTCTGGAGCACGCCATCGACCTACAAGGGAAAGCACAACTCAAGTTAGCACATAAAGGACAATAAGGCGCTGCACTTCGCGCTTTACTTACCGCAATTTATTCTCTCACCGGCAGCTGTGTTGGGACATTGCAGCAGCCTGTTAGGCACAAGAGAGACATAGGTCAGCATAAAGACAAGCGAAGCGCGCCACACATTGCATTTTCACTCACCATTCAGCGCTCAACTTCCTTAAGCAGCACAACACCATCCCGATCCCCTTACCAACACCTAGGGAAGAAGGGGAGACATCATTAAGGAGCACAAGAGACTAGAAAAGGGCGATTCCACAAGAACAAACAACCTACCTTATCGGGCTGAAGTTACAGCAAGCCCAAACTCATTGGAGGGGCCGCACCAGTGAAGCATCTAGGTCGCGCAGCCCCCACCTCAACCAACGCACCCCTGCGTCGAAGAGCAGGACAGAGAGCACCCTATACAAGAAAACAAGGTGAGGAGAGGACATAGGGGAAGGTTTGGTCCTCAAGGGCAGTGGGAGTCAAACGACTTGAGACTATTAAGCTAAAACTAGATATCCTGTATTCCAGACCCAGGCCCCCAGTTGAACGGATTCCAGGGAAGGGTTCGAGATCGTGGTTGGTCCGAGCAGGCTGAGTGGCGTCCCTGTGGATACCAGGTGAGCGTTACACATATTACTGCCAAAGGCTTACAGACAACAATAATAGTACATTTTCAGCGTTAAGACAGTTAATCTCCATACCACGGTCACACTCAAGAAGAAACAATCATATTGAAAGCATTTTAATTTCTACTCGGTTTGTTTTGAGGCTTGTGTAATCACAAGTCCTAACTATAATTATAAACCAGTATTTAGGATTGAACTCTTAGTTCTCTGGTCAATTCATCCTAGATGATGTATTCCTTGGGGTTTAGAGCTTCCTTTTCCAAGACACAGGCCAGTCAGCCCCTTGGTCGTCCTCCCCATCCTTCTCCCGATGCGACAGTTTCCTCACACTATCTCTTGGTCTTGCACCCGGGTTCCTGGATCAGTCTACCAACTTGGTGTGCACACTCAAGGGCTATATCTCTATGGTTAGGCAGGCCAAGCATGGGCCCAAATAGGGTCTGTATACAATGACATCCAAACCCTGCGTCTGTTCCTTTACATTTCTTATGCATAAGTTATCTCTGTGTGAGCGATTCTTCAGGTCTTCACATTTGAGACATCCTCAGTTTAGAGCTATAATCTTTACAGAGATTTCATCTTACTAAGAGGTCAACACTACTTTGCTGACAGGGACTATTTCCTCTATTAATTGAATCTCTGTTTGAATACCTGAGATTGTTTTTGCTAGGCCTTCAGCTAGCTGTTTAAACTGTGTCTGAAATTATTGGTAGCTTATCTTGAAAATGCTGCACTCAATTTTGAAAATCTGTTGTGAATGATGTGGCAGAGCATGACTGAGAGGTTGTCAGACTGGATCCGCTATCACGCATTTGGCCAGCAGCCTGTGACCAGCATACCCTCAGGTCCCTCTGTTCATACCTTTTTTTCATGAAATGCAGGAACAAGCAATGGTTCCTACTCTTAACTCTCACTGTTTCTTCTGTGGGATCAATGAACCTGAGTCATCAATCAGCAGTGACCTCAATGGGAAAAGGATGGCCACCATCAGCAGGGAGATGCCAACAGTGAATTGAGCCAAAGAGCACACATGAATGTCACCACGGTCAAACACCTGGAGCACCTACACCAAATATAGGGTACACCCAGTGCTTAATTTGTGGGGGTGGTTGCCAGTGCCCAACACCGGCACTCTTTTTTGGGGACCGGAACTCATGCGGAGCCAGCGCATGTGCCATTGCTTTGTTTGTTCTTCCACTTCGCTTTGCTTCGATTATAAATCATGGGGCCTCATTACGAGTTTGGAGGAAGACATGGTGCTAATAGCACCATGGCTGCCTCCAAACCGGACTCCATTACTGGGTTCCTGCAATGGGGACTTACCGGGTCATTCTGACATAGGAGGACCCGGTAATTCCTCCTTGCAGGAACCATTCCCCGTTCCCATTTGAGCCCCCCTAGGGCTCAATGGGAATGGGGAGGGAGGTAATAATGGGCACATTACAAGTGGCCCATTATTACCTCCCTCTTCCCCTCGCAGGACCCGGAAAAGACGTCTGGTTTTACCAGACGTCTGGTTTGGGTCCCGCAAAGGGAACCTCGTAATCGGTGCTCACGGAATGAAGGGTGCCGGTCCCGTACTGCACCCTTCATTCCGTGAGCGCCAGGGTCGGAATGAGGCCCATTGGGATTTGTCATTCTGATCTTGATCTCTCTCGTGCTTGCAGGTTGAAGGCCATGGCTGGCCAGGCCTGGGAGGGGCCAGCAATACCAATGAACAACAAACTGTTACAAACACTAGCTCAGATGAACAGCCAATGAAAACTGCACATTCTGTGTTACTATACAGAATGTATCAAATACTGCATAGTAACAACAGAATGGTAGTTTTCATTGGCTGTTCATCTGAGCCAGTGAAATTACATGGTGACGTGTTGTTGTTGCCACAGGAGGCAGCGCAGCGCCACCTTCATTTCACGAGTTACTGTGAAGTGAAGGTGTCGAGGCGTGGCGTCGTCGGTCCTGACTTGTGAGAGAGAGAGCCTGCCCTGCTGCACTGCGTGGTGCACCCTAGTTGCTTCCTGGGGCCCCCTCTGCCTGCTTTTTCATTTGTGCGGGTGCCAGTGTGTGCACCCGGCCCCCCCCAGCCGGAGGCCCCGACAGGAGACCAAGTCCCAGCTGGCAAAGCAGTTAAGTCACTTATTGCTGCGTGCGGTGCAGCCGGAGGCTGTCGCAGTCAAGTGATCAGGCAAGGAAGGCCCAGGTTGGGGCCCGGGCAGCGGCATGGTCCCTGGTGGTGTCCTGACTGCCCAGGAGTCAGGACCCCACCAGGGGCCCATCCGCGCCCGGGCTTCTGTCTGTGTGACCTGTGTGCAGTGTGCTGCTGAATGCAGTCAGTGCCAGGCCCAGGCCAATTTCTGTGACCAGGGGCTGCCGGCTGCCGCAGACTGAGTCGGATGATTCTGCCGCGGGTGGCCGGGCCCGTGGATTGTGCCCAAAAGTATGTTTTTTACTTTTTTCTTTGAAAACCTGACCTTCTGTGGGGCCGGTGGCCGGGGCCCCACCCCACAGAAGGTAGGTTTTAAAAGAAATAACTTATTTTGAGTGGCGGCTGTGGACCATCACTTTGAAAGTGATGGGCCGCATCCGCCCAAATATACGTTTTTTCTTTTAAAATCTTAACTTCCACATGGCCGCTGCGGCGCACACCTATTTTTGTCATCATCAGGCTCAGCATGGCCGTGGTGGTGGTGGCCCTACGGAAGGTAGCCTAAGTGATTGAGGCAAGGAAGGACAAAGCCCAGGACCGGGCAGGGCACCGGCGGCAGCGTGGTCCCACTAGTCTCTGTCACAAAAAGAATGAATTGTCGTTTGCAACTTTGGCCACTTTTTTATTGGTGCCGAGCCCGACTCGAGACAATTGTATGCCCCATTCCGACCCTGGATAGCATTCATCTAAGCAAAACATGAACTGTGAATTTTTGCCTGGGTGTTTCCGTTCTTCCTTTTAATGTTATCAGCCTCATTAGTTCACAAACGAGCTTCAGCGAGGGGACCCGAAACGGTGCACGTATTGGGCCGAAACCGAACTGGCTGCACTTCATGAGAAAAGCCAATGCAATGACGAACTTCTGAAATCCCTTTTCAGGCTTAAAGATACACACATGGAAACTAGACGGGAATAAACATGGTGCATATGCCCACTAATCTGTCGTCATAAATAAAAGCACTAGTTGAGTATTCGTGTATAATTCTCAACCGTCTTTTGCGGTCATTTCTTTACATAATTCCAGCGCATGTTTTATATCCTGATGTGTGGTTTATACACCAGATGTGGCCCCTTAACCTGGGTACAATACGCTCCGAGCATGTGCTCCAAATGAGAGCACATGCAATCCTCAGATAGGAATCCTCAGATAGGGAAGTGGGCGTCTGTTACACCCGAAGTTTAGTGAAGTATGTCAAGAACATGTCAGTGGAAAGGAGGTATCCGAATATGCATTCTCCTCTGGCTCCTGAATATTGGGTGATAAAACATATTTAGTTTTTTAATATGTGTTAAGGTGGAAAGAGGCCCTAAAGCAGAAGTAGCACAGGCTGTTGATTTCACAACATCTTGCAGAAATGACTTTTTCCAAGTTATACAACGCCATGCTCATGCTTGAAGGAAGGGTGAAGGGGGATGCATTTATGAGATGCGATGACTGATAAGGGCTTGAGAGTAAATTGATCACACAAAACACCTGGATGAGGTGACTGAAGAACGGGCTGAGGGAGGGTGCTCTTCCTGGAGGTAACCGATTAACAGTACTTGGTTACTTTAACAGACTGTCAGATGGGAGATGGGGTAGAGACAAATACAGTGCAACAGTGACTGAAACAGAATGCTTTTTGTTGTGTATGGCTTGGCTTTGCAGAAGGAATGTTGTGATGTCATGTGGAGTGTTTATGCCTGAGTGATGGAATGCATGGGTGAATGTTCTAACCTGATCAGTTGTTCAGCCAGAGGCCTGGGTGATGGGCTGCCAGTGTTTTATTGTCCTATATGTAACATATTGATTGACTGCTTGTAATGATAGTAATAAACCTAGCAAGTCAACCTAAGAAGGCTGGGAGTCACTTCACTACACTTTTTTATTTATTTGCATTTTTAAAGCACTCACAGCTGGGGGGCATCGAGGCGCAGTTACAGGAGGAGCATGTCTTAGTTGCGTATTTACTACTAGCCTGTGCCAGCAGTTGCTGCAGCACCAAACATGTGACATGGAGCAGCAGCTTTGTGATGGGCTGGTGGTGGGCCGATCTAGGTAGGTCTAGCACTGAACTGGGGTGGCAGGCGCGCGCGCGCTTAGGGCGGAGCCGCGCCTGCACTGAGGGCGGCGCTGCGCCCGACATTATGGGGCCAATATTTTTGGGCACTGGCACTTATTTTTTTACAAATTAAGCACTGGGTACACCCAAAGGCACACTGCTTTGTCAACGAACCAAGCATCTCTCCACTTTGTGATCACAGCTCAGGGGAGGGGCCAGCATCTCAGTGAATTCAGGGCCTCCTCTGATGTCTCTTCCGGACGCCAGGTATCCTCTATCACCAGACACCGCCCCCCCAGTCACTTCCACCACCATGCACTGTTCCTCGTGGCCCTCCTCCTGGACCAGGTCCCCAAACCTCAGGCTTCTGTCTTCCGAATGGGCTGCCTCACCCTCCACAGGATCTCCTCTGAGTGGCTATGATGCAAGCTGTTTAGGTGCACATCGGCAACAGCTTTTGTTCTTGTGAAGGGCGCTTCGTGTCAGTCATCTCCTGCAGTGATCTCCAACCATCAGGGAGAGAGAGATAGAGACGGCTGTCATCTTATGAGAGCACCACGTGGAATGGGGAGCCCACTCTGCTGCAAACACGGAAGGCAATTCATCACTGGACGCTGGACTTAACAGCCTCACCAAATAAGGACTGCAGCATCCATGTCTCAGCTGACTCAAGTATATGCGTTCATGAGGGAGGAATCAATGCCACTCCAGATTTCCCTTATTCTGACTTCTTAGGGGTTTGGTCAAGTAACATCTGGAGTGAATCTATAACGGCTGGGTCTGCCTGGGAGTGGCATAAGTCACTCAGAAAACATCAGAACTGGGAGGCAGGACATACATGTAAGAATACAATGTCTGTATGGGGGACTTCTGCCAGTGTGCAGTGGCCGCATAGTATTCATTTTGTAAATTGAAAAATAAGTAACATATTTTTTTTTAAAAAGCCAGAATACAATACTGTGTCATCCATATAAAGGCAGCCAATATTTTGAATGGTTTTGATGTGGAAAGTTACCTAGAATTTTTTTTTGTTTTGCTCCATTATTGAAAAGGCATGGATTAAGCATTCTTCCAGAGATAAACAATCATGGACACTGTTTGGTACAAACAGCTCTTAACTGAGTGAGGCATAATGTGTCCCTTCGCCTACATTAGAGGCATAGTAGACTTACCACACCTCATTGTGGTCCACAGCTCACCAGTTCTTGAAAAGTCGATTCTACAGACCACACAAGGAGCCAAAACAAACTTTTTATTTTAGTTTTTAAATTACTAGGAAGAAATTCCCATCTTACAAAGGGTATTTTATCAGATATTTTTAAAAGAAATCAAATAAAACTTACATAGAAATGGTCCCTGTCCAGAGAATGAGAACAAAATAGACATTAACTCAAATGCAAAATAACAATCAAGAAACAGATGTGAGGATAGAGAAGAAATTTACAAATACAACTGAGGAAACAATCCAAAAGGTTTCATATCCCACTATATGGTGCAAAGAAAGGAATATAGGGGGTAGCAGAAACGGAGATCACTGCAATCACAGGCTCTTTTGAAATTGCTACATGTTTTTAGGAAATAGCAAGATATTGCATGATGCTCAACAAGGACTTAGTGTGTTGGAAATTTGAGGCCAAACTAAGGAACAGGAATGTTTCCTAACAGACTTCAAAGAAAAGAAGCATTCAGTGTTTAGAAGAGGCAAAGGAATGCGGTACAGTGGAAATTACATAGTGAATTGACACTTTTACAGCTCGGCACTGCAAACAGAATCTCAGGACTCGCACATCGAAGAAAAAAAAGTTTCAAATTGTGATATGAACTGTCAAGGGGAGGCTGGTGCGAATAAGAAATAGTGATACTTTGCTTCACTAGGATACATACCGGTCATATTTTTCTTTCCAAGACTCTTCCAAGTTTTTAATTCTATTGTGCTCAAATTCTATTTCCCACTGCAGCGTATTAATTTCCTGCAGAGAAAAAAAAAAAAAAAGCTGTCTATGAAATCTGAGGACAATAAACATCTTACTAAGGGATGGCATGTCAACAAAGTATTAATAGGACTCTTGTGAGATCACTACATGTATCATGCTTCTCAATATATACAATACTAAGATTCACAGATACATTTGGATTGCCCCTAACAATCCTAACTACCATTTTGACTATGTAGCCAATGAATTCAAAGGAGGAATTGCTGACATCAAGTATTCAGGTACCTGTGACCATTGTAACCATCTTCAGTGTAATGAACAATCGCCTAAAATACTGCATGTAATGTGTTAAGGAGGAACAAAAGTGCACAAAAACAGCAAAGCACTAAAGAGAAATGTGCACCACAAGCAAATACTAGCAACTGAAATCGGGTCTTATTCCTACACGCTCAAAGGGCTTCTATGAACATATCCTTTAGAGCCAAATATATGAAGACAGAAAGCTGGCTGAGTGTAACCAAGCAGTCAGTGGGCCAAATCGGAGAATGTCCAAAATGCAATAAACAAACATGACCCTTCTGGTTTTGTGGATTCCTGTACCAGGTACGCATTTCTGCAACCTGAATGCTAGCCATGGTGGATTTGAGACAAACAGGAGGTCCATGCACATATTGTAGTGACAGCCAGCAGACACCTTTTTTTGATCGCTTCCGTTAACAACTTTTCGTCTTACTGTATATAACCTCCAGTCTACCTTACCACTGGAAGGTGGTCCTGGATCTGTCAAAGGTAGATTACCTAGAGTACACTCACACTAATCCCCACTGTACTTGCACACCATTTCACTGCACTTAAGAACACACACAGATTGCTGCTGGTTTCATACAGTGAACTGCCTATCCTACTTTGTCTAAACACAATTCTGTCTTTCTGTCATTTTTTTCCATCTATTAAGCAAACAAGCATGATTATTCTAAAGTCGAATACATAGTCAGGATGTTTTAACTAAGTGAGAAACTTAGTGCATGCATGTGCGTGATTTAACGTGATTGATAACTAGTGAACATGCAGATGAGAGTATCAGTACATAGGTTTACCAATCCAAAAAAACAAAGAAGTGTTCTCAATCTTTTTTTAAAAAATGTTTTATTGGTTAAACAATTAAACCTTAAACATTTCAATTTTTCACATTTCCTTAACTTAAGTACATGACCTTGTTGTTAAGGACTAGGACTGTTTCTCTTTCTTATCTGGCCATTTAAATAGCAGATTACTATAATCTAGTCTACTCCCTTCTTTCTCAGGATCCTTCCAGCTCCAAGCCCAATTTCAAGGCTTCAACAAATTTCAGGGCATCAATTGTTCGCCCCACCTTTTTCCACTGTCAATAGTCTTTCCCAATACTCTTCCTCTCTCTGGAGAAATTTCAGCCACGTAACAATTCAGTCAGGCGTTTCAAACCCAATGCTGGGCAGTTTAACATGACATGTCTAATAGTCTCCAATGAGTCTTTATTTTCACAGAACCTGCAGTGCGATTTATTCTTTTCTATTACCTTTCTCCTCCATTTTACTTCTCTAGAGGCCCAGGTGTTCAGTCTACATCGCAACGGCAGGTCTCTGTAATGATATGATGGGAACTTCATCAGATAAGGGGCTGGGGGGGGGATATTCAATGTTTCCGCTCCCATATGAGATTGTGACACATGTTTTTCTCCAATTTCTTATCTTGAGTTTCTTCCCAATCCTTTTCCTGGATGGTTCTTTTTGCCTTATTGGGATTATACTTCAAGATATCTTCCGAGATATTAAGCTGCTCCAAGAGTCTTTTACATTTGGTCTTCCAATTTAGGAGTGTCTTGTCTCTCTTCATCTGGCATGTCTGGGCTAGGATGTCAAAAGGTGATGGTGGTTTGTCAAGGATACATTTTTGGTAGAGAGACAAAGTTTACCATGATACGATTGAGACCAGGGATTGCAGCCTTAATTCGTTTCTTATTAATTCCACTGGCAGCGAGTTCGGCAGCGTCAACATTTTCTGCCAGAAATATGCCTTGCATATGCCTCACTTTTCCCAACGAAGGGCTAGCAATGCCTCTGCCCCATAGGTTATTATGGCTACCACCTTTTGTTTGTAAAAGTTTAAGATAGGCATCAAAGAAAACTTTCCGTATCTTCGGTTTACAACAAGCCCCTGGTTTGTCAGAGTCATTAGTTTTTCCTGGATCAATGCATATTGTCCGTCTTCATTGTTTTTTTTTATTTATCCACACTCCTAGATATAATGTTGTATCCACCACCTCCAAGTTTTCATTATCTAATGACCAGACAACATTTTTCTTTACAATTTTTTTTCCACAACTGGATTTAATTATTAATACCATGGATATTTTTTTATGTTTATTTTCATATCATTCTCTGTAAAAAATTATTTGAAAACCTCTATCCGTAGCTGAAGCCCGATGGGCGTTCGGTCAGCAAATACCACATCATCGGCATATAGCACCCAAGGCACTTCAATCCTATTTAACTTGGGGGCAAAACACGGACCCTTCCTAGTGAGATCTCCATATCGGCCATATATATGACAAAAATGGAAGGGTGCCAGGGCACATCCCTGCTTTATCCCTAGAGATGTTCTGATCTTTTTTGTCACCGCTCCATTTTCTGTTCTTGAACCTGTATGGTGGTGTTATAATACAGGGCTTGGATGGCTTCCAATAGGTTGACTGGGCATCCCCAACTTTTCATCTTTAGCCACAGGCAGTCGCGGTTTATCCCATCGAACGCCTGTTCGAGATCTATAAAAGCTAAATAGATGGCTTTTTTTTCTTCTAGGGCCTTTGCTTTCATGAGATTTAATAAAAGCAGGTTTAGTGAAGTACCTACACCACTAATGAAAGCCGTTTGCCTCTTATCCAGGATGTCAGCCTGTTGCGCCCATTTTTTCAGATCTCTTAACAAAATGGATGCAAATAGTTTGCTTATTGAATCCAGCAAAGCTATCGGCCTATAATTTCTGGGGTTGCCTCTGTCCCCTTTTTTATTTATTGGCACGATGAAGGCCTCGCTCCAAAAAGCTGGAATTTGTCTGGATAGTCTTATTTGTTGAAACAATGTGCAGATTAAATATGTCCATTCTTCACTATTGTCCTTAAGCATCTTATTTGAGATGCCATCGGGGCCCGCTGTCCTAGAGGAACTTAATTTTTTTTTATCATCCCTAAGGTGTCTTCACGGTCAAATTCAATTGCCCAGGGATTTCCATCATGTTCTTTTTCTGTATCCATTATCTCATTTTTTTCCTCATATAGAGTGTTATAGTGGTTAATCCAATTTGACCTGATTTACACCTATTGCAGATTGGCAGAGGTCCCTGTTATTTATTATATCGCATAGGCTTTGTGTATTATTCGTTGTCACTGCGGCTAACATTTTTTCTGCATCTTCCTGGGCTCTCTGATGTCTTGTGGAGCGTAGCCAGTTTTAATAGGCTTGCCGACACTTCCTCAGTTGTTCCTCTTTCTCCAAAGCGTTTCCCTTTTTTATTTGTGCCAGCTCAGCTCTGTATTGTTTCCTTTTAATGACTAAGAGTTCATTATATGCATATTTTCTTTTGATTATTTTGATTCTGTTGGGATCATACTTAACCTCAAAAGCTTCTAACGTCCATCTGTATTCCACCCCATCTGCACCGTTTCCTATAGCATTGTTATATTTTTCCACCAACTTTGGTATCGACTGATTTTTTTATCCTTAGTCAGTTTCTTCCCCATGAGACTTCCATTTCCTCTGCCCCCTTTCTCGTTGGTGTGTTTTTTATTTTCCATGTTAGTTCTATTTCCAATAGGCTGTGGTCACTATTTGCTTGCTTCTTTATTGTAAAGGAGTTTACCCATTCCAGGGTATTGCTTCCTACAAAACAATATTTTTTTTGTTCTTAGTGGTTAGGGTGTTTGCCATCCATGTCCAATCATCAGTCTTCTTTTTTCCTTCATTAGAATGGCTTTTGCTTTTACTCATGTTTTCTGAGAACCTCAATGTTCTAACCAGACAGCACTTTTACCTATTTTAGGTATTTCTTCTCTTTTGACTTCTTGGCAAGGCTTTTGGGTTCTCTCTTTGGTCCTTTCTGGTTTAGCTCACTGGAATGAGTCTGTATTTTTCCCTCCCTTCCTTTTTATCGTCTTTCCCCTCTTTGTGTATTACCTTTTCACCCTTTTTTTATTTTTCCTTCAAGACTATACCAACTTGCTTAACTTTTTCTTCCAGCGCTTCTAATCGGAAACCCTTTTTTTGAGAATGTCACTGGCCTCCGACTATTTTTGCTTTATCCTATTTGAATTTAGATGTAATATCACCTCATCCAAACGCTTTTCTGTTACAAACTCAACAATTTTTATATCGTCCGTCGAGACATGGCGTAAGGTTGAGATTTGATTGTAGAGTGTCATCACATATTTCCTGTTTAATAATACTCTTCTAGGGCTTTTTGATGTTATTTGTAACTTTACATACCATCCTTTTGTTGCTCTATCTCTCCTTAAGCTTTGAACTGTAGATTTTTTTCTTTGGTCCTTTTCAATTTTTCGTTCCCAGAATTAAAAAAAAATCAAAAAAATGAGGAAAGCTTTTCCGGCTGAGTTGGTTCTTGCCGATCTTCATTTACATGTATCTTCCTCTTTTGTTCAATTGTTTTGAACAAGGTATCATCTCTATGTTCCTTTCGATTGGGTCTATTCTTTAATGGACCAGCCCTGGTATCCTCAGTCTTTTCCTCCATTGTCAATTTGCCTCTTTGCTTTCTCCGCATTTCTGGATCATTAACTTGCGCTCCCTGGGGGTCTTTTTCCCAATTTTCTATAACCTGCCAATCAGGTTAATAATATTTTCCCACTCCTCATCCTCCCTATTTTTGTCCATAATTTCACTGAGGTCACTTAGATCGGCATTTGATTCCATTTCTGACCCTTCCTCATTTTCTGTTTCGGCAGCCTTTGTAGTATCAGTTGCCATGGGATCAGGTGGAGGGGCTAACTCTGGGTTTTTTGGCACTTTGAAGGCTTTCCCTTCTTGGTGACGTTCTTCTATTTCTCAGGAAATCCCTGGAGCCATTAGCTTTCTGTTTTCGGGTTTCATTGTTTGATTTTATTTCTTTATCCAGATTTTTTGTCCCCAGGTTCCCCCCTAGGACCCTGGGCGTTAGTAGTAGCGCTTGCAAAGATTGCAAAATTTGAGGAATTTGATTTGGGTGGGGGATCTCCTCTTTTCTCTATGTGCTTTAGTGGGGAAATCAAGACTACTGCCTCAGTGTATTGGCCTGTTTCTTTGGATTGAGCCCCTTTTCTCTGATTTAATTTAATTGGACCATTTCCGGCCTTTAATTTCTTTCCCAACATGTCAGGCAGATTTTCCTTTTTACACAGGCTTCTCATCCATTTGCAATCCTCTAAAACTGCCTCCATCAATAGTGATTTATCATTTGCATCTTTCCTTGATAAATCACTTAGTCGGTTTTATCAGATTTGTGTTAACTCTGCTTCCTTGTCCATTCTTATTTCTAGTCTCTTCAGGGAACTTTTAGTTTCCATATTTGCTTCTTTAATTTGTATGTTGATACAAGCCACGTCCTGCAAAGAGTCCTTTATCACTTCATACAGTTTTAAGAATGGAGTAATCGTAATATTTAGAGATGCCATGATCACATTTTGGATGTGAGCAGTATCCATTAGCCTTTCAATCTTGCAAGTATCACTATTGAGGACTATGCCTCAATGACGACAAGACCGAACTTCTCTTAGGCTCCCAACCCAGGCTCAACAACCTTGACAAACTTTACCAAACATTCACCATTGACGGCAATAACATCCCTGTATCCAACCATGTGAAAACCCTATGAATATACCTCGACTCTTCCCTCACTTTGACTAGACAAATCAATGCCATCTCATCCTCGACCGCCTACACAAGCAAGCTTATCAACGCTTGCAGACCCTACCTATCCACACCCAACTGCACAACCCTTGCTAGAGCTTTAGTACTCTCTAAAGTAGACTATTGCAATGCACTCTATCTCGGCACCAGACAAAAGAACATTGACAAGCTGCAAGTTGTTCAAAAAACTGCTCTCAGAGCAGCCCTGAATATACCAAAAACCGAACATATTTCAGATCTGAGAAGCACTACCCAGTGGCTATCCATACCCCAAAGAATCGAGTACAAAATACTGTCCCTCACCCACAAGTGCCTTTCCAACCAAGCCCCCAAATACCTTGCCAACAACTTCACTCTTCACATCCCATCTCGGCCAACCAGATCAGCCCAAACTCATTGCCTAAATGTGCCCAGACACAAGCTCCAAAGAGCTGGTGGCGCAAGCTTCCCAGTGCTTGCCTCCAAACTCTGGAACTCACTTACCACTTGCTCTCAGAACCGAACCCTCCTTCCACCGATTTAGACATATTGCTAAAACCTGGCTCATCGCCAAAGAAACCTAAACACACTCACTCCATTCACTTGAGACACTTGTACATATATTTATAGTTATATTTAGCCAACACAACCTGCAGTAACCACCTTTGATGTAATTATTCTGTAAATATGTTTACTTGCTCTCTTTACTCTGCATATCCCTGTCTCATGACGAACCTCACAAACTGTTAATAACATGTACTATAAACATCATGCATATGTAACGATTTCCCTGTACTACAACAACCATGTAATGTATATATTATCTGTTACCTGTAACCATGTCAAGCGCCCAGTTGCCCCAGGGCCAGGTTGCGCTATACAAAACAATAAACTAAACTAAACTAAATTGACTGTGATGCTTGCTCCTTAGTCATGCCTTCTAGAAACGGCCTTTCTCCAACTACTGACGTGGTTTGAGTCGATTGAGTGGCAGTTTGTTTTTGATGGGGCTGGGTCAGCCTTTGGTTTTGCTCTTTTTCTCCCAAACACCCCATTTTGCCTGCTCTTTGTCAAGAGCAGCAATCTTTTCATTTATAAAGGAGAAGCTTTTCCTTTTCTCTCTTTCAATTTTCCCCGTCAATATTGTGATATCGTGCATAATTTTATTCGCCAACCTTGAATTGCTCAAATTAACCGCTGGCATGTTTATACTTTCACTTCTACTTGGACTCCCAAATGGTTGTAACCTCGCTTCCGGAGTCAAGTTTTGCTCTTCACCCCTCTCGTCCCTATTCACATCCAAATCTTCATCAAGAGTGTTTATTGGGTTTTCCCTCCTTTTATCGCCGCCGATTTCAAAGTCCTTGATACTCTCTTCATTTTGCTTATTTTTCCAGTCGCGGCGTAGATTTGCACCCCTGGTATGGATATTCTTCCATATATGGCATGAAAATATCCTTTATTGTGGATTCTCCTTGCAAGGCTTCCATTTGATTGAACTTTATAACTTCAGGGTTTACAAATTCCTGGCGTGCATTCTCCAATTGTTCCAAGTCTACAGATTCCCAGGGGCCTACATTCTTCCATATGCCCTCTGACGAATCATTTAGGGTTAGTGATTGTTCAACAGTTTCCTTAGCACATTCGGGGCCATCTATAATTATGATAATCTCTTTCCGTGGAGAGTTTTCATTTGCTTTTTCTGGTAAGGTACAACTGTTTTCTTTAATATTCGGGGCAGTCTGTAAAGTAGTGAGCCAGAGACAAGAAGGTAAGGTAACCAATAGTATTTTAGTCTTACAGCACACCAATGGTTAAATGGATGGGTACAACCGGTCTTCTCCTTAGCCAATTAACTTCAGTTAAAGTTCATTGCGCAAAACAAATAAAGGGTCTTTCAGGCTGCTCGAAAAAACAAACTCAAGGATTGCAATATTGCTTGTCCACAATTGAAGTTCGTAAAGTTCAACTCAAATAGGTATTATTCCAACTAATTGCAGAACATAACGTGGAGAACACAAGCATGGCAGCCTTTCTTTGTTCGAAAACAGCCATTTGTACCTTAAAATTTCCTGGAATAAAATCCGCTTCTTAAAGCATCATGTATTCAGGACTCGAGCGCTTTCCGTCCACACGCCTGAATGGTTCAGAGCTTTCTTGTCCAAGCTCTACGGCAGGGTTCCGGAGCCAGCCGTTCCACACTGGCCTCGGGCTGGAATTCAGTAAATAAACAAATATTCCTTTTTACGCTGTTGTGACTCAGGCGTCTTCATCTGCTGTGCAGTCGGATTTGACTACAGGACCGGTATGGGACACTCCGGTGCGACTTCCTTTTCCCTCTAATACGCCCACCGATATGGGGTACTGGCCTCGTACCATTCCGAGTCCACTCTGTCAGCCTCCTTCCACTCCTGCAAATTGAGAGACAAGTTGAGCTGTTTTCTGATGCTTTTAACACCGGTGTGTCTCCTCCCCAGCAATTAGCGTTGGGCGTTCCCAGCCCTGGGCTCCTTACACCTGAGGCTAATTCACCCCCTCCCAGCTTCAACTTCACAGAGTTAGCCTTGTATTTAACCCCCGACTGCCCGGAACCCCCATTATATGGAAACATGCTTTTTCGTCTTCCTTGTCTAATTTCTATTCCCATTTTCTGTCTTTTGTTTTGATTATGTATCCGTTGGGGCATTCTGGGATAGGTAGTTTGTGTCTTTTCTCTCGTGTCTCTTAGATTTGTTTTGTCCGAGGTGATAGTTGATTGGTGTAGCATTCTGGGACATGTAGTCTGGGTTTTTAATTGTTCCCGCGTGTCTCTAAAACTTGTCATATATGGTCCGGTGTGATATTAGACTCATACCCCTCCCTCCTGTTTTGTTCCGTATTGGCCGCTACTGTTTCCCCATCACACAGTCCCTTCCTGTTTTGGCGTGCCATGGTTTTATCCCATCTCAGTTTCTGATTGATGCTCCACCCTGTGATTACCCAATGCCCCCTCAGTGGTTTCTGGTGCTCCACAAGGGCAGTGTTCAGGGCATTTCTTTTCATCCTCTTTGGATTTTTCCCGGAGCTGTAGATTCTCCATCGGAATTCCCTTTACTGGACTGTCCTGGGCTCTAACAGGGGTTGCAATTATTTCATCACTACTTTGATACCTGGAAACCCCAGGCCCTTTTAGGGGATCCACGAAACCATTTTCCCCTGTAATGCTATTTCGGTGATCTCCAAGAGGCCCATACCCCATAGATCCCAAAACACTGAGTCAATCCCGATGCCGTTAATAGATGTTTTGTGCCTCCTGCAGAAGTAAAAGCAGGAGGGGCAAATTGGGGTTCATGGAGACTGTCAGCCTCCTTTGTCTGAGAAGCTTTAGGTAATTCCATCCCTGATTCCAAAGGGAGGGCTGAATCATTATCAGCGGTCAGTACTGCCCCCACCGAGAGGATCTTTCGCATCTTTGTATTAAAGGGCAAGCGCGATTGTTTTAGCATGGGCAAGTCTTTTAATGGTGCTTTTGTTGTTTGTTCTGGAGTGCCCTCAGCTTCTGGGAGGGAATTAAATATTTGTCTTACCTGTAGCCGTGTTCTTAATCCCGAAGTCGACATTTCGTCCACCACAGACTTTGGTTTTGTAGTGCAGCTCCTCATGGTTATCACCATGTTTTAGGATTGACTGAGGTGGTAATCCGTCCTCAGACTAACGATCCGTTGTAATATGTCTGTCTAATTTATTAGATATGGGTTTTCCACCGAGGCCGCAGCAAAGCAGCCAAATAGCACAACAGCAGTTTTCACAGACTGCCACATGCCCTTCGCTTGCATGGGTTTAGCGCCGCAAGGGTGCATGGGGGGGTCTAATGAAGGCATACTAACTGCTTTGGCCGGACCCGGAGCAAGTGGGCGGGGCTTACTAGCGCAACGGCGCTTCACTTCTCCACACAGTTCCTTTTAGGAAATCCAGGTATGAATTCACCAGTGCTGCTAGGGGGATGCACAACAGCAGTTTTCACAGACTGCCACACGCCCTTCGCTCGCACAGGTTTAGTGTTCTCAATGCCTTCCCTCGGATGCTCAGAAGGATTGCAACTTCAACTGTGCACCCATTCAGTGCCATTTGGTTGCTGGCAAGCATACTGGCCTGGATAAGAGGTGGTAGTAGGAACATTGGGGAGACCACTGGGCTGGGTCTCTTTTCAAGGTCTGCTGGAGAGCTGGAAACAATGTCTCCTATTGCTTACTCAACCAGGGAGACTGGGGGTAAAATACAGGACATGCCAGGTATACCTCGGGTGATGGAACAGTCAGAGTGCCTCCATTACATAACTGCAGTTCTCCAAGATATATTACAGAGAATATGTTAGAGATTAAGAAAGGAATAATTATCCTGTCTCACTGGCTTCAGTGTCTTGCTAACATTTTTAAAGCCTGAATATCTCACCTATTTGGATCACCAAACACTTATTACAACAGAAAAACAACTTTTCAAAATCATTATTTAACTAGCATGTTTGTCTATTGTAAGTGTGTCGAAGATGGAAGCGGACACAAAGGTGGAATGGTGGTGATTATAGACTTATTTATGAAAAAAAGACCCTCACTATCCCCATCATCTAAGAGGGGTGTCCTTGCCTCAAACTAGTACTAAAGGATCTGTCAGAATGTCCGTCAAAATCAAAGTCCACTGTCCTGTGTCACAACCTACTTTTATCCCTTACACTACAACTAAATACAAAAACAATCCAACAGAAAGCTCCTTCCACAGGAGCATGACTCCCTTCTCTTGGTATTCAGATGGTATTCAAAAGAATTGGACCTTGACAGGGAGGCTTGAGTCTATTGCAGAAGAAGCTAAGAGTGCAGATCTTCTGGTTGACTATTAATAATAATTATTAATGATAATCGTAATAATTTAGCATTTATATAGCGCTACGAACCATCAGGTATCTGAGCGCTGCTTATTATTACTCACAGTGTGTGGTGCTAATTTATCGACCTAGGAAGGATGAAAGGCTCAGTTTGGCCCTGCCGGGATTCGAACCTGCATCAGCATGCTCTGCACGGATGTCTGTCATGATGCCTACCCCCGGGGACCCAGAACAAGTCCAGCAACCCCGGAAGCAGGCATCAAGTTATCCTAAGCAGGCCCAACAACCCCTACTAGGGGCTATTTGGGTCCAGTCCTGGCGCTTATGGCGCAAGGCTCATAAGGAGAGTCAGTCCTGGCGCCATAGGCGACAGGCTCATAGATTAAAACTTACCTGATGCAGACCATGCTGCAAACTTACCTGATGCAGACCATGCTGCAAGAGCTCAAAGCCAAAAGAGGATTGTAAGGGACTACTTTACTTAGGGACTATTTTTTTACTCGGGCGGGGCTGGGAAGGAATACTTACCTGGGACTACTTTGGAGGCTATTTAAACCACGCCCGAAGAGCAGCACACGCTTCGCGTTATTCTGCATCCAGCAGCGTAACGCTCACCGTGCCTGCAAGTCTGCATCCAGCCTTCTGCCATGCCCGCCTCGAGTTTGGAGATCCTAGAAAAAGGGAGAAAGAAGGAGAAAAGGTTAGAACAAGAGCAATACCTTTGATCCTTACCTGAATTCCTGATCCATCGCGCCTTCAAGCTGGAAGAAAGAAGCTATTTATGCACGTCGCCTCGCCTACTGCAGCGCCGCGCTGAACTCACCGGCCTTCGCAGCATCTTCCCATTCCACCGCATCCTCCTGCATGTTCTCGCCGCATTCCGGCACCTAAGGAGAAGACAAGAACAGCAAGGTGAGCCCAGGGAATACACAGAGGAATATTAGTTACCCCCCCATAGACTTACCTGATTTTACCACCGGGCGTACTATTCCTCTTCACGGGTCGGCGCAGCTTCCACTTCATCTTCGCCGAACCCCAGCCCCTAAGGGGAAACAAAAGGACAGCAAGGTGAAACAAAGGGACTAACAAGGGGAACCCTCCTCACCACAATAGACTTACCCGATTTTACCGCCGGAGGTATTATTCCTCTTCATACTTTCTCTCAGCGCCTGAATAAGGGGGAAAGCAACTGGTTACATATTGACATTATTTTATCGAACTGTGTTGGAAAATACAAATCCTTACCAGAATACTACCGGTTGCCACGAGGAACTCTTCATTAGGGTCAAGCTGCAACCTGCAAGGAATCGGACAAGAGTGAAAGTCAGGCATTTGAACTCTTACGAACTTTATACTTACGGCGTCTTGCCGGGAATCTCGGAGTCAATATTGTTCTGGAACTCACCAATTCCTTCGAGCCAGTGAAGCAACTGGTTATCAACGCGCCCCTGCGCTCAATGCAGGATGGAGAGCTCATCTTTCAAACCATCAGGTGAGACTATAAGAGGGGACATCAAAGGTGATCAGTGGAGAGAGCAGCGGGGTGGGGGGATTTACGCTCAACTCCACGGGTGGTTAATTCCCTTTCTCCATTTGCAGAAGAATATTCCTACGGTCCAAGCAAACGAAGCTAGGTGAGCCAGTCCAGTCCGTCATCTCGCCCCTACGCGTCACATTGGTGGAGACCGCAGCTGTCCAGTCCAGATCGACGCCTCTGTGGGAGCCAGGTGAGCGTAACAGAACGCGAAGCCTACCCACAAATTCCCACCCGGGCGTTATGGATACCTCAGAGACTGACCAATTGGCCCAATTACTAGGGGAACTGAGGGCTGAAGTGCATTCCGCCCGTCAAGAAACCAATGCTCTTAGGAGAGAACTGATTTTGTCAAAGGAGCGAACTGATGACCTTGCTAGGCAACTATTGCAAAACCAGGCTGGGCAAGCACCCCTACCTGGTTCCGGGGGAAATCCAGCTCCTGTGTTATCGAGTAACCCTGTGCA
The DNA here is from genome assembly GCF_040938575.1 of Ambystoma mexicanum. Lineage (NCBI taxonomy): Eukaryota > Metazoa > Chordata > Amphibia > Caudata > Ambystomatidae > Ambystoma > Ambystoma mexicanum. Next base: position 662,196,007 of record NC_090935.1, on the reverse strand, counting down.
AATAAACCTACCAGGAAATATTCCATTAGCTCCACCTGAACGCTTTGCCGGAGATCCCAAAAGGTTTGCCATGTTTATGAACCAATGCCGCTTGCACCTTTTATGCAGACCTGGAGCCTTCCCAAACGATCAAGCCAAGGTAGCCTTTGTATTGTCATATCTCAGCGACAGTGCAGCTGATTGGTCAATTCCACTAGTTACTCAGGATGACCCAATTCTTCGGGATTTTCAGGGCTTTCAAACGAGCATGGAAAGACTATTTGCTCGGCACTCCCAAGGACAGGCCCTGGATAACAAACTTTTGTCCCTACGACAGGGTAACCAGGACCTTCTATCCTACATCGCAACCTTTAATAGGTTGATAGTGGAAACTGGATGGCCTGAGGTAAAACGAATCACGTTATTTCATCGAGGGCTTCGAGGAGAAGATGTCTTGGCTCAAGTCGTGAACCCACCTCAAGACTGCGCTGAATATATAGATTTAGTGGTCCAGTTAGATCACAGACTTCAGAACAGAAAGGCTGATCGAGCCAAGTTTGAGAATCAGGTGTTGGTCAAAACCCACGCTAACCCCAAAGGAGCAGATGCTTCAGAACCCATGCAAATCGGAGGGGTTAAAGGACCCTTAACCCAGAAGGAAAGAGAAAGGAGACGGCAAATGCAATTGTGTCTATATTGTGGAACTTCTGGCCATTTTCTATGGGATTGCCATGTAAAACCACCCAAGAAGGTGGTAGGAGCTGCTGGTAAAAGCCATATGGAGTCAGACTCGGGAAATGACCACGCCCGACAAGCGTAGAGGTCCGCTTACCGAGCTTGAAGAAGGATACTCAGACCTTGCATTTCATCATACCAATGGTCCTCGTAGATCCAGGGCAGCCATTGCATATGCACGCAGTAAGGGCATACATTGATAGCAGGGCCATAGGAAACTATGTGGACTATGAATTGGCTTCCAGGATGAATCTACCTCTCTGCCGAAAAACCACCTCAGATGTCATCATCACAGTCGATGGAACTGAAATTGCCTCTGGGCCTGTAACTCATTCCACCGCAGAGGTGACACTATTGGGTCAGGATGGGCATCGAGAGACTATTGCGTCTGATCTAATCAAAGCCCCACAGTTCCAAATATTACTGGGGATACCTTGGTTGGAAACACATAATCCTTTTATTGATTGGCGAGAGAAGAGAATAACCTTCCCAGATTGTGCACAAACCTGTTACCCAAAGAAAAGTCAGAACGCAGGCCTGCCACAGTAACCACAGCAGTCATGCAACTACCACCAGAATACCAAGAATTCCAGGATGTCTTCCAAAAAGAACAGGCAAACACCTTACCTCCTCACAGATCGTACAATTGTCAAATCGATCTCATACCCGGTGCACAACCCCCTTGTAGCAGGATCTATGCCCTTACGGAACCTGAGAACCTTCACCTACGACAATACTTAGACCAGTACCTTGCCAATGGCTTTATTCGCCCATCCAAGTCCCCTGCATCTTCAGCTTTGTTCTTCGTGCACAAAAAGGAAGGTGACCTCAGAACGTGCATAGACTACCGCGCATTGAACCAGATTACTGTTAAGAACCGATACCCATTGCCTCTGATCCCTGAACTACTAGACCAAGTGAAGGACGTTTGTATATACACTAAATTAGATCTCCGGGGGGCATACCATCTGGTACGTGTAAAAGAAGGCGACGAATGGAAGACTGCCTTCCGCACTAAGTATGGGTTATTCGAATACCAGGTGATGCCTTTCGGGTTGTGCAATGCACCAGCAGCCTTCCAATACTTCATGAACAATGTCCTTCGTGAACTCATTGACGTTTGTGTTGTCGTATATATCGATGATATTCTAGTATACTCCTCTTAAGAATCTGACCATGTGAAGCACGTCCGAGCAGTCCTTGAGAAATTGCGCCAGCACAAACTATATGCAAAACTGGAAAAATGCGTTTTTCATGCCACAGAAGTTGAATTCCTTGGGTTTATCCTGACCCCAAAGGGAGTCCGAATGGACTCACGAAAGGTGGACGCAATCCTTAAGTGGCCATCACCAAGTTCAGTTAAAGCAGTACAAAGCATGCTCGGCTTTGCCAATTTCTACCGCAGATTCATCCCAGATTTTTCACATGTTGTACATCCCATCACAGCACTCTTGCGAAAAAATAAACGCTTTATGTGGACTGAAGAAGCTGAAAATGCCTTCCAAGAGCTGAAAGCGAAATTCGCGTCTGCACCTGTATTAAAGCACCCAGCCCTGGACTTCCATACATAGTGGAAACTGATGCATCCAGTCTAGCCATGGGAGCTGTCCTGTCTCAAAAGGACCCTAAAACTGGCCAGCTTCATCCAGTATCATTTTGGTCCAGAAAGTTCTCAGCACCCGAGTTGAACTATGCGGTTACCGACAAGGAGTTATTAGCCATTAAATCCGCCTTCAAGGCTTGGCGGCACTATCTTCTCGGTGCCAGGCATACCATTACTGTGATCACTGAAATTTACAGTATTTAAAGACAGCCAAGGCCCAATCGTCACATCAACTCCGATGGGCATTGTTCTTTGCCGAGTTCGATTTCGTAATAACCTATCGACCAGGTTGTAAGAATGGTAAAGCAGACGCCTTATCCCGAATAGGGATGGGAGAGGCAGAAGTGAACCCAGAGCCAGTACCTATAATTTCCAAACAAAGAATTCTTGGCATGACTACTCTACAGACACTAGAGAACATTCAGGTAAAGATCCAGCAACTCTTTGATCCTACAGCCCTGCAGGACTAGGTAAAAAAAGGCCCGGATTACTCTGTCACCAATGATCTGCCTTATTACCAAGGGCGGCTATTTCTGCGGTGTCCGGTCAAATGGTCGAAAATAAAAGATCGAATGTCAAATGGTCGGAAAAAAAATGGTCGAATTTTTTTATTTATTTATTATTTATATATTTTTTTAGTTTAGTTTGGTAAAAAAAAAAGTTAATATAGAAAAAGGGGGGGGGGTTGGGAGGGGGACCCCCCTATAAAAAAATGAAGAAAAAAAAAAAAATCGACCATTTTTTCGACCATTTGACTCTCGATCAAATGGCATTCGATCATTTGGTTTTCGACCAAATGACTGGTAACCATTTCTGCCACACAAGAAACTACAAGAGCTAGTCATTTCCCGTTATCATGATACCCTAATGGAGGGGCACCCAGGTATTGCAAAAACTGAAGCTAAAATTAAAAGACAATTCTGGTGGCCCACCTGGCGAAAGGATATTAAATCATTTGTGATGTGTTGTGGCATTTGCGCCCAAAACAAAAGTCAAAAGAAAAAACCAGCTGGACTCTTACAACCTTTAGACATTCCGCCTACACCATGGCACACCTTATCGTTAGACTTTATTACTGATCTACCCCCATGCAATGGATTTAACACCATTCTAGTTATTGTGGATCTTTTTTCCAAGATGGCCCACTTTATTCCTTTAAAGAGATTACCTTCAGCTTCAATCCTGGCCAAGGAGTTCCTCGAAAACATTGTTCGCATACACAGATTTCCGTCCATATTGGTCTCTGACCGGGGCAGTCAATTCATTTCACATTTTTGGAAAAAATGCTGTCAATTGGCGCAAATCGATGTGAGGTTATCGACCAGTCACCACCCCCAGACCGATGGACCAACCAGACTCTCGAACAATACCTGCGTTGTATGTTACATCAGACAGAGTAATTGGAAAGACATTCTTTGGATCACCGAATATGCATACAATAATTCAGTACACTTTGGAACTGGACAAAGCCCATTTTACACCTTATATGGGCATCATCCTCGAACCTCAGACCTTGACTCACCCAAACATTTAGAAATGCCCGCAGTGTACCATCTTCACGCTACAATTACAGAAGCCTTTAAGGAAGCAACTACACATTTAAAACAGGCGAAAGAAAAATAAAAGAAAGATGCTGATCGGCATAGAAGTGATACTCCACAATACCAGATAGGGGACCAAGTATGGTTAGCCACAAAACATATACCTCTAAAGGGAACACGGACCTTTAACCCCAGATATTTGGGACCTTACTCTATTAAGGCCATTATCAACCCGGATGTCAAGATGGACTTACCTGCTAATATGCAAATTCACCTCGTCTTTCATGTGTAACTTTTGAAGCCAGTGCAACCAGGGACAAGACTAACCAAGCCACCAGACCCTATCCTTGTAGACGGAGAACCCGAATTTGAAGTTAAGAACATCCTGGACTCCAAGCTGATAAAGTCAAAACTCTTATTTAATCGACTGGAAAGGTTACGGACCACAGGAAAGGTCATGGGAACCTAGTGACCATATTCATGCACCCCGATTGGTGAACAAATTCTACAGAAATTTCCCAGACAAACCGAAACCACAGGGAAGAACGACTTTAGGAGGGGCCTTGGGGGGGGGCGGTGCTGTCATGATGCCTACCCCCGGGGACCCAGACCAAGTCCAGCAACCCCGGAAGCAGGCATCAAGTTATCCTAAGCAGGCCCAACAACCCCTACTAGGGGCTATTTGGGTCCAGTCCAGTCCAGTCCTTCGGCGCCAGGCTCATATGGAGAGTCAGTCCTGGCGCCGAAGGCGCCAGGCTCATAGATTAAAATTTACCTGATGCAGACGATGCTGCAAGGGCTCCAAGCCAAAAGAGGCTTGGAAGGGACTACTTTACTTAGGGACTATTTTTTTACTCCGGCAGGGCTGGGGAGGAATACTTACCTGGGACTACTTAGGAGGCTATTTAAACCACGCCCAAAGAGCAGCACCCGCTTTGCGTTATTCTGCATCCAGCAGTGTAACGCTCACCGTGCCTGCAAGTCTGCATCCAGCCTTCTGCCACGCTCGCCTCAAGTTTGGAGCTCCTAGAAAAAGGGATAAAGAAGGAGAAAAGGTTAGAACAAGGGCAATACCTTTGATCCTTACCTGAATTCCCGATCCATCGTGCCTTCAAGCTGAAAGAAAGAAGATATTTATGCGTGTCGCCTCGCCTGCTGCAGCGCTGCGCTGAACTCACCGGCCTTCGCAGCATCTTCCCATTCCACCGCATCCTCCTGCATGTTCCCGACGCATTCAGGCACCTAAGGAGAAGACAAGAACAGCCAGGTGAGCCCAGGGAATACACAGAGGAATATTAGTTACCCCCCATAGACTTACCTGATTTTACCACCGGGGGTACTATTCCTCTTCACGGGTCGGCGCAGCTTCCACTGCATCTTCGCCGAACCCTGGCCCCTAAGGGGAAACAAAAGGACAGCAAGGTGAAACAAAGGGACTAACAAGGGGAACCCTCCTCACCATAATAGACTTACCTGATTTTACCGCCGGAGGTATTATTCCCCGAGACTTCAAACTTTCTCTAAGCGCCTGAATAAGGGAGAAAGCAACTGGTTACATATTGACATTATTTTATCAAACTGTGTTGGAAAATACAAATCCTTACCAGAATACTACCGGTTGCCACGAGGAACTCTTCATTAGGGTCAAGCTGCAACCTGCAAGGAATCGGACAAGAGTGAAAGTCAGGCATTTGAACTCTTACGAACTTTATAGTTACGGCGTCTTGCTGGGAATCTCGGAGTCAATATTGTTCTGGAACTCACCAATTCCTTCGAGCCAGTGAAGCAACTGGTTATCAACGCGCCCCTGCGCTCAATGCAGGATGGAGAGCTCATCTTTTCAAACCATCAGGTGAGACTATAAGAGGGGACATCAAAGGTGATCTGTGGGGTGAACAGCGGGCGTGGGGGTATTTCAGCTCAAATCCACAGGTGGTTAATTCCCTTTCTCCATTTGCAGAAGAATATTCCTACGGGCCAAGCGAACGAAACTAGGTGGGCCAGTCCAGTCCGTCATCTCGGCCCTACGCGTCACATTGGTGGAGACCGCAGCTGTCCAGTTCCGTTCGACGCCTCTGTGGGAGCCAGGTGAGCGTAACAATGTCAAGGCGAGCGCTCTACTCGCTGTGCTATCGGACCAGCTGCAGAGGAACAAATCGATGATCTGTACAATATTATTAAGAAAAGTCTTAAAAACTATTCGTTCTAGAAACTCTGGCCAGCATAATAAGAAGTTAACTCCTTTATATGATGAGAGAATAAGGAATTCTAAACATGCCATGCAAAAGGGATTGTTAGATTTGAAGAAGCTAGGAATTCAAGGACAGGACTATCAGACTCGTAATAAGCGGATTTGTTTAATAAATAAGAATCTAACTAAGTCATTTAGGATGGAGCTCCATTTTAAAGATAATCAACAGATGTTGGATAATCTTAGACAACACAAGGGGGGGGCAATTGTGGGCTACAATTAATCAATGGACAGGCAAGGTGGGTAATTCTTTTGACACCTCTGTTACTGAACCGGCCTGGGTTGAATATTATGGGAAGAAGTATTCCCTGCCCGAAGGTTTTCAAGATCTAGAAGATCCTACTATGGGTCCTGTGTGCTTTGGGAAGTGCCCATGGCTCATTGATGATATAAATCCATCCCGGGCAGCAGGCCCAGATGGTATACCCGCTTGGGTTCTATCAAAGGATCCTCTTCTGTGGTCTAGAATCCTGAAACCTCTTTTTGACTATCTTTGAGACACACAATATCCACTGTACATGGATTATTTTTTCTTAAAGCGATGTCCTTAACCTTTCCAACTACAGACTCATTGCCCATACTGACTCAATGAGCAAGGTTTTTGCTACACTCCTATTGAGAGATTTAAATCTTGTAATGTCCCAATCTTCACTCCTCTCCAGATGACAAGTGGGCTTTAGAAAAAGTATGGGTACCACTCTTAACATTATCTTGACCCATCTTTTGTATATCAAAAACAATACCAAGGGACCTTTATACATGGCATCTTTAGTTATGACTAATGTATTCGACTGTGTGAGTCACAATAAGCTGTGGATGAAGCTCCTTAACTTGTATGTTCCTTTAAAACTGGTACAGCTGATTGCATTGATGCATAAAAATACCTAGCTGAAAGTGCGTCTTAACCAAGAAGGTTCACTGTCAAGAACTATATAACCAACAAGGCCGAAACATGTCTGGGGTTGCTTGGTTTTCTGTGCAGAGGGGGACCTGGCCTAGCAGTTCGGGCTGGGCTGCTACCTTCGGTGGCGGCAGCAGCTGACTGATTTGCACATGGCTGGTCCCCTGTTGCAATGGCGCAGACGGGCTAAAAAACGGTGGTGTGGAAGGTTGCCCAGAGCAATTGCCAGTGGTTTAGATTAATTCGAAACCTTCCACCCATCACTTTTGTGGTCAAGAACTATATTTACAGCAGCTTTGGGCCTAAAATAAGGATGTATGTTGGCCCCAACTCTATTTAATTTGTATGTCAGCGACATAGAACTCTTATGGAAACTCCTTTGGTAAATCCAGCCAGACTTAATTGGCTGGCTTTTGCTGGTGATTTTTGTTGTTGTTGTTGACAGAACGGCTATCTGACCGCAACGCAAAGTCTTTTTTTAAATATGCATGTCTGAACAAATTAGAGGCAAGTGGGACTAAGTTGAAAATTGTTATTTTTACTAAAGCTTGAAAAGCCAATGTGCTGGGAGCTGGGGTCAGTCAAGTTGGAAAGGGTTCATAGTTTTAGGTATCTTGGGTAATGTCTTTCGAATACTGATTCGATTGCTATGTGGAAATCAACACTAGATGATAAACTGCGTCCACTGTCACAAATTAAATATCTGAAGTCCAGTGTATGCACATTCTCCATTATACCAATTATACGTTATTATACAATGAAACCTGCGTTGCTATATGGTCTAGACATGTCACAAATCGACTTAGGGAAAATATTGAATGTGATTCAGGGGAAATTATGGAAGGAGGTCTTGGGGCTTTCAACGTCTATTCCTAACTCAATCATACGCCATGAACTGTGCCGTGTATCTCTTTGGGCAAGGCTCAATTGGCGTCAACTGTCAAAAGATGTGAAGTTCCTTGTTCCTCCAGATAATTCCCTGAGTAGGATGTTAGAGGGATCCGCAGTAACTTCAATTCACATGTCTAAAAGGAAAATGCAAGATTTGTTAATGGAAATTGGATCTACTGAGGAGGAATTAATTTACTGCCCTGATGGGACAAAAAGAGAATTATTCTGGCATAAGTGGATGCTAACTATTGACTCAAATATGGAGTACTCAACATAAGCAGAATATGCGAAATTCCCTTTATATTTAACTAGCTTCCCTTGTGAAAAATTCAATTAGGGAACGTATAAAACATTCGGTTTCTAACTCTGCACATAGCACTTTAATGACTTGCCATTTTTGCACAATTACAGACACATGTGAAACACTCCGCCTCTTGGTTATGGACTGTGTTTTGACAGAGCAAGATCTTTTTTTAAAGAAACTGAAAGTTTTAGTTCGGAATATTCAAGGAATTTGCTCTGGTCCAGTTGTATGTGGGGGATGAATGTCTCATTAATTATTGCATTATGCAATTTGTTTGGAGGAACTTTTGGATGTATTAATATGATTTTTAAACATATTAACAAGAATAACAAATGTTTTATTGACTATTGGACTATACCATTTTTAGAGCAATTTTTGGATGTATTGATATGCTTTTAAACATATTAATGCAAATACACATTTTTACTTGGTGTAAATGTATGTTTTGTATTGTATTTGTCTAAGGTTTAATTTTCTTGAACCAATTCACAATCAACTTTTTTTTTAAAAGAATGTTCTCTTGCAAATTGGGTACCAGGGGGAATGACTCCCTTCCCTGACATGCAGGTTCCACACAATCTTTGCAGAACTCCACGTTCTGGACCAGGAGAATGACTCCTGTCTCCTGGTACTGGTCTATACAGTTCACAATAAGAACAGGGGCAACGACTACCTTCCACTGGCATCTTTTGAATATGTTCCAAGGGCTTTTGGGTCTTCCCCATATCTTTCAACATGCTGTATGTTTTGCCGCTCTCCATCTGTACCAGCAAAGTCCTAAACGCTTCTCTGCTGCTGAATGGACTTATATTTGCCGCTTCATCAGGGAAGGTCTCCTCGGGTTCTCATATCCCTTATATGGGGTCCCACTGCAGCGGGGAAATTCTCCTCGGATGCTCAGTTCCCTTTTGTTAGGGTCCTGAATCCTTCTCTGGTGGTCAGTGGGCTTATTGCTGCCACTGAAACGAGGAAGTACTCCTCAGAAACTTTCTTCACTGTTAGGGTCCCAGACCTTTCTCTGGTAGTCAGTGGACTTATTGCTGCCACTGCAACAAGGAAATTCTCCTCAGATGCTTGGTTCACTCTTCCAGTGTCCAGGAGCTACTTTGTTACTACTGGGATGAGTAGATCGTCCCTGATGCATTCTACACAGTTCTGGTCCCCAATAGCCGGTAGATGCCACTTGGGTGAGGAACTTTACGTTGTGTCCCTCTCTCCATTTCCCCCATATCCCTACCGAGTCTCTCGTGCCTCCCTTTACATTCTCGTTGGGATGCGGCATGTCACTGGTCCTTCCTGGGATGGCGTTACTTGTTGGCGCCTTCCTCGGCTCTCCTCGTCTGCTCGGGACCTGTGAGACAGGCATGGTATCAAGAAGACACAAGTGATACAGTTCGACAACCTTTATTTTGTTTGTCAGGATGGTGTAACGCCTAACTTGCCCTAACTCTAAGGAGGGAATGTTCCCTACCTGAATGTAAACTAAAATAAGTATAGGTCTGCCATTCAAAATAAAATGCGGTCTGTCAAAACCTATGCTTGCCCTCACTCCTATATGATAACAATGTGTAGGGGACTCAATAAACTCAATAGTGTTCAAAGTAAAAATAGGATGGCACTGGAGCTCTTCTGTAACTCCCTTCCCCAAGTTTAAGACACTTAGGATCACAAAGTTCAACAGGCTTTTCAGGATTCAAAAGTTCACAGGACCTTATTTCTCACAGTGGGTCTCCCAGGTATCCTCAGACCACTCTTGGTGTCACAAAGTTCACTTTACACAAAGTTCCATGGGATTATACAGATTACCTTTTCCTGGATTCAAAACCTCTTTGGATCATTCACTTCAATGGGCTTCTCAGGCTTCCCTTGCCCATGCTTCAAGCCCCTCTTTGGTTTCACAATGTTGCACTTTATCACACACAAAGGTTCAACTGGTTTCTTCCAGGGTTTCCTTCCCCACATTCAACTTCCTCTGGGGTCAGGGTCTCACCATCTGCCCCTCAGATACTTGTTAATTTGTCTCAAAGTTCACACATGTCAGTTTATCTCTTCCTTATGGTGGGGTCTCTGCAGCCCTCCTGGATCAGTCACCCGCCTGGAGGCCAACCCAATGCTTATTCTTCTGGTGGGGTCTCTGTGGCCCTGCTGGATCAAACTCCCGCCTGGAGGCCAGCCCCAATGCTTAGTCTTGTTTTCCACACTTATTTACTTAGTTTCCACTTTAAAAGACCTTTTGGGGATTTTGCGCACGCTTTGTTTTCCTCGCACAACTCCCCATCTGCTGTTTCATACTGAGAGTCTTTCTTAATCCCTTTCATTCATTGTGGCTTTAGAATATGGATACATTCCGATTATCCTTAAAGGTCAGAGACTTTCAAGAACGCTTTCTCCAAGCACTGCCACTCTGACACAAAGTTTCCTACTTCAATTGTCCACTTCTTTACTCGTTCACTTTACTTCAACTAAGAGCTTTTCATTAGCGTGCCGACTGCACGCGTATGTTTGGATAAACTGTAACATTAGCAACTTTTACTTGCATACCGGGTTTCTCTCATTCCATAAAACTCACCGGTCACGCGGTTGCTTTGGCTGGCTTCTGTTTCTACGGCTGAGGTCAGGGTCTCACCACCTGCCCCTAATGCACTCCTGGGCTCTTCCTTGCTGCCCAGGGGAACAAGCAACTTTTTTGGATATTATAGGAATCGCCTCGGCTCCTACTCTCAGACTTTGGCTCCTTGGAGACACGGCTCCCTCACCATGCTTCCTCCTCCCTGCCTCACTCTGCAGGGACAAGCATCTTGCCCTCTGCCTTCTGGTCCTGGGCTGCCCCGGCTCAGCTGCAACTTTCATCCGCCTCACTACTTGTTTGACTTGCTTTCTGTGATTCTTCCTTCTATATTGTTTTGGATTATTAACAGATTGCAGGTGGGCATGATCCACTTCAAGTGCCTGACTTTGTCTGACCTTGTTAAGGGGACATCTCCATTGAGCATATTGGTATTCCTCTATATGCAGCTTCTTCGTCCTAGTACCATAGTGGTGTTTCCCATAGGAAGCCTGTATTACTCCTGACTTCCTCTTCCACGTCATGAGTGATATTGCAGGTAATAGATATTCTGGCACTTATAGTTATTAAGGGCCACAAGTCATCCAGGATGAACCAGAGTCAATGTAGGCCAGTGCTCCAGCCCCAGCCCTCATCCATCCCAAGCTGATGTTAACAAGGGCAGGGTCGGGGACTGGTTCCCCAAACCACGAGCTGAGCAGCTTCCCGGAATGAACGCGGAGCAGAGGCAGTAAAACCACGGGAGTCCCATTGGACAAGGGAGTGCTGTTAATGATGATGGTCTGACAGAGGAGCCACACATTGACAGACAAGAGAGGCACAGAGAAGGAAAAGAAACAGGAACCAAGCAAGAGGGAGAACAGACTAAGAAAAAGGAGGAAGAAAGCCAACAGGGCAGGAAAAGAGAGTAACTGGGTAGCAGAAGGTAATATCAGGACCAGATGGGCTGACAAGAGAACTAAGAGAAAGGTCCCATAGAGACACAAGGAAGGTCCTGCCCATGGGAGCGATAAGACGAACTGGATTTGAAGGACAGCCAGCTTTAAATAGGACCTGAATCACTGGCAGCAGTGGTTGCCGGGCAACCGAGATGCTGCAGGCTGGGAGAGCGGTCACGTGACCCGAGCCTTGAAGGCCGCGTCATGACGTAGGCACGATGCAGCCGGGACCCCAGAAACATTCGGCAGGACAACGGAGTGCTTGCGGCGCACTCCTCCAGTGACTCCAGTGATTGCAGGAGATGTAATGACCCCAGAAGCCGCGGCGGCCGCTCGCATCAACTGGAGTACAAATGTCAAGGACTAACAGGTATGTGGTGTGGGCGGCGGCTGCAACAGGACGTAGCAGTAGTATCCCATGAAGGTTGAGGGGGTTCGGGTAGGTCAATGGTAGAGAAAGGGGGATACCATGTCTCGCCCTTGGGTATTCCTTCCCCAATCCCGGAGGACCCTCTACTCGGGTGATGCTACCTTGTGGATTAACCACAGGGTCAAGATCTAGTGGCTTTGCCCCTTTTTTTGGTTATCTGACAAGGGGCCATGAGAAGGTTAAATGGGAGAATGCGCTAAGAATTCTCAAAGAACCGACGGTCTATGTTGTTACGAACACGCCACTGCTGCTTCCCTTCGGCCTTGCAGTTCGGTCTGCTCCCCTCAGACCCACAATAGACTCTCACAGTCTGCCGTCAGCATCCCCTGCACAGCCTTCCTTCTAGCCCTCACTTGGAATTCGTAACTCCTGTGGTTCCAGCGGGATTCCCGCTTACCCACAATCGGACTTTCCTTAGTCCCTCTTCTCTTTCCTCTATCTCCGGGAATCTGCCTCTGGCGCAGCATCAATGCCACCAGATAATGGCTATTTGGCATTCCTCATGCCTCCAGTAAGCCTTTTTGTGGCAACACTTAAGAGTTGGTTACTATTCATGGTTCCTGTGTTCTTCCTCGTCTCAGTATGTTCTGTTCTGGCAATGTCCCACGTGTTACAACAATACATGGGCTTACTCTTGATAAAATGGCTCGGTATGGAAGAGGGGATAAGGAATGTTGGGGAGTGATGTGGTTCAACGGGCTGCAACCTAGGTGATCGTCCTTGTCCCCAGAGGGGGAGCTCTGTCCCATGAGGTCCTCCCACATTAAACCATCCCTAGGGGGTGTGAGAAACCTGACAGTGTTCACCCACCTACTCCTGCGAGATCTTCCATTCAGGTGGCCAGGGAAGGGCAATCACTTTTGGATCCTGACCCGGGAGGTGGACAAGCGAGGGAGGATCAACTGAGTGGAGGGTCACATGGGATTGGGAGGAGAATACCCAAGGGTGAGACATGGTACTCCCCCTCACCCCATTTTTCATAAAAAATCTCTTCTTTGGCTTTCATGGAATACTTCCAAACCCATTCCATTTCCCGCTCCCCATTTCCAATACTGGAAAGAAGAAGAGGCAACCGAGAGAAGTGAGGATTACCTATGAGAAACACTTTGAGAAACAGAGAGCAGACTGCTACCAACTTCCATTAGGTTGCCCCACTAATAAGTCAGGCAGGGTCAGGCATTTAGTAATGACCACTCACACCTGACTCCACTTGACTCTCCTTTTAACTATAAAAGGTGTGGTTCTGCACGAACAGAAGAGCAAGCTGGCGATGCTGACTGGACCACAGGAGCCAAGGAGCAGGGAGCTGCAGGGAGAGAAGCCTGGAGGATACGGAGGAGAACGGCATGCCGAGACGCTGGCCCAGAGCTTGTGTGGGGCTGCAGTATGGCTAGGGAGCCGTGTCTCCAGGAAGCCGGAGCGAGGCAGCCTGTATCCTACTGGCGGTGTTCAGGGAAATGTTTGTTATATGATATATGATATGGCATTTATAACGCGCCTATACACAAGTGTTTCAAGGCACGACGAGGCAAGGGAGGGGAACAAAAAGGAGGACAGACAACGATCATACTAGGCCAGGTGTCATTCAGATCGCGCAAGTGTGTGGGAAGGGGGCAGGGACAGTGCAGTACATGGAAAAAGATAACAATAAGTAAGTAACAGCCAGCAAGTGGCAAGTGCAAGGGTAAGTGCAGACACCAGGTGTCAGGGGTTGGTAGGGGACTGTAGGGATACAGAAACAGTCCCCAAGTGCAGGGGTTGCCAGGCGGGCAGTGTAGGTGTGTGACACTGGCGGGAGAAGGACCTGGGCACGAGATCAGAGGGTAGCCAGCGCAGTTCCGGTTATAGCCAGGAAGTCAGCAGAGGAGAGGAGGAGAAAAAGCAGAAGCAAAGAGAAAGGTTTTGAGGTGCTTCCGGAACCAGAGATGGTTCTCCTCAAGTTTAAGGGGGGCAGGGAGGCTGTTCCAGAGGGAGGCACCTGCCGAAGAAAGAGATCTACCACCAACTTGTTGCTTGGCGAAGTGACTGACCCTGAGGGAGTTGGAGGCGGATGAGCGAAGAGTTCGAGTAGGAAGGTATTTAGGAAGAGAGAGTTGAAGGTATTGAGGCACCAGGCCCCAGAAGGGATGTGTGCCGGTCTCAAAGGTGTCTGAGGGGCATGTGGTGAGACACTGACCTCGACTTCATGCCTCCAGGAGAGACCGCTCGTCAGCAGTGCACTACCTGGTGAGTTTCGAGCAGGAGAGAGAGAAACTCGAGAGCGTGGGCTGGCTGGAGCAGAAAAAGGGAGAAGGACAAGATTTGCAAAGCGGCACAGAGCGCAAAGCGAGAGCGAAAGCAGAAAGGGTGCAGCAAGCGAGAGAAGGGCACTAGAAGAGCAAAGATAAAGAAAGACAAGAGGAAAGTGATGAAAAGGGTGCAAGCGACACGAAAGTCAAAGGATAGGTGCAAGTGTGCAATGGAGAAGTGAAAGAAGTGTGCAAGAGGCACAATAAGGAAAAGGATAAGTGCAAGTGTGCACTGGAGAAAGAAGGAAGTGTGCAAGAGGCACAACATTGAAAAAGTAAAGCAGAAGGAGGTGTAAATGGGCACGACAAAGTGAGAGAAAACACAAAGAGATAAAAGGGGTGCAGGAAGCACCTGAAAATGAAAGGTTAAAGTGGAAAACAAGTAAAGGAAATAAAGAGAGGGGCTACAGATCAGAGTGGACGTGCTTAGGAGGAGTAAAGGGCCTAACGTTATCAAAAGTCTCTGATTATACCCCATGAAAGGATTGTACATGAAAGAAACTGTATATAAGAGAAAGGTACATCCTGACAAGCTGAACTTGTGTTTGTAACCAGAGGGCCTAAGCTTGGGGAAGGGAACCCTGAGAGGCCTAACAAAGTTGAATACTTATTTGTGAAACAGAGAGGCAGAAGCTTGGGGACAGGAACCTTGAGAAGCCTAAGAGGAAATGTGGTATATTTTGTTTTGTTTGAAATTTGGAAGGGAATTGAAGCTTGGGGAAGGGAATCACAAGGAACCAAAGACAATGAAAGTTGTTTGAAAATATTGCAAGAACCCTGTGGAGAACGGTTAACGAAGGGCTCTTTTGATTGCACTAAACACTTTGATGACATTGATATGATATGATAGGTTATTTATAACGCGCTTAATACCCAGAGGTTTCTAAGCACAGACTCGGGGATCGAACCTGTGTTGCTCTGTGTCGTCTTCGTTCCAAAGCGTGCATGTTGCCTCTGAGCTATCCTCCCGAGACTCGCAGAAATACACACCTGGTGAGAAGACCACATAGAACTAGCCTTGGTTAATATTTTTTTTGAATCACTATTTTCCTTTAAAGAAACTTCCTATTACATTTTGTCAAAGAGTGAAGGCAAGCATAGGTTTAGACACACACGGATTTCGGTTTTGGACTTTCAGACATCAAAGACCCTTTAGAGTTAAGGCCAGTTAGGTATTACATCAACCCTGGTAATGTATTAAATAAAGGTTTTGGAACTGTTACATTTGAGTGTGTCTCTCTCAATACTATGCTTGCCCCACGGTGGTCTAATTGGTATCAGCTGCACCCACTAGCCTCATGGAAAAGGGCTCCCATTGTGATTACACCTTGTAAATTGTCACAATATCTAGCTTCAATTGTTTATTATTGACAATTTTTCAACCAAAGACCACACCAGTGCTACACAGGGTTGGACTGGGGCATGAAATTGTCTCGGGCACCTATGAAAAAGTGGCCCACAGTTGCAAATGGCAATTCACCTCTTTTGTGACAGACTGTTTGAGTAGTATCCAAGGGGACATTTTTTGATAAAATGTGATGCAAATTGCGAATTTTAAAGAATATTTATCAGCAACACTGGCCAAAATGACTAGCTACATAGTGAAGTAACTCATCAAATTGGCCCACATTGGCCAAAAAAGATGTCCACTTTGACTGAAAAAACAGGCCCACATTAACATTTTGGGTTTTTGGTTTGGGCATTGCCCCATTGCCCTATAGGGCAGTCTGAGCCTGGTGCTAAAACTGTCAGGAATCCGTTCAGGTTCTCGTGCAGACCACAGACTCCACAGGCGTTGGTGCTTATTAGTACCACTGCAAAATGTAATCTAGTCAGAAGTTCTTCGCTCATACCCTTCTCAGAAGATGCTTCTCACTAGGAGGTCGCCGGCTTAACGCAGATATACATGTAAAGGAACTGGGATTAAAGGTAACTCCTTA
This sequence comes from Ambystoma mexicanum, assembly GCF_040938575.1. Lineage (NCBI taxonomy): Eukaryota > Metazoa > Chordata > Amphibia > Caudata > Ambystomatidae > Ambystoma > Ambystoma mexicanum. The sequence goes on along the minus strand of NC_090935.1, from coordinate 662,179,640 downwards.
GGTGTTGTGGGGGAGGGGATTGAGCGGGTGGAGTACAAACAGGAGAAGAGAAGACAAAGGGAGATGTAATTCAGATAGTGTGAACCTTCCATTTAAAACCTTTCTGGCCAAATAAATCCTTAATTAGGCCTGTTCGTCATGGGTGCCTACTCTAATATCAATACATGAACAATGATGTTTTGAAGTATAGACATGTGCCCTGGTAGCACTTTCACACAATTTTGGCATTAGGGTTTCTCAGCACATCTGGTAGAATGAGCTCTTGGACTACCTGTTAGATTTCTATAAAATCTGTGGTAACATAATACATATACTTAAATATCTACCTGGCAATTGGTTATTTAAAGCATAAAGTCCAGTGTGAATACACCCATGATCTACAAAATACTGTTTGGAACATCTGAAGCTTTTATTCAATCTCAATAAAGGAGGGTTCCTTTAACGTTGTATGTATGCCTAGATTGATCCTTTGGTATGGAAGGGTTTGGAAAGCAAGGAAATAGTCTAATTTAAATGGAAATCTAAGACTATACACTATGGTGAGTAGCTGTTTCTTATACCTATGTCCCATCCTCTTTCCGACATACTCAGAGAAAACCTCTCTAACAATATGAAATGAGATTCTGAGGGACACCTGTCGCAACCTAGCATCAGCCCTCAAACTTACATTAAAGCAATAGTGCTTGCATAAGGAGTAGACCATGTGGCTGCCCTACAGATGACGTCTCAATGGTCTATATGCTGAAAAGCAACCACTATAGCCTTCGCCCGGATGGAATGGGTGTAAAGACCCTATGAAGGAGTGTGATTCGGCAGCTTCTAGCAATGAATTATGCCAGCGATTAACCCTCTGGCTATGATTGGAGGAGTGAATGCAAGGATTTAGACCACCAAAAGTTCAAACTGCAGGCTGGGGTTGTGGTTGACTCATTAGGCAAGTCTTCTTCTAAGCCAGAGGTCTATACCAAGCATCAAGGCTCTTATTTGTAGGAAGGAAGGTATGGGTTTTTTGCCAGTTGGGAAGCTTCTGCTACAGATTCCTTTCTGAATCCCTACATCGGATCTGTGAGAGGCTGTGGGAATCAAAGTCAGAGACAGCATGATTTGGTTATCGTGCTTTTATTCTGTAGGCAAAAGTTGCTCCGTTCAAAAAGAAAATTATTCATCGCTCCAGGACCACTGGACGTTCCTGGTAACCCGTTCAAAATTGGTCAAGCACCTTAAGTCTTCTCCGGCTTGATACTTCTGGGGAATCGAGGGGGTACACTACGGGAGGCCCCCGGGTAGCTGCCATCACATCACTCAGTTGGCTTCACGGCTTCTTGTTTTTTTTTTGGCAGAATCTCGGATTTGCATCACCTGTTGAAAGGCCTGCCAATCTGATTGCGTTGTTTGTTGGCCCTCGGTCAGGGTCTTGATAAGGGCTTCCATGGCGTGCTCTGAATCCCACCCCTGCCACCACTGTCAGAGACATTGTGCTTTGGTTATCAGGCTTTTATTCAGTAGGCAAAGGTTGCTCCGTTCAAAAAGAAAAATATTCAACACAAGAAAATGTTCGGGTTCCTTGCCACGTCAGGTAACCCCACTTATGCATTGCTAGTAAGGATGCACTTGTTTCCTCACTGTGGGTCTTGTTAGAGTCCTAGTAAGCCCAGCAAAACTCTGTCATTCGTCTCAGCATCCGGCTCCTACAAAATGCAGAAACAGAAAAACACGTAGTATCCGTGTTGTTCTCTTTGATAGGGCGGACTGGCAACTGTATCCAATTCCCATATTATTGTCCCAGAGTCAAGTTTCTTACGGCCCTAGCCCCGCCCCATGGTTTGAACCCTCATTCCATGGCCGCCATCGCCCTCGCCTGTCGGTGCCGTCCCGCTGTTATCCTGGACAGACCGCCACTGGCCGATGTGCTCCTATGACATCCCGTAGTGGTAAGTACAGCAATGTCTGTAATGCCGGGATCAGGAACTAATCCTGAATAGGCAGTCTGCCCACATACGCTTCATTCCTCTTCCAGTCTCAGCTTGCCAGCCCATGCGTCCCCTCTCCCGGCTTCCTTGCGGGACGTACAGGCGAAGCAATGACGGAGCGCGACACTGCTATATATATTTTTTTTAATACGGACACAGCGGGACCTCTGTTCCAGTGCAATCAGACTCTTGCCACTCGTTCGCAGGAACTCCTAGTCTAAGGTAAGCATTGTTTTATCAGCACCTTTCATTATTTTGTTACGATAACACAACAGGGCGGCAACCGGTCACAGGACCGGTGGTAGCCTGATTCAGGCTTTCCTTTTTCTTTCATTTCTATCGGTGTGCAGATCCCTCTGACAATGTATTCAATGGATAATCGACGCTTCGAGGGACACCCTCGCTGAACCAACCTTTCTCCATCACTTATGGGACTTTCACCCCTCAGGATAAGATACTTACTTGGAGCCTTGCATGTTGGGTGGTTTTTTTAAATAAATCAAATGAGAGCCGCACTTCTTTTAAAAAATGGCTCTTTGTATAGCATACCACAGGTATTTTGTCTTTCCTCTGATATGTGCACATACACACATTATTACAGAGGGCTTACCTACTTGTAAACCTTCCTGAACTATCCGGACCTGCTGGGCAACCCGCATTGAGGGCTGTCATAAACTGAAGTACTCCAAGCCTGCAAGGTGCGTGTGTGTGGTTTCCCTTATCTACTACAGGACATAAACCAAATTTAGATTAATTTTGGATAAAATCTAAACTATATATATATATTTTCAGAATCATTGTCTGTAAATGTTGTGTTATTATGACCTTGCAAGCATAATACCTTGCAGGAAAGAATCTTGATGTGATAGGAAGTAAGACAGGAGCCATAGAAGTGACTGGCTGAGGAGCCTCTGGCGGCACCACAGGTCCCGAAGGAGCCACTGGTGATAGTGGTATTGGGGCAGGAGCCACTGCTGGAGCAGCAGGATCACCAATGCACATACAACTTGTGTTTGCTGCATTTGTGTCTTAATTCTCTGAAGTAATCTGCCATCAATTTTGATATCAAGAGAATTTGAACATTGTCAGAAAATGGTCTTCTTATATAGCTTGGGACTGACGTGATGCTTCCCCAGTTAGGGTCCCTGGGTAAGAGGCCGGGACCAATTGCAATTGCCTGTGTTGCAGTCTATGAACCCACTGGGACCTAAGAATACGTTGGGTAAGCTGTAGGCCAGTATCTTGGGAGCCAGTTGGGGCATGGAACAAAAGAGCAAAGGGGGACCATGGGTGGTACAGGTACCACACTCGCAGGACCCTAGAGGTTGAAACAGCAGGCAGTTTTCCAGGGAGGATCCTGTTAGGCAGTCCATTCGTGTAGCTCGGCTTCTCTGTGATGACCATTTTACTGATGCGTTTTCTTCCTTGGTGACCATTTTCTTCAAAGGGTGATCAGCAATTTTTGATGATGTCTTGTGACCTGCTTTCGAAGGGACATGCAGGCCTCTGATCATTATTGTGTAGCCAGAGAATAAGCATTGCCTGGCTCTCTGGATGTTCCCCAAGTAGGTGTGGGTTAACACAACCTCTGCTGTGGACCCTGGAAGAACGCTCAATATACTCTCAGAGCCTGCATCTTCTTTGCTCCTACCCCCTCAGTCTGGAGCCTGGTCATAGTCCCAGCAGGACACTTGGTGCATGAACCTTTTCAGAAAACCCCCAGTGGGACTTGGAGAACCTGGTGGACCCCTCCTGAACAAGACAACTCCCTGTTAAAAGTCTCCACTGCAGGGTGCCTGTGAAAAGAGTGTACTTCGTTCACCCTACGTTAAGAGAGCTACCAGGTTGAAAGATTCCTCAACACAAGTAAGTGCAATGAAAGATTCTTTATTGTATATCTTCAGGATGAAATGTACACCCCACTGGTCCAGTAATCGACCTCCTTAGAACTGTCAAGGGTTCTCTACATAGAGTCCCCCTTCACATTCCATATTCCACAGTCCCCATTCTACATTCTACATTCCACCTACAGCAACTCACAGATAGAGGATGCTACACATCTCCCTTTTTCTACACATTGAAACACAATACCTGCAATAGAATGAACTTTTTCCTGTTATATAAATAAACAACGCAAACAATTAAACAAAAGGAATAGTGACGTTAATAAATATTACACTATGAACAGAGAAGCATGGAAAACAGTACTATGGGGAACAACATGAAATAATGAAATGGAGGGAGAAACACTTGTAACACATCACTTTAAAGACATAACTAAACCAACAAACCATATTATAATAATGAAATAAAAAAACAGTGTTATTTGAACCAATGGTGTAATGGACATAACCACTATTCCACATAATATCTGAGAAACAATTGGTTCCCACAACTCCTAACAGGAAGCTCCCTTTTATGCACTTTGCAACCATCCTTATGCACCACTGGTTTTGAAACTTCCTTATGCATTGATATATTATTTTCCTTCTGAAAATTTCCTACCTTCCATTTTTGCACATCTTTACTCAGGCTGATATTCTTGCAAACTCGATTAACATCCCAAACCTTTCCATCTGTCACTCTCACTGCACCGTGTAATTTTTTAAAACCGTCATGGTTTTAGACCATTTTGAACCGATTTCCACCTTATTGATAAGAAACTTAACTCTTACCTTATCTCCTTCCTTGACTGTGCATTGTTTAGCTGCTTTGCTTCTGTCAAAACGTCCTTTGTTCATAATCTGTTTACTTTCAATTCTCTCCTCAAAAATATCCATATCAATATCTTATTGACATGTTCTACGCAACCAACCCAGCCAAATCCTAGTGTTGGATTACCTTCCCCGTAACATTTCAAATGGGGAAATACCTGTGGTGACATGAGAGGTAAATCTTTAAGCAACTACTGTATCTTCTGCAGCCTTTTTCCAATCAGTCCCTTCTGAAATAGCTACTCTAATGCTTTCTTTGATAACTCTATTAAATCTTTCAAATCTTTCAACTATTCTATTTGTCTCTGGATGATAGACTGAACTGGTTTTGTGTCCAATACCATTCACCCTTAAAAATTCCTTCATCTCCTCTGCAACCGATTGCACACCATTGTCTGTCATGATAGAGGTAGGATACCCTTCCCTCCTAAATATGTCATCAAGAAATTTGATCACATCCTTTGTGCGTACATTCTTCACCCATGACAATTCCACCCAATGGGAAAGCATGTCTACGAAAACTAAACCGTACAGACATGTTCCTTGGGAAGTAACTGGACCCACAATATCAAGTCCTACCCTTTCCCAGGGCATGGACGGAATGGACAGGAGGGTGTTGGCTTCACTCTTGTGACACAGCCCTTTGCCGCCTTTTCACAAAAAACAGACTCGCTAATAACCCTTTCCACCTGCAGATCCATTCCTGTCCACCAGTAATCCTGCCCGATTAACTGTTTGGTCTTGGTCATTCCCTGATGGCCTTCATATGCTACATCAAGAATTCCCTGTCTTACTCCTACTGGAGGAAATATGTTGTCCCCTCTTAGGATCATGCCATCTTTAATAAGAAGTGTGTCAAACACATTTATTTTATATAATCAGGTATAGTTCCTCTGCTAATTTCAGTACCCTTCATACCAGACTCCAACCTTTCCTTGACATCAATCATGACTTGATCAACGAACGATGCTTCCACCCACTCATTCTGTCACTACTTTCTGACTGACATTAAGAACTTGCTCATCCTTATCCTCTTCATCACTCTCATCTTCTACCACATTTGTCAACCTAGATAAACAATCTGCTGCTTTATTATTTTTGCCTGGCAAATATTCAATTTCCCAGTTGTAGTCCTGCAAACTGGAAACCCATTTTCAGATCCTTGATGACACTTTGTCTAAACCTTTTGTGGAAAGAATTTCCATCAAAGGTTTATGATCAGCCTGATGGTAAACCTAACACCCCATAGGAAAGCTCGACATTTTTCTATCACCCATTTGATGGCCAACAATTCCTTTTCTATTGTGGAGTAATTTCTTACTGCAGTTCACAAAACTCTGGAAGCAAATACAATATTATACTCCTTTCCCTCACCTTTTTGTGGGAGGACAGCTCCCAACCCATGGTTACTGGCATCGGTTGTCACCACACTGTTCCTCCTAGGATCAAAATTACTTAATGTGGGGGCTTTGGTCAAAGCAGATTTAATCTCTTGGCATTCTTACTCGCATGATTCAATTCAGTTAAATCTCACTCCCTTTTTCACCAGATTCCTCAAGTGGAAGGATTTGTTTACTAAACCAGGCACAAATTTGGACTAGTATCCCACCATTCCCAGAAAAGATATTACCTTTTCTTTGTCTGATGGACTCAGGAAATGAACACAATTGTCCACCAAATCAGCCTTAGGTTGAATGCCTACATCTGATATAGTATGTCCTAAATATTGGATGCTGGTCTAATTGAATTTGCATTTATCTTTACTCAACGTTAGCCCAGATGTCATAAAAATGACCAATACTCTCCTCAATCTTTCATCATGTTCTTCATCATCACTCCCATATACCAACACATCATCTTGAAAACACAAGACCCCATCCATATCTTGAAACAGTTGATACATGATACGTTAGAATACTGAAGCCGCTGATATTAAACCAAACGGCATCCGTTTGCATTGAAACAATCCCTCTCGGGTAATAGACGCAGTCACATTCCTAGAAACGGGATGGAGCACAATTTGATGATAAGCAGATTTTAAGTCTTAAGACCGTATCACTCTTGCATTTTTTATGGTACCCAACATCACAGTAATATTAGGTAATGGTTGTCTATTTGGTATCACACACCAATTAACAGATCTCAGATCAATACATAATCTAAGTTTACCATTGGGTTTGTGTACTACTACCAAAGGAGAAGCCCACTCAGAACCCTCTATTCTTTCAATCACTACTTGCCTTTCATAGATATCAATTCTTCTTTCACAGAAGATCTAATGGCTAGTGGGACACTTCTTAATTTATGTACTACTGGAGTTGAACCTGCTTTTATTCTAATTTTATGCATGAAACCTTAGAGACTTCCTAATTCCTTACGGAAGACATGTTGTGACAAATCATTGATGTTTCCTATGGCATACACACTCTCTTAAGCATTAGTTTTATCTGAAGCCTTTTCTGGTGTGACCAACTTAAAAGGGGATTACTACCCTTCTTTGAAACATAGACCTTCCCTTAAGCCGATTTATCTTTAAATCATAGAATGGCCCAGAACCAACCTTCAATGTCAATTTTCCTACCCCCATATGCCACAGGCCTTATGTGAACTGGATTTAGAACAACATTCTTTTGCATTTTGTTCTCAAAAATATGTCTGGGTAGTAAAGTGTACTTGGCAAAAGTGTCATCTGAATTGATCTCAATGGGACATGTGCAATCTTGCATTTTTTCACATAGTTCATCAAAATACGCAATGTTTTCACTTTTTGTCTTACAACATGAGGTGAAATGTCCCCTTCTATTGCATCTTTGGCATCACTACTTGCAAGATGAGTGAGACTATCACAGTGAAAGCATTTTGTTTTCCCACTTTCTTCCTTTTGGTCTTTGTACTTTACAAATGTATTTTGACGCTCTCTCTCTTGAAGTTTTGTTTCTTTTCAATTTTCTTTGTTTGTATCGCTGATACTTTTTGTATCACTGATACTTTCATTATGTGTGTCTCATCTATTTTCCTCTCATTTAGTTCAGTCCTTTTTTCTAATTCTTTAACACATTTGTGTGTATGCTCAACTTCTTCTGCCACTCTTATGACTTCGCCAATGGTAGGGTTACTTTTGGCCCATAAGGTTTCTCTAATTTTTTTGTTACTGCCCTCAAGCATGAATTGGTCCCTTAACCTTTCATTCACGGTATTTCCAAAGTCACATGAGGATGCTAGCCCTCTTAAGGCTGTGATGTATTTCTCCACAGATTCTTCCTTTGCTTGCTTCCTTTTCTCAAAGTGATACTTATCCAGAATGATGCTTATGCATTTTTCATAGTGCTTATCTAGCATCTCTATGCATTTCTCATACTCGGATAAACCCATAGATTCTAATCAGACAATGGTGGTAGATCTTCAAATTGTTTCTGACCATAGTTGCCAAGCCAATGCATCAGGAGGCATTTCTTCCTTCCTCCTGAGAAGTTTACTCCATGTACAGCAAGTACGTAGTGGTCAAATTGTTTTTCCATCTTTTCCACAGTATATTTGACTCTCCTTGAACTTCTAAAAAATAACTGGAAGGAGGTACTCCTTGTGCAAACATTGCAAAGGTAGGTGTTAATTCACACCTGTATTTGTTTTATTAGTAATGGTAATTGATGATTCAATTTCAACTGCAATACTGGACTGCAATAAAAGATGGTGCTTTTGCGATGCACAGACAGTGCCTGTTGTCGTTTACAACTTTTCCTTAGAGCTGTAATGAAAGTCTTTGTATCTCCTTGATTTTAACTGGTTGATGCAATGCAACGTTGTACACAGTGTCGTAGAAAGTCTTAGAAATATGAATGTAATACAAGCAGTGTATGTAACAGCTTAAACAGATTGTTTAAATATATTGTTGTTGTAATACATAGACCACATATTATTATTATCCTTATCTGTTATGACTTGCTGGTCGTGTAGATGATGAAACCTCCGTCCCCAAGTACCGCACGGGCAAAATAGTATTATTACTGCCCAAGCAATCTCTGAGGCCACAGGTGTAGAGTACCGTCAGCCTGGAACCAGGAACGCCGGAAGGACCCCCCTGACCACTGCAAGGCAAGCAATGAGGTTAGACAAGGAACCCGATTCCAATACAAGCAGTACAAGGGAACAGAAAAAGGCTTACCCGAATACAAGTGGCAGGGTGCCCAGGATGTGGTAAGTAGGCAGGGGTCAGAATGGTCGACGGCAGTAGGCGACAGTTGTGACACAGGATGGCACTCTAGTTGGATGTCAATGGTACCTGAAGTAGCAAGGAGCATGGGCCAGAAACAATGACAGGAGGAGCCTTAAATCAGTCCAGCAAACGATCTGGGGTCAAAAACCATGAAGATGAAGTCAGTTGTAAGGGAAGATCCAAACACGTATCCAAAAGGAAAAGCCAAGGTCAATGTTCCAAGTAATCCGAGATTGCAGAGGTACCAAGAAAGAGACGTGAAGGAGTCCGTGATGCAGTCCAATGTCGAAGTAATCCTGAAAACAATATCTGTGCAACACCAAACACTACTGATGAAAGCAGCTGAGAAGCGCTGGTTGAATGTCCTTTCACTCCTAATGAACGCGCAGGTGCGATCACATGATACGGTCACGTGACAGCGTTCCGTGTTGATGCTATGGTAAACACTTACTGGAGTCGGAACGCTTCCTGGACACGTGAATCGTGTTCTGCGTCCTGCAGCTCCAGTCAGGCCATTTCTTGGTCACGTGATGACTCGCGTGCTGAGTCCCCAAGCTGCGCCGGTACCGCAGGCACAGTGTGGCAAGGCGCCACGGCATTCGCCAAGCAAGGAAGGGAGACCGCACTGGGCGCAGGGTATCAGTGGAGTGCCATGAGGTGTCGGCCACTCACCGCCGTCGGGAAGGAACAGGTAAGTGGGACGGGGTTGGTTTGGCAGCTAACATGTGCTGTGCTAATTCCCTTTCTCCATTTGCAGAAGAATATTCCTAAGGGCCAAGCAAACAAAGCTAGGTGGGCCAGTCCAGTTCGTCATCTCGGCCCTACGCGTCACATTGGTGGAGACCGCAGCTGTCCAGTTCAGATCGACGCCTCTGTGGGAGCCAGGTGAGCGTAACAGGAGTACTGGTGGGAATGAAATCAGGAAATGGCAGTGTACGCGGATGCTGTCCATACAGGGAGTAGTACGAGGAGAAGCCTGTGGAGGAATGTAGTGCGTTGTTGTATGCAAATTCCGCAAGATGAAGCGAATCGAGCCAGGAGCATTGGAACTGAAGGGATAAACATCGCAAGTACTGTTCTAATGCCTGGTTCACCCTTTCAGTCTGCCCGTCACTCTCAGGATGGTAGGCAGATGAAAAGCGCGCATCGATGCCCGGGAGCTTGGTAAGGGCCAACCAAAAACGGGACGTGAACTGGGAGCCACAGTCCGACACGATAACTTGTGGCAAGCCGAAGAGACAAAAGACTGACCTGAAGAACATCCGGGCCAGTGAAGGGGCAGAGGGAATCCCTTTACAGGGTACGAAATGAGCCATCTTGGTGTAGGAATCCACCACTACCAAAACTGTATCGAACCCCTGTATACGAGGAAGGTCAGTGATTAGGTTCATCGAGACAGTGTGCCATGGTCTTGGAGATAAAGCCAGGGGTTGTAGCAGTCATAGTGTGCGACCCCTTTGTGACTTACATTGGGCACAGACAGAGCATGTATTCACATAGGTTTCTACGTCACGTCGCATCGACGGCCACCAGCACCAACGCTTCAACAGATCTAATGTGCGTCATTGCCCTGGGTGACCGTTGATTAGAGCGTTGTGGGACCAATCCAGGGCTTGGTTACGAGTGTCGCTGGTGGGCAAAAACAGTTTCCCTTGAAGGAAAGGCAACCCATCCTGAATAACCAGGTTCCAATCGGTCAGTACCTTAGGGGTTTGTGAGACCCATTGGCGAATGGCGGTTAACATAGGTTGTGAGGGAGTACAAGCACATACTACATCCCCTTTGTCCAACAAGGTGTCAGGAAATGACAGAAGTGAGACCCCCCCAGGCGAGCGGGACAAGGCATCCGCCTTACCATGAACCGCCCCCGGCCTGTGTTTCACCACGAAGTCGTAAGCGGCAAAGAACAAATGCCAACGGACCTGTCGGCTGTTGACACATTTAAGTGATGCCAGATCCTGCAGGTTCTTATGATCAGTGTAAACGACGGTTTGATGTTTGGCCCCCAGGAGATGGTGTCTCCAAACCTGAAATGCATCCTTTATGGCAAGGAGCTCTTTCTCGGTGACTGTATAGTGTGTTTTGGTTGCTGTAAACTTCCTTGAATGATAAGCCACCGGGTGCAGCTGTCCAGTAGTCGGACAAGGTTGGGAGAGAACTGCACCAAGCGCAAATGAGGATGCATCTACCTCCACGAGGAAAGGGAGCTCTGGATCCGGATGTTGCAGAACCGGAGCCATGGTAAAAGAAGTTTTTAGGGTATCGAACGCAACTTGGTGGTCAGTAGAGCAATCGAAGGGTACAAGAGGACTAGTCAGGGCAATCAGAGGGGCAACAATAGAAGAAAAGTTGGCGATGAAACACTAATAAAAATTTGCAAACCCTAAAAAGGACTGAAGTCGCTTGAGGGTCCCCGGAATTGGCCAATCCGTGATTGCACGGATCTTGGACTGGTTCATCACCAACCCCCCTGGTGAGATATGAAAACCCAGGAATTCAACCTCCTTTGTGTGATACATGCATTTCTCGGGTTTTGCAAACAAAGCGTTGGTTCTGAGTCGTGACAGCACCTCTTTGACATGAATGATGTGTTCCTTAAGTGTAGGGGAGAAAATCAATATATCATCTAAATACACCAGAACGTAGATGTCCAAGATGTCACTAAACACATCGTTTATAAAACGCTGAAAAGTGGCTGGGGCGTTGCATAAGCCGAAGGTCATCACGGAATACTCAAACAAGCCCTGGCAAGTGCAAACCGCAATTTTCCACTCGTCCCCACGATGCATGCGTATGAGATTGTATGCCCCTTCGGAGGTCAAGCTTGGTGTAAATTGATGCATGGGTCAATTTATCTAACAGGGCAGAGATGAGAGGGATGGGGTAGCGGTTCTTTATGGTGACTGAGTTCAACCGCCTGTAATCCACACATGGACGTAGATCCCCCGATTTCTTCGGAGCAAAGAAAATGGGGCTAGCTGCTGGTGAGGAAGAGGGTCTGATATGGCCCAGATGTAATGCATGTTGGATGTACTCCTTCAGGGCGGATTCTTCTGATGGAGACAGAGAATAGATACGACCTTTGCGTATTGACGCCTCGGGAACCAAATCAATGGGGCAGTCGTACGGCATGTGGGGTGGCAAGCCTTCAGCTGTCGTTTTATCGAACACAGAGAGGAAATCATGATAGACCGCGGGTACCCCAGATTATGCTGCCCCCACCGTGTGTGAAACACCAGAAGAATTGTTCTCCTCGACCGTCAGAGAAACCAATGCCCCAAGAGCCCTTGCAGGGTTGGTAAAGTCCTCTGAATCAACCAAGCAATAGTGTTGACAGACCTCTGACTCGAAGGAAACCTGGCCCGTACCCCAGTTGATGAGTGGTTTGTGTTTCCGCAACCATGGGATACTGAGTATGATACCAAACTGTGGGTTTGAGATAAGGTCAAAGGATAACGTTTCCTTGTGGGTACCCTGAATGGTCACCTCCATAGGAGCGGTCTGTTGTTTGATTGGACCGGAAACAAGGGAAGCACCATCTACGGCCTATACCGGTTCGGGGAGTTGTTTGGTTATTAGGGGTAGATTCCATACATTGGCCAAGGTGATATCTATGAAACATCCGGTAGCCCCTGAATCGATGACAATGTGTACTGTCTGGGAGCAATCCCTGGTGGGGTGTAGAAGGGCCTGGACTATGACTGGCCTTATAAGACCGAAGGTTGGGATGGTCTCGGAGGTATTCTGTAACAAGCTCGCCTTGTCCCCCGTTCCCTTTCTGAAAACACAAGTTCTTTGTCTTTGGGCGACGGGGACACTCTTTGACATAATGCCCATTGAGACCGCAGTAAAAACAGGCATTGTCTGTCCTTCTGCGTTCTCGCTCAGCATGTGTGATGGGGCTGCGTATCCCTCCTATTTGCATGGGTTCACTGGTGGGATCTGAAGAAGGAAGGGATTGACTGACAGAAAGGCCGGCTTCTGCCCGCCGCTCGGTTCTTCGAGCGTCTACTTGAAGTGTTAGGTCTACCAGATCGGTGAAAGAGGCCGGGAGAGACGGAACAACTCAGAGGGCATCCTTCATAGCGTTACACAAACCACGATAGAACACTACCGCCTTTTTGTTCTCAGGCCATGAGATCTCTCCGGACAATTGATTGAACTGCGTGATGTATTCTATCAGGGTTTGTCTGCCCTGAGTTAGATCCAGTAATTCTAAATCCCGGGACTGTGCTTTATACTTGGTATCACCAGGAGATCAAAATCATAGAGGGCCAGATGATCATTTTCCATTGTGGAAAGTAGGCAGGGGTCAGAATGGTCGACGGCAGTAGGTGACAGTTGTGACACAGGATGGCACTCTAGTTGGATGTCAATGGTACCTGAAGTAGCAAGGAGCACGGGCGAGAAACAATGACAGGAGGAGCCTTAAATCAGTCCAGCAAACGATCCAGGGTCAAAAACCATGCACTTTCCCCTGCACTGCCTCCCTGGCAACCCCTGCACTGCGGGACTGTCTCTGTATCCCTACAGCCCCCCTTCCCAGCACTTGTCTGCACTTATACTGCACTTGCCACCAGCTGGCCCTTATTATTTATCTTGTATTTTACTAATCACTTGTACTGCACTTTCCCCTCTCCCTTTCCCCCTTGCACTTGTCCCGTCCCCTTTACCCATGCACTTGCGCGATCTGATTGACACCTGGCCGAGTAGGATCGTTTGTCTGTCTCCCCTTGTTCCTCCCTCCCTGCCTCGTCGCGCCTTGAAACACTTGTGTATAGGCACGTTACAAATGCCATATCATATCATATCAAGAAGGGGCTCGCCCATGTGGCCGCTATGCCCGTTAGGTGGGAAAGCAAAAAGGCTGCCTAGGTGGTCGAGTCGGGGAAGGACTGGGGTCAACAGAGGAAGTGGAGCTTGCACTGGTTAAGGAAAGTACGGTACTTCCTGGGATCGCCCTGATACCTTTCTGGGGCTGCTAAAGGGAATGGGGTGGGTATTACCACTGGGACCGGTGGTGTGGGAGGAATGGAGAGGCCTGGGTTTTGGGGCGTGGTATCTCCGAACTCTGAGTCTGTCGGCAGTGGATGGCGAGTGATTTGTAGGGAGCCTAAGCGGTGGTGGATGGCCGTTGTAGCAGCCACCATGTCTGTTCTAAGGGCTGTGAAGGCTTGCATTAGAGCGGCCACAGGGTCCCCGGAAGTAGGTTCCATCTCCCGGACGACCAAAAGAGGCTTCACAGTCTGTTATGACTTGCTGATCGTGTAGATGATGAAACCTCCGTCCCCAAGTACCGCACAGGCAAAATAGTATTATTACTGCCTGAGCAATCTTTGAGGCCAGAGGTGTAGAGTACCGTCAACCTGGAACCAGGAACGCCGGAAGTACCCCCCTGACCACTGCAAGGCAAGCAATGAGGTTAGACAAGGAACCCGATTCCAATACAAGCAGTACAAGGGAACAGAAAAAGGCTTACCCGAATACAGGTGGCAGGGTGCCCAGGATGTGGTAAGTAGGCGGGGGTCAGAATGGTCGACAGCAGTAGGTGACAGTTGTGACACAGGATGGCACTCTAGTTGGATGTCAATGGTACCTGAAGTAGCAAGGAGCATGGGCCAGAAACAATGACAGGAGGAGCCTTAAATCAGTCCAGCAAACGATCCAGCGTCAAAAACCATGAAGACAAAGTCAGTTGTAAGGGAAGATCCAAACACGTATCCAAAAGGAAAAGCAAGGTCAATGTTCCGAGTAATCCGTGATTGCAGAGGTACCAAGAAAGAGACTTGAAGCAGTCCGTGAAGCAGTCCGAGGTCGAAGTAATCCTGAAAACAATATCCATGAAACGCCAAAAACTACTGATGAAAGCAGCTGTGAAGCTCTGGTTGAATGTCCTTTCATTCCTTATGAACGCGCAGGTGCGATCACATGATACGGTCACATGACTCGTGTTCCGCGTCCTGCAGCTCCAGTCAGGCCATTTCTTGGTCACGTGATGACTCGCGTGCCGAGCCCCTAAGCTGCGCCGGTACCGCAGGCGCGGTGTGGCAAGGCGCCACAGCATTCGCCAAGCAAGGAAGGGAGACCACACTGGGCGCAGGGTATCAGTGGAGTGCCATGAGGTGTCGGCCACTCGCCGCCGTCGGGAAGGAACAGGTAAGTGGGACGGGGTTGGTTTGGCAGCCAACATGTGCTGTGCTAGCGGGGAAACTAACAGAGGCGTGACATTATCCAAGATTGTGTCTTCCTTGTAAGAAGATGCTTTGCTTTGAAACTTAGTACAATCCTTCATTTACGCGTTAGCATATAAATCAGTTAATACTAAATGCGTTTATAATGGTAGCTCGGGCAACAGAAATGGCTGCATGTAAAAGGATATAGAGAAGTCGTCCACTGAACACTTGTTTCGTTTGTTTTGTTGTCGGGCAACAGACAGAGGTATGTTGAAGACGCAATGGGTCTTTTGTTCTAGATGCGCATTCGAAATGGCATCTAGTATGGCGTTACACTGACAGCTTGCAATGTTTATGTGGTTGCTCAGTAACTCCAACGAGGATGGCGCTGATGCTTTGTGACAGAGGCATGTCAAAGGAGGTAGAAGGAATGTCAAAGGAGGTAGAGCGCATGCGTGCTTGTGTCTTCTTTTCACGGCAGCTTTGTTTGTATTGTCGCTTAGCAACTTACACAGGCATGTAAATAATTTAAGGTCCTTTACTCTATCTTTGGTGAGCACTCTGCTTTAGCAGTGAAGAGGATGCTGTGTTTACCTAAGAAATTAGTATGCAAGCATGGGTGGTGCCGATGCGTAATTTGCTTGATTCAAAGTGGACGTGCGCACGTTGGGCACGGGGTGCCTAACTCACTCCTTCATCTGGCACCCACATTTACTCCTTTAACTGTTGCGCTCGCGCTGTTCTCTCATGAATTGTAAATCCCTTGGGTAAATGTACTTGAGACACTTTCTCACCTTTGTAAATCCCTTAGCTAAATGTGGCAGAGACACGCTCTCACATTCCTATTTGTAGGCGCTGTCTGCACTCTTGCCTTCCCATTTGTAGGTGCTGTCTGTGTTCACTCCTTCCACGGATGGCAATCAATGATCCATGCAGGGGCCCGGGGCTCAGGCACCACGGCTACTCTGTGGGGCTGCAGTGGTGCCTCATGAATTTCCTTTGATCCTCGTCACCAGTGAAAGATTCCTCAACACAAGTGCAATGAAAGTTCTTTATTGTATATCTTCAGGATGAATGTGCACCCTCTGGTCCAGTAATCAACCGCCTTACAACTGACAAAGGTTCTCTCCATAGAGTCCCCCTTCACATTCCATATTGCACATTCCCCATTCTATATTCCACCTACAGCAACTTACAGATAGAGGATGTTACACAGGTCTTTCCAACAACTAAGCCATCACCGAGGGGCAGGAGATCCTAGCATGTTACAGGAAGAACAAATGTCCCATGAGCAGTGAGGCCTGACACACCTCAGGAAGTGCTGGTGAATGTCTGCTACTGGGGAGTTCCTATCAGAGGACTTATAGATAGTAAAGCTGGTTATCTGAGACTGCAAAAGTTGTAAAAAATAATATAAGTGAAAGCTGTGAAGCATGAGGAAAGAAATTGCTGCTGTCAATGTAGAGGTATGGTAAGGGTGTTGTAGAAGGAAGCTGACACAAGGAGGGTGGCACGATAGTTGCTATAAACCTTTATTTATAGTAAAAAGAAACCCTAACTATCCCTATCTTCGGTGGGCGGGGAGTGTGGCTAGGCAGCCATGCTCCGACAATGTTTTCTCTTGCAGCTCCCAATGATCCGTAATTATCCCGGCCTGTAACGCCAGACCCAGCTTGCATGAGTCCATGAACAACGTTGTATTAGATGTCTGGAGGTGGCAAGCACTACCGTGGGCAGACATACTGCAGCTGGCTTGTGCTGCAGTAGCGAATAAGTCTGAATTCTGAGGCCCCACCGGGGAATATAGAACAAAAGGCGGCCAAAGCAAAACAAAGGGGCGAGTAAACGACATTGCAGCACAGGAAGGTGGAGTAGTGTTTCTGGAATCAAATCGCAGCGGGCGTTGTGCCTGGCTCTAATGGTGGTCCGGCCCTAGTGGAGGAGGCAGGTGGTGTGGGGAAGAACTGCTGCAGGACACGCAGTGGACCAGAGAAGTGTTAAAGCAGATATAAGCTGATGGTTCCCACTGCAGTCCGGCTGAATCGGAGAGCCTTACATGCAAATACAGCCACTACAGTGTGACAAGTTCCGAGTATTAACAGAAAGAATGGAGTTAGAAGCCGGTTTCCTCTAGTGTCCACCCCTACGCACACCCTCAACGCGAGAAGTTGCGGCTACGGTACGCATGATACATTATTGCAAATTATTACGCTGAATTCAGTTCCCAATGTGGTCCGGCTATACAAACAAAGGCCTGCCTGTAAGAGAAGATTGATGGAAAACGCACAGCGTTAACGAGGGACAGGATTCTGTGAACTGTGCACTGGTTTCCACCATGGTCCGGCCCAACAAAGAAACATCTGAGGCACAGGCAGTGTTGCTGCAGGAGAAGCCGTGGCATCGGTGATTCACCCTATAGCGCATGGTGGGACTGCCGTGTAGTGGACGACAGGCTTCATTGAGGCATAGCCAAGCTGACGGATATATAGCGTGGAGCATACGCCGAAACGTCTGAAGTCCCTGGCGAGCCCTGCAATGTCTTGACAGTACACAAGGGAGGGCCTCACAAATCAGCTGTCGGTGAGACGGCTATAAACTATTAATTGTAAGGACTAACATGTTAAAATAACACGGCCGACTTGGATCAGTGCCAAAAACCCTTTGTCATGTAACAATTATGTGCGCCTGATGTTCGTTGTGTAACGAAATCTAGCCTGAGTGAGGGGTGGGCAAGAGGCGATCAAGGGCAGCAGAGAGCCCGAAGGCCATCACAAACAGGCAAGATCATCAATCGAGCACTGGCCACCGGGCGCACAGAAGGCTGCGACAGCTGGCAACTACACAAAAGTGGCCCAAAATGGGGGCAGCATGGGAACCAGAAATCTCACAAACGCTCCCTGCAGAGGTTGGACAGAGGAGATAATACAGGGCTGGCTAGAGCCACCTGGCATAACCCAACCCAGGCACCGGAAGAAGAGAGTGCACAGCTCATCTCCCTGGCTGCTCCGGAGGCACTGCTTGGGCATCACACAAAGGTGCCTGCAGTGGCTGTGCACGCCCATGTGGCATATAAGTAGTCAAGGGCACTAAATGGTGACAACAGCAATGGTGGACGCACACATGGACAGCAGCAGTCTACTCGAGCTCTGACAACGAAACTGCCACAAGGTGCCCCACGGCGACTAATAGCCTGTATTCTGAATTATAAAGACATGAAAAAATCCTGGAATACTTCCGGAAGTGTGGCACGATACAAAAGGTGTCTGCGACTATTACGGCATACCCGGATTACACTCTGCAGGTGCAACGTCAAAGAATTAACTTTACATCAGTCAAGAGAAGACTACGAGAAGGAAACTACATGCCACTATACCCGTCGCAGCTGAAAGTGATACACAAAGGCAGAAGTGTCTTCTTTGATAATGCTGATGAGACACATAGATGGATGGACACTGAAAATATACCGACAAAGCAAAAGACCCGCCGACCACAGAGAATACGGACTGAGAAGCTCAAGCGGGATCGGAAGAGATGCAGCCAGCTGATGATGCCAGATGACAATGTGAAGCATCCTTTTATTGACACACCCAGGCAATATGATTGTGTTAAACACGGAAGCTTACAGTGGGCCCAATTCGGGAGTACACTCTGGGGGGACGTCCTACACCCATGTGTGAGTTGGTCCACGGATACCGTTTTTGGAGTTTCCACCTGCCGCACTCCTAGCGAGAATATACACCAAGGCAGGAGTAAGAAGCAGGAATGTCGGAGCACATGGTTTTGAGCTGGGCAACTGTTGTGGAGGGGGAGGGGGAGTTGGGGTTGTTATTGGGGGGTTAGCTTGTAGAACCACACACATGATGTATAATATGTATACCGGACTGTCAAGACAAACTAGATCAGTAATCTGGGATGAGGGACCTTAAAATAGTTTCGTGGAATGTTAGAGGGTCATGCAATTATTAAGGCACCAAAAAATAGATATAGCACTCCTCCAAGAAACGCACTTAAAAGTAGACAGACAAGCAACTTTAGCAAGGAAATGGAGAGGGTGGACCGTGGGCTCGTCATACTCTGTATTTGCAAGAGGAGTTTTGATTGATATGGGTGGCGCCGTCAGTACCATTCAAAGTTCTGAAGACCTATAAAGATGCAGAGGGCCGAATGGTTATTGTACAAGGTATGGTGGAAAAGAGAGAGCTTTGTATTGTTAACACGTACGCACCAAACCATTGAACGGCGGAATACTTTAGGTCACTGTATCCTCAAATGGTCAGGTATAGAGATGACACACTGATATGGGGTGGTGACTTTAATTGCACTCTGAACCCTGAATTGGATAGATCAGATGATAAGTAGCCGCCGGACCATAAACAGTTACCAGCGCCTGACTTGCCGGTAACACCGGCCGGAAAGTCCAGCGTTGTCAAATTGTTGTTCTCCATTCCCATAGAGCCCAATAGGACTCTATGGGAATGGGGACCACAGAAACACTGGCACAGGTAATAACAGTGCCGGTGCTTCTGTGAAACTCTGTGGGCGGGACCGGTCCGCCCGGCAGGTCAGACCTGCCGGGCAGCAGGCCACCCGCCCGTCAGAGTTGTAATTTGCCAGTCCGGAAACAACGGTGCTGGTGCCGTTGTTTTCGGACCGGCAAGGTTGTAATGAGGCCCAATATGTTCTGCCAAGGTATGGCTGTTGCTCACCATTTCATTTGATAAGCACATTTTGTTCATTGCCTTCAAAAGTTTGGGTGTCCCTTCTGTAAAACCTTGTATTCATGCTGAGGGCAACATCCAATAAATTCTCTGAAGTTGTTTCCATTGCTACTGCCCAAATATACTTTAAAATGAACCATTTTCTATATATTTACTGAACATGCCTTTGGTTAGACCCCTAAAACTATCTGGAAATTGGTCTGGTAGCCCCACAAATTTGTGTTCAATTTTATCGGATGGTTGTGCTTAACAATGTCACTAAATTTCCTAAAAATACACAAATAGAAACTCCAACTCCTCTGTAAAGTTGCGCTTTAATCGTGGCATCGAAATAATGTGCTTGGTGCACAATTTGCCAGTAGATTTCCCAAGGTTACTTAGGGAGGACCCCACCCCTGTATAAGGACCTTTAAACCCTAGCACATTTTGAGCAATCTTACTGGTCTCATGTGCTTACAATTGCAACATAAATTTGCCAAAGATTTCTTACGGGCGATCCCCCCCAACCATCCCTGTCAAGTATGTTTACTTCCTGCTAAGTTTTGACCAGTGCTGGCCTTGCACTTAAAAGAAACATATGCAACTGTATTTGTCCTAACTCCTCACAGGTGGGGGAGATCCTGTAAATCCCCCAAGCAAAAGTATACTTATGTTCTACCATATTTTTAACAATATTCCTGACCTCATGTGCTTACAAACATACCATTTACATGTACATTTCCCAAACATCACTTTGGATAAAGCCCCCAAATGTGCAAATCACTTTATTTCAAACAAAGTTAAACACCATAGCAAATTCACCATTGCCACTGCTGTTCCTATTGCAAATGACTATGTCATATTTGTAATATTAAGTTCACCGCAAGTATCATTTGTATGACAATCATTTTGCCAACACTTCGGAAGTTCAGATGTTGGTCACTATGTTATTTGCAAATGTTGCTCATTGCTTGGAAAAGGTTAGCAAACCAATGTATTAGTGTTTTCTCTTTTTAAAGGAATCTTTTGCAGCAGGTTTGTGCCCATGGACAACCAATGAAGATAGTTTTGCTGTTTGAGTACAATTGAGGCAATCCTCCAAGTCGATGACAACTTGCCGTCTTATATCCTCAGCAGGCAGAAAAATTAGCCGTTCTTTGAGACTTGAGGGTTAGAGCAGTTGTATCAGGTGTAGGGTAGAGGAGGAGCCAAATGTCACAAACTAAACATTAGGCCTGACTGAAACACATCTGTACTCAAGGAGATACCAGAGACCTTTAATCATGCAGCGCATAGGTCACCCCTAGTCACAAAAACTCTACCAAAACAAAATAACCTATGTGGACTGCTATAGAAGGATCAAGTGGTCGTCACATTTAGTATTCCATTTCTTTTTTATAAAATGTTTTATTGTTTTACTAATAGGAAGAAACAAAAGGACAAATACAAAACATACAATTGGTTACAAACCTTACACAGCACACATTGGTCTCGTAGGATATCACCCTGCGTTCAATCAACAATATACACCTCGCGTGGGTACTTCACATCACCCCGTTCAGTCCATTATTCGTCCATCCCCTCCCATTTTCTCCAAATGTTCTCGGCTTTTGTCGGGCCGTCTCTTGCCGTGATAATCTATGTTCCATAGCGACACACATGTCCATATCGGCAGTCCATTGGTCAAAGGTCGGACATTCAGAGACGCCCTATTTTTGGGCGATATTGCGCTTTATTAGGCCGGTAGCAGTGGACAGAAGTAATCCCTCCCACCTGTTAGCAGTTTTTTCATCAGGCAAGCCCAGTAGAAGTGTTTTGGGGTTTATTGGTACAGTGCGGGTAAAGACTTCAGATAGCTTATTGCAGCATTTGCGCCAAAAGATTTTAATTCGGGGACATTCCCACACTATATGCATAAAGGAGCCCTTCCCCTCCCAACACCTCAAACAGTTGGGGTTTGTGGCGCGTCCCCAGCCGTATAGCGAAGTCCTGGGATAGTAGACACGATGTAGTATTTTAAGTTGTATCAAGCGAAGCCTGCAGGAGATAGCTCTTTCGTGCGGGTGCATTAGTATTTGTATCCAATCCTCCGGTTCTATGGTTCACGCATCGGTCTCCCATTTCTTTTTGAGATTACTTAGCTCTGGAGTGGCAAAAGCCAACATAGCATTGTACAGAATAGAGATGAGCTTAGTGGGGATGGAAGGCTCTAGCATATTGCACTCTATAGGAGTGCACTCAGGCAGAGTATTACTTGTTGGAATATGTTTCCTCAGGGCGTGAGTGAGTTGTGTGTAGTGGTAGCTCTCAGTAGTAGGGAGTAGGAATTTCTGTTGCAGGGTTTCAAACGGGGCAATGCCTCCCTCGACAAGAATGTCAGCTACTTCAGTGATCCCCGCGTCGGTCCATTTGGGCCACGCTCTAACTCGGTAAGGTTACTGTTGGACCATAAGGGTTGTGCTGTAGTGATGCTGTGTCCCCATTCAGTGAAAGTGTTTGCGCGTCTCCAAACTATGGTAACATGTGCACTCATCGTGTGTGGCGGTGACCTGGTAAGGGGTTGGTAGAGCAGATTCGGGTCTGATATGTGGCAACTCTCGATTCCCATGAAGCAGGTCATTAACCACTGCTAGCTGGCCAGCCCAGTAATACGTTTGGATACGCGGCACCCCAATGTCCCCGCCCTAAACCGATCTCTGCAGTGTACCGAGTGCAATTCGGGATGGTCCTCCCCCATATCAGCTCTCTAAGGAGACGTTCAATTTGGTTGAATTCCCAGTCGGGGATACTAAGCGGGCGTACAGATATAGCGGCAAGGTCATCATTTTGCGTCCCTTTCCATCAGTGTCAGCGGGAAGAGCCTCCAGTGTCGGAAATCAGCAGCAAAATGGTCTGTGATCGGGTGGAGGTTATGGGTCAGATATTTTGAGAGGTCCCGAGAGATCCAGATCCCCAAATAGCAGAAGCCCTCTTTCTCCATTTTGTATGACTTTCAGTCCACTGAATTCAGTGAAGCGTGCCAGCATTTGTGTGACTTTTGGGCAAGTTCGGATTAGGTCACTCATGTTTAGCAGGAGATCATCAGCATATAGGCATACTTTGTCATCAGTGCCATCTGGTCATTTAAATCCCAACCAGTTGCTGCTTTGGCGGAGACATAGGGCAAGGGACTCAATTGCCAATGCAAATAGGAGGGGGGTTAGGGGTCATCCCTGCCTAGTGCCCCTCCCGAGCAAGAAGGAGCCAGAGGGCCAACCGTTAACTCTTACTTCTGCATGTGGATCCTTATATAGCAGCTGGGCCCACCGCAGGAAGGTCTTGCCAAATCCCATATGTCTCATAGTCTCCCACAGGCCGTCCCATAATACCGAATCAAACGCCTTCTCGAAGTCAATTGCTAGCAACGCGAGTGGCTTATCTATGATGGGGGCACGCTCCAACAATAGGTGAAGCCGTCGAATATTCATTTGCGTCGATTTGTGCGGCATAAAGCCACATTGATCAGGATGGACCAGTGTGGAGATGACCCGTTGTAGTCTATTGGCAAGAAGTTTGGATAGTATTCCATAGGTTCATGCACATTTATCAAAAAACCTAAAAGCCTGTCAAGGTGTTACAAAACGGCAAATCACCATTCAGATCTTAAAAATTGCACTCATTCCTAAAATCAACACTGCAATTCTTGTGGGATATATAGACACACAGTACACTGGTATAAGTAGGGTGTCATATCTGTTTTAATTTGATTGACACTTAAGGCCTGATTCACAGAGCGTTTTCCTATGGGATTGCGCCATTAAAAAAGGCTTCTGTGAATCAGGCCCCTTAGAGTTTGGATTAAGTACTAAATTGGAGAAATGGCAATTGTGGATTGTAGCACTTTGCACTTTAAGTAAATTGTTGATTTTAGGAATGAGTGCAGTTTTTAAGATATGAATACATTTGTATGAACCTATGGATACATTAAAAATGTAATACTGAATGTGATGACCATCTGATCCTTCTATAGCTGACTGATAAACACACACAGGTGCACCCATTTCGAACAATATCATTCCCATTAGCCCACATTTCAAAGTATGAAAAGACGCCAGAGTTTGGGGTTGGTGTAGGGGTTTGAAGGTGGTCAGAATGCAGCGGGAAGGTGAGCAGGAGGAAGGAGGTGAGAGAAGGGAGAGGAACATGTGCCAGGAAGGAAAGAACAGAAGAAAGGAGCACCCAGGAGGCAGAAAATAACGAGCAACCCATTGGATGGAAAGACAAGCCAGAAGGAGGTAAACAAGGAGAAAACCATCAGATGAAAGGAGGGAGGGAGAAGTGATAAGGAGAGAAGGAAGAAGGAAACCATCAGAGTTAAGGAACAATGAAAAATCAGATGGAAGAAAGCAGACAGAGGATGTAGAGATCAGATGGAAGAAAGTGTGAGGGGTCAGCAATGTGAGGCAGACCACCGTTTGATGATTAGTTAACATATGCCATTTTATTAATGGATAAATGATAAAAAAATGCCTGACTATCCCTACTCTGCTGAGGATTTCCCGGCCTAACCAAAACTAAAGGGAAACACTAACACAGGATGTCTGGCCCTCACACTAAACATTAAATACACAAAGAAAATATATGTCAATTCAAATAGCATCAACAACATTCACAGTTTCTTGATAACCTCTCAATAACCTGGGTGGATTCCTTTCTCCAGGTTTCAAAGTGAATTCTGCTCCACTGTTCAAATAAGAAAGTCCTTGTATGTAAGATAGTCTTAAATCAGTTTTCAATGTTTCGATGTCAAATTAAAGTTGTCTTAACCAAAGTTCCAACACTAGCAAATCTTTTATTTTTTAAACATTTTATTTATTGATTTAGCTGAGGTCACTCAACTTTTCAATAACTTAAATAAAAGACAAAATTAACATTTCAATGTTAACATTAATCCTCAAGTCAAATCCTTTGATATAAAAAGGAAAATGACAAAGAACACAATAAAACAAACAAAATAATCATCACTGTAATATAATTCAAAAATTGTTACTTTGTATGAATAAAACACTCAAGTATAAGTTAATTTTCTTTAGGTGCCTTCTAATCATGTTAAATTGCCATTGACTTCAAATCACACACATCAACTAGCTTCAGAAATTATAACTTGCTTCACCTCCGTCAGATTTAAGGCATTAAGAAAGTTTGACGTGGCAATACGAATACTTATATTTGGGGTTGCCACGATGAAGGGCCACCTTTGTTCGGACATTACATTTCCAATTTGTTGGATGAGACGACAATGTTTTTTTTTCAAATCCATAATTGCTGTGCAGTGCATAATTAAATGTTCCCTAGCAAATCTTTTCTCCTTGGTGAAATATGGATTTTCCACTTCCTCAGAACAGCCTCATTGGTATTCCCAGCCAAGATGCATTGCCACCACTTCCAGCAATCCAAGACGTGCCACAGTTCAAAAGAAAATGCAACTTCTACAACTGTCAGTGAAACACGGTTCTTGGTTAACAGTATGGCATTAGTTACAAGATTAGGATTTCTACTCCAGTCTCCTTTGCCTTACAGTACTGCACTTCACTTAGGCTACTGAAATGATGCATCTACTGACAACTAGATATACCACCACAGCTTCAGTACTTTGAACTAGTACCACAGTTTTCTGTAATTTGTGATTCAAGAAAGGTTTTGACAAGATTCACTTTAAAGTACTTCAACTTCTTTGAGTAGGCAAGGCGCTCTTCCTCTGAATATCTCTCTTCAAAAAGGGGCAGCCTTTTTGCCTCTCTCGTCTGTCTGCCACAACGACGACTTCAGAAAAATGTTAATCAACAGCAAGTTTCCATTCCCCAACTTTGCCTTCATCTTTCTGCCAACTGTTAGCCCAAGTAATTACTCAGAAGCCTTGGTGCCCCTATCTTGGCTCCAGGTAATGTTTGCACACTTGTACCTTGGGCAACGTTGAACTGTTATTGGGTTTCCAGTAATAATTAGATTGCTTTTTGGCTCTGAGAAAGGCTACTTTCAATCTTAGTATGGGGAGACTCTTAGCTGGGGCAATGCTTGCTCTTCTCTTCAATTGTAGACAGTGTTTAAACTGCTTAACGTCTTTTTTAAGAAATGAATGCCCGCATAATATAAAGGGAAGAGTTCAGTCTTCCTTTGGAAAGCACAATTAGGCACACTTCTTCATGTAGTTTTGAAACGTTAAAGGTTTAACAATGGTGTTAGCAACCATAAATGTTCAGCAATGGCCTTTGCAACATTTACTCTTTATGATTAGAGTCACACAACCACTTCTTCATAAGAGTTACAGTCTTTTAAGGATTTAATAATTGTCTTTCACAGTGTTTGCTCTTCACGCGATGTGAGAAACATGAAGGTGTCTCACTGACAAGTCCCTGGGGATCTGTCATCCAGGTGGCCAAGACACGGCCATCGCTACTGAATCCAGTTCCTGGGGTGTACCAGGGAGTGGAAGTGGGACACCAATGGGTGAAACGCGGTATCCCTCCTCTTAGAACCCCTTTTCCATCCTACCACATAGGATACCCAAACACTCTACGCCCCACCCTTTTCAGACACAAACACTTTTGCATGCCACAAAGGATGACGTACTAACACCAAGGCCGTTTACCTGCCATGTCCCAACACAAGGGTCAGGCAAAGTCAGACAATTGACCAGAATCACACACCTGACTGCCCTTTCCCTTCCCCACAGGGATAAAAGGTCGAGCACGAGAGCACAAGACGAGCAAGGTAGACAGCACAAGGTGAGCTAACCCAGCACGGCAGTTCAAGAGGAGAAGAAAGGTGGCCACAAATGAAAGGGTGACAGACGCGACCTTGCCCTTTCAAACATAGGTCATCGCAACCTCCGTAGAAGGAATCTTAAAACCTCAAACAATAGCGGACATGTGTTGCAGCATATGTCATTGGTACACTGGGCCCTCCTCTGCTGATAACCAAGCCGGGGAGAGACGCATGCCACCGTGGTACTGTCCTTGACTCCAGAGACTAGTAAAGCCAACCAGCTCATTACAGCTGGTAGTCGAGGGGAGAGCTGATAATAAACCAAACTGTGTTGAACAAAAGTAGCAAGCAGCCAATTGAAGAAAGTACAAAGAACTGTTCATACGAAAGGGGAAAACCAGCTATAGGTGGTGTCAAGCACCACATGGGTGCTCACTGGGGAAACTCTGGCTGATTACCCTATTGTTGAAACTACTGTTACCATAAGGCCTTGGGAATGGTGGGAGAAAGGGGTCAAAGTGGTCATACAGGGGTCTGGTAAAATCCTCTGTACAGTCGAAAGTCTTTGACCAGAAGATGATTGTAAAGCTAAGGGAAGTGAATCCCGCATCATAAGAACTGTTCAAGGAATTGTGTTATTGGCAAAGTTGGCAAGAGTGAACTCGATGGAGGGATGCAGATGAGAAGGGGGCGAAGCCTGAAGTCCCAGTAAATAGTATGTTGACAAGAGTTAAACCAACAGAGGGATGCCTACAATGAACTGTTTAAAAAGACATTAAGATTTGTGAATGTTTTGGGAAGCTGTAGTGAACCCGATGGAGGGAGGCTGATATTTGAGAATAGTCTGAGCCACGAGTGAAAAGGAATCACCCAACATACATGCGAAAAGGAACTTTTTGTTTATTATTTTGGATACATCAGGTCCTCGGAGGAAAGAGACTTTTTGTAGAAAAGAGACTTAGCCACCGAAGGCCCTGATAGCTGAGAGCGTAACTGTTGGCTCGTGCTGGGTAAGCTCGAGCGTGTGCTGTGCTCTGGAATCCCACCTTGTCCTGTGCTCAAAACGTGGGGAAAGGAGACCCCCAGCTACCACATCCTGACTTATTATTTGTGTACACTTCTTTCTTTCTTGTGATCATTATCCCACACCCTTTTTTGTATTTAGCGTAAGGATTGGCAATAGGTTTCTTAGTATAGGCCCTTTTATTTGACAAGACGCAACTAGGACTGCCTTATTATTATTTGATGGTCGTAGCTTCCTCCCATCTTGGATTTAGGTTTAGATTAGGCGTTTTTCCAACCTTCCTATACAGTTTAATAAACACTCTTGAACGGTGATCACTTGTGTCTGTCTTTACTGTTGCCACAATGAGTTCCTTACAGCGAGTAAAAGGAAATTACCAGATACACGCAAGTGCTATATTTCCATTGTTCCTTTTTTTAAACCTTCAACTAACAACTTCAGCGTACTTCTGACTATACGCAAGTAAATAGGAAACTGGATACTGTTCCCGGCAGAGCTTGTGCAAGGAATCAGAACACCAGACTTCACTTACTGGCTTCTGTGAACCTTGTTCTGTGGGTTGCCCTTCTCGCTCCTGAGACCCACGGCTTGACAACAGCTACTTGCCTCAGCCTCTGACACTTTCTCTGTATGGCAACCATAGCAATCAAGCTCACATGGGGAAAGACAGCCCTCCTGCAAGTCTTCTGCTGCGCAGCCTATGCACTTCAGAGTTTGGGGGAACTGGACTCTCTCAGAACAAGCAGGTGAAATGTGCTGCATCCATGTTCTGGCATCCCTCTGGTTCTCCCGTTTCTGCTTGGTTTGCCAATTCCGTGCCGCCTTCTCTCTGCGTCTGCTACTACAGCATGCACTCCAGTCACAGTTCCAGTTCCTTCTAATTGCCTGCACCTGAGGAGGCCTTTTATGCCTCACAGGTTCCTTCAATTGTGGGCTGTTAGGCTTAATTGCATACCTCTTTAGTTCCCTTCCTCGTCCCAATACTCATGGGATTATGAGACTCTTAGTCCCCAAACAACAAAGTTAGTTCTTTCAACTTTTGCTATTTGGCAAACAACCATCAAAAGTGTGGGATTTTGAGGAAAGTAAAACGGGGTTATCCCAGTCTTTCTGGTTTGTTCCCCCCTATGTGATCCTCCCGCAGTACACCACCCACAGGGTCGGGATCAGGCAGCATCTGCCTTTCCATGGCCACATTAGAAGGGTCCCAGACCAGGTTTCTGGGAGGAATCATGACTGAATCATCACAAAAGCAAGTAGAAGAAAAGACAGGAATTGGAGTAATGAAGGGCGAACTCCAGCATTGGCTAAGCCAAAAGGGGAAAAATAAAGAGGAAGTTGTGACGAATCTGGACAATTCGTACCTTCTCCCCAGAGGGGTGCCACCCCCCTTGAGGCTAAGCAGGTTAGCCCGCTCAGCAAGACCTATGGGCCTGGGAATCTGGGACCTCACTGGGAGTGACTCGCCTCTCAGGAACAAGGACTCCCCATCTGATAAGGAACTCCCGGTCCAACATATGTTATCTTCCTATGTGGGAACTGTATAGAATGCTGACACCTCTGTTTTGAAAGCACCAAACAGTGAAATTTATTCTATCGCTTTGGCCTCAGGTAACGCTGGGTCTCACCTGAATGCCACAGGCAAAGAAGGACCCACCCCTTTTATTTGCGATGATGTATATAAAACCAAGAGGAACTTTGAATCAGAGAGAAACTCCTACGCAGGAAGGAGGAAGACTCCTTGGCAAGCCTCTGATGAGAAGAAATCCTGCAGTGGATAAGCCACTCTAGGTGGCGGAGTCAACAGTAGCGTGGAGGGTGAGCGAATCACGAGTCGGACGCTGCAAGGCTGGAAATCAGCCATCTCATATGGTGGAGAGCCCACAAGAAAACCATGGTAGGGCTGAAGCCGCATAAACTGATGCTGAGACAAGACCACAGAGTAGAGCCAGTATCCCTGAGCTCTGCACTATGAATGCATTTGCCGCTGAGACAAGCAACAGAGGGAAGCGAATGCTCCCAAAGAAAAAACCTTAATTTTCCTGAGGGAGAGGAAACTGTATGAAAGATATTTAACTTTTGACAACCGAACCTACAGAGAGGTTGTCAACTGTGTTTTTGGACATTGCTGAATTTTGTACATAAGGAAAAAAGATCCCAAATGATTGGGCCAGGCAGAAGCCGAAGACAGAGGCCATTGCTCCGGCCTCCTTCTTTTGGTGTTTTTCTTCTAAGCGGTAATGCCAGTTAGCTATTTTGGACTCAAGACAATTTCTTTTCAGACTTTGACAAGCACCCTTAGTTTTAGTTTTGTTAGTCAGGGAACTTTACTCATAGCGGTTGGGCTAGATAGGCATTTTCCTTTTATTTGAATAAAAACAGTTAACATGGTGCAAAGTAGTTAGAGTCCTTCTTCTGATTTGCCACAGAGTTCAGAGGTGAAGGCTGAGAACCTGTGGATTCTAGATTGGAAGCAATCCAAGGTACTCAGACAGTGAAATGCATTGTGAAATTAGAGTCAAATATTTGCAGGGCCAGAGTGCACAAAACCTGGAGAAAGCATATAGATAAAACAAGAGTTAGGATAGCTAAGATGCTTAATCATGATCTCGCGTGAATGGCAAATCCACCAACGAGACTAAATAACACTGGCTGGCCCAGAGAACAGGAGGAAACATTTTGGGGATGCATCATCCGTGGCAGGTAGCTACAATGACATGGGCATCTAAATGTATGTTGGATAGAAGCAATTTACGGTCGCCCATCACAGAGGAGAGTTATCTCTCACGGACCGCAGATGATTAATCTTCAAAATTCCTTAGGTTACACTGCCCCGGTAGATGATTAATCTTCAGGGGCAGTGAACCCTAAGGAATTGTAAGTGACTTGTGTTTACATGCTCCATCCCAGCCAACCATCCTAATAACAAACTGTTGTTGAACTTTACCTCAGGGTATTGTAAGGAAGGCATGTGTATCAGGATGCCTGAACAGTGGGGTTCCCTTCACCACGTTTTCAGCACGGGACAAGTGTGCCTACATGGGCTTCCAAAACAAAGTAATTCTCAGAATGCCTGGGCACACACAAAACAAAGTTCCTTCTCTTTATGATCTCAAAGTCATCAAGGCTCAGGTGCATAGTTCATACTGGATTTCCCTCAATTGGGCTTGGACTCCTTTTAAACACAAAGTCTCAATAGGTCTCCCTTGGTCGTGATCGAACCTTTCACAAGGGATTTCAAAGTTCCTGAAGGTCTCCCTCAGTCGGGCTCGGACCTCTTTCAACAAAAAGCACTTGATTCAACATAGGTCTTCCTCAGCCGGGCTCGGACCTCGCAGTCAAAACACTGGTAGGGTTTTACTTTCCCTAAACTTCCAATCCCTTCAATTCACAGTCTTAAATGTTTGTCCAAACAGAAACTTTCGATTGGGCATTTTCACTATGCCGGACCACTCTGTTATTCTGTAGTATCTATCCAGAGTTCACAAGTTATAGGCGAGGTGCATATGTCTTCGTGGTTGTATTTCCACTACATGTCCCATAATGCACCTTTCCTTATGGTTAAATAGTGGATTACATGCAAATCAAAAAGGTTCATATATTTGTGACAAGATCCCGCTTCAGCCTCACATGTGTGCCTAGTTTCCCCTCCCTCAGAAACTAACCGGCCACGCAATTCTGTCGGGAAAAGACTTGCTGCTCTCAGGTCTGTGGTCAGGGGCTCGTCACCTGACCCTCTGTCTCTCAGGGGATCAACATCCACCCAGGGAAAGCAGCACCGACCTGTATCTGCCCTTCTGCGAGAAGCTCCCCTTGCGTATTGGCATTCTCTCCAGGCTGCAAGCCTCCAGCCACACCAGGTCAGCGTCTCGCTTGTCCTTGGCCCAAATAGCAAGTGGGGCTGGGACTGAGAAGGGATCCCCTGGAGGACTTAGCCATGCAGCCTTCCTTCAGTTCTCCCATCTACTGCCTCCTGTTCTGCCAGGAACTCCACCTTTTAAACACCTGGGTTTCTTTAACAGGCTGCAAGTGTGAGTTCTGTGCTGGATCTGCCTGTCCTTGCCTGACTCTATTAGTGCGACAGTCCAGTATAAACATGGGGCAGTCTGTCTTCTGTCTCTCAGTGTGGTTTTGTGTAATCTTTATTCTTCTTAGTCACCTCCTCTTCTTCTTAGTGATTTTTGCAACTGGGGAGGGGGAGTTGTGATGAAATTGTCCTTTAAAAGCAGAATGGGTGTGATTTCGATTGAGAGTTTGACCTTGCTTGGTGTCAGTGGGGCAGGGCCATTTCATGTTACTAGAGGTATTCTTTCTAGTTGCAGTACATGGGTAAATCAGTGGGGTAAGGAAGATATGGGAGTTTTAGTTTCCTGTTGCGACGGTAGATAGCTCGTGTACGGACACGTCGGAAGAGAAAGAGGGGTGTATTAAATTTCCTCTGGTTTAGAAGAGCAAGGGACTAGGTTACTTTTAAAGGTCAAAAGATGGTTTGATTTCCCATGGTGTTTTCTCTTTCACAAGTTAAAGAGTTGGGGTGTGACAGTATTCTGCTGACAATATCCTCCAAAGACAGAGGGGATTCCGGGTAGGGCGTGTCGGACAAAAGAGGGGAATACCGTGTCTCCCCTGAGGGCATTCCTCCAACAGTCCCCAAAGACCCCCGCTCCAGGTGATCCTCCGCACTGATCCACCCCCAGGATCTGGTTCCAAAGGCGATGGCCGTGCCCTGGCCACCTGAATCAAGAATATGAGAATATGTGAAACCACCCTCAGGTTTCTCACAGTATTGACCTCGGCAAAGACTGGTGCAGAACCTTAGGAATGTTACCTCCACTTGTTCAGCTCTACTACCCATTACTTTGTTTAAGGAGACACAACCCACCTCGGTTTTCACTATTATTGATTCCTACCCAAGACTGTTCAGACCAACAGACTTGTTTGATAAACCCTTAACTGCATCCTGAGTCCTCTGTTGATTCCTCTTGCTGTGATGCCCTTTCAACTCCTGGCCTTTCAATAGGCGCAACATTCTGCTTTTTCTTCTTTAGATTGGCTCAACATTATAGCTTTCCTGTTCCATTTGAAGGGATGTTTTTTTTGTACCTTCAGCTGAGAGTTTGAAATCTACCAAACCAAACCAATAAAATTTGTGGCAGCCGGGGGGGCGTGGCCACCCTAAAAATACATATCCGAGCCGAGTCCCACTAACGGGTGTCGGAAGCTGTGGAGCATAAAAAAGAGGAGCCGTGGAAGACTCTAGATGCATCGTTAACGGAGTTCCACAAACTTTTCGGCCTGGGTCCTCCCGCAATCAAAATGGCGGACGGGGCCGAGCACCTTCAGTGAAGGACTTGCGACCCGATGGCAGCGGAGGAGTTGTAACCTGGTGAGGCAGCGAACCATGTCGAAAACCCCTGTATTTGCGCCAGGAACGCTGGCAGGAGAAGCGTTCGACTTGGAGGGCATATCTTAGGCGAAAATCTTGTGAAGCCACGCAGTGACTGCTTACCCCTCCCACACCTTGCACCTCAAGGTCCCACTGGAACGCAGTGGGGGGAGCGGTGCGAGGGACAGCCCCGACCAGCTTAAGGGAGGAGGGGCCCAGGAGTGTGAACTGGGCCCCAGCATACAACACAGCATCAGCGGAGGGACAGCAGGAGACCCCCCTCAACCCAGTGCGGATAAACTGCAGAGTGGCCGCACCGGCGAGGCCTGGAGCTCGGAGTCAAAGGAAGGGGGAGCTGGGGCAGCGGATCGGTGGATCCTTGCCCTCCCGACTTGCAGGAGCGGTGGAAACTGTGGGGCACTGGGACCCAGCCGGACCGCTGCGACGACTGCGGCTCCAATCCGGAGCGTAGAGAGACGTGCTCGCCAGTCCGCGCCTGGGAGCGAGAGGTGAGGAGGAGTCGAGACGGAGGAATCTACCCCATCCCCCTGCACTGCTAGGGCCCACACAAGTGCAGCTCGGGTGCCGACGCAGTGGTGGGGGAGACCCCGACCCCGGAGGCAAAGAGACAGTCAGGACGTCGATATCCGTAGGGTGGCGGCTGGAGCTGCGGCGCTGCCTTCAGGGTACACACATCGGGGGGCCTGTCATCGGCGGGGGGCCGGCACGTTGGAGGGGCCATTCTGTAGCGGGTGCTCCCTTCTTACCGCCCCGTACAGACCCGCTCTGATGCTGCTGAATTTCTGGCATGCTTGGGGGTGCGCCTCTGGTCGATGGTGAAGCGGACTGGCTGGGGGGAGCACCAGATGCCTAGGAGTGCAAGGCTGGGTCAGGGGTAACACTCCTAGGCATAATTAGCAGCAGGTCCACCTTTGACCTGAGCTGTAGACTGAGGAGCTGTGCCGTGGCGGCTCAAGACTCACCCCCCCCAGCATGGAGGTACCGAAACCACCGGCCTGAGAGGAGGTAAGGAGACGGGGGAGTGATGGACTGCGGGGGTGATGGAGGCGTTGCCTCCGGATAAGTGCTGCGACAGGCCTACCCATATCATACACACAACAGCTGTAGGGGGGTTCCGAAATATGAATCTTTACCGGCTCACCGGAATGCCTTGCAGCAACCCAGTGACAACAGCAATAATCAAAAGGTGGAGTTCAGATTAAATGGTCCCATTTCGCCATCTGTGACAGGGTGGTTGTAAGCGGCGGGTTCACAGACAAACAGGCATGAACTAACACAAGCAGCTATTCACGCACGGAATCAGGAAGTACAAACACCCCTCCATAACACAGCGCTCTGAAACACACAACCCGGAAAGTGGGGGAAGATAGGGGGGACAGGTGGTCCCCTAGAGACTGCTCCGGAAAGTTCAGATTAAACTTCAATCCAGAACACAAATGCATTGTAGTTAATTGGCCATACTTGGCCTTATAAAGACTTTTCAGAGAGGTTGTTGTCGGAATGCTCAGCCGAGGTCCTGTGGAGGTGAATAACGCTGACCTTGGCCCACCAGTCCTGTGCTAAAGTGACGCAGTTACGGTATATCGACCACAATGCCCAAACAAACAACGAAAGCCAAAGGCCAAGGGTCTGGCGACATCAAAGCCCTGTTGCAAACAGCAGACACACAGAAACGCAACCAGATACAAGCGCTAGCACAGGTACATAACTCCCCTGCAGAGGGGGCAGAAACTCTGGAAGACCCACCTATCAGGAAGTTGGATACCTTGGAAATGCTACAGGTGCTCAAGAAGGATATTAAAAAGAGTACAAATGACCTGGCCAAATCCATCTTGGACCTTAATAAGGGAATCCGCCAGCAGAAAAGAGGATTGATGAGGTTGAAACGGTAGTAACAGAGCAGACCCACGAGCATGACATCCTGGCGAATAGAGTTCATGAGCTGGAACAGCAAATGGAACCAGTGCAAAATAGATAAGAGGAAGCTGAAAACGGGTCCAGGCGTAATAATATTCGAATTCGTGGAATTCCGAAATCCGTAATGGACTCAGACCTGCAGCAATATGTGACGGACCTGTTTCGACACATTCTGAATGTGGAAGAGAACAAAGAAATCATGTTAGACCGAACACACAGAACTTACTCCACATATCAAATCAATAAGAACCTGACTCCAGATGTCCTGACCCGGGTTCACCTGTACCAATTGAAAGAAGACATAATGCGAGCCGCTTGCAGGAAAGAGCCTATCAACTTCCGCTCTAAGTCACTTCAGCTGTTCCAAGACCTAGCCCAAGCTACACTTGCCAGGAGGAAAAAACTGAGGGTGGTCACAGACTGGCTGAGAACTAGAAAGGTGCGTTATCGATGGGGACATCCAACATGCCTCCGCTTCGAGTGAAAGGGCCAGAGATTCTCGGTTGCCAAGGAAGAAGAAATGGTGGACCTTATGCAGGAAGGCGAAGGAGGCAACCTCACTGACAGAGAAGGATCTCTGTCCCGAAGCGACGAACTAGAGGGGAGGCCTGGGGAGAGCCAGTGGAGACCGGGGCAACCTCGACCACGGAGGCGCAATAAAGAATCGCAACTCTCTGATCCTACCTGAAAGGTCATGCAGCATCTAGAAACTGGGGACAGTCTCTTCAAAGCAGGAGTATGGCGTCACCAATGGAGGAGGGGAAACAAGAAAGCAGAAACATACGCCTGGAACAGAATCCCAAGTCAAATTAAAATACAAGTTGTAATCACACAAGCTGTCATGCGGCAAAATGGGGTTAAAAGGGAAGGGGGGGGGGGAGACCGGATCCCAAATTTCTCGGGGGAGTAAAGTACCCGGTGATACACTACATATGTATTCTGTTAGTAATGCAAGTTGGAAGTTATAATCCAAAAGTTGGGGGGGAGGGAGGAAGTTATGTTTTGACTGTTTTGGGTGAAAGGGTACAATATACAATCATAATACCTAATAACACACATGAGTTGGAACACAAGGAAGGGGACAAATGGCTAAAAGTATAGGAATGGCGGATCTAACTTTCGTCTCACTGAATGTCCAGGGGATGAACTCCCCAGTTAAGCGAAAATCCACATTAAACTGATTGGGGGACATGCACGCCTCACCTAAGAGACACATCTGCTTCCAGAAGATGAACTGAGGCTGAAACACAGGGCCTTCCCAATACAATACCTGGCTTCTAGCGGGACTAAAAAATGGGGAGTGGGCATTTTGCTGGCAAGAGGTATCAACTTCAAGAAACTTTTCGTAAAAAAGGACCCGGAAGGCCGATATTTAATGTTGGGGGAGAAACCCATGGGACAATTGGTCACGTTGATTTCTGTTTATGCTCCTAATGTATGACAAGACCACTTTCTGTTGAACCTACTGCCCAGGATTGCACAATGGGGAATAGGGAAAATTCTAATTGGTGGCAATTTTAACGAAGTGAGGGATGCAGCCATGGATAAAACCCTCCCGGCTACCTCCCATGACCACACATTCAGACAAGCTTTAGCCAAATTTCTAAGGGAACTACACCTGCTGGAAACGTGGCGATTCTTTAACCCACAAGACAGAACCTACACGCATTACTCCGCTGTACACAGAGGCCATTCCCGTATTGATATGGTACTTATCTCAGAAACAGTGGTCCCACAGGTCACAGGCCTCGAAATTGGTGTGCAATGCCTATCAGATCACACCCCGGTAATTTTAAAAATAGAACTAAACTACCTGCAACAACAATCCCACAAACCATGGCGCTTAAACGAGATAATATTGAAAGACCTAACGGTTCAAATAGGCATAGAACAAAACATACTAAATTATTTTCAGGAAAATATAACACCTGGGATTGATTGGTCGACCATTTGGGGTGCAAGCAAAGCGGTAGTACGGGGTGAGTGTATCGCGCAAACATCAAATTACATCAAGACTCGGGCGAGGGCGAAACGCAAAATGGAGGCCAACATACACATAGCAGAGGTGGAATATCAAAATAGGGGCTCGCAAAAGGCATGGCGGGAACTTAAAAAGGCTAGAGCGATCTTGGAAACCCATCGAACAGGTGACACAGCACGTCTTCTGATGCAAACAAAATAGATTTATTACATACACAGGGGTAAAGCCAAACGATTCCTTGCCGCCAAACTGAGACACTAGAAACTCCGGAACCGTATAACTCAACTTTGTAAGGGGAATGGGGACATAATGAGGGGAGAGAAGGAAATAGAAGAGGCAATGTTCTCATACCACTCCACTAATCGGGGGAAAGAAAACTTAGAGGGGGGAGCACAGGTTGCCTTCTTAAATTCTTAAATCATTTGGATTTACCGCAAATTAAGGAGGCAGGCAGGCAACAGCTGGAAGCTCCCATAACAGAGGAAGAAGTGGAGGAAGCAATAGGGGCATTAAAAGGTCCAAAAAAATAAGCCCAGATGGGTTAAGCAATGCATATTGTGAAACATTCAGAAATATCCTAACAGGCCTCCTAACACAACTATTGCTGAAACCAGGTAGGGACCCTGCCGATTGTGCAAGCTACCGCCCAATCTCCTTATTAAATGGGGATGCAAAAATGTACTCCATGGTACTAGCGAGAAGATTGGCAGCGATACTCCCAGAGAATATTAATTCAGACCAAGCCGGATTTGTGAAAGGGTGACACACATGACAATATTCGTAGAGCCATAGACACGATTGACTGGGGGCAGAGGACGGGACAAAAATGTTCAATAGCAGCTCTGGATGCCAGAGCCTTTGATAGCCTACACTGGGGATTCCTTCGGCTAACTTTAGAAAAATTCGGATGCGGGCCAATCTTCATTCGCATGGTAATGGCTAACTTTGCATACCCCTCCACTAGGCTAATGGTCAATGGGAAATTCACAAAAGACACAAGACAGGGATGGCCACTATCACCCTTGATCTTTGCCATGGCTATGGAGACATTTGCATGCAAGGTCCGTGGTCATCCGGGGAGTTGAGGTGGGCAATGTGGGACCGCAGAAGGTGGCACTCTATGCAGATGATATTCTTCTGTTCCTAAGGGACACGGAAACGCTCCCTACCAGCGGCCATACAACTACTGGAGGAGTTTGCACAAGTCTCAGGCTTCCATATCAATTATCCGAAATCTAAAGCCCTTAATATTACTGAAGAGGCGGCCCGAGTCCCGGAATGGGAAAGCCTATACCCCTTGAAATGGGAACGTAAGTCAGTAAAATACCTTGGGGTGCAACTAACCCCCAGTTACGACAGGTTATATGGGGCCAACATCCCAGACCTCCTCAAAACTCTATCTAGTGACCTAAAATAGTGGGAATTGCAGGAGTTATCCTGGCTGGCACGCATCACAGCGGTTAAAATGACTCTGCTCCCAAAATTTCTATACGTGGAAGGCGCTCTCCCGATAAAAATCGCGGGCCTAGCTATTCAGACACTACAGAAAGAAGTGATGTCCTTTATCTGGGGAGGGAAGAGACCGAGAATACCAAGAAATGTACTTTTCAGACCACAAGTGTTTGGAGGGCTGGGGGTCCCGGAATTTCGCAGGTACCTATGGGCAGCACAAGTAGCCCCAATGCTACAATGGTCATCTGGAGAAGACCGCAATCAATGGGTAACAATAGAAAGAACAGCGACAAAGATACCTCTGGGGAACCTTGGCTACATCGCCACACGTCACAGGAAAAAAAGGGGTATGCCACTGGAATCAACTAGACTACCCTAAGGTACTGGGATAGGGTATTGAGAAATTAGAAGATTAAAGTGCGAGAGGGCCTGCTGGCCCCGATTGCCTATAACCCAGACTTTACCTCAGGAATGCAGGCCAACTTCTGGACACATTGGGGGGCAGGGAGAACAATTTAACCCTAAAAGATCTTTACACAGAGGTGTTATCCCTGATGTTCGAGGACTACAAGGCAAGGTTCCACATACCGGAGCAGGAACGGTATCACTATGTTCAGCTTAGGCACTGGGTCTCAAACGCAAAAGTAAGGGCAACCAGAAACCCAACAGGAATAGAGGTAACCATACAGGAAGGTCAGCCAGATGAGGGCACAACCAGACAATACTGTTTAATGGGAGGGGCAGACCCTGAAGAAAAACTCACATACATGCAAAAGTGGGAGACAGACCTGGGGAAACCCATTTCTGAGGAAACTTGGAGTCACATTTGGGAGAGAACTGCTAAAGGTTCCAAATGCACCTCCATTAAGGAGGCAGCATACAAACTTTGCCTCCGGTGATTTATGACACCCGCACGTATGCACGATATTAACCCAGAATATCCTGCAGCCTGCTGGAGGAATTGTGGACAATCCGGGGACCTTATCCATATGTGGTGGTCTTGCCCACTGGCAGCGACTTACTGGAAGGAGATCTTAAGCCATATTAAAGACATTACCGGGGTGGGATTACCCTTCGACCCGCTAGTGGTACTACCGGGGGAGGTGGTGGAGGGGTGCTATGCGAACTCTGGGCCTACAGCCACGCTCATAACCCACATGTTGAGTGCGGCCAGGATTACATTAGCACAGGCATGGAAGACAAAGGAAGGCCCAATAACAGCCATGTGGTGGGTAAGACTGTGGGGAGTAATGGCCATGGAGAAGGTGACGGCACAGGCCTGCGGTTCTTACTCCAGGTACATGAACACCTGGCTAGCACTACATGAATTAATATCTATCATTTGATAACCCCGAACTTTAAGCTGGGAACGTGACTCAGCCTGTTGAACGATACAGATGTTCGCTGATCCAGGGTTACTTCCAGCGACACTCAGCATTTGACGAACTCGAACTTTACACTGAAAGCGATCCAACCTGTTGAACTTACAAATCAGAACGCCGTACCTTCTCACCCATAAGTTGGGGATGTGTTTGAGGGGACTAATTTGATGTTCATTACATATGCTCTTTCCTTTTGTTGGTTTTTCGTTTTCCTTTTCTTTCTCTCGTTCTTATGTGAGCAAAGCAGTTTCATTTTCTGGTGTTGAAACCCCAATTAGGGGCTATAGTGACTTGATATGTACAGGAACGTTGCACACCTGGTATTAACCGTTTACCGATATATCCATGTCTGTGATGCTTTAGAAATTAAATAAAGTTGTTAAAAAAGAAATTGTGGCAGCCGATCATTTTTTTTTAACACTTTATTTATTGAAGCGCTTGATAACACACTACAGGTAATATTGGCATCAACATTTTGATTAATATTCCAAATAGTTGGTCGCCCAATACAGACATATATTTAATAGCGACAATCGGGGCCTCATCTAATGCTGTGGCCAGCGGTTTCCTCCCACTCTCATATTGCCCCAAAAGCATGGGGTCATTACCAGCAAGAGTTCATCACATGTCCTTTTCCTTCTCCCGTGCCCTTATTAAGTAGGCCTTATAAGGCAACCAGATATCAACCAACCTGTTTCCACCTGGTTTCAGGGTGGGCCACTGTTCCTCCCTGTCAGAGGCCCAGGTCAGAGCGCGCAGTCATTGTAGAATCGTTGGACTGGTGGGTTTTAGCCAAAGCAATAATATGCATTGTACCGCCAGTATCATGCAGAGGCCATCCAGCTTATGTAATCATTTCTTTAGAGACTCCTATGGAATAGGCAGTTTATCAGGGTAACATCAATCATATATCTGGAAGAGCAACGCAAACCCCTACCAAGAACTCATGTAATTTTGGGTAATCCCACCTCATATGGAGATACGCAGCCTCCTCTGATCTACACCTGGGGCAAGGGCCAGTTCCCGTCTGGCTGAATAACCATAGTCTAGAAGGAGTATAGTGATATTGGTGGAGTACCTTGAGCTGAATCAAACGGAACCTGGAATTGAAAGACACCTTACAAGTTTGCATACACATATCTTCAAAGATGTAATCTGCAATGTCCAAATTCAAGTCCTGCGCCCACTTGCAGAGTGCTTTTAACCAGAGCGGTCTGCATACAATTTTATATCAGGTCATATAGTTTTGATACACAGCCCCGGGTGTCATGCGCACACATCACGAACTCCAGGACAGGATCGTTAGGAGGCATAACTGAGAACCCTCCCAGGTCTCCCTGACTGCCCTCTGTAGTTCACCGTATTGGAGCCAGTGTGTAGACTGCCTACGCATGGGACCAGGCACCTCTTGAGCAGTAATACAATTCCCTGTTACATATACATCCCTTAGGGACACAAATCCATTTAGGGACCACTGTCGCACCACATGCGTACTTACCCTGGGGAGGGATGGGATACAATTCCATATTGGTAAATTGCCATGGAGCGGTTGAAAGACCCCTTTCAGTTTCCACACTTTGGCTCCATGCAAACGCAGTCACATTTGCAGGGTCGAACAGGCAAGGATCCTTAAATAGTGGAGGAAGTGCCAGCGAACGAACATCCCTGTCTCCCGCTGAATGCCTCTCGATTTTGATAAGAGGGCAGAGGGCACCAGCTGCAAACCAATAAGCAGCGTATTATGCTTGGGCCACCATCCAATAGCTTCTAAAGACAGGTGCTGCAAGGCCCCCACGGGAATAGGGTCTAGATAATGTATCCCATTTTAGAATTTTAGAAGCACCACTCCAGCATGCCACATAAAACTGCCAATGACCACGTCTAGTTCCTTTGGCAGCTGATTTGACTCCCGGTGAAGCACTTCCTCGCTGATGCCTCTGCACTAAACCACAACCTTTATGTTGTATTTTCTTCGCCCCTGCTTTTGGAGTTCTAGGAGATTGTTTACATGCAAAACTGGTGTGTTTTTAAGAGTGGAAATTGGCAAAAAAACAGTAACGACAAATAGGTAAATATACATTTTATTTAATGGTTTTAAAAAGGTCTCTCTAGGGCACAAATCTATTTGAGATCCAGCACATAGGAGTAGATCTCTAGTGTTCATGAATATCAATGAAGATTCCATGATGGGGAACCTTAAATGTGTTTGCAGCATAGCACTTTGGTAGAGCACCCTTAACCAAATGTTTTTTAATTCTTTTAAAATACTGTGACTTTGTATTTTCTTATCAAATACCTTTTGATCTAATTGTGACTTTTGCATCAGTTTTAATTTGTGTTTACTTAAATATTTTTGTTTTACATTAAAAAGAAAACACAGGGTTAATAGTGAGCCAATCAACAATGACGATTCTCCACACTAGACAGTGCTGCTTCTATTAACCTTTTAAATGCCAAGGGCGAGGTATCTCATCCTTGACATTACGTTCGTAGTGCCAAGGACGAGATAGCTCGTCCTTTTTGGCATTATGTTTTGTGCGATCCCTGAAAAGCAGGGATTGCACAAAACTGAAATCCAAACCCCAGGCTAAGTGAGGAGGAGGTTTCTCCACACGGCCCGGGGTTGGATTTCTTCCAGTTTCATGTCAGTGTGCTTAATGCAGGCCTGACTTGAGACTGAAAGTAATTTTCACTGCGGCAGCCATTTCGGGATGCCCCTGTGAAAATGAAAGGTGAGTCTCCACCTTTCTCCCCCTCGATCTGCGGCACTATTGTGCCATTCAAATCGAGGGAGGTGTCGTTGGAAAGGGGAGGCTCTCCCCTTTCCAACAACACCTTTTCTTGAAGCATAGCAGGGTGCGGATCGGGCGCAGAGCGCTCAATCCGTGCCCAGCAATGCCACTGGACCACCAGGGATCTGTTTGTGATGTGGGGGGGGGGGGGTGGATATGGCTAGCCCTCTCCCCGCTGGCCACCAAAGCATGGGGGCACACGTATTGAGACCCCTGGGGGCAGATGGATGATCATCTGCCCCCAGGAAAGGGGGCACAAAAAACATAATAAAATACAAAATAAAAAGGAGATTTGGGTGGGGCCCCTATCTGCCCCCAGGGAGGGCTACATGAGATGCCCCCTCATTCATTTGGGGTGGGGGGGAGAGGGCCATCAGAAAAGTTGGTGCAGCTCCCCCCCCCCCAAGCATGGGGCTGCAGGTTTGGGCCCCTTGGGGGCAGATGAGTGATTATATGCCCCCAGGGAAGGGGACACAAAAAATAATTAAAAAAAGGAGTTTTGGGTGGGGGGCCCTCTCCCTGCCACCCCCCCCCGCACCCTAAGTGGATGGCGGGCACCTCATGTAGCCCTCCCTGGGGGTAGATTTCTGCCCCTACCTGTTCCCAGGGAGGCCTACATGAGCTGCCCCCCATCCATTTGGGGTGGGAGGGAGAGGGCCACCGGAAAACCTGGGTGCCGGCCCCCCCCCCAAAGGATGGGGCTGCAGGTGTGGGCCCACCTGCCCCATAGGGAAGAGGTCCAAAAAAAAAGCATAAATAAATTAGGATTTGGGTGGGGGGCCACTAGACCACCAGGAATATTTTTAATAATGGAAGGGGGTGGTCCTCTCCCCCTCCCCACCCCAAGTGGAGGGGGAGCACCTCATGTATCCCTCCATGGGGGCAGATATCTGCCTCTAGGAAGGTGCAAATGGGTTTTTACTGGGGGGTGAGGTTCAGTAGACCACCAAGGATGGCTTGAAAGGGGAGCTGTGATCAGAGAGTAGTAGTTAGGATTTGTTTTTGCTGGGGTGACCGTAGGTAACAAATGCTTTTTGTTTTGTTTACAGCTTTTTCTACGTGAGCAGCTGCAACGTTCTGTAAGTACTGTTTTTTATTATTCTACAGTTAGGGCCCATTGTCACTGGGGTGGGTGTGACTGTGGCTGGATTGTTGGTGGTGTGGGCTGGAGTGGGCCAACGGAGGAGATATTTTGGTGAGCTGGGACACAATTGCAGGGGCAGGCCACAAATTGCCCCCCATGCCAGCAGAACATTGGTGTTTCCCTGTGAGGGGCTGTCTCCCATGTGGGTTGACTAAACGCAAGCCAAGGCTGCACCTCTGGCTGTGCGGCATTACAGATGTCACCTGTAGGGAGGAATGGAGATCCTGCACGGGCTCCCTGGGACTGCCGCTGCGCTTGGGGAGCATCAACCCACATAGGAGACAGGTGCCCAAGGCCAGGTACACGATTGCCAACTATCCTGGTATTCTGGCTGGCCTGTGTTACAGCTTCTCCCTCCGGGAAAGGACAGGGAATGTCCCGGGCCTCCCGGGAACCACCGCTGGGCTTGGGGACGTTCAACCCACACTGGGAGTCAGCCGCCCAAGGCCAGGGATATGACCCCCTACCAACCTGGAGCTCTTGCTGGGTTGTTTTACAACTTCTCCCCTCTGGGAAAGGACAGGGACCATG
Source organism: Ambystoma mexicanum (assembly GCF_040938575.1). Lineage (NCBI taxonomy): Eukaryota > Metazoa > Chordata > Amphibia > Caudata > Ambystomatidae > Ambystoma > Ambystoma mexicanum. The sequence continues at coordinate 662,135,499 of NC_090935.1, read as the reverse complement.
CCGAGGCTCCCTGGAACTGCCGCTGCACTTGGGGATGGTCAACCCACATGGTAAATGGATGTCGAAGGCCGGGGACATCACCTCCAACCGTCCTGGAGTTCTGTCTGGGCTGCGTTACAGCTTTTCTCTTCGGGGAGGTATTGGCACACTGCCGGGACTCCCTGGTGGGGAAAAGCTGTCTCCGGCCTTGCACATCCGTTTACCATGTGGGTGTACCATCGCCAAGCACAGCGGCAGCTCCAGGGAGCCTCGTCAGGGGCCCTTCCCTCCCCCAAGGTAAATTCTTTAACGCAGCCGAGCCACCGCTCGAGGAAGGTCGGGGGTGATGTCCCTGGCCTTGGGCGGCTGTCTCCCATGTGGTTTGACCGTCCCCAACCCAGCAGTGGTTCCAGGGAGCCCCGGCAGGGTCCCCGACCTTTCCAAGAGGGAGAAGCTGTAACGCAAGCCAGCCACAGCTCCAGGATCGTCGTGGTAATGTCCCTGGCCTTTCTGGGCTGTCTCCCATATGGGGCGACTATCCCCAAGCTCAGTGGCTGTCCCAGGGAACTGCGGCAGCCTTCCTCATCCTTTCCCAGAGGGAAATTCAGTAATGCAGCTGAGCCAGAGCTCTAGGAGTTGTCGGGGGTGATGTCCCTGGCCTTGGGTGGCTCTCTCCATGTGGTTTGACCGCCCCAAAGCCTAGCAATGGTTTCAGGGATCTCCGGCAGGGTCCCTGAACTTTCCCAGAGGGAGAAGCTGTAACGCAAGCCAGCCAGAGCTCCAGGAAAGTCAGGGATAATGTCCCTGGTCTTGGGTGGCTGTCTCCCATGTGGGTTGAACATCCCCAAGTGCCGCTGCAGTCCCGGGGAGCCTCAGCAGGGTCCCCGTCCTTTCCCAGAGGGGAGAAGCTGTAACGCAACCCAGACTTTGTTGTTGGACTTAAACACCTCGACTCCCCTTAGAAACATCAGTTGAGTAAGAACATGTCTTCATTCATTTTGCAGCTATCCCCCACGATAACATTCAGTCAAGCTGCACACATGATCTCTCTGCCATACTTTCCAGACTACCTCTCTGCACCCACGCACTTGCCTGCTCAACATGGATGACTAGCAGGGACTTGGCCACCCCTACCTACCTTTGTATCTGCTAAAATGCACACACGCATTCTATAACTCTCTGATGAATTTCCCATACTTGGACTTTCGGTCCTCCAAGGGTGTTCAACCTACAGCGTGTTGAGACCAATGGTGAAAGGCGCTATATAAATGCCATTACATTACATTACATAATGTGAGGCCTTGTGATGGACTACTCTGCTTTGAGCCGAGTGGTATTCGACTCACGGGTATTCCCTCCCACCAACATGGAATTCCAGCCTGCACAGAGTGACGGTCTAGTTCATTCAGCCTTAAGAGCTAGACGACTTCCGGATGAGGACACGCCTCCTTTGGTTGCCTCGACTAGTATTTACATACGGAAAAAGGTAGACTCCTCGCGTAGCTACTCTCACAGGAGTTGCCACACGCTCCGTAAATTCGCAGTAGGTTTTTCTATTCTAAAAGCTTGAACCCTTGTCTATTTTCTCTCTCTAGTCTAACTCTCGCTCTTTTTGTACTCAGACTGCCAATCTCTCGGTGTGCATGTTATACGAAACTACGCTGTCTCTGTCAAATCACCCCTTCTGAATAGCGGCTCTCAGCCCGTTCCGCTTTCCACCTTATTCCTCGCGGGTAGGTGTTTGACTCTTAATCTAAGGACTGCATACTTTACAGCCGCAGCATAGCTCTCTCTCTCAATCAATCCTATTAACTCCGTTTTCCCTACCAAAGACTCTGAGACTGATGAGTATTGTCGGGACTACATCTTCCACGATCCTTCACTTCGGTTAGGACCGTTAAGTCTCTTCTGTTCAGGTTAGCTTCCATCCGTCATTCAGAATCTGCTGTGCTGCCCCTTCTATCATTAATTTCTGATCCTTTTGTCATTGTTTTCTCTAAATCAGTAATCCTGAGGATATTATCTGCAGATCTGCTTTCTGCAACGAAATTCTCGGGAAAGGCTTTCTTTCATCCACATCGTGGTAAGACATTCTAGGATAGGCCGGTTCCCTCTTATTCACTCTGCTAATCTACTTCAGACCTAATCAACTCTCCTCCTCCTTTTTAGTATTGCCTAGAAGTGGTACCAGTTCCTAACCTTAACCGACCGGACGGCGCCAGGACTACATCAGCACTTCTTATCTCCCGCACCGAATGACAGCTAAACAATACTCCCTAGCAGCTCTACCCAGGGATTTCTCCCCCAAGAGGGTTTCCCTGGGATTCTCTCTGTGATCAGGCCCTTTAGTGCCGGATCGCACAGGGATTAGCAGGGGGATTCCTATTAGCAACAGTGGCAGTATCCACCACCGAGGCTCAAGGTAGGAGATCTTCTGGGTCTTATTTGTCATTCAGAGTATTACATGCAACCCTAGCATAACAGGCCTAGACACTACAAAGACGTATGCTGGTACCAAACCTGCTTTAATCACACTCATTGGACTGTATTTCCCAGGGGGCTATCCAACCTTAAGCATATGCTGTGTGAATTCTACCAATAAGCACAGCTTCCTTAACATCCCACAGCTTGTCTTCTTTGGCTTCCCAGTCTGGAAAAAGTATGTTTTTATTGCTATAAATTGTCTTAAAATTAGCATAATTTTACAAAATCTTAAAATTAGGAAAACTAGATATCATCTCCATGTGCTTACCAGTAATCACCCACCCCATGCTGTATTTAATGGTACTGCTTTTTACCGGGAATTTTCCGTCATGCTGGGATTAAATACTATAATGTTTGTAGTCCAATAGTAGTTATGATCCTTCTGTAATGCATTAAAATTATATGTGGTTTTATAATTGTATACACCCATGTAGGGGTTCTAGTATTCTATAAGGACAGTGTGCTTTAAACAAATGCAATACATCTGAAAATGGTACTGTGCTATGGTCCTAGTGGGTCTGGTTTACTCACTGAGCTGGGGTATGATTGTGTGATGCAGGAAATGCATTGGAGGGACAGGGCCTCCATGTTCCTGCCCTATACTCCCATATCATGTGTGTTATGTGTTTTCTGCGCTGCCAGGAGTCCATGTGGGACTCCTGGCATAGCAGTTCTTCCTCTTTTTGGTTGTAGTGAACAGAGACCCTTGGGATACCCTTATGACACCCATGGGTGGCGGTACAACCCTGTACCCTTAGTGTATGTTTTTGGGAACCTGTGTATGGCCCACAGCTGCTGGTGGCAGCTCCATGCTGAATTTGACAGGTGCTCCGAGTATCCTCAATTTTTGGATACCAAGGCCCTGCCATAGGAATCAGTGGATTCCTGATAGAAGGCAAGATGGCCCCTGGGGCCTCTTGGTTTCTATTACCTGTTACCTTGGTTCCCAAAATCCAGGGAAGCCCCGACTCTGTCCCTTCCCCTGACTGGCTGTTAGGTGGAAGAACCATATATGGTATTGTGGGGAAGTCCAGGCCAGACTGGCAGGAGCCTTCCCAGTGACTGTATTTTGTGGGTACACCCTTGGGGTGGGCCCTGGGTGAATGGAGTGTGTGACCAATATGCATTCCATGTTATGGGTGTCTGGTTTCTGTGTGTGACACAATGAATGAGACAGCCCTGCTCGAAACTGACATGAATGCATTGTGGTGTGCTGAAAGGCTGGGCACTTGCCCCAATCCACATTCCTGGTTATGGGTGTCTGGGTGGAAGTGAAAAGCCTGAATGCAATGTGAGCCTGATTGGCTGCCTGCCTGCATGAATGCTCTTCTGACTCATTGGCTGATGTAGCTTGGCTCAGCAGTGTGAATGAGGGACCGATGTGTATATCTGGGGACCTCTCACTTCCCAATTTGTTCAGAAGCTGAAGTTGAAACTTGACGCTGTTTAGCCTTGAAGCCTAGCTGGAAGAAGAAGGTTTGCTGTTGCTTACCGTCGACGAAATCTAAAGGCTGTTGAGTCTGTCGGGAACTGATCCAAGAGAGGACCTGTCTAGGAGACCTCTTCCCGAGCTACGAGAAGCTGATCTTCATCGAGGCACCCTGGAAGTCAGTCCCGAAAGACTGTCGACCGGAGACAGGCTCTGCCGAGAAATCTTGAAGTAAAGCACCAGGACATCGAGGCCATCGAAGTCTATCATCATCGACTGGGGTTTGGAGGATATCTGTGACCGGAAGCTTGATGCAATGCTGCTCGACGATCGAAGCCACAAGGCTCCACCTTTGCCTAATAACATCTTGAACGAAGGGCTCCCTTGCCATCAGCGTCAACCGTTTTGCTCCGCCGGAGAAAGTCGAGGTCGTCGACAAATGAGGAAAGTCCTCCGATGGGTTTCTTGCCACTTGAAGTGCACAAAGATGCCGACGAGTGAAGATCCGAAATCCAGCTGTGGTCGAGTCTCGATCGTCGATGCCGACATCCGACGCCCGCTGCCGGGCCTACGTTCTTTACAGAGTCTTTTTTGCAGCACTGAACTCTTTACATTGAGGTGCACCGCACGCCTCGTCTTCACAGAACATCCACAATCGATAGTCGACGAGCACCACGAAGGTCGAAGCTGCTGTCTCGACGACAGTGTTCACATTTCTTTGGAGGAATCTTGACGACCCATGGCTCCTGCCTTAAAGTGATCAGTCGACGAACCGCCGAAGAAACTCTTCTAACTAGGGTACATTGGGGTAGTTGAACATTTTGACTAGGAAACAAGACTATTTAAACATATATGGACTGGGTATGTCAATACTCTTTATTACAGGTTGCCCAGGTGAGGGGGGATTCCTGACTCAGAACTGCCTGTAGGCAGAGGGGTCAGCATTCTGCCATCGTTTATCCCAACTTGTCTTCCTTCCTATGATCTAGGCTGATACACATTGTTAAATGATGTATATGCCATAACTGTCAGCAGTGGATGTATATTAAAAGGAGTCAATAGCTAAGTCTGGTACCACCTAGACATTATATATATTTGCAATATTAGAATTGGCAGAGTACAAATGTGTATATATCTTGAACCTTATTTTTATAGAAAGAATTGTGTTAGCGTATAACATAATGTGTGGACATTCCTTTGTTGGGGGCTTGTGGACTACACTGTACTTAAGTGCCAGCCAGCATCACCTCCTGAGAGCTTAAGCCTTGGTTGCTCGTCCATACTACCATATAGAGAATCTTGGCTAGGGTGCTCTGTACTTCTGCTCTGCCATATGAAGGGCAGGAGTACAGATACCCCCTCCAGTCTTTACAGCTTGTAAAACAGAAATGTGTCAAAATAGCAAACAAAACCATCATGGTCAGTCAGTTTGTCCAACTCTTCTGTGCCACGTTCAGGATTCAACATATCACAGTGGGCAAATGTCTTAACCCTTAATATGTCCATATATGCCTCTGAAACAGGGACACTAGGGGAAAGCATGTTTAACTTATCTATCTCTGATAGTGTGTGTACCTACATAAACTTGCATAGTAGGCACGCTGCATGTTCTGTACTGTCCTATACAGAACTTACCTTTCTCTAACAGGAGTTTCAAGGTCCTTGGCATGGAAATGGGTGGGTACAAGCTCTATATGTGACTACACCCAATTCTTTCTTTCCCTCACCCTAACTTGGCATTTCCAGGGGCTCCTAGTTTCCTGAAGAAAGAGGGTCTGTGCATGGTGGAATGACTCTAAGGGATCCTGCATATACCGCCTCCAGGGCCACATCACAGAGCTTGTAGACATCCCTGGCCCTCAGAGTCCCACTCAAAGTTGGTACAACCAATTTGAGTGTCAAAGTGGCTTATGTGGAAAGAATTGGTTCTGGAGGGTAGCAGGTGTGGTCTGTTCTCAGATAGGAGTACTGAAACAAATCTCAAAAGACATAAAATGTTGGCAATTAGGAAGTCAATTGTGGCATTAGGTGCAAGAGCTTGGGTGAGGGTGAGTTACTTACATAAACAAATTCTGATGCAACCAATATGTCTCAATGGGGTCCTCGATTATAATTTTTGGATATGATTATCAACAGATACGAACTTCCTAGAAAAGTTGGTGAGTTACTTCAAGTATAATTTTAATAGCACTTAAAACACAATGAATCACAAGGGTGTTATGAGCACATATGTAGAAAGGGCTTTCCTACAACTAGTATGAGGCTAAAGCAGACTGCAGGGTCATTACCAACACAGATATGGTGCTGGGACACAGTTCACCTCACTAAAAGAAGCATGGGTTCGTCCACTCATAAAAAAAACACCCTAGACCCCACTTGCCCCAACAACTACCGCCCCATCACCACCGTTCCCTTGCTCCTCAAAATCCTGGACAAAGCCGCCGACATCCAAATCCAACAATATTTGGAATTCAATGCCATCCTTGGTAGAAGACAATCTGGCTCCCGCAAAGGCCATGGCACAGAAACTGCCTTCCTAGATTTTAAGAACCAAATCACCAAAATAATGGATAATGGTAAACCTGCTCTCCTACTTCTTCTCGATCTCTCTGCTGCATTTGATTTTATGGACCACGAAATCCTCACCTTCCACTTGTCCAACGCAGAGCACTTCTCTGACAAAGCCTACTCCTGGATAACCTCCTTCCTAGAAGGAAGGGCTATGAAGGTCTACTCTGACCAGGCCCATGCCGCCCCTACAACTATCAACTGTCGAGTCCCCCAAGGTTCATATACAGCACACCCCCTCTATAACCTGTTCACCAAACCTCTTTTTGACCTGCTGGATACGCTCGGCATAACGTACACTAACTACGCCGACGACACCCAAGTCCTCCTCTTTCTCACCGCAGAATACGACCATGACACAGCAGCACTCCTCCAGATATACGCCACCACCCAAACATGGAGGCACCCAACGGTCTCAGCTTAAACAGGAATAAAACTGAGATCATCATCCTGGGCCTCAAGGAAACTCTCTTGAAACTCAACACTAAATATACTCACTTCACCATCGACCAAACTAACATACCAGTCTCAACATCGGTAAAGACCCTTGGAGTCTACACTCTCAATGATAAGACAGGTCAACGCCATCTCCTCTGTCTCCGCTCATACCACCAAACTTATAACCACCATAAAACCCTTTCTAACCACTCAAAACTGCCTATCCATTGCCAGAGCTACAATAGGAGCCAGACTTGATTACTGCAACCTCCTCCTGGCAGGCACCTCCACTTAAAACATCAATAGGCTCCAAATAATACAAAATAACGTGCTCCGTGCAGCCCTACACATTGCTAAAAGGGACCACATATCACAGATCAGACGCGATGCCCACTGGCTCCCTATTAAGGAAAGGATCAACTTCAAAATACTCACCCTCACGCACAAATGCATCAAACGCCCAATCCTACTTATCAGAAACCATATCCAAACAAACCTCTGCCCGCCCCACTAGAAGCCACCTTGCCAACCAACTCTGTGTACACTACATGAAAAGAGCCAATGCCGGCGGCATTGGATTCACTCACATAGCACCCAAACTCTGGAATGCCCTAGCAAATGCACTCAGAGCAGAACCCTCGATGCTCACCTTTCGCAAATCTCTCAAAAACACTCCATTCACATAACCTACACCTTTGCTGGCAAACCCGATAACTTGCACCGTACTTACCACAGTCCATGCGCTATGTTACCCAATTGAACTGTAAAGTCAAACATATGTAACCCTAAGATGAATCTGTATTGTAACTGTTTAAGATAACCACCTTGCATTCCTTTGTAACCAGTAATGTACTTCTTTAACAGTGCCACGATGCCTACGGGCTGATGTACGCTTTAAAAAAATACAAATAAATAAACTATAAGGGACAAATGTGGATAGAAAAACCTGGCAGGTCTCACATGGCATGCAGGTATAAGAGATGAATATCTTGCAAGGGGAGACAACATGGATGATGAATTAAAAAGTGGATGTCACCATTTGATAACTAGAGAGTCAATGCCAACATGGCCAATTTTGGAACTAAAGAATAATTGACAAATCGTTTCTACTTTGCTCTCTCTCACACTGCCAACTCGTCTGATACCATAACACAACTGGTATGTAACTTTCAATTGGATTTGTGACTTCTATGCTTATGTTACCCAATATGGTATGTGCCTATGAATGTTTTTGATGATGTAACACTGTACAACTGAAACACATATATACAATATTCTGATATTATTTCTTGATAATCAATATGTACAGCCTTGAGGACGACCAGAGAGGTCAAAACACGTGTCGGCTGTGACAGATCAAATAATATTAAAATGAGATGGCAAATGCAATGATTTAGATATGTCTTATTGGAACTAGCATTCAGGATATAACCTATTGTGTCATAGCGCTGGATATCAACAGTATATCTCTGCATATAATAGGATGGGTTCAATCTTTAGGAGGTAAAGGTTCAGTATAGCAGCGATAGAAAATGTGCACAGTTTCCCATATAGAAGTTTCATATGGGTTATGAGGGGAAACCGCCTCTCTTTCAATGTTGTTCTCCACATTTCTATAGAGGTCATGTTGGTCCAATTATATCCCAAGTATTTTATGGAAGAAACCTGCTCCACTATTTGTTCTCCCAAAGGCCACCTCATAGATTTAATTTTGTTGGCAACTGTAAAGATCACAACTTCAGATTTAGACCTGTTGGCCTGCAAATTGTTCCTTAAGGTGTAAGAATGGAATGCATTCAATTCTGTTGCAGGCCAGCCAGGGATTTATCAAAAAGTATGATATCATCGGCGAAAGCCAGGCAATGTATCCTCAGATAATCCAGCCTCAATTGGAAGATGTACCTGCCCTGCCACAATCCCTGACGTCACTGAGGTAGATCTTAAAAAAGGCAGAGGCCAGAATACATCCCTGTCTTAGACCTACTTTAGCTGGAATCAGTCTGGACAGAGACCCCTCTTGATTCAGCTGGATCATCAGGTTAGATTTTCTGTGATAGAGTGCTATCAGCTGAACCAGATTAGGTGGGAGATTATATTTAAGCAACTTCATCCACAACGTAGAACAATGTACACAGTCAAAGGCTGAGGACATATCCAACGAGGCAATATATATGTTCCCCGTCTGACCTCTATTTACAGTTTGAAGAAGATGGACCCGAAAAGTAGGATTGAGTGGGGTTCTCATGTTCTTTCTAAATCCCACTTGGCAGGGTGATAAGATGGTAAACTGACTCAGGGACCTATTCAGATCTCTAACCAGCAAGAGTGCAAACACCTTGCTAACTGCATCGATCAAGGCTATAGGCCTAAAGTTATCAGGGTCCGACGGAGTCCCCTTTTTCTATATAGGAATAATGGTCGAAGAGGACAATAAAGATGGTCTAGTATGAGACCTGTACATTTCGTCAAAATGTGCTTTCAAAATTTGCGACCGTATGACTGGATCTTTATTCAACAAAAAGGGGGGAAATCCATCTGGGCCGAGGGCTCTGGATGGTTTAAGTTTGGCAATAGCCCATGTCAGGTCAGCCAAATCCCAGGGAAACACTCCTGCCTCAATAGAACCCTCAGTCGGATCATTCTGATCTGTTAGATGGTCAGGTAGATTGAATTTCCTAGCATAGAGGTTTACCTAGGATTGTTCCGAAATGCAATCATCGTTTGAGGAAATCACTCGACCAGAAAGATTATGTATTCTTTACGAAAATGTTCTGGTATCAGAATGTATCAAAAATCTCAGCATTTCTTGATTGTCCTTCGTTTAGACTTCCTGTTTTAAGGATTTCACCAGATTTCTGCGGTGCTGAAGAATGGCCTTTTTTCAGTCAGGTACTCCTCCCTATGTAGGCCTTTTGTCATTAGAATCTTGAGCTTCAGACGTTTCGATGCCCGTATTCTAGAATCGAAGCTGTGTGGATAAGTTACACTAGGGAGTAGATGAGCCTCGACTGACGCAATTTTGACACACTCTGTAATAAGACCTTCCAGGGAATCATACCTCCCATTTTCCTCGCGTAAATTCGTTTTTTGACCTAAATCAAACTTATGTGTATCGAAAATACTGAAGGTTCTGTGATACACAGCATCCATGAACTTTTTGCATCTCCTGGTGTCCCACCTGTAGGTAATACCATTTCTATCCGGTACAACAGGAAAAAGAGCCATAGATATCTCGTGTTTCTTTACAGAAAGATATAGAATGAAATAATCAGTTGATCACCTGCTTTTGGATCAAAGACATTTAAATTCCCACCTTATTATGTAAATGTAGCTGAGACGAAATAAATAGTCCAGTCATAAAGATGATGAACGTCTATGCCACGTAAACCTATCACTAGAACTTTTTTGTGTGTGTAGCCAACTGTTGCAGTTCCCAATGAACCCCATTTCACACCTCTCAAAATGTTCACCTGAGTGTGGAAGGGAATGCAGGCATTGTTGTTGAATTTGTGCCCTTCTGCGCAGTTAGCATTAAAGTTTCCCCAACAATTACTGAGTGATCACGATCCATCAATAGCCATGTCACGAAATTTGTCCTGTCAGATAGATTGATAATGCTCTATAGAATCTTTTTCCGTGTTCCAATAGACATTCACAAGAAGAATTTGTTGGCTGGAGTCATGGACCCTAATGCGCACTTCTAAAAAACCTTGAGAGGAAAACCAAATATCAATTTCCCAGTTTAGTGAAATGTCTATGGCGATAACCAGGCCTCCACTCGGGTGCTTTGTCTCTCCTTGAGTGGCCAAAATCTTGGAAACGAACAGTCTTAGGAGTCTTAGGGGTAGAGACTGCAAAGAGCATTTGCTGGCTAACTTGGGCAATCTAGACAGCGTTAGACATGCAAGCTAAAATGAAGATAGCAGATATTGTTTAATTTTAGAGGGCTATAGGATTGATTCCCTGTTACAACAAAAGTATGCCTAGTGTTTAGGACTCCATGTAAGACTGGTGGACACTAAAATAAATCAAAAAGGAACAATTCCAGTTTGATTAAGTATTGCAGTTTTATTCTGTCCCTCGCTTTACTGGGGCACAGCTCCCAGGAGGTAAAACGTAAGTCACTCACATTCTGTGGAGTTGCAGCAAGAGCCCTTTGCACGTCTATTTTGCCTTGATTGAGTGGTGGTTCTTCTTTTCTCCCCAGGTGGGTAATTCTACCTTTCGGTACGTAGACTTGCTGTTTTGGATTCCAAAATCTGAATTAAGCTGCAATGAGGTGTGAGAACCTGGTGAGGCACAGTTACCACAGTGCCTTTGGCAATCTCTGCCACAGTTACAAAAGGCACTAGATAGCAATGCATTCAGCCATAGGGGTCTATAGGGGTGTATAGGGCACTTTTCCTCCCTAGAAATAGGCAAATAATCCCCAAATAATCCCCAAAAATATAAATAGGCAGTAAAATACTCTCAACAGAAAACAGACATGTAGGACCTTCACCCACAAAGCTCCATGGATATGTTTGGACCATTAGTGCACCTGTTACCACCATAGGCACTGGACAGCAATGCATCCCATCAGAAGTGTGTCGCTTGGCCAGGACCCTTCGTCCATCTCCTGGCCTCCCTGCCTCGGTCCCCTCTCTTCAGCTGGTGATCTCTTTCCTAGTCCCTCATCAATGTCTTACAACTTTCAGGCCCCTTTGCCCCCTTCATGCTTTTCAACCCTCTCTCTCTCTCTCCTTCATTCTCCTTCCTCCGTGTCACTTGTTTCTGTACTAATGACTGATGACTGTAAGGAACAATTTCTCCTTTTACAACTTTCCCTCCATAGTTCCTAGGGACCCCCTTTCATTTTGCTCTGTTTTTGAACCTGATCTGACTTTTTGAAAGGAATTAAAGACCTAAGCTTCACGCCCCTTGTCATTTGTTAATTTGTTATGGGGAAAATGATCAGTCCTTCAGACTATCAGTACTGGGAAACTATGTTTCCCTTTTGCATTTTGTGACATTTTAACATTGCACACAGCATCTTACAATGCAGTGCAATGGGGATACGTTTGTCTCACCCTAACGTTTTACAACTGGGATTTTTCGTTAATTTTATATGTGCCTAAAGCCAAGCTGGTGGCAGCATATACATTTTAAATTTTTTTTAATTATTTTTAGTGTGCGCATTCGTTGCGTTATATTGCAGTCAGGTCAGGAAGTCTCTTATAAGGTCATTCACTTGCTTGGGATAGTTGTCCCTGATTGGACAACTACTGGCTGTTTGAATGGTACAGATCATTACAATTGGTGGGCTTGGACTTGCTTCCAGCCTGCACTTTGGATAAGAAGATGACTCCTGCAGCCATTTCTTCAGATCAGCGTTGGAGTCAAGAATCCCTCGTAGAACTGCCAACTGAAGATCCAAATAAGATTTCTGAAGAGGCCTGCCATCCTTTACTGCATTTGGCCCAGTTAAGCACTGTTGGACTACCTGATCCCCGGAGACCCTGAGGTGCTTCAGCTCTTGGACTAGTGGTACCAACTAGTTTAAATGTCTTCTTGAGGATCCAGCCATCCTGAGCCTTTGGAAGTGTCGCTGGATCACCCCGTGAACTGATCAGCTCTCTTGTGGACTACCTCGCCAGAACCATCGATGTTCCACGGTTGCACCCAGAACTTTGGTAGTCGCCAGCTTGTGGTACAAGTTGCCTTCCCTCTGAATTTCACAGTCCCAGCATCAAGGAACCCTGTCTAAGAAGGGCTACTTTGACCGGGACTGGAAGGACTCTTGTCGTCGGCTGTGTGCGGAAACATTTGCTTGAACACACCTTCCCCCGGCCTGTGAATTGTCCTGAAGAGGCCTGCATCAGTGAATCTTGCATCTTTATCGACAGGGGCTGCATCTTGCATCTGGACCTGATCGGAAGAATCCTTGCACTGGCAGCTCCTGAAGCTAGGGAAAATCACTTGTGACTTGGTTCCATCATTACTGCCTTTAACCACTTAACTGCTAAGGTCGAGTATGTTCATCCTAAATTCCCATAAAGAGTCCACCCACTTCTGCACTTAAGTGTCAATATACGTACTTGCTTATGTGACTTTTAAAGCATTTATGAACCTAAGGTGAATGCATCTATGTTTATAATTGAGGATAGTGCGATAATATCACTTGCTAGTTAAATTCTTCTGCGCATGTAGAAGACCTAGAATACATCCTTTCTCCTTCTGCCCCACTGCTTTTCTCCAAACCTGTCATGATGCCCGCTCCCGGGGAGCCGGTTCAAGCCCGGCGTCCCCGAAAGCAGACATCCAGTCCCCAAGGAAGGACCCAGCAACCCCATATAGGGGCCCTTTGGACAGTGTCTTGGCGCCTATGGCGCCAGGCTCATAAAAGACATCAGTCCTGCGCCATAGGCGCCAAGCTCATTATGGGAATGCTTGGGTGCACTTACCTGATGCAGACCATGCTGCAGGATCCCGGCCTCCTTGAGGCCTGAAAGGAACTACTTTACCTGTGGGACTAATTTACCATCCGGGCGTGGTCGGGGAAGGATACATACCTGATTGGAGGAAGGATACATACCTGGAACTTCTTCCAAGGCTATTTAAACCCCACCCGAACAGCCACACGTGCTTTGCGTTGTTCTCCATCTAGCAGCTGGACGCTCACCTTGTCTGCTCCTGCATCCTGACTTCTGCCACGCCTGCCAGCATCCTGGATCACCTGCAAAGGAAGAGAAGAAGAGAACAGAAGGAGGAAGAGTCCTTACCTGCTAAATACGCATCCCGGAGACATCTCCCCGACAATCCTGAAAAGGAAGACTTTAATTTAAAAGCTCATTGCGTCGATCGCTGCAGCGCCGCATTCCACTCACCTTTACAGGGCGCCTCCATGTTCAGCAGTGATCATCCGGATTCGTAGTCACGCCCCAGCACCTAGGGAGAAAAAGACCAGAACAAAAGGTGAGAGAGAGAAGGGAATAAGGAAAGCTAAATCTCCAGGTTAAGACTTACCTCTTGATTCATTCCCTTTTCATTTCGGGTCCGCGCCGCATCCTGGCATTTCCGGACCCCGGCCCCTAAGGGGAAAAAGAGACATCAGCGTTAATGAGCGAATGAAAAGACATTACCAAAAAAAACGCTCATTAAAGACTTACCTGATTTCTACAAGGATTTCACCTCTCATCTCGGGTCGGGGCCTGTTCCCTGGCATTCCGTACCCCGGCCCCTATCCGGAAAAAGACACTAGCATTAGTACATTAATGCATGGACACAAGGGGAACTTCTTATCAAAAAACTTACCTGGAAGCCAAGCAAGTTTGGTTCTCACCAATCCGAAAATCCAGTGAAGTAACTGGATACCAACGCGCCCCTGCATCAGAAGCAGGATGGAGAGCTCGTCCTTCCAGACCCTAAGGTGAGACGCTATGAGAAATCACAGAAGGGTTTCAAGGAGGGTCAGAGGGGAAAGTGGGAGGCCGATTGCATTACCCCGCAGACAGTTAATCCCCTATTTTCACCTACAGAAGGATACTTCTGCGAGCCAGACAAGCCAGATTTGGGGGCCCCGGTCCAGTCCGTCTTCCGAACCCTGCGCATCACCTTAGAAGAGGTCACAGCAGCGCGAACCAGGCCAGCGCCTCCGTGGGAGTCAGGTGAGCGTAACAAAACCTTCTCCTCTTCAGAGTTTCTGGCTTCTTGTCATTCTCTGCTCCTGCCTCCCCTTTTTCCTCCCTCTTCTGTTCTTAATCTTACCCTTCTTTCTTCATTCTCCTTTTCCTCCCCTCTGTGTCTCTTTGCACTCTGCTTCTTGCAATCTCCCTCACCTATCTTCTCCTCCTCTCTCCACTCCTGCACCTTTCCTCCTCTCCCGCTTGCTTTCTAGGAACGGGAACGGAACCTTTTTCACCAGAATAAATGGTCGTTCCCCTTTAACTTTTGTTGCTTGCAGGGGCGCGGCACCGGGAACATGCTCTCACTTGAATCCGCCGACCCGCACCACACCTCAGTCCCCTTTCACGCGTCGGCTACATTACAATTGCCTAATAACACGGTTTCTTTAAGGGGAGGATGGTGGCATGTATGGAGGTAAGGGGACTATGGACTAGGAGTAAGTTAGTCAATACGGTGAGTAACTTAGGGAGTACTCCTACATCCCGTCGCCTTTCCTCCATACTGTATGAGCGATTATCACTGATAATGGGGAGGAGAGACATTGCAACTCCTAAGAAAATACGTTTTTCAGGACCGCTTGGCCAAATGCTGCATCTGATCTGACATTGGC
This sequence comes from Ambystoma mexicanum, assembly GCF_040938575.1. Taxonomy (NCBI): domain Eukaryota; kingdom Metazoa; phylum Chordata; class Amphibia; order Caudata; family Ambystomatidae; genus Ambystoma; species Ambystoma mexicanum. The sequence continues at coordinate 662,120,326 of NC_090935.1, read as the reverse complement.
GTCCAAGAAATAATACTTGCAGAAGGCCAATGGGTAGGCCCAAGTGGACGCCTTGCTGATTGTTTGCCATGGAACGTGTCTTTGGAATGCCAATGCAATGCAGTCGCCTTGACTCTGACTGCATGAGCATGCATGTTTGCTGGCAACTTCATGCACTGCCTTTTGTAGGCTTCCTTGATAGCCAAAACCATCCACTTGTCTTTCGAGGCTTTGGAGGCCTGACTCCCTGGTTTTGACCCTCGAAAGTGATAAAAAAGGCATCCGATTTTCAGAAGCACTTAGTCGTGTGTAGGTAAAATCTCAGCGCTCTCCTGACGAGACAATGCAACACCTTTTCTGCTTCATCCTTCGGATTTGGGAAGAAGGTTGGAAGGACTATTTATTTGTTGAGGGGAAACGAAAACACGACCTTTGGGAGAAATGAGGGGTGTGTTCGTAGCATCACCTTGTCCCGATGGAAAGTGGTATATGGGTCCGATGAAACCAGGTCCTGAATGTCACTGATCCTGTGCATCAAGGTAAGGCCTACTAAGAGCGTGGTCTCAATAGTGACCAATCTGATGTCTACCGATGCCATGGGCTTAAACGGTTTATGGGCTAGGGCACCCAGACCACTTTTGGATCGCAGACCGGGTGTGGATGCTTGACAGGAGGGTACAACCTGGTCAGTCCTGCTAGATTCCGTTTGACCAATGGGTTGAAGATGGAGAATTTTGTTGCCAGAGTTTTTGTATGCACCTATTTCTGCCAAGTAGGAACGGCATGTGTTCGTCTGCACCCCTGATTGTGCCAGATGTGCGGAGAAGGACAGCACATGCTCTATGGTGCACCCTAACAGGTCTTATGCCATTTTTCTTGGCCCAGTGGCAGAACCTGCTCCATTTGCTTATGTATTAACTCCTAGTGGAAGCCCTTCTTGCCCTTGGATGATGTCCAAGTTGTCATGCAATAAATAAGGAGGTGCGGCAAGGTTACATGCTCAGGAATCAGGCTGCTAGGGCTAACTTCTGACTACCACCCACACTTGCTGGGATAATAGTGGATCCAGCCCAACTGGGAGGGGGAACTGGTGGTTGATTTGACAGTCGCAACAGCTCTGAGAACAATGGTCTTACAGGCCACTGTGGCGCTATCAAAATGAGACGTAGTCGATACACCTCCCTGACATTGCAGATGACCCTGTGTATTAACTGAGTCGGTGGAAATGTGTATGCCCACATGCCGTTCCACTGAAGCTGCAGCACATCCCCCAGTGAGCCTCTGCCCTGTCCCATCGAGGACGCAATCTCACAAGTTTGCGTCCTTGATGGGACAGGGCAGACCATGTGCCGTCCTTTTCCGCACACCTGGCACAATCAGGGGTTCAGACGAACATGTGCCGCACCTACCTGGCAGCTATAAGTGCATACAAAAACTCTGGCAACAACATTTTCACGACACCAGCTGTTGAGCCCGGTGGCAAATCGGTCTGTTTGTGGATGACCCCACTTGTTGAAGATCTCCCTCAGGACCGTCTCGTTAAATTGTCACTGGTAGTTGTTGACCCCCAGTCTGCTGAGCCTGTCCACATCTAGGTTGGGCTGCCCCTGCAGGTGGATGGCCCAGAGCGATATGTTGTTCGATAAAGCCCAATCCCATATGCCGCTGGTTAGCCTGCACAAGGGGGAGATCTGCTGTCCCCCTGTTTGGTGAGGTAGTACATGCAGGTGGAGCTGTCCGTCTGAATGCAGACCGCGCTGTTCTTGATTACCAGAAGGAAAGCTTTCAGAGCAAGCCATATAGCCATAATTCCGAGACAATTTATATGCCTGTCCTGGTCCTCTCTTGACCATATGCTGTGCACACTGTGGTTGTTCAAAGTGGCTTCCCAACCCTCGAGGGAGGAGTCCGTCATAATGGTGTATGCAGGCTGGAGCTGTCGAATGGTTTTACCACCATGAGATTGGTTTCCATCCTCCACCATCGTAGGTCTTGGTGACGATGGGCTGGTATGATGATTAATGCCGCTTGGGAACCCGTTTCCTGGCTCCATGAAGCTGAAAAAATGTAGCTGCAGCCTCCACATTTTGAGCCTGGCATGAAACACAGCCAGGTGGCAAGCTGCCATAATCCCTAGCAAATGCTGGAACCACCATGCTGTAGTCACCGCCCTGCTGAGGACATGCCCTGTAGCCGCTTTGAAACTTGGTTCACAGTGGAAAATATCATCTCTGCTTTCATATCCCTGATGAGACCCAACAAGGTCAAGGAATGAGTAGGCTGGAGCTGCGACTTCTTGAGGTTGATGGTGTCATGAAAGGACAAAGGCAGTGAATATGGCAAGAGAAATGTGCACAAGATCACACAGTGAATAGCTTTGAGTCAAACAACATGTACTCAGGAACCAAGACACATGTACAGTAAAACCCAGGATGTGCAAGTAGAGCATGATAAGAATACAAATATACGAAAAGGGATGTGGGGTATGCGCTAATAAGCTCCTTACGATTACAAAGAAAGTCGGCAAGCTCCTTACCCACAATTGCTGTTACAGGTGCTGTCAGAGCTAAGCCCACATACGGGGCAAGCAACAACAGGATATGTGAGCTAACACTCTTGATGGTATTGGATAAGATAACTTAAAGACAATACTCACGAGGATGAGAAATACCACCTGAAATGTTAATGAAGTCACTGAACACTGTTGGTCAAACAGGGACCCAGAAAGGCTATAACAGCAAAGGGAGGATAACTTAATACATCAAACTCCTGACATGGAACAAGTAGGAATAGTGATTACATTATAGTGAGGAAAACGTAGACAATCACACAGGAGCTGGCTACAACACCACACCACACCTAACAGTCAATAGGGAACAAAGGGAGAAGTGCAAGGGAAACCTGGAACAGCCTCCAAGAGAAAGAAAAGGAACATGAGCAGGGGGAAATGAAATTACAAGGGCAAAGCCTCCCCCCACTCCCCACCCAGGGAAGGAAAGTCAAACTGGGTCAAAATACTAAATCTATAAATGAGGAGTGACTAAAGGGTCAAGATTTTGCTGCTGAATATGGCAAAGTCAAAGGAATAAAGAATACAGACAAACTGGGCGGCACAGAAAAAGGAAAGCACTGGGAAGTGTTACCTGCAAAACAGAGGAAGACAGAAAGTGAATATAGGAAGCAGAAATTACTAATAAGCACAATACATTTGAAATCCAAGGGAAAGGGAACAAGAAATTGTAAAGTAGGAACTACGCACTAAGCTAGGATCCAGGAACAAGGGACCAGTCACAAACAGGAACAATGCATCAATGCCCAATGCTGGACTGAAGCAAACTGATGTTTTTAAAGCTGGCCGATGAGCACAAACCTCAGGTGTGCTGCTTGCTGCACCTGCCAGCCACAGATGCTGCTCATCGTCCACCCACCCTTGTCCTGAAAGGGTGGAGAGGAAGCAGTGGGCCAGGCATTCTGGGAAGCATAGTATTTTGATTAAAGCAGCATACTGCCGCCAAAAACCTGGAATGGATGCGGAAGGGAAGTAACATGGAAAATAAGGATTGAGCGCTCCCAATTCACCACAGCACTGTCACATGAGGTCTGGAAGAAAAGTCAAGTAGTGAATAAACCCCAAATCATGCCCCCAAGTGGCAGGAACGTGAGCAAAGGGAGCAAATTGTGACAGATGGAAAACCCCAGTTCGTAGAGCCTATGCATCAGCCTGGCTGCTGTGTTCTCGACTCCCACTTGAGAATCTGCTCGAACCAGCCAGTCGTCGAGGTGTGGATAGACATGGTGGCCCTCCGACCTGAGCAGCGCCGCCACAGCATTCATTAGTCTCATAAACTCCCTCAGGGATGAATTGAGACTGAATGGGAGAGCTTTGTACTGGAAGTGGAAACCCATGACCCAAAACCTTAGGAAGGACCAATGGGCCTGCTAAATTGGGCTGCGTAGGTATGCATCCTTCAGATCTAGGGAGCACGTCCAGTCTCCCCCACACAGGGACTCTACTATCAATGTTGGCGTCACAATCTTGAACTTTTGAAGGGGTAGGTAAAGGTTTAAGGATGACAGATCTAAGACAACTCGCAGGTCTTCCTGGTTCTGCTTCTTTATTACAAAGATGCAAGAGTAAAATCCCAAGCCTTGTTGTGAGGGGGGAACCTCCTCTACTGCCTCACTAACTACCAGAGAGCGGATCTCCGCAATCTGTGGGAGTGGGGTAGGGGGGGCTGGCGGAACTTGTTGTATCGGAAGGTGGAAGCCCTGAAAAACCACTTAGAGTATCCATGGGCATGCCTGCCCCCCCATCAGAGAGCTGTGGATCCTGATGACCCCGTCAATGCTTCTTTCCCTCTGAGGCATGTGTCTGGGAGAGGGACTGGAAGAAGCACTTGTGCGTAGTCTTCTGCTCTTTACGCCTGTGTTGGCTGGAAGGACCTGTTGGGCTGTCTAGTGTGGTGGTACTGGAAGACCCTGAAACCACCAAAGGTACGGCCTCAGTAAAATCGCAACTGGCCCTGACCAAAGCTCTTAGAAGCCGCCTTTGCAATTATAGGTAAAGATTTGGCTGTTTGGGCACTGTTCTTTTTCTTGTCCAACTCTTCATCAGTGGAAGAATGGAACAAGTCCCCTCCCTCAAACAGGAGGTTGAGAATACAGTCCTGCACATCTGGATTAAACCTAGTGGCCTTGAGCCACGCATTCCACCTCATGTCTGTAGCCAGACATATGGCCCTGCCTGTTGTGTCGATGTAAGCCACATATGATTACATTAGGTCTTGTGCCATTATTTTTGCTTCCGCAAGACCGGCCCGGAACCAAGCTTGCCTGTTAACTGGGAGGTCCGATAGGAAGTCGGCAATCTTCCTCCACCGCTTATGATTTGCGCTGGCTAGCATGGTGTCCGCATTTGCTTGCCGTAAGTGGAGAGTCGCATTGGAGTATACCTTTTTTCCACAGACCTCCAGCACCTTCTCCTCCTTGCCTAATAGGGACGAACCTGATGAGGAAGTGGAAGTCTGACTTTCAGCAGACATTGAAGCTGCTGCAATGAAGAGTAGGATTGTGGGTGCACAGACAGGATGAGAGAATCAACCTCTGCCTGCTTGTATTTAGCATCCAGGGCTTGTTGGTTGATTGCATGGAGTAGGGTTTTGTCCAACCCTTCTTTGCCAGAGCCTCCACATCCTTTTGTAAAGGTATGCCCGATTTAGTGGCTGAGCGGATGGTGAGTACCTCCATGAGGACCCCCACCTATGGCAGCTCCTTTTGTGGCTGAGAAATTCCTAGGTACTCCGCCACTCCGGCTAACCTTTAATGGAAAGCCCTTGCGGAGGAGGTGTCTTGATCATCCTCATCATCCGTGTCGACCGTGGTCTCTTGCAGGTCCGTGGAGTCTGCTGGCAGCATATTTTGGGGAGCCGCAGGAGGCTGAGACGAGCTGTTAGGCTTAGTGGGAGGCTCCGCTGACTGCGACGAGGCCACCACGGTACTTAGGACCGGGGACTGTACCGTAGCTAGAGGCTGTGGTGTTTGGACTGGAGCTAGCTGCTGCGTGATCATGTCCTGAATGATTCCCTTGAGTATATTCCCCATTTACAGGGATTTCATGAGTGCGATGAATGTCAAAAAAGCATTCTTCACACGCTGGTGAAGCACGCTCCTGTATTGGTACAGCTGTATGGGCCAGGACAAACTGCTGAGTTCTCCCAGCTTCCATGCCTGCTCTGGGGATAGACTGCGTCGGTGTAGCACCCTTGCCCTGATGTTGTCGGTTAGAAGGTGCACCAGGTGACAATAGGAGACTATTCCACCTTTGGCATGAAATCCGGTATTTGGTGCTCGCTGGAAAGGCACGCTTCCGGACGAGCCGCCATTTTAACTGGCTGTGTGGTCATTTTGTCTTGTACTGCGCCACGTGCTGGATGAGTGGCGTCTACTGTACTGGCTCTGGCCTCCACCTGTTTGCATGAGCGCATAGGCTCAGACCTGCCCTGCACCTCAGATGTGGACCTGGGAGGCTGCTCCTGCTCTGACATGTTGTCGGTAGTGCTTTCTGTACTGCGTATAGGCGCACCCTCAGGTTTGCGCCCAGTGTTAGAACAGAGCCCCCTCGGGGGATTCCCTGGTACCAGAGCCATCTTGCGAATCAGCGCTGGGTCCAAGAGGATCCGTGGCCCCTCAGCCGTGTGGCCGGTAGCTCGAAGAGCCTCGGTACCCTTGCTGGTAGCAGAGCCTGATAGGCCCCTCCCGCTTGGTTGCCTCCCTGGGAAGGGTGCTTTAGCGAACAAAATACTTACCTTAGATTTGGTCTTCCTACGTATGTACTCCTTGATATGCTCCAGTGGGGATCTGGAGAACAGCTCCCTCCACCTGGCCAGCCGGTTCTTTAGTGACCGGGGGGTAAAAGCGTTGCACACCAAGCAGCCATCCCAGCTTTGGTCTTCACCAAGGAACCAGAGGTAGAGCGTGTGCGGGTCCGACATAGGAAAGGATCCGTTGCAGGCCAGGCACCAGCCGAAATCCGCCGCGGCATGCGCCAGGGAGGGACGAGGCACCAAAGGACGGTGTATATATCTCTACAACAAAATGTAATAGTTAGTACAGAATAAAATAAAGGAACAAATATCCCTGGGAAAGACTCTGACCACGTGGAATTACGAGGGGGAAAAAGGGCATCAACCACAGCACAGATGAAGCAGGTCCGCTCCCATCGATGCAAAAAAGAGGACTGAGGTGTGGCACTGGTCGGCGAAGTCATGGGAGCACATGCTCCCGGGTTCTCGCCACCCCCACCTGCCGCACCCCGAGCGCAAATATTCCGTTCCCAACCCTAGCAAGAGACAACCATACAGCATGTAGGAAAGGGGACAGGACATACGAGTACGAAAGGGAGGACATGAACACTGAACTGTGCTCAGCTGCGCACCCCAGTAAAGGTTCTCTGAATTGAAATAGTCTCTTACAGCTGCGTTTGGTTGATGAATGTGTCCTTGCGCAGAGCTGCAACCCAAACTACCATAAAAGCTTTTCACCATCTTCAGTGTCAACTCTTTGTCACTCCCATTATCACCCGTTCTTTGACAGCCCTGGCACTCTATTGATCAGGGTCTCTTCCATGTTCACGAGTGCTCCCTTTTCCAAACTCTCAGACTAGTGCAGGAAAGCTGGTGAATGTCCTTTGGGACTCTGGTTCAGGTTAATTGAACTATTTTTGTATGTTTAGTTGTCCCGGGCCACTGAACCACACATTCTCTGGCTTTCTAGTGAGTCCTGCTAGCCTTACAAGCAATTCTCTAATGCTGGGATGTTTTGGATGCAATTTTCTGATGCTGCTTCTCACTCGAGGCCCTCGGAAGCAAAGTGGATGATGATCTGTATGTCTTTTAGAAAAAATAGGGTCACAGATTTGAGTTATATATAGGGGCTTTGGAAGGTGTGGTTATAGGTCAGAGCTGAGGAGATTTGGTGAACAGCTCAGTAACGAGTTAGGCAGAGCCATGTTGGAAGGGGATGTGCTCCTTGTAATAGAGATTACAGGGATCAGGAGCTAAGCTGATGGAGGGAGGGACACAGAGGTATTTCCCTGCCACCTTGTCCCTGGCAAGCTGCACATACCTTTCAACCCCATTAGGAAGTTCTCTTCTGCCGGGCATGGGATCCCTAGGACTGGTCTTGGAGATTAATTCCCCGGAATATATATCCCTCAGTGTCTTGTGTTCTTCGGTATTGGGGTTCTCAAAGTTTTCGAGATGTGGCACTTCTCAGGCTGGTGATTGATTGGGGAAACCGGGGGATCCTCTGTGTATCTCCTACGACCCTACATTATGGAGCAGATGGCATCCGGCCCCAATGGTCACCTCAGGCTCAACATTTAGCTCAAATTATACGACTGCTTTGCAGAGGTTACCCTGCAAGTATCTATGGAAAAGTAGGCATAGGTCCTCAATCTGCATAGTAATTTTTCCCAACAACATTCTCCTTTTCATACAAAGAAAATACATGCACAAGACATACCTTTTCTAAAGCTCTCCTTTCTTCCTCTGCTTTCTGAAGCATAACCTTTGTATGATTTGTGGCTTTATCAAACACTGCCTGCAACAGGTAAAAACCAGTATGAACATTATTTTGATTAAAGGCATATATCGTGAAACAATCTAGGCAAAACATTATGAAACTATATGACAGGTGTGTCTATATTATTAAGAACCTGCTTGAGTTCCTAGTGTATGGACCACAATGCAGAAGAACAGGACGCACTTATCAGGTATACAGCAAAATCCAACTCAAAGCAACTAAGACCATCTACAAGAAAGTTAACTCACAACCTGGCCTGATTCCCAAAGCTTTACATAAAGCCAATGATAAGCAGTCAGTTGACCACAACCAGTACTAACACTCATAACCCCGTCAAAGTACCACTGCAGGGGAGGCATGTTATCACAAGTATGGCACTGACATAAAAGGTACAATTTGTAAAACCTTTATTGAAGTTTCTGGGTTTGGAAAAACATCTACTCTGTCCAAGGGGTGTTGCTAGGTTTCTAAAATATCCAGGGCCCATGGAAAGTTTAGACAACCACATAACTAGTCTATATCATGTGAATGTGAATGTACATGCTGCGTCGTGTTTGCGAGCCATAATATTGCATAGTATACTGCTCATACTCATTTGGAGGACTGCTAACATAGCTATACTGCCATTCCAAAGTGTGAACATTCATCCAATAGTGCTGACAGGATATTGCTCCTTACGTTGAGGAGAGCAGACTTTGTTCCTTCTTGAGGCCTAGAACTAGATTGAGACTTGTGCAACGAGTCTGTGTGTGGTACTTGCTGATCTGCTAGTTTGCACAGTGCCAGTTGCTGCCAAGCTTCTAAGATGATGGGTTCTTAGTCCTGATCCCTTTTCAAGGTGGATCAGAATCTCATTCAAATGCAATGATTGCAAACCCCTGGTCTCCTAAGGAGTCAGAGACTGTCTCCCCTAAACTTGCACCACCTAGTATAGGCAGTAGACACACTTGAGCAGTTCAACAGGGGAACCCTTAGCAAGGCCTGGAAGACATACACATTCCTCTCTGAGAACTCTCCCTGTTAAGTATCCCACACACACAAGCTTTTCACAAGGCCACCTGCACAGTCCGATTCCTAGCAGAAGCAGTGATGCACACATCCAGGCCCTCCTATTTTTGAGGCCAGAGACAGTAAAATATTGCATTCTGTCTAGAGGCATGTCCTGCAGCGGTCTCCTCTGATGGGCCTGAGAGAGCATCCTGCTCCTCTTCAAATCGAGGGATGGGAATCAGCAACAAGACTCCATTGCAAGGTGTTATGGTAGTTAAAGTACCAAATGCAGGAATTGCAGAGCATTTCAGAGGTTCAACATACACCAGACCTTTCCCTATCCCTGGGGAGGTGTCAGGAAACTAGGACATAACAGTTTCTCTGAGCCTTGCAGGGAGACAACCTCTACAAAGATGGTACAGAGTGATGGTGGCAAAGTTGGATGTGTGTAAACAATAAATTGTGGCTAAGGGAATGGGGTTTTATCACGCATATCTCAATGGCCAATCTTTACATGTATTAGCTTCCCTGTAATTCCCACTTTTACTTTAGAGTTCAGCATGTGCCATTGTTCAGTCCGTTTCTGGCTACTCGGTTCACTTGATCGATTTCCTATGTAACTTGCACAACATCTGGACTCCCATATGTGCTGCAACTGTGGAGACTTGTGGTATTGTGTATGTCTGGTTACCCAGAATTCTGCAATGCCACAATTATTGACCCATCTCCCCACATGCATGTGTACAAGTAACTGGTACCCCACACACCGAGCTCTGCCTCAGGCACAAGGTAGCGGCACAGTGCTGCAAGGTTTCGCACTGCTACTCCGCTTAAGGAAACCTGGCTGTAGAAACTGCTCTCTGTTGCTCAGCGCCTGTTGTAGTCACTGGTGTATGCAGGTGGTGTGCTCACTAGCTCCTCAATCCCCATATCCTTGTGGACCTGGCAACATACAGCTTAATTTCTTGCTCTCTGGTACTTGGCAAAGAGAGGCTCCTTGGATTGTGCTGCCTGGCGCTTCTTCTCTTTTAGTTTAATCAAATCCTGTATAAGGGAACTTTCCTCTGAGCTGTTTGTAGTTAATGTTCCCACTCGATGCCGTGTCTTCTCCATTTCCTGTATCTGTTGTTTGATTGCTCTAGGATTTCTTTTGTCCCTAAACATTGGTTGTTTGAAGCAACTTATCAGATTGCCTGGATCACCTTGTCAGAGTGATGCTTAAGAAGACCTCATTTGGCCTCCAAGGCTTATCCCCTAAAACTTGTGTCTTGAAAAGTGTATCTCCTCATGTGGGTTCTCCTGCTACCTTTGAATTGATTACACTCGGGCTGTCATCTCCTTTACATTCCCTGATGTATTTCTAATTGTCTCTCCGACGTCCACCACTTGATGGCACTTCAATGACTCATGCTTAACTCCTCCCAGAGCGAAGTCATTTAATTCGTGCCTGTGCTGCCCCAGTCCTCCTCCTCTCCCATTTCTGCTTTCACCCTGACCTCATCGCACCAGTCTCAAAGGCTGGTAGCATCGGCTTGACAGTGAATTCAAGCACCATTTCTTTTTTATTATTTGTTCTCTATTCTATTACATAGTAACAGAACCTTTACAAAAAAGAATACATCTTGTTTATAACAATTACAGCAATATTATAGCATCTTGCAAAACATATAAACAACATAGCAATAAAACTTCCTAAAATTTAAAAACACATTTTACAGTAAAAGTTTCATCGAGTACAAAGTGTTTGATCATGTGAAATTTGTCATGAGCATCATAGTAGATGTTTCATCGTACAACATAACAATTTTCATGAGTGTACACATTGAATAAGACTTCCCAATGGGCCCTAAGAGCCATATCCCAGACTAGGTAGGAACAAATGTAAAGCATCAGTACCGAACATATTACAGCCATAATGAATGCTTATTTGGCCAGTTTTTTCCAGGTGCTGGGATGTATGACTAGTTCTTTTTCTATGAATTTGAAAAGTCTCACTAAGGCATAAATAAGTGGTTTATGTGTGCCTTGCATCATTCTGGCCCATAGGAATATTAGGCAGTCGGCGTTATTAACATCTACAAATTCCATCAATAGTTTAGTTCTTGGGTCCTTAAAATGTGGACAATATAGAATCAAATGCTTGAGTGTTTTGGTTGATTCAGTGCATAGAGGAAACGGCATTGCTTACTTTCCGATTTCTTATTGTTATCGGTCCAGTTTGAAATCCTCTCTTTAGTGTAATATAAATTTAGTTTAAACCATTAGTAAGCTTTTCTCATATGCTTACAAGGGAATAAAATGATATGGTCAAATCTTGGGATACGCTTCTTGGTATATAGGTAATATTCCTTGTGCAATTTATATTTACCTATTTGTTCAATAGTTTTGCACCAATCCATTTCAAATAACTTTTTCTTAGCAAAAGCTGGTCTAATATGCACATCATCCACAGTGTTATGTACCTCATTCAATATTGCACATAGTCTGGCCTGATAATAAGCAAGAGATGCCGAGGACGTTGATTTTATAGTTTTCCTCATATCAGCATATAAGGAGTTCACTGGTGGATAGTATATTTTTGCGAGATTTATGAGCAGCCTCCATTTCCAACGAGTGGATAGTGCTACTAGTCCTAACTCATGCCTTAACACAGCATTAGGCACCGACATTGGGAAACACATAGCACTTTTCAACAGTGTGCCTTGAAGTTGATCCAACATTGAACCCATTTCACATAAACAAATATCCAGCGAGTATAAAATAACACTTTAAATTTTTAAGGTTAGAAAATCAATAACCGGAGTTAAAGAAAATGTACAATATTTCAAATATATCAATTTTAATTGTAATAAAAGTGGTCTAATCTTGCTTTTTAGTAGATCCGTCGACATTTTAATAGAATTTTGCTCTGATAGGTAATAGCCTAGGTAAATAGTGTCTGTAATACAGGGGTTAGTTGTACCCATGATTTGCCATTGGAACCTTGCACTTTTTTTCTGAACCTCAAATTTCATGACAGCCATTTTAGCAGGATTAGGAGCTAGATCGTGCGCCGTGTCAAACTCTTCGAATAGCCATAGTTTGGATTGTAGGCCCGTCGGAGTGGGGTCAAATATAATGATGTCATCGGCGAAAGCGATCCATTTGAGTTGAATGGTGCCAATTTTCACAGAGAATATGTATTTTTCGTTCCATGTTTTGCCAAGATCTGCAAGATACAGATTGAAAAAGGTTGCAGCGAGGTTGCAGCCTTGTTTCAGACCTAAACTCGTTGGCTTCGTGGTTCTACCCTCTGTTGTTATTTTGATTTTGAAAGAGGTATTAGTGTGTAGTGCTATGAACCAATATACTAGGACCTTCGGAATTCCCATGTTGATGAGTTTCGTCCATAGTAAGTTGCGCAGTACGTTGTCAAAAGCAGATGACATGTCGATTAGGGCAATATAGACTGGATTTGCAGTCTTTTTTTTTGTCTTGCAATTGTATGTGCCATGATGGTTGCGTTTCGCGTTGTGCTCATCCCTTTCCGGAAACCAGTTTGGTGTTTTGAGTATAAGGCATTGTTTTCGATGTATTTTTCTAGGGCGGAGAGCAGTAGAATCACAAAAAGCTTGGCCTCTGTGTCTATTAGGGCAATGGGACGATCATTCTGTGGAAGAGTAGGATCGCCTTTATATATGGGTATGATGTTTGTGGATAACCAAGATGGAGGAATGGTTCCCAAGTTAAAAATGACCTGAAATTTGTTTTTTAGAAGCATAGCCCATAAGTCTGGGTCTGCCTTATACAAACATGGAGGAAAACCATCCGGACCTGCTGATTTGGTGTAGTGAAGTTTCGAGATAGCCCATTTGATGTCTGTAGTTGACCATTTCAACCGAGGGATCTAATGATAGCATAGAGAGATTGGTGGAACATTTCAGAATTTATAAGGAAGATGGTATTTGTTCGTAATATCATTTTTCCATACAGATTCTGGTATGCAGTTGGGCGTTGGTGGCAGCATTTGGTTGTGATTGCTTTTGATAGTGTGCCATATTGTACGCGTGTCATGTGCTGTGATAGCTCTAATTATTTACAGTTATCTTCGTTATATCTTAGTATCCGTGCGTATTTTAGCTTTTATTTGTACATGGCCAAAATCCGGTTACGCTGTGTTTGATATATCTAATGGGATAGCTCGATTTTTTTCAGCTGTCTCAGTGCCTTATTTTTTTCACGTTTCTGCACTTTGCATACTGGATCGTATAAATGCAAATGGTTGGTATTAGGCTCTTTTTTACTGAAGCGTACTATAGCAGAGTAAATGAGTTTGGTGTATATCTTCTCCATTTCGGCTGTCGAGATTCTTTTTCTGATATTTAGGTTGGCAATGTGGGATGATATATATTTGACAAATTGATTGCACAAGCCTTGGCGCCACCTGAATGATGTTTGGGGGCGATCTATTTCTACCAACGCTGTTGAATAATCAACTTCAAGTAATTGACAATTGAGTTTCACATTGCCTGTAATTTGTGCATGATCTCCATATGTTATCCGATTGTCACGGGAGATGTTATTATTAGCAGTTTATGCATGCCAAAAATAAAATCAATCGTAGAGGACTTTGAGTCCCTTGACCATGTAGACCAATGGCTCTTTTGGTTAGCTGCAATGATATCTAAGTCCCAATCACATAGAAAATGTCCCCATTGGGTTCCTCTGCGCTTGGACAAGGCATTTATTTTTGTACCTCTCAACTCATCATTTTTTCTGCAGTCGCAGTTGAAATCTCTGCCTAGTATTATTTCTGCATTTTGATAGTCATTTGTAATGGATTCTAGACAGGTATCGACTGCATCTATCATATCTTCAATTGGTGTATTTGCAGGATTCCAATATATTGTGATTATGATTAACTGTCGATACTTAGGAATATTTGTGATTAGTAGTACCCCTAGCAGATTATTAGCTTTCCAAATCACCTAGCAGATTATTAGCTTTCCAAATCATTTGAGCATTAGGGTGTTGTCCACTGCTATCGCCACACCTCCTGATGGACGGCCTAAGGAAGTTCGTATGGCCGGTCCGAAATGTGAGCTGTAGCCAGGCAGCATTAGAGATGTGGTTTTCATGGTTTCTTGCATTAGAAGGATTGCTGGCCGATTGTGAGGTTCTAACGTTGCATGCCATTTCATTAAGTTGAGGTAACCGCATGAATTCCAAGATTGCACGGTTAAGTGGTCTTTCGTGGTTGGCTATGCCATAGGAACTGGTTCTTTACATTTTAGTATTGAGTTAAGCATCGGAGCCAGCCAAGGTAAGCCCTTGGAATTACCCACTATGTTTATTAGTTCTTTGATTGCACCATTTTCATCACCATGAGAATTCTGAAAAGGTGTTGGCATCATGGATGGTTCTGCGTCGTGGGGGCATGTATGTTGGATGAATTTCTTTGCGTCTGATTTGTTTTCAATGGAAATTAAAGTCAGACCTTCCTCTTTAATTCCTTCCCTATTAAACCACAGAAATTTCATGATGGCTTCAGAGGTGAGATAGCAAACAGCTCTGCAATTGTTTTCTATTGACAATGAGACCCCAAGAATATCCTCTGTTTTAAACATTCGAAGCTGTGAAATTCGTGTGAAAAGTGCTAACAGAAATGCTCGGTTGATAGGATTTTTCCCAAGGAGTTCTCGATTGCCTTCAAATCCTAGTAGGTGGAGCTTTTTGTTTTTAATGTCTTGCTGCTTGTCCGGGGCTTGCTCCAGGTCGCCTGTTGGTGGGTCACGGGTTTCCACTTTAGTCAGCACCGGCTTCTCAAACACAAGGTAAGAGATGTTGCACCCATGTCCGCTTCAATGGATCCCTTGTAGAGTTATTTCCGCAGAATTTCCAGTATTTCGTGGCAATTAAGCATAGGTGCATTTTTTATTTGAACTTCGGGAAGGAATTTGCACAATGCTGGGCCATGTACTGAAATACGATTGCTGTCTAGTGGAGGTTGCATGGGGGCAATGATCGACTCCTGGTTTTTGATCTCCGGGGGTATTAGTGCCGAAGGAGGCAATGTTGCTAAAGTTCTTTCTTTCCCCCCTCCATTCACTACTATTGTGGCTCGTTTTGCCTCAGAGGGGTCTGTCTTTTTAGCAGTCGTGATGAAGCTGCTCGGTTCATTGAGACAGACTTCACTGTAAGTTTTCTTTGTTGGTATGGTGGAGGTGTCCGCGAAGGGAATATCATCTAGTCGAGTGGTACGGCTTCTGCCGCATGTTGGAAAGTAATTGACCAGATTTATTTTAGTTGCATTCAACGGAGCAAGTGGTAGGTTGTTTGAAGACTCTAGGGGAGTGGTCAGTGCTTTTGCTGAAACATTGGCTTTATGATTTTCGGGCTTAGTTGTAGTTATCACTTACTTAGAATTGGTCTTGTTCATTTCTGAATTTTTTATAGCGGGATTGGCATTGGTGGTATTTAGCATCTCGATCGGATTGGTTACTTTGGTCACTTTTTTTGTTTTTTGTTGTTGTCTTATGTTGTCTTAGGTGAGAGTTTTGTGGCCTGAATTAAGGCCCCTTGGCTTTCTTTTGATAGTTGTTGAAGGTCTATATGGTCATCTTCAGCAGTTTCAGCTCCAGATTTATCGGTGATGTCGATAGAGATTGATTCTGGTAAGTTAGTTGGTTCAACATTATTCTTGTGACCTTTTAGCACTGCTTCCTTGCGTCTTTTTGGCATATCTTTTGACATCTCTTAGATGGAGCTTTTTTTCTCTCTGTGACATAAAGCAAGAGCTTTCATATGTTGGTAAGTTTTCGTTGGATTCTGATTTCATCCGGTCTAATGCTTTCAGTAGTTCAGTAGGACTATCAGGACAGTCATTAGGCTGTCATTCAAGCACCATTAGATCATTGCATCCACACCCACAGCTGAAAGGCTGGACCTAATGAACTAGGAAGGTCAACTCGAACTCTACTTAGCAGACATGGCGTGACTATTGCTCATGCTTCCTCTTGGTTCTCTCTCAAATGTTAACTTTGCAACTCTCACTCTTAATAGTCTCTGTTGCTGCTCCCCCACCCCGCCTCCTCGATGGCTGGCTCTCTGTACAGCATTGTTACTCACACCAAGGGCTGGACTCATTATTGCACATCTGGGTCAAGTAAAAGGTGGCATCTTTTCCTGGGGTGCTCATGTCAGGCTTTGGAGGGTATTTCATCAGTTGGCCTATAAATATTCTTACCTAGTTAAAATCCTCCAGGCGCATGGAGCTTGATGATATTACTGAAAATAAGAGTGGAGGAGACCTTACTAGCAGCCAAGGTCAAAAGATATACTGAAAGCCCAGCAACAGGTCTCCACTTCGGGCGCCTTCCTTGGGCTTGGCAGGAGCAGCTCTCTGTCGGAAAGCAGAGGACACCTGTCATGCCCTGCACTCTGAACCAAAACTGACCTTTTCTTTCAAATGAAAAGAGCTTATATATCACTCATCACCGCCGCCTTTAACGCGCTTCTAGGAATTTGTGAATTTTGGGGGAGAAAAGGTAATCCGTAAAGATCGATGAGGTTTTTTTCCAGCCATGTCTGTATTTAGCAGATGTCTGTATTTGTGTCATTTTGGGAGCGTCTCCGAGATAGGGATCTCGAAGGTGGAATTAATTTCCTGGGGAATGTCAGATCCTGCACACGAGTGCCTTCTTTATCACTCACCTGTCTCCATTTGGCATTAGCAAACAGTAAATAAAAGTCTGTATTTTGTTACTTGCCTCCACTTGAGAGCTGAACTAAATAACACTTGTTGGAAGATGGTATATATGCAATGCCCTTCAATAGCATCGCCCTGTACAGCTCTGCTGCTGCCGTTTTAAGGGTTGGCATTGGGTGCCACTTTGCAGGACATGAGAGAATTGTTTGGGCAGGAGGAAGGCAATGGGAGCACACCCGGCTACCACAGACCTCGCTGAGCTCAGCATTGATGAATTACAGTATTGCACTTTTAAAGTGATTTGCTAATGCCTTGTACCATACATTCTAAAAGTCTTCCCCATGTGCTGTGCTTTGGTGCCAAACACAAGCCCTATTCCTCTTTTGAAGTGCATAGAACAGTTCACTTGACTGGTTGTTAAAGAGAAATATACAAGATTCCATTGGAGGTTGCACCATCAGAGAAATAAGAAAAGGAAGGCGTACGGCTGTGGCCGACAACCGGCTGCAGGCGGGCATTGACCACCAACAGCAGCAGGACAAGCTGCACCACATGGAACAGCACAGTCCACTGGCTTATGAACATTCATCCAAGAGTCGCAAGAGGCTGGACCAGGACCCCAATAGATATGGAGGAGCGTACACACCCCGAATAAAGACTGTATAACAGAAGGCCAGTCCTGCACCATCGGGCTACCAAGCCGGTTGCCCCAATCAAGTGTGGGGAAGATCGGGGAGAAGAGTAATAGATCGAAGAAGTGCGAAGGACACTTGCACGGGATGATGCCAAATAGGACAAAAGGAACAAAGGGTAAATAAACCAGTATAGACTCCTTCACTAAGAAATCCGAAAACAGGCCACTGCCCCAGTCAAATCCAGCGATGGCTACAACAAGCATCTGCTGCTCCAGGAGATTGGGGTGGGGGTGCTGTCTCAGGGCTTTGTGGTAGAAAGAGCACACAGAACCCAGACCAGGAAGCCTCCACCAGGACTCCCACCCCCACCGAACTTCAAAGCTAGGGAACAAATATTGACATTCTCAAGAGAAGGGGGAGTGATCACCAGAACTCCGCCAGAATCACCATATACCTAGAACACACAGTCATGATCCGGAAGCAAAGAGTGCGGTCCAGCCCTATGAAAGAACACCTTAGGGAGGCAGTCGTGCGCTACATGCTGCTATATCCTGCTAAACTCAAGCTGATACAACAGGAAAGGATGTGCTTCTTTGAGACAACAGAGGAGGCACACATATGGATGGACCAGCAAGGCATCCCCAGCAGAGACCCAGGAATGCTAACGAAGACGGGAATCTACCCAGGCGATGACGAGCGGGACTCGAACATAAGCAGAGACACTTAAGATAAAGGAAATTAAGCAAGCCAGAAGAAATCTAAAGAGGAGCGACGGAGCCTACTGCCGCAGAGGTCGACAGGACACACAACCCCAGAGTGTTTGTACGAGTTTGAGATGTCAGTTTTGAGGCATCACGCTGCGGCAGGCCAATCTCACTTCAGTGGGAGGAGCAAGAGAAGCTGCAGAGCCCGAGCAGGGGGAGGATGGCTGGGTGTTGGTTTAATAGGTATAGTTATAGTAAGTCGAGTGGTTGGTTGGTTGTTAGATGGCACTAACGGTGGAGGAAGCAGCATACACAGACAATGAAAGTGGAGAGGAAGGTGGCAGAAATGATGAGGCGCAAGGGGCCAAGGCTCAGAGGAATACCTGTCGCCGGAGACATAAGGAGTCGAAGATACAGGTGGACACTAGAGAGAGGATGAGTACTGGTCTACATGAAGGTATATCACCCCATGTAGGAGTAGTGAAACGGAGACGTGGAGTAGCGGGCATACAGAAGGCTATGGGACGGCAGAGCCAAAGGACGCACAGCGAACACGAGCTCAGATGAGATAACAATCGCAAATTGGAATGTTAGGGGGCTCAACGCCTATGTTGAAAGACTCAGGGTATACGCCTGGCTGAACAGAATGAAGGTCAAAATAGCAATGTTGCAAGAGACTCACTTAACAAGGGAGAGACAGACCAAAGTGGACAAGAAATGGGGAGGTCAGATCTACAGTTCCACATATTCAAACGATGCGAGGGGAATACTTATATGGGTGGCCCCAGAGGTACCATGTCAGTTAATAAAGCAGGAATGCTACTCAGAAGGAAGACTAGTCCTGGTGCCTGAATGTTGGAAAATAAGGGGGTATGCTTGATAAATACATATGCACCGAATCACGATACAGATTTTTTTTTAGAAACTAGCCACTAAATTGGCCCAGTACAGAGAAGCAACGTTCATCTTGGCGAGAGACTTCAATTGCACGCTGGATCCACGCCTGGATAGGTCGGATGACGAACACAGGAAGTCGGCACCCCCAGCCAAGGTGTTACAAACGATCCTGACCCAATTGCAGCTGGCGGACGTCTGGAGGAAGGTACACAGCGAAGAAAGAGGGTACACACATTATAGTGCACCCCACGGATTATTCACACGTATAGATTTATTTATGGGCACTGAATCTTTGAAAGATTTTACGGGGATAAATATTAAAGCACGCACACTATCCGATCACACACCAATACTAGCGACATGGGCACACATTCATAGAAGGGCTCCGACACCAACATGGCAACTGAGGGCAGAGGCATTGAAGGAGGGCGAGTGTGAGGAATACTTGCATGATGTGATAAAGGAGTACTTTGAGCACAATGAGGGAAGCGTAGCCAGTAATGGCATGCTATGGGATGCGTTCAAAATAGTAGTAAGGGGGGGCAGCAATAGGGAAGATGGGGGGACTAAGAGGAGAGGCCATCGCGGTGCTCGGCAATCTGGAAAAGGAAATAGAACAGGGGAACGCCAGGAGGGGATTATGGGGGAGGAACCCAGAGAACTAATGGTGCAGAGACTGAGATGTGTTGAAGTCTGGGAGAAACTGGGAAGACTGGACTATGGGAAATATATACAGTGGCTGCATGCGGAGGGGGACAAACCGGGCAGGCTTCTAGCCTGGCTCACTAAGCAGGAATGTATAAAGACCCAATTAATGCAAAACACGACAAAGCTGGGATGGAGGTTAGAAGTCAGCAGGGCATTAACAAAATATTTTCTCGCTTTTATGAGTTTATGTACGCCCCTAACCCAGAGGTGGAGCCGGGGATATAGCAGACACCCTGGCAGAGATAAGATTGCAGAAACTAGCAGAAGAACAGGCCCAATCACTAGATGATCCCCTTAGAGTGGAAGAAATAGAGTCAATCACTGAACTCCCGTCAGGCAAATCCACAGGACCTGATGGGCTCCCGGGCGAATTCTATAAGACGTACAAGGGCACCATATCATTGAGACTGCTTGAAACGTATCAAGAGGCGTATGAGAGGGAACAGCTTTCAAGCAGCATGTCGGAATCAGTGATCATACCGATCCTTAAACCTGGGAAATCACTGCTGGAGTGTGCCTCCTATAGGCCGATTTCCCTCATCAATCAAGATGTCAAAATCCTTACGGCAGTCCTTGCTAACTGCATAAAACGGGCGATACCTACGCTGATCCATTCTGATCAGACGGGTTACGTCCCGGTGAGGAACATGTCGTGGGATCTCTGGAGGCTCCACCACGTGGTGGACCGGACAAATCTCTGATGAGGCGAATGCGCTTTAGCGTCGTTAGATGCCGTTAAAGCCTTTCATTCCGTGAACTGGGGGTGACTGTTGAGTGTCCTCGCCCACTTTGGAATAGGGGAAGGGTTCCTTCGATGGGTTAGGCTGCTGTATAAGGATCCTAGAGCCAGAGTTAAAACTGGACGGCATGTTTTAGAGGTCTGGAGAATACATAGAGGCACCAAGCAGGGTTGCCCACTCTCACCCATGTTATATATATATTGGCCTTAGAACCGCTAGCAGCTTTTCTTAGAGCCGAGTATAGGGACAAAGGGGTAGATCTAGATGGAGTGGTGCATCAAATTTCCATGCACGCTGACGACATGCTCCTTTTTGTTGGGAACCCGCGAGAAAACCTGCCCTGCTTGCTAGAAGCGATTGATGCATACACTAGGCTTTCGGGAATAGTCATCAATAAAGAAAAGGCCTCACTGTTCCCCCTGGCGGGCCTAAGACTGGTCCCAGCGGACCAACTTCCAGCCCTGGGTCTTACGTGGGCACCAAGCTCCTTCTTATATTTGGGGGTAGACATACACCACGACACAGCAGACACACACAAAATCAACACGCATGCAGCCCTGGACAGAACACAGAAGGCCATGGACTTTTGGGGGACACTTCCATTGGGTATGATGGGGAGGGCGGCCCTCTTGAAGATGGTGGTACTGCCACATATGCTATATTATTTTACGAACATCCCATATGACATACCCAGGGCCTTCTTCACAAAACTGAACACAATAGCACGGAGGGGCCTGCAGGATAGCTATGACGACTCTGCAAAGGGACTATGAAGCAGGAGGCATTCGATTGCCAGACTTTGAAAAATACTACCTGGCAGGGCAACTGCAATTTGTGGTCAAATGGCTGGGGGAAGAAACAACAATAGACACAATACTTTTCCTGCCGGCGCTGAAGCCGCACTATCTGAGGGAAATGCCATGGATTGAAAAATCATTGATCAAGAACCTTCCAAACATGGGCAGACTGGCAATAACCCTGTGGAGCAGACCGTGGAAACTCCAGGAGATGAAAGATCCCTGTTCAATACAGATCCCCCTAGCAGGCTTTGCAGGCGTGGAAACCTCGCCACTTATCGATCCCAGTGGGAGGCTAAGGGCGTAGCACAGATAGGCGACCTGAGGAAGGAGGGTCAATGGGCAGAATTCCAGAGCATCGTGGAGGATCACGATATCCACGTCGGTCAGTTTTTCCTTCATAACAGCGCGATAACGATGATCAAGCGAAGATGGGCAGAATGGCCAGAGGAATAGGACATGGAGGGAGGGTTGGACACATGGTACGACATCTCAGAAGGAAGGCACACAGCCTCCAGGCTATATGAACAGTTATTAGAATCCAGCAATGTGCAAGTGCTACAGATGAGAGAACGCTGGGAGGGAGAGCTCCAGGGGCCCTTTAGCAAGCAGGAGTGGGCAGAGTGCTGGGATATCCAAAGGAAAGTGTCCAGGAACGCAAGGTTTAGGCAAGCGCAGTTGTACCTCATGCACAGGGCATACCTTACGCCCAGAAGAATGACCATGATGAAACTGGGACAACCTCGCAATTGCCCCCGCAGTTCCGATGAAGAGGCAGACATGCTGCACATGTTTTGGACCTGTCCAGTGATACATACCTTTTGGGAGGGAATCAGGGAGAAGGTGGCTGGAGGAGGCATCCAGATGCAAATATGGAACCCAGAGTCATACTTATTTGGCCTTTTTCCAAGAGCAGGCAGACAGAGGACACATCTGGCTAAAATGAAGGACCTGGTGTGTATACTGGCCGAAAGACAGATAGCAATGTGATGGAACTCCAGGGCGGGCCCAACTATAGACTCATTGTGGTCAGATCGTCAGAGGTGGGCACTGGCAGAGACAGTGGTGTGGATGAGGGCGGTGCAAAGGGGAGAAGGGGAAAGCGGACAAAAGATATTGGCATGGAACTCACTGATGCAGGATCTATTTGGGCAAGGGACAGAGAGCGATATAGATGACCCCAGGAGCGTGGACAAACCTGAACTTGAAAATAGACAGTCATATGGCATACCCCTAAAAGGGAAGGATGTGCAACAGAAATGGATCAGGGAGCTAACCAGAGGGTAGCGGTAGACCAGGACAGAATAGCTGCAAACCGCCCCAAGAGAGCGATGAAGAAGCGGAATCCATGCTGAAAGTGCCAGAGTGATGTTTAAGTTTTGTTTGTATATTTGTTTTTGTTGTTGGTGCTTATTCAAAAATGATAATAAAGATTTAAAATAAAAATAAAATAAAAGAGAAATATACAAATTAAATCATTACCGTGTGATCAAATGCACATTTTTGTACTCAAATCTAATTGATGGCAATGTACATTCGCACGCCAATGTGGGTACTCGGGGATAGCCTTTTGGTTGTAGCCCCTAAGCTTCTATCCGGGGCTAAAACCAAAAGACCCGGGGCTATAGCTATAGCTCCCCCAGCCACCACCTAGCAATGCCTCTGCTTTGCCCTGTAACTAGGATGGGAGTAGTCTCGACCATCAAATAATAAATAAAACAGTCCTAGTTGAGTCTGTCAAATCAAAATGGCCTATGCTAACAAAACCTAATGCCTGCCCCATTTCTTGTACAAAAAGCCAATAAGGAGATAGGTATGTAAAGGAAAATAAGTGTTCAAATATAAAGAATAAATCTGGCTGAATCAGCTCTCCCGTCCTTGTTAGACATCACAGAGTAAGGCGGTCCCCGTAGGCAGGATTACACACTCTGGCTCGGGTTTTTAACACAAAAACAGTTCACCTGGCCTTCCACGTTAAAGTCTCCTTCCAGTCTTTCAAACAATGTTCAGCAAAAAGTTCATGTTGGTCCCCCCTCTGGCGGGCTTAGACCTTTCACAACACACGTTCAACAATACTTGCAGGGGCTCCCTTCCCCAAACTTATTACACTTCGAGTCTCCCTCAGTCCGGCTCAGACCATTTTCAGATGTCGAAGACTTCCAAATGTGCATGGTTTTCTCTACAGACCACTACAGGACAACTTTGACTCAAAGTTAAAATGTCTGCTTTTTACTCTCCCCTTCTCTCGGGGTTAATTTTGATCACTTTGCTTTTATAGTTCATTCACTTTATCGCTACAAACAGTTCACTTTTCTCAGAGACTTTCGAGTGGGATACTTCCTTTCGCCGGACCACTCCCTTACTCAGTATCGTGGGTTTCACAGGTATCCTTACTTCAAAGTTCATTCACAGGTTTGCCTTTCTTCGCAGCTCATCCACACATGTGTAGCCTTCACCTCCGATATAATGTTGCAACTTCAATCTTTCCCTAACACACACCGGTCTCTCAGGTCAAGGTTAGCACAACAGGCTTGGCGTCGCCTCCCCAACTCTGCCGTTCACCCGGGAGGGTAACTGACGTACTTGAAACACAATGCAGCCTACTGCTTAGGGATTTGGACTTCTCCACATGTCTTTTGCAGCCTTTTGGAGGCAACAACCTCCTGTGGGGAACTCCTGGGGTTTCCGAACCACTGCTCTTGTCCCTTGGTCCGTCGCTCTGCTCCAGTAGGTTCGCCTTCGCCCCAGAAGTTCTGCTCTTACTCGTGTTCCGCCTTACTAAGAGTGTGTCTCTATGTTCCGCCTTTCACCCATGTGAGGAGAGCTAATTGGTGTCAGATGTACGCACTTAACATGTCCAGTGCGTAGTATGAGTTAGTCTTGTTACTCTCAGTCACCCTCTTCCTCGGCCCAGTGTTTGTGTAGAAAGGGGAGAGGAGTTAGGACATTGGAGAATCCTAAAAAATAGGATGGGTTAGGTGTACAAAAAAGGGGGGAATACCGTGCATTACTCTCAGCTGCCTCACCCCCACACCCTGAAGACCCCTCAGCCAGGTGATCCTCCCGTACTGGTCTACCCCCAGGGTCTGGATCCAAAGGCGATGGGCGTGCCCTGGCCACCTGAGCGAGAGATCCCAGGGGACTAGTAGGTGAGACACCCTTTGGTTTCTCACACCACCCATACAGGAGAAAATAAACTACTTATCACATATGTTGCATGGAAATAACTGAACTGTGACTGCTCTAATCTTTTTCTTAATCCTGATGATGATATGTAATACATTAACTATGTACAACATGGGGCGTGGCTTGGCGGCGATGCGGTAGGAGACATATCTCGGGAGCTTCCGACAGATCCTGAAGAAGATCTGACCAAACTGGAGTGATCTCTAACAAAATACAGCTAAAACACAAAGAGCAGGTGTCGGAACATCCACAAATTGGTTGGGGAGCTTGCCGGGAAGAATCAGAGAAGGACCCCGATGTCCAGATCTCACCCACCACATTCAAGATGGCAGGCACGACCTGCGCTCCGCTCAGAAGGGCCGTCGCACTTATGGATCGGATGGCGCTTGCCGGGAAGTAGGGCGGCGAGGAGGCGGACCACCAACAGCAGTGGGCGTGCTCAATGAACACACCAGGAGCAGCTAGTGCTGCATCGTCCCAGGAGATTAGGGACCCAGGTGAGGAAGGCGCCGGAGAAAGGAGGCAACCCAGCAGCGATGCCTGGGCTCCGGTGCGAGGTGCCACACACGCCTTAGCTGATTCGGCTGAAGCAGCCCTGGGCTGGGCAGCCGGTGAGTGCGGCAGGAGAGGTGAAGATCCATGGTTCCTCCCCGTCGGGGGAGGCAGACTCCAGCCTGAGCGGGTCAGACAGCAGAAGGCAACATTTACCCTTCCTGGAGGTGAGGGCGAGCAACGCCGGCTGCGGGCATAAGTCAGCGCAGCACACTGGCACCAGGCCTGTGCCTCACGAACAACTCTGGCGGGGGAGCATGCACAGGGAGACACACCCCCTGGTCCACATCAAGGGGAGGGTGCGGCCCGCGGCCACTGAGATTCAGGACACCCCGGCCCTGCCATGACGAGCGGAACTGAACTAGATGGAGAAGCTGATTGAGAGTGCTGGGGATGCCACTACAATGGCCCAGACCTGCGGGGAGTGGGCAGCACACAACAGTGCGACCGGAGGAGTTTAGCGGGCTCGGGGTATATCGGTGACAGATAACACTGTGAAGCCCACAGCCATATCCAGCGGCAAAGCAAAGACAATCCATAGCGCTGGGAGGGAAGACAATAACGGACGCAAGGGCCCGTACTTGGACGGTAAGTGGTGACACAACCCACTGAGTTTGCACGGATATTAAATGGCATCATCAGGACTGAGAGGAGCAACACAAAATGCATGCGGGCAACAATAAACACCCGAAGACAACGGGTGGACATTAACTGCCATCCTGGAGGGTTCCACAAGGGAAGGGTGAGCAGTGGAAGCTAGTTGACATGGGAGACCACAACCCACTCGCTGAGTAACATAGTAGGGAACAGTAAGCACAGACTCTGTGCGAGAAATCCGGCGGCAAAGGGGACAAGGTCAAGGAAAGTGACGGCCTCCACCATAAAGTGGAGAGGAGGAGGGGAGTGCCATGGGAACTGCAGGACCATGGTGACGGATGGGAAGACAGCTAGAAGTGGAGCAAACCAACTCACTCGAGGAGCAGTATAGCAAGAGGCAGTGCAGCAGAGTGCAACTGGGCACTGCGCCTCAAGGGAACCAAGCTGCGCAGCAAGTTTGGAATGAGTGGGGTACGCGGCAAACACTGTACACAGGTGGGCTCGATTCTGGAGTTTTCCGGGGCAGACACTGGGGAGGCTTGTGCCTAATACCTCAAAGGACTACGCCGTCCATTACTAGGCGGACTTCCTCCTCCCACGCAGTCTCACAGACAAGGCCAACAAAAAGGTGGGGGTCAGGACCCACTTAACGCTGCGGCGCATTAGAGCTGAAGGGGGTTGAATACGAAAGGGAGGCCTGCACTAACCCCCAACAAGACCTGTGTGCAGGGGAGATACATTGGAGCAGGATCACATAAGAGGGCTGGTCTTCATGAGAAGGGGGTAACAGCATCCAGGCATAGTATAAACCTCCAAGCTCACAGGCATGGAGCCCGGCACGCTGCCTTCAGGGGAACATTGGAGAAGACGAAGCCCAAGCCTCAGTGAGAAGAATGCCAAATAGATCAAAAGGAGGAAGAGGCAAACAAACCAGCATTGACTCCTTCACCAAAAAGTCAGATAATAGGCAAGCCGCCCCATGGAAGTAAATATCGCTTTGAGCTCTGCACAGCAGGTGGGAGGGGAAAGCGAGGGCCAAATACCAGAAGCTATAGCGGCCCTGAAGACATCCCTGGAAAATAAGTTAAATACAGTCATGGTGGATATGAGCCTGATCCGGAAAGATGTACGGAACCTGACAGACTGAGTAAGTACGGCGGAACAGCAAGTACAGCAGAACACCTCTGACGTCGCCACAACTCGGACCCAACTGTTAGACGTATTACAACAAGTGGAAATTCTGCAACACAGAGTGGAGGATTCAGAAGGGAGGCCAGAAGGAACAACATCTGGATTGTCGGACTGCCAGAAGGGGAAGAAGGCAGTGACCCCACGAACCATGTTGAATTGCTGCTGCTACAGGAGATCACAGTGGAGAGGGCCCACAGAGCCCTGACCAGGAAACCTCAACCGGGAGCCCCCCGCAATCAATGATCGCTCGGATCATGAACTTCAACGATCGGGAGAAGATATTGACTTTCTCTAGAGAAGGGGGGGGTGATAACCAGGAACTCCTCCAAAATTACCATCTACCATTACTACACTGTCATGGTCCAAAGACAAATGGCGCGCTTTGGCCCCACCAAGGAACGCCTTAGAGCAGCATGTATACAATACATGCTGCTGTATCCGGCTAAATTGAAGGTGATACACGAGGGCAGATCGCCCTTTTTTGCCATGACAGAGGAAGCCCATGAGTGGATGGACCAGCAGGGCACGCCTCAGCGGAGACCCAGGAATGTCAATAATGCTGGAAACTAGCCCGGATGATGATACAGGTAAACCCGGCAAGGGGGTAAATGTTCCGACACCACAGACATTAAGCAAGCCAGAAGATGCAAATAATAGAGCAACGAGATTTGGCTCTGCCGCGGGAGACGACAGGGCACGTGACCCCAGAAACACGATTAGTTAGGATGCCAGTTTTAAGGCATCACGCTGCGGTGAGCCGGTCCCACTTCAGTGGGCGGTGCAAGAGAAGCAGCGCGGCCCGAGCAGGGGGGGGTGGCTGGGCATTTGTTTTATAGTTCTAGTTAGTCAGTTGTGTGGGTGGTTGGTGGTAGGCGCAAACATTGGAGGAAGCAGCATACAAAGAAGCATAAGGCATGGCACGAGAGGCAATCGAATTGATAAAAGGTGGACGAAGACAGCCCAAGAAAACTCCCCTGGTCTCTGGCGACATCGGCACAGGATGGCATCAATGGAGGGAAGGAGAAATCCCCCCGAGGGGTGGCGCGGCAGCATGGACTGGGGTCAGAGTAACAGGAATCAGGTGGGCGGGTGTGCAGGGAGACATGGGGGAGACCGGCCCACAGACCATACTACAGAAATGGGTACGGACGAGGTAACCATTGCAACCTGCAATATCAGAGGTCTCAACGCTTATGTCAAGAGACTGCGAGTATACGCCTGGTTGAACATGGTGAAGGTCAAATTTGCACTGCTACAAGAAACTCATTTAACACCGGAGAATCAAACCGGGTGACCAAATGTACGGCTCAACGTAATCCAACTATGCCAGAGGAGTGCTGATATCACAAATAGGCAAGCAACTGTGCACACAGATAATGGTTCCACGTCTTAACCCAAAAGAATATAAAGTCAAACTGTGTGTAAATACCCTGGGAAAGGGATACATCCCCCACTATGTTCCAAATCCATAAGGCCCTATAATCCCAACCACGCCAACAAGACACCTACACCTGAGAATAGTCCAGAATACATGATTAAACACAAGAAAGGATGTCCTAAAAGAAAAAGCTCTCCTTAACGGAGCAGAATTTTGCAGCTTGCGCCCGTTTTCAATTCACCACACATGCATAGGCTGCCACATAGTTGGTGGTCCGTGGTATTTCAACTAGATTATTTGATGTTTTTTTAACAGGCATGGAGCTGAGCAGGTCTGTAATAAGATGTTTTTGCATAACCTACAAAGATCCTCATGCCCATTCCCAGGTTTGTTTTTGCAGTTCTGCTTGCATTATACTATATGGGATACGGTGTCTGGTCAAGGTCAAAGGGTCGACTACAAAGCATCGGATGGTCAAAGGATCGACGCAATTGGGCCGAAAACAAAAGGATCAATTTTTTTTTTTAATTATATTTGTTTTGGGGGTTTTTCGTTTAGGGGAAAAAAGTGGTTTTTACCCCAAAAACGTGGGTTGGTCCCCCCCCAAAATAAAAATGTAAAAAAAAAATAACAAAAATGTTCGATCCTTTTGTTTTCGGTCCTTTTGAGTCGATCCTTTGACCATTCGATCCTTTGTAGTCGATCCTTTGACCTATAACCATGGGATACATTACTCACCATAATCGTTTATCTGAGGCTTGTAGAATCTGCTTGGATTCACATGCTGTGCATAGGCCGACATCTAGTGGGAGCTGCAGAGTATTACAGTTGTTTACGAATTTCGAAAAGGGACGTCAACAGGGCGTGCCTGTAATACTATCCCTAGTGTGACGTCAACTGTACCCATGTTCCTTCACGTCTCGAGGTCCCTCAGATTGTTATTTTTCTGACATGAGGTAGCATGAAGTGTAGCATGTGTACAGATGTAGCCAAGCAGATATCAATCAGACAAGCTCAAAAGCATCCACGCGCCTTCTCTCCGAGGGGAGGGAGGGTAGGCGCATGTGAATCTAAGCAGATACAAGCATCAGAAATAAGATTACGGTGAGTAATGTATCCCTTCTGAGGCTTGTGGAATCTGCTTATATCACATGCTGTGCATAGATTAGCGAGCAGTGTTAGGAGAAGGTGGTGGGATGTGAGAAGGTTCATGGGCGAACAGATGTGTAAGAACCGCTTGTTTGTCCCACCTGTGTATCTGTCTTGGAATGTGTGTGAATACAGTAGTGCCGAGTGAAAATGTGTACTGAGCTCCATGTAGCTGCTTTGCAAATCCTGTCTAGGGGGACATGTGGAGTGAGCTCTTGGAGTGAAAGGCAGTGGGCCTCATTACAGGTCGGGCGGTCCGGAATTAACAATCGCGGTAAACCCGCCGCCACTGTTAATTTCGGACCGCCCGATCCCGAGTCCTGCAGGCGGGAGGTGATCATCCCGCCAGGTCTGACCTGGCGGGTTGAACACCTCCCGCCTGCAGGCGGACGTGGAAACACCAGCACCATCACGAGATGGTGCCGGTGTTTGCACTTCCCCATTCCCATTGAGTCCTGTAGGACTCAATGGGAATGGGGATTTACACCATTCCGCCTCCGGGATTCCCAGGACACCAGGGTCGTAATACCCTGGTATTTCCGGGAGTCACGGAGGCGGAATGGTAATACGAGTCCGGTGGTAACCAGGTGGTTTTACCGCTGCGGTTACCGCCGGACTCATAATGAGGCCCAGTGTCTTGTCTGACAGGGAATAGCACAGTTGTATGCACCTGACTATCCATCTGGAGATGGCATTCTTGGAAATGCGATCCCCTTCTCTGCCCTTCTCTGCCTGGGGCTACGGAGACAAACAGCTGGTCTGTTTTCCTTAGCGGTCTGGTCTTGTTTACATAGTAAAGGACCGCCCTCCTTACATCTAGTGTATGGAGTTTTACCTCAAAAAAAGCCGAAAAAAGCTGGAAGCTAAATGGACTGGTTCACATGAAATTTTGAGATGAACTTAGGAGAGAACCTAGGATGAGTACGTAAAACCAGTTTGTCTTTGTGTATGACAAAGAAACGATCCTGCACTGACAATGCTTGCAATTCACTAACTCTTCTTATGGAAGTAATAGCCACTAAGAAGGCAGTCTTGTAAGTCAGGTGTTTAAGACTAAACTTGTGAATCAGCTCGAAAGGGGGTCCTATGAGCTTAGCAAGTACTACATAGAGATCCCATCCTGGCGGTGGGTTTGAAATCGGAGGGTGGAGTTTCTTTACTGTCTCCATGAATGCCTTGATGACCGGCCCCTTCTGCCATGATACCTTACTGTGGGAGGTGGTGTAGGCTGACAAGGCTGCAAGGTGGACCTTCAAAGAGTTAAATACTAACCCTGAATCTAATAAGTGGAGCATATCATTTAGAATGTGGTATGGGGTACATTCTATGGGGTTAATTTGTTTAGACTGGCAACAAATTACAAATCTCCTCCACTTGTTCAAATAACAGTGTCTAGTGTTAGGCTTTCGTGCTTCCTTAAGGATATCCATACACCTCGGTGGTAGGTTAAGATGCCCGAACTCTATGACTTCAGGAGCCATGCTGCCAAGTTCAATGATAGAGGTTGAGGGTGCACTGTTAATCCCCCGTGCATACTGAGCAGATTGGTCAGGCACGGGAGCTTGATGGAATTGCACATCGCCAGCTTGCGCAGATGTGGATACCAAGGTTGTCTTGTCCACATAGGAGCAACTAGGATGAGCGTCACTTGTTCCTTGTGGATCTTGTTCAGCACCTTGTTCATGAGAGGAGTCGGGGGTGGGGGGGAGCGTAAGCAAATTTCCTTGACCAGTTCATCCATAGGGTGTCCTCCTTGGAGCCTGGCTGGGAGAACCTGGAAGCAAAGTCTGTGCATTGACTTTTTTCGCTTGTAGTGAACAAGTTTATTGTGGGGAAACCCCCTTGAGAGAAGAGGTGCTCTACGACCCGTGTATAGTTGCCATTCATGATCCTCTGGTAGGGGATCTCTGCTCAATGAGACTGCCAGAGAGTTGAGTTCCCCTGGAACATTTTCCATCCGAGTGCCCATTTTCAAATTTGTTGCGCTAGCTTGGACAGATTTGGAGAATGTGTGCCCCCCTGTTTGGTGATGTAAAACATCACAGTAGCGCCGTCGGTGAGGACTTGCACTGACTGTTTCGCTAGGTGAATCTTGAAGGCCTGAAGGGATTTGAACACCTCCAGATGTTCCAGCAGATTGATGTGGTTCTGCGTCGTAGCATGAGTCCACAGACCTTGAGCTGTGTGATGAAGGTAATGAGTCCCCCACCCGGTGAGTGAAGTGTCTGTTGTGACAATCGCTTGCACTTCTGGATCGTGGAAGGGTTTTCCCTTCAACAGATTTTCTCTTGTCCACCAGTGAAGGTTTTGTACTCGTGTTGGCGAAACTACCACTATATCGTCCCACTGACCGCTTGCCTGAGACCAATGTTTAGCCAACCACTCCTGCATGGGTTGCATGCGCAGGCGCGCGTGTGGTACCAGGTAAATGCAAGATGCCATCATGCCTAGCAAACGCATAGATTTGCGTACGCTTATCTGGCGGCCGACTTGATAATGAGGAATTTGCAGTAACATGTTTTGGACTCTTTCCGCTGATGGAAAGACCAACCCCTCTTCTGAGTGTATTATAGTTCCTAGGAACTGTTTGGTTGTGCTTGGCACTAGGCCTGATTTTCTCTCATTTATTGAGAAGCCCAATTGAAAGAGAAGGTTGATAGTTCTTTGAATGTTTTGTCTGCAAACTAGGGGTGTCTCCCCTGTAATCATCCAGTCGTCCAGGTAAGGGCACACTGGGATGGCTTCCCTGCGCAGGTGCGCTGCCACCACCGCCAGTGCCTTTGTGAATACCCTTGGCGCGGATGCTATGCCGAAGGGTAACACCTTGAATTGGTGGTGTTGGTTTGCTATGTTGAACCGCAAGAATCTTCTGTGGGCTGGGAACATTGAAATATGAAAATGAGCATCTTTCATATCCAATGTTGCCATGTAATCCACTCCCCCCCCCCGACTGTAGCAGAGGGATTATTTCTTGTAGTGTAGTCATGCAAAACTTTTGTGGCTTGACATATTTGTTTGCGGGAGCGCAAGTCTAATACTGGGCGCATTGTTAGATCTTTCTTTGGCACAAGGAAGCAGGTTCAATAAATACCCTTGTTTACCTGGTTGGCTGGGACGATTTCAATGGTGCCCTTTTGCAGAAGTGTTGTGATTTCCTTGAATAGGATGCGTTGGTCTTCCCTCGAGTGAGACTTCTGGCGTGGGGATGGTTCTGGGGCCCCTGGATGAGCTCCACACAATAACAGCCCGCCACGGTGGACAGCACCCACATATCTGAGGTAATTCCCTCACATGCTTGGGTGAATTTTGAAATACGCCCTCCTACTGAAGAGAAATTGGATGGTCACCTGAAGCGGGTAGTCACTGTTTTGCAGGTTTTGTACCACCTCTAGACGAGGAGGAGCTTCCCTGGCTGCGGGATCTGCGCTGCCCCTTTGGGTAACTTTGTGAGGTCTGGCCTTGATTGTTATCCCAGGATGCTCCCTTATTCTGATTGTAGCCTGAACCCCTCTTTGAATTTTGTCCACGTGAGCGACGAAAATGACTATTGCCTCTCTGGCCAGTGGGTTTATTAATCAGCTGGCCCAATGACTTTAGTGTATTATATTCTTCTTTAGCAGTTTTCAAGGCGTCTTCAACGGCCTTTCCAAAAAGTACATTGGGCTCAATGGGCATATTAAGAAGCGTGGATTGCGTCTCTTGCTTGTAGCCGGACTGGCGTAACCAAGTATGACACTTAATAATTGTTCCATCAGCAATAATCCTGCACGTGTTGTCAGCGGCGTCCAGATTACTCTTTAAATTGCAGCTTTAAACTGCCCTGCCTTCTGCAGCCACCAGGGCTAATTGTGTCTTAAGGGGTTCAGGGGCTGATGATAACAAAGCCGATACTTCATCCTATTTATGGCAGTTAAAACTCGCCAGAAGAGTGGTGTTATAGGCTATTCTCACCTGAAAGGCAGCCGAAGAGGCCACTTTCCTCCCCATCATGTACAGCTTCTTGCTCTCCTTGTCCGGAGGTGCTTCAGAAGATGCCAAGGGTGTACCCGCTCTCTTCCTTGTTGTTGTAACTAGAAGAGAGTCAGGTTTGAGCTGTTCCCTGATAGAGAGAGTGTCTGATGGAGCAGGTCGGAAGAGCTTCTCGATGCAGGGATTAACTGCCCGCGTCTGGTTAAGCGTTTCCAGCGAGGTTTGTATCTTCCGCTGAATAGACTGCAGGAGGGGAATGAACTGAGTGACAGCGTTCTTATCCCCCAATATGTCGTCAAAGTCCTAGTCTTGTTGAGTTTGCTGCGTTTTTATCTGGAAGTGCTCAGTTGCATTGATGAGCATATCGTTTAATAGTGGCTGGTTATCTATAGGAGAATCTGCCACAGGAGGATCCTGGTTGACGGGAGAGACTATGTTATACATGTCTGGCTCTTCATCATCATCACCATAGTAAGGGTCTGCAGCCTCTTGGGTTACATAGAGGTCCACATTGTCAGTGTTCGGGTCATATGACTGAGGGGTCTTGCTGCAATGGAAAAGTTAGGGTATCAGGGCGAGACCTCTTTGACAGTGGTTGGGAAGCAGTGGCCGATGCAGGGACCTGAGAAGTAGAGGGCACTGTAGTGAGAGTGGTGTACTGAAGACTCTGGAAGTAATTGGGGTCTTTTTCAAAAATGTTTGCCATGAAGGTCATCCTTCTCATGATCCTATCGATAGCCTCACATGTCCATTGGGCAGAGCTAGGAATGGACATAGGGTCCAATGGAAGCCCCTGATCCTGAGGAGTGACTGGAACTTGGGGAGAAAGCAGGCCCTTTCCAAATCCATGGTGGCCTCGACCTGCAAGGTGTGGTGGGACCAGCGCTTGGCTAAACGGTCCTTTAACGTCTTGGGTTTAAAGACCCTACGGGTTCGACAGGTCCCTTCGACGGGATCCCGAGAGAGACAAAGTTTACACACCAAGTGTCTGTTGACCCAAGGGAATTTTTTGTTACATTTCGGGCAACATTTGCAAGGGGTTCTATCCATAATGGAAAGACACAGCAGATAGGCGAGAATAGTGTACGAAAAGGGGTAAATACATTCTTAAATGTCCTCCCCCCTCTCCCTACTGTGTGGGCCGAAGCTCGGAGCGGCTTTCCAAGGCCGGACGGATCCATCGATGAGAGTCTTCGACAGTCGTTTCTTCACCGCTGTCGGATGTTCTCGCTAGTCGGTGATGTAGAATATAAACGATAGAAAGAGAAACTATGTGGATATAGATATAGATATATATGGGATACATTACTCACCATAATTGCATTTCTGATGCTTGTGTCTGCTTAGACCACATGCTATGCATAGGGTGAGATCTAGTGGTAGTCACAGAGTATTCCATGATTTGTTTTCGAAACTCAAAAAGGTACGTTGACTGGGCATGTCAGTAATACTATCCCTAACGTGACGTCCATGGTCCTTCATGTGTCGATGTCCCTCATTTTGTTTTGTTTCTGACATGAGGTAGCATGAAGTGTATCGTGAGTACATATGTAATAAAGCAGACAATAGTGATAGAGCAAGAACATCCATGCACCTTTGACTCTAAGAGGGGAGGAAGGGTGGGCGGATATGAATCTAAGCAGATACAAACATCAGAAATGTGATTGCAGTGAGTAATGTATCCCTTCTGAAGGTTGTGGATCTGCTTAGATCACATGCTATGCATATATTAGCTAGCAGTATCTGGAGAAGGAGGTTGGTTGTGAGAAGGTACAGCCAGTGCTGCAGAAAAGATTTTGAACTGTATTTTACTACATATTTTTGAAAGTTGGGAGTAAAATTATTTTTTAGGGAGTAAAAACCCCGTCCCCAATGGGAGTATTTTAGAAACAAGTAAAAATATGTTCAACTGGAAAACAGAAATATTTTTGGGAGAAATACTTCTTTTCACCAAGTTATTCATGCACATTAAAAGATAAATGTGCCCTCTTGCGTAATTATAGTTGTTTCTTCCTGTAGTACTACATGAACTACTGGTCCAAACATGCATGCATCTATTTGGGTGAAAACAGGGGCACAAAGCTCCTATGTGTCCATTTCTCAGTTTTTATAGGGAATATTTGTACTCCTTATTTTTATTTTTGGGGAGTATTTGCCTATTTTGAGGCAGTAAAAGTGTCCGGTACACCCCTTATCTGTAAGGCTGGGTACAGTGGCAAATAGATGTTTAAGCCCCGCTTGTCCCACCTGTGAATCTACCTTAAAATGTGTGCCAATGCAGTAGTGCTGAGTAAATGTATGCATGGAACTACAAGTAGTTGCTTTGCAAATAGCGTCTAGGTGGACGTTTGCAATAAATTCTAAAGTAGCTCCTGTACCTCTGGTAGAGGGAGCTTTTGGTGTGAAAGGCAGGGTCTTCTTTTATACATTTGGAGATGGCATTTTTTTCACCTTCCCTACCAGGTGCTATGGAAACAAAGAGTTGGTCTGTTTTCCTTAGTGGTTTTGTTTTGTTTACGTAGTACAATACTGCCCTCCTTACATCTAGTGTATGCAGGGTTCTTTCGGCAGAGAAGGATTTTGGAAAAAGTTAAGTAGTTCGATGGATTGGTTGACATGAAACTTGGATATGAATTTTGGTGAAATCCTAGGATGTGTTCTAAGCACCATCTTGCCCTTGTGGACTAAACTGTAAAACAACCCTGTTTAACAAATATGTGTAACCCATGCCAGAATTGTAACTTGCCTGTCTTGTGCTAACTACTTGCCTATTCTGTACCATTTTCTTAGCGCCGTGACACCTCTGGGTCTGGGCGCTACTTACAAATGCAATAAATAAATACATAAACAATGAAAGGGTCTTGTACAGATAATGCCTGTAGCTCATTTACCCTTCTTATTGAGGTGACGGCTACCAGAAAAGCGGTCTTGTGGGTTAAGTGTGTTCGGCTGGCTTTGTGCAAAGGCTCAAAAGGTGGACCCATGAGCTTTGAGAGCACCACATTAAGGTCCCACCCTAGTGGGGGGTTAGAAATGACAGGAGCCTTCCACCTAGATACCTTGTTTTGTGAAGTGGTGTACTTTGATGGAATTAAATACTAGGCCAGTGTCTAGTAGGTAATGCATGTACTGTATAATATTGGATGCAGAGCATTCAATTGGATTTAAGGATTGTGATCAGCACCATATTACAAACCTTTTCCACTTGTTGAAGTAACAGTGTCTGGTGTTGGGTTTCCGTGGCTCCTTTAGGATATCCATACACCTTTGAGGAAGTTTTAAGTGCCCAAACTATATGACTTCAGGAGTCAGGCTGCCAAGTTCATAGACTGAGGATGTGGATGGAGTGTTGTCCTCCCGTGCTGGGACAGCATGTTGTAGGGGCACAGGAGTTTGATTGGCTTGCACATCGCCAACTTGAGCAGGTGTGAAAACCATGGTTGTCTTGCCCACATTGGAGTTTAACCAGGTTACTCACTGTAGTGACCACCTTACTCCTAGTCCATAGTCCCCTTTCCTCTATACTTATGGGACATCCCTCCGTCCTGTGGGACGGAACCGGAGCACTTTGTAAAAAGCATCCAAAAAATGTTTTCAAATATTTGTCCTTCCTCTCTTTCTTGCGCGGGGCCCGGCACGCGGCCGTAACCCCGCCCTCCTTGGCTTCGCCCCATGCTTCACCCATCAGTCCTTTTCTATCGCCAGGCCAGAGACCTATTAGCAATAACAGAGGAACCTTATTAGAGGGGACGGCGGGTGGGCGTATGGAGGAAAGGGGACTAGGAGTAAGGTGGTCACTACGGTGAGTTACCAGGTTATACTCCTACGTCCCGTCCCCTTTCCTCCATACTTATGGGAGATTCCCAAGCACTCCTAACAGGAACTACGGGTGGATGGAAATACCCCTTACTGAAAAAGGTTCTTCAGCACAGTCTGACCAAACTGAGCATCAGCTCTTGAGCTCATGTCAAGACAATAATGCTTACAAAAAGCTGATGGGGAGGCCCAAGTAGCTGCCCTAGTGATGGACTCCCAGGGGACATATTTCTGAAAAGCAACCACGGCTGCCTTGCCCCGTACCAGGTGTACATGAATACCCTTAGGAGGATTCAGCCCTTGGACGGTGAAAGACTCCGTAATGCAGGCATCGATCCACTGAGAAATAGTCACCTTAGACACCTGCTTACCCTGAGGGTTACCAAAAGCCACAAACAGTTGAGAAGAACTCCTAAACTCAGAAGTTCTGTCCAGATAAAACTTAAGAGCCCTTCTCCCATCGAGACAATGCAGAACCCTTTCCGCCTCTGAGGTAGGCTTCGGAAAAAAGACTGGCAAGGAGATCGACTGATTCAGATGGAATTCAGTTACCACCTTCGGCAGGAAAGGTAGGACTACCTTATCCTTGTGAAAGACCAAAAAGGGATGCTCCACCGACAAGGCCTGTAGCTCCCTCACCTCGCTGACATAAAAGCGACCAAAAAGGACACTTTCCAGGATAGGTACTTGAGGTCCGCCATGGCCATTGGTTGAAAAGGCTTATGGCACAACGCCGTCAAGACTACATTTAGATCCCACGGCGGGTGCGGACTACGAATTGGAGGGTAGAGGCGTGTCAAGCCTGCAAAACGCCTCTTAACCACTGGATTACACAGAGTAAGAACATTGGTCCGTAGAAAGATAAGCGGAGACCGCTGAAAGGTAAGATCTGCATGACAGAACGTGAACACCCGACTCTGCTAGGAAGGATACGAAGGACAGCACTGTGTCAATCGCAGCCCCCCTTGGGTCCAACTGTTTTTCCAAACACCAATGACAGAACCTGAGCCATTTACTTCTGTATTGGGATCTAGTCGAGGGTTTCCTGGCTGCCTGGATAATACGCATGTTATCCGCAGACAAGTTAAGATGTTCTAATGACTTGAACTCAGGCACCATGCTGCCAAGCTGAGCGATTGTGGGGAGGGGTGCCACATCTGCTGTTCCCCCTGATGAAGAAGATCGGGGGTCACTGGTAACCTGATCGGCAGATACACCGACAGGTGTTGAAGTTCTGAGAACCAAAACCTGTCCGGCCACCACGGGGCTATGAGTAGAAGGGAACAGTTCACTGAGTTCTTCAGCTTCCAGATTGCTCGATGGACTAGAGGCAGAAGCGGGAAGGCGTAAGCTCTCATGTTGTGCCATGGAATCTCGAAAGGATCCCCCACAGAGGAGGCTCCCAGCCCCCCTCTGGAGGCATACTGAGGAAGCTTCTTGCTTACTGCGGTAGCAAAGAGGTCCACCTCTGGTGTGCCCCAACGCAAGAAAATCCATGAGAGGACCTCTGCCTTCAACTCCCACTCGTAGCTGACCACTGTCCGCCAGCTGAGGGCATCCGCTGTGACATTCAGCTGGCCAGGGATGTGCACTGCAAGCAGCCAAACACCATGAAGCCCACTCCCAAATCTGGATGGACAGGTCCACGAGGGGGAACTTGGTTCCCCCTTGCTTGTTGATGTAATACATCGACACCACATTGTCTGTGCATATGTGGACCACCTTGTTGGCTATGATCAGTCTGAACGCCCTGAGCGCTAGGAAGATTGCCAGAAGCTCTAAATGATTTATGTGGAGGAGCTTGTCCTGAGGCGACCAGAGATCCGAGACCTGAAGAGGATGTAACATCGAACCCCACCCAGGAGGGAGTTGTCCGTCGTGATCGTCACCGTAGGGGCTGGGTCCTGAAACCCCGCACCCACCGACAGGTTGCTGAGAGATGACCACCATTCTAGGTCCACTCTCATGGGAGCCGAATTATTATCAGCTTGGAATCCGGGTCCAAAGCCTGACGCCAAGAACTCCGAAGAGCCATCTGGGTCCGCCTCATCTTGAGACGAGCAAGAGGAAGAGCCAACACGCATGAGGCCATGAGGCCCAGAAGCCTCTGGAACCACCAGGCCGACATGCTCTCCGACTGCGTGCACAAACATCTGACACGTGGCTAACAGATCAGCCATCCTGTCCCCGGTCAGGTACACTCTGCAGTCGATTGTGTTCCAGTGAAAAACCCAGGAAAATCAAGTCCTGCCCGTCATGGAAGATTTCCGCCAGTTCACCGACAGCCCAAGATGGAACAGGAGCTGAAGAAGAGACTGAAGATTGCCCGCTGCTTTCAACAGACAAGGGCTGCATAAGAGCCAGTCGTCCAAATACGGATTCACATGGATACCCTGCAGACGAAGATAGGCCGCAATCACTGACATCATCTTCGTGAAGACACGCGGCACCGAGCTGAGGCCAAAAGGAAGCACTTGAAACTCAAAGTGCTCCTCTCCCAAAGAGAAACGGAAATCTCTCTTGTGTGGATTCCAAATCAGAATATGCATGTACGCATCCTGAAGATTCACCACACTGAGCCAATCGCCCATCTCCAAGGAGGACCGTATCTGGCTGGGCGTGATCATCTTGAATTTCTCTTGGGGTAGGAAAAGATTGAACTGGGAAAGGTCTAGGATGGTGCGCAGGCCAGCCTGGTTGGGTTTGGGCACCGTAAATAGCCGGGAGTAGAAGCCCTCCCCTCATTCCCCGAGGGGAATGGGTTCCACAGTTCTGATGTCCAGAAGTTTCTGAACCTCGGCTTTGAGGGAGGGCGAGCCCGACAGCTGAAAAGGAGGGTTGAAGGGTGGGGTAGGAGGTACGGTTAAGCGGAAGCCCGGCGGAGCGACTGACAAGACCCATCTGTCTTCGGTGATGGTCTGCCACACCTCCCAATGAGACGCAACGCGTCCTCTCACCGGGATCTCGTGCGAGCTCGGAGAACCCTCATTTTGTAGGTTTTTCGGTGGTGTTGCCACCTGAGCCTGAGGAGGAGGCTGAGGAGCGGGAGAAAAACCTAGTCCGTTGTTTTCTACGGCAGTTATTCCCCAAAGGGGTATCCACTCTGCGAGATTTCCGGTCAAGAAAGCCCCTAAAGCCAGAAGAGGGTCGGCTTTGCGACAACGGTCTCTGGGTTTTAAAAGGGGTCTTAACAAGGACCGACAAGGACTTAGTTGTCTGAGTGCTATCCTTCGTCTTGGTGAGCTCTACATCTGTTGTAGAATGAAAGAGCTCCTTACCATCGAATGGAAGGTCCAACACCTTGTCCTGCACTTCTTTTGAGAATTTAGTGGCATGCAGCCACGCCTGCCGTGAAGTATCAACCGCCAGCATAAGGCCCCGAGCTGAGGTGTCTACATGATGAGCCGCAGCCTCCAGGAGATCCTGGGCCAAGACCCTGGCGTCGGATAATCCCGCCTTAAAGTCTTCCAGTTTCTCGACCGGGATTAACTCCTCAAACTCCGACAGACCTTTCCACATCTGCATGTTAGCCCCCGCTAACACCAGTTCGGCATTGGCCTACCTGAGCTGCAAGGCCGAGTTGGCAAAAATGTTTCTCCCAAGGGAGTCAAGGAGCTTGTCCTCCTTTCCCAGAACCTGAGTAGCCATCGTGGAAGAGGATGCTGCAGGCCTGGATTGCAAAGTGGCCGCAGCCACCACTGTGGAGGAGGGAGGCCGACAAGACGACAGGGCCACCTCTTCCGAAGAATGCAGCCTGTATCATGCGTCAATTTTCTTATTGACGAAAAGTCCAGAGTGTGGCTTTTCCCAGATCCTGCGGACCACGGCCAGAATGTCCTTCTGCAAGAACAGGCTGGTACGCTCCAAAAGAGACAGGGTGAACGCCCCAGAAAGCACGCACTCCTGTGGAGCGGGTGCCTCGGGCACCGGAACATCTAAGAAGCACATCATGTCCAGTACCCGGTCATGAAAAGCTCTAATAGAGCGGGGCAGGTCCTGGTTGTCCTGATCGCCTTGCGCGTCATCCGACAGGTCAGGATCCTGCTGAGCCGTGTCGGGCCCTGCCTTGTCTACGGGGGACAATGAGGGCAAAGGCGGAAGAGTCGAGGAAGGCACCGTAGGCAAGGGAGGTGCCGGCGGAACCACCGGAGGAACCGGCGGACATATCTCCCTAAAAAGCCCTTTGAAATATTCCCTCATGGGGTCGGTACGCATGAGCGTTTGAAATTTACCGAAAAAGGCGTCCTCCGGGGACTGCTTTGGAACCTGAGGAGGCCTCTCATGAGGAGGATAATTCCAGGGACGTAACGGGGAAGGGTGCCACACCGGCCCCTCCACCGACGTATCCACATAAATCAAAGGTGCCGACCCGGCAGGTAATGAAACATTGTGCGGAAGGGGCATCCGGGCGTT
Organism: Ambystoma mexicanum; assembly: GCF_040938575.1. Classification (NCBI taxonomy): domain Eukaryota; kingdom Metazoa; phylum Chordata; class Amphibia; order Caudata; family Ambystomatidae; genus Ambystoma; species Ambystoma mexicanum. The sequence continues at coordinate 662,078,856 of NC_090935.1, read as the reverse complement.
CCAATCATAAACTGGCCGATAAGGATGCGCACAAGGAACTCTATGTTCACCCACGGAACTAAGCCCTACACCTGAGGCCGATGGCATAGTTATAGGAGTAGCACCCAAAATGGCCGCCGCAGTCGTGGCAGGAACGGGCGCCATTTTGTCATCGCCTGAGGGGAACTGCGGCACGTGAGGAAGTGAGGCGGGGGTCCACGTCGATGGCTCAGGGGTCTTAACTTTAGCCTTAACGTAAGGAACCTCGGCAGAGCCGGTACTATGAGGCCTGGAATGTTATCAAATTAGCCTCCCAGGAAGGACCTTGGCACTGCCGTTAAAAGAAGAACTTTCCTTCTTTGCCCCCTCAACAGATCCGGTGTTGCCGCAAGAGCGGGAACGGTGAGAAACAGCCTTCACCGATAAGGCCTTGTCAGGCCTCTCAGAAATGTTGGTAGCTTTAGCCTCTGTACGAGGGACCTGGGACCCAGGTCCGGTAACAGCCTTATCCGCGCGGGCCTCAAACATCCGTTCGGTGACACCAAGCCCAACCAAGGCCTCAGGGCGCACCCTGGTCTTCTTCTTGAGGGAAGCCAATAGAGAGGCCTCAGAGCGAGCTCCGATACCCCACGACTCAGTAGAACTGGGTCTACAAACAGCCCCCACGGAAGGGGCCTTGGGGCGTGCTCCGGTATCCACGGAGACCCTCGGAGAAAAATCTGGTACAACTATTAGGCCCAACGGGCACCTCAGGGCTATCCCCGGTGACCGAGCGATCAACGCTCCTCCCGGCCCGGGAGGGACCTGGAAAGGTATCCCCTGGCCGGGGTGCTCTGAAAAGTAAAGAACTTACCGGCCGTTTCTTCTTTTCGTCGATGAACGCCTGAACATGCGAAGGAGGAGTCCATCGGAACACCTCCTCCCACCGCTCCAACCTTCTTTGAAGTGCCCGGACCGAAAGGGAGTCGCAGTAAAAACAGGAGTCCCAACGGTGATCCGGACCCAAACACTCTAAACAAAGAGGATGGGGATCCGTCCTCACGAAGCGTCGGTGACACGATGAACAATCTGGAAAGTCTAGTATGAACGACATAGACAGACTAGTATACGATCGCTAGCGAGAGCCAGAGAGGAAAAAAGGGAAGAAAATCTTCCAAGGATGCAAGTGCGTCCAGTCCCCAACGAGCCGAGAAAAGGATTGATGGGCGATGTGCGGGGCGGACCCAAGGTGGGCGGGGTTATGGCCGCGTGCCGGGCCCCGCGCAAGAAAGAGAGGAAGGACACATTTTTGAAAAAAAATTTTGGATGCTTTTTACAAAGTGCTCCGGTCCCGTCCCACAGGACGGAGAGATGTCCCATAAGTATGGAGGAAAGGGGACGGGACATAGGAGTAATCAGAATTAGTGTGGCTTGTTTCTAGTGCATCTTGTGCACTATCCTGCTGAGGAGTGGTGCTGGGGGAAAAGCGTAAGCAAATTTCTCTGACCAACTCATCCATAGGGCATTCCCCTTGGGCTCTGGTTGTGGAAATCTGGATGCGAAGGCTGAGCATTGAGCATTTTGGCTTGTGGCGAACAAGTCTAAAGGAGGACAACCCCACAGGGAAAACATTTGGTCTAGAATATCTCTTTTGAACTGCCACTTGTGTTCCTGCGGTAGAGGATTTCTGCTCAGGGTGTCTGCCAGAGCATCGAGTTCCCCTGGAAAGTGTTGAGACTAGGAACATGTTCCGCTTGAGTGTTCTCTTCCAAATCTTTTGGGATAGCCTGGACAGACTTGGATAGTGTTTGCCTCCCTGCTTGTTTAGGTAGAACATGGCAGTGGAGCTGTCTGTGAGGACCTGTACTGTTTGACCGGCTAGATGCTGCTGAAAAGCTTGCTGACCCTTGAGAACTGCTAGAAGTTCTAGAAGGTTGATGTGGTTTTGGGTGGTGGTGTGCGTCCATGCCCATGAGCTGTGTGGTGAAGGTAATGGGCTGTCAATCTGGAGTGAGGCGTCCGTAGTTAGTATTGCTTGAACTGGTGAATTGCGAAAGGGTTTTCCTTTCAACAAGTTGTGTTTGGACCACCAGCAAAGAGCCGGTACCAGGGTTAGCGAAACAACCATTATATTGTCCCATTGTCTGCTTGCCAGAGACCATTGTTTTGCTAACCTCTCTTGCATTGGGCGCATGCACAGCCGCGCGTGTGGAACCAGGTAGATGCATAAGGCCAACATCCCGAGTAGGCGCATTGCCTTGCGTACGGTTATCTGGCAACCGGCTAGATAGTGACGTATTTGTAGCAGCATGTTCTGAACTCTTTTGTTGAAGTAGAAGACTAGATCTTCCCTTGTCTTTATGATTGCATCCAGGAATTGTTTTGTCTGACTGGGCACGAGACTTGATTTTTTTCTCATTGATGGAGAAACCCAATTGGAACAGATGGTGGATTGTTCTTAGGGTGTTGATTTTGCAAATATGAGCGGTCTCCCCTGCATCATCAGCCAGTCGTCCAGATAACTGTACACTGGGATTGACTCTGCGTAGGTGTGCTGCTACTACTGCTAGGACCTTTGTGAACACCCTTGGAGCCGAGGCTATGCCGAAGGGGAGCACCTTGAATTGGTAGTGTTCTCCCACTATCTGGAAGCGCAGGTATTTTCTGTGTGCTGGGAACATTGAAATATGAAAGTATACATCTTTCATATTCAATGTTGCCATGTAGTCTCCGTGCTTTAGAAGGGGAATTACTTCCTGAAGGGCTGTAATGTGTAACGCTCACCTGATTCCCACAGAGGCGCAGGTCTGGCTTCGAGTGCTGGTGCTTCGTCAAGGGTGAAGCGCAGGACCCTGAAGATGGACAGGGAGGGCCCCTCTACTCTGGCTTCTCTGGCTCGCAGGAATATTCCCCTGTGCGTGAAAAGGGAGTATTACCTACTGACTGAGTTATGCTCAAGCCTCCCACTCTCCTCCAACCCTCCACGATACCCTTCCACGATTCCCCGTGAAGTCTCACCTTAGGGTCAGGAAGGATGAGCTCTCCATCCTGCTTCTGATGCATGGGCGCGTTGAAACCCAGTTACTTCACTGGATTGAGGATTGATGGGAGTTCAGGTAAGCTTGACTATTCAGGTAAGGCACTGTAAAAGTTCTGCTGCAAGTTCAAAAGTCCAAGCTTAATAATAACGTTCATTGTCTTGTTGCAGCAAGCGCTAATGCTTATGTCTTTTTCCCCTTAGGGGCCGGGGTTCGGAATGCCGGAGATAAGGCCCGAAGTGAAACGTGCAGTTCCAGTAAATGACAGGTAAGTTCTGGATGAGCGCTCGGGTAATGTCTTTGCATTCGCTCATTCAATGTCTGTCTTTTTTCCCCATAGGGGCCGGGGTCCGGAAAATGCCTGGAAGCGGCAAGACCCGAAATGAAATTGGAATGACCCAACAGGTAAGTCTTAGAAGGAAACTGAGCTTTTCCTATTCCTTTCCTTCTCTCACCTTGTTCTTGTCTTTTTCTCTCTAGGCTCAGGGAAGTGGCTGTGGATCTGGATGATCGCTGCTGAAGATGGAGGCGTCCAGGATAGGTGAGTGAAATGCAGCGCTGCAGCGATCGTAGCGAAATGCTTTTAAAAATGATGTCTTCCTTTTCAGGATCGTCGGTGTGATGTCTCCGTGGTGCTGATTTAGCAGGTAAGGTCTTTTGTCTCCCTTTGCAGGTGACCCAGGATACTGACAGGCGTGGCTGAGGTCCAGATGCAGGAGCTGACACGGTGAGCGTCCAGCTGCGAGGAGCAGAACAACGCGAAGCGTGAGTTGCTGATCGGGTGTGGTTTAAATAGCTTTGGAAGAAGTTCCCAGTGTGTATCCTCCACCAATCAGGTATGTATCCTTCCCCGACCACACCCAGGTGGAAAGTAGCCCCACAGGTAAAGTAGTTCCATTCAGGCCTCAAGAGGGCCTGGATGTAGCAGCATGGTCTGCATCAGGTAAGTGCACATTAAAACACTTGAACACATGTCTAGCTTTATGAGCCTGGCGCCTAAGGCGCCAGGACAGGGGTCCAACATGAGCCTGGCGCCTAAGGCGCCAGGACTGCGTCCAAAGGGCCCCAGCTTGGGCCCGCTGGCACTCCCCTGGGGGAAATGATGCCTGCCTCTGGGGTTGCTGGGTCGGACCTGGCTCCTTGGAGGTAGGCATCATGACATAATGTGATATTTTTGTGGCTTGACCAACGTGTTTACCGGGCGCATTGTTAGGGCATAAGGAAGTACGTTGAATAAATACCCTTGTTTACCAGGTTTGCTGGGACGATTTCTATGCCGTCCTTTTCCAGCATTGTTTTTACCTCCTCCAGTAGCATGCCTTTTCCTCCTGTGTTGTCTTTCTTTGCTTTGGCGGGTGGTTGGATGGTCTTTGTAGAAGCTCCAGACAGTATCCACCCGCCACGCTGGATAACACCCACTTTTCGAGGTGACCCTCTCCCATGCGTGAGTGAACTGTGACATGCAACCTCCTACTGGAGAGGCATGGGAGGGGACCTGGAGCGGGATGTCACTGTTTGGGAGGAGAGGGACCCCTGGCAGAGGAGGCTCTACACCTCTGCTTCTAGATCATTTGTAGCCTCTTTGAAAATTTGAGGCGGAGGACTGTCCCTGCGAGGTGCCCCATGATGTAGATTGGCTACCTTGGCCATAACTCGAGGAGCGTTGTGGGCCCTGCCCACAAAACCGTCTTATATTTAAAGACCCCCTCTGCACAAAATGTTTGTTGGTCAACTGCCCAAGAGATTTCAGGGTGTCATATTCTTCCTTGACGCTCTTTAGGGCAACCTCAACCGTTTTACCGAACAGGGCATTTGGTTCAATAGGCATGTTGAGTAACGTGGCCTGCGTTTCAAGTTTAAACCCTGACTTCCTGAGCCAGGCATGGCGCTTAATCAGCGTGCCTTGAGCTGACCCCTGATGTACACATGGTCCGTAAGGGACAGCCTGTAAATGTTCTTGATGCAAGCCTTGACCGCTTGAGTAAGGAGAGAGGGCTGAATGCGTTGCTGAATAGATTGCGGGAGGGGAATGAATTTGGTTGAGGACTCTTGTCTCCAGGAATTTCCATCGCAAAGTCTTTGTCAACTTGGGCCTTTGTAAAATGTTCTGCGGCCTTGAGGAGCAACTCATTGTAGTGGAGCTGATTGTCGACTGGGGAGTCAGCCACTGGCTGATCTTGATGGTCTAGTGACGATGACGTAGATGTCGTCATCATTGTAATATTGGTCTTGGTCCAGTAGTATGCGTTTTCCTCCTGCGTTGTCTTTCTTTGTTTTAGCAGGTGGTTGGATGGTCTTTGTAGAAGCTCTATACAGTATCCGCCCGCCACAGTGGATAACACCCACTTGCCTGAGGTGACCTCCCTCCCATGCTTGGGTGAACTTGGAGATGCCAGGTGGCAGGCCTGGTGGGGGCGAGCAGGACTCTGGAAGTAAAAGCGGAGGATGCAGAGGGCCGATCCAGACGCTGCAACATTCGATTGGTCGGGGTGCCGGAGAGGGAAGAAGGACCCAGTGCAGAGATATTTGTGGAAAACATGATCCTGAAGGTGTTAGGGATAAAAGGACTGTCCAAATTCTTCACGGTTGAGAGGGCTCACAGGGTGCCGGGCAGAGCTCCACCACCGAGGGGTCCGCCAAGAGTGATGGTGGCAAAGATTATGAACTTTTGGGACCAAGATGCTATGCTATACTATAAGGGGCTCGCAAAGTGGGATTCTATGAAATTGGGAAGTCAAAACTGCGTATTTTCTTGGACTTCACATTGGAAGTACAGCGGCAGAGAAGAACGTACGTTGCAGTGAGACGCAGACTCCGAGAACTGAATTTAAAAGTATATGATGTCCTTTCCAGCTAAAATGAAAATCATATCGGAAGGGAAGTCATGGTTCTTAACGTCCCCGAAAGAAGTGTGGGACTGTCTAGATGCCACACCACAGAGCACAGTATCGTGAAATAAGAATGGTTCGGGGGAGGGGGTGGACATAACCTGGGGCAGGTGACTAAGGGTAGCCAGGGATGACCAGGATTACAGGCTGGGGACTCGCTACGCAGGGGACACTTCGGGGTACGGAGGAGGAGGAGAATTGGAACAGGCGGGAGGGAGCGGGAGAGCGTGGAACCTCCATCAGATGACGCTGCTGGCTGCTAACCCACAAGGAGAAGGTGGGAAGTGGGATTGGGGTTGAGTTGGGGGAGGGGAAGAGCTATGGGGGGAGGGAGAAGAGAAGGGGAGGGGGAAGAGGGAGGACAGGGGGGCAGGAAGTTGGGGGGATTTGGGGGGAACCAAGTTGGGGAGGGTTGAGGTACAGGGAACAGTTAAGGGGCAGTAGGAGAGTAAGGTACTTGAGAAGAGACCAAACGCAGAGATAAGGGAGTTTGGAAGTGAGATCGAGAGAGAAATACGCCAGCACAAAAATGGATGGTGGAATAGCCAGAAGGAGAATGGGTAGGGATAAAAGAACGACCCCAGTGGGAGGAGACCCTGGAAGGAGGGGGCCAGGATATAAAACTGGACGTTAACAATGGTGGAGATCAGAGGGTTGAAAATTGGAATGTGGAATGTTAGGGGACTTGGGATGAGACAAAAGAAAATGAGAGTAGGAGAATTTCTGAAAATACAGGGGATTCAGGTGGCCCTAATACAGGAGACACACATGGGTAAAACGGACCTAGTGGCAATGGGGAAAAGATGGTGCGGACAGGTTGTGGGCATGTCTTACTCAACACAGGCAAGGGGGGTATTGATCTGGGTGGCGACAGGGGTCCCGCTGCAGGTGGAAAAGGTACTGAAAGATGAGGTGGGGAGGATGGTGGTTATGGTGGGAAGATGGGAGGATAGGTCAATATGTTTCGTGAACTCATACGCACCGTACATTGATGACAGGGAATACTTCCCCTCTGTATTGCATATGATTGGAGCGTTTAGAGGTGAAATGATTGTATGAGGGGAGACTTTAATTGTCACCTGGATGCACGCCTGGACGGAACAGGGAGAGTTGGTCCCAGCAAAAAGCAGATGGCAGCGTCATTATACAAGGTAATGGGGGAGTTCGATATGGTGGAAATATGGAGAGAGAAGCATGGCGAAGAGAGAGGGTTCTCGTATTATTCAGGACCACATGGGTCATACTCACACCTGGACTATCTACTGACAGGGAGGGACTTCAAAAGTGAGATGCGTAAGGGGATTGAAAACTACTTTGAATTGAATGCGGGATCGGTGGCATCGATAGAGGTGTTGTGGGAGGCCCCTCTCGATGACGGTGGGGATGAGAGAAATTACAGGAAACACTGCGGCAAACAGAGGAAAAGGTGGCAGACCTAGATAGGGAAGCTGCAAGGGGAAACAGGTGGGGGACAGACTGGCTCAGAGACTGGCGCTCTACCACAAGACCTTAACAGACCTGACACACTTTAACAACAGCAGATGGGAGATTCGGCTACATGGAGAGGGGGATAAGGCGGGGAAGCTATTGGCCTGGCTGATAAATAGGGAAAACCCAAGACGGGTTATAACTCAAATTAGGACCAAACCAGGGGAAACAGTGGGTACGCAGGACCGAATTAACAGGGCATTCGCTGAATTTTATGGGGAACTGTACACGAATGAAGGGGGATATGTGGAAGAGGAGGTTGAGGACTTGTCGGAAATGATTTGGCTACTAATTCTTGGGGCAGTCGCGAGGGAGGAGCTGGAGGCTCTGATAGAGGAGGAGGACATGCAATGGGCAATATGGTCCATGAGGAAGGGCACGGCGCCCGGTAGCAATTTTCCCATAGAACTTTATTTGGAGTATATAGATCTCCTAGCCCCATGGCTTAAGAAGGTATATGATGAGGCTTTCGAGAAGGGGAGTCTCCCAGAGTCAATGAGAGAAGCCATTATTACAGTGATCATGTATGAGGGGAAAGATCTGTTAGACTGCATGTCGTACCGTCCCATATCCCTACTGAATATAGACTGGAATAGCCTGGGTAACATCATGGCAGCCAGGATGGCGTGAATAGCCCCGGTATTGGTTCACCCAGACCAGTGCGGGTTCATTGGAGGGAGGAATACGACAGGAAATATCAGTCGCCTCTACCATGTGATGGATCATGTCAAATCTCAAAAAGGAGGACCTGGCAGTCGCCTCCTTCAATACCATGAAGGTGTTTGATTCGCTGGAATGGAAATGGTTATTCCGGGGATTGAAAACTTTCGAGTTTGGTGAAAATATTTGTAAATGGTTGGGCCTGCTGTACAATAAGCCGGTAGCGATGATAAGGACCAATAACTGGGTCTCGGAGAAATGGGAACTAAGCAGGGGGACAAGAGAGGGGTGTGCAGCGTCCCAATAATATTTGCTATGGCCCTAGAGCAGTTGGCGTGGTTTTTACGACAGGAAATGATAGAAGCGTTGTTCGAAGCGGGAGGTGCGAGACATATAGTGTCACTATTGCTGATGATCTACTGCTGTATGTCAGCAACCCAAGGGATAATATCCCAATGCTACTGGAGGTGCTAAAGAATTTCCAGCAAATGTCAGGCTTTCGAATCAATGTGGATAAATCGCTGCTGTTCCCCCTGGGTGGATTACGTAGCTGTCCAGTGAGGGACCTACCAGCGGTGGGGATAAAATGGGAGACAGAGGGCCTCATTATAACTCAGGCGGTCCGGAAATAACGGTGGCGGTAAACCCGCCGCCACCGTTGTTTCCGGACCGCCTGATCCCAACTCCTGCAGGCGGGAGGTGATGTTCCCGCCAGGTCTGACCTGGCGGGTTTAACACCGCCCGCCTGCAGGCGGACGTGGAAACACCGGCAGCATTACGAGATGCTGCCGGTGTTTCCATGATCCCCATTCCCATTGAGTCCCATAGGACTCAATGGGAATGGGGATTAACACCATTCCGCCTCCGTGATTCCCGGAAAATCAGGGTTGTAATGCCCCGGTAATTTTGGGAATCACGGAGGCGGAATGGTAATCTGAGTCCGGCGGTAACCAGGCAGTTTTACCGCCGCGGTTACCGCCGGACTTGTAATGAGGCCCAGAATCATTCAAATATTTAGGTATAAAGTTATTCCATGAAATGGAGGATACTTTTGTACACAATACAGGGAGGGCACTGTCGGGAATAGGGGACTCTATGCAGTTCTAGAAGGACTTACCTCTATCCTTGATGGGAAGAGTAGCACTATGCAAAATGGTGATCCTCCCAAGATTGCTTTACTTCTTCACCAATATACCATATATGGCATAAAATTATTCTTTAAAATGTTGGACAGTAAGGTGGGGGAGCTACTATGGAACACAGGGAGAAGGAGGAGGGTGTCCTTAGTGATATTACAGAGATCAAGGATGGAAGGCATACTAGGTCTACCGGACTATGAGAAATATTTCATAGCAGCACAGCTGCAAATGGTCTTGGAATGGGGACAGTTTGGTGGGGGGGGGGGGTTACCACCACATCGAAAGGGGGCTAAACTGCTGTGGAACCTGATAGGGAATAAGGGGACTACAGTCATGTTTGAGGCACTCAGAGTGACATGGAGGAAGTATTTTCGGAAGAAAGAACGTGGGGTGGCGGTTCTACGGAGTAAAACTGCCCTGGGAGTTAGACCAGAATCTACGGCAAGCGGTACTGAGGGCAGGCATACAGAGGCTCCAGGGAAAGGGGTGTGAGGTGGTAGGGGACCTGTTTGAGGGAGGAAAGCTGCTGACGTTCGCAGAATGGTGCGCAAAGTTTGAATTACCAAAGGGACTCTTCCTAGCACATGGGGCTATAGTTAAGAGACCAGCAGAAATCTGGGATGGGATTCCGGAAAAGCCGGAAACAAGCCCATTACTGTGGATACTGCTGGAACAAACGGGGGGGGGGAAAGGTCTCACACATCTACAAGGCCCGATGGGAGGAGGAACCTGGAGGGGAATTGAAGGTAGTGGGGAAATGGAAGGTGGCTATGGGGTACCATATACCAGGAAAGGAATGGGTAAAAATATGGGAACAGGTCCAGAAGGTGTCATGGAATGCCAGATTTCAACTGGTCCAATTTAACATTATGCTTAGGACATACATGACCCCAACTAGATTAGGGGCAATGAAAAGCACCCTAACGGACGAATGCCGAAGGTGTGTTAGAGGCCCAGCAGGGTTCTGGCACATGATATGGGATTGCGGAGTCATAGCAAACTATTGGGATAAGGTGATCAACCGGGCGAATGGGTTGCTGGGGACAACATTTCGAATGTAACCCGAGAATATTCACATGGGGATCCCCCCAGGGGAAAAGAGGCACAAACCACGGAACAAGATGGCGAGATTCCTACTGATATTAACCAAACGCTGCATAGCCATGGCATGGAAACATCCACAGGGACCATCAATAAAGCTGTGGTAGGCGAATGACCCTAGATGGGTGGTAGCCGAACTGGAAATACTGCAGGGGGTAAAGGCGGATATAGAGGGGGGATGCATTAACAGCAAACTGGGGCCAATTATTGAGTGATCTGGCTATACCCAACGACCTGAAACCGCCCTGAGATGGGAGAGAAGGGAGGTGTGATGACAAGAGATGGGGAAGGAAAATAAAGACACGAGAGGTTTGAGGGTGATCCTCCGGGAGGGTACTGACACATGATATACGATGCTGGCTATTCACAAATGATGAGGGAGGCTGGGGGGTGAAAAGGGATGATACAGGACGTGACGTCTCATGAGAATCGGTTGGGAAGGGGGGGGCGGCGGGAGGGAAATGTTGATTTGTTTTTCTTGTTTACCTTATTACAAAAATTCAAATAGAGTGTTACTGAAGAGCAACTCATAAAGAAAACCTTTAGTGTTTCCTAGCACACTGCCCCTAGCTCTGAGGACACATTTCAAGGTGTGCTGTGGTGACACCCCCTGGTGTCCATACGGCTGTACAACCAAAAACAAGGCCCAAGGCAAGGATGGATGAAGGCCGGTGCAAATCTACAGTCGAACAGTTGACGCCAATAGTAAAGACTAAAATTGACTATCCCGGTGCAATAATAAGGGCTGAACATTCTGCTCTGACAATAAAAAATCAGAAACTAGCAAACACAAGGTGCCAACTACAGCCGCTCGGGAGGAAACAAAGGAAAGACACTCACACAAAAACAGTCACGTAAAGAGATCTGGGCATCGAAAACTCATATATTAACACCATCCCCAGTCACAACACTGGTAGTATGGCTCAGTGGCAACACACTCGTCTTGGAAGCAAGATGATGCAGAGCAATACAGGTTCCAATAACCAGGTCCGTGCTAAGAAATCCCTTAGGTATTAAGCGCGTTATGAAAAAAATGTATAATTATAATAATAACAGAAGGGCGATGAACACTTTTTATGGCCATGCACAATATAAGTTTCTCAGAATCAGTGGATGAGTTACAGGAAAGAGTGACAGACTTAAAAACATCTTGAACATCCCATGATGAAAAACAAGTCAAACAATCGTCCAAGGAAAGTTTCAGCTCTATTCACTCATGGAAGTGTATGAGTGTCTGCCCTTTAAAAATAAAACAGGAATTCACAGAAGAAGCTACACCAATCAAACAATTATTTTAAAAAATATTTTTTTATTGATTTTACAACAAAGAAATTCGAACTCCACCCCACCTCCCTACCCCATTCCCCCTCCACCACTGGGATAGTCCTTATCGCTGCTCCGCACTCCGAGTGTCTCTGCTTCAGTTTAACTAAACATGTCCAGTATCTTTATTTTGTGTGGGCACCACTGTTCCATATAGTCACTTTGTAAGTATTCCAAAGTCACTGCTTAATCATCCTTAAATTTTGGATGGTTCCCTTGAAGATTGTAGGTTATATGTTCCATCGTTATATGGGACCATACTCTTCTTATCCAGTCTAGTGCCATTGGCGAGTGTTTCTGCTACCATTTTTGGGCTATTTCCAGCCAAACTCCAATTAGTAGGCCCATAAAGTTTCTTTTCTGGGTTTTGGTGAGGGTTCTATCTTTCGGGACCCAAATCCCACATAGCCACACCTCCTCCCCTGGATCCCCCATGTCTGGGAACATTAACTTCATGTGCGCCTTAACATCACTCCCCTGAACATGGTGTGTAATCTTTCTGGCATGTAGTGCCATTGGAGGAGAATTTTCATCCACATTTCTTTTGAGTGTATTGCTTTCGTTAATTTGGATATCAGCTCCCATGTGTATTTCCACCGTTCCCTGAGTATCGTTTTCCTTAAGGTCTTTTCCCATCTCTTAATGTATGGCATTTTGTACTTCCTCTTCAAGAGAATTTATAATTCTGTATGTGTTTGAAACCAGCTTCCTCGATCCATCATTTGTCATAATGTATTTTTCAAATGGGGTTAGTTCTCTCGCAGCAGCTTCTCTTATTTTGGGCGAGTTTAGCCAGTGGTATAGTTGGTCGTATCTATATCTATCTGTGGCGTTAAGTTTCAATAGAGTGGTACAGTCTTCAAATGTTCTTATCTGTCCTCCCTGGAACATATCCCCAACAGTTTTTCAGCCTGCTTCCTCCCATTAAGATATGCCTTCTTCACGAGTCCAGGTGGGAATTCGGGGTTTTTGAATAGGGGGATTAAGGGTGCTGGATTTTTTGTTAATGTGCCCTTCATTGTGGCTCTGTCCCATATTTCTAGTGCCGTCTGCATAATTTCACTTATTCGTAAATTGGGATGTCTGTGTTTCCTCCCTGCCCATAGCAGGTGCCTCGTGGGTGGGTAGCTACTGCCCTATCTTGGGCTGCCTACAGCTTCTGGGAGTTTTCAGGTATCCATTCTTTCAAGATCCAAAGTTGGGCAGCCTCATAATATTTCTTAAAGTGTGGTAGTGCACAACCCCCATCTTTTCTAGCGGCTGTGAGAACTGTGTTAGAAGCTCTCTGTGTTTTCCCCTGCCATATGTATTCTGTAACTGCTTTCATTAGGGATTTGAAGAATTTCGGAGTGGGTCGTATTGGCAGGGCTTGAACCGGGTACATGAGTTTAGGAAGGATGGTCATCTTGCTCACAGTCATCCGCCCCCACCATGTTATTGCTAATGGGTTCCACTTCTCTAGGTCCCTTTTTATTTGTCTTAGTATCGAAGGGTAGTTTAGGGAGTATAGATGTTGTATTTTGTGTGTCGGGGTGATTCGCAAGTATTTGACTCCCTGCTGTGCAATTTTTAATTGGAGTTCTTCTGCGATCGATTGAATCTGCTCGGAATCTCCCGCTAGTAACAGTATTTCTGATTTCTGTCTGTTAATCTTAAGGCCTGACAAGGAGCCGAATGTTTCTATTTCCTGCATGAGAAAAGGGAGGGAGTTTTCTGGGTCCCCCAGCATCACTAGCATATCATCTGCGTATGCAGCTATTTTATGTTCAGTACATCCCATATCTATGCCCTTTATTTCTTTTTTGCTTCTTATCTGCGACAGTAGGGGTTCCAGAAAAAGTGCGTATAACAAGGGGGATAAAGGGCATCCTTGTTTCGTCCCCCTCTCAATTTGAATTTTCTCAGAGAGGGCTCCATTCACTGCAATTCTGATGTTGGGTGATTTGTAGTTAGCTTTGATCATTTTAATGAAGGGCTCCCCCGTCCCCATTTTCCTCAATGTATGGAACAGGAGCGATCACTCGACACAGTCGAAAGCCTTTTCCGCATCCAAGGCCAATACTATCGCTGGGGTTTGCGTTATACCTATTTTTTCCACAATGTGAAGGACCCTCCTAATATTGTTGTGCGTTTGTCTACCGGGGAAAAAACCCGCCTGGTCCTGATGGACCAACCTCGGGAGTATTTGCGTGAGTCTTGTGGCTAGGATTTTAGTGTACAACTTCGTTTCCAGGTTTATCAGTGCTATTGGGCGATGTGATGTTGGAAGTTCTGGGTATTTTCCCTGTTTGTGTATCACCAGCATTTTTGCCTCATTCATCGATGGAGTGATATCGTCTTTTTCTTTAAATGAGTTAAATAGATCCGTTAGGACCGGGGCTAATATATCGCTGTGTGTTTTATAAAATTGGGCGGTGTAGCTGTCCGGGCCCAGAGCCTTACTCCTGGGTAGATCTTTAATTTTTTTTATGACCGCCTCTTGGGATATATCCTTATCTAACGTATGCCTCTCTACTTCTGTTAGTATCGGAAGTTTTACCCCATCTATATATGTCTTTTGGAGGGTGTCGTCTGGGTGATGCGACGAGTATAATTACCAATAAAATTGCTCAAATATGGCCCCAATTTCCGTCGTTTGTGTTTTCCTAGTCCCTTTCTCATCCTGCAGTGCCTTTACTGTCCTATCTAGATTTTTCCCTTTCAGCTGTCTGGCCAGGAGCTTGTCCGCTCCGTTAGCCTTTATGTAGTACCAATGTTTCAGTCTTATTAGGTGTCTTTGTGCTTTTTTAGTACGAATGGAATCTAATTGGCTTTGTACGTGTCTCAGGGCTCTTTGCAGCTTTATTGTTGGTATCTGTATTATTTCTGCATGGATTTTGCTAATATTTGCCTTCAGCTCCCTTTCCCATTGGAGGTTAAGCCTCTCCCTTTGGGCTTTTAGTGCGATTATATGCCCCCTGGTGACCGCCTTCAGAGCTTCCCATTGGGTTTCTAGTGATATGTCTGGGAGGTTGTTATTTTTAAGGTATTTGTTGATTTGTTCTCGTATGGAGTTTCCCATTACCGGGTCTCGGACTATCTCCTCTGGGAGTCGCCATTTCCACAACCCGGGGCCTCGTGGGGTAAGCATTATCTCCATCGAAAGGGGAGCATGATCGGAGAGTGAAATGGAGCCGATCTCTGCCCTCCATGTTTTCACCAGAATGCCTGGCGTGGCCCACAGATAATCTATCCTCGACATTGTTTGGTGTACATGTGAGTAGTAGGTGAAGCCTTGTTGATCAATGTTGACGTGCCTCCAAATATCTGCCAGTGCTAGATTGGACATTTTCTGTTTTAGGGATTTCGAGGGGGAGCTTTGCCCCTGCTGTCTGGGGGCCGATCTGTCAAGATTGGGGTCCCACGCTATATTCAGGTCTCCTCCCAGCACTATTTCCCCTGTGGCAAATCGTTCTAATTTTCCCAGTGTATCTTTAAGGAATCCCTCCTGAACCGTGTTTGGTGCATATAGAACAGCAAGCGTAAGAGGGCGCCCTTCAATTTTCGTGTTCACTAATAGATATCTCCCCTGTTTGTCTGCCTCTGTTTGGAGAATCTGAACCTTTAAGGAGTCTTTGAAAGCTATTAAGACTCCTGTTAGGGAGAATTCTCATTCTATGGCTAATTTCCCTTACCTATAGAGTCCCCCAGCAACTTTGCTGGATTTGAAGGGTTTGTTTCTTTTTTCCTGCTAAGAGTGACACTCTTTTTCCCACTCTTAGGCATTTTTGCTATGTGTGTTCTAGGCTATTTTTGTGTTGGATTTTCTCAACCCCATAGGAACCATCTTTATTCACATGTGTTACACAGCACCCTCAGTGCAGTGACACAGGGGTGTCGTAGCGACCCCCAAACATAGACACCATACCCTGGGACTGACTACTGGCTCCCAGGGCATGTAAAGTCCCAATTGACTTTACTAGCCAATTTCTATGAACTAAACCAGTACAACCCATCTTACTATGGAGGTACTGGAAAGGGTTAATAGTTTTTCCCTTATGATCATTTTCGAGAGGGTACCGTACAGTCCCTCTCTCATAAGTTTCTAGGTTGGTGGCAGTGGTTACTACCATAAATATTCGACCGCAAATATTTTCCTATGGGATTTTCCCATTGTTCGAGGCTACCACTTTTTCTTACAGCCTCTAACATACCGCCGGTGCATTTTAATATTAACTTTACTCCGGTAGGTTTTATTTGCCAGAACTCTAATATAACGTCTTTCTCGTGTTTTTCTCTAAACTCCTAACCCAGGTCGGGGATCCTTTGTTCGTCTTTTTGGCGGGCTTCTGCCAAGAAGCCCTCCTTTCGGCGCCACTGAGTCTGGGGTGGTTCCATTGTGTGGGAGGGGGAGTAGGACCCCTGGACAGGGTTGCCTCAGCAACCCATGTCACACTCTATCCTGATAGGCTGGAGGGTCTCCCGCCAAGATGACCACTCCACTCTGTGAGTGACAGCTAGGCTGTATGAATGGGGATCGTTTTGCATAAAAGCAGGGTCCTGAGGACTGTAAGAGCAAGACGTCGCCACTGGAACTAAGAAGCCAAGAGGAGAGAAGCCAAATACATCTGCAATGACTGAACCACCGGTGAAGCACTGCTGCAGCGTCTCACCACTTTTCTCCACACGACGAGAGAAGATCTTCATCTGCAAGAGCCTTCTTCCCTTGAGCTGGTGGGGTCAACCAGTTTGCCAATCGCCTTCTCGGACCTGCCTTGGTCGAATCACCAATACCCTGTACTCAGAGGCCGGATAGCCAGGCACCAGTCCACCCGGACCGCGATTTAAAGGAGCGTACCTTTATTCGTCGGGCAGCACCGCGGCTGGTTTCATCCCTGGGTAGTGCAGTAACTGGAACCTTCCTCCACGACGAGAGCCTCTCTTCCTCTGCTGGATCCCCCGAACTGCTGGAACTACCAGGAACAACCGCCACCGCAGGAGCCACTTCTTCATTTTAAAGGTACATTGTTCCGCCAGGCAGCCCTTTCTTCGCGGTAGCACTAAAGGTGTTTTAAATCCTTTACCTACCTGTTGGGTTGGCCGCCCCTCTCTCTTAACATTGTCTTTCACCTTCTGCATCCACCTTTTCAAAATCGTTAACCAAAGACTTGACTGCAGCTACAAGAACATTTTGCTCCTGAGCCTTTGCCCTGTACCACGGACTCTGGCACATGCACAGGCCTACTGACTCTGGCTACATTTGTTAGAACTGCCTTCTTTAGATTGCTTCTCAACTAGAACTGTGTTGCTGCACCTACTTCTTATAACTACTCCTTTCTTTCCCTTTCTAAACCTTGTGAAATGCCATTTTGCTTGGTTTTCATTTAAGTATTTCCTATATTGATGCACTGTCTTGCTTAAACTGGTTCACAAACTTATGGGAAGTGTTGCTAGGGTGTGTAAGAAGCTATTTCTATATAACTTGTGCTTTCCCTCCCTTGTGAAAAATTGCTAGAGTATCCCTTGTGTGTGATTTTCACTGTGCCGTTTTGCTCAGTTTTCCCTCTGGTTCACTTGGTCTACAATTTAACTAGGGAGTGTGTATATTTTTCTTTGACTTATTTTAACTTGCTTGATGACTGTGATAAATGTGTTTTACTAGAAGTGTATAAAATAAATATATCTCTACTTTTTAATACAAAGCTTTGGTCAGTGTTTCCTTGTGCCATAGTACTGTAGGCCTATTGTGTAAACCCTGAATACTGCTCATTTCCCTCTTGAGATAAGTCTGACTGCTCAGCCACAGCTACCAACTAAATCTTTCTGGTACAGACTGATACCAAAGGGGATTTATTGCTCTCACCTGTAGTCTTAATCTTCTGTAGTGCTCCTTTAGGGAACTGCACAGGATTCTGCCTAACAACCCTTGCCTTTTTATCTTGTGCATTTGCCTGTAGTATCTGGTTATACCCTTTCAAACTGACCTTTGTCTTGTCTTGTATTCTTATATGTGTTTCTTGGAGCATGATAATGTCATATCTATCTTGTTTCAGGAAATGCTCCACTTTTTTCTGTTTGACTGGAGAGTTGAGCCCTCGAATGTTATATGTTAACATTTTAGTCCCCATCCCGTTCCTGAATGTTAGTCCCTGAATGTATGTCTCGGAGCATTCCTTGAGTATAGCGATGAATCCTGTGTGTCCCCCCCACCCCTATGAGGCACCAACTTGCCCTGTTCTCCCCTACCCCCCCAAAACTGCCCTGAGATGGGCTGTAACGCTCACCTGTTATCCACAGGGACGTTACTCAGCCTGTTCTGACCTCTTACGACCTCAAACCCTTCCCTGGAGTCTACTCGACTGGAGACTGGGCCTGAAACACAGGATTGGAAGAGTTTAACTCCCTATTGTCTCTGTGTGCTTGATCCCCTTCTTCCCCGGGGTCCAACCCTTCCCTTTGAGCCACAGCTCACCTTGTTTTCTTGGAAAGTGTGCTCTGCGTCCTGCTTTCAGCGCAGGGGCGCGTTGATTGATGCAGGCTCGTTGCTGCCTAGTTACTTCACTGGCAAGAGTCCGACAGGTAAGTATAATGAGTCTTTTGAACAGTTCTCTAACTTCGTTCCTTTCCTTCCTTAGATGATGGCCGGCGTCCGGGGATGGCGACGTACTGCTGAGATGAGTAGCGCTGAAGGTGAGTGAGAGCGCGATACGCGATGCAACCCTTTCGTTTTTGTATTGAACAGAGTTATTTTTCTGAGTCTTTTAGGTGGCGCGATGTTTTCAGCGTGGATGCCGGTTATGAAGAAGAAATGTGGTGAGTAAGCGCGGTATGCAGATGGATGAGAAGTTCCGGAGACTGAGTTCCCCCAGAGCGGCTGGGATTCAGGTAAGCGTTTGAAGCTCGTTTGAAGCTCATACAGTCTTTAAAAATAAGCGAAGATTTGCTGAATGCTTACTAATGCCTTTTACTGTTCTTTTCCCTTTTCCTTAGGAAGCGGCGTGCCGGGATGGGAATGACTCCGCCGAAGATGCCCGCAGAACAGAAGAAGCGATGAATGATGGGCAGACGTGCCGCAAGGTAAGGCTGTTCCTAACGGTGTTCTTGTTCTTGCAGGAGCTAAGCGCTGAAGAAAGATGCAGGCCTACTGGAGACCGATCCGATCACGGTGAGTGTCACGCTGCAGGTGCAGAAAACACAAAGCATGTTTCTCAGCCTGGGCGTGGCTTAAATAGTCTCTGGGTATCCCAGGTGTCTCTCGGCTGAACCATACCCAAAAGACTAGACTGCACATGCCGTTCTGGGAACCGAAATATGTGGGGGCATCCATCTTGTCCCCATCAATGCACTACAAGTCCAATCCCCAAAGTTATCCTATGGGAGTGAATGAGTCTGGTGCCACAAGCGCCAAGTCTGACTCCAAGTGGGTCTTTGGAGGGATGGAGAGGCCCTTGAGGGCCATGTAGGTGATCCTGGCCTGGCTCCAGCCTGACATTTTGGATGGCTGGGGACATGAGGGGCAGAAATCATGACAGTGCTCTGGTTCCTAAGGTCGCTCTGGCGTTGCGCCATATGCGCCATGCCCAACTGTTCTCAGGGATAACTTGTAGGGTATTCTAAAACCCTTTGGATTCCAAGTGGTGTTCCGAGTGCCCTCCTCCCCTTCCTCCGCACCTTTGTTTCTTGTTTCTGGAAGACTCTCCTCCTATTTATCTAGCGTTTGTCGAGTTGGGTTAATTGTTCCTTCCGGTATGCTTTTGATAGTTCCTTCTGAAGCCTTCCTTGTGATTACCTTTCTGTTGGCGGTAGTCCTTTCCCTTTTCTTTCAGTGTTTTTCCAGTACGATTCCGCTCTATTCCGGGTTTGATTGTCTCTCCTCCTTCTTTGAGGTTCTTCCTCTTGTTCGTGTATGCCCAATATTTGCCTCCCTTCTTCACAAGTAGTTACCATCCTCCCATGTGAAGAGCAGCCCAAAGGGGAATGTCCATTTATATCTTATTTGCTTTGTCGTTAGGTATCTTACAACTGGGCCCATCTCTCTGCGCTTCTGCAGTGTGATCTGTACCAAGTCCTGATACAGCTGAACCTCCTCCCCATTCATTCTAATGTGGTCCATTGTCCTGGCTTTCCTCAGGATCTGTTCTTTTTGGGGATATGAGGAAAGGGCTACTAGAACATCTCTAGGCCTTACGCCTGATTCTCCTGCTCGTTTTGGGCCCACCCGGTGTACTCTGTCTATTGGTACTTCTTCTTGCTTTGCGTCTAGGATCTCCTTGAAGACCTGTTGGACTGCATCTTTCAGGTCCCTGTCCTCTACCGACTCCGCCATATTCTTAATTCTTATGTTTGACCTTCGTGATCGATTTTCAAGGTCCTCGCACTGTATTTCAAGATTATGGGTCCGTCTCAGCAGTTGTTCCTGGACTTCTGCATATTGTTGTGCCTCAACATCTAGATTTTGGGCGATTTTCTCCAGCGCGTCCATCCTTGTCATGGTTCATTGGCCGTGGAAGCTATGGGGAAGGTGGAGAAAATGGAAAAAGGACTAATCCCTTCAGCAACGCTATGCGCGTTCTAGTTTCCCAGCCTTTAAAGACCCGGAAGTTGCTAACGCGCTTGCGTTGCAACTTCCAGTGTTTCGGGAAGCTTAACCAACGCTCCGGTGTGTTTGTATTCCTCCCGCTTTCAGGCGGCTATTCCTCTATTTTCCCGTTTCTGACTAGCATACTCCTTTCTTTCCCCTTACCTTCCCGCTTACCTCTGTCCCGCGCAGTACTCTTCTTCTGTTCGTATATTTAAGGGGTTTTCTGCTACACTGTTCTAGTCGTTCCATCTCACTCTCCTGCGGGAACCAGAACCTGGACACCCTCTTTGGATTCACCGCATCATCACCTTCTCAGCAGTGCATTCTGGGATCTGTAGTCCACGTCAGGAACATCTCTTAACAACTTGCTAGGGTTTTTCGGCAAGGCTTTTCCCTGGCCTGGGGTGGACTCCCTGAGGTCCCCGCTGCCAGGCAAACAGCCGTACTGGCAAAAAGGCCTCCTGTGGAGCTCATACCCATTACTCCAAACAGAAGGAAAGGACATACAAGAAGAAACCCAGCGATTTCTGGAGACAGGGAAGAAAGGAAATTTCACAGACGACTCCTTGAAACCCAAGACAGACGATCCATCCGCCCCATACGGATTCAGATGAGGAGGGGGTTGGTGAACTAGACACTACTGAGCAAACTGAATCTGAGAGTCCTTCCCCCAAATTCGTAATCTCCATTCTTAATTCTTGTACCGCCTTTTTCATGTCATTTTTCATGGATTCAAATTGCGTCTCCGTTTTGGCCATGAACTGTGTTTGAAATTCCCCTAACCACATTTTCATATCCTCTTTAGATGCCATTACAGGGTCTGGTATTCCTGTGGTTGCTTTCAAGAGTTGTCCTTCTTGAGGTTTTTTTCCTTGTAGAGGTTGAGGGAGTAGTTTGTTCCGATCCCGACAGTTGTGGGAGGCTCTGGTCCTGCTTCTTCTGGGAGTTTTGGTGATTTGATTGCGCTGTCCTCCCCCTGGATTTTGACATAAGTGCTGATGTTTGTATTCGAATTATGGGCGCTTCGTTCGCTGTCCGGCCCCCTTGGGGCTTCCCTACAAAGATCAAGTGTCTGAGATCTGGGGAGGGTGTGCGTCCTTCATGGATTCTCCCTTGTTAGGCTTCCCGTACACCTGTTGGAGTCGTCATGCAGCTTTGCCTGTGTTCATGTGCCCTGTGAGATCCTTTTCATCCCCTGAGGGGGGCCCCTATAGAGTCAGGGGGTCGCGTGTCCCTGGGTGTTCTCACACCGTGTTGGCAGGGGGCTGAGGGGTGTCGCCCCCGCTTGTAGTGTCCCCTGCTGTAGAGGGGGTTGTCCGGGTTCTGGGTGAGGTTTTAAGAGGCCTCTCCACTTTCACCAGATGGCCGCTTCTGAACTGGCACCGTTGGGATCTTGGCCCCCTTCCCCTGTTGGATGCCGGTCCTTGATTGTTGCCCCTCTGGCTAATGAGGGCCCAGATGCCTCTTTGCTCCGTGTCTCTCTAGTGCCCGTGGGGTTCTATACAGCAGGCCCGGGGGAGGGATAGATTCTCCCCTCCATGTACCCCAGGGTCTCCCAGGCCAAGGTTTGTGGGGGTGAAGGTGACTCCTGTGGCGTACGTCCTCTCCCCCCAGGACCGCGTACCTGATTTATGTGTGCGGGCGGCCCCATTCCAAAGCGCTCTTCTGGTGCCTCCTCTGTGCCGGGGATCTCCTTTGGTCGCCCCGCCTCGATGCTTGCGGGCTCTGGCGTCGTACCTCCTTTCTCTCCTGAGCCGCCATTCGGTCAGTATTCCTCCAACTGCTGCTAGTGGTAGGCGGGGCTGCTCCTGCTTCTGGGTCTCCCGTGGCCGCCTGGGTCCTCCTCCGCTTCTCTTCCCGTCATGAATCCGGTCCTCAATGTGTCCCGGTCCCCCCCCCCGGTGTCGTATGGGGGGTGGGGCTCACGAACGCTCCGCGGTGCGCACCACGAGGGGGTATCCGACGCCAGTTCTCCGGGTACCCCGGGCTCTCCTGACAGCGAGGGCGGTCCTCTCCACGGGGCTCGTCTCTGGCACTGGAACTACTCGGCACTCCCGGAATCTTCTCAGGCAGTCCGACGCCTGTGTGTCTCCAACTCTGGGCGATGTTGCAGGAGTTTTTCCGCTTATTTGATGGGCTTAGGCGGTGCGGCCCGGATGGGGGACGGAGTGACGCTCAGACATGTCCTCCTTCCTTCGTCGCCATCTTGGAATCCCCAATCAAACAGTTTTAACAGAAAAACGATGTAATACTCTGCACCAATCACTAGATGGCAGCCTAGCAAGTGAATCTAAGCAGGTTCACAAGCCTCAGAAGTATATATACACGCACATACAGGTCTATCTCTGAGGGTCGCATTGTCAGATGCGCGTTTGTTAGAGCCTCCACAGCCTTTTCTGAAAGCTGCGTGATCAGATAACATACATAGATATCTTGGGAAGGTGGCTGTATTATTTTGCAAAAGCAGCTAATGGTTTTCAAAAAAGGAAATATTTTATTGTACTAATCTGTGAACTGGCTAATTTGAAAATGTTACAATATTCCTTTCCAATTATCACTTCCAGTAAATATTTTAGTGATAGTAAAAATGTTACACTTGTTTTACTAAGCAAAACCTGATTGAAGGTTATCACTATAAGATGGACAGGTTATTACACTTCTGTTATACTCTTTCAAAATAGCCTTATGGGGAAGGGGACAAATGGCAGGAGGGAGGATTCCAGTCTGCATTGCATGAATGTAAAGAACATTTTGGGAACCTAAGAATGACCCCAAATCTTCATATTAAACAAATATTTCTGTGAATAATGAGAAGTATGCTTGAATCACTAAGTACATAATGCACACTGGACTGGTGCATAGAAGTCAGACACTGGTAGACATCTCTAATTTGGGACAGTATTCAATACAATATTTAGTGCCACCTGAGTGCCTGTACAGTAGTGCCTAAAGGATGCTTTAAGGTCCACTTGGCTAATTTGCATATATTAGCCAAACATTCTTGAATACATTGTGCTAACCATCGGGCTGATCCGGATTTAGTAATCTGACTGACCTTACGCGGGTGGCTATGGGCATAAAAAAATGGACTAAAAAATGTCCTGTCTAGTATGTGACAACGTTTTCATACATTTCATTAAGGATATGTAAAAAACAAAGATAGGGTAATGATATGATATATGATATAGCATTTATAACGCGCTTATACACAAGTGTTTCGAGGCGCGACATTATTGAATGGCTTACAGGGAGATTTGTTGTAACCATTGATGGGAAACTATGGGTGAGTTTAAAGGTATCATTCTGTGTAGATGCATACCAAATTCCTAAAACATGCTCCGTTGTTTTATTTAGGTTGCTCATGAAGCACCATGTCCATACCTGCTGTACCATTCCCTATAACTGTGGAGAAGCAGCTGTACTTAGAAATTATTGCAATTGAGAACGTTAGGGGTCAGCGTTGATTAGGGTTATACCTAAAGTTGGGAAAAATAACAGACTGTAGCAACTTTCGCCAGATTTCATTGTTAAATGCAGATGTAAAACTTTGCTTAAATCTTTGCTAAGAGACTGAATAGTCTACTACCTAAATTGGTTCAGAAAAATCAGACAGGTTTTGTAAGTGGCTGTAATAGTTAAGATAATATGAGGGAACTGTTAGATGTTGTTCAACTTAGGAAAAACTCCATAAAAGTGTGCACAGCTGTCAGCATTGACGCAGAAAAAGCTTTTGATAGGGTGAACAGAGTATACTTATGACATGATCTGCTTAAAGTGAATTGTGTCCCTCATTTTTTGCAGCTGCCCACCTATGCCCCCACCTAAGGTATTCTTATGGAACAAAACCAACACCCATCCAGACCAGCATCCCAACATCATGGCCACCCGTACCAGAACACCTCCCACACCTCTTACAACCAACCTAGAGAGCAATAACAGGCTCAAAAGCACCCTCACCCTGGCCCTAATCAATGCTCGCTCATTTCCTGCCCACACCCTAGATATCCATGACCTCCTAACAATTAATGACCTAGATGCATTAGCTGTTACAGAAACTTGGTTACATGCAGCCTCATGCCCTGCACTAGCATTGGCCCTTCCCCCTGACCACAACATTTTTAGAAGATACAGACTTATCGTCAGAGCCTGAGGGACTGCAGTCATAGCGAAAAAACACCTACATATCAGGCAACTCAACACCTTGCTCAACAAAGCCTGTGACATCCTTTCACTAAAATTAACAACAACTCCGACCAACACCATCATGATCCACATAATCTATCGACCTCCCAGAGCTACCAACACCTTCAAAGAAGACCTCCTCCAGACACTTAGTCACAACCTCAAGCTCTCCTCTCAAGTAACACTCCTAGTTCACTTCAACTTTGGACTCAAATGACCATACAGACCTCCTAGCACCCCTTCTCACCAATTCAGTTCTCACCTTAGACTTCTGTCAATGAATCAATAACCCTACTCATATCAAAGGACGAACGCTTGACTGGCTAGTCAACCTCAATTGCAACATCACCATCCAGTATAACACTCCATGCCCATGGTCTGACCACCATATAGTCACCTTCGCCATCCCTGTGGTAAAACCCAATAAACCCAATTCCAAGCGACTACCACCATCCCTGGCCCGTAATTCAAGAAAACCCACCAGAGAAAATATCCTACCTCTCCTTGACCGACTCAAGTTGGAACCCACCTGCACTTCAGACCCCCAAGTCCTAGGTGAACTCTACACCAGCACTCTAACCAATGCTGTCAACACCATCGCCCCGTTGACAAATAAAGAGCCAAGCCCTCTCTGCATTTTAACTCATGATACTCCCAAGAGCTAGCCAACCTTACATCTAAGAAAAGAACGGCAGAATCTTGCTGGAAAAATTCCCACACTGACACCCTCAAACAAGAATTCACAAGCCTAGCTAAAGTCTACAAACAAGCCATCATCGCTGCCAAAGCCTCCACTTATAACTCCAGAATAGCCAATGCTAACTCAAATACGCATTAGCTTTTCACCATCCTTAGAAAATTAGATCGCCTATCCTACACAAGTCTCAACAAAGACCTTTGTGTGGTGCACAAGCATACAAAATGCCATGTTAAAAAAAATTGACATGCTACAAAAAAAATAGCCGCCAAACAATCCATCCCTAAACTCATGCCTCAAAACACCCGACCATCCAAAGTATCAATTGTGATACACCAGACACTACCCAGTTTAAATTCAAAAAAATGACCACCTCGGACACACTTCATATCTTGAAGAGCCGTAAGCCTTCGAGATGTAAAGGAGATGCTTGCCCAGCCCCACTTATCAAAGACTGCGCAGAGGCACTAGCCCCGATAATCACAGCATTTATCAATGCTTCTTTCACGACAGGTAAAGTCACATCCCTGCTTAAAGAAGCTTGGGTCCTACCACTACTAAAAAAAATCCCTTGATCCTACCATCCCGAACAACTACAGACCAATCACCACAGTACCATTCCTTTTGAAACTCTTGGACAGAGCTGCCTACATCCAGATTCAACGCCATCTAGAAACAACTCAAATCTTAGGTGCCCGACAATCAGGGTTCTGCCCTGTCCATGGTACTGAATCGGCACTACTCGTTCTAAAAAATCCGATGGACGATATTAGGGACAAGGGGAAGCCTGCCCTGCTGCTCCTCTTAGACCCATCTGCAGCCTTCAAACTAGTAGATCACAGCATCCTATGTCACCATCTCACCTCTGCATCCGCCTTTTCTCACGAAGCAGCAGCATGGATCACCTCCTTCTTAGAGGGTCGAGTTATGAAGGTATTCTCAGATGAAGCATACACAGCGCCCGCTCCCATCAATTGCGGAGTACCCCAAGGTTGCTGTGTCTGTCCCACGTTGTACAATATTTTCACTAAGCCTCTCTTCGACCTCTTAGATGCTCAGGGCATTATTTACACCAACTACACGGATGACACACATCCTCCTCCCACTATCAAGCAACTACACTCAGGACTCTGCCCTGTTAAACTCCACATACACCATCCAAGCATGGATGGCGACCCATGGCCTCTGCCTTAATGACAAGACGACGGAACTAATTCTAGTCGGTCCCCACTCAACCCTAAATAAACTTGACATGGAGTACACTGCCTTCATCATAGACAGCACTAAAATTACGGTATCACCTTCTGTGAAAACCCTGGGGATCTACTTAGATGCCACCCTCTCACTCTCACGCCAAGTAAATGCCATATCCTCATCTGCGGCATACGCCACCAAACTCCTTATCGCGGCCAGACACTACCTATCTGAAGATAGATGCTTAACCATTGCACGAGCAATGCTGGACTACTGTAACGTCCTCTTTGCCGGCACATCTTCCCACAACTTACACAAACGCCAGACGATTCAAAAGAATGCCTTACGAGCTGCATTAAACATACCCAGACATGGCCATATAATAGAAGCCAGGAAAGCAGCACACTGGCTGCCTATTCGCCAAAACATCTTATTCAAGACGCACACCATTGCAAACAGGTGTACATCCAAAATGGCCCGCCATATCTAGCCCAAAGAATTGTTATCCACCAAACAGATAGGCCAACTGGAAACCCCAACACCCGCAGACTAGTACAACCAAAATTCCACCGAACCAGAGCAGGAGGCTCGAGCTTCCCCGTCCTTGCGGCAAAACAATGGAACACCCTCCTGCAGCCACTGAAAGCAGAAGAATCCTACTAGGCTTTTTGAAAAGCATTAAAAACCTGGCTATTCGCCTACATTTACTGTACATGTCTCTGTAATCTATGAATGGTCACTGTCATTAATGTACTTACATGCTTACTCATATGTACCTCTGTCTAAATATGAATTGAAGATCTATTCTGCCTACAGGCTCAGTGTAACTGGTTTAAGCACCCTGATATCTGAGGGTTTGTGTGCGCTATAACAAATGTAAAAATAAATAAATAAATAAGACTTTGTATAATGGAGCAAAAGCTGAGGTGTCTGTCAATGGTTTCAAGTCAGACTGTTTTGACATAAAAAAGGGAGACACGCAAAGGTTGTCCTTTATCCCCTTTATTATTTTACCTGTTTATAGAACCGCTAGCTACTGTTATTAGACAAAATCACGACATAAAGGGCATTTTCGAATGGTAACTGCCCCTCAAAGGTGCTCTTATATGCAAATGATCTTTTAGTACTGTTGTCTGACCAGGAAGGTTCTTTTCAGGAGCTGGTGTGCGCATTATCCTTGGTAGAACATCTGACTACAAAGTGAATGCTTCCAAAACAATAACCTTTCCTATTTCGACTTCTTGCCATAGGGGTTTATTTGGAGTGGGGTGGGACGTATGGCCCGATTAAGGTTTACAAACATGTGGGTATCCAGGTTACCAAGGACATTACTTTGCTTCTTACTAACAACATCCGATTGAAACTTCTGAAAATATCTGCATTGCGCTGTGAATATGAAAAATTGAACAGCACGCTTTGGGGTAAGGTAAATGCAATTAAAATGACTTTACTCCCTAAGATATGTTATGTATTTAGTATGCTCCTCCTCCTCCTTTCTGGTAGGCTGGTGCTAGAAATAAACAAGATTTTGAATAGGTTTTTGTCAAGAATCAGTGGCAAAGCAAAAATCTCAATGGATATAATCCAGAGACCAGTACAATTAGGAGGATTTGGTTACCCTAAAATAAAACAATATCACAATGCTTATACTCTATGTACATTACACCAATGGCTTAGGGCAAATCATAGTCCAAATTGGGTCCTCATTGAAAGCAATTCTGTTTCCTCAATTCCACTGGATAGCTTAATATATATGGAAAGGAAACTCCCAGTTAATACCACCCCTTTTAAAGTAAGACACTATTTAATAAAGTAGTGGAAGAGGAGTAATGAAGCACGGGGGGAAAAATATTTACTTTATGAAGACTCCTGTCTGTGGAAAAACCCAGTGATAAAAATTGATAATCAGACACTTTACTGGATCTCGAGGCAAAAGGCAGGAATATAGAAGCTAGGTCAAGTCTATGAAGGTCATAACTTGCTTGATTTTGAATTTTTACAATTTAAATATATGTTGCAATTAACTGAGAACCAACGATACCTAGATTTACAAAAATATTTTTAGAACATTGTTTTCGCCCTTAGATGCTAAAATGCATTCTTGTCTAGGACTATATATTTGTAAAAAAATATGCAGATTTCTGCCTGTATGCTTTATACACTTCTGGCTCCCCACCCCCCCCCCCCGAGCATGGTTCTGCCTCTCAACAAGGTGGAAATGCTAGGTAACCGGATCTGGGTCAAGGGCTGTCTGATAATAAATGGTCTTGGATATGTACAGGGCCCAGTAGAATTAGAGATGTGTTTCACGAAGTAGAGGATATGTATATTGAGCTCTGTGGAAAATGTGGTCTTGTGAGTTAAGCCTGGACAACGCATGTTGGACTTGAAGAAAAATATAGGTACTACCTTGTACATGTTTTGGTCATTTCAGAAAGTCCAATCCTTTTGGCATGACATTATTCAACATATATAAAGCGCTTCTAATGGCAAGAAGCATTTGCTGAAGCATTGGAAGAGTTATAGTAAGTCTACTGTTGAGGATTGGCTACATAGTCTGTCGATTCTTTCTAGTAGATGGAGTACTTTTAATGAAGTGTATGGTTAAATAAAAAGTCTTTCTTTCTTTCATTGATTGTAGATAAGTTATACATGTGAATATATGAATTTACAAAGTCGTCTATGTAATTGTTCTTCTATTTTCAGTCACCCACCTTGAACTGGATAGAGGAGGGAGTGGTTATTGTGTTTCGTTCTCAAAGGATCTTCTGTGATTTTGGTTATGTCACAAGCACTTGACTTATAAAAAGGTGACTGATTCTTGAGTGGGGCCGGTAGTTGTGGGATTGTTCCAGTAGAACGAACATGTAGCTCTGTTCATTGTCTTAAAAGACAATACATACAAATATAAAGAAATGTAAAATAAATGTAAACAAAGAAAACTGTGCTGTTAATCTTCATCAGTACAGGTTTGGGCTGTGGTTATAAATGGAATATGAAGAATGCCAGCGATGTGGTCACTACTTCCAGTAGGTTTCTGTGTAGTACCTGTAGCCTTTTTGTCCTCACTTTGTGACGTTATATCTTCCCGATGTAACCCTCGAGGACTCCATCTGAAGGCTTAAGCATTTCTTGTGCTTTGAGTGTCTGTTATGAGTACAGATAGTGCACCTTTTCATTAATTTTTAATTATTGACATGTGCCAGGCAGTAGATATTTTGGAGAGAGAATAGTTGTGTAAACGCTAGCTAAATACCCAAACATTTCCTTTTGAAATCCCAATCAAAAAGTTGTAATTTCTTTAATGAATGTATTGGTCATTGTTCATTAAGAGGTAGTTGGGGATTTTGCAGGCACTGGGATTGTTGGTACAGCAAGATATCCTTTTTTGGAAGAGAGGCATGTCATCGGCTGGGGCAGTCATTGAATGGATGTAGACTGAATTGCTGGTTTTGTTACTCATCATTGTTTGACTCTTAAAAGGTAGCACTAATCGCCTTACCGCCTCAGTGTTCGATGTCATTTAGTGAATACCATGTCTTGCTTCACATACCCATGTGACGCGTTTGCGAGATCATGGAGTACAATATAGCTCCACAAAATGTCACCATAAATTATCTTGGAAATTAAAAAGGGTGTGGACACCCTACTTTTCAAAGTTGCCGAAGTGCATTCCGATAGTGTAGCTCAGTCCTAAAAAAGCAGTGAAGTCATCACCACGTGGTCCATATTTTTATACTAGAGATTTGGTGCCTGGGAAAATGATTCCCCATTATAAAGGGCATGCACTGACAATAAAAGAACAGGCTGAGTTATTGTAATACAAGCAAGCATTTGGGGGTCGGTGCAATGTGCTCCAAGCAACTTCACATATTATAAAGGATATCTTTACTTATTGTTTGATACATGTATGATCATTTGGATGATATTTTGATCTTGTCCAGCTATTTGGAAGAGAATGAGGAGCATGCAGGAACAGCACTACAGAGAGTCTGAGATCAAAACATACATGTAAATTAGATGAATGAAGATTGCAGGTGCAACAAAGTAGAGTTTCTAAGATAGGTTATTTCGACCGGATTTGTGACATAACTCTAAAGTACAAGCAGTATAGGACTGTTAGCATCCTTTATATGTCAATGATATGCAAGCATTTATAAAATGTCACAAAAGTTGTATGGCTAATTATTTAGCCTTATTAACCCTGTTAGCAATACTGACCAAAAAGAATACCCTTTGAAAGGAGACCAAACACTCTTGACACTGCAGAAGTGAAAAACAGCATTCGGATCTGCAGCTCCACTGCAATAATCAATTCTTGGGAATAGAGGATTTGAGCTAAGGTTCAGGATGTGAATAGAAAAATTGAATTGCCCTCCTGTAGGATCAGTGGAGAAGCAATCATGAACAGAAATCCAAGCAGCGTGAGAGAGCTGGAAAGTTAAAACAAAGGGTTGGAGCAAAACCATAAATGTAAACTAGGTAGAATCTATCATGCTACAGCAGACAGGAAAATTGGCAGAGTGGCTACAAATATCTATGCATCCACCAAATATCTAGGTTCCCAGTGAGAGGGGTAGTATGAAAACCTCTACCCGTTTTCCAGTCTGTGTCAAATAGAGGTGGATGGCACAATGAAGCACATGTTGCACCCAGGTTTTTAGGATATGTATCGCCAATGGAAGTGAGTGAACGCCAAAACATGAGCAAGAGGGAGGGAGAGAAAGACAAACTATTTAAAATCCTGCCTCCATTAAATCAACACAAACATGGCCAAAAGCTGAGAATATTAAAGAGAAATCCATCTTACCATGCCTTGCAAGATTTTGAGGGCCTCATCTTTTCCTTCCACTTGTCTCTGAGAGGCTTCAAGTTCAATTCGTAAAACGTCAACTTCCTAAAACAAATGGGAAAACATCCCGATTAGAAAGTTCAGACTTCACAATTAGCAACAGAAAATAGTAATTTTTATTTTTATTCCAACAGCATCAAGGTTTTACAGAGACGAACATGGAAAACAATTTAAGAGAGAATGAATGAGCACACTGAGAAGAAATAAACAAAAAGACTGTTTTATGCAAAATTTTTGAAAATATAATAATTGTTTTTTCTTCCAAGAACATATATAGTGCAGGGAGTTCTCATCAAAATAACATTTCCAGTTTACATACAAATTATTGCTTGCAGCTTCCTAAGGCATATCTCGCTTTTGTGAAGATTGACCCAAATAACATATAAGGAGATCATATGAAACGTATCTGTAAAACAACTTGGTTACAGTGGCTCAAACCGCAGGAAGGGGTATTTATGCCATAGGCATTTCCGTTTCGGTTAGGCATCTCCTTCCCATAATGAACTCTGACCGATAATCTCTGATTGTGGCCACTCAAAAAACACACTTGTACTCTCATTTTAGAGCAAGCTAATGTATTGTGACCCTAGCTGAAGACCACAGTCTTTCTTTCTACATAGCATTTATATATATTGATTCAACAGTATTCCCTAATTTGACTCTCGGTCAACCACCTTTGATACAAAACGAGAGCTTTTTATTTTACAATTCTACGTTTTACGATTTGTGGGGCACATACATTCCAATATCACCTCATATAATATATTCAGATCAGGAATATGCACGAACGTACACGGATGATAATGTTATTCATAGCGCTGCTTGGGAAGAGCACATAAAATATCCAAAGTTGGTTTGCGACACTCTCAGAAACGAAAGCCTTCTGGCAAATCCAGCAAAATGTACTCTTACATCCACTACCAGGCAGTACCTGGGCAATCACTTAAGAAACTGACTTATTCAACAACAACTCACCAAGATTCAAGCTATTCAAAATGAGGGCCTCCCTGAAAACAATAGGTAGATCTGCACTCTGTTCTTGGGATGATGTGTTACTACGGGTGGTTTATTACTCCATTTTCAACTCAAGCCAACTGGAGATGGAGAGATTTGATTAAACATTATTTCCAGGACTTGAAATCCAGCTATATGCTATCCCTCATTTGTAATAACACTGCATTTCAATCAATCAACCATTTGTCTTGCAAACAGAGAGCTTCCAAGATCTGTTTAAGGGCCATCCTATCCCAGGAAAGACAGGGAAAAGAAAACCGATCGCTTCAACCAAGAAAGACCAGATATTCAACCACTGAGTAAGAAGCAAGTGCGACGAGAGGGGCTATAGTGGCTGTCTTTTTACCTTATTCATTGACAGTGCCCTACTCGTTTACCTCCCCGCAGTAAGGACAAAAAGGAGGGAGGCTTCATGTGGTTCCTGCCCAGCAACCATTTATCTTTTCAGTGCAACATAGAAGCAGAAAGAAACACCAAAATGATGATTTAATCTCCTGATTCCGCACTCCCTTTAAAACCCAGCATAAGCTGGGGAAGAGAAACCAAAAAACCCCTTTCTCTATCGCGGGAGTTGCATAGTGCATAAAGTGGTCCAGCAGGCACTTTGAAAGGCCCATGAGGAGAGAGTGCAGCGTCATTGTCTGTTTACCTGTTGTTGGCGGGGGTTGGGAGGGTGGCAGCAGAGGATAGCAGGGCCAGCAACAGCACTGGTAAACAGGGGGAACTTGCAGGACCCATTACCCAGGGAGGTGACGTAACAGGATGCATCTGAAGATCAAAGCACGTAGCAGAGTGTCTGCTTGATTTTAGATACAGAGGCATGGGCTACGTAGAAGACGAGGTGTATAAATCATAGCGAGAGGAGAATGACCAAAAGAACACTTAACTGGAAACCCCCATGGGCGTGGAACGACATAGAAACTAGAAGCCTTCCCATACGTTCAAGAGGGGAGGGCAAGGAGAACCGGCAGATGAGGGGGGAGTACACCCCACCATCCATAAGGAAATGACGGAAACAAGCCTGTGAACCAAAACACATAATCTGAGAGTAAAACTGGGAGAAGGCTGAGTGAGACAATGGGAGAGAGAGAGAGAAAGGAGAGACTGAGAACCCATCATAACAAATGAGTATAACCAGTTTACTCATCGTAGTGACCACCTTACTCCTAGTCCATAGTCCTCTTTCCTCCATACTTATGGGACTTTCCTCCATCCTGTGGGACGGGGCCGGAGCACTTTGTAAAAGCATCAACATTTTGCAAACATTTTTAGTCCTTCCTCTCTTTTACGCGGGGTACTGCATGTGGCCGTAACCCTGCCCATCTCAGCTCTGCCCCGCGCATCACCCATCAGTCCTTTTCTATCGCTAGGTCAAAGACCTTTAAGCAATAATAGAGGAACCTTATCAGAGGGGACGGCGGGCGGGCATATGGAGGAAAGGGGACTATGGACTAGGAGTAGGGTGGTCACTACGGTTAGTAACCTGGTTATACTCCTACGTCCCGTCCCCTTTCCTCCATACGTATGGGAGATTCCCAAGCACTCCTCACAGGAACTAAGGGTGTATGGAAAACCCCTTATTGAAAAAGGTTCTTCAGCACAGTCTGGCCAAACTGAGCATCAGATCTGGAGCTCAGGTCTAGACAATAATGTTTACAAAAAGCCGACGGGGAGGCCCATGTAGCCGCTTTTGCGATGGTCTCCCAGGGGACATATTTCTGAAAGGCAACTGCGGCTACCTTGCCCCGCACCAGGTGTGTATGAATACCTTCAGGAGGTTGCAGTCCTTGAACAGTGTAAGACTCTGTAATACAGGCAGCGATCCATCTGGAGAAAGTCACCTTAGAAGCCTGTCTACCTTGTGGATTACCAAAGGTCACCAACAGTTGAGTCCTAAATTCAGATGTTCTGTCCAGATAGAACTTAAGAGCCCTTCTAACATCCAAACAATGTAGAACCCTTTCCGCCTCCGAAGCTGGATTTGGAAAGAAGACTGGCAGAGAGATTGACTGATTCAGATGGAAATCAGAGACCACCTTTGCCAGGAAAGAAGGATTTGTCCGTAGGACCACCTTATCCTTGTGGAAAACCAAAATGGGTTGCTCCACTGACAGAGCTTGGAGCTCATTCACACGCCTTGCTGAAGTAATGGCAACCAAAAAAAGACACCTTCCACAAAGGTGCTTAAGGTCCACCATGGCCACTGGTTCAAACGGTTTATGGCACAACGCTGTAAGGACCACATTCAGATCCCACGTCGGGTGCGGCTTACGAACCAGAGGATAAAGACGCGTCAACCACGCAAAGTGCCTCTTAACCACTGGATTTGACAGTGAATAAGAGCACTGGTCCGTGGATAGGTAGGGAGCTACCGCCGAAAGATAGGTCCTGCATGACAGAACATGAATGCCCGATTCTGCTAGGTGAGACACAAAGGACAGCACCGTGTCAATCATAGCCACCCTGGGGTCCAGCTGTTTGGCTAAGCACCAGTGACAGAACCGAAGCCACTTGCTCTTATACTGAGACCTCATCGAAGGCTTCCTGGATGCCTGAATTATTTGCATGTTATCAGCAGACAGGTTGAGATGCCCTAGAGATCTGAACTCAGGCACCATGCCGCCAAGCTGAACGATTGTGGGGAGGGGTGCCACAGCTGTCGATCCCTCTGGTGAAGCAGATCGGGACTCACCGGTAGCCTGATCGGTGCACACACTCACAGGTGTTGAAGTTCTGAGAACCAGAACCTGGCCGGCCACCATGGGGCTATGAGCAGAAGAGAACAGTTCACTGTGTTCCTCAGCTTGCAAATCGTCCGATGAATCAGAGGCAGAGGCGGGAAAGCATATGCCCTCATGTTGTGCAAAGGAATCTCGAGCGCACCCCCCAGAGAGGAGGCTCCCAGACCATTTCTGGAGGCATACAGAGGAAGTTTCTTGTTTGCCGACGTTGCGAAGAGGTCTACTTCCGGAGTGCCCCAACACAGGAATATCCAAGAGAGGATCTCGCCTTCAATTCCCACTCGTAGCTGACTATTGTCCGCCGACTGAGGGCATCTGCCGCGACGTTCAGCTGGCCCGGGATGTGTACTGCTACCAGCCAGACACCATGACGAACCGCCCACTACCAAATCTGGATGGACAGGTCCACAAGAGGAGGAGACTTGGTGCCTCCCTGCTTGTTGATGTAATACATTGACACCACATTGTCCGTGCGGATACGGACAACTTTGTTGGCAATGACCGGCCTGAACGCCTTGAGCGCTAGGAAGATCGCCAGAAGCTCCAGATGATTTATGTGAAGGAGCTTGTCGTGAGGCGACCAAAGGTCCGAGACCTGAAGAAGATCCAACGTCGCACCCTACCCCAGAAGGGAGGAGTCCGTTGTGACCGTCACCATTGGGGCTGGGTCTTGAAACCCTGCTCCCACTGACAGGTTGCTGAGAGACGACCACCACGCCAGGTCCGCTCTCATGGAAGCTGGAATCAATATCAACTTGGAGTCCGGATCCACAGCCTGATGCCAAGAACTCCGAAGAGTCATTTGAGTCTGCCTCATCTTGAGTCGAGCAAGAGGTAGAGCCAATACGCACAAGGCCATGAGGCCCCGAAGCCTCTGGAACCACCAGGCCGACATGCTCTCCGGCTGCACAAACATCTGACAGGTAGCCAACAGATCCGCCATTCTTTCCTCGGTCAGGTAAACTCTGTAGTCGACAGTGTTCCAGCGAAAACCCAGGAAAATCAAGTACTGAGAGACTGTCATGCAAGATTTCTGCCAGTTCACCGACAGCCCGAGATGGAACAGGAGATGGAGGAGAGACTGAAGATTGCACGTGGCTTTCAGCGGGCAAGGGCTGCGTAACAGCCAATCGCTCAATTAAGGATACACATGGATACCCTGCAGATGAAGATGGGCTGCAATTGTAACGCTCACCTGATTCTCGCAGAGGCGCCGGTCTTGACTGGGCGACTACTGTATCTTCAAAGGTGATGTGTAGCACCCGGTTGGCTCTTTGGGCTGGACCTCTGTGCACTGTATGCCTGACGTGTAGAGTAAGATGTCTGCAGATAGAAAATATGGGGTTAATGAACTGGGGTTATTGGGGTATCCCTATCTCTTTCCTCTTCTCCTCTCCTGTAGACCCCCAAAGGTTAACGCTCTCACCTTAGGTAAGTGAATGCCGAGCTCTCCATCTGCCTCGGGGCAGGGTGCTGTAACCAGTTTCTTCACTGGATAGGTAGCGCAGGCCTCTTGACTTCAGAGGACTGCTGTCCGTCGTTTACTGCACGAACGGTAAGTTTCGAGCCATTCAAATGTCTTTAAAGTCTTTAGTAATGATGTCTCTTGTTTTGCAGGGTTCCGGCGATGGCGGATGACGGGCTGAAGTGAGTTGAAGATGGAGCCCGTGTGATGAATAGAAGCGTCTGGAAGCACGTAAGTAAGCGCTTGTTGCCTGCTTCACTATGCGCTCTAACTGTCTTTTTATTTTGCAGGTACGAGTTCGGAGCGGCTGCAGGGTGCCGGAATACCCACTGGATTAGATGTGGAAAGGAGTCATGGCACGTGAGTATTAAAGTTCCCCAATGTCTTTAAACGCACCTTGTTTTGTCTTTCAGATGCGGGATGCAGCGCCGAAGAGTAGGTAAGCCTTTGCCTTTCAAATGCCGGAATGCTAACCTGTTCTTTCTTGTCTTTATAGGTGTTGCTGAAGACTGGATTCAGGATGGTAAGCCTTTGCCTTTCAGATGCCGGAATGCTAACCTGTTCTTTCTTGTCTTTATAGGTGTTGCTGAAGACTGGATTCAGGATGGTAAGCCTTTTTCCTTAGGCCCAGGACCGGATGCAGAAGACACGATGAGCGTTCTGCTGCAGAGGTTGCAGAATAACACAAAGCAAGATTCATCCACCGGGTGTGGTTTAAATAGCCTCCTGTAGTGCTTAGGTGTCTCCTTCCACAGCCACGCCTAAGTAAGAAAAGAGTTCCTGGTAAGAAAAGAGTTCCTGCCTTCCAGAAGAGTTCCAGTGTTCTGAATCTAGGGAGTGGCTCCAGCCCCACCCAACAGGAAAAGTAGTTCCAAACAGAAGAGGATCAGAGGCTCAACTGGCAGGCAAGTAAGCAGCATGGTCTGCTGAAGGTAAGTCCACCCAAGCATTATGAGCCCGGCGCTTCCAGCGCTGGGACTGGGCATATTTATGAGCCTGGTGCCACTGGCGCCAGGACTGGGTCCAAAAGGTCCCAATTGGGACTGGTTGGCACTCGGAACCTGGGTTATGGATCTGCTTCCAAGGGAGTTGGGAAAACCCTGACCTTTTGGAAGCAGAGATCATGACAGCAATCACCAACATCATCTTCGTAAAGAAACGCAGTGCCGAGCTGAGGCCAAAAGGAAGCAATCGGAACTGGAAATGCTCCTCTCCCACAGAGAAACACAGGTATCTCCGGTGTGGATTCCAGAATATGCATGTACGCATCCTGAAGGTCCACCACGCTGAGCCAGTCGCCCATCTGTAATGAGGACTTTATCTGACCAGGCGTGATCATCTTGAATTTCTGTTGGGGTAGGGAAAGATTGAACTGGGAACGGTCTAGAATGGTGCGCAGGCCAGCCTGGTTGGATTTGGGCACCGTAAACAGTCAGGAGTAGAAGCCCTCCCATTGTTCCCCTAAGGGAACGGGTTCCACTGCTCTGAGATCCAGTAATTTCTGGATCTCGGCCCTGAGGGAGGGCCACCCCGACTGCTGGAAAGGAGGATTGATGGATGGGGTAGGGGGAAGGGGTAAGCGGAAGCCCGCCCAAGGCACTGATAAGAGCCATCAGTCCTCGATAATGGTCTGCCACGCCTCCCAATGAGACGCAATGCGTCCTCCCACCGGGGTCTCGTGCGAGCGCAGAGAACCCTCATTTGGCCGGTTTATCAGTGGCGGCATCGCCTGAACCTGAGGAGGAGGCTGAGGAGCGGGAGAAATATCGACTCTGTTGCTGCCTCTGATAGGAATTACCCAAAGGGGTATCGACTCTGCAGGATTTTCGGTCCAGAAAACCCCTAAAGCCAGAGGAGGGCCGGGGCTGTGACAACGGCCTCTGTGTCCTAAAAGGAGGTTTCACCAGGACAGACAAGGAATTGGCGGTCTGGGTGCTATCCTTCGTTTTGGTCAGCTCCACATCCGTTGTGGAATGAAAAAGCTCCTTGCCATCGAACGGCAGATCCAGAACCTTATCCTGCATCTCCTTAGAGAACTTGGTGGCATGCAGCCAAGCCTGACGAGAAGTATCCACTCCAAGCATAAGGTCTCAGGCCGAAGTGTCGAAGTGATGAGCCGCCGCCTCCAGCAGATCCTGAGCCAGGACCCTGGCATCCGACAAACCCGCCTTGAAGTCCTCAAGCTTTTCAACAGGGATGAATTCCTCAAACTCCAACAGACCTTTCCACATTTTCATATTCGCCCCCGCTAACACCAGTTTTGCATTGGCCTGATGCAATTGCAGGGCCGAGTTAGCAAAAATCTTCCTCCCCAGGGAGTCAAGAAGCTTATCCTCTTTGCCCAGGACCTGTGTAGCCGTCGTAGAGGAGGGTGCAGCAGATCTGGATTGCAAAGTGGCCACAGCCACGACTGTGGAGGAGGGGGGTGGACAAGACGCTAAGGCCATGTCTTCCGAAAGAATGAAGCCTGTAGCGCGCGTCAATTTTCTTATTGACAAACAGTCCAGAGTGTGGTTTCTCTCATACTCTACGGACCTCGGCCAAAACATCCTTCTGCAAGAACAAGCCGCTACGCTCCGAAGGAGACAAGGTGAATGCCCCCAAAAGCATGCCCTCCTGTGGAGCGGGTGCCTCGGGTACTGGGACATCCAACAGACACATCATGTCCAGCACCCGGTCGTGAAAGGCTCTGATAAAGCAGGGCTGATCTTCGCCGTCCTGATCGCCCTGTACATCATCCGATTGATCCGGATCAGGTTGAGACACATCTGGCACCACAATCACCTTGTCCACTGGGGACAATGGAGGCGGGGTGGAAGAGTTGGGGGAGGCCCAGACGGTAAAAGCGGCGCCGGTGGAGGCACAGGCAGCGTAGCTGGGACTATTGGCGCCGGCAGGCATATCTCCCTAAACAGGCCCTTAAAGTACTCATTCATGGGGTCGGAATGCATACGCTTCTGAAACTTGCAGAAAAAGACGTCCTCCCCGATGATTCAGGCGCGACAGGAGGAGGCCGCTCATGAGGAGGGTAATTCCAAGGGCGCAGGGGGGAGGGTTGCCAAGAGGGCCCTTACCCACTGTTGTCTACATAAATCAAGGGCGCCGATGCTGCCGGCAGCGAGACATTGTGCGGTAGAGTCATCCGAGCGTTCCAGTCATAAACTGGACGAAACAGATGTGCACAAGGAAACCGACGTTCACCTGAAAGAGCACTTCTACACCTAAGGCCGATGGCGTAGTTGTAAGGGTTGTATCCAAAATGGCTGGCGTGGTCTTGGCGGGAACGGCCGCCATTTTTTTGGCACCTGTGGAGAACTGCGACACATGTGGAAGTGAGGCAGGGGTCCCCACAAGTGGGTCAGGGGGCTTCATTTTAGCCTTAATACAAGGAACCTCGGCCGAGCCGGTACTGTGTGGCCTAGGATGTTTTTGTGACATGCTAATAGCCAAACTAGCCTTCGTAGGAAGGACCTTGGCACTGTCGGTAAAGGAGGAATTACGGTTCAAAACCTCACTCCTTGCCCCCTCAACAGTTTTGGGGTCACTGCAAGAGCGGGAACGATGAGGAACACCTTCCACCGACAAGGCCTTAACAGGCCTCTCAGAACCGTTGGTCGCCTTAGCCTTTAAACCAGAGGCCTCGGACCCGAGTCCGATAGCAGCCTCTTCACACCGGGCCTCGAACTTCTGTTCGGTATCGACAAGCCCAGCCGAGGCCTCTCGGCGCAACCCGGTACAAATGAGGGAAGCTCCAATCAAGGAGGCCTCGGAGCGAGCTCTGGTACACCACGACTCAGTAGAACTAGGTCTACAAACAGCCCCCAGAGGAGGGGCCTCGGACTGTGATCCGGTGACAACAGGCCCCTTACGGAGACCCTCGGAGAAAACCCCCGGTATACTTTTTAGGCCTAGACGGCACCTCAGGGCAAGCCCTGGTAATAGAGCCCTTGATGCTCCTCCCAGATCGGCAAGACCCTGGAAAGGAGTCCCCCAGCCGGGGTGCCCTAAAAAGTAAAGAACTTACCAGGCTTTTCTTCTTCTCGTCGATGAAGGATTGGAAATGTGTAGGAGTGCACTGAAACACCTCCTCCCACCACTCTAACCGACGTTGAAGCACCCGGACCGAAAGGGAAGTGCAATAAAAACACGGGTCCCACCAGTGGTCATGACCCAAACTCTCTAGACACAGAGGATGGGGATCCGCCCTAGCGAAGCGTCGCTGACAGGACGAACAATTCGGGAAGTCTAGCTGAAAAGGCATAGACAGACTATCACGCGATCGCAAGCGAGAGTCATGGAGGAGGACATCTGGAAGAAAAAACCTTCCGCAGATGCAAGTGCGTCCAGTCTCGAACGAGCAGAGAAAAGTACTGATGGGCGATAAGCGGAGCGGAGCTGAGATGGGTGGGGTTACGGCTGCGTGCAGTACCCCGCGTAAAAGAGAGGAAGGCCTAACATTTTTGCAAAATTGTGATGCTTTTACGAAGTGCTCCGGTCCCGTCCCACAGGACGGAGGAATGTCCCATAAGTATGGAGGAAAGGGGACGGGACATAGGAGAAAAGGTGAATAACAGGGTGGCGAAGAGGAAGTTCGAAAGGTGGGATGTGGAAAAAACAAAGTGTCTAAGGCAAGTGCATACTGAAACCCTCTTCAGTGTTTAAACTACACTCTGTTGAGAAACGGAGGTGGAATGTCCAGATAAGAACTGAAACCATTCATAAACCACATCAGTGAAGAGGCAAGACAAATCAGAGCCACCCCTAAAACCCAGAGAAATCATGACATAATAACATTTTATTTAAACTTTCACACTTGTAGTGCGTCTTTGATATTGCTGAGAATTAGATAGTTCGTTAATACCCAAGGCACTTTAGTATGGTGTTCCTTTTACAATTTATGATGGGAGGTTTAGGTGTGGGTTCTTGAACCACCATTGTAGTTACCTTTGTTATGGGTATGAAATAACTGTTGGTAACGAAGATGATACAGAGGGGGACTTCCAGTCCATAGGCACTCATGCAAACCTCAGACAAAGGAGGCACACCATGTTATCTTACTGACCCATTTATCTACTTCGCTAAATGTTGACTCATTTGTGTGGACCAGCTTTTGAAAAGTGTCTCAGAGCCGAAACATTAAAACATCTCCGATACAAGTCTGTGCAAAAAAAGAGAAATGCAATTCTGATCCTTGTGCTGCTAATTCCTTGAAAATAATGTTCACACATTTAAATAACTAGATTGTGCGTTATGATTGATCAGTGAAGAGAAAATGTACCTCATTTCCCAGCATGTTTAGCTAGTACCTACATGGTTATTATTCCTTTCACACCTAAAGGATTTTTTGCATGCTATAGGTTACAGAAAATGTAGTGTAATGCCTATATTTGAACATGCAGCTTCTTAGTGACACTCCTCCTCTGAAGAGATCGGTGTGACTTGGGGAAAAAGTACACGATCTTAGCTCTATATTGCGTTCGTATAAACTTTGTGCATTGTTTAGAGGACATGTACATGGTGCATGGCTAGAGGTAGATGGAGGAGGATTTGAAACCCTACAGCTCCTTCATGTCCGCCCAATATCTTTCACTATTCTACACATACTTATCTATCCAACAATATGTATGTGAAGGTGTGACCTGCTGAGGAGACGTTTGGCACAGAACGAGAGTCAAGTGGGTAAAATGTGTTTGAAGTATCCCCTTCTTTTTGGATCTGAAAAGGCCTCCGAGCACCAACTGAAAAATGTGGCACAGGTGATTACTTCCCAGACTGGAACCAGAGGTGTTTTCTGTGGTTAGAGGGTGTTATCCTGAACTCAATGGTAAGAGACCCCCACCACCCACAGTGTTAAGACAGCCCTGGAAGGGACACTAACCAGGCTATGTTGACAGAGGTGCCTGAGTAGCTGGACAAACCATAGTCAGCCCAGGTTTCATCCTTTGGGTTCGGCATGAGGTCACTCAGTTCAAGGCCATGCTTGGAGAAGGATGACCACTATGGAAGTGCCCACCCCAAATACCAATTTAGGCCGTTTGGGACAGTATTGAGTCCTGCTGATGGTTCATTACCATGGGTTACATAAACTACAGGCTCCACATGCACTCAGCCCAGTAAGAGATCAATAGCCAGTGGATTCATACTTCTGGCAACTGTGTCAATACCAACTCCCTCAGCAAGAAGTCGTTTCAATGATGGGCCAGCAAGAGAATGCAGCTAAAGCACTATTTTTCCAACCTCTGGTAGTAGGACATGTTATCATAATAGATGCCTTGATGTCAGGGTGGGGGAGCACACTTGGTGGACCTGACCACAAGGGCTCTACGGTCACCAAACAAGCAGAACCTTCATATAAACCTCCTCGAGCTTCAAGTGATCTGCCTGCCACAGAAAGCCTTCCAACTCTCCATTAGCCAATCCATGGTTACTGCCTATATGAACAACACTACCTCATTGGACTATGTGAATTAGGGATGCACAGGTAGCTGCTGCTTTTGCAGGAAACTGCAAAGGCTTAGCTTCTGTTGCCTGAATAATAAGACATCACATTTCTCTTCTGGTTCAGCTTTCGCCCACGGTGCAGAAATCTGAGTGGGAAATCTCTGCAGGATACTGTCGGTTTTGCATGAGTGGGAGCCACACAACGATCAGATAGCCCATATCTTCAACACCTCCGGGATACCACAGTGGAACAGTTTGGCTTGGCGGACAACAGAAATTGCAAGTTGTTCACATTCATATTCTGCCAACAGAGAGAAGTGTTCCACGTGGCTTAGGATGGGATGTTCCTTTACACCTTCCTTCCTTCCTACTTCCACGCTTAATTTCAACCCCTTCATCTTACCTGCATCACAGATCTAGCTTCCTTTGCACGCCTACTAGCCATTTAGATAACGTTAGCAATTTCTATGGCCACATCTAAAATGGGGCATTTGGCTGTGCAGAGGTGCGCTTACATTTTCCTACTGCTCGTCCCCATCATCAATTGGCCCATTATGCACTCAGTTTTGACACTTGTAAATTTGCAAGTGGCCACAAGATCCCTGTAGTGCTGCCGCATAATTGTATATATTCTTGCATACCAACTGTGCCTTAGAATAATACCGCTATGCTTTAGCATAATACTCATTTTATTTCTGAAACTGTTTTCCAGATTTGTGTTGGCCACATCATACAGTCGATTGGCTAAATGCTATATATCAGTAAAGTGGAAAACTCTGTAGTTCTTTTGTGCCAACGAAGATCCAAACATAATGTCTGTCCCGCCACCATTGTAAAAGACTGGTCGGAAACTTTCTCACCATTTCTCACCGCCTTTATCAATGCCTAAATCGATACAGCGACAGCACCCTCCAGCCTCAAAGAAGCGTGGGTACTTCCGCTATTAAAAAAAACCCTTGCTAGACCCTTAAGTGTCAGTAATTATATGCCTATCACGACTCTACCCTTCTTGTTGAAAATTCTGGCCCGACCGGCATACTTGTAGGCTCAGACATACCTTGAATCCAACCAAGTCCTGGGAATGAGCCAATCTGGTTTCAGCCCAGGAAATGGCACAGAATCGGCATTGCTAGACCTGAAAAATCAAATGTACAAAATCAAGGATGCGGGAAAAGCCAGCACTCCTCTTCCTCCTTGATCTATCAGCTGCCTTTGATTTGGTGGACCACAAAATGCGATGTCACCACCTTAACGCTGCGGACAACTTTGCCCCAGAAGCTACCTCATGAATAGCCTCCTTTCTAGAGGCGAGAGTTAGGAGAGTGTTTGCAGAGAATGCCAGTGCCCCTCCCACACCCATCTCACGTGGTGTACCACAAGGCACTTGCATCTCCCCCACGATATATAACATTTTCACCAGACCTCTCTTTAACATCCTGGATTCAGTTAGCACAGCATACACCAACTGTGCTGATGACACCCAAATCCTCCTCCCACTCTCTGGTAACTATGTTGAAGATTCCAACCCCCTCAACGTCGCCTATTCCACCATTCAGATCTGGATGGCAGAGAACCGTCTTTGCTTGAATGGGGATAAGACAGAGATCCTCCTAGTAGATCTACCTGCAGTACTTAAAAAAACTTGAATACACAGCCTCCATAATTGATGACATCCAGGTCCCTGTATCCTCCACAGTGAAGATGCTTGGTGTTTACCTTGAGGTCAGGTGAA
Organism: Ambystoma mexicanum; assembly: GCF_040938575.1. Lineage (NCBI taxonomy): Eukaryota > Metazoa > Chordata > Amphibia > Caudata > Ambystomatidae > Ambystoma > Ambystoma mexicanum. The sequence goes on along the minus strand of NC_090935.1, from coordinate 662,034,383 downwards.
ATCCATTGCTTCATCAGCAGCATACACCACGAAACTCCTAAATGCCTCAACACCCTTGCTATTCACATACAGCTGCCTGACTATAGCACGAGCAGTCGTCGGGTCCAGACTACAGAAAATGCAAGTCATTCAAAACAATGCTCTTAGCGCAGCCCTCAATATTCGAAAACGGGAACACATGTCGGCTGCGAGAAGAGCAGCCTACTGGCTCCCAACCATTGAACGGATTATCTTCAGAACTATGCCCATCACGCACAAGTGTTTACCCAAAATGGCTCCTCCTTACCTATCTCAGAAAATCATCAGATCCCAGTCATTGAGGCCAACCAGGACCACATATGTGCACCATCTCTGCAAACCGAAAATCAAATGGTCCAAAGTTGGGGGCCAGAGCTTCCCGTACATAGCAGCTAGCAGTCAAACTTCTTTCCACCCACATTAAAAGCAAAACCGTCATATTGTGTATTCAAAAGATCCCTCAAAACTTGGCTGTTTCCCTAGCCAGTTTCGCCTTATGTTCTGCCTACTGTTTACTGTTCCTTACTGGCTCTTTTTGTGTCTGTATTACAAGTAACTGGTCCTGTAACAGCACCTCAATGCCTCCTGGCTGTTTGTGCGCTTTATAAATGAAATAAATAAAGTTGAATAAAACCACCACCGCACTGCAAAAGTAGAAAATGCAGCGATGTGGACGCATAGTTCTCCTCTTCGCTCCCTGCTAAAATGCCCCTACTCCTGGAAGCCACAGAATGTTGATTCCTCCTTCTCCTTTCACAACCTGTGCACAGCAGTGGGCGATACCTGCTAAACTAATCCCTGTGATGTTGCTCCCTCAGCCTCCTCACCAGTAAGGGAAGGGAGTCTCATGTTCCTACCTAACCAACACAGCCATAGAAATAGTCATCCTGGTGCTCATCAAGGCTGTGGTACAAAGGAAGTCTGGGATCTGTGAGTCGTAAGAAATGAAAGCCGAACACAAAGAGGTCATAATTTCAGACAAATACATTTATTAAACAAAAATGGGTTGGAAAAATACCTTTCTAGCCCTATTCTAAAGAGGAACCTCCCCACCTAGAAACGAAAACTAAGGATATGTCTGTGTCAGGATGTCAGTAACTGAAAAGCCGTCCTTGTGTCCAAAATGTCCTATCCTGACCCTCACACTATAAAGAAAACAAAGGGTGCAAGGAAATGTCCTTAACTTGATGGTGGCAAAAAGTGTTCAAAACCGAAAGAATAATAACTCCAACAAAAATGTTCTCAGAGGTAAAGACCCTTGGATCCAGAGGGTGGTCCCCTTCCACTGGATTCTTAAACAGGATGGCAAAAATGTCTCTTCAGCTCACAGTTCCTTTGTGTCTTCATTGGACTCAAAGTTCGTATTCAAGCAAAACGTTATGTAACAGTCTTTCTTAGAATCACAATGTTCCTGTTTAAACAATAGGTTCTGTTGAACTCCTTACAACTTTACAGACCACCTGGTATATTTCCCTGCCAGGAATCTTTATAAAATTTCAGCTGCCGGATGTACCCGCCTGCCAGGACTTTTTATGCAGTTCACAGTTCTTTGCTTATCACAGTTCTTTGGTTATACCACAACAGCATATACAATGAGGCACTTGGAATTTTTGTCTACGGTAACATTCAATCAAACTTCTCCCCACATTGGCATCTTATGCATCTATACTTGATTAGGGTTTGCTTTTATACTTTGTCTTGTCTGCATTCAAACAAAAGTTGCCTTTGTATATTGTCTTGTCTGCATTGAAACATTCTTCTTACTTGGTGTTGAATTTGTACTTTGACTTGACTGCATTCAAACAAACTTTGTGTATTTTCTGCATCAGCAATCTCGTACCATTCAAACACTTGTTGGTGCGCTTGTCAGAACGCTCCGGGGTCCGCAGCTGCTTTGGGCAGACCCACCGGTTCCTTCCAGCGTCTCATATGCTACTTGTGCTCCCTTCACCCACTTTCCAATTTGCAGACGTTCTTCCAGCATCCTGCATGGCTCTGCAGTTACACATCAGCATTCCATCTCGCCCCGGGCTGGGGAATGCTGTCACGTTGAGCCGCCCAACCTCGAGGAGCTCCTGCGCGGCTCCCAGCATCTGCATGGCCCCTCTTACTCGCACATGACGTATCTTCCCTTGTCCCAGCGGTTTTCTCCGTTTCGCCAGCTCTGTCGGTGTGCTTCACATTTGTGAGCCTCAGCTGGTGTGGCAATGTCTCCTCCTGCACTGATTAACATGACAATGCGGTTGACATCTTTAATGTCCCACGTACTGAATGCTTGAAAAAACAACTAGCTTGCATGTTGTACGTCAAGCTCTGGTCATTTTGCATAAACTCCCTTGACCTCCTCCTCGTCTCAGTATCTGGGTGGTTATAGGAGTTGGAATTGTGATGAATCCAGTGGCGTCATCACAGATTCCCTGGCAGGGATCTCCTCCCATGTGGCCAGGGGAAGGCAGCAGCTACCTGATCCTGACCCTCGGGCGGCTTTATGAGGGAGGATCACATGGGAGGAAACGAATGCCGAGAAGATGTTATGACTTCATTGGATGAAGCACAGTATCCCCCCACCTTTTCCCTAAGGGAGGCCCTCTGACACCCAACACATTAATGTCACATTGACATTTAACAGTTCCCCCTTTTAGAGGAAATCAAGAAACCTTGTCTTTGCAATATTCAAGTCAGGCCCCCACCTTTAACCCAAACACTCACAACTCACACATACCACCTTCTGTTTCTAATATGCCTTATTGTAAACATCCTGAGAAAAAACATTTCAGGAGTAGGAGCCCAATGACATCCATGTACTCCACTCCCATAATCACTTAGCTACTGAGACCAGGAGGAGGATGAGAGAGTTTGTGCAAAGTGACAGGTACCCAAAGTACAACATGCAGGCTAGTGGTTTTTGAAAGACTAGTGCACAGGATATTTAAAGCTGGTGACTGCACTAAAAAGTTGAGCAGTGCATGAGAGGATCGTAAACACCAGGTGGAGGCTCGCGGACAAGAGACACACAGAAAAGGTTAGCGGTACAGAAGCGGGGATGCCGTAGACTAACAGGAAAAGCTGTCGAGATACAAGGAGCTACGCAGAAGCTCCTGAGTGTCAGGCCGAAAGTGGAAGCAGTGTTCGTCAGTCCAGACAGAGAGGAAGCCAGCATGTGACCGCAGAGCCGCACAGAACAGTAGAGAGACCTCAGCTGACTCCAAGGTGAAAAGTGAACAAAGCAGCTGTTCCACCATGGTGTGGGTCGGAAACGCTGGAAGAGACTGGTGAGTCTGCCCAAAGCAGCTGTGGACCCCAGGGCATTGTAACAAACATGTGAGTCTGCATTTGATAAATATGATAAGTACGAGATTGTCAATGATGAAAAGAGCATAAGAAGAATATTTGTATGTAGTCAAGACAAAATATTAACGCAACACCCAATAAGAAGAATATTTGTATGCAGACAACACATAGTACGAAGAGAAACCCCAATTCATTACAGATGCATGATGCGGGAGAAGTCTAACCAAGTGCTACCATAGGCAAATATGCCAAGTACCTCAAAGTATAGGCAATTCTGGAACTGTGAATCAATTAAGAGAAGTCCTAGCAGGCAAGTACACCAGGCTGTTGAAGTTATGTAAAGATTCCTGGCACAAGAGTATACCAGGGGATCTGAAAGAAACTATAAAAGAAATATACCAGGTAATTTTAATTAAAGGCATTATAAAATAAATCTTGGCAGGAGAGTATACCAGGTGGATGAGATTGAGTGACGATTCCTAGCAGGGGAGCACACCAAGCAATCTGCAGAGTTAAAGGAAATCTAACAGAAAGACTGGTGCAAAACATGTGATTTAAACAAAAACTTTGTGAGTCCAGTGAAGAAACAAAGGAACTATAAATTATCGTGGAACTTTTGCCATCCTATATAAGAAACCAGGGAAAAGGAACCACCCCCTGGATTGAAGGGTCTCTACCTTGGAGAACATGTTTGTAATTATTACATTTTAGTTTTGAACACTTTTTGCTAACAAAAAGAAAAAGACATTTTCTTTCACCCTTTGTTTTGTTTTACTGTGAAGGTAAGGCTAGTTGGTTTTGGACACAAGTACGGGTTTTCAGTTACTGATTTTTTTCACATAGACTGATCCTTAGTTTTGATATTTAATGAGGGAAACTCCTCTTACAAAAGACCCAGTAGGCAGTTTCCCAACCCGTTTTTGTTTCAATAAATGTCTTTATGTGAGAATATGAATACCTTGATGTCTGACTCAAATATGGTGTCAGGAATGGGATGTTGAACCAATTGGGACAAATTGGAAACCCACTAACCAAATCTTTACACTCTTATGCGGCTTATCATCCAGTAGTTAGTGGAAGACAATTTTATACATGACTTTAGTCCCCATGAAAGTATTCAAAGCATCAAGCAAAAGATTTTGATAAGATTTGCTTTTCCCATACATCATCCTAACCTTTTCATGGTTGACCCTTGTTAGATACCTTCAAGGTATCAGATTATGGCTCAAGAGCCCGCAGTAAATTAAACTTGATAATAAAAGCAGAGCTTGATCTGCCTCCAACCACCTTTACAGGTGTTAAACCCAGTTTTAGGATACCAGCTCAAGTCCCGGTGAGGCGGGAAGAGTTACCCGATTTGGTTTCTTCTCTAAAGATAAGTAAACCAATAGAGGGAGACCCATCTCCTGAGGAAGAGGAGGTATTTTCCTTCCTCAACCAAGCACGTAGGGACTTTGATACATTTCAGTTTGAACAGGACACCAGTTTAATTGAGGAAAACGATTGTGGAAAGAGTATCGAGAAGGCAGCCCTAGAAGATCTTTTAGCCCAACTGACTGCTCATCAGATCCAGGCAGAGACCAGATTTAAAGCTGGGCTGGATAATTGCTGCATCTTTTCAGAAACCCATATTACCATACAGGGTTTTACAACCATATAGAGAGGGGGAAGACCTGGGGAACTTTTTTAAAATTATGAACGCTTGCCCGACAATTTCAATGGGAGGATGAATTATAAAACCTGTTACCTAGCCACCTTACTTAGAGGAGAAATTCAGAACTCTTAAAAGTTGTTACATCCTCTAGGAACAACAGCTTTTGATGATATCAAACAGGGATTTTTGACAAGATGGGCCAAACAGACCATTTTTATAAACAGAAGCTCTGAAGCATTAAACTACAACCAGATGAAACCCTTGTGGAGTTAGGGGCCAGAAAGCAAAACATTTAGTCTCTATGGTTAGGGAAAAAGTCTCTATCAGAGGTATTAGAAACCCTTGCCATAGAACAATTTATAAAATTCTTAACCCTCTACATGCAAAAGGCGATTCTTCGACTAAACAAGTCCAGGTTAGCATTCGCTACAGAAACAGCTCAAAACTTTGCAGAGGCCAATCATCATTTAAAAGGTCTCCATGAAGTTGAAGAACCTAAAATGGACACCAGAGGGATTTCTGTTTTCCGCCTTTATTTGGGTAAAGATAGAAACCAAGACAGTCCTTAGAAACCCATGGTAAGAGATCTACCCAAGGGACAGAGGAGACTGATGGTAATCAGAGAAAAAGCAGAATTAAGATCTGAAGCAGGACTAATCCCAAAACCCACTTCTATAGTAAGTTTCTCATGTGGCCTACTAGGACATCTGTCACTAAACAGTCTTTCCAAATAGAAAGAAGAGCCAATGAAGACTGGCTATGTGCGTGTGGACCTATGATCACTTTAACTCAAAGTAGGCCCACCACTTAAGTATTGAGTGCATGTTTGTCCATAAACCAAGATTATTGGACTAACGTCCGGTAGGAGCTAGATGATGCTGTAGAGTGAAACTAACCCGAGTCTCCCAACATTTCACATTATATACATTTGCAACAGTTTAAGCACTCCCACATATTTTATTACAAATCTTCCAACACACATGGCTGGTCAAACCTATACAAAACACATCAAATCTTCTCTAATTCCCCACATTCTCATTGGTCATATTTATCTAATAATCTAACATTAACCAACTTAAACACAACAGTAACACTAAAGGAACACATCCCATTCCTTTTAACTACACTAAATATATGTAAAATTGCAACATTGCTCCAACTTTGCCATTTCCCCAATCATCAATATGGTGCACAACGTGGATCCCTCTTTCTCATTGGGACCTTTACTGACCACCCCAGGATTCTCCCCTTTCGTTAATACTTTAACTAATAAGCCCACTTCTTGTTCTTTAAAATCATCTTCTCTTGGAAAAAACCTGCAATCATCTCTCAGATTGGTCCCAATATGGGCATACTCCTCTGCTGAACAAACCCAACTCATGCCACCACCATTTCTGCAATCTACCAGCTGCTCCACATAATCATCCCAACTTGGTGGGGGGAACAAGACAGCTTCAGTCTGAGTACCCATGTGATATGAAATGGTAGTGGTTCTAGCTTTGGACAGTGTCACAGTCATCATGGTAGCTGCTTTCGGTACCTGGGCAAAAGAGCATCGTAAGAGCATTTGACAAGAAGCCAGGCTCATCCAAGACAGCACCCAAGAACAAGGAGAGTCCTCCCAAGGGTCACCTGTCATTCCTGCTTCGTTCTCCATGACCACCCTAAGTTTGTGCAAAGCAGCAATTGTTTGAGACAGAGTCCCATTCTCCGAATAATTAGGAGGCATAAATGTACAGCAGATGATCCCTGTTTTCTGGCAGACACCTCCCTCCATAGCTTTTAGGAGGTCGAGGATATCTCTGTTCTGCAAACCGATGAGCCTCAGGACCCATTGTTCTTCTTTGATGGCACTAAGAGCCGATTTGGAGTAATTCACAAATAACAAAAGTTTATACTGGGTCACCTGGGGCCACTTTGCATACGCAGCAGCTTGGACACCAGGTGCCAGGAGGGGGAGAAAAACATCTCCCTCCGGCTGAATAAACGCTACTGCTCTGGAATGTCCATCAGAGTTTTTGAAGATGCCGCTGAGATGTAGTTTGGCCGCTTGGTCCTTCACAATGGTCCCTCGTTTCCACAATCAGACAAAGTCATTGAGGTGTCCTTTTATGATAATACAGGGGATGCAAGGGGCACAGGGGGTAAAGGGAGCACATATGTGGCTTTGAGCATCAGGTGGCAAGTATTAAGTGTTCATCAAGAATAACAAGGACACGCACATTTAACATGGTGAAACTGCACAGACTTCGCCATACTGGAGGCAATTGTCTGCAAGCATACTGTCCACAAGTCCAAAACACATCAAGAAGGGCTGCTGTCCCTCCAGCCAGATCAGCGATGTGAAGCGTGCAGCTGCAGTTCCCATTTCTGGACACAGGCACTGTGCCATCACCCTTAAAACACAGCGAAAAATGTTTAAGTATCTGTATCTAACAGTTTTCTCGGTCTCCTTCAGCAAAGCCAGATATTTTGAATACTTCTGCCACACATTTTAACATTCTTGGTTTAGATGTGTCACCCCTTCTTCTGAGAATCCCCTTATCCCTCCAGCTCTGCAACTCTTCACCCCTTGCTCCCATCGGTTGTTCATGATAATGGCTCCTTTTAAATTCAACTGGACTCTTTGTATACAACACACACTCTTCTGCTCTTTACGATCTGTAGCTGAACATTCTTTGTCAACAGGTAAAATAGATGCTGTGACTGATTGCCCTGGAAACTGCCCTTGGACCCTGCACAAAGCAAGGTGCAGTAGACACAGTGCCTCTGCTAACTCCATTTCATCTGGAAAAAACACCTTAGGGACACTAGAAGCATGGAGGATGAGAGAGGAGATGTAGCAAAATCCAACAGATCTCCCTCTCCCCACTCTCCTCATATGGTTATACCATACATTATCTGCTGCGAAACCATGTGCATCCATTATTGAATTTGAATTTACTTCATTATTGTTCATACTGTCAGAATCACTACTTTGTAGTGACTTCAATAATATTAATCAAATTCTATGTTACCAGTTACAATTCAACCATTAACATCCATACTGTTTGCCATCTTTGAACATGATGACTGTCAAGACTCGAGATCCACGTAGACTAAGAATACCTCTGTCACTAAGCATTGGTCAGAGAGATAGTGTATACCTGAGACCGGAACAGGAAGCACCAGGATTCCACGTGACTGCAAGGAAAAAGGCAGGTAATGTAATAATTCTGCAGTGGTATAACTTAGTGATATGAGCAAGAGATATAATTATAACAATGCAGCACCTACCGGTAGGTTGACTGGTGAATGTATACCTGAGGGGTAATATGTTGTTAGATATCCCTCTTACTTGGTACTGGCCTGTCCCCCTATGGATGGTGTAGCAGTGCATGGAAGGCCACAAGTTTGGCAGGAGTCTGAAGGCACTGCAGGCGGATTCACCCGTGGGCAAAATCCTGTACTGATGTTTTGGTAGTACAGAAATGGCCTTGAGTCCTTGTTTGAAGCAAGAAATCACTCAAAACGTGAACCGGATCCTGAGAGCAAATGTTTGTGGCTGAGAGAGCAAGGTAACCAATGGGAATGGCAAAAGAGGTCTGTTCTGGAAGTGCCGAAGGCCCGTGTAAGCAAAGGCAGCGAGGCGTATAAATCCGACAAGGGTAATGCAAAAGAAGTCCAAAGTCGGTAAGCAAGGCTCCAGATATTTCCGTGAATCAAACGAGAAGAAACACCACTCGCCGCAAACAACAACAGCTGAGAAGAGTTGAATGCGAGGCGAGGACGTTATTTATACAGTTGCCATGGAAGCTCGTTGACGCAAATGCGCCAGTGCCGGCGCCCTATGCGAGCGGAACCGCGTCACTGATGAGCGTTCTCCGATTCTCCAAGGTAGGCACCAAAGCGGACCCAGTTGCCATGGCAACCGCTTGTGAATGCATCGTGGAGCACACTAGTCCTGGTATGCCTGTCCGCCAACTTGTTTGTCCTTGTAGGTGTGCCTGAGCCTGAAATGATGATTGGGTGAGTGTGTATGAACGTGATCCTGATCGCGGTGTGAAGTGTGCATATGACTGAGGCCAGTAGGCTGAGAATGCGTGACAATGACAAGAAAAACGAGAAAGCCATATAATCAATCATTTTAAATCCAAAGTTTCTTTGTATTCTTGAAAAATAACAATTACTGGTTTTTGTTTGCTACTTCATTTTCTTCTAGAATGAACTGCAAATCCTTAGGGCATGCTTAACTTTGAGCCTTCTCCTGTGCCGGTGGAGGAGGGCCGGTATCCGTTTGTACGTCGCTGTTGCACTCACCTGGTCTCTGCGGAGACATTGGGGCACGGTTGGAGCCCTCCCAGGAGTTGACTCCCTTGGATCCTTTCGCTCCCCCAACTGTAGTGGTATCGAGGACCCGGGGTGCTGGGACTGGGCCTGAGAGAAGATGAGAGGCAGTGAAAAGAGCGTGGTGGTGCTGTGATTTCCCTCGACCCTTTTGTGCCAGAATGTAGTGCACAAGAGTTTGCCCATGCAAGCTCACTTGTTTTGATGTAATGATGGGCTCTCTGTCCTCCTTTCCTTCAGCAGGGGTGCTGTGGATGGACCAAGTTGCGTCACTGGTCCTAGTTGTGGAGGTCCAGACCGGCTGCGACCATTCCATCTTGAAGGTAGGTTTATTGCTATGATTATTGTCCGTATCCTTTGTGGTAATTTCTCCCCAATGATTATTGTCCGTAACCATATACTGTCCTTTCTCTCCCTAGGTATGAAGATGGCCCAAGAGCGCGTGGTGATGAAAAAAGTCTATCCCGGGGACCTACTGGTGGTAAGTAGACTGTTCCAGAAACTGTGCCATGTTCGTGGGTTGCGCTGCTTAATGTGTTATAGTCTATGCGACTTGCTCACCTTGTGTTTTCTATTTCCTTTGCAGGGGCAGCTGGTGGGTGTTAGCTGGTGAGCGGTTTCCGAACTCCTGCAGGCTGCCGGAGATGAAGATCCGCATGGATGCTGCGCCGGAAGATGGCCCTGTGATGTTCGAAGTTCGTGACAGGTAAGGATCCTAGGCGGCACCCGCGGAGGGCTCAAGAAGACTGGTAAGATGAGCGCGGCTGCTGCAGAGTCGGAAGTGGTAGAAGTGCTTCTTCAAGCGAAGGCGAGGCTGACTAAGGTAAGATGCGCGCGCGGCTGCAGACGGGAAGCAGATAGCAGTGCTTCTAGCGATGGTGTGGCTGATTCCAGGTAAGATGCTGGAGGGTTCCGGAGACTGAAGATGCACATGCTGAACCAGGTAAGACGCTGGAGGGTTCCGGAGACTGAAGATGCACATGCTGAACCAGGTAAGACTTCTGAACGGCGGTAAGCGTTACGCTGCACTAGCCGACTAACGCGAAGCGCCAGCATGTGAGTGGGGCCGGCTTATATAGCCTGGCCCCAGCCACTCGCCTTAGGCCCCGCCTTGTGGCTCCACCTTGCCACTCCTCCTGTCTTCTGCACGTGCCTTCCCTGTATTGGTAGGGCCCCGCCCGGCCTAGAGGCACGTGCTTTCTGTATTCTGTGTGCAGAGCACACTTTGTAATGAGCTTGGTGCCATAGGCACCAGGTCTGGGTCCATTGGGACCCTGCAGATGGTGAAGTACTTGGCCCTTCACCAGTGGCCATGACAGCACCCCCCCTCAAGGCCCCTCTTACGGTTGTTCTTCCCTCCGGTCCCGGTTTGGTGAGGTTGTTCCGGTGAAATTGTTTGATGAGTCGTGGAGCATGGACGAATTCAGCTGGCTCCCAAATTCAGCTGGGTCCCAAGACCACGAGTTCCTTTTAATTGGATGTTTTTGGATGCCAACCACACTTTATCCCCGACGTGATATTGTGGAGCCACTCTCCTATGTCGGTCTGCAAATTTATTTTGTTGCTCCCTGGCTTGATTTAAGTTTTCACTAGCTTCTTTAAGAGATGGGGTGATTATTTTATGCAATGATGTAACAGCTGGCATCTCCAACTCGTCAATGGGGTCAAAGGAAGACGTTCTTGGGTGTCGACCGTTCATTATGTAAAATGGGGTCTGTCCAGTGCTGGTATGAATAGAGTTGTTGTATGCAAATTCACTTAATCAGAGGATGTTTTTCCAGGAGTCTCTTGTTTGTTGTAACATACATTTCAAATATTGTTCGAGCATCTTGTTCGTCCTTTCCATTTGACCATCGGTTTGGGGATGGTGACTCGTGGAAAGACAAAGGTCAATTTGGGCTAGTTTACAACATCTTCTCCAGAAGGCTGAAACAAACGGAGATCCCCTGTCAGAAACCAATAGAGAAACCATGTAGTCGGACAAGCTGTTCCAGAAATACTGTGGCCAGAGTAGCAGCAGTGGGAAGTCGCTTCAGTGGGATGAAATGTGCCAATTTGGAAAATAGGTCTACCACGACCAGTATTGTATTAAACCCATATGCCAGGGTGGCAGATCGGTGAAGTCCATTGACAATGTATGCCATGGCGTTGGTGGTACTCCTAATGGTTTTAATAGTCCTGCAGGATTTAATTTTTGGGATTTGTTTTGTGCGCGGACACCGCACGTGGTAACAAACTGGGCAACAACCTTCCTCCAAGAGGGCCACCAATAATTCTTATGGATTTTGGCTCTATTCTTGGCGATCCCCTGGTGTCCTTCCACCAATGACTCATGATAATTCGCTATTATCTTAGTACGTATTTCCTTGTCTTGTCCTGAACATAGAGTCTTCCCTGAAAGTACGGCAGGTTATTTCTGATGGAGTATTGATTTCCCTTACTCAACCATTCCTTCTGGGCCGTCGGGTCCATCTGAGCTTGGAGATCAGTTTTTAAATCTTCCCAGCAGATAGTTACGGCTATATGATGTTTAATCCGTTCTTCGGGAATAATGGCTATGGGGTCAGATGGATCGAAGGCGTCTTTGTCCTCTACCATTCGCAATAGGGCGTCTGCCTTTCCGTTACGCACCCCTGGTCGGTAGGTTATCACAAAATCGTACTCGGCAAAGAATAAAGCCCAACAGAGTTGACGAGAGGATTGAGCCTTGGCTGTCTTCAAATATTGTAGATTGCGGTGATCTGTAATAATAGTAACCGTGTGTTTTGCCCCTAAAAGATAGTGTTTCCAGGTCTTGAAGGCTCCTTTAATTGCTAGGAGCTTTTTATCGGTAATCGTGTAATTCTTCTCGGTTGCAGAAAACTTGCGGGACCAGAATGCGAATGGGATGGAGCTGCCCCATCTCAGGGTCCCTTTGTGATAACAAGGCTCCCATGGCAATACTGGAGGCATCAGTCTCAACCACATACGGTAGATCCGGCCTAGGATGTCTAAGTATAGGTGTTGAGGTGAAGGCTTGCTTTAAGTCTTGGAAGGCGCTCTCAGCATCAGCGGACCAAACAAATTTCTTATTCTTCTTTAGAAGAGATGTGATCGGATGGACGATCTGTGAGAATTGTGGTATAAATCGTCTATAAAAGTTAGCAAATCCCAGTAAACTTTGTACCCCTTTGATAGATGTCGGAGATGGCCATTTAAGGATAGCTTCAACCTTGCGTGTGTCCATATGAACTCCTTGTGGAGAAAGCATGAAGCCCAAAAACTCGACCTCCGTGACGTGGAAGGAGCATTTCTCTAGTTTGGCAAATAATCGGTACAGACAGAGCTTTTCCAACACTGTTCTTACATGGCCAACATGATCTTCCTTAGACTGTGAGTAGGTCAGGATATCATCAATGTAAACGAGAACACAGACATCCAATTGTTCATGGAGCACATCGTTCATAAAGAACTGGAATGCCGCTGGTGCATTGCATAACCCAAAGGGCATCACCTGATACTCGAAAAGTCCATATTTGGTCCGGAATGCTGTTTTCCACTCGTCGCCACTTTTGTAAGAGGTGATAGGCGCCCCGAAGGTCAAATTTCGTGTAGATTTGAGCGCTCTTTACCTGATCGAATAATTCTGGGATGAGTGGCAGAGGGTATCTATTCTTAACCGTGATTTGATTCAACGCCCTGTAATCGATGCACGTTCTGAGGTCGCATTTCTTCTCCGGTACGAAGAAGAGCGCTGAGGAAGCAGGGGACTTAGATGGGCGAATGAATCCGTTGGCTAGGTACTGATCTAGGTAAGTTCGTAGTTGTTGATTTTCTTGCTCCGTCAGAGCATATATTCGGCTGCACAGGATTTGAGCTCCAGGTATCAGGTCGATCTGGCAGTCATAGGGCCTATGTGGAGGCAGACTAGGGATAGTATTACTGGCACGCCCTAGTTCAACGCCCCTTTTCGAGTTTTGAAAAACAAACTGTAATACTCTGCAGCTTCCACTAGATGTCGGCCTATGCACAGCATGTGAATCTAAGCAGATACAAGCATCAGAAATACGATCGCAGTGAGTAATGTATCCCATATATGAATTTAGCATACGTAAACACACATACACTTAAATATATAAGAAGATGGGTTAAAAGGGCATCACCATTAACAAAGAAGCGGAAGAAACCTTCATCTTGGCCACTATGACACTGCTTAGTCCCTCAGCAGGTAGGCAAAGAGATCACTCGTGCTAACGGGTTCTGAGGCGGAGCGGCCTCCCTCTCAGCGAGACTTCATCACCCCGGGGTCCAAATTATAACTAACTCTGCCACGCAATGCCCTCTCCTTTATGGGGGCATATCCCCACCCTTCTCAGTTGTGTATGCCCTTGGACGAAGAGCAGATCACAAGCCGAAGGGACAGAGGGTGGAAAAAACCAGTCAGAAGTGGAAAAACCCAGCATCCCTCCCCTCGCATTAATTCCCAGAACCCCTTATCATGCACCTGCAAGACGCTCCGACTCCCTCTCTGTATTTGTCCTTCAATGGACAATACAATAACTATTCTCCACAGTGAGTCCACTCAGCAATGATATTTATGTGACTATGTGACTTTGCTTTGCTTTCGCTACTGAAATGCTTGTTTATTATCTGAGGCCCACAGAGACGCAGACTTTTTATTACAGTGATGGGAGATGAGTGTCCAAAATGGCTGCGCACCGACACCATGTTGTTTTAGCTCGCATTTCGCACAAGCATTACATTCCATTCCTTGGACAATCAACTACCATAACCTGACGGGCGTTCACGGGATACCCAAAATGTTCTAATCATTCTCCATAAATTAAAAATACATGAAGCACAACAACAAAAGCAAATTACTACAATAGCCATACCAAAAAGCCAAACCAATGCGAAACGCAGTGCTTCAGGAATCCATGAAAATAAGTTTTCCCACAATCCCTGTCCTGATCTTGTGTCACTCGAGCACCTAGATGCTTTATACCCTTAATATGCTTTTCAATAGAACGGGAATGGTCACCCAGGTCAAAACAACACATATCTTCCACTGTTTCACAACCTAAATTATGCTCTAAAAACAAATAGTCTATAGCAGCTCTGTTCTGTAAAATAGCTTTTCTAAAGTTTCTATTATCTAGCAGCAGTTCAGTCAAAGCTTGTGAGATTTCATTAAGCCCTTTAACCACCAGACAGGCTAATTTCATCATGGTTTTATAGCCCCCGGCAGCTAAGCCCCAAATCCCAATAATGGAAATGGCTAATGCTAATACTTCTGCTTACGAGAGCAAATACACTTCAGACTTGCAATCTGGTGCTAAAGCAGTGTATGAAGCAGCACATACAGAACGTCCAATAATGGGTTTTAAAGGATACATCATTAAACCAAGACGTGTTAAAGCACATGGGCCACCTGAAATATTAGCAGGAATGTAGGAGTAAGTGAAGTTCCCACAGGAAAATAGCCAACCAAGGGGAGGTTTGACATGACTCGGGTGGCTAGCGGTAGAAATAGTAAAATTACAAATCATATCGTTTGAAACATCAATACAAACATTGATAGACCTTGTACTTAATTGTTGTTCAAAATCATTCCCTTTCGCATTCATGTACATTTTGAGTTGCTGACATTTGCCAATGTGGGAAGGATCGCAAGTCATTTGGTAGCAAACGTCAGCAGGAGCGATGTGTCATGATACAGGTCATGTTTCTCCATTTGTGAATAGTGTCAACACAGAACTTCGAGTATTCGTACACAAAAAAAGAATTCTGGACATCTGAATTCTGAACTAGGGAATCATTATGCAAGACTCCAAATAACTCTTTCAAACCGGAGTAGGCATTGGAATCGCCACAAGACACGTGGAAATCAGATCTGCGGAGCTATGCATATCAGTCAAACAGAAATGCGAAATGTTCAAAGCTCGCCAGCCAAATAAATCCACACATTGTCTGGTTGCCTGACCAGCACTGAATAACCAAGTTGCGAAAATGATGTCGAAATTCCAGAAGGGGGCAAAAGTCAAACTTTATTTATTTCGCTGCCCCCACCGTTTCCTCAAAGCGCCAAGATAGGCTGCAACAGACGCATCCTCTGGCGTAAGACTGATAGGAGGAGCATCAGTTCTCATCCATATTCACTATTTCACTTGGAGAATAGAGACATCTGCCACATCCCCCCGACATGAACCCGGACCCTCCCGAATGGACTGCAGCGTGCCACACACAGGCACTCGACACACTCAGGATCTAAAAAGGTCAGAATTCAAAAACAAGATATCAGTGGGGTACAACACTCACGTAAGTAACATTTGTCAGCAGGAATGGGAGTCCACTTCTTTTTTCCTGGCTCCATCACAAGAACCAATTGATTTTCCCCAGCTGCAATCACATCCTCCAGTACGGGTGGACCAGTAGGTTTCTCGACCCATACCTTGGCACCCGGAACCATTGCATCTGAGGAGCCAAAACCCTTGTCCCACGAACTGTTAATACCGTGGGTGGCTCCCCTTTCTTTTTTTTAATCAACTTTATTTAAATTTTCAAGAGCATAAAACATGCATGCATTAGAAAGTGACAAACAATAGCCTTGCCCATGTCTTCCCCTTTATTCGCTCCAGTCTTTAAGTTCCATTTGCTCATGAGTTTTAACTGTTAGAACTCCCCCCCAACATAACCTCCAAACATTTGGGTGGAATACTACATCTTTCCCAGCTTTTCTGAGTGTTCTCCGGGCTGGGTCGCCCTTTCGGCCCACGGTTTGCACTATCAGGTAATAGAGAATTTGCGAAGTAATTTAGGCTTGAAATACATCTGTTCCTTGTCGTCGGTGAATTCATGTAATGGCATCCAAGTATTCTGACATTTCGAGTACGAACCATGAGTTATTGCCGTTACTTTTTCCATGGCCATCACTCCCCATAGCCTCACCCACCACATGGCTACTAAAGACCCTTGCTTGTTCTTCCATGCTTGCGCCAAGGTGATTCTAGCCGCGCTCAGCATGTGGGTAATAAGGCTGGCTTTAGTCCGAGAGTTTGAGTAGCACCCCTCGACTGCCTCCCCCAGTAAGACTACCACCGGGTCAAAAGGCAGTTGCGCCCCCATTTTCTCCTTGATATGGCTCAAGATCTCCTTCCAGTAAGTCTCTGCCACCGGACAAGACCACCACATGTGAATTAAATCCCCAGGTTGTCCGCAGTCCCTCCAGCAAGACATGGGGTAATCTGGGTTAATGCAGTGCATGCGTGATGGCGTCATATACCACCGCAGACAAAGGTTGTATGCCGCCTCTTTAATTGAAGCGCTTTTGTTGCTTTTGGCGGCTCTATGCCATATGCGGCTTCAGGTCTCCCGAGAGATTGGTCTCCCCACATCTGCCTCCCATCTTTGCATATACAAAAGAGTTTCTTCTGGGTCCACCGCCCCTACCAGCCGATACAGTTTCAACACCCCTTTTTCAGGCTGGCCTTCTTGTATCGTAAGCTCAAACCCTACTGGATCCCGAGTTGCTCCCTCCCAGACCTTCCTGTTAGAAATCCAGTGTCTAAGTTGGATATAATGGAATCGTTCGCACTCCGGTATATCAAATTTAGCCTTGCAGCCCTCAAATGTTAGTTCTTTCTTCATAGAGATTCTTCAATACCAGGGTTTGCACCCCCCACCCCCAATGTACCCAAAAGTCGGCCTGCATCCCTGGGGTGAAATCTGGGTTATGAGCAACCAGTACGAGAGGACCTCACCCCACTTTTACCTTTCTACCCCTTAATGCTTTGTCCCAATACCATAGAGTAGCCTTGGGTGACTCCAGTAATGTGCCCTCTGTGCCTCTATGTCATGCTGCAAGAAAACCGAGGCTTCCAAGGGGAGTCTTAGTTACTTCTCTTTCGAGGGTTGCCCATCGATACTGGTTTTCTCCAGGTGGCCATTGTAACATAGGTGTTACCTGTGCTGCCCATAAATACCTGCTGAGTTCTGGAACCACCAGCCCCCCCCCAGAGCTTGTTGTCTAAATAATACTTTGTTGGGGACCCTCGGTTTCTTTCCCCACCAAATGAAGGACATCCCCTCCCTCTGTAGTTTTTTGATTACTAGGCGTATTGGGAGAGCACCTTTCACATACAAAAACCTAGGGAGCATGGTCATTTCAACAGCGGTTATCCGTACCAACCATGATAACTCCTGCACATCCCAGCGCTTCAGGTCTTCTGCCAATGCTTTCAGTAGGTCCAGGATATTAGCCCCATATAGTCTTTCATACAGAGGGGTCAACTGTATTCCCAGGTATTTTACTGATTTCTGTTCCCATTTCAAAGGATACCTACTTTCCCATTCTGACACCGGCTGTGTCATCTCGGTGATGTCAAGTGCCTTAGATTTAGGGTAATTGATATGGAACCCTGAAGCCTTCGCAAACCTGTCTAGCAGTACTATGGCCCTTGGAAGTGAGTGTGTCGTGTCCTTCAAGAATATTAGGACGTTGTCCGCATAGAGAGCTACCTTTTGGGATCCCCCAGTGCCTTCCTCCACCCCTTGGGTTCCTGGATCATTGCGGGCCCTCTGCGCCAACTGCTCCATGGCCATAGCGAAGATCAGTTGTCACTCCTGCCTCGTGCCCTTCCGGATGGAGATACTATCTGTGAGCTGCCCATTGATCATTAGTCGTGTAGATAGGGTGATAACTTGCACATTCCAACGGTTCTCAATATAGTTTTAGTAGTAACAACCTGGTCGCCGGGCTCATGTCTCCGGAGGTTCGCCCCGAATCCCGAATGAAGTTAAACAATTTTGTTAGGGGGCCCACTAGAGTAGCCCTAAATGTTTTATAATATGCACTGCACTACTTAGCCTGTCTGGGCCTGGGGATTTATGCCCCTTCAATGCCCCTATGACCTCCCCCACTTCTTCCTCAGTTATGGGTGCTTCTAGCATTTGCCTGTCCGATTCACTAATTTACGGCAAGGTCACCCGGTTTAGGAGTGCTCTCCAGGTTTTCCCCTTTCAAGTTATCCATATAGTATGAATATATGACCTCCTCTATTTCCTCCTCCCCCCCATCACCAGGTCTCCCTCCCGGTTTTTAAGTTGGACTATGCAATTCTGGAATTTCTGCTGTCTCAATTTGGCTGCGAGGAATCGGTTGCCTTTGTCCCCGTTTATATAATAAAACTGTTTAGTTTGCACTAGAAGTTGTGCAGCTTCGTCAGCCAGGTGGGCTTCTAGGGCCGCTCTACCTTTTTTAAATTCCTGCCATGTTTTTTGTGAGCCCTTATCTTTCTACTCCACCTCAGCCTTTATTACTTTGGCTTCCATGTCCCACCTCACCCTTTCACGCCTCCTAACGTAATTTGCTGTGTGGGCGATGAATTCACCCCTTAATACCACTTTACTAGCGTCCCAGATAGTGGCCCAGTTTATTCCTGGTGTAACATTTTCTTGAAAGTAATAATTTAAGTCCTGCTCTATACCTGCTCTAAGGGCTAGGTCTTTCAGAATCACCTCATTTAGACGCCATGGTTTATGGGACCGTTGCCGTGGGTTAATAGGCTTCAGCTTTAAGAGGACCGGAGCGTGATCTGATAGGCACCTCATTCCAATTTCCAGTCCCGTGACTTGTGGGACTAGCGTGTCTGAGATGAGCACCATATTAATCCGGGAATGGCCCCTTTGCACTGCTGAATAACGAGTGTATGCTTTTTCTTGCGGGCGAAAAAATCACCATGTCTCTATTCGGTGTAATTCCCTAATGAATTTAGCTAAGGCCTGTCTGAACATATGGTCATTAAAGGTAGCCGGAAGGGTTTTGTCCATCACAGCATCCAAAACTCCATTAAAATCGCCCCCAATCAAGATCTGCCCCACTCCCCACTGTGCAATCATCGGGAGCAATCTCAACAGGAAGCGATCCTGCCCTTCGTTGGGGGCATACATTGTCACCAACGTAACCTGTTGTCCCATCAATTTCCCTCCTAATATCAAGTAGCGGCCTTCCGGGTCTTTCTTTACGAATTGTTTCTCAAAATTGATACCCTTCGCCAGCAAGATAGCCACTCCCCGTTTTTTGGCCCACTGGTGGCAAAATATTGCATAAGGAAAGCCCTATGCCTTAGTCTGTGTTCATCTTCTGGGAGCAAATGTGTTTCCTGCATCCATGCCACTGAGGGCCGCATATCCCCAAGCCTATTCATCATGGATTTCTGTTCCATTGAGGAATTAAGCCCTTGAACATTTAATGTGGGTGGCTTTCCTTTCTTAACCACGGATAGTTTCACAGGAACTAGTATCAATTGGGCCCAAGATCCCCCTTATGTATCGGTAGCAGATTTTCACCACTATTCATGCCAATAACTTTAATCGCACCCTGATAGTTAGCATCTACAATCCCTTCCAACACTTGAATACCCTTTAGGGCCAAACTCGATCTCGGGGCAATTAATCCCATATGTGCAGATGGAATATGTACTCCAAGTCCTGTATCAATCACAGAAATACCTCTTGGTTCAAGTCGAATTTCCTCCCTTGCATGCAAATACACCCCAGCAGACTTAGAAGTGGCACTATAAAGGGCCAACGCACTAGGGGATACTTCCAATACATCAGAGTTTCAATAGCTCGATTTGGTTTAATTTGTAAGGCTGGCGTTAACATGCGCATTAATGAGGTCTCACAGTTCGCAATGGGACGGTTATTTAAAATTTGAAGCGCTTCAGATATATGTTCTTGCCAACCTTTCAAAGTACCATCACCAATTTTGCACAATTGTTCTTTCAATAAATCGTTCATTCGTTCAATCAAACCAGATGCTTCCAGATGATAAGGGACATGAAGAATCCATTTCATTCCCTTTTGACAATAATCCAGGGCCATTTTCCCTTTAAAGTGAGACCCGTTATCACTTTGAATTTGCAAAGGGACGCTATTGTATACTGCCACTTGGTCCAACAATTTAATTGTATTCAATTGGGCAGCTATTTTGCATGGCAAAACCATCAGGTAGCCACAATGTTTCTCTACAATAGTGCACACATATTGACATCCCTTACTAGTGAGCATAGGACCAATATAATCAATCTGTCAAATCTGTCCAGGTAATTTACCTCTTTTCAATATACCATGAATTATGTGTGGAATAGATAGATGTTTCTGGTGTTGACAAATAAGACACTGTAAGATTACTGTTTTCACAATTCCTAACAGAATGCTAATTCCCCTGTCTCGTGCCCACCTGATAGTAGCCTTCTCTCCGAGATGTCCACTCTTCTGGTGGGCCCATTTATTTATACGCTCACCTGATATCCACGAGGATGCCACCCAGCCCTGGTTGGATGATTTGGACTCTCAAACCCTCTCCCGGTGCCTTGGTAAGGCCTCTGGTTAAAGATGGGTCTGCAATATAGGAGAGCTGGATTCAATACCAGATTGTCTTTATGTTTTCCCACCTCCCTTGGCCTCAACTCCTTCCTCCCCCTTTCGCCTCCTCCTCACCTTAATAGTGTAAAAGGTGTATTCTCTGTCCTGCTCCTCGTGGCAGAGGCGCGTTGATGTGGGGGGCGAGCAGCGACCAAGTTACTTCACTGGTGCAAGCCCCCCTGTGGGAATCCAGGCCTGCCGCGACTCCATAGGTTTGCTGCTTTACAGACGTTATATGCAGTTCTTATGTTCCTTTTAGTTTGAATAATAATGTCTTGCTTCTTTACTTTTAGGTATGGAAAGGTATTTTGGTGTTGTCATGCAGTTTGAAGATGAGCATGGGCCGGTAGGCGAAAGCGCGGTGTGTGGGATGCTGTCCCGTGAGTAATGCATGATGCGCAGCACTGTTTCGCCTTATATTGCTAACCTGTGTCTTTTCTCTCCTTGCAGGTTCACAATGTTACTCGCCGAGCTCTGTAATGTTCCAGCGATGATACGGACCAGGAGATGACTACACAGGTAAGAACTGCGTGGCTTTCTTCATTCAGGAGGAAACGTAAGTAACCGCTTACTAATGCTATCTTTCTCTCTCCTCTTTCCGGGTTATGATATTCCAGGATGCATGCGGTGCCGGATGATGGAGTTCGTACCTTCAGGTGAACGGAACTGAAGTTGGCGATGGATTGAAGACAGGATACTGTTCCAGGTAAGTTTTGTAGTGTTCTTTCTCTCTCTCTGCAGGTCCTTGGTTTCAGGTAAGCTGGCATCAAAGAACTGGACACGGTGAGCGTTATGCTGCCGACAGCAGATTAACGTGAAGCGTGTTCTGCTGTTTGGGTGTGGTTTAAATAGTCTCAGGTAAAGTAGTACAGGTAAAATAGTCCCAGGCCTGACACACCCAAAGTAGTCCAGGTAAAGTAGTCCCAGGCCTGCCACACCCAAAAGACTAGACCGCATAGCTCAGTTCCTTGCAACTGAGCTATGTGTGTGCCTCTATGTTGGCTGAACCCCCCCCAAGTTAAATAGTCCCAAGTAAATAGTCCCATTCTAATGTTGGTCTTCATGATGGTTATGAGCCTGTCGCCGACTGACTCCAAGAGAGTCTTGGATGAGGTTTTAAGACTTTTAACCTGGCCCTAACTGGAAGGCTGACTTGCCAGTGAGGGCCAGGGGTAAGGGTCATGACATAATTCCCACCAAATCCTCCTCCTAAACCCTTGTGTCCATGACTTCAATCTTTACATGTTTGTCTGCAACAGAATTGAACCAACGTTCTAATGAGTCAGTTGCGTAATATGCATCAACGTGATATACAGTCACAGTAGTATGCATCAGCATCTCAGCAATGTCTTGCCATAACATAACTCCTTTGCCCACACCTCTTTAGCATGAATTTTCCATCCATTCTTTTTCCAAGTTGGCAGCCATACCACCAACCCATTTGCAACAGACCATGAAGCATTATAAATATGACTAACACCAGGCGTTTACTGCTTCAACACCTGGTACACAGCATACAGCTCTGCGAATTGGCTACTCTTCCATTTGCCGGAGGTGGTGAGCACCTTTTTTAGTTTTGGATTGTACACCACCACCTTCCAATATCGTTCAATTCCTAAATATTTGGCCGCGCAATCAGTGTACCATGCATGTTCAACTTGTTCACTTAATAATTCTCCATATGCGATCCCCCATTTAACTGGAGATTCCTCAACAGTCCTCCCCCCTCCAGTTCAATGTCCATCAGCGGGACACCCGCCACTTGCTCATGTAATTTCGCCACACCACTCTTACCGGGCTTGGCACAATCCTGAATGTACCATTTCCATTTAATAACACTAGCTTCTTGTGCATGACCAATTCTGTGTGTTTTTGGTGAACTCAGTACCCATTGCATAATCGGTATCTTAGGTCAGATCACTATATTATGACCCACCGTCATCTGTTCAGTATCTATAAGTGCCCAGTAGCATGCTGGTAATTGTTTCTCAAAGGGGGTATATCTGTCACCCGCATCGGGCAACTTTCTACTCCAAAATCCCAAAGGCACTTGTTTTCTGTCCTGTTTTTGCCATAAGCTCCAATTGGCATAGGCATCCTGCACCAACACATTCAACTCCACCTCACCATCCCTTAATGGCCACAAATCAAGCACCCTTTGAATGGTGTCTTTCGCTAATTGGAACGATTTCTCTTGTACGTCACCCCAATCAAAATTAAACTTTCTACGAGTGACTTTGTAAATGGGTGCCAAAATCTGCCTCAGATGTGGAATGTGCTGCCTCCAAAATCCGAACAATCCAATAAACTGCTGTGTCTGTTTTTTGGTCCTCGGAGTCAATAACTCTAGAATTTTCTGTTTCGCTTTTGGCAACATTTCACGGTGCCCATTGTGTCATTGTATACCCAGGAAAATCACAGTTTCTGCCGGACCCTGGGTTTTAGCATCATTGATTTCCCATCCCTCTTTGCGCAATCCTTCTCTAATGAGATCCACATGTAACTGCACCCTCTGTTAATTCTTACCTTGAATCAATATGTCATCAATGTAATGCACAATCTGAACATCCGGTTTGCACAGGATTTTGTCAAAGTGTTTCACCACCAGGCGGTGACAGATTGTCGGACTATGCATATAGCCCATTGGCAAACGACTGAAAGTATACTGTCTCCCATTCCACAAAAATGCAAATTGCTCTTGGCATTCAATCGCAATTGGTACAGTGAAGAAGGCGTTAGCCAACTCTCACACTGCGTACCAAGTACCCTCAATTTTCTGTACATTTTCCACCAGAGTCACTGCATCCGGTACTGCCGGTACTAGCAGGAGTGTATTTATTCAATTTGCGATAATCAATTGTCATTCTGAAGCTACCATCTGGTTTTTTGACTGGCCAAATCGGAACGCACCTGCTTCAACATACCCTTTGATGGTTTCCAAAATTTCCTTTTGCCCACTGGGAAGCCGATATTGTTTCATAGACACTTCTCGTGGCTATCGGAACCTGCACTGGGAGCATTTTCAATTGCCCAACAACTATGAGTGTACAAGTGAATGCATTCACTGCAAATTGATAAATCTTACCCCCAAATCCAAGGGTCAATCTTTCCAAAATATTGAATCCAATAATATAATCGGCAAGGGGTAAAATCAATACTTGATATGTGTCTCTTTTTAAGTGACCAATTTTCATGTCAATTTCTGTTTGTACTGCCAAAGTTTCTTTACCTCCCAAACCTGTATTCATAAAATGTTTCCCTTTAAATCTGGAAGGGTTCCCATGTATTAAAGAGGCCCACGCCCGGTATCAACGAAGGCTCGAACCCCTGTGTGCCAAAATAATTTCACTTTTACATGAGGTCGTCTGTCCACCTTAACATGGGCTGTCGCTACCGGAGTTTGACCCTCATCCCATTTGTTTTTAGAGTGGATGTGTATAAATTCTCTTTCCACCATTGCACTAACCATTCTTCTCAAGTCAGCATAAGTTGGCTGGGAAGGCACTGATTTGTCAGAAGACTCATTGTCTCCCCCGTCAGGTGACGATACAAAAGGATCCACCTCCTTCTTTGGTTTGTGCACATCCTGTTCTTTCACTTGTTTGTAACGCTCTTTTCCATCTAGACCACGTTTTTTATCCACCAAGTACATGTCCCGCGTTTCATTGCCATTAATATCTTCCCGTGGGACATCATCCTTCAATAAAGCAAGAAACATGTCTTTTCTGGTCACGCGAGAATCTCAGATGTCAAACCTTTTCCGGGAGTGCGTTTTCATTTCACCACTCCCTCTCCCTAGATAGTTCCTCTCGTTTGTCCCATTCTCCTAGATCTGTAAGTTGTCTAATTGCATGGACTACTTCATCAGTTATCTTCCCCGTCATACCCACCAACAGGGTCATCATGACGTTTTTATATGCAGGAGGGGCTGTTCGAATCAAGGAGTTTCTAGCAGAAACAGACAGGTTTACCATCCCCATATGCTTCGGAGTTTCCAGATGAATGGCCTCCTTCCTAGCATGTTCCCTAACTCTTTGAATAGCTTCTTTCAATGTGTATCATCAGTCGGCCAATCTGACGTAATAGGGTATTTATGATTACAACCCCGCGCTGCTAACTGCAGACGAGACATTTGTCCCTCATAACAATTAGCTTCACGAGGAGGACCTGCACACAGGGTCTCCTGTACCTGAATATCATGTGACAAGGGCAGAAATCTAGCAGAATCTGTTGCGTCTACTAAGAGACCCGCCGCCCCTCTATCTAACAGTCTAACCATCCAAGCTAGCAAAGATTCACCAGCCCCCCTGTTCCAATCGGTTAATTATCTCGCCGACCTCCTGTTGTGAATAATCCTCAAGAGCTGTCATGTCAACCACACCTCCTCCTGGATTCAATGGATGATGACCCATCCTTTTGCGTATTACTGGATTAACCGTCACCTCTTTACATGTTGGTTCCGGTTTAGAGACCAGGTCTGGTTCGGAACTACTATCAGTAGTAGTACTAACTAGTAGAACACATCCCCATCCCTCTGCTCGGGGTCCCAATCTACACCTGCGGAAGCAATCACAGATGCCACTTTACGAGAATTAACCCTTCCTCTTCTCTTCCGATACTTATAGCGTGCCACCCTTACTGCAGCCTGTTCAGTAACCGATTGGTATTTGTCCGCCTTATCATGATATAATTTCATTTGGAGTTGCTGCATTAATACAATTTGTTTCTCAGCAGCCAATTCCTTTTCCAGTTTTTGAACACTTGCTGGTAACTCTACATTTAGTTGATGCATTTTTCAAAAAGCATGCAACAAAATCCAACCCCTTCTCCCTAGAGCCGAACATTCGTTCCCTTTCTCAACAGAAACTTGTTGTAAGCATTTCATCACTTCTGCCGGATTCGCTTCTCCTATGATGGTATTGCAGGTCTCACTCAGTCCTGCACCACATGCTCAAGCTTGTGCAATTTTATCATATGGGCTCTTTGTCCACCCTGGAATGGTCACCTCTGGACTGGTCACCTCTGGACATTCTCCTCCCGCGGAGCTACCTTTTTTTCCTAAATAGGGAACTCATTGTATCAAATGGATGTTTCACTTCCTTATCGTCAATACCTCAACACAGATGCACTTTTATATATTATTTTTTTTCTTTCAACACAAGGAGGAAAAAAGAAAAGAAAAAAATGTTCTGCCATTCCGTGTCCAAAACCTAACTTCAATTTATTAGCAGCATCCTAGTTGTAATCGACTCCATAACTGTATGTCAGAGTATTGTAGTTGGAAGCAAATGCTGCGAAAAAGTGTTTGTAATTGCAACATATTCTCAAGTAGACTACAAGACCTGCGTGCAAACAACCACGTGGTGTATCACTGAGGACAGGGACCGTGGACAGTGACTCTGACTGTGTAACAGGGAAACGATTAGGCGGAGTGTGGAGGCAGAGTGTGGAGTCTGCAGGAGGCTAAGTCTGTCTTCCCTGTTCATTTTTTGAAGGAAGCGTTATTTACCCCAACCGGCCGCGGAGCGGGCCGTGGAGTGTGGAGGCAGAGTGTGGAGTCTGCAGGAGGCTAAGTCTGTCTTCCCTGTTCATTTTTTGAAGGAGGTGTTATTTACCCCAACCGGCCGCGGAGCGGGCCGCGGAGTGTGGAGGCAGAGTGTGGAGTCTGCAGGAGTCCGCGGGATCAGCGGAAAGGCGGATGGACCCTGGCAGGTAAGAACTACACAGTGGGAAACATTTATTTTACAACAGGACTCTTACTCTGACTAGCCCATGTGAAAAAGTGAAAGAAAAGGAAAAAACAAAAACTGTAACATAGGAGTACACCTCACGCTGCCTCTCTGCCATAAGCGGTGAAAAGTGTAGAGAGGGGGGACTGCGGGATTTTTCCTTTGACCCCCTCACCCCAAAAACCAGAGACTGGGAATACAGCGAAGCCGGGGGAAACATCATAACAAAAGAAATTGTACCTGCCGTTCCGATAGAGAAAAGCAGGGCGGAACATCGAGTACTATTGACTGTGTACCCTTACTGGAAAGCAATCTGTGTGGGGAGATTGCGGGCGATTTGTCCTTTGACCCCCACAAACTCTAAGAAACAGCAATAGTTACCCCCTTCCAATACCCCGATAGCAACTTACCTTGATTCAAGGCTGCTGAGCGCAGCTGAAGCGCGTTTGTGCAGGCAGAGAGAGCGGACGTCTGTGCAGAGCAAGAAGCGGGAAGCGGGAAGCAGGGAGTGTGGGCGGCGCATGTTACACACGTTCCCGGCTCTTGCCAAACGCGAAGCAGCGTCGGAAGGAGGGAAAGAGGTGGACGACACAGGGCGGCGCATGTTACACGCGTTTTCGGCTCTTGCCTAACGCGGAGCAGCGTCGGAAGGAGGGAAAGAGGTCGACGACACAGAGGAAGGATTGATAGAACCAAGGCTGCCCGTGGAAGAACAGGGCGAAGCTCGGGAAATGACTACCATAATGGAAGAAGTTAACACAGCATTAACCCCTCAAAAACCGAGAAGAAACACGAGACAAACATCAAAGCTAATGTTAGGAAATGCAAAGAAACAAGATGAGAGCCAGAACAGTGTTGTGGAAGAGGGCCATAATCTGAGCCTGACGGAAATGCTGGACAACTCATTCCTAAAAGAGAAAGAAATTATTAAGGGTCTAAATAATAACACCAACAACACAAACCATGAAATATCACTACCAATAAATGACAAAACCGGCGATATGCAGAAAGAAGAATTTAGGCAACCAAGCTGCCTTCAACAGGACAGCAAAGAGACAAATCCCAAAATTACAAACATGGAGGAAGAAATTAATCCCCAAAGACAGAGGGAAAAAGAGCCATTGGAAAAAACAGAAAAAAGGGAAATAAAAGATCAAATAACATCCAAAGAACCAAAGCTTGGCGTAAAAAAGGTACAGCAAGAACATGATACTAGTAAACACGATCAGCCAATAGTATCAAAGAAAGAAAAAGCAATCAAGGCAAAAGAGCACTGGAAATTATATTACCAAAGAGCGACTAAATCAGAAAGACTTATAAAAGAGACTGCTCCAATTAGTCAATGTAGAATGGAACGTTTATCGTTGGATTTAACAGAAATTGAAACATTGATGGAATTACAACAGAAAAATAGGAACAACAAAAAACAAGCTAATTTAGATGAAATACCAGTACAATCATGTTATGAAACCAATAGCTGGCAAAATTATACCGAATCAAGTTACACAACGACAAATAAGACACAAAGAGTAAATAGAGAAACAAAGGTAAAGAAAACAGATCAGAAGCCTGGGGAAATGGTTGGCGAGGGTACACCCAAGGCAGAAAATAAACAAGAGACAGTGGCTACATCAATGCTGGACTTACAGAACATGCTGATAGCTGTAACAACACAAACAATGATACCATATATAAAGTTACAAGAAGCAAGTCATGAAATAATGAAAGAACACACTATGATACTTAATTCCATATTCACTAAACAAAAGAATCTAGAACTGTTGATACACAAAATACAAGAACGGCTCAGCATAGAAGCAGAAAATAGCTACATATGGCAACAAAGATTGGCAGAGATAGCAAGACAAGACAGAATGGACAAAGCAACACTCATGGAAGCCCTAATCTCGTTCACAAAAACAACCATAACGAAGAACATCGAAGGAAATAACCAAAAAGGGAAAGATCAAAATTCGGGAGCACCTAAGACAGGCTCCACTAAGATAACAAAAGATAGCATACAGAATATGAGAGAGAATAATCACAATGATGAAACAGGAAACCAGAACGACATTCAACTAATAGACTTGACAACGGAAGAAACTAAGACAAAAATAAACAAAAAATTTACAGAACGGACAGAGGAATTAAGAACAGACACTACAGATCCGCAGCCTGAATCAACACAAGGGAATGCGAATTTTAGCATTTTCGAACAACAGACTATGAATAATTCAAATAAAACAAAAATAATAACGGCGAAAAAACAGACAAAAAAACAACAGAGAGGATCCAGAGCATTTCTCAGAAATCTTGCTCAAAGTGCTTAAGATAATAGTAAAAAACCACAGCCCCAACAACACAAAGAAACGAGTACAGTGGATGTGACAACAAAAACAAGCGAAGTAAAAAAAAAAAGAGGAGTAGAAGAATCCACCCAAACACAAGAAATAACAAGTAAGGGCGATAACAGACAGGCTATGAATGTTTCATCAAGTGAAGAAGGAAATATGGAATTACTGTTGAACCTCTCCAACTATTCAACACAAGAACCTGAAAAGGCTAGAAATGAAGACAAAATTGGAGAAGGGCAACAGGAACAACAACCAAATCCTGCATCTATGTTGGTAATTGATTGTTATGAGGAAACTATTACAGAAACATATATATCAGTTGAGCTATCCCGCGAAGACATTTCAGACGAAGATCTGTATACGGGAAATAGCACTGTGAGCACAATAAGAAAAGATAGATCAGATCTGGGAAAGCAACCTGAAGAAACAAACAAAAACAGAGATGAAAAAGCGGATCAAAGAACGAAACAGCCGAGGTACGAAGGAAGATCAAAGCCCGAACATCTTCAATTTGTTGACCCTTACTTTAAAGAAAGTGTAATTAGATTAAAGTTAGAAGGAAGATCGGAAAAAGAGGCAAATATCGTGATGAATAGAACCAATCTATAACGCCTCTTTAAGGCAATTCCTAAATTGAAAAAATTGAAATCAAAAGATCTGAAACAAATCGAATTTAGAGACGAACAGAGATTGGATAAAATCTGGATATACTGTTACACAAGAGAATTGGAACGCTTAATAGCATCATGTGGGGAAGAACTGGAAGATAGAGGATTCAGAGTGGCAAATGAGGATAAAGCGGACGACATGAATGAAATATCCAGGATGACGCAGCATAAGAGTAGGAGATCATATTCGGAAATCAGTAGTGCAGAAAACAATACATATAATGAAGGATGGGACGACACAGAGGAAGCAAGAAGGAATAATGATGAACAAAAAAGAAGGAACTTAAAACCATATGACAATAAAACACCGAACAAATGGAATTTTGAAAAATCACCCTTCTGGCGGGAAATTAGTATGGAAAAAAGTAGAAATGAAGAAGTGAGAAAACCGAGACAATAACAACGAACGGTAAATAATATACAAGAAATAACAGTATGTTCATGGAATACTAGGGGACATACACATCTGTTCCAAACAGATCGACCCGAATTAAATTCAACACAGGTGATATGTCTACAGGAGACATGGCTATCAACCCCCCCAGTATGTGAAGGATTTCTAACATACATGAACCCAGATATTAACAACATTGGAGGAAGACCATCAGCAGGCCTCATTACTCTAATCAGTCAAGATTTAGCAACTGAAATCACCGAATATCAGAATATTGGAAACTGGGCGCAAAATACTCTAGTTAAAAGACAAATGAGGATAGATCCGCAGAAGAACAAAGAGCCCATAAGCACCCAATACCTTAACATCACCAATATATATTGGAATCGAAAGAAAGTTCCAGAAGAAATGATAATTGATTCTATCTTCACTAAGTAGACAGCATTGCCCAAGAACATAAAGACGTAGAATTTTATTATATGTGGGGATCTCAACCTGCATATTTTTGATGACAAAGGAGATCTAATAGCAGATCAACTGTTGGAAAATAGAGCACGAAGATGGAAAATAGAGACACGCAACAGAAATTTTGAAAGATGGGATGCCCTCAATGCAGAAAAAAAACCGATACCAACTTGGTCAAGAGGGGAAAATAAATCAATCATAGATTACATCTATACTAGTACGGGAATCACCCAAGCAAATGTCGAGGCAAAAAATCTATTCAGTGAACATAGCGACCACTATTTACTAAAGCGTTCTTGGGTAATGAATAAAGAAGAATGACACAAAATAAACATACCCACGTTGACGCTAGTAAATAGAATGAACCGGTTGAGAATTCCGCAGAATAGACTAACTGAAATAACAGAAACATTAATGAATTCAGAGCAAAAAGATTCCAACAAAATCAATTATGGGTGGCTAACAGATCAATTCCAAATGAAACAGAGATTGATTCAATTACCAAAACCAGAACGGAAATATATTTACAATCAAGAGATTGCAGAAAAGAAAAAAGAAAAAAGGAAATCTATTAAAAGAGCACAAAAGGAAACACCACAATCCAAAAAAAGAATAATCGGCCAAGCAAAACAAAAATTCAAAATTGGCACAAAAACGCCAAAATGATGCAAGACCAAGAAAATGCTGAATCTATGATGGCCACCCTGAAAAATCGTAACACCAGAAATTTGTGGGATCTCTTGAAAGCGAGTAAAAAGGCTGAAAATGCAATGATAGTGGATGTTCCAGAAGCAGCGTGGGTTGACTATTTTACAGCTCTTTATGAAGAACGAACAACGGTGATAAAGGAAATTCAACAACATCCACCAAAGCAATGGAACTTTATATACGACATGGAAGAGATTACCAAAATAATAAAAAAACTAAATATATCAAGGGCACCAGGGCCGGATGGCATGTCGAATGCAACATTAAAACAAAATCCAGAAGCTTGGGCACAATTCTGTGGCAAAATTATAGATCTGATCAACTGCACGAAAAACGTGCCCGAGTCCTGGAAATTAGCAATGCTAATCCCTATATACAAACAAGGATCATCAAAAGAACCGAAGAACTATCGACCTCTTGCACTTCTGGATCCGCTAGGGAAAATCTTCGCTAACCTTATACTGACAAGACTAAACATATGGGCAAAACAAACGAAACATCAAGCGGTGCGCCAAACAGGATTTGTGCGCAACGTTGGAACAAATGTGAACCTCATGATTCTAAATCTGATGAAACATGAAGCTGAAAGAACAAAAACAAACACAATAGTAGCATACGTTGATCTGAGCCTGGCATATGATAAAATTAATAGAGATCTGCTGTGGAAGAAATTGGGGATGCCCTAATGACATCCTAGAACCAATTAAACTTTTGTATACCAACACAAAAATACAAGTAAGAATGACAGCGGATGGAATAATAACAAGACAAATAAACACCTGGCACGGCTTAAAGCAAGGGTGTCCGCTTGCAGCGGCACTGTTCAGCTTATTTACGTCAGATTTTGAAGAGGCTATAAATACACCAACCATCAATCCTCCAAAATTAAATGCGACTGCGGTCCCTTGTTTGATCTACGCGGATGAGATCAGTTTATTAGCAAAAACACAGTGTGGATTACAAAAAGCTCTTAACCAAACCTACGAATACATGGAACAAAATAAACTGACAAACACTAAGAAAACAAGAATCATGTATCTAACAAAGAAAAATTCAAATGGGAAAAAAGCATTTCAATACTACCTCCAAGAAGAAAAATTGATCCAGGTTACCACCTATAAATATCTAGGGATATGGATAAACCAATCGTTGACAGAAGCACCATGGGCAGAACAGCTAAAAGCAAAAACTAGAATGCTAGCCAGGCAAGGCCTGTCAATTCATAAGAAATTTGGAAAATTTTCGCTAGTACCATCAGTAAGGTTTTATAAACAAAAAGTGACAGCGATCCTTGCATATGGAGCAGAAACCATGATTAATCATGATAGAACCATATGGATGAAACTGGAAGCGATGTATTGGCGGAAAGTATTGAGTCTACCTCAGAACACGCCCATGATACGGATACGATATGAACTGGGTCTCCAATCATTAGAATCAATAATCAAATGAAAATAATAGATCTCTACAGAAAAATCAATAGCGAAGAAAGGATACCGGCATTAGAAATTCTAAGAACTTCAAAAGTACACGTCAATAATGTTGCATTGGACAAATGGAAAGAAGCATCCCTGTATATATGCAGATACAACGAAAATGCCTCAAATCGCAAAAAAGAAACTAAGTCGAACTGATTGGATTGAAACCCAAGAGCAGAAAGATCTATATAAGATGACACTTAAATGTGAGGGAGAGGAAAGAGCACTTAA
Organism: Ambystoma mexicanum; assembly: GCF_040938575.1. NCBI lineage: Eukaryota > Metazoa > Chordata > Amphibia > Caudata > Ambystomatidae > Ambystoma > Ambystoma mexicanum. The sequence goes on along the minus strand of NC_090935.1, from coordinate 662,001,661 downwards.
TCAACTGCCAAATTACTTAAAATGATATCCGGATCGAAAAATCAGAGACATGTTCCTGAGATTCAGACTAAACCTATTGCCAACAAGAGAAGTTTTGGGAAAATGGAGCCAAAATAAAAGTGCAAGTAGTGACTGCAGATTCTGTCAGATAATAGGGAAAACCGAAACACTCTATCATGTAATTATGGAGTGCGAGGCACTAAATGAAAAAAGACTGATCTTTAGCGCCAAATACGCTAGTGCCATAATTGAAATGGGAAAAGAAGAAAGATGGAGTCAAATCTTAATGGGAAATAATAGAAAGATGGTCGCAAACCATAATTCACTTCTGGGAAAACATCATGTCGGACAATAATAACAATAAGGAAGAAGGATAAAAGATAAAAGACATTGGTGTTTGTAATTGGCTATTTTATGAGGAGAATAATGTAGATTGAATGTAAACGATAAATGTAAGGTTTAAGATGTAAACCAAATGCATTTTAATAAAAAATAAAAAAATAAATAAAAAAGCTGCCACGTCATCCTACCGCGGCACTATACCCATACTCACCTTGCAACGCCCTCAACCTACCAACACATCAGCTGCCCTCCACACCTTCCTGTCCAACATCCCCCAACCTACTTCCTACCCTCATTCTTCACTAAAAGCATCACCACTGCCAACTCTCCTACACCCACTATAGCAACACGCACCAGACCCACTAATATCAGGAACCAACTTCTGGGACTCCGTTCCAGGTACCCCAAACCTCCCCTCAAGCTCACCACCCAACCCATTCAAAACTACAGAAACGCCTACTCACATAGCCAAACCAACTACACCCACATCAGTCCTGACGCACCTTAACCCTGCACCTGCTCCACACAACACCACCCCTTCCACATCCCAGCCGCCACACAACCTTCAGTGTGCCCTTATCAACGCTAGATCCAACCCTGCTCATGCCACTGAAATCCACAAACTCCTAATCAAGCTGGACCTCGACATCCTAGCCATCACTGAGACCTGGCTACATAGCGCCGCAGGGCCAGCCCTCAACCTTGCCATCCCACAGGGATACTCCATCATCAGGCAAGACCGCCTCTCCTCAATAGGAGGTGGGGTAGCACTCATTCTGAAAGACCACCTAGAGGCCAGACAAATCACATCTAACCTAGGTGATAACACAGATTCCCTTGCTATAAAAATCGCCCTCTCCCCCAACTCCACCATCAACCTCATCTACCGGCCTCCTGGCCCACTATCGGAATTCCAAGAGGACCTCTTACATCGCCTTACAGAAAATCTAAAAACCACCTCCAAAACCATCCTTTTAGGTGATATTAACCTTGGATTCAAAGACAAAAAGGACAAGCCAGCCAAAACCCTCTCACTAGCACTAACGGAACTAGGCTTCGACCAAAAAATAAGCTTGCCCACTCGACAAAGGCCGAATCCTTGATTGGATAGCCGACCACAACTGTCAGATTGACATTAGGTCCATCACCCCCATTCCTTGGACAGACCACCACCTCATTCACTTCCAAATCCCCACCGAGTCTAAGACCAAAAAGCCTAACCCTATCCCTCCAGCCTTGGCAAGGTGGGCCAAAATTCTGACTAAAGATAACTTCATACCGCGCTGAACACCTGCTCACCTCCAGCTCCAAGCACCCACCCTCCAAAGCCCCCATAACCGCCTTCAAATTCAAGGAAGTAACAGAACAGGAAGTCATTGAGATTATGAACAGGATTAAACCATCTAACTGCAAAGGAGATCCCTGCCCATCCAGTCTCATCAAAGACTGCACTGAAACACTTGCCCCCTTCCTCAAATCCCTCATCAACGCCTCCTTCAACGCCAACACAGTTCCAGACAGCCTAAAAGAAGCCTGAGTACACCCCCTCTTATAAAAAAAAACACTTTCGACCTAGACATTTCTACTAACTTTAGGCCTATTACCACAGTGCCTTTCCTGCTCAAGATCCTGGATAAAGTTGCCTATACACAAATTTAGGAATACCTAGAAACCAACCATATCTTAGGCAAAAGACAGTCAGACTTCCGCCCAGGTCACGGGACAGAGTCAGCCTTACTCGACTTAAAAATACAACTTGGTGACATCATGGACAAAGGCAAACCTGCACTCCTTCTCCTACTCGATCTGTCCGCCGCCTTTGACCCTGTCAACCACGATATCTTAGGCAAGCACCTAAAAAATGAAGCCCACTTTTCCCCAGAAGCCATCGCTTGGGTGGCCTCATTTCTAAACGGAAGACTCATGAAGGTCTTCTCAGACACAGCCTCTGCATCCCCTATCATCATCCACTGTGGCGTCCCTCAGAGCTCCTGCACCGCCCCCACACTCTACAATATATTTACCCTCCCACTCTTCAATGATCTTGACTGTCGCAACATAGCCTAGACTAACTACGCAGACGACACGCAGGTTCTACTCCCACTAACTGGGACCTATGAAGAAGATGCGACAGTCCTAACCAAATTTTACACAGCCATCCAAACCTGGATGGCTGCCAACGGCCTCTGCCTAAACGGGGACAAAACTGAAATCCTTATAGTAGGTACTACCGAAACCCTCAACAAACTCCCACCACAATGTAAAACCTTTAACATCAACAATTCCATCATTACAGTCTCCAAGACTGTCAAAATCCTAGGTGTCCACCTAGATGCCTCATTATCCATGTCTCGACAGGTCAACGCCATAGCCGCCTCCTCTGCACTCACCACCAAGATGATCAACGCAGTCAAGCCCTTTCTCTCCACCAAAAACTGCCTATCCATAGCCAGAGCCACAATAGGTACTAAACTTGACTATTGTAATGCCCTATTCCTAGGCACCTCGGTCAACAACCTAAAAAAAACCCCAAATCACGCAAAACAACATGCTTTGGGGCAGCGCTATCCATTCCCAAAAGGGAACACATCTCCCAAGCAAGGAAAGAGGCCCACTGGCTACCGGTTAAGGAACGTATTCTCTTTAAAACCATGGCCATCACACACAGATGCCTTACATCTGATGCCCCACCCTACCTCTTTGAAAGAATCACCCACAACTCCTCTAACCGACCCACTAGAGCCCACCATGCCAACCAGATCTACGTTCCATCATGTAAAAGGACCAAAGCCGGAGGGTCTAGCTTCCAACACCTCGCACCCAAAAATTGGAATGCCCTGCCAACTTCACTAAGGAATGAAAATTCATACACCACCTTTCGCAAAAACCTAAAAACCTTCCTGTTCCATTAATGCTCTACCACCAGCCGGTATAATTATGCTACTGTACTGTAACCATAGCACAGCATAATATTTGACCCGCTCTGACCGCTACTAATTGTCACTCTCAATGCTACACTACGAGTATTGTAATCTGCTTTACCGTTGCAACTGACTATGTTTAAGTCCTACCTGTGTCAAGTTCAAGATCGCTGCAACAGCGCCACAATGCCTCAGGGCAGTTTCTGTGCGCTTTATAAATGTAAAATAAATAAATAAATCCTTTGGCATCAATATCAGCATAAAGACCCTGTGCACAGCGCCAACATTTTTTGCTTTTGCTTGGCCATTTTAGGAGAACACTTACACTTACGTTTCCCCGGCCCCCTGGCAAAACAAGTTACTGGACTCAGACAGGCAAGAAACCACAAATAGGCTAATTGTCATAACAAAACAAATGGCTGGTTACAGGCCTTTTATTCACACAATACAGATAATATATATATATTTCTGAGGCTTGTAGAATCTGCTTAGATCACATGCTGTGCTTAGGCCGACATCTAGTGGAAGCTGCGGAGTATTACAGTTGTTTTCGAAACTCGAAAAAGGGACGTCGACATGGCGTGCCACTAATACTATCCCTAGTGTGACATCAACTGTACCCATGGTCCTTCAAACGTCGAGGTCCTGCAGATTGTTTTTTTCCACCATCATAGACGGACGCTGTTTCGCTGAGTTCCCTTTCGGCTTATCACAGTTTACTATTATACAATTAACAATAGTTTTTCTTATTATCTCTTATAACCCTTTATATCCACTGACTATCGAGACCATCCGACGGCAGTGGAGAAAAGAAACGACTGTCGAAGACTCCAGTTGACGGATCCGTTCCGGCCTTGAAAGGCCGCTCCGGGCTTCGGCCTTCACAGTAGGGAGAAAGGGGGGAGGTCATACTAGAATGTATATACCCCTTTTCGTACACTACATTCGCCTAACTGCCGTGTCATTTCATTATGGAAAGGACCCCCTTTAAATTGTGCCCCAAGTGCAACAAAAAGTTCCTGTGTGTCGACAAACACCTTGTGTGAAACTTGTGTCTCTCTTGGGACACGTCGAGGGTTCCTGTCGAGTGTGTAGGCTCTTGAAACCCAAGATATTGAAGGACCGGTTAACTAAATGCTGGGCCCATCACGCCAGGCTACTCGAGGCCATGGAAGTTGAAGGTGCTTTCAGCGACGGCAGTAACACTGCGGTATCCGACGGCGAAGGCGTCAGGGTTACTCAAGTTTCCCAAGCGCAGGCTCCCTACCCCAACAGACAGGCCAGCGGCCATGTAACGGGGACTACACCCGGCGGCGAAGGCACTCTCACCATACCCCTCACCAAACACACAACCCACTGCCGAGACTCGACACACAGGTCGAGCAAAAGGCAACGCGTGACATCTGGGGAAAGGTCCGCTGATTCGCTGTCCTCTGGGCACTCCAGATCGAGATCGCCACATGACAGGTCCCGACTGTCGAAAGACAGAACAGACATCGTGGATAAAAATATTCCCGAAGATCGTGAGTCGGCTGACGAGACTTCAGAGCGAATCGTAGCCGATATTCGACGTTCCTCGTCGATTGCGGTAAAAAAGCCCATACAGGCCGAACTTGCTCAGTTAGTTAAACAGCATGTACCGGAAGGCCTTGTAAAGCAAAGGGAGTCTAAGAAGAGCTCCACTAAGATCCCTCATAGGGATAACACACAGAAGGATAGGTCCCCTCATAAGATTAAGGAATCACAGTCACAGGATTCCCTGTCTTCAGCCTTAAAGAAAAAGGCTACACCTTCTAAGGTAATCCCACCCACTCCAGAAGATCTAGGTCTCTCACCCCAGTCTATGGTCATTCCTAGTTCTGCCCAATTCAGCCAAAGATATAGATAGGGTCATGACAAGAATGTCTTTCATGGCAAATTTTTATGAGAAAGACCCTAGCTACTTCTCGAGTTTTCACTCCACCCCTCCCACAACAACAGCCACTGGGTCGTAGAACCCTGTTGAATCCCCTGCTAAAAGGTCTCGCCCCGGTGAACCGGCGCAAGATCCAACTGAAATTGAACTATTTGACCCGACACTGGTCATGAGGATCTCTATGACCAAGAAACCGCAGACCCTTATTATAGAGATAATGAGGAGGATTAGGGCGACCCTGATACAGACATGTATATCATCGATTCACCAGTTGATCAAGACCCCTCTATTGTAGATTCACCCTTTGATAATCAACCTCTACTGAACGAGGTACTTATCAAAGCAGCTGAACATTTTCAAATATCTACCCAAGAGGACCCACAGGACAAAGATTTTGGCGACAAAATCTTGGGAAATATAAAAGCTGTTACTCAGTTTATTCCACTACTAAAGTCTGTCCAGCGGAAGGTACAACCGTCACTGGAGACACCCAATCAGACGAGGGCTGTGAACCCATGCACTGAAAACTGTTTCAGATCTGCACCATCAGACCCGCTGTACATTAGGTATAAGCGAAAGCCTGACTTGCTAGTTGTTACTACTACAAGAAAGAGAGCAGGTACTCCCCTAGCCTCCTCAGAGGCTCCCCCAGATAAGGAAAGCAAGAGGCTTTACACAATGGGCAGGAATGTGGCCTCTTCTACTGCATTCCAGACTAGAATTGTTAATAACTTGACCTTATTAGCTAGTTATAATTGCCATAAATGGGACAAAGTCTCAGCGTTACGCTCATCAGCTCCATTACTCCTCAACACTCAGTTAGCACTAGTGGCTGCAGAAGGGAGGCAGTGTTAAGCTGCCTGCTAAAGCGCAGCCTTGATGCCGCGGACAACGCAGGAAGAATCATAGCAGAGGGTGCCATTATTAAGCGTCACTCTTGGTTACGCCAATCCGGCTTAAAGCCAGAGAAGCAAGCTACTCATTAACATGCACGTCGAGCCCTATGTTCTCTTTGGCAAGGCCGTCAAGGGCGCCTTGAAGACAGCCAAGGAGGAGTATGAGAGTATGATGCATTGAAATCATTGGGCCAATTGACTAATAAACCTCCTGACCAAAGGGGAAACAGCAATTTTCATCCTTCACAAGGACAATTTGCCCAGACGGGTTCCTATAATCAAAGTCAAGGTACGGCCTGGGGGAACAATCAAGGCCAAGCCCCTCAAAAGATCCAGAGAGGAACGCGCAGATCTTGCGGTCGGGGAAGGGGTTCCTCCTCCAGAGGTAGTACCCCACCTCAGAAGCAGTGACATCCCTCTTCAGGTGCCCTCCCATGCCTCTCCAGTTAGAGGGCGCATTTCCAACTTCACCCAAGCATGGGTGGAAATCACCTCAGAGAGATGGGTGCTGTCCACCGTATCGGGAGGATATTGTATAGAGCTTTTTGGGGCAACCACGGAATCACGCTCCACGACACAAAACCCACTCCAAAGAAGACCAACGCATCTTTCTCGAGGAAATCGTTACGCTGCTCCAAAAGGACACCATAGAAGTTGTCCCAGCCAACCAGGTAAACAAGGGTATTTATTAACTTCCTTGTGCCAAAAAAAGATGTAACAATGCTCCCAGTATTAGATTTGCACCCTCCAAACAAATATGTCAAGCCACAAAAATTCTGCACGACTACGCTACAAGAGGTAATCGCCCTACGAAAAAAGGGGATTACATGGCAACACTCGATATGAAAGATGCCTATTTTCATATTTCAATGTTCCCAGTGCAAAGAAGATTCTTGGTTTCAAGATAGCGAACCATCACTACCAATTGAAAGGGCTGCCCTTCGGAATAGCATTTGCTCCAAGGGTATTCACGAAGGTACTGGCGGTGGTGGCAGCACATCTGCGCAGGGAGGCAATCCCAGTGTACCCTTAGCTGGACGACTGGCTGATTACAGGGAAATCTCCCATAATTTGCAGGCAAAACATTCAAAGAACTATCAACCTTCTCTTTCAGTTGGGTTTCTCCATCAACGAGAAAAAATCAAGCCTAGTGCCAAGCACAACCAAACAGTTCCTAGGAGCTGTCTTAAACACAGAAGAGGGGTTGGTCTTTCCGTCAGAGGAAAGCGTCCAAAACATGTTACTGCAAATACCACATTATCAGGCTGGCCGCCAGATAAGAGTGCGCAAATCTTTGCGTTTGCTAGGCATGATGGCATCTTACATTTACCTGTTACCACACGCGCGCCCGAACCAATCTGTGCAAGTCTTGACAGACAGCACTACAGCATTGTTCTACATCAACAAACAGGGGGGCACACATTCTCCAAATCTGATCTGCACAAGCTTGTGCAACGAATTTGGAAATGGGCACTCAAACGGAGGATATTCCTATCGTCACCACACATTCCAGGGGAACTCAACTCTCTGGCAGACTCACTGAGCAGAGATCCCCTACCAGAGGAACACGAATGGCGACTACACACAGGAGTCATAGAGCACCTCTTCTCTCAATGGGGTTTCCCCACAATAGACTTGTTCGCTACAAGCTAAAACAGTCAATGCCCAGACTTCATGTCCACGTTCCCCCAACCAGGCTCCAAGGGGAACGCCCTATGGATGAACTCATCAGGGAAATGTGCTTACGCTTTCCCCTCCCCCCCAACACCTCTCATGAAGGAGGTGGTCAACAAGATCCACAAGGAACAGATGACGCTCATCCTAGATGTTCCTGTGTGGGCAAGACAACCGTGGTATCCTCATCTGCGCAAACTGGCGATGTGTGATCCCATCAAGCTCCCTTGTCCGACCAATCTACTCACTCAGCACGGCGGGCTAACAGTGCACCCTCAACCTCACTCAATGAACTTGGCAGCATGGCTCCTGAAGGCAGAGTTCGGACATCTTAACCTCCCACAAAGGTGCATGGATATCTTGAAAGAAGCAAGAAAACCTAACACTAGGCACTGTTACTTCGACAAGTGGAAGAGATTTGTTATTTGGTGCCAGTCTATACAAACTAACCCCATAGAATGTACTCCATCCCACGTTCTTACTTATATGCTCCACTTGCTATATTCAGGGTTAGTATTCACCTCCTTAAAAGGTCCACCTGGTGGCCTTGTCAGCCTACATCACCTCCCAGAATAAAGTCTCATGGTGGAAGGTAGCTGTCATCAAAGCATTCATGGAGGGGGTAAAGAGATTTCATCCTCCAATTTCTAATCCGCCGCCAGGATGGGATCTCAATGTTGTACTTGCTAAGCTCATGGGTCCTCCTTTTGAGCCGATGCAGAAGTGTAGTCTTAAACAACTAACTTACAAAAATGCCTTCTTAGTGGCTATTACTTCCATAAGAACAGTGAGTGAAATACACGCAGTGTCAGTGCAGGATCCTTTCTTTGTTGTACACAAGGATAAACAGGTTTTATGCACTCATCCAAGGTTCTCCCCTAAATTAATCTCTACATTTCACGTAAACCAGTCTATTGAGCTACCGGCTTTCTTTCAGAACCCCACCAGCTCAGCTGACGTAAAACTCCACACACTAGATGTGAAGAGGGCGGTCCTTTACTATGTAAACAAGACCAGACCGCTCAGAAAAACAGAACAACTGTTTGTCTCCATAGCTACAGGCAGAGAAGGAGACCTTATTCCCAAAAATGCCATCTCCAGATGGATAGTCAGATGTATACAATTGTGCTATTCATTATCAAACAAACACTGCCTTTCATGCCTAAAGCTCACCCCACAAGGAGCACAGGAGCCACTCTGGCTTTCATTGCATCTCATTGTAAAACAGCTAAATGGAGCTCAATACACACTTTCACTCAGCATTATTGCATTGACACTCATTCCAAGACATATACACAGGTGGGACAAGCGGTTCTAAGACATCTGTTCGCCTATGAACCTTCTCACATCCCACCACCTTCTCCTAACACTGCTCGCTAATCTATACACAGCATGTGATCTAAGCAGATTCCACAAACCTCAGAAGGGATACATTGCTCACTGTAATCGTATTTCGGATGCTTGTATTGCTTAGATTCACATGCGCTCACCCTTCCTCCCTGCGGAGAGAAGGCGCATGGATGCTTATGAGCTTGTCTGATATGTAAATGCTTGCATACAACTGTACTCATGCTACACTTCATGCTACCTCATGTCAGAAAAATAACAATCTGAAGGACCTCGACACGTGAAGGACCATGGGTACAGTGGATCTCACACTAGGGATAGTATTATTGGTACGCCCTGTCGACGTCCCTTTTTGAGTTTCAAAATCAACAACTGTAATACTCTGCAGCTTCCACTAGATGTCGGTCTATGCACAGCATCTGAATCTAAGCAGATACAAGCATATCGGCGCAGAGCACCGCGCTGAGGGGAAACCCCCTGTGGCCGACGGCCTGGAGGTAAACCCAAACCCAGAAAGGAGAAGCCCAGGTGCGGGCAGTTCATCGCTCGAGGAAAGAAAGCATTAGGAACTGCGCACCGTGAATGCAGAAAAAGTGCAGCGCTTAACGCGGCTCACGCAGAGCCAACACATTGAAGCTGACGGAAGTGAAGTAACACTGAAAGCAACCGGTAAACCCAGGGAAAATGAGTGTGTTACCGGGTTGCCTACAAGCGTATGCGCTCCATATGAGTAACACAGAGAGAAGGGAACAGAAGCGAAGGCCTGAAACAACCAGTAAGCCCAAAGAACACACGTGGGTTACTGGTTTGTTTACCAAAGTGCGTCACTTCACCAGAACGCAGCGAGAGACCAAAAGGGAGGCCATTACAGAAGTGAAAGTAATTATAAAGCAGACTACGAACGGGTTATTGAACCCCTACAATAAAGGTGAAAGCAAACTAAAGTTGAGGGAGCTTGGACAAGGGCCAAAGCACCCTTTTGAGAAAAAAGAAATATGTAATGAAGAGGCCAGTATGAAACAAGGTTTCATGAACCAGCGATGGGCTAATGTTAAAGGGACAGTATTTTTTTTAATAAAGTTTTGGAAGGAGAGTACACCAGGTGAAGTTAAATGTTTGTTTAATAAAGTCCTGACAGGAGGGTACACAGTGAAGACACATGTGTGTGCAAATTATAACGCAGAGAAGTTCAAGGAAGGTCCATGCCCTTGAGAGTGTAACTGTGGTATAAACTGTTATAAAGGTGGAGTGTTGAGCTGAGTGTTCGGTGCAGGAAATGTTACGGACTGTGTGCCTACTGTTTTTGCTGCTTTCTGGAGGCGGACCCCAACACTCAAAACCACTGTTCGATAGCAGAGCGTTGTACTGAGTGTTCGGTGTTCAGTGGCTCGGTGTTCAGTGGCTCGGAGGCGGCAGCGAGGTGAGTGAAGACACGTCTGCCTGGGAAATTTGATTTCTAGCTGCCTTCCTCCTCCTACATGAAAGATTTTGGGAAATCCTTGCATCAACAATTTGTGATGTCGTGGCCCCTGCACACGCCAAAAAGGAAAGTTGAGGGTCAACTACCATCTTGGCCTCTGAGGTAAGCGGTTTGACTTCGGTCCATATCGGAAACGTTTTACCCGTAACTGACAATCTCGCAATGAAGACGATGTTGAGAAGGTTGTCTGATAGTGTCATCGTGAGAGCTAATAGTCCCATAAACAGCCAGCACATTAAAGATCTTGCATCTCCTTTTCAGAGATTAATGGAACACAATGATAATACTCGATAGAGTTCATGGGAGAGGGGGCTGCCTGCATTACATCAACTACGTCAATTATAGTCATCCGCCATAAAAAGCTGCCTTGCAGAACAGGCATCAATCACTGCTCATTCCTGAGTATCAACTAGTCAAACGAAACAAGTGCAATCTCACCTCTGTTCTCTTGAACATGACATGACAGACACTGCATTTGTAAATGTTCTAACGGATGAGAACACAAATAACAAATAAAGCGCACCTTTGACCATGACTACTACTGAGCAACCCTCAACTACGCTGGAATTGCACCATTTGCCATTACACATGGCAGACTTCAAAGGCCCAGAGATGGCATCTCCAATGCATGTACAAAACATGCTATCTTTGAAGGAAGAAGGATCAGCATTTTTAGAGGAGGATCTCCAGAATATCAGCGCTTTGCCTCCTGCACTCAGCACATAATTTTTGCGAGTATCCCTGCTGGTGACAAAGTGAACTTAGCCAACATATCAATTCAACATGCCAATTTATCAGCACGGCTATCACGGGATACAGCTGAGATTGAGATGACCATCGCTCTGCAAAAGAGCCATTCAGGAAATAACACTTATAAGACATTGTCCCTGCCGGGTGAGTTGTAGTGTGCCAGTCCGGAAACAATGGTGCCGGTAATGTAACCGGCACCATTGTTTCGAGACCGACGCACTTTTTTTTTAAAACTCTCTTTTATTACTGAAGTTCAATACAGATTTAACTCATTGCACATTGCATACATCGGTACACACAATACACAGGTTATTGGATACATATTTCATCGTTTACAATTCAATTATATAGATGTTTCTGCATCTGAAGCCATTTCACACAGGTATATCGTGAACGGGGCCCATATGTCCTTTGGACGACAGCTCGGTGTGACAGTCAATGTGTATTGTTCCTCACATTCATTTCCGTAAGCCAAATCGCGAAGAAAATGCTCGATTTTGGGTGGAAAAGTGTTTGTCCAGCATTTCAATATGCATCTTTTGGCTACAGCACATGAGACATTAAATAATCTCCTGGTTTTTTCAGCTTGTTTGCCTATATCTCCGAATAGATATTTTTGCGGAGACATGTTTGCAGGGATCTGTGTGATATCTTCAAGTATTTCCGCTACCTCTTTCCAGAATGCAGCAATTGGGGGGCATTCCCAATACATGTGAGATGCTCCTGCCTGACTAGTTTTACATTTAGGGCATTCCCCAGAGTGAGTCGCTGAGAACGTAGCCATCTTCGCGGGGGTGTAGTGTAGCCTATTTAGGATCTTGAACTGGATAAGTCGAAGGCCTGCGTTCACAGATATCGATTTGGTAAGCATACAGTATTTAGTCAATTTTTCGTCTGGAATACTTGAATTTAGGTCTTCCTCCCATTTGGTTTTGACATGATTTGTAGTGGGGGTGTGCATTTGTACTAATGAATATAATTTGGAAACTCCCAGCCCCGTACCTGATGTGGTAGCTTGTATACACGGGTTAGATGATGGCTCGTCTGGGAAGAGTGGCCAGCGTGCGCTAAATGCCGATTTCATCCTATGATATTCAAGCGTTTTAATTGGTCCCCCCACCTATTGCCTCCCCGAATTCCTCCCGTGTTACAAATTTGCCGTTCAGGAACATGTCTCGCATTCAAATTTCTTTGTTTGGGTCCCAGTGTCTTTGTATTGTTTTGTCCAATGTGGGCGGTACACCGGGGTATTTCCACAGGGGGACATCTGGGTGGTATGGGGTTTCTATTTTCAGTTTTTATACAGTGCTGTCCATGCACGTACTGTGGTTCCCACTGGGTCATAGGGACAAGTGTCTTTGTATTGAATATAGAATATAATAGAACGGAGGTCTATGGGTTGTGCAGCGAACTTTTCGAGCCATATATGAGGTGAACGATCCTCAAGGTCATACCAGTGTTTCGCAAATTGCGCTTGCGCCGCAAGGTAGTATAACTCAAAATCAGGTGCTGCTAGCCCTCCAGTACAATAAGGTTCAGTAAGCTTTTCCCATTTCAGTCTAGGGGTTTTCCCGAACCACACAAAGGATACAGCCATTGTTCTTATTTTCTCAAAGAAGGTTTTACCTGGCCGAATTGATATATTAGTAAACAAATAAAGTAACTTGGCGAGGACCACCATTTTAAGGATAGCAACCCGGCCATTTAGGGATATAGGTAGCATGGCCCATGTTTGAAACTTTACTTTCAATGTCTGTGTTATTAGTTCATAGTTATCTGTATACAGTGCTTGTTTGTCTCGGGATATCTGTATACCTAGGTATCGAATGTGCCCAGTTTCCCATTTGAGATTTTCAGTTGACGACAGGCAAGTGGTGTGCGGTGTCAGCGGTAGTATTTCAGATTTTCCATTGTTTATTTTATATCCCGAGTAGTCAGCGAATTTGTATATATCTTGCATTAGGGGTGCCAGGTTGGTTTCAGGGTCTGAAACATATGGTAGTGTATCATCCACATACAAGGAGATCGATTGGGGAGGGCCTGACATTCTTATTCCTCTATCCCCATGTTTTAGTCTGAGCATTATGGCCATAGGTTCTATGGTTAATGCAAATAGTATTGGTGAGAATGGGCAGCCTTGTCTGGTACCTTGTTAGGCGATCCTCTGCACACCAGGCCACGACACATCAGAACACTGCTCACATTCCCCCAACATCTCCTCCCAAGCTTCGAGGCTCAAGTGATTCGGTGAACCCACAGAACCGAAAACTCCGTACCAGTGTACGGGCTCGATTGCAACCCTTTCTGCATTGGCAACTGCCTTGGAGAACGTATAGCAGAAAGGGCGGCCTTACGTCTTCACGCCGGTCACGTGATACACTATGGCGTTCCCCATGTGATCTTGGTGGACGTCACATGATCCAGAGAAGTCACATGACCCAGGGGCGATCAGTATAAAGGTCTGAGAGACAGAACGCTCATTGCTTCTCAGCTGGCTTCGGACACTGTTTGGCGTTACAACTTGCTCCTTGTTACCTTGATCACGGAACTCTATCTCGGACTCCCTCGGACACCCCTTGGCACTTTTGCTTGGAACTGTTTACCTGTTGCCGGATATTTGGACTGCACCTCGACTTGTCTTTGGATCATCCCTTGGTACCTTGCTGATCTTCTACGCCTTTTCCCTACTGGGGATTCAAGTCAAGCCCTGACTCCCACAGGTGGCTACTCTTCATCCACGCTAACTGGCGGTTCTACCATTCCAGGGACCGCCGCATCTAATGAGCCTCGAACCTCCCTACTAGGTTACCTGGGTCTCCCTTACACCAGATAGGTAAGACACTTTAGTTACTTTCGTTTACCTCATTGTATTGTGCTTGCCTGGTACTTAACCTCATTCCCTCTTGACAGCAGCATCGGTGTTCCAAGAGGCTCCGTGGATCTGAGAAGACATCTCTCACCTGTGGCCTCAAGGGTCGTACAGCGGGTTTCTATTAGTTCCCCTGTGCGTCACTTGGGGACGGAGGTCTCATCGGTCTACACGACACTCAAGTCAGAACATACCTCTATCCAGTATGAATAGATCAGAAACCATGTTGTTTGTAAGGACTCTTGCCCCGTTTTTTTTGTACAGTAGTTTAACATATCTGATGAAATTGGGGCCCATTCCAAACCTACCAAGCACTTCAAAGAGGTACACCCAGGACATCAAGTCGAATGCCTTCTCGGCGTCTTGGGATATCGCCACAGCCTGTGCTTCCGGGTCGATCTGTGCCATTATTGCGAACAGTCTGCGTAAATTAAATACAGTGGATCTTGTAGGGATGAATCCGTTCTGATCTAGGTGGATCAGAAACGGCATGTTAGGTAACAGCCTATTTGCCAGGACCTTGGCGTAAACTTTGGCGTCAACGTTTATGAGTGACAGTAGTCTATATGGACTACTCCATATGTGGAGGGTGGCAGGGTTTTGGCAGTACTGTTATTATAGCTTCTCGCATAGATTCGGGGAGCTCACTTAATTCCAATGCTTCCTCCCATACCTTTAGCATGATTGGGACCAGTTCTTTTCTGAATTCTTTATATAGTTCCACCCCCAACCCATCGGATCCTGGGGCCTTTCCCGAGTGTAGTGCTTTTATAGCTTCTCCTCCGTGATTGGGCTATCAAGGCCCATTTTATCTTCTAGTGGGAGGGTCGGGAACTCCAGGCCGTCTAAGTATGTTTGTATTTCTGATACCGTTTTCTTGTCATTATTCGAATATAGTTTCTGGTAGAATTTCAGGAACTCATGATTTATGGCTCGACCCCCAGTCACCACCCCTCCCTCCGTGTCTTCAATGCATGTTATTGGAGTGTGTTGGCGGTCTGCTCTAATGATGTTGGCCAGGGCCCTTCCTGCCTTGTTCCCTTCCCCGTATCTGTGCGCCCTGGCTGGGGCTCCTATGTATTGTACTTCTCTTGTGGCCAGCTTGTCTAATTCTTTTAGGAGATGATTTATTTCTGCTAGTGTATCTTTATTCCGGGTCTCACTATAAGAGTTTTCCAATTGTTGGAGTCGTGTCTCTGTTTCAGTTAGTTCATACCTCACTGATCTTAGCAATCCTGTAGTTTTGGAAATCAGTGTCCCCCTTACCTAGACCATGAAAGTCTCCCATACTGTAGAGTACCTGTCCACCGTCCCCACATTGTTATTGAAGAATTCTTCCATTTCTATATGTAATGCTTCTGTCACATTGGGATCTTTGAGTATATTTGTTGGCATTCTTCTTCTCTACCAGATCTAGGGACACTGGGGAGTGGTCAGACATTGTCCGTGGGTGTATTTTGCAACTTTCAAGCCCGCCCAGCATGTCCTCAGACACCAACCAATAATCGATTCGAGATTCCGAGTCGTGTACACTCGAATAATATGTGTATTCCTTCGTGCATGGATGTAGTGCCCTCCAGGCGTCTCTCAGTGTCAGTTGCGGCATGATCTGGACTAAAACAGTGGATGCTTTGGACTTCGTCTGTCTGACTTTGGAGGATCTATCCAGATTTAGATCTAGTACTAGATTGAAATCTCCACCCCATATTATGCTGGTGGTGTCAAGTGTTGCCAATCATTCCAGTATATTGAGGTAAAAATCTGGGTCGTCTATATTTGGGCCATATGTGTTAACTAATACAATTGATCTTTCTGCCATCTCTCCACAAACCAGTACATATCTTCCCAGGGGGTCAATTGTATATCCTTTGGTCTGCACTCCCAACGATGGATGCAGGATTGTTATGACTCCTCGCACCTGGGTAGAATATTCTGTGTGGTATCTCTGCTTGCCCCATGCAGAAAGTATATTTGCGTTGCTGGGGCCCAGTGTATGTGTTTCTTGTAACATAGCTATATTAGGTGAGTGTCTATTTATATATGTTCCATTTTTTCTGGTTTTTGAGGGATTGTCCAGGCCTCTAACATTCCAAGACAGGAGTTTAATTTTCATCCCTTTGTCCCGGTCAACATTTCCCACCATTGTATCTGTTGATCATTGTAGTGTGGTGCAAGCACTGTTTAGTATGCATAGTGCAATTCTCCGTTAGGCCATCAACAAAACAACTTTTACAACTCTTCAACTGTTCAACAAGTAGTCCACCCTCTCCCCTCCCCTCCCGCCCTCCACCCCAACTTGATGATTGAACCTTACAAACTTTTGGAGATCTCCTAGGGTTGCCATGTTGTCGCTGCATGGCCACCCGTTCCAGGCTCACAGCCCGGCTTCCTCATTCACTTGTGGTGCACCTCTGCTTATTTCAGTTTTCTTCCGTTTCATCTTTGTAGACAGTATTTGCTTCGATTCATCCCTTATCCAGGTAGTGTCAGTTCGCCTCAGGGGGAGGTCTACCATTTTGGTCCTGGCCACGTCCTGCCGGGGGTAGAGGTATATGATCTTCTATATAGGCCATTGCAGCTGCCAGGTTCTCAAAGAAATATGCTCTTCCTCCGTGCTGGATACGCATTTTGGCAGGGAATATTAATGCATATTGGATCTGCCGTGCTCTCAGCAGTCTTTTCACTGGTTCATAGGATCGTCGGTTGGCCTGGACTCCTGCCGAAAAATCTGGGTATATGTGAATATGGTTTCCTACGTAATGCAGTGTGTCTTGCTCACAGGCCTTTTTTAGAATCGTGTCTGTGTCTCTGTAATTTAAGAGGCATAGTATGATCGAACGAGGTGGTGCACCGGGTTTCGGCATTGGGGCCAGTGTACGGTGTGCTCTCTCGACCAGGAAATGTTCACGAAAAGTTTCCGGCCCAAAGAGGTTCTGCAGGAGAGCTTCCACTTGTTGTTCCATAGCTCCTTTACCAAATTTTTCCGATACCCCAACGATTCTGATGTTGTTTCTCCTAGAGGGAGATTCGAGATCTTCACATTTGGTTTGTATTTTAAGAAAGTCGTTTTTCAATTGCATTATGTCTCGATCATAGTTAGCAATAGTGTCTTTGTTGGTGCTAATTCTGCCTTCGGCTTCTGTCATTCTGGAGCTTTCTTTGTCTACTTTTGCCTTCAATGATCCGATGGTTGAAACGATATCATCTCATTTCACATTTATCGCGAGGAATCCATTTTGGACAATAGTAGTTAGCCTGTCGACTCTGTCTTCGCTTTCGGCTTCATTTTGGGTATTGGAGGTAGCCGACATTCCTGACCCAGAATCTGTCATTTGGCTGTTAGTAAATCAGTCCATTGGCCCCTTCTTCCTGGCCCCTGCTCCTTTTGACGTTTTATCGGGCATTTGTGCTATCCTTGTGTGTTCTTTTTCAGTGTGCTGATTAGGGGTCTACCGTGATTTTAACGTATTCTCCGCCCCGTAGTATTGATAGCATGCGGTATCCTGTACAGAGTCCCAGGCCTCCGGCGCCGAGGGCCAATTAGTTTCTCAGGGTCGTTTTGAGGTTTTTCAGAGTACCACCTTTAATTATGCAGGGGGTCGTGCAGTGTGTCTTTTAGTCCATCTTCTCCTTGTCATTGCCCTAGTTTTATCTAATTTTTATCCAATTATTATAATCTCCACCTTAGTCTGAATATCCACTGTTTATGGGCTTTTGATCTGTTTCCCAGCGGGGTCTGTTAGTGTTGTGTTCAGGTTTACGTGTTCTGCTGGATAATAGTCATGATCCCAAGATGGTTATGGTGTGTGACAGTCTCAATTCCAGCGTTCCTCAAACTTCCTAAGGTTTGAATTCCGATGTTAAATTACGCTGTTTATGGGTTAATCCTACTCCGTAGATAAAGTGTTTATATTCAGGGTTATTTTCCCCCTTCACCCCACGTGTCTCCTTCCAGGGGGGAAGCAGGATCTGCGTTGTGCTTATTTAAGAGTGGGTTGTGTTCTCCCACATATTTTGGGAGATTATGCCCTTCTCATCCGTTTTTTGCCTTCTAGGATTTTAGAGTTGCAGCTGCAGGCTATGAGGCGTCACTGTTTCCTTCTAGCTGTGGGCCGCCGTATCACAGGAGCGTTTTTTCTTCACCCCCTTATGTATATTGTCTTGCAATTCAGACATGGTTTTAGTTCGTATAGTACGTTTTTATTTATTTATTTATCCCCCCCTCCCCACCGCCCCCCAAGGGGCAGTGTCCGCATCCCCCGCCGCCTGTTAGGCAGAAACCTGTGCAGTTCCCTTAGGGACCACTGCAAAAGATTTAAGACTACAGGTGTTTGGCAGTAAACCCACTTGGTAGCAGTCTGTACCACACAGATTCACTTGGTAGCTGTGGCTGAGCAGTCAGACTTTGTTAGGGAGAATTCTCTGTTTAGGCTGAATTTCCTAACCTAGCGAGTCCCCCAGCAGCTTTGCTGAATTTCTGGATTTTTTTTTCTCCTGCCAAGAGTGAGACTCTTTCTCCCACTCTTGGACATGATTTATGGTGTTCCTTTGAATGTTAATGTGTTTTATGGGCTATGGGGTCCTTTACTCCATAGGGTCTCATGTGTTTTTACTATTTGTGTTACACAGCACCGTCCGTGCCGTAACCCAGGGGTGTCGTAGTGACCCCCCCAACATAGACTCCATACCCTGGGACTGACTACTGTCTCCCAGGGCATGTAAAGTCACCATTGGCTTTGCTAGTCCCAAATTATGAACAGAAACCAGTACAAACCATCATATTGTGGACGTACTGGTTGGGGCAATTCGATTGCCCCGGGGTCTGTTGTTCGAGGGGGCATGTCTCCGTCCCCCCTGATCGAGTTTTGGCTGGTGGCAGTGGATACTACTTTTTATATTCGACCGCAAATATATCTCTATGGGATTTTCCCATTGTTCGAGGCTACCACCTTTATTTATTGAATTCTTATAGCCTCGAACTGTTGCCAACTGAAACGGACCATTTGTACATTTTATTTCACCGTGTACATCTAGAACTGTCATCTGGCCTGATATACTTGTCGAGCATAGTTTGCAAAGCAACATAAGGCCAGATTGTATTGTAGGCTTGTGTTTTCCATTCTTTTGATACTTGTGGACTACAGTTTGCATCTTCCCCGGCCCCGCTCTTATAGAGGCGTCAGGCGCTGCAGCGCTGGCGCTTCAAGAGCCAAGACTACCTTCAGCGTTGGGTGCAGAAAACGCTGCCCGTGAGCACACTGAGCACCCTCACCAAACCATTTGGTAAGTATGGGGTTGCTGCCCGTAGACAAACTTCTGTTAGACAGTCTTAATTACCAATGCCTGATTTTGGCCAAAACGGCCACCCAAACAGTCTTGGATAGATCTAGTGAGACACAAATCACTGTCAATGAAGAACATGCCAAAAAAAGACGCCCAAAAAACAGACAAACAGCCAACTCTTCCAAAGCACCCAAACACCAGTAATACACGGTCTCTAAACAAGCATGCTCAGTGCATATATGACAGGATAATTGACAAAAATATCAATATCTTGCGCATCACTGAGACATGGCTTAAAGAGCCGATAGGCCCAACCTGCGACATTGCCATCCCAGATGGCTACGTTATACTTTATACCAACAGAGAAATAGGCCAATGAAGGGACGTAGCAGTTATTGTGAGAAACTCCATTCACCTGTTCCTGAGTAATATCATGCAGTGGAAGCGAAATCCTGCATTTAAAATATTAATCTACAGACAACAGCAGCCTCAACTTAATTGTAGCTTATAGGCCGCTGTCTCCACACCAGAATTTAATGAGGAACTTACCCACCTTCTCAACTTGCTCAAAGGACCCAATACTGCCACACTTATAGTTGGGGACTTCAATCGATGGTATGGCGACCCAAAGGACAAAGAAGCCATCAATCTAGAGACATTATTAAACAACATTGACTTCAAAATTGTAAATCAAGAGCCAACAATGGACAACGGACACCAATTAGATTGGGTCATAACAAACAGTGTAGAGTCACGAGACTGCCGAACTAACCCATGCATTTGGTCAGATCATCATAGTGTGCCCAAAGTCAAGCCACCCAATCCTTCGCTTAGAGTGATACACCAGAACATTAAAAACATAGACAAGACCAACTTGAACTCTGCCTAGCCGAATTCAAGAACAGCCAAAATGAGGACGATTCCTGCGATACATTACTGACAAATTTAGCAATCCATCTTAACAAGCTGGTGGATCAGAAGGCACCGCCACAAATCAAAACCATCAGATCTAATCTTAAACAGAAACAATTGTTCTCGCAATACTTCTTGAACAAAAAAAAGAGAAAATAAAAAAAGAGAAAACCAATGGCTAAAAAAACCTACCCCAGGTAACAAGGAATTGCGGAAGGAAAGTGAGAAAACTTATAAGAGTGGGATAATAGAGGCAAAAAGGAATTTCTACAACGACCAGATTACAACCGCAGCCAATTACACTAGCAAACTCTTTAACATCTTGAAATCGATAGAGAAATCTAAAGCAATCTCTCCCCGATTCACACCGACTCAAGAAGAGTGCGATAAAACTCAGTAGGCATTTTTTCACAAAATAGCTAAAGCAAGGGATTTAATAACCAAATCCCAAGCGAGTAAAACGACGTCAACAATTCTTCCGACCGAGGCGATTATGAAAGGCATTGAAGCCTTTAAATTCACGGAAATTACCTCCGAAGATATGATAAAAGTGTTTGCCACTATGAAACCTACCACCTGTGCAGAAAATATTCTGTGTCCTAAAATAATTCTGGAACACCCAGATATTTTCGCCCCTACACTGACAAGAATCATTAATACATCCTTCAGAGATCAATCAGTACCACAAGCCATAAAAAAGGTGACGGTAACCCCATTGGTAAAGAAACCCAATCTAGACTGAAGAGACCCTAGCAACCTTGGGCCCATTACTAATTGCAATTTCAACTTAAAGATCATGGACAAGATAGCCACCATGCAACCACAGGACCATGTAGAAGCATCAGAATCCCTTCACTCCCAACAATCGGGATTCCAACCAGCCCACAGCACAGAGATCACCATGCTCGACCTACAAACTAAAATGATCAGCATTATGGACAATGGGAGGGCTGGCCTTCTTATTCTACTCGACTTGAGTGCAGCATTCTACCTGTTAGATCATAACCTACTTAAAACAGCGCTAGAGAAAACAGCTAACTGCTCCACAGAAGCTTTCAGCTGGATAATTTCCTTCTTAAAAAACAGGGTCTCCAGGGTACACTGGGGAGACAAATTCTCTCTGGAAAAGGAAATTATATGTGGCGTTCCCCAGGGGGCTAGCATGTCTCCTTTACTTTTCAACTTATACTTGAGATACCCATGCCTAGTACTCAATCACATTAATATCTTTTTTACCAACTATGCTGACGATACTCAGCTGGTGATCGAACTAAGTGGGGACCACAAGAAAGACAACGAACACTTAACCATGGTCTACAACATTGTTGAACAATGGATGGACACCATTGGATGTGCCTCAATGGCACTAAGACGGAGCTCATGGTATTTGGCTCTCACCAAGCCAGAGCTAAACTATCGCCAGCATACAGCTCATTTCAGATAAAACACACACAAATACAAGTCTTGAGCAAAGTTAAAACCCTGGGAATGATGCTGGAAGCTCCACTAGGGACAGATGCTCAAGCTCTGTATATAAAAAAAACATGCGCTTACTACCTCAGACTACTAAAAGCCATCAGGCCTTATCTGTCAGAAGAGAACTGCGCCACCGTGGCAAGGGCCACCATCCTACCACGCCTGTACTATGGTAACGCATTAATCCTAGGGTCCAACAAGCAATGCCTCCATAGCTATCAAGTCATTCAGAATAATGCAGTGAGGATCATTAAGAAATAACCCAGATCCGAACAAGTTAGCGACTCCAGAAGAGAGTTACACTGGTTTAAAATTGAAAACGGAGTTCAATTCAAGGCCCTGACACTGGCGCATAGATGCATCTACGGGAAAGCTCCACCCTACTTAAAATCCAAAATCTAGCTGTATGCACCGAGTAGAACACTCAGATCATCAGACCAAGGCAAGATCACAGTGGCACCACACAAGCGTAAATTTGGCACAGGAAACTCCTTCCCTATCCTAGTCGCCGGTCTGTGGAACAACCTCCCAGCACACCTAAGAATGGAAGCAAACTATATGCGCTTCCGCAAACAAGAGAAAACTCACCTCTTTAACTAAGCCCCCCTCTCTCTTTAGGCCTTTCTGTGCTGCTCGTCTTGTCCTGTGCCCTTGTTTCTGTGCCCCGAGGTTTGCGAGCTACCAGCGCAATATAAATAAATAAATAAATAATAAATAAATAAATAGCTTTGAGGCGGCTCGAAGAAAGCAAATGCCAAAAAGGCAAACAAGATCAATGTGTCCAGATGGTCTCAAATGAGGGAAATCAGCATTGAGACAAATCTCTGAGCAAAGCGATGGTGAGAATAAGCGTGACCTTTGAGCCTAAAAATAACTCTTCAAGAGCAGTGACAGGACTTTACCAAAATGCGAGCCAACAAGAACAAGATTGGTCATGGATCTTCTCTTCTTTAGCAACCTCGTATCCAAGATAACATTTAGCACACCAGGAAACAAAGATAATGAAAATGGGATACTGGAATACCCAAGGGTTTTCTCTTCTCATTCACCAAGATGCTATGGGACTTACAACGTACAACATTGTATGTTTTCAACACAATTGGATTTGGACGAAACCAATTTCTGAAGATTAGGATGTTTTCTTGACTCCGGCCGTTTGGGAGGCTCATATTTCAGCCTATTGACACTGGTGAAATTGGGAATTTGTGGAAAAAAGAAATCCCAATCCATTTATGCAAATGCTAGTTCTAGAGTGGCTACAACCATGATCTTAAAAAAAAAAAAAGGCAATGATCATTTTTAATCTATATTGGAACCAATTAAAAATTGGAGATGCCAATTTCTTGGACAGTGACAGCCTTAATCGATAACGTGTACATTCGATTTACTGATCATTGCATTTTTTTTCTTTCTTTTTTAAAAAAAATATGTTTTATTGGTTTTCTAGAACACGATTAAACGCATTACATTATGTCATGAATTATGTTGATACCTTTTGGATACCCTTACCCACCCCTCCCTCAGTACCTCCCTACCCCAACATGTATCAGAAAAAGAAAGGGAAAGAAAAAAGTAAAGAAAAAACAGGCGAACAAACAACTTGGTCACAGGGTCTTGATGTTTGGATTGTAGGTGTCTTAAGTCAATGTCACTAAAGAAGTTGTGCGTTTTGGCACTTATTGCGTCTCTCAGGGTCTTTTATTCATTTTCATCTAGTATCGTATTTGGTGCCATGTGTTCAGGGAGGCCTGTCATCTGAGGAAGTAAGCATTTCCTGAATTATTACATTCTGTCATGATATCCCAAGAGCCTTCCCTTCTTCCTGTCCATAGGGCTTCATGCCACACTTCTGCCTTCGCTATTGTCCACCTATTGAGATCGTTCCACCACAACTCTATGTTTGGTCCGTCTCTTGTTTTCCACTTCATCGCGATCCGTCGCATTGCTAGTGCCCATGCTAAATTTATCATCTTTGCCATCGCCTTATTTTTATTTGGGTAGCTGTAGAGTCCCAGGTGATAGGCCTCGATGGTCCATGACTGTCCTTTCACTCCTCCCTTCCTCAGGCGCTGCTCTATTTCGTCTGTCTCTGAAAGGCACAGGAGACCCCCTCTCTAGATTGGGGTATTAATGTAATAGTTCATCTCAGAAAGAAAATCCAGAGGAAACAATTTGCAAAAAAGCGTATTAAGGATTTTATTGTACCTAATACATTTTATTCTGTGAATTTAATCACAAATTAATCTGCACTCAAGCAATTATTTATTAAACATAGCAGGAATATTTTAAAAGAACATCAAAATTTGATAAAAATCATCCTATTAAATCATTCATACATTCATCCACATCCATACTACATCCATCAAACTGTTCATACAACTCATCAATAAGTACAAGATAAAAACATATAACAAGTGTAACAATTCATCCATAATTTGATTATTGTACAGAACGTTTTTGTGCAAAACAACACATAATGCAAGGCCACAATATGGTTTTTTAAGTGATCAGCAGCAACAACACATAATGCATGGCCACCATAGATTTTAAAAACGGTGGTCAGCAATTTGGATAGGCCAAAATGAATCTAAGCCGTGAAGATTATTTCCTCTGGATTTTCTTTCTGAGAAGCTGATCTATTTCCTGCCAGTATTCTTTAATTGTTGGACAGTGCCAAAACATGTGCCTCAGATCTGCTTTCTCTTCCCCGCACTTCGGGCAGCTCTGTGCAGTGGTGCCTGGGAAGTGGGATATCCTTTCTGGGGTTAAGTATGCTCCGTGGAGCATGTAGAACTGCAATTGTTTTAGTCTGGCGTTCCTGGATATTTTTTTCCGGGTAGAGTTTCACTTTTGCCCATTCCTTGTCCGTGAGATTTCTGTTTATTATTTTTTGCCATGTCTGCCTGCCTTTGTCCGCGTCTTAGGGGATTCCCTCTGTGAGGTTCTGGTATATCCTGGATACCATATGTCCTCCCTCTGTGACATCACAGAGCAGGCCTAAGGTTGGATTTCTGTTTGTAATGCCGTAGGAGATGGCCACTTCGTGTCCAATTGGTTGATGACTCTTGCGTGGGTTATGACTTGGCCATGGTGTAACCCATGGGACTCGATCAGGTCTGGAAAGTCTAGTTTGACCCCTTCTGGGGCTACGTCTCCAATTGTGATTATTCCTTTGGGCTCCCAACAGTTTCTGCTTTGTTTGAGGTGGTCCCTGCTGGTTCCATTAAGTGCTGCCAGCTGTATCTGAGGAGAATGAAGTTCTGCAATTTTCAGTAATTGTTTTGTTCACTTCCATATTTGCTGTCCCAATTGTAGAAACGTTGGTAGTTGTGGGATCATGTTTCTGTCCAACCACAGTACTTCCTTGACGAGGAATGGCGAAATGATTTTGCTCAGGAGGGTGTGTTCTATCGTCTCTGTGTCCGCCAGATGATACTCGTCCTGCCACTAACAGGGGGGAGTTTCTCCCATAACTTAATAGATGCTTCTATGCCCTTTTTTGCTCTTAGTGTTGGTTTTGTGTCCTATATGGAATGGTGTATGTTTATGCCTAAATAGTGAAACGTGTGGGGTTCCACTTATGTTCTAGACAGGGGAGTTGGTCTTCAGCCTTCCCAGCCCATCCTGCCAGGGGAAACGGGCAAGATTTGGCCATGCTAATGGTGATTCCTGAGAGATGTGCAAAGTTGTCTAGCACTTCTAGATATGTTCCCAACCTATCTTCTGGGTATTGCATATATACGAGTATGTCATCTACATACAGGGATATGACGTGTGTGGTTCAGTCTATGTGCAGACCAGTGTCTCGGAATGAGTCTCTCATGTAGATTGCTAAAGGTTCTAGCGCTAGGATGTAAAGAAGGGGCGACAGCGGACATCCTTGTTTAGTGCCTCTACTGATCGGGAATATGTCTGAGATATATCTACCTATGCGTACCCTTGCTGACGGTTTGGCGTAGAGCAAATGTATCCATCGCATAAACCCCTGCCCTATTCCATAACGTTCTAGCGTAGCGAACATCCTCTCCCATCTAACAGAATCAAAAGCCTTGATGGCATCTAGGGCTGCTACTGCACAGCTTTCT
This sequence comes from Ambystoma mexicanum, assembly GCF_040938575.1. Lineage (NCBI taxonomy): Eukaryota > Metazoa > Chordata > Amphibia > Caudata > Ambystomatidae > Ambystoma > Ambystoma mexicanum. The sequence goes on along the minus strand of NC_090935.1, from coordinate 661,975,711 downwards.
GGTCTTGTGTGTGTTCTGTCTATGACTGCTTGGAGGCGTCTAAGGTTTGCTGTGGTGGCCCTGCCCGGGACTAAGCCTGTCTGGTCTGGGAGGACTAGTGTAGTGATTACTCTCTTTAGTCGGTCCGCAAGGATCGCTGTGAGGATTTTCGTGTCCCGCTTGATTAGTGCAATGGGCCTGTAGGACTCACATAATTTGCTATCTTTGCCTGGTTTTAGTATGGGTATTATTAGGGCCTGTTCCATTGTGTCGGAGAATTCCAGTGTCATATGCATCCTGTAAGACCTGCAGTAGTTGTGGCGCTAGTACATCAGTGTACTCCTTATAAAATTCAGACGGAAGTCCGTCACTGCCAGGCGTTTTTCCAGTGTGTAGAGAGGCTATGACCCCCTGTATTTCTTCTAGCGTGAGTGAGCCATCTAGCATTTCTCGCTGTTCTGATGTTAAGTTCGGTAGTCCTATGTCTTCCAGGGTTTCTAGTATTTCAGTCTTCATAGAGTGTGTGCTATCTTCATATAGTTTAGTACAGAAGTTTTGAAATTCTTGGTTGATTTCTATTTGCGACCTCTTTGTGGGCCCACTCTCATCTATTATCTCTGCTATTGCCTCTCTGTTGTCTAGTCCCCTATCAGCCAGGCCAGGAGTCTGTCCGGTTTATCCCTCTGGCCATGTATTTTCTCGGTGTATCTCGCGAAGCTGAAATCGCCTAGCTTCTCCCAGCGCTCCATACATTTTAATCTTAGTGACATGAGGGTGCCCTATTTGTCTTCTCCCAGGGTCTCTCTCCTTTCTAGTTCTGTGATTTCAGCTTCTATTTTCAAGATTTGGTTTTCTTAGTTCTTTTGGACCCCACCTGTGGTGGCTATCGCCGCACCCCTTATGACTACCTTGTAGGCCTCCCAGACTGTGCTGGTGTTGTCCACCCTGCCCAGATTAAGCTCAAAGAACTGCTCTGTTTGGAGTCGTAAAGTCTACTCGAAGCTGGTGCCTCTCAGTGATTCTGCATGCAATTTCCACATGGGAATGGGTGCAGGGTGATCTGTAAGTGCCCACTGGACCATCAGGGGGGAGTGGTCGGATAGGGTCCTAACCTCCTATGATGCTCCCACTATATTCCCCAAGTGTTCTCTCCCAGTGAAGACAAAGTCAATCCTTGTGTATATTTTATGCACACTAGCAAAACGACAATTCCTGCTTACCATAGTTCAGCCATCTGCATGCTTTTTGTAGTTCGAAATCTCAGATTAGCGTCTGCAATGCTTTGGATGGAGAGGGGAGGGAGAAGTTTCTCCAGGTGATCTGATTTGTCCAGGGTGGAGTCTAGCACACAATTGAAATCCCCTCCCCATATCCAATGGATGCCTCTGTACGGGGACAGGATAGGCTGAAGCGAGCGATAAAATTGTGGCTGCATTTTGGCTGGGCGCGTAGGTGTTTATTATGCAAAACTACTTTTTGTCTATATATCCATGTAATGATATGATCCTGCCTTCTGAGTCGGAGTATCTATGCAGGATCCGGTGTGGAACACCCGGCGCAAATGAATTGTTACACTTGTTATATGTTTTTATCTTGTACTTATTGATGAGTTGTATGAGCAGTTTGATGGATGTAGTATGGATGTGGATGAATGTATGAATGATTTAATAGGATGATTTTTATCAAATGTTGATGTTCTTTTAAAATATTCCTGCTATGTTTAATAAATAATTGCTTGAGTGCAGATTAATTCGTGATTAAATTCACAGAATAAAATGTATTAGGTACAATAAAATCCTTAATACGCTTTTTTGCAAATTGTTTCCTTTGGATTTTCTTTCTGAGATGAACTATTACGTTAATACCCCAATCTAGAGAGGGGGGTCTCCTGTGCCTTTCAGAGACAGACGAAATAGAGCAGCGCCTGAAGAAGGGAGGAGTGAAAGGACAGTCATGGACCATCGAGGCCTATCACCTGGGACTCTACAGCTACCCAAATAAAAATAAGGCGTTGGCAAAGATGATAAATTTAGCATGGGCACTAGCAATGCGACGGATCGCGATGAAGTGGAAAACAAGAGACGGACCCAACATGAGCACTCCTCTTGCGTAATTAGAGAATGCCGAGCCGTATCCCCTTCCCCTCCATTTAGTGAGGATGGGTTTCCTGCAGTAGCGCAATTTGGACGGCTTTTATGCGCAAGTAGGACATCACCCTTTTAAAGTAGCGATGTATGCCACGCACATTCCACGTGGCTATTCTCAGGGTTTCTGCCATTGGAAATGTGTCATTTGTGCTCTGCTGTCTTCATCGAGGATGAGGGACCCTTGTCCAGGAAGTTTGATTGTGTCGTAGCGGGAATATACGTCTGCACAGTTTGCATTGGCCCCATGGTTTATATCAGTTATATGTCGCTCTGCTTTGTTTCTTTAGTGTCGTCTGCGTTTTGCCTCATCGAGCTGATGCTGTAGCTTTATTTTGGGTTCGTGGGCTCTGGGCCTCTGGTTGTCTTTCAAATCTGCAACTTCTTCGCTGGAAAGTGATTGTTCCCTGTGACTAACAACAAAACTATAACCATAACTTGAACTTGTTGCCCATCAGTGAGATTCTGTAGAGGCGTCTCCACCATCTTCCCATTGGCCTCTGGGGAGTCGGTGGATGAGTCCGTTTTAAGTGTGTAGAAGGGGTTTCAGCCCTGTAGGTCAAGAAAGAAACAGTAAAGTGGTCCGGGTGTGGTTCGGTGTTCGCCACCCCTCTTTCATGTGGGGCCTTGGTATAGGCTAAGTTGGTTGAAAATGTTGAGTTCCTGCGTTCGTGTAGCAGGAAATCAGTGACAGTAGGGTCTGGTAAGAGGGTTATTGGTGGGCTCATTTTTTCTGCCTGTTTCTGCTCTGCTGCTTCTCTTGGAGTTGGCCCAGATTGTGTTCATCCCCAGGAGTTTATTGCTTCCGGGGTCTCGAAAAATAAGGATTTACCATTGTAAGGTATTTCATTTTTGCTGGATAGAGGAGCATGTATTTAATTCCCTGGCGCCGCAGTAGTTCCTTGGTTAGCACATATTGCGCTTGTTGTCTTTGTACTCGTATTGTATAAATCGGGGTATATTGCAAGGGTTGCCGAGCCACACTGGATGACGCCTACTAGTCTTAAGAAGGTTAGTATCTTCTCTTTGTCACGATAATTTAGTATCTTCGCTCTCGGTGGTGCTCCTAGTGGAGGCACTTTCGTGAGGGCTCGATGGGCTCTTTCAACTGCAAACCCCTGCGACAGGTTCCCTGGCCCCAGTTCTTGGAGGAGTAGATTCTCTACGTACTCCGTTGGGTCTTTTCCTTTGATTCCCTCTGGCAGGCCCAGTATCCTGATATTGCTTCTTTGCATATTTGTCCATCGTTGCTTGCCTGGACCGAGCTGTCGTTTGCTTTTTATGTGTTGTTGCTTTCCTCTTCCCCTCTGGCATTTGCAGGTTGGCGGTAGTCGCTGTTACTGAGGTTTGCCTTTGCCGTGTTGTCCCGACCCACCAGGCTCGTTGGTGTTACTGCTTGTGGTGCGCGCAGTTCTTAGGTGGTGCAGGCTTCTGCCAGCTGGACGTTCGCGTTTTTGCCCCTAGTTCTGAGTTTCTTGTGGCCCTGCTCGGACTGGAGCAGGGTTTTGGATCATCTGATTGAGGCCAGGTTGGTGCTGTTCTACTGGAGCTGATGTGGCCGTGGCTCGGGGGCATTGCGACTTAGCCCACTTGCCCTCTGCCGCCTGACCCATGCACACCGGTGGCACCCTCCTCGCTCCGTGTACAGAGAGCCGTCTGATGGTAGAAGAATGCGGAGCGAGGGAGGTTGCATTCCGGAGCTCGGCAGGCAGTATTTGCAGTCGAGTTTGGGGTCAGCAGGGTTTGTAACTTAATGTTTGTACATTCCTTCTAGCAGGGCTGCTATCAATTGCGCGGTGTTCGCGTTCATCGGGGAGCTTACCCACACGCCGCTGTTGCTTCTATCATGTACGCAATGTCTCGCAAGAGGGCCCTGCAGCGGGACTCAGCAGCGTGTTCCGGGCTGCCGGTGTCATGTGTTATGTGTGAACGCTCTGGTGGGCGCTGCTGTGTCTATATTTTGCTCCGCAATGTCCGTAACTCCTCTTACTCAGCTGTGGAGGCAGCAAGTCTTCTGGCGATGTCCCGCAGGTTACCGCTATGGTCTGGCTGAAAGGGGACAGCTTAACTCTTCTCCGGCGTCTTAGCTTCTTCCTCAAGCCATTTTGTGGGCTCCTCCTTGCGCTCGGCTCAGCCGTTTACCGCCAAGGTAATCACTTCACTGGGGTCTAGGATGAGGATAATCACGTTGCCCGGTACGCTGGACCTTTGGACGTATTAGTTCCATCGGGTGATTATCATTTCTTGACTTTATTTAGGATCAGTTTAGCGGATCAAGCAGGAGAGCTCTGCAGGACGCGTCCGCTCTACATGCCGGCTGGCCACGCCCCTCTACTGATCCCTTCAATAATTATTTGTGCATACCTAAAAATCAAATGTTTAAAATAGGATGGTACTTTCATCAATCAAGTTGATTTAAAAAACAGGGCAGCCTCATGAACTCAGGATTTTTTTAATGTTAAATGGTCAAGTGAAGGGAGACTTGCTGGCAAAAAAAACGTGGTCCCGTAACAATCAAAAAGCTCATCTTGATTAATATTTTGTCTCCAGGAATATGCAAGATCCAATGATCACTTTAACAATCAATCAAACTGGAACCAGCGACCACCATTTATTGACATTAACATGGAAACATACTCAATCTTGTACTGGTGTTCCTCCTCGTTTACCTGTGCAGGTTTCCCATGGTGGCAATAGACAGAGACTTAGTTCTTCCGATATTTATGTCATCAGAGAGCAGTATCGCACTAAATCTCATTCTGAAGACACAAAGCTGGACTATGTTGGCATTTTATTGGCCTTTGTTAAGAAGGATTTCTAAAGTCTGACTTGGTGGGCAGAAGTTTAGGAGACTATCCTCGGTTTAGTGAAACAGGGGAACCTTCTGGACAAGCCAGACCAATCTAGGTAGCTTGGCAGGCGGTCAAGACTAAGGGCCTCATTACACGGTAGGAGGTAACCATGGCGCTAATAGCGCCATGGCTGCCTCCAAAACCTTACTGACTCCGCCCTGGTGAATGGAGCAATTACCGGTCCATTCCAAGGTTGGCAGGACCAGTAATTCCCCATTCACCAGGGCCCTTCCCCATTCCCACTTGAGCCCCCATAGGGCTCAATGGGAATGGGGAAGGCGCTAATAACGGTACCGCAAATTGCTCTCCAAATAAAGTTTGGGGGCGGGGGTTCACAAACGGAGGGAAAATTACACCTAAATTAAATCCTTCCCGACAGCCTTTAAAGATCATTGTACAAAAAACTGGAAAGCCAGTTATACAAGATTGCATACTTATAATGAGGAATTAACCTGTGTCTGTTGAATCTTTCGGGCTCACATGAGACAGCTTAACAAAGTGCAAGGAGAAGAGAACGAGAAAACAGCATTACAAGAATTGGCTAATCTCTTCTAAAGCATGCAGGTCACAATATGATGCAGAACAAATGCTTAAAACCATCTGCTCCAAAAACTCCTGTGACCTGTGGACAATGCTAAATAATAACTCAACAGTTCAATTAGGGTTGCTTCCCAATGCTGTCTCAGGAAAAGGGCACCGGTACCGGTAATCCCTTACCGCCCTACTACGAGTTCCCTTTGTGGGTCCTCCCTTAACGCCTGGTATTACCAGGTGTTAAGGACAGGACCCGCAAAAGGGACCTCAGAGCTAATAATGGTACCGCAATTTGCGGTACCGTTATTAGCGCCTTCCCCATTCCCATTGGGCCCTATGGGGGCTCGAATGGGAATGGGGAAGGGCTCTGGTGAATGGGGAATTACTGCCCATGCCAACCTTGGAATGGGGTGGTAATAGCTCCATTCACCAGGGCGGAGTCGGTGAGGTTTTGGAGGCAGCCATGGCGCTAATAGCGCCATGGTTCCCTCCAACCTCGTAATGACCCCCATAGTGTTGGCAAGTATGCGATGTAAGAACAACTTAAAAGAAAGATGGTTCTTGGGAAATCATGTACTGGGAAAAGTCCAGTCGACTACCTACCTGGGAGCACATGTTAATTGCAGTATAAATAGGAGTGGATGGACAGCCGCGTTAAGATCAAAATCTAAAATACTGGCATCAGAGGCGTTATTGTTGAAAAAGAAATATTGTAAATTTACCATCTGTCCAATTACAACTTTTTTTAAACAGAAAGTTACACCAATTCTCACATATGGAGCGGAATCAGCTTAAAATCTATCATGGTACATTTAGGACCTCATCAAAGGGTCTTTTTGGTGAAGAGTTCTACAGCTTCCATTAAGCACCCCCAATATATCTGTGATATTTGAACTGGGCTTACAATCCCTACATTCGATTGTGTTATGGAAATCGTTAGCCCTATACCACAAATACTTGATGTGCAATGATCTACTGCTGTTTCAAATCCTATGAACTAATACTCTTGAGGGATCCGACTGGATTCTTACCAAGTGCAAAGATTCCTGTCGAGACTGGTTGTACTATCTGAATGTCTCAGAAAAACTATAAATAATTAATCCAGAAAAAGTAAAAAAACAACATTCTTGGAGAGGATTGATTTAAACCTATTTCACAATACATTGATAGACATTTACAACCGCTAGCTGCAGGACTCACTTCATATATGCAGGATACCAAACATGTAATTCAGCAACTCGAACTAGTCACATAGGAAGCCAAATACAGACTAGTGACCTGAGATGTTTCCGCACTGTAGACAAGTATATTACACAACAAGGGAATTGAAACTATCTACTATTTCCTCAAAACTAGATCCATCTCATTTCATCAACAAAACCTTATGCTTACAGAGATGCTCAATTTTACACCTAACAACAATATCTCTACCTTCAATAAACAACTAACGACAGAAACAGGGTACTGTCATGGTTGCAAAATTTGCTCCCTCGTATGCCAATTTATACATGGGTCATTTCGAAATAAAGCATGCTTAGCAACATTCAACATTCACAACTGGCAATCATATAATTTATTGGGGTTGGTATATGAACGATATACTGATCATTTGGAAAGGAAGTCAACAAGAACTTAAAGAATTTCATAACTATCTGAACATAAATGAGTGTAACTTATAATTTACCTTGCAAGAAAGTACCACATAGGGGGCGTGGCTACGAGGGCCATGTAGGAGGACGTGATCTGGAGGAGCTCCCGAGATCCTGAAATGATCCGGGTGAAAAAGTGCGCAACGATGGGCCAACGACTGCTGAAAATACACATGTCGGTGTGTGAATGATTGGGCCGCGCTTGGTGAACTTCTGGAAGGTGTAGGAAGAATGGCGGCAGAGATCTGTGCGGAAAGGATAAGGAGCGACAGAGGCAAAAGACGACAGAAAATGGCCGACTAATGTCCGGAACAAAGGAAGGAGTAGGCGGCACGGTGACCGAGCGAAAGAGGCGTACTGGGTGCGCATTTGTCATTTGTGCAAAATACAGGTCCTCTGGGTCATGTCGAATAGAACGGTGAGGCCGAAGGCGAAACAGCCCACCTTAGATGACTTTGCTAAGACGTCCCCTGGTCAAGACAATACCAAGAGCAGGGATAAGCCGCCTGCAAGCGGCATGACGACAACGGGCGCTAACCAAGAAGTCCTAGCTGCGATTGCGGACCTAAAGGCGGCCTGGGAATCTAAACTCGAACTAGCCGTCACTGAACTGAAAACGGCACTGGACCTCAAGGTCGGAGAGGTGCAGGAGGATGTTAATCTACTCCGACAGGACGTCAGGGCCTTGGCGGAGCGCACAGAGTCCCTTGAGAAGGAAGTTAGCCCGAATACCGCGGATTGTGCCTCCCATAAGGCCGAATTGCATGCCCTGATACAAAGAGTGGGCAACTTGGAGAGCAGAGCGGAGGAGGCGGAAGGACGCGCCCGACGAAACAACATCCGCATCGTGGGCCTGCTGGAGGGATTGGAGGGCTACAATCCCACGGAATTTATTGAGTCCATGCTACTGCAAGAGATACCCGGAGGAGCCCTATCTCAAGGATTTGCGGTAGAAAGGGCACATAGAGCTCTAACAAGGAGGCCGCTGCCAGGAAACCCGCCTGGGCCGGTGATAGCCAAAATTCTTAATTACCGAGATCGGGAGAGGATATTGGAACACTTTTGCAAGGGAGGAACGATTTCACGAGGTGCGGCAAACATCACGGCCTACCCGGACTATACCCTGTCTGTGCAGCGTAGCCGCATGAACTTTGGGACGGTAAAGTGGAGATTGAGAGAGGCGGGCCACAAATATATGTTACTGTATCCGGCAAAATTGAAAGTCATACATAAACACAAAACTTTGTTTTTTGAGACCCCGGAGGATGCCATGGGATGGCTCGATGTTATCTGGGGAGGGGATTTCAACTGCGTGCTCAACCCAAAGGCAGACAGATCTGATGGGAAGATTGATAGGCCCACCCCAGCGGCCAGAGTATTGCAGACATTACTAGACGACTTTGGGCTGGCAGATGTTTGGAGGCTGAAACACCCTAATGAAACACAGTACTCGCACTACTCAGCTCCGCAGCAACTGCACACGAGACTTGATTACTTTTTTGCCACGCCAGATGTGGTGATAGAGACCACCCAAATAGACTATAGAGCGAGGGTCCTGTCGGACCACTCGCCTCTGGTGCTGAGTTGGCAGTGCTGCCGCCCCAGGGCGCGGATACCGACATGGCGCCTCCGGGCGGAGGTGCTCCGGGACCCGGTCTTCAGGGAAGATATCAGGGATGCGATCACACAGTACTTTGAGGTAAACACAGGCAGCGTAGACTCAGCATGCATGCTCTGGGAAGCCTTTAAAAGGTAGTATTGCGGGGTGTTGCTATTACTAAATCAAAAGGCCTACAGGGTGGGGTCCTAATGGAACTAGAGGAAGCGGAAGAGAAACTGGAGCGGGAAAGCAACAGGGCGGGAGGGGATGCGGAACTTATACTCGAGTTACAGCAGAGGTGTGCAGAGCTTTGGGAAAGGCTCTGCAACCTTAACTATAAGAAGTATGTCGAGAGGCAACATGCAGGAGGGGATAAAACTGGCCGCTTGTTGGCGTGGTTATATAAGAGCGAAACCCCCAGGCCCCCGATTAGGACAATAACTAGAGAAGACAGGGAGGTGGTTGACACCCAAGAGGGAGTCAACGAGGCATTCTTGGACTATTATAGGACATTATATGAGGATAATCGAGAGGAGATTAGAGAAACTCTAAAAGACATGGAATTACCTAAGATTAGTGCTGAAGAAAGGGAGGAGCTGGACGCACCGATTACCTTAGAGGAATTGGAGGAGGTGGTGAAGCAGCTGCCCACCTGTAAGACCCCGGGCGCGGACGGATTCCCTGGCGAGTTTTATAAAACATATAGAGAGGAAGTACTCCCCCTATGCTAGAGATGCTCAATGAGTCTTTTGAGATGGGTTGGCTGCCGGAATCGCTTAGAGAAGCGTTAATTGTGCTGCTCCCTAAGCCCAACAAGCCAGGGCATATCTGCGGCTCCTATAAGCCGTTGTCAATGTTGAACCAGGATAGCAAGATATTGACGGCGGTCCTGGCCAATAGGCTGCGTAGAGTTATTAGCAAACTGATACACCCGGACCAGACAGGTTATGTCCCCAACAGAAACATAACCCACAACTCCACCGGGTGATTGAAGAGGGAAACAGGAGCGAGGGGGAAATGGTGGTGGTGTCCCTAGATGCAGTCAAAGCTTTTGATTCAGTGAGGTGGCCATGGTTGCTGAAGGCCCTGGAAGAATACGGGATGGGGCCGGGTTATGTTAGGTGGGCAAAATTACTATACAGTGAACCACTGGCCAGGGTGTGCACAGGATCGGTGATATCTGAGAGATGGCAACTCAGTAGAGGCACCACACAAGGGTGCCCCTGGTCCCCGATGTTATACATTCTAGCCCTGGAGCCCCTGGCAGTGTACCTCAGACACAATATGACATGGTTGGTATTGAGGTAGGGTGAGAGAAACACCTAATATCCTTGTATGCTGACGATTTACTACTATACTTGAAATATCCGGAGGAAAATCTTCAGTATATTCTAGAGGTTATGGAAAGGTATGCCGAACTGTCCGGCATAGCGGTGAACCCCCAAAAATCGAGCATGTTCCCATTGGGGAGCTACATAGGAGCCCCTCTGGAGCGGTTGCCAGTGTTGTCTGTACCTTGGGCGGCTGATTCCTTCCGCTACCTCGGAATAGATGTGTATCATACGGTGGAGGGGGGAACACTTGCATAATACCGAGGTGGCTGTGAAAAAAATCCGAACAAGTATGAAGTTTTGGGAGAAGTTGCCGCTGGCGATGATGGGACGGGGGCGATGCTCAAAATGGTGGTCCTGCCCAGGCTGTTACATTTCTTCAGTAATATACCATACTTGATACCCAAAAAGTTTTTTGTCAAACTGAATAGCATGTGCAGGGACTTCCTATTGCATGGCACTCGCAATAGAGTGGCGCTATGGAAGCTGCAGAACTTCCATGATAGAGGGGGCATTAAGCTGCCAAATTTTGAGGCCTATTATGTAGCTAGTCAGTTGCAATATGTAACCAAATGGCTTTCTGATGAGGTAACTCCTGAATTTAGGCTGTTTGGGCAGGACTGCACCCCGTTTTACCTAAAGGAGATTATCTGGGTGCCTAGACTTGAAATGAAAGAACGCCCGGGTATGATGTTGCTTGGGTGGAAGATGTGGCGCAGAGTATGCCGACTGATGGAGAACCCGTACCCGTGTTCCCCACAGATGCCGCTAGTCGCCTTAGCTGGGGGAGACAACCAACTCAGAATGATAATTAGGACCTATTGGGAATCGGTCGGGCTGGTCACATTGGGAGATGTATGGCAAGAGGGGATCATTAAAGATTTCGAAGAACTGGGAGAAGAGGCAGGCTTGCACAGAGGCCAATATGTCACATATCTTAGGCTAGTCCAGATTATTCGTAAAATCTGGCCAGAGACTGTACTGGCGGAGGAGCCAGACGTCCTAATGGGAACAATATATGACATATCAGAAGGAGGGCATGAGATCTCTAGACTGTACGAGATGGTGATGACCCGGGTGGGGAAGGATTTGACTCATTTGAGGCTGGACTGGGAAGCGGAGGTGGGGGCACAGATGACCGATGGGATGTGGGAACGTGCTATGGGATACCACAAGAAGGTGTCCAGAAACGCCAGATTGCAGCAGATACAGTTATACATAACGCATAGAGCCTATATGACCCCGAAGAGAATATCTAAGTTTGTAAACGCAGGAAGACAAGCATGCCCAAAATGCGATGAAAAAGATGCAGATATGACACACATGTTCTGGTCTTGCCCAGTGATTGAAGCTTTTTGGGGGGAAGTGGCACGAAAACCAGCGGATAAATGAGTCACGCTCAACATAGATACGGCCTGGGCCGGCCTATTAGGAGGGTTTCCCAGACCACGGAATACTAAACATGTTGGGAAACTGAGGGACCTGGCATATGTGCTTGCTAAAAGAAGGATTGCCATGGGCTGGAAGCAGTGCCACAAGCCACGGGTTGAGGTATGGTGGCTGGATTTGCAAAAATGGGCGGAGGCTGAAACAGTAGTGTGGCAGGAGGCATGTAGCAAGTGCGGGGAAGAAGAAGTGGGTAACCTGATGGCTTGGAGAGTGTTAATAACAGGACTGTTTGGCACGATAATGGATTCTGCAGCTTCGGAAGGAAGCGATACCCGGCCACACGCAGCAGATACAGAACGAGAAACGCAAACAAGCTCTTGAGGGGGAGGGATTTGGGGAGCAGTAATGTGCGTTAATTGATGTTCACTAGTCTGTTGTAAATAATGCTGCAAGTTTGGTTTGTATCGTTTGTTTTCAAAATAATAAAAAACCTTTTAAAAAAAAAAAAAAAAAAAAAGTACCACAGAAATAAACTTTTTGGACCTGAATCTGTACCTAGACAACAACACTATTCACACAACACTTTCGTTAAACCAACAGCAGCAAATACTATCCTCCATGCGAAAAGCAACCATCCGAACCATGTGATCTCCAAAAATCCATATGGAGAGCTTTTGAGAATGAAGAGAAACTGTACAGATAACCATCATTATGAGAAACATGCACAATACTCCATTTGTACATTTCAAGAGAGATTATGGGGGGATGCTGTTGTGCGCATCAAGTATGGCTACCTGAAAGGCGAGCTCCGGCTCGAACGAAAATCCTGTTTAAATATATCCTTCCAACATCGTTCTAGACGCTGGATGAAGGAAGATTCCTGTGTCGGAAGGTCTCCTGGACAAACCCTGAAAAAGCTGGGCGTATAAGTGGCGGGATCGCTGTGCTGTCCAGCCTGAAGAGCCTTGGCGGCCATGAGGAATCGGGGTAGCCGATCTGCAGCTCCGCAGGACATCCGCTGTGTGCCAGAGGTGTGGTGGGGAAGAACAGGCCGCAGTGGGGGAGGGGCATTGCGGTGAACGCAATATCGCAGAGCCCCGGGAAAAAACGTAGGGCGGCAGCCCCCCAGACTGGTGCTGACGCTGGAAGACAACACGAGAGACCGAAGCTGATTAAGCAGAGAGGGGGAGAAGCAGAAATCTGACAAGGCCTCTGGAGGAGCTGTGCACGGCTCTGGCTGGCGCGTGACGCGGGAAGCTTGCAGCCGCTGCCAGAGGACCGGGCCCTGCTTCCCCGCAGAGGCGCTCCGACGGACACACTCCGGAGCGGAGAGTAGACATGCGGAGAGGTGTACTCCTTGTCGCTCACAACAAGTAAGTGGGGAGAGGTGGAAGGAACCCCCCCGCCACAAAAATAAACACCAAGGCGGGAATTGTACCCAACAGGGTGGGGGACCACGGAGGAAGCTCCTTACTGTTCGCCGTGGGCCGGGGCTGAAGCACCGACTGGACAATCACAAGGCCCAGGGTGTACAACATACGAAACTTGGTGGGGGATCACTGGAAGTGCCCCTGAGTGACCATTGTGGGCCCGCACTGGCACTGTGAAGGGGGCGCCGAGGGCTGCATCCCCGGCACATGGTGATACAACATTGATTGGTCAATAACAACCCCTGCTGTGGCGTGGTGTGGCTACTGATGCCCTAAGGACATTCTGAACTACAGGGACTGGACTAAACTCCATTCGCCCCCGGAGTGGCGCAGGGGAGCGCCCCGCTAAGAACCGCATTGAGATAACCATCCTGATCAGACTGTGGGGATCCGGCTGGCAGAGATCTCCGCTCCAATAGAAGAAACAAAGCAAGGGTGCAAATACTCGGTGCAAGTAGGGGGTGTAGAGGAGGAAGTGCTTCCACACTATCCACCCCCTTTCCAATGAACAATACGAGGCTGATTTTAACACGTGGGAGAACACAGTCCACTCTAAGGCCATACACTACAACACATGGGCCGCACCGAGAGGAAGGGCACAGGAGGGAAAAAGACCGACCCAATGGACTCCTTCGCCAGCTCCCAACCATGCAGGGTGGCCGACGGGATGCAACAGGCACCCGACAGACAGGGAGAAGACCCTTTGGAGCGCCTAGCAACACTGGTCCAGAACGGCTTTATGGCAGTCAATGTCATACTGGATGACATAGTGGCAACGATTGGATCCCTGAAAGCTAGAGTGGAGAAGGAGAGCATGCGCATCACGGAAGCGGAGAATAGAATTAGCACAAACGAAGACACAATTTCACAACATGGCCGCGACATAGCCCAACTCCAAACAGAACTACGCAAAACCCAAAGTAAGTGTGAAGATTTAGAATTGAGATCTCGAAGGAATAACATCCGGATTGTTGGAGTTGTGGAAACATTTGGCAAGGGAGACATGGAGCGACAAGTGGAAAACCTTTTGAAAGATATCCTGGTAGCAGAATCCTTTTCGGAACATTTCCTTGTGGAGAGGGCCCACCGCACTCTGGCTCCGCCGCCAAAACCAGGGGCACCACCTCACTCCATAATAGCACGTCTCCTCAACTACAGGGACAGGGATGCTATACTCAGACTGTCAAGAGAGAAAGGCACTCTACATTTTGAACATAACAGAATTCATATATACCCAGATTTCTCCGCTGGTATACAGGTGCAGCGACGATCCTACGAATCGGTGAAAAAGCAACTACGGATGCGCAATGTACCTCATGCCCTCATCTTCCCTGCGAAGATCAGAATCTAACATGGTGGTAGAGCCCACTTTTTTGAAAACCCCATGGAAGCCATGACTTATGTGGAGGCTTCTATCCCGTTGCCTCCCAGGGACAGGGCAATCGATCAAAACGCCGGACTACAGCCTGGAGAGGAACGGCGAGACGCAGCAGACTGACCGGAATAAACCATCTAATCCCCGTCACAGGAAGACAGGAACACTTGCAGAGAACGGCCTGGACATAGGCTTATTGTAGCTTCTAGCCGTGAGCCCCTGATAGGGTAAGCCAGATGGCTGCAGCAGGCTGCCCTCAGGAAAGCTCCACCAGTTTTGGGGAACGCCCAGGGGAAAAGTTCCAAGAGTTACTGGGCAGCATCGTCATGTTAGGGGAGATGATGCAGGTGGGGGGTCAAATTGCAATATGAGACTTCGCTATGTTGAGTTGTACGGGATTCGAGTTGGGGGATACGGTTCAGGGATCCAGTTGGAGGGGTCCTGCAAGTTAAAATTGGTGGCCGCGCCGCTGTACATTACATGCTTCCAAGAAATACTGGGACAAGGAACCCGGTAATAACACACAGTCATGGCACACACTAGAGCAATGAATCAGGGGCCGAAGTTAAAACTTACTACATGGAATGTTCGAGGGTTGAAGAACCGAACTAAATCGAGCAAGGTGGGAGCCTACGTCACTAGGCATCATCCTCAGGTGATCATGCTGCAAGAAACTGACACAGAATTCTTGAAGAACTGGGGGCAACATAGATATTACACTGAATATTCCACACAGGCAAGAGGTGTTCTCACTCTGATTCATCACTCTGTAGGTTTTCGATTTGGTAAGAGCAAAATAGACACTCAGGGTCGCTATGTCATAGTATGGGGTAGCATTGCGGGGAGGGAGATGGTGTTGGTAAATACCTATGGCCCCAATTTAGATGACCCTGAGTTTTACAAAGACGTGGTACATGAAATAGGCTACATAGGGTGTGAACAGATCCTATGGGGAGGTGACTTCAACACAATCCTGGATATCACGCTAGACCGTTCCACTACCAAACACCGGACTCCCTCCAAGACTTCAGCAATGTTACAACAAATCCTGTCACAATTGACAATGGTTGATGCCTGGAGATCGTTACATCCACATAAGAGACAATACACATTTTACTCTTCGGTGCACGACACCGTGTCTAGAATAGATTAGTGGCTGGTCTCCACATCCCTCATGCACCAGATCGATAATTGTGAGATACTTCCCCGCAACCTGTCAGACCACTCCCCCATCACAATGGAAATGACACTAGAAAACGTAAAACCCCCGCCTAGGAGTTGGAGGATGCCACCAGACATTCTCAAGGACCCAGCAGTGGCTGACCCACTGCATATAGAGGTGGAACACTTCTTCGATACCAACAGGGGCTCAGTGGATAGGAACTCAACCCTCTGGGAACCCTTTAAGATATGGGTGAGAGGAATACTGATCTCTAAGTCCACGGGTATGTTGAAGTCAGTCAGGGTAGAACTGGCGGAGATAGAGAAACGCATGGGAGACCTGGAAGCGCGATACACAGCTACACATGAAGACAAAACCCTCTCAGACATCAACAGCAGCCTACTGGAATTCAATAAACTAGCAACTAGGGAACTGCTCTATATGTCAACCCCGCTCAGAGCACGCAGATATGGCGAAGGGAATAGAGCAGGTCGTACCTTAGCCAACCTGTTAAAAGCCGAGAGACAGCACACACCGATCTCCAGCATACTAACAGGGGACGGCACAGTGGTCACTAGCGAAGAGGGAATAAATAGAGAATTTACTCGGTTTTATTCAGAACTATACTCCAATCATGATTCAAAATCAGCCAATGATGTAAGAAAGTACCTCGACAATATCACTCTCCCGACGCTGCCCATAGAATACAAACTCGTGCTTGACCAACCCTTAACCACTGATGAGATCACAGAGGCAATCAAGTAATTGGCCAGCGGAAAGCATCGGACTCAGATGGATTAAGAGCAGAGTTGCACAAGGAACTAAACGAGGAACTGGCCCCAGTGCTGCTGTCGGTGTGGGAGGAAGCTATAGAACTAGGAACCCTCCCACCATCAACGAGAGAGGCTATAATATCAGTGCTCTTGAAACGTAGGCGATCACTCAACGAGATGTCCTCCTACCGACTCCTGTTCCTAATAAATTGCGATGCCAAAAACTTTGCTAAAATCCTGGCCACGAGACTCCTACCAAATATGCCTACATTAGTACACCCAGATCAGCGTGGCTTCATTCCCACCAGATCCACGGCTCTAAACCTCCGGAGACTGTTTGGTATCATGGCCCAGATAAAACCTGAAGCCCAGGCAGTAGCTGAATCACTTGACGCTGAAAAAGCCTTTGATTCAGTGTCATTGACGTTCTTGTTTACAGTGCTTGAGAAATTTGGGATTGGCCCGTACTTCCTGAGATGCATCGGGCTACAGTACTCTGACTAACCGCACGCTGCTCGACTGGTTTAGGTTAGGTAGGGGCACGCGTCAGGGATGCCCATTTTCCCCCATACTATTCACCCTCACAATGGACCAAGTCGCAGCAGCTATCAGGGAACATCAGGGACAGAGGGGCATAAAGAGGGCCGGCTTAACCCAATCAATATCCTTATTTGCGGATGACACATTGCTGTATATACGGAAACCCGATATACATCAAGGTCCGGCGATGGAAACCATACACGAGTTTGCCGAATACTCAGGTTATAAGACCAACAAATCTAAATCTGAGATCTTTCCCCTAACCCAGGCCACGCGGTGCTCGAACAACACACATGGCCTGCAATGGTCCCCCACTAAAATAAGTTATCTGGGAATTATCGTGTCGGGGGAAAAAGCCTCCCTTTACTCCGACAATCATGAACACCTATTGAGTACTATATCCACTAAACTACGCCTGCGGGCAAAACTCCCTATCTCACTTATTGGTCGAGCGGCCATACTAAAAATGGTAATTCTACCGATTATATGTCCTTACTAACATCCCGATATGGCCTGGTGGACAGTTTTTCGCAGCCCGCCGATACCTAGCTGTAGAGTTTGTGTGGAGCGGGGGGTGTGGCCAGAATGAAATGGGAAAAAATGGTAGAGCCATACAACAAAGGGGGCATAGCAGCCCCGGACTTTGAATTATATTACCTGGTTGCGCAGGCCCAGTTTGCCAGATTCTGGTACGATACCTGAACACCTCTGTATAAAGAAACACGCAGCACGCCCAACCGACTTACGCTCCATCATCTTTAAAGTTAAGCATAAAGATGACTGCCCATTCGACCCAGTCAGCACAACAGTGCATGCATGGTCTAGGATCTATCGTAGGCTCCAATTAGAGACTCCTTTTTACTTGGAAGCCCCCTTCTGGAACTTCCCCGGCATCGCACCATCTTACGACCCTGATGTCCAGAAAACATGGGACCCAGAGGGAGAATTCAAAATTAAAGACATCTTCCCCAACGGTAAATTCATAACACTCGAGGAATTCAAGGTTGGGATGGGGAGAGACCAGTTGAAAATACTACAATATGACTGGATGCGAATGGCCTTTAAGGCTAGATGGCCTCTATTCCCAGACGAGCCTCCTCCACACCCATGCCTCCTGGCTTTATCCACCCAGGCGGGAGTCAGTATCTCAGGGCTCTACGCAGTTGTGCAGGCGAACATGCTGACGGTAAACAAGAGTAAAGCCTCCTGGGAAGCTGACCTGGGAACCACCATATCGGACAAGGCGTGGGAAAGATACTGTGAACTAACCAAGAGGGCATCCATTAATGCAGGCCTCTGCCTGATCCAATTTAAGGTATTAAATAAACTACACTACACACCTGAGAAAATCGCTAAATTTACACGGAATGGCCCTGACAGCTGCCAGAAATGCGGGGGCGACCATGCTGACTCATTCCACATGTACTGGAGCTGCCCACCCATATACAGATTCTGGGGAGAAATGGCGACCATTCTAGTAGAAATTACACAAGTCCCAGCAGACCTACTAGAAGAGTATTTAATGTTGCGTGCATAGTGGCATGTATATTACAGGAATGGAAGAGTGCACACGCGCCACGCATTAATCATTTTCTCAAAGAACTGGCGTATGTCAATGAGTGTGAGGAACAGTATGTGATATCACTCCCGAGGACAAGTAACCTAAAGACATTTGGGCTCTGTTCAGAGTATATTTATGTAAATTGGGATCGACTGGTAGCAGCCCGGCTGGGCCTGGAAATGAGCCGCCTATGTAAACATTATATGTCTTACTGTGTTTCTCTACTTGACAACTAAGTTACTGAAATGTATGGAATGTTGTGTTGATGAGGCGACGTGTACCACTATCAGTAAATAAAGAGAGATTATAACAATAAGCATCTCCAAAAAACCAAATTACGAACAAGAGCGGACTTGCTTACCAACAAACCAAAGATAAGCTCATCGGCTGACACCAAAAAGGTTCGATTTATAACTACTTCTAGCTCAAATACACAAGAAATCAGAAACATTTTGTCTAAACATTGCAATTGGACGAGGATTTAAAAACATTTTTGGAAAGTGCACCCAGTTTGGCAATTCATAAAGCCAAAAACCTAAGAAATATGCTAAGTCCTTCACATGTTTTGCCCAAACAGCAGGAAACAGGCCTTTCTCAAATATGGAATCAGCAGACATTGCAAGGTAACTACAAATGTAGAAAGTGGAAAATATGCTCATTCTCAGACAATAGCAAAAAGGAGATTCATATGCCAACATTCAGATAATCAGGCAGTTTATCAACTGTAATACAAAGTACGTTGTATATGGCATCCAATGCACCTGTACCAAAATGTACATAGGCAGCACCATACGGTCTGTAAAAGTATGCATTGGAGAATATTTGAGATCAATCAAAAAACAAAGATCTAAGATTCCCATTGGCCTATAATGTCCTACAAGATCACAAAGAGGACTCTACGGACAATATAAAATTCAGATGCCTTCAAGAGTAGGTAAAATAAAAAAAACTGTTAAGATGCAAAGAAGCATCATGGATATGTTTAATGCATAGTTGCCATTCTGGGTTAAATGCGGACATGGAGATGCATCACTTTCTCTAACCAATTCCTTATGAACTCTGATCCATCCAATTATTGCAACTATAACATTTAAGTATAAAGACAAGAGCATGTTCAGCCTACTCTACTATAAATATTGTCCTCCTTATTTTGTATAGTTATCATATGAAGTTTGCAATACTGTTTATATTCAAAAATGAAACTTGATCTAATTGCAGCTTGTACTATAAGAAGAGAGGGAGAAAGCAACATTTATATAATACTTTTCTTAAATTAGCAACCAATCAAAAACATTTTTACAAATGTTTTATTATTTGATTTCACACGCACTTTCAAACGTAGAAAACCACAAAAAGCGTTATAATATTCATTACGCTTAGTATAACAAGTTACAACAGCGCGGTTAGACAAACAAAAACCAACGCGCTCGCAGAGTTCAGTTTTATTATCAAGATCAGCCCAAAGGAAGATGGACGATGGAAGATGTGGGATGACGCGATTGCATAATCCAAACGGTGTGCCCATATTGGATCTTCCGCGGTTATCATAATGCTGCAAGGAGATCTTTCATGGGAAACTGAATCAATACTAATAAGAATCAGGTAAGCGAAAGAAAACAACACATTTATAATTATTAGTTCCCCACAGAATGATGAGAACAGAATTCGTTTCTGTAACTAAACGGACATATAACTGAACAATTTAGAAGTACCAGCAAATAAGTCTTCCAATTCATAGTCAAAGAAATACATGAAGCCAATACAAACCGAATCATTCTTAATAGTGTGTATTATCATCCTTTAGTTTAGCACAATTATTATTATTATTTTTGTGAGCACTTAATACAACTCAGCAGCTAAATGGCAGAAATTTACTTTTGTATATTTTAGAATCAAAACTGACTTATGCAAAGAGCAAAACTAAGAGGTGTATTACTTTATTGTTACAGGCCAATATGGAGTGAATATTGAGCCGTGAAAACCCACACCTAACAGCGAGTATCAATGAACTACGGCAAATAATGAATTTTGTGTCTGAAATCAAAAGCAAAATGAGGTAGAGCCAGGCACTAAAACATAAATATTCTATTTGATTTTGTTTCAGGCCACACAATTTGAATTAATAAAAATTATAATCCTCCTGATGAACCATCTTAGACAAAAAGGTGGGGAAACACGTGTCTAGGGATAACATGGATTAGTTATATTTTCATTTTTGATTTTTCAGACTATATTGAAGGATAATATAGACTGTTTAAAATAAATGTCATTTAAAGTGCAACAGACAGGATTGATCTTTAATAGGAAAGTGGCAATTACAAAGTAAACCTACAAATAAAATATGACTGGGTTTGGCGCAACAAATTGGATTCCTATATTTTTTTATGTAAGGGTTGGATTTAACTCCAAGATTTAAGATGCACTTACAAATTATCAATTCCATTAACACATGAAAGAAGATCTATTGAGCAGCTTCCAACATACTTAACCAAATTTCTGTGTGTTGAATTGAGATATCTGCTTATGAGAATGAGATTAAACATACTGCCAACCTGTGAGGTATTGACTACTAGAGACCAAATTTTCTTAATTTCAAAAACATTGCAGATTCTCCCAGAATCAACAGTGTGTGGAGTCTGTGAAGCATCTACTCTTGGAATGTCAGGCACTAACCTTAGTGAGAACTAAATTCCTGGCAGAAACCTGCAGAAACATGAGAGCTTTATCGTTGGATGAATGGTGGTCACTATTCTTAATTGGCGAGAATTACTCAAGAACAATTGCAGGATGCAAGTTTATGAAAGATGAAAGAGATTCTTAATCTATTTACTAGAGGAAGCATTTGAAGAATTTAATTAGGGAAATACAAATAACTGCATATTATTCTTGTATGATGATTTTAACTATGTGTCACGCTCACCTGGTCTCCACGGGGGCATAGCACGTAGCCATACGAATGATGTCTGCACTGGCGTAGCAGTAAGCTCAGTCTTTCCCCGGACACAGTTACTTCACTCGTCCAGAGTGGCTGTTGCTGTGTCCGGAATATCTGGGTGAAGCAGGTAAGTCTCTATGCCAATGGATGCTTGGAATAGGTGCTCAATGTCTTTATTTCCCAAGGTTTAATTGTGTTTTGTCTTTCCTACAGGCGTGGTTTCATACAGAGGTTTGGATGAAGAATTGACTCTCCTAGGATGCTGAGCAGGTTACCTCCAGGTGAGTATTAGCGCGGGTGAGTGGCGCTGGATGGCTGAATAATTGTTCGTTTGTTTTTTCGTGCGCGACTACCCTGCTGTTTCTGTTCCTTCTATGCAGGCGCGGCGTGGCCCCAGGATGAAGAATGGAAGAACCGCTCTGACGTATTCCGGAGGAATGCAGATCCCCGGGTGAGTATTGGATGCTTGCGCGGATGCCCTCTTCCCAACAAGGACGGCGATCCGAAGATCAGCTGAAGGCTAGACCGATGGATGAGAATTGCAGGTAAGGCCTTTGTCGCTGTAATAGCACCTGTTCTTCTCTCTTTCTTCTTTCAGGCACCGATGGATGGAAATCTCAGAACTGGCGTGGCTTTAAAAGCTCGAAGACAAAGCAGACACGGTCAGAGTTACGCTGCAGGAGTGTAGAATAACGCAAAGCGTGTTCTGCCTGCAGGGTGTGGCTTATAGCCTTGCAAGTAGTTCCAGGCAAGTAGTCCCTTTAGCACACCCTGCCTTTCACGTAAATTAGTCCCTCGGTCACACCCTGGATATGCATGAAGGCTCAGCCTCACTAGGCTGAGTAAGTAGTCCATATGGTTCATACCATCTTATGAGCCTGGCGCCAACGGCGCCAGGACTGAGTCCAGGACGTTCGGGGACACTCCTTTTGGGCTTGATAAGCCCTATTGGGTGCCAATGAGTGGGGTGAGCCCATCAGTTCCAGGGGGTTTGAAGCACGCACCATGACACTATGATAGAATTAGGAAATGCTGTCTCATGAAAATTATTTTTATATGGGTTGGAAATGAGAATCTATGAAATGTTGTGATAAACTGAACTGGAGCTGGAAGCTGAGGTGGAAGCAGTCTGCTTTAGTCCCTCTGTGAATCTGGTGCCTGGTAATCATTCTGCTACCTCTATTGCTGCCTGTGGGAGGAGAGACTCTTTAAAATACACCACACACCGCAGAGCGGCCGCAGAGCTGGAAGCTGAGGTGGAAGCTGTCTGCTGCAGTCCGCGGCCGTCTGGGTCGCGGTGTGACTCATCAAGGGAGGAAGGACGTGGGCAGACGCCTCCGGAGCCAGCGTTCGAGTCGAGAGGACACGGACTTGGATTTGAGGAGCCGATTGAAAAATCCACATCAACAACGGGGACTTGTCTCGGCCCCAACGCAGCCAACCCAACATCGAAAGCAGGTATGGACTCATATGTCTTCAAACATTCAGATAAGCTTTTAGCAGCGAGCTTAACAAATATTTCCCACTTGACAACCCCCCTACATATTTGGAGACAAAATTTTTGCAACCGGCAACTCTCTCCGTGGGTGCCGGTGCAATTGAAAATCTTCAAGCTCTTCAAACGACTCCCACACTTCACTTACCTGCCAGGGGAGAAGCTGAAGTAGACAGGTGTGGGAGTGGGCGTATGGAGATTGCCGAAGGAGAGGGCGAGCTGGAAAGTGAGACCGTGAGGGTGCAGGCAGAGCTAGCGGGTCCCTGCGATTCTCTGTGGGCAGAGAGACCGGGGACGATGTGGGAGAAGGTCCGGTGGAGAACTTTGCGGGGAGCGGGACAGGACAGTGCCTACACTCAATGGAGAATATCGAACGTGCCTACAGTCGGAGACCCCCTCGGGACGCGAGGTGGGCAACGACGGGGCGGTACCCGATCCAGGCTCAGTAACTCCACCCTCCTTGATACATGTGAATGTAAACAATGATGTGAACTTGGAAGAATTTCAGCAAATGGGCCACAATCATCCTAGATCGGGGGATGAGGGTGAAGGTGTGGAATTGGGGAGTCCACCCCCCTCCGACCCACAAACCATGAAGACATTGTAATATCGATAGTGGTGCCTATTGCAGACACTTACAAATCATTAAGTCTTGCAATAGAGATCCACCCAGTGATGACGGGGCCGGACTTGAAGAGCCCTCAAAACTTGGATTCCCCCAGCAAGACACTAACTCAAGATAACTCTGAACACTCCGAGTTAAATAACGTGGAAGAAGCCAACACAGAAACTGAAAATAATGCTTATGCAAGCGACTCTCCAATTGACAGTGTTTCCCTTGTGTGCAAAGATTCACACGCGGCCCGGGCAGAGATACCTAATCTGAACAGTCCAATAAAAGGTAGTAAAAAAAACATGTAAGAAAATTAAGGGGCAGAAACAAAACTGGAACAACCGCATCTAGAAAAGCGAATCAGAAAAATAACAAAACATCTGCAAAGAAAAGGGTTGTACGTAAGATCATTCCTGGAAAACATACAAATTCCTCATCTTTAAATTCTGTGGCTCGATTCTTTCAGAAACAGTTAGCCAACGAGCTAACGTTACCACAGGAACTGTCTGACGCAGAACTATTAGAAGGAGCCTCTCTGCATATAAATCACAGTCCACGAGTATGTCCAAGCTTTGTTTGGTCGGGACTGAGTGCAGATATACCCTGTGCAACGCTAAAAACTGGGATTCGATATTTTAAAGACCCGGAACCACATGTCATGTTGGAAAATCAGATCTTGAGTGTGCCAAACATTCGAGCACCAGAGAAATCACCAGAGAAACCAAGGAAGACCTCACCACCGAGTCAGGACCACATGGCAAAAGGGTCTACATTTCAATGGGACAAGGACCACGATCCACCTCAAGATCTAACCACTTTACCTATTTCCCAGGAACACGTTGTGCCAACCATATATCAAAGCAACTTGCCACACAATGAAAACAACTTAAAAGATGCCACACATGAGAGGCTCCCTTTTGGGTATTGAACCAAAAAATACTTTCACAAAAGAGATGCGCGAAGAAAGGGGATACTATGCTGAAAAACTAACAAAGAGCAACGAGACCGGAAGGAGTCCCATGACCTGTCCTCCTTTGCGAACTCCAACAAGAAATAGAACATCTTCAACCCTGCTTTCCAACAATGAGAAAGAGACTCCATAAAAAAACCTGACATTTTTGCTATAATGTCAGCCGTAACAATTGCTTTGGCTCCCTTCAGTAAATTATACAAATCCATTTACGACACTTTGAAGGATCATACAACTTTGGCTGCCATGCTGCATACACAAATGATTTACATTGAAAAGGCTATATTACGGCTTTGGAGGCAGGGGAGGGGGGCATGCTCAATTAACAACACATTTCAGTAAACTAATGGGGAATCAAGACAACAACACAAGCTCTCTGTAGAGAAGCCCAAATTGTCAAAAATTTCGATCGCATCACATACCGAGGAGATCTTAAAGACAATTTCACACTCACCTCTAATAGGGGAAGCCCAGACGTTAAGTGACCCACATATTATTATAGATAAATCAAGCATTACACTCCAGGAAATCGGAGCTCTTAAGAAGTCTCCTTTATCAAAACCTCTAAAACAGGGGGCCCACCCACAGAGTCCAGCAAAAAGATGCCCAGCAAACAGATGCGTGGTTATGACCCTGGAAAAGGACACTAGGAGCTCGACTCTTGTAGTAGGAAGCCCGGAAGAAGAACCCCAAAGGGAGCCCCCAAGGATCAAAACGCATGGGATCCCTGCACAAAGAAACATTGACCTACAAAGTAAGGAGTCGTTAGTGTACCCGTTCTTTGCCAACGGTAAGAGGCTTACCAAAAAAGAAGGGAATAGAGTAGTAACAATAGAGGATCAGCAAACTCACCCAGAGATAACAAGGAATCCAAAAGACAACAAGAGCAAAGATGACCAGGCTAAAGAATATCATAGAAACCGAATCGTTACATTTCAAGATTCAGAATCGATACCTACAGAGAAAGTAGGCCAGGGTGACAATCCAAACGAACAGCAAATTGTGACTGAGGACCCCGAAAAAAGTATAGATCTTATGGATCTTTCGGTATACTCAGTGGAAAACTCAGAACTTCCACAAACTCTACACCAGATGGGGAGATCGGAAAAGGTCCCACTCTCAGAAAATCGAGAAAACTACGAGGCACAGCAAGAAAGCCCCTACCTAACTCTAAAAGAAAGGCGGGATAAATTATTAAGGTCCTCACCATCAAGAAAACTGGACAGAATATACTCACCGGGAAGAGAGAAGGTGCAGAAGGAACCTAGGGGGAACATATCAGCCCCTCATGCCATAAATCATAAGGGTAGATCACCCCACCGGAGAAGAGATACCAACACCTCGCAACGGGAGGGAAGACAAAAAGTAAACCACTGTGACGAGGAACAAAGGATGAAATCGATAGCTGATATAAGCTTTGGGGGACGAAACTCAAATAAGAGAAACAGCCATGATCGCGACAAAGAAATGGATAGCTATATCTTATATAGCAAAAAGCTGGGCAGTGAAAGGGCTTTCAAATTGGAACGTGTGGGTGAGATCCGAGACAAGTTGTTCCTGAATAGGAAAAATATACTGGCCTTAATCCATTGTATTCCAAATTTAAGGCAGATCAACTCTGAAGACATCCAAATTGTGGTATTTAGTTCCACTGGTAAAAGGGACTGTGTCTACCTACACATCCCATTCCCAGTAACTCTATCAATGCTGACCGCAGAACAGGAAAGCTTCCAAATTATGGGATATGACCTGTTCGGCTGTCGCACGCGAGGAATGAGGTGCAGCGAGAAAAGATCTCGAATAATACACACTCAAAAGCAAGTTTAAAGAGCCGACAGGAACACGGGAAGATCTCAAATGCTTATCAAGCGTGAACATTAGACCGCAGTAAAGAGATCTCAGCACGACCAAGGCAAAAGTCGACATACAAAGAAGAAGAGTCCTTGACATCTGAGTCGTCCAGAAACTCAAGGAGGTCGGGACAAAGAGCGGAGGCGGACAGTGTAGGATTGGAGGGAAACACATACATGGACCTTTTAAACATTGGACGATATCCGAAAGGATCCCTTCAGAAGTTAACAATCACAATTGCTCAAGAAAAACCAGACACAAAAAATGAGGATCTGATAGCGAAAAATGCCTAGGGACAATGAAAAAGGTGACCACTCTAGATGGATGTGGGTTTCAAAGGCCTTAGCTACAAAACGCTAGCCATGCCCAGCCCGGACTGACGCAGAAGATGACGTCTCGAGAGCTGCAGCCAAGGACACCGGGAAATACACTATTGTAATGGGCTGCTGGAACACCAGAGGCTTTAGCCACCTTTTGGCACCAAGCGACGTCAACTTGGGGGACTTTGACATTTTATGTCTCCAAGAGACGTGGCTGACTAAAAAGCCATTCTTGGATTGTTATGAAACTTACCTCTCCCCAGCGTTTCAGTGAGAAAGAGGCCATCCATCATCAGGCCTGCTAACCGCTATTAGATCTGGATTGGAACTTCATTATATAAAAACATTGACAACAAACACTCATTGTCTCCCTTTTGAACTTGAAACAGCTAAATTCGGTAAAAAGACAAAAAAGATGATAAGGGTGACGCCGTGATTCTGATAAATACATATTGGAACCCTGCTGTGATCACGAACGAAGACTACCTAGAAATGGCAGACAACATTCTGGAAAAAACACATGCAGAATGTGCTCCGAAATATATCATAATATGTGGAGATCTTAACGCGGTGTGCCCTAAAACTAAAGTCTTCAATGGTACAAGGAAAAAATTCCCCCTGAACATGGTACGTGGTCATTTATGGGTCTCAATGATGGCTTCATGGGACCTACAAAGTCTAGAAACATCAATACCCAAATCTAGTCCCACAACTCCGACATGGGAAAGAAACTGCCATGACCTCTGTAGCACTCACCCCTCCAACCCAAAAAGGTTCATATACTAGTGCTCCTGCATCCACTCACTGGGCACGATACCTTTCCAATTGGAGAACTAAGAAGCTATGCAGTTGGTCCAGGGCATGGCATAGGTGGCATCAGCAGTTTCATACCAATATGGAGGGATGCTAAGCCCGAGGAATGAAGAGAGCAGTCTAGTTGCTGGGTGTGGCTGGCTATATAAGCCACACCCAGATAGAACTCCACGCTTAGCGTTGTTTGTGTCCAACGGCAACGGCACGTTCACCGCAGCTCCAGAGCAGTGTTAGCAGAGTTAGGACCACGCTGCTCCATCATCGATCGTTCGTGCTCCGCTCTTCTCTGAGTCTGTTACTTACCTGTCTTCAGCTTCAGTGTTGTCCTCGGCTTCTTTTAACGCTGCGGTTGCCACAACGTTCAGCGCAGCTCCTCCAGACACCCAGCGAGTGCACACTTCATCGGCTCGCCTTCAGCTCCTCCAGGAACTCTTGTGAACTCGCGACCCCTCCGGCTCCTGCATCCGCGGCACTCCAGTTTCCGCCGCGGCTCAGCAGCTACCAGCATTTCGCCTGGCGGCACGGATTCCAAGTACACACATGCGTGAGATAACGCATAGGCGATTAAGGATATATGCAGCGTAAAACTGTAAAGCAGACTCAGTGAATACTACATGTACGCATGAGGTAACGCATGGACTTTGCATACAGCAGATTTAATTACATGAATGCGTGAGGTAACGCATCGGCTTTGCATACAGCAGATTGAGTGAATGATTACATGCATGCGTGAGGTAACGCATGGACTTTGCATACAGCAGATCGAGTCAAAACTGTGAAGCAGGTTTAGTGTGAATTCCAGCAATTGAGGAAAGCCACAAAGACTGATACAAGGCGTGTGCCAAGAAACAAGCCTTAGGAACCTACAGCTCTAATCTAAGCAAAGACAAGCAAGGGACTTGTATTTGATAGAATAACAAAGCCTCAGTGCCATCAGTGAAGTAACT
Organism: Ambystoma mexicanum; assembly: GCF_040938575.1. Taxonomy (NCBI): domain Eukaryota; kingdom Metazoa; phylum Chordata; class Amphibia; order Caudata; family Ambystomatidae; genus Ambystoma; species Ambystoma mexicanum. The sequence continues at coordinate 661,947,448 of NC_090935.1, read as the reverse complement.
GCTGGACTAATGCGCCCCTGCTGAGAGAGAGAAAGCAGGATGGAGAGTTCGCTCACTATTTACCTAAGGTGAGCACATACACAGCGGGGTTTAAGAGCGGGTTGGAGGGGTCATTCACAGATCATACATCACTCACCATAGTCTTGTTCTTGTCTCCTGATTAAGATGCAGTCCCCCAAGAGTTGACCCAAGGATAAATACGGCACAGAGGATCCGGATACTCCTGCAGAGCCAATCTGAGCGTGACAGAAATAGTCAGAGTGCAAATCTGGACCACATATTTGTGTCGGGAGAGATGCTGAAGATCATTACTGACTTTGAGGTTGTCAGAACAATTAACAGTGATCACAACCTCTTGAAGGCAAAATGGACATGTATAAGGAACATCAGATCTAGAATGGGGGCAGAGGTTGAGGCGTGTAAGGGAGGAACAAAGTTAAGATTGTCTGCAAATGCAATTGTAGAATTGACCTGAACATACAGCAAAATTTGGAAGATAAAGCAGCAAGCAGGCATAAAACGCAGCATCGACTACCAGCCTCTCCTAAAAACTACGAAACCAAAAGAAAGACATGGCCAAACAGTGAGGTAAAAACTCATCTACACGAATTTAATAAACGCATAGTGACAGAGAAAAAAACAAAGACAAATAAAACGACAGGCGAAAAATGTGAATTTGGGTGTGCTTATGGACCAGGTAAAAGCAGCAACAAAGACATATAAGAGCTGACTAAGTCTACAAAGAGACACCATACACCAGGCAGATGCTGTCGCAATGCTAAAGACAGTGTGCAGTAGAAAAATCAACAGATTTTTGGACCCTAATTAGAAAAACACCAGGGACTCAAATTCACTCCCTAAACAACTTTGTGGGAGAGAAAGCCTGGATGGATCACTTTCAAAATCTATTCCAGAAACCTGGGCATGTCATCTTACCCAACCAGACCAAGCCAAATATACCATGGACGATAACTTGGCACCTGGAAGACATTAAGAAAAAATGTTCTTGTCTGAACAGTTCTAGGGCCCCAGGTCCTGACGGCATTACGAATGCTGACCTTAAGGAACACCCGGAGGAATGGGCAGACTTCATCCATGAGTTAACAAAAAAACTGCATGGATGCCAGAGCAATACCTTCCTCATGGACAACAGCAACAATTGTCCCAATTTATAAAAATGTCCCTAGAGATCAAGCTAAAAACTATCGTCCAATAGTACTTCTGGATGTTGTAGGAAAAGTCTTTGGATTGCTTTTGCTGGAAAACTTTCAAAAATGGGCAAGGACCACAGGACACGAAGACCCACTCCAATCTGGGTTTGTTAATGACGCTGGAACAGTGCCAAATATCCTCCTACTAAGCACCCTAAAGGGTAAGATCCATGAAGGAAGACCTAAAATCTATCTTGCCTTCGTTGACCTGGTCCAAGTTTTCCAACCAGGTCAACCGTGAAACTTTGTGGGAACAACTAAGAGCAAGACATTGCCCGGAAAGTATTCCAGGGCCAATCAGAGTCCTCTGCCAAGACACTTCAATCAGGATTTGTCTAAATCAAGAGGGGATGTTATCAGAACTAATTCCAACAGCCAGAGGAGTCAAGGCAGGGTGTCCTCTCATACCGACGTTGTTCAATTCTTACCTTTGGGACATCAAAGAGTGTGAATCGAGGGTCTGTTCATTTCCTCCAACAGTAGGCAAGACAAAGATTACAAGACTTCTCTATGCAGACGATCTTATCCTATTGGATTACACTCCAATTGGTCTGCAGCGCCAATGAAACGAACTGGTGATCTACATAAAAAAAAAACTTGGAAATCAATAAGGCCAAAACAAAGGTCATGATCATGGAGAAACAAAGCAACCGACACGAGAGCGTCGGTTGGACTTTGGAAGGGGAGAAGATCGAACAAGTTAAAGAATTTAAATACCTGGGGGTGATCCCAAGTAACAACAAACAAGAGAGTCTGATGCAAAACCATCTGCTGGAAAGAGCAAAGACATTAGCACCACAGGCCAGAGCAATAGACAGATGGTTCTGTCGATTTACAACAATCCCGCTTGTTCGATTCTATAGGGGAAAGGAGGTCCCTTCTCTAATTTACGGCGCAGATGCTATGCCAATGGTGGCACCAGTATTTTGGCAGCGTCTAGAAGGTCTCTTTTGGAGAAAAACATTGAACTTTCCAGCATCAACACCAGCATCAACGATACGCCAGGAAATGTGCCTGCAATCATTGCAGCCGATGGTTGTTAGAAACACAAGATGCTCTACAGGAAGACAATTCTCAGCAGTCGACCAAGTGTAATGACTACCATCCACACTGAATCAAAGAAAAAAAAAGCAACCTACTGGAGACCTGGGTGCAAAAAAAATCAGAAAATTCTAGAAGAAAATAAACAGTTCAGAAGAAGAACTCATACAAAATCCGAACAAAGTTAAACAAAAACTGAGCAAATGGGATTGGATTCAGATGACTTCCTTAAAGCACAGAAGTAAATTGATAACCCATTTGCTACCAACAACAAGGGGTTTAAACGACCTTCTGACGTATTTGACTAAGTTCCCCAACATCGTCCTACGAGTTCGAATTAATCTCTTGCCAACTAACGAGATCAGAGCCATAAGGAAGTTAACAACGGTCAACGGCTGGCCTTTCTGTAAAAGAGAGGAACAGGAGGTGACACTCAGACATCTCTTGTTGTCATGCACGGGATTGACGCTAAGAACCATGCATATGGGACACATATTCGAAGAGACGAGAACGTGTGGGGAGGATGAGTGGCAGGGCCGCCTAATTGAGGGGGACAACACTTCCTATGTGATGGCGGTCTCCCAATTCTTTACGAACTTGAAGCTTCAGGACTGTAATTACGACTTCACTGTGAGATTTGGATTACGTTTTCCTAATTTCTTTTAAGGAACTTTTCCTAGCAATGGAGGAGGGAGGAGGAAAAACTTGTTTTCTTTTTTCTCTCTTGTAAACATTTCTTGTAAATTGAATCAAGTAAATAAAACATAAAAATAAATAAAAATCAATTTTGACAACACTGTTATTCCAGTCTCCCAGGCAGTAAAAACACTTGGGGTCTACCTAGATACTAACCTATCAATGCATGTCCAGACAAGTTTACACCATAGCCTCCTCTGCAGCCTACTACACAAAACGTTGAAACGCAGCCAGACCATTCCTCACCACGTCTAACTGCCTGACCATTGCTATAGCCCTAATCGGTTCAAGATTGCACTACTATAACATCCTCTTTATGGGCACCTCAGCAAAAAACCTTGACAAACTCCAAACTGTAAAAAATAACACCCTTTGCACCGCTATAGGCACCCCAAGAAGGAAACATATATCTGCAGCCAGACGACAAGCCCACTGGCTGCCCGTCCACAAACGTGTCCTCTTCAAAACACTTGCCCTAACCCACAAGTGCAGCCATCACATAGCCCCGCCTTAACTCTCCCTAAGATTTAACACACCTTCCTCCTCCAGAACCACAAGAACACCCTACGCCAACATGCTGCTCGTACCTTTAGTGAAGCGTGCCAAAGGGGGTGGTTCCAGTTTCCCATTCATGGCTGCCAGACAATGGAACTCCCTCCCACTTGCCCTCAGATCTGAACCCTCAAACCATGCATTTCGCAAAGCTATCAAAACAAGACTATTCTTCTAAACCCCTCATCAAAGCTAGCAGTGTCCTTTACTCCATTCTGTGATCTGTACATAGGTAATAACTATCTGCAATGTGCTCTGCTACGATATGCTATACACCATGTAACCTCTGTATAGCCATACCACCCTCCATGTAACACATCACCATGTACACTGAGCTGTAACTGTAACTGTAACTACGTCTTTTCCATGTAACAGTGCTGCCATGCCTGTGGGCTGCTTGTGCGCTTTATAAATGCAAATAAATAAATAAATAAATAAATAAATAAATAAAGGCAACAGAACTGGAAAGAGAGAATCTCAGGGAAGACTGATGACCTTAGGATTATGAACTATTATAAATGTGTGAGAGATGTATCACAAGGAAGATACAAGATAACTTGTGAGTTTGGAACCCGCACTTTAAAAGGTGCAGAATATTAATCGTGAAGAGAAAACCTGGGGAAGGGAGCTGTTCCCCCCCCACCCCCGAGAACTGCGAATACACCAAGGGAAGAGTGTGATCCTCTTGGACTCTGAGGAACTTGAGTATTCTTTATGTTTGAATGTACTATATTGGTACAAGGAATCTAGGAAAGGGAGCCATTCCCTGGAACTGTGAATATTGTCCATTGTAAAACTTTTCATTGGATTTGAACTAAGATTAGAGCATTTGAGCACTTTGCGAAATCATGAGACAATACCCTTTACACCTTTAAGTTAGTTTCAGAATGTAATGGCCAGAACAGAATTACGGACACAGGATGTACTTTTTGTTTGGACATGTTGACAAAGGACAGACCCATTATTTTTGGTTGAGGTAAGAAACATACCTCAGAGATTTGGGATAGAGAGGCATTTTACAACCCCCTTTTGCTTTAATAAAGGTTTGTAGCCACAAACATGACTCCTCTGTGTCCACGTCCCATTCCTGGTTCTGAGGACTGACTAACTTCATTAAATCCTGTAAGGTGCTTGCGTTACTGAAAAGGCACAATGCGAATATAAAAATGCTATAGGAGATACACACGTCTGCCAAGGGGCATGACACATTTGGGAGTGGATGGAGAGGTGGCAAGTGGTTTTTAGCGTTTTCAAATTTGTCTCAGGGAGCCATGATCCTGATCAAAAGCTTTCAACTGACACTGAGGGTAGGATGGTCTGTGTAGTAGGGGAGATTGGAGATTTGCGTTTGGTATTGGTCAATATATACACACCTAACATTGACTCACCACACGCTGCTGGAGAATGTCATGACATGCAGTTCTTCCGATAACCCCATTGTACCCACTCCCCTGATGTCCTGGAATGTAAACTGGACAAAACCAGGTCACTGGTTAGGCGCTAGAGGTTTAAACAGGGCTTCATCGCTGATGTGAAATCCATATCCGAGTTGGGTGAAGAGCTGAAGCAGTTCAAAGAATTCAACAGAAATTCAGCTGCCTCTCTTTGGGAGGCCCACAAGGCCTACATCCAGGTGTCAAGGAGTTCCCTCCTTCTCACCTGAGTTCGATCTTTGCTGGATTTCTTGATCGATGCCTTTTTGCGTACTGCTCGAGTCTTGAATAAGGCCGCACGAGTCTCTTCCGACTCCAGCGTGCGTTCAAGTACCGGGATGCAGGGATCCAGGAAATAACAGGGTGTGCAACTAGCACACAAGTCCTGGAATCAAGAAAGGAAGGAAAGGGACTAGAATTGGGTTAGAGTGGAAGAAGCAAGGGAAACAATACTGCGAGCTACAGAGCACACGTCTGGTCGCTACTTCGCAATAGCATTGAGACGCGCGGGGGCGTGGCATATTTATGGAACGTACTACGTCCGCCGTGAAGGCTGGTGCGAGGCGTGTCACGTGATACGGCCATGTTGGGAGAAAATTAATGCAAGCCCTGCCGTGACAAGGACAAGGGAGCCGAGAAGGGGCGCGTTCTGTGGGTCATGACAGCATGCCTCCTACGAAAACCTGTTCCACCAGGTTTGGCGGGTGTATAAGGTGAAATCTTCTGAGTAGTCGAGGGGTCTTGAGATTAGAAAGTGGTTCCCAGGTTCTTTCACTAGGAGGATATCCTTTCCATTCAACCAGGTATTGAAGCTGACCCGGTTTATACCTGGAGTCACATATTCGAGATACTTCATATTCCAATTGGTTGTCGACCAGTAGAGGAGGAGGTCGGTAGGATTTCCGGGAGGATTGGTGGTAGGGTTTTAATAAGGATGTATGGAATACTGGGTGAATTTTCTTCCAAGAGTCTGGTAGACTAATCCGGTATGAAACTGGGTTGATAATTTCCTTGATGGGAAATGGACCACAGTTCCGAGGGGCCAACTTTTTTGGCCGTAGATGCCGGGGTAGTAATTTCGAGGACAAACAGACTTGATCACTGATTGCATAAGAAGGACCTGGTCTCCTTTTTAAACCTCTTAGTCTGTGTTCTGGCCTTCTCTAAATTTTCTTTGGCCTCTTGGTGTACGTTGATGAGGGTTTCAATCCAGGAGTCGACAGTAGGTACTGGTGTAGGATGAGGGAGAACAGAGGGTAGAACTGATGGATGGAAACCTTGGCTACAATAAAAGGGGCTGGTCTTAATTGCTAAATGGTCAGAATTGTTGTAGGCAAATTCAGTGTTAGGCAGAAACCTGTGCAGTTCCCTTAGGGACCACTGCAAAAGATTTAAGACTACAGGTGTTTGGCAGTAAACCCAATTGGTAGCAGTCTGTACCACACAGATTCACTTGGTAGCTGTGGCTGAGCAGTCAAACTTCCCTCAAGAAGAGTTAGGCAGTATATAGAGTATACATAATAGGTACAGAGATACCGTAGCACAACCAAACACTGACCAGAGCTTTGGTGTAAAAATATATAATTATTTATTTAAAGACACACTTGTAGATTACACTAGCATAAAAGAGGTAAGTAAATTCAGCACACAGTCACTATTATATATATACAACCCTAATTACTTATTAGACAAGTCTTAGTGAGAAACACCACTTATTTTCAGACAGAGGTGAGCGCTTAACATAAGATGGCACTCTAATAAGTTATTTAAAAAAGCGAGGGAAAAAGGCAGAGTTATGGAAGCACACAAATTTCAATACTTTTAAAAGAACCACAGTAAGGCAGGATTGGCAGAGTTCTACTGGAGAGCAAGGAAGTCAATTGCAAGGCCCAGCTCTTGGAGAGAGCAAGCAGAAGGGGTCCAGGTTCACACAGTGGGGTTATGCCCAAAGAGTCTTGTAGATAGTTCGCACCAAAAGGATGAAATTAAAGTCAGGAAAAGGTAGCTAGGTTGTCCCAGGCAAGCCCAGGTTAGAAAGTCGAGGCTTTACTGTCACCCCGAACGATCTGTCGCAAGGGAAGCCAGGCGGGACACAGTACCTTAAGTGTGAAGGAAGCTCCAGCGGGGGCAGTTGTTCCTGGCAACGGGTGCAAGTCGGTGTTTCATCCAGAGGAAGAGGAGGTCTCGCCGTGGAGGAAAGATGAGGGTCGTTGCACTGCCAGGGAAGAAACCAGCCGCGGAGTTGTTCGGTTAAAAAGGTACTACCCTTCTCTTCGCGGTAGTGGTAAACCGTGGTATTCCGGTTGCCGGGGTGCTTGGCACGGGCAAGGCGGCCACGAGATGCTCCAGGAAGGTGAAAAGAAGGCAAAACTGGTTATCCCCACCAGTCAAAGGAAGAAGACTCTCCAGACTGGAGATCTCCTCTGTCATCGGGAAAAGTGGTGAGACGGTTCAGCAGGGCTCCACCGGTGTGTTAAGTAGTGAGCCAGAGACAGAAAGGAGTGGTAACAGATATTTATTTAATGCCAGCAGTTATCACGACGCTCAGTTAAATATGTCACTTATATTTCATAAGGCAGAATCAGTAACATAGGACTTTCTCCATGATTTTAAACGTTCTTCAATAAAGTTCGTCAAGGCAAACCAGAGCGAGCCGGGTTTCAACTTAAATGCAGTCCATAAAGCCTTTCCTTAAAAAAAATGCAATTCGCACCTTAATAATATGTATGGAAAACATCCTCGAAGCCGAACGTACTTCGTACTGGATTAGAGCGTTTTCTCTGCACGCCTTCTACTCCAGTGCTTGTTTCATAACCTTTCCCTGACTTGCTGATGGCTCTCCAGGATGCAGTCGTTCCTTGCTGGCTTGGAATTACTTAAACAAACAAAACGTCCGGTGTCTGTTTTCACACTGGAATCTCCTTTTACTCAGGAGCCTTCATCCGCTGAGCATTCGGTCTGCACACCAGGTATGGGGGACTTCGGTGTGTTTTTCGTTTCCTTCTAATATGCCCACCGATATGGGGAACTGGCCTCATACCAGTCCGAGTTCGCTCCGTCAGCCTCCTTCCACTCCTGCAAGGCGAGAGAGACGTTGAGTTGTTTTCACCTGTTTTTAACTCCCATGGCCCTCCTCCCCAGCAATTAACATCAGGCGTTCCCAGCCATGTGTTTCTCACCCCTAAGGCTAATTCTCCTCCTCCCTGCTTAACCCTCGCATAGCCTGCCTTATTTTTAACTCCTGCCTGCAAGCGTTCCTCGTTATATGGAAACGTGGTTTTCCGTCTTCCCCTATCTCTATTCTTTACCCCTTTTCAGGCTTTTATGTTGAACATGCATCGGCTGGGGCATTCTGCGATATGTAGATTGGGTCTTTGTTTGTTCACTCATGTCCCTTCTATTTTTCCTAGTAGTTGGCTGGTGGGGCATTCTGGGATACGTAGTTTTTCCACTTTTGACTCTTATACTTAGTATTTTGGTATCTTGTGGGACAATTGGCTTGTCCTCTTCACTGCTGTTTTTCCCCGCAATGCTGGCCGCTACTGTTTCCCCATCACACTGTGCTGTCGTCGTTGCAGGTCGGCTCAGCTTCTCCCTCCTCAGATTCTTAGGTCCTGTGGCGACTTCTGAAGTTCCAGTCCCCAAAGCCATGCTTTTATGCAGCACACCCCCATTCATTCAGCCTAGCTGTCAATCAAACATGCTATCAAGAGTGCGACTTGAGTTACCAAGGCAACTCAGTCCAGGGTGCCTAAACCCCCTCCCACACCCCCTGTGGTACCCAGACAGAGTGGCACCACTTTTGGAAGCTTCTGTGGAGAAGCCCGCCAAAAAGTGGAACAAAGGGCTCGACTTGGGTTGGAGTCACAGAAGAGAACACAAACGCCATTTTAGAATCGAGTTCTAGCAAAAAATACCAACCGGTGAATTAATATTAAATAAATAAACCGGCGGTATGTTCGAGGCTATAAGAATTAAATAATTAAACTTGGTAGCCTCGAACAATGGGAGAATCCCATAGAGAAATATTTGCGGTCGAATATAAAAAGTAGTATCCACTGCCACCAGCCAAAACTCGATCAGGGGGCACGGAGACGTGCCCCCTCGAACAACAGACACCGGGGCAATCGAATTGCCCCGACCAGTACATCCACAATATGATGGTTTGTACTGGTTTCTGTTCATAATTTGGGACTAGTAAATCCAATGCCCTGGGAGACAGTAGTCAGCCCTAGGGTATGGAGTCTATGTTCGGGGGGTCGCTACGGCACCCCTGGGTTACGGCACAGAGGGTGCTGTGTAACCCACATCAAAAACACATGAGACCCTATGGAGTAAAAGACCCCACGGCCCATAAAACACATGGAAAGATAAAGGAACACCTCAAATCATGTCTAAGAGTGGGAGTAAAAGAGTCTCACTTAGCAGGAGAAAAAAAAAACAAAAATTCAGCAGAGCTGCTGGGGGACTCACTAGGTTTGGGAAATGAGCCTTTTCAGAGAATTCTCCCTAACATTCAGCCACGGGTATCAGGAGCGACCAGTCATCCTGAACCTTGGTGGCGAAACATCGAAGATACTGTTCCAGGGCCTGATTAGCAAGTTCTGTGGCCCTGTTGGTCTGGGGATGATAACCAGATGAGAGGGTGCGTTGGATTCCCAAAATGCGACAGAGATGTTTCCAGAATTGAGAGACGTACTGAGGTCCTCGATCAGATATGATCTTCGAAGGGAGTCCATGTAAACGAAATATGTGTTCCAGGAAGATTCCAGCAAGTTCGGACGAGGATGGTAACTTACACAGGGGTGTAAAATGAGCCATATGAGTGAACAAATCTATGGTAACCATGATGGTCGTGTACCCTTGGGAAGGTGGTAATTCCACAATGAAGTCTGTAGCAATGAATTCCCATGGCCTTGTTGGCAGCGATGGTTGCATTAGAAGACCCGCCGGTCTCTTGTTATCATGTTTGTTTTGACTGCAGACAGCACAAGCTTTGATGTACTGCTGTACGTCGATCTTCATTCCAGGCCACCAAAACTGCCTTTGTATAAGACAGAGGGTGTTGGTTATGCCACGATGTCCGGAGTAAAGGGTATCATGACAGAGGTTTATCATTCTTTGTTGTAATTTCTGTGTAGGAATGACCAGTGCATTGTCCTTGAATAAGTATCCTTCCTTAAGTCTTAGGTTCCATGGATTCTTCCTTGAAATATCCTTCCAGAGGTCAGAGGATTGGGTTTGTACTCGAATTTCTTCCAGGAGGTTGACTGCTTGAGCTACAAAGATCGTGTGGGGAAAGATCTTAGGAGAGGCCTTGTCTTCAGTAGTTACATAGTCAGGACGTCGAGATAAGGCGTCAGCAATCATGTTTTGTGATCCGGGAACATGAGTGATTTGGAATTGGTATTGGGCAAAGAAGTAGGCCCAACACGCCTGATGACTGTTCCTGCACTCCAATGATTGTAGAATTTGAAGATTCCGATGGTCCGTGTGGACCTGAACTGGATATCTAGCACCCAGAAGTAGATGTCGCCATTCAGTGAAGGCCTGGCGGATGGCTAACAGTTCCTTTTCCAGGACGGAATAGTGTGTCTCACTGGGAGTCAGGGTTCGTGAGAGGTAAGCAATGGGGTGTTCCGGGTTATCCTCACGTTCCTGTTTCAAGACCGCTCCTATTGCGTAGTTACAGGCGTCCGTTTCCATTAGGAATGGGCGATTTATGTCTGGTTGGGCCAGGATGGGGGCTTGCGTGAACTCTGTCTTCAATCGTTGGAATGCTTTGTCTTGCGGTGTAGACCAGATAAAGGGAGTGCCTTTCTTCAAGAGAGCAACAATCGGCTGGACGATCTTGGAAAAGGTGAAAATGTACTTCCGGTAGAAGTTGGCAAGCCCCAGGAAGGATTGAACTTGTTTCACGGAGGTGGGAGCAGGCCATGCCAGTATGGTCTTTACCTTTGAAGGGTCCATACCAATTCCTTCTGGGCTAAGGATGAATCCCAGGTAGTGAACAGAAGTAACATGAAACAAGCATTTTTCGGAGTCGTTGCAGTACTGCCTTTACATGCTCTTCATGCTTTAGAGGATCCTTGGAAAAGATCAATATGTCATCCAGATAGACAATGACAAAAAGGAACGTGTCAGAAAACACCCTGTCCCTAAAACATTGAAAAACCGCGGGGGCATTAGCTAGTCCAAAGGGCATGACTAGATATTCATAGTGACCAAAGGGTGTTCTAAAGGCTGTTTTCCATTCGTCTCCTTCCCGGACACGGATCAAATGATAGGCACCCCGGAGATCCAACTTCGTGAATACTACGGCGCCTCTCACAGCTTCCAGGATATCCGAGATCAGGGGTAGTGGGTCCCGATCTTTGAGGGTGCATTGATTTAAGCCACGATAGTCGAGGCAAGGTCTGAGTTCCTTGGTGTCCTTCTTGAGAACAAAGAACAATGAAGCACCCACTGGAGATTTTGAGGGTCTTATGGTGCTGTTTTCAAGGTTGGTATCCAGGTATTCTCTGGGGGCCTTTTTCTCAGGTTCGGAAAGAAGAACAAGCTACTTCTTACCTTGTAATGTTCTTTCGATGGGATGTTCCTCCGACGTATTCCTTATCTTAGATATCTCCTTCCAGCTTTGCTGGCCTCTCCTTCCAGCTTTGCTGGCCTCGGATAATTTTTCTCTAGAGGGCGCTGCGAGTCGATGTCCCTCGACAGCCGCCGTATCGACGTCGACGTCATCCTGCCTATAAAGGCCGCGCGCAGCGTCCGTTGCTCAGTTCCGTTTTGTAGCCCATAATTTATCTTTCTGGACTAGACTAATCACCCTGAAGGAGCGTAAGCTGCAACAACAAGGGAAGGAATACTGTGGGGATGGATGGGAGGGTCGATAAGGAATATGTCGGAGGAACATCCCATCGAAAGAACGTTACAAGGTAAGAAGTAACTTGTTCTTCGAAGGGATTGTGTCCTCCGACGTATTCCTTATCTTAGATAGGCTCCCATAGCAGTATTCCGTTATTGGAGGTGGGAGTACTGACGTCATGCTTCCTTTTATTGATGAATAGAGTGCAATACTGCCCTTCCAAACCTAGTCTCTTGACTGGAGGAGGAATCCAAGTTGTAAAATCGTGTAAAGATATGGACGGACGACCATGAGGCAGCCGCACATATGTCTTTAACCGGCACTCCTCTTTTGAGTGCCGATGAAGCTGCAATACCTCTGGTCGAATGAGCCCTAAGATTTTGAGGGGGCTCTTTTCCTGCCAGTTTATAACATTCCAAAATGGCTAGAATGATCCATCTGGAAATGGTCTGCTTAGTTATAGGTAAACCCAGCTTGTGACAAACAGCTGGTCCGCTTGTCTTATCCTAGCCAGTCTACTGATGTAAAAACTTAAAGCCCTTCTTGGGTCCAGCCTGTGTAACCTCTCTTCCTCTTTCCCCGGATGAGGAGGAGGATAGAAAGATGGCAGGGTAATCTTCTGAGTGATATGGAATTCAGAAACCACCTTTGGGAGGAAATTAGGCTTCACTTGCAGGACAACTTTGTCTTTGTGAAAGATTGTATGAGGGGGTTTACAAGAAAGAGCTTGTAACTCGCTCACCCTTCTAGCAGATGTAAGTGCTATTAATAAAACAGGTTTAAGGGTAAGAAATCTTAACAAACAAGAATGGAGTGGTTCGAAAGGTGTGCCCATCAGGAAAGTTAGGACTAAGTTTAAATCCCATAGGGGAGCCTGGAATGGTCTTGGGGGATAAACGTTAGTTAACCCCTTTAGAAACTGTATTACCAAGGGTAACTTGAAATAGGATGGTTCTTCCGCAGTGCGCTTAAAGATAGATAGCGCTGCGAGATAGCCCTTAATGGTGCCAACTTGAAGGCCTGAATTCGCCAAATAGAGTAGGAAGGACAAAACCATTGGTGTACCACATGAAAAGGGGTCGATATTCTTTTCTCTACACCAGCTGCAAAATCTGTTCCAACGGCAGCGGTATAAAGACTTTGTTGCTGGCCTCCTTGCCGAAAGCAACACCTCCATAACATCATCAGGGAGGTCCCAATCCTTGTACCTCAGCCTTTCAGAAGCCAAGCGTGAAGGTTGAGGGTTTTGATGTCTGGATGGAGAACCTGACCTCCCTTCTGTGAGAGTAGATTCTCTCTGAGTGGAAGTCGAATTGGAGGGCAGATGGACAAGTCTAGAAGGTCCGGGTACCACGTTCTCCTGGCCCAATCCGGGGCAATTAGGATCATGGTTTTATGGAATCTTCTCAACCTCCTGATCATTTGAGGAATGACAGGGACCGGTGGGAATGCGTACAGAAGCAGAAACTCCCAGTCCACTATGAACGCGTCTCCCAGAGCTCCTCTCGGGGGAAATTCCCTTGAACAGAACAGATCGCACTTCCTGTTGACACTGGTGGCGAGCAGATCCACCTGAGGGGTTCCCCAAAGGGCGGAGATCTCTTGAAGGACTTCCTGAGCTAGTTCCCACTCGTGGGAGACTGTGCTCTGCGTGCTCAGAGCGTCCGCTGTCAAGTTCTTCTCTCCGGCTAGGTGAACTGCCGATAGAGAGATTCCTTCTTGGATTGCCCAAAACCAGAGCTGCATCGCCTCTCTGCACAGAGGTAGTAATCCTATGCCTCCTCTTTTGTTGAGGTAATGCATGGCCACTGTGTTGTCCGTCATTATCAGAACATTCTTCCCTTGTACAGCTGGCAGGAACGCCTTCAGCGCAAGTCTGATGGCCCTCAGCTCTAACAGGTTGATATGTAGTCTGGACTCCGATGGAGACCAACGACCGCTGATGATCAAGTCGTTGGCGTGGGCTCCCCACCCCGTGAGTGAGGCATCCGTGACTACTGTTATCTCCGGCCAGGGTTGCCAAAACTGTTCTCCTTTCAGAATATTCTCCTGACAGGCCCACCACTGAAGGTCTCGAGCCACCCTGTCGGGAACCTGAAGAAGATCTGTCATTCTTCCTGAGAATTGTGACCACTGAGTCCTCAGTGCCCACTGGAGGGATCTCATTCTCAGGCGAGCCTCTGGCACTAGGAAAATGCAGGATGCCATGAGGCCTAGCAACCTCAAAAAGTCGAAGGCTGGGAGACGTTGGGCATTTTGGAACTTGGTAAGCATCTGTAGAATATCTTGAGCCCTCACCTCTGGTGGCGAGGCTTTTCCCAGGGAAGTGTCCAGGATCGCTCCGATGAACTGGAGTCTCTGCGATGGTATCATTTGTAACTTCTTTAAATTGAGGGAGAGGCCCAGTCTGTGAAGGGAGTGGTAAACGTGATTTAGCTGGATCTGAGCTTGTTCCGAAGATACAGCCCTGATCAACCAATCGTCCAGGTAGGGGTAGACGTGAATCCCTTCCCTCCTTAGACTTGCAGCCACTACCGACATTAACTTGGTGAAGACCCTCGGGGCGGAGGTCAGCCCAAATGGCAGCACTCGAAATTGATAATGAGAGTTGCCAATTGAGAACCTCAGGTATTTCCTGTGTTTGAGATGGATAGGCACGGAAATAAGCGTCCTGAAGATCCAGAGATACCAACCAGTCCTGGAACTGAAGGGCCTGAAGGATCTGAGAAAGAGTTACCATCTTGAATTTGTCTTTCCTGAGGAATTTGTTCAATTCTCGCAAGTCCAAGATGGGTCTCTGTCCTCCGTCTTTCTTTGGAATGAGAAAGTAAGGGGAGTACCAGCCCTTGTTCCTCTCCGCTACAGGTACCGGTTCTATGGCACCTTTCTCTAGCAGGTCTAAAATTTCCTGCAAGAGGAGCGGATCTGGAGCTTTTTGAGAGCTGATCCCCGGTGGATGACTCTGAGGTATGCGTAGGAGAGGCAGGCAGTAACCTTGGGCAACTGTTTCCAATGCCCAAGCATCTGACGTGATAGCCTGCCATTCCGCCAGATGTTGAGTTAACCTGCCTCCTACAGGTGTCTTGTGAGGGAAGTCCTCAGAGTGGTTTTGGGGCGGCTGATGCAGATGCTGATGGTAAGGAGGCACCTTCTGTTGCTGCGGCTTTTGAATATCTACCCCATCCACCTCGGGTAGTTCCTCTTTGTCCTCTTTGAGCCGGTCGTCCTCTACCTCTTCCGAATGCGGAGTAGAAGCGAAAGGACTTGCCCCTCGCAGAGGTTCCTGTGGGACGAAAAGGTGTCTGACGGATTGCAGCGCTTAAGGATTTTGCTGCTGCCTTTGATGTTTGCAGTTTTTCTAAACTGTCATCCGCCTTTTTCCCAAACAAAGAAGAGCCATCGAATGGCATGTTCAAGAGCCTGGCTTGCACATCTGGGGCAAAACCAGACTTTCTCAACCAAGCGAATCTCCTGGTTGTTGTACTTGCCGCCATTGCTCTGCTGATACTGTCAGCTGAATCAATGCCCGTCTGGAGGGATTTGCACATAGCGTCTTTACCATCCTGTATGATATTTAGGAACGCCTCCCTTTCTTCTCCCTTCGGGATGCAGTCAGCCGCTGTAGAAGCACACTCCCAAAGTGTATGGCTGAATCTAGCAAGGGTGCAAGTAGCATTAACAGATTTTAACGCCATGCTACATGCCGAAAAAACTTTCTTTGCCATAGCATCGTATTTCTTATCGTCCCTGTCCTGTGGGACGGTAGAGTAAGCAGTCTTGACGTCAGTAGAAGATGCTGCCTGTACCACCAGACTTTCTGGGGATGGGTGTTTTGATAGAAACTCCGGGTCTGCAGAAGATACCCTGTATTTAGTAGACAGTTTTTTATTTACTGCCGGGACGACATCTGGGGTTTCCCAGTTCGTCATGATTTTCCTCTGAAGAGCTTTATGAAAAGGCACTACAGGATCCTCCTGTGGACCTTTATCAAGAATATCCGTAAGGTCATCTTGTTGGAAAGCCTGTGAAGGTGTTGACCACCCCATAAATTCTGTGATCCTGGCCATTAAGGCTCTATAGGGGGTTTCAGCATGCTCCCCCGGGTCTGGTCTAGCGAACTCCACCTCAGGGGAAGTGTCTAACCCACTTGCCTCATGTAAGGAATCATGGAGATCCTTTAACCTGCGTTCTTCTGAGGATAACTCCTCTTGAACTGGGGTTGCAGGTCCCTGCAACTCATATGTCTCTTCTTGGTCAGATAGTTCTCCCTCTTCCATAATTGAGGACATAGTTCTCAATTGTTCTGAACTCACAAAGGGTGTGAAACCCATCTCCAAGGCAGAGGGTGCCAAAACTGTTGTAATCAGCCTCGAAAACGTCGATGTCGTCAACGCCGAAGGCTTCGGGCCTGGCGTCAAAAACAAAGGCAGAGGCCTCAAGGTCCTCGATAAAATTGGGATTCTGCTCGAGGAAGTCGACAATCTCGACGCCATTGTCATCGAGGACTTGGGGATAGCCACTGGGTGCGCCGCAACCGTGACTTTCCTTGGCGTCGACGCCGGTGTCTAAGATGGCGTCGAGTCAACAGACCCGTGTGTCGAAGGTCCCTTCGACAACGGCGTCGAAGACACCGACCTCGGCGTCGGCAGAACCTTCGTCGACGGCCTCGACGGAACCTTCGAAGAAGGTTTCGAGGTCATAGCTTTACTCGAGGGTTTGTGATGCGCTCGAGAAGCTTCCTTCGCCGGGTACTGCGACTCGCAGCGTTTTTGACCTTCGGGTCTTTCGACCAGAGCATCGCTCTCGGCAGTCTTCGAGGGGGTTGAGGCCGCTTTCTCGAAGACGCTCATCATATTTTTGCGGAATTCCTCCCATTCAGCCCGGGAACTATGTTTCGTGGGGCAAGGGATTCTCTTCGGAGAAACAGAGGAAGAGGAGGACGGAGAAGGGGATCTTCGACGTCTCCTCTTCGAGTGCTTCGATCTCGAGGAGGGATGGAACCCACTCCGAGACCTGGAGCGCGAATGGTGACTAGGAGACGAATGTCTCGACTTCGTCGAGGAAGAAGAAGCTTTTGAAGTCTTACCTTTCTCCAGCTTCCCCCTACGCTCCTTCAGGGACTTAGCTGTCATGGACATACAGTCATCGAACTCCGAACAATGGGGTTCAGCTCCCAAACACCACAGACAAACTCTGTGAGGGTCAGTCAGCGAAAAAATCTTTCCCACAGTCTCGGCATTTTTTGAAGCCGGACCGAGGAGTCGTCGGTTCCGACGAGGAAGCCATCGAGTATGGATCGAATATCTCGAGGTAAATAGGATAAATTCTCTACGAAACTGAGCAACGATATTCCGAGGCACTGAGTAAGCGCGGAAAAACGGAACTGAGCAACGGACGCTGCGCGCGGCCTTTATAGGCAGGATGACGTCGACGTCGATACGGCGGCTGTCGAGGGACATCGACTCGGTGGACGTCGACGCGCAGCGCCCTCTAGAGAAAAGTTTTCCGAGGCCACCAAAGCTGGAAGGAGAGGCCAGCAAAGCTGGAAGGCGATATCTAAGATAAGGAATACGTCTGAGGACACAATCCCTTTGAATGAACATTCTGCCAAAAGAAATCACTGCTGAGGGATCTGTATCTATGGCACAGTCTTCAGGTCTGTGAGGGGGTAAGGCCTGGACTATGGCAGTTGAAAATACATCAGCATATCCCTGATAGGCCTCTGGGACTTGTATGATATTAGAAACCATGAGTGGTGTTTTCAGGTCTCTTGATGGTTCGTTAAGGGGTGTCGAGGAGGGATCCAGGATTAGACAGTGGGACATACAAAACTCTGAGCCTAGGAATAGTGATCATACTGTCCAATTGATATACGGATTGTGCTTCTGTAACCAGGGCATACCCAATACCATGGGGTAATGGTGCTGACTTAATGATGTCAAATGTAATCCGCTCTTGGTGATGGTTTATGGAAAGTTGGATCTCTTTTGTCTGCAGGCTTATGGGTCCTGAAGAGAGGGGTCTTCCGTCGATTGCTTCCACCGGCTGCATGGTGCTTCGTGTCTCGTACGGAATATGATGACTAACAACCCAGTCTTGATCAATGAAAATTCCCATAGCTCCGCAGTCCACCAAGGCCAGAATGGGATAGGTCTTAGTCTTGGAGGGCGACAGGAAGGCTTGTAGTATCACCAAATTGTTTTGTCCAGGAGAGTTCAAGGATGGAATTAATGTGGAGCAAACATCTCTCTTCCGAAGCTCTGCTCCATCTAGGATCGGGAGCTGGCATTTCCCGAACGGCGAGGAGGAGCCAGAGGACACTCCCTAACCAGGTGTTTGTCTGAGGCACAATACATGCACAACCCTGTATGAATCCTTCTCATTCGTTCTTGCGGGGATATAGGTCCACGAAAGGCTCCTATCTGCATGGGTTCTGGTTCAGAGATTGAGCCTGGGTTTGTGTCCGCCTTGGTGGTACGCTCAAAGGATGGCTTCAGAGGATTAGCTTTGGATTTCTTCTTCTCTGCCTTTCTTTCCTGGATACGAAAATCTAATTGCATGGCAAGGTCCATTAGTGCCTGGAATGAGTTTGGGCGAGCCACTCTGGCCAACTCATCTTTAATCTCCTCATTCAGTCCTCTCCTGAAAAGGGTAAAACTTGCCTCTGGGGACCATTCAGCTTCCTTGACTAACTGCTTGAATCGGGTAACATAGGTGAGCATATCCTGGGATGCTTGCTGAAAGTCTAACAGGCGTTCCTGGGCACTATAGACCTGTTCTGGACGGTCAAACATGGTCTTCGGGGCTTGTATGAAGCCATCATAGTCATCTAGAAGAACGTCGCCGGAATTAACGAGGGGCGTAGCCCAGGTTAAGGCGTTTCCTGAAAGGTGGGAAATTATGAAGCCCACTTTAGCCCTGGGAGTTGAAAAGTAGTAGGGCTTAAAAGTAAAGTGAACCAAACATGAATCCAGGAATCCTCGAAGCGTTTTTGGTGAGCCATCATATTTGTCCACTATACCGCCCAGCAATACACTTTCTTTTGTGGCAGAATCGCGGGATAGAACTAGTTGTTTGAGAGTGGCGTTTTCTGCCTTTAGATTCTGCACCTCGGTTGATAGCTCTTGCATGCCACGCATCAGGTCCTGGACGGCCGCTTCCATGTCCATATCGAGTTCGGTCAGTTGGCGTCCCAAACTGTCAAGGAGTTCCCCCCCTCTTGCATACTGCTCGAGTCTTGAATAAGGCTGCACAAGTCTCTTCCGACTCCAGCGTGCGTTCAAGTACCGGGATGCAGGGATCCAGGAATCCAGGAAATAACAGGGTGCGCAGCTAGCACACAAGTCCAGGAAGGAAGAAAGGAAGGAAAGGGACTAGAATTCGATTAGAGTAGAAGAAGCAAGGGAAACAATACCGCGAGCTACGGAGCACACGTCTGGTCGCTACTTCGCAAAAGCATTGAGACGTGCGGGGCTGCGGGGGAATGGCATATTTATGGAACGTACTACGTCTGCCATGAAGGCTGGTGCGAGTCGTGTCACGTGATACGGCCATGTTGGGAGAAAAAATTAATGCAAGCCCCGCCGTGACAAGGGCCAGGAAGCCCAGAAGGGGCACGTTCTGTGGGTCATGACACCAGGGGGTCTGCATTTTCAAAGAGGTAGGAGAACTGCATTCGATGAGGGGGTCACTTGACAGCATCAAAAACTCCCTTAAAGACCAGGAAATTAGATACAAGACCACACGGAATAAGGACACCCTCACAGAATACAAGAACCAATTAGACACGTATCATGACCTGGCGGTCTGGATGTCAAATTCATGCAGGGGGAAGGTCACTGCAAGATACTACAGGGAGGGTGAATGCCCTGGGAAATTCCTCTCATGGATGATTAGAAGAGAAGTTCCCTTGGCATTGGAAGAATAGAAGAAGTTGTGCAGGACAGAGTGACACTCTGCAGGCACAAAGATATCATGAAAGCTTTAGTCAAGTTTTATTTGCAGCTGTATCAGGCACGGCTGCACAACCCAACACCTGAGATGGAATGGTTTTTGGACAGGGCCAAATTGGCTTGGACAGTTGATGGACACCAGGCACCTCGCAATATCATGATTAGCCCAGCGAATTTGCATAGGCTATCGAAGGACTCAGCTCAAGAAAAGTGCACAGACCTGAGAGACTGATGGTTGATTTCTAAAAGGAGTATGTCTCCACTCTAGCCCCCTTGCTCTCTGAGGTCTATAATGAGGTGCTGGTGAGTGTCGAACTACCCCCAGTGATGGGAAAGGCTACATCCTACTACATAAGGCAGGGAAAGGTAATACGATGTGTGACTCCTAAACCTGTACTGCCGAATCAATCAGGTGTATACCTAGTAAGTCCACTGCACACAATTTAAGACATATTTTTGATCTACTAATGCAGATGGACTAGAATGTGCATGCACTTGCAATGCTTCCGGACTCGTACAAAGCCTTCGATTCTCTCAAATGGCCGTTTTAATTTATGGTACTTACTCGGATTGGTGTGGGCCGCCCTTTCCGTCACTGGTGAAACTCTTACACACCGGATCCCACGCCTCCCTTGTGATTAATAACATCTCCCCTCATTCACTCTACGCAGGGGCACAAGGCAGGGATGTCCTCTTTCGATGCTACTATTCACCCTTGCTATCAAGCATATTGCATGCATCCCCATATTCGAGCGTATAGACAAGAGGCATGCAGTTTTACACCCAAAAGGTTCCCATATGACTGTAAGCAGATAACATGGTGGTATATGTCCGAGACCAAGAGATTAATATTGCCCCCATAATGATCACTGTGGCTGATTTCGGGATCGACTCTGGTCTGCAAATAAATTAGTCAAAGTAGGAAATATTCACCCTCACCTACAACACTAGGCCCACAGGGGAGACATGGGGTTTCAACTGGTGTCAGACAGTGGTGGGAAACCTGGGGATAAAGGTGGCCAGGGAAACTAAAACACTATATACTGAGAATTTTGCACCAACAAAATTCAGGGGATGTTGAAGTGCCCACTCTCAATGGTAGCCAGAATCGCTCTAACAAAAAAGATCAGACTTCCCCAAGCTACTGCACCTATTCCCGAATATACCTATTTGGATGCTTAACAGCTTTTTCAGGAAACTTATATCAATACTGCTCAAGGCGGGTAAGGCGAGCATGGTGGCATGGGCTCACCTGATTCAACAGTAGCCAGAGGGCAGTTTCGCCATTTCAGAACCAGCAGTCTACTACCTGCTAGTGATAGGACAGCCCTCTCACATAAAATTCTGATACGGGCCTGCATTGCATGGCCAACATGTAGCCCTGGAAAGAGCTATTGTATCCTCTGTGTTGCTGCAACCTAGAGTGTTGCACACACCCCAGACACACAAATCAACACGTACAGACAGTGTGGAACCTGCATAAACTTTATAGTAAATATGGACACACCCCACCACTTCCTGACAATATAGATAATATTCGGAGATTGAGTACTTCATTCAGCAAGGGCAGTCAAAAGGGTCTGGCTTGGCTTAGGATAGTTAAGATCAAAGGCTTCTTCAGAGGCAGCAATTTCATTTCACTTGCTGAGTTCAGAGATATGGCTGGCTCTACGTTATCCCAAATAATGCTGCACTGTAAACTACCCTCAGAAATGAAGGCTGTATTGACCACATTCCCTTTGTTGCAGCCAAGTGGTCCTCTCTTGACATATCTAACTTCTGGGGGATCTAATAGGAATGTCCTTTCTCAGTTGTATAACATGGCTCTGTGGTGGGAGTCTGCACCTCAATCGCGAGCTACAGCACTTTGGGAGGCAGCTTTGGGGTGGTCTTTAATTGTTTTCTGGAGGAGACGAGAATGTTCAGCAGAGACATAGTAGATGGAATTTAATTCCACAAGCAAAGGCCAACTACGGAAAACTGCCTGTCTCCTCTAGTAATGCAGTGGGATGAGAGAATTTCCAGTTGGTAAGTATGTGGAGAGCAAAGGGTACACGTCGGCTGATACATTTAGATCTTCTGATTCAAATACTGTGGTGCCAGACCATGTAGGCACTGCAAACCAGGGAAAAATCCATCCATGGTAAGGCACTGCCGTATCTATCCTCTTCCATCAACCACCAAAAACACTCGCACAGCTTTCGTACTGCCGCCTCCACCACCCTTGTGGCACCTCACCCACTCTCTGCTTCCGCTCTTTCACTCTTCTTGCTCTGCTCACTTGGAACTCTTTCCCCTCTGCTATTGTAAACACGGTCCACATCGATGTATTCAAAATCAAAATTCAAAGCCCGCCTCCTAGCTCGCTTCTGACCTATCCTCTTGACTCACCTCTCTAGCCTTACTACTTAGATCTTCCCTCACAGCTAACCTGACTCTTCCTTCTTTTTTTCCACCACACTAGCACTTAATAGTTTGAGGTCACAGCTCATCCTTAGCTGGCTAGACTGTCTACCTGCTGAAACTTACTAGTCCTAAATTTGTCCACCATATTGATCCCGGTATCTGTCCAATATACCCCTTCTCAAAACCTGGTCATCATGCCACTCAAACTCTCCCCATTAGAAGAGACTCACTGCCACCCATTTATCTGCTAGATTACCTTTTGTATGCTCCTTTGCGACCAAAAAAAAGCTTGTTTTCCTGTATGTATGTATGCAAATAAATTAATAAATAAAATAAAAACCAAGCACAATATTTTGAAACATACGAGTTGATATACCAGTGCCTCAGAAGAAATCTTTGACAACGCTGCAACAAAAGTGCTTGCATAACCTTAGTGGGAATTAACCAAGGCACCAAGGCCCAATGCATGGTCTGTTTATAAAAGAAAGGGGACAATGCAGCGTAGCGTCCTGAGACAGAAAAATGAAGATCGAGCTGCTTGATTTACTTGGTAAGCAAGTATTTGTTTCGGGTCCCAAATTACTCCAAGATAGTTGACTTTATTTGAGAATTTAGGGGATATCCCAAACAGATGGAGCAGAGTAGGGAATTTTTTTCTTTTTTTAAAAATGATTTTTTTAATTGATTTTTTTAATTGATTTTTGTGTTAAAAAAAAAAGATAATTGAGGAACAAATGAATAACATTTATCAAAGAGGAAGCAGGCGGGAACAATGGTGGGAAGCAGCAAATCCATTACAGTTGTGTGTCATTCGAAGAGTGGAACAGCCGAACCATAGAACGCTTACTTTAATACATGAATATTAACACATTCAATACCGTACATGATAACAATGAGTAAACATTCTAATGGCATATTAATGAAGAGTGTTTCTCTGAATTGATATATGTAATAAACAGATTCCACATCAATTAATATTTGACAAACGTGTCAGAAAGTGTGGCTGTGATCTTCTCCATGGTGCATACATGCCACAGTGTAGCCAACTATGCATATAATAAGGGAGCTTCCTTTGATTTCCAATTAGGTGCAATAACCAAGTGTGCAGCTATCAACATATGATTAGCCAGTGTGGCATACATTTCTCCCATGGTAAATACCTCGTGCTTGTCATCATCACCCAAAAGAACTGCCAAAGGACTTAAAGGAAAATGGAAGGCCGCTACTTTGTATATCATATTCATAATAACAGCCAGAAATTGCTTATCATTAGGGTAGTGCCACCATAATGTGCCAAGGATCCGACCTCTTACAGCCCCTCCAACAGTGTAAAGATGCTCCAGGATGCATCCTGTGGTGTGTAAGGGAACATCTATATATTATCTTATATGTATTTTCCATATTTGCGGTTCAAATATACTTCAAAGACGATAGTGAAATTTAGCAGCTCAATTCCTCCCATTGCTTCATATAAAAGAACAATACTTCTGTATTACTGTCATTCAAAATTGTATATATCTTAGGGTAGATTAGGGCAGATTAAGTGCTCCATTTAGTAGATGTTTGGGGCCCATATGCAATGTCTCTATTTTAGTAGGATTAAGCTGGAGTTTATCATTATTATGTTTGATTTCGACAAGACCTAACTAGAGTTGTGAAGAACTCTCATGGAGACTGGAGACCTTAAAGAGAAGTATCATCTGCATATGAATGTAATTGAATGTTATATTTGGGGATCATAGACATAAAGAGCAGTATGTAGACATTAAATAAAGGCGTCGAGAGAGGGGAGCAGTGGGGCACTCAACCAGTGACCAGTGTAGAAGATCAAATCAAGGGTTTGACCTCTACTGCCTCAGACCTTCCAGGAAAGGAAACTCTGGATACATGCCTAGGCATGTACAGAAAGCCTGACTAAATTAGGAAGTCATGCCAACAGAAAAGTATGGACTACCCTTGTCAAAGGGGCTGGACAAATCCAGCATCAACAATAATGACAAATGACCGATTTCAGAGTAATATAAAACATCATTCCAGAAAGAAAACAAAGCCATTTCAGTCCTGTATCTGTGATGACAAAACCAACTGAAATGAGTCCAGGATCTGATTATTTTCAACATATGCCTTCAATAGCTGTGCTACCATTTTCTCTATAATCTTAGCCGTTTAGGGAAGGCCTGCTATAGGGCGGTAGTTTCCCAACGTTACCTGGATCAAACAACGGTTTCTTGAGATGAGGAGTAATTAGAGCACATTTTAGGCCTGCTGAAACTGCCCCATGAACTAGGGATAAGTTGACAAAACTAAAAATGTATTCGGGTAGAACCAAGGAAGGATGCTTACTGACTAGTGCAGGTAAAACTGCCAGAGCTGGACCGAGTAGGTTGTAACTTCTGGAGTAGGACGAGAACATCTTCCTCAATGAATTACTATGGTGAAAATCAGTAAGAGGGTTCCACCGAGGTGTCTGAGGAGTCAGCATTTAATAGACGTTCTGGTATCGTCTGAATTTTATATATAAAGAATTATTGGAACTATGGTGAAAATCAGTAAGAGGTGTCTGAGGAGTCAGCACTTAATAGAAGTTCTTGTATCGTCTGAATTTTATATATAAAGAATTATTACATTCATTTTCTAAAAGGAGTGTTACATTTTTAGGAGTAAGCAAAACCGACTGGGGCACTAAAAGCAATTTTTTCTGTCATGGCCGCCGGGAAAGGGAAAACGGAGTCCGTTTTCCCTTTCCATGGCCGGCATTGGGAGCGGACGCGATGGGAACAGAAATGTTCCCAGCGCGTCCGCTCTCGAAAGATGACAGAGAAGAAGGTAAGTTGGGTTGGCGGCAGGGGGAAGGAAAGGGGAAAGAAAGAACATAGCAGAATCCCCAGTGGGGGACGATGGTAGCCTCCAACCGTGTGGAGGTGCGGAGCGGGGATGACCCCGCTTCGAGCCTCCACATGGCTGGAGGCTGCCACGCCGCCTGCCGTGGACAAAGGAGGCAGAAGGTGGGTGGGGAGGGCAGGGAGGTGGGAGGAAAGGGGAACAAAAAACAAAAAAAAAAACCTTACCCGAGTCCCGGCAGGGGGCAAAGGCAGCTTCTCTGCCGTGGGGAGGCTCGGAGCGGGGATGGCCCCACTTCAAGCCTCCTCATTGGCTGAGGGGCTGCCTCGCCCCCTGCCGTGGACAAGGTGGCTGAAATCCCAGCCGAGAATCGAGGGATTCTCGCCGGGTAACGACCCGGCGAGAGCCAATCAGAATGCGTGTTGCATTCCGCTTGACTCTCACCGGGTACTAATATAGCTAACATGGATGAGTCTCACCATTAAGACCCTTACCTTGCATTTGCTTCTCGACTGGATGCTGTGGTAAACCAGAAGAAGGAGTTGGAATAGGACTTAGCATGTTGAAAGATGTTTTAGTTAAATAATAAGAAAAATGCCTACCTAACCCTATTGCTATGAGGGTAATTTCCTACCTAATAAACTAAACTAAGAGTGCTCATCAATGTCCAAAACAATATAGTCCTCCGTACAAAAGCTACTTGCTATCTGGCACTACCACTTAGAAAAACCTAACAGACAAATAAACCACAGCATTAGCCTCTCCATTCGAGCTTTACCTGGTCAAACTACTTGAGATTCCTCTCAAAGAAGGTTTCTTCAAACGATCAAAGTTCGTACATTTTCACAATACAGTTCTACAGCCTTTTTTCAGGTTCTGAATGACAAGTCTTAAGTCATCACACACATCCAGTACTCTCTGTTCTTTAAAGGGAAAGTGGATTTTCTTAGTGCGATTTCACCACTTTTGGCCTTGTTTTTGATAGTCTTCTTGTTGTGGGTTTGAGCAATGGAATGCTCCAGGTTCTCTCTGTTACCAGTCTGGATCACCAGTCTGTACATTTATAGGGCTCCCCAAAGCTCTCTTGCTCTTTGATATGCTAAATTCAGCAGGGGTCTCGATTGGATGCCTGCCCGTGTCCAGTGTTCGGGTTTCTCAGGCTCCCGTAACCCGTTTGGCATCCCCATCCTTGTATAGCAATGTCGCTTGGTTTGCTAGGGCTCCTCAAAGAGCTTTGACCCTCTGATATGCTTAATTTGGTGCGGCCTTGCTTGGGCTTCTGCCCCTGTACAGCGTTTGGATTTTTTCGGGCTCCAGTAACTTGCTTGGCTTATCCAGCACTGCGGGACACAATTGATCACTCCTCTCCCTGGTGCTACCTTGTCGAGAGCGTTTCATTCCCTTTCTTGGTCTGGCCCGGCAGTTGTCACGCTTCTCAGGCAGAGGTCGGTGATCCGATCTCTCTGCTGTAGTCTGGCCGGCGTTGGTTAACTAGCCCAGGGCCCACCATGGCTTTGGTGTGGTCGCGCCACCAGAAGAGCCGGTCCTTCTACTGTCCCAGTCTCATTTCCTGCTCTGGCTTCATTGCCTCTCAGGACGCCAGCATTCCAGCGTCTCCCTTGCAATCTGCTCACTCTACACGCTACCGGTGGCTCTGCAGTCTAGCGTGGCTCCACCCTTCCAGGACGCCTTCCCGTCAGAGGCTCACCTCTGCATAGGAGTCTTTCTCCTCCATTCAAGGTTCCTCATCTTTTTATGTTTGTTGCCACAAACGAAAGGTGTGTGTTGTTCTGCTTTGACTGTTGAGTTCAGGGGAAATCCAGTATTACCTGAAGCAAAAAGGATTGAAGTAAAGTCCCTATTACCATATATATAGACAATGTATTCTTGATAGGGATTTCCTCATAGGAATGGGAGTCCTGGTCCCCTAAAGGGAGTCACTCCCATTGAGGTCCCACCATTACAGACCCCTAAGGAGGGTCTTGCTTAGGGACGGCTCACACCTCCCTAGCATCAAAAGGGGTGGCTCCCCTCTGGGGAGAATGGACGAATAGTCCAGATTAGTCACAATGCGTGCAAGGAAATATGGGAATAAGTAAAATGGCACTGTAATGCACGCACCCACTTTACTTTTATTGAATCACTTGTTATTGCATTAATCTTCATTAGTGTACTTGAAATTGTGCCAGCTGAAAAAGATTAATAACATTTTAAAATTCCCCTTTAAAGTTATTTCTCTAAAAGGTATCTTGCTTTGCCACAAACTATACTTTGAAAAGTAAAATCTCATGAAGAGTTTACCATTCCTTAACAATATTTCTGGAAATGTGATTTTTTTTTGTTCTATTAAAAAGTGCAATTTTCTATTATTCAAAATGCCCAATTGTGTTTGTTTGATTGACTGGAAGGAAGACATCTAGCCATCTTTAGGACTGATTTGAAGACCTATGTTGGGAGGGGGTGCTAGGAGAGAAATCTTGCCTCAACCTCATTCCAGGTCTTTTTCTATGGCCCAGATCAACCGGCAATGGTTATTTGACTTTCCATGATCCTGGGAGGTGGGGCGGTTAATAAGTAGTGGTAATGCTTGGGGGTTTCTACTCCTCTAACTTTCCAGTCTTCAACTGTTAAGGTCAGTTAGTGAAAAACTGCATAAGTAATTTATAACCGAAAATTTTATGTGCGGGATTCATGCATTACATAACACTCCACCTTGGCAATTTTAGGGTGGTTTACACATGAACAAAAACAGAATATGTTTGCAACAATGTTGAGTAACAGAGGCACAAAGGCATCAGGTTTTGTTAGCTATGCATGACTACTGTGAATGACTTTAAACATGTAATCAATAAAAGCAAATTATACCCACTACATGCATGCTTTTGGTAGACTGCAACAGCTTTCTATAATCAATGCCCTTTGCTACAGTAGAACATCCATGATGGGCTTATTTGTCATATTGCACAATATTATGTTCATTTAACTCAATCTCTAAAATGAAACATGCACAATGCCAAGTACCTACGGCAAGGCCAACAAATGGCATGTAAACGTTTCCAACCACTGGTTGTTTAGCTTCCATTTGAAAAAGTTATAGAAAGAATTGAGGGAAGAAAATCCCTTTAACAAAAAGATCAATGACCCAATGTTATTGTTATCTAATCTAAATATGCTATGAGACAAGAGGTGTACGCAAAGATGTTTACCAGTTTACAGCTGGCTTAATCAAGCAAACAGCCATCACTTACCTCTGTAACTTCTTGCAGCCGTTGTCTCAGTTCCTCATTTGACATTTCAGAGTTTGTATCTGTATGGAATAATCACATGTTGAATAAACAAACATCTACTTAAAACAATGCTGCTTAAAGCAAACATCCACCTGTTATGCATCACACCAGTATCAGTGTCACGCTTGCCCCTTCCTCTTTCTTCAATATGGATGGTAGAGATTTATGTGCCAATTCCCCCTTTTGCAAGGATGCACAAGGATAAATGGTGAAGATGGCCTCAGCCTGGTAATTCATTCTTCTAGCCAGTGAAGTTGCCAAGGGGTGAATTCTACAACCCTCAACCCGCTCAATCTTGGATGGGTAATAACCCTACTCTCTTAGTTTGCCTCTGCACTTGTCCTATCCCCCTATTCGGGATTTCTCCTACAATCTCCCTCTACTACCATTCCTCTTTCTCTGCTTGGACTACCACCCTCCCGCCCCCATACTGCTCCTAATGTATTTGCTTTCCTCTTGTACTAAAAAGTCTCCTAAAACGCTGCCTGCACACTGACCGCCCTCCTCTGAAGCATATCTTCGAAATCTTCTTGCTCCTCTTAGACTACTCCATCGACCTCCTCTGTTGTACCAACATTTGATTTACCAATCCGTGTCCCCCCACACTCACCAAACGGTCTCATCTAGGAGTTACTGGAAACATGCTGCTTGGATGGAGTAGTGGGATTGCACTCAAACAAACACTCTTATGCATCAATCTGTGATGATCAGCCCCTACCTACGGGCCAATCCAATGCTGCACTTCGAAATCTTCCTCCTTTGACAACTATCATGCCATCATCTACCACCTGCAAACCCTCCCGTCATCTCTTTTATACTTTATTTACTGAAATCATGGGGGAAAGAAAGGCAGCAAAAACAATGTCAAATAAATACAAAGACAGATACAGGCATACCCATTCCGAGAACAGAAAAGTAAACATGACTTGTAGTTCAAAATATCAATGCTGCAAGGAATCAGAAGAGCTTTGCGTGGGCACATCAGAGTTCTGCTGAAATTTGAAGATGCAAAGTCCAGAGGGACGCCAACATTGCTCTGTGGCGGCATTGTGTTATTATCATGCTGCAAAAAGCTCATTGTTTTTTTAATCATTATTATGGTATTTATTGAGCGCAGACCTACCTTCGAGAAGCAACATCGTGCTTTACAGAGGTATACACAGGCATCCAGATAAGGTGCGTACCAGGCCTTTTTACACATGAAAATCTTGTAAATACAATAGCTTTATTATTTTCCTGTGTACATTTACACACAGGTTTAGAGCAGAGGGCAGTGCAAACATCAGGTTACTTGCAAGAAACCAGAAGGCTTCATTAGATTTTTATCTACATGGATGTAATTGCAAGCTACCTCTGAAACAGAATTTATTTCTCTGAAACTTTTCAAAAAAAGAAACTGCACACTGTTAATGTTAAAGGACATTTGTACCGCGCACTATCACCACCGGATTGGTCCCCTGGCACTCTGGCGGCTCTGAAAGAGGGGCAAGGGAGGGTGAGTTAGTGGGAGGAAGCTGGATAAGTGCAAGAGAGCAGTGATGTGCTGTTGGCAGCCTCAGCCCGGTGGGCCCGTTGGCTGGGCCTGGGGTGTTTGCGGAAGGAATGGTTTCTTTCCATTCAGCTTCTGCTGTGTTGATGCTCATTGAGAAAACAGAAGCGCTGTGCATATTTATTTTCCTAGAATGTTAGGATTGTATAATTAATAAGATGGAAAACTAAGTTGTAATTGAGAATTAATATTTTGTAACAAATTATGCTTTTTTTCCCAGTCAAAGCAAACCAGTATTGCACAATAGTATTTTGAAGAGTTCCGGTGCTGTGTGCATAATCATGCGGAGGCACATCATTTTTACACTTAAAATTTAGTTTGCATCCGAATTATAAAAACAGTGTGTAAAATGATGACTACACAGTCTAGTTTACATTCATTCAACCTTGCAGTCAATGGGGTACATTACTATAAATAGTCAATGGCAGCAGAGTCTTTGATCAAGAGTGAGTGATTGTCATTACACCAGTCACAGGTGTTCTAGCCTCTCAAATCTTCAAGACTACAATTAAAACACCCAAAACCTGACTCTCCAGGAAGAGCAAGTGCTGTTAAAAAACAAACAAATGAAAGTTACATTGGTAATTGAAATAAAAATTCAGCAAAACCTGTCCCTGTGATAATCCAGATAGGTATTTAACTTTATGTAGCGCTTCATAAATGGTTTGTCCAACATCTAGGGACTGCGAATATTATACCTCAGTCGATACTCAGTTAACCAACCTCTGAAGGATGTTAGCCGGCTGAGCACTCGTTGCTGCAATCTGTGCGTGATCTGTAGGTTGCAGGTTAGAATCCCAGCAAGGCCAACTCAGCCTTTCATCCTTTTGAGGTCGATAAAAGAGTACCGACTTTGGTTTGTTGATAACTGTGACAAATATGTTCTATGTACAGCGCTTTGCAAAAGCGCTATATAAATAACCATTTGACCATTAGATTAGATATAGAATGGAGTCCTTGCCTCTCTGCATTGTTGTATAATAACATTGGCATACCATTAGGTAGTAATAGCTCCAGGAAATGAGGACTTTCATTAAACATCAAAAGACAATTCTGCTATCGAACCTCAAAACACACAATACAATCCATGTTTTCTATACTATATAATTGGCTAGGTTTTTGTGATTTCAACATTTAAATATATACAGGAGAGATCAAATGGCTAGACCTTAATGAAAGGTGTTTTCTGTGACAATGCAGAAAGCTGCTGCATAGTAATGATTCCCATACAGTTGTTGCACATGTCTGCTGGATGTCACATACATCTTACTCTCTTGTAAAGGTGAAAAGTCATTTTTACTCTTTTAAAATCATAGGGATAAGTGTTGTGGATATTTGAAGGAAAGGGGCACCATATTACATATGTTGTGGGATTGCACAAAGGTGAATGGCTATTGGAATGATGTTCTAGATGGGACTGACATGGTGTGGAATATTGCTTTTCCAAGAACACCTTTGGCTGTACTTTTGAAAACCCCAAATTGTGTTCGACATTTGGATTGTGTGACGTTGTGTTGGGTCACTAAAGTTTTTCTGGTGGCCGCTAGACAAATTTTGCATGTCTGGAAAACAAGAAAAAAGCCATGTGTTGAAGAATGGCTAGTACATGTGCAGCTCCTTTCGCGTTTTGAGAAGATCAAATTTGGCAAATTGCATAGAGATGAAGCTTTTAATGAACAATGGAGTGTTTTTAATGAATCTTATGTATAATATTTGGCTGGAGTCTGGTTGTTTATGTTCTATTTCCTTAAGAGTAGCTGAAGTGAGGAGGGTTGGGAGGGGGGGGGTTAGTGATGTGTTATGTTGTGCGTCTTGTGTTGGTATGTATATTATTGGTATCTTTGACAATATTGTATCAAAGCTCTGTTTAACATTTGAAAAATCCTATGGATATTCTTATTGTTTATGCAATCTGTTTTTGAGTTTATTGTAAGTTTGATGCTGATTGCCTATCCATTATTTTGTTGCATTGAAATGATTTGTTATCCTGAAATATAACCTTTGTTGTTATTTAATTGTTCAATAAAAGTTAAATAAAGAGGAAAACAAAAGAAAAAAGAATCATATTTACTCTCAAAGTTTAAAAACAGGGAGTAAAATACTGGAGCGCTTTACAAATGTGTACAAAAGAGATCCGAAAACCATTTCAGTATCACCAGGGTTGTTTTCCTCCTCCTGGTCTTCAAAATACACCTTGTTGCCAAAATCACAGTGAAGGATACACATTTAGGCACATCTTTTTCGAAACCCTTAAATCCTCCCAATAAACACCCCATAGGGTTCATCAGTAATTTAACCGCTGTGATCAATGGTAATTCCTGTAGTAACTGGGACCAGAACTGGGCTACCATGTGACAGCACCAAAACATATTGAAAAAAGATGCATCATGGTGAGAACATGAAGGGCGTGTTGCAGTTTTGGTGTGCATCAGTTTATAACAAGAATATCTGGAGACCTTCTGAGAGTAGCAACAAATTCTCTTCCACTGTGTGTCTGAGTAAAATATACACTTGTCCTTCTCCCACCTAGAGTGGGCTCCATTCACGAGAGACTACTCTACTGCAGCACCATCCTGTAAATCGATTAAACAAATCCTTTTACCACCCCCAGCATTCACCATGTATGCTAATCGTGGTTTGGAGAGAGAGGTTTGTCTGAGAACACCACTGCTCAAGCACAAAGTGCTTGTAGTATATGTAAATACTGAAACATCAAGGCATGATCCAACCCCAAGATATTTTCAAATGTCTCTACAGAAACAGATTTGTCCTCCAGAAACATATCCCTCAACCTACAAATACCATACTGGGACCGGATTTAGAAACTGCCAGGTTGCAGGTGGTGCTAAGCTCTTTTTTTTCAAATTTGATTTTACTAGATTTTGACATAACATATAAACCCAGCATTTCAGTGCAAAATAATAAGAAAGACATTTGTCTACATCTGGATCATAGCATCATGTCACATCAACATTGCTTCCCTCTTCCTCCCCCAATCTCCAAATACAGTGTGCTACGACATGTTCCTCTATGCATCTTTGTCCACAAAAAAAAAAAAAGAAAAAGAGAACATCATACAACCGGATTTGTGTCCTTAGCATGTTCTGTAAGGCAGTGAACGAAGGGTGCTCGAGTCACCTGCCTGGGGATTCTCTTTCCTTTGGGTCTTCAGTTCGGGATCTCATTCTGTAATAGAGTTGACTGTCTATTTACGTTTGCTGTGGTTTTGCACAATATGGATCAATGTTGCTTTGCGGTCTGGTGATTGGGTATATATTTGTGAACGAAGTCTTGCCACAGCGTTTCGCATTGTGTGGATCTTCCATGAAGACCGGCAGTGATCTTCTCCATGACATAGATGTTAGTCGCAACATTTACCCATTCTTTTTTGCTCGGGGCTACCTCTGCTTTCCATAATGACAAGGGATGCTCGGGCTGCCAACAGGAAGGGGATGATTAAACCCCTTGCTCTGACATGCATAACTTCATTGGCCTCTAACCCAAACAATATCAAAAGAGGCGTTTGTTCACGTTGGATCCCTTCGATGTCCTTGTTCCACCCTAGAACTTCATCCCAGAACACCTCCACTTTGGCACATCCCCACCACATATACCAGTAGTTAGCGATTTGGCCACACCGCTGGCAACATTGGGGGCTCATCGTTTGGTACTTTTTGCACAGCCTATGGGGATTGTATTGCCACCTGTGGAGGAGTTTAACTGCATGTAGCTTAGACTGGAAGGCGATTGATACCTTTGGGATTCCCATACATATCCTAGACCATAACTCAGGGGTACTTTCCATATTCATGTCAGTTTCCCATCTCTTCCTGAGGTTGGTTGTGGAGCTCTTCACTGCCTCTATCAAAGTTTTGTAAATGGCTGAGATTAGACCCTTAATGTTCGATAGAGTATCGAGAAGCTTCTCAAAGGGAAAAAGGTCCCTTTGTATCTTTTTTTTCCATGGTTCTCTCAACATTATACCCTTCAGTTGGAGGAAGTGAAAAACTGGAAGTTTCCCTATATTTAGGGCACTTTCGAGGTCTGTGATTGTGATAAATGTTCCTTCTCTCCAGAGTTGGCCCACCCTCTTTAAGTTCGCTTCGAACCATGTTTGGAACCGTGCATGGTCTGGAATTTCCTCTATAACTCCTGGTGCCCAGATGTGGCTCAATGGGGATGGCCAGGTTGTGATGTTTCGCATGTGCGGGCTGTCCTTCCAAATTTCCCAAATAGTACCTAATTGGATGTTCCCGTATCCTGCGCGTCAACTTATCCTTCGGTACTCAGAGCTACTCAGATAGGGTGACAGGGGTGAAGTAGAAGTTATTGAGGTCTAGCCATTGTAAGTGTGTATAATTCCGCAAATGTGGTATTAGTATTCTTAATTGTGTCGCCATGTAGTATTTTTTGAGATCGGGCAACCCAACCCCTCCTTTTTCCTTGGGTAGCGTTAGCACATCATATGCAATTCTCGATTTCTTCCCCTGCCAGAGGAATTGCAAGATGGCCTTCTTGACCTCACTAAAGAATGTTTTGGGTATTTTGATTGGGAGCATTTGGAAGGGGTATAAGAATCAAAGAAGACATACCATTTTAATTGCATTCACCCTCCCCATCCATGAGATCGTAAGGTTCTGCCACTTCTCTAAATAAACTCGAAATTTCTCAAGTAGTTGAGGAAAATTAGCTTCATAAAGGCCATCCAGGAGATTGACCAGGTTGATCCCCAAGTATCTTAGAGTGGGTTCCCCAATGGTTAGTCCCAAGGTTGCATAATTCTCTTTGTCGCTCAGTGTGGGTTCGTGAAGGGGGAATAGGATGGACTTGTTCTTGTTGATTTTGTAGCCCGAAAGAAGGCCATAGTGTTCTATCAGGTGTATTGCTCTGGGGATAGATGTTAACGGGTTGGTGATGTGTAACAGTAAGTCATCGGCATACAATGCTCTCTTATATTTGCCTCCTTTGATGGAGATCCCTGTTATCGATTGTTCAGCCCTAATCTTTTGTGGCAGTGGTTTGAGCGATAGGGCGAATAGTATGGCTGATTTGGAGACTCCTAATGACTTGGGCTTCCTCAAGGAGGCAGAGTTCCTCTCTTTTCTGCCTGGATAGAATAATCTGCTCCTCCCTTCCCTCTATGGCTGTTCGGGCCGCCCAGTTTAAGCATGTTATCTCTGCTCTCAGTTTCTTTTCTATCAGGGTCCTCTCCCTCTTCTTGTTGGCACCTTCTCTGATTAATACCCCTCGCCAGATCGCTTTCCCTGCTTCCCACATAGTTTTTGTAAGTACTTCCCCAGTATCGTTCACCTTAATATATTCTTCTATTTCGGTCGTCATTTCTGTAAGAAAGACGGCGTCTTTCCATAGTGACTCATTTCAATGCCATTTTTTCCCGCTACGTGGAAGTGTACCCAGCTCTAATTCCACCATATCGTGATCTGATCAAGTGATTGGCTCAATTGTCGAGCAAGCCGTCACTGCCATGAGTTCTTCTGAGATGTAGATGTAGTCAATTCTCGTGTATGTGCCGTGAGGTGCAGAATAGAAAGTGTAGCCCATAGTGTCTGGGTGTAGGGCTCGCCACGCGTCTCAGTCTATATGTCTGCATCATTCCCATTACCGCCGCTCTACCAACATCGGCCGGTTCCGGGGGATCAGGAACTGCATACTGCCTGTCTTTTTTGGTGTCCGCCCATAAACTGAAGTC
Organism: Ambystoma mexicanum; assembly: GCF_040938575.1. Classification (NCBI taxonomy): domain Eukaryota; kingdom Metazoa; phylum Chordata; class Amphibia; order Caudata; family Ambystomatidae; genus Ambystoma; species Ambystoma mexicanum. Next base: position 661,911,905 of record NC_090935.1, on the reverse strand, counting down.
ACCTCCAACGATTATATGGCCCTCGGCCTCAAGCATTATTTTCGACACTGTGTGTTGTATGAATCCAGCCTGTTTTACATTTGGGGCATATAGTGTTGATAGTGTAATCTTTAGACCTCTTATGGTTCCTACTAACAATAGGGTTCTCCACCTCTACGTCCATCCAAGTCTTAGAGGCCTTGAATTCAATATCTTTTTTCACTAGTATCCCAACTCCCGCCTTTTCTGGAGTCCCAGTATTCGGCTCCCAAGCTGGGAGGGATCACCTTTCGCTCCTCACCCCTGGCGTATTTCATCTCCTGCAGAAAACGAACACCCACCTTAGACCTCCTGAATTCTCTCAAAACCATGGACCTTTTCATGGGGGGAATTAAGCCCCTTGACATTAAGTGAGCAGATCTTCATGGGAACGGCCCCTGAAACATTAGAAGTCCCTGCCATCACCCATCAACAAGTTGTCTCACGTATATTCGTGACTGTGGCAGATCTGTGTGTTATTTGTGATTGTAAAGATCCACTTTTGCAGAGTTGCATGTTAGGGAGAATTCTCTTATAAGGCTAATTTCCCAAACCTAGTGTGTCCCCCAGCAGCTTTGCTGGATTTTTGGGGTTTGTTTTTTTCTCCTGCTAAGAGTGAGACTCTTTTCCTCCCACTCTTAGGCATGATTTGAGGTATGTCTTTGACTTTGTATGTGCTTATGGGCTATGGGGTCTTTTACTCCATAGGGTATCACCTATTTTTTGTGTATGTGTTACACAGCACCCTCAGTGCAGTAACACATGGGTGTCATAGTGACCCCCAAACATAGACTCCATACCCTGGGACTGACTGTCTCCCAGGGCATGTAAAGTCACCATTGACTTTACTAGTCCCAAATGGTGAACAGAACCAGTACAAACCATCATATTGTGGAAGTACTGGAAGGATTAATTCGATAGCCTCTGGGTCTGTTTTCAAGGGGGCACTGTCCTGTCCCCCCTTGTCGAGTTTCTGGCTGGTGGCAGTGGTTACCATGCAAAATATTCCACCGGAATATTCCCTATGGGATTTTCCCATTGATATTAAACGCACCACTTTTTGGTGCAATGTTAAAGATACTGCCGGTTTATTTATTTAATATTAAATCAACGGTTGGGTCTTTTTGCCAGAACTCTTTTCTAAAATGGCGTTTGTGTCCGTCTCTGTAACTCTAACTGTCGAGCCCTTTGTTCCACTTTTTGGCGGGCTTCTCCACAGAAGCCCTCCAAATGGTGCCACTCTGTCTGGGTTCCACAGGATGTGTGGGGAGGGGAATTGGCACCTTGGACTGCGTTGCCTTAGCAACTCAAGTCACACTCTATTCTGATTGGCCCAGTGGTGAGCCGCCCGGCTCACCACTTAGCATGTTTGAGTGACAGCTAGGCTGTTGAATGGGGGGATGTTCTGCATAAAAGCAGGGCCTTTGGGACTGGAACTTCAGAAGTCGCGACAGGACCTAAGAATCCGAAGAGGGAAGAAGCTGAGCCATCTGCTACGACGACACCAATGGTGGAGCCCTGCTGCAACGACCTCACCACTTTCCCGACGACAAGAGGAGATCTTCTGCTGGAAGAGTCTTCTCCCCCTGAGCTGGTGGGATCAACCAGTTCGCCCCTTTCGCCTTCCAAAGACGTCTCTTGGTCGAATCGCCCGTGCCAAGCACCCCGGCGGCCGGATAGCCAAGCTTCACCACTTTGACCGCAAATAAAAGGAACGCACCTTTTACCGACGAACTCCGCGGCTGGTCTCTTCCCTGGGCAGTGCAACGACTACAAGTTTCCTCCTCGACGAGATCTTCTCTTCCCCTGGTCAGAACCATGACTTGCATCCACTTTCAAGAACAACTGCCGCCGTTGGAGCTTCCTCTCTCTTTAAGGTACTGTGTTCCACCTGGCCTCCCTTTCTTCGGATTGCTAAAGGTGACCCTTAAATCCTTGGCTTTCCAACTGAGTTGGCTCCAGACCTTCTAACCTTCTAACTTTACTTCTTGAATCACTTTTAATTTTAAACCGTGTGATCCTGGGCACATTTCACTTTGCTCCATTTAAAGTGGGCCTGGCCTATGAACTTTGGCTCTACAGTGTATACTGCCTTCACTGACTTGCTTTGGACTTAGAAAAGTGTTGGGAACGGTTTTCTTTTTATGCTCTGCCTTTTTCTCTCCCTTTAGTTTAACTATTGGTGTGCCATCTAGGTTACGCACTCACATCTGTTTTAACAAATAGTGATGTTTTAACTCTGACTTGTCTAATAGTTATCAAGGGATGTGTTTATACATTATCTGACTGTCTTTTAACTTGCTTTTGATTTAGAGTGCTAGTGTATTACCTAAAGTGTTTTTAAATAAATAATTATATACTTTTGGTCAGTGTTTGCTTGTTCCAATGTGTTTTTGGCCCTATTGTGTACTGCCTTACTCTTCTTGAGAGAAGTCTGACTGCTCAGCCACAGCTACTAGGTAAATCTGGGTGGTGCAGACTGCTACCAATTGGGTTTACTGCTTACTCCTGTAGTCTTAATCTTTTTGCAGTGTTCGCCAAGGGAGCTGCACAGGATTCTGCCTAACACTGGTGTACAGCGGTGGGATTTGTATTGAGTATACATTTTAGAGTGCTTCTAAATAATTTGGTGCAACTAACCACAAAGCTTAGCACTAAAAAGCTTATTTTCTAACATGGAAAGTTACAGCCAGGAGTCCCTTTCTGCAAAAACTGCTGATTGTTTAAGAGTTCTTTGTAGACATAATGATCTTCCTGTAAAAGGCAAGAAAATGGAACTGATAGAAAGATTGTTAGAGAATCAAAGTCTGGGTAGAGGTTCAGAGGAGCCTACCTCCCCAGCAAATGTAAACCACAGTCATGAGGATGATATGAACCAAAGTAATGATAGTATTGTTGTAGAGTTAGAAGAGGAAGAGGAAACTAATGTAACTGTTCCCACTGGCCCTCTGCCTGCTCTAGCACCTCAGCCTGTGTCTACTGGACCTTTGTCAGGTCTCACATTAAGACCTGCATTCATTGAGATGGATAAAATGAGACTTGAATTAGAATTCAAAAGAATTAGTGCCCAATCTGAACAAAAGCACCAAGAACTAAGGCTCAGAGAAATGGAGCTCAAGCATGAGCTAGAGATGAAGAAATTGTCTGTGGAAAATTCTTCTCTCCCTGGATCCTCTAGGAGTTCCAATCCCAAAAGACCCTGGATGCCTAAAGAGATTGTGGGTATGTATAAACCTAAGTTGATGTGTTAGATTGGTTGGCTATGTTTGAGTATAATCATGGGCTCCATGACATAACAGGGAATCAGTTGCTTCCTTGGTTGTTCTCTAGGTTCCCCCCTGTTGCATCTGATGTGGTAATGGAGTTAGGGGAGGTGGATTGGATGGACTATGAATGTGTGAAGCTAGCTTTAATAGCTAGATTTGGAAAGACCCCTTCCCAGTACCTTAAGAGGTTTAGGACCCTCAAAAAGCATGATGGTACCCTTTGGGCTACCTGTGTGAGTGAAAGTTTGAAGAACTTAGAGGGATGGATTAAGGGTTACAGAGTGAACACTTATGAAGGAATGAAAAATCTTGTTATGTTGGAGTCAATTTATGATGCCTGCTCTCCTGAGCTCAGACAGCACTTGGCTGATTCAAAGGAAATAGATTCCAAGAAGCTAGCTAAGGCTGCTGACTTGTGGGTTGCCAACAGGGCTACTCACAAGGATTCTGGGGTAACTCAGAAAAAGGATGAGGGAAAACGCCTAAAAAGGACTCCAAAGAGAATTCCAATAATTCCAATTCCAAAGAGGGCCCCAAACAGCACCGGAAGGAGGTCAGAACAAGCCACCATTCCAGAAAGCATTTGGAACATGCTATGTTTGTAGGGCTACTGACCATGTGAAAGGGGATCCCAGATGTAAGGGTAAACCTTAAGGGATCCACACTGTCTCCTTAGCCTTCACTCCAGAGGAGGAAGTACAAATGGCCAGTGGAAACTTTCTATTACTGGCTGATAAACCCATAGGAGTCTCAGTCAGTGTTTCTTTGGTGTCCCGGGGGTTGTGGGAACAACAGAATCTAGATACCTATAATTCTATCCCAGATAATACTAATGAGTATTTTAAGGACAGTGTCCAAGTGAATGGTCAGGAGACTACTGCTATTAGGGACACTGCAGCCAGCATAACTGTGGTGGATTAATCTTTTTTCAAGGCAGAGGATGTTGCTAAGGCATCCAAACGCCTCACCAGGTTAGCTGCAGGGCCTGTGCAGATGCTTCCCCAGTTACCAGTGCTCATCCAGTGCAACAATATGGCTGTGAAGATACCCGTCAGTGTACAATGTGAGGTACCAGGAAGGCTCTGTTGGGAAATGACCTGAAATCTCTTGGAGTAGTGTCACACACCCCCAGACCTCCTAGTAAAAGGTTACAGGAGCTAACCAGACCTGCAAGGGAAAGAACCATGAGAGGTACTCCCAAGGAGATAAGAAAAGAAATAACTCCTACTCCACTGGAGTTACTTTCTGCTATAGCTAAAAAACAGAATCAAAGGGGCAACCCAAGACTTCTAGAAGGAAACTAGCAGCAAGCACTCCAGTGCTTCCAACTAGGACTTCCCCTAGGTTGTCCAAAGTTACACCTGTAACTCCACCTCCAGCTGAGGCTGAGAGGGAGGTACAACCCTGTGTGGTTGAACTAGACTCTGAAGAAGAGCTAGTAGAAGGCCAAGAACTTATTGGAGATCTGGATCCTGTTGACCATCCTGAGCTGCAGTCTTTACTGGCAGAAGGTGGACCCAACAGGGCAGACTTTAGTAAGGGACAAAGAGAATGTCCAACTCTGGAAGGTCTTCGCCACCTGGCAGCTCCTCAGGCTGATGGGCAAGAGCCTGGGAAGTATAGGTTACACTGGGAAGATGGCCTCTTCTACAGTGAACCGACTGAGTCTGCACCTGGAGACTACAAGAGACTTGTAGTACCTCAAGGAAACAGACTCCAGTTCTTGCAACTAGCCCATGAGGTTCCTTTGGCTGGTCACTTGAGTTCAAGAAGACCAAGGAAAGGCTCTCTCTCTACTTTTATTGGCCAAAGATGGGGGCTGAGGAAGATAAGTTCTGCAAGAGCTATCACACCTGCCAAACTTCTGGTAAGAGTGGTTCCAAGAATGTGGCACCTTTAGTGCCTCTCCCAGTGGTGGGAGTCCCATTTGAGAGGGTAGGAATTGACATTGTTGGTCCCCTTGATCCTCCAACCTCCTCAGGAAACAGGTTTATCCTTGTTGTAGTAGACCATGCTACTAGGTACCCTGAGGCAATTCCTATGAGGACTGTTACAGCTCAGGCTGTGGCTAAGGCCCTCCTTGGTATTTTTACCAGGGTTTGGTTTCCTAAGGAGGTAATCTCTGACAGGTGGTCAAATTGTATGTCCCACCACATGAAAGCCTTGTGGAAAAACTGTGGAGTTACCTACAAGTTCTCTACCGCCTACCACCCACAGACAAATGGGTTGGTTGAAAGGTTTAATAGAACAATGAAGAGCATGATAGGTGCTTTAGAGGAACCCCTTAAGAGAAAGTGGGATCTTCTACTGCCATGCCTTCTCTTTGCTTATAGAGAAGTCCCTCAGGAGGGAGTAGGTTATAGTCAATTTGAACTTCTTTACGGCCATCCAGTCAGAGGTCCATTGGCCCGGATTAAGGAGGGGTTGGAGAGTGCTCCTTCCCCCAAGCTAGTAGAGTGACTGACTACGTTATAGGACTCCGGAGGAGAATGTCACAGATGATGGCTACAGCTAGTGATAACTTGAAGGCTGGTCAAGCTTTGGTCAAGCATTGGCATGATCAAAAGGCTAACATGTTGAGTTCACTCGTGGAGTAAATCCTAGCGTCATTATTCATCAGTGTGATTGGCCTGTATGAGGCGCATTGTTCAGGGTCCTTGTCTGGTTTGGGAATGAGTACTGTTAGTGTTTCATCCATGGACGGAGTACTGCCCCCAGTTTTTAGGAATTAGTTGAAAAGGGTGGTGCGCTGAGGGGCCAGGATATGGGCAAATGCCTTATAAAACCACGCCGTGAGGTCGTCGGGACCCGGCTCCACGCTCTTTAACGATTTTATTTCTTTAGTAGTTTCCTCGGTTGTAATTGAAAGCTCTAGGGCATCCAGCTGCAAGAGAGGAGGGACTTTTTTTATAGATTGCAGATAGTGTGTTTGGGCCTCAGGCTCTGTGGGGGAGTCTTGCCATGATCCCTCTATGGTGTTCGACCAAGATTTCTGTTTTCTCTCCCTCCGCATAGCGAAGTACCCCATTTAGCCCCCCGAGCTTTTTAATATTATTCCTCATGTGGACCTTATTTAATTTATAAGCTAGCAGTCGGTTCGCCTTATTGCCATTCACATAGTAATATTGTTTGGTGAATGCTCGTGCCCTAGCTGATCTGTCAGCTAAGTGGATCTCTGGTGCTACTTTTGCTTTTCTGAGGTCCCTACCCCTTTAGTAGACTGGCGTTTTTTAAATTCCCTTTCCAGTTCCTCCACTCGCTTTTCTAGTTTCATCTGTTAGAGCTGTTTTGTCTCCGTACCGCTGCGGCGCTAATGAAGACCCCTTGCAACAATGGCTTCATGGTGTCCCAGAGTGTGGCTAATGGACATTCCCCTGTACCATTCTCCTTAAAATAGTGTGTAAGGGCCTCAGCTATGTCATTACTGATCACGGGATCTTATAAGATGGAGTCCTGGAGCTTCCAATGTTTCTGGGGATGGAAGGCCTTGGATCCACAAGTCCACCGTGACCAGTGCGTGGTCTGAGAGTACCCATGGGAGAATTTAAACCCTCTCCAGGCAGGGGAAAAGAGCGGCGGACATCAAAAGGATGTCTATCCTAGCAAACCCTTTGTGTATGTGCAAATAAAAGGTGAAGTCTTGAGAACTCATGTTGCTCAGCCTCCATACATCCACCGTTCCTGTCTCCCTCAGAAATTCGGCTACGCCCATAGCACGGGAGAAGTCTGCCCTTGTTGGGGGCAGAGATTTATCACTTTGTCGGTCTGGGACCAAGCTGAAATCACCCCGATCATAAGGTGGCCCTCCGTAAATGTCAAGATGGATGGGATCATTTTGTGTAAGAACCGATCTTCTGTGCTATTTGGACAATAAATGGAGGCAAAAGTTAAAGGTTGCTCAAGGAGGTACCCTTTCACAAGCAGGAATCTATCCATGGGGTCCCCACTTTACAGAGATTCGTGTTACGGGGACATTCTCGGTAAGCAGGAGCGCTACGCCTCTCTTCTTCTCCCCTGCTGTTGTGAAGAAGCGCTTTTTAAATCTGTTGAAGTTGATGCGTTTTTCATCTACCTCCAGGAGATGCGTCTCCTGAAGATTTACCACGTCTGCGTATAATTGGGCTAATCTCGGTTCTACTGACTTCCTCTTGCCTGGGTATTTAGACCCTGCACATTCCATGTTAGGAACTGAAGTTTTTTTTTTTTTTTTTTTGCTTTTATCAATTTTATGATTTTGCAAAATGATTTTCTCTTCCTTTCTTCTTCTTTAGTTGCTCTTTATTGATTTATCTGTTTTGAGTCCATTGCTTTTAGACGTTGCACCTGACTAGTCGGCCGAGCTCACTGTGAGTTGCTCCGTCTCTTGTTTAACACATTCGTCCAAGGCGGCTTTTAGGATTTTTGCCGTTGCTAGGGACCATGAAGATTTTGAGACACTCATTAGATGGGACCACTACACTTCTTCTTCAAACAAAGACAATGGATCAAGTAGAGGGCCGAGGAACGCTCCTCTCCATTTGATAGTTTTAGAGCAGTTTAGCATGTGTTTCACTGACTCCTTTTCTGATGAAACTTTGCACAGGTGACAATGGTTTCTCGTAGAGAGCCCCCTGATGGCCCGAACTTCGTTAGTTGGCAGTAAGTTCAGCCTTGCCCTTAGGAAAGTTGAGCGAAGAGCTCCGTCTGGAAATCTTTTGATGATTTCAGTTGTGGCATGCAATTGTTTTGCTTGAGGAGGGAGATGCACCAGTAATTTGTTTTTTTCTGCAATTGTTTGGGCTTCAATCCAGTCTTCTTGGTCCATTTTCTTTTTGACTTTGGTTGGATTTTGAGTCAGTATCTCTTCTGTGCATGCAATGTTAGCCAGGCTTGTTCTTTGTTTGGTCGCCCATGCAGTCAACATCTTGCAGCTATCGTTATTAATTTCCATTTTTATCAGGTTGTATATCGGTGGAGATTCAGACATGAGCACTTTCCTGAAAAGGGCCATTTCTCCTGCCTCTTTTACTGCTTTCAGGGAGCATAGGCCCAATTCTCTTCTGAAAGCTCCAGAGTTTTTGTCCGCCAGTTTCCTTAACATTTCTTCGGCGTCTTGTTGATATAGAGCAAATCTGTGGAATCTTAGCCATGACTTGTATCTTTTTTGTTCTTCCAAGAAGATTTTCTCAGCATCGTTTTTAAGTTAATCGCTTGCCTCTTCAGTTTCCTCAGTTCTCGCCTTTTAATGACCAACTCCCTGTTGTTGTAACGCTCACCTGATTCCCGCAGAGGCGCCGGTCTTGACTGGGTGAATGCCGTATCTTCAAAGGTGATGTGTAACACACGGTTGGCTCTTTGGGCTGGACCTCTGTGCACTGTATGTCTGACTCGAAGAGTAAGATGTCTGCAGATAGGAAATATGGGATTAATGAACTGGGGTTATTGGGTGCCTCTCTCCTCTTCCCTTTCTCTTCTCCTGTAGAACCCCAAAGGTTAACGCCCTCACCTTAGGTAAGTGAACGCCGAGCTCTCCATCTGCCTCGGGGCAAGGTGCCGTAACCAGTTTCTTCACTGGATAAGGGTGCAGGCCTCTTGACCTCAGAGGACTGCTGTCCGTCGTTAACTGCACGAACGGTAAGTTCTGGGCACTTCAAATGTCTTAAAAGTCTTTTGTAATGATATCTCTTGTTTTGCAGGGTTCCGGCAATGGCGGATGGCGGGCTGAGGAGAGTTGAGGATCGAACCCGCGTGAGGAATAGAAGTGCCTGGAAGCACGTAAGTAAGCGCTTGTAGCCTGCTTCACGATGCGCACTAACTGTCCCTTTTATCTTGCAGGTACAAGTTCGGAGCTTTAGAGAAGCTGAAGGGTGCTGGAATACCCACTGGATTCGGCGTGGGAAGGAGTAATGGCACGTGAGTAATAAAGTTGCACAATGTCTTTAAACGCACCTTCTTTTGTCTTTCAGATGCGGGATGCAGCGCCGAAGGCCTCCGGAGCGTGCAAAGAGCTGGTAAGCTTTTGTCTTTCAGATGCCGGAATGCAGTGCGAAGACCTCCGGAGCATGCGAAGAGTAGGTAAGCCTTTGTCTTTCAGATGCCGGAATGCAGCGCGAGGCGTTGGTGACAGCCGATGGACCAGGTAAGAGATGCGCTGCCACTGAAGACCGTAGTGCTAACCTGTTCTTTCTTTGTCTTTACAGGTGCTGCTGAAGACTGGATTCCAGGATGGTAAGCCTTTGTTCCCTTAGGCCCAGGATCAGAAGCAGAAGACACGATGAGCGTTCTGCTGCAGAGAATGCAGAATAACCCAAAGCAAGATTCATCCATCGGGTGTGGTTTAAATAGCCTCCTGTAGTGCTTAGGTGTCTCCTTCCACAGCCACACCTAGGTAAGAAAAGAGTTCCTGCTTTCCAGAAGAGTTCCAGTGTTCTGAACCTAGGGAGTGGCTCCTGCCCCACCCAACAGGAAAAGTAGTCCCAAACAGAAGAGGATCAGGGGTTCAACTGGCAGGTAAGTAAGCAGCATGGTCTGCTGCAGGTAAGTCCACCCAAGCATTATAAGCCCGGCGCTTCCAGCGCTGGGACTGGGCATCTTTATGAGCCTGGTGCCACTGGCGCCAGGACAGGGTCCAAAAGGTCCCAATTGGGACTGGCTGGCACTCGGAACCGGGGTTATGGGTCTGCTTCCAAGGGAGTCGGGCAAGTCCTGGTCTTTTGGAAGCAGAGATCATGACAGCAGCCCCCCTCAAGGCCCCTCCCAAACCGGGCTTCTCCGGGGGTTTGGGCTTGTTAGGAAATGTTCGATGAAATCTTTTGATTAGATGAGGCGCGTGGACATATTCTGCAGGTTCCCAGGATCTTTCTTGGGGACCGTAGCCTTTCCAGTCAATCAGGTAAAATAGTTTAGATTTGGAGATCTTGGAATCCAGGATGCTTTTGACTTCAAACTAGAGTTCTCCATCAACTAGAATAGGTTTTGGAGATGTAGTTAGTCGGGTTTGAGTTTGCACGGGTTTTAATAGAGAGAAGTGGAAGACCGGATGTATCTTCATGTGAGGGGGCAAGTCCAACTTGACCGCTACTGGATTTACTATGGTAGTGATGGAATAGGGACCAAGGTATCTTGGGTTGAACGTGCGTTGTCCTTTTAGAGGTAGATATTTGGTGGATAACCAGACTTGATCTCCTACTTGATATTGGGGGGCTTCCTTCCGATGTTGGTCTGCTCCTTTCTTGTATTGTTCTTTAGCCCTTTGAAGGTGAGAAACGGCTTCCTTAAAGGCTTGGGTGATTGTAGAATGCAGGTGGTCTACTGCTGGTGTTCCAAGATCTTGGAGTGGATCCAACTCCGAGGTCCGAGGGTGACTACCGTATAAAAGAAAAAACGGGGTCTTCCCAGTTCCCGAGTGGACAGAGTTATTGTAGGCATATTCGGCTATCCAAAGGATATCTTTCCAAGATTTTTCAGTTTGTTGTAGCATGCAGCGCAAATACTGTTCCAGTGTTTGATTGGTCCTCTCGGTTTGTCCGTCGGTTTGAGGGTGGTGGCTGGTCAAAAGTCTCACATCAATTTGAGCCGACCGACAGCAACTTCGCCAAAAATGAGAAATAAATTGACTACCTCTATCCGAAATTAGAACTGAAGGAAAACCGTGCAGTCGGACGATGTTTTCGAGAAATTCTCGGGCCAGAGTTGCTGCTGTTGGTAAGCCTTTGAGTGGAATGAAATGCGCCATCTTGGAGAATAGGTCCACGATTACTAGGATCGTATTGTATCCGGAGCATGGAGGTAGATCGGTGATGAAGTCCATAGAAAGCGTATGCCAAGGGCGAGGCGGGATGTCAATAGGGCGTAAGTGGCCGGCTGGTTTTTCCTTTTGACTCTTGTTTTGGGCGCATACTCCACAGGACATTATAAAGTCTCTGATATCTTTTTTCCAAGACGGCCACCAGAAGTAGCGCTTGATCTTTTCCGAGGTCTTGGTCATACCGGGATGTCCTTCCATTAAAGAATCGTGATAACAAGAGATTACCTTCTTCTGTAAATCTGTGCTGGGCAGGTATAACCGTTCTTGGAAATATAATAGGTTGTCCTTCACCGTAAAGTCCTTTCCCTGCAGATGCCAATTCTGTATGTCTGCTGGTGTTACCAGTAGCCTGGCTTTATCCTCAACTTCCTCTATGGATTGTGTGGCGATTACACCTAGAATTCTTTGTTCGGGAATGATAGGTACAGGTTTAGGATTGATCAAATGTTCTTCCACTCCCATCCGAGAAAGGGCATCAGCTTTACCGTTTTTTGTACCAGGTCGATAGGTAATTATGAAGTCAAACTCGGCAAAGAATAGTGCCCAGCGGAGTTGCCTAGAGGATTGAGCTTTTGCGGTTTTCAAATATTGCAGGTTTCGGTGATCTGTAATCACAGTAACAGTGTGTCGGGCCCCCAGAAGATAATGCTGCCAAGCCTTAAAGGCGGACTTGATAGCTAGAAGTTCCTTATCAGTAATAGTGTAATTGATTTCAGGAGGCGAGAATTTGCGGGACCAAAATGCCACGGGATGCAACTGATTGGTTACTGGGTCCTTTTGTAATAGAACTGCCCCCATGGCAAGGCTCGAAGCATCAGTTTCAACGATGTAGGGGAGTTCTGGGCGAGGATGTTTTAAGATCGGTGCAGAGATAAATCTAGTCTTCAAATTCTGGAAAGCTTGTTCCGCCTCGGTAGACCATTCAAAACGTTTGTTTTTCTTTAACAAGGCAGTGATGGGCTGGACTATTCGAGAGAATTCGGGGATAAACCTGCAGTAAAAGTTAACGAAGCCTAACATGCTTTGAACACCTTTTACGGAGGATGGCGATGGCCATTTGAGAATTGCATCAACCTTCTTTGAATCCATACGCACTCCGCTAGGTGATAATATGAATCCCAAGAATTCAACTTCAGTCACGTTGAAAACACATTTTTCCAATTTAGCGAAAAGTTTGTGTTGACGCAATCTCTCGAGGACCATTTTCACGTGTTTCCGATGTTCAGTTTCCGATGAAGAATAAACGAGGATGTCGTCAATGTAAACAACAACACACACATCTATGAGCTCTCTGAGGACATCGTTCATAAAATATTGAAAGGCGGCCGGGGCATTGCAAAGTCCGAAGGGCATGACCTGATATTCAAATAGCCCATACTTGGTGCGGAAGGCCGTCTTCCATTCATCGCCCTCTTTTACTCGTACCAAGTGGTAGGCTCCTCTAAGATCCAGCTTTGTATATATGCATGCTTTTCTGACTTGGTCCAGGAGTTCAGGGATCAAAGGTAACGGATATCTATTCTTAACGGTGATCTGGTTCAGGGCGCGATAATCTATACAAGTTCTAAGGTCCCCTTCTTTTTTTGGAACGAAGAACAAAGCTGAGGAAGCAGGGGACTTGGAAGGACGAATAAACCCATTCGCTAGGTATTGATCCAGGTATTGTCGGAGGTGAAGATTCTCAGGCTCGGTGAGGGCATAAATTCTACTACAAGGAGGAGTAGATCCAGGTATCAGGTCTATCTGGCAGTCATAAGACCTATGAGGAGGTAGAGAGTTAGCCTGATCCTTCCGGAAAACATCTTGGAATTCTAGGTATTCAGGAGGTAACTGGGGAGCCTCCGAGGAAATTGCTGCCAGTGCAACACCAGGTCGAGGGTGACAAGTAGAGACACATTCTGGAAACTGAACCGTTCTTGCTCGCCAATCGATCTGAGGATTGTGCTTCTCTAACCAAGGAATTCCTAGAATAATCTGGAACTGAGGGGCCTTGATCACATCGAACACGATCTTCTCATGGTGTCCATCTTGACTTACTAGCGTCACTTCTTGGGTGGTATGCGTTACTGGTCCGGAGGCTATCTCCGTACCATCCACCGTAGTAATGACGTCCTTTACAGCCTTTGGACAAAGAGTCAGATTCATCCTCAAAACCATTTCATGATCCACATAATTGCCGATGGCACCGCTGTCGACGTAAGCTTCAATCGCATGTAATCGATCCGGATGTTCAGGGCTAATGAGGACCATAGGTATCATGAAATGCGAGGTCACGGAACTGGTTTTAACGCTCGGCAAGAGGACCTCTATTCTTGTCGGGCGAGGTTGTTTCCCTGCTCAGAGTTTGTCACCCTGGTAACTGCAGCTCCTACTGCCTTCTTGGCTGGTTTCACCGGACAGTCTCGAAGAAAGTGCCCCGAGTTTCCGCAATAGAGGCATAATTGCAGCTGTTTTCTCCTTTCCCGCTCCTTTTGTGTTAGTGGTCCTTTCAAGCCCCCTATTTGCATGGGTTCCCCGGAGTCTACTCCTTTGGTAGGAGTTGGTGGTTTGGAAAATACTCGAGCATCAAACTTGGAACGATCGGCCTTCCTGTTCTGCAGTCTGTGGTCAATTTGAACGACTAAGTCAATATAGTCCGAACAGTCTTGCGGGGGATTCACTACTTGGGCTAACACATCTTTGAGCTCTCCACGTAGACCTCTATAAAACAGCGTAATCCTTTTGTCCTCAGGCCATCGAGTTTCCACTATCAGTCTGTTGAAAGACACAATATAAGCCAAAAGGTCTTGATTACCCTGTCGCAATGAAAGGAGCTCGTTGTCCAAGGCCTGCCCCTGTGAATGTCTTGCAAACAGTTTTTCCATACTGAGCTGAAAAGCTTGAAAATCATGGAGAACCGGATCATCTTGATTAACTAGAGGGATCGACCAGTCTGCCGCATTGCCACTAAGGTACGAAAGCACGAAAGCTACCTTAGCTTGATCAGTTGGAAAGGCTGCTGGCCGGCATAAGAAGTGCAACCGGCACTGATTAATAAATACTGCAAACCTCTTTGGGTCACCAGAAAATCGTTCGGGCGGAGCCAGAGGTACATTCCCAGGTAGGTTGATCTGCACTGGGTTCGTAGAGGATGTTGAAGGAAGGTTTGCCCCTGATGCGGGTAACAGAGTTTGTCCGGCTTGTGACTGTAGCAATTGTCGAGCGAGATCCTCTGTTCGCTCCTTGGAAATAATCAGTTCCCTTCTTAGAGCATTCGTTTCCTGACGGGCTGCATGCACTTCTGCTCTTAGTTCCCCAAGTAACTGGGCAAGCTGGTCGGTATCCGAGGTTTCCATAGCGCCTGGGTGGGAGTTTTGCGGTAGGCTTTGCGTTCTGTAACGCTCACCTGATTCCCGCAGAGGCGCCGGTCTTGACTGGGTGAATGCCGTATCTTCAAAGGTGATGTGTAACACACGGTTGGCTCTTTGGGCTGGACCTCTGTGCACTGTATGTCTGACTCGAAGAGTAAGATGTCTGCAGATAGGAAATATGGGATTAATGAACTGGGGTTATTGGGTGCCTCTCTCCTCTTCCCTTTCTCTTCTCCTGTAGAACCCCAAAGGTTAACGCCCTCACCTTAGGTAAGTGAACGCCGAGCTCTCCATCTGCCTCGGGGCAGGGTGCCGTAACCAGTTTCTTCACTGGATAAGGGTGCAGGCCTCTTGACCTCAGAGGACTGCTGTCCGTCGTTAACTGCACGAACGGTAAGTTCTGGGCACTTCAAATGTCTTAAAAGTCTTTTGTAATGATATCTCCTGTTTTGCAGGGTTCCGGCGATGGCGGATGGCGGGCTGATGAGAGTTGAGGATCGAACCCGCGTGAGGAATAGAAGCGCCTGGAAGCACGTAAGTAAGCGCTTGTAGCCTGCTTCACGATGCGCACTAACTGTCCCTTTTATCTTGCAGGTACACGTTCGGAGCTTTAGAGAAGCTGAAGGGTGCTGGAATACCCACTGGATTCGGCGTGGGAACGAGTAATGGCACGTGAGTAATAAAGTTGCCCAATGTCTTTAAACGCACCTTCTTTTGTCTTTCAGATGCGGGATGCAGCGCCGAAGGCCTCCGGAGCGTGCAAAGAGCTGGTAAGCTTTTGTCTTTCAGATGCCGAAATGCAGTGCGAAGACCTCCGGAGCATGCGAAGAGTAGGTAAGCCTTTGTCTTTCAGATGCTGGAATGCAGCGCGAGGCGTTGGTGACAGCCGATGGACCAGGTAAGAGATGCGCTACCACTGAAGACCGTAGTGCTAACCTGTTCTTTCTTTGTCTTTACAGGTGCTGCTGAAGACTGGATTCCAGGATGGTAAGCCTTTGTTCCCTTAGGCCCAGGATCAGAAGAAGAAGACACGATGAGCGTTCTGCTGCAGAGAATGCAGAATAACGCAAAGCAAGATTCATCCATCGGGTGTGGTTTAAATAGCCTCCTGTAGTGCTTAGGTGTCTCCTTCCACAGCCACGCCTAGGTAAGAAAAGAGTTCCTGCTTTCCAGAAGAGTTCCAGTGTTCTGAACCTAGGGAGTGGCTCCTGCCCCACCCAACAGGAAAAGTAGTCCCAAACAGAAGAGGATCAGGGGTTCAACTGGCAGGTAAGTAAGCAGCATGGTCTGCTGCAGGTAAGTCCACCCAAGCATTATGAGCCCGGCGCTTCCAGCGCTGGGACTGGGCATCTTTATGAGCCTGGTGCCACTGGCGCCAGGACAGGGTCCAAAAGGTCCCAATTGGGACTGGCTGGCACTCGGAACCGGGGTTATGGGTCTGCTTCCAAGGGAGTCGGGCAAGTCCTGATCTTTTGGAAGCAGAGATCATGACAGTTGTACTTGTGAATCGGGTGTGCAGTGACCCTTGCTTTTTTCTGTATATTTGAATAGTAAGGGAGTAGGAGAGGCTGGTAGTTTGATGAAGGCATTAAGACTCCTGACTCCCTATACTGCTGCCTAGTATAGTTTCTTGTAAGTTCTCTGATCCTTTCAGTCGCGAGTCTGAGAAGATTTCCTTGGGCTGTGGGTTCCTCAGACGAGTACCCCCTTGGGCTAACCTCCGAGGGCCAACTGATTTTCAGGATATTATGGTCACTGGCGGTGGTCTGTAGGACTTCGAATGATGTGATCCGAGTAAGCAGACCCTCTGATGTAAAGATGTAGTCGATGGTCCCCTTTTGAGCGCCTCTTTCCCAAGTCGGAATGTGACATACTGGGGGAAGGGCCTCCTCGATGTTGTGAAGATTTCTGGTATTCATTAGAGATTGCCATTTCTACCCTCGATACTCTGCCTGGATTTTTGGTCGTGAGTGGTTGGTGTTCTGGCCATTTTTCGGGCACTTAGCGTTTAAGTCGCCACTTATTATGATTAGTGGCTCTTCCCGAGCTGCCAAAATTCCATCAATCTCTGTTTCGATGATTTTAAGGAATTTCTCATCTGTGATAGACTGCGGATTCCAGTACGTTGTAATTATGGCCAGCCAATTGATCTCCTTTTTTTTGGTCATTGGTACAGTGGGTCTCGCCCATTCCACCAACACTGCGAGATGGTTTTGGGTTGCAGCTAGGTGTTTCTTGTCAGACCAGCTCCGAGCCGGACTGCTACCAAGAGACCGGAGGACGGGCGACCCAGTCGACCTTTGCTGGCTGGTGAGACCATTACTGAGAAACCATCAATTCCTTGTTTGTCGATGAGCCATGTTTCTTGTAGCGTTATGATGTCGTATTCCGCAAGGTTGACTTCACCTGGACTTGTTAGGTGACTAAATCCTCTTGTGCTCCAAGACATCATTTTAAGGACAGAGCTTTCTTGCGTCTTCATGCTTTGAGAGGCTGCTGAAGGTGATGGTTGAGTCTTTTCTCTCTTTAGCAGAGTCATTGGTGTTAATTGCTATTTTTTCCATCGAGGGCGTTGGAGCTTTAGGCAACCACGCTAGCAGTTGTTTGATAGGAGCGAATGTTGACGAGATCTTCGAGGGTGGAAGAGGGGACCTCTCACTCAGCACTTCATTTGACTTGCCGTTCGTGTTTTTAATTGTTGTTTTAGGTGTCACGTGTGGTACTGGGCTTGGGTTTCTCCTTTCTCTTACCCCGCTCGGGGGATTTTAGTTGCCTTTCCTGTTTGAACGTTTGGCCTCTGCACCAAGGTCATGGAAAGTGGCCGTCCGATGGCTCGCTGGTTTAGGGTGTTCATGCGGGCTCCTCTGGGTTTCCGCTATGGATGGTTTTGGCTTGGGGTACATATTCGTCGAGTGTTTGATTTTTTATCTGTTGAACTTGTCCACTCTGTGATGGTGTATCCACATTTGAGTAGGTCGGATTCGCCTTCTCTAGAACCCCGCCTCAATGTGTGTACTTTAACGTGAAACGAGGCCTTTGCCTTATGTCCTTTGTGGTATGGCTCGACTAGCGTTAAGTCAGCCGTCGTCAGGTGCTTAAAGTCTTTGGTGTGCTTCAGGATTTTCAGGACTCTGCCCCTGTTCAGGGTTATCGCTCCAGAGTTTTTCAGGATCTGTTCTAGCTTAAAGATGATAGAAGGAGACAGGTTGTGCTGAGGCCTGTGGAGTCGTGAGGTGTATTTTTGTCTGTAGGGACTGCTTTGCTTTTTCGGACGGGATCCTCTTCGGGGACTGTCCGGGCTTCTTCTGGTTCTTGGCTTTGGGTTCTCACAGGACCTTAAATCCGTTTCTTTTTGACGGTTTTTTGGAGGTGAAGAAAGGTTTCTCAGCTTTAGCGGACCTCTCGGATATCTGGAGTTGTTTGCTTGGGTCTCTTTCGTGCGAGGACCACTCATTCGCCTATGTTTTTTAGAGACTGGAGAGACAATCTTGTTACGTTTTGAAGACGTGGTTTGCTTGCCAAAGTTCCAATTTTGTGGGTCGACGGCACTCGTAGGTGATGTATGGAGGGTTAGGTTAATGAGATTTTCATCTCTCATGAAGTCCTCTGCTGTGATTAGTGACTTTCTTGAAGGGGCCAGAATGAAACTTTTCTCTGGTGGAGACCTCTTCGACGTAGGCCTCGAGGATTCACTTTCCTTATGATCTTACACTTTTGGCCTGACCGAGGGGCCTGCTTGTTGCGTCTGTCCTTTTATTTCCTTTGGGTCAGGTTGATCTGAGGCTTTGTCGGCCTGTAGAGAGGATTTTGCTTTCTCTACCCGCTTTGCAGGCGTCTGTGCACCAGACTGGGTCTCCGCAGGTTTCGAGTTTTCTGACAACTTCGTTGATGGCCCTTTTGATTGTAAGAAGGGCTTGGAGGACCCCTGTATACTAGTTCTAATTGAGAATAAATTGGATAGGTCAGGGTGACCAGGGTGAGACTGGTTCTTTTTTTGTTTGCTTTGATGGTCAGGACAATTACCAGGAAGGGACTTTATGTCTGCCGCTAGTGGTTTAGGTACCAACTGTTGATCGGTTGTATTGTTGATTTCCGTTTGGGAGCCTTGGTCTGTTGAGTCCTTGATAACAATGGTTCTCTGGAGTGGAAGCTCCGGTGTTGGCCCAGATCTCGTGGGGGCCAGCAGAATTTAATTGAACAGTTCAGTGTCCTGTTTTTCTTTAGCTGTGATATATCCTTCCAGGAAAATCAATTTAGTGTGAGTCATTGCCAGTAAAGTTGTTTGGTCCTTAAGTGAGTCGCTTATTGCCTCGTACAGTTTGACGAACGGGGCAAGGGCAATTGTTATTGCAGACATTAAGGTCGCTAGGTCTAGTCGTTTTGGAGGCGTATCTTTCTGTGTTTCATCATGTTGCAGCTCACCAGATTTGCTTTTTCTTCTTGGTGTGACTGGAGGCACAGTCGGAAGTGGAGGGATCTGTGGTGCGCTTTTTGTTGGACTTGAGTCCTTAGAAATTGGTGATAAGACTGGTCGATGTGCAGGGTGCCCTGGTGGCGAGCTTGTGTGGTTGACCACTGGGTCTGCCTGAATTGGGGAGGCAAGGAAGTCCTCGGACGAAGATTGAGGTCGCCGCACTCTCTCCGATGGTGTTGTGTTGGGCGAGAGAAGGCGCGGAAACACTGGTTCTGTAGGGGTTGGTGTTGACGAAGAGTTGAGTGTTGGGCGAGTGGAATTGACTTGCGCCAGGTCTTGACTCTGAGCGACAACACTGGAATTAGTTGGGGATGGTAAGTTTGCAGCTGTTGGAGGAAGAATAGGACGAAGAGGCCTCTGGTTTTCGATACTTGCACAGGGGTCACTGAAAGAGCCCTTTACTTTGTTTTGATCCTTTGTTGCTACTAAGGCGGGTAGACTTAGTTTTGGACCTATTGGGTGTTCTATGGTAACTTCCAATATCTCTGCGTCCGTGAGTTCTTTTAGAACATCATATTTTCTTTTTCCTTGGCTCACAAAGTATTCCTTCAAGGAATTACATATAATTCTTTTGGACAGTACCTTCAAAGCAGATGTTTTTTTTTTGTAAAGTCTGCTGAGTGTTTTTTTTTTGTTTCTTTTCTGACGTTGGTAGGTGGGACACTTTTGGTCCAGTTCTTAATTTGTTTTTCTTTTTTGGGGGAGGGGTCGCTGACAACGAGGTATAAGATTGTATTACTTCTCCCAGTTCTTCTATAGAGTCGTCTGCTTGATCACTGGTTCCAGAGGGGGGGCGCGCATCGCTCTTCCCTCTGACGTTATCAGCCTGACTCCTTCCGGGAGCCACTTAGCCGCACCTCCACTCGGAAGCGGGGCTGCGCCTTCTGGGGCGTGGAATAAAGCCTCCACCAGCCTTTTCTCGGATGACGTGCCGAGGGGGGGAGACCCCCGTCCCCTCTCCGCGCCGCCCAGCACCGCGAGCGCAGAGGCAGCATCTGTGCCCGGGACTTCAGAGGCCTCGAACAGCGTGCCGCGAACACCCGTAGCAACAGTGAGATTGAATGAAGGTGGTTGGGAGGGCTGCAACTCATTTCTTGAAACAAGCCCGGTGGCACAACTCGGGCCTGCTGGCGAATCCCTCGCAGACTGCCCTTCGGCAGGCTGCACTGGGGGCGAGCCGGGAGTTTGTGCCACCTGAACGTGCTCAGGCTGTATTATAACGTCCGGTGCTGTGTCCATTGCTACACCCGATGCTCCTCCCTGTACAGCCTCCAGTACAGCTGGAGTATGTAGTTTGCTGGAGGCTGCCAAGTCAGGCAAGGCAGATGAAATCTGGAGAAGGGGGGGTAAGCGACCCGCACGAGCGGCTGATGCGGCAGATGTTGGCACAATTACAGCGTTTCTTGCTCCCTTTAATTCTTTGGTCAGTGATCCTTTGGACAATGTCAATGGAGGGCAGCCACGAGATCCTGGGGTCAACCGGGCCGAGGGGCCATGGTTTGACTCTGACCTGTTGTAGGATAAGCTGGCACTCTGCATCCAGCGCCCATCTTCTTCCGTACCACCCGAAGGGTTTTCAGACTCCATAAAGTGGTGGTCTGCCAGTCCTGCCCACGGACTGCCACAGACTGCAGCAACTCAACTCAGCTGCCAACTCTGCGGCCGCTCCGCGGATAGTATGCGGTTTTCTGGGTCCTCCCACAAACAGGAACACACAGCAACTGAAGAGAGACTCAGGTCTCTGTAGAGAAGGAGAGAGTAGACCGCCACAGACTGCAGCAACTCAACTCAGCTGCCAACTCCGCCAATGAAGTTCCCTGTCCACGTCAGCTATCATGGGTCCCGTTGTGTTTTCTGCCCCATTGTGTCTTCATCCCTGCGCTGTTCCTTATGAGATCCCATAATCTGTACCCATTGTCCACTCTTGTGTAGCTGATGTTGTGTTGTGTTTGTTCACCTTTGTGCTTGAAAACCTTTTAACTTTACTCGCCCCCGGTAAACACTGCCACTCCTCTCCACCTACTCCTCTCCACCTACTCCTCCCCCAACCTTTGGTGTTGAGTCCAGCCCTCAACCAACGGGTTATCCGGCCCGCCACCGACCATATTAGGGGCCAACGGGGCCCTTGCTTAATTTTTGGCCAAACATTGTGAAGGTAGTGAAGTTATATGACAGAACTTATTGTATTTGGGGCCAACTAGCCCTTTATGTTACCATTAGCAGACCACTATAACAAATGTGTTGTTGGACTTATTTTAAACGGCTCGGGTCCCCACTCTGCACAATCAGCACTGGCACTCGGACCACAACCCAGGTCCATGTCTCTATGTCAGAGGAGAGATTCATCGCAGAGTGTCCACAGGTCCATGTGTCAAAAACATACCATTAGCCAGATGTTGCTGTTCAGTCCTTGTCTGGCTTCTTATTCTTCTCGGGTGGTCCATGGCGTCTGCGCCTGCATTCCACCCGGGACCGTGCTGCTGTAGGGGCTCTTCCGGTAATGTGTGGAGTGTTGCTCCTTTTTCTACGTCTCCAGTTTCCTCCTCCAAGCCCAAAAGTCTTTCCGCCTCCTTTGGATTGTGAATTTGGCATTGTTTGCCCTCCCAGCTGAAGTTCAGCGACTTAGGGAAACCCCAGCGATACAGGACCTTCTGTTCCCTCAGCCATCGGTAAGATGCTTCAGGGATTGCCTTTTCAGTAATGTGCTATTAGCTAGGTCTTGGTAGAGTAGAATAGTTGCGTCTCTGAACTGGATATGATTAGAGTTCCATGCCTCCTGCATAATTTCTTCCTTCACCTTGTAGAAATGCACCCTTGCTAGCACATCTGGGGGAGTGGAGAAGGCTTGTTCGGTTCTGGTGCGGTGCACTCTATTGATCTCCAGCGGGGCACTATCTGGAAGCTTTAGTATAAATTGGAATAGATATTTCGTGAAGCCTTCTAGTTCCGCGTCCATGACCGGTGTGGGTATGCCCCGTAGTCGGATGTTGTTCCATTTAGAGCAGTCCGCAGCATCTTTGTTTCAATTCCAGTAGTTCGCATTGTACTTCTAAGGCTGATATCCTGTCCGCCCCCTCTCAGATCTCAAATGCCTGTTCACAGAGGTTGTTTTCTATTTCTGCCGTCCTGCTTGCCACTCCCTTGATACGCTTGTCCAACGTGGATATTTTCTTCATCACCTCCTCCGTGCCCTTCTAGTACTCCCTGGTCATTGCTGCTAGTAGGTCCAGGCAGTCCGATTTTGTTACCGACTGTGCAGAGGCGAGGCCGCAGGTGTTCAAATCTCCCTCAGACAGCTGTGGCTCCTCCTGTTCCCCCTTTTTTGCTTTGCCTGGGTTGGTATGATCCAGCATTGTGGAGATATGAGCCTGTTTAGAGTTCTTAACGCTCTTCACCATTGTATCTCCTGGGGATTTGACTCAGGATCGGTGAGGAACCCCCCTGCCGCAGCTGGGTATCATTGTATCTCCTGGGGATTTGACTCAGTTTCGGTGAGGAACCCTCTTGCCGCAGCTGGGTATGGTGTAGGGTGTGAAGGCGGAGAGCAGCTGATTCCACATGTATTGTGGAGGTCTTCGTATGTGGAGCTTCCTGAAGTCAATCTGCCCAACAGATTGTTTGGGTTCGCTAAATACTAATAGGAGACTTTTCTTTCTGACCCACCGGAGGGTGTGACCGTGTCGTAGGCTTCCAACATGCAGTAAAGGTTGTCTTTCGGGTGTGCAAGTTTACGTAGCTCGGAGTGATCCTGGTTAGGTTCCCCACTTAAATCCTCCAAGGGTCAGGGAACTGCTGTTGGCATGGGTGCCCCGGAGTTTTCATTCGATGGCCTCCACTCTGGTGTGTTCCCAGGGATGTCAGTGCCTCAATCCTGGACTTGATTCCGTGTGATGGACCAGGCTATGGTCAGGTGCTGCTTGTTTTCCTCCATCCGGCACCCACAAAGGTGGTTTGAGCATGTGATTTAGTCGAGTTGCCTTTAATCACTTAACGTTGCACATACTGGACTCTCCGCCGGGTTCCTGTGAGCTCCACACCTTGCCAGCTACACTTTGTTTCTTCATGGCTCTGAAGAGCCCTGCGCCAGGGGGCCCTCGTAATTGCAGGTGTTAGATGGATCTGTCGTTCAGAGCCTCCCTTTTGCCCCCCCACTGATCGGTGTGGGAGAAGCGGGATGCCGTGAGGGTAGGAGGATCAGTAGTGCCGTGAGTCTCAAGACTGGAAGCAGTGCTTTTGTTGTTAGGAGCCCGCCCGCTGGGGGATTCGGCTGTTTATTTTAATAATGGCACGGCTTCTGCCTTCATCTACAGGGGCGTGGGGGGAAGGGCCCCGTGCCTTGCGCTGACTCTTGGTGAGGTCTGGTGCAGGGATCAGGGACCAGCAGTGTTCATTCGCCACCTGTGGTGTAGTGGGGAGGGGTTTTGCTCCCTTGGAATATCATGCACAGTTGGCCCTGTGGTCCATCCACTTGTTCTCGGTCGGTTGGGTGCTGGTCTGTGGGCTGCTACCGGCAAGGTGTCCCACTGCTGGCTGCGATCAAAGGAGAACTGAGTTGCGTAGCAGGCTCTGCCTGGGGTACGGATACTCCAGCACTCACCCCTTAGCCCTTATGCTGCTTGCACTGCTTACCTCAGCGGGCAGGGTGACGGGCACGGTCTTCTGGATTGGGGTGTCATCAAGTGCGCTGAGCGCAGCGTCAGCCTCTCACATTGTCCTAATGGTACGGACTCAGCACACCCGCCAGTTTGTATTGCCAGTGGAATTTCGGTCAATTGCGGGCCGGTGCCAGGAGCTTCTAGGCAGCCATGCAACACACCACACCCCTCTGTTACTTATTTCTATGCGAAGGGACTATAAAAAAAAGAAAGCAGTAGCCAACCTCGGTAAGGGAAACCATAAGACCTCATCAAAAGTTGAAAATCTTAGAGGGAGTGGGGGGGGAGGGGGAACCCCATCTGTAAAGAGCCAAAACTCCATGTGTAGTTAGTTTGCAAGAATAATTCTGTACAATTGGCTATGTCCATTACATAGGGGTCATCATACTGCAGATCTGTGCACGTTTTCCACAATCATACTGCACAGAAACACTAGTGCTAGTCTGAGAATATGAACAACCTGGGAAATTAAAAAAAATATTCAAGAAACTAGTGTTTATCGTTTTCTCTTTTTTATCTATGAAACTGAATAAAAAGATTAATAAAATAAAGAATTATCAGGCCATGGACTATTGTTAACCAAATCTATTTCCTTCCATCTGAAGGAAAGTCATTGGAAGTCTCAAAAAATTTGAAGTGTGAAATTCCCTTGTTGATCACTCACAGTTTGACCAGAAATAACATCAATTTCTATATAGTTGCTTTAGTCACTGCTTGCCTTCCAGGCCCCCGATTCTTTCTTCTTAAACTCATTCCTGGAGTTTTATTCTGGAACTCACTTTCTCAATTTGGGCTTCTCAAGTTGTTTGCCCTACCTAACATAGATCTAACTACAGTGCTCGTCGTCAGTGATGTAGTCCAAATCAAATTGTCTGTCCTCTGTAAGTACCCGGCGCTGATTAGTTCCTTTAATTCCTCGAAGGGACTCTTCCACATTTTCTTAGGTATCCCCTTGTCTTGCTTTAGTTTCAGTTCCTCGTTTCCCTACCTGAGGATCTTAGCCTCTCCTCTGAATTTCTTGTAGTGTCTTTTCCTCCCTTTCAAAAGCGGGCTAAACTTCAACGTATTCCTTAGCATCAATATATCTCTCACTTTGTTCACAGTCTCTCATTCCACTGGGACCAGTAACCTGGGTCCCTTTGACCACTTCTGTCTCCTCCAAGCACTTCCACTTCTGGGGACCAACATGATGATTCTTCTGTCCCTCTTTACTTGCTTTCTGGTATTCCCAACCACTGAGATGGGTACAACAAGTCTCTTGATATTTTTTACTATCTTTAAAGGTTTCGCAAATACTGAGAAGAGTATGATTAGTCCATTGGTATTCTTTATTTGCTTCACTGATTTCACAATTACTGGCACAAGTATGAGGTGCCCCGTAGTATTTTGTATTTTCTTTACTGGCTTCAATACCAATGGGACGAATGTGAAGTGTCCTGAGGTGTTCTTGATTAGTTTTACGATCTTCAAAATTACTGGGACGAGGGGGGGGTGTGGCTTGGAGCCGACGCGATGCAGTCCCTCCTCTAAAGCCGCCCGTGGACAGCCCGCTGCTTCAGCTAAAATCATGCGGTTCCTGTGGCCTATACGACCCACCGACGACAGCTATGTGGATCGGAACCGATGGGGCTGCAGCGGCTCAAAGATGAAAGCTGGGAGAGGGAGCACTATGTCTGTACTCGTCGCCTGAATCCCGGTCCCCCCCTCTGCGGCTCGGAGAATCCAAGATGGCGGGCGCACGTATGATGGCGGCCACAGTCAGGAGTCGGAGGCGATCCTCCCCGTAACACTCGAGCTGGAGGGGACAGACGGACATCCGGATATCCAGACAAACGGGGACTATTTCCATCGGCTGGCGAAGGCCCCCCCTGGAATCGGCAAGGAGCCCCGCATACATCAACCCTGTTTTTCATACCCTCTCCCTTTTCCTCCTGGGGCGCACCGGCCCACGCTGCCCTACACACTTCCAGCAGACGGAGAGCTACGCGGCTGCGTTAGTGGCCCACCTGGATGCTCGGTGGGGCCTACCTTCCGGCTCATGGACACAGATAGAGGCGACTCAATTCCTGAAGCGAAGATGAGAGACCCTCCCCCCAACGGTTGGCAACGGGAGCCTTCAGCGGGAACCCCTTGAAAGATTTAAAGGTAGGCCTAGCTTGCATGGGCTTCTCCCTGAGCGCTTCCTGGGGCGCCCCGGCCCACAGTCCAGCTCCTCTTCACCACTACATCTCTCTCGGCGGCCATTGTCCTGCCTCTAACAACTAGCGCGATGTCCAAGCAACAAAAGACCACCAAGTCTTCGGACATAGCAACTCTGCTGACCGCTTCCGACAAAGCTAAAAAACAAGATTCCTGCTCCTCTATCCCACGGGAATCCCTAGATAACAAGGGACCTTTGGCAACCAAAGAAGATATCCGTGAATTCATGGCGGATATCAAATCAGAATTCCACTCTTGTATGGCAGAACTCACAACTAAACTGGAAAGCACAGACAAAAAGATCTTGGAGGTTGAACAAAGAGTAGCAGTTGTTGAGGATGATATCCAAGACCATGCCTCTGCGCTAACAGAGGTCCAACGCTCAATCGGACTACTGCAGGCTAGGCGCGACATCTTGGAATACAAGCAAGAAGACCTCGAAAATAGGGACCAGCGCAACAAGCTCCGCATTCGGGGGGTTCCCACCTCAATCCCAGACAAGGGGGTTAGCTGAATATGTGTGCCTCTTTTTCCAATCTCTTCTCGCCGACCTCGAAGATTCACTGCTTCTCCTGGATCGCACCCACAGGCTGAACCCCCGACGCGGAGTGGAATCGGATGGCCCTCGCGACGTCATTACTAGGGTGCACTTCTTTACTACAAAGGAAGCCATCTCTGCAATCTCGGCAATAAGCCGCTCCAAAAACGAGATTACATTTCAAGGGACTTCTCTCCAGATCTTCCAGGACCTTTCTCAGCTTACTCTTCAAAAGAGGCAAGCCCTTCGCCCTTTAACCGCCCTTCTTCAGGCTCAAAAAATCCGCTACAGATGGCTCTTTCCCACAGCTTTGCAATTTTCCTACAAGGGCTCCCTCAGGAAAATTAGCCACCTGGAAGATGCTACCGACATCCTACGTCCAGATGCTTCCAATCCCTCGTCTCTCCCGCCCTCCGAAGCAACGGCTGATTCAAACCTGGTGGCCTCCCCTAATCCCACACAAAACTCTTGGTCGAGGGTTCCCAGATTCCGGAAGAGGAAATAGCCAGATGTGACCCCATGATGGAGCTTTCACCTCGATCCCGGCTCACAGTCCGGCACCAGGAACACAGATAAGCTTTATTCTTTAAGCAGCAGGCATTATTCCACGGCCCAATCCATCTACGAGTCCTTGGAACAAACCACTAAGATTGCTCATAAGATTAGCCATGTTGGCTACACACTGTTCGATGGCCCAGTTGGCCAAGGGAGGCATTAGACCCGCAAAAGGTCAGCCACCCTCAGTTAAAACTCGGTCCTCCCGTTGGCGGCCCGAGAAAAAAACCCACAGGCAGGTTGGGGAATGGCTACACACTCCGCGACATGATGGCTGATTCCTCTACATCTCCCACCCTCCCCCAAGACTCGTCAACCTCCTCGGACCTGGCCCCGGAACATCGAACTTTAAGGTTCGTCTCCCCGAATGTCAAGGGACTAAATTCACCCGCCAAACGCAAGTCTATCCTACAGAAGCTTCAGAAGCTTCAGAACGACTGTGCAGCTGTGGCTATGCTACAATAAACCCATCTGCTGCCGGTAGACCACAGCCGCCTGCGCTCCCGAGACTTTCCGAAACAACTTTTCGCGTCTGGGAACTCCAAGAGGGTGGCACAGCTATCCTATTCGGGAGGGGCCTGAACCCTCAGATTCTGGACTCTATAAGCTGCCCAGAGGGGCGATACATGGCGGTGAAATGCCTATTACTACGACAACACTATTCTATAATCTCTGTATACGCACCCAACTCAGGCCAGGCGCTGTTCTATTAATCCCTGTGTACAACCCTCTCCCCGTTTTTGGAAGGCCAGATAGTGATTGGAGGGGACTTCAATGGGGTCCCGGACCCCTCGAAAGACAAGTCGCACCCACCCAGCGCTGGAGACCTCACCATAGCCCTGGCTCTCCTACAACTATTTAGTACCTTGGGGGTGGTGGATTCATGGAGAGTTCTCCACCCATCCGAAAGAGACTTTTCCTTTTATTCCTATGTCCACCGGACCTTCTCCAGGATAGATCTTCTCCTAGTGTCCCCACACATCTTTACATTTACGAACAATGTGACAATTGGCTCAAGAATCTTGTCTGATCATGCTCCGGTGACCCCGGAAATCCGAGTGCAGGAACCAGTTAACCCCCAACAGCGCAGATGGACCCTATATGATCCGATTCTCAACGAGATCCCACTCAGGGACGCAATCGCAACCACGATCACCAACTTCTTTAAGGAGAACCCCAGTGAGGACACCTCTACCGCCAACACTTGGGACACAATGAAAGCAGTAGTGTGGGGTGAACTGATTGCACAAGGAGCGGCCTATCATAGACACAAGCGTCAAACTTGCCAGAGCATTGAGGAAGATCTTAAAAATGCAGAAAGGACCCATAAGGAGAAAGGCTGGACCCCTAAAACCCAGCGAGCCATTCGGATAGCACAGAAAAAGATTGAGGCCCACTATGCTGAACACATTACCCACCAAATGGCAAAAGCAAAACAGTTTTATTATGCTAAAAACAACAAAGCAAATAAACTACTAGTGGCCAAACTTGCCAAAGCGAAGAGGAACAATACAATTGTGGGCCTGCGGGACCAACAAGGCAAGATCCATTGCGCTAACCAGGACAAACTGTGACTCGCTGCGGCCCACCTAACTCAGGTGATGACCGCTCCAGCGCGGGACATGGAGGAACAGAAGGAATACTTACGGGGTGCGGCACTTCCCCGGCTAAAAAGAACAGCCCGTGACTCTCTGGAGGCGCCGATCACTGACGAAGAAGTGAATGAGGCAATAAAATAAAAGCTCTCAATTCCCGAGCCCCTGGCCCTTATGGCTTTACAATCAGGTTCTATAAGATTTTCAAACCCCAGCTATTAGCACCTTTGGTACAGTTGTTTAACTCGTTCAGGACCACGGGCACTGTAACCCCGTCCATACAGGAGTCAATGACGGTCTTACTACCTAAACCTGGAGCGAACCGAAGAACCCTGCATCATATAGACCCATTGTCCTGCTCAACTTAGATGCCAATATTTACTCTAAAATCCTGGCGTCTCGTCTGTCTCGATTCTTGCTGGAGATAATCAGTGCAGATCAGAGTGGCTTCCTCAGACACCGCTCCACGGCCGACAATATCCGAAGAGCCTTGGATCTGGTGGAACTCGCTTCCCGAGAGTTGGTGCTCTTGGCCCTGGACGCGACCAAGGCATTTGACAAAGTGGATTGGACTTTCATGAGGCTCACCCTGGAGGCTTTTGGATTTGGCCCGGAATTCTGCACCATGACGCTGGCAAATTACAAAGCCCCCAAAACCCTTCTTAGAGTTAACGGCACCCTCTCCTCCCCCATCAACCTAACTTGCGGAACCCGACAGGGATGCCCGCTGTCGCCACTTCTCTTCGCTTTAATTATGGAACCGTTTGCCCAGCGGATCAGGTTGAATCCTGCAGTCGAAGGCTTTCAATCAGGCCCGGCGCACCACAAACTGGCCCTATATGCAGATGATGTCCTCCTGACTATCACGAAACCCCGCTCCTCCCTCCCTCAAGCCCTGGCTGAGATAACGAGCTATGGCAGGGTCACAGGCTTCACAATTAACTACCGGAAATCAGTTGCCATGGGAGTGGGCTTGACCCGAGAAGCCCTGGTTCCGCTGTGCCCAATACATTGGTCAACCAAAGAATTTAGCTACTTGGGAGTTCAGATCCCGGCCAGTCCAAGCAAGACTTATCGGGCTAATTTTCCCCATTATTTACAAACTTGGAGGCAGATTTGAGACGCTGGGCGACACAGGAGATATCACTGATGGGCCGTATCACAGTCTGTAAGATGAACTTACTACCGAGATTTCTGTATGCATGCTCCACACTCCCGGTGCCAGTACCGGTGCCAGCCCTTCAACACTTACAGAAGAAAATGCTGCACTTTATTTGGAGGGGGAAAAAGCCCAGGATCCCTAAATCCACAATGCTGGGCAACGCGAAATTGGGTGGGTTCGGGGTCCCTGACTTGCAGAAATACCAAATGGCGGCTCACCTGTCTTGTATCCAATCATGGCAAGTCCTTACCAACCGCCCTAGATGGGTAGACCTCGAACAAGCGCAGCTGCCCCTCCCACTCTGCTTTCTCCCGCATGTCCCCTCTCCGGAACGGCGACAGTGGCGGAATCTCCTGGCATCCACCAAACACACCATTTCGGTGTGGTACAAGGCGTTGAAACAGAAGAGGATCCCGATGGGGCTCAGCCCCCTCTCCCCAGTGTTAATGAACCCGACCTTCTCTCCTGGTCTGTCTCCCCGGAATTTTAAGGCCTGGATTGCAGGAGGTCTACAGACCCTGGGTCAACTTTTTGAAGGGGGCCAACCCTGCACCTTTGAGCGATGCAAAGAACTCTTTGGGATCCAGGAACGAGATAGGTTCACATATATCCAGCTATGCCACTGCTGCACCCATCCTCAGACTTGCCAGGCGGCTACTCGTC
Organism: Ambystoma mexicanum; assembly: GCF_040938575.1. Taxonomy (NCBI): domain Eukaryota; kingdom Metazoa; phylum Chordata; class Amphibia; order Caudata; family Ambystomatidae; genus Ambystoma; species Ambystoma mexicanum. The sequence continues at coordinate 661,881,644 of NC_090935.1, read as the reverse complement.
CCCCCACAGCCATCGAATTGACCCTTAAGGAGCTTCCGCCTCGAGGAAGAATCTCCACTCTGTACAAGCGCCTCCAAATGGACTTCCTAACCTCCAAGACCCAGTTTATGGCCCTATGGGAGGCTGACCTGGGCCATCCGATTGAAGACTAACAGTGGGTTGACATCTGGTCCCGGGCTCACACCTCCTCATCATGCATCACGAATAGAGAGTGCGCCTACAAGATCCTCCTCCGGTGGTACTACCCTCCCCTAAGACTCCACCACATGAACTCCACGATCAGCCCTCAATGCTGGAGGCAGTGCGGCCAAATAGGCTCCTTCTTCTACATGTGGTGGTCCTGCCCCAAGCTTTTTGGAAACAATAACGAGGTTATGGCAGATAAAGTCACAGGTCCACAGCGCTTGTATAACAATTAAAGGGATCAACCAAGGCTGCAGGTGTCTGGGTGGTGTGGGTATACTGCCAGTATAAATCCACAAGGAAAGTTATGAAGAACAAAAGAGGTCCCAGTCTCTCTGCGCCAAGGAATTGGAATTTATTAAAGGTGAAAAACGCCTGACACGTGTTTCAAGCTGCGTACAGCTCTTCTTCGGAGGCTTGAATTACAGCAATCAGTCGTCAAAATTAAACGTAGGACAATGCCAGGATGAATTCTCAAACTGCCTCGCTATTGCGGAAGGCGCGGCGATCGTAAGTTTGTGTCTGCTCAGAATTCCATCGCCTTTTGGAAACAATGCCTGGCGACGATAGCGGACATCACTCAGGTGCGACTGCCCTTGGCCCCGAGCCTATCCTCCTTGGAGCACCGATCCCCGGGATCTACCCCAGGTCTGGCCCCAAGGCCAAACTATTGTCACAATGCCTACTTGCGGGTAGGAACGTGATAGCCCGCACCTGGAAAACAACAGAAGGCCCTCTCATGCCTTTCTGGTGGATGAAAGTCTGGGACATCCTGATCGCCGAGAAGGTGACGGCTGCCGGAGCAGGCACCCTGCATCGCTTTTGCAACATCTGCGGTCCAGTATTGGAGTTTGACCAAAGGTTCCCAGCCCTGACTTTCAAGCCCCAACTGGCCAGGAGAACTATTTGGGATGGAGACCCCCCACAGGGAAGTGAAGAAGGAACTTGAGCCCGAGGGGTGGGGTGGGAGGAGCGTCAAATGGTATTACTGTATGCTACATGTCGCAAGTGATTAAGCTTTGTATCGCCATAAGCTGCCTGTTTAAAATAAACACGTTTAAAAAAAAAAAAATTACTGGGACGAGGATGATGGGTCCCGTAGTATTTTTATTCACATTACTGCTTAATGCCTGCTTATTGCCCTGACCAGGTCTCCCGCCGTACTCGTACCTCTACTTTGCTGGGTCGGCGTCACTGGTTCTTCCTGTGGGTTCGGGATCACGCTGTGCTGGTAAACGCTAACAGCATTTCCTTCTCTGTCTCACTCTCTGCGGCTCCACAGAGCCCTTTGCTCAGCGGTCTCAGCGACGTTTGAGGCCCGCACGGTCCACCTCTGCGAGGTCACGCCACCATCTTGGAATGACATGCACACGAGCGAGTTGGCTCCCTGTCAGATCCTGGACTGCTTTTCTCCTTGGTTCACCACGTCCTCTCGACCAAGGACCACCTGGATTCTCTGGGCTTCTCTCTCCTAAGTTTGATCTGCCCAGGCTTCACCTGCTCAGTGATGACTCTGTAATGCAAGTCTTTCTTTACTTTTCAAGCGGTTGAACTAGGTCCTCTCCATCACAGGATCATTGTCCTGCCTCACTTCCCATGAAGTGTTACTCCATGGTTCAAACTCTTCACAGCAGCCCTACAGATAAGAGGTGTATCAGCCACTTGTACTCCCTTAGAAAATGGCAAATACTCCCCAAAAATAAAAATAGGGAGTAAAAATACTGCCAACAAAAAATAGACATTTGAAATCTTGCACCCCAGCTTTCACCCTCACAGCTCCATGGATATGCTTGGACCAGTAGTGCACGTAGTACCACTGTAAGAAACTACTATTTTAACTGCCTGGTTGTAAGAAATAAACATGGATCTTTTAATGTGCAAAGAAATAAATATTACAAAACATTTGTTTTTCAGTTAAAACATTTTTACTCGCTTACAAAATACACTCAGTGGGAATTGGGCATACATTTTTATTCCCTTCAAAAATAAATTTACTTCCAAATTTAAAAAATTGGGAGTAAAATACTCCCTCTTCAGAATCTTATCTGGAGCATTGCTTCACAGTATGTCTACTTTCGATGCAAAAAGACTACTACACCTTCCTTTGGCAATGTTTTAGTTGTCACAAAGACTCCATGGGAAGCGCAGCATAGCTGACACTTAAATGCAGTTTAAAATGCATAACATTTTATTTAAATACCCAAAACAAGGATTGACCCCCTTGATCCCGAATTGGGAATGTAAAGAAATTCTCTTACATGGTCTTCATGGTTGACTCCTGCCAGCTACACTCCAATGTCCTCCTGATTACCTTGATCTTTGTTTTTGGGGGTGCTGAACAATCCTCTGTAGAATCTGTAGCACTGGCCCTCCAAAGGCCACAAGGTGCAGCTTTCACAAAATGTTAGGTTTTCCTGCACCAATCTTAGCCAGAGGTTTTAGCCAATCTTCTTTGCCAGGCGTCCACCTCATGAAGAGTCGGCAAGGGACATATTTGGGTAAAGTTTGGTTACCTGGTCAACTGCCTGCCCTACGATCCTGGTCCCCAGAGCACTTCATACTTCACTACACCGGTCGTAACCTCCCTGCCCCTCATTCCTCTTTCAGGTTCTTAAAACTGCCCTGGAGTGATCTGCTTCACTGGAAATTCTGTCGTCTTGCTGACTAGTGGGGTGCCTTCTCTCCTCCCCACATGTCAGGCAATGTGGCTCTATCTCTCCCTCTAACCAGATGGACACTTCTCATCTTTCACTCCCAAAATGGGGGTGTTTGAGAAACCAGAGGGTGACTCACCCGCTAGTCCCAGGGGATCTCTCTCTCAGGCTGCCAGGGCACAGCCACCACCTTTGGATCCATACCCTGGGGATGAACCAGTGCGGGAGGATCACCTGGGTGAGGGGTCTTTGGGGAGTGGGAGTGAGGCAGCCGATGGTGAGACACATTATTCCCCCCTTTTTGCTCATTTAGTCCATCCTATTTTTTAGGATTCTCCGAGGTCCCAACCCTCCCCCCTCTTTTTACACAAACACTGGTCCGAGGAAGAGGGTGACAGAGTAAGAAGACTAACTCTCATACATCGTACTGGACATGTTGCGCTAATCAGTCCAGGCAAAGTCAGGCACTTCACTCTAAGTGCATACACCTAATCCCAATTAGCTCTCGTCACATGGATAAAAGGCAGAACCTAAGGACACACTTTGAGCAAAGCAGAACACAAGTACAGGCAGAACCTCTGGGACAAAGGCAAACCTACTGGAGCAGAGCGACGGAACAAGGGACGAGAGCACAGCACAGAAAACCCCAAGAGTTCCCTACTGCCGGTTGGTGGTGGTTGGTGGTTGGTGGTACTACGCACACAGCCGGTGAGTTGGCGACCTGAGAGACCGGTGTGTGTTAAAGAAAGTTTAAAGTAGCAACAGTATATCGCAAGTGAAGGCGGCATGCGTGCGGATGAGACACAAAGAAAGGCAGACCTGTGAATGAACTTTTGATGTGAGGACAGCTCTGAAATCAGTGATGCTAAGTAGCGGAGTGGTCCGGTGAAAGCAAGTAGCCCGCTCGAAAGTCTCTGTGAAGGTTACATTTTCTGTAACAATAAAGCGAATGAACTGCAAGAACAGTAGTCAAAATTTACTCCTAAAGAAGGGGAGAGTGAAAGTTGAACCTTGAACTTTTAGACGAAGTGGGCCTGCTGTGGTCAGTAAAGAAAGCCACGCACATTTGAAAGTCTTCGACATCCAAAAGTGGTCTGAGCCCGACAGAGAGAGACCCGAAGTGTGAAAAGCTTGGAGAAGGGAGCCCCTGCAAGTGTTGTTGAACTGTGAAAAGTCTGAGCCCAACAGAGGGGGACCTATGTGAACTTTGAACTGTGAGAGGTCTCAGCCCGACAGAGGTAGACCGGTTTAAACCTTTTGTTTTATTTAACATTGTTTGGGAAGACTGGAAAAAGAGTCTTTAATGTGGATGGCCAGGCGGGCCTCAATCCACGTTTGAACTGTTTCTGTGTTAAAGCCTGAGCCAGAGTGTGTATAGAGACTGACTTATTCCGTGCTGTCTAAACATGGGGAGGAGAGCTGATTCAGCTACATGATTTTTCCTTTGCATACTTTTCTCCTTTATACACTTATTTTGTACAAGAGATAGGGCATTAATTAGGTTGAGTTAGCATAGGCGATTTTGATTTTACAGACTTCACTAGGACTGTTTTGTCTATCGTTTGATGGTCGAGACTACTCCCATCTTAGTTATAGGGCAAAGTAGGAGTTTTTCCAACCTCAGAAACTTAAATAAAGGTTTTACAAATTGTATCCATTGTGTCAGTGTCATACTTGTGATACCATGCCCCCCCACATATACATATGGTGTCAGAGTGGGATGCGACTCAATTGAGACAAATTGGGGGTCCCAAAAATTCCAGAAACCTAGTCACAGTGCCTCAACCCCTTCTAACGCCACAAAGCAATCCATAGGCTTTGATATTTGTAGCAGCTGAGAAGCCAATATCGCTCCTCGGAAAAGAAGGATGATTTCCACGGACGTAGGCCTAATACCCCCTGCGGGTTGTTATATAAAAGATTGGCCCCAAAATCTGTCCTGGCCTGGAAGTTTGGCCTAGATGTCATAGTAGGCGTTATAGATGCAGACATTCGGGGAAACAAAGGTTATCTTACAAAATCCTGGCCAAACTATATTTGAAATACACAGTGGGGACACAATTGAACAGGGGATTCTTGAGAAGGCTCTATTTCTCTGTTTTGAGGAAGAAAGTGAACCAGAGGAAACTGAGAGACATAGCTTAGGTTTTGTAGAGGCTGATAGATACATATCACCGAGGCCAAAAGGGAAGAAGAGCCTACCATCCTTCCCAATCTAGCCTTCATCCAGCTAAATGATCCAGTACACACAGAGGCTTTCTTACAAGTGATTCCTGAGTGAGAAGGACAACCCTATTTTATTCCTGAAACAGGGATTACTATATGGAGGGGAAACCACCATAGAAGGCTTAAGTAAAACTCAGTTAGAAATACCCAAAACCCATCGCAATATCGTGCTAGAGATTGCACACTCATTTGACAGTGGGACTGTATAAAACCCAAGATCACATCCGTGGGAAATTCTGCCAGCCAGGTATCCATGCTGACATAAAGAACTTCATTCAAACATGTGAAATATGCCAGAAAACCAGCTCACATATTCCCTTCCCTGCCCCTCTAAACCCATTACCAATAATAGAAATCCCTTTCTCACGAATTGGGATGGATATCATTGGAAACTTCTAGACTGGGTTGATAAATATGTTCTCGTAATCGTTGATTACGCTACCCATACCCAGAAGCCTTCCTCATGTGGAACAACAGAACTTAGCACATTTTAAAACACCTACTACCATTCTTTTCTAGGGTTGGTTTCCCCAAGGAAATTCTGACGGATCAGGGATCCAATTTCAGGAGTAAACTTATGGGTCAAGTCAAGGAATTACTACACATTACCATCTTAAGAACCTCAGTTTAGCACCCCAAACAGACAGATTGTTATAGAGATTTAACAAAACCCTTAAAATGATTTTAAGGAAATTGGTAGATGAGGATGGGAAGGACTGGGATCGCATGATCCCATGGGCCCTATTTGCAGTAAGAAAGACCCCTCAGGCATCCACCGGATTCTTCCCTTTTGAGTTACTCTATGGAAGAGAACTCAGAGATGTCTTAGAAAGGCTCTGAGAGACCTGGGAAGAGAGAGAAGAGGCACCCATTTCCCTCTAATAGACAGCTACCCATTTGCAAGAGCACATGAACCGTGTCCAGAGTTTAGTCCACACTCATGTGGAGAAAGCTCAAGTCCAACAGAAGTCCACCTATGACAAGAGAGTTTTAGTCCTCTTACCTACCTCTGAAAATAAACTTGTCTCAAAGTGGCATGGACACTATGAGGTTCTAGAGCAAACGGTAACCTGTACCTATAAAATAGCCCAACCTGACAGAAAGCAAAAGACCCACCTCTACCACGTAAATCTCGTAAAGGAGTAGAAAGAAAATCCTTCTGCCGCCACCACCTATAAATTGTCTTGTTTGGTACCCAAGGAAAGAGATCACTCTGAACTTATTCCCTAAGAACTTTCTAAACAGAAACAAGAAGATTTGAACTACTTTAATATGGCACTCCCCAATGTATTCTGTGAGAAACCAGGAAGAGCAGATGGTACTTATCATTATATCAGAACTCCAAAGGGAAAAGTGCTTCATTTGAAACCATATAGACTCCCAGAAGCATGAAAACAAATCGTGGTTCAGGAAGTAAAAAAATGCTAAAGGAAAACATTATCGAGCCCACTTCGATTCTATGGTTCTCACCTATTGTGTTGGTAACTAAACCCAGTCATTCTTGGAGGTTTTGCATAGACTTCAGGAAGGTCGATGCCATCCCTGCCTTCGATGCCTATTCTATGCCATGCATCGACAAGTTAATAGATAAACTCGGAAATGCCACCTTCATATCAACACTAGACTTAACCAAGGGGTACTGGCATGTCCCAGTACATAGCCCCGATAAGGAAAATACAGCTTTCTCTGAGTCCCTGGGACTATCCCAGTTCAAAGTTCTCCCTTTTGGCTTACACAGGGCCCGGCCACTTTCCAACGACTTATGGACAAGATATTACAGCCCCACTCAAATTTCTGCGGGGCCTATATTGACAATATAGTCATTTATAGTAAAACTTGAGAAGACTATCTTTTCCATCTCTTTACTATTATGAGAGCCCTCAGAGAAGCCGGCCTAACTGCCCATCCATCCAAATGCAAGCTGGCTCAATCAACCGTGAAATACCTCGGCTTCTTTTTAGGGAATGATAGTGTCCAAACTCAACACGAAAAAGTGAACGCCGTCCTAGATACCCCTACACCTAAAACTAATAGAGACCTCCGAGCATTCTTAGGGTTACTCTGTTATTACCGTAGGTTCATCCCGAACTTCTCGGATAGGACAGCTAGGCTGACAGACAAATTAAAGAACGCCGAACCCCAGAAAATGAATTGGACTGACGAGGACGATGTATGTTACAACAACCTAAAACAAACCCTGTGCCAGTACCCAATCCTAAAAGGTAGTAGATTTCGCAAAGGAGTTTGTGTTGCAAACAGGCGCCTCCCTTACGGGGTTAGGAGCAGGCTTGTCACACATTTGTGACAAATTGGAACACCCTATCTTATTCACTAGTCGCAAACTCTTCCCACATAAAAAAATTACTCTGTGTCGGAATTAGAGGTGCTTGACCTTTAAGTGGGCAATCACCCACTTTAGATACTACCTCCTATGCAGGAAGTTCACACTCCTCACGGATCATTCTCCATTAGTATGTATTAGCCAGCTAAAAGATTCTAACCTTCGAGTCATACAATGGTTCTTAGACCTGCAACCCTACTGTTTCCCTGTGGAGCACCGAAAGGCAAAGACCAAAGAAAAGCAGATTTCCTTTCTCAGTTTCCTTGTGAAACAGATGCGGCTACATCTCATAGGGGAAGGGCATGTGAGAAACCTGAAGGTGTCTCAACCGCTAGTCCCCGAGGATCTGTCAGGCAGGTGGCCAGGACCCGGTCATCGCTTGTGGATCCAGTTCCTGGGGGTGGACCAGTGCTGGAGGATCACCTGGGTGAGGGGTCTTCGGGGAGTGGGACACCGGATGGCGAGATGCAGTATTCCTTTCCCTGTAACAACTTTACCCCATCCTACCAGGTAGGATAATTAGGAACTCAACCCCCCCACCGCAATTCACAACACAAACACTTTCTCGCAGACAGCTTGCTATGAGAGAACATAGACTAACACCCGAGCCGTATACCTGAAATGTCCTAATACAATGGTCAAGCAGGTTCAGGCAATTACTGACCATCACGCACACCTGACTTCCATTACACTGCCTACACAGATAAAAGATGGAGCACAAGAGCACACTCTGAGCGAGGCAAAGCACACATGGAAACAGCAGTTCCAAGGTGGCAGTTTAACATGTGAAAGAAGGTGAAACAGAAGGGGATTGCAAGGAGGGAAGTGCAGTTGACATTTTCCCTGCATTGTGTGTCGGAGGAACCCGGGGCCCTCCTGCGTCGATAATCAAGATGGGGAGAATCGCCTGTTGCTGTGGTACTGTCCTTGGCTCCTACAACAAAGCAGTTCCAGTGAAATCAACACAGCCGGTAAGTTGGGGAGACTGATACCAGACTGTGTTGAAGCCACGGGTGCAAGCAGCAACATTGTATGGTGAGCGCTGAAGCAAACGGTGTATGAAACGTGTGTGATAACCAACGCGAGTAAAATTGAACAACAGATGAGTGATTGAACTTTGAAACCAAGATACAATACCTTTGACAAAGTGGACCGGCACCGCGTTCATGCTCATTCGAAAATCTCTGTAAGGTATCCAACTGAGAGTTGACAAAAGTGAATAACTGTGTATTGAAGTGGTTCTGCAGCGGGTCAAGCTAAATCTTGTGCATAATCAAAAGTCTTTGATGTTGATACTGCCAAGAAAGTTGATGACAAAGTAGATAAAGTTGGCACGAGCACAAACAAGGGATATCAATAGAAAGCTTTAGGTTAAAGCAAGTTTGTGTTAAGAGTGAATTAAATAGGTCGGAGCTGTGCGGAGGGAGACTGCTTGTACATTGTGTTGAAACGGATCTGAGCCCGGCTGACAGGCGAACCAGGGTGAACCGTGAATCCCCGGAGAAATTGGATACATAAAAATCCTACAAGCATTGTGTTAAAGAGGATCTGAGCCCAGTTGAGGGGTATCCGACGTGTATAGTGAATCACCTGAGAAATTGAGTAAGTGTGAAATCCTAACAGGAAAAGAGACTTGGGCACCTGATGCTAATGTTTGAGCTTCACCCTTGTGCTAGAGAAGCCAGGGACTGTGCTAAGCTCGAGTGTGCCGCCTTGCCCTGTGCAGAAAACGTGGGGAAAGGAGGCCAACAGCCTGAATATCCAGTGACATCATTTATTGAACACTTCTTTCTTTTACATAACCTTGTTTCCCCACACTATCTGTATTTAGGGGTAAGGAGTGGCAATAGGTTTTTTAGTATAGACCCTTTTGTTTTGACAAGGCACCACTAGGACTGCGTTATTATTTGATGGTCGTAGCTTGCTCCCATCTTTAGATTTAGGATTAGATGGGTGTTTTTCAAACCCTTTTTGAAGTTCAATAAACATCCTTCAACTGTGGTCACTTGCATCTGTCTTACTGTTGATACCATGCCTTCCTTACAGGGCCCAAAACACTGCCCATAGCTCCAGGATGTTGATGTGCAGATCCTTCTCCTCCAGATGCAACAGATCTCTGGCGTGTAGAAGTCCGGTGTGCCCTCCTCAACCTTCCAGAGAGGCGTCTGTGGTTACCGTCTACTGGTATGGCAGGGTTTGAAATCCTGTCCCCTGGGCGATGTGGGAGAATACCCCCACCACTATCGCCCCGCTGGAACTCCTAGTTGAGGGGATCTTGTCCGTAAAATTCCCGGACTAGTGTTTCCAAGGTGCATCTGAGAATTGCTGTAGGGGTCGTATCTGCAACCTGCAGAGACCGACGAGGTAGATGCAGGACGACATCATGCCCAGCAAAGACTTGATGGGCCGAACCATGGCATGGCCGTCTTTGCTGACGACAGCCACTGTACCTTCCCTTGAATGGCTGCTAGCCTGCCAGGCAAGCCACATGTTGAGTCTGACCCTGAGAAACACTGCGTTCTGCGATGGCATTAAGCAGGACTTCGGATAGTTCACGGAGAACCCCAGCTCTGTCAGTAACCGGACGGTCCCCTACACGTGCTCGTCTGCTCGTATCAGTCAATCATTCAGGTACGGGAATACATGTACGCACTGCAGCCGCAGGTGGGCCACCACTTGGGCCAGGCATTTTGTGAACACCCTTGGGGCCAACTTTAGGCCGAAATGTAAGGCCTTGAACTGGTAGTGCTGGCCTTGCAACACGAATTGTGGGTACTTCCAATGTTTCCTGTGGATGGGGACATGGAAGTATGCATCCACTAGGTCTAACGATGTCAAGAAATCCCCTTCCTTCAAATGGCCAAGCACGTGTTGCAACGTGACCATCCTGTATTTTTGGGATTTCAAGTACTTCTTTGGACGACGCAGGTCCAGGATGGACCTTCAACACCCGTCTTCTTTACGACCAGAAAGTATCTGAGACTCTGGAGCCCCAGAGCCGTTGGGGAACTAGCTCTATCGCCCCTTTCCATAACATGGCTCGCACTTCTTCCAGGAGCTGAGGGGTGTGCTGCTCCTGACATGGAAACGATTTAATATGAAGGCACCTGCGTTGGAACTCCAAGGTGTATGCCTGGGTGAGAGCATCCAGCACACATCTGTCGGTGATCTTCTTCCACTCACTGACGAACCTCATCATCCGGCCTCCCACCGGGGTGCACGAGTGGGGGCCCAACGTCTTGGCCGGTTCAGGCTTGCTTGGGCACAGGTGCCCTGTGGGCGACAGAGACACTGACCTCTACTACCGTAGGCTTGGTGTGACCCCTGTAGGCCTCCTGCGTGGAGGATCGGGGAGGTTGCCTGTATGATGTCGAGTATCCCTTGGATGATCTGCTCGATGTTCCCCTGGAGGAGCGAAAAGACGAGTGATGCTGCTGTAGAGTGCCAAGGGAACGTGCCTTCTCCGTGTCCTTCTTTATGGCTTTAAAAGATTCGTCAACCGCCTTCCCGAACAGATTTTCGCCTTCGCATGACCATCCTGGTGAAAGTGTGTGGCCTTCAATCATCCCTGCCGACAAAGGCGCCCATGTCAGCGATGACCACTGCCACCATAATGGCATGGTCCGATGCCACCTCCCGTTCCTGAAAGAGGGCGAGAGCCTACATTTTCATGTCATTAGGGAGGAATTTCAGGATAGGGACTACCTTGTACCAAAGCTCCCTGTCGTATCGGGCCAAGATAGCCAGAGCATTAGCCGCCTTGATCGACTCTCATCCCAATGGCATCCATCTTCTTCCGCTCGTTGTCCGGGGGAAACTGATGATGCAGAAGCCAGGTTGGCCAAACGTTTCTTTGCTGCAGCTGACACTACAGAGTCCGGCAAAAGTTGTGACATCACGTACTTGGACGCGGAATCTGGCACCCTGTACTTCTTCACCAACCTGTCTCGTTTGGTTGGAGCCGTGCAAGGGTTCTTCAGGAGGGCTAGGCCTTCCTTCCAAATGTCGTCCAAAAAGGGTACTGCCAAGATCGTCTTCCTCTTGGACTCTCGTCGCTGACATAGAAAGCCCTCCTTTTTGGTTTCCTCAGGCACCAGCTGCAACAGCTTGGAGGCCTTGGAGATCATAGAGTGGAATGATCCCACCTTGTCTGGTGGAGCGACTATGAGGGGCATCCAGGTGTGGCGATTCTTTGTCTGCCAGGACAAAGTCTTCATCTTTGTTGGTTTCTGTGGCCATCTCTGTACCAGTGTCCGTGTGTGTATCCGGGTCTGCTGGTGGAGTTGGGTCCTGACGTGGTGGAGGAGGCTGATGCGGTGGCATGGGATGACGCTTCCTCTTCTTATGTGGAGGCTGGTCAGGGGCCTGCGGTACCACAGATACCAGTGCTGGGGGCAGCCTCTGCTGGACTAGCGTCACTAGGGTGTGAAGAGTGAACAGGATGTCCATGGATATGTCCCTTGGCTGTGGATGGAACAATTGAGTGCTAGGCCCTGCGGCGCTGTCGTCCTCGTGGACTGTATGAACAGACTTTTCGTCATCATCCTCCATGAAAGAGATGTCCATTGGTTGAACGCAAACCTTGGAGGGCCCATTTGAGGCCTCTTCGCCACCCCCTTTTTCCTTCCTTAGGGTTTTGAACCAGGGTCGGGACCGTTGCCTTTCCCCCCAGGGGTGCCTGCAGCCTTCGCTGCTGCCTCAGCAGCTGCGTCGCACCTCAGAGGCAGGGATACCCTCTGCACTGTAGGAACCACCCTCGTCGGGTTGGCCCCTACCCGTGCCACAGTCGTCACAGAAGACGTCAACAAAGTGGTCAACAGGGTCTTTGCCAGCACCGGTCGAGCATGCTTGGGCTGTGCGGCCTTCCTCTCTTCCTCCGGCCTTAGCTTTTCAGATTTGCCCTGTAACTTGGCTGGGGAGGACGACTTCCTCTTTGAGGAAAAGCACAATGGCAGGCTGGCTATGCAGGCAGACAGCAATGGTGATCGCGGCGTATCCAACCTGGGACCCACATCAGCGGCGAACCCGGTGGAATCAGGATTGCGGTTCTTGGCCTTATCTTGGATCCCCACGGATGGGGCGTCCTGAAAGGACTTTGACATCCTCCCGCAGTGAGACCGCTCATGGACCAACTGGTCTTAGGTGAGGCATGACCCGGCTCGGAACATGGGTCAGAGGCCTTGCCCGACTTGAGCCATGCCGCCAGCCTGCTATACCGTCTTTCTTTGTCTTCTTTGAGAAGCCCAGACATATCTCGCCACCCATCCTCGTTGTGTTCTGGGTGCAGGCAGTATAGACATTTTAGTTGTTTGTCCTCCGCAAAGACGTTCCGTAGCCAGCATTGGGTGCAGGGCCTGAAAAGGGTCCTTCCCTCCTTTTTCTCCTCGTCATGGCCAGAGAGCGCGAAGTAGGCCCAAGACGGCCTTCCAGAAACTTCGACGACTAACCGCCCTGGAGGGGTGCACAACTTCCCCGACAACGGATCCCCGTTGCCGGCCGATGGTGATAGGAGCACACAGCCTCTGATTATACAAAAATAGAATTTTCCACAAAGAAATTTGAAAAAAAGTACAAAATAGCTCAATAAGCAACCTGAGGACTCACTCACTGAAGCGTGCAGTAAAATTCTGTAGATGGCTGGCAGAGGCTTATGGAGAGGACTGCCATTAGATGGGGCAGTATGCCCGAGAGGACAGTGATTGGTTTAGGGGTGTAATACAGCTTTAAAGCGAAAGTGAAACTGTTTTTTTCTTTTACTGAGGATTCCCAGCCTGACAATGGCGAATATTCATGAGCATGTAAATCCATGCCAGACCGCATGCTGGAGAAATTCACAGACTCTCTTTATAACCTGTGCAAACTCCCCTTCTCCAGGTTTCAAGTTAAACTCAGTTCCAATGTTCAAGAAAAAGAAACAAGGCAATCTGGGTTTGCAACTAAGTTCCAATTCAGTTCTTGGCTATTTCACTTGTCAAAAGAAAGTTCTATTAACCAATGTTCAGCTAACAGAAAGATTTTCTTCTTCCTTGAATAATAATTTTCACTTCATCAAATAGCATCAATGATGTTCTGGGTCAGGATGCTTTGTCACAATTTATAAATGTCAAAGAAGAAATATAGCTCCTTGTCAGAATCAAAGAAACACAACTGCTGGTAAGGTTAAAGAAACACAGTTTGTTAGCTCTTCTCCTGTCTTTATAGAATTATGAATCACAATTTATATATTTGTCAGGATGACTTCATATCACCTCTGCTTTCAGCTGGATAACTCTCATACCAGGTTAACTTCTGCAAGGATTCACCATGCAGGTCTTCTCATCTGACCCATAGTGTTCCACATTCAACTGTGATTCTGAAGTTTGAAATCTACTGACAACTAAGAGTTTTACCACAGCTTCAATAGTTTGCAACATTGTAGCTTTTAACAATTTTCAGAAAATACAATATTCACATTACTGTTCCTTAACACCTTCATGTACGCAAGGCACTCTTCTTCTGAACATTCACTTTCCAGAAGGGCAGCCTATTTGCCATGTGAGAAACCTGAAGGTGTCTCACCCGAGAAACTTGAAGATGTCCCACCCGCTAGTCCCCGGGGATCTGTCATCCAGGTGGCCTGGACACAGCCATCGCTTTTGGATCCAGTTCCTGGGGGTGGACCAGTGTGGGACAACGGATGGTGAGACACAATATGCCCTTCCATGTAACACCTTTTCCCCATCCTACCAGGTAGGATAATTAGGAACTCAACCCACCCCCCTTTCCCGACACAAACACTTTCTCACAGACAGCTCACTATGAGAGAAAACAGACTAACACCCGAGCTGTATACCCGACATGTCCCAACACACATGCCTTCTATCACACTTCCTAACTCGGAGCAAGGCAAAGCACACGAGGAAGCACCAGTTCCAAGATGGCAGTTTAATACAAGGAGAATGACGAGCCTTCGAGAATAAGAAACATAAGACCTGGAATTGAAGTTGAAGAAACCTGCATTGTGTGTCGGAGTTACCCAGGGCTCTCCTGTGTCGGTAGGCAAGCTGGGCAGAAGAGTTTGCTGCTGTGGTACTGTCCTTGGCTCCTACAACAAAGCAGCGCCAGTGAAGTCAGCACAGCCGGTGAGTCGGCGAGACTGGTCTGTGTTAGTACCGAGGTTGCAAGCAGCAACATCGTAAGGAGAAATCTGAAGAGAACAATGTGTGAAACATATGCGACGAGAGACACAAGTATAATTGAACATCAAAGGAGAGACTTAACTTCTGAAGGTAAGATAGATACTGTATACAGAGTGGTCCGGCGCCACGTGGGTGCTCATTCGAAGGTCTCCGTTAGGTATGCAACTGAGATGTAGCAAATGTAAATTGTGAAATCAAAGTTGTCCTACAACGGGTCAAGCTAAACAACATGCACATTTGAACGTCTTCGATAGTTAATGCAAAATGAAATTGGTCTAAGCCCGGCTGAGGGAGAATAATTGTGTAAGAGGAAGGATCTGAGCCCGGCTGAGGGGGATCCGGGATGAACCGTGAGTCACCCAGGAAAGAATATTCTCTGAACATTGGAGAAGGGGATCTGAGCCCGGAAGAGGGGGATCCAAAGTAACGATCATTGTGTAAAAGGGATATGAGCCCGGCTGAGAGGGATCCAGGGTGAACAGTGAATCACCTGAATTAAGCATGTAAGAGGAAAGGAACTTTGTTTGTTTTGGTACATCAGGCCCTCTGAATCAAGAGACTTTGATGAGTAAAGGCACTTGGGCACAGAAGGCCCTGATGCTGGTAACGGAACTGTATCCTCGTGCCGTAGAAGCCAGAGAGTGTGCTATGCTCGAGTGAACCGCCTTGTCCGGTGCTGAAAACATGGGGAAGGGAGGCCAATGGCCTCAACATCCGGACCTGTCATTTTTGTGAAAACTTCTTTCTTTTTCATAAACACTACCCCATACTATTTGTATTTAGAGGTAAGGATTGGCAATAGTTTTATTTTAGTGTAGGCCCTTTTATTTTGACGAGACCCCACTAGGACTGCATTATTATTATTTGATGGTTGTAGCTTGCTCCCATCTGTAGATTTAGGATTAGATGGGCGTTTATCACCCCCTTGCTGAAGTTCAATAAACACCTTTGAACTGTAGTCACTTGTGTCTGTCTAACTGTTGATACCATGCCTTCCTTACATGTGGTGTCAGGAGTGGGATGTAACTCAATTGAAACAAATGTGGGCACCCTACAATTCCAGAAGCTTAGTCATAGAGCCTCAGACCCCTCTGTTCCCACGAAAGAATCAATAGGCTTTGATATCTGTATCAGCAGAGAGGCTACTATCCCTTCTGGGAAAAGAGGAATGATTTCCAGGTTTAGTTTTGATATGCCCTTCTGGGTGTTATATAAGATTGGCCCCAAAATCTGGCCTGGCCTGGAAGTTCGCTATAGACGTTCTAGCAGGCATCATCGATCTCAACGTCCGGGGAGACATAAAGGTTCTCCTATAAAATCATGGTGAAAACCCATTTGAAGTACATCGTGGGGACAAAATTGCACAAGGAATTCTTGAAAAGGCTCTATTTCCTCATTTTAAAAAGAGTAAACCAGAATAAACGGACATAGGTACCTTGGGCTTTGGGGAAGCTGATGAACCATCTACCACTGACGAGGAAAAGGGGAGAAGAGCTTACTATCTTTCCCGACCTGGCCTCCACCCAGTGAAATGACCCAGCCCTCGCTGGGGCTTTCTTACAAACAAAACCTGATGGACAGGCAGTAGAGAAGGGAAGTCCTTTTTCTTCTTAAAGCAAGGATTGCTATGTAAAAAAGAAACATCCACAGAAGGTCTAAGTAAAACTCAAGTTAGTAATCCCCAAAACCCACCGAACATCGTACTAGAGATTGCGCATTCCCATCTGACAGGGGCACACTTAGGACAATCCAAGATCCAGGCACACATCAGTGAGATGTTTTACTAGCTAGGTATCCATGTTGATATAAAATCCTTTATTCAGACATATGAAATATGTCATAAAACCAGTACCCGCATCCCTTTGCCTGCTCCTCTGAATCGTTTACCAATATTAGAAGTCCCTTTCTCAAGAATTGGGATGGACATCATTGCACTTTTAGAAATGTCTAGAGTGGGTAAGAAATATGTCCTCATCATTGTTGACTATGCGACCAGATATCTCGAGGAATTCCCTATGCGGAACAACACCACGTAGCAGATTCTAAAGCACATTCTACCTTATTTTTCCAGGGTTGGCTTTCCTAAGGAAATCCTGACGAATCAAGGATCCAATTTCATAAGGAAGTTCATGGGTGAAGTCAAGGAGCTGCTACATATCACCACCCTACGAACTTCAGTTTACCAACCTCAAACAGAAGGATTGGTAGAAAGATTCAACAAAACACTCAAAATGATCCTAGGAAACTTGGTAGATAAGGATGGAAAGGACTGGCACCATATGATCCCCTCGGCACTATTTGCAGTAAGGAAAACCCCAGAGGCATCCACTGAATTCTCTCCTTTTGAACTACTTTATGGTAGAGAGTTTAGCGATGTCCTGGACATGCTATGGGAGACCTGGGAAGAAAGAGAAGAGGCACCCATTTCCTTTTTGCAAACTGCTACCAGAATACGAGGGCATATGAGACTTGTTCGAGATCTAGTATATACTCATATGGAAAAGGCCCAAATCCAACAAAAGTCCACCTATGACAAAAAGGTAAACTTAGATCGTTTTCCGTAGGACAAAAAGTATTGGTCCTCTTGCCTACCTCCGAAAACAAACTTGTCTCCAAGTGGCATAGGCCATATGAAATAGTGGAACGAGCAGGAAACTGTACCTATAAGGTAGCACAACCTGACAGGAAATGCAAGACCCCTCTATATCACGGAAATCTCTTAAAAGAAAACCCATCTTCCACCAATGCCACAATACTATCCTGTTTGGTGCCAGAAGAAATAGATAACTTTGAATTAATTCCTCAAGAGCTATCTATCTAATCAACAACAAGAAGATTTGAAGGATTTAGTTAAATAATTTCCCGATAGAAACTAGGAAGTGTGAAAGGCAATTATCACTACATTAGAACACCCAAGGGAAAAGTGGTCCATCTGAAACCTCATAGACTCCCGGAAGCTCGTAAACAGATAAGTGGTTGAGGAAGTGAATAAAATGTTAACTGCGAATAGTATCAAACCCTCTTCAAGTCCATGGTCCTCCCCTAGCGTATTGGTCACCAACCCTGACCATTCCTGAAGGTTTTGCATAGACTTCCTCCAAGTCAATGCCATTTCTGATTTAGATGCCTTTACTATGCCACGCATCGACAATCTGATTGATAAACACGGAAACAACACTTTTCTATCAACCCTAGACTTAACAAAAGGGTACTGGCAAGCCCCAGGGTATGGACCTGATAAGGAAAAGACAGCTTAGTTGACGCCGATGGGACTGTTCCAGTTAAAAGTCCTCCCTTTTGGCTTACACAGGGCTACAGCCACTTTCCAATGACTTATGGACAAAATATTACAGCCCTACTCCGATTTCTGTGGAGCGTATATTGACGATATTGTTATTTATAGGAAAACCTGGGAAGACCAGCTTTTCCATCTCTTTACTATTATGAGAGCCCTCCGGGAAGTCGGCCTAACTGCCAATCCATCCAAATGCAGACTGGACCAGTCAGCTGTGAAATACCTCGACTTCATTGTAAGGAATGGTAGTGTCCAACCTCAACACGAGAAAGTGAAGGCCGCCCTAGATACCCCTACACCTAAAACTAAAAGAGATTTCAGAGCATTCCTAGTGTTAATCGGTTATTACCGTAGGCTTACCCCAAACTTCTCGGACAGAACAGCTAGATAAATTAAAGCACGCCGAACCCCAGAAAATTCAATGAACTGACAAGGATGATATATGATACAACAACCTAAAAATAACCCTGTGCCAGTAGATTTCTCAAAATAATTTCTATTACAGACGCCTCCCTTACTGAGCTAGGGGCAGTCTTGTCACAGTCTTGTCACAAATTTGCGACCGATTGGAACATCCCATCTTATTTACGAATTGCAAACTTTTCCCACGTGAAATAAAATTACTCTGTGCTGGAATTAGACGCTTTGCCATCCAATGGTCCATTATCCACCTTACATACTACCTTCACTTGTTTGGATTAGCCAGCTAAAAGATTCTAACCCTCGAGTCATGAAATGGTTCTTAGACCTGCAACCCTGCTGTTTCACTGTGGAGCACATAAAGGGCAAAGACTAAGGAAACGTGAATTTCCTCTCTCGGTTCCCTTGTGAAACAGATGCAGCTACATCGCATAGGGAAGGGTATGTGAGATACCGCAAGGTGTCTCGCCCACTAGTCCCTGGGGATCTGTCGTTTTGTAGTTATGTGTGAAGAATTCAGGGGAGTTGGTTTGTAATACCCCATGAAAAAGGGGAAAGGGTTGGTTTGGTTATTAGGGAAAGGGGGTACCATGTCTCTCCCAAGGGTATCCCACTCGCAGTCCCCACAACCCTCCACCCAGGTGATCCTCCTTCGCTTGCCACCCCCCAGGGTCAAGATCCAAAAGCGATGGCCTTTCCCTGGCCACCTGCGCAGAGGCTCCATGGGCAATAGGAGTGAGAACACCCTTGGGTTTCTCACAACACATAGGGATCCTCTGGGGCTATTCTGTCGGTACCTTAGACAGAGGATCTATGTATCAAGGTAAGTACACAAAATGTATCTGCCCTCCTTGTTGTATTGTACAGATACCCCAGCAAATCTCTTTGTCAGAGATCTCCTCAGTCGACTCCACATGTCGATCGCCTTCATGGAGGAAGGCATAGTAAGTTCGACTCCCGGTTTGTATCCGCTGAGAGAGGCAGTGCTTTTGCATGCACGCAACAAAGGGGGTGCCTGTACAATCATCTTTGTTACTTTATGGAGTAATGGTTGGGTCTGAGGAATCAGAGATTAGACATGGTGAATACTGATTGAATTTTTGCTTCGGCCTGCAGAATTGCGAGAGGTAACACCAGGCACCGTTGTCACGATTCTCTTAGAAGCAGTGGTTATTAAGAAGCACAGGGTAGCTCTTTCAGGCACTGATGAGGAAAGCAGAGAGTGGCGTACAGTCTTGTGCATCGATCCGACCTTATCGCTAAAGGTGGTGTACGACAAACAATTATTTGAGGAAGCCGAATGACACAGGAGAGATGGTTTTGGAGATTGGGGTGCCTTGCCAGGTAGCAATAAAGCAATAAAGTAAAAGGAAGTGCCACAGACCATGTTCATCGTTAGAAATACATTGCCATATCGGAAGGAAGATTTAAAGAAGGTGCCGGACCACCTGTGGACCAGCAATCTTCATGATGTGGGGCTGTTAAAGAGTGTTGGGGCAGTACGAATAAAATTGAAACCTGGTGCGATACTACCATGTGTTAAGCAGTACGACATGTCTAGAGAGGCTGATGAAGGGATTTACGAGACCATTATAGCATTGTTGAAGCAAGACAAAATACAACCTTCTGTGTTCCCATGCAACACAGCCATCTAATCTGTGAAGAAAGCGAAAGGGTCCAGTTGGAGGATGGTTCCGAAATTGCAGTCTCTGAATAACACTGACGAGGCAGAGTTTCCGGGTGTACCGAAGCTTGCTACCATTCTCTGTAATATCCCTACTGGGTTGACCTACTTCGAGAAAAATGCATTTTTTTAAATCATTCACATGGTCTTCTTACACCCCGATTCTCAGAACCTCATGGCGTTTTACGTATCGTGGTCAATGATTTGAGCACACAATATTGCCACAGGGGTACTGTGAATCTCTGAGTATTTTCACCAGTGTGGCTGAGTTGGATTTGGAGAGTTTACATATGTCCAGTACAATAATCTTTGGACGATGTACTAGTCTGTAGCACTTCAGAGTATTCAATAACACTTCACACCCTGCTTGCAGAGAAGTGGTACAAAGAGGACAAAGAAAAATTGTAATACTGCCACACAGAGGTAGTACGTTTGGGGCAAGTGATATCGTCTGCAGGAAGAAAGGTAATGTCTGAGAGAGCCACCACAGTTCAGAATACGCCCCAGCCAGTCACGGTGAAACAAATGTAGAAGTTCTTGTAACTATTGTAGATCATGGATTTTTGACTACTCTAGTTACACAAGGCCCTTACTGCAAGGACAAAAGGGAGCGCAGAGGGTGAAGGCTCAGATAGAATGGTCCGAAGAGTTGGTGACCTGCTTTCGGTAACTCAAGGCAGCGATCAGCATGCTCCATTCTTGTCGACCCCGAACTACAAGAAGCCATTTTATCTATTCTCGCATTAAGATTGGCAAGTGATGACAGTGGTCCTGGCCCAGAAAACATTATTAGGTCATAGACTATTGGCTTATTACAGTGGATTCCTAGACCAGTTAGGCAAGGTCATTTCCCATGTGAACAAGCTCTAGCGGCAGTGGCTTTTGCGATACAAAATTCTTTGACCATTACTAGGGGTTGTCCGGTGACATTGCATGTGGAGCATGCAGTCTTCACAATCTTGGAAAAGTACAAATCGACTGATGACTCAGAGAGTTTCGGGATATGAGGTTACTTTTATTAAATACTTCCATGCATCCAGTAAGATGTCACATAGTCAACCCAGTAACATTTGTAGCCAAGCCAGTGAAACCTGATGACATTACCCACAATAGTGTGACTTATGAGGAATAAGAGGAAGAGAGGATGAATGTTAGGGAGGATGCCTTGGAGGGAGGTGAGGTACTCTTTGTTGACGGGTCCTCAACAATCAAGCAGGATACTGGTGAGAGGCATACAGGTGCAGCTGTTGTGGTCCTTGTGGATGGGGAGTACCAGGTCAGGATGAAGAAACGGTTGCCTTCGCATTACTCCACGCAAACAGTGGAACTAGGGGCACTTATAGAGGCACTGGAAATAAGTCAGGGGAAGGCAGTTCCTATTCATTCTGACTGCATATGTAATCTCCACTGTACATCCAGGTTTGTCCAGATGGCAGAGAAGAGGGTGTAGGAGATCTAACCGGACACCGGTCCAGCATGCTGTGCTGTTATACAGATTCATTGAAGTGCTAAAACTGTTCACAGTGGTTGGAATAGTTAAGTGCTCTGCAAATACTAACTGTACTGACCCAATAGCACTTGAAAATGATACCACCAACCGACAGGCTAAAGACGCTGCATTTTTGCCATTTATAGATTCCCAGGAAATGGAAACTGTGTCCCAGCAGGTAGAGTTGCCAGCCCTGTACACTGCAGCCCCTTTGCTTCAGATTGTGAAAATCTAGTAGAGAGCACTAACGGATGAAAAGGAGCTATGGGCAAAGAAGGGATGTGCCCATTTGCCCACGGATTTGCTGTGGAGACAGGAGTTTACAGGGAATGTAGTGATGCCTGTAGAGCTGCTTCTTGTGGCACTAGAGTAACTACATTACTCGTTGGCCGTTGCACACTTCTCTGCGACAAATCGCAGCTCTAGGAGGAATGGTGACTGCCAAACCTCCAGGAACAGGTAAGTAAATTTGTAGGCAAATGTATAGTTTGTACAGAATGTAATGCTGGAAACAACACGACGACGGTAAGAGGAGTTTCAGCCCGGCTTTCTGAGCCATTTCGAGAGCACCATTTTGATTTTATAGATATGATTCAAAGATGTAACAATTTTCGATACCTTTTTGTTGTAGTTTGCCCAATTTCCCAATGGCTCGTGTTTGGTCCCTGCGTGCACCATGATGCTATGTGTGAGGCAGCCATGGTATCAAGAGGTAGACACAGACACAAGGAATCACGTTTGTAAAAGCTTTAATAACTTGAAAAGGGGTTAGAGACTTCCTAACTGGCCCTATTTCTAAAAATGGGAGTAGTCTAAACCATAAACTAAGTCAAAGGTAGTCCAATGTCTGTCAGTCAAAATAATAAGGATGTCTGTGTCAAACCTACGCTTGCCCTCACTTTCTTCTAGAACAATAATGTGTATGGGGTTGGATCAAAATGTAAATAGTGAGTCAAAATAATATCAGGATGGCACTGGAACTGTCCCACAGCTTCCTTCCCCAAGCTTGAGATATCTGGGATTCAACAATGTTTCGTGGGATCAAATAGTCCGTACAAAGTTCCTTTAGGTTTTTAAGGACTTTGTTTCTCCATAGACTTAGAGGCCCTTATTGTCACCGTCTCTCAAGAATTTTACAGTTCACAATTTGTTGCTTTCACAGGACTCTCTTGCTCTGGTTTCGTCAGGGCTTTCCTTCCCCTACAATTCCAACAACTTGACAGTTCAATACTTTCTCTTCACGTTCGATTCTCTTGTTTGAAACTGGGGTTCCCTTTCCCAACAGTTCATTCGAGAGCGCAGAGTTTTACTCAGCCCTGTGCGGGACCACTCTGATACCTTGGCTTTCATGGGATTGTGACCCTGGCACTCTAACTTATCACAGTTCACAAACCCGGTCATGCCCCAGGCACTCTTTAGCTTCTTCACTTTCGCAATTAGATTTTCTTGGGGTTTCAGCTCACTCTTGACATCTAGCGCAGTTTCCGTCTCATACTGTTATTTTGCTCCTACTTCGAGCTTTACACAGCTCCCCTGCACTTTCGAAGGGTGATTCAGTTTCAACAGAGTCTTTCGACAACGTGTAAGCTTACACGCGACCACTACGTTACTTTATTTCCTTAGCTTTCACAATTATAGTTTCCACATTCCAGTTCACAATGGATCACTCAAGCTTTCTCTTCAGTGCGTCTTTCATTCTACGCTTGTCCTTTCCTTGCAGCCCTCTCGCACTTTGCGTTGTTCACCAACTGGGCTCCCTTCCCACTTTGAACTCACTGGTTGTGATTTCTTCAGCGTAGCTTTTGCTGTTAGGTCGTTTCAAGGTCAGGGGCTCCTCACCTACCCCTGACACTCCTGGGCTACCTTGCTGGCATGAGCACCTTTTCAAGGATTTCAGCATACCACCAAATCCACTTCTGGCTCCTTGGAGACACAGCTCCCTCACCACACTTTCTCTAGCCTTCTCAAACCGCGGGCCCTCAGTATCTTGGTGCTCCATTCTCAGACAGCAGATATGTGGGTGCTCAGGCTTTCCCAATTGCTGGTTAGCTCGTTCTCCGAGTCAGATTTCTTCTCAGGCTCCAACTCTTTCTCCCTGTTTCTTGACGCTATTCCTTTTATACACCTGTGGAGTATTAACAGGTTTCAGGTGGATACAATATTCGCCCAGTTCCTGACTTCCCCTGACCTTGTTAGTGGGACATTCACAAAAATAGAGTGCTTCTGAATGCAGTTCCTTTGTGCTAACTGCACCGTGGTGTTTTGGACATGAAGAGTACAGGGGAAAATGGGTGTCTGGTGAACAGTTAGCCACATAGGCTGAAGGAATGTCGGGTAGGGGGGTTTCAAAATAGGCAGATACCATGTCTCACCTTTGGGAAATCCCTCCCCAAACCCAGAGGACCATCTATCCAGGTGATCCTTCCTCACTAGTATGCCCCCCCCAAGGTCGATCCAAAAGTGATGGTCCTCCTCTGGCCACCTGTTTAAAGGATCCCTGGGAGTGGGAAGGGGAACCTGTTAGGTTTTTCACATAAGTCTGCCGCAACATTTCTGGTGAGAGAGGCATTTCCACAGTGGGGAATTTGTGAGGTCCTGACGTCTGACAATGGGAACCACTTTTTGAATGCCTTGTTTTCGGAAATCACTTTGCTCTTGGGAATCAAGCACAGGCCAACGGTATCGTGGAGCGGTTGAATGGAGTTCTTAAAGTGTGCAAAGATTTACCTAAGATTGGGTTTATTGTTTGACGCTTGTCCTGTTTTATTTGAGAAATAGCCTGGGAAGGCCCACCACCTCAGTCCACACAGGATTGTGACTGGGCATAGGTTACACACACCACTCTCACCTGCACGCACAGCATCAGATGCACACAAGTTAGCAGAGATTCCTGGTGGGGAATTTAGGGAGTACCTGTGGGCTTTAACCAAGAGTGTCAGACTTATAGCTTCACAGGTTGTATCCTCTCACCAACAGTCTAAAAGGAGACAACGCCAAGGAATCCAAAAGGTCTACATCAGCCACAGTGGCTCACTAGGGACCTGGTTTTTCATCCGATCTTTCGTCAGACACTGGAGTGAGTGGTGTTTCCATGGGTCATATCAAGTGATTTTTGCGACTGCTGCTGCTGTGAAGGTGGAGGGCAACAAGAGCTGGATTCATATCAGTAATGTGCGAATGGATACCGGTGCCCCTCCACCGGCACAGGAGCTAGCGCAGTTAAGTATGCCCGAAGGATTCGCAGTTCGTTCCAGTAGAAAAGGGGGAGCTCACGAAAATCAGAGTTTGGTATTATAAAATACAGAAAAGAAAATGTGGATTTGAAATGTATATTAGAATGTTTGATTTTATGTTTTTATAATTTTTCTTGTTATTTGGTTCAGGTGTGGCAGACAATATGAATATGAATAGTTTTAACCTGTCTAGTATTGTATCATTTGATAAAAGATTATTCAGGTCATAGAGAAGCATTGATTCGGACCTCATGAGTGATTTTGACAATGAAAAGTCAGATCCAATAATGGATGCACATAGCTTTGCAGCAGATAACTTTTGGTACAAGCATATGAGGAGGGTGGGGAGAGATAGAGAGATCTGTAGGATCTTGCTATATCTATATCTGCTCTCTTATCCCCCATGCTTCTGGTATCCCTAGATTAGTTATTCAGAATGAGGTAGAGTTAGCAGAAGCACTATGTCTGGTGCATCTAACCTTGTGCGGGGTCCTAGGGTAGTTCCAATGGCAATTAGTTACAGTGTCCATTATTTTTCTTTTTTTATTGGCATTTAAACAACACAAACAAATTAACATCCAGAACAGGGGCAATACGCCCAGGCCGCGCCCTCCCCCCCAACCAATACAACTCAGTGTGATTATAGGACGTGAATGTAAGAGAATACCTAGGTCAACACAGCATAATCAACAATCCTGGAAAACTGTTTAGCACCCATGTTGATGTACTCTGGCCTTATAACGAGTAGGCAACCAACTGGAACATATAGCATTTGTTGGGCTTCATCCTGAGCATCATAAGGGCCCAGTGCAATATATGCCGAGAGACAAAAGAAAGGAGAAAAGAGAGAAAAGAAACAAAAAGAGAGAAGAGGACATCATAACACCAGTGGGCTACATCACAACCAGTTGTTCCTCCCGGCCTGGGCCCAAGTATGGGGTACACACTGTGGGTTGGCGAGGACAGGGAGGCCTCTGCCCTCTCTAAGATGTATGATCTCAAAGGGGCCCAACTATCCTGGGGTCTACCACTGAGTGGGAGCATCTGGGTGTATTGTGTTTCCCTTATCTCACACATTGCCATGTTATTAAGCCATCCGTGGAAGTTCGGAGCCCTGTTTGCTCCCCATGTTGTAGCAATGAGTGATCTCGCCACTATGGAAGCCATTCCCACTAAGCGTTTCACAGTCCGCGGGCCCTCCTCTACCAGAGCTAGCCACCATAGTTCCGGAGAGTGCTGCATAGGAGTGCCCAGCATCTTGGATACCGCTTCTTCAACTTTATTCCAGAGAGTCTGCACATGAGTACAGGACCATGCCACATGATAGAAATCTGCTGGGATTTGGCCACATCTTTTGCAACTCTGCGACCGATCGGGGTAGAAATTGTGCAGGCGGGTGTCATGATTCCTGCCCCTCATGTCCCCAGTCCTCCAAGATATCAGGCTGGAGCCAGGCCACGATCACCTACATGGCCTCAAGGGCCTCTCCATCCCTCCAAAGACCCACTTGGAGTCAGACTTGGTGCTTGTGGCACCAGACTCACTCACTCCCATAGGATAACATTGGGGATTGGACTTGTAGTGCATTGATGGGGACAAGATGGATTCCCCCACATATTTCGGTCCCCAGAACTGCATGTGCAGTCTAGTCTTTTGGGTGTGGTTCAGCCCAGAGACACCTGGGATACCCAGAGACTATTTAAGCCACGCCCAGGCTGAGAAACATGCTTTGTGTTTCTGCACCTGCAGCGTGACACTCACCGTGTTCAGATCGGTTTCCAGTAGGCCTGCATCTTTCTTCTGCGCTCAGCTCCTGCAAGAACAAGAACACCGTTAGGAACACCCTTACCTTGCGGCGCTTCTGCCCATCATTCATCACTCCTTCTGTTCTGTGGGCATCTTCGGCGGTGTCATTCCCACCCTGGCACGCCGCTTGCTAAGGAAAAGGGAAAAGAACAAAAAAAAGGTATTAGTAAGCATTCAGCAAATCTTCGCTTATTTTTAAAGACTGTACAAGCTTCAAACGCTTACCTGAATCCCAGTCGCTCTAGGGGAACTCTGTCTCTGGAACTTCTCATCCATCTGCAAGAGGGAAAAGACACTCCAGGTTAGCGTGGAAACATCTAGAGGCGCCGCATCCCGCGCTTACTCACAGCATTTCTTCTTCATAACCAGCATCCACGCTGAAAACGTCGCGGCACCTAAAAGACACAGAAAAAGAACTCCGTTCAATACAAATACGAAAGGGTCACATTGCGTATCGCGCTCTCACTCACCTTCAGCGCTACTCATCTCAGCAGCACGTCGCCATCCCCGGACGCCGGCCATCATCTATGGAAGGAAAGGAACGAAGTTAGAGAACTGTTCAAAAGACTCATTATACTTACCTGTCGGACTCTTGCCAGTGACGTAAGTAGGCAGCAATGAGCCTGCATCAATCGTTGCGCCCCTGCGCTGAAAGCAGGATGGAGAGCACACTTTCCAAGAAAACAAGGTGAGCTGTGGATCAAAGGGAAGGGTTGGATCCTGGGGAAGAAGGGGTTCAAGCACACAGAGACAATACAGAGTTAAACTCTACCAGTCCTGTGTTTCAGGCCCAGTCTCCAGTCGAGTAGACTCCAGGGAAGGGTTCGAGGACGTAAGAGGTCAGAACAGGCTGAGTGACATCCCCGTGGATACCAGGTGAGCGTTACAGCAGGATGGAGAGTAATACATCTGGTGTAAGAATTTAAAGTGTATCAGACGGGAACGGTTGTTTATCGATATGGTTCTAGTTTGCGAGCATACTATGTCCCATTGTGCCCTGGTCAGTATCTTCCCCAAATTGTCTTCCCATGTATCCCAATAGGAGTTTGACTGAGTGGGTCTGTGAGATCGGACTATTTTGTATAAAGAGGAGACCAGCTTAATTGTAGTTGGGGAGAAGTGACATACACTATTATAGGGGAGAGCATAGGAGCATTTGGGAAGTCCCGCCATGTAGATCGTATAACCTCACGCAGCCGGAAGTAAAGGAAATGGTGATAGGATTCCAATCTCCCCTTTCCCCGAGTTCCGGCCAGGATATAAACTTGCCGCCCCGGGCCACGTCTCCTAGGGTATGAATATTTACTTTTGGAAAGTGTTGTCCGAACTTTCTTCATGAGTGATTGGAATGCCCGTGACGCGATAGCCAAAAGGGGAGAGTACCACTGCTTCAATCCCACCCAGTGTGCCAACCGGTCCCACGCCTTGAGAATAACTTCCAGAGGTTGTACCTCAGATCTAGCCTGCTTCTCCTGAGGGCCAAATAGCAGCCCCCTCATGTCATTGGGTTGTAAGGTTGTAACGTCTCCTTTTCCAAGAGGGTATGCGGAAGGTCGCCCGTGGTGGTCCACCATCATATAGAGTATTGCCGCCCCAGCGCTATGAGAAAATACAGAAATAAGTCTGGTATGTCCAGCCCCCTTTGCGAGTAAGGTCGGCACATTATGTCAACTGATACCCGAAGCTTGGCCGCCGGCCCAAATCAGTCTGTTCAACATGCCCTTGAGTCACACCCAGTATCCCGGAGGAGGCCATATCGGCACATTGTAAAAAATATATAAAAAGTTGGGTAGGATCCCCATCCTTTAATAGCGAGATCCTGGCTGCTTGAGACACGGGCAAGCGTATCCACGCATCCACTTTGTGTTCCAGGCTCTTCAGCGCAGCCATATAATTATCCTTATACAATACCCCTGGGGTTGTGGATACCCGTATGCCCAGGTAACTAATTCCCAGAGGGCGCCAACCAAAAGCTCCCCCAACATCATGTTGGGCTACACAGGGGATTAAGGGGAGTACTTCCGATTTAGATCAGTTGATCCGCAAGCCCGGGAGATCGCCGAAATCGGTGATCTCTTCCGCCATGGGATGCAAATTCGTTTTTGGGTTTTAACATATAACATATCATCCGCATATAAGTATACAATGGAATTATTATAAGGATACAATGGAATTATAAGAGTGTATCCTAGCCGCTATGTGTGTGTTGTATTCGAGTAGCACGCATGCCAGAGATTCGATTGCCAGAGCAAACAGTGTAGGAAAGAAGGGTCAGCCCTGTCAAGTTCCACGCAACGAATAGATCACCTCTGATTGTAACCGATTGATGTATACTATGGCCTTAGGGGCCGTGTATAGAAGGTGTGTCCACTGTTGACAGGTGGTGCCCAAGATCACACAGTGGAGGACCTTGAACAGGAACGCCATTCGACGAAAAAAGCCTTTTCGGCGTCCAATGCGGCTACCACAATCAGGATTTCCGGGTTCATATTGTGCATCAACGTAGACAGTCTATGGAGATTATTTTGGGTGGAGCGTCCTGGAATAAATCCTGCTTGGTCAGGGGGGAGACCAGGCTGCGCATATAGGGGAGAAGCCTATCAGCCAGGAGCTTCGCCAGGATCTTATTATCGGTGTTTATTAAAGAGGGGGGCCAAAAGGAGGAACATTTACACTGGTCTTTTTCCTGTATTAATAGTACCGTCACCATTGCAGTCGTAGTGGAGTCTGGGAGGGAGCCAGCAGACATGGCCGCTTCATATGTATCCCGTAAATGGGGGTTTAACAGGTCAGGGTATGCCTTATACAGCTCAGCAGTGATCCCGTCAATACTTGGCCTTATCATTGGGGAGAGAGCGGATCAGTTTAAGAAACTCTTCATCAGAGGGCGGGTTGTTCAGCAGTGCACCTTGCACAGGGTCTAGCCACCCCAAAGCTACTCTGTCTAAGTACTGTGTAATTGCATTGTGTCCTGCAGTGGTTTGGGTGGTGTATAGGTGTGCGTACAATTCTCTGAAGATCTCGTTAATCCTCCCGTTATCCGTAGTAATTCCCCCGTTGCCCTCCTCGACCTCGACTATAATGTCCACTTGCCGCTCCGGCTCCTGTTTAATGGCCCAGGCTAGCGTCCGACTAAGGCGGTCTCCCTCCCTGTATGCCACAGTTATTATTCGGTCTCCTAGGTAGCACTGCTCCCTGGTCATCAGAGTTTGCATTGCCTCCCGTTTTTCCCGCAGTCGGGCCTGAATATCCGAAGAGTCTTGGAGACCTTGATGGGTCTCTAGGCTCTTAATTTCTCATTCCGCAGTAGAAATGGACCTGCGATTACACTTCGGAACCCCCTCTTCTTTGGACATACCACAGCCCCGAATGTATCCCTTAAAGGTTTCCCAGACCAGCCTGGGGTCCGGGACTGAACCCACGTTTGTTTTAAAGAATGAACATTGAAAGAACGTTGAAATATCCTGGCCGATCTCATCACGGAAGACAGCACAGCTGCCTAGGGGGGCAGATAGGGCCCGCAAACTTTACCAACACTGGGGAGTGGTCGGATGAGGTCCAAGATAGGATCTGTGCTCGTTGGGTTGCACGGGCCAACTCTGGAGACAGTAGGACATAATCGATTCTGGATGGAGATGGGAACCGCTAAAGGGCTCAAAAGTGGATAAATACAAGGATTCAATCTGTACAGTGTATGCGGGTGGGAAAAAACTATGATGGTCAGAGAATGAAGTAACCATCCTTGACCGTTTATTAGAGAAAGGCCACCATGACTACACTGTGTTGTTAAGAAATTATATGAAGGAACATCCAGACCTAATACAAGTGCCCCGAAAACAAGGCACCAAATCGAAGCAACTATCACTACATCCTCATCTTTTTGATAAAGATGTAAAAGAAATGAAAACAAGACTCCGCTTTGATCTTAGAGCAGCCCGTAATGAACCTCTCCTGATCAGGAAAACGCTGACCTCGAGATTGAAAACAGGGTATAGAAATTGGGTCAGAAGACACTGAGTGATCCTGTATCAGGTGGATGGGGCTAGTATGCTGGAAACCTTAGCGAGCAAGAACATAGCGAAAATGTAGTCAACTATAAATCATGCAACCACAGGTTCCCAGTTAAGCCTACAGGTGACTGTAGTGTCCACTCAGAAATGGATTGATTATTTTTCCCATCTTTATGCCTGCCCCTCCCGTACGACCATTAGCAAAGTTACTAGGCCCTTGGTGCCCTTTCATTTGACATTTGAATTGGACGACATTATATATCTAATTGTTACTGCCTCTAACTCAAAAACTTGTGGTCCGGATGGTCTGTCAAACTTAGAGTTAAAAAAATTCCCTAAAGTTTGGGCGACGGTCCTTTATAAAATCTTTAAGGCAATAAATGCATCTCAAGCCTCCCAAGCTCGTGGACGCAAGCTATTACTATACCCATTCATAAAAAGGGGGACAGATTGGAACTGAGCAGCTCTAAAGCCAATCTCGCTGCTCGATGTGCCAGGAAAATTATATTGTCGGCTAATTCTAAAAGAACTACAAGCTTGGGCGACATCTAAAAAATGGGTTGATCCATTACAATCCGGTTTTGTAAAGGGCTTAGGAACAATTCCTAACATAATGATACTCAATCTGCTCCAGGCACAGCAGCTAGAGAGATCTCAACCCCCATACATGGGCTTTATAGACTTCAAAGCAGCATTTGATTCTGTTGATCGCGATCTGCTGTTTAAGAAACTGAAAGCGTATGAGTGCCCTACCTCCCTACTGTCCCTGACCATTTTGTTCCACTTTAATACATCGATGCGGGTTTGCATTAGCTTAGATGGGAAGCTGTCACCGGAAATTGAAACACTATGTGGCTTGAAACAGGGTTGTGCGCTGGTCGCGTTTTTGTTTAACTTTTTTATTTTAGATCTTGGGAATGAATTTCTACATTGTAATGGTGACCCTCCTAGACTTGGGGCACAGCAGATCCCGTATCTGTTATACGCAGACAACCTGGTCCTATTGTCACAGACTCCACAAGGTCTCCAGCGGCTGCTTGTAAGGCTAGGGAATATGCCTGTGAAAACAGATTGGTTATTAATGTTAGTAAATCACATGTAATTCCCTGTTTCCCCAAGTTGGGAAGCAAAAGGAGGCCCCCCCTTACACATCCATGGTCGATACAAGACATCAAGTTGGAAAAGGTGTCTGAATACAAATATTTGGGGATAGAAATTTCAAACAGGCAATCTAAGGATGACCTGGGAGCATTGGTTCAGAGTGAACTACTCCAAATGACCTCACAGTCTAGAATTATTATTTAAAAAATTGGCAAATTCTCTTTGAAACATGCAGTAGACTTTTATAAAATGAAAGTCGTTCTGATTTTATTGTATGATGTTGAGAGCATGGTGTTAGACAAAGGTTGCCCAGGGAAGGCCTTAGAGGCCAAGTATTGGAAGGCAATCCTAGGCTTACCTAAAGCGATCCCGATCGCAATGGTGCATTATGAGTTGGGGTTAGTGTCCTGTATGCACAGGCAAGGTGGAGACAGTGTGCCCTGCTACAGAAGTGCCTGTTGGGTATAAATAGTAGGAAAATTCTGGAAGTTTTGGCCTCTGCCTTGTTAAAATCATGCAATACATATCCAATGAAATGGCTGAAGTGTGTATTTAGCCATATGATTGATGCAAATGTAACGATAGAGCTATTACTCCAGAACCCTGACCGCGCTAAAGTAAAGATCTATTGCGCTGATTGGGCGGGGACTTTAGCTAAGTGCTCACACTATAAAGACTTTAATGTTTGGGTCTTTGGTATCAAGCCTTATGGTATCATTGCTCAGTACCTATTGAAATTCCCTTCTCCAGCTATACGATCCGAATTCCAAAGGTTTAGATTTAATCTATGGGGTACGTGAGATGTATTATCTAGACCGAACTTGATCCCTCAGGAACAAAACTATTGCAGATATTGCACTGACGTTCAGCAAAACGAAACTCTGCAACATCTGCTAGTAGACTGTCCGTCACTAATGTTGGTGCGAGAGAGATGCTTTCAGAATATTATCACCTTCCACACTCGCACTTCGAGTGACTATAAATGGCAAATTATATTTTCGACCTCAAGAGAAAAAGTACAGATCGCTATTGTCCAATATTTAAGAATGGTTCTGCCTGTTGTGGCCGCCTCAAATTAGGGTACCTAAGCCGGCAATCATTAGGTGACTCAAATTGCTGTTCCGGTCACAATTTATGTATGGGGTCCTACTGGATTGTGAAGTCAGTTTGGTATTTTTATCTCTTGATATTCTGTTCAAAATTATCTGGAAGGTACTTGAATTGTAAAGTACTTTGTTTTTACCCGATGTTTCTGTTTAATCTGTGTATCTTTTGTACCCATGATATTTTATTCCTTTTTTTAAATTCTTTTTGTGTATGATTTTGTTCTACTGTGTATTCCTGTAAATATTTGAAAAGTTGTGTATCAACTAAATCAAATTAAAAATAAAAATAAAAAGTGAATTCCCGGTCAGTGGGGTGAAGGAGATGCCAGGTGTCAACAAGGCTGTGATACGCTGCAATGGCTGCCCATGTTTGGGCTGCCCTTGTGAGGGTATGGTCTGAGTGGATGAGGATCTGTCCAAATCTAGTGAGAGGACCACATTGAAATCCCCAGCCACACCACTTCGTAGCTCGAGAGCGTGCGTAGATGGTCTGCGCAACCTTGAAAGAAGTCTGGGCAATCAAAATTAGGGCCATATATATTGATGAAGAGAACACACCAATCCTGCAATTTCCCCAGCCACCAGGAGATACCGACCGTCTGTATCCCTGATCTGATTGTGGAGTTTGAACTCCAGGGAGCGATGGATATATATGGCAACCCCCCGGGATTGTGTGGTATATGAGGAGGCGTATCTGTGAATACCCCAGCCTGCAAGGTTGGGGTGCTTACACCCTTTCCCCAAGTGGGTTTCCTGTAAGTATAGAACTTAAACTTGTGGTTCCTAACGTAATTTGAGATCAGGTATGCCTTTTTTCCATTAGTGAACCCCCATATGTTCCACGTTAACAATGTGGCATCACCGCCCTCATGTCTTTCCCCTCCTTGTGTGCCCATCATAATTTATCTCGGGTATATCCGGAAACAAGATGAAGCATTCTTGTTGCTCAAGTTTGAATTAAAAACCCAGCCCGTCTCGACCCATTGGTGTTCTGTGTGCCCTGGAAAGGTTACTACACCTTGTCCTCCTGTTTTCCCATCAGTTCTACCCTCCCCCCACATCCTCAAATCCAAGTAAACACAACTTAACTAGAACAACCCCCCCTATTCCCTCCCCCTCCCATGCCAGAAACAAAAACATACCAGCCTCCCAAATCCACCCCCACCCCTACCATTACAATTAAATACCCCAAACTTTGCATTCTCTGCCACTGGGCGCAGGGGACTGCCAGCCGCTGAATAGACTCCTTGTGATGGAAGGCTTAGAACCATATTTGATTCTAAGTGATCCGGCCGCGGCAGATTTTTCCGTGGCCAGAAAGTTTGCATGAGAAATGTGCGAACTACCAAAAGTTTGCACTTTCTCATGCGAACACACTTACATACCCACACATCCAACCACACCACACCTTTTACACACCCCCCACCCACACCCTCACCCACAACAAACAAACCCCACTTACCTTGTCTTCACGCTGGTTACCTGCGGCGCCAGTTCCCTTTCACTTCCGTGATCGGGAACCAGCACTGCAGGGTCCTTTTCTTTTTTTTTTTTAACGCGGGCTGCAGGGGTTTACCCCATAACCCCCCGCGCACTATACTGTATGGTATAGTGAGCGGGGTGTTGCGGAGGACACCTCCACATCCCCCGTTTTTTTTTCCAGGAGTGCTGCGGGGCTGTCCACCGCAACACCCCGCTCACTATACCACATAGTATAGTGAGCGGGATGTTGTGGGGGGACACCCCCGCAACCCCTGCATTCTTTTTTTTATTTTACTTTCCATAAAGGTTCGCATGGGCAAAAAATGCTAAGACCAAAGGTGCAAACATTTGGTGTTCGAACCTTAGGTGGTGAAATATTTTGGACTTTTTGCCCATGCAAACCTTTATACTCAGTAAAAATGTACAAAACCCCATATTTGTTTTATTATAACTAGTTGCTAGCAAACGGCACATTTCGGGCCTCACCATGGGAGACCTCTCAGACAGCCCACATCTGGTTAACTCATAATATTGCTTGCGTGTTAGTGTTCATAGACAGTCATGGGGACCCGTGGGGTTGCCCTTGGATCCGGGAGATCCATAGCAAAGCGCTCTGCCACCTCCGGAGATGTAAAGAAGGCGACCTGGCCCTCGTGCATCATAGAGTACCGTATCTCTTTCCTTCTTAGGATGTTCTTCACCGTCTGGAAAGTCTTTATCTGGTCTTTTACTTGTTGATTAAAGTCCGGTAACAGGCGAATTGTCACCGATACCCACTGCAACACCTTCTTTTCTCTAGCTGCCCGGAGCAGTATGTCCATGTTGTGATAGTTCAAGATCCGAGCTACAATTACTCTCTCTGGGGCCCCTGAGGGGGTCTGGAAGTAAGGGATCAGTGTGCCACTTCTATCATGAACATGTTTGTGACCGGGGGGTTCTCCAGGACCTCCATCAGCAGTTTTTCCACGAACAGCTCCATGTTGTCTATGGGTGTGGTCTCAGCAACCCCAGTTACCCGAATATTATTTCTTCTAGATCTCCCCTCGAGGTCATAATTCTTGGCCACTACCTTCTTAATTGTTTGCTACAGTGTGGCTAACTCGCACTGCAGGGTCGCCACCTTATCCTCTCCCCCGGCCAATCCTTTTTTCGCCCTCCGACATCCGACCACAGAGCTTGCCAATGTGGACTGCAGATACATCCACCTTACAGGTTAGGGTGTCAATTTTTGCCCTGAGGCTATCTGTACTGTTTTTGAATGCCAATGATGTCTGATTTAGGGTGGAGGCATCTAGGAGAGATGGACTTGACATTTCCGTTGGTGTGGTAGAGGTTTGGTCAGTCTTGGCATACTGGTCCATCTTGGTCTCCTTCTGGGGGTTACCCATGCTGGAATGACACAAATTGGCACCCCGTGGACCCTGTCACGCCCCCCGGGCCTGCAGTTCCACCTGACACTTCTTCCACGTCCCTTGGGCTCTGTACATTCACAACCACAGGTGTCTTTGGCGGGGATAACGGACATCCACCATGTTTTTGGGGCTGGACACTAGCCAGTGAGTGCCCCCGAGGATCCACAGGGGGCCCCCGAGCTCGAAGTATGACTCGGTGTATGTATATTTGCTGGCCCTCAGGGTCCTTGCTCCGTATGGTGCCCAGCCGAGGAAGTGAGGGTCTCCACCAGGCATGGGTGAAGTTAGCTGTATGATCTGGCAGTGCACAAAGCTGGAGGGCGGTGAGGAGTGGCGACGCCTCAGGCTTCCGGCACTTGTTACAAAATTAACATTCACCCATGGCAGGGGATGCCTCTACAAGGAGGGAAGCAATATAATATTGAAATGGTACGACAAGGGATGGCCCTGGGCCCGGAGTTGGCTCGTTTCCAAATCTCTTTTCCCCAGGTCAGGCCGGGTAGTAAGTCCGCCAGCACTCGCCCAATTGTAGGGGGTTGTCCTTCTATGAGCACGACCTGCCCCAGGGGGTGATGGTTTGCAGCCCCCCAGGTTTTCGCCCCAAACCTCACCACAGTGTTCAGCAGGGTCGCCCACTCGGAAGGACGACTGCAAGGCTCCCACAGTAAGGGAGTCAGGCGTGGGGGGCGTCCTCACAACCACAAGCTGAGGATCTGTGTCCGCTAATCTGCGCACTCAACGGGTGCCCATATGGTCGCTGGTGCAGGTGTCGATGGCTCATTCCGGCAAATATGCTGAGGGTAAATCCCCAGATCTTGGGGGTGCATGGACCCCGCCAACGGCACCAATCAGGTCTCCCTCACCTCACCGGATCAGTGGTGGGGCCCTCAGCCACTCGTGTCGAGGTTTGTTCCAACAGAGGGGGCAGCCTGGGGGGAGAGGTCCACCAACTCCCTGGGGTCGCTTCCCAGCAAGGCCCCCGCCGGGGGCACATCGGTTGGGGAAGTATCTAGGCCCAGGTTGCAGAGTTACCGGAGCTGGTCCCCGCAGGGGGTGGTTCACTCCTGCGCCGTATGGATCATGCCTTGTCTTCACATGGTCGTCCCCCAGGGCTCATGGCCAGTGCAGCACCAGACACCAGAGTGCTGCGGATGTGCCTCGGGCTGGGGAGGAGCAGAGTGTCCGGCCACAAGCCGCTTCAAGTAGTCCAGTGTTGTGCCCTGTAGGCTCTGCAGTGCCAGAGGCCACCGCAATGCCCGGCTGCCGTCCCTCAGCACAAAGCTCTCGCAGTCTGAAAATTGCTCAACACGGGGGCATTGAGCTGATGATTGTTATGCCCTACTTTTAACATCAATGTGTAAATCTTAAGCAGAATAAACAAAGAAGGATGTGCCAGCCTTCTTCGGAGCACTTTCAGACAGCGGCCATTACTCAGCCGCACAACAGCGCTCCCCCACAGCGTCCATTCTACCTGTTGATGAGGAATGTTCAATCACAGATTGTAAAGAGCAGAAGAATATATGCTGTACGCAAAGAGTCTAGTTGAATTTAAAAGGGGCCATCATTGTGAATAATCGATGTGAGCAAGTGGTGAAGAGTTGTAGAGCTGGAGGGATGAGGGGATTCTCAGAAGAAGGGGGCACAGATTAACCAAGAGTGTGGCAATGTCTGGAAAAAGTATCTACAATATCTGGCAAGGCTCAAGGAGCAAGAGACCCTGTTAAGATCCACTTACACATTTTTCTCTCCGTTTTTAGGGCAATGGCACGATGCCTATTGGCACAAATGGGAACTCCATCTGCACGCTTCGCATCGCTCATCTGGCTGGAGGTACATCTGCAGTGCTTGACATGTTTTGGTCTTGTAGACAATTTTCTTATAGACAATCAACTTCAGCCTGGCGAGGTATGTGTAGTCTCACTATGCTGCATGTGCCCGTTCTCGTTATCACTCAGGAACATTTGGTGCTTGCCTGCCTGATGCCCAAAGTCACATATGTGCCCCCTTTTTTATCCCACGTGCCCATTGCGTCCCCTGTGTCATCATATATGGAAAGATACATTACTTTGCCTGGAACCATTGAGACAGAGCAGACTCTCTAATTACATATTCACAACATCTACAATGCTCTGATGGACATTCCTGAGCAGTACCGGATGTTCAGTCGAACGGAGAGGTTCTTTTCTTCTCTCATGGCACCTGGTATTCAGGCTATTACGAAGGCAAAGTTCCTCTAGGTCAGTCGCTATGAACTCTTGTTGTTTGTGAATTCCTCTGAGTCAGCTTTTAGTGCAAATCAAAGAAGAACTGTGGTCCCTGAGGCTCATCGCCTTGCAAAATAGGTACATCCTTGACCTCCTAACAGCTATGGAAGGAGGAGTGTGTCAGAAAATTGGGAGCTTGTGTTGCACTTTTGTGCCTCCTAAATATTCGATGAATGGAACTTTGACTCAGACAATTTTCGCATTGCACAAGCTTAGGGTGGTCATGGAGAACGAAGCAGGAATCACAAATAACCCTTGGTTGGACTCTTTTTTTCTTGGGTACCTTCTTGGATGAGCTTAGCATTCTAGATCTTAATGCTCATTTTTGTCTTTTTCCTCATCTTTTGTTCTTGCCAGATGCTCTTACGATGCTGTCCTACTAAGATTCTGAAAGCAGCTGCCACGATGACTGTGACCCTGTCCAAGGCTAGAACCACTACCATTTCATATCATATGTGTGTACTCAGACTAAAGCTCTCTTGTGTCCTCCACCAAATTGGGATGATTGTGTGGAGCAGCCGGTAGATTGCGGAAATGGTGGGGGACAATTTGGGATTGTCCAGCGGAGGAGTATGCCCACAGTGGGACTGGTGTGAGAAATGGTTGAAGGGTTTTATTTCCCCAAGAAGATGGGTTTAAATAACCAAAAACTAGTCTATTAGTTAATGTATTAACTAAAGAGGGCAAATGCTGGTGTAGTCGATAAAGGTCCCAATGGTAAAGAGGGGTTTGCGTTGTGCACGCCATATTGGTGACCGGAGTGACTGCAATGTTGCGATTTAGCATCTATCTAGTGTAGTTCAAGAGAATGGGATAAGTGTTACAATTAGTGTTACTTTGTGTTGATATATTTTAGATTCACACGCGCGCAGCAACATAATGTCAAATTTGACAACAAAATATAAAAACAATGTAGATGTGCAGCATGCCACATAGCACCTAAAAGGTATGCCGCAAGTCCTCTCATAGCAAGGGATTATGCAGGCCCAGAAACCTGAGGTGGCGAGATAAACTCTGTGTGACCAGGAAAGCTGTTTGAGCAAGGTTGCAGACTGAGGGATAGCAGCGAGCAGCTGTGAAAATATGAAATGGTCAGCTATGGTCAGGGTCTGGTTTTTACGACTTGGTACTATTGTGGAGAGGAGATGTTATCTTTTTAAGTACATGGTCCAGAGGAGTCAGGAGGCACCTGGTAGGGTCAGTTCGGGTCCAGGTAATTAACCTGGTGTGAAGGGATGCTTAAGGAAAGAGTTGACAAATGTGTCACGCTCACCTGGTCTCCACGGGGGCGTGCTCATGTGCGTAGGGTGTTGTCTGTCCTGATGCTGCTCTGCTTGGCTGGAGATGCTAGCTTGCGTCTCCCCTTAGTCCTTGCTTCAGGGGATGTTAGCCTGCAAGTCGAAACTAGATATTAGCTAACGAAGAGAGCTGGTCAGTCGTTTTACCGCCTTCCGATCTTTCCTTCACTACTTCTGGCTCACCTCTATTTTTAATGGGTGAGCTCTCCGTCCTGCACACTCTGGCAGGGGTGTGGTTCACAGTCTTTCCTGGATCGAGTTACGTCACTGATCCGAAGGAGGTTGCTGAAGTAGAAGGCCCGGGAGTAAGCAGGTAAGTCTCTATTCCAATAACTCCTTGGAATGACGCCTTTAAGTCTTTCTGTTCAAGATAACTAATGTCCTTTATTGTCTTACAGGTGCGGCATTAAGCGACCTTCGGATGATGGATGACCCTCCTGACAATGATGCTCAGGATTCCTGCCGGTAAGTATAGCGCTGTGCTGGGCGCGCAAATGTTCGCCTCTTTAGCTTTCCTTTGATACGTGCGACTGTTCAGCAGGTACGGCGCAAGTCCAGGAAGAAGAATAGAAGATCCGTGTGGCGGTGTCGAGCTGCGGCGCGCTGCTGAGTGAAGAACTGTCCGATGAAGTTCCGGGAGCGGACCGATCAGGTGAATAGCTACCCGAGAGGGTACTTTTCGTTCTGTTCTGCAGATGCGGCGGTCCGTGGGAAGGCAGGAGATAAGATCTGGATGTACTGCAGGTAAGGCCTTCGATGCTTAAATAACTCCTGTTATTCTCTGTTCGCAGGTGCCGCTGGATGGAAGACTCTGGACGGGCGTGGCAGAAGGAAGCAAGAACTGATCTGACACGGTGAGCTTTACGCTGCAGGAGTGCAGAATAACGCGAAGCGTGTTCAGATTGTTGGGTGCGGTTTAAATAGCCTTGCAAGTAGTTCCAAGAAAATAGTCCCCTTCTCCGTATCCCTTCTCTCAGGTAAAGTAGTTCCAGGCCACACCCAGAACTGAATGGCTCAGCCTCTCAGAGCCAAGTTAATGGACCATGTAGCTAACACCTCCATGAGCCTGGCGCCAGGACTGAGTGACCATGACAAAATGGCTTATGGGTTCCGATCCGGTTCTCAGGAATGACCAGAATGTGGCTAGAGGCCATGCATGCTGAATTGGTAGTCATATAGATTAGTGTGAAATGAGGTTGCCAGCAAGTCTGGCCGGATAAGATACTTATCGCCGATTCAAAGGAAACTTCTTCATCTCCCTTCTCGTATTGTTGAAGTGTCTTTGCATAGACCATGAGCATCACGATTGGGGTTAGAGGTCCTTAACCAGATGCAATCAGTAATTAGTTATGTTTGTTGTGTGAATATGTAACCATGCAACAGCATCATGAACAAACTGCGGAAATACCCAGAGAAGGGGTGTGCTGTAAATCTGAGATGATGCAAATGTATGTTGAAAGGGGATGGTAGTTAAATAAAGTAAAATAAATAAAGTTAAATTAATTAAAATTAAATAAGTTCCCCTCTCCCCCCTTGCCCTATCTCCTTGATCATCTCCCTCCCCCTCACCCCCCATTCTCACCCTTCACCCCATCCGTTTCCCTCCTCCTCCTCCTCCTCCTCCTCCTCCTCTTCTTCCTCTTCCTCCTCCTCCTCTCCTTCCCTCCCCTCCCTCTCCCTCTCAGTTTTGCTGCACTACTCTCCTTCTCCCCTTCAGTTTAATTGCTCTAATTACTGTTTTGTTGGTCTGATTCTCAACTGTAAATTGCTTCTACTGTTACTGTTATAATGTTAATTGTCATATTTATCCTGTTAAAATATGCAGCGCTTTGGTGTAAAGAGCTATATAAACTAAATAAATACAAATGTGTTTAGTGAGAGCATGGGAACTAAAGGAGATTGGATTTCTTTGTAAAGGTTTGACCAATCATGTATGGTGGATGATTTGTAATAGAAAATGTGTTTTACTGTTGCAAAATGTATATAATGTGAAATGTTTGTGTGGTACGAGAAGACTCGGGTTAGTTTGACTCCATGGCAGCATTAAAAAACAGCCAGGAGGGGCATCTAACCCCTCCTGGCCGGTTGTACAATAAACGTGCTTTATGGACAAACTTGCATTCACTTCTTCAACAGGTTAAACTCCCTCTCCTCTCCCTTCCCTCCCCACTCCCTCCCTCTCTCTCGTCCTTCCTATCCCCTTTTCCGGGGGATCGTTAGGACAGATCCAGAAGCTTCAGTCTTTGTGGACACCACTGGGCCCTGAAGTCCCCATTTTGGAAGTCCAGTAGTCTCTCCCCATTCTGTTGCTAATTTCCCCAGGTCGTTTATTGCATAAGTGGCCCATTCCAGTGCCACCAAGTCCCATACCTTCCGCAACCATTCATCCTCTGGACCCTTCAATTTTTGTGCTATGAGGGCCATTGCTGCTAATGTAAAAATTACCTTTGCCTTTTCCCGACCCTTCTCATTTCTTTCTGTGCTGGTGTGTCGCAGTCCCATCAGGATCAGCTTGGGGTCCCCGCCCGTCCCTCCCCGAATGCCTGTTCCTGTG
This sequence comes from Ambystoma mexicanum, assembly GCF_040938575.1. NCBI lineage: Eukaryota > Metazoa > Chordata > Amphibia > Caudata > Ambystomatidae > Ambystoma > Ambystoma mexicanum. Next base: position 661,839,908 of record NC_090935.1, on the reverse strand, counting down.
CCTGTCGGACCTCCCTCTAGAATGGCTTGATCCTCAGGCAATTCCACCAGATGTGAGCTGCCATCCCCTCTTCCCCACACCCTCTACAGCCCTCCCTGGACACCTCAGGGTAGATCACTTGCAGGTGTGCCGGAGTGTAATACCACCTGTATATGTAATTATACCAAGCTTCTTGGAGTTGTACTGCCCTTGCCATATTGGGTATTCTTCTCAAAGTCCTCCCTCCATATGTCTCTCCCAAGCATCTGGTCCCATCGGGCCATATATGCCCTACTCCGTCTAGGAGTGGCGTTCTCTAGTAGCTTATATAGATTGGAGATTAGCCCTTTTGACCCATCCTTAGTAAGCAAGAACCGTTCAAATGGGGTGGCCGGGCGGGTCGCTGCTGCTCTAATTTCCGCACTCGTCACCTAATGCTTGATCTGGAAGCATCTGGGTCTTTCCCCTTCCTCTTTGCCAAAGTCTTGCTTACATTCCTGAAAGGACCTTATGCTTTCACCCTGAAACATGTCTCCAATTTTCCTGCAACCTCCTCTCTTCCATAGTTCAAACCCCCCTGTTTCTACTTCCGGAGTGAAATCCTCGTTATTAAATATTGGTGTGAACGGGGACGGGAATGTAGTAATCCCCAGCTTCTTTACTACGCTGTCCCATATGTCCGCGAGCCCCTTCGTTTTGTTACTTAGGTATAGATGTCTCAGTCTGCAGTGGCGTGGGAGCCAGAGAACCTCCCCCAGGTCATGTTGGGCCACTGCCCTATCCATCTGCACCCACTGTTTCCCTTCTGTCGCTGAGAACCATTCTCGAATCACCCTTAACTGTGCCGCCTCATAGTATAAATGAAAATTGGGTAAGGCTAAGCTCTCCTCCCTTTTTGGCACCAACAGTAGCTGGCGGGCCAGGAGTGGTCTCGTACCCTCCAAAACAATGTTTTTCGTCAATATCGCTAGCTCCCTGAAGAAACTCAGGGACACTGCAAGTGGGATTGCCTGGAACAGATAGAGTAATCTGGGTAGTGTGACTATTCCAACCCCCGCTACCTTCCCCAGCCATGAGACTTTGAGGTTCCCCCACTTCTGGAAATCTTTTTTAAATTGCCTTTAAAATGGGAGGTAGTTAGTGGCGTACCAGCCTGCCAAGGATGAGGTGATGGTGACCCCTAAATACTTGACCCCCCCCGAGGCTCCACTTGAAGGGGGACCCCACCTTTAAGCCTGTGGTCCCTTCTTTGCTCATTGTTAAGTTTAGCACTTCAGATTTGTTCAGGTTAATTCATAATCCCGACACCTCCCCGAGCATTGTCAGCAGAGCCATGCAAACCTCCATTGACTCCCCGGGTTTGTTAGTGCCAGGAGCATATCATCAGAGAATGCCGCTACCTAGTGATGCCTTCTCCCAAAAGGGATGCAGCGAACATCCGCGGCCTCACGTATCATCTGGAGCAAGGGCTCCAGATAGATGGCGTATAACAAAGGGGTGAGCAGGCACCCCTGCTTGGTCCCTTGTCCCAAGCTTATTGCGTGGGACATAGAGCCGTTCACCATCAGGCGCATTGTGAGGATTTTGTAGTTGGCCTGGACCATTTTGAGGAAGCCCACCGCCCCCCCCCCCCCCCTAGACCCATAGCTTCCATGACCCTAAACAGAAACAACCACTCCACCCGGTCAAATGCTTTCTCCGTGTCGAGGGCCAGCAGGACAGCCGGAGTGGTTGTTTTCTGCGTTTTTTCCAGCAGGTGTGCACCCTTCTAATATTGTTCGCCGTCTGCCTTCCCAGAACAAACCCCGCCTGGTCCTGGTGGAACAACAAAGGAAGATACTTTTATAGCCGCATCGGCAGTATCTTGGTGTACATTTTTGCATCAGTATTTATGAGGGCGATAGGCCTGTACGAGGTGCAGTCCTCTGGGTCTTTTTCTGCTTTGGGGGATCAGCTTAATCTTGGGCTCCTCCATTGATGGCACAATTGTGCCCTTTTCCTTGAATGTATTGAATAACTGTGTCATCTGTGGAGACAGTATGTGGGAGTATGCCTTATAAAACGCTGACCGTAGCCGTCTGGGCCAGGGGCTTTATTCTGTGGCAGCTGCGCTATGGAGCCCCTCACCTCCTCCTCAGTTATTGCCTGCTCTAGTAGGTCCTGCACATTACGGGGTAGCTTAGGGAGTCGTATTGTACCCAGGAAGTCAGTCTGTGACTGCATCAGTGGGTTTTGGGACGTGTATAGGGACTTATAGTATCTGGCAAAACAGTCTTGGATCTCTTCCATATGAGTGAGTCGGTTACCCCCTTCATCTTTAATAGCTCAGATTGTATTCTGACCTCTAGCTCCCCCTCAACAGGCGTGCCAGAAGTGCATCCACCTTGTTAGCCTTGGCTTAAAATGTCTGCCTCACGAACAGCATAGCACCTTCTGCTTTTTTAGTTCTTAGTACCCCCAGCTGCTCCACGCCACACCAATACTCCTTCAGCGCTTTCCTTGTGGGGGCATCCCCTCACCCTTTGTCGTGCTTCCTCGACTTCCTCCTCTAGTCGGGTCTCCAGGGCCCTCATTTGTCTATCCCTAATAGCTTTATGTGCTATGCATTCCCTCCTCATCGTGGCTTTGAACGCATCCCACTGTGCGCTTTCGCTTGTATCAGAGCACCTGTTCAGCTCAAAGTAGGCTTTGATTTTGTCCTCTATTTCCTCCCGAATCACCTGGTCCCTTAGAGACTCCTCTGGGAACTTCTATTTCCAGACCCCCTGCCTCTGTTCCCATAGGCCCATTTTCATTTGTACCACTTTGTGGTCAGCTTTCCCCAGGGGGCCTGCCTCCCCCTGCTCCACCCTTCCCAGCAGGCATGCCGATCCCCAAATGTAGTCTATCCTTGACTGGGTTCCATGGACCCCTGATAAGAACGTGTGGCCCTCCTTCTGCCCCTGGAGTGCCCTCCATACATCCCTCATCCCGGCTCCCTCGAATCGCCCCCTCAACTGGGGGGAGAACACTGCTTCCCCCCCAACCCCCAGTCCCCTGGGGTAGTTCTGTCTCCCTGCTTGGTCCAGGCCAGGTTTAGGTCCCCCATTTATATAATGTGCCCCTTCGCAAAGCCTCCACCATCCCCAGGAGGTCCCTTAAGAATTGCTCCTGGCCCGCATTTGGTGCATATACTGACGCAATGGTATAAGGTATTCCATGTGTTCTCCCCTAATCACCACGTATCTCCCTCCTTTGTCCCTGAGGGTCTCCAGTACTCTAAAGTCCAGACTGTTCCTAAAGGCCAGTGCAAACCACCCCCCACCTTCGTAGTGCCCGATGCTAAGTATATCTGGGAAAAGCCCGAGCCAGATGCGCCCCTGGTCCTTTTTGAGGAGGTGGGTTTCCTGCAATGCGAGCACATCTGGACTCTGAGCGTAGGTAAATCTTTCTAGCTTTTTCCGCTTGAGGGGTGTGTTAGGCCCCCTCACGTTATGCATCATCCATTTGAACCTGGATTTCTACATTGCTGCCACTTCGGTTGGGGTCCCTGTTCCTTTCCCCTGGTTGTCCCAAGACTGTACTTCCCTCTATCCGTAATCTTGGTGCCCTGCCCCTTTGTCTTCCTTGGATCCTTCCTCTATTCCAGACCACTCCTTTCTCCAAGGTTCCCCTGCCTCCCTTTAAGCCCACTCAGATTTATGCTCTGCCCCCAACTCCCCCTGCTCTTGTCCCCCACCCCATCCCATGTCCCAACTTTTGGATGCACCTGTCTCCTCCCTCCCCAATCCCCCATCCCTCTCTCACCCGGGTGATCCCACCCTTACTGGTTCCAACATGTTTTCCGCTCCCCCGCCCCTTAGCCCCTTAACCTTATGTTTGTCCAGCACCCCCTTTATGCACTTGTTATGGGGAATGCTTCACCTAAGACAGCCTTCACCTCCCTCTGCTTCCACCTCCACCACCCCACCTTTCGGGGGCGGGCCCCTTAAATTCGCCCTCCTCTTACGCCTCTCTACTGCTGTCGACCACTCCCATGATCTGGGCCTAACTCTGGCCTCTGATGTGGCGGCACCTTGGCTCCCTCGCTCGCTGCCCAGTTCCAGGTACATTATGTCCGCCACTTCCTGTGGGGTCATTACCCGTTTTTGAGTTCCCTCCCAATCGAACATCAGGCCGAAGGGGAAGGTCCATTTATACTTAATACTTCTCTTGGTCAGTTCCTTCAGTATCGGGCTCATATGTCACCTTTTAATAAGCGTACTGCTCGCAAGGAGTGCTATCTGTTGCCCCTTGTATTGCACAGGCTCCTACTGTCTGGCCGCTCTCAGGACAGCTTCTTTCTGGCCGTATCTCGCAAATGTGCTAGGGCGTTCCAAGGTCTTGCATTGGGGCCCTTATTCAGGCGGCCCACTCTATGGATTCAATCCAATACGATTGTCTCAGGGGCTATTCCACCCAGGAGCTCCGCAAAGATCCTCTGTGTCTCCCCAATCAGCTCCCTGTCCATCACTGTTTCAGGCGCCCTTCCTAATAGGGGGGGGTTTGCCTTCCTTTGTCCGCCTTCGGACCACAGCCCTGTATGGAGATCCCTCTTATTTCCGCAGAGGGCGTTGACGACGCTCCCAGGCCTGCCTGTCTTGGCCTGCTTCCCTTTGGCCGGTGCTCGGCCCCCTCTGTATGCTGTCCCAGGGTCCTTCCTGTGGGGGGTTGCTTTGTTTGATGTTGCCCCCCTCTGTGCGGAACTCCCTCTTCCCTCCCTCCGGCTCTTGTCCTGCTGTCTTGCCTTGTGCCCGGTAGTGCCTTGTCTATAGTACGGGGGGTGGGGGGACCTGGCCTTCTCCCCAGGTCCCGCTTATTACTTCTGTGGGCCTGGGCCTTCCTTTTGGGGGATTGTTAGGGTTCCTGGTGCCCCGTACAGCCCCCCTGCCCCTGGATCCTTTGCACCCCAGGTGAGCTTGCTCCTTTCACTTCTCCCTTGCTGCGCTCGCCCCGCCTTACAGTGCAGCCCTGCTGGATGTACCTCCCTCACCGGGCCTTGGGCTATGCTGCCGTCCTCTGGAGGCTTGTTCCCTGTCCCCCTTCCACTAGCAACTCAGATTCCTCAGCATGGGCACCACCTGGGCTGTCCCTCCTCTTCGCATCACCTTTCGGTCCAGGAGCTGCTCTCCCCCCACCCCCCACGCTCACTCCTCCTGGGTCACGACTCCTCTCCCCAGAGTCGCCTCTGCGTGACCCTTCTCCCTCCTCAGGCGGGCGAGTCCGTGTGGCGCCAGTTCTACATCCCTCTTGCCTCGCCAGTCCCGTCGCTCTCCCGGGACATCACGCCTTAGCACTTCGGATTCCCCTGCTGTGGGTGCTCACAGCGGTGTCTGTGATCCTTCCAGTACACTGATGATTGGGCCTCCTCGCCTCCTACTCCATCACAGCGGGGTCCGTGGGGGGGCTGATCTTCCTGCACCAGGCATTTCACTCGTTGCAGACTATTCTCCCCCGGCGCCACCTTCGCTTTCGGTGTGTGCCACCTCTTCTCCGCTTCACTGGGGCCGCCAATACCACCTAGGAGGGCAGCCTTTCTCCCTTATTCCCGGTGCCTCTCCACTCCACTGTCGCCTTGGGGCTGGCCTTGCTGCTCCTCCTTCCACACGGGTATCCCCACTCCACTCGCCCATCCGTGCTGTGCTTTTCCCCAGTCTCTCCTTCCTCTAGGGAATATCCTCCTTGCTTTCTCGCCGTGCTTGCAGCCTTTGGGGGGGGGGGTGTATCTGCCAAATCAGCTTTGCTGGAGCTCAGGAGCGGCACGGCTACCTTGTGTCAATGGCCATCTTGGAATCCTGCACTCACTTCTTAAGAGGTGGGTCTACTTTGGGTTAAGGAGATCGGAGGTCCACCCCCACAACCATCTTGGGCCGAGTCTCCAATCGCTCATTTGTCCCAGGTAGGATACTTGAAGCACTTTAAACTGAAATGTTTCCCTTTTATTGTCAGACCTGCCCGCTCCAACCTGGTACAGCCTCACATCATGCTCTTCTTCATTTTTAGCTCCCACCAAAATGCTATCCTGAAAACATTCGACTGCAGGATCATCCCCCAAAAGATCCCCCATCACACTCTGGAACACAGCAGACCAGTGCTAATCCAAACGGCATTCTCTGTATTGGTATGCCCCCATGGGAGTGATAAATGTTGTTAATGTGTCGGATATCAGGTGCAAATCCACCTGGTGGTATGCTGGTGAGAGAGCCATTGTTCTATACCACCCCGCCTCAGCCAAAGTTGTTAATATTTCATTTACCTTTGGTAGTGGGTGTCTGTTCACCCATATTTTCTGGTTCAGATCTCTCGAATCCACAAAATCTAATACGGCCACAAGGCCGCTGCATAACCATTATCAGAGACAGCCATTTACTGCTCTCAAACAACTCAATTATTCCTGTCTGACAAAAACCTTGTCATTCCAATCTCACCTTCTCTCTTAACCCAAATGGCAATGTTCTGACCTTGTGTACACATGGCACAGCTTGTGCCGACAAATTAATTTTATGACAATAGCCATGCAACTTCCCTATCCCTTTGCGAAACACAGACTTATATTTTGACGCTATTTCCTGCGTAAACACTTCAGACTTGTTCACACCCAATGCCTTACTTTTGTTCCTTACCCAGATGTAACTTCATCCCTAGCCTTCCCTGTTTCTAACCAAGCAGACAATCTCTTTTAGTCCCAAATACATAAGAGCTATTATCCTTTTTTTGCCATAAGTAATCGTGTCACTCACAAAACCCTTCACATCAATCCTGCATCCACCATATGCTTTCGGTTATATATCACTACTGTGTATGTGCAATGTGTCTTTCTTTCTTTCCTGCCCAGATTGCTCTATACTGATCCTCCGGTATGATTGTGTACGGTGACCCAGAATTCGCTAATGCCTTCGCACCCTGGCCTGCAATAGTGATCTCAACCTATTGGTGTACATAAACCTCTTCTTCATCATCCCCCACCTCACCAATGATATGTTCTACTTTGTTCGTCCATTCCACTTTCTCCTCACCAATATATTTCACTCCTTTCTCATTTCCCATTATTTAGCTGGTTTTGCACAACCTTACAAAATGCCACATTTTCTACACTTAACTCTTATAGGACATTCCCTCGCATTTACAGCGTGCTTCTCGAACCCACATCTTGGCCACTGGCCTTTCTGCACCTTTTGTGATTGTGGTTGTGCTAACACGCCAGGCCTATTACTTGATTTGTTTTACAATGCACACATTTCCTTTCTCACTTCCGGACTCTGGATCATTCCCACCTTCCTTCCTTCACAATTGGTACACTCTCTTTACATTAACCTCCTTCCAGCATTTGCTTGTCAATTCCATCCCTTTTGCAATTGTCAATGCCTCTTGTAATAACGGGGTTTTGGCTTGCCATAGACATTCCTGAATTTTAGAATTCGATGTATGCATCATCAATTGATCACTAATGTATGCATGTTCCCTCCCTGTGAACTCACACGATGACAACAATCCCATGAGGTCAGCTATAAATACATCAATGGTTTCACCTACCATTTGTTTCCTCGTAAAGAATGTGTACCTCTCCAATACTACATTAGTCTGTTTACCAAACTGTGCATCTCGTTTTTTATTGCCTTTCCATATAATCCACCACGCTCACCACTACCATCCTCCCCACCTTCCACACCCTCCTCCACCATCAGGTCATTTCTTTATTATCCGGAATGCCTATACACCTAAACAACATATTAGGGTCGAAAAAAGTACATTCATCTGAAAAGCTCTCACCCCTGAGGCTACAAAATAAAATTGAAACAAATCTTTACAGTCTTTCCATTCAACTGGAGGCTCTCCTGGGGTTGCTAAGAACTTCGGAGGTGGATCAAATTCTGCATGATTATGCAAAATGTTATAGGTGACTTATCTCAGGCAAGTTGAGAAATAACAAATCTCTGGCCACTTCTTTAATCCTTGCACACTTTTTCAATGCCTGTGGAATATATTGTATCCCACTTTATATTGTACACAGTTGTTGCATCGTATTCCTCCCGTAACTTGTTTGGGGAATAGTCATGTATAACTTCACTACAGTTGCTGCCTTGACTAAAATAGTTGCCGCCGCAATCATGTGCATTTTCCTCACTGGTTGAAAATGCTTATTGTTTATGACAACACCACAGGTCTCACTGTCGAATCGTGGCAGGATTTTGTAAGATATAAGTGGTACGACTTTGCTGACAGCAGAGCAGGAACCAATTCTTCCTTGTACATTTAAGGAATAATGTAAATGCCACTTGTTCTGTCATATCTGCCAACTTTAAAATGGCTGCTGCATTGCGTGTACTTTCCTGACCTCAAGATAGCCGCTGATAATGCCAATACAACAGGCCCTCCTTGACATGTTTTGGTCTTGTGGACAATTGTCCTATAGATAATTACCTTCAGCCTGGCAAGGTATGTGTAGTCTCACTATGCTGCATGTGCCCGTTCTCGCTGTCCCTCAGTAACATTTGGTGCTTGCCTGCCCGATGCCCAAAGTCACATCTGTGCCACCTCTGTCCCATGTGCCCATTGCGTCCCCTGTGTCATCATATATGACAGATCAATTACAGGCACACCAACCTTTGACTTCATAATGGCGCCTCCTCCTTTGTATAATATGGCCCTCCACTGCACGTCAGTACAGGCCATTATTATTTCATTCCTTGAGGACCACATCTATGCACAGTACTGCCCTCCTTTGCATCTCTAGTCCGCATCTAGCAAACTACGCGACTCCTCTTACACAGAGTCGGCTGTCCGTCTCCTGCGCAGATTCATCAACCTGGAGAAACGCAGCACTCACCCCGCTGCATTCAAACACACACACCTAGCCACAGCCTACCTCACTGATCATCGTCCAGGGCTCATATGTCCACTTATATCGCAAGCCACTATATGTTCCACCACCAGGTACCTTAGCGTCCTCCACCCGGACCATCACCAGACGGCAGACTTCGGTCGAACTCTCCACGGTCCGGATAATGATCACTGATTGGGGTCGTCGCCATCCTTCCCCTGCACCTCGTTGCCATAGATGTAGTAAACAACAGAAGCGATCACCGTCTAGGAAATTGCGATGTTGTTTATTTGTATAATAAGGACCCCAACAGCAACTGAACATCTAGATCTGTGCATCCAGTGCTTAATTTGTAAAAAAATAAGTGCCAGTGCCCAAAAATATTGGCCCCATAATGTCGGGCGCAGCGCCGCCCTCAGTGCAGGCGCGGCTCCGCCCTAAGCGCGCGCGCGCCTGCCACCCCAGTTCAGTGCTAGACCTACCTAGATCGGCCCACCACCAGCCCATCACAAAGCTGCTGCTCCATGTCACATGTTTGGTGCTGCAGCAACTGCTGGCACAGGCTAGTAGTAAATACGCAACTAAGACATGCTCCTCCTGTAACTGCGCCTCGATGCCCCCCAGCTGTGAGTGCTTTAAAAATGCAAATAAATAAAAAAGTGTAGTGAAGTGACTCCCAGCCTTCTTAGGTTGACTTGCTAGGTTTATTACTATCATTACAAGCAGTCAATCAATATGTTACATATAGGACAATAAAACACTGGCAGCCCATCACCCAGGCCTCTGGCTGAACAACTGATCAGGTTAGAACATTCACCCATGCATTCCATCACTCAGGCATAAACACTCCACATGACATCACAACATTCCTTCTGCAAAGCCAAGCCATACACAACAAAAAGCATTCTGTTTCAGTCACTGTTGCACTGTATTTGTCTCTACCCCATCTCCCATCTGACAGTCTGTTAAAGTAACCAAGTACTGTTAATCGGTTACCTCCAGGAAGAGCACCCTCCCTCAGCCCGTTCTTCAGTCACCTCATCCAGGTGTTTTGTGTGATCAATTTACTCTCAAGCCCTTATCAGTCATCGCATCTCATAAATGCATCCCCCTTCACCCTTCCTTCAAGCATGAGCATGGCGTTGTATAACTTGGAAAAAGTAATTTCTGCAAGATGTTGTGAAATCAACAGCCTGTGCTACTTCTGCTTTAGGGCCTCTTTCCACCTTAACACATATTAAAAAACTAAATATGTTTTATCACCCAATATTCAGGAGCCAGAGGAGAATGCATATTCGGATACCTCCTTCCCACTGACATGTTCTTGACATACTTCACTAAACTTCGGGTGTAACAGACGCCCACTTCCCTATCTGAGGATTCCTATCTGAGGATTGCATGTGCTCTCATTTGGAGCACATGCTCGGAGCGTATTGTACCCAGGTTAAGGGGCCACATCTGGTGTATAAACCACACATCAGGATATAAAACATGCGCTGGAATTATGTAAAGAAATTACCGCAAAAGACGGTTGAGAATTATACACGAATACTCAACTAGTGCTTTTATTTATGACGACAGATTAGTGGGCATATGCACCATGTTTATTCCCGTCTAGTTTCCATGTGTGTATCTTTAAGCCTGAAAAGGGATTTCAGAAGTTCGTCATTGCATTGGCTTTTCTCATGAAGTGCAGCCAGTTCGGTTTCGGCCCAATACGTGCACCGTTTCGGGTCCCCTCGCTGAAGCTCGTTTGTGAACTAATGAGGCTGATAACATTAAAAGGAAGAACGGAAACACCCAGGCAAAAATTCACAGTTCATGTTTTGCTTAGATGAATGCTATCCAGGGTCGGAATGGGGCATACAATTGTCTCGAGTCGGGCTCGGCACCAATAAAAAAGTGGCCAAAGTTGCAAACGACAATTCATTCTTTTTGTGACAGAGACTAGTGGGACCACGCTGCCGCCGGTGCCCTGCCCGGTCCTGGGCTTTGTCCTTCCTTGCCTCAATCACTTAGGCTACCTTCCGTGGGGCCACCACCACCACGGCCATGCTGAGCCTGATGATGACAAAAATAGGTGTGCGCCGCAGCGGCCATGTGGAAGTTAAGATTTTAAAAGAAAAAACGTATATTTGGGCGGATGCGGCCCATCACTTTCAAAGTGATGGTCCACAGCCGCCACTCAAAATAAGTTATTTCTTTTAAAACCTACCTTCTGTGGGGTGGGGCCCCGGCCACCGGCCCCACAGAAGGTCAGGTTTTCAAAGAAAAAAGTAAAAAACATACTTTTGGGCACAATCCACGGGCCCGGCCACCCGCGGCAGAATCATCCGACTCAGTCTGCGGCAGCCGGCAGCCCCTGGTCACAGAAATTGGCCTGGGCCTGGCACTGACTGCATTCAGCAGCACACTGCACACAGGTCACACAGACAGAAGCCCGGGCGCGGATGGGCCCCTGGTGGGGTCCTGACTCCTGGGCAGTCAGGACACCACCAGGGACCATGCCGCTGCCCGGGCCCCAACCTGGGCCTTCCTTGCCTGATCACTTGACTGCGACAGCCTCCGGCTGCACCGCACGCAGCAATAAGTGACTTAACTGCTTTGCCAGCTGGGACTTGGTCTCCTGTCGGGGCCTCCGGCTGGGGGGGGCCGGGTGCACACACTGGCACCCGCACAAATGAAAAAGCAGGCAGAGGGGGCCCCAGGAAGCAACTAGGGTGCACCACGCAGTGCAGCAGGGCAGGCTCTCTCTCTCACAAGTCAGGACCGACGACGCCACGCCTCGACACCTTCACTTCACAGTAACTCGTGAAATGAAGGTGGCGCTGCGCTGCCTCCTGTGGCAACAACAACACGTCACCATGTAATTTCACTGGCTCAGATGAACAGCCAATGAAAACTACCATTCTGTTGTTACTATGCAGTATTTGATACATTCTGTATAGTAACACAGAATGTGCAGTTTTCATTGGCTGTTCATCTGAGCTAGTGTTTGTAACAGTTTGTTGTTCATTGGTATTGCTGGCCCCTCCCAGGCCTGGCCAGCCATGGCCTTCAACCTGCAAGCACGAGAGAGATCAAGATCAGAATGACAAATCCCAATGGGCCTCATTCCGACCCTGGCGCTCACGGAATGAAGGGTGCAGTACGGGACCGGCACCCTTCATTCCGTGAGCACCGATTACGAGGTTCCCTTTGCGGGACCCAAACCAGACGTCTGGTAAAACCAGACGTCTTTTCCGGGTCCTGCGAGGGGAAGAGGGGGTAATAATGGGCCACTTGTAATGTGCCCATTATTACCTCCCTCCCCATTCCCATTGAGCCCTAGGGGGGCTCAAATGGGAACGGGGAATGGTTCCTGCAAGGAGGAATTACCGGGTCCTCCTATGTCAGAATGACCCGGTAAGTCCCCATTGCAGGAACCCAGTAATGGAGTCCGGTTTGGAGGCAGCCATGGTGCTATTAGCACCATGTCTTCCTCCAAACTCGTAATGAGGCCCCATGATTTATAATCGAAGCAAAGCGAAGTGGAAGAACAAACAAAGCAATGGCACATGCGCTGGCTCCGCATGAGTTCCGGTCCCCAAAAAAGAGTGCCGGTGTTGGGCACTGGCAACCACCCCCACAAATTAAGCACTGTGTGCATCCAACTGTCAAAGCCGTGCATGTGATGGCATTCTAACATAGAACTCTGCCATAATGTCATCACGTGGCCGTAGATACAACACATATGCTGCACACTTTTGGTTACGCGTTTCTCAAACCAGATTTAATAATGGGTACAATTAGTAAGCAGGGCTCACTGCGCCAGGTTTAGATAAACAGCCCAATGTTGCACCAGTTCTTCTCATGCAGCTCTTTACGCAGGAAGTTGAAGGACACCGAGTACAGCTTAGAGTCCTCCTTTTCGAGCGCAGCAAATTACCTAAACTCTCATCTGAGGCTCGAAGAAGTCCTTGGGCGTAGTGGGTATGTGCCCTGCACACAGGTCTGGGGTTCGTTTCAAAGGCCATCATTGCACCATCACATGCATGCTAATAATCCACTGTGCTCTGCATATGCGAGTTTGTATCCCATCTTCTGTGCCAGTCCTGCAATCCAAGTCGCTCTCTCAGCAGTCAAAGACCACGTGGGACAATTGTAGAAATCCCATAGCTTTATTCATATACATGTTCCAGGTACGTGCAGTAAGCTCCAGGCAAGGTAGCACGCCCATTGGCAATCCTCAAGAATCCCACATTGGGCCCCAACTGACACACTCAGAACACTCCTGCATCATTACCCATCCAACATTCATTGAGCGGTCAGTCACTCGCAGTCAGGAACATTCTAACATTATGCAGGGTTGGGCACCAAGACACTTACTGAAGATCACAGAGCCAATAATTCTCACACACAACCAGGACACAGCCCTTTCAGCCATCGCAGGTCCTCACTGCGTCCCTCTTAAAGGGACAGACACAAAGCTGCAATCCATATGGTAAGCCCCAGCCACATGAGCAGGGTGTGGTGTGGTAATCCAGGGGATCATTCCAACGCCATCTATGGGCCCAGCATCGCTTAGTTGGGGGGATGCACATGGCCCACACGCAGAGGATGCATTGGGCCGGAACAACACAAAGCTGAACTCTGGCAAAAATTGGCTTGCCTGAGACTGGAGGCCCAAATACCCCAAGTTGATTAAGCTCTCTGAGCAGCGATATGCAACAATTTCACAGACTGCATTTGAAAGTCGTCCTTTGCTCACCAGTACAGCCTAAACTCGAAAAATGACGCAGTCCAAAGCTGTATATACATCGCATGCTTTGCACACATTTTACTGAGCACCATACCCAGTGTGCATTGCATACTTGGAAGGAATGCACATTTGAATTACTATCAAAGACATGTTTCATAAATTGGTGCCCACTCTTATGTTCCCAAAATGCACTTTGTTTTTACGCAACGCAGCCAGGGCACCCACATTGACGCCTTGCTCCAGCCCTTGGTCCTGCCCACACCACTGACAATCCACCCCCCACTTGATATTCCTCCCATGCCGCGCAAAAGTGTGGGGGGGCTCCCCTCCCCCAGTACATTTTGTCAATTTCCAGCACTTCCCACATGGCTTCCCCACTTCCAGGCAGGGGAATTGTCACAGTGTGAAACACTTCAAATTAAAGACCAGATTAACCAGGTTACTCACCGTAGTGACCACCTTACTCCTAGTCCATAGTCCCCTTTCCTCCATACTTATGGAACATCTCTCTGTCCTGTGGGACAGGACCGGAGCACTTTGTAAAAAGTATCCAAAAAAAGTATCCAACCAAAACATTTTCAAAAAGGTGTCCTTCCTCTCTTTCTTGCGCGGGGCACGGCACATGGCCGTAACCCCGCCCACCTTGGCTCCGCCCCGCGCATCACCCATCAGTCCTTTTCTATCGCCAGGTTAGAGACCTATTACCAATAACAGAGGGACCTTATTAGAGGGGACAGCGGGCGGGCGTATGGAGGTAAGGGGACTATGGACTAGGAGTAAGGTGGTCACTACGGTGAGTAACCTGCTTATACTCCTACGTCTCGTCCCCTTTCCTCCATACTTCTGGGAGATTCCCAAGCACTCCTAACAAGAACTACGGGTGGATGGAAATACCCCTTACTGGAAAAGGTTCTTCAGCACAGCCTGACCAAACTGAGCATCAGCTCTTGAGCTCATGTCAAGACAATAATGCTTACAAAAAGCAGATGGGGAGGCCCAAGTAGCTACCCTAGCGATGGACTCCCAGGGAACATATTTCTGAAAAGCAACCGCGGCTGCCTTGGCCCGCACCAGGTGTGCATGAATACCCTTAGGAGGTTTCAGCCCTTGGACGGTGAAAGACTCCGTAATGCAGGCGGCGATCCACCGAGAAATAGTCGCCTTAGAGGCCTGCTTACCCTGAGGGTTACCAAAGGTCACGAATAGTTGAGAAGAACTCCTAAGCTCGGAGGTTCTGTCCAGACAGAACTTAAGAGCCCTTCTGACATCGAGACAATGCAGAACCCTTTCTGCCTCTGAGGTAGGGTTCGGAAAAAGGACCGGCAGGGAGATCGACCGATTCAGATGGAATTCAGTTACCACCTTCGGCAGGAAATCAGGATTCGTCCGTAGGACTACCTTATCCTTGTGAAAGACCAAAAAGGGATGCTCCACCGACAAGGCCTGGAGCTCACTCACCCGCCTCGCTGACGTAACGGCGACCAAAAAGGACACTTTCCAGGATAGGTACTGTCAGGACTACATTTAGATCCCACGGCGGGTGCGGACTACGAACTGGAGGGTAGAGGCGTGTCAAGCCTGCAAAATGCCTCTTAACCACTGGATTACACAGAGAGTAAGAACATTGGTCCGTAGAAAGATAAGCGGAGACCGCTGAAAGGTAAGTTCTGCATGACAGAACGTGAATACCCGACTCTGCTAGGTAGGATACGAAAGACAGCACCGTGTCAATTCTAGCCCCCACCCCCTTGGGTCCAACTGTTTTTCCAAACACCATCGGCATAACCTGAGCCATTTACTTCTGTATTGGGAACTAGTCGAGGGTTTCTTGGCTGCCTGGAA
This sequence comes from Ambystoma mexicanum, assembly GCF_040938575.1. Classification (NCBI taxonomy): domain Eukaryota; kingdom Metazoa; phylum Chordata; class Amphibia; order Caudata; family Ambystomatidae; genus Ambystoma; species Ambystoma mexicanum. The sequence continues at coordinate 661,824,507 of NC_090935.1, read as the reverse complement.
AAAACACATGTTATCCGCAGACAAGTTAAAATGTTCTAAAGACTTGAACTCAGGCACCATGCCGCCAAGCTGAGCGATTGTGGGGAGGGGTGCCACATCTTCTGTTCCCCCTGATGAAGAAGATCGGGGGTCATTGGTAACCTGATCGGGGGATACACCGACAGGTGTTGAAGTTCTGAGAACCAAAACCTGGCCGGCCACCACGGGGCTATGAGTAGAAGGGAACAGTTCACCAAGTTCTTCAGCTTCCAGATTGCTCGATGGACTAGAGGCAGAGGCGGGAAGGCGTAAGCTCTCATGTTGTGCCATGGAATCTCGAGGGCATCCCTCAGAGAGGAGGCTCCCAGCCCCCCTCTGGAGGCATACTGAGGAAGTTTCTTGTTTACCGCCGTAGCGAAGAGGTCCACCTCTGGTGTGCCCCAACACAAGAAAATCCATGAGAGGACCTCTGCCTTCAACTCCCACTCGTAGCTGACCACTGTCCGCCGGCTGAGGGCATCCGCTGTGACATTCAGCTGGCCCTGCATGTGCACTGCAAGCAGCCAAATGCCGTGAAGCACGGCCCATTCCCAAATCTGGATGGACAGCTCCACGAGGCGGGGGGAGACCTGGTTCCCCCTTGCTTGTTGATGTAATGCATCGACACTGCATTGTCCGTACGTATGCGGACCACCTTGTTGGCTATGATCGGTCTGAACGCCCTGAGCGCTAGGAAGATCGCCAGAAGCCCCAGAAGATTTATGTGGAAGAGCTTGTCCTGAGGCGACCAGAGATCCGAGACTTGAAGAAGATCGAACGTCGCACCCCACCCCAAGAGGAAGGAGTCAGTTGTGATCGTCACCGTAGGGGCTGGGTCCTGAAACCCCGCACCCACTGAGAGGTTGCTGAGAGATGACCACCATTCCAGGTCCACTCTCAAGGAAGCCGGAATTATTATCAGCTTGGAATCCGGGTCCAGAGCCTGACGCCAAGAGCTCCGAAGAGCCATTTGGGTCCGTCTCATCTTGAGACGAGCAAGAGGAAGAGCCAGCACGCACAAGGCCATAAGGCCCAGAAGCCTCTGGAACCACCAGGCCGACATGCTCTCCGACTGCGCAAACATCTGACACGTGGCTAACAGATCCGCCATCCTGTCCCCGGTCAGGTACACTCTGCAGTCGATCGTGTTCCAGCAAAAACCCAGGAAAATCAAGTCCTGCGAGACCGTCATGGAAGATTTCCGCCAGTTCACCGACAGCCCAAGGTGGAACAGGAGCTGAAGGAGAGACTGAAGATTGCCCGCTGCTTCCAACGGACAAGGGCTGCGTAAGAGCCAGTCGTCCATATACGGATATACATGGATACCCTGCAGACAAAGATAGACCGCAATCACCAACATCATCTTCGTGAAGACACGCAGAGCAGAGCTGAGGCCAAAAGGAAGCACTTGAAACTGGAAGTGCTCCTCTCCCAAAGAGAAACAGAGATATCTCCTGTGTGGATTCCAAATCAGAATATGCATGTACGCATTCTGAAGATCCACCACGCTGAGCCAATTGCCCATCTGCAAGGAAGACCGTATCTGGCTGGGCGTGATCATCTTGAATTTCTCTTGGGGTAAGAAAAGATTGAACTGGGAAAGGTCTAGGATGGTGCGCAGGCCAGCCTGGTTGGGTTTGGGCACCGTAAACAGCCGGGAATAGAAGCACTCCCCTCGTTCCCCGAGGGGAATGGGTTCCACAGCTATGAGGTCCAGAAGCTTCTGATCCTCGACTTTGAGGGATGGCAAACCCAACAGCTGAAAAGGAGGGTTGAAGGGTGGGGTAGGGGATAGGGGTTAGCGGAAGAATGCCCGAGCGACTGACAAGACCCATCTGTCTTCGGTGATGGTCTGCCACGCCTCCCAATGAGACACAATGTGTCCTCCCACTGGGGTCTCGTGCGAGCACAGAGAACCCTCATTTAGCAGGTTTTTCGGTGGTGTTGCCACCTGAACCTGAGGAGGAGGCTGAGGAGCGGGAGAAAAACCGAGTCCGTTGTTGCCTACGGCGGTTATTCCCCAAAGGGGTATCCACTCTGCGAGATTTCCGGTCGAGGAAGCCCCTAAAGCCTGAGGAGGGTTGGCTTTGGGACAACGGTCTCTATGTCTTGAAAGGGGTCTTAACAAGGACCGACAAGGACTTAGTTGTCTGAGTACTATCCTTCGTCTTGGTGAGCACTACATCTGTTGTAGAAAGAAAGAGCTCCTTACCATCGAACGGAAGGTCCAACACCTTGTCTTGCACTTCTTTTGAGAATTTAGTGGCATGCAGCCACGCCTGCCGTGAGGTATCAACCCCCAGCATAAGGCCCTGAGCCGAGGTGTCTATGTGATGAGCCGCAGCCTCCAGGAGATCCTGGGCCAAGACCCTGGCATCAGATAAACCCCCCCTTAAAGTCCTCCAACTTCTCGACCGGGATGAACTCAAACTCCGACAGACCTTTCCACATCCGCATATTAGCCCCCGCTAACACCAGTTCGGCATTGGCCTGCCTGAGCTGCAAGGCCAAGTTGGCGAAGATTTTCCTCCCGAGGGAGTCGAGGAGCTTGTCCTCCTTTCCCAGAACCTGAGTAGCCGTCGTGGAAGAGGATGCTGCAGGCCTGGACTGAAAAGTGGCCGCAGCCACCACTGTGGAGGAGGGGGGCGGACAAGACGACAGGGCCACCTCTTCCGAAGAATGCAGCCTGTATCATGCGTCAATTTTCTTATTGATGAAAAGTCCAGAGTGTGGCTTTTCCCAGACCCTGCGGACCTCGGCCAGAACGTCCTTCTGCAAGAACAGGCCGGTACGCTCCAAGGGAGACAGGGTGAACGCCCCAGAAAGCATGTCTCGGGCACTGGAACATCTAAGAAGTTCATCATGTCCAGTACCCGGTCATGAAAAGCTCTAAGAGCGGGGCAGGTCCTCGATGTCCTGATCGCCTTGCGCCTCATCCGACAGGTCAGGATCCTTCTGAGCCATGTCAGGCGCTGCCTTGTCCACAGGGGACAATGGAGGCAAAGGCGGAAGAGTCGGGAAGGCACCGTAGGCAAGGGAGGCACCGGAGGAACGGGTGGAGCCAGAGGTGCGGGCGGACATATCTCCCTAAAAAGCTCTTTGAAATACTCCCTCATGGGGTCGGCACGCATGAGCGTTTGAAATTTACCGAAAAAGGCATCCTCCGGGGACTGTTTCGGAACATGAGGAGGCTCTCATGAGGTGGACAAATCCAGGGACGTAATGGGGACGGGTGCCACACTGGCCCCTCCACCGACGTATCCACATAAATCAAACGTGCCGACCCCGCAGGCAACGAAACATTGTGCGGAAGAGGCATCCGGGCGTTCCAATCGTAAACTGGCCGATAAGGATGCGCACAAGGGACTCTATGTTCACCCAAGGAACCAAGCCCTACACCTGAGGCCGATGGCGTGGTTGTAGGGGTAGCACCTAAAAAATGGCTGCCGCGGTCATGGCGGGAACGGGCGCCATTTTGTCATCATCTGAGGGGAACTGCGGCATGTGAGGAAGTGAGGCAGGGGTCCCCGTCGATGGATCAGGGGTCTTAACTTTAGCCTTAAGATAAGGAACCTCGGCAGAGCCAGTACTATGAGGCCTGGAATGTTTCTGCGACATACCAACCGCCAAATTAGCCTTCCCAGGAAGGACCTCGGCACTGTCGGTAAAAGAAGAACTTTGCCCCCTCAACAGATTTGGTGTCGCCGAGAGTGGGAACGGTGAGAAACAGCCTTCACCGGCAAGGCCTTGTCAGGCCTCTCAGAAATGTTGGTAGCTTTAGCCTCTGAAAGAGGGACCTTGGACTCACGTCCGGTGACAGCCTTATCCGCGCGGGCCTCGAACATCCGTTCAGTGACAGCAAGCCCCACCAAGGCCTCAGGGTGCACCCCGGTCTTATTTTTGAGGGAAGCCGACAGAGGCCTGAGAGCGAGCTCCGGTATCCCACGATTCAGTAGAACTGGGTCTACAAACAGCCCCCACAGTAGGGGCCTCGGAGCCTGCTCCGATATCCACAGGCCCCTTACGGAGACCCTCGGAGAAAACTCTGGTACAATTATTAGGCCCAACGGGCACCTCAGGGTGAACCCCGGTGACAGAGCGATCAACGCTCCTCCTGGCCCGAGAGGAACCTGGAAAGATATTCCCCGGCCGGGGTGCTCTGAAAAGTAAAGAACTTACAGGGCGCAGTTTCTTCTCGTCGATGAACGCCTGAAAATGTGAAGGAGGAATTAGTCGGAACACCTCCTCCCACCGCTCCAACCGACGTTGAAGTGCCCGGACCGAAAGGGAGTCTTAGAAAAAACAGAAGTCCCAACAGTGATGCGGACCCAAACACTCTAAACAAAGAGGATGGGGATCCGCCCTCGCCAAGCGACGGTGGCACGATGAACAATCTGGAAAGTCTAGTTTGAGTTACATAGACCTACTAGTACACGATCACTAGCGAGAGCCAGAGAGGAAAAAAGGGAAGAAAATCTTCCGAGGATGCAAGTGCATCCAGACCCAAACGAGCGGAGAAAAGGACTGATGGGCGATGCGTGGGGCGGAGCCAAGGTGGGCGGGGTTACGGCCGCATGCCGGGCCCCGCGCAAGAGAGGAAGAACACATTTTTGAAAATGTTTTGTTTTGGATGCTTTTTACAAAGTGCTCGGGTCCCGTCCCGCAGGACGGAGAGATGTCCCATAAGTATGGAGGAAAGGGGACGGGACGTAGGAGTAAATGTTACTCCTGGTGTTGAAAGCGAGGTATATGTAAAAGGTCAAAATTAATGCTTGAACATTACAATGGAGGGACTTGCTTGAATCATTTGCTCTGCAAGTGGGCATAAGCAAGGAGCTGTGTTTCTTAGGACTGGCAGACTACAACAAAAGATTAGCCTTCAACTGAATAACAAAAAGTGCACCTTTGTTTTGCCTTTGGTTAGTTAACCTAATATATTGTAACAGGATAGAGGAACAAGGCATTAACCCCACCTCATACAAACCCAGAAAGATTTTGGAGGGACCTTCCAAAGTCACTAAACCCAAAACATAAACGAACGACTGGTCATATGGGCTCATAATGTCTGTCTGTACTGACTGGGTTCAAAGCCAATTTCTGTTCAAGTCTACGTGCAACACTGCACCAGATCAAGCAATAGTAGGCATGGCGTTTTAAGGATTGTCATAATAGTGACAAGCATTTGTGGATACCAAAGCTCTGGTGTGCCAGATGTGATACTATGCATGATTAATGCAGCAACAAAATGAGAGACTGCCTGCGTAACAATTTTAGATTACCATTTAAGAAAATGTAAATTAAAAAAAATGTAAAGGGGAAAATACGTGAGAAAATTTGACGAAGGAAATATGTGCTGCCTTGAATTTAACACATTTTCCATTTTGTTCATTAAGAACGAACATGTTTTTGCGTAAGATACAAAACTCCATATTAAAGGAAAGTTGCAACTTTTTCAGTTTCTAGAAATAAAGAAGCTTTAAATGATGGGCCTGAAGGGTCTGAACATATAATCACAAGACCAATATACAGAGCTCAAGTGGCCCATTATGCTTTAACGGTGCAGGAAAGCTATAAAAGCCATAGCCTCCATATCTGAAGGGGTCTTTAAATGCATAATCAAAACCTGTTTGATGCACACCTCATTTAAGAAACTACGTGGCTCATGTGTTGAAGCAGTGTCACTAAGAATGCACTTACAGAGGATAAGTTAGATTTTCTTTTCTTTATTAAAGCCAATATCAAGTCACATGTTAGGTTCTCAGAAATAAGACATTCTATCAGGGTTTTGTCTACCTCTAAGGCTATTCCTTTCACTGCTTCTCAGTGCCTCTCCCTGTATTATTTTCTCTGTTGCTCATGTGTCTCTTGGGAGGATATCGCCTCCCTCTTGGCTTCTTCTTTCAAGCGTTCAATAGAGGATCTGAACAACCTCCGACCCACAACTGTCCGTTAGAGGGTCTCACAAACCTCTTGGCCTTATCAAAACATACAAAAGGTAATAAGCTCAAATCAGCCATATTGCAATAGAAATCAATATATCAAGTCAAAGTTACTTGTTAAATCGCAGTAGAAGGCAGGAAACCTGCATTCAAGATTTCCACAGGCTGCAGAGAGCACGAAGGAGGGAAGACACCATCACGTGGGTAAAAGGAAAGGTGAGATCAGGCGATCCAGTGTTTATCATCGGATGACACATGGATGAAAATGAAGTTCTGCGACAGACTCGTTAAAGATAAATGACAGGCTTCTGCAATAATGTTGAAGAAAAATATATGTTGACAATTTTGACAGAGGTCAGGACTGGCTTTTCAGTTCGTTCTGGGGTGTTGCACTCAGTATCCCAGTGTGTAGTTTGTCAATTGGTTCTTGTATTTTGGTTTCTATCACTCAGCTTACAGGGATTCTCAACACATTATTTACCGAGGTCACTCTAGGAATTTAAACTCTGTCTCCTAGCACATAGTGGTTTTCCAACAAAGTGGTTTTCTCAGGTTTGTCTGGGAATTTGGAATTCAATATGCAGAATGCAGCACTTTGAGAACAACTATCTTCTGCTGTTCGCTCTGGGAATTATAACTCAACCGATTCTGAGCTGCACGGTTTCCTTTTCCCTGGTTCCAGACTTCGGTTCCCTCTTTCTCTCTGGTTTCAGGTGCACGTCCACAGGTGCTTTCTCTCCTCAGACTGCAGTCGGTTGCTTCTTCCCTATAGTTCCGGTATTGTACCTGGCACCTCAGGTGAGGACATATCATGTAATATTACATTCAGCTACAACCTCTCATGTTCCTCTCAGCCACTCCGTTCTCACTAGCAGTCAGCGTCCTTGGCATGGGTTTCCTCCCTTGTTGTCCTCCATGCCCACCAGGACAGTGTTAGACAGACAGAAATGCTAGTGTTGGGCTCGGCCCACTAGCCTTTCCTGGTTCAATGGGCAACCAGCATCCGCCAGGTTTATCCTGTTCTCGCTAATGTTTCACTGCAGAGTGCTCCAATGGGAACCTCAACCATCCCGTACCCAGCTTCTTCACTGTGGGATGATGCGCTTGCCCCTTTCCCTGGAGCAGGGTATCTCAAATGGCTATTGTGCTGCAGTCCGCATTACATGACAAGGACAACAGTCATGCCAAGAGAGCACCTCTCGGCCGAATGTCATAGATGATTCAACACAGTCCAGAGGCCAACACAGTTCCAGAATCCAGTATTTAATTCCTGATGTCAGAAGGAGAGGCAGCACAGTAACAATTTATGAAGTGCTGATTAAGGCCAATGAAGAGAACACAGTTCAGACAATGGGACTGAAGGGAAACATCATACAGGGTCTGGCAAAGTATGCTTTCAATAAATGTGGGGGAGAATGTGTGAAGTGGTCCTGATGTATTGGATAGATCTTAAGTGGATAAACATGTGTGCCCAGTGCTTTCATTTGTGATTCCATGGAAAGGGAGTTTTCTAGAATAGGGGTTTTCTCGGCCTTCTGGGGCTGATGGCAGGTAACCCAATTAATCTGGCAAAGCAGTTGCGATGGGGTGTACTGTCTGTAGAGGACAGTTCATAATTTCTGTTTTATAAAGTGTTGAATGTTAATCTTTTTAATGGTAATCCAGGCGTAGATCAGAGTTCATATTTAGGCTAGGTCAAGTTGCCTATTAGGGGAGTGTAATCTGCATAGTTTTAACAGGTCCTTTCTTCTCTGAAGTGTATGCGTGCGAAACAATAGACCCTTTGCAGTGGGCACATCCCAGGTTGGAGGTACTGGCCTCTGCAGCAGCACCGCCTATGTAAAGCAGACCCCAGTGAACAGTGCTGCTTTGGCAGCTGTTTTAGGAGTGTGTTCTCCTCCCTCTAAATAGGATAGAGAGGAGGGAGAAGGCTACCAGCAGTGCATTTACAAACTAAGTCCCAAGGAAACAGAAATGGCAGACATCCCCAAGGGGCAGGGACTGATGAGTGGTGAAAGAACTCTCCCTTAATCGGTTCCTAGTGACTGCATCGAATGCAAAAGTTTCGAATGCAAAAGTATCGAAAATAAATGCATCGAAAAAATGCATTTTTTTTTAATGGGGGGTCCCCCAAACTCCTGTTTTTTTACCCCTTAAAAGCCGTTATAGTAAAAAAAAAAAAAAAAAAAACTTTACCTACAAAAAAATGCATTTTTTCGATGCATTTTTTTCCGATACTTTTGCATTCGAAACTATGTTTTCGAAACAATGTCTGGATACCCCTTAATCAATTAATTCTCTCCATAAGGACTTGACCCTGATGTCCAAAAATATTTTGTTAGGTGAGATCAGTAGGTTCAAAGTTGGAGGACTTTGAAAAGATGGTGGTTGTGGCTGAGGAGGAAAGGAACATGGATTCAAATGCGGCTACCCTACAACAATGTAAAGCTGAATGCGGAGGAATTCAAAAGTAAAGAGGTGATGTTTTCAGGGGCAAGACTACAGTTGTAGTTGACACCCTGTTTAAGCTAGTCTATTGGTCATGGTGTTGTGGCTAATTTTGACGAAGGTAGACTAGGTACCTAGAAATATGACGGTGCAAAAGGTGTCACAGTCTGAATTGTTCTTCAGACTGTCTCAGATAGTTGAAAGGGTAGGTTGTGTTCCTCTCAATGGCCCGAATACTAGCTGTGACTAATGTAGGATGTTGCTCGATTCCACAAGAACAAATAAGCGTTTTCCAAAGAGCCCAGCTTAACACTGGCAGTAGTTGGCAGGGGTGGTCGTTTTATCATTGTTCTTTTAAGAGGGGTCTGGTGCACTCTGTTTTTAGAGCTTGGGGATGATTTCTTGTTCAGTGAAGCAGTTCAGTGAAATCTAAAAGGTTGGAGCACTCCATGTGTTGCAGGATGGTTCTGCCACTGTTTGGTGGGAAATGGTCTTCTGGTGATCCTGTTGATTTGCTGATGTTGGCTAATGCCGGGAAATCATACTTAACAAATGGGCAAAATGTCAATCTGTGGGAGTGTCTGGCGGTGTGTATGGAGTTAAGTGTGTTTGCATGGTTGGAAGTAGTGTGCTAGCGGTCCAAGTTATTTAGTAATGGTGACTATTGTTAAGGTGGGGTGAGATGGCATCACAGAGATGTTGTGAAGATGCAGGCAGATGGGGTTCTGACCTAAAGGGTAAACTTGCCTTTAAAATCATCTACCAAGAATGAAAGGACTGATTATCCAAAGAAGACTTTCTAATACAAAATCAAAGATTCGTTTGGCCTGAGACAAAGGATTATGCTGGTGAAGAATGAAGTGGGGGTTACTTGGTAACAGTGACCCATCAGTGATACAAAACGACTCACACACTCTTGAATTACGTATCCTGAAAAAACATTCACTTCCTCACTCACACAGTCTATAAGGCCACATATAGTTCATCACAACATCTGTCTCCCGTGCCTGTGCCAGTGCACTGGGAACCATGCGCAAAAGATAATCCTACAGAATTGGATGCAAAATATCAAGGGATTTGTACTATAAATAGCTCTAGGGGATGCATCTTTTCATGACTAATTTACCTAGCCTACTGCCTAATTCATTGGACATTAGAGTGGGTCAGCACTCCTGAAAAACCGAAATTATTACTTGCATGTTAAAAAGCTATCTGCAACCATATGCCTTTTGAAAATTACCAACCAATTTCTCAGCTTGCTTTTATGAGGCATTTTGCAGAGGCTAGTGACACATCCAAATACTCCTTGAGATTGAGACGGTTTCACGGGTGTCCGTCTGGTTGACATTCATATTGAGGGGCTGAGACTGCAGTTTAGGATCGCTGTGAATACAGGTTGAGAGACTTTGACAGACTAGCCACACTGGTCCTATTTGACCCATAGACAACATTTGACGCTGCTCTTCAATGTCTGTCTGCGGCCTCAACTCCTTAGTCAGATAAGAACAGGTTACTTACCAACTGTAACGTTCTTTCGACTGGATGTTACTCCCATGTATTCCTCATCTTTGATAAATCCACTTCCAGCTTGCTGGCCTTTGAATAATCTTTCCAGTAGAGGGCGCTGCGTATCGACGTCCCTCGAGTCGGTGTCCCTCAAAGGCCTCCGTATCGGCGCCAAAATCATCATAGGTATATATAGTCTTGCGCACCGTCTGTTGCTCAGTTCCGTTTTTAGCTGCTGTGTTGCCCAGTATGAGATGTTTAGTGCACTTGAAGGCGCGTAGGCTGCAACTACAAGGGACGTTTTACTGCGGGTTAGGATGGGAGGGGCAATAAGGAATACGTGGGAGGAACATCCAGTTGAAAGAACGTTACAGTTGGTAAGTAACTTGTTCTTCGAATGGATTGTGTCCTCCCACGTATTCCTCATCTTTGATGGACTCCCAAAGCAGTAATGTGCAGCTTTCCCAAATTTAGTCCCCTGGCTAGTGGGGGTTTCTAGACTGTAGAATTTGGTGAAAGCATGTGCGGGCAATCATGTGGCAGCCGCACAGATGTCTTTAATTGGAACTCGTCTTTTGAGTGCTGACAAGGCTGCAATACCCCTGGCTCAATGAGCCCTGAGGTGTTGAGGAGGCTCTTTTCCTGACAATTTATAGCACTCTATGATAGTTAGAATTATCCATCTTGAGATGGTCTGTTTCGTGATAGGTAAACCTAGTTAATGTCCTGCATACCCCACAAACAACTGATCTGCTTATCTAATCCTTGCAAGTCTGTTAATGTAAAAACTCAAGGCACACCTTGGATCCAGCCTGTGCAATCTCTCTTCCTCTTTTCCTGGGTGAGGAGGAGGGTAAAATGAAGGCAATGTTATCTTTTGTGTGATATGAAATTATGAGACAACCTTTGGGAGGAAATTCGGCTTCACTTGAAGAACTAATTTATCTTTGTGAAAGATTGTATGTGGAGGTTTGCAAGATAAAGCTTGTAGTTCGCTCACTCTTCTGGCAGAAGATAGAGCCACCAGCAGTGCTCCAGATAAGATTTTGAGGTGGGAGTATTTCACTCCTGATTTTTAAACTTTGAGAGTAAATGTAATTTTAAGAGAGTAAAAATGACTTTTCACCTTTGCAAGAGAGTAAAACGGATGTGACATCCAGCCAACATGTGCAAAAACTGTATGGAAATCATTACTATGCAGCAGCTTTCTGCATTGTGACAGAATCCACTTTTTATTATTTCTCTAAGGCCTGGCCATTTGATCCCTCCTGTATAGATTTAAATGTTGAAATCACAAAAACCAATCTAATTATACAGTAAAGCAAACATGAATTGTATTGTGTGTTTTGAGGTTTGATAGCAGAATTGTCTTTTGATGTTTAATGAAAGTCCTCATTTCCTGGAGCTATTACTACCTAATGGTAGGCTAATGGTTTGATACAACAGTGCAGAGAGGCAAGGAATCCATGCTAATGGTCAAATGGTTATTTATATATCACTTTTAGCAAATCGCTGTACATAGAACATATTTATCACAATTATCACCAAACCAAAGTTGGTACTCCTTTATCAACCTCGAAAGGATGAAAGGCTGAGTTGGCTTTGCCGGGATTCGAACGTGCAACCTACAGATCACACACAGATTGCAGCAACGAGTGCTCAACCAGCTGAGCTATCTTATTGGCTAACATCCTTCAGAGGTTGGTTAACTGAGTATCGACTGAGGTATAATAATCACAGTGTCTAAATGTTGGACAAACCATTCATGAAGCGCTACATAAAGTTCAATACCTATCTGGATTATCACAGGGACAGGCTTTGCTGAGCTTCTATTTCAATTACCAACGTAACTTTCATTTATTTGTTTTTGAACAGCGCTTGTACTTCCTGGAGAGTCAGGTTTTGGATGTTTTAATTGTAGTCTTGAATATTTGAGAGGCTAGAACACCTGTGTAATGACAATCACTCTTGAGCAGAGACTCTGCTGCCACTGACCATTTATAGTAATGTACCCCATTAACTGTAAGGGTGAATGGATATAAACTAGACTGTGCATAGTCATCATTTTACACACTGTTTTTATAATTAGAGTGTACATTAAATGATAAGTGTAAAAATGAAGTGCCTCTGCGTGATTATGCACACAGCACCGGAATTCTGAAAAATACAATTGTGTAATACTGGTTTGCTTTCACTGGAAAAAAGCATAATATGTTACAAAATATTAATTCTCAATTGCAACTTAGTTTTCCATCTTATTCATTAAACAATCCTAAAAATCTAGGAAAATAAATATGCACAGTGCTTCTGTTAGCTCCATGAGCATCAACACAGCAGAAGCTGAATGGAAAGAATCCATTCTTTTTATCACAGTGTGCAGTTTCTTTTTTTGAAAGGCTTCCGAGAAATAAATTCCGTGGAGGATTGCAGGTAGATTGCAATTACATGGAGGTAGATAAAAATCAAAAGAAAACGTCTTGTTCTGTGACGTTACCCGACCTTTGCATTGCCATCTGCCCTAAACCTGTGTGTAAATGTACACAGGAAAATAATAAAGCTGTCGTATTTACAAGATTTTCATGCGTAAAATGGCCTGGTACGCACGTTAACTGGTGGCCTGGACACTAGGAAGACTGTTTTTAGAGTGAGAAACCTTAATGGACAGGAATGAAGAGGTTCAAATGAGGAGCCCATTAGAAATGTTAAGACTACATTTAAATCCCATAGGGGAACCTAAAAAGGAGTTGGTGGAAAGACATTAGTCAACACTTTCAGAAACTGAATGACTAGAGGCAACGTAAAATATCAGGGTTCTTCAGCCATGCGTTTAAAGATTGATAACGCGTGGAGGTAACCCTGGATTGTGCCAACTTGAAGTCCTTAATTTGCCATATATAGCAGGAAAGATAACACCATCTGTGTACTACATGAAAAAGGGTCAATATCCTTATCTCTACACCAGCTGCAGAATTTGTTCCAACGGCAGCGGTATAAACATTTAGTTGCTGGCCTTCTGGCGAAAGCAACACCTCCATTACATCATCCGGGAGGTCCCAATCTTTGTATTTCAACCTTCAGAAACCAAGCGTGATGGTTGAGAGTCCTGATATCCAGATGGAGAACCTGACCTTCCTCTTGCGAGAGAAGATCCTCTCTTTGTGGAAGAAGAATCAGAGGACAGATGGACATGTCTAGAAGATCCGGGTACCACGTTCTCCTGGCCCAATCTGGGGCAATTAGAATCATGGGTTTCTGGAATCTCCTGATCCTCCTTATTACGTGAGGAATGACGGGGACTGGAGGAAGCGCGTACAGAAGTGGAAACTCTCAGTCCACCACAAACGGATCTCCTAGAGCTCCTCTCAGGGGAAAATCCCTTGAGCAGTATCGTTCGCATTTCCTGTTGACGCTTGTTGCGAACAGATCTACCTGAGGGGTTCCCCAAAGGGTGAAGATCTCTTGAAGGACTTCCTGAGCTAGTTCCCACTCGTGGGAGACTGGTCTGCCTGCTCAGAGCGTCCGCCGCTGTGTTCTTCTCTCCGGCTAGGTGAACTGCTAATAGAGAGATTCCTTCTTGAATTGCCCAGAACCAGAGCTGCATTCCCTGTGGCAGTGGCCCTACGCCTCCCCTTTTGTTGAGGTAGTGCATGGCTACTGTGTTGTCCGTCATTATCAGAATTTATTTGCCTTGTACTGATGGCAGAAAAGCCTTCAGTGCTAGTCCGATTGCTCTCAGCTCTAATAGGTTGATGTGTAGTCCGGACTCCGATGGAGACCAACGACCGCTGATGGTTAAGACGTTGGTATGGGCTCCCCACCCCGTGAGTGAGGCATCCGTGACTTCTGTTATCTCCGGCCATGGTTGCCAAAACTGTTCTTCTTTCAAGATGTTCTCCCGACAAGTCCACTACTGAAGGTCTCGTGCTACTCTGTTTGTGATGTATAGGAGATCTGACACTCTTCCTGAGAATTGAGACCACTGGGTCCTTAGCGCCCACTGGAGAGATCTCATTCTCAGGCGAGCCTCTGGCACTAGAAAAATGCAGGATGCTATGAGGCCGAGCAACCTAAAAAAAATAATAATGATAAAAAAATAAATTAAATAAATAAAAAGCTGGTAGACGCTAGGCATTTAGAAATCTGGTCACCATCTGTAGAATATCTTGAGCCCTCACCTGTGGTGGTGAGGCTTTTCCCAGGGATGTGTCCAGGACTGCTCCAATGAACTGGAGTCTCTGTGATGGTATCATCTGTGACTTCTTTAAGATGAGGGAGAAGTCCCGCTTGTGGAGGAAGTGGCGAACATAATCTAGATGGATCTGAGGTTGTCCCGGGACACTGCTCTGATCAACCAGTCGTCCAGGTAGGGGTAGACATCAATCCCTCCACTCCTTATCCTTGCTGCCACAACCACCATTAACTTGGTGAAGACCCTCAGGGTGGAGGTCAGCCCAAATGGCAGAACCCAAAATTGATAGTGAGAGCTGCCAATGGCTGGCGAACCTTCGGTACTTTCTGTGCTTGAGATGGATAGGCACATGAAAGTAAGCATCCTGAAGGTCCACAGATACCAACCAATCCTGAAGCTGGAGGGCCTAACGGATCTGTGGAAGGGTTACCATCTTGATCTTGTCCTTCCTGAGGAATTTGTTTAATTCTCATAAGTCCAAGATGGGTCTTAATCCTCCGTCCTTTTTTGGTATGAGGAAGTAAGGGGAGTACCAACCCTTCTTCATCTCCGCTACAAGTACCGGTTCTATGGCACCTTTCTCTAGCAGGTCTAAAATCTCCTCCATAAGGAGCGGGTCTGGAAACTTCAAAGAGTTGCTCCAAGCTGGATGACTCTGAGGAGTGTGTTGGAAAGGCAGGCAGTAACCTGGGCAATTGTTTCCAATGCCCAAGCATCTGGCGTAATAGCCTGCAATTATGTCAGATGTTGAGTTAAGCTTCCTCCTACTGGTGTTTTGTAAGGAGAGACCTCAGAGGGGTTTTGGGGCGGCTGGCGCAGATGCCGAGGGTAAGGCAGCACCTGCTGATGCGTACTTGGTACCTTTGACCCGTCCACCAAGGGTAAATCGTCTCTGGCCCCTTTGAGCTGGCTGCCCTCTGCCTTTTCCGAATGCAGAGTAAAAACGAAACGGTTTTCCCCTCCATGACGTACCTGTGGGGTGGTTTGGAGTTTGACTAATTGCAGCCCCAAGGGATTTGGCTGACGTTTTGGAGGTTTGCAATTTCTCCAAACTGTCATCAGCTTTCTTGCCAAATAGAGAGGTGCCGTCATAGGTCATATTTAGAAGTTTGGCTCGTACATCAGGAGCAAAACCAGACTTCAGCAACCACGCATATCTGCGGATTGTGGTACTGGCCGACATGGCTCTGCTGATGCTGTCAGCAGAGTCGAGACCTGTTTGGAGGGACTCGCACATTGCATCCTTCCCATCCTTGATGATATTCAAGAATGCGTCTCGTTCCTCCCCTTCTGGGAGACAGTCAGCCGCTGATGAAGCGCACTCCCAAAGGGTGTAGCTGAATCTCGCTAGCGTGCAAGTGGCGTTAACTGACTTAAGTGCCATGGTGCATGCCAAGAAGACCTTTTTGGCCATGGCGTCAAATTTCTTGTTATCTCTATCTTGTGGTATCATGGGGTACACCGATTTACTGCTTGACGAAGTCGCAGCCTGTACTACCAAGCTCTCTGGGGTTGGATGCTTAGTTAAGTACAGAGGATCTGAGGCCGATGTTCTGTACTCCGCAGAGAGCTTTTGGTTTACTGCAGGGAGAACCTTTGGTGTTTCCCAATTTGTAGTTATCTTTCTCTGTAATGCTGCATGAAAAGGAACTATAGGGTCTTCTTGAGGTCCTTTATCTAAGATGTCTGTTAAGTCATCTTGTTGGAAAGAGGGTGCAGGTGCTGACCACCCCATGAAATCCATAATTCTCGCCATAAGAGCTCTATAAGACATGTCTGCATGCTCCCCAGGTTCTGGTCTGCAGGAGACAGCCTCTGGAGACGTATCTATGCCACTGGCATCATGTAAAGACTCCTGAAGATCTTTTAATCTGACTTCCTCTGATATTAGCTCCTCTGGAATAGGAACTCTTGTAGTTTTTAAGCAAAACGGCCTTTCATTATCAGAGTCTTCGCCTTCCTCATAGAAGACAAAGTAATTAGAGCGTGGGTGAGGGGTAAAATCCATTTCAAGTGATGAGGGAGTCATATTGGTTGACACTGCTTGAGTTAGGGTTGTAGTTGTTGATGTAGACGTCATAGGTCTCGTCAAACTTACAAACGGCATTGATATACTCGAGTATGGTCTCGATGTTGTTGAGAGACTCGGAATTCTACTCGATGTCGTTGATATGGCCGAAGGCCCTTTCGATGCTTTCCAAGGATCCTTTGACGCCCCGAGTGCCGATGGTGCAGTCGGGGGATGAGGCTTCGATGGTCTCTCCTTCATCGGGGTCGATGACGTTGTCTTACGTTTCGAAAGCGCTTTAGACGACGCCGTCTTGTTCGAAGGACCCTTGTCTCTAATCTAGGGTTCATGACGCTCTCAAGGGTTTTTATTTGCTGAGGTAGACGACTCGCTGCGTTTCTCTTTTTTGGGGTCTTTCACCCGGGGTATCACCTCCAGGAATCTCCGAGGGGGACAAGGGCGTGTTCTCCAAGACCGTTAGCATTGCTTTGCTAAATTCCTCCCACTTAGCTGGAGAAAAACGGAACTGACAACGGACGCTGCGCAAGACTATATATACCTATGATGACGCTGGCGCCAATACAGAGGCCTTCGAGGGACACCGCCTCGAGGGACGTCGACGCGCAGTGCCCTCTACTAGAAAAAAACTTCTGAGGCCAGCAAGCTGGAAGTGGATTTATCAAAGATAAGGAATACGTGGGAGGACACAATACATTCAAAATATTGCTTTGTATTTCACATTATGCCAATGGCATGCAAATATTACTTAACCTCAATGGCATATGGACAGACAGTTCTAGAATTGGGCAGTACCTGTGTTTAGTTCAATCCTGAATGAAAGACAAATGGCTCTGTCATAAGGCAAATAAATCACAAATGCGGCTTGTTTGTAGGACTGGTCCTAGTTTTCTCCTTTTTTTTGGCCTACAGAATGTTGGTCCTTTACAGTGAGGGCCAAGGTGGTAGCAGTCTAGCTGCTCTATCAGACTTCACCATCAAGCCAATGGATGGTTAAGCCATTTATCTCATTCACTGAGTGTTGCTCATCGAGTAATTCTCATGCATGGGGCTGATGATTTCCCTGCTCCAGTACAGAAAATGAGTTTAGAAGACATATCCTATATGTTTCTGTCACGTCTCTAGTACCCTGTGGAGACAGAAACTTGAGTTGCAGACCCTCCAGGCTCTGCTGAAAATTGCCTCTACGGTCCCCATGGTCATACGTTTGCCTGGTCTTACTTATATCAAGTCAGTAGCTAATAGCATGTGCAACCACGCCGTGCAAATTCCCGACAATCGGGGCGTTATGTATTTAAGGGTGCACAGCTGGGCAAGTAATGGCTTCAAGTCTGGGATGTGCAACAGTGGTGCTTCTAGCAATGTATTTATAATTAGGCCTTCAAGGATTAGTCCTAGGCCGCCAGATTTGTTTGGGGCAGCAAGATTTAGGGTTCTTTTATCATATTAGGGACTTGAGAGCTAAAACGGTCAGTGTCAGTGACAGTGAGTGTGTGTGTGTGTGTGTTGTGCGAGTGATATGAGTGTATTGTGTGTGTGTGTTGCGCGAGTATGTGTGTGAGAGAGAGAGAGAGAGAGAGAGAGAGAGAGAGAGAGAGAGAGAAATAGAGGGAGAGAGAAAGAGTGAGAAAGAGAGAGAGGAAGAGAGAGAGAGAGAGAGCAAGAGAGAGAGAGAAAGAGAGAGACCCTCCCTTTCATGACCTCCATCAGGCTGTCTGCTAAATGCTAACTAACGCTGAAACATGGATAATGTGAAAGCATATCTTGTGGATATTGGAAATGTATTATTATTGTTCTGGAAATATATGATTGAATGTTATCAGGCTCTTTTGTTTTTGACCTTAAATACAAATTGGAAAACGGTATCATATTTGTGTATTGATAAAAACCGAAATGATCTGGCCAACACATGACAAAGTTAAATGAAATTATTTATGAATGCAGCCTGTGTCTTTGTGGGGAAAATTTGACAAGTGTCAGTTATTCAGGCAAGTAACCTGTTCTGGGAAAATACATGGCTATCCATCCTCTGACAAACCAGGAACCATTGGCTTAGTCAGTGCCCAAGATCACACATGGTACCCCCAACTGGATGGAGTGGGAATATAGATGAGAGGAAATACATTAACTTCAAAAAATGTTACTTCACTAAGCAAATTAGATTAACATATACAAAATGACGTAATTCTGATTTCTTTAATGAACTTCCTCCATTCACCCATGGCAGTTAGTGGCCTAAAACCCTAACTAACACGGCAAAATTAGAAATATTGCTCCCCGATAGACATCTTTAGTCACAGGCATAAAGCCGCACCTGGTTGCTAAATGCAAACATTAACTTTCCGCTTAACCTTCTGCGTGTATTTCTGTGTCTACAATGACTAAAGCAGGTATAATGTTGCAGACACTTTTAGATTGCATCTTTAAATCTTTGAAGCAGTGCAAGAGTTAACAGAGCTTTTAAATGCCCCTTGTGGGTGAGGCTTTTAAACAAGTCCTGACTTTTAAGCAGCTTAAATTAAGTTTACATTACTTTGCATTGCCGTACAAGCATTTATAATAGGGAAATTAACACTACAAGAATATGTAAGGCATGGAAGATGACACAGGAAATCTTTTGGGAGCGTGTTATCTTTGTTAATTTTTAGTTTTGGCTATACAGTGTTGCTGAAAGCACTACCTTTAAGCCGAAACTGTTGTTTCAAATAGGGGCTTTGAATGAGGGTCTCTAATGCTTTTCAATACAGATGACATATGGATGTGTGTTCTTTGCCTAGGTGTCACACCCATTTACCCATTTAACGCCCATCTCTAAACCAAATCTATATGATTACCCTCTCATTCCCACCCATCTCCACCTTAAACCACAGACCTTGTTGCACACTTTACCAGCATTTGTATTGTGTATTGAATTTGTCAGCCATTTTTACTTCCAAAATGGTGGCCGCCATCTGTTAGTGTTAATTAAAAGTTATTTGACTTGATTGATGCTTTACAAAATATTTCCTGCCGCTTTTAAGTTATGTTATATATTTTAATGTATTTTGTACTAAAAATAAACAACTGGCCATTGATGCTAGCAGGTGCAAAATGGTGCGAGTACCTGGGCATCTCATAGCAGCGACGGCACTTGCCCAATACTTATACGCAAGCCAAAACTGTTGGCTTTGCCAATGCATGTTTTTAAGAGGGCTTCAGTGAAGGACACGCATAGTGCTTATACATTGAGTGGCAGAAGGCAGATCTTGTTATGACGTTTTTATTACACCAGTAGCAGGGTTTACTGCTCCAATTAAGTCCTTAACTCTCAAAAGAATGCTTTGAATAAACACTGGCAGGCACTTCAAGAACCAAGTTTGATAGTATGGCTTGAGTAAATCGAACTCAAAGAGTTCGCATGAGGAGGTATTTTAGGGTGGGGAGGGGCCGGATGGCCAGTCAATGGGTGGGCAAATATCCAAACAACACCTACAAGCCGTGTGTTCCTCCTCATATCCCACTTCTCCCTATCTGTACTCTAATGCAGTACATTTGGCTTATAGGTGACACAAGCGCCTCCTAATAACCCAAACTAAAAAGTACAAATTAAACAAAGTGGTGTGAAGAGTATCAAAAGTTAAAAAGTGTCACACCCTTCCTGCCTCCAATGCAATATTTGTGTTTCTATGTCTTTAAGATAAAATGTGAAGTCTGGGGAAGGTTTTGGGCATTACCTAGAAAAGTATGCGCTGTAGGTTGGACCTAGGGCAGCAAAAAGCCTAAACCGGCCAATGGGTGCTCCTACCTTGTTTCCACACGGTGCAAGGAATCCCATCAATCTCATCAAGCTGTTGTTAAGATCACAAACCAGCCCGTATTTGGAAAGTCTCAATGTGGCTCTTTGGAAGCACTTTGCTCCGTTTCATCTGGCACCGAGTCTTCGGCAGATTGACCTGTTCTGTTTGAAGTTTGGAGTCCGTGTACTGGTTTGCAAATATTCCAGCATTTCAAAGTGAGGTAAACAACCGTGACTATGGAGAACCGAGGATCGCAGGTATGAAAGCCCGCTATGTATGACTCACCCTTTCATTCATCTGAAGTCGATATGTGAAAAGCGTTTCTTAAGGGCGATAGCAAACTTTCAGAATATTAAAAGCGAGAAATCTGCAAGAGTAAGCGCTGTATTCAAAAAAGGTATTCTTATTCAGAAAAGTGACGTCTGCACACACAACCGTTTTCTGAAATGGTTCTGTTCAGCAAGGAACATGACATGCCATCTCAGCGAAACGTCCGAGGGTGCTAGGAGTTCTCTGGCAGTCTTGAAAACGGATCCCACTCACCACTCTAAAACCATACACACAGGTAAAGAGGCATATTTCGTATGAAAGCTAGATTTGCACTGACTCTTGGAAAATTACGGGTCCTCCTACATTAATTTCACCCACACTTCCTACCAGGACCCTTCCCAAACAACCTGCAGGCATTTGCTGCAATTACAGGCGCAGAATTAGGACCTTATGAGGGCAGAACAAACTCTCTGTTTCTAGAGTTTTTTTTCTTATTTGTAATTTTCTTTCAGACAACATAACTCCCAAACGACTGGAAAACCACCACTTCATAAGGCCCAGTCATATGTGCTATTGCTAGCCTTCTTACTGACATTGCTGAAGAAGGCAGGCCTCTCCATCCACCTTGTCCAGTGCAGCTAATAAGCATCTTGCAAAATGTTTACAAAGTCAAGCTCACTGAAAAATGGATTCATTTGAAAGTGTTCTCGATTCAGATCTTCTCTTATGCCTAAAAGCTGGGGTCATATTTGGCATGAAGAGGAGTCCTCTAATCGCCGAAGACTTGTTTTAATGCCTGGTAAGGGTAACGCGATATCCAATCACTCTGCCTAATCCAACATCACTCTACAAACCCCAAGCTACTCTGTATTCGCAGATATCAAAAGACATACGCAACAGGGTTATGGCAGAAAAGGTATCAACATCTAGCTTTGCTGTGTGTCCTAAAGAATACTTTGAAATGAATAATATACGACAGTTTGTGCTGTGATGAAGTCCCCCGTCTGGCTCTAGGGATAACTAGTGGGCTTTCCCTAGAGGCGACGATGGACACAGGGGCATTAGGGGGAATCCTTTGTTCATCCCCAGATTCCATGGCATATGGCATGGGATTCGCATACTAAGGAACCCCAAGCTAGGGGCCCCTTAAGAAGCGCTCAGTCACTATTTGCTCAGACCAATTTGACAGCATTGCATTGCACTACTCATCTGCTCAAATCCTGCTAAAGGTAGGGAAACCTTAACCCTGGATCGCC
Organism: Ambystoma mexicanum; assembly: GCF_040938575.1. Classification (NCBI taxonomy): domain Eukaryota; kingdom Metazoa; phylum Chordata; class Amphibia; order Caudata; family Ambystomatidae; genus Ambystoma; species Ambystoma mexicanum. Next base: position 661,803,079 of record NC_090935.1, on the reverse strand, counting down.
GGGTATTGCAGCAAACTCTAAAACAGATCAACAGTTCGATGACTGCACCGCTCTACGTCAGGGAAACCAATATCAGTGCAAGAAAAGAAGAAACTCGGGAACCAAACAAGGGTCTGTGCAAGAGTAAACACACCTCTGCCTTAACCAAGGGAAGTTGAGGGAGAAGCCAGGGCCATCAGATTAAACACGAAAGCAACACCCAACAGTTCTGACACTCACCAAAGCCCACGGCCAGTGCACAGGCAGATGCAGAGGGTCCCGAGCAGCAGTTGTCAAAGGGCAATTAAGCAAGCCTGACCCAGAGAGTACCCACAATATGAAATTCATGATGGAAGACCAGCCATTTGAAGGCTTGGACCTGCCACACACACCGACACATGACCTTCATCTGGGGGAAGTTAGAGCAGCCAATACCCAGCTCTAAGTAATTCCCCAAACGCAGCTGCAAGTACTCTCCGGGGATCAAGCCTCAGGGAAGGGACTCCCCCAAGGAAACAGAAGACACCCTCTCAAACTAGAACCAAGGGAGTTTGGAGAAGGAGTTGACTTCTGCAGCATGATGGAAGAGTTTTGTAGAGGTACTCGAGGGTGTCTGGAGGCAGAAGAGAGGAGACATTGGACAAAAACCTGAGACGAAGCCAGCAAAATGGAGAGGGCTGGTTTGGTTCAAGGGTAGAGGTCCATGGTGGAAGGAGATATGAGGGTGAGGAGCTGAATCAAGGAGAAGGTGCAGGACCCGCTCATAGAGAGAGAGAGAAGCAAGATATAGCTGAGAAAGATCTGTGGCTAGTGAGGTGATACAAATCCACCAGTCTCTTTAGGTACTGGGACAGTCAACCGCATTTGGCATAACTGATTTTGTTCAGTCAAGGTTGAACTTTAGCTTTGAATTCTGGAAAAGACAGAGTAGCAGAGAAAGGAGAAAAACTACAAGACCCGCTGGGGTGGGACTTGCCAGGGTCATCTGGGAGGCTCCACAGACAAGGTCGCAGAACAAAAACTTCCTAGAGGCTTGCCAATTAGCTCTGAAAAGTGCAAAACAGGGTGTGGGAAGCCCTAAAACTGAGACCATGAGACTTGTACAATGAAACATTTCTTTAGGTTTTCTTACTACAAGCAGGAACAAAGGCAGGTTGGCCCTTAACCTGTACATGTCCTTACTCACTTAGATGACAGTACACATTCGAGTACAAAAAAAAGATAGCTTTCAAAGTCCATTCCTTCAGCCAGACGGCACACCAAAGTGGTCTTTGATGGAACGCCTTATACGTCTGCAGGGTTTGAGATTGCGGGGAGATGGGGGCTATTTAGCTCCTTCTTGTGGTCTAGAAGAGCTTGGTTAGCTTGACCCAAACAGCTACCAGGAGCTACTTTTGACTCCCCCGGCCAAGTGGTACCACACAAACGCACCTATGTGAATGTAACTCTGTATTTAGGACAATCTATAAATAAGCATTAGGACGCATCTATACAACATTTAAAGCATAAGGGCTAATACATAATGGATAAAGAGATAGGTTTGCATCTTATGTGGAAGTTGGATTTGCAGAACGCTATGTACTAGCTCCTGGTTCCCCAGTGGTAGCTCCTGGTCACTGGTTATTACTGGATACCCAGGAGAAGATTTTAGCTCCTGCTTAGCACATCTTAATTTAGATCCCTGCATCCATGTGATAAGGATGCGCTGTTACCTGATAGAGACAGTCAATGATGTATCACAGACAATCGACACAAATGGGACTGCTGGGCGAACAGAAATCGAGAAAGAAACATCTTACAGGGAGAGAGAACATGACACCTGATCTCTAACGTCACAACAGGTTTGCCAACTAATAAATAAAGCAAGGCACGTCTGCTGAAAAAGAGTAAGTAGAGCCCTTATAATTGCATGCCCTTTAACAAATCAAAAAACATGCTGCTGGGGTCAAGAGATAGCTACCCCAAAGGTCGCTGGTGTCTCACTGAGGGTTGCAAGGCAAAGGTCATTACTTGTCAAAGGCAAGAGGAAGTCCTCTTTTAAGCATATGTTATGGGATCACTCAGGGGATTTACCTAATCAAGTTAGGAGCGCCCAATGCTGCCAATGGGAGTGATGTGAGATCTTTACTCAGACAGAAATATCTCTGCTCTATAGGTTTTTATACAAAGTGCATCTGGCACAGCTCGGCAAGACAAAGCGTTCTTGAATTACACATTCTTTTCATATGTCTCCAGCCTTAGAGGTGAACCAGGTTAACTTGTAAGCAACTACAAAAACAATTGTAGGAAAGTTCATTGTATACACTACCGTAGCTGTTTTGCCGGCTGCACCTGGCCGTTCCATCCACTGCATTCCGTTTTGATGACAACTCATGAAGGCAGCTGTGTTTTCCACTCTCTTCGCCCTTCTTGCATGGCAGTACAGCACTGCATCCTTTGACATCAGAGCACTTTCTAGATTTGCCTGTGTGTACCATTAGAACGGCAGTTGCATCATAAACACCACCAGGCCTTCTACCCAAACCGTCGCCCAAGTCACCAGCTGCCAAGAAATCCTCTTCCTCTTCAGATATATTCTCATGATCATTGTTAACAGGAAGAACATCCATTTTTACTGCTGCCCACAAAATATGAGGTATTCTTCACTGTTCTGCCAACCTATGCAAAAGAAACAAATAACAGGTTCAAAATGAGAACAGAGGCATGCATAATGAGTTTCCTGTCCTTGCTTTTAACATATATATAGCGACGAGGCAGTAGCGAAAAGTGTTATGCTGCCGAACTTTCAGGATTCGCACTGTGGGAACGCCATATGCTGATAGCTTTTAAATCATATTTTGAGATGCTACATTAAAGGAAGTTCGTTTACATATGGACTCTGACTTTTTATGGCAAACGCGTCAAAGAGTGCAACTCAACATCTGGTGTGTGTATAAGAAGAAACAACATATAATATATATATATATATATATATATATATATATATATATATATATATACTTTGTTATAGGGACGTTATGGTTAAGTTGCAATAATAAAAACCTATGAAATTCAATAAAAAACATTGTTAAAAGGACGTTATGGTTACAAGTAAAATTGAAAAACCCCTGAAATTCGCCAGTTATGGTAAGCTAAGCAACCATAACTCGTGCCACCACCGTGCACTGCTAAGACGAACACCCAGGGCATCAAAGATGACATCACAAATGTCATTGATGACATCACTGATGACATCACATATCTGGCCCACTTGTTTTTGTTCAATGACATATATAGGCCAGGTGGTTTTGTTCAATGACAGTCAGAATATTAAAATTTGAAAAAGGTGCTATATATCTAGACGTTAACCTTGTCATATGTTCTTTAAGTACTTTCCTTAGGGTTTGGTCTCAGCTCATAGTGCACATAAATGAGGAAATGAGTAGGGCTCAAACACACAATTAATTTGTATACATGAAGATACACTGCGGCGTCCCGGTGTAGGAAGGAAAATCCTTTACCAAGATGGCCACCATGGAAAGGGAAGGCAGGGTTCCATACAGGACCCCTCTTCGCTTTCCATGGCAGCCTACAGAAGGCAAAAAGAAAGCTCTATTACCATATTACCACAAGCACATTTTTCTTCCTTTTGAAATCTATACCAATTTACCACAAAGCCAGTCCCAGGAGGACATGGCCACTTTAACCCCATGTTTTGTCCCTCATGGTCATGACCAGTAGCCAAATTGTCCAGCTCATTACCTTATTATTTGACCTGGACAATGTTGCCACTGCCCATGGCTACAGCTTACTGCTCATTCACCAAAGCTGTAACGCTATTTTCTTTTTGTCAAATAAGAAAACACTTCCACATTTGCAAAACCATGCCTGTTGATCCTAGCCAATGAGCCGTACGCATATTTGCTGGATAGCCACCCAAGTTTTATTTTTTCAAAACTGTGAAATTAATGCACATACAGCCGTCATATAAGCTGTGCACAAAACAAAATCTCAACAAACTTTGTAAAATCATTCGAAAGCAAGGCAGAAATATTGCACCCATCACCATCACCCCTGACCTCCCCAAACATTGTTTCATAAGTTTCACAAGTGCAATGTTAAGAAAATATAAATTTGCCGCAAGGGTTGGATCATGTATTTGTATACGTACAGTGATCTATCGCAAACATTTCCAAATCACCTTACCTCATGTCTCCTCTTTTGGAAACATACAAAATCTGGCAGCAGAGCGCGTCCATCTTGTGCTATTCTCATCCATTGCTGCATCTGCCTAAGGTAAACTGCCGTGTCGTCACTAAATCATATGCTCTGCCCCTAACCCTCACATAACCAACCCTAGTGATATTGAACATCTTTCTCGGTGACGTTCCTCTTTAGCGTATGCAAATGCACCCATAATCACCTACGTGACGTGACGCAGAAACCGAAAAAGCAACACACATCGACTAACAACATACCTTGTCAGAATTCGACATATTAAAGCGGTCTTCAAAAGAAATCAATAACACTGTACAATTTGTAAATTAATTTTATTTCATAATGAACTGTCCGAGAACATCCGACTATTCCCATATTCAATCAAATTGCAAATTTGTTTCTTCACTCGTGGTCGAAAATGTTAATCGTGATGCACACGTTGTTCTTTTTGCATACACAAATTGGTAGTTTTTAATAAAGGAACCGCTTGGGTCACACAGTAAATTCCAGGGCATGTGCATCAAGTTGGGCCTAGAGCACCATAAAAGATGTTATGTTACTCCTAATCTCTAGTGCAGCGTACGGGCACATTGGGCCTGCGTGATCGTCCCACAAAACAGTAACAGTGAGCCACCCGTTGACGATGAGGTGCGTTTGGCGAATGGAAAATCCATCAGTTGGCATCTGAAATCCATGGCAATCGCAGTAAGGCAGCATGTAGCTATTTTGAAAACATAACAGAAAATAAGTATCAATACCCGACCTGCATCACAATATATGAATTGATTTCTTAATTCGGCATAGAGTTTAATTTAACGATTAGCATACACATCAAACAATCTCAAAAATGACAAAAAGAACGTGGAAGCTGATGCACAATTGGATAAGGGCATACATGACATTTTAAAGAAATATTAGCGTTCAACCTGGGTGAATGTAGTGATAGTCTACATACACCTACATTCTGCACTCCCCATAGCTACATTAAAAAAAAACAACTACACAGAAAGATAGCACGTGAGTTACATTGCCAAAATAAATGGTCAGCTAATATTAAGTTAATGCTCGTTCCGGTGTACAGTCGTCAATAGCAAACTTGCATGATATTCACCGTTTCAATTCGCTTTGAGTAACTCAGACCGTGATGCTCAATGCGCTCGCACCAAAGGTTCTTTCTGAACTGATATTACATGTTCCTTACACACTGTTGGAATGCATAACCTTATCAAATGTTAATTCTTACAAAACTCCTCTCACTGTCCTATGCGTGGGCTTTCTTAGCTCGCAACCAAAAAATCAAAGCTGGTGACCTTCACTCAGAATCTAAATACATTCTCACTTTGCAACAACATGGCTCAACGCATTCATGAGAACTTTTAGTCGCATAGACGTGTAGTGCCGCTATTTCCATCAAACACTGCAGGTGGCTGCCTCAGATGCCACACTCTAGGGGGCGCCAGTCTCACTTCAATAGTATTTTAAATACATTGTAACACAGACACTTTAGTCCTTTGCCTGTACTGTACGCACATTATAATAAGGAACACCTCCAAAGGTATCGTGTGACTTTCGTGATAAAAAAACAAATTTTTTTTGCTTCTTGCTGCCACATCCCATCCTCATCAACCCTCACCTTTTGAAACAGTATTTGATAAGGTTAACAAGTGCAATGTGGTGGGTTGTTGCATGTTTTTGCGGCCATGGACACAAAACACGGTTGAAAGATGGCAGGCGCATCGGAACAATCTGACGCACTTCACCATCCAATGAGGGAATGCGTCACATGTCCACAGACTTAACGCAAGCCGATTACTCAATCGATATCCTGTCCGCGGAGCGAACAGGGAAGTGTGTCCGCGGAGCGGACATAGATATTATTAAATTTTTTAGACCTACTTTTTGATCGTTTTAAAGAAAACTACTGGACGCAAATTTGGTGAAAATCCGTCCAGTGGTTTGGGCTATAGGCGTGCGCAAAGTTTTCCCCCATTCAGTCTATGGGAAAAAAAGACGTTTTGGGACTCCCCTATAACTTTTCCCCCCCTAGACCAAACCTCACCGAACTTTGCAAATAAATTCAGAGTGGGCCATATACTTTTTTTACATGCTGTTAAAGTGCCCTCTGGAAACACTACATACAACTATGACTACAGGTATAGGTAAACCAACCTTTGGTATAAGCATGTACTACACAGTTTATGTAGCTTGTTGAGCCGCCAGGCTTATCTCAAGAGGGGAAATGTGAGCTGTAGTGGAGTTACACAAAGATTCACAGTTACAGGTATTCAAATAAACTCTTACACTCAAGGTTTCTTGCATAAACAATTATTCATTTATTTATCAGTCAGTTATAAAGCCTTCTTCAGAAGATACCAATAGAATAGTAACACACAAATATACTTCAATACTGTACACTCTGAGTTTCTGAATCAGACAAGACCCTTTTGGGATGGCCCACAGACACAACCTACACCCACAGGTGACTTCAGTAACAAATGTGCTGGGGACATTAATATCTTACTGTTGGCATTCAGAATACTCTTAAAAGTTGGTAAAAAGCAAAGGTTATTAGAACACAAGAGACACACATATTTCTTAAGCAGTGCAATTACTTTTAGAGTTGTCTAGAAGAGTCATTCAATTCAATAAGCTAAGCCAAAGTCAATGGAAACATTCTTGTATAGCATAAAGCACTTCAAGTAGATGGAAAAGTATTTCACACAGTTCTTAGGAGTCTTTGATAAAAATAAGAATCAAATGGTGGGCCACAAGCTGATTAGACTTGTGAGTTGTAGAGGTTTCAAGCAATTTTACAGTAAGAGGTAAGTTCTCTTAGACTTATTTTACAGTACCTTGGTAAAGAAGAAAAGATGCAGCTGATGACTTCTGTTCCAGTGCAGCTCTGCAGGTCTCACTGTTCCTGGGCCTCAGTCGTGGGGACAAGACGGAGGATGTCGGGGGATTCCTGCAATGTACTGGGACTACCAAAGCTCGCAACCGGCAAACTTCACTTTCAGTGGCTGTTTCACGTTCCAGCTACTCGGTCCTACCGTAAATAAAATAGCAACAATGTGATTCCTGGCTGTCAAGGTGGACTGTCCTTTCTTCTGGGGTCCCGCACTCTGCTGAGGGGGCTCAGACTTGGTCAGTCCTGCTTCGTGAGAGTCCGGAGGATCTTCCAAAAGCTTTAGGCCAGCTTAAAAGCAATGCACACAATCGGGTGTTCCTCTCCCGGGCTATACGTTTTTTTGCAGCAACTCTGAGGAAATTCAACCAGCTCCAAGATGGATATCAAGGTGGCTTATTTTGGAGTTGATTGGTCCTACCAACTCAAAGGGAGAATTTGTCCTTGCAGGGGCTTCTCTGTCGATGCGAGCTTGGTGTTTCAGCACTGCAGCAGGGCTTCACCGGGCAAACCAATGGTCCAGGAGGTGCAGCAGGCATCCTCTTCAAGCTCTTCTTTGGTTCCTTTGTCCAGTGGTCGACTCTGCTTTCCAAGCTAAAAGACTCGCCTTTTATTCAGTTCTCTCCCATTCATTCCAGCCTAGCTGTCACTCAACCAGCAGGTTGGCTGTCCTTGCCGGACAGACAGCCAGCCAATCACCACAGAGGGCATTTGGGTCTCCTAGGAGACCAAGCACAGGGCGTTTCGGGCACCTCCCTCACTTCCTGCCTACCCAGACACTCTGGAGCCAGAGGCGGGTTTCACTCCTGAAACCCGCCAAAGATTAATGAACAAAGACCAAACCCGGTTTGGCACGCAGAGAAAAACTCTAGAAGGACCTTTCCACAAAGACATGGCGAAAAAAAGACCAGGGACCATTTTGGCTGCGAACAGCTGCGGTAAATGCAAACCATGGTAGTTCATAACAAAACCACTGCCACCAGCCATTCGATGGGGAAAGGGTAACACAAAAATGTTACAACATGAGCAGCTAGACATATGGGATACTAAGTAACCCCTCCAGCACTCTATTGTAGGATAGGGTGTGCTAGGTCTAGCAATTTCCGATGGTAAGTAAAGTCATTTTCACTTTACTGCTCTGGGAAACAGTAGTTATCAGAGAGAAGGTATTTAAACCTTGGGAAATCTGGAAGACTTCCCTGTGTCACTGCACTGAAGGTGCTGTATGACACAAGGTAAAAGATGATGCCTATTGAGTTTGTCAGACTCCATAACCAAAATAAACAAACACAGAAAACACATAGAATTAAAAAGATCAAAGTCCCAAAGTTCAGCAAAAGAGCTGGGGGTCTCTAAGGTAGAAAGGAATTGGCACATTTTTGAGAATTCTCACTAACACACCGTGGAGTAACATTGCTGAAAATGTTGGGGGGAGGGAGGGCATGACATATGAAGAAAAGGTGACCCATCCAAATGAATGAGGACAGAATGGTGTGCCATGAAAGTTGGGGGGGGACAAACACCCCTGTCGCCCCTAAAATTACACCCATGCTAACACATACAAATGCATATTATCGACCAAATTGTAGTGGCTAAAATCTAACCAACCTTATCTACTTAACCACGCTTCAAGATTATCCCACAGACTTCTCACTATACCATGAGCCTCCAGACAATGTATTCTTTCTTGAATAGTTTAATACTCATGAACGCTCCTAGCAAATTCAAACCCAAATCCGTGTTTTGCCCGAACCGAACATCAACTGTGGTCCCATTGCGGTGTTTGAAAAACTAGTTATGCTGAACCTGAAGAAACTTCCTAGTAACATTGCGTTGGGATCGAGAAATCTGACTTACATTCAGCATATGGCTCTAACAACTCCCAGAGTGAATTTCTTACAGAAATTAATAACTTCCTAAAGAATGAAATATATTGCCACAGTGCTCTGGCCTTCAAAGGGACCAGTCCTAATTCATATCTGATGCTTGCGTGAGGGACATATGGGGGGAGACACAACACTTTGCGCCAAATGAGAGCTTCCAAAGTCGGCACGTATTCAATCAATCCAGGGTTATAGATCTAATTTCCATAGATTCATTTTGGAATAGTCTTACCTTTGTAAAATTTGATACAGGGTATCAAGGAAATCCTGCTGAATCTAGAATCCACCTGTTGCATTTGCGTTGCAGGTTTTACTGCCTTGGAATGAAGTCAATCCTGAATTGGAATCAATGAGGGTTTGGCTAAGATGAGAAAACCTAAGTAAATGAAAGAATCAATCCTCTCAACTGGTGTGGCTTGCTGGATTCACCTTCAGAGCATTCTCGCAAACAAATGTAGTGAAAGCATGGAGTACCCATTGCAGACCCACAGGAGTAGTATCATAAATAAGAATATCATGGGCATACCCTTTCCACACCACTTTATCGTGACCAATCTTGGGTGATGCCAGTGCAGCGGCTTGTAAGTGGGCTCCTATATCTGCCATCTACAAATTATAGAGAAAAGGGGCCAGGATACAGCCCTGTCTCACTCCATTAAATGTTTTAATTGGGCGAGATAAGTTGCCTTAATGATTAAGGCAAATTTGTATAGCTGATTCCTTATGTATCCCTATAAGTAGACTTAAGAGTGTCCGAGGAATTCCCCATCTGTGTAACTTACTCCACAGAAGTGCTCGGTCTACTAAATCAAAGACTGCAGCCAGATCTATTGAGGCCAAATAGGACAGGTGCGCCCCCTTAGCTCATGCCGGCGGCCCCTGTAGACATTTCACCAGCATACCATTTAAGAGTGTCCCCATTCCATTCCTAAAGCCTGTCTGCCATTTTGGCAAGAGATGTTTACTAGAGGCCCAGCCCTGAAGATGTTCCAGGAGTAATATGGAAAGAAAATTGGAATCCGCATGGAGGATAGCGATGGGTCTGTAATTTTGCGGATTATCTCTTTCCCCACGTTTATATATAGGAATAATGTGAGCAATTTCCCAAGTCGGGGTACAAGCAATATCTGTAAATAAATAGTAGTATTTCTGGCCATAATGGAGGGTTAGTTTTTTTTTTTTTTTTACCAACTTTATTTTCTTCTCATGGACTCAAGTTACAAGCATATATGTGAGAAACAGTATACAGAATTCTTATCATTGTTCTTCTTTTCAGTTCTCATTTCAATCCTGCAAGAAGCCCATGAATTTTAACATTTATAACCCCCCCCACCTTTTGTCTACAGTAGAGCGAGTGACATTTATCCCCTTCCATCCCCCCCCCAACTGGGCTGGTTCCGTTTTCTACACCATTATCCAATGCAAATGCAGTTTGGGCGTTGTCGGCCTGTGTTAGCGATTGCTGTGGGCTCATTCAAGCTTCCGTCTTTCCAGGAAGTTTTAGTTCAGAATCGTTCTCAACAAATTTGGTCTGTAGAAGTAGGCTTCTCTGTCTGCAACAAAGTCTATGAATGGGTCCCACACTTCCCTGAATTTCAAGTATTTGTTGTCTTTTCCACTGCCATTATGTGCCATATTTTAATCCACCAGCACGCGATCACTGGGCTTTCAGGGGTTTTCCAACCTTGGGCCAGTGTTATTTTTGCTGCGTTTAGTAGCTGCATGATCAGGGTTGCATTATTGCCTGTCTCTGCGTAGACCCCTTCAACTGCAATTCCCAACAGTATTACCTTTGGGTCGTGTGGGAGTTGTCGCCCTGTGATTTCTCTTATATGTCCCAATATTTCTTTCCAGTATATTTCAGCTTTAGGGCAGGTCCACCACATGTGATATAGGTCCCCTGTGCTATCACATTGTCTCCAGCAGTTTGGGGGGGAGGGGTAAGCGGGGTTCATTTTGTTTAATCTGTGTGGGGTTAGGTACCATCTTGTGTACAGCTTATATGAGGTCTCTTTAATTGTATTGCATTTGGATGCTTTCTGAGCCCTATTCCAGATTTGTCCCCATTCCTCGTCCGTGATAGGGGCTCCCAAATCGTTCTCCCAATTGTTTCTATATGAGATTTGGTCCTCAATTCGTGTGTTGTCTAGCAGTTTATAAAATCTTGTTATTGCTTTCTGGCCTTCCTGTAGGGTGAGTTCCAATCCTATGGGAGTCCTTGTGGGCGCTTTTTTAACCCCTTCCTGGGAGATCCGGTGCCTAATTTGTATATACGTGTACCTATCCCTTTCCCCTATACCGAATTTCTGCTTGCATTTCTCGAATTGTAGTGGGGTTCCTTCGTGGTAGAGTTCTTTCAGGTGAATCGGGTGTGGTCGCCCCCAGTTTGCCCAAAATCTGTCCCGTTTACCCAGGGTGAAGTCCTGGTTGTGTGCCATTGGTGTAAAGGGGCCCAGACCAGGGGCAATGTGATGTTTTCTGAGTGCTGTGTCCCATGCTTTTAGTGAAGTGAGGGTGGATTCCACTAGATGTCCCTCCGCCCCTCTGGCCCCTGCCCGTAGGGCATGCAAAGTCCCTAGTGGAATTCTGGTTTCTCCCTGTTCTAGTCCCACCCACCCCTTGTGTAGATTTCCTCCCATCCATTTCAGCATAGGGGATGGGCTGCCAGTGCATATCTTTCCTCGTCAGGGATTCCCAGTCCCCCCAACAGGGGCGGCCTGGTTAAGATTCCTTTTTGAATTCTGGGTTTCTTCCCATTCCATACGAAGGTTACCAAAGGCCTTTGTATTTTTCTGCTCATTTTGGGGGGAATCTCTACTGGGAGGGAACTAATTACATGAAGGAGGCGGGGTAAAAGGGTTATACGTGCGAACCATGAAAGTTCTTGGGCATCCCATCTCAAGAGGTCCTCTTTTAATTGTTTCCACACGGCACTATGTTCTCCCCGTATAAGTGTCTATATTCCTGTGTCAGTTAGACGCTTAGGTAGTCTATGGCTTAGGGTTCCCAGATTAGTGGATGTTGTGCCGCCATTTCTTTGGGTATCTCCTCCTCTTCGGTTATGTTTAGGGCTTTTGATTTTGCATAGTTAATCGTGAACCCCGATACTTTAGCAAATTCCTGTAGTCTTTCTAGGGTTTTGGGTAGTGATATGGCGGTGTCTCTCAAGAATAGTAGGATATCGTCCGTGTATAATGCTATTCTGTGCTCTATCCCTCCTGCTAATGCCCCTTTTATTTCTAGGTCCTGTCTTATGGTTTGTGCCACTGGTTCTATTGCCATTGCAAATATGAGGGGGGGTAGGGGGCAGCCCTGCCACGTACCTCTCCGAATTTGTATTGTTGTGGTGGGTCTGCCATTGATTATGAATGTTGTTGAGGGGAGTTTGTAATTTGCCAAGACCATCCTTATGGAAGTGGGGTAGCAGCCATATTTCTTCAGGGTTAGCTTCAGGTATGCCCAGTCTAAGCTAGCGAAGGCTCTGCGTGCGTCCAAGGCCGCTATGGAGAATTTCTGTTTTGTTTTGTTCCCTATTTCTATAATGTCTACCGCCCGCCTGATGTTGTCCTGTGTGTGCCTCCCTACGATAAATCCTGCTGGATCTTCGTGGCTTATTTGGGGTAAGACCTTCGCCAACCTGTTTGCCAGGATCTTTGCCTATAACTTGGCATTGCTGTTAAGTAATGATATTGGCCTGTAACTTGCGCACTCTGTGGGGTCTTTCCCTGGTTTAAGGATTAGGACTGTGGTCGATTTCCCCATGTCTGGCGCGACTGCCCCGGTCTCTCTGATGTGATTGAAAAGATTTGTTAGTGGGCCCAGTAGCTGGTTCCTGAAGGTTTTGTAGTACCCGTTCCCGATCCCGTCCGGGCCAGGTGCCTTGTTATGTGGGAGGTGTGTTATGGCATCGCTTATTTCTTGGGCTGTTATGGGGGCTTGAAGGTTCTGGTTGTCTTCTTCCGTTATCTGGGGGAGAGCTATTTTGGCCATGTAGTCTAGCTGGAATTGTGGGGATAGTTCCTCTCTTTCAAGGAGGTCTAGGTGGAACTTTTCCATAATGTCCAATTTTTCTTCCTTCGATGTGCTTATCCCCGCTTTTGGCTTCTTAAGACTCACTATATAGTTACGGGTTTTTTGTTTGTTGAGTTTAGCTGCTAGGAATTTGTGAGCGTTACCTCTTTGTGCATAGTAGGACTGTTTGGTGCGTAGTAGGGATTGTGCGGTTTGGTCTGCCATGTGGGTTTCTAGTTGGGCTCTCACTTTCCAGAGGTTTCTTACTGTTTTGGGTGTTTGTTTAGCCTTATGTTGTGTCTCTGCTTCCTTCAGTTCCAGCTCAAGTTTCTGTTTGAGTAGCTTTCTCTCCCGTGTGTATGCTGTGGTTTGTGATATACATTCCCCCCGTATTACTGCTTTCCCTGCGTCCCATATTACCCCCCAGTTTGTGTCTCCGTTGGCGTTATCCTGAAAATAATTATTCAGCGCTGTTTCCATATGGGCTCTAAGGGCGACATCTCTGAGTATGATCGCGTTCAGTTTCCAAGTTCTATTAGTACGGGGTGTCTCTTTTATAGGGATCATTTTTAGTATGTCTGGAGCGTGGTCGGTGAGGTATTGTACTCCTATTTGTACGTCTTCGATTTGTGGGATGAGGGTGGATGAGGTCAGGATCATGTCTATCCTCGAATAGCCCCTGTGTACAGGTGAGTAATGGGTGAATTCCTTTTCTATGCCATGAAAGAATCTCCACGTCTCTATTACCCCTAGGTCCCTGAACGGTTTGCCTAGTGCTTGTCTGTTCCTGCTGTCTGCCGCAGTGGCGGGTGGAGGTGGTCTTATCTAGAGGAGGGTCCATTACGCAGTTAAAGTTTCCCACTATTATAATTTGTCCATCGCACGGCTACCTAGGTTCCGCAGGATTTCGCCCAGGAAGATGTCTGGTCTGTCATTAGAGGCATATAGTGCTATTAGGGTATATGTTTGTTCGTGCAGGGTCCCCTTAAGTAGCAGGAACCTACCCTGTGTATCTCTATACACAGTCTTTTTCTTGAATGGTAAGGTGGCGTTTAGTAGGATTGCGACTCCTCTAGCCCCCCCCCCCCACTCTCTGGAGGCAAAGTATTGTTTAGGGAAGGCCTTATGGGTCATCCGTTTCTCGTCTATCGTGAGCAGGTGTGTTTCTTGTAGGAACACTATTGCGGCTTGGAGTTCTGTCAAGCGTGTTAATATACTGCGTCGTTTCACTGGCGAGTTTAGGCCCTGTACATTCAGGGTCATGACAGTTAACTCAGGCATAAGTCTTGTGTGAAGGATTCCTCATCATCTGTGTGCCCTCTTTCAGCAATAAGTGGTGTACAGTGTGTAGTTGCAGACCATGCCTCGAACATACCTCAACATAACATAACCAAACCAAAACAATCATAAACTTCCCAACTTGTTTCACCCTCATGGTGGTGGGACCAAGGAGTCTTTGCGCCTCTTCCGGGTTCTGCCCGGAGCTTTGGGTCCATTGATTCCCCCAGTGTCCCATTTGCCAGGGTGTATCTGGGCTTGGTCGTGGGTTCCAAGATTTCCCTCCCTCTCCGCCCAAGCTTATTTCAATCTCCTCTCTGATTTACCTTGCATTGTGTCTTTTATGCGGTCGTCGGTTTCTCTTCCGTTCCGTATCCGGGTCCTTTGGTGTTTTGCTCATTGTTATTTTGCAAAGCCTGTTCCTTTAGGATTTAACGCGGTTTGGAACCCTTTGGTGAGGATTCTCTTTCTTGGCGTCACCTAGCGTCGGGGGACCATTCCCAACGTCTGGGTCCCCCCACCTTTCTCAATTGCCGTGTTTCCATATTTTTCTGGGGTTCCTCTTCCTCTTCTAGCTGCAGCAAAGTTATCCCTTCTTTGCATGTGGAAATCCGCTGTGGTTTGCCTTCCCACGTAAATTGTAGTCCAAAGGGAGATGCCCATCTGAATATAATGTTTTTGGCTTTCAATGCTCTTGTGACTGTTTGCATCAGTCTTCTTTTAAGCAGCGTGGATAGGGCTAAATTCTGAAAGAGTTGGATCTGGCTGCCATTGATGGTGACTGTCTGTTGCGTGCGGGCTGCTCGTAATATTTCCTCCTTCATTAAATATGAGGTCATTGCCATGAGCACGTCTCTTGGCCTGGCTCCCGGGTCGTTTCGCTTGGCCCCACTCTATGTATTCTGTCAATGGATATGTTTTCTGGTGGAGTGTCGTTGAGCATGCTGCTGAAACACAGCTGGATTATGTCTTTAAGGTCGTTGTCCCCAATCGTTTCATCCAGGCCTTTGACTCGTATGTTGGACCTTCGTGAGCGGTTCTCGGGATCCTCCACTTGCAATTCTAAGTTGTGTGAGATCTGTTCTAGGATGATGCTATTCAGTTTTACGTCTTCTGTTGTCTCTGTGAGGCCCTTCTCTGTGATATCCACTCTGTCCCCCAGTTCCATGATGTCTTTCCTCACCTCCTGCAGGGAGGATTTTAGTTCTTCACTGATTGTGCCCAGTTGGCTCTGGAGGGAGTCCATCATTCTGTTCTCCATGCCCCTCAGGCATTCCTGTAGGTCCTCCTTATTTAGCGCCATAGTGTCGGTAGCCGCTATGTCTGTGTCAATGCTTGAGTCTTCTGTATTACCCCTGTGCTGCTTCCCCTTCTGGGGCTGTTTCCAGTATAGTTCCAGCTGTCTGTTTCGCCCCTTCGCTGTGGATCTGGTTCTTGCCGGGGTGTTCTTTGGTTTGGTGCCTGACATCTTTGTCGTGCGTCCGTTGTGTGGGTTGTGGTATGGCTCTTTGTCATCACCAGGTGTTTGTGGCTGGTGTATGCGACCCTGCTTTTGTAGTCCTCAGGAGTACCAATCTCCATAAGTTAGTCCTTTTGTAGGACACCAATAGTTTGGGGTCGGGTGGCAATTACTCCCAAATTCCTGGCACTTCCAGGGTTTTCGCCCGCTTTTACAGTGGCTGCTGTTGTGTTGGCGGCCCAGTCGGCTTTCCCAGGCAGGATCCCGCTCCTCCAGGGCCTGAGCCTCGGAGGCGATGGAGGAAATGGGGAGCTCCCCTGGTCTGACTCAGTGCGGCCTCTCTATGCTCCTTATCTGCCCCTACAATTAGGTTTGATCGCCTTCTGTTCGGGGGAGGGCAAGGATGGTGCAGTGTTCGTAGTATTGGCGCTGGGCGCTAGCAGTTTTCTTCCCACCGAACGGAATTAGTGGTGTAAGGGTGCGGAGCGTTCCGGCCGCGGCGTGTCCGTTGCCTTCTTTTAGGTTGTTGTATATTGTGGGCGTTAGATGTGCCCTAAGAACAGGCAGCAGCCGAATTCTGTGTGAGCTATTGAGGTCCCACGGACCCGCCAGCGCAAGTGTCACCACTCCTTTCTATATTTCGCTTGGGCCGGGGGGGGGGGCTTTCAAGTGTTAGAGTGTGGTTTGTGCTCATACGGAAGCTCCCGGGTCCGCCACGATTCAAAAGCTGCGTGTGGGTGTTCGCTCTGTTGTGACGCGACTGCGAGCCGTTGGGCTACCGGTGCAACGGAACACTAAGGGTAGTTTTCGGGGGTCTTCTATGCCTTTTTTTTTGTCTTAGGTGCTCACATACCTTCCGGGGGCTTGATCCGTGTCCAGTGGAGATTGGGGATCTGCACAGTGTCTATCTGGCCCGGGTTTCTTCAGTTGCCGCCGCCCTTCCATGCCTCGGAGTGAGTTCCCTGTCGCTCAGGGAGTTTTCCGGGGGGGCGCTCACCATCTGCTGGTGATGTGGGTCAGCTGCCCTTTCTCCGTTGTTCTTGGCAGTCGTCCCACACCGGTGCAATCCGCCGGATCCTCTCTCGCTCTCGATCGTAGTCGGGCTCCCGCTCTGCTCGGAGTATTGCCGCTCAGCAAAATGTCCCCTGTTACAGTGCAGAGGGCTGCGTGTGTTCTGGTTTTGGACGCTTTCTCTATTTCTTGGCCGAATAATCTACGGGGATGTATCTGCTATCACAGAGTTCGTAGATGTGTGCTGCAAGTTTTCTCCTTTCGTTTCCCGCTCGGGCAGAGGAGCAGAGATGTGCGTCCTCACGGGATGGCGGTCATCGTGGAAGGAGGGTTAGCTTTAAATAGGGGATTTGAAAGACCATTAGGGCCCTGTGCGTTGGAATTGCTACATCCATTTATTACAATTGTCAAATACGAGACTGAAAGGTCCAGCAGTATAGTCTGTCTCCTTAACCGAGACCTTGCCCTCAGTCCCTTTCCATCCAAGTGGAGGAGATGCATACAGACCTTCAAAGTGCTCCACCCACTTCGCTTCCCCCCACCGCGTTAACCAAAGTTCTAACCAGCCCATTTCCTCTAGATTTGATAAGAGACCAATAAGTGCCAGAGTACTTTTGGACCAGCACTACCAGCACCTCTCTGTAAGAGTGCCACCCTTGTATATCACACCCAATTTTTCTGGGCCTGTTGAAGCTTTCTAATTCTTTCTTGCTTTAAGGAGGTGGTTAGAAAGGCATCCTTCTTGATGTGTCTTATAGATTTCCTCACTTCAACCGCAAAGACTGCCCCCTTTTCATTATTTAACATATCTGCCAGTCTTCCCAAAAGACCCTTATTTGCTCTTTTAATAAGGACAGTGACCAGAAGAGTCTGTTCCCTTGCGGGTTCGATGTAACCATGCATCTACCTGGTGCCAATTGCTCCACCGCAGAGTTCGCCAAATGCAAATCCTCCAAAGAAATTTGAGCGACTAAGAGTGAGTGATAACTAATATCCATCAGCATCACCTCAGAAATTCACACATCTTTTCATCCCCTCCTCATCCACAAACCCAGTCAATTATAGATGAGCTCTTTCCATTCGTCCATGTGGATGAGTTCGGAAGGTCTCCAACAATAGCTACGTTAAGGGGTGCAAGACCCAAATTCGTGAGACAGTCCAACCAAGCTCTCACATTTTTCATTTGTGTCCCCTCCTTACTCTGTCCACATTTTTAGATAATTTGTTTCAACCCTTTGTCATTAGTCTCAGATCCTACATTAGTGACACCTCTGATGTACTCACCAAACTCAACAAGGTCAATTGGGACTCTCATTATGTGTTGGTATCAGTTGATGTTGTGTTATTGTACAACTCAATTAAGCAGCAGTATGGTTTGGGTGCTTGTCAACATTTTCTGGAAACCAGATCAATAAGGTATCAACAACACAACCAAATGCTAATGGAAATGCCCCGATTTTGTCTCGAGCATAATTATTTTGTCTATGAGAAGCAAACGTATAGAGCCATGGGATCGTGTATGGCCCCCACGCAAGCGAACCTATATATGGGATGGTGGGAGGACAAGATGTCATGGAGAGAGGAGTTGGAGCAATATACTAAGCACATAATTATATGGTATCGCTGTATTGACGAACTGTTTGTTATATGGGATGGCTCTGAGGACAGCCTTTCAAAGTATATTGAAATTCGTAACAATAACAACATGAATCTCCAATTTACCACTACTGTGAGCAAAAATGAATTAATCAACAGAGGCTATGGGTACAATATTGTAGAACAATCTTACAAGAAAGCTGCCGAGCACACCAGAATGGATCTTTTTAAGCCTAGGGTGAAACCCACAGATAAGGTTATCAGATTCATCACATGCTACACAAATCAAGCCAACTAAATAAGAGCCATTATGCAAACACATTGGCAAATACTCACGAGTGACAAATATCTCAACAGAGTATTGGGTTCTTCGCCCTAGGTCACATTCTCTAGAGCCCCTTCTTTAAAGAAAATCCAATCTCCATCTCCCAGCATGATTAGAACTGAAGGTGATTGCAACAGTTGGCTTGTAGAAAGAGCCCAGATCCCTGGGTTCACTAAGTGTTTCAAATGTAAAATGTGTGCCTTTGTGTCAAAAGAACCATTCTATTCTCCAGATGGAAAAATGTGGATGTACAAACACAGAATAATCTGTATTACCAGATTTGTGGTATATGTCGCATCAAATGCAGCTGTGGCTTGAGGTAGATTTGATCTACTATTGGTCCTTTGAAATTACATATATTGCAGCACTATAGAGCGATCAAAAATGGCAATTTAAAAGATCTGCTTACCCAACATTTTATGGAGAAGCACAAAGGCAATGTACAAGACATGACGTTTCTTAATCTAGCTCTTATCCCAGAACACAAACAAAAGGGTAACAGAATTGAAATCGCTTCAGCTAGAAGCCACATTTGATTTGTAAATGCTACACTTTAGGACCTCTGGGCCTGAACGTAGACTCTGAAATGTATGTATTCCTCAACAAAAATTTGAATCATATATTTGGGTTATTGTTCACCCTTACAGTTGTGTTCAAGTTCTATTCTGTGCACGGCATCACAGTGAGATGTTTCACACAGCAGTGGTGTTTAGGAAACTATGCTCTAACCTTTTATCTGGAAGTAAGTCTCACTCTTCGAAGATGGTCTAAATGCAATGTAATATAATAATGGTACTTTGTGTAGGAGAATCAAACTGCACTATGCATTTGCCCTGTATTGTCTGACATATTTTTACAATAGAGATTTTTTTATCTAATGTTTCATAGATTTGGCACCTCCTAAAACTGCTCCTTGTTGTAAAGTATTATGCATTTGCACTTTATTGTCAGCTAACTTTGCACTTTGGTGATGTTTTATGGGAACACTATATGGACAAAGCATTTTCTCAGATAGCCTCTGGTTTGTCCAGTTATGTTATTCTATGTAAAGCTCATGTTTGCATTTGCACTTTATGGGAATCTAATGATATATTTGTTCAGGGTGTTTATCATCATGCACTTGCACTTTAAGAAATGGATACCTCCGAGTTGATAGCTGTGCAATGTGGGTTGTTTGAAATGCAATTTTCGATTATGCACTGGCATGTAATTGGACATTTTTTTTCTACACATCTATTAGCATGTCACTTGACCTACTGATAATGGTTCTTGTTGCTGCTGCCGCCCTTCTGGGTTTTCAGTTGCTCTTGCTTGGCATTTTACCACACATGAGCCACTACAATTTGGTCGATTATATGCATTTGCATGTAATGCATCCATTAATTTCTTGTTCAGTTTTATTTGTTGGCCACGCAAATCCTCGGTTTCAGGGTAATATTATTCCATGGTGCAATTTATTTCCCCAATTATAGCTTCCCATTAATTGATATGGTGCCATGATAAGCCTTTTCACAATTGTAAGACATTCTTACAGGGCCGTCATTTACTCTGCGATCACATACTTTTTACATCAGAGGCAGAGTCTGGCCAACAGACTTAATGTGTTAGGAAGCAAACTAAGATGTTTAACTAATTCCAGCCTGAAGAAGCACGAGTTATGTGCGGAACGTGTGGCATTTTTTAACCCTTCTGGGTGAGTGTTGCTTTCCTGGTCCTTTAAGAATTACTTTGCCATTTCCTTTTTACCGTATATTGATGCAATTTATGTAATAAAGAGATTTTTTCAAGTACGTTACGAGTGCTCGGGCTTATGTTGGTTTCCCTTGATGGTTTTGAGGAAATTGCGTGCACTTGAAAGGGAGACTGTGTGTGGTTGCATGGCGAGTATTGCCAACTCAGCCCTAGAGCACCAGCTATGTCATGAGGAATAGCGCTACCTGTTTGGCTCATTTCGTCAAATATATATATATTACACAGCCACGGTAGTGGCTATGTAGTTATGGTTAACTTGCTGTTTCCATAGGAAGAGCACGTTTTGGACGGCTTATAACTTCGCTCCCCCGGATGAATCCACACTAAACTTAAATAAAGGTATATGGGCCACTCTGAATTTTTTTGCAAAGTTTGCTGATGTTTGGTCCAGGGGGGGAAAAGTTGTAGGGGGGGGGTCCCCAAAATGTCTTTTTTCCCATAGACTGAATGGGGGAAAAACTTTGCGCACGCCTACAGGCCAAACCGCTAGACAGATTTTCACCACATTTGCGGCAGGGGCAGGAGCTTGATCCCGAAAGCGTGCTTTTGTAAATTTGGTGACAATCCGTCCAGTAGCTTCCTTTAAAACGATCAAAAAGTATGTCTCGAAAAATTTGTGATATCTATGTTCGCTCAGCGGTCACACTTCCCTGTTCGGACATGTGACGCTTTCACTGACTGGTTGTGGAACAGCGTGAAGTGCGTCAGATTCTTTTGCTGCCCCCGCCATCTTTTGTTCGTGTTTTCGTCTAAGCGGATATCGCTGGTAACATATATAAAACAAGACACCATTGCACTTGTTACACTTATGAAATACAGTTTCCGAAGGTGAGCGTTAATGAGGTTGGGATGTGATGTGGCAGCAGGAATTCTAATAGTGGTGTTTTATTGTCACCAAAGTCATATGGTAACTTGGAAGTTCATGCTCAATATACGGCGAAGAATTACTGCGTCTGTGTTACAATGTATTTAGATTAATATTGTAGTCAGACTGGCGTCCTAGAGTTTGAAATCTGAGGCAGCCACCTGCACTGTTTGATGGAAACAGCGGTTCTGCAAGTATATGGGAGCGGCGGTTCTCATGAATGGATTCTCATATGTTGTTGCAAAGTGAGAATGTATTTGCATTCTGAGTGAAGGTCACTTGCCTTGCTTTTTTGGTTGCGAGCTCAGTAGGCCCACGCATCCCACTAAACCATAAAGGGTCAATTGTTTTTTAACCTTGAGCGCAAGGGAAAATTAAGCCACAATGAAGGGAGTGAAAGTTTGCAAAAAACTACCATTTGATAAGGTTATGTTTTAATAAACGTTTGTAAGGCCCATGCAATATCAGTTCACGCAGATTCCTTGCTGCAAATGCATTGCTGTCTGACTTTATCCAAAACCAATGGAGGCGGTAAATATCATGTAAGTTTAATTTTGATGACTCTACACTGGACCGAGTTTAAATTTGTTATTACCAGAACAATAATTTTGACAATATAACTGAAGTATTACTTTTCTGTGCAGTTGTCATTTTTTTTCACGTATGAAGAGTGCAGATTCTCCCCCTTTGCAGGCTATGACTAGACTTACCCTTGTTCAACGCTAATATTTCTTCTTTAAAATGTCATGTTTGACCCCCTCGCTTTGTGTATCAGTTTGCACGTTCTTTTGGTCTTTTTTGAAATCACGAGATGTAATTTTTTGTTACTTGACCACTAATTTTGGCTTTGTAACTGAAGGACCATCTTTGTGTCTAGTTGTCATTTTTTTTAACTTATGGAGAGTGCAGATTCTCAGCGTTTGTAGCCTATCACTAGATTTACCCATGTTCAACGCTAATATTTCCTTAAAATGTAATGTAGGACCACTTCGATTTGTGTATTAGTTTCCACGTTCTTTTTTTCTTTTTTTAAATTGTTTGCTGAAGGCTGGGTATTGATACGTACTTTGTCTTAAGTTTTTTCGACCAGCTACATCCTGCCTCACTGTGCTTGCCATGGATTTCAGATGCCGAGTGATGGCTTCTTCGGACGCCAGATGCAACTGATCGTGACCGGCTGCCTGTCCATCACAATTTTGTGGGATGATCGCGCCGGCCCCCTTTGTCCATACGCTGAAGTGGCCATTAGGAGTAACATAACCTCTTTTATGGTGGTGTAGGCCTAAGGTCATGGCGACGTCTTGGAAATCACTGTGCGAACAAAGCGGTTCCTTTATCGAAAACGCATACTTTGTGTATGCGAAAAGAACAACGTGTCCCTCACCATTAACATTTTCGATGACGCACATAGACACAATGTTACACTTTCATTGAAAATGGGTATAGTCTGATGGTCTCGAACAGTTTCTTGTGAAATAAAACTACTTTACAAATTTTAAAACGTTAATGTTTTCTTTTAAAAAACAATGTATTATTTCAAAATGAAACGTGCTACGTTGTACGTCGCTGTATGTTCATTTTCAGGTTCTGCATCACGGCACGTATTTTTGCTTTTTGTAGGCTGCCATGGAAAGCAAAGAGGGGACATGTATGAATCAACCGCCTTCCCTTTCTATGGTGGCCATCTTGGAAAAGGATTTTGTTTTGTAATTCGGCCTGCCATAGGCAGGCCGGATTATAACGACAAATCCTATTTTTTAGCACCACACATTACTGCTTTGAAATCTAGATAGTTAATTGCAAATCTTGTTACCTCTATGCCCTTTACTGAGAAATATAAAGCAATTGGAGTGTATGCAATTTTTTTAAAAAATATATGTTTACACTGTGAAAGGTGGTTCTTAACGGAATATTTACTTTGTTTACGGATGGCGTTTTTTTTTGGTAGGACAGCTAATAAGGAAATTTGCAAACGGAAATGAGGAAAGAGGCCCCAAAGAGTAATATCGGGGGAATAGTGGCCGGCGGAAAATGTTGTGAGTTTGTTATTTGTAAAGTAGCGGCAGTGTTTCTCATGCTCCTTCATTACAGCAGTGCTGCAGTTTCTTGGGGAGGAGGGATGGCCTTAGCTGATGTCGTTTTCAGATAACTAGAACTTTTGCTAAAAGTATGTAATGTGTACTACATTGCTAATGGCAACTACCAATACCTGTTGGAGCTGTGCAAGGGAATGTTGAAGGTCGACGTTGCTACATCAATATAAAATGTATTTCCACACTGTCCACGAGGCATACATTTTACTGTTAAGTGTGTACGGATTCTGGGACACGTCACCGTGCTGTACGCCAGCATATGGTCATGTGGCATTCTGCGCAAGGTGCGTAATTAAGTCAGAAGTTACTTTACATTATGGTTACATGCCACATGGTTACATGCCACTACTAAAAACCTATGACCATTAGCAAAGAAACGTTCTTAAAAGGGACGGTATGTTAAGTTGCACTAATAAAAACCTATGAAATTCAGTAAAAAAAATGTTGTTAAAAGGACGTTATGTTGCAAGTAAAATCTAAATCCCCCTAACACCCAGGACATCAATGATGACATGACAAATATCATATTCGTGGGACCGAAAGACATGTATAGTGACCAAGGTCAAAGGCTGTGGCCACCTGGTGGGTCCAAAAGAAACATATTAGGGGAAAATGTACAGTGGACACACCCGAAGGCCATGGCTAGTGCCCCTTTAAAAAACAATGGTATAACAAACCCCTTGAAAATCACTGAAAAAAAACTTAGTGAAGGTGCAGTTAAGATGCGCAGATTTAACGCAACAAAACTCTTGAAATTCAGCGGATGTGGGAAGTGTGAGGTACTAGAAGTAAGGCTCGGACAGAAGGTTCAGAAAAATAACTCTCTATCCCTACATCTAATAGGGGTTTCCCTGCCTTGAAAGAACTAATGAAAAATTTCGGGATGTACAAAGTAAAAAATCTGTTTCAGTCACGTCCCCAAAACCTATTTCTGTCCCTCACTCTATAAACTAACAAATTGGTGCAGGGGTGATCTTATTCTAAAGAAAATTGTGTTCATCAAGCAAACATAAATGTTCTCAGCCAGTCGGGCTTCCGAAAGGATTCAGAAACAATGTTCAAGAATTAGTGTTCCAACATTAGGGGGTTGCTCCTTTCCCCTAGATTTCAAAGGGGATAAATGTCTTTCCAGTATCTTCTTATAGAACACAAAGTGGTCTTCCAAACAATACTACAACACGCTTCTCAGTCTTAGGGTTTTTAAACCCCTTTTGTTCCAGCTTTCTATTTTGGTTGCAAAACCCAGATTCACAATACTTGAGGGGTCTTAGTGTACTCTCCTGGCAGGACCCAGTTATTTCTTATATTTTCCTTCTTTCTCTTGTAGGGCTCCAGCCCCTGTTATTTCCGATTACCTTTGGGGTCTCAGACCCTTTTATCCGTAGTCTCTCTTTTGGGTGTGGCCACAGACTCGCAATACAACTTCAGGCTCATTTGGTTTACTCTCATGTCAAATGCAGCATTCTTTCTTTTTAAACTTGCTTTCAGGCAGAGTCCCCAACTCCCTGATGTGCTCTACGTCACTTGGGTGTGGGTCCCAGAATCGCAATTGCTGTCCACAATAGCCTGGTTCACTCTCCTGCCAAGCTAGCATTTCTTTTATCTTGCGCTTACTTGTTATTTGCCACATATCCATTATTGGTTGGGGTAACTACTCTCCGGGTTTTCTGTTATTCTCGCAGTTATTAGACCAACATGATCTCAGACCCTTGTTTGGTCCTTTCTGTGCTTTTCCCGGCTTCCCCGGACCTCCTTTTCCTTCCTACCAGCCCACGTACCTTTGTTCTCCATATGTGCCCTCTCGGCTGTGGGATTCCGTCCTGAGGGTCCGGTAGATCTTGCGCTTGTTCTCGCTTCAGTTTCTCATTCGCAGCGTTCCATGTCATTCGTGCAGACAGCCCTTGCCTTAACGTTCCTGTGGACATGGTAACATGCTCTTGCGCCTATTCGGCAAGTGAGCTTCGGATTAGCCGGCTTCCAGACTACGTTCGTTCTCCGTCCTTGCCCAGCAGACTGCGTCTTCTCCCCGTGTCGGTCTCGCGTCTCTGTGTTCCACTCTCCAGCTGGCTGCTTTGTTTCTCTGATGACCACAACCAAGAGGGATCTCTCTCTGCTTCTCAGCTGTACTACATTTAAACTCCCGTATTGGGAAAGGAAGTTCTCCAAGGACTAGACTGCTCACTTCGGTTTACCGGAGTGAGCTTTAGCATCGCAGTCCTATATTGGTTTGCTTCTTAATGAATTAGTTGGAGCGGTTTCACAGTAAAACAGATCAGTCACATCAGGGCAGATTAGGGGGGGGGGGAATTTAAATCCCGACAAGGAGTTAAAGGATTTTCAGCTGAATTATACTGTGTCTCCTGAAGATGATCGTCCACAGTCCCATCAGGGGCTTCCCTTCCCCGTTGATCCTCCCGCTGCGCACTGCCCCCAGGATTATTGTTCTGTGGACGCACCGCCCTTGCCACCTGGGAAAGCTCTCCCCCTATAGGAGGAGGGATGATATCCCCAGATTAGTCACAGAAGTCATGACCAGCTCAACTCTGTGCATTCCCGTTGCAAAGCGCATGAGCACATACATATTATAAGAGAAGGGATTCACAATGACAAACAAAATGGCATTATGGGCTACATAGCATTATGGGGGACATCCAAGGAGCGCGCCGAGTTAAGCTGGTCATGACTTCCCACATCTGCTGAATTTCAAGGGTTTTGTTGCGTTAAAACTGCACACCTTAACTGCACCTTAAATAAGGTTTTTTTTGTGACTATATATTCAAGACAAAAATGGGCACACAAATTGGCCCGAATGTGCTCCTTGGTTCCATGCAAAATAAAAGCACACAGGATGCCATTTTATAAAAATAAGAACGGCAATTCTATTGTAAAGAGCCCAAATGCTATATGGAGACGTCATGTTTAGCGACACATGTCGCACCGGACCGGTGCTTGATCACACACATATATAACCTTGTTAAAGGGACATTATGGTTAAGTTGCGCTACTAAAAAAAAAAACCTATGAAATTCAATGGAAAAACATTGCTACAGGGACGTTGTGGTTACAGGAAAAACCGAACAAATTCATCAGTTATGGTAAGGTACGCAACCATAACTAGCGCTACCACTGTGCACTGCAAGGACTAACACCCATGACCTCAAATATGACATCACAAATGTCATTGATGACATCACTGATGCCATCACATGCCTGGCTCCCTCTTTTTTTGTTCACGTACATATGTGGGCAGGTGGTTTTCTTCACTGACAGGCAGGAAGTGAACATTCAAAGATACATTTATAGACCTTAGACTTCTCATATGCCCTTACACACTTTTCCTAAGGGTTCATTCACATCATGTGAAACATGTACATAGGGGAAGAAGCAGGCCTGAAACACAGCAATCATTTCTGTGCATGAAGATAATCAGGTAGGTTATGAACACTTTCTGGTAATACGGCTGCTTTTTTGCTTACTTTACTTTCCCGGTATATGGGCATATTTGTGTGCAGTATGCTCTCTTTATGGTTTGTATGTAGTAGTACAAATATGTAGTCAGTGAGGGGGTATTAGGTACTTATTACATGTTTCACAGGACGCGAAAGTCTGAAAATAAAGCATTCATCATTATACTATGTAGCATGGCAAAGTTGAATGTTGGACAACGCCTACGTTTCTGCATGAGGTGGTTGCTATACTGGAAAGTAAGTCTTTAGTGCAATGGTGTTTATAGAAATGGATTGTGTGCTGAATTATGTATTTCATGATAGTTCTCCCAATGACCTTGGATAGTTTTGTGGCAACATTATATTAACAATCCCTTGTGGAGCCTTGTTATTAAAACTAAAGGCACATGTGATGGCATCAGTGATGTCATGGATGTAAGTCCTTGCAGTGCACAGTGGTAGCGCAAGTTATGGTTGCGTACCTACCATAA
Organism: Ambystoma mexicanum; assembly: GCF_040938575.1. NCBI lineage: Eukaryota > Metazoa > Chordata > Amphibia > Caudata > Ambystomatidae > Ambystoma > Ambystoma mexicanum. The sequence goes on along the minus strand of NC_090935.1, from coordinate 661,775,788 downwards.
GTGGCAAATTTCTGCGGTTTTTCGGTTTTACCTGTAACCATAACGTCCCTGTAGTAACTTTTTCCCGTTGAATTTCATAGGTATTTTAGTAGTGCAACTTAACCATAACGTCCCTTTAACAATGTTTTTTGTTAGTGAATTTCATAGGTTTTTAGTAGGGTGCTTTAACCATAACATTGTTTTATCATAGTTTTTTCAGGAAAGGTGATAAGATTTTAGTAGCGCTACTGAACCATAGCGTCCCTTTAATAATGTTTCTTTCACTAAATTCCATTACTTTTTAACAAGATACGCTTAGTTTGTATAGATGTACTATACAGCATACTGAAGCCGGTGGCTCTATACTAATAGCCACAGTGGTTGGGAACACTGCATCTGTTTGCGGACATCAGGTGGAGTCCAACGTGCTGAGAAAGTGAGGGGTGGTCATAAAAAGTGGTAACATGCAACAAATACAAAAAACATATAGAAACAGCAGCAAGTGCGTGAATGGGAAGGGAAAATGCAGTAGCTGTACAAAGTCTGTAATTTTGCAACAAAGAGCGCAAAGGCATAGGGTATGTAGCATAATGGAAAGCACCAACAACAGAAGCGACGTTTGCCGTCATCAATGTTACCCCACACCTGATTCATAATCGAACAAAGGACGAAGAGCCAGAGGTTGAGACGTCTACTACCGAGAGCAGAACGTCACTGCAACGTGGTGAGTAAATAAAGGTTTATGTTGTAATTGCACAGGCCCGGTAGTGTACAATAGTAGGAAAGCATGATGTTTTCTGTATGTGCACAGCAATGGCTACCATCCTATTGTGAAAAGGGAAAGAGTTACTGCAAGGGAGAGCACCCTAGAATAGCTGGAGGAGAATTTCCTGCATGATGAAATGAGTGAGCATAGTAACCCCATAGGTAGGGGACGGAGTGGCAAGAGTAAGACAATTACAATGTAGTGCTTCATGTAAATTAACTACATTTGTTGTCCTTTAACAGAACATAGAGGAATACAGATCCTGGGCATAATTTTAGTGGGGGACAGGGGTGTTTGTCCCCCCAACTTTCATGGCACACAATTTTGTCCCCATTCCCCATGTCCCCAGGGCTGGGGCACCTTTTCTTCAGATGTCAGGTCCCCCCCAACTTTTTCAGCAAAGTTACTCCACTAAATACAGTCCACCAGAAGCGGCACCTTTTGTACAGAAACATACGGCCACCAAAACTGAAGTAAACGTTGGACATATGTACACCGCCTGGACGCCAAAATGGATGAATTGCTCCTCCAATTTGCCGCCTTGAAACATTTTGTAGAAGAACATATTATGGGGAAAATAAGATATCACTGCCCGATTTGCACATGCCCGCATTCCCCATTTCCCAGCCCCCCATCCCTGCAAATTGCGTGTCATGAGAGACGCTTCGATGAGACCTCAATCCCATCTTCCCCTCACCAACAGCTTGTGGAAATGGCAAAATCCCCAGTATATGTATCCGTTTCCGGTCCCCCTTCCCTTTCTGAATAGTGGCTATGAATGTCTGCTAATAAACATTGATATGTTAATGTGTACTGATTGTATATGTGCCTTTTCCTTTGTTTTAAGAAGGCCATTGTAAGTGTGAAGCGCACATCACTAGTGGGATGATTGCAAGTGAGGAAAATGGAGGAGTCGTACGACTGCCGCACCTGGCTGCCCTATGCGCAATCACAATGAAAGCATCCGTAGGACGCCAGTACGGGCCGCATGTTTGCATGCATAGAACCGCCTGTAAATAGTTGCAGGACCGTATGTTTCTCGGTTGTACAACTGCGCATCTCGTCCTGTGATGCCTGGTAACACCGTCCCTGGTCATGATATGCGAAGAACTGTGTGATGTAGTTGTAGTAGGTGTAAGCGTGCACCCACGTCCTGCGAGTACCTTTGCACGTACACATTCCACCTACTGTATCATGCTCTCACCAAGGTTATGTAGAAATGTTCAATGCATGTGTGCCGTACATTTAATAGTCCAGGGATGGCAAGAGTATCCGTAGGAGAGCTATGCATGTGGCAACAAAGTATTACGGCCAATATCCGTCCCGCAGACAGGCGTCCAAATGGAGAACAATGGCAACATCACCATAGTTACGGAACAATGCTGCGCATGGTCCCTTATTTGGTGGACACAAGCCAGATCTGTGCACATCAAGAGACGACAATTTTCTGCAATGTATGGAGTGTTACAGTGAGAGTGCACCTTTACAAAGATCCTACACTCTTTCTTCTGCATGTAGGTATTGTAGGGAAACACTTAGGCCCACTTTGCGGTGACACATGCTCCACAACACTCCTATAAAAGGGAACACCCCACAAGTGCGCTGCAATCCCTGTTTGGCTTTCCAGAGAAGAGCAGCGGTGCACATTGGTTCATGCAGAAATTGCTTTCTCACCAATTATGTGCCTGCAAAGTACCTCTCCAAGTAATGGCCACCAGTGCTCGTGCTACGACCTCTGACTCAGGAGCACCCTCACCACCAACACCTGCTTCTGATGGTCCTGAGCAAGGGAACAGGTGTCATAATGTGGAGGGGCATCGGAGATGTGCCAAAATGTCATGCAAACCAGGTACAATGCACTGATAGTACTCAGTTGCGGAAAACCTTGCTTGTACAGCTACAGCACCACCTCCATGCAGCGGCACCTGAAAGCGAACCACCAGGCAGCTGTTCGGAGGGTTGTCCCCTTCCAAGCAGGCAGTAGGTTATTTTACAGCATCCTCCGCATCTGCTCCTACCACCACTAGGAACACACCGGTGGGCCACTGCGTCCCGCAAGAAGCCTTGGAGGGCATACGCATTGCAACAGACCGTACCGTCAAAGGTCACTGTATTGTGCATATACTGCGATGCGGTACTGTGTAGGGGGGAACATTTTCAAAGTGCTTTTGAGGCTTTGGTCCGGGAGCATGACAAAGAGTGCCCCATACCCAAGTGAGGTGCACCCCACACCTTCTACTCTCCAAGTAAGATTTCTTACCCCTGTGATTGGTATACTTTGCCAAATCTCCCTTCCACTGCTGGCTTTTGTGGCATGTCTTATAACAACAGGAAAAATGCTACAGAACCAGCAAAATGGGGACAGGGCGGGAACAAAAAGGCTCTTGCATCTTGCACCGTTGAAAAATAGAAGTTGAAAGAAAGCATGCAGGCAGTGGCGCAGTCTATGAGCGCTGCGTACAGAGCTGGCAACGATGGATGGCGGGACTCGGGCAAAAGCATTTGCAAAACGAAGTGGTCGCCCTTTTTGTGCTGTTTGTGATTGCAACGTTGGAAGTGGTTAACAACCACAGGGAAAATGCTTGCTAGACTTGCAGGAAGTGCTGCACTGCATTTTGGATACTACGCAGAAACAGCTCATGGCCAGCATCAGTCAGATGTACTCCACCGGAACGAAAAATGTTGGTACTACGAAACGTAATATTTTCATTGTGGAATGAGAACATGCCAACGTCGCGCAAAAAAGCACAAACAGCCTTGTTCACATTGCGCCGCGCTTTCTCCATTTGTGGCCCACATGAGGAAGAACGTAGCCACATCCATCTCTGGGCAATGCGAGAAAAAATTAAGTGTGAATTTGGAAACATTTACATGAGTTCCCAAAATGTCTCCTTCATTGCAAACTGCAGTGAAATGCTGCTAACATTCCCTAAACTATTCCCTCCACAATGAACAATAATAATGTCTGGATGAGTGAGTGTCACCAAACTGGCACAAAGAGGACCCACATGGACCCACTTCATCCCACGGATTCCGTGCCAGTGCGCGTCGACATTATGGAACCCAAGATGTGCTGCCAGTGCACAGCATTCTGCGTAAACTTGTACCCAATGTATCCAGGAGTCACCCAAAAGCCATATAGTCCGCCTACTGAACGGCACAACCATACCCATAGCCCTCTCCACTCCTATTTGCAAACACACGTTCTGGCACAATCTGTTGCTACACACCATACCCAGGAAATCATATTGACCAATCCCAACTCCTGCACAGTTCCATTTCCATTGCAGCTACCCTGAAAAGACCCGGATGTAGCACGTGTGCACCTCCAAATGGTGCGGCTTTCACGAACATATTGCCCTGTGTGGGGAGCTGCACAAACACATTTTAAGCGTCATAGAAAATGGGCGTCTTGGAGGAAGTTGTGAAAAGTGTTTAGTTCTAATTTTGATAAAGCGACATGTAAAGAAACACCTTTTGGTGTGCTCCTTGTTAGAGATTTTGCTCTCTGCTTTTCCTCCTTACATTACTACATGAGTGTCTGCAGTGTACATTGTACATAGTGCAACAGATGACAAATTTCAATAGAGAGAAAAAGAATATCAAGGCCACTGACAAACGTCACACTAGAAGCACTACGGTTTTCATGGGCACAGAAGAACATCCCAGCATGGAACAGAAAAGCACACGCACCAGAATCGATCATCCGTAGTCCCATTTCCATGACAAGCACATTAAGAAGGACAGCATGCAGCACGTGCGCTTTGCCCAACTACCGCAAGGGCCGCGCCCCAGGCAAGCAGGGCCAGTCCCTCTTCCCTTTCTAGTACTCTTTTAGCATCACTACCTAATTCGCTACTGTTAAACGATTACTTACGCATCCACCAATTACATCCAAGTATTGTGCATGTAATGCTAGCACATCTATTGAACAGTCCATACCAACCTTTAAACACACAGAGGTCAAATGTCCTGTAAATCAAAAGCACCTGCATGGGAAAGTAGTGTAAAACGATCTACGAGTTCTGCACCCGCATACATCGGCATTGTTACCCATCACTATGCCTAGTAGGTATTACTATTTTTTGTACAGTACAGTGGCAACTGTATTATAAATTCGTAGCAACAGGGTACCTAGCAGTGAATCTCCATAACGTACTCAAAATTCATACTGTTTTTTTCTCCCATCACCTACCATTAAATGGCTCCTACAGTGGTAGGTGGTGGCAAAGTTGCCCTTTGCCCATAACAGCCATTGGTATATGGAAACGGTTACTCTGTTCTTTTGTTCTGTCAATTTTACAATGCTTTCCCCGATTAACGCACCTCCTATCAAATTTGTAAAAACCACACACAAAGTTATCACGCAGCCTTTCCCACCAAACTAAGCCAAGTGCATACATTGCAAGCATAACAACAGTTTCCTACTTCACGTCATAGATAACAACAGTAGTTAAGCAATAAAAAATGTATGTGTGCATTCACAACAGTAACATTCATAAATATGCATAAGGAAATTAAAGCCCAAAAGCAATGCCTGCACTCATGTAGCAAGCATACATATGTACATGCAAATGCACACAAAAAAACATTCTGCTTTGTACTCTGTACATCTTTACGCACCTTTTTGTCATCCTTCCATAATGCAAAGTACTGCATTTTGAAAGTAAATAGGCCTACACTAATACACACACGCGTTTCATGACAAGTCAAGCAATACACTCCCAAATAACGCACCTACCCTCTTAAACATGCTTATGCTAAGTGCCCAGTCATATCGTAAGCCTTCCATTTATACACACACACTTCCTCTTCCTGCCACAACATCCCCCTATAGTTTTGAAGAATGTATTGTACAAATGTAAGCACTATGCCATTAGCCAACATATTTTGTTACCGTCTTCTTATACAGGTGCAGTACCCACCTCTCAGTGGAAAGCCACTGGAGTGTGCACTTCAAAATACAGCCTGCAATAAACTTACTCTCAGCAAGCAACAAAGTAAGTATAATACCATCATACTGTTGTATGTCTTACTAGAAGAGTACACTATTGTTGTATTGTAGCACATAGATGTGTGGCCATACACCAATATGTACTTCATTGTTACTGGTGACACCTCTACAGGTGCTCAGTGTTTGTTATGTCTCCACCATTAGAAGAATCCCCACATAGTAAGATACTGTCGCCAACCGAAAGTTAGACACCATTGCACAGCGACACACTTCCAGTTAAATGCCTACCCTCCTATTGATCATGCACACTGCACATAAACATTTCAATGTTTGCACACCCACATTTCCCTTTCTTCGACCAACAGCTAAAACACAATCCCTACCAAACTGCAACTCAGTGGAAAGCAACGCAGAAAGAGAGTCATGCAACCTAAAAACACAGAAAGTAGCCATGCACTGCAAGCTGAACGTGAACAGAAAGTTGGAGGAGAAGAGGTAATTCAGTCATTAAGAAAAACTGATGCATCTACCAGTAAAGACAGTGTAGTTGATTTGTCAAAATGTGATCCTCCTTAGCTGCAGTGTTTTTACCTGACTGCTCGGCCTGTGTTTCTGGGGCGGTTTGTGGTTGTCCCTTCTGCTTGGCGGCATTAAAGGAGTCCATGATTGTCGAGTCCTTCTTGTGTTTCGTGGAGGGCATGTCCCCAACCGTGCCGGGACTTTGTTGTGTGGAGCTCCGGTTCTCTCCCTGGGTGTTTTGTACGCCTTACTGCCTGTGTGTTGCTCCAGTCCCCGCATGGGGGACCCGCAGATGTGTTCAGTCCAGCGCCTCGCACTGCCTTGGTTCACGCTCTCTGATTAATTGCTTGTCGGGCCGTCAGCGGTCCACAGGGTCCGGCGCAGCCTTGTAGCAACCCAATGTTAAGCCGGTGGTGTCCTAGTGCGGTGCCCCATTTGCGGTCCACCCACCTCTAGGTGGTGATCCGTGGGTTCCTTTGTTTGGTCAAAGCTACGTTCCAGGCTTGCCCAGTGGGGTTAGTGCACTGTTATCCCTCTCGTGTAGGGGTCCCTTAGATCTGCCCAGCTGAGTGCCACTCTGCGTCACGGTGTATGCTCATGGGGTCAGCGTGTCATCCGCAGTCCGTAGCGACCTAGAGCCGCCGCGCGGTACCCTGTTTCGTTGATGAGATCCCGGGTTCCAGGTTTGAGCTACGGCGCGAGTCCCGCGATGCGGCAGGGTTTGGTTCCCCTTGCTTTAGTGGGGGTGACGACCACAATTAACTACACTGTCTTTACTGGTAGATGCATCTGTTAAATTGGTCCTGCCTGGCGCCCTTGCCTTGAAGTTTGTGCTCCCTAGTTTGCAGTAACCCAGGCTGTCCGCAGTCTATGGGGGTGTACTGTTTGGTGCCCCAGCACTTTGTTGGGGGCGCCCTGGTATCGGGCCTGAGTTACAGTGCCCCGGTTAGGGCCTAGTTCTTAGCCTCCCTTTGCTGCCTAGTTGTGGCAGACCGTGCCCTCTGTTGTGCTGTTCCTCCAGTTGTCAGCTGCTGCAGGAGCTTGGCACTTTGTGCCCCGTGTTTTGTTGGGGGACCCCCGGGATGAGGCCTGAATTATGGTTAGTTCGCCACAATTGTATGCAGAGGGCCCTGGATGTGTTGGGTTGAGTGTGGGCCTTATGCTGCCCAACCCTGCTGGTCTAGGTAGGGTCTAGTGCTGTGCCTCCCCTTGGTGTCTTCTTGTGGGCTGCGGCAGAGGTGTTTAGTCCCGGCGTTCTGCTCTGGCTCCACTCTCCGAGCACAGTTTGTTTTAGTTTGTAGAGGGAGCTGCTTCTCCGCCCTCCGAGTGCCCCTGCGTACCTCTTAGTAGCTCAGGAGGCCCTCTCCAATGCAGCCAGTCCTCTCGCGCCGCCACTCCCGATGCAGCTGGGGCACGGCTTTCTCCTCTGCCCGCAGCGTGCCTCCTCCTCCTATGCTCGCTGCTTATTTGGACGCGGGCAGGGGCCGGGCCCGGCAGAGCCATCTGTGGAGGGCCGCACGGCGCAGGGTCCGGGCAGCCTGGTGCGCTTCTCAGGCCGTTACTCCGTGGTCCCCGCTCCGCCTCCTCAGTGCACCCCACACAAGAAGGGCACAAGCCACCGCAGCGCCAACCCCCAGGGTTCCTTCGGCGTTCCTCGGAGGCGGCGTCCACGGTGTCGGAACACGCAGCTCTCGTCCGGCCTGTCCGCCGCACAGTCACTCCTCCCTCTCGCGCCAGGCTGGAGCTGGATTCAGGGGGGGCCGTGCTTCATGACCCAAATTCTCGTCTCCCTCACTCCATTTTTGTTCGCCGTGCAGGTCGAGGGAAGGGGGATCGGTTTATGCACCAGCCAGAGTTGTTATATGATCTCTAATCAGTATTTCCAGGAGTCAGTTCAGGATCAAGGCAGGAGCTCCGAGCCAGCACGTCCTCACAGCATGAGCTCAGGCCCCCCCCCCTAAACAATACCTATTTGTCAACAAGGCATAGCACGACTACAAACCTTAGAGAACTCTATCTCCAACACAGCTCGTTTGCTGAAAATGTTAAAATTATGTTTCAACTGTAGAGTTATGTTAAAGCCTAACATTGATGTTAGGCAGAAACCTGTGCAGTTCCCTCTGGGACCACTGCAAAAGATTTAAGACTACAGGTGTTTGGCAGTAAACCCACTTGGTAGCAGTCTGTACCACCCAGATTTACCTGGTAGCTGTGGCTGAGCAGTCAGACTTCCCTCAAGACGAGTTAGGCAGTATATAGAGCATACATAATAGGTACAGAGGCACAGTAGTACAAGCAAACACTGACCAGAGCTAGGTGTAAAAGTATATAATTATTTATTTAAAAGACACACTCATAAATTACACTAGCACAGAAAAGATAAGTAAGTCAAAACACAGTCACTATTACTTATATGTACATCCCTAGGTATTTGTTGGACAAGTCTAAGTTAACACCACTTATTTCCAAACAGAGGTGAGCGCTTAACGTTAGATGGCACTCCAACAAGTTAGTTAAAAAGGGAGGGAAAAGGCAGAAGTAATGAAAACAGCAAGGTAAAACACTTTTCAGAGATTCACAGTAAGTTTAGAAAGGCAGTCTATTGCTGAGCAAGGAAGTTCGGTTGCCAGGCCCACTCTAGGGAAAGCCAGGCGAAAAGATGTCCAAGATCACACAATGTCACAAGTCTTTACAGGTGAGAAGAAAAGGTTTTACCAAGTTTAGAAAAGTTTAGTTAGGATGTCCGAGGCTTACCCAGGTTCGAGAGCCGAGGGCTAAATCTACCCCGTACAATCGGTGGCAAGGGAAGCCGGGCGGAACACGGTACCTTTAAAATGGAAAGGATCCTCCAGCGGTGGCAGTTGTTCCTGGTAGTGGGTGCAAGTCGCAGCGTCGTCCAGAGGAAGAGAAGATCTTGACGTGGAGGAAAGCTGAAGGTCGTTTCACTACCAGGGAAGAAACCAGCCGTGGATTTTTTCCGGTTAAAAGGATGTTACCCCTCTTTCGCGGTTGAGGTAAAAAGTGGTGTCCCGTTTGCCGGGGTGCTTGGCACAGGCAAGGCGGCCACGAGATGCTTCAGGGAGGCAAAAAGAAGGCAGAAACTGGTTGTCCCCACCAGCAAGGGAAGAAGACTCTCCCGGCTGGAGATCTCCTCTGTCGTTGGGAAAAGTGGTGAGACGGTTCCGCAGGGCTCCACCGGTGGTGTCGTCTTGGCAGGTCGGCTCGGCTTCTCCCTCTTCGGCTTCTTAGGTCCTGTGGCGACTTCTGAAGAACCAGTCCCAAAAACCCTGCTTTTATGCAGCAAACCCCCATTCATACAGCCTAGATGTCACTCAAACATGCTAAGTGGTGAGCGGGGCGGCTCACCACTTGGGCCGATCACACCAGAGTGCGACATGAGTTGGCAAGGCAACTCAGTCCAGTGTGCCTAAACCCCCTCCCACACCCTTGTGGTACCCAGACAGAATGGCACCACTTTGGAGGGCTTCTGTGCAGAAGCCCGCCAAAAGTGGAACAAAGGCTCGACTCGGGTTCAGGGTTACTGAAGTGAACCTAGACGCCATTTTGGCGGCGAGTTCTGGCAAAAAATCCCAACCGGTGAATTTATATTAAATAAATAAACCGGCGGTATCTTTAACATTGCACCAAAAAGTGGTGCATTAAAATCAATGGGAAATCCCATTGGGAAATATTCCGGTGGAATATTTCCGTGGTATCCACTGCCACCAGCCAGAAACTCGGCGAGGGGGGACGGGACAGTACTCCCTCGACAACAGACCCAGGGGCAATCTAATTGCCCCTACCAGTACTTCCACAGTATGATGGTTTGTACTGGTTAAGTTCCTAAATTAAGACTAGTAAAGTCAATGGTGACTTTACAGACCCAGGGAGACAGTAGTCATTCCCAGGGTGTGGAGTCTATGTTTGGGGGTCACTATGACACCCCTGTGTTACTGCACTGAGGGTGCTGTGTAACACACATTCAAAAACCAATGAAAGCCTATGGGGAAAAAATACCCCATAGCCCATAAGCACATAGCAAGTCACAGAAACACTCAAGTCATGTCCAAGATTGAGGGTAAAAGAGTCTCACTCTTGGCAGGAGAAAAAATGAACCCCAAAAATCCAGCAAAGCTGCTGGGGGACTAACTAGGTTAGGAAATTCAGCCTAAACAGAGAATTCTCCCTAACACTCGCTCCCCCCCCCCCCCAGACTAAGGGACAGGAGGATTTAATCCACTCCTGGATGAACCTCATACTTCTAGTCGATGACATACATCCTAGAGAGTCCATCAGCATTTTGATGGCGACGCCCTGACCTGGGTTCTATGGTTACATCAAAGGTTTTCTTTTGTAAGCTATATGACCTACAAACCCTTTGAGGAACATCAGTCTTTTTAAAACTATAGGGGATCTGGTTGACCAGTCCCTCAGAAGTTGGTACAACCTCTGAACCTGCTTTAGGCTTTTTCAAGGGGTCCTTATAAAGGATACCCTTAGATCTAGAGGGCCCTCCAAGGTTCCTCACCACCTCTCTGTGGGGAGCAGGTTGGGTCTTAGGCCTCTTGGGTGGACGGGTTGGAGATAAGCAAGGTACATGCTTCTCCTTCCTCTTAGATCTAACCTTACCTACTTTAGGAGATTCTCTCCTAGCATCAGGATTTTGGTTGGGGTCTTCTATAGAAGGTCCAACAGTCTGAAGGTTTTTGGCCTTAGACTTTTCTTTTCTTTTCTGGTTTTCCACCAGCACTGAGAATTACCAGTTCTCTCAGGTCGAAATAGGGGCCTAGTTGGTCTATCCACCTCTTCCTCAGAAGCAGGGGGAGTCAGAGACTCTGAAACTAGGGGAACAATGATGGAGCTTGGTTGGGGCTCCCATGTTCCTAGCATACTATCCTGAAATGTGCCTGGGTTAGAGGTCAACTTACTAACACCAGGGCTTGTAGTGGGGTTCTCAGTAGAGGGTCCCACAGGCTTAGAAGGGTCCTTCAAGGTAGCCTCTCTAGCCATTTTGGTTAAGTTCTGCTTCTCCATACTGGGAGGCCTGGGGGCATGTGACACTACTCCTAGAGTTCTTAGGTCATTCCCCAACAGGACTTTCCCAGGTAGCTCAGTCTGAACACTGACAGGAATCCTTACTGTCATGTTATTACACTGAATGAGGGTTGGTAGAATAGGAACCATTTGAACAGGGCCTCCAGAATTTCTAGTGGGACCTTTGGGTGCCTTAGCCACATCCTCAGGTCTGAAAAAGCTTTCATCCACTACTGTTCTGCTAGCCCCAGTGTCTCTCCTGGCAGGAGTGTCCTGGCCATTGATGAGAACACTGTCTAGATAATACGTTTTAGAGTTTGCTGGTAGAGAGTTATAGATTTCCCTATTCTGGCTACTAACCAGATCCATAGGCTCTAAGTTTACAGTTGCTTGAAGACCCAAGGGTTCTTCAGCAAAGAGTTCAAAGTGGGCACTAGCCATCTGTACTTCATCCTCAGGAGTGAAGGCTAAGGAGACTGTGCTGACCCCTGCAGGTTCACCCTTGCATCTGGGATCCCCGTTGATATGGTCAGTAGCCTGACAGATGTAGCATTGTCCAAATGCTCTCTGAAAGGGTGGCTTGTTCTGACCTCCTTCTGGTTTGTGGCCAGAAGGTGCATTAGCCTGATGGGGTCTACCTTGGGGCTTACCCTGGTTATTTTGTTGTTTGGGGCCCTCTTTGGGATAGGAATTTTCAGAATTCTCTTTGGAGTCCTTCTTAGGCTGTCTCCCCTCATCCTTCTTCTGAGTTACCCCAGAATCCTTGTGAGTAGCCCTGTTGGCAACCCACAAGTCAGCAGCCTTAGCTAGCTTTCTAGGATCTAATTCCTGTGAATCAGCCAAGTGCTGTCTGAGCTCAGGAGAGCAGGCATCATAAATTGACTCCATCATTACAAGATTTCTCATTCCTTCATAAGTGTTCACTTTGTAACCCTTAATCCATCCCTCTAAGTTTTTCAACCCTTCACACACCCAGGTAGCCCAAGGGGTACCATCATGCTTTTTGAGGCTTCTAAACCTCCTAAGATACTGGGAAGGGGTCTTCCCAAACCTAGCTATCAAAGCTAGTATCACACATTCATACTCTTTCCTATCCTCCTCCCCCAACTCCATTACTGCATCAGTTGCAACAGGGGGGAGCCTAGAGAACAACCAGGTGAGTAACTCATTACCTGTGATGTTCTGGAGCCCATGATTATACTCAAACATAGACAACCAATTCAACACATCCAACTTAGGCTCATACATACCAATCAATTCTTTAGGCATCTGGGGTCTTTTAGGACTGGAACTTCTAGAGGAGTCAGAGAGAGAAGCATTCTCAACAGACAATTTCTTCATTTCTAGCTCATACTTGAGCTCCATTTCTCTTAGCCTTAGTTCTTTGTCAGTTTGAGTATTAAGTTTCTTGTACTCTAATTCCTTGGCTCGATTAATTCTTTCTCTACCTCGATTAAAACCTGGCTGCGCTACATCGACAACATCTTTTTGATTTGGAGTGGTACTCCTGACCAACTGACATTGTTCCATAAGTGGTTAAACCTTCAAAACCCTAATATTCAGTTCACGATACACAGTGACTTGCAAAAGATACCCTTTGTAGATCTTCAAATACAGAAAACCGATACAGGTAACATAGAAACTGTTTTATACAGTAAACCCACAGATAAGAACACCTTACTTAACTACCGGAGTTTTCATCCGCTGAGTCTTAAAGAAGGCCTACCATATGGCCAGTTTCTGCGAATTCGCAGAAACTGCACCCAAGTAGAAATGTACAAACAACACGGCAAAACCTTAAAATCTAGGCTAAAAGATAGAGGATATCCCAAAACCACTGTTCAACGGGCATACAAAAGAGTACTGCATATTAATAGAACCTCATGCCTTGAACCCGTACATCGTAACATTGAAGAGAAAATAACATGTGTGAGTACATACAATCCCATTAGCAGCCATCTCAGAAAGATCATTAAGAAGCATTGGCATATGATTAAAACGGAGGACTTCAATCCATCAGTGCCCCGCTTTGCCTTTACAAGACAACGTAAAGGCCACCATCGATGTGGCAAATGTTCTGTTTGTGCTCAAACCGTCACCATGAAAAGTATCAAACTATGTAATACAGTAGTTCAACTTATGGACTTCACTAATGGTCTCACCCAATGGGCGGTATATGCCATAAAATGCCCTTGTGAACTTGTATACATAGGGAAGACTAAACGGCAGGTACGCCAATGAATTTGTGAACACAAGTCGTGTGTCCGTAATAAAATTGAGAACAAACCTCTAGTGGCCCACTATATAGCAAAACAGCACCAATGTACTGACTTACTGTGGTGCGTAATCCAGGTAATCAAGCCATCCCCAAGAGGGGGTAATAGAGACTTGAACCTCACCCGAAGTGAGCAAAAATGGATTTACAATCTTCACACAGTCAAACATGGCCTTAATATCGCCGTGGAATGGAGCCCAGTCACCTAATGCGATTCCAACAAGTACATAATCATCTGACGCTCTCATAAAACCCATCCAGAGACACCCTTTAAAGAATTGGGTTAATGTCCTCCTCAATAAGAACTCGAACTATATGGTCTCCTATGTTGCACCTGATTACTTGCTAATTGATAACAAATGCAAGAGTAGATGTAAGAGCAATTAGAAGAACCCAGGTATAGTTAAACTGAGCATGAGTAATACGAAGAATATGATTACTCCGAATTACTATTTCATCATGAGAGTGGGCCTGTCCGATCTCCCCTCCGAATTGGGAACCCACATGAATCTGTCTCGCTGTAATTATGCTAGAGACACTGTAAAGAAATGCAGCCACAGCGTTTACTATGGGTATCCAGGCAAAATGTAATGAGGCGTGACTATTACAATCAACACGGTAACATATCTGAGTGCAATTGGGAATGAACCTTTTTCAGGCTCTATCCCGAAATATAAGCTCTATTTTTCTGAAGCTTTGCAATCTTGCTTTAACAGATGTGTTTTCAAATCAGACACAGCACCATCGATAGTGCCTCAGATGACTATTTAATATGGATCACTAGGCGATATCCAACAATGCGCACGAAGTACCAGTAATATGGTATTTTTCATGTTGCCCATGTATTTTAACACGGACCACATATTTACAAAATACATGTGGATTTAAGCAGTGGCAACTAACACACATTTCAACACCGCAATATAACTTTAAACAATCAGGGACGGCAAACGTCACGTGACAGTATTGAGAATCACATGACTCTTTAAAAAAGAAATCCGTACGGAGTACGAGCGGCTGTTGGCAAGATTTACAACACGGTCCAACGGCAGAGCGTTTGTAGCATGAAATAGACGTAAACATGAAAGGCAAAGAAGTGAGCTCCACATCGCACCCCGTGTTCCAAATAGAATGCTACATAACATTGTCGAGCAATATACGCTCTGAGTGCAGCAGTTACAGGCACATTCTGCTCGACTATCAGATAGCGCATAGCTGGCCACATCAATGCATGGCGTGACTATGCGGTTTTGTGGGAGCCCTGTTACCACCATTGAGCACGTTCATGTGTCATTCTGTTTTCCTAAATGAGGAGATAATATCGGTGCGCAACAGAAGCAATATGAAAAAGATGTTAGACATTCTACATCTTCTGTTAAACAATACTAACTCTAGATTGCAGAGTAGATGAATGCTGTTAGAGATGCATTAAAGAGCTGCTTTTTATTAATACAATACACAAAATAAACCAAGATTTTCGCCTTTTTAACAGGCACCAATAAAGAAATTCCCATTGGTGTGACGGCTTGAATAACTCACTTTCCCGTCGTCAATCCCAATTAGAGTGCGACTGGCGCAGAAGAGACAACTATACAAGTGCTCTTTCCGTAATTTCCCTTTCTGTTAATAAGACACACGTATGCAAATTATGGAATCACAAAGGGATAACTAATTAGTCCACTTTTTACATGGAGGTAGAATATTCCAAACTGGAGAACTTTTTGCTGCTATTTTTAGCAGTTAAACCATATCTCAGCTAATGGACGAATGCCCATCCCGAGAGGACTAAGACTGAATTAGGAGACACAATTATATAAGTGGCTCTGTCATAAATTGTACGCCACTTAGATAATTTAATTTATTCGAAATGATGTAACCACAAACAGCACATTTACTAGTTTATTCTCCTCATTTATGTAGGAAGCCGGGACACTGGATGCCAAATCATTGCTACAGCCAGTAGTCCAAGCTCAGAAGTCCAAATCATGGTTTATGGACCACAGGTGGGTGTAGTGGTAATGTCCAGGAGAATATGAACTGGCCATCGCCTTACAAACAGTCAAATTGGGGAGCACAATCTCTATTGTAGACTAATATATGTATATTTATGTTTTTAGATTTGTCAATCAATATTAATGGGGAACGAAACTGATCTTCTAGAAGTAACCACTGTCCTGAAGATGGCCCAATACCTATCTTACTGACCACCGCTGACATAGGTGGTACACCCGTAAGGGCCGAAACATATGTCGACCGATAAAGGAAAACTAAATTCTTTTTCCTATGTCATGTATGCATATTCATAATATCTGTTATGCTGGAAGAAACTTTAAGCTATAGAACCCCTTGTTTGTAGTAGGATCATGTTGGTTGAATGGTATGATTGATGATCATTAGAGGAATATGTTTGTAATGTTTTTGAATATGTTTTTATGAAAAATTATTAAAGAGATTTACGTTTTGCAAAATTGCACTCAGCTTCAGTATTTGCCCTCATGAAGGTGTTCACCCTGTCAACTAATTAAACAGGGCCCTCCACCCGAACCTGTGTGACATACAGGACCTCTAGAGAGGGGTAGTCAATCTGTAATGTACTTTTTCTTCTTTAGACTCTCCCTTCCAACAGATTTGACCCCCCGTTAACAAAAATTAGGGAGTAGCCAATCATTTATTCCACAACACAATATAGTACACCAATAGCAAATATCCTCATATTATCTCCAATGCACTCCCATCCCCAATGCAGTCTCCCTGCCCTGACCAAAATATGATAGTCCCCTGAGCACCTATCCACCAATGCAGTATATGTCAGTAGCTGCGTGAATAGTCCATATGGCAAAAGTGTGCTGGTAAAAAATCCTTCCATGTCTCAATGTTGGAATGGCCTTCCTTGAAGCAAGGGTGTGAGCAAGCCCTAGCCTCTTGGGTACATGCAGAGGCATACGGTCTCCGCCGATGTACCCAAAAGCCTAGTCCTTGCATATCCACCAGAAGGTAATAGTGCGTGCGCTAACGGACCCACACATGACAACTTCCTCACACCTTCACACCTACTTCCAACCACTGCCTGCACTGTTAGATGCAAGGCCCCTAACCATGCACACAAGCCAGTAGGGACTTTGCAGGCACAACACAGCATAGTACACCGACTGGACGTTTCCTCATAGTATATCCAATGCACTCCCCATCCCCACTGCAGCCTGCCTGCACTGACCAAAATATGATAGTCTCCTGTGCAGCTACCCCCAATAAAGTATATGCGAGTAGCTGCGTGCATGGAAGCATTACATTGCGGGGGTGGTGCGCAAGCCCTAGGGTCTTGGGTACAAGGGGAGGCCTGCCGCCTCTGCCCATGCACTGAAAAGCCTATGCCTTACCCACAACCACTACAAGGCAAGGCAGACAAGCATGGGAACATTTCGCCACAGACCCACCGCCATAAAACAATGCAAAAGCACAAAGTCCACATAACCACAGGCAGCCCTAGGCTACAGCACAACACATGGCCAATTTCTTTGCTTCGCCCTCCTTCACCCACCCGAGCCTGCAAACCTACAGCCCACCACCGGCCGCGTCCAATGTTCGCTGACAGCACAGCGTACCGCAGGCCACTAAGACTTCGGTCCGCGGAGCGAACAGGGAAATGGGACAGCGGAGCGGACCAAGATATCACTAATTTTTTGGGACGTACATTTCAGTTCTTTGCAACAAAAGTACAGGTCTGATTTCCCACAAGCACACAAAAGCGCGCTTTCTGAGCCAAGCCCCCGCACATGCCACAACTTTGGCCTGTAGCCGTGCGCCAAAGTTTTTGCCCATTCAGTCTATTGACAAAAAATAAAATTTGGAACCCCCCTATAACTTTGCGCCCCCCTGCACGAAACCTCAACCAACTTGGTGAAACATTTCAGAGCCAACCATATACTTTGCAATGTTGTGTGAGCATTCCTCCAGGGGGAACGAAGTTATAAGCCGCTGAAAAAGTGCTCTTCCTATGAGTTTAGCAACTTACCCATAACTACACAGCCGCTACAGCTACTTTTTTTTTTCCTTTGGACCTCTAGGAATTGGGGACTGAGCAAGTCATCCTTAACTGGAGACCCAGCTAAAATCATGTGGGGAAAGGAAACATATTCAAGCAGCCTTTGGCTTTGGGTCCTAATGAGTGATTGATTTTGGAGCATTTCCGGAGGCTGTCCAAACCAGTATACCTGGCTCAATATTACAAACATTTTAATGTTAGGGTGAGTGTTGTGAAAAGTGAAAAGGGTATCAAGCCAGTGTGCATAATGTACTAAGTATTTCAGGCATACTACACTTTTATTACAGACATATTTGTAGAAAATAAGATTTAATGGTCATTCTTAACCCTCACTAATACTATTTGTCCCTCTTCCCATTTCTCATAGGGGTATTTTGAAATAGTACAATAGGAGTGTACCAAACTGTCCATCTTGGAATAATAACCTATCAGAAAATAATTTATATGGCTATTCTAGGTTTTAATAATGTGTTTTGCCCAGTAAGAGAAGTGAAACACTCGTATTATGACTAAACATTTACTGGAAGTGATAATTAGAAATAAACACTGTCAATTACATAAAGGTGCCAGTTTACAATGTTATCACAATTAAATAATGTCCTTTTTAATAGTTTTTGCAAAAAGTACACAACTTCCCCCAATCTTGCCACCTGAAGAGATCTATTTTTTCCTCCGGTCTCGCAGATGTCAGAAGCAGCTGAGGTGCATCGAGAAAACGTGCACCTGACAATGTGAGGGAATGAGCGGAGGAGACAAGGGCGATGGTGCTAGCTCATCCTTTGATATGCCAGGTACAGCAAATTTTCTAAATAATAGGACAACACGCATTACTTCCACTATGGTTATCCAACAGCTACAATTTTCTTAACCACACCTTGACACTCCTCCCAAGCCACACTTGACAGACTACTTGAATGTAGTTAAGTTTTTGTTTCATATACTAAATGCTCCCTGGAGGCTGCATTTTGGGGTGCTAAAGTGGAAAGAATATGCATAGCCACGCCAAATGACTTTGCAGATTATATAATGTATAGTTCAAAAAGGAGTTCCAATCCATTATTTGATAATGGCCAATATGATATGATATGATCTACAGTCTGTTAATAGTTTTGCATGTTGGAAATGCATAGGTAAACTGTTGTCAGAGTTGTAGAGTAGGTCATGGTGGCATATGGTCTACACTAGGTGGGGAAGTTGATGCTCAAAGGTATGGGTGATAGGGAACCTTCCAGGAATTTCAAAATAACTATGACATAACTAAAATGAAGGAGCTTTGCTTGTACTGCTTGGATACTGAGAAGAGAAATCACGGGAGGTTTGAGTACATTTTCTTGGATGTGGTGGAGAATGCTCTATGGATTTCCATTTTCGGGTTAGGGCTAGTTCATGGTAAGGTTTTGAGTAGTGGGTATAACAATGTTTTGCTTCACGACACAGTAACAATTTCTTCTTTAATGCACTGCTTTATGTAGTATGGTCTAGATAGGGCTAAAATGTTAGCATGCACAGAGGATTTTGGGGAGGTTCGAGGACAGTGGGAAAACCGCAGTCAGACTTCTACATATGTCCTTGGTGGTAATTTCAGGTATTATGGAAGCATGAATGGGGGCATTGGTAACTGCTTAGAATTGTTGGATTAATTCGGTTTGAGTTCTGCGCACATGTGGTTTATAGACTGTGGATGATTTTGAATATCTTCCGTTTTGGCATTGATGTGTAGTGGGTTCGTTAGGTTACAGAGGACACCAAATCCAATCTAATGTGACTAGCTTTAATGTCTGTTAGACACACCAAAGTATATCCATAGGCACAGATAAGTAAGAGACATGACATAGACCACTGGACATCCACAACATTGCCAGCCCCAGATGTAACAGACTTTCTTAGAACACTCACACAGGTACAAAAATAACATTCCACTGCGAGACCTTGCACGTGACATCACTACCTATCAGCCACCAGATAGATGAAACTACAAAACTCCTTCTATTGAACCATCAACACATTCATCTACAACATCGACAATTGACCCAAGACAAGGTAAGAGGGAACTCACCACACGGCACAAAGTATCTTCCCACACACACACACACACAACACAACACACAGGAAGAACACAACCAAAGCTATCACCCTGAATAAAAACACAAGATTGTACAGTTCTCATGTGGCCACCACATAAACCGATAAGAGAAAACCCAGAAACATTAGGAAATAACAAACGGTAATACTTTCGGACACATTGTGACTAATATTAAGTAGGGACATCACAACACATTACTTACACAAAATTAATGGCAAAAATCCCCTATGTTTAGTCTTTTAGAATGAGAACTTAATCAACATATTTTGTTATACCAATACTTGAAATTACACTTACTTGTTTACAGATTCTGTTCTGGGGATCTTACCCCGTTACTACTACAGTGACAATAGTCTTGCGGATTTGTCTCATACTACTATGGGTAAGCATTTACACCACGTACATAACTAGTTAATACACTGACCTTGTGCCTACATTGGCTGAATTATTATTGAGTTAATTAATCACTATACTTTTCTGGTTTTCCCTCCTTTTTTTTGTCTCCCCTTTGGTTTATTTGGTTGGTGGATTTTTGCAACATTGTTCATTTTTTGATATGTTTCTCTATACCCTTGTATCCTCCCCTTTAACCACCCCCTGTTTTTCTGTCTTTTTATTAATACTCTGATGTGATAATATGTACTGTGTAATGACGTCATATTGTCTATGTCACAATTCTTGTAACTTAATCATTGCACTTATGCTGTTATCATGCCTTTCTTCAAACTTTACTTGATGTAATTATGGCAAACATCACATGCATATGATGATTGGTTGTGTAATATTATGTAGCCCAGATTTGAAAAAGGCTTAGCATAGCCGAAACATGTTATCGTTTATGGGCTCTTTCCGTATTTGAATGTGTGATAATACAACACAATTAAACAAGCACATATTTGATGGCGCTGAGTCCTGGATTCACTTTTGCTTTACACTGTATAGCACTACAACAATTTTGGTCGAAAGTGAAAACTCAGATGCAAGAAATGTTCAAGGGAGCGGCCAATTTAGGAGAAGAAATATGGATGTGTGGTATGTGGGCCTCCCCGAGAAAAGTCACTCACAAAGACACAAAAACTGAACTTTATGGGCTTCCTTATAGCAGCATGGCTAGCTATAGCACAAAAATGGAAACAAAAGACCCCTCCAGCCACACAAGAATGGCTTCACAGGATATGGACCTATGTAACAATGGAGAGAATCACATATAACCTTCAAGGGGACAGACAGAGGTTCGCCACAGACTGCGGAGACGCCATAGAATTCCTGCAAAGTGACTACATGCTGCAATGGTGCCCTCACAACATCTGCATTCTTGATATGTTCACAGGCTAAAATAGAAACATCAAAGTGTCGCAGTGGCAGTGCAAAGACGTTAAATCCGGCAGGGAGGGAAGAGGGGTTGAAAGGCGGGGGATATGGGACCATGTTGAGTCCCGATGTTCATGTTTAAAGAAATGCCAATAAAAAATATTTAAAAAAAAATAATTTAATGAAAATGAATGCATTTATATTTTGGAATAAGAAAATCTTCTGTTTTTTTTAACCAACTTTACTTTCTTTCATTTTTAACTGTAAGACAACAATTAGCTTTCGGTTACAGCAGTATTACAGAAATTAACGTCTGTGTGAACCAAATGTTTGACCTCCCCGAACTTTGGCCTTGAAACTATTGTCTTCCAACTTTTCCCCCTCCAGTGCCCCCACCCTCACCCGCCCTATCCCACCCTCTACCTTTAGAAAATACTGAACCAAACTGAGTCAAGGTTATAACCAGAGCAAGGCAGTTTCCTGAGCCCGTCCCTCCTCAGTGTCTTCTGTTGTCATTATCTGATGTGAATGTTTCTTAAAATCCTGGGTTTAAAGAATTGGGCCTCCCTCTCCCCCACGTAGTCCTGAAGTGGATCCCATATGGCTAGGAATTTCAGGTATGTCCCTGATTTTGTGGCGCAAATGTTCTCCATCGCCATCACTCCCCACACTTTCATCCACCACCGTGGGACTGTAGGGCCTTCCACTGTTTTCCATCGTTGGGCGACTGTCATCCTTGCTGCCGTCAGCAGGTGGGTGATGAGGGCCGCTCTGTTCCCCGAGGCTGTGTATGTCCCTTCTGCCACTGCCCCCAACAGGATGACCTTGGGGGATTGAGGTAGGTCTGCACCTGTTATGTCTTTGATTAGACTCAGAACTTCTTTCCAGTACACCTTTATCTTTGGACATGTCCACCACATATGGAATAGGTCACCTCTTTCACCACACCGGCGCCAACAGTCTGAAGGGTACGTGGGGTTCATTTTATGGATTCTACTTGGGGGCAGATACCAACGATAGCATAGCTTATATGCTGATTCTTTGATTGCAGTGGACTTGGAAAGTTTGGGAGCCCTCCTCCAGATTTGGCACCATTCTTCCTGAGTGATCTCCTCCCCCATGTCCCGCTCCCAATCTTTCATGTATTGGAGGGTTTCATCTGCTTGCGATTTATCTAATAACTTGTACAATCTGGTGATCTCTTTTCTCTGTGCCCCCTCCCGTATCGTGAGTTCTAAACCTACTGGGGGGCGTAGTCCAGCCCTTTTTACTGCAGGGTGCGAGATCCAGTGGCGCACTTGTATATATTTAAATCTGTGCTGTTCGGTGATGCCAAATCTTTGTTTGCATAAGTCAAAGGAGAGTGGGGCATCATCTTGGTACAAGTCTCGTAAGGACGCTATGTCTGCTCCCTGCCAGCCATCCCAGAACCTCAGTTGGAGCCCAGGCGAGAAATCTGGTTTGTGTATAATAGGGGACATTGGGCCCACACCTGGTTTGATCCTTCTGCGATGGATCGCCATATCCCAGGTGTGAAGTGTCGTCTTTGTCGCTTCCAATAGGTTGCCTCCCCTCTCTCGTGCTTTTGGCTAAAGGAATGGGAGCACACGTAATGGGGTGTCGGTCGCGAACTGTTCCATTTCCCCCCACCCTGGGATGGGGTCACTACCCGCCCATTTCAGTGCTGGCGCCAATTGGGCCGCTAGGACGTATCTCCCTATATCCGGCACGCCCAGACCCCCCAGAAGTGTTGGGCGCATCATGATCTTTTTTTGGATTCTTGGCTTCTTATTCCCCCAGATAAATTTGAACACAGCATTTTGGAGTTGCTGAATCATTTTCAGGGGGATTACCACCGGGGTGGAGCTTACCACGTACAGCAGTCTGGGTAGCAAGGTAATTTTTGTCGCCGCTACCCTAGCAAACCAAGCAAGTTCCTGGAGGTCCCATCTCTGCAAGTCTCCTAGCAGGCGCTTCAAAAGAGGATTGATGTTAGCTTTGAGCAGGTTTTTTGTGGACCTGGTGCTGCAAATTCCTAGGTATTCCA
Source organism: Ambystoma mexicanum (assembly GCF_040938575.1). Lineage (NCBI taxonomy): Eukaryota > Metazoa > Chordata > Amphibia > Caudata > Ambystomatidae > Ambystoma > Ambystoma mexicanum. The sequence goes on along the minus strand of NC_090935.1, from coordinate 661,752,778 downwards.
GGGATTGTTTTTCCCACTGTAGGGGGTAGCGTTCCTCTAGGTAGGTTATGTTCCTTCTATCCTCGGTTACATTCAGTGCTTTGGATTTGGCGTAATTTATTGTGAACCCTGATGTATTTTCGAATCTCTGCAGTTCTTTAATTATGTTGGGTAGTGTGTGCTTTGGGTCTGCCATGTAAAGCATAACATTGTCTGCATATAAGGCTAACTTATGTTGGGTCTCCCCTATTCGTACCCCACTAATACCCGGGTCCTCCCTGATCCTATGGGCAAATGGCTCCATTGCCATGGCGAATATAAGGGGGAGAGGGGACACCCCTGCCGAGTACCTCTCCGGATATTGAGTCTTTCTGATGTGTAGCCGTTTACAATTAGGTGTGTGGATGGGAACTGGTAATTAGCCAGGACCATCTTAGTAAATGACGGCCCACAGCCGAAACCATCTAGTACCAGGCTTATGTATTTCCAGGCAATGCTGTCGAACGCACGTGTGGCATCAAGTGCAGCGATAGCGAATTTCTGCGCGCTCCTAGTGCCCCAGTCTATGATATCAATTACCCGCCTAACATTATCTTGAGTGTGTCTACCCCGTACGAAGCCCGCCTGGTCTGTATGTATTATCTCGGGCAGTACTGTTGCCAACCGGTTCGCGAGAATTGTAGCATACAGTTTTGCGTCAGTATTGAGGAGGGCTATGGGGCGGTAGCTGGAGCATTCCACCGGGTCTTTCCCCGGCTTTAGGGGGAGAATTGTGACTGAGTGACCCATATCCTTTGAGACTGCTCCTTTATCCCTAATTAGGTTGAAAAGGCGAGTGAGTGGGGTTGACAACTGGGTAAGGAACACTTTGTAGTACCCGTTACCCAAACCATCTGGGCCAGGTGCTTTCCCCCTGGATAGTGCTGCAATTGCGTCCCCCTCCTCTTGTGTTGTGAATGGGGTTCCTAATTGTTCTTTCTGCTGAACAGAAATCTGTGGCAGTTTTATGGCCGACAAATATGATACTTGTTCTGCTGCATTCAGGTTCCCATTAGACAGCAGGTTTTTGTGGAAGTGGACCATAGTTTCTAGTTTCTCATTATCTCCCGTTTGCAGAACCCCACTACTGTTTCTCAACCGGGTAATGTGGTTGCGCACTTTCTGTTTGCGTAATTTGGCTGCCAAGAATTTTCTCGCTTTCCCCCCCGTGTATGTAATACGACTGTTTAGCGTTTAGTAGTAATTGCGCTGTTTTGTCCGCCATATGGTTTTCAAGTTTGGATCTAGCTTTTTTTGAGGTCTCGCCAGGCTCTGGGCGTCTTGACGGGTCTTATGGAGCTTTTCAGCATTTCTCACCTCTTCCTCTAGTTTATGCGTTATAAGGGCTTTCTCCCTGTAGTATTGCGTTGCTTGGGCTATGAATTCACCTCTAACAACTGCCTTCCCCGCGTCCCATACTACCCGCCAGTCCACCTCCCCATTGTCATTTTCCTGGAAGTAATTACTTATGACTTCCTCCATGTGTGCCCTAAGCGCTACGTCTCGCAGGATTGTTTCATTCAGCCTCCATTGTGGACGGGGCCTACTCGTGTTTTCCTGCAGTTCTATGCAGGTTACCACTGGGGCGTGATCTGAGAGATATTGGACTCCGATATTTTCTTGACATAGGGGATCAGGGTGGAGGACACTAGGATCATGTCGATTCTAGGGTATCCCTTGTGTACCGCCGAGTAGTGTGTGTATTCCTTGCAATCTGGGTGGAAGAACCGCCATGTCTCTATCACCTTCAGGTCTCTGAAGAGTTTACCCAGGGCTTGTCTATTTCGCTGGTCTGCAGTCGTCGGGGGGAGTGATTTATCTAACTTTGGGTCCATGACACAGTTAAAGTCACCTCCTATTATCACTCTGCCCTCACACCATCCTCCGATCTTCTGAAGTAGTTTGGGAATATACTGGTCCTGTTTATCGTTGGGGACATATACTGCAAAAATCGTGTACATTTGGCCATTGATGGTGCCTTTCACCCCCAGGTATCTGCCCTCCCGATCCTTCATGATATTTTGTTTGTGGAATCCCAGGTCCCTGCTACATAAGATTGCCACCCCTTTCGTTTTAGACTGACTTGAGGCGAAAAACTGGAGAGGGAATGCTCTGCTGTGCATCCTTCTCTCGTCTTGCTGGAGCAGGTGTGTCTCCTGTAGGATCCCTATTTTCGTTTGCATGGCTTCCAGCCTGCCTAGGATTGATCGTCTTTTAGCAGGGGAATTTAGGCCCTGGACATTAAGCGAGATTATGTTCACTTTAGCCATTGGCTCCTAGGAGATGGGATTCAGTATATGGACCCAGTGTCCTGCTCCGGAATGTACTTCCTTTTGTTTTCATCGCATTAAACCCGGTTGTGGAGGTGGCCCCTCTTTGCTCATAGTTTTTGGGTTCCTTGTTTTCCTGTACTTCGAATGCTTCCCCCCCTCCCCCCCTTCACTTCCCCCCATCCTGGGAGAGTATGAGGCCTGGGCCCCCAATGGGCTCCTCCGCTGAACCAACGGATGTAAGGCCTCTAGATTCCCCCCAGTTCACGTAGGTCAGAAGTAGTATAACTCCGACCCTGATTCCAAGATTAATGACCTCCGACCTCCGTGCAGGCGCTTCAGAGTACTTTTGCGGCCTTCTTACTTTTAAGTGGCGCTTCACTCAATGTCTGTGTGCTTGACTGCATTCGGATCTGGTGGGCTTTTTGGTTTGCGAACTTGAACCGGTTGGGTACTGCCCAACCTACCGCTTCTCCCTCGTCTTTGCCTTCTCCCCGTCGACCATTCCCATGGTTTGCTTGGCTGGCCTGGTGCGTTCGGCCGAGGGCATTCGGGAGTCTCCTGTTGTTCGTCCTCCAGATGTAGGAGAGCTAGACCTTCTGCACAGTTCCTAATATTCCTCTGTTTGCCTTCCCATGTGAATGACAGGCCAAACGGGTGCACCCATCTATATCTGACTTGGCGTGTCCGAAGGGCTTTTGTGACTGGTTGCATTAGGCGCCTTTTATGAAGAGTGATCCAGGCGAGGTCTTGGTATAGCTGTATACGGGACCCGTTGATCGTGAGGTCCCCGTTTGTCCTTGCCACGTGTAACACTTCTTCCTTCAGACCATACGATGTCATTGCTATTAAGACATCTCTGGGACGCGAACCTGGTTCGCTACGTGTCGGGCCAACTCGATGAATCCTGTCGAAGCCGATAGCTTCAGGTTGGGCATCGGCCAGTAGGCTGCTAAAGCAGAGTTGCATCGTGTCTCTTAAGTCCTTATCCAGTACTGATTCCGCCAGGCCCTTGACCCCGATATTTGATCTTCTCGAGCGGTTTTCCAGATCCTCCGCCTGGAGCTCCAAATTGTTTGTTGCGGTAGCCAACTGGTCTAGGAGTAGGCTGTTTTGATTAGAACAGATGCTGAAATTGAGTGAAGCATAAGGTAGTGCAACTACGAATGTGTGAGATACGGATTCGACTAAAATGACTGAATCGAATTTACCTACCCCACCATACCACATACCACAAAAAGTTTCTTTAGATTTGTTTGGGGTTGTTTTACCTTGAATGACCGAATGGGAAATGTAAGAGCAATTTTGCATTACATACATTTCTCATTCGGTCATTTCCATTGCGGTTATTTCTGCCAAGGTAAAACAAACCCAATTTGTGCGATACACAGGGAGGGGTAACCAGTTTCCATTTACTTATGACGGAGGCTTGTTGTATTCATCCCAGGAAGATTACTCTATTATGGCCAAGGGCTAATGGGGAAGCAGAACACCTTATGAGGACTATGAACAAAACGTTTTGAATTGCCAGCAGTCAGGGCGGCTGATTTCGTCTAGCATTATACCAATGTTTGTTTTAATTATTGGCTGACCAAACATTGTTTACCAGGAGTTTCTCAAGCTGCGACATAATTTCAGAGATGTCCGAGAGGCTTGATTCCTGACCATGCATTCCAGGGTCCAGAGAGAATTGACAATCAGATGGTTGGGGAAGAGCGGCGGAGAGTGAATGACAAGGAGAACCAAAGAAGGGGCTGCAAGATCATCAATTGGTGATCAGTGACTCAGTGTTGATACGGTCGCAACGTCCCACTGGGAAGCTTTCTTTGACATAAGAACCACAACCATTCTAAGTGGTGGACACAAAAGGGTCCATGATCACTGTATCTGATGGACAGGACACGGTCACCAGGAATTCATGTTTTTTCTGTAAATTGGGTTGTGCAATCGAGGAGGTGGAGAGTTTTAATTCAGGGGAGAATGGGTCATCCCAGGGATCCTGGTGAACCAGGATGATGGTGAAAGCCTGGGTGATGGAGCTGTGGGGGGCGAATCCACCAAGGTACAGAAAGAGTGAAGTTCGACGTGACACGTATGTACCGACAAGTCAGGAGACAAACAGAAGATATGCCTCACAAGCCTCTAAAAGTTAGCCTGAATATCTAAAGGACTATATATTGGGTGGATAAGGGGATCCTCATAAATAGTTGAGTGATGGCCTCAGAGGGAGGGGGGGTTACCCTGGGTTGGGATTGCGAACATGTTGGGCAATGTTTAATGTGGGTTCATGGTTATGAAAAAGGAGGGGTGTGATTATGCCTTTAAGGAGGTATGCTGCTGAGAGGTCAGCATGTCCTCTAACTAAAAGGGGTGTCACGCAATGTGAAGGAGAAGAGCACAAGCAGACCCTGAAACAGGAACAATGTCCGCATGCGGGGAGGGCCCATTGCAGCGGCCCGTGTGCAAAAAACAGCATACAACACAAGTGAAGGTCTTATCACAAGCCTCTTAAATCGCTCATTAAGATTCTACTCCACAGGCATATATGCCAACATAATCCATTCCATTTGGGAGACACTAGTTCCATTTGGGAGACATTACAGGACTTTTAGTCCTGAATTTAACTACACGTCCCAGAACGCAAAGATTAACCTTTCCCAAGTCTTGAGTGTCGCCCAAATGGAATACCTAATGTTGGCATGCATGTGCAGGAAATATTTAAACACATCTTCTTAAAATGTAAAAGGTGTGCCCAGAGATGGAAGTGTACTATAAATCATTGGTACGCCGTGCCACTAGTTCTTTTAATTTTTACAGAGCGTACCTTTAGTTCAAAAGCTCAAGACGAACGCTTTGTCTTTCTCCTTAGCTAAATACAGAATCGTCTCAGGCCAGACATCAAAGCACTGTCAGTTTCCCAAGTCTCAGCTAGGCAGACACACCACACAGTGTCCCTGGATCTGGAGGTCATTAAGTGCTAAGGTTGCAAACATTTCTTTTTGATCAATGGCAGAGCCTTTCATATGCATGATGGACCATTTCCAACTCAAAGAGCTCACAAAACACCAGTCACCTTGCAAATCTGTGCTAGTTAACGCGAGCAACACAAAGAACCCATTTAAAGATTTGTTTATATCCATGACGACTTCTATCCGGACATACATAAAAATAAAGTTTCTTCATTTCACTAATCAAATGTTTCAACATCTCGAATAACAAACAATGTGCTGGAAGTTTGTGACAAAGAATCTGCATATCTAGCTTTGTTTATTGCACAATGTATTGTATTACCTGCCTTAAATCACTGAAAGTACTGTGGGTTTAACTCGGATTTTCAGGTTGGCATTATCTTGCATTCTGGGACTTGTAATTTACCATTCAGGATGTGAAAATTAAAGCCACAATGATATTTTTTGGCATAACATATTGCTATAAGGATTTACAGGCAGTAATGTGGCTTTATTATGCCATTTGTGTTTTTTGCAAGTAAACGCTATAAGACATTAATACTGTAGACCTTGAAATCCAAATATTTGAGGGAAAGTGTGTGATCCTGGTCACACCGTTTATGCCCCCCACTCGATATCGCACCACATGAAACCCACGTCCCCTTTTTGGATGCAGCCAGTGTACCACTATTTCCTTTTTCCACTTCCACCTCTGGGTGGGTCACTTCTATACTTTGCTAGCAACATTATCAGATACGCCTCTCTGCTGGATTATTTTGCAGGTGTTTATGATTAATCTCCCGAGTCCAACCGCAGGTTCCCACAGTAAATTATTTCCATTTACTGAAGTGGTAACCAAGATACATTCAGTAACGCGTGCCTGCTGCAACACATCCCCCAACATAAAATAATCAGGCGAACTCCGCGCAGCACCGAGTAATTCCAAAGGAGATTCCAAACTACTGAAATAGCAATGCTCTCCTACAAATACAGCGCGACCCAAGGAAGAATCATAGCAGTAGCTCCACCCTCTTACAAAGCACGTATCCCACCAGGAATAAAAAGTCTTGGCCACTTCCGGCTCCCCCCTCTAATCTCACCTCTTGGAATCTCTAGCATGTTTCCTTCTCTTCCTGGGTTTTCATTCCCCGCCCACTCCTCACCTAACGACCTGGCGTCAGCGAGATCACGTGACATAGTTAAGCTGAGAGTATAGCGTCATCGTACGATTCTCTCTGCCTCGACTCAATTTCGGCTTTGGCTCCCCGGAACATCAGCTTAAATGTTCGTGACGGGATCTGCGGGAGCGCGGTCAAGTTATCTGCTACTGCGGCTGAAAACTATCGAGCCTTTGCTCCTTGTTTTATTCGGGTGCTAGCGGAAGTACACCCGAACTTCCTACATGTTCCCGTATGGGCTATTTGTGTCGTTCACGATAAACCTTTGTATATTTTTGTATAGAGATGCCAACAGGAATGTCGTGCTACTCATGACTGTAAAATATGAAATAGTGTAAATTGTACGGGGGATTGCGGGTTCGATTTCAATGTGTACCTAGCATTTCCATTGGAGGGAATATCCTGCCTTCACAGGTGGGTCATTGTCGAGTGGTACACTCGTGGTTTTAGGGGGACAGCCTTTTGTGTTGTGTAGTGGATGGCAAGGAGAGAGGTACATTTTCTCAGACATATAGAAAGATGATTTTGCCCCACCGCCCTAGCCTTGACCTAAAACAAAGCTGCCAGAAAGCTTGATGGGATTGGCGTGTACCATTTACAGCAACAGATGAATCTGCAGGCCTGACCCCTTCAGCACAAAGTGATTAGAGGCAGCAAGCTGTTGAGGCCGTGGATGGGCCTAGCAGACCAGATGACGCATTACCAATAACTCACGGACACGGAGCTGTAGTACACACATCCTTCATTCTAACTCGCAACGTAACTAACTTGTCCCGGTCACCACCCCGGCCTGTCACTTCCTTTTACCACGTCATTTCCCCTGCCCCAACCACCCGCCTCCCCGTGTCCACTGGGACGTCAAGGTGACTTCTCCCTACCCTTTATACAGTCACCAAATCTTCACAACAGGTGAACATTGGAGGGGGTTTCTAACCCATTTCTTCAATTCAGCGGCGCGGCTTGTTCTTAGCATGCTGCAGACGTGAACTGAGGGACTCTGGAGCGCCCCCTGTAGCCTCACACTCGCCGGGGCTTTCCTGGTCCGATTGCTCTGTGTCACGTAGTCTCCCCGATACGGTTCGTCTGAGGTGTAGTCGATGGGGATGACCACTCGCCCACTTAACCGTCCCAACAATGGGATCGCCTTGAAATGGGACCTCCCGAGTCTTGCGCAGTGACCATGGATCCTTTCTTCTGAGCGACAAACAGCAGCTTATCTTGGAAGATAGAGGTGTGTTTGTGAGTATGGAGTTGCTTCACAGCCACAGTTTCTCCCACCTCCAGCTGCTGCATCCTTGCTCCCCGGTGGAGGTACGTATATTCCTTCATGCGCTCCTTGGCAGCATTGTCTCGTTCCCTTATTTCCTTGTCTATGTCCGGCACAGGGTCACCCCTCTGGGCCTTTGGGATTCTTGTTTGGATGTCTCTTCCGAACATCACCTCAGCAGGTGTTTTCCCGGTGGTACTGTGAGGGGTCCCCCGGTAGGCCCGCATCAGCGGGTTCAATACTTGTTCGTAGGGCTGTCCTGTGGGCTTTGCTATTTGGAGCGCTCTCTCCAAGTTGGACATGAACCGTTCTATCATTCCGTTGGCCTGTGGTCACAAGGGGGTTATCTTCCGGTGATGAAACCCCATGTAATTTGCGAACTGTGCAAACTGATGCCCATTGAATGGGGGACCATTGTCTGTCTTGAGCACCCTTTGAATCCCATAAGCAGAGAAGATGCGGTCTAGTGCCGGGATGACGTGATGAGCGGCTGTTGAGATGAGCTGAGCCTCAGGCTATCTGGAGTATTTGTCCATTACTGCGAGCATGTACTTCCCTCCTTCGATGGGCCCAAAGAAATCTGCGGCCACCGCTTCCCATTTTCCTTATGGGAGTTCTGACATGTTCAAGGGCTCCGGGTGTCAGTTAGGCATGATGAGGCTGCATGTGCGGCAGGCCTTTAGCGCTTCCTCGAACATTGAGTCCACCCCAGGGAACCAGACCTTTTGGCGAAGCATGCGCTTGGTTGATGCCATTCCTCTGTGATTTTCGTGGGAGAGCTTGTTGACTTTCGCCCGTAATGATGATGGAATTACCAGCTTGCAATCTTTCAGAAGGAGGTCATCCGACAGTGCCAGCTCATCCTTCACCTGTACCAGGTGTCTACCTTGTTGTGCACCCGATCACCAGCAGCTCTCCCTTTCTCTCTCGCCTTTCTCCACAGCCCGGACTCGAGTCCTTCACGGATGACTTGTCACGCCCTGTCATTCTCGGTCTCCCGAGCAATCATTTATCATCTATCCCTTCTGGGGTGGTCTGCTGAAAGAGGTATCGAAGATACCTGTCCGCCACGGAGGGTTCGGGTGTGCACCCCTGCCAGGGCCCTCTAGAGAGAAAGTCGGACGGATTTTCCCCTTTCCCTGGCCGATGCACAATCTCGAAGGCGTCGTCTTGCAGCCATAGCCCCCATCCGGCTATTCGAGGCAGCATTTTAGCCTGTTGATTTCCATACAGGGATAGTAGAGCTTGATGGTCCGTGATGATCTGAAATGGCTTGCCATACAGGAAGAGGTGGAAAGTTTCACACGCTCATACCACCGCAAGGCCTTCTTTACTCGGCCTGGGAGTATGCCTGCTCGGTGTTGGAGAGGCTCCGGCTGGCATAGGCGACTACATGTGTTCGAGAGGGGACTGCCGGGTCAACTTGAGCCAGGATGGCCCCTAGTCCCACGGGACTGGCATCCACTGTTCACTCTGTCTGGCGGTTGGGGTCATAGTACGACATATTTTCTGCCTTGGCAACTTTCTCTCTGATGGTTTCAAATGCCTCATGGCACTTTTCGGTTCAGTGGAAGGTGGCGTCTTGTTTGGTTAATAGTCTTAATGGCTCACTCACTGTCGCAAAGTCCTTAACGTTTTAACTGCCATGCGTCTTCCCCCTCCCCCAGTGCCAAGGCCTTTTTTGGTGATTCCAGTATTTCACCATGCAAAGCCTTCTAACATTTTCTCCTTCATGAACCCCTTAAGTGCCAAGGAAGAGCTATCTCGTCCTTGGCACTGGAGAGGTAATCCCAAGGACGAGATACCTCGTCCTTGGCACTAAAAGGGTTAATGTAGCGCCTACAGTAGCTGGCTAGTCCCAGGAATGAGCGCAGCTCTGACACGTTTGCTGGGGGTGCAGTTTCGTTTAATGCAACCACCTTGTCGGGATCTGGTGTCGTGCCCGACTCCGAAAAGATATGTCTGAAAAATCTCAATGCACCCTTCCGAAACTCGCTCTTGTCACGCTTTAGCATGAATTGGCGGCTTCTAGCACCTTGCAGACCTTCATGAGGGTCTCGTCATGTTTGTTGACATCTGTGCCGAAGATCAGGATGTCGTCACTGTAGTTGAGGCAGTTCGGTATGTGTTTAATGATGTTGTGTACTTCAGCTTGAAATATTTCTGCGCCCGAGGACACGCCGAAGCTTAGCCTTTTATAGCGGTGAGTGTCAAAAATCACCCAAGTAAGGAGTCCTGGATGAGGCGGAAGAGAATGAGCTTATCTCAGAAAAAGCACGACGGTTCCTTGAGAACAAACATCCCATCATGCCGGTGATATACATATTACCAAAGATCCACAAGAGATTACTTAAACCTCCTGGACATCCGATTATAGCGGCAACAGACAGTCTCCCCGAACCACTTGCTCAATATCTGGACAAAATTCTTCAACCTCTGATCCAAGAAACACCCACTTACGTGAAAGACACGATGCACTTCCTGCAGAAATTAAACAGCGTGCAGTTTGTACAAGAAAGAGATCTACTGTTCACTATGGGTGTCACGTTGCTATATACGAACATAGCACACAAAGCCTGCTTGGAAGCAATAGAATGGCTCATATTGAGATCACAACAAAACACAATCCCACAGCAACGGCTTCTGCCCACTCAGGCTATGAGTTTGTCTGTAGCATATGCCCGCTATACATACAAGTTGCCCATTCAATATATCAGCAGACACACAAGGCCTTTAAAAAAAATAACACATATTTTAATGTCTATCACAATCATAAAAAGAGTAAAAAACACCAGTGATACATCTAAAACGAACCCTACAGGTTCACAGAAAAATACTCCAATTCATTAAGTGTGTATCTGAACATCACCCATCATCTGTAATCATATAAACATGCACATATCTATGTTACATACAATTTCTATATAATGATCCTACATCTAATGTATCACGAAAGAACATGGTCATGTATCTTCTATGGTGGTCATTATTATTTGCTCATCACAATTTCACTCACTTGTAAATGTGCTTCGATCTTATGCACGGATTATTCACTTCATTTCCTTGGTAATTTCATTCAAACACTTCTGTCACACGAAACACGTGTTGCTGATTTTCCGTGGTCTACCTAGTAATCAATCACAGTAAACAATTCTCTATGACTACACCGAGTATCAACCTGTATCAAAACTACAGAGCCACGTGTTACTAATTTACCGTGTTCTGCCCAGCAATTAATCACAAGGAACTACACCGAGTGTGAACCCGTTAAACAACAATATTGCAGCCTCTTCTAATGCTTACCGCTAAATGGGAAAGCCAAACGCAACTTCCTTATTTCTTTCCCCGTTGCTTACAAGTTGTCTACTCACAATCATATTGAGATCAAAAAAATGCCAAGGAGACAGACTCTTTGTGCTCACTTTATTGAAGGTCGTACTGAGAAACAACTTCTTCAAATTTCAAGACCGATTTTTTTTGTCCAAATCTCTGGCACAAGTATGGGGGCTGCCATGGCCCCCTGCTATGCAAATGCATTTATGTACTATTTAGAGCATGAACATGTGCTTACCTCACTAAGATGGACGAAACACCCGTCACTATACGTCAGATATATAGATGACGTTTTTGACATTTGGACAGGCCCACACGAAGAAGTAGAGAACTTCTTTCGGATGGTGAATGAGATGAGCCCCCAAATCAAATTCACTACTGAGACAAACAGTACGATAATCCACTTCTTGGATGTGAAAGTTTATGCAGCTGGGGCTAAACTTGAAACTAGGATCTATACCAAACAGACGGATAGAAATAGCCTGCTATTTAGCAACAAGCTTCCACCCAAAATGAACAGTCGATAGTGTACCACTCAGTCAATTTCTAAGGTACAGAAGAAACGTCTCAGAGAGCACTGAATATGAACGCCAGTCGTCCCTATTGGAGACTAAATTTGCAGCAAGGGGTTATGATCCAACCTTGATTACCAACGTAGCAGGAAAAGTCAGAAACATAAATCGAGAGACCCTGCTTGTACCTAAACCACCGAAGTCTGGGGAACAACTAGTGTATGTTACCACATACTCAGTACAAAGTATGAGAATCAAGAGGGCAATAAAAAACATTGGCCAATGCTACAGTTGGACCCACAATTACAACACTTGTTCCCTGATCTTCCAACGTTTGCATATAGAAACAGCAAATCTCTACGTAAGAGCCTAGTGAAGGCCGAGATTCCATCGCCAGTGACATCAACTCAATTTAAAGGCACGCTCCCGTGCCACAACTGCCAACATTGCAGTAATATCATTAGGAGCAACTTTATCTCACATCCCATTCAGGGAAACCTGTACTACTAAAACGCTCCCGTACCTGTGATGCCCAGAATGTAATATACGCTTTGAAATGCCCACGTGGACTTTACTATGTTGGCATGACAACCAGGAAGCCGAAAACGAGATGGACTGAGCACAAGTCCAATATTCAGAAAAAAATCAGAAATCACTGGTTGCAGTCCACTTTGTAGAAGCACGGCACACCGTCGCACAGCTAAAATGTGTCATCTTAGAGCAGGTAACGGCAGGAAGCAGAGGGGGTGATGTACAACGTAAATTGTCACAGCGGGAGATCCTATGGATGGAACTTTTGGACTCATTAAGCCCTTGAGGCATGAACACTGAGTTTGACCTAATGTGTTTTGTGTGACTTTGGAATATATACCACATGATTCAAATTATGCTTCTGACTGCACCAGTAGGGATTTTGGCCCCAGGAATCAATTCAATCGGACAGTCATACTGTCTGTGTAGAGGCAGCTGTTCTGCCTGTCCTTTGTCAAAAACATCTGCAACTTAGAGCCTGCCCTTTTGACAATTTAGAAGTTACGAAATTCTACTCACTAAACTGGCCACAAACAACAAAACCACTATCAATATAGTAACTATATACAGAGCTCCGAATAATAACTCTCAACCATATCTAGATATACCACTGCTACTAAAGCCCTTCATCAAACCCAAGACTAAATGTATCATCCTTGGAGACCTAAACCTCGGATTCAATAACATTCTAGATCATAAAGCAGATGCCCTTCACAACACCCTCAAAGACATGCTATGTGTACAGCTAATGAATGTACCCACCCACTCCAAAGGAAGAACACTGGACTGGGTACTATCTCTTAATACTGCAGTCTCCATAGAAACAATAACCCCTCCACTATCGACTGACCACCATGCCATCAACTTTACCATCGAGTGTAACGAACTCGAATCACCCAAGTCCACCACATTGGACACCTATGCAACTAGGAATATTTGCAAACTATCAGCTGCAGTCCTGAACCCAATTTTTAAAAATTCGCTCACAAATTAATCACTAATGATAACCCATGCTCATTAGCAGACACCTACCATAATTGCCTCACTAGTACAATAGATGCCCTAGCTCCCTGCATCACAAAAACCAGAAGAGCGGACAAAAAATCCTCCTGGTTTGACAAGGAACTGGTAGCACTTAGGCGAACGAAACGTGCGCTTGAACACCGCCACAACAAATCCCATACCACTGAAACATCCAATGCTTTCAACGCAGCAAACAAAACATACAAAGCAGCCATCATTGCACACAAAGCAAATGCCCTTAACAATAGGATTACTAATGCAGCATCTGATGCAAAAGAACTATTTTCCATCCTTAAAGAACTGGAAAACCCCATCCCTATCATCAACCCTGTTAAACCTAGCAAAGAGTGGTGCACTACCATCCAAGAAGCACTGGCCGAAAAAATTAAACTATTACAAAACAAAATCGTCACAAAAAGAACAATACTAGCAGAAAAACCTATCAAGATAGACAACCACCAGCCTCATAGAACGTAAGACCCCAACCTTCCATTTCTCGCCAGTCTCCCAAGAAACAGTGTTCAATACAATAGGGAAACTGAAAGCGTCTAGTTGCAAAGGGGACAACTTTCCGCCACATCTAGTCAAACTATGTGCCCCCACCCTCACCGCCATCATTACCAATTTCGTTAATGCATCTTTCAATACAAATGTCGTCCCAGCCAGCATCAAAGATGCCTGGGTCACACCCTTACTAAAAAAGACAACACGGGACCCTCTTATTCCAACGAATTATAGGCCCATAACCACAGTCCCATTCCTTCTCAAAATTATCGACAAAATAGCGTATAACCAAATACAAACCCACCTCGAACAGAACAAACTCCTAGGAGATAGACAATCCGGCTTTAGACCTAACCACAGTACTAAAACTGCTCTCACCGACCTAAAAATCCAAATAGACACCATCAGAGGCTCAGGAAAAATGGCTATATTGCTGCTGCTGGATCTGTCAGCAGCATTCGACCTAGTAGATCATGATAAACTTTGTGAAACATTAGCTAAAGACTTAAGCTTCTCCAACAACGCCACCCTCTGGGTCAAATCGTTCCTTTCTGAACGTTCATCCAGAGTCGCCATTGGCAAAGAGGCGGCAGACCCCATAACCGTCCCTATCGGAGTACCCCAGGGTTCATGCCTCTCCCCGACCCTATACAATGCCTACACCAAACTCCTATTCTCAGCACTTGACGATAAGAGTGTCATCTACACTAATTTTGCAGATGACACCCAGATCCTTATTCCCATTTCGGGGGTTTATACCCAAGACACCCAAACTATTAACAAAATCTACGCCATCATTCAAAACTGGTTGGCACTAAATAGTCTCTGTCTCAATGATGAGAAAACAGAGATCCTCATCGTAGGATCCCAAGCTAGATTAAGTTCTCTTCATACAGACTACACTGACATCAACATCGACGGCACCCAGATACCAGTACTTAAGCAAGTCAAAACCCTCGGTGTTTATCTTGATGCTAACCTCACTATGAGCAAGCACATCTCAGCCCTCTCCTCCTCTACAGCATACACAGCCAAACTCATTGCCCTCAGCTGCCAATTCCTGACTCCTACCAATTGCATAACCCTAGCTAAAGCTTTGATATTCACTAAGCTCGTTTACTGCAATGTGCTCCTACTAGGAACCTCCAATGCCAACACAAGCAAACTGCAACTGCTGCAGAATAAAGCATTAAGAGCAGCGTTAGGTATCAAGAAATCAGAGCACATCTCTAACATTAGGAGAGAAAACCATTGGCTACCTGTCAAAGCCAGAATCATTTTCAAAACTCTATGTGTTGTATACAAATGCCTCACCAATAAAGCCCCCAGTTACCTCAATAAGGCCATTAAGAAAACAATGCCCAACAGAGAACTGAGATCAAACAACAAGGTTCTATTGGAAATCCCGCGGCATTAAAGTACCAAAGCAGGAGGGAACAGCTTCAGAGTCCTCGCTCCCACCCTATGGAACTCCCTACCCCTCAGAATTAAAAATGAGGCAACAATGGCAAGTTTCAAAAAAGCACTCAAAACTTGGCTATTTAATCAATACTGAGGGACCAAGACCCCCCACATGCATCCTGCCCACACAGGTCCACTCTCATTCCTTTGAAGTATACATACAGGGCCTACCAATAACAAGTAACTAATTGTAACTAAACCACTGCTTAGAGCCATGTTGGCCATATGTTTTATTTGCACAAGTGTAACATTGTTTAATTAATGCATAAGATGTCCGTAACCTCGCCGTGATACCTAAGGGTCTGGGCGATCAACAAATGAAATAAATAAATAAATAAAATATTCAGTAAACTCGCATGGTATATGTGTACCACCCTGATGTATAGCCCTGATGATAGCTGAACCTTCCTCCAAAGAGGCCAATATATGTGATTTAGATGACACCTCCTGATTTGTAAAACAATGTTCGTTACAATAAACAGATGGATATTGAATCTGTCCCGTAACCCAGTCAATAGTCGGATTATGGAGAGTCAGCCAGGCAAGACCAAGCAATAGTTTGTAATGAGGAGCCACTATTACATCAAAAATCATCTCCTCTGAATGACCGTTTGGTAAAACCATTCGAATAGGTACAGTCTCTTGAGTTACCATACCCGAAGTCAATACTGACCCATCCACAGTGTTCACTGTTTCAGGGCTGTCCTTGATTATCAGGGGTTTAGAACATTTCTTAGCATATGTGATGTCAATGTAATTATTCGTGGCCCCGGAATCAACCATAGCCCTGGAAGCAATTTCTTGGTCTGCAAAATGTAACGTCACCTCAACAGCTATAGGTGCAAAAGTCGGAATTGTCAAGGGGTCTGATGTAGCACTCGACACAGGGATTCCTGCTAATATCGAGTTTTGGCGTTTCCCGAACGCTTGACTGGTTTCTTGGGACATGCAACTAGTAAATGCTGAGATGAACCGCAATACATGCACAAATTGTTTTTTCTGCGGTTCTCTCTTTCTGCGTTAGATAATCGACCTCTCACAGCTCCAATCTGCATTAGTTCAGGTTCATTGGAGGGAGCTGCTGGTACATCAGTACGAACAGATGCTTGCAAGAAAGGTTTTTTCTCCCCTTTACGAGCGTTTCGTCGTGCGTTGATTTGCAGAATTAGATCGAGCAATTCTGTGAACCCCGTAGGGACCACAGGAACGGTAGACAAGGCGGCTTTCAATTCTTCCGAAAGACCCTTGTAGAAAACAGCCGTTTTCTTATCTTCAGGCCATTGGGTCTCGGCTGATAATTGGTTAAATCTGGATATATATGCCAATAAGGTTTGATTACCCTGTTGCAGACTAAGCAACTCCAAATCTGTGGCTTGAGTGGCATACCACATATCAAAGACCTTACTCATGGCTGCCAGCAGGTCATCACAATCGTAAAGAAAGGGGCTGTTTGTCTCCAATAAAGGATTAGCCCAAGCAGCAGCAGTACCCCCCAAATGAGAAAGCACAAATGCTGCTTTTGTAGTTAAATCGGGAAACGAATTAGGCCGGCAAAGGAAATGGAGTCGGCACTGATTGACAAAGGTTCTATAGGTTTTAGGATCACCAGTGAACCTTTCCGGGGGAGCCAGAGGAAAATATGTTGGCATAACCACTTGAATGGCTTCCTGTTGTGGTGCCGGTGTCCCGGATCCAGATGCCATGGCTACTAGAGCCTGTACTCCCTGAGGATAGGCATGGATGGCGTCTTGCATAACATCCATGCGATGACGCAATGTATCCTGTTCCGTAATCATTTTGTTTCTCAAATCAGTGATTAACTGAGTCAAGACCGCTAAAGGATCCGTACCCTCCATGGCTTCTGATTCTGTCAAAAATCACCCAAGTATCTTATAAAAATGGATACAGGTATAAAGATAAAGGATACACTTGGTAGGGCTCTTCCGGATCCTTGAGGAGGCAAACGGCTTGAAAGTAGTGAAGTCAAAAATAGACCTTCCAAATGATACAACTCTCTGACTGATAAAACAGGCAGAGAGCGGGATCACTGGAAAGGGCGTGGGAGAATCATTGGAAGTCAGCCTAGTATACAATAAAGTATAATGAGGAAGTGTCCCAAAATTAACTCTCACTAATAGCACAGCAATAGCAACTAGTACAACACTAACCTGTAGATTCTGATAACTGGGGCTCCGCCAACAAGTCTCTGAAGTAATCCAAATAAGGAAACAACGACAAAAGGAGGGAAGGTTACTAAGGGAAAACTTATCCCGAACGGTACGAGGCTCACGCTAGATACCGGGTTGGTGCACCACAGGATAGCATCCAAAGTACTGTGCACAATCACCTTCTAATAAACAGTTGTCTGCAGTACTTCCTTTCCCACGTAGAACAGAAATAAGGAGTAGAAATCCATCTGTTATCTCCTCACAGGTGCCAGGTTTTAAATCAAAAGCGTAGCACAACTTGCGTGCGGAATTACACGTGCAATGGTACACACAGCCAGGAACAGCACGTTCAGAGTTCAGGAACCCGCGTGTGTTTTTACACGCGACAAACTTACACGCAGCCAGGAAAGCTGCACGTTCAGAGTTCAGGAACTCGTCACGATGCCTGCCCCCGGAAAGCCAGACCAGGACCAGCAACCCCGGAAGCAGGCATCATGCCACTTGAAGCATGCCCAAAAACCCCAGTTAGGGGCTGTTTGGCTACAGTCCTGGCGCCTATGGCGCCAGGCTCATAAGAATAAAATCAGTCCTGGCGCCATGGGTGCCAGGCTCATTACAGAAAACTTACCTGATGCAGACCATGCTGCATACCTACCTGATGCAGACCTTGCTGCACGAAGCCACAAGCCAAATGAGGCTTAGAGGGACTATTTTTCCTCAGGGACTCCTTTCCTCTCGGGTGGAGCTGTGGAAGAATACTTACCTGGGACTTCTTCCAAAGCTATTTAAGCCACACCCGGACAGCCACACGTGCTTCGCGTTATTCTGCTTGCTGCAGCGTAACGCTCACCGTGTCTTCAGCAGCTCCAGTCTTCAGCCACGCCCGCTTCAGCCCTGGAACACCTGGAACAAGAAAAGGAGAAGGAGAAGAAGTCAGAACAAACCCTTACCTGAATCCTTGATCCAGCACATTGTCGATCTGGAAGAGAGAAGCCTTCACAGGTGCATTGCCACGCACCTCGCAGCGCCGCGCTGAACTCACCATCCGGGGGCTGCATTCCTTTACTCCATCGCGAACCCAGCATCTCCAGGCCATTCTTCAACACCTTGGGGAGACAAGAACAAAAAGGTGAGCCAGGGGAATACAAACCACCCCCAAAGACTTACCTGATTACCACAGGGGGGTACTCACCTCATCTCAGGTCAGCGCAGTCAATTCTGCATCACCGCCGCACCTGGCCCCTAAGGGGAAAACAAGGACAATACAAACCACCCCCAAAGACTTACCTGATTACCACAGGGGGGTACTCACCTCATCTCAGGCCGGCGCAGTCAATTCTGCATCACCGCCGCACCCCGGCCCCTAAGGGGAAAAAACAAGGACAATACAACCTACCCCCAAAGACTTACCTGATTTACCACAGGGGGGTACTCACCTCATTTCGGGTCGGCGCAGTTAATTATGCATCATCGCTGTATCCCGGCCCCAAAGGAGAGAACCACAATAGACTTGCCAGGATCTTACCAATTGCCACTTGGAACTCTTCTGGTGGTTTAAATCTGCAACCTGCAAGGAATCTGGCAGAGTGAAGATCAGACTTTTGAACTCTTACGAACAATTGGACTTTAGAGTCAATACTGGAACTCACCAATTCCTCCATGCCAGTGAAGTAACTGGTCGTCTACGCGCCCCTGCGCTCGACGCAGGATGGGGAGCTCATCTTTCCAAACCTTCAGGTGAGATTAAGAGGGGACTTCAGGAGTGTTCTTTGGGCAGACAAGGGGAGCGGGAAGGCGGGTTAACGCTCAGATTACGGGAGGTTAATTCCCTTTCTCCATTGCAGAAAGATATTTGTACGAGCCCAACTAACGAAGCTAAGTGGGTCTGTCCAGTCTGTCATCTCGGCTCTACGTGTTACTCTGGTGGAAGCAACAGCGGGCCAGTCCAGATAGACGCCCCTGTGGGAATCAAGTGAGCGTAACACTCGTGTGTATTTTTACACGTGACAAACTTACACGCAGCCAGGAAAGCTGCATGTTCAGAGTTCAGGAACTCGCGTGTGTTTTTACACGTGACAAACTTACACGCATCCAGGAAAGCCATATGTTCCGAGTTCAGGAACTCGTGCGTGTTTTTACACGCAACAAACTTACATGCAGCCAGGAAAGCCACGCGTTCAGAGTTCAGGAACCCGTGTGTGTTTTTACACGCGATAAAAGTACATGCAACCAGGAAAGCCGCGCTTGAAGACTTCAGGAAACCGCGTGAGGTTTTACACGCGACAAGAGTACATGCAGACGGGACAGCCAGAAATCGCGTGTGCAGGAAAAGCCATCCGTAGGTCTTCTAGTAGACAGCTGCTGATGGTAGCGTGTAGAAAGATACATGCGAACAAGGGAAGCTGCCGTAACTTCTTGGAAGCAGCTACAGGAGTTTGCATGTGGAGGAAAACACGCACGAGGAAAGCCAAAGAAGTTGCTGAGGAGATGCGAGGACGCAGATCAAAGATTCAGCTACAAGACGCCATGTTGGTTCAATCAGAAGCAGAGAGCGACGTCTCCACGCTGCTTATGAACGTAATGCAGTAACACACGTGACAATCCATAATCATGTGAATTCAATCACGTGAATAAAGCAAACGTCGTTTTCCAGGCAAGATATCAAACAACCTCCATTTAGAATAGAAAGGCTTAGCAGTTCTATTGGCATTACCAGTTCTGTGTGAAGACAGTGTTCCAGGTCCCGAGGTAATTTGCCTGCCATGCATGACAGTGAGTGACAAAGGTGGTAATGTTCCTGCTCTCAAGGCTTGAGATAACCTTTTTGCAGGTCCAGTTTGGAGAACACCCTGGCCGCGTTCAATAGGTGAATCATGTCTGTGATGCGCAGGGGCAAGTGTCTCTCCCTCTGAATGGCTTGGTTGGGGCGCCGCATATCTACACACAACCAAATGGCATCCGACCCTTTTTTGGGCATGGGCACTATTAGGGATACCCAGGTGGTGGAGCCGGTGGCCAGCTCGATGATGTCCTGCTCGAGTAACTTGTGCAATTCGTCTTCTACCTTTCGTTGGATGTTGACGGGGATCCCTCAGTAGTGTTGCGCTTCGGGGCGTACGGACTCATCTATGTTTAGTTTTATTTGTCTTTTCTTTAGTTTGCCAATGCCCTGGAATAGGCGTGGATATAGGTTGTTTATTATCTTGGCGGGGTCAAAGTATTAATGGACCTTGATGTTGTATAAAATGTGAATGAGTCCCATGTCGACAGCGGCCCTGAAATTTAGGACGCATCCACTGTCTATTTCGGTTGCCGGAATGTGAATGGGTACCTTCTTCTCGTGGCTGTTGTACCGGCAGGTTCCATCGAATTGACCTAGGCACTTGAGGGGTGTCTTGGCGCCATAGGCGCATGTCCACTGTCGCTGGGCTCTACGTGGGCTTCTGTGGCAGCCCTTTGAAGACATGTTCGCTGACCACGTTCACCGTGGCCCGTGTCAATCAGGAGTTCTGTGGGTTGCTCGTTCAATTTGATGATTAAAGTAGTGTTGTGCGCTGTGGCCGTGGGATTTCCTAGGGCATATACGTATGCTTTTTTCTTTTGGTCGCTTGCCGATGAGCTGGGATCTGAGTCAGAAGGCGATTGCTCCACCAGATAGCGCACGTGGCACCAGGACCTTCTTTCTGGCCTTGAGTGCATGACGTATCTCCTTCTGTCACGCCTCTCCTTCCTCCTGTTTGTCCTCCCCCAGTCCCTCTCTCTTGACTCCGGGAGGGGCTGACTTGATGGTCCTTGCGATGTGGGGCCACAGTGGCTCCCTGATGAAGGGAAGGCCTTCGCTTTCGGTCTCGGTGGTGTATCTCTAGCTCGGTCTCTCCCTTTGTCCCGGAAGAGTCTGCAAACCAATTTCAAATTATCTTCTTCACCACATGTGGAGCAGCCATGGCCTATGGCAGGGCAGATGCTGTCGTGAGGGTATTCAAACCCACATTTTTAGCAGTACAGCTCTTTGGACCTCCTCTCTACCTGGAGTCTGTGGACATTTTCACCTGGTGCTGATTTGTTGAAGCTCTCCACCTTTGAGTCTATGGCCCTCTCGGCTCGAGTCAGCGTATCTCATCCAGGATGCGTTGGTTTTGCAGCAATTTCCTTCTAAAGGTCTGAGATTCACATCCTGCTATGATTTGTTATCTAAGCGCTTCAGTGTTGGAGTAGTTGGCAAAGTCACAATGTTTCATCTTCGTGCACAGTCTCATGACGTAGGCGTCCATTGTCTCACCTTTGATGTGCTTGGTGCTGTGGAAAAGGTGCCTCTCATAGTCCACTTTGGTGTGCGGGGTGAAATACTCTGCCAGCGCGTCTTTGAGGTCTTGGATGGAGTCGATGGAGTCAAGAGGCATCTCATCAATGATGTCCCGGGCGGTGGATCCCACTGCCAGCTTCAAAAGACACTTTTGTCGGGCATCCTCTATGGGCCCTGTGGATCCCATGTACAGATCGAAGTCTCTGATCCATTTGGTCCATCTAGGAACCATGTTGCTGGTGTCAGTGACGTTGAATGCACTTGGCATCTGGGCTGCCAGCGTGTCCGATGGCCGGTATGGGGTCTGATTCCCCCCACCCCTTGTGGACCCAACACAGGTTGTGCTTGACCCTGGACTTGCGCCCCTTGGTTGTCCTCTTCTCCTGACATTTCTGCTTGGCAGCCTTGTGATAAAGGTGTGCCGGGATGGCCGCCTATCCTAGGCACGAGCACCATCCGCTGAGGGAACCAGAGATGGGGCCTTCTGCCCTGGGGTGCACTCACTGGGTGCTAAATGTCTTCACTTCCCTTTCTTGTCAGTGACACGACGGGATGTCACCATCTGTCGTGAGTGTTTGATTTATGAGGCCTGTCGTGGCCTCCCAGTCCCTCGCTTCTGTGCAAGCACCAGCTGACTCCACGATCACTGATGCGACCTGAGGATTAACTTCTTTTCATCCCGCCCAGGCGGGTGACTCACGGCTGCAGCCGAGGCCTGTTCTCCGCCCCTCCTGCGGCGTGCACAGCAGGTCTACTCGACGCACCAGCGGCTGGAGCACACGGTCGCTGATGCGCTCCAGCGTAGATTGAAGCGTAACTTGTCCCGCCTCCCCCCCAGCCCATCACTTCCTTTTCCCACGTCCTTTCCCCTGCCCCAACCACCCGTGTTCATGGGGACGTCAACGTGACACAAGCGATATGCAGTTGTGTAAAAGTTATACCCTGCTAATACTAGTTAGGTTAATCCAGTGTGTTTTCAGAGTATAGCTGAAGGTCGCATGAGGTTAATCAGAAGAGAAGAAAGAGCAAGGTGATTGCAATGTGAAGGTTAAGGGAGTGTAAATAGGAAGAACTTGCGAACACAGGAGCCATAAGTGGCCATAGGCAGATTTGAGCGCTTGCTAGTGAACACAGGTGAGAGCGGCAGGTCACAGGTCCAACATTGTTGCACGTGACTAGCTGCAAAGTAATGCAGGGGGGCAGAAATGAAAGAATAATAATTAATCTGCAATTTCATACTTGGGAGTAAGGGTAAAAGTGCTGTTGGAAGCTTCTTCTTGTTAGAGTGACTCCAGAAACCCAGAGCCAGTGATTTCCATCTAGCTAGATGGTTTTCGCCAAAATATGCACCAATCAGCCAACCATCACCACTAGATCTCTTCCCACTCCCAAGTCTCCCACAAAAACTGAAGCAAGAATCTAGATTGTTTATCCTCCACCCCTCTTTTCCAACCGAACAAATCAGGTAACCCCCGTACAACTACCCCAATGCCATTCATCCCAACTCTGAACAATTCCCTCTGCACATGAAACCTCACACATTCCAACATATTAGACACCATCTCCGGTACTTCACTTCATGCAGGGTCCCAATGGACCCAGTCTTGGCACCTATGGCACCAATCTCATTTCAAAGTGTGCATGGCACACAAAACACCAAAGGCACGTGCAGCAAGGCCGGGCAGGGCCCTGTTATCACAGGGAAAGCATGTGCGGAAGACAGAAGGAGGAGCTAGGTGGGGCCACAAGGCAGGGCCTAAGGAGAGTGGCTGGGGCCAGGCTATATAAGCCAGCCCCACCCGTATACTGGCGCTTTGCGTTAGTTTGCTGAGAGCAGTGTAACGCTTACCGCTGTTCAGAGGACTTTTACCTGAAGCAGCACGTGCGCCTTCAGTCTCCAGAACCCTCCACCACCTACCTGGTTTTACACGTGCATCTCCAGTCTTAGGATTCCTCGACCATCTTACCTGAATTCAGCCACACCATCGCCGAGAAGTCTGCCATCTGCTTTCCACTCTGCAGTCGCTGCACACGCCTTACCTGAGACCACACCATCGCTGGAAGTGCTTTCTTCAGCTCCCGACTCCGCTGCAGCCGCATTCACCTTACCTGCCTTCTGAAATCCTCCGCAGGTACTGCCCAGCATCCTTACCTGCTCCGAACTTCACCAACACGGGGCCTTCATCGGGCGCAGCCACGCAAATCTTCATCTCCGGCAACCTGAAGGAGTTGGACACCGCTCGCCAGCCATCGCTGCTCTGCCGCACCTGCAAGAGACTAAGAGACACAAGGTGAGCGGTCATACAGACTTTAATTCGCTGAAGCAGCACTACGCACGAACTTGCTGCAGTTCTAAAAACTACTTACTTACCAGTAGTTGAATCATCCGGAGCAGCCTCTCCTCTCCATCACGCGCTCTCGGGTCATCTTCATCATCTACAGGGGAGAGAGAACTATACCATTACGAACAATCTAACTTGAGACAGTATTGTTACAAGAATACGGACAACAACCATTATTATAAAAACTTGCCGTCAAGACGGAGCGGTCGCAGCTGGTCTGGACCTCCACAATTTGGACCAGTGACGCAATTAGGTCCATCCGCAGCGCCCCTGCTGAAGAAAGCAGGACAGAGAGCTCATTCTTACATACAAACAGGTGAGCCTGCATGGGTAAACTTCTATGCACTGCATTTTGCCAGGAACGGGCAGAGGGGAAATGCGACTCCACCACGCTATCCGTACTGCCTCTCATCTTATCGCAGGAATAAGCCCAGTCGTTAGGACCCTGGCAAGACAGCAGTTGGGGGAGAGAAGCGAGCAGAGGGAGCCAGATCCAGGGAGGGCTCCAACCGTGCCCCAACGTCCTCGCAGAGTGTAACACCGGGCAACCGCAAGCCTCACACCCTGCAGAGGCAACTGTACCCATCATACGCTTCCACCCTGCCAACCCCGCATGACCCACCCTAAGGCGATTCAGAGTAGTTTCCTCCCTTCGTGCCAACGCCCGAACCAGCACCTTCCTGCATAGTGCATAAAACTGTTGACCTTTCAAACTCATATCGCACCAGTCCTTCCACATATCCTTAATATTGCCTCGCACCATCACCTGTACCTCGGCCACACTCAATGGAACTTCCACATCCACCTCAGCCTAACCCCATACGCAGCCCGATCCACTAACTCATTACCCAAGACCCCACAATGACTGGGGACCCAAGCCAATTCCACCACGGTACCCCCTGCAACACACTCCTCTAATCGCTGTCTAATGAGCACAATTATATCCCCGATCACAATTACCTTCCTTGATAGCCAACAACACACTCATTGAATCCACAAACACGCCCACCTTAGTCAACTGTTTCCCCATAATCCGAAGCCCTGCCATATTAACAGCCAACAACCCCGCTGTGCAGACGGACACATTATCCGACAACCTAGCCACCCAAAACTCCTCATCTGTCTGAAAATAGCAGGCCATACCAACCCTGTTCCTCTCTGGGTCCCTGGAACCATCCGTATATACCTGAACACCAACTTTCCCACCTCATACTGCACCGTCAATCTCTTAATCACCCCCAATCACCACTCTTCTTGACCACCACCTTCGCCAAATCCAAACAGATAATTTGATCATGCCGCATCCAAACTGGCACCACCAACCTATCCACATCTTCCATCATACACAACCCCTCCAACCTCAATCGTTTCACCAACCTGTCTGCATAGAACCCAAAAGTCCCCCCTTTCCTCTCCCTACTCCTACTATTATAGGCATGCAACCAATTCCCCACCAGACACTTCTTCACAGGATGCCACACACTGAAGGACTTACATCTCAACCAATGCCTAGCACTCAGCTCCTCCCTTTTCAAATCCAATGGAAACATCCCTGCCAACACTTGCACAGCCTCTGTGGGGGATGACCGAACCGTCCCAGTAACACAATCCTCATTGCCCATGCCCGGACACCATTCAGCATATCCAGCTGAGCCCGACTATAACTGCACTGCAGCTGAACTCAAAGCACACTCCTGACCAACCCAACATACAACCTCATACATCCTCATACTCCTCTGCCCTCCACCCCACTCCTGACCCGGCACCGCTTTCAACAAATTAAGACGCCTTTTACACTTCACCACTGTCCTCTCCACTTGTAACTTCCATGACAGGCGCTCATCCAAGAGCACACCAAGATACTGTAATTCTGACACCGACACCAACACCTAGCCGCTCAACTTGATATCCAAACTGACACCACTACGTCGCTTGTTAAACAGCATACACACCATTTTGGAACAGGACACTGTATAACCCCAAGCCTGACACTACCATTCCATTACCTCCAAAGCCTCCTGCAACCTTCCTTGAATCACTCTGCCCACCTTACCCCTAACCCAAATCACTCCCATCATCTGTATAGAAACCCACCTGACAACCACACTCCCGAATCTTCTCTACAAGGCCATCCACCGCTACAAGAAACAAAATAGAGCTGACAACACTATCCTAGGGCGTCCCACTTTCCATCAAAAACTCTGGGGACAACACATCCCCAACGCGCACCCGAAACATTCCTCAGAAAATCCAAGAAAACATCTTCCCTTTAAACACCTTTCTCTCGCAACACAAATAGCAACCCGTCCCTCCATATCGTACGCCTTCTCCGTATCAACAAAGATCACCCACACCATCTCCCGACAGGACAAGTCATCCTCCACATTTGTCCCCAACGCCACCACCGCATCCATCACTGATCTTAATTTACAGAGCCCATGCTGAAACACACTTAGCCGCTGCTCCAACTCCAAAAAGTGCACCAGACGGCCACCCACGATTTTCTCCATCACCTTGCCCAAAACAGAAGTCAAAGCAGTGGGCCGATAGGATCCACGCAAGCCATCCGGCTTCCCCAGTTTCAGAATCGGCAGGATGACCGCCCTCTTCCACCCAGTAGGCAATGTACAGCTACCCCACACTACATTAAACAGCTGCAACACCTGCATAAAAAAACACCTGGCAAATGCTGCAAATAAACATAACACACCCCATTCTCACCCAGACTTGAATCCTGTTGCCCCCTCAGTACAGCATGCAACTCACTCAAAGTGAAGGATATATTCATACTGGATGTCCAATCGTCCACAGCATTCAACACACCCGGATTAACAGCCACAAACTCTGACATTTTCTGTCTGAACACCAGAGAATAGTTTTCTGTGCTGTGCACACCTGCAAAATCTTTACCACGTGTCTCTGCTTTACCACCATCATCCACCATATCACATCCTAAATCAGTAATCACCGAAATCCGAGATCCACCTCTCGCCTGTCCGGACATACGCCGAAACTTCACCCACACCTTCAACAAACAAGTATCACTAGAGAGAGTACCACAAATATTCCTCCAATACACCCGCTTATGACACCGAATCACCCTCTGCACCAGTGCCCTAGCCTTTTTATACGCGATATTGTCTGCCACCGCTTTAGTATGCATGGCCTTCCGCCACTTCCTCTTCCTATCCTGAACAGCCACTGTACAATGTGACGACCACCGCACGACCTCAGGTTTCTGGCGGAACTTACCTCGAGCCGAAGCCAGTTTTCGCCACAACACTATGAAAGATGCCTACCAGTGCCAAATCCAACTCATCCACAGTGAGCGGAACCCCAACACCCTGGGCATCACCCAACCCCATCACACCCATCAACCTGCTACACCCCTCTCCAAACTTCACCCAATCCAAATTACGGAAGTTACAACCCCTCGGGGAAGGACTTGCTGATTTCACTACTCTAACATCAACCGCTACGGATATAGACCCATGATCACTCCCCATCTCCCCATCCGTCCTCAGTTTCCACACACACTTAGCAACCAAAGAAGCTGATCAGTTGGAAGCATACCATTTGAAATGTTAAGGATGTATGTGCAGGCATCATTAAAGTGAAAGATGAGAACGCTAATGGAATGCGCGGGATGGAGTGGCAGACAAGGATGGGATTATTGTCGTAAAGGAAGTGGTGTGTTTGACATTTTGTATGATGGAAGTTGCACATTATAAGTGGTGCTTTGCCTGGTATGTCCATCGACTGATAATGAAGTTATGTCATAAAACATATCTTGGCTCTGGGGGAATTTCTACTGACCCCTGGTTGCGCAAAAGCACAGCCGGTCTTTTTTTATCAATCCTTGGTGGTTAAAACGCTTTACTGACACTGTGTTTGCTTCATCACCTGATTTGCGGTAGAAACACTCACAAACTACCGGCAACGCCGAAATCTTGGTTTTATTGTGTTTAAAGGGACACGAGAGAGAGAATTTCTCTGGTGACAACAGTCCTGCTGCACTTTGGTTTGTCGGTCTAGTTTAGCATCCAGTACAGTATGTTTTGGATATTCCTTAAGTAGAAAACAGTTCCAATTTAATCTTGCTGCCCGATGTATCCTTCAGTTAAACTATATGGATTTCCTAAAGTAGGGAATAAGAAATTAGAGAATAAAGTACGTCGCAAATGTCGTGCTGGTAGCAAGTTCCAGGTTTAGGGCCTATTAAAAGCGAACGGTTATTGGTAAAGTAAGGGGTTGGGGCATAGTTAGCAGCCTCATGTTGGGTGGTTTACATCAGAAAACAGCAGAGGGACTTGAAGTGACCAAAGTGCAGCCTGGCTATATGGCTATGATTTGGGAGAGTGAGTTTACCGGAAACAGATCTGTATATTTGGCAGCACCACAGTGATGCGCCCCTCCCCCGAACAAATAGCACACTTACAGCATAACAGTGATGGGCGAAGGTATGATGAGGTGGGAGTGGCCACATCAGCCCATGGTTGACAAAGAAGAGTTAGAACTTGGCATTGGACACAACCCACAGGAAGTGATACAATACATCAGCGATGGCATGTTTAGAAGTACGGATTTCCGCTGTACATTCTTACCTGCTCATTGAGTTGCACATTAGATGTGGTGCTAACCATTTATGTCCTTTCCCCGCTAAATAAGCGGGTCGTGTTTTTTATTTATTTATTGGTTATTTATAATGTGCCTATAGGCAAGTGTTTCTAGGTCCAACGTGTTTGGCAGTGCTACGGTAGTGGCTCATAAGCAATAGACAGTTGGTACTCTCCTGGGCAGGGAACAGGACTTGTTGTAGCGCAGTCATGAACGCTTATAGTTACTGCAACTGCTGCAGTCAAAGGGGTAGTATGCAAGCGACCAGTTGGACTTAAAAGACTATGAAGTGAGCTTGGCAATAATCAGGAGGAGTTTTTGCCTCTCCCATGGTGAGCCTCCCTCTGAGGCCCAGCAGTGAGGGGGCTTTATTTTTGTTGCAGAAAATATTCCTTTCTTTCTTTTTTTCTTAAAACAATGAAATTGTATTGTGTTTTTCATTTTTCTCTTTTTTTGTATTTTTTTTTAATGAGTGTCTATGGTCAACATATGACCTTTACATAATACAAGTCAAACATTTAAAAACAAATCATACAACAAATCTTTTAAAAGCATAAAATTAGAGTTAAAACAGCACATTTCCGTTGAACAGAAGAAATACATTGTCAAGATTAGTAATAACACCAATGAAAATAACATTTTTGAATTTAACCCTTTAATATTTCCAGTCTTTTTTCCACTTTTTGCCAGATAGGGAATGCTGCGGCCGCCGCAAACAAGGATTTTGCCATGTAAATGGAACTCCAGAACTGGTCTGACGTGTAATTTAGGATCGCGTGGTATCCCTTCTCCTTCTTAGCCAGTCCGATAGCACAGCGAGTAGAGCGCTCGCTTTAACATCTGTACAGAGCCTGCTGACGCAGGTTTGAATCCCGGCAGGGCCAAACTCATCCTTCCGAGCTCGATAAATGATAAATGAGCACGCACCACACATAAGCATCACTCAGATACCTGAGGGATTATAGCGCTATATAAATGCTAAATTATTATTATTATTGTTATTCTCATATAAGCCAGAAAGCGAACTTCATTGCGTAAGCATATGCCTCACTGATTCAACAGCAAAGTTACATATTCGACACAGACGCTCGTCCCTTTTAAGGCCAATTCAGACCCCTGTGTTTACATAGACCGGTAAGGTTTCAAGGCGCAAAGATAAGATAAAGTGCACCAATTGAGGGGAGTGAACTTTAACTAGATAGTTACACAGGATATTAGTGTTCATTACCTGAGTGGAGTAAGGATATTATTTCCGTTTTGTTGCCAGTCAATTGATTGTGTGCAATCATGGTCCTTTGATTTCCTTTTGAAGTCGTCCTGTATACTGCCCCTAATGAATCCGGCAGTCCCTTCATACCTATATTCTCACAGTGTTTTAGAACCATATTTTGCATGTCAACAAACCATACGCTGCGCACACAACATTGTCTGTGAGGTCTAGTTGGGTTCAAGAGTCTTCCTTTTCCTGATCGCTAAAACACGTAGAAGCCCAGAATGTACAGACTGCCAATACCCATAATATATGTAAAGAGGGCAATCCAAGTTCCAGACGAATGGCCTCCACCGCAACTGAGGTCTAAGAAGTTTAACCTCTAGTTTCTTTAACCAAGATAACATACCCAGAGGCAGGGTTTTCAAGGCATACAAGATGCCTGGTACCACCGATGTCTTGTATGCAGAAGGTTTGGCCTCCACTATTCTTCCTTCTTGTCGGTAAATCATTTTTTAATGACAGCCACTTTATCCATGACTTGGAGGAGATCACTTTTGCATGACATGTGCTGTATAGTCGGTTGGAAATATGCATACCTAGGTATTTGTAGGGTTCAACTTGTTCCAGGCTTGTGCCTCCTAATTGGCAGGTAAATCGATTCCCCCATAAGGCCCCTATGCCTATGGTCATGCTCTTCGTCTTTCCTGTATGTACGTGGATGACGTTTAAGTCCGCATACTCCCAACAGGGCATCAAGCAAGCGCTGAAGACCCATAGGTGTCTGATCAAATAGGACAATGTCATCCGCATAAGTGATGCAGTGTGTCTTCTTTCCCCCTGAAACTGAGTGGATAATTATGCACAGCTTCTAAAGCGGTAACAAAGTCTGCCACGTATAAATTATACAGCAATGGCGCGAGGACGCAACCCTGCTTGAGACCTACATTAGCATGCAAAGGATCCGTGAGTGCGCCCAAACCTTGGTGTTGCTGTGCAGCAGCTTGATAAAATACAACAGAGAGGAATTCAAACCCCTGC
Source organism: Ambystoma mexicanum (assembly GCF_040938575.1). Classification (NCBI taxonomy): domain Eukaryota; kingdom Metazoa; phylum Chordata; class Amphibia; order Caudata; family Ambystomatidae; genus Ambystoma; species Ambystoma mexicanum. Next base: position 661,722,052 of record NC_090935.1, on the reverse strand, counting down.
CAGATCGCTTATCCCACAGTTTTCCCTGTCCACAGTATCTACTAAGACTAAAGTAGACTAAAGTCTACAAAACACATATAGAGGTTTGAGCCTGGGTCACGTAAGGTATCAGGTATAAGCATGAGAAGCACCCAAATTGCATGTGTAATATGCCCCTTCCTGAAGCCCATCTGTGTGCAATTATTTAAGATGGACTTTGAATCGGACCATGTGGAAATCGGTTCCAGCAACAGTCGTGAGAAAATCTTTGAACTGTTGTCCAACACGGCCAATAAACTGTAGTTATTTTGGTTAAGGCGCAACCCTTTCTTATGAGCTAGGATCAGAATTGATTCTACCCATGTGGGAGGATAACAACCAATCTTACACATGCGGAGGAACACAGGCCTCAATAAGTCTGCCAGTACAAAGGGTAGTTCTTAAGAACCGCATTACATAACCCATCTGGGCCCTTAGCCCTGGATGATTTGGACTTCAGAATTATTGTGGGAATATCTGCCTCCTTTACGTGGTTCCAAACCAGGGAACCGGTCTTGGGAACATTTATCACAAGGGGGTTGGGCTCGAGGGCTTTCCAGCAGGTGATGGCTATGTGTGCTGCCCAAGTATTTTCAGAGATACCACATAGCGACCGTTCAGATTTAGTAACGTAAGAGGAACCAAAATATCTTGGTGTTGCTAGTCTTAAGCAGTCTATCTATGAGTCGCCAGTTACTGGAGTTTTCGTTGTATTTATAAGCCCGTAACCAATTTTTATAGCTTGATCTGGCTGACGCTTTGAGCTTGTTTTTCTTGCATATAGATGTCACATTATTTTTAGTTATTTCTCGAAGAGTGGCATTAAATAATGTCTTCCTCTTTGCAATGTTCAGATCATGAAAAGCCCCTAACCTGCTTGGTTGATTTTCCCAGTAACCTGTTTCATCACAAATACATTGATCCTTTCTAACAAGCATTTCAGGTCGCAATCATAATACCTCAGGAGGTCTACATGTGCCTCCATATTAATTCTGAGATTCAAGTTAAAATGCTCAATATTCAAGGAAGACCAATGTGGTTCATATTATACATAGGGGGATTATTCCCATAGGTTGTAAAACTTCCCTCTGGTCTCTTCCGTGTACTAGTGGTCTGTTTCCTTGAACATTTACAGTAGGATTTGTACCCAGGCTTTTCCTTTGCTGTTTATTAGTTGCTTGACATTCAATACTCAGGGCAGCATGATGACCTATGTCAACGAAGCTAACATGCAGTTGAGGTAAATATTTAAGAGTAACAGAATTAACAAACATAAAATCAATCCAACTGTTATATATTCACTTCTACCACGTTACCACTGGTTCCCTGGTACTGCCCGCAACCAACTGCAGATCAAATTCCAGAAGAGACGCCAGGCCAAACCCTTTGACCGAGCAACCGAAGCTCGCCTTTCTCTCATGGCACCTACTGGGGATTCTGAGCAGCCTGCATTTAAGTCCCCAATAAGAATGACAACCGCACGGGGGTGTGGTTACCATGCTAGGACCACAGGGTCTCTATAACTGTGTACCTAAGACGCTTAGTGATGTCTGCACCAGGGTTGGAGGGGTCATATAAAGTTATCACTAGGAGTGTCTCTGCGCCCCACAGGGTTTTAGTTTAGGTTGCAGCCAAAAGATTTTTATGAAAAGGCCTGTCTCGAAGTTTGCCCAGAAAACCACAAAGAATGATGCCTCACGGAACTGTAATTAACTCAATTAATTCACATTCGGGGTCAGACAGTGATAAAGGAATGCGATGGGTCAGTGCTGAATTTCAATTCATAATAAAATATATATTCTTTATTTTAGAAAATGTTTTAATAAAAACCGCAATGAAATTAATTCTAAGTATTTCATAAACAATTCATTATTCCTATAAACGTTTTTAAACAGTGTACAAAATGGTCGCATTTCTGTGTTGTGCAAAGCATACATGTACAAAACCGCAGATATAGAAACGTTCCGTTTTTTTATTCATACAGGCCAGTATTTTAAAGAATTTGAAACCTGAATATCTATAACGTTTGTGCCAATATATGTAAACATATTCAATTCTTTGTAACAACTATGGCTTATTTCAAGTATTTGGCAACTAAAGGTGTTCAGAAGGAGTATAAAGATAGACCAACTCCTCCACTCTAAATTGGAGAATTTCCATTTCTCTTAGTTTCGATGGAATAGTCATCTAGTTCCACAAGGGCTTATGTCCGTCTTCCTCAGGACATGAAAATGGCATATCGTATTTTTCTTTTTTAAATATTTTCTTTTTGCACCATCCCTTGATGTTTCTAATAGTTCTACGAAACGACATAAAACAACAAATAATGCCAAATAAAAAATAAAATAAGAAAAGGCACTGCCCGTTCACAACCCCTCACACTGCCTCTTCTGCTCCCATTATTTGAATTTTAAGAACATTTACCATATGTTCATTCCTGGTTGTGTAGTGGGATATACCTCTGTCTTCAACCACAGGTGCAGGGTAAACCTAAATGCCTGCAAAGACATGATGCAGAATAGGGAATGAACCTCTTATTCTCATCTGTAGTGCTGTGCAAGCACAACACGTCCAATTAACATACAACAGAGTCACTAACCTCTACTATCTGTATCTTTTAGTCTTCATGCCATTCATATGTTTCCCAAAGGATTTGTTCTCACGCTCCTCCTCTCGTGAAGCTCAATTTTTCTACCCAGCTAATGATATGTTTTAAATGGCCATCTAGGGAACATAAAGGTTACATAAGGAGTGCCCATGTTCGTCATGTGAACAAGCTGGATGCTCCCAATTAGTCTTTCAATGTGATCTAATGGTGCATCATCACATAAGACAAAAGCCTACCTGCTGTAATCATCCAATGGTAGACGCGGTGTGTACAATGGCGATCGCCCAGCGTTCCGCGCTTGGCGCGGTGTGGAAAATTGAAGCTGCTAACAATGCCGCAGGGATGAAAGCTTCCACATCATGAGCAATGGACCAGCATCCCTCACCTGCCGTGGTATGGAAAAAGTAATAGAAAGTGGCTTGCAATACCACAAAAAGAGGACTAACCCATTGTGCAGAAATAATAGCTTAAAGATGGCCCAACTGGAAAACGTTTACATCGCGCTGTCAGCTAAAACGTCAAAGACAAACACCATTAAGGAACATTGTCCAAAGGGCTGATATAGCTAGCTGAAATATTACTACTGCTATAAAAAACAGATGTATGGAAAAAGAAAGACATACTTTTGCAAGAGAACCGAGTGGTTCTGTTCCAAAGGGCATGTTCTCTTGGCCGCGCAGCGGGATGGCTGTTATCCTCTCATTTAGTATTAAACTTGGGATGAGAATTCGAATGACCATATATTGGAGAGCCCAGAGGGGATTATATATAACAGTTCAACACCCAGGTCTTACTGTGTTTATAAACATTGTAACCATTCTTCTTGGTGGTTCAATCCATTAAGATGGCTTTGAGTGTGGTAGGGCTACCATTGTTCCATCTGTGACAACCTTATCGCTGTATTGTATCCATCGCTACCCCATATTCTGACAATAGCCCCCCATTTGAGTTCTACACATCCATGATTTTCTTCAATAAAGTGGGCAACAAGCAGAGATGTAATGTTCTTAGCGCCAATCTTGTATTTGTGCTCAGTAATTCTGAGTTTAATTGCTGTGGAAGTTTTCCCAATGTAGGTCTTGTTACATTGGCACATTATAGTGTATATTAGTGTATATTACATTTTTACTATTGCACGTAGTGTGAAGTTTCAAAGCCCCTGTTTTGTGATTAATTATGACGGAAGTACATGCTGAAGTTGAATTTTAATGACAACAACCTCTGCATGGGAAATTACCAACTATGGGCTCTAAACACAACAACGAGGTATGGTCGATGTTTATTTTTCCTTTTGGTCCTCTATCTGCTCTCGAAATTCATTCCTTCAAGGTTTTCCTTTTTTGAAAGCATATATTGGACATAGTAATGTTGGGTTATTCAATTGCAATAAATGCCAATGTTTGGATATCGCTTTCCGGATTTCACTATGATGGGTATTATATGTCATTGCACATACCAAACGTGAATTAATATCGTCTGATTTAGGGCCTCATTACACGGATGGCGGAGAACCATGGCGATATTAGCGCCATGGTTCATGCCGGTAAAATACCGGCACCGCCTTGGCGGAAAGGGGAATTACTGCCCCATTCCAAGGTTGGCGGGGCGGTAATTCCCCCTTCCGCCATTGCCCTTCCCCATTCCCATTTTTGCCCCATAGGGCTCAATGGGAATGGGGAAGGCGCTAATTACGGTACCGCAAATTGCGGTACCGTAATTAGCTCCCTGGGTCCCTTTGCGGGCTGGTTTTTAACGCCTGCAAAAAGCAGGCGTTAAATCCCCCAACCCGCAAAGGGACCTCGTAGTAAGGTGGTAAGGATTTACCGGTACCAGTATTTTACTGATACCAGTAAATCCTTACCGCCATCCGTGTAATGAGGCCCTTAGTCTTTTTTACTAAGAGGTGGTCCCTGGGCTGGGTCCATGCTCTTTTCTTTTCTTTTTTTTCTTCTTTTTGATTGTCTAAGCAGGCTAGGCGGATATCCTCTTTCTGATAAACTTGCTTGTGTCATGTTGGACTGCGTAGTGAAATCTTCTATTTTAGTGCAGTTACGTCTTGCTCTTAGGTACCGGCCGTATGGTATATTGTTGCGTAAGGCTTGGGAATGAAAACTATCATACCTTAGGATGGTGTTTCTATCAGACTCTTTTAGAAACAGACCAACAATTATGTGGCCTTCTTCTTTAATCATCAGATCTAGAAACGCTATCTGTTTTTTGTCAAATTGCATAGTGAAGCGCAAGTTGGGATTAAGAGAGTTGATCCATGCCAAAAATGGTTTGTAAGCTCCTTTTTTACTATCTCAAATGATAATATTGTCTATGTAGCGCTTATAGAACTTCATAGCAGATCTATATGGGTTAGTTTCAGTCAAGATATGTAACTCTAAGTTCGACCAGGTCATAGCCAGCCTTCGCGCCTTTTCCAAGTCCACCTTTTGGGCACCCCTTTAAGACCGGGCGGCAAGATTATGAGCCATGCTGTAACCGTCTAAGTCAAATGGGGAGGTCAGCCAGGTTTTCTGCAATGTGAAAACCTCGCCACAGTCAGGTGCAATAGACCACTCTGATTTTGCAAGAATGAATTGAACCCTCTCGTATTCCAGGACACCACCTTTAGTAAGGCTGTGTCATTTGAGGCAAGAGTTCAACAAGAGGGATACACATATGACATATGCCCCTTCCACCTTGTCGAATTTGCCCTATAGCCAACACTGTTGTGGTCTACAAACTGGCGGGCATGTGTCCCAGAGGCTCCTAGCCCCCATAAATGGTTATCGGAAGCCACTGGATGTAAAACTGTTAGCTCAAAACCCAATGCCACAAAAGCTTGACAAATTTACAAAAACATTCAATTATAATTGGTAAGAAGAAAGACGCAATCACCCAGTTCAAAAGACTAGAAAAGTGTGGCAATTCCAACAAATCAATGTCTTTAGTTGATATTGTACAAAGATCAGGTATAATATGTAATAAGTCCAGTAGCCATGTTCTGTTTATAAAGGGGCTCCTGGCAGTGGGAGCAACTTCAACCAGTTTGATGTATCGTGTGTCTGCATACCAAGAAGGGTCAATATAGGTTGATGGTTTATTGCTCCGGATTGAGTTATTCCTGCACGGTTGTACCAGATTTATGTAGGAGCTTCCAAGTCTACAGATTGTTGGGCTCCACCCAGCTCATCCGAGGAGGGTCCTCTAGGTTAGTTAGTACCTGTAGCACAATGTTTATATGAAATGTCTTGCTGCACGGTCGATGTAATGGACATTTGACGTATAGGTGCTGTTGGTTTTCCTGGGCAAGTAGAGGCTGAGACAGAAGCTGGTTGGCTGGCTTTTGACACCACTCATTTGTCGAAGGGTCCTTGAAGCAAGATCCTCCTTACTTCATCACTCATTGATGACCAAGTAAGGCCCTGACGTAGATGCAGAGGAGGAAGAAATAGGTTTAGGATCATTTATTGGTGGAGCCTCCGATTCCTGCGTCTCATGTTTCCCGATTGACAGTCTATTTTTACCAGTTCTTTGTAGTTTCCAAACCTTTGATGAACTCCTGTGATGGCGGTGAATTTAACATAGATTGGTCAGTACACAAGGCCATTAGCACCTGTTCCTCAGATTCCGCTGACACTCTAACAGAACCTGTGAGATCCACTGACTTGTGTGACCTCAGATTTGACACAAGATTTGAACGTAAAAGGCAAGATGGATCTACTGCCCCTATGGAGACGGGTATGGCTTCAGGTAAGAGTGGAGTTGAGTGATCATCTTTTGTGTGTTGGTGTTCTACTAACTTTCCTGTAGGCTTGTTTTGAATAGCCCTCAAATGCCTGTTATCACCTTCCTTACTTATAGTACAAGCCACCTGAGATTCCTCAAGCACTTTCCATATCAGCATCTTTATTGCCCATCGATCCTTGGCTATAGTCGAACACAATTGAAACAAAGCTTCAACTTTGGACTCCAAGTTGTTAAATTTATCAATTTTGCCAAGGGACATTTTTTTACTGTGGTGGATTTACTCCGGTGGTCAGAATTATAATGTACTGCATCCACCTTCAACTCACTGTCGCTTGAGGAAAAGTCAGACGTTGAGAGCAAGTCTTCCAGGTCAGGAGTGACTAAAAGAGGAGAGCCGATCACATTATTGTTATCAGGTTTTGCAGGGCCCAATGAGTTACGTCGAAGATTTAGACAGTGATTCAACAATGAGCCATTGTTATTAAGGTTTGAAAACCCGGGGGATAGATCTACCACTGCATTCTGAGGATCCTGAATGCATGCAAGTTATTTAATGGGAGAGCCTGAGTTTGCCGAGGAACCTGCGCTAGGCTCAGTGCGGGTGGCTCCCCTTTTTCTCTCATTTGCACTGTACTCTTACTTTGTATTATGTAAAGTGTTTAAGTACATAATTGTTTTATTCAAGTGTACATTTCTAAAGGTTGAATTATTTTTGAACCAATAAAACAATATAAAAATAAAAATATATAAAGGAATAAAGCTCAGCTTCCCCCATCAGGAACAGCGCTCCTCCAGCCCAGGATCTCCTGTAAGAGCAAGCAGACCGATTAGTCTTTTGGTTGGGGAGCTTTGGCCTAATATAATATGGAGATGATTGATTTGAGGGGGAAGTAAGAACATTTTAAAGGAATAAAGCTCAGCTTTCCCAGTCAGGCACTGCGCTCCTCCAGCCCCGGAACTGCTGCAAGTGCAGGCAGAGCAATGAGACTTTTGGCTGGCGAGCTTTGGCCTAATACAATACGGAGATGATTGATTTGAGGGGGAAGTAAGAACATTTTAAAGGAATAAAGCTCAGCTTTCCCAGTCAGGCACTGCGCTCCTCCAGCCCCGGAACTGCTGCAAGTGCAGGCAGAGCAATGAGACTTTTGGCTGGCGAGCTTTGGCCTAATATAATATGGAGATGATTGATTTGAGGGGGAAGTAAGAACATTTTAAAGGAATAAAGCTCAGCTTTCCCAGTCAGGCACTGCCCTCCTCCAGCCCCGGAACTGCTGCAAGTGCAGGCAGAGCAATGAGACTTTTGGCTGGCGAGCTTTGGCCTAATACAATACGGAGATGATTGATTGGAGGATGAGTGGTCGTCAATTTTGAAAGTACTCATTGTTATTACTGTAATCAAAGTACTTATTGAACATAGCCTGAAGCTGGTAGCCCCTCTGTGGCCAATCAGTGAGGGTGCATAAATAAAAGATAGCATGACTCTATGGAAAAGGTTTACAAGGGCATGGGTTTCACGCAGATCTGCCACGGGCTGATCAATTTGAAACTCACCAGAACATTATGAAGGCGATGGGGGGCACCTGTCAAAGAGTGGCATGGATCGTTTCTTTTGGAACATGAGCACAACATTATGTTGTCACAACTGGTGGGAACCATAGATGGGGATTGACCCCTCTGTGGCGTGGCGGTACGTAAGCAACCAGTTGTACTTTAAAGACTATAAAGTGAGGTTGGTAGGAATCAGGAGGGGTTTTCGCTCCTCCTGGGACTAGCCCTCCTCTGAGGCTCAGCGGCGAGGGGGCTTGAGGAAAGTGGTGAAGCTGAGCTCTCTTCGTCATGAACAGCACTCCTCCAGTCCAGGATATCATGCGAGGGCAGGCCGATCGAGGACATTTTCAGTTGGGGGAGCTTTGGCCTAACAAATAAAGTGAAGTTGGTTGTAATAAGGTGGAAGCAAGGAATTTGTGATTGTCGGCTGGTTGCCGCACAAGAATAACAATTTTGCCATAGTATGTTTTGCAGTGATGACAATCGTGTAGTAGATTTGAATTAGCAGAGCTGATTGTTACGGAAATGTAATAAACCTGCAGCCTTTTATGCCACAAAGAATCAGCTGACTCTTGACAATTCTGTATATCACTATAATGAAGGTGCAGGTATGGGATGCATATAAAGTATGGGGTATGGTCCAGGCAGTGGCCAAGTGCCCCGGTTATGGCGATGATGCCGTGGCAGCAAAGCCTACCCCAAAGAAGGCACAAGTTGGAGCCTTCCTTGGCCCAGCAGCAAGCTATTTGGTGGGCGGAAGCCCGCAAAACCGAGCCTCAAGCACACATAAATCTGGAGGTGGGCGGCGAAGCCTGCAAAAACTGGCTGCAAGCGCAGGAAAAATGAGTGTCTGCTGGAGTGGGCAGGTCCAGCCAGCTGGGGGGCTTTGTCCTCCCAGGGGCATAAAAAAGGGCACACCGGTCTGGGCAGCACCAGATGCCCCCTTTTAAGGCTGACCCTCCATTTGATTACATCAGGACAGCATTTTCCTCCCACCCACCCCACATGGTAGAGATTTCGGCAAAGGAAAAGGACTGTATCTGGAACAACAACCGTCCCAGTCGCAGGGCGGTATGTAAGCGCCCAGTTGGACTGTAAAGACTATAAAGTGAGTTTGGTAGGAATCGGGAGGGGTTTTCGCTCCTCCTGGGACTAGTCCTCCTCTGAGGCCCAGCAGCGAGGGGGCTTGAGGAAGGGAAGAGAGCTCAGCTTCCCCTGTCATGAAAAGCACTCCTCCAGCCCAGGATCTCCTGCGATGGCAGGCCGATGGGGGAGCTTTGGCCTAACAAATAAAGTGGAGTTGGATGGAAATAAGGGGAAGCAAGGAATGTGTGATTTAGTTGGGTGGTCGCTACACAAGAATAACAATTTTGCCAAAGTATGTTTTGCAGTGATGACAATCATGTAGTAGATTTTAATGATCTGATTGCTGTGGAAATGTAATAAACCTGAAGCCTTTTATGCCACAAAGAATCAACTCACTGATCATTCTGAATATCGCTATAAAGAAGGTGCAGGTATGGGATGCATGTAAAGTATGGGGTGTGGTCAAGGAAGTGGCCAAGTGCCCAGGTTATTTGACTGCAAATTCAGCTGCGCAGTAAGTACTTAAAGGGTCTAAGAATAGTACACGTATTTAAACTCTACAGCCTCTAGTTGCAGCCCTGTTTTGCTTGGAATTCTGGGACTTGTAGTTTTCCAGAAGCTGCAGACGGGGGAACAATCCAAAAGGGAAAAGACAGGACTGTATGGCCTTTGCATACCAACAGGAAATTTGAGAGATATGTCTACAGTCTGGTTGTGCTTTGTTCCCACACCTAGGTGGTGCTCCCAGTATACTTTCTTTAAGATAGCAATGGATAGCTTTAGTAGTTGGCAAGAATCCTGTCACAAATGAAACGAGCCTTGACCAAGCCAGTACATTTTACTTTTTATAGTGATGCGCTGTTGTTTGTTATCTATGTGGTAGTTTTGGTTCACATAAATAAAATGATGCTACACCATGTGTGTGAAGTACTTAATACATATAATTCTTTGCAGACGTACCGAGCACAGGCTCCCAGATCGTTGCAGGTTTGTCCCTCATCTGCTTTTCCTTGCGTGCTATTTCCTGTGTGCAGGGGGCACTGCAGGCGTGAAGCCTGTTGGGGTGCGGGCAGTTAAAGCATACCCCTCAACCCTTTTTGTCAACAGGGAGGGTGAAAACACAAGATTTTCTTTTTGCCAGATAAGAGCCCATTGATTTGCTGTTGTATCCTTCCTACACATCTCTTGCATCATTAATGCACACACAGAATGTGGTATCTGGGTAGCCCCGGATTCCAGAGAAGTCCATTGCTCAGGACCCACCTATAACCTCCTGCCAAACATCTGAACTTAACACTGCAACTTAATTAAGTATGTTCCTTTTATACTTACAGGCATCCTGAGTGTTCCTGCTCAGTGTGATTCATTTACCTGAAGTCCCAGGATGCTGGCCTTGCATATTACATCTGCATTGATGTGTTAGGGGCTTGGTGGGTGACATCCGCCAAAAGCATGTGAGTGTAGAGGTTTGGTTTAAGGGGGCATTGTCCTCTGAAGGGGCGTCAATCCCTGCTATGGTCTTTGTGACTCATTACGAGTATGGCAGTGTGGGGAATAAATGGTGGTGCATTACCGCACCGCCGTACAACAGGCTTCGTGGTGAGGATTTTCTTCCAGCGAAGCGTCTGGAGGCTAATCATCCACTTCTCCTGCCAAAGATCAGCAGAATGACTGCCAGTGATAATTCCACCGAAATTCCTGTGGAGTCCTATGGACTTCAAAAAAAGGAGACTTGCACCTCCTAACACCACTTTATATCCGGCAGTAAATCCACTGGAATACTGCCAAACTTGTAATGAGGCTATTTGAGTCTCTGTGGAATTGTCTTTTCTCTCCTAGATTTCTGGGAGTGTCCATGAACTTCACAATTGCGAGAAGGATGTTACTTGCCTGCAAGTTCAATAGCTTTGTTCTTGTGTGTAACCAAGTGTTTGGCTGCATTCGACTAGGATTGGACTTTGAGGATTAGATTTATAAACCTTTGCTTTGGGTCTAACCTTGGAACATTTTTGTTGCTGTCATATAATAGAGAGGCCTTCCGGAGTGGAGAAGGCTTTTTCTTCTTTCTAATGGTACTTGCCAGTATCCCTTGATTAGGTGCGAGGTGGAGATGAATCTCGCCCTATCAAGGGTCTCTACCAGTTCATCGATATCTGGTTGAGCCGTCAGGTGTCGATACAGAACCTCCACAGGGTTCGAAATTGAGGGGAGCTGGAAGCTATTTAGCTCCTGCTTCTAGCGTAGTAGAACCTGGTTAGCTAGAAACAAGCCGCTACCAGGAGCTACTTCTGGCTCCTAGGGCCAACTGGTACCTTCCAAACATGAAAATGTGACATTGCCTTTGAGTATTTGAGAATGTTAATATATGATATGATATTTATAACGCGCCTGTACACAAGTGTTTCTAGGCGCGACAAGACAAGAAGGGGGAAACAGGGAGGACAAAACAACAATCTTACTAGGCCTTGTGTCATTCAGATCGTGCAAGCGCAGGGAAGGGTAACGGTAGAAGTGCAAAAAAGGGTGCGGGGAAGTGCAGGTAATCAAAAGTGCAGCCAACGGGCAGATCATATGTGCAGAGAGAGGACACTGTAGGGTTTCAGATCCAGACCACAAGTGCTGGGGGAGTCAAGAGACAGTATGAGGTGCAACTGGACAGGAAGGGACTTGGGCCCAAATTCAGAGGGTGGCCAAGTGACCAATGTGTGGAACAGACAGGTCTCCGCATGGGAGATGAAGAGAGAAGGCAGAAGGGAAGAGGAAGGTCTTGAGTTGCTTCCGGAACCGAAGATGGTTCTGCTCAAGTTTGACAGAGGCAAGGCTGTTCCAGAGGGAGGCCCCAGCTGAAAAAAGAGATCTGCACCCAACTCTCTGCTTGGAAAAGCATCTGACCCTAAGAGAGATGGAGGTGGATGAGCGAAGAGCTCGGGAACGGAGATACTTAGAAAGAGAAAATTTGAGGTATGATATGATATGATATGGCATTTATAACACGCTTATACACAAGTGTTTCAAGGCCCGAGTCCTGCACACTAGTGCAGTCCCAGTCCCCAGAAACCCTTGTGGACATTGCAGAGGGTCTTGAACTTGATCATTGCCATCACTGGGAGCCAATGACGAGATTTCAGTGCTGGAGAGATATGATCCCTGGGCTTGAGGCCAAGGGCAAGTCTCGCAGTCCTGTTCTGGATGAGTTGTAGAGGACAGAGAGTAGAGGCAGGAAGATTTATAAAGAGGCTGCTGCAGTAGTCCAGCCTTGAGAGGACCAGAGCTCTGGAGACAGTGAGCTTCTAAGGAAAGTGAGGAAAGGAAGAATACCTCTGAGGAGTTGCTGCTGATGGTTTGACTTCTTAGAGATGTCAGAAAGTTTAGGAGAGAAGGAGAGAGTGGAGTTAAAGATGACCCCAATGTTCTTAGCCTTAAGAAGAATTAGAACACATCTAATTCACTTGTAAATACAATGGTTCATACAAAATGGACAAAAAGTTAAAGGAGCATACCTGGTAGCTCATGTTTCCCCTGCAGTAGCTCCTGATTATTGGGTGATGGCGACACACAGGAGCTAGTTTTAGCTCCTGTTCATTGAATCTCAATTGAAAACTTTGCTCCAGGTGTTATCAGGCTTTGGCACCAGGACGATCTGGGAGGACCACTAGCTGTGGCATATTTCAATGATGCTGAGCTCAAGCACCTTCTTCAGTTCTTCCCTTATGATTTTTTTTTCAGGCCACTGGCAATCAATAGGGTTTTAGCCGGATTACTCGCCATTAGGGTGTTGGATAGATATGATATATTTTATTTGTATCGCCCTCGTACACAAGTGTTTCAGAGCGCGACAAGGCAAAGGAGGGGAACAAGGGAGAACAAAAAACAGCGATCTTACTAGGCCCAGTGACATTGAGAACATGCAAGTGCACGGGAGAAGGAAAGGGGAAAAGTGCATGAAGGGGGGAGAAGTGGAAAGAGCGGAGCAAAGGAAAAACATAAATAATAAAAATAAATAAATAATAAAGGCAACAAACGGTGGTAGTGCAGCCAGCAAGTGGCAAGTGCTGGGTTGAGGCACAGACAGGGTGAGTCTGATAAGTGCAGGAGAAAAGGGGGGGGCTGTATGGTTACAGATACAGACCCCAGTGCAGGGAAATTGCCCAGAGGCAGGGCGGGTGGGTGGCTGGGCCCGGAAGGCAGAGGGCAGGCCAGGTGCATCGTGCCACTCCTCTTACTCTCTCCAGCTTTGTAGAATATACATCTGGGTATCTCTCTAGCAATCCTGCTCTCCTGGTAACTGGATTTGAGGAGACATGTTGGCAGGGTAACCCGTGAACTTGGATTGGTAGAGGAGTCTCCTGGGTATTATTGACATACAGAGCCCTGAGCTGGGGATTACTGTTTTCTCTCCAGGACTTCAGATTATTTACATGATAAAGTTGTGATGGCTTTTGTCTATCGTCTTGCTGGGCTTTGTACTTAAAATATAATACAACCTCAGTGACAACTTAAGGCCCACTGACATCTCGCCAGTAACTTGGTTTGAGTGGTAGGGATTAAAGCAATCACTTTGTCTCCAACGTGGAAGGTGTGCGATTTGGCTTCTTTGTTATAGGCCTTCACTTGCCACACCTGGGATACTTGAATATGGGTCTTGACCAGGTTCCACACTTTCTGCAAATACCTTCTTGTGCTCTGCACCATCGGATGATCGCTAGTTTATCATCCCACTGGCCCTGCCCACTCTTCCCGCATGATGTCTAGCACATTGCTGGGAATTTAGCCAAAGACCAGTTTAAATGGGGGAAAACCAGTTGAAGACTGAGGTGTATTTTGTATAGCAAACAGGGCCCATGGTATTAACTCCCAATTCCTTCCATCCATGGCAACCAACTTTCTCAGAATGTTCTTGAAGGTCTGGTTAAATCGTTCTACCAAACTGTTGGTCTGAGAGTTGTTCTGTTGGATCTCGTGAGAGTCTTGATGTTCAACAGATCTTTCATGTCTCCCATCAGTCTGGACATGAAACTGCTGCCGTGGGCCATAAGACTTTCTGTAAGGAAGCCCACTTTGGTGAAAAATTGCATCAGAATTTAAGGATAGCCTTGGTGTTGTTTCTTCTTAAAGGAAAGGCCTCCAGATATCAGGTAATATAATCGAGTATCACCAGAATATATGTATTTCCTGATCTTGAAGGTTCAGGAGGCCCCACAATGTCCATACCAACTTTGTAGAAGGGAACCTCTATGATGGGTAACAGTTTCAGGGGAGCTTTGGGGACGTAATCTAAGGATGTCTTCTGGCAAACATGGCAGATTTGTTTCAAATAACTGTTTGGCCTCCAGGTACACATGTGGACAGTAGAATATGTGCGATAAGGTGTCTGGACATCAGGTTGGAGTGGGCCAGTTCCAGCACTGTCTTCCGGGACTGCTTTGGTACTAATAGTTGATCCCTCCACCCTTTTTATTTAATTTAAATATTTTTATTAATGATTTAAAAAAACCAAAAACCAACAGGGAAACAAAGAATAGCATGATATGGTAATATGGGGGCAAAAATAATCACATTCTGATGAAGCATTGACATCAGTACACATAAATCCTAACTTACTCCACCCTCCGGCTCTCTCCCCTAAAGAGAAACCCCTCACCACCCTGCCAGACCTAAACAAAAAAGGGGACAAACCACAGATATGAACATTAGTCAAGGACAGTATAATAACACGAACTGAGAAACATATACCTCGATCATTAGTATTAGAAACAACAGGGTGCATAACATATATTGTGGGTGAGTACAGTATCGAAAAAACTTAAAACAAAAAAAGCCAATCCAATCCATGACTGGATCACCCCCATAATCCCTTCGCCATCCACAAAATCATGACCAGGGAATCCCAGTCCTAACATAGTCTAGCACAAACACCACAGGACAGCAAACAATAAATACTAAATATATTGTTCAAATAGATCCCAGAGCCGATCTTACCTGGGGGACCCATGGTGATTCCTATAGGCCTGTCTCTCAAACAAGCATAGTCTAGACACTATACCCTCCCACATGATCCTGTCTGGTGGATTTGTTGCTTTCCATTTTATCAGGACAGCTTTCCGGGCAGCAAAGAGCATAGTATGCAATAGTTTCCTACAAGGAACATCGACATGCCATTCCTCTACTTCCGCCCCAAATAACATGGTTTCGGGCACCAAAATCTGAGCGTCCCCTGACAATTTTGTAAGCCTGGTGAATATAAATCCCCAGAACGATTTAATCTTATGAGAAGACCTAGATAAATGTCCTAATGCCCCAAGCTGCCCATATCCCCTCCAACATCCTGGGGCACTTAAAAGCTTCATCGCAAATAACTTTACTGGGGTATAATAGAAGTGCTGTATGATCCTAAATTGAATTTCCCTATGTCTGAGATTACATGACACTACATTAATGAAAAAAACGAGTATGTATCTGCACTATCCAATTGGATCCCCAACTCCTCCGCCCATTTAGCTGCTAGTATTATGTTCCTTCCTAAATGATTTAGGATACATAAAGGATAAAAGGCATTCATTTTGGGAAAAGTGGAAGGATCTTGGACCAGCTCCACCTCACAAGCCAGTGGTTCTCGAGTATGCGTGGCCTCTAAAATTTGTGACTTAATCAAGAAAATTAGCCACTGGTCAACAACCATGCAGTCAGCGCCAACCCGACAGCAACCCTAGACTCCACAAAAGGTAGTGGAATATGTCCATCTATAAGATCCATAATGCGTACCTGTTGCCGATCCTCACAACTAAATTGCTGTCATCTATCTGAGTGAGTTTTCAGCAGAGCTTGAAGACTAAGCCATGGTGGGACCATATTTGCGTCGGCCCTAGTGAGTTTAAGTAATCAATACCAATGGGTGAGTGTAGGCCCTATGAAAGGATGTTTCTTTACGTGAATCGGAAGTTGTTTTTGGGTGGGTGTGGGCAATGATCTCTTGAGGTGTTAAGGGTGGTCGGACAGTGAATTCCATAGCCCCGTCAGCTGAATGCATCATCCTGGTTAAGCCATTGCTTGTTCCAACAACAGTGCAAGCCCACCGTCTTGTTTGATTGCTGTAAAAGCTTATTATTCAACCTAGCCTTTTTATGCCTCCAGATAAATGTTCCAATCTGGTTATCCAAATCCCGGATCATACACAAGGGCATAGGCATGTGGTTCATGTGGGCCAAATATATACATTTTGGCAAAATATTCATTTTTAATGTTAATGTTAAAGACTATCACAACCAGAGTGGTCCCCTCGCGGATCTGAAAGGAAAGAGTGTGGGGTGGGTTAGTTGTGCATAGCGGGGAGAGGTAGAGCGAAAGTTATGATGTCCCGTTGACAGCTTCAGTTCAGTTTGCACCGTTTGCTGAACTTGGGTGTCATTTACGGCTCGGTAGACTCCCATGTGCTGTTGTGCGGCACTATATGTGGTTTGTTTTGTTGTAGTGAAGTGCATGCGGATTGCTGTGCAGAGAAGATGTTGCGTTTGTTTAGTGTTTAAGAGGTGTATATGGAACGTGGAGGTTTTAGGTACTGGCGTAACAGGGGCCCCCGCAGCCCCCGCGGTATGGGGGGGCCCGCGGTGTGGGGGGCCCCACCAGCACATGGCTGGGAGGGGGCCCCAGTAAAAAAAAAAAAATATATATATTTTTTTTTTCTAAAAAAAAAAAGTTTCTTTTGAAATTCACTCTGCATTCATAAAGAACATTTCTGTAACAGAAATAATTTCTTTATGAAGGCAGAGTGACTACAAAAAGAAACTTTCTTTTTGAAGTCTGAGGGCCCCCGTACCCCATGACATGGAAGACCCTAGGCTGGAGGCCTCCATGTCATGGGGTGGGGGGGGGGGGGGAAACCTTTGCCTTCAAAAAGAAATTGTTTGTTTTTGAAGCCACTCAGCCATCATAAAGAAATTATTTTGATTATGGTTCGGTCCTTAACTGAAATAATTTCTTAATGAAGTTATAGTGACTTAAAAAAGAAACAATGGGGCTCATTCTGACCATGCCGGTCCGGAAATAACGGTGCTGGTAAGCTTACAGGCACTGTTGTTTCCGGACCAGCATATTACAGGTCTGCCTGGTGGGGCTGCCGTGCCCGACAGGTCTGACCCTGCCAGGCACAGCAGCCACGGTAGGCAGACCTGTCACGGAAGCACCGGCACCGTTAACAATGGTGCAGGTGCTTCTGTGTCCCCATTCCCGTGGAGTCTGGGGTTTAACGAAATTACCGGCACCTGATTTCCCAGCCGCTGGACTTGAAATAGCACGGTGGCACCGGGAAGTCAGGCCATAGTCATTTTTTATGGGTCTGGCGGCAACCCGCCAGTAGCACCGGCATGGTTACCGCTGGACCCGTAATGAGCCCCAATTTCTTTTTTAAGTAATAGGGCCCCCCTCAACTCCATGAGGTGTGCGTGTATGAGTCTATGGTGAAAGGGTGCACACTCAAATGTATAGCCGGCTGCCTGTGTGTGTATGGTGAAAGGGTGCACACTTAAATGTATGGGTGGCTGTGGGGGTGTGCCTGCATGATGAAAGGGTGCACACATAAATGTATAGGTGGCTACCTGTGTGAGTGTATGGTGAAAGGGTGCACACTTAAATGTGTGGATGACTGGGTGTGTATAAGGTGAATGGTGTGTGTGCTTGTGTACAGGGGCACAAGAAAACCTTCATTTCGGGGGGGCTAACCCTTCAAATGTTGGGAGAGGCGCTAACTGCACATGCGGTGGGGAGGGGGAAACTTATTTGTGTGGGCGCATCCAAATTATTTACGCATTTTAATGAGACTATTCTAGTGCAGATTCAATGTTACAAGCAGTTAACTCTCTCCTATAAGTCTCCTGTTCCCTCTCTACCCTTCCAATCACTCCCCTGGCATGCAAGTACTAAACCCACATCACGATTTCAATCGCCTAAACAATGTGGAATTTGAATGCAGGTACTAACAGTGAAATGCTTTACGTTGGTAATTGCTGGGTTCTTGTTAACAGCAAAAACCAGGTGCTGTTTAAAATCTGTGTCCTGTTCGGTCTGGCAACTGCTCTAAAGGTTAGCCAAGTTGAGTCAATATAGCCCAAAATGTCAGGGGGGGTAGTGCTGAAGCCCAGTCAACTCAATGGTGTTGCGCTACTACTTGTGTTTAATGCCTTGCTTACTCCTAGCCCTATTCTTCCTCGTCCCAGTACTTATATACGAGGCAGTACGTGTGTTTGAGGCACTCTGCCTTATACAAAAGTACTGGGAAGAGGTAGAGGTACATGGAGGTAATGCCTGATTTAGCTACCTGTAATCTTCATCACTCCTAGTCCCACTGTTCCTCATCCCAGTACTTACCTATGAGGCAAGGAGCCTCATACGAAAGCTCTGGGACAAGGAAGAGGGACGCAGAGGTAATTCTGGGCCAAGGAGCTGATTGTGGAGGTTGGGCTGGTGGGTGAGAGGGAGAGTGGATGTGTGGGGGGGCAGGATTGTGTGATAAATCATAATGGTTGTCCATGTCCAGGCTAAGCAGGCATGATATGTGGTATTAGTGGCTAGAGAGGCATTTTGATTTAGCCAGTCTAGTCATTCCTCAGTTTGGTATGACTTTTTTTTAACTGGACATTTCTGATAAAGTAGTCCTGCTAACTTTAATTACCTGGCTAGATTGGCATTTGGGTGCTGCCAGTCTAGCCATTTCTTACTGCGGCATTGTATATTTTTCTGGGCATCTGTGATAAAATGATATGATGTGATTCAAGTCATTTATAATGCGCCTGTACACAAGTGTACACAAGGGAGGGATGATAGAGGGAGGACAAGACAAACGATCTCACTAGGCCTTGTGTCATTGTGAGAACGAGAAGTGCAAGGGAAAAGGGAGCAGGGAAGTGCAAGTGAGAGGGGAGGGGAAAACAGGGCAGCAATGCTCTCAGTAAGTGCAGCCAGGGCAGAGCAGCTATTGGTTGTGCAAGGAGAACAATGGACTGCAGGGTTACAGTTACAGCCCCTAAGTGCATGGTAGGCCCGGAGGCAGTGCAAGGGTGACCAATCAAGAAAGAGCCTGGACTCAGAGAGACTCTGAGGGTAGCCAAGCAGCCAGTCAGTACAGCAGACATGTAGGTCAGGTAGGTCAGCAGGGTGGGAGAGAGAGCGAAAGCAGCAGAGAAGAGGAAAGCTTTTAGCTGCTTCCGAAACTTCAGGTTGTCCGCCTCAAGTTTGAGAGGGGCAGGGAGGCCATTCCAGTTGGAGGCACCAGCAGAGGAGAGAGGTCTACCCCCACTCTCTGCCTGGAGAAATGTCTAAGCCTTAGAGAGTTGGAGGTAGCTGAGTGAAGGGTTAGAGAAAGAAGGTATTTTGGAAGAGAGCATTGGATTTAGTGTTGGCACTGGCCCCAGAAAGCCTTGTGGGCAATGCAAAGGTTCTTGAACTTGATCCTTGCAGCCAGTGGAGAGATTTCAGGGCTGGAGAAATACAATCCCAGGGCTTGAGGCCAAGGCTAAGTCTTGCAGTCCTGTTCTGGATTATTTGCAGATGAAGGAGACTAGAGGAAGACAGATTGAGAAAGTGGCTGTTGCAGTAGTCCAGCTTAGAGACAGTGAGCTTCTGGTGGAGAGTGAGAAAGGGAAGAGTCCCTTTGAGGAGGAGCAGCTGGTAGTGGGACTTCTTGGTGATGTCCGAGATGTTAGGAGAGAAAGAGTGTGGCGTTGAAGATGACACCAAGGTTTTTTGCCTCGCAGGAAGGCAAAGGAAGAGGGCCCAAGGTGGTCTGCTATAGTGAGAGAGGAAACACAGTGGCAAGGGTCCCAATGAGAAGGATCTCTGTCTTACTGGCATTAAGGCAGAGATTGTTGGAGGCGCACCAATCCTGAATCGTAGATAGACAGTCAGGAATGAGCTAGAGAGGAGAGGAGGATGAGGGGAGCCTGAAGGAAAGCTGAGTCATCCGCACAACACTGAAAGTTAGAGGATAAGGTAGAGATCAGGGAGGCCAAAGTGGCCAAGTAGAGGTTGAAAAACCAGCGTGAGAGGATAGAGCCCTGGGGAATGCCACAGGTAGAGAGAGGTGGCGGAGAGAATGGGACCACGATCGACCTGGGAGCGAAGTGGCGGTCCAAGTGGAAGTAGGTCAGTCACTCTAGGGTCTGATCTGTGATGCCCAGGTTCTCACAGAGTCGATTGATCAGGATGGCGATGTTGACCCTATCGAAAGCAGAGGAAAGATGAAGGATGAGAATAGAAGGAATGCTGGAATCAAGGTTAGAGAGCAGCACAGGTGTTAAGGAGAGCAGTTTCCATGCCTCTGGCAGCTCTGAAGCCAGACTGATGGTCATGGAGACAACCAACAGATTCAGTGTGGAGAGTAAGCTGGGAGATGGCAAGCTTTTCCAAGAGTTTGCTCAGGAAAGGTGGAGATTGAGCGATAGTTTTCCAGCAGGTAGGATCAGCAGACTGCTTCTTGAGGAGTGGGTGCACAAGGGAGTGCTCAAAGGGAGAGGGGAACATTGCAGTGGCGAAAGAGTGATTACAGAAATCGGCCAAGGCTGGAGCGAGGGTGTCAATATGGGCTTTGATGGTTCTGGAGGAGCAGCGGAGCACCTGTTTGGACGACACTTTCATAGATCGGACTTGTCTAGAAACCTCGTCAGGTGTTGTCAGAGAGAAAGAGGAAAAAGGAGGAGGAGAGAAGAGATGGCCAAAATGGGCCGAGAGAGGAAGAGGACATAGAGGACAGGATGTCCTGAGATTTAGCAGAGAAATGAGAGGCCAGAGGTGTACAGAGGGCATGGGAGGGAACAGAAGAGGTATAGACCACAACAGGATTGACCAGTTCCTTGCAGATTTTAAAGAGTTTGGCCGTGTTGTTCGAGGCCATGGAGACACATGCTTTATTGTGTGCTCTCTTCTTGATGAGTGTTATTGCTTTGACTGGCATTTTGCTGAAAACAGTCTAGGTATGTCTAAATGTGGCCTGGCATTCTGTACTATAATGTTATTACGTGTTTACACTGGTCTACATTGTGCAGACAGTTGGAAGCATTAATGTTCCTGTGCACTGTCGGTGACTTGCATGTATTGGATTGTGTTACCCTACAAAACAATTGCAAACACTCTGGCTTTATAGCCAATTTATCTCAGAAAGTGTGCTGTATATTGCATTAAAACACATATTTATATCTTTTTCCTAGTGCAGTGTGCGGCATACCCCTTCAGCAGCACGTTCATGCGTATTGTGCAAGCGTGACAGTCTAGGCCGGCCCAGAGTGTGGCGCAACCCGTGATTTGTTGCCGAGTTGGGGGGCCCCCTCAGCATGGCTCGCAGGGGGGCCCCCACATTTTGTGTTACGCCACTGGTTTTAGGGTTGGGGTATGTGGGCTTTTCTTACCTCCTTGCATCAGAGTACTGTGCTCAGCATCTCTGCCCTTGCTGTGTGCTGGGCGTTTTGTTTTCATTCACCGGGTTCTGAGCATGGTGGTGGCTTTTCTTTGTAACTGTCAAGCGGTCTGTGGGCATGAGGTGATGAAGGCCTCCCCCACCCTTGGGAGGAAATGGGTATGATTGAAGGGTTTGCTCTTAGGTTGCCAAAGGGTGTGTCTACCATTGCCTCCTGAGCGGGATCCCCACCCTCCGAGGACCAAGCGCTCTAAGGCCTCCAGGTGTGCTAGTTATTGGGTAATGCTCCTCCATCTTCAGCTATAGTGCCGGTCCCTAGAGTGATGTCTAAAGTGGGGGTATTGTTTGCAAGTGGGTCTTTTCTGGGCTCTCTCCCTGGCTTCTTTCTATGTATGCTTGCTGCGGAGTGTTCTGTTTCCAGAGGTGCCTTTCTTTCCTAGTCTTTCCTGTCTGATTCTAAGGTGGACAGCCAAGTTTTAAGTAGTTTTCTGAATTTTAGGTGATCCTTCGTATTTCTTTCCGGAGCAAGTTGTTGCTGCCTAGTGGGAGAATGACCCCCAAGTTTTTGCCTCGTCTATGGTTTTGGTTGTAGGTGAATGTCGTTGCTTGATCCGAGTGGTCTTGACAGTAGGTAAATGGCTATTTTCTTTTGTAGGAATTCTGCTCCTTGGCCATGGATTGCTCTGTGTGTTATGCACATTGTTTTGAACGTGATTCCTTGTTTGATAGGCAGCAAATGTAGCATTTTTAGCGCTGGGGTTATGTGGTCCCTTCATGGTAGTCTGAGGAGAAGCCTGGCTGCTGAATTTTGGATATGTTGCAGTTTCTTTAGCAGGCTTTCCGAGGTATAGGCTATTGGCTGAATGGCTAGAGCATATAGCAATGGTGACAAAGGGCTCCCCTGACGTGTACCCGTATGCAGCAAGAGCGGAGCAGATGCAAATCCATTAGTTACTATCAATGCCTTCTGGTTGGAATATAACAATTTGACCATATCCGTAAAGTGTCCCCCAATGCCAAATTTCTGCAAAACTGAGAACATATAATCCCAACGGACGTATCAAATGCTTTTTCAGCATCAAGGGATAATACTAGATCACCAGGCTCAGCACAACTAGCAATGGCATTCAGTAGGCCTCTCATATTGTCTCTAGAATGTCTGTTGAGTATAAAGCTTGTCTGATCCTGATTGATCAAACGGGGTAATTAATACCTGTTCCAGACGTCTCGCTTAAAATGTGGCTAGAATCTCTGCATCTGGGTTAATGAGATATATAGCTCTTTACGCACTACAATCTGAGGGATCCCTGCCACCCTTGGGGAAAAAACACTTTCTTGGCAGTAAGCATCTACGTTGGAAGACATCCAGCCTCCCTTGCTTCATCAAATAGCTCAGTCAGTCTGGGTGCAAGTGTTTCAATGAGCGCTTTATATAAATCAATAGGGAGACCACCTGGTCCGGTTGCCTTTCCAGCTGCAATAGCAGCAGTCCCCTCTGCCTCTATAATCAGGGTGTTCAATGGCAATAGCTCCACGTCAGTGGCACTCAGCATATGAATCCCTTGTAAGAAGGCAGAAATCAGATCATCTGCGGGAAGGGATTGGGAGCATATAGCTCCAAATCAGCATCTCACCTGCCTTGTTTCTGATTCGTTCAATGAGGTGTCCGCTCTGGTGACCCTTCAAAGAGCTAGCTGTTGACCGAAGAGGCCTGTTCCCTTCCACATAAAAGAATTAGGCCCATTTAGAAAAATATGTTTGCGCCCTAATAGTAGTTAGGGCCTTAACATCCGACAGGAGCTTTTTCACCTGTGCAAGAATGGAGGGATCCCTAGACCATTTATATGCCCTTTCTGCCTGCCGCAGCATATCGAATAATTGTTCCTGAGCCTTCCACTGCTTCAGTTTGTATGACGATTGCGAGATGTACTGACCCCTGAGGAAAACCTTGAAGGCATCCCAGCACATTAATGAATTTAAATCGCCCCTACGTTCTCCTCCCAGTACAGATCAAAGTGCTTTACTAGGTATTCCACAAAGTCCAGGTATTGTAACGTTCCAAGGTTTACTCTCTTAAGGCAGAGCCTGCTGAGGAGCAGATGGGAAATTAACCTTCAGGACCACAGGAGCAGAGGTGTTGCTGGGGGGGTGTGGATGGGGGTGGTCTGAGGGAGCTATAGCCCCGGGTGTTTTGGTTATAGCCCCAGATAGAAGCTCAGGGGCTACAACCAAAAGGCTAGCCAGCCCTGAATCCCGACAGTCCCGACATTAGCGTAGACCTGCATCTTTTCCAGACCTAGCAACATTCCTCCACCAGAGCATAGTCCCAGATCATGACAGAAAGGATCTCGCAATGGTCAACCATAGAAAGCATAGTGGATACCAAAAGCCAATAATCTAAGCGAGCATAACCTTTATGATGATATGAGTAGAAAGTAAAGTCACTATGTAGTGGGTGGAGTACCCTACAAATATCCACCAAACAGAGATTCTTCCATGTGAATCTGAAGCGTCTTAGTTTTACGAGGCACTGCCGGATGTAAATCGTATACAAATTGCCTATCAAGTGCCGGTGAAATCGTAACATTAAGATCCCCAACCAAGAATGTGAACGAGCCCACGTAAGGAGCACCCTTTTTGAACACATGTGTAAAAATCCAGCATCTAGGCCCAAATAAATTAGGCTGAGTAATACGCTGTTGATACAGTGTACCCTGAACCATTAGGTATCATCCCTCTGGGTCTATCAAGTTGTCAAGAGTAATAATAAATTAACAGAACCATATACTACTGTAATGCAAAAGAAACAAATGACCTTGAAAACACCAAGACGAGGAAGAACACAGAAAACCCAAAGACTGCTCCCAATACTTGTACTAAGACGAGGTAGCCCTGAGAAAGCATAGAGATTCACCTATCAAAAGTAACAGGGGACTTTGACAGCCTGCCCCTCAAGAACAGGCTACAATGTATAAAGACAATCAATGGACAACCGTTTTGATCAATCCAAGTGCGGAGCACAGCTGCAGCGCCTGCTGGGAGAAGCAACAGACACAGACATCGTTCAGCATTGAAAATACAAAGTCTGGTTGCTGACCCGAGGAGAAGCGGAATCAAGGACGCCGGCAGTCGGCCGCATGAGTTCTTACATGGTTCTTCAGGTGGGGACCCGTGCACGATACCAAGGACAAGAATAGTAGGGTGGCCTGGCAGCTGTAGATGCTGCAGAGGGGGAAAGCTGAGCCAGCCAAGAAAGTTGGACCGCCATCCCTGAAAGTCCTGATGACGTACCGAAGCCGGAAAGCAGGTAAACGGTGGTATGGGAGACCGCAGGGGATGCAGGCAGGAGGCTCACAGGGAATGCTTCCCTAGCTTTGTATTAGGTATACCGGTGACAGATTCCCAAGGGTTGAGAGTGCATCCAACCTCCTCCTCCTTAAATCAGTGGAGAGGAGGGACTCACTGGCCACCAGGGAAGGGGCTGGGACCCCATCTACCATAACGATGGGAAAGAGACACCCACTGGTCACCAGGGAAGGGTCTGTGACCTTGTCCACCATAACAGTGGGAAAGAGTAGACCACTGGCCATACAAGAAGGGTCTTGGGCCCCAACAGAAGTAAACCAAAGCATAGAGTAAGTCTTCCTCATTATAGTGGCAGAGATAAGTCTACTAGTTACAAGAGAAGGGTCTGTGACCCCAACGTGAATGAGTGAAACCCTCAAGGGTCTCTTCCTCATCACAGTGGTCAAGAGGAGATCCGTATAGCTTAGAGAAGAGTCTGATATCCTAACAAGATTTGGGACATAAGTCACAGTGGCAACGTGTGAATCAAGCTGCAGGCAGTGTGAAAGAACTGTATCAAGCAATACAAGCAGAAGGGACACATTATCTTGGTCCTGAACTGAGACTTGAGCTGGAGATGCCAGGGTAAGGGATTAATTCCCACTGGTATTGTTATGAATCTTACCAAACCATACCAGGGTAAGGGAGTCATTCCCCCTGGTTTTATTGGAAATTGTACTGAGCCACACTAGGAGAAAGGAGCGAATCTCAAGGAGAGAACATTGTGCAAAGACGGACTGAAACCTGCAAGCCCGGGGAAGGGAGTCATTCCCCCTGGTATATTTGTTTTGAATCCCATCCAAGAAGCAGGAGAAGGGAGCAATTCTCCTTAAAGAAGGAACTTTCTATTAGTTTATCTATTTAGTTGTAGTGTGAGGTACAGAAGTAGGTTGTGACACAGGACGGTGGAATTTACTTTGACAGACATTCTGAAAGACCCTTTTAGTGCACATTTTTAGGCAGGGAAACCCCTCTTAGAAGTTAGGTATAGTAAGGATCTTTTCTACCTAGAGAAAGGTGTTTAACCAAAACCATGCCAACTCTGTGTCAGCATCCTTCTTCAACACCCTTACACAATCTATGCTAGGAGTCTACCTCGACTCCACCCTCAACATGTCAAATCAATACCATTGCTTCATCAGCCACCCACTCCACTAAGCTCTTAAACACCAGCAAACTTTCCTCTGCTTTGACAACTGCCATACCATAGCCTGTGCCATCATCGGCTCCAGACTTGATTATTGGAACGCTCTATTTGTGGTAACCTCAGCAAACTACAGGTCATTCAGAATAATGCCCTCCGTGCCGCTATCGACTGTTAGGCAGAATTCCGTGCAGTGCCCTTAGGGACCACTACACACAATTAAGACTACAGGTGGCAATACAAGTTTTACCTTTGGTACAAGCCTGTACTACTAGGTTATAGTGATAGCAGTAGCAGAGCAGCCAGGCTTATCTCAAGAGTATATGAGCAGTAGCAGAGATTACACAAAGGGAACTCAAGCAAACACTGACTCAAGGTTTCAGGTAAAAAATATAAGTACATTTATTTTTAAACCATTTGTTATTAACACGACACTTCTATTAATTCAAAAACCACACGTAAAATATACTACAACTAACCAATTCACTTTGTACAGTATTATTCGAGGTAAGTACCCTGTGTTTGAATGGACCGATGTTATGAAACAGAACACGTTACCGTAAATACAATTGCGATCACTTTTTGACAGTTCGATCTACTAGATAAACGCATATCCACGGCAAGAAATGTTACTGGGGTAAAAACACACTTAGCACCCGAAATACCCAGAGAGAGTTGGGGGCAAACATCACAGGCAATATGTTGGTTAGGCAGACAGAATCGAAGAACACACATAGACAGGAATTCAAGAGTCAAGGGGCCGGAGCCAAAGTCAAATGACACCGGGTGCCTGTTGTCGAGGATCACACAGTCGGACAGTTCGAGATTCAACGTTGCCATGAGGGGGTCCGCACCACACAGGGATGAGGCCGGCAGCAGCGACAATGAATAAAAGGTGCGCTCCTTAAAATCAGGAAAGGTTCTTCAGGTGGCTATCCGGATCACTACAGCAGCGTGCAGCGATTTCGACCACGAAGGCGACCTCTGGCTGAAGAAGATGAGCCAGTTATCCCTACCAGGCTCAAGGGAAGAAGACTCCGGACTGGATCTCCTCTTAGTCGTTGAAGGGTAGATAGCTCATGACTGCAGCAGGGCTTCACCGGTACAGGGTAGTTGCAGCAGTCAACCTCTCCTCCACTTCTCGTCTGTTCCTTGTAGTTCCAGTGGCAACTCTCTGACTTCCAGTCCAAGAGTCCTGCCTTTTATGCGCAAAACCCCCATTCACACAGCCTGGCTGTCAATCACCCAGCCGGGGGGTTGTCCAGCCCGGACAACCACCTTGTCCAATCAGGTCAAAGTGCGACTTGGGTTTTCCAGGATACGCTGTGCAGGGGTGACTACACCCCTCCCTCACATTCAGCTCACCTAGACACCCAGGGGCCTTGAGGAGGGCTTCTAGGTAGAAGCCCACCAAAAGGCAGTGAACAAAGGAGGCAAACCTGGTTTGCCGCGCAAAGTAAAACACAAGAAGGAGTTTAACAAAAAGAAATGGCGAAAAAAATGCACCAGAGCCAAACGAAAAAGGATTTGGTCAAGTGGGTTTAAGTCTGAGGCTAACACAATAGCCTACAATATTACCACGTTTATATAAGATAAGCGCGGTAGAAATTTAGGGTAGATACCACTGCCACCAGCCATGTCTAAATGTTAAAACAGCAAAACAATTCT
The DNA here is from genome assembly GCF_040938575.1 of Ambystoma mexicanum. Lineage (NCBI taxonomy): Eukaryota > Metazoa > Chordata > Amphibia > Caudata > Ambystomatidae > Ambystoma > Ambystoma mexicanum. The sequence continues at coordinate 661,694,497 of NC_090935.1, read as the reverse complement.
CTAGGAGGTACAGATAAAAAGAGTTAAGAGTTAACCCTCCCAGCACTCCATGTAAGATTGTGTGTACTGGATCTGTGGTTAAATTTGACTAAGTTAATGGTAACTTTACCCTTTTCTGGGGGATGGTAGTCACCTCAGAAATGGAGTTGGTGGGAGTCTGAATGACAAACCTGTGCCACTGCACAGAAGGTGCTGTGTGACACACAAAAAGAAGGGGGCTACTGAAGTGGTGTACTCCAGAGCCCACAATCACAAAAACAGGTCATAACACATAGCAAAATACAAGTAAGAGTGGGGGAAAAGCTCACACTCTTACCAAGTGGAAAGGAACAACTCCAGAGATCCAGCAAAGCTGCTGAGGGACTCACTAGGTAAGGGAAATTAGCCATGAAATGAGAATTCTCCCTAACACTCACCCCCCCCAGAGTAGGGGAGAGGAGGATTTAATCCACTCCTGGATGGTTCTCATACCTCTAGTCGGTTACAAATATCCTAGAGAGACCATCAGCATTTTGGTGGTGACTTCCTGCGCTGTGCTCAATGGAAAAATCAAATCCTTGAAGGCAGATTGACCATCTGGGTAACTTTGGGTTTTCCCCTTTCATTTGCATCAGCCATCTCAAGGGTTGGTGGTCAGTCTGAATGGTGAAGGTAGATCCATACAAGAATGGTCTAAACCTCTTCAGTGCCCACACAATAGCAAAGCATTCACGTTCTATGGTTGCCCACCTTGTCTCAGGATACTTTAACTTCCTGCTGATGAAAGAAATGGGGTGTTCCCTACCTTTCTCAGCCAGTTGACTAAGGACTGCACCTATACCTACATTTGAAGCATCAGTTTGTACAATGAAGGTTTGTTGATAGTCAGGAGCTCTTAGGACTGGAGCTTGACAAAGGGCTTTCTTTAGACCTTCAAAGGCTTGATTGCACTCCTCATTCCACTTGACCTTTTTAGGAAATTTGGGAGAGGAGATGACATTCAAGGGAGAAGCTATGGTCCCATAGTTCTCTATGAAGTTCCTATAATACCCAGTGAGACCTAAGAAGGCTCTCACTTGGATTTGAGTTGTAGGGGTGGTCCAGTTCTGTACAGCTTGTACTTTGCTAGGCAATGGCCTTATTTCACCTCCTCCCACCTCATGTCGAAGGTAGACCACTGAACTCTGACCAATTTGACATTTGCTTGCCTTTATGGTCGGATGGGCCTGTTCCAGGTCCTGCAATACTTAGCCTAGGTGTTCAATATGTTCTTTCCATGTAGGGCTGAACACTGCAATGTCATCCAAGTATGCCATGCAGAAGTCCTCCATCCCATTTAGAACTTGACTGACCATCCTGTGAAATGTAGCAGGTGCATTCTTTAATCTAAAAGACATTACCTTGAATTGGTAGAGGACAGCTGGGGTAGAAAATGCAGTTTTCTCTTTGGCATGGTCTGTCAGGGCTATTTGCCAATAGCCTGACGTTAGGTCAAATGTGCTGAGGTACTTGGCTGCACCAAGTTTGCCCACCAGCTCATCTGTCCTGGGTCAAGGATGGGCAACAATCGTGGTGACTGCATTTAGAGCTCTATAGTCCATGCAGAATCTCAACTCTTTGGATCCTGCCTTTGGTACAAGCACAACTGGGCTAGACCATGGGCTAGTAGAGGGTTCTATAACCCCGAGATCAAGCCTCTTGTTGACCTCATTCCTTATATGGGTTCTTACATGGTCAGACATTCTGTAACCCCTGCTTTAGACAGGCAAACAGTCACCAGTGAGTATATCATGCTGTCCCCAAGGGGTCAAGCCTGGTGAAAGTGAGAACAGGGAGGCAAACTGATTCAACAGTAACTTGCGCTCATCCTGCTGGTCAGATGTGACACTGGAAGAGAGATTAACTCCTTCCACTCGTTCATCTAAAGGTAAACCTCTGAGGAGGTCAGGCAGAGGTTCACTCTCCTCCTCCTCCTGAGCTGAAGCTAGAAGCAAAGCTCCTATGTCAGGTCGAGAGACCTATGCCTTCAAACGGTTGGTGTGAAAGACTCTGGGAGCCTCCTTAGGTTTGTCTAAATCCACCAGATAGTTCACCTCTCCAAGTTTACCCGCAACCTTGAAGGGTCCTATCCATTTGTCCTGCAAGGCCCTCTGCCTTGTGGGTACCATAACAAGAACAAGCTGGTCTTGAGTAAACTCAACCATGTTAGCCTTCTGGTCATGCCAATGTTTGACCAGAGCTTGACCAGCTTTCAAGTTATCAGTTGCCTCTGCCATCATGTGTGACATTCTCCTCCGGAGACCTATCACATAGTCAGTCACTCTGACTGGCTTGGGGGAAGGAGCACTCTCCAACCCCTCCTTAATCAGGGCCAATGGACCTCTGACTGGATGGCCATAGAGAAGTTCAAAGGGACTAAATCCTACTCTCTCCTGAGGGACTTCTCTATATGCAAAGAGAAGGCATGGCAGTAAAAGGTCCCACTTTCTTTTAAGCGGTTCTTCTAAAGCACCTATCATGCTCTTCATTGTTCTGTTAAACCTCTCCACCAATCCATTGGTTTGGGGGTGGTAGGCAGTTGAGAACTTGTAGGTTACTCCACAGGTTTTCCACATGGCTTGCATGTAGTTGGACATAACATTTGATCCCCTGTCAGATATCACCTCCTTAAGAAAAACCTACTCTGGTAAAAATACCAAGTAGGGCCTTAGCCACAGCCGGAGCCGTAACAGTCCTCATAGGTGTGGCTTCAGGAAATCTAGTGGCATGATCCACTACAACCAGGATAAACATGTTGCCTGAAGATGTGGGAGGATCAAGAGGACCAACAATGTCAATCCCGACCCTCTCAAAAGGAACTCCCACCACTGGGAGAGACACTATGGGTGCCACATTCTTGGATCCACTCTTGCCAGAGGTTTGGCAAGTGTGACAGCTTCTGCAGAATTTGTCTACTTCTGAACCCATGTTAGGCCAATAGAAGTAAAGAGAGAGCCTTTCCTTGGTCTTCTTAAAACTTAAGTGACCAGCCAAAGGTATCTCGTGGGCTAACTGCAGAAACTGGAGTCAGTTCACTAGAGATACTACAAGTCTTTTGCAGTCTTCAGGGGTTGACTCAGTTGGTTCACTGTAGAAGAGGCCATCTTCCCAGTGCAACCTATACTTCCCAGGCTCAGTCCCTTTGAGCTGAGAAGTTGTCTGTTGGTGAAGACCTTCCAAGGTAGGACATTCTCTTTGTCCCTTACTGAAATCTTCCCAGTTGGGTCCAAATTCTGCCAGTAAAGACTGCGGCTCAAGATGGTCAACAGGGTCCAGATCTCCTACCAAGGTAAGATCCTCTTCTAGATCTGATTCCTCAGTATCTAGATTGACCAAACAGGGTTGAACCTCACACTCAGCCTCAGCTGGTGTGGGAGTCACAGATATGACTTTGGACAGTCTCAGAGATGTCCTTCTGGCCACAGGAGTGCTTGCTGGTTTCTTGCTGGCAGACTTGGGTTTCCCCTTGGTCTTTCCTTGCTCTGCAATGGCAGTAAGTCCTGTGGACTGGGGGTGATAGTTTCCTCTATCATGTCCCCAGGAGAGCCTCTCAAGGTTCTCTCCCTTGCAGACCTTGTGAGCTCCTGCTTCCTTCTGCTGGGGGTCCTGGGGGTACTAGACACAACTCCAAGAGTTTTAAGGTCATTACCCAGCAGGACCCTCCCAGGTACATTATTTTGCACACTTACAGGTATCCTGACAGTCATGTCATTACACTGGATGAGGCCGGCAGCAGCGACAATGAATAAAAGGTGCGCTCCTTAAAATCAGGAGAGGTTCTTCAGGTGGCTATCCGGACCACTACAGTAGTGTGCAGCGATTTCAACCACGCAGGCGACCACTGGCTGAGGAAGATGAGCTGGTTATCCCCACCAGGCTCAAGGGAAGAAGACTCCGGACTGGATCTCCTCTTAGTCGTTGAAGGGTAGATAGCTCAGGACTGCAGCAAGGCTTCACTGGCACGGGCTGGTTGCAGCAGTTGACCTCTCCTCCACTTCTCATCGGTTCCTTGTAGTTCCAGTTGCGACTCTCTGACTTCCAGCCCAAGAGACCTGCCTTTTATGCGCAAAACCCCCATTCACACAGCCTGGCTGTCAATCACCCAACAGGGGGGTTGTCCAGCCCGGACAACCACCTTGTCCAATCAGGTCAAAGTGCGACTTGAGTTTCCTAGGATATCCTGTGCAGGGGGTGACTACACCCCTCCCTCACATTCAGCCCACCTAGACACCCAGGCGCCTTGAGGAGGGCTTCTAGGTAGAAGCCCGCCAAAAGACAGTGAACAAAGGAGGCAAACATGGTTTGCGACACAAAGTAAAACACAAGAAGGAGTTTAACAAAAAGAAATGGCGTACAAATCGCACCAGAGCCAACCAAAAAAGGATTTGGTCAAACGGGTTTAAGTCTGAGGCTAACACAATAGCCTACAATATTACCACGTTTATATAAAATAACTGCGGTAGAAATTTAGGGTAGATACCACTGCCACCAGCCATGTCTAAATGTTAAAAAAGCAAAATAATGCTCTAGGAGGTACAGATAAGTCCTAGCACTCCATGAAAGATGGTGTGTACTTGATCTGTGGTTAAATATGACTAAGTAAAGTTAATGGTAACTTTACCCTTTGCTGGGGGACAGTAGGCACCTCAGAAATGGAGTCAGGGGGAGTCTGAATGACAACCCTGTGCCACTGCAGCCACTGCACAAAAGGTGCTGTGTGACACACACAAAGAAGGGGGCTACTGAAGTGGTGTACTCCAGAGCCCACAATCACAAAAACAGGTCAAAACACATAGCAAAATACAAGTAAGAGTGGGGGAAAAGCTTATACCCTTACCAAGTGGAAAGAAACAACGCCAGAGATCCAGCAAAGCTGCTGAGGGACTCACTAGGTAAGGGAAATTAGCCATGAAATGAGAATTCTCCCTAACATCAACCTATACAAATGTGACTATATTTCTGGTCCAGGGCTAAAGCTTAGTGGCTCCCCATCCGGGAATTCATCAATATCAAAGTTCTTACAATTACCCACTGCTGCCTCTCGAACTCTCTGCCTTCATACCTGTCACAATGACTAAACCAAGCCACCCCCCACCCTACCCACATGTTACACCTACAGCCACCAAATCTCCAGTCCAAGATTCAAATGCAGCAGGGCAGGAATCTCCAGCTGCCCAGTCACTGCTATCCACCTGTGGAAATCAGTGGCCTTGTCCCTACTCAGAACTGTCCTACTGGCCTTTCAGAAGACAACTGAAGACTTGGCTCTTTAACTAACTTTATACTCCTTTGCCTCCACTTGATCATTACTGTTGTCCTTTTTACCTGATTTCGTTCTGTAGCCTTGGTGCCTACGGGTTTAGTGCGCTTCTACAAATGCAAAAATGAATATTTATTAAAATGATTAGGATCGCCCAGACCCTGAATATTTAACGTTATAAACCTGAGCAAGTTCATATCAAGAGAAGGGACGTTCTCCAGACATCAAGACACCTCCATTACCATTGCATGAGAACCCACCCATGGGCCCTATGTACGAGCAAGAGCCCCCCCCCCCCAGCGATCCCAAATCCCCCATACCATAAGGCAGCACCACAAGCTTATAGCACCTCGTAATCAGCATAATACCCTGCTAGCAGCATAATGCCTCAAAGAACCTCATCCCAAACACCTTGCCTGATCCATAAAAAGCCCCAACCTGAAATAACCAACAATGAAAATAAAACCCCTCAAACATTGGGGCCCTGTTGTATGAGCCCAATAAGAACTGGGTATGACCAATACACAGTAGGTAAGCATATTCAAGCAGATCATAACCAACAGGATGATTCAAATTCCAAACTCTCCTTAGCTCCCAAGAGAGACATATTGATCAGGTACCCAAACCTCCTCAAGAACAATTTTTCATCATTCTGGGAGGTCCCTTAGGCTGGCGACTAGAGTTTTTCCAACAACTCTGGGGTCTGGAATGTTCTCGCCATTGTCTCTCAGCGTCGGCGATGGAAGAATGGGCATCCTTTGTCTTTTCATCACTGAGACATGGTTCCAAATCAACTCAGTCTCAGTGCTCCACCTGCTTGTTCCCCCAGGTTTCTTGAGTACATTCATGAATCGGGAGCATAAGAGGGAAAGTGGGGGTCGCTATTGTTTTTAGATCAAAATACTCTATAACAAACGTTTGCGGCCTACAATGGGATGAACAGTCTCAAGTTATCACCTGTACTTTTTCAATCTCACCAAGTTTTTCCACGCGGGTACTGCTCTGTTTCCGACCACCAGGTCCAACTGGTGCTTTTCCTTGAACGTTTTTAGTCATTTCTTGCATCCAAGGCCCTGCAGTGCTCAAAATTGTTGATTGTTGGGGATGTTAATGTATGGTGTCATGACTCTGGTAGTACAGACTGGCTAAGGCCGAATGAAATAATGACTGCACACGATTTATCATCTTTAACTTTCTCTGCTAAAACTTGGGCCACTGTTTGGACATTGTACTACATAGAGGGTTGAACATTTGCCATTTAACAAATATGCCAGTGAGTTGGTCTGATCATATGGTTGTGATGTTTTCTATTATCCTGGACTATGTAGACGTGCAGAATAATATCCATTCAAACTTGGTGATGTCCCGCCGTAAAAAAGCCCTTGATGCTATTACAGGACCTCAACTTGTAGCAGGTCTACTACCATTCCCAGCCGGAAAAATCAGCGAAAAATACTATCAGAATCATATTGCAACATTGAAGAATTGCTTTGATGCTAGGGCTCCAATGAATCTAAAAAAACAAAAGAAAAATAAACGTAATGCCTGGTTTTCAGAAAGCTTGAAAGATTTAAAGCAGAGTTACTGAAGGAAAGAAAACATTTGGTGTAAAATCAATGGCCCACCGTCTCACCATGATGCCAAAGAGGCACTGGAGAGATAGAAACAAGGAATTGCCCAGGCAAAATCACATTTTCTTCAAAATCAAATTACCCCCTCAAAATGTCGCTCTAAGGAGTTATTTGCCACAATTAAGAACCTTTCCCTTCCATTATGTGCCTCATCTAAATTAATTCCATCTTGTATTTTGGCTAACGAGTTTAATGTGTTTTTAACGACAAGGTTAATACTATTCGTAGGAACATTGATTCTCAAACTATTAACACAATAATGCCTTGTCTGAGTATGGATTGCTTAAATGTTCCCATTCCTACCTCCTCCACTTTTTCCTTCTCACCGGTAAATTCAGAGGATATTGAAGCCCTGATTCTTAAATTGAAACCTACTAATCATGATTATGATCCTAATTGGGCTTATTTTAGCAGGTGCAAGTGGATCTTGGTCACCTGGCTTAAGCTCCACCCACCTGGTGCCTTCCTGGTTGCAACTCTTTTTCCCCACTTAGCAAGCCCCGCCCACCTGGTGCCTTACTAGTTGCTGATCTTTTTCCCTACTTAAGGAGCCCTGCAGCCTCTTTTCCTTTGCAGATCCAAGTGGATCTTGGTCACCTGGCCTAAGCCCCGCCTAGGAGGAGCCAGGGACCGAACCCCTGCTCAGAGAACAGGTAAGCATGCACCAACATTTGTTTATTCCCTCTGTCCCCACAGGCCATCCCCACCCCTCTGGACCCCTATGATGTTCCCTTGTGCCCCCCCTTCTCGCACATGGGTATTGCCTGTTTTGCTTGATTCTTCTACCCTGCTCCACTTCCCCTCCCTCCAGCCTACTTTTGCAGCAGTCTGTCCTGATACATTCTGGTTTCACCATCACTGTCTTGTGGCCAATGCTGGATTTGACTTTTATGGACTTCATTGATTCACGGTGCGTCACCCTTTCTTATGGTGGCCCTGTGTCATGCTGTTCCCATCTTCATCTTGTATCCAGGCTTGCAACATTATGTGTTACTACTGACTTCTGCAATTGTATTTGCTCTCCCCTCTTGCTTCTCCCCTCTTTTTGACTGCTTACTCTCTGTTCTCTCATCCTCTCCCTTTCTCCCTTTTCCTATCTCCTCAGCTTACTTTCTTCTGTGCACTTACTTTATCAGAATCGTCCCTGGACCTAGTATGATAGCAACCTCATCTGTCTCCTCCCCTCTCCCCTTACTTGTTCCCTCCCACCCCTGACTGAAGCACTATCTGAAATGTCGTCAGGCCTAGTACTATAGTCGCTTGTTTTGTTCCTCCCCTCCCTTTCTACACCCCTCTCCCTCAACCTTTGTTTTCTCCGGCTCTACCAGAAATGCTGTCAGGCCTAGTATGGTGGTTGCCTGTCTGTTTCCATTTCCTTCCCACTCTCCCCCTCCCTTCCTTATCTATGTCTTAGCTCTTGCACTATCTGAAATGTCACAGGCTGAGTACGATAGTTGATTTCACATCCTTACTGTTCATGGCCTGTAAGAATGTCATTGTATTTTCCCTTGTTCCCTCCCTTGCCTTGAAGCGCTTTGAAACACATTGTGTATAGGCGCTATATAAATAATCCTATCATATCATATCTGGCAGTCCAACATGTGTCTTCTCTTAAATCCTTTTTGATGGACTTTGTGAATGCTTCCTTAACCCAGGGGCTGTTGCCACAGGACGTAAAGAAATCAGTCCTTATGCCCCTGCTAAACAAGATTGGATTTTGGGAAATTATCGGCCTATTGCGGGCCTACCTTGGACAGCAACAACTTGGTAAAAATAGTCACCACACAGCTGCAGACCTATCTGGAGGAAAATAGCATCTTAGACATCTTCCAGTCTGGTTTCAGACCCGGTCACGGTACTGAGACCGCCTTGGTGGCTGTGTGGGATTGACATTTTAAGGGATGCTGACGAAGGTGATCTGAGTATGTTGATCATACTTGATCTTTCATTGGCCTTTGACATGTTGACTTTGGTCTACTACTGTAGAGGGATGTAGTGTCATGATCTCTGCTTCCAAAAGGTCAGGGTTTTCCCAACTCCCTTGGAAGCAGATCCATAACCCAGGTTCCGAGTGCCAACCAGTCCCAATTGGGACCTTTTGGACCCAGTCCTGGCGCCAGTGGCACCAGGCTCATAAACATGCCCAGTCCCAGCGCTGGAAGCGCCGGGCTCATAATGTTTGGGTGGACTTACCTGCAGCAGACCATGCTGCTTACTTGCCTGCCAGTTGAGCCTCTGATCCTCTTCTGTTTGGAACTACTTTTCCTGTTGGGTGGGGCAGGAGCCACTCCCTAGGTTCAGAACACTGGAACTCTTCTGGAAAGCAGGAACTCTTTTCTTACCTAGGCGTGGCTGTGGAAGGAGACACCTAAGCACTACAGGAGGCTATTTAAACCACACCCGATGGATGAATCTTGCTTTGCGTTATTCTGCATCCTCTGCAGCAGAACGCTCATCGTGTCTTCTGCATCTGATCCTGGGCCTAAGGAAAAAGGCTTACCATCCTGAATCCAGTCTTCAGCAACACCTATAAAGACAAGAAAGAACAGGTTAGCATTACGGTCTTCAGTGACAGCTCTTCACTTACCTGGTCCATCGGCTGTCACCAACGCCTCGCGCTGGATTCCGGCATCTGAAAGACAAAGGCTTACCTACTCTTCGTGCGCTCCCGAGGTCTTCACACTGCATTCCGGCATCTGAAAGACAAAAGCTTACCAACTCTTCACACGCTCCGGAGGCCTTCGGCGCTGCATCCCGCATCTGAAAGACAAAACAAGGTGCTTTTAAAGACATTGGGGAACTTTAATACTCACGTGCCATTGCTCCTTTCCACATCTAACCCAGTGGGTATTCCGGCACCCTGCAGCCGCTCCGAACTTGTACCTACAAAATAAAAAGACAGTTAGAGCGCATCGTGAAGCAGGCAACAAGCGCTTACTTACGTGCTTCCAGGCGCTTCTATTCATCACACGGGCTCCATCTTCAACTCACTTCAGCCCGTCATCCGCCATCGCCGGAACCCTGCAAAACAAGAGACATCATTACTAAAGACTTTAAAGACATTAGAATTACTCGAAACTTACCGTTCGTGCAGTAAACGACGGACAGCAGTCCTCTGAAGTCAAGAGGCCTGCTCCCCTTATCCAGTGAAGAAACTGGTTACAGCACCCTGCCCCGAGGCAGATGGAGAGCACAGCGTTCACTTACCTAAGGTGAGAGCGTTAACCTTTGGGGTTCTACAGGAGAAGAGAAAGGGAAGAAGAGAGAGACATTCAATAACCCAGTTCATTAATCCCATATTTTCTATCTGCAGACATCTTACCCTTCGAGTCAGACATACAGTGCACAGAGGTCCAGCCCAAAGAGCCAGCCGTGTGTTACACATCACCTTTGAAGATACGGTATACGCCCAGTCAAGACCGGCGCCTCTACGGGAATCAGGTGAGCGTTACAGAACGCAAAGCCTACCACAAAACTCCCGTCCAGGCACTATGGAAACCTCGGATACCGACCAGCTAGCCCAGTTACTTGGGGAACTAAGGGCAGAAGTGCATGCAGCCCGTCAGGAAACGAACGCTCTAAGAAGGGAACTGATTATTTCCAAGGAGCGAACAGATGATCTCGCTAGACAATTGCTACAGTCAAAAGCCGGACAGACCCCGTTACCCGCATCTGGGGGAAATCTTCCTTCTACTTCCTCTATGAATCCAGTGCAGATCAACCTACCTGGGAATGTACCTCTGGCTCCGCCTGAACGATTTTCTGGTGACCCAAAGAGGTTTGCAGTATTTATCAATCAGTGCCGGTTGCATTTCTTATGCTGGCCAGCAGCCTTTCCAACTGATCAAGCTAAAGTAGCTTTCGTGCTTTCGTACCTTAGTGGCAATGCGGCAGACTGGTCGATCCCTCTAGTAAATCAAGATGATCCGGTCCTCCATGATTTTCAAGCTTTTCAGCTCAGTATGGAAAAACTGTTCGCAAGACATTCACAGGGGCAGGCCTTGGACAATGAGCTTCTTTCGTTGCGACAAGGTAATCGAGACCTTTTGGCTTATATTGCGTCTTTCAACAGACTGATAGTGGAAACTCAATGGCCTGAGGACAAAAGGATTACGCTGTTTTATAGAGGTCTACGTGGAGAGCTCAAAGATGTGTTAGCCCAAGTAGTGAATCCCCCACAAGATTGTTCGGACTATATAGACTTAGTCGTTCAAATAGATCACAGACTGCAGAACAGGAAGGCCGATCGTTCCAAGTTTGATGCTCGAGTATTTTCCAAACCGCCAACTCCTTCCAAAGGAGTAGACTCCGGGGAACCCATGCAAATAGGGGGTCTGAAAGGTCCTCTAACACAAAAGGAGCGGGAAAGGAGAAAACAGTTGCAATTATGCCTCTATTGCGGAAACTCAGGGCACTTTCTTCGAGTCTGTCCGGTGAAACCTGCCAAGAAGGCAGTAGGAGCTGCAGTTACCAAAGTTACAAACTCTGAGCAGGGAAACGACCTCGCCCGACAAGAATATAGGTCCTCTTGCCGAGCGTGAAAACCAGTTCCGTGACCTCGCATTTCGTGATACCTATGGTCCTCATTAGCCCTGATAATCCGGATCGATTACATGCAATTGAAGCTTACGTCGACAGCGGTGCCATCGGCAATTATGTGGATCATGAAATGGTTTTGAGGATGAATCTAACTCTTTGTCCCAAGGCTGTAAAGGACGTCATTACTATGGTGGATGGTACGGAGATAGCCTCCGGGCCGGTAACGCATACCACTCAAGAAGTGACGCTAGTAAGTCAAGATGGACACCATGAGAAGATCGTGTTCGATGTGATCAAGGCCCCTCAGTTTCAGATTATTCTAGGAATACCTTGGTTAGAGAAACACAATCCTCTGATCGATTGGCGAGCAAGAACGGTCCAGTTTCCAGAATGTGCCTCTACTTGTCACCCTCCACCTGGTGTTGCACTGGCAGCAATTTCTTCAGAGACTCCCCAGTTACCTCCCGAATACCTAGAATACCAAGATGTTTTCCGGAAGGATCAGGCTAACTCTCTACCTCCTCATAGGTCTTATGACTGCCAGATAGACCTGATACCTGGATCTACTCCTCCTTGTAGTAGAATTTATGCCCTCACCGAGCCTGAGAACCTTCACCTTCGACAATACCTGGATCAATACCTGGCAAATGGGTTTATTCGTCCTTCCAAGTCCCCTGCTTCTTCAGCTTTGTTCTTCGTTCCAAAAAAGGAAGGAGACCTTAGAACTTGTATAGATTATCGCTCCCTGAACCAGATCACCGTTAAGAATAGATATCCGTTACCTTTGATCCCTGAACTCCTGGACCAAGTCAGAAAAGCATGCATATATACAAAGCTGGATCTTAGAGGAGCTTACCACTTGGTACGAGTAAAAGAGGGCGATGAATGGAAGACGGCCTTCCGCACCAAATATGGGCTATTTGAATATCAGGTCATGCCCTTCGGACTTTGCAATGCCCCGGCCGCCTTTCAATATTTTATGAACGATGTCCTCAGAGAGCTCATAGATGTGTGTGTTGTTGTTTACATTGACGACATCCTCGTTTATTCTTCATCGGAATCTGAACATCAGAAACACGTGAAAATGGTCCTCGAAAGATTGCGTCAACACAAACTTTTCGCTAAGTTGGAAAAATGTGTTTTCAACGTGACTGAAGTTAAATTCTTGGGATTCATATTATCACCTGGCGGAGTGCGTATGGATTCAAAGAAGGTTGATGCAGTTCTCAAATGGCCATCACCATCCTCCGTAAAAGGTGTGCAAAGCATGTTAGGCTTCGCTAACTTTTACCGCAGGTTTATCCCCGAATTCTCTCGAATAGTCCAGCCCATCACTGCCTTGTTAAAGAAAAACAAACGTTTAGAATGGTCTACCGAGGCGGAACAAGCTTTCCAGGATCTGAAGACTAAATTTATCTCTGCACCAATCTTAAAACACCCTCGCCCCGAACTCCCCTACATCGTGGAAACTGATGCTTCAAGCCTTGCCATGGGGGCAGTTCTATCACAAAAGGACCCGGTAACCAATCAGTTGCATCCCATGGCATTTTGGTCCCGCAAATTCTCGCCTCCTGAAATCAATTACACGATTACTGACAAGGAACTTCTGGCTATCAAGTCTGCCTTTAAGGCTTGGCGGCATTATCTGCTGGGGGCCCGACACACCGTTACTGTGATTACGGATCACCGAAACCTGCAATATTTGAAAACCGCAAAAGCCCAATCCTCTAGACAACTCCGTTGGGCATTATTCTTTGCCGAGTTTGACTTCATAATTACCTATCGACCTGGTACAAAAACGGTAAAGCTGATGCCCTTTCTCGGATGGGAGTGGAAGAACACTTGATCAACCCTAAACCTGTACCAATCATTCCCGAACAAAGAATTCTGGGTGTAATCGCCACACAATCCATAGAGGAAGTTAAGGATAAAGCCAGGCAACTTGTAACTCCAGCAGACATACAGAATTGGCATCTGCAGGGAAAGGACTTTGCAGTAAAGGACAACTTATTGTATTTCCAAGAACGATTATACCTGCCCAGCACAGATTTACAGAAAAAAGTAATCTCTTGTTATCACGATTCTTTAATGGAAGGACATCCCGGTATGGCCAAGACCTCAGAAAAGATCAAGCGCTACTTCTGGTGGCCGTCTTGGAAAAAAAGATATCAGAGACTTTATAATGTCCTGTGGAGTATGCGCCCAAAACAAGAGTCAAAAGGAAAGACCAGCAGGCCTCTTACGCCCTATTGACATCCCACCTCGCCCTTGGCATACGCTTTCTATGGACTTCATCACCGATCTACCTCCATGCTCCGGATACAATACGATTCTAGTAATCGTGGACTTATTCTCCAAGATGGCGCATTTCATTCCGCTCAAAGGCTTGCCAACAGCAGCAACTCTGGCCCGAGAATTTCTCGAAAACATCGTCCGACTGCACGGTTTTCCTTCAGTTCTAATTTCGGATCGAGGTAGTCAATTTATTTCTCATTTTTGGCGAAGTTGCTGTCGGTCGGCTCAAATTGATGTGAGACTATCGACCAGTCACCACCCTCAGACCGACGGACAAACCGAGAGGACCAATCAAACTCTGGAACAGTATTTACGCTGCATGCTGCAACAAACTGAAAAAACTTGGAAAGACATCCTTTGGATAGCCGAATATGCCTACAATAACTCTGTCCATTCGGGAACTGGGAAAACCCCGTTTTTTCTTTTGTACGGCAGTCACCCTCGAACCTCGGAGTTGGATCCCATCCAAGATCTTGAAACACCAGCAGTAGACTACCTGCATTCTACAATCACCCAAGCCTTTAAGGAAGCTGTTTCTCACCTTCAAAGGGCTAAAGAACAATACAAGAAAGGAGCAGATCAACATCGGAAGGAAGCCCCTCAATATCAAGTAGGGGATCAAGTCTGGTTATCCACCAAATATCTACCTCTAAAAGGGCCACGCACATTCAAACCAAGATACCTTGGTCCCTATTCCATCACTACCATAGTAAACCCAGTAGCGGTCAAGTTGGACTTGCCCCCGCACATGAAGATACATCCGGTCTTCCACGTCTCTCTATTAAAACCCGTGCAACCTCAAACCCGACTAACTAAATCTCCAAAACCTATCCTAGTTGATGGAGAACTCGAGTTTGAAGTTAAAAGCATTCTGGACTCCAAGATCTCCAAATCTAAACTATTTTACCTAATTGACTGGAAAGGCTACGGCCCCCAAGAGAGATCCTGGGAACCTGCTGAATATGTCCACGCTCCTCGCCTAATCAAAAGATTTCACCGAACATTTCCTGACAAGCCAAAACCCCCGGAGAAGCCCGGTTTGGGAGGGGCCTTGAGGGGGGGTACTGTCATGATCTCTGCTTCCAAAAGGTCAGGGTTTTCCCAACTCCCTTAGAAGCAGATCCATAACCCAGGTTCCGAGTGCCAACCAGTCCCAATTGGGACCTTTTGGACCCAGTCCTGGCGCCAGTGGCGCCAGGCTCATAAATATGCCCAGTCCCAGCGCTGGAAGCGCCGGGCTCATAATGCTTGGGTGGACTTACCTTCAGCAGACCATGCTGCTTACTTGCCTGCCAGTTGAGCCTCTGATCCTCTTCTGTTTGGAACTACTTTTCCTGTTGGGTGGGGCAGGAGCCACTCCCTAGGTTCAGAACACTGGAACTCTTCTGGAAAGCAGGAACTCTTTTCTTACCTAGGCGTGGCTGTGGAAGGAGATACCTAAGCACTACAGGAGTCTATTTAAACCACACCCAATGGATGAATCTTGCTTTGCGTTATTCTGCATCCTCTGCAGTAGAACGCTCATCGTGTCTTCTGCATCTGATCCTGGGCCTAAGGAAAAAGGCTTACCATCCTGAATCCAGTCTTCAGCAACACCTATAAAGACAAGAAAGAACAGGTTAGCATTACGGTCTTCAGTGACAGCTCTTCACTTACCTGGTCCATCGGCTGTCACCAACGCCTCGCGCTGCATTCCGGCATCTGAAAGACAAAGGCTTACCTACTCTTCGTGCGCTCCGGAGGTCTTCACACTGCATTCCGGCATCTGAAAGACAAAAGCTTACCAACTCTTCGCACGCTCCGGAGGCCTTCGGCGCTGCATCCCGCATCTGAAAGACAAAACAAGGTGCGTTTAAAGACATTGGGGAACTTTAATACTCACGTGCCATTACTCCTTTCCACATCTAACCCAGTGGGTATTCCGGCACCCTGCAGCCGCTCCGAACTTGTACCTGCAAAATAAAAAGACAGTTAGAGCGCATCGTGAAGCAGGCAACAAGCGCTTACTTACGTGCTTCCAGGCGCTTCTATTCATCACACGGGCTCCATCTTCAACTCACTTCAGCCCGTCATCCGCCATCGCCGGAACCCTGCAAAACAAGAGACATCATTACTAAAGACTTTAAAGACATTAGAATTACTCGAAACTTACCGTTCGTGCAGTAAACGACGGACAGCAGTCCTCTGAAGTCAAGAGGCCTGCTCCCCTTATCCAGTGAAGAAACTGGTTACAGCACCCTGCCCCGAGGCAGATGGAGAGCACGGCGTTCACTTACCTAAGGTGAGAGTGTTAACCTTTGGGGTTCTACAGGAGAAGAGAAAGGGAAGAAGAGAGAGACATTCAATAACCCAGTTCATTAATCCCATATTTTCTATCTGCAGACATCTTACCCTTCGAGTCAGACATACAGCGCACAGAGGTCCAGCCCAAAGAGCCAGCCGTGTGTTACACATCACCTTTGAAGATACAGTATACGCCCAGTCAAGACCGGCGCCTCTACGGGAATCAGGTGAGCGTTACATGTAGGTGATTTGACTGAATCCATGTTTTCGAAAGAGTGAAGTGACTTAATTTTTTATTTCACTGGGGGAGCACCCCCGCAAGTCCCCTCTTTCCCCCTTCCTTTATTAATATCCTTTACCCCACTCCCACATATATTGTATTTTAAAAAAATGTCAATAAAAAAACAATCCATTCACATCTTCCTTGAAAACATTGGAGTCAGTAATTTCTATTGTATCGACTGAAGAGACTCTCGGCGGTCAACCGAGTTTCGGAGGACACTTTAAATTGGTTCTCTTCTTTTCTGGAACACAGGACCCAAGTATTAAAATGTGGAGACCTTTACTCTTGTTAAACAGTAATTATATAGTGCCTCCTTAATATTTATATTGGCCTAAGCCTAATTGCGCTATACGGAAAACCGTGTTGCAAAGTTCCTATTTTAGGTTAACTTTGCCTCCATTCTAAGATTCGTCCGCCATTTTGATTTCTACTCGTGTGTTCTTCATTCTAAAATGGTGGACTATGTTTTCAACTTGCAACCAAGCCTCCCGACCTTTGAGTTCTGTTAATGTTTAGGCTGTCCAAGAGCCGACTGTTTAGACTAGGCAATAAGACCTTTTGCTTCATATGAACTGTTGTTTAAGTGTTGTCTGCGCTCACAAGACTCATCCTTGTATACACATTGAGACAACGTAGAACAAACTCAGACCGTGTGTTTTTGCTGAACTGCATTGTAGCGATTCTTGGAACAAGGCTTACCGCGGGATTCGAGAACACACATCACCATTGTGCCTCCATGGAAACCTATGTAATCCTTTGCATAATATTGTATATCCTGTATGTGAACTAGGCACGAACTCTAGACCACAAATTATTAACGTGAAGAGAGGCTGGACAATATTACACGAAATTGTATAAAAGCACAAATGTTTAGACGGCCAGCACTCTCTCACCTCTCTCTGTCGGGCTGGTACACATTGCGGGGTGTTGGGAGCTAGATAGCTATCTGTGTTGCTTTGTAAACTGTACAGTAATAAAAGATCTGTGAATCTTTTTAGCCCGTGATTGGTGTATTTCCTTTGTGGTACTCAGCCTCGATATTTCCTTGTTCTTTCAGATGGTGCCCGAATAGGGACCCTCA
The DNA here is from genome assembly GCF_040938575.1 of Ambystoma mexicanum. Taxonomy (NCBI): domain Eukaryota; kingdom Metazoa; phylum Chordata; class Amphibia; order Caudata; family Ambystomatidae; genus Ambystoma; species Ambystoma mexicanum. The sequence continues at coordinate 661,677,107 of NC_090935.1, read as the reverse complement.
AGATTGATGCCACCTCTTTGAAGAGTTGATGCGGCTATCGGACCGGGATTGGACGGTGAGAAAGGGGGCCCCTTCTTGGATGAGACGCAACACCTCAACAGTACTGCACGACCCAATCCCTGGACGGCGAGCTCACGGTCCGAGACGGCACCTTGATGAGGGTCCATATATCGAGGCGGGCAGTTTTGTCCGAAATCACCAACCACAAGGGTCCTTTGTTGTCCTTTGTAATCCGATCAGCCCTCCCTTACTCCTTTGAACCAGGTGAGTCGTGCCCCGATTCCTAAGTATCCTGATATTTGGTTGTAGTATTGTTCTCGCGAGCGCAATCGGTGCCAGGTAACACCAGTAATCTGCTATGCCTGGGAAATTGTCTGCCTGTTTCAGGGCGTTATTCCGCAGAGACAGACAATCTTTGGAATTTGGCCATCCGGCACCACAGAAGGGTCGCCGGCATGTACTATGTACTGTAAGTACAGCATTGGTAGTATAGTATTCAATGATATTTGGCACAAACTAGACATGCTTCCGAACTTCAGTGGCCAATCAATGGTAGTTTTTAGATTTCCCAAATAGATTATTTAGAATCCATATTATTAAAGAAAAAAGCTAGACCTGCAGTAGTTGATGTAATACAAAATTGCAAAAAGGAAGCTATGCAGCAACTTAAGAGTAAAGAGAAGCATGCACGTCGGCATATGTCAAACTCTGAAAAGGTATTATTGTATGATCAACAGAAACAGTCAGAGTCTGTTAGAAATATGGATAGGGCTTTTCAACTTGGTATACAGAAAATATATCCGTCTAAAGATTTTCATGCATCAGATGAACTAATTGATAAACTCTTAAATGAACGTAGGCCTGGTGCCACTGCACCACCTCCGCCAGTTATTACTGCGCTTCCTGTTGTTGTTCCTTTACCTGTACCGCCACCTTTACCGACTATTACTGTTCCAATAGATTTGTCTTTGTCGCCAGTAGTAGTATCTCCACTACCTGCTGTAGAGGATTTGTCTACTCTTTCTTTCCCAAGCGGTTCTGCTCCGCTTGTAGCTGATAAAGGAGCGAGTGTTGAATCAAAAGTTGTAACTCGAAATACAGTTTCCAAAGAGAGAAAGAGAGACTTGAATGCATGGGCTAGACAATGTATAGAGAAAGGTGAACAATCTGCTGTCTTAGCTACACTCTCCAATCTAGAAAGTATTCCCAATCAGAATGTCTTTATTGAAGGGATGGGGATACATTTGACTATAATGTGGAATAGACTGACAGACACAGATGTCCCACAAGGGTTGAGGGATTTGAATGTTTTAGCTTATTCAAGAGATACTGCGGAGAAAGTACATGAGCATGCCAAGAGGGTTTTTGAGTTTAGAAGGGAGTTAGAAAGGTTGCAGAATGATGAAATAGATGGTGATAGTTTGGATGCTTTTTACGTACAGAAACGGTTCCTTCCTCTTTGTAAACCAATGAGTGAAGAAATGCGAATTTGCACAAGAGATGCCCTTAGGTGGATTTCAGATATGTCGATATCTCCCGTAGAAGTATATGACACGTATAGTCAGTATACTCCAGAAATGCAGAGGAAAGTGATACAGGTAATGGTATAATACCTGCAGGATGAATGTATAAAGAGAAAAATGTGTTGTCCCACAGAACTATTGAATTTCTATAAGAGAGCTTTTGTGTCTGACACTGCTTCCACCACTTTACAGCTTGATTTAGCTTTGTTGCTTAGTAAGCATTCAGAGTTACCTACTTCTCAGTTGTCTATCAGAGAGGTTCCTCCGACATTTGTTCCCAAAGTTGAGGTTCCGGCAAATGCTGCAACGGGTGTAGCAGCCTGTGATATTGATGCTCATTATGTATCACAGTTTGTTCACGTTCCGTTCTCAAGACAGGAAGTGAATACTATTAGACAGTTGATTCCAGACATTAGGAAAAATCTGACAGGGTTTTACAAAGAAATAGAATCTGTCTTGCATTCGTCAGTTTTTACTCTGGGTGATATAGACTTGTTCCCTGTGCTGCTACCTGCTGATTTATGGAAACAGATGAGGACTGTAGATGATGCAGCAGGGTTAGGTGACACATGGGTTAACTTGGTTAGGCTAGATGGAAAAAGGACAGCTGGTGATACTGACCACCACAGGTGATACTGACTTTGCCAGATAGAATAATAGCGAAATTGAAGACTTTAATTCCAGAGAGAAGGATTGTTTGGGACAAACTCACTGCTTGTATCCAAGGAAAACCTGAAGGTGCTACCGAATTCTTTAATCGGTTCGAACAAGTATTCTCAGATTTTAGCGGACAGGATTTAAGCACTGAGTCAGGAAAAAGATTATTTGTGGATACATTTGTGCGTGCATTGTTGCCTGATATCCAGTCATAAATTATGACTTCCGAGAGTGCTTGGCAAGCTAAATCACAGTCCAAAGAATTGCACATGGCTCAGTATTACGAGAATAGAGTCAACAATGAGAAAGAGAGGATTGAAAAGAAAAAGGGAGATCTGAAAACTAAGTTATTATTGCAACAGATGGTTAGAGGGCCTAGAGGTGGTAGTACGCAGTTTAGATGTCAGTTTGTTCCACAAAGTAATGTGCCGTTGGGTCCTGTACACGCAAACCAATGTGCGTATTGCAGACAAGAGGGTCATTGGCGAGCACAATGCCCGATCCTCCAGCAAAGGTCGAATAACACATATGGTGTCATGGGTAGATGATCCGGAGGCCGCCCTGGGGTAGGGGGTCCCGGAAGAAGCCAGTTTGCTCAAAATTCCCAGTCTTTTTCACAAGATAATCAGCAACCTAGTGTAGATAGCAGAAATATCTTTGATAATCCTTCCACTGCCTATTTCTCTGAAGATCTTGTCTTCGATGATATATTGTTCCGATAGGACAGCCCAAAGCAGGGTCTGAAACCGACACCTATTCCCGTTATTCAGAAAGGTCCCTACGTTGAGATGATGGTGGGGAATAGGAAGCATCTATTTTTGATAGACACAGGAGCACAGAAGTGTTCCATTGATCATTCACGGGTTCCAGACATTCCACTGTCAGGGCAGAATAATGTTTCTGTAGGGTTTTCTGGTATGCCAGTGGTTAGTCCGGTTTCTTTGCCGGTACCGATTTCACTGGGTCCATTTACAGATCACTGTCTGTTTCTTTTGACAACGAACTGCGGAGAGAATTTGTTGGGGTTGAATCTTTTCATTCATTGTTCTTCTGATGGAGTGCGTTTGACGATTTCACCACAGCAATTTTCTGCCTCACAGTTTCCCCCTAGACCTTTGCCGCCAGAATTTAGTGAAGTTCCAGCGGGTTTATGGGTGATTGATGACAATGATGTTGGTATTCTGCAAATTAAGCCTGTTAAAATCGTCTTGAAACCAGGAGTTAAGTTGCCACAAAATCCACAATATAAGATTTCAGTTGATGTAAAGCAAGCTTTGAAATGTACAGTTTCTGATTTTGTACATCGTAGAGTAATTGAAGAAATTGCAGGAAAGGTGTGCAATAGCCCGATTTTACCGGTGTATAAGAAAGGGGATTATGCAATTCCTTTCCGTTTCATTATCGATTTACGCGCTATCAATAGGATTGTTGCTCCACAATTTCCAATTGTGCCTGATATAACGACGATACTAACAATGCTTCCAGCTTCTGCTACTCATTTCAGTGTTGTGGATCTTAAGAATGCCTTCTTTAGCATTCCTATACACGTGGATAGTAGATATTTGTTTGCATTCACCCTAGGGGGACGCTTGTTTACATTCACCCGTGCACCACAAGGGTACACAGAGAGTCAGAGCATTATAGTAGGGCTTTGAAAGAGCAGCTCGATACACTTGAGTTGCCTACTACTTGTACATTGCTGCAATATGTTGAGAACATTCTTTTAGCTGCAGACTCAGAAAGTGCTTGCAAAGAAGGCACTGCGTTATTGCTTATTCATCTAGCAAAGCATGGACATAAAGCCTCATTGAAAAAGGTTTGTTATTGTCAACAGGAGATCGCCTAATTAGGCTATCTCCTGTCAAAGGAGGGAAGAAGATTGACACCTGAACGGATTAAGAACATTTCTAGCATGTCTGTACAAATACACAGAAGGAAGTCAGAGCCTTGATAGGAATGGCTTCTTACTGTAGACAGTGGATCCCTAATTTTTCACTAGTGATCAAACCAATGTTGACATTGACAAAGAACGGCATTTCTTTGCCATTACCGTGGAACTTGGAACACCAGAAAGCTTTTGATCTGCTCACGACTGCACTGTGTTCAGCACCAGTTTTGGGCACACCAAATTATGATAAGGCCTTCGAGTTGTACGTTCATGAACGTGATGGATGTGCTTTGGCTGTGTTAACGCAGGAACATGGGGGGAAGAATAGACTGTGCAGTTACTTTTCCTCCACTCTTGATCCTGTTGCATGCGCTTTGCCGAGATGTTTGAGAGCTGTCACTGCTGCTGCTGCATCTGTAAAACAGTGTGATGGTATGGTCCTAGGCCATACTTTAACCTTGTTGGTACCTCAATCTGCAGATGTTCTATTAAATAGAATGCAAACACAACACCTTACTTCCGCACGATTAACAAGATATGAACTGATTTTGTTTGCACTGCATATTCAAATTAAAAGGTGTTGCTTATTGAATCCGGCTGAACTGTTACCTCTTCCGCAAGATATTGCTTGCAGTGACAAAATGTCACACGACTGCCTTTATACCGCAGAACAAGAAACTAAAGGCAGAATTGATTTGAAAGATACACCTGTAATGCTCACCTGACTCCCACGGAGGCGCTGGCCTGGTTTGCGCTGCTGTGACCTCTTCTAAGGTGATGCGCAGGGTTCGGAAGACGGACTGGACCGGGCCCCCAAATCTGGCTTGTCTGGCTCGCAGAAGTATCCTTCTGTATGCGAAAATAGGGCATTAACTGTCTGCGGGGTAATGCAATCAGCCTCCCACTTTCCCCTCTCACCCTCCTCGAAACCCTTCTGTGATTCCTCGTAGCGTCTCACCTTAGGGTCTGGAAGGACGAGCTCTCCATCCTGCTTCTGATGCAGGGGCGCGTTGGTATCCAGTTACTTCACTGGATTTTCAGATTGGTGAGAACCAAACTTGCTTGGCTTCCAGGTAAGTTTTTTGATAAGAGGTTCCCCTTGTGTCCATGCATTAATGTACTAATGCTAGTGTCTTTTTCCCCATAGGGGCCGGGGTACGGAATGCCGGGGAACAGGCACCGACCCGAGATGAGAGGTGAAATCCTTGTAGAAATCAGGTAAGTCTTTAATGAGCGTTTTTTGGTAATGTCTTTTCATTCGCTCATTAACGCTGATGTCTCTTTTTCCCCTTAGGGGCCGGGGTCCGAAAATGCCAGGATGTGGCGCGGACCCGAAATGAAGAGGGAATAAATCAACAGGTAAGTCTTAACATGGAGATTCAGCTTTCCTTATTCCCTTCTCTCTCTCACCTTTTGTTCTGGTCTTTTTCTCCCTAGGCGCTGGGGCGTGACTGCGAATCCGGATGATCGCTGCTGAACATGGAGGCGCCCTGTAAAGGTGAGTGGAATGCGGCGCTGCAGCGATCGACGCGATGAGCTTTTAAATAAAAGTCTTCCTTTTCAGGATTGTCGGCGAGATGTCTCCGGGATGCGGATTTAGCAGGTAAGGACATTTCCTTCTTCTGTTCTCTTCTTCTCTTCCTTTGCAGGTGATCCAGGATGCTGGCAGGCTTGGCAGAAGTCAGGATGCAGGAGCAGACACAGTGAGCGTCCAGCTGCTAGATGCAGAACAACACGAAGCACGTGTGGCTGTTCGGGTGGGGTTTAAATAGCCTTGGAAGAAGTTCCAGGTATGTATCCTTCCTCCAATCAGGTATGTATCCCTCCCCGACCACGCCCGGATGGTAAATTAGTCCCACAGGTAAAGTAGTTCTTTTCAGGCCTCAAGGAGGCCGGGATCCTGCAGCATGGTCTGCATCAGGTAAGTGCACCCAAGCACTTCCATAATGAGCCTGGCACCTATGGCGCCAGGACTGATGTCTTTTATGAGCCTGGCGCCATAGGCGCCAGGACACTGTCCAAAGGGCCCCTATATGGGGTTGCTGGGTCCTTCCTTGGGGACTGGATGTCCGCTTTCGGGGACGCAGGGCTTGAACCGGCTCCCCGGGAGCGGGCATCATGACAACACCTTTGAATCAGGGCTCAGGTCGAGGGAACACAGAGGGGGGCGGAGTCCACCCACTTTTTTCAGAGGGTGGACTCAGTCCCCCAACTAAAATATGAAACATTGAATGTCCTCTTTGAATGTATGCATTAAAGCCAACCACAGGGATCAAACCACAGTCTTCAGGTTTGTAGGCCGGACATTTCACCACTGCACTATATAACCTAATGAAGAATAACAAACAACTAAAGGTGAAATGTTACATTTCGGTACTGCAGGTCCCAGGGAAAACATTTGTATTGGTTCTTGGAGTTTAAAACATGCACACCTTTTAACATTTTCAAAAACACTAATAGAAGAAAATATCCTCTCTTGGTTTTGTGTGTGTGTTGATTTAATGAAAGGCAAATGCCATTCGACCTGTGCAATTTGGGTGGTTATGCAAAACCAATTTAATGAAATGTGCATATTTCACCTTGATATGTGAATTTCTGCCGACGTCACATCCCATTGCATTTGTTAAGGAGTCCCCCCACTTTAATGTTCAGGACTTGACCCCTGCTTTGAATTATCCACAAGGGGAGCTGTTTTGCGATGGCTCCTGCTTCAAACCTCCGATTGGTACATCCACTACTGCTTATGCCATCACTACATTAAGCACGATCGTGGAAACCAAGAGAATTTCGCTTAACTCTGTGCAGGCCACAGAGATTAATGCACTAACTCGAGCTTGTGACCTTTCTGAAGGGCTTAGAGTGAATATATTTACTGACAGCCAGTATGCCTTTGGGGTGGTTCACAACTTCGGTAGACTATGGGCAGAACAAGGTTTTTTGATCTCACACGGAACAAAAATCCAACATGGCACCTTGATAGTTCAGCTACTCTCAGTGCTTGCGCTTCCCACTCAACTAGCAATTATTAAGTGCGTGGCACATCAGAAAGTAGTAGATGATGTAGGAAAAGGGAACGCTTTTGCTGGCAGGATAGCTAAACAGAGTGCTACTGATCTATACTCAGATATGTATGCTACAAAGGAAGCCACAAACACTTGTATTATAGATGAAGGGATTGACTCTATAAAGAATATTCAAGCAGAGGCCACTCTAGAAGAACTTAAACAATGGGCTGAGGGTTTGGCAAGGTTGGATGAAGAAGGGTGTGGGTAGATAATTCAAAAGGAAGATGGATGTTACCCAATGCATATGTCAACGCTATGATCACAATGGCCCATGGTCCCACTCATATATGTGCTAGGAAGATCTACAAAATGTTAGAATCTGTCTGGGAAAATGTTAACATCTCAAAAACGGCTGAGCGTTTCGTCCAGAATTGTATGGTTTGCCTACAGCATAATGTGGGGAAGGGTACGTCGACACAGAGGGGTAGTTTTGATCCACCCTCTGTGCCTTTTGAAGTAATTCATTTCGACTTCATCGAGATGGAGCGCTGTAATAATTGCAAGTATTTCCTGGTAGTCATTTGTGCTTTTAGCAAATGGGTTGAAGCCTTCCCTGTGAAAGATGCCACAGCAATGACAACAGCGAAAACCATGCTTAAGGAATATTTTCCTAGGTTTGGTTTGCCGAGGGTCATCTGGTCGGACAATGGTCCACATTTTGTCACTGGTGTTATTCTGCAAGTATGCGCAGATTACAGATCGATAAACGGTTCCATTCGCCTAGACACGCTCAAAGTGCTTGACTCGTAGAACGCCACAATGGTATTTTAAAAAACAAAAATCACTAAGGTCTGTGCCAGTAGTAATTTGAAATGGCCGGACGCCTTACCGATAGCACTACTGTCCATGCGAACAACCCCACAGACTAGAACTGGGCTCTCCCCATATGAAATCATCATGGGGAGGCCAGCTAACATTTGGAACCTCCCTAAGCCTAGATATTTGAAGGATGTAGAGCATTTGCTTCTTTCTGAATACTGCGACTGGTTAACTGAAAACTTGTATTCGATTTATCAACAGGTGCGAGAAGCCTTCCCAGTTAAATATGAGGGGCAAGGTCACAGAATTCGACCCGGCGACTGGGTGCTCACAAAGTCATTTGAGAGAGCATCCAGCCTCGCACCGCGTTGGAGAGGACCATTTCAGTTCCTGTTCGCCACACAGACTGCCGTATGAGTAGCTGGGAAACGACATTGGATACACACTACGCATGTCAAGAGGATACTTTTCCCTTTGCCACACGACGGAGAAGAAAAGAAGAAAACTACTTGCTCTGTTTCTGACGATCTATCAGTCTTCAACAACATCAAGGGTGTTCCGAGACACTTCCTGAGCCCGCGGGGCCTGGGGAGACTGCTGCTTTGTCTCTGAACTCTTCTTCAGATCTTTCTGCACCCTTGCACGATTCTGTTGCTATTTCACCACTTCCATCAGGAAGCAACGACATGCTGTTCACAGAACTGCAGTACCTGGAGTGTTGAGGTACGATCTGCGTCCACGGCACTAGACTTACTGCACAGCACGGCTGTGCCCACAGGAAATGACTGTTGAGCACGTCCTTTGCCACTTTTGTGCTGAAACATAAGTAAGTGGCTGTGGACGAAAAAAAGCTATCTTCAATCAAGAATCGCGTGATCAGGAGATCACCAGCAAACGGACTACAGTGTTTTTTGCAGAAACCTTTTGGGAAAGAACTTTGAGGAACAATGCCTCCCGCTATCTCTACTCGTACGGAACAACCAATCGATTGTGTGGCTAACAAAGACATTGGACAGACAAATACATGGTCCTTAAGGACATATTGTTTTCTTGTAATTATGTTAACCGGTCTAACCGTAGCAATTGCTTTTGGGTTTTGGTACATTGAAGGAGTGCGTCCACTTGAAAAATGTTTGCCTAATGAGAGTGTTCCCACTATGTCTACACCTTTCGTGCACCTGCACACTCTATCTCCTAGAAACTCCCAACACAGACAGAGCTATCACAACAACACACTTCTATTAATAATGAATGCGACTCATGCGATTCTGAATAGAACAAATTGTTGGATCTGTTCGCATTTGCCACAACATAGGGAAAAGGGTTTGGCTGATATATTCATCCTTTGCCTCTCAATACTGCATGTTATGCCTGTCTAAGGGCACTACTCTTTGGTCGTTGGAACAATAGCATCTCAGGGAACTTTGACGGACACATTTCTTTTGAAAATCATATTTTATTGGCGTTTTTTGGTCATCACATCATGCATTATAGTTCAACAATATTTACCTTGCAAACATTACAACAATAACCCCTACCCCCAGCCCTCCACCTACCACCACCCTCAGCCATGTATCGAGTACTGGTATCTGGTTCGTCCGGCGAGCTCACGGGAAACGTTTCGAGGCACAAGCTATCAGTTCCTTGCACACTGGTGTCTTGGGCTATGCTTTTTGCGGCCCCTGTAGGGTGATTATTTATGTGGCACCTCGTACATGTGGGGTATCATCCCTGGTGGCCATTGATGTTTGGGTTGGTCACCTGGCATGCTATTGTCACTTCAGGCCAGACGCTCATACTTCTCAAAAAAGGGGAGCCAAAGTTCTTCAATGTTAGATCTAGATTCATCAATGAGGTGTGACAGAAACTCCATGTCGTAAATGGCCCGGACTTTGGTGACCCAGTCTTCTTCTCCTGGCATGTGTCGGCTTTTCCACTTCTGGGTCAGACAACACCTGGCCGCCACCAGCATGACCTGTACCATGTGGCCCTGGGTGTCCTCATGGTCGACCCCCACATCGATCACAAAGAGGATAAGCCAGGGGCACATGGACCTACCCATTCCGTCGACCCCTTTAATCCAGGATAGAACCTCTCCCCAGTATGTCTGAACCATGAGGCATTTCCACCACATGTGTATGTAGTCACCTTTTACTTTCCGACATTTCCAACAGTGCGGGTCGTATCCCACCCTGATCCTGGCGATCCTCTGAGTGGGATAGTGCCACCTATGAAATATCTTCTGGGCCTGGTGTAGGTATTGAAGCGAAGTCGTTGATCGGTTGCCTCGGATGCACATTTTGGTCCATCTTTTGTCATCAATTTCCTGCACCCCCCAGGTCCCTTTCCCATTGTGTCCGGGATGGCAGGGGTTCCCCAGAAGCCGAGAGCAGGAGGAGTTTGTAAAGACGAGATATGACCCCCCTGGAGCCCCGGGTGGATATTAGCAGTTTCTCGAAATCTGTCAGGTCCCTCCTAATTGTGTCTCCCCATGAAGGTTCAGTGAGGACTCCCTTGAGCTGGAGGTAGCGGAACAGTGATAGTTTGCCCAGCCCCAGGGCCTCCTCCAGGTCTATTAGGGGCATGACGGATCCCTCCACCCATAGCTGGCCTGCCCTGGTAAGACCTGCCTCGTACCATTGTTGGAATGTGGCTGGTTCGGCTACTTTGTCTATGAAGGGGGGGCCCAAATGCAACTCAGCGGAGAGGGCCAGGTAGTGAGCCATCTGTAGTAGCCTCCTTCCCTCCAGATCGACCACAAGACTGCCAGCACCGGGTGGTGTAGGACCCTTCTTGGAATGCGTGATCTCGGGACCCATAACCTTTATCTAGCGTGACCGGGGCAAGTACCTTGTTGTCCATTGCCACCCACTGCTTTTCTGTCCCGGGGTTGAAATGATCTGTCAGGACCCTCAACTGGGCAGCCTTGTAGTATGTTTCGAGGTCCGGGAACCCCACCCCTCCATCTTCCTTGGGCTTCGTTAGGACCTCGAATGAAATCCTGTGCTTCTTGCCCGCCCAGAGGAATCTCAAAAGGGTTTGTTTTATTTCTGTTAGGAAGGTCTTGGGTACCTGGACAGGGAGCATCTGGAACAGGAATAGGAATTTAGGGAGGACCACCATTTTAATCAGGTTAAGGCGTGCAATCCATGAGAGCCCGGAGCTTGCCCACCTCTCTACATCCTCCTTGACTTCTGTCCAAAGTGGGGTAAAGTTATTGGGGAAGAGGTCTGTTGGGTCACTTGTGACTTGGGCTCCCAAATATCGGAACCTGTCCCTCTGGAGTCGGAAGGGGAGCTCTACCACGTACTCTGTCTCTGTGTCTGATAGATTTCCCCCATATGAATGCCACCGACTTCCCCAGGTTTACCTTGAATCCCGAGAGTTCTCCGTAGCTCGCTAGGCCCTGCAGCACACGGGGGACCGTCTGGGATGCTTTAGTGATGTAGAGAAGGGCATTGTCAGCAAATAGGCTAATTTTACAGTGGGAGTCTCCTATCAGTACTCCGTTGATTGCCTCATCCTTTCAGACCGAGATCGCCCAGGACTCCATAACCAGCGCATATATTAGGGGGGATAGTGGGCAACCCTGTCTCGTGCCTCTTCCCAGGGGAAAAGCCCTTGATTCTGTCCGATTTGTGACCACCTTGGCTGAGGGAGCAGAATATAATGCCGACATCCAGCCCAACCATCTCAGTCCCATCCCCACCGTAGAGAAATCCTCCCACATGAATCTCCAACTAACCCTGTCAAAGGCCTCTCTGCGTCGAGTGCCAGCTGTGGGGCCCCTTCATCCCGGACCGTCCTTGAATTTAGTACATGGAGGGTTTTGCGCATGCTGTCGGAGCCTTGTCTGTTTAGGATGAATCCCGCCTGATCTGGGTGGACCAGACAGGGAAGGCATCTCTCTAGTCGAGTTGCTAGAATTCTGGCAAAGATCTTAGCGTCTAGGTTCAGGAGGGAGATAGGCCTATATGATCCACAACCTGACAGGTCTCTGCCCAGTTTGGGTATTACAGTGATGAGGGCCTGTAGGAAGGTGGGTGGGATTGTGTCTCGGTTTCTAATTTGATTGTGTCTCAGTTTCTAGGGGCTCTGCTAGAATGGTTTGGCACTGTTTGTAGAAATCCGCCGTATACCCGTCTCCCCCCGGAGCTTTTCCCACCTTTAGCCTCTTAATGGTGCCTTTCACCCCCTCCACTGATATATCCCCCTCCAGCTCCTGTAGCTCTGGCTCAGTCAGTCGGGGCAATGGGTGTTCCGTAAATATGCCTGGATCTCCTCCACTGATTCCCCACCTTTTTTTGTGTAGAGTTCCCTGTAGAAGTCAGCAAAGCATTCTACTATTTGCTCCTTCTTGTTGCACTCGTTGCCCCCTCTGTCTCTGGTGGGTCCCACCCTCCTTTCCATTCTACATCCCCTGGCTCTGCGCGCCAGGAGAGTCCCCACTCTGTCCCCCCTTTCATAATATCTTTGTCGCATACATCTCAATTTCTTAACCACTTCGCCTATGCGGACTGTGTGCAATGCTTGTCTCTTCTCTTGCATCTCTACCAGGAGGGTTTCCCTATCTTCCCCGTTGAGGCCGAGCCTTGCGCGCAGGGCCTACAATTCTTCTCGGATCTTGTTTTCAATAAGCCCTCTCTCTCGCTTGCGCCTGGAGCCCTCGGCTATCAGGAGACTCCGGAAGGTGGCCTTTGCAGCTTCCCACACCATCACCATGTCGGATTCCCCATTGTCATTTGTCTCAAAGTAGGCTACCATTGCCTCCCTTAGGAAGTCTCTGAAGACCGGGTCTCTCAGGAGTGTGTCGTTGCAGCGCCATCGAGAGGATCTCGGGGACAAGGGCAGCGACCAGTTTGCCACCAATAACTCGTGGTTGGACAATGTTATTGCTTCCACCCTAGGGAGCGTGGCCACCCCTCCCCCTTCCTCTGAGGTTAAGAGCAGGTCGATTCTCGTGTAGGTGTAGTGTGGGGGAGAGAAAAAGGTGTATCCCCCCGGGCCTGGCCACGCCTTGCGCCATACGTCTGCCCAATAGTGTTCCCTTAGGAGAGTCTGTAGGGCTAGATTATCTTTGGTGACTCCCCTTGACCCCGTTCCTCTTGCCGTCCACCAGTCCAGTTTGGGGTCCATTATGAGGTTGAAGTCACCTCCTAGTATCATGGCCTCCTCTGCCCATTTGTCCATTACTCTGAAGATCTGGGTCAAGAACCCTATCTGACCTGAGTTGGGCGCATATAGGGTGGCCAGAGTGATGCGTTCACCCTCGCGGGTGCCCTTGATCCCCAGGAATCGCCCCCCAAAGCCCATCTTGGTTTCTATGCTTGTGAGGTGGAGTGTCTTGTTCAAAAGAATGCCTACCCCTTCCTTCTTTGAGCTTCTGTGGGAGGCCCAGAAGTTGCTCCCAATTTCCTTTCCTTTAATCGGCGACTCTTTCCCCTGTTTGTAGTGGGTTTCCTCTAGAAAGAGTACCATCAGCTGTTGTTTGCAGAAAATGTTGCAAGTCAATGATCTTTTGTTTTGAGAGTTTAAGCCCTTGACATTGAGTGTGCCTATCCTGCCTTCAACCATTATCGTCCTTGTTTTCTTTGTGCTCCTTTGTTTGTTTCCGATGTAGGTCCCATTGTGAAGCAAGGAGCCCTGGCTCGATCTGGCTGACCCCCTTCTCCTTCCCCTTGACCCTTGCGGGCGTTTCCCCTCGCCCCTGTTCTTTTGTCTTATCCCACCCCTGCACCCTTCCCGGTTCCCTCCCCCCATTCCCACTTTTCGAGGCGTTTGTCTTCATCCCTCGACAGTCGTCGGGACTGATCAACGAACCACCAGGGCTTCTTCCTTTGCCCCGGGTGTCACAGTTTGTCGGGATTCCCCAGCTTTGACATCATGTCGGAGCCATTGCCCATTTAGGTTTGTCAGTGGATCTCCCACTCACGTCTTCTAAATTCTAACCTCTTTCCTCTGCCCACCTTACTAGTATTTCTTTAACAATACCGTGGGCCCAACCATGTCTCGGCTTTCGGTAGCGAACATCAACTGGCTCCTCTGATTCAGGAGCTAACCTGGCGCCAACGTGGCATTTGAATGTAGTTTCTAGGGGCCTCTGCCCTCGGAAACTCCAGTGCCTTTGTGCGTGGCCACTCAGCCAGAGGCAATTTAGACCAGGAGCTATATCACAGCATCAGAGTCCGTTTTTTGGAACTTGCGGGCCCCTTTCACCTTTGCCTTGCCTCTGAAAATGTATGGGCCACTAGGGCCTCGAACCGGGCCCCGCGCATCTCCATCACGGCTGGCTGAGGTGCCAGCCCGGTTGCTCAGTAAGTCTTCCGGCACCCTCTGAATGTCTTCCTCAGATACGAGATGATGCTTCTCTCCGTTCCATTCGAATGCTAAGTAGAAGGGGTGGCCCCAGCGGTACCTAAACCCCCTCTCTTGGAGCCATTTGGTGAAGTTACCACATTTCTTCCTCATCAGCAAGGTGAGGGCCAAGAGGTCTTGGAAAACGGCCACCTTAGAGTCTCCGTATTGTATGTTCCCAAGGATCCTGGCCTTCTCCAAGATCTTAGCCTTGTCTTTGTAATAGTGTAATCTGGCTAACACCGAGAGAGGGCCCTTGCCTCCACCTCCAGCGCAGTGAACTCTGTCCCTTTTGATCTCTTTAGTAGCTTCTGTGCCCAGAATAATCCGTATGATGTCGTGCACCTTGCCCTCTAGGCCAAGCGGGCTCTCTCCCTCTGATTCCGCCAGTCCGAAAATGCGTAAGTTGTTTCTCCTTTCCCTGTTTTCCATATCATCGACCTTGAATCGTAGTTCCTCTTCGCGTCGTTGAACCTCCATGAACCTTGCTTCCATTTGAGTCTCTAGGAGTGCTGTGGAGAGTTGGTTGTTTTCGACCCCTTCCATGCGGTCCTCCAGAGTTGTTACTTTCGTTGTGAGGTCTACCAGCTTGGCTCCCATGTCTGTTCTTATCCCCCGGATTTCCGCTAGGATCATCTGGATGTTGTTCTGGATCGTGCCCAGGTCCGGGGCCGGGGTGGATAGGCCTCCAGATGCCATCTCGTTCTCACCGGCTCGTAATTGGAATTTCGAGAGGGCTTCCTTCCAACTCATAGAGGTTGAGTCACAGCCGGGTGTGGGGGTAGCCCTATGTCACGCGTGTAGTGGTAGCTGTACCACTAACCTACTCCTGTTTCTCCCCCAGCTGGTGTTTCAGTGACTCCGGTGGTTGGGTTGTCCTGCCTGTGGCCAGTGGGTCCAAGGAGTGGTTGGATTGTGGATGGGCCACTGGTTGCGCGCCTGTCACCTACTCCTGTTTCTCCCCCAGCTGGTGTTTCAGTGACTCCGGTGGTTGGGTTGTCCTGCCTGTGGCCAGTGGGTCCAAGGAGTGGTTGGATCGTGGATGGGCCACTGGTTGGTTGTTCTCACCGGCTCGTAATTGGAATTTGGAGAGGGCTTCTTTCCAACTCATAGAGGTTGAGTCGCAGCCGGGCGTGTGGGTAGCCCTATGTCACGCGTGTAGTGGTAGCTGTACCACTAACCTACTCCTGTTTCTCCCCCAGCTGGTGTTTCAGTGACTCCGGTGGTTGGGTTGTCCTGCCTGTGGCCAGTGGGTCCCAGGAGTGGTTGGATCGTGGATGGGCCACTGGTTGCGCGCCTGTCACCTGTTTCTGGATCTCCCTCGAGGGGTCTCTGGATCCTTCTGGGCCTGATGCGGCAGCTAGCGAGGGATGTAGGGCTGCCCAAGGTCTGAGGAGCACTGGGTCCAAGCGTGTGGGCCTTATCCGGGGTGAAGATGGGCTTTGTGCAGAGTGAGGGTGGGGCCGGGGCCTTCTGCAGATCAGGTGGTGCTTCTCTTGGTGGCCCAGCTTTGGAGGGGGCAACTTAGTTGGTGGTCGACCGTCGGGACCCCTCCAATGTTTTCCTCACCAGGGGTGTGAGAGGGCGCACTTCCGCGACGGCCGAAGCTGGAGGGGGGTCCTGTTAGGTATAATGAGCCCTTTGCTGGTGTCGCCGGACACGTGTGGATGCCCCTCCGGAGGTCGGGGTTGGTGTTGTGGGCCCCCATGGCTGGAGATCGGGGCCCGGGTGCGTGGGTTTGCAATTTCTGTCCCTCTGATGGTAGCCGCAGCTCAGCGGTTGATTAGTCCCCCACATGTGGGTTGTGGAGGTCCATGATGTCTGCTCCGGTTCCCCTCCAAACTGCCTCCTCACCTTGTCTCCTATGTCCCTGCGGTGCCGGGTCCCTCACCAGCCAAAGTGTGGGTGTGCTCCCGCGTCGGCCCAGGCTGGGGAGGCCCTGCTAGGGGTATAATGTATGCCTGCTGGGTCTGGTTTCATTGGCTTATAGGATCTTGGGTTTCTCATGGCTGCCACTCAGTTGCGGTGCGGCGGGCCCCCCGTGTGGGCTGCGGGGGTCACTGGTGTCCGTTAGGTGCTCTTGCCTGGTCGCCTCCTCGCCTTTTCACCAGGCTCCCCACCAGGCCACCCCCCCCCACGGGCAGCGGTGTGCCCAGGAGACAGTTTCTGGCTGTGGGAGGCCCCTGCCCCCCTGCTCCGGTTTCCTGCGGTGTCTGCCTCGCCGACGGGGTGTGGGGCTTCCACATCCCTCGCTGATGGTGGAGCACATCCGCAGGAGGGGTGTTGTCCAGGCCGCAGCTCCGAGTATGGTGAGCCCGTCGTACTCCCGCAGCTCGCCTGCTGTTGCGCTCCCCATGGTATGTATACCCGCCTGTCCTCCTCCACGGCGTGCGGTCCTGGAGGGAGGGGGGGGCCCAGGCTCTCAGCCGTAGAACTCTGGCTTGGGGGCACCTCCGATGACTTCAGACTTCGATCCATCTGTTGGGCATCGGTTCCGACGACTTCATCATGGCATCATCAACCGGATGGGGCCCTTTTAATCTCATTTCTCTGAGGAATTCCCAGGGCTTGAACAGGAGCTCTCAGCTCAGGCGGCCATCTTGTCTGCGCCCCCTGGTGGCCTCCGGCGGGACCCATTTAAATGAGTTTGAAAGGTGAGTCCTGACGCCTCTGGGATGCTCCCTTTTTGCAAATAGGAGCAAACTTAACGTTGCTTCTATTAGGCCTTCCGATAGACTATCTAGACCTTTGCAATCGTTAATCTATTTCAAGATGGCTCCCGTAGGAAACCGGGATGCCACGCCACCTTCCTATACTATTAATCATAGCCCCAACTCTGTTTCCTTCTGCATACAAAGGAATGGTTCTCAGTCAATGGGTACTTTTGAGGGTTGTACCAATGTTGCAAACTTGACCAGTGAGGACAGACCTTTGTATGTAGGTGATCCTGTTTATTTCATTTGCGGTAATGAAGCTTATCCGTCGCTACCTAGGGATTGGCAGGGTACTTGTTATTTGGGTATCTTGCTACCAGGGGTATATGTAGCTAGTACCTCTGAGGTCTCGAGGGCTCGTCCAAGGCAGGATGAGAACGGTGATACTCCTTCACAAGTCATGGGTGATGTAGCGAAACCCTTTGTGCCATTTTGGGGACAGATCATGAATTCCGAGGACATTAGGAGACTAGCAAGAGTATTGGAGAGAACCATCAACCGGACCACCGATATACTCCACAACATGCCTCTAGAACAGAAAGCAATTAGATTAGTGGCTCTACAGAACTGGATGGTGTTAGACGTCATCCTGGCTGAGCGTGTTGGGGTATGTAAATTGGTGGGGTCCGCTTGTTGTGTTTTCGTACCCGACTCCTCCCCGACCATATTCAAGGCAATACAAAATCTGCACGTCTTAAGCTCAGAAGTGCATGTTCCTGAGGGAAACTGGAATCTTAGTACTTGGTTCTGGGACTTCTTACGGTCTTGGGGATGGAAACTTTTTTCAGTCTTAATGGTAATCCTTGGCATTCTGTTGTTCTGTTGTTGTTGCATATAATGTCTTCCTGCCATATGTTCGATGTTAGGGGGCTGTTGTGTGCAAACTGTAGGAACATTAGGACCGAAAATACACACACCTGAGAAAATGACTAATGTTTTTGTGATGAAGGATATTACTGTCAACGATCTAATGGCAATTGATATATCTGATGAATGCGATTCAGGATGTACGGACATTGAAACGTGGAGTTACGGGTAAAGCAGCTATTTTAGTAAAGTTCTTGGCTTAGGCCAAAAGGTGGGTTTGTTAAACGGTAATTATATATTGCCTCCTTAATATTTATATTAGCCTAAGCCTAGTCGCGGTATACGGAAAACCGTGTTGCAAAGTTACGATTTTAGGTTAACTTTGCCGCCATTCTAAGATTCGTCCGCCATTTTGATTTCTACTCGTGTGTTCTTCGTTCTAAAATGGTGGACTATGTTTTCACCTTGCAACCAAGCCTCCCGACCTTTGAGTTGTGTTAATGTTTAGGCTGTCCAAGAGCCAGCTGTTAAGACTAGGCAATGAGACCTTGTGCTGCATATGAACTGTTGTTTAAGTGTTGTCTGCGCTCACAAGACTCATCCTTGTATACACATTGAGACAATGTAGAAAAAACTCAGACCGTGTGTTTTTGTTCAACTGCATTGTAGCGATTCTTGAAACAAGGTTTACCGCGGGATTCGAGAACATACATCACCATTGTACCTCCATGGTAATGCAAACCTATGTAATCCTTTGCATAATATTGTATAACCTGTATGTGAACTAGGCTCGAACTCTAGACCACGAATCATTAACGTGAAGAGAGGCTGGACAATATTACACGAAATTGTATAAAAGCACAAATGTTTAGACAGCCAGCACTCTCTCACCTCTTGTAGCGCTCACCTGACTCCCACGGAGGCGCCGGCCTGGTTTGCGCTGCGGTGGCCTCTTCCAGGGTGGTGCGCAGGACTCGGAAGATGGACTGGACCAGGCCCCCCAACTCTTGCTTGCCTGGCTCGCTGAAGTACCCTTCTGTAGGCGAAAATAGGGGATTAAGGGTGTGCAGGGTAAGTAATCGGTCTCCCTCTTTCCCCTCTCACTCTCCTTGACACCCCTCTGTGATTCAGCGCAACAGCTCACCTTAGGGTCTGGAAGGGCGAGCTCTCCATCCTGCCTCTGATGCAGGGGCGCGTAGATATCCAGTTGCTTCACTGGATTTTCGGATTGGTGAGAAGCAAACTTGCTTGGCTTCCAGGTAAGTTTTTTGATTAATGGTTCCCCTTGTGTCCATGCATTAATGTTCTAACGCTAATGTCTTTTTCCCCATAGGGGCCGGGGTACGGAATGCCGGGGAACAGGCACCGACCCGAGATGAAAGGTGAAATCCTTGTGGAAATCAGGTAAGTCTTTAATGAGCGTTTTGATAATGTCTTTTCATTTGCCCATTAACGCTGATGTCTTTTTCCCCTTAGGGGCCGGGGTCTGGAACTGCCTGGATGCGGCGCGGACCCGAAATGAAAAGGGAATGACCCAACAGGTAAGTCTTAACATGAAGTCTTAGCTTCCCTTCTCCCTTCTTTCTCTCACCTTTGTTCTTGTCTTTTTCTCCCTAGGTGCTGGGGAGCGACTGTGGATCCGGATGGTCGCTGCTGATGGAGGCGCCCTGTAAAGGTGAGTAAATGCAGCGCTGCAGCAGTCAATGCGATGAGTTTTTAAAATAAATGTCTTCCTTTTCAGGATCGTTGGCGAAATGTCTCCAGGTTGCAGATTTAACAGGTAAGGTCTTTTCCTTCTTCTGTTCTCTTGTTCTATTCCTCTGCAGGTGATCAGGATGCTGGCAGGCGTGGAAGAAGTCAAGATGCAGGAGCAGACACGGTGAGCGTCCAGCTGCTAGATGCAGAACAACGCGAAGCACGTGTGGCTGATCGGGTGTGGTTTAAATAGCCTTGGAAGAAGTTCCTGGAATGTGTCCTTCCTCCAATCAGGTATGTATCCTTCCCCGACCACACCCGGTGGTAAAAGAGTCCCACAGGAAAAGTAGTTCTGGCCTCAAGATGGCCCGGCTGTTGCAGCATGGTCTGGATCAGGTAAGTTTACACCAAGCACCTTTAAACACAAAGTCATCTTTTATGAGCCTGGCGCCTTTGGCGCCAGGACTGTTGTCCAATATGAGCCTGGCGCCAAAGGCGCCAGGACTGAGTCCACAGGGCCCCTACTTGGGGCTGCTGAGACTCCTCCCGAGGGCATGATGCCTGCTTCCGGGGGTGCTGGGCCGGTCCTGGTGCTCCGGGGGCAGGTATCATGACACCTCTCTCTGTCGGGCTGGTACAGATTGCGGGGTGTTGGGAGCCAGATAGCTATCTGTGTTGCTTTGTAAACTGTACAGTAATAAAAGGTCTGTGAATCTTTTTAGCCTGTGATTTGTGTATTTCCTTTGTGGTACTCAGCCTCGATATTTCCTTGTTCTTTCACTCTGATGACTTGCCAGTCCTATGTGGAGTTCCACAGGGGTAATCAGTGTTTCCTATACTGTTTAATGTCTATCTTAGGTCTTTGATGGCCATTTTTTCCAGGTTTAATCTGGAGTATCATTCCTAACGCAGATGATAGGCATATTTACGTTAGATTGAAATCTGCCCCAGAAGCAATAAACTGCGTTTTAGCTTGTGCTAGCGACATAAAAAATGGATGACTGAAAGCAAGCTTCAGTTTAAGCCTAATAAAACTGAGGTGATAGTGTTCGACCCAAAAAATCTTCGCAAGGACTATCATGCCAAGTATTCCTGTCCAGCCATCTTGGACACAGATGCTACCTTTTCCAGTAAAGTAAAAAATCTTGGGTGCCTCTGGCAAGCATCATTGGACTATAATGCTCAGGTCTCGGAGACAGTTAAAGACGTTTTTACCAACTTGGGTTATTGAAACCTATTTTACCATTTATCCCAGAACCGGATCAAGCTGTGATTTTGGGAACCATGGTTAATTCCAGGCTTGAGTACTGTGGGACTCTTCTTCTGGGTGCCCCAGAAAGTCAACTACATCGCCTGCAGGTAGCTCAGAACGCTGCCCTCAGATTGATTTATAATATTCCGAAAAAAGGGCCTCCATACCCACATATCGGAGGAGATTCGACTGGCTGCTGGTCAAAAAAAGGATTGAATTCAGAACACGTTGTTTGGTCTATAAATGTATTCAGTGAACAGTACCTAAATAGTTGATATCCAAGATTCAGCTCTATCTGCCCTCTTGATCATTGCTTTCATCCAGCCAAAATCTGTTAAATGTTCCCCCTTTCTCATTACACCACCCGGGGGGATCGTTGTTTTTCCATCAAAAAAGGTCCTTGCCTCTGGAACTCACTCCCAGCTAAGTTACGGAATATTCCTTCCTTTGCGGTCTTCCATTCTAAACTGAACACGTTCCTGTTCAAATGAATTGGGAATCCAGTGATAAAACCTTAAAATTGGGCAAGCATAGGAACATCTGCACCCAGATGCAGGATCTCTGCTTGGTTCCAGAAGGATTTGCGCTTTACAAATGTTAAATCAAATCAAATCATCCTAGTCAGGAATACGATCCAAGGCTAGTATGTCATGCTGCTTTAGAAATCGCCATGCTTCTGCGGAGTCAAACATATGATATTGTCCGTCAAATTAAAAGTACCACACTGCAGGAGTAATATCTGTACTCTGAACCCTTGGTAGATGCTAATGAATTAACCTGTTTGGTAAAGGAGAGAGTTGAGTCGAGATAAACGCCTAGCGTTTTTACCTCCTGTTCTACCTTAATACAGTTGCCGTCGATTATGAATGAGGAATAGTCGGGTCCTAGTTTTTTTTTTAAAACATTTTTTTATTGAAGTAGTGGCAGGTACACAACTCGTTCCAACAACATAACAAGAAAAAATTATACAGTGGCACTTTGCATTTTCACAGGTGATACAGTGATACATATTCACATGGGGTCTTCATTGTCCGACGGCAGTTCACATAAGTATGTCCTGAAAGGGCCCCAGATATCTTTCGGTCGGCTCATTCTCGGCTGAGTCAGTGCATATTGTTCCTCGTTCTCATTCACATACGTCAATTCTTGTAAAAAGGTGTTCATGCTCGGAGGTGTAGGGCTTTTCCAAGCCTGGAGGATGCATTTTTTAGCAACTGCGCAAGAAACATTAAAGAGTCTTCTAGTTCTCTCCGAGCACTTCCCAATATCACCAAACAGGTATTTTTGTGGAGACAGGAATGGGGATATTTGTGTGAGTTCCGCCAGTAACTCAGCCGTCCCCCCTCCCCCCAGAACCGCTGCAGCTCAGGGCAGTCCCAATACATGTGAAAAGACCCTGCTTGTGGGGTGCCGCACTTGGGGCATTTGCTCGAGGAGTCTAGTACAAACCTCGCTACTGTGGCCGGTGTATAGTGCAGTCTGTTAAGAATTTTAAATTGTATCTGGCGCAGTCCTGCATTGAGCGAAACCCTTTTAGTGAGTGTACAATACTTTACCCATTTCTCATCAGGAATGGCTACCTGCAAATCTGTTTCCCATTTTGTTTTCACATTGTTGGTCGTGGGGGTGTGGGCCTGCACTGATGCATATAATTTGGAGACTCCCAGACCCCCCTGAGTTGTGATCAATTGTAAACAAGGGTGTGAGAGTGGCTCATCAGGAAATAGGGGCCATCTAGCCTGGAATGCTGATCTCATTCGGTAATATTGGAGTGTTCGAAGCGGTCCTCTCCCCAGTGCCCTTAAAATATCTGTTAAGTTAACAAATTTCTCCTCTATGAACATGTCCCCCACCACCATTTCCCCATTGGGGTCCCATGCTTCCTGCATGTCCGTGTCGAACGTGGGAGGAATGCCGGGAAAGTTCCACAAGGGAATCTGTGGGTTATAGGGCCTTTCAATTTTAAGTCTCCGACATATTGCCCCGCAAGCCCGGACAGTGCAGCTTGCCGGATCGTATTCACACATGTCTCTATGTCGTAGGGCGAAGATAATTGATCTCGCATCCGAGGGTGCAACTGTATGTGTCTCCACCCATGCATGCGGTGCTTCTTCTGCCGTCTCATACCAATATCTCGCGAACTGCGCCTGGGCAACTAAATAATAAAGTTCAAAGTCCGGGGCTGCTATGCCTCCGGAACTGTATGGTTCCACCATTTTCTCCCATCCCATTCTAGCAGTCTTCCCGTTCCGGAGAAATGTGGTCACCATTGATCGCAGCCTGGAGAAGAATTCCCTGCCTGGCCATATTGGGATATTCACAAACAGGTACAGTAGTTTAGGAAGGACGGTAATTTTTAGCACTGCTATCCTGCCATGTAGTGAGATAGGGAGGTGCCTCCATATTGCAAGCTTCGCATTAATTGACTTTAGCGCCCCTTCATGGTTATCGGAAAATAAAGATTGTCTGCTCCTGGAGACCAGAACGCCTAGATATCTAATATATCCCTCCGTCCATTTAAGGCCCTCCGTCATTTGCGGGCATTTAGTACAAGGGATGAGTGGGAAGAGTTCCGACTTAGAACTATTTACAGTGTAACCAGAGTAATGAGCAAATTTGTGTATATCTGCCATTATAGGCGCAAGGTTGCATAAAGCGAAATCAGCTGATTGGAACCCTTCATGACTATGCCTTTATCTTTATGGCGCAATCTGACTGCAGCAGCCATGGGCTCTATTGTAAGAGCAAATAGGATTGGTGAGAACGGGCATCCCTGTCTTGTGGCCCTCCCCAGTTCGAACATGTCAGACATGGTTCTGTTAGTATATACTCTCGCCCCCGGCTTTGTGTAGAGTAGGCGGACATATCTCATAAAATTGAGTCCCACCTCGAACGCCTCCAGCACCGAGAAGAGGTACTCCCATGAGACCGAATCAAATGCTTTCTCGGCGTCGAGGGACACCGCGACCGCCTGCCTGCCCGGGTCAATTTGTGCCATGATCCCAAATAGCCTGCGGAGGTTTAACGCAGTAGACTTTTTGGGAATAAACCCATTTTGGTCCGGGTGGACCAGTGCTGGAACCATGGGTAACATACGATTGTCCATGACCTTCGCGAAAATGTTTGCGTCGGTATTTATGAGCGAGAGGGGCCTGTAAGAGGACATATCCTGGGGTGGGCGTCTGGGCTTGAGAAGCACCGTAACAATAGCTTCCCTCATTGTAGGTGGCAATTCGTGCTGTTCGAGGGCCTCCTCACAGGTTCTGAGTAGAATAGGGGCCAGCTCCTCATGGAACTCCTTATAAAATTCGGCCCCCAGTCCATCAGAACCCGGGGCTTTACCCGACGTGAGATCCTTAATGGCTTCAGTGATCTCTTCTATTGTGACAGGTAGCTCCAAAGCTAATCTATTTTCGTCTGGGAGTGTCGGGAGACCCAGTGAGGCCAGATATTCTTTTGTCTCAGTGGGGGTTTTCTGGTCTCTATTTGTATAAAGTGTTTTGTAGTATTCAACAAATTCATCGTTAATACCTTTATCACTTGTGACCATTACAGTTGGAGCGGTTTCAATAGCTGCTATTGGGGCGTTATTTGTTTCATTTCGAAGCAGGTTGGCCAGCATTTTCCCCGTCTTATTCCCCTCCCCATAGCGACGTGCCCGCATGGGGGCCGCAATGTATCGTACCTCTCTCTTGGCTAAATTGTCAAAGGTCCTAAGAAGTCTATAAATTCCAGCAAGGGTGTCCCTATCATGGGTGCGGCTGTATACCTCCTCCAGCTCTTTCAGTTCCCGTTCCACCACTTTGAGGTCCCGTCTCACCACCTTCAAGAGTCCCGTTGATTTGGACATAAGGATCCCTCTAACCCAAACCTTAAAGGTTTCCCAGACCGTGGATATCTGGTCTACCGTCCTCAGATTGTCTACAAAGAAGTTGGTTATCTCTTCATGTAGTGACTCGGCCACGTTTGCATCTCCCAACAGTCCCCCCGGCATTCTTCACCTTCTGGCCTCTCTGGGAACATCTTGGAAAATGAGGCTCAGTAAGACCGGAGAGTGATCGGACAGCGTGCGTGGAAGGATTGTGCAGTGTCGCAGCGTATTCGAGATGTCAGAGGATATGAACCAGTAGTCTATAGGCGAATCACTGTCATGCACTGTTGAGTAATATGTATATTGTCTATTATCCGGGTGCAGCACCCGCCAAGCGTCTATCAGTGACAACTGTGGGAGGAGTTGGTTCAGGGTTGTCTCTGTTTTCATAGGAGCCCTCACTACGCTGGTTGACCTATCCAACATGGGGTCGAGTGCAACATTAAAATCGCCGCCCCATATAATGATTGCTGCGTCGTGTTTGTTAAGAGTGTCGAATATTTTCAGATAGAAATCCGGGTTATCTATGTTAGGGCCATAGGTGTTAACCAGGGTTACTCGTCTGCCGGCCATTTCCCCCCACACCAACACATATCTTACCATTGGATCGGCCTCGTGCCCCTCAGTACGGAATCCCAGCGCAGGATGTATGAGTGTTATGACCCCCCTGGATTGTGAAGAATATTCTGTATAATAACGTAGCTTGCCCCATTTAGCCATTATGTTTTGGTTAACCGCTCCCTGGGCGTGTGTCTCCTAGAGCATTAGGATTTGAGGACCGTGTCTGGTGACATAATTTCCTACCTTTTTGGCTTTCATCGGGTTGTTTAGCCCTCGGACATTCCAAGACAATAATGTTATCTTCACCCCGTCACCCATTTCCTCATATATAGAATCCATGCCGGGCCATTGCTTCCACCATGTCTTGTGTTTATCTGCTGTGGCCGCATCGTGCACCCGCCAGACCTGATTTCAACCAACCTGGAACTGAAATTAAACCAATCTAAATCCCAGGTCCCAAACATGCCCTGGCAGCAATAACAGTCTGTAACTTCCAGACTTCACCAACCCCACCCTCCACCCACATAATCCACCCCAACTTGACGATGTACCCTTAAACATTTTTGGAACTTTCCTGTGGGTGCCACGTTGTCGTCACGAGGCCACCAGAGCGGGCTCATGACCCGCTTCGAAGGTTACTCAGAGCCCCCCAGTGGGAGCAGAATCCCTTTAAACATCGACAAAGCAGCTGCATAGGATATGTGCATAACCAGGTTCAATCAACAGCGCCCCGGTCTTCCCCTCCCGGAGGTCCGGTCCTCGGCCTCTAGGTGGTAGCCGTATAGTTGCTTCCACATATGCCAGAGAGCGGCGGACGGAGTCTCAAAAAAGTGTGCTCTTCCTCCATACTGGATTCGCATTTTGGCCGGGAATATCAGCGCATACGGGACCTGACGTGCCCTCACTAGCCGTTTGACCGGCTCATATGATCTCCTGCTGGCCTGTACTCCCGCAGCAAAGTCCGGATAAACATGTATGCAGTTCTCCTCATATTGTAGTGTCCCAATTTCTCTGGCCTTCCTAAGTATTGTATCTCTGTCTCTGTAATTCAACAGTCTGGCGATGATAGTACGCGGCGGGGCTCCGGGCTTCGGCGTGGGGGCCAGAGTGTGATGTGCTCGCTCAACCAGGAATTGACTTGAAAAGGATTCTGTTCCAAAAAGAGTCTTAAGTAGGTTTTCCACTTGCTGTTCCATAGCGCCTTTCCCGAACTTTTCAGAAACCCCCACAGTCCAAATATTGTTCCTTCGGGATCTGGATTCTAGGTCTTCACATTTACTTTGCAGCACGTTCATGCCTGCCTTAAGCTGCGCTATGTCGCGATCGTGTCGCGCAATAGTGTCTTCGCTTGTACCAATTCTGTCTTCAGCCTCTGTGATTCTAATGCTCTCTTTGTCAACTCTGGTTTTAAGTGCTCCTATAGTGTTGACAATGTCATCTAGTTTCACATTCAGGGATAGGAAGCCGTTCTGCACTATCGTGGTAAGGCGATCAACCCTGTCGCCGCCGTCCATGCCAGGCTCCGCCGTTGACGCTGTTGACAGATCCGGCTCGTGGCCAGCTGCCTGGCTACTGGTGTACGAATCCATCGGGCCTTTCTTTTTCCCAGTCGCCCCTTCAGCCGCCTTATCCTGTTTCCTAGTGTTGCCCATGTTCGCCACACCTGCCGGTATCCCACCACAGCCCGACGGGGGCAGTGGAACCTGTGTGACTTTACTGGGGAGGCAGGCAGCCTGTGCCGCGTAGGATATTGTTTGTCAAGCGGGCTCGCTCAGGCCTGGGTATCGCAAGAATAGTGTTTCATGGAGCCATCAACGTCCAGGTATCAGCAGTAGCTTGCTAATTCAACCTCTCACGCCAGTGGCGTAACACAAAATGTGGGGGCCCCCCTGAGAGCCATGCTGAGGGGGCCCCCCAACTCGGCAACAAATCACGGGTTGCGCCACACTCTGGGCCGGCCTAGACTGTCACGCTTGCACAATACGCATGAACGTGCTGCTGAAGGGGTATGCCACACACTGCACTAGGAAAAAGATATAAATATGTGTTTTAATGCAATATACAGCACACTTTCTGAGATAAATTGGCTATAAAGCCAGAGTGTTTGCAATTGTTTTGTAGGGTAACACAATCCAATACATGCAAGTCACCAACAGTGCACAGGAACATTAATGCTTCCAACTGGCTGCACAATGTAGACCAGTGTAAACACGTAATAACATTATAGTACAGAATGCCAGGCCACATTTAGACATACCTAGACTGTTTTCAGCAAAATGCCAGTCAAAGCAATAACACTCATCAAGAAGAGAGCACACAATAAAGCATGTGTCTCCATGGCCTCGAACAACACGGCCAAACTCTTTAAAATCTGCAAGGAACTGGTCAATCCTGTTGTGGTCTATATCTCTTCTGTTCCCTCCCATGCCCTCTGTACACCTCTGGCCTCTCATTTCTCTGCTAAATCTCAGGACATCCTGTCCTCTATGTCCTCTTCCTCTCTCGGCCCATTTTGGCCATCTCTTCTCTCCTCCTCCTTTTTCCTCTTTCTCTCTGACAACACCTGACGAGGTTTCTAGACAAGTCCGATCTATGAAAGTGTCGTCCAAACAGGTGCTCCGCTGCTCCTCCAGAACCATCAAAGCCCATATTGACACCCTCGCTCCAGCCTTGGCCGATTTCTGTAATCACTCTTTCGCCACTGCAATGTTCCCCTCTCCCTTTGAGCACTCCCTTGTGCACCCACTCCTCAAGAAGCAGTCTGCTGATCCTACCTGCTGGAAAACTATCGCTCAATCTCCACCTTTCCTGAGCAAACTCTTGGAAAAGCTTGCCATCTCCCAGCTTACTCTCCACACTGAATCTGTTGGTTGTCTCCATGACCATCAGTCTGGCTTCAGAGCTGCCAGAGGGATGGAAACTGCTCTCCTTAACACCTGTGCTGCTCTCTAACCTTGATTCCAGCATTCCTTCTATTCTCATCCTTCATCTTTCCTCTGCTTTCGACAGGGTCAACATCGCCATCCTGATCAATCGACTCTGTGAGAACCTGGGCATCACAGATCAGACCCTAGAGTGACTGACCTACTTCCACTTGGACCGCCACTCCGCTCCCAGGTCGATCGTGGTCCCATTCTCTCCGCCACCTCTCTCTACCTGTGGCATTCCCCAGGGCTCTATCCTCTCACGCTGGTTTTTCAACCTCTACTTGGCCACTTTGGCCTCCCTGATCTCTACCTTATCCTCTAACTTTCAGTGTTGTGCGGATGACTCAGCTTTCCTTCAGGCTCCCCTCATCCTCCTCTCCTCTCTAGCTCATTCCTGACTGTCTATCCACGATTCAGGATTGGTGCGCCTCCAACAATCTCTGCCTTAATGCCAGTAAGACAGAGATCCTTCTCATTGGGACCCTTGCCACTGTGTTTCCTCTCTCACTATAGCAGACCACCTTGGGCCCTCTTCCTTTGCCTTCCTGCGAGGCAAAAAACCTTGGTGTCATCTTCAACGCCACACTCTTTCTCTCCTAACATCTCGGACATCACCAAGAAGTCCCACTACCAGCTGCTCCTCCTCAAAGGGACTCTTCCCTTTCTCACTCTCCACCAGAAGCTCACTGTCTCTAAGCTGGACTACTGCAACAGCCACTTTCTCAATCTGTCTTCCTCTAGTCTCCTTCATCTGCAAATAATCCAGAACAGGACTGCAAGACTTAGCCTTGGCCTCAAGCCCTGGGATTGTATTTCTCCAGCCCTGAAATCTCTCCACTGGCTGCAAGGATCAAGTTCAAGAACCTTTGCATTGCCCACAAGGCTTTCTGGGGCCAGTGCCAACACTAAATCCAATGCTCTCTTCCAAAATACCTTCTTTCTCTAACCCTTCACTCAGCTACCTCCAACTCTCTAAGGCTTAGACATTTCTCCAGGCAGAGAGTGGGGGTAGACCTCTCTCCTCTGCTGGTGCCTCCAACTGGAATGGCCTCCCTGCCCCTCTCAAACTTGAGGCGGACAACCTGAAGTTTCGGAAGCAGCTAAAAGCTTTCCTCTTCTCTGCTGCTTTCGCTCTCTCTCCCACCCTGCTGACCTACCTGACCTACATGTCTGCTGTACTGACTGGCTGCTTGGCTACCCTCAGAGTCCAGGCTCTTTCTTGATTGGTCACCCTTGCACTGCCTCCGGGCCTACCATGCACTTAGGGGCTGTAACTGTAACCCTGCAGTCCATTGTTCTCCTTGCACAACCAATAGCTGCTCTGCCCTGGCTGCACTTACTGAGAGCATTGCTGCCCTGTTTTCCCCTCCCCTCTCACTTGCACTTCCCTGCTCCCTTTTCCCTTGCACTTCTCGTTCTCACAATGACACAAGGCCTAGTGAGATCGTTTGTCTTGTCCTCCCTCTATCATCCCTCTCTTGTGTACACTTGTGTACAGGCGCATTATAAATGACTTGAATCACATCATATCATTTTATCACAGATGCCCAGAAAAATATACAATGCCGCAGTAAGAAATGGCTAGACTGGCAGCACCCAAATGCCAATCTAGCCAGGTAATTAAAGTTAGCAGGACTACTTTATCAGAAATGTCCAGTTAAAAGAAAGTCATACCAAACTGAGGAATGACTAGACTGGCTAAATCAAAATGCCTCTCTAGCCACTAATACCACATATCATGCCTGCTTAGCCTGGACATGGACAACCATTATGATTTATCACACAATCCTGCCCCCCCACATATCCACTCTCCCTCCCACCCACCACCCCAACCTCCACAATCAGCTCCTTGGCCCAGAATTACCTCTGCGTCCCTCTTCCTTGTCCCAGAGCTTTCGTATGAGGCTCCTTGCCTCATAGGTAAGTACTGGGATGAGGAACAGTGGGACTAGGAGTGATGAAGATTACAGGTAGCTAAATCAGGCATTACCTCCATGTACCTCTACCTCTTCCCAGTACTTTTGTATGAGGCAGAGTGCCTCAAACACACATACTGCCTCGTATATAAGTACTGGGACGAGGAAGAATAGGGCTAGGAGTAAGCAAGGCATTAAACACAAGTAGTAGCGCAACACCATTGAGTTGACTGGGCTTCAGCACTACCCCCCTGACATTTTGGGCTATATTGACTCAACTTGGCTAAACTTTAGAGCAGTTGCCAGACCGAACAGGACACAGATTTTAAACGGCACCTGGTTTTTGCTGTTAACAAGAACCCAGCAATTACCAACGTAAAGCATTTCACTGTTAGTACCTGCATTCAAATTCCACATTGTTTAAGCGATTGAAATCGTGATGTGGGTTTAGTACTTGCATGCCAGGGGAGTGATTGGAAGGGTAGAGAGGGAACAGGAGACTTATAGGAGAGAGTTAACTGCTTGTAACATTGAATCTGCACTAGAATAGTCTCATTAAAATGCGTAAATAATTTGGATGCGCCCACACAAATAAGTTTCCCCCTCCCCACTGCATGTGCAGTTAGCGCCTCTCCCAACATTTGAAGGGTTAGCCCCCCCGAAATGAAGGTTTTCTTGTGCCCCTGTATACAAGCACACACACCATTCACCTTATACACACCCAGTCATCCACACATTTAAGTGTGCACCCTTTCACCATACACTCACACAGGTAGCCACCTATACATTTATGTGTGCACCCTTTCACCATGCAGGCACACCCCCACAGCCACCCATACATTTAAGTGTGCACCCTTTCACCATACACACACAGGCAGCCGGCTATACATTTGAGTGTGCACCCTTTCACCATAGACTCATACACGCACACCTCATGGAGTTGAGGGGGGCCCTATTACTTAAAAAAGAAATTGGGGCTCATTACGGGTCCAGCGGTAACCATGCCGGTGCTATTGGCGGGTTGCCGCCAGACCCATAAAAAATGACTATGGCCTGACTTCCCGGTGCCACCGTGCTATTTCAAGTCCAGCGCCTGGGAAATCAGGTGCCGGTAATTTCGTTAAACCCCAGACTCCACGGGAATGGGGACACAGAAGCACCTGCACCATTGTTAACGGTGCCGGTGCTTCCGTGACAGGTCTGCCTACCGTGGCTGCTGTGCCTGGCAGGGTCAGACCTGTCGGGCACGGCAGCCCCACCAGGCAGACCTGTAATATGCCGGTCCGGAAACAACAGTGCCTGTAAGCTTACCAGCACCGTTGTTTCTGGACCGGCATGGTCAGAATGAGCCCCATTGTTTCTTTTTTAAGTCACTATAACTTCATTAAGAAATTATTTCAGTTAAGGACCGAACCATAATCAAAATAATTTCTTTATGATGGCTGAGTGGCTTCAAAAACAAACAATTTCTTTTTGAAGGCATAGGGTTCCCCACCCCCTCCCCCCACCCCTCCCCCACCCCATGACATGGAGGCCTCCAGCCTAGGGTCTTCCATGTCATGGGGTACGGGGGCCCTCAGACTTCAAAAAGAAAGTTTCTTTTTGTAGTCACTCTGCCTTCATAAAGAAATTATTTCTGTTACAGAAATGTTCTTTATGAATGCAGAGTGAATTTCAAAAGAAACTTTTTTTTTTTAGAAAAAAAAATATATATTTTTTTTTACTGGGGCCCCCTCCCAGCCATGTGCTGGTGGGGCCCCCCACACCGCGGGCCCCCCCGCACCGCGGGGGCTGCGGGGGCCCCTGTTACGCCAGTGTCTCACGCGTAGAAAAGAGCTGAACCTAAGCCGCCGAACGGCGCCCAACTCACTGTCTCGCCAACCTGCAGGGAATGTAGCACGCGTGGCGCGCCCTGGCTACAGGCCAGAAAATGTAGTTGTTTCCTCGGTCACAGCTCAGGTCGGGGAGGACAGGATATCACACCGTCCCACGATGACCCACTTCCCAGCACCCGCCGCGCCGCGGCAGGGAGCTCCAGCTCTCGCCCAACAGGATGGTCTCAATAACTGCGAAGGCACGGTCCCACCGGGCACACCCGGTCAAAACTTTGCTTCCGGTCCGGAGCAGGGCCCACGAGCCAGCAACACTTGTCCGCACAGACACGCGTACGGGGCCCAGGGGGGGTCACTCCAGTCGCTCCGCAGTGTCCACAGGCCCAACTCCGCGACCGCGGCACAGGAGCCCCGCCTCTCTATGTCTCTCTGGCCAGAGCGTCAGCGGCGCGGGGCGCATACCAGCCGGATGTCACCCGCGGCCAACTCCCGGGCCTTCTCCCGCTCACCACGCCAAAGCCGATATCTCCGTGAGTTTTAGTCCGTCGCTCTCAGGATTTCAGTCGGGTGTGGACTGGGTCAAGGTGCAACCTCTGCTCGACTCCACTATCTGCTGGAGGCTCCGAAACAGGATTCAAATATAGTTCGGATTTCTGTCGGGCCAGAGCTCTCACATCAGGTGGCCATCTTGGTCGTGCGCAACAACGCCCCCGGGTCCTAGTTTTTTAAAGTTAGTGGGGGTGCCCAGGATGATGAGTTCTGTTTTATCATCATTCAGGCATAGACCGTGCGAGGCCATCCATGCCTGGATGATGATGTACACTCTGTTCACCAAGGCCAAATCCCTATCATAATCCCCTGAAAGTGGGAGGAGGATCTGGGTATCATCTGCATAGTTGGTGTAGGTGATACCGAGATGATCCAGATCATCGAAAAGGGGCTTGGTAAAAAAATGTTGTACAGTGTGGGTGAGACGCACGACCCTTGGGGCACTCCGCAGGTGATGGGAATGGGGTTTTCTGTTGCTGAGGGCGAGAAGACCTTCATTGTTCTGCCACTTAGGAAGGATCTAATCCAGGTTATGGCATCCTTGGAGAAGTGTGCTTCTTTGTTGAGATGGTTGCAAAGGATTGTATGATCAACCAGGTTGAAGGCGGTTGAGAGGTCTAACAGGAGGAGCAGGGCTGATTTCCCATTATCTCTAAGCTCATCGACTTGAGTCTTGAGATCTATAAGGGGGCCGTCTCCGTTCCATGTTGTGGGCGGAAGCCTGATTGCCTGGCTCCTAGTAGGTGGTGTAATTCCAAATATTTTGTATTTGGATATAGGCCACCTTGTCCAGAATTTTTAGGAGAAATGGCACTATGGTAATCAGCTTATAGTTGGTGGGTGTCGATGTGTCTAAGGTAGGTTTTTTTAGAAGTGGGAGTACGAAAGATTGTTTGAGGTTCGCAGGGATGACGCCTGTGGCAAAGGACGCGTTAATAAGTTTAGTTATAAAAGGTGATAGGTCACGAGCCGCATCCTTGATACACTATGCAGGGCAAAGATCACCCTGACAGTTGGAAGGTTTGAGGGACAGAATGATTCTTTCCACCTCGAGAGTAGACACTTTGGAGAAGTTGGATCGGGTGGGTTGGATTTCATTAGTGTTCCCAACTGTTGCAGGTGGTGGTGAGTCCTTTACAGAAGCTTTTTAATAGCTATTTTATTTTGGAGTGTGGAGATTTTATTGGCTAGTGCATGTTGGATGTCTGAACACCATTTTTTATCTTTGGAACCGGTGTCTGGTAATGCTGTTGGGGTCTCTATTTCTTTAAGGATGGTGAATAGTTCCTTTATATTGGATTTGGCTTGGGATATGCGAGTATCATAGGCTATTCGTTTAGCTAGGCATATTTCTTTCTTGTAAAGGGATGATAGTTTGGTCAACTTGAGTTTGGTCAACTTGAGTTAGCTTCGGATGGTAGTAATCTCCATGCAGCCTCGCAGTTTCTTTTTTGTTGTCTTACATTTTTTAGGAATGGTGTGAACCATTTTTTCAGGTGTGTTTTCGGCTTACTATGTCTGAGTTTGAGGGGGCAATCTGGTCCAAGGAGGTGGCCTTAATCTTATTGTACTCCTTAACCAGGCTCTCAGGGTCAGTGCTGTCGGGCAATGAGTTAAGGGTGGGGAGTATGGCAGGGATAACCCTATCCACTGTGATAGACTTTTTGTTTCTGGTTAGTGTGGGTGGAGACCTGGGAGTGAGTGAAGGTGGGGGCTGGGTAGTAGAGAGCAAGAATGAGAGTAAATAGTGGTCAGTCCAAGCCAGCGGTATAATGGAGAGCATGTTGGCATGGCAGTTGTAGTCTGCCACCCAGTCTAGTATTCTGCCCTTATTGTGGGTAGCTGTTTGGCTTCTCTGGGTGAAGCCAAGTTCTACTAAGATATTCGCAGTTGCTAGGGCAGGTTTGGTCCGCGGGTCATTGAAGCCCAGGTTGAAGTATCCCAGTAGGAGTACTTGCGTGGAACTTTTAAGATTACTAGACAGAATGGTGTTCATATCGTCCTCAAATGTCCCTGTTGGACCAGCAGGGCGATATATTAGATGGATATTAAGGGTTTGGGCATTAGCCAGAGGTACTTTTACAGATAATACTTTGCATGATTGAGTGTCAATCGGATTGCATGTCTCTGCAGGTGGCCCTTACTGCGTAGGATTCAAGAAAAAGAGCGTACTCCCCTGGGCAGAGCAGCACTGGTCAGGGCCCTC
This sequence comes from Ambystoma mexicanum, assembly GCF_040938575.1. NCBI lineage: Eukaryota > Metazoa > Chordata > Amphibia > Caudata > Ambystomatidae > Ambystoma > Ambystoma mexicanum. Next base: position 661,642,531 of record NC_090935.1, on the reverse strand, counting down.
AAATTCCTCCCTCCTCACCACCCCATCACAACTTCGGCACTGGCAGCATCAGCAGCCAGCAGCTGCAATGTCGCTGCAGCACCATTTATCTGAGGCGGTGGGGTCACTCTGCTGTCGATCAAAAGAGGCACAGGACACTCAGAGTGACTATTCGGCTAACACCACCCAGGACGGGGTCATATCGGTGAGTATTCGGCGCCACAGCTCCATTTCCCTGGAGGTGTACTAGATGGCAACCATCTTGCTCGGGCTCGAGGGCCCCCATCCCTTCCCCTTCTGGGTTGACATACACTCAGTACAGGAGTCCCTTCCATTCTATGAACTAGGGGGTCTTTAGAGTTTCTCTTTCGGCTTCAGATACTAATTTGTTTGCAGCTTCATCCAGAAGCAGATCCATACTCTGTGCTTCAAACTCTAGTGAGGAGAGCCCTGGGACTCGTCTGGGTTGGGAGTCACTCCTCTGTACCTCCGTCTTCTCCCCAAATACATGTACAACTCTTTGTCTTGCCTAGCTCTTATACTTTCTTGATGTCAGGCATCAAGATCTTTTTCCAGATCAGTTGAGCTGTAGGCTGGCCTGGCATGATGACATAAGTGAGATTCACCAGGTTCTAGAGGACTATTTTCACTTCTCCTCTGTTGTCCCCATCAATGACTCCTGCTCCTATGTCAAAGGAATGTTAATGAGCCAGTACAGATATTGGGGCACTTCTTCCATACGTTCTTTCTAGATCCCCACCTTTAAGCCAGTCTTGACAAGACCCTTGCCCCATGGGGGAATTATCACTTCCTCATCTCCAGACAAGTTGCATCCAGTGGCCCTGGCATTATCCTAGTGGGGACCTGGGTGGTCTTAGTCAAACTCAATAGCGTCATCATTTGCCTTGGCTGTGTGTGACCAATGTGTCACGGTGGCCTCAGGAGTACACCAACTGCAAGATGTAGTTCAAGGTTTAAAAAAAAATCAAAACAAGGGCCTAATAGTGTCCCTCTCTCCCTAACCTAGGGATTGGCAGTCCCACCCTAACCCAGGTGTCCCCCAACTCCAGGGGTGATGCCTATCCAGGATACGGTTATGTAGTGCATTTCAATGTTTGGGTACTTGCCTGGTCTTTTACGCCCTTCATTTCCTTTCCCTGGTGTTATACTCTCTCCCCTCCATGTTATTCTCTCTGTTCCCTTCCTCCCTCTCATCTCCCTCTCTCTCTTTCTCTGTCCCTCTGATGGTATCCACCTCTTTTCCTTCCTTCTATTTTCTCCTACACCACTACTACTCTCCCCTTTTCATACCACTACTCCCTCCTCCACTCCACTACTATTCCTTCATCCACACCATTACTACTCTCCATCTTCTTTGCCGCAACCCTCCTTTCACTCCCTCAGTCACTCATTCAGTCCCTAGATTCCTACTACTAAATTCTCTCACCCTGTAGGCACGCTTACACTAAAGTACCACTTTTTTTCATTAGCCAATACCTCACCTTTTCTATAAATCACCTACGTGCTTCTCTACACGATCCTCCCTCCTTCTGGTCTATTGGTCCACCTCTCCTCCTCTGACCTCACCCGAATAACCCAGACCTTCCTGTTTCCTGTGCCCTCTTTTATTCCCCACCTCCTTCCACCATTGATTTTCTCATGCTCGTTCCCCGGGCCAATAAATCCCTCTCTTCCCTGCCTGGGAGGTGTTAAAATCGGCAAAATACATTTCTCAAGGGCAGGCGGCTGGAGTTTGTTAATGGCAGCCTGCTATGGCAAATGTTCCAGTCTTTCTAACCGTTCCCATTGCTCGTGGGACTGCAGTCTATATGAGGTCATCGAGCGCTGGTTCGGTATAAAGCGGATGGGCGCATTCCACATGCGCATTGACACCAGTGGTGCATCGCATTGCGGATTTTCTCCTACTGTTGCCAGTTGGGGAGTGCTGGTGCTTGGAACCTCTATCGAGGCTCTTGTGGGCTGCTCTGTTGTCAGTCCACCACTAGGAATGTTGGTAGTTACTGTTCTCTAAAGAAAACGGTGAGAAGCTGGGCAGCATCTTGCAACAAAAGTATAGGTGTGATCAACAGTAGTACTATTGACAAGTATTCTGGCACATAACAAAGCGACAGGGACAGGAGCCCTCTCAACTGACACCTTCCCCCTGTGGGGTCAAACTGGCTCTGGTTTGCATCCCAGTAGGCCTTTCGCGATAGGCGGAGAGGGGTCCTCATCCCCTCTTGACAGGGCCAGGTTACTGACTGTCACACCCAAGTGCAACGCACAAGAATTTAACATCTCAGAAGTTATGGAGGTAATAGGTGCTTAGGCAGTGCATAAAGGTGCCGGCCATGTTAGGTATGGGAGTATATGTATGGAGGTGTTCGTAGAACCTCTCAGTTATAGCGCCTATATTACTATTGGTTCATTTTTATCATGTGATTGCTGCCTGTGTATTCTAGACATTGTACCCCAAATGTCCACTTTGGTTAAGAAAAATGGGTGAACGTATACCATAAGGCACGATCTCCTCAATAAATCCTAATACGCCTGTTGTCTATTTGGCTAGGAATCCAAATGTATCAAAACTATTATTAGTCATGGATTATGACTTGTCCATTGTCATTTTTGAAAATTGCCTGCCAGCATGCGTTTGAACGCTGGGTCTAAGGCATGCAATATATTAGATGATATGTAATGTAAGAAAGGGGGAGACAGATGTTGGGAGAGGGAGGAGAGAAATGTATATATAGATATATATGTGTTCATTCGCGTGGGTACATCAATGTTTCCTTTGTTTAAATAAAACATTACCAAAATTGTCCAAACTGGACTAAGTCTGGGTTGTACCCAGTTCTTACACCATAGCACCGAATAGCAGATAATTAGTCTTGAGAACGAGTCCATACATCAATGCGTACTGTAACATTTGAAACTTGAAAGTTATGTAAACAGATAATATATATTTTTGTTAAGCCACTAATGTTACTATTGTGTGGTCTGGCACACATTGATTGACAAATCAATGTAAACCCATAACATCTGGTGGGCTTGTATGCCTGTGTCCTGTCTGGATAATGTTTGTAATTTTTTATTTAAACAAAGTAAACATTGATGTACTCACACTAATGAATAATGTTTGTTTTCTCTCCTCCCTCTCCCAATATCTGTCTCCCCTTTTCTCCCGCTCTCTTGTTTGCATTATACAAGATCTTACATATTGCATGCCTTGAAATGTTAGCAGGCAATTTTCAGCAAATTACAATGGACAAGTCATAATCCATGACTTATGATATTTTTGGATACACTTGGATTCGTAGACATATAAACAACAGATTCCGTAGGATTTGTTGATGAGATAGCACCTTATGGTATACGATCACCCATCTTTCTTAACCTGAAACAATATCTAGATTTAGTTAAGTGATAGTCTAATTTATGGGCTCCTCTGCTTACAAGAGTAATGAATATCATTTGGGTGAGGGGCAGTTATCAGATAGCTGGTGTAGATCCATGATTGCTCCACTATTTAAAAAGGAGATGGAGCCAATCCGAAATCATATCTGTTAGGAAAGATTTTCTTGTTTGCACTTTCCCTCCATTGATTTCAATGGGACACCCTTCTTTTTGTTTATTTATGAACCTGTCCTGATTTCCCTAAGGGAAGTAAAGCCTTTAGGTTCACTTTCCTTACCTTGTGCTCATTGTTATGGGGAAACTTGACTAGTCCCTAAGACTGTCAGTACTGAGAAACTATGTTTCTATGTTTCTCTTTTGGATTCCTGTATTTTATATTTTACACACAGCAGCTTACAGTGCAGTGCAATGGGGATACTTTGTATTTTTTTGGTTACTTTTTATATGTGCCTTAAACAAGCTGGTGGCAGCAACAACATGTTTACTGTTTTTATTGTACTCCTGCACTTTTACATTTGCTGTGAATGGCTACTAAAGGTGGCTAGCACCCAAAGATGGCCGTGCAATGAGGTTCTTTGCTTGTTCTTTAGCCATATTGTAAGTTGACCTTCTTCCTGCACTCTCAGGTCAGGAAATCCCATAATCCTGCTGCTTACGCAGGCTAGTGAGCCTTGGTCTGTGTGACCTAAAAGGAGGGTGCTAGTACTTTCTGTACACATTCCTTGGTGCCAGAGTCCCTGCTGCTGGATGGATGTGAAACCAGTAGTTGTCTCTGATTGGACAACTGCTGGCTGTTTGAATGGGGCAAATCCTTTCTGTTGTTGGGCTTGGGCTTGCTTCCAGCTCCATTTCTGGATAAAAGGAGGACATCTGCAGACAAATCTATGTTGGAGCCAAGCTTCCTGTGAAAAAAAGCATCTCGCTGACACCCCGAAGACGACTTCTGGAGTGGAGCAGCAACCTCTCTGTCATTGGCCCAGTGAAGCCTTGCTCCCCTGCCGGATCTCTGAAGATCTTCGTTGGTGCTTCAGCCCTTGGACTAGTGGCACCAACTAGCCCTGACACTTCCTCAAGGTTGCATGCCATAAGAGCATTTGGAACTGTTCCTGGACTTCCCGGTGGACTGAACAGCTTCCTCGTGGGCTACCTCGCTGCAGCCGTCGCCGTTCCACGTAAAGCCTCACAACTTTATTGGTGGCCAGCTTGTGCCATAAGGCACCTTCTCCTGAAATGTCAGCATCCTAGCAGGAGGCTGAGCTGGAGCTGCTTCTGTGACCGTGCCTGGAAGATCTCCTGTCGCAGCCTACAAGTGGTGACCATCACTCGAACTCATCCTCATCCATCCTATGAAGTGTCACTGCAGCCTTTGCGAGACCACCACCCCTGGAGAAACCTGTATTGGAACCTGTGGCTTTTAGGCACCAGGCCCGATACATCTTAGGGATGGACTTTTAAGTAAAAGGGGATTGGGATTTTATTGGTTCTATTCATTTTATCTGCATCTGATTACTTACCTGTCTTACCTGGTTAATTATTGATTGATTTATTGTAAGTGAACCTACTGGTGAATGTGTATATATATGTGATATATTGTTTTGTGTCATAATACTACCTGCTAGGTTGATATTTTAGTGTGTTCTTAAGGCCTAACAAACAGTTGTATTTGTATACATTGACTGTCTAAGCTGAATTATTACGAGTTATTCAGTGTGAACTTTCTAAGGCCCTAGACCACTCTCACTCACTCATGAGACTAAGTCTTAACTGCTCCCCCATGGACCTTGATTGGGTTTTGGCTTAACTAGGAGACTTCAAGCTCGCCGTAATGGAGGTGACCTCCTAAAATTCCCTTCTCCCCCCCGTCGATTTTGGAAATCCATCTTAACAGTATTGCTCAATATCGTTATTAGATACTAGTAGAAAGATATTTGGGAGCCTCCTTTTTCTCAGGCTCTTGGAATAGGTAGTATTCAAAAACATACTGTCAAAATCACGAGGAGGCTTTAGGCAAGCTATTGCTACTAAAGGTCAGGCCTTCAACCTATAGTTAATTGTGGCCAAATGGCACTTCCTATATAGTGCACCGGTTTATTTAGCATTTATGGACCTCTCCTCAGCTTTCAACCGGTTAAACAGGTCGACCTGCAGGAGGTCCTGGACAACAACAAATGCTGCCACATATTTTAATTATCATCAAAGCTTTTCATTATAAAACAGTGGCCTTGGTACACTATGGGCTAGATGGTGAATGCCCAAAGTATTTTGAGGTCACAAAAGGGGTACACCTGGGTTGTCATACTGCTTCCTCCTCTTATTCAAGCTCTGAACAAATGCCTTGAATACTATGTTGAAATCGGAACAGTTAATTTATTGGGTGTTTATAAGGCACCTATACAACAAATGGTGTTTCAAGGTGCCACAAAAAGGCGGGGGGTGGGGGGATATGGAAGAAAAAAAACAATAACAGTCCTACTAGACCTTGTGTCATTCGTATCGTGCAAGTGCAGTAAACAAGAAGTGCAGGGGAGTGGGGAGGGGGCAGTGCTGGTAGGGGGGGGGGAGGGATAATGCTACGGTGGGGGAGTGCATGGCAGATTGGAGGCAAACAAGTGCGGGGGGAGGATGGGAAGAAGAGGGCCCCTGGGGCTAGGCAAGTGCTAAGGGGAGGCCAGGTGGGAAAGTACCAGGGGATGCAGGGAGTGAGGCCCACATGCCAAGTGCGAGGGCGGGGGTCGACCTGGCTCGGTAGGGATGCACACCACAAATGGGTAGTCAGGGGAAGGGGGCCCTGAAGGACAAGTGCAGGTTAGGAGGGGTAGGGGGCCGGGATGCTGGGGTAGACTGGGCAAGGGGGCCTGGTGCCCTATAGGACTCAGAGGGGTCCAGGCAGTCAGTCAATGCAGCAGAGGGGGGATTCGCAGGGGGGGGTGAGGGAAAGAAGAACAGAACTGGGAGGGTCTTGAGAAGCTTCCGGAACTTAAGGAAATCCGGCTTAAGCCTGAGAGGGGCAGGGTAGCCATTCCAGAGGGAGGCTCCTGCCAAAGAGAGAGATCTACCCCCCCCCCCCCCACTCTCTGTCTGGAATGGCTGATCTGCAGAGAGTTGGAGCTAGAAGACTGAAGGGCTCTACCAGGGAAGTATTTAAGGAGAGAGAGTTGGATGTAGCGGGGTCCCAGGCCCCAGAAAGCCTTGTGGATGATGCAGAGAGTCTTGAGCGTGATCCTCGCAGCCACCAGGAGCCAGTGAAGAGATTTTAGGCCTGGAGAGATGCAGTCCCTTGGCTTGAGCCCGAGGTCCTTGAATAGGACAGAATAGTACTGTGAGACTTATCCTTGACCCAAGGATAAGTCTTGCAGTCCTATTCGGGATTAGTTGAAGGGGCGAAGGGAGGATAAAGGCAGATTGAGGAAGAGGCTGTTGCAGCAGTCCAGCCGAGAGTGGACCAGACCTCTGGAGACATTGCTTTTCTGGGGGAAGGTGAGGAAAGGGAGAATGACTAAGGAGGTGCAGCTGAAAGTGGGCCTTTGTGGCAAGGTCTGTGATTTGAGAATAGAAGGAGCGAGAGAAGTTGAGACGTGTCTAAGATGACGTCAAGGGTTTAGCCTCACAAGAGGGGAGGGGACCAATGGAGGGTGGCCAGAGAGTAGGAAGGAGGGAGGGAGCAGCGGCTCCCACTGAGAAGGATCTCAGTCTTACTGGCATTAAGGCAGAGATCGTTAGCAGAACACCAAGCCTGAAAAGCAGTCAGACAGTCAGGAATGAGAGAGGAAGAAGAGGAGGAAATGGAGGGAAGCTTGAAGGAGAACTGCTTTCATGTCATCCACATAACACTGGAAGTGGGGAGAGAGGGTAGAGATGAAGTGGGCCAGAGGGGCAAGGTAGATGTTGAAGAGCCACGTCGAGAGGATGGAGCCCTGAGGGACGCCGCAGGTGTAGAGTGTGGTGGAGAAGAGGAAAGGGCGAAGTTAAACCTGGGAAGGTCGGTCAGATAGGAAGGAGGTCGACCAGTCCCGTGCCAAGTCTGTAATGCCAAGGGTATCACGCAGCCAATAAGGGTGTCAGGATTGACCGTATCAAATGCAGAGGAAAGATCGAGAAGGATAAGAACGGAAGGAGAGCTGGAATCGAGATTTGAGAGCAAGTCGTCACAGGTGTTCAGGAGAGCAGTTTCCATACCTCTGGATGCTCTGAATGCAGATTGGTGGTGGTGGAGACAGGCAACACATTCAGTGTGGTAGATCAGTTGGAAGAAGACCAACTTCTCAGAGAGTTTGCGCAGGAAGGGGGTAATGGAGATAGGGCAGTAGTTAGCCAGGCAAGAAGGGTTGGCAGAAGGCTTTTTAAGGAGAGGGTGCACAATGGAGTGCTTGAGGAGTAGTGGGGAGGGGCCAGTGGCAAAGGAGTGATTGCAGAAATCAGCCACGGCTGGAGCAAGGGAGGCAATGTTGTACTTGATAGCTCTGGAGGAGCAGGGGAACACCTGTTTGGAAGAGACTTTCATAGAGAGGACTTGTTTAGAGACCTCATCTGGTGCTATGGGTGAGAAGGAGGAAGGTAGACGGGAAGGGGAGAGAGGGCCAAGGGAGGCCTGAGAGCGGGTGAGGGAGGAGAGAGGGGAGTAGAGGAGAGTGAGGACAGGATGTCCTGAGTCTTAGTTGTGAAGTGAGAGGCCAGTGCAGTGAAGAGGGCCTGGGATGGCAGAGGAGAAGTGTAGACTGCAGTAGGATTGTCGAGTTTGTTGCAGATTTTGAACAGTTCAGCTGTGTTGTTGGTGACCCCAGAAATGCGGGCTTGGATATGGGCCCTCTTCTTCGAGTGGGTGGAGAGTCTGTATTGCCTTTGGAGCAGACGGCAAGCCTGTCTGTCAGTGGATGTGCTTGCAGCCATCCACTTCCGTTCAGCAACTCTGCACTTGCATTTCAGAGAGGCAAGGTAGAATCATATTAGGTGTTACACTTGGAGGAAGGCTTCATGCGGATCCTCATGACAGGGGCAAGGATGTGCAGGGTGTTGGAGATGGAGAGGTGAAGGTTAGCAAGGGCTGTGTCAGTGTAAGAGTCAATGGCTGGAGTGGGAGGGAGAATGAAAGTGGGGGCAAAAGCAGCAACTGACACTCAATTCCACGGTTGAATGACGGAGAAGGAGACTGGCAGCACGGGCAGAGTCTTAGCAGGGGGACCCAAGAGATCCAGATGAGAGGACAGTAGCGCATGGTCAGGCCAGGAGAGAGGTGTAGTGAGAGGGTTGAAGATGGGGATGTCTGCTGAGATGAGAGCATCCAAGCTGTGTCCGGCTGAGTGGGTCGTACTGGAGGAAAGAAGGGTAAGGGAAAGAGAGTCACAGAGGTTGCAGAAGAGTCCAGTGGCCACATCAGGAGAGTCAAGGTAAATATTGAAGTCTCAGAGGAGGAGAAGCTTGGAGGTAGAGGCCAGGATAGAGGAGGTGAAGCCAGCCCTCTCTGAAAAGAAGAGGGAAACCAGACCAGGGGTCCTGTAGATGGTGGCGAGGGTCAGCGAGAGGAAAGGAGAGACACCAAGCCTGCAAGCGAGGCATTCGAAGGAAGAGTAGGACTGAGTGGGTATGATAATAGCAGGGACCCATTCAGGGAAGATCAGGGCCTCTCCGCCGCCAGAATCATTAGGCCTGGGTTTTGAGAGGATCTTGTAGCCCTCAGGGAGGAGTGTGTCAAAAACAGTGACAGAGCTGGCAGTGAACCACGTCTTAGTGAGAACGGGGATGTCAAAGTCAAAGTCTTCAAGGAGGTGATATATGTCAGAGGAGTGTTTAACGGCAGAGTCAGAGTTGGGGGGGTACCTAATTGAAGCTAGTTGCCAACTTTGAAGTTCTTCCGAGGAGGGGTGCAGGGATGTGGTACACCCGTCGGTGGTGGTGAAGGGACCAAGGGGTGGCAGAAGGAAGAGTGTTGGGAGAAAGGATGAAGTTGATGAGAGACGTAAGGCGCCTATCAAGAAGGAGGTGGTTATAACAGTGCCATTCTGGCAGACATTATTTTTGTATTTGTATACTGCGCTGAAAGCCCGCAGGCATCAAGTTTTTAAAGATTTCAGAAAGGATTTCAAATCAGCCACTAATCTGAGGGTGGGGGGTCAGTGAATTCCAGAGCTTAGCTGATCTTACTGAGAAAGATCTTTGCAGGCCTCTTGATCGTTTGAAGCTGGGGCAAAGCACCTACTGTTGGTTTGAAGGGCGTAGGAATCTATTTGGGATGTAACAGGGGGTCCAAAGTTTTGGGTATGACAGTGCCTCTCCAAAGATGCACCGGTGGATCAGGGTACAAGCTTTGAAACCTATATCGGGAGCCAGTGGAGGTCCCACTGATGGCTGTAGACATGGCCCTTCTTGTGATCTTTTTCACCACGCGTCCGGCGTCATTTTAAAGTGCTTGGAATTATTTTAGGTTGGAGGATGAGGCTCCGATCAATAGCGAATTGCAATAGTCGAGCCTCGACAGAATGGTTGCTCGGGCAACAGTTGCACAGTTATTTTCCATGAGGAAACGACAGATGTTTCTAAGTAGCCGAAGAGAATAGCTACAATTTGATTAACATAGGCATCCGCATTCATATATGCCTCCAACTGAAAACCCAGGGTTTGAACCTTGTTTTGCACTTCAATGGCACTATTCCCAATTTGAAATTTTTTGTACTCCACACTCAGTTTAGCCAGGGCCTGCGGGGAGCCGAAGACAAGGGGCCTCATTAGGACCCAGGCGGACTTCGCGGTGCTAAATGCACCGCGAAGCATGGCGGAAAGCCGCCGATAGCGCCATGGGGGTTGGCGGATTTACCGCCCCATTCCGACCTCGGCGGAGCGGTAAATCCCCAATCCCCATTCTGCCCTTCCCCATTCCCATTTTTGCCCCATAGGGTATAATGGGAGTGGGGAAGGAGTTAATTACGCCACCGTAAAATACGGTGGCGTAATTAACAACGAGGTCCCGTAGCGCCATGGTTTTCTCCGGCTGGTAAAACCAGGCGGAGAAAACCTCCATGGCGCTACGGGAACTCGTAGTATGGCGGAGAGGTACGCCATGCACTACGCTGGCGTAACACCCTCTCCGCCAGGGTCCTAATGAGGCCCAAGGAGTTCAGTTTTGCTGCCATTTAAACTGAGCCAGTTGTTTGACATCCATGCTTCGATTTGACCGTAGATCCTGGCTAAGGTAGCAAAATCGTAAGTGTGGTCACCACTGATTTTCAGGACTAATTGGGTGTCATCAGCGTAATTTGTGAACAGTACACCCAGGTCATCGAGGAGTGAGAAAAGTGGCCAGATATATAGGTTGAACAAAACCGGTGAAAGATATGTTCCCTGCAGAACTCCACACAGATAGGGTGCTGATGGAGAGGAAGCAGAGCCCCACTGGATCCTTGACTCTCGATTAGTTAGAAAGGAGTGGAACCAGTTGGTGGACTCTTTAGAGCAATGTCCAAGGTGATGTAAGGAATGCAAGAGGTGATAGTGATCCACTAAATCGAAAGCTGCTTACAGATCCAACAAGACCAACAGCTCGGCTTTTCCTTAGTCCATGATTTTCAGCATATGGGAATGCAAGTCGACCAAAGCAGTTTCAGTACTGTGGTAAGGTCGAAAAAACCTGATTGTCTGCAGTGCAAGATACCGTTTAATTCCACATAACTTTGACATTAATGATGCACCTAGAGGATGGGAAGTGTGCCAAGAGTACTTCCCATCTGGTTCCACCATTAATGGGCAAAGAAGAGAAAGGGGAGAGGACTGAGACAATGTGGGGAGTCCATAGGTCCAGAGAGGGAGCGACAAAGAGGATGTCAGTGACAGTCTGCCTGGAAGAAGTGTTGACGTAGGTGTCAGCGAGCGGCAGACCTGGGTTGGAGACCAGGAGATCTTTCTTGAACTTTTTCCTTCCAGGCTTTGAAAAAGAGGTAGGATAAGTGATAGAGTAGCAGTTAGAGTAAATAGGGGAGATTGAAAGCACTATGGAGGGGGAGGGCAGAGATAGGGAAGGGGGAGAGAGACGAAGAAACTGCCCAATGCACAATGAACTCACCAGGTGGCCTAGCAGCAAGACAAGACAGGCGCAGACGAATCAAACAGGTCGCCGAGTGGGGTAATTGTACTGCTCCAGCAGCATAGGAGGAAAGGAGGCCACTCAGATGGGAAGAACCCTCCTCCGGAATACGTGGAAAGTACCTCAAATCACCAGTCACGGGGCACTTCTTAGGCTCAACCAGCCCTGTTTCGTACAGGCAGAGAAAAAAGGATGCCTTGGGTGGATTCCTCTACAACCCCAGTAATTGAGGCCTCACCCAGAAGTACCCCGTGATTCAGGGCACATGCACAAAATTATCAGTCTATCAGTGGGTAAAGGAGCTCCGGAGGACACTGCACCCGCATCCCCTGAAGTCACAAAATCATAGGGGGTGCTGCTTGATGTTAGTGGATGCTACTTGCAAGATGCAAGGCAAAGCTTGAACTGCAGTGGCACCTAGAGAAATCACCACTCTCAACTCCCCCCGTGGATGGCCACAACAACAGGTAGAACGTGGGGGGGGGCTGATCTGGGGGATAGCAGCCGACAACTGCCTGCAGAGAGTGCCACCACTTGCCCATCTTTCAAGCCTCGAGATCTGTCCCCTGTGGTCACTCTAGCATGGTGACTGGCGCTCTCATGGCACTCTCATGGCGACCACAATCGGGCCTTCCCATGGACCCAGGTGCTCAGCTGGCGATCAGAATGCCAGGGGTAGGAGTGATGGTGAAAGAACACATGGGGCCACGTTTCTTCCCTGTTCCCCTCAACATAGCACCAAAAAAGTAGATAAGCAGTAGCCCTAGGGTAAAAGGCCAGACCATTATGGTAGAATGAAGGTCCTGCAGGACACTGGTCAAACTGAGGATAATAGTGGGGACTCGCAACAGACCATAAACTTACAAAGAATGGATCAGCCCAGCGGGTCACGTTTCACATGCTGGACGTACTACCAATAGAAGGTGAGCCTACACCTCTCCTTAACTATTAAGATTATGCTGTCTTGATTGTATGCACTCCTAGGTTGATACAGGAGTTAAAATGTATGTTGAATTCATTTGATTGAGGCATCTGACAGTTAATACTTCAAAATCTAAAATTCTTATTGTTGGAGCCAAGGGAGGTAGCACAACGCAATTCAGTCTTAATGGCACAGTAATACAAAAAATCATACTCAGGGATTACATTTAGAGAGAATTAGAGAAATAATGCACTTATTTTAAGATCTGGTTTAACCATGGCTCAATCATGTGGTGCAATCATAAATTCCAGCACTTTTGCTGGGCATCAAACCCTGGAAGTGGTCAAAAGAGCTGCATGGTGGGTAAAATGTTGAGCTGCACTAGTTTCACTTCTGCCCGATACCGCTAGATAACAAGAACATCGATGTCAGTCTTTAAAAATATTGCTTTTGGAACTTTGCTCTGTAATTCCTCTCAGCCAGCCTGTTTGTTGTTTTTAAAACTCGCCTGTAGGGCAAGGGCAGTATGTATCGTAAATCAAATGGCAGTGCGTCATGATGTGTACACTGTGGGCTGGCCATGAACGTTGCAGATGAGACGCAGAAACAAACATTGTAGGCTGATAGATTTCACTGTGAAGTGAAATTCAAGTTAAACATAGTGATTTCTACCCATCGTGAAATTTAAGTGACAACTGAACACATTTTCTCAGTCAGCTTTGCTATTATGGCATCTAGTGACAAACAGAAGCATGAAAACACAAGAACAACAGCGTTCTCCCTCACAGAATGCATGAGAATGGAGGGTTGGAAGACCTTACATGCAAACCTGGGTTGGGCGTAAAATATTTTTGGGTGACCTCCACCTCTTAGCTCCATGCCATGGTGGGACCCCAGATGTTCGCCCTCGAGGGAAGACCAGAAGTCAAGATCGAGCCGCCAAGCGCACAGGAGAGGGAAAGCCAGGGCCGTCAGGTGAGACCCAAGCATCAGTGAGACCGACAGTGCAGGGAGTGAACAGTCAGATGAAGAGTTGTCTCCAGAACAGCACACCAAACACAGGAAGACGCGAAGCAAGCAGGTACACCTCGTATCCACAGTGGGACCCCAAAAAAGGGGAGAAGACAAAACACAGTAGTCAGCTAACCTTCATGGTGCTCATGAACGGCACGCCAACAAGGGTAGTCTTCGGCACAGGTGCTACTGTGAACATGATACCAGCAAACAAATACAACGCAATACTGGACAAACATCCCCCCATCCCCCACAGCATAAGACAGTCCGGCTCTATCCCTATGGGAGCAAAGCACTCCTCCCAGTAAAAGGATCATTCAAAGCCAACATTACCTACAACGGCGAAACATGCCGCAAGAGGTTCTATGTCATAGGCGCCAGTGTAGAGACACTGCTAAGCTGGAGAACAGCAGAGAAGTTAAAGTTAATCAATTTTGCCTTTCAACTACACCCACCAGCCATCGACACCCTGCTGGCCAAACACTCCAACCTGTTTAAAGGGATTGGTTGCCTCAAGAAGGGAACTGTCACGCTCCACATTGACCCCACCATCGACACAAACGTCGTCCGGCACCGCAGTGTCCCCTTTCATACGCGAATGACGGTACAAACCGAGCTGAAGAAGCTGAAAGACCAACAAATCATAGAGAAGACATCAGAACCCACCCCCTTGGTGTCCCCGATGAGGCAACCAAACGCAGTGTGAATCTGCATTGACACGAGGCTCTCAAACCAAGCAATTGGGTGTGAGCGACATATCACAGCCACCATTGACAAGCTGATCACTGACCTGACCGGAGCGACGGTATTCAGCAATTTAGACCTTCGCTCTGGCTATCACCAAATTATGCTGGCAAAAGGATCCAACGTTTTCCTCACACCTGGGGCTCAGGAGGTACCATAGACTCAACTCTGGCAAATCGTCAGTAACCAAAGTCATCCAAAATGAAATTTGTTGAATACTGAAAGACTAACCTGGCGCAACGAACATAAGCAGTGATATCCTTGTACACGGCACCTCAGAGGAGGAACACAATGCATGCTTGGCTGCAGTGCTAGCATGACTAGAAGACTCAGGCCTGACCGTACATGCCGGAAAATGTGAATTCAGCAAACCAGAACAGTCCTTCTCTGGGTATGTCTTCAATGCAAATGGAGTCTCGCCCGACCCAGCCAAAGGGGCAGACATCAAAAGCGCCCAGCTGCCAACTACTGCAACGGAAGTCCGGAGCTTCCTGGGGATTGCATCCTATTGCAGCAGATTTATACCCAACCTGGCAACCATCGCAGCCCCCCTCTGAGATTTGACAAGAAAGAACACTCCATGGACGTGGGGACAGGAACATGCACACACATTCTAGCGGATAAAAGATTTCCTCATGACCAATACGACAATGGCATTCTTTAACACAGCCGAAAGACAGAACTGTTGGTGGACGCCAGCCCCCTAGGGTTGGGTGCTGTCCTCACCAAAATGGACCAGAGCGGGACCATGCATCCCATTGCATTTGCCAGCAGGGCACTGACCAAGACCAAAAAGAATAATGCCCACATTGAGTGAGAGGCACTCGCCATTCTGTGGGGGTGCTGACACTTCCAAGGGTACTTCCTAGGGCACCACGCAACTGTGTACACAGATCATAAACCTTGTGCCATTTTTCAGAGGCTCTGCCCCACACCCACCAGCAAAGCTGGAGCGCTGGATGCTCCAACTACAACCATTCACATCGAAGTGCTGTACCGAGCAGGTGCAGACAATCCAGCCAACTATCTCTTCGGGTACCCACGACCAGCCACCCGAGCAGAACAGGACAGAACACAGGAGACAGACAAGCATGTCTGCCATGTGATTGCATGCGCCCGCTGAAGCGCATGAGGCTAGAAGAAATTCAGAGCGAGACGGAACAAGATCCATGCCTACAATGGATAAAAGAATTAGTCATGCCGGGATTGTAAAAACTTCCTGGCAGCGACAATCCATCGGACACCAGCAGCTCAGGAACATCTGCAGAACCTCTTTGTGTGCTCACCAAACTGTCTTTCTCTCCAGAGGGGATTGTATTGAAGGGACATTGCATCGTCCTACCAGTAACCATGGAAGAGCAAGCATTAAGACTAGCCCATGAAGGCCATCAGGGCATTGTCAAAACGCAGGTGTTCCACAAGTCACACGTGTGGATCCAAGGCATGCAGCAAAAGGTAATGGCCTTAGTCGGATCAGCAAAAGGTAATTCCGCATGTCAGCATCTCAACAACAAGGACCACCTGAACCCATTTTGAACCCCCATGCAGTCGGAAGAGGTGGGACCCAATCAGCGTGGATTTCTGTTTGGTTGCCAACGAGGCATACCTGCTTGTGGCAGCTGATGAGTGTAGCAGATATCCCTAAATCAAACCACTCTGGTTCAGCGACGGAATATCTATCATCACCACGCTCGAAAAGATGTTTGCCGTACATGGCATATCAAATAAACTCAAGAGCAATAATGGGCCCCCTTTTACGGGGCAGGAATTACGAGGCTTCTTGGACAACCTGAATGTTCAACATCACAGAATCACACCCTATTGGCCTCAAGCAAATGGGGATGCAGAACGCTTCATGGCATCACTAAACAAAGTGATCTGCATTGCAAAAGACCAGCAGGTTCCGTGGCTACCAGAAATATATCAATTCCTGAGAACCTATCAGCAAACGCCTCACTCGTCAACTCATGGTATGCCCAGCAGCCCTCATGTTTGAAGCCCCCATTCAAGTAGGGCTCCCCATACACCCCAGCTGGACCACGGCAGGCGTAGATGATGAGCGAGTTGAAGAGGACAGACAAGCCCGGAATGAGCGAGAGAGCCGAGCCCGTCGAGCCATGCATCGCAACATAGCCTCAGAAGACATGATACTAGTCAAGAACCAGTCCACCTTGAAAAAACTGGCCCTATTGTAGGAACCGACCCCATGGACCGTTGTAGACAAGGACCACAGGATGGTGACTGCAAGGTGAGGCCAAGAGACAGTAATACGAAACGCCTCTTACTTCCGACGAGTACCACCCACCATGTGGAGGGAAGAAACCCCAGCCATAAGTATGGCAACCAACCAGATCGACCCTCCCGAAACGCTGAGGCGGACAAGAGACTGTGATGAATATGAAGCTGTGGCCAGCCCCCATGCCCAGAGCCAGGATCACCTTGACTTCCTCCCAGATCAGCAAGAAGATCTGGCAAGCATTCCAGAAACCCCCTGGGGGAGCAGGTCCAAGTATTCATTGAGAGAGAGGCCACAACCATCCACGAGGCTATGAGGTTTTGTCCTGCACACTGTATACCAACAAACTGCGGGATAACCCTATAACCTCTTGTTTGTTCACACCTGCGCGCCTGGCCATTTTTGGTCAGGCGTCATCATTCAAGTTGGGGAGGGATGTGGTGTACAGGAAAGGGTGAAAGGGCGAGATGACATGTTACATCATCACGCATGTAAGAGAATAAAGGATTGGGAAGCCCGCGAAAACTGGACTCTCCGTATGACCCAGTAACTGTGTGTCTGGGTGGTTTTGTTCGCTTGAGGGTCCAGCTCATCCACACCTCGCACTAGGCCCCGACTGACCTCACATGTAGTTCTACTGTTGGAACGCTTGACCTTTGCCTTCCTTGAATCCTCTGTAATAAACAGAGCCTTGAGAGTGCCGATTGAAGGAGAGGCCTGACTTCAACTGGTCTGGGTGAGTACTGATGGGTACTAGAGCAAGCACTTTAGTTTAAGCCTCATCTAGCATACCTAATCGCATCACATACTTATTCATCTTCTTGATGAAGGCATTGCCAAATAGTAAACTCTCAGCTTTTCGCCTCAGATCAGAGGTGGTCATTTCACTGAACTTGGACTTGAGCTTGATTAGCAGACCTTTCTGCTGCTCTGTCACGCACACTCACACCACACAGAACACCGCTAGTTTACCCACAGCACGACCCTCATTGTCACACCGTAGTTACACGGTCCAAGACTCACGTGTGCAGGTTGGCCCTCAGGACCGAGCGCGGCATGCCAGGCATAACATGCAGGCCCGCTTGCATCCGTTTCTGCATTGGCAGTTGTCTGTGCGCTCGCATGCCAGAGTGATCGGGCCGACACTTCCACGTCGCGTGACCGCTCGTCCCCGCTCACGTGACTTCTTGCCTCACTCACGTGATGCCGATGCGCGTCACGTGATCCGGAAGTGGTCGGTACTAAAAGCCTGATTCGCTGAGCATTCTTCGCTACTCAGCTGTTTTCCGGACACTGTTTGGCGCTTCATACCTCTTGATTCCTTCAGATTTTCTTGACCTCCGATTTTGCTACTTGGACTCCCTTGGATTGCCCTATTGGATTGTTGCTTGGAACTGTTGCTTTGTTGCTGAACTTGGACCGCTTCTCACATTGCTTTGGACGTCCCATTCTGGAACCTGGTTTCCTTCTCGAACTAAGTAACTCAAGTCTTCCTGAAACAACACCACGTGACCCAGTCTTCAGCACAGGTGGTTTTGCCTGCATACGCTCGTTGAGCTGGTCCTTGCAAACCTGGGACTACCGCTCACCTGAGTCTTGGAACCATTCCCCATCATATAGGTTCCCCGTGTCCCAATTAACATCAATAGGTACGCCTCTCCAGAATCTTTTGTGTATCAAGTTACTGTCATTGCCTGGTACTTAATATTATTTCCTTTTCAGCGGCTTCGGGGTCTCCAGAGTTCCGTGGATCCAGCCATCAACATCTTCCACCTGTGGCCTCAAGGGTTGCACAGAGAGTGACTTTTGAGTTTTCTCTGTGCTGCACTTGGGGACGAAGGTATTTTCGGTCTACACGACACTCAAGTCACAACATGCTCATTGTAGATCGCAGTATTGTTGTTAAATGATGAATTGCATTCTGAACCCACCCTTGGACAATCCAGTTTCAAACAAGAGCGGGGCCTACAAGCCTCAAAGATCTTAATTCATCTGCCCAAGATGTCTAGCGGTTTGCCCCAACAGCTCCTCCAGGCCTTTTCAACACCCTTATTAGATGTGTTCTTGATATTGGTAAAAACATGCAGGATATCTGGTGCCAGTTGGGGTAAGTATCACCTTGCCCTCTATAGCCAGCTAAAGGAATTGAGCCTTTTATTTGTTTCAAGCCTATTTAATACCTTTTCTAGTACAGAAACCTTATGCAGGAGGCTATGTGATCTATAGGACTCCACTAGGTTGTGGTGCTCAATAATGTTTGGGTAAATTAACCATGAAGCAAAACAAAGAGATGATGGCTGGAAGGTTTGGAATTAATCTTAAACCTCTGGCAATTGCTCTGGGCAACCCTCCAGACCATTGTTCTTTGCCTGCCAAGCCATTACAGCAAGGGGAAAGACCATATGTAAATCAGGCTTTGTCCTGCCCCAAAAGGGGCAGTCCAGCTGGGACTGCTAGGTCACATCCCTTCTGCACAAGACCACAAGCATCCCCAGAAATGTTTTGACCTCATTGGGCATCATCAGTGAGAAGTAGCTTTGGTCTCTAGGCCAGGCAGGCACTGGTCCCACGTCTGGGCATAGCCGTCCCACTCTGGGTCGAAGGTTTAGAATGAATCCTAAACCTCTGGCAATTGCTCTGGGCAACCCTCCAGACCACCATTCTTTGCCTACCAAGCCATTACAGCGGGCTCCTGGCTGCCCCATGATCGGACACACCTTTTGTCCATCTTCTCTTTCCTCTTATCCCCGGGACTCTGCCCCGGCGTAGCATCCACATCTGTGGTCAATGTTTCTTTAGCATTCCTCATGCCTCCGGTGAGCCACCTTGTGGCAGTTCTTTAGAGTTGGTTATTATTCCTGTGTTCTTCCTCGTCTCAATATGTGCTGTTCTGGCTATATCCCATCTACTACAAAAATGCGTGGGTTTTATGTGATGAATCCTCTGTGATGCGGATGAGAAGGTGTGGCAGTAGTTGCAGTAGAAGGAGTTGTTTTTGGCCACGTATGCAGCAGGGGCAGATCGATGATGCCGGGACCACCCCTGTGCCTTTAGCGGTCAATGGTGCTAAGGGAGATTCCAAGATGGCCGCCTGCAGGGGGAAGACGTGCTGAATGTAACTCTGCGCTTCATCTCCCCTCCACAAGGCATATATAAACATCGGATGACTCCCGGTTCCCCCAGCAAGAAGATGGAAGTGATCCGATCGGGAAATTGCCCCGAGAAAGGTGCTGTGAACTGACATAGTGAGCCGAAGAGCAGGGCGTGGCTCTCCGGCAGGAGCAAGATAGAGAGGAAGGCTCCAGTGAGGGACGTGGCTTCCATAGATGTCTCGGAGGAGTGGGCACATAAGGGGGCAGCGGAAGAAGCATCCCCCATCTGTCTGCACTGACAGATGACCAGAATAAAATGGAGGAGACGGCGCACAGCAGATCTGCAGAGGAGGTAACGCAGGGAAGGGGGACACACCTCTATTACTCAAACAGTGGTCCCATGGCGGTAGGAAACCTAGAAGGTGACAGCAAATTCACCAGGGAGCAAGATATAAATAACTTTGGGCATTGGCCATATTTAAGGATCATCTGGATCTTCACCAGTCTGTAGATAATTTTAATTTAAACTAACTCCAAAAACCAATGTCAGTCAGCGAAGGGAGAAGGTAAGGTGGAGTAGAAAGTGGAAGAGGCAAAAACCATAAGGCGCAGACTGTAAAGGAACAGGGGAAGCCCTGGAGGCATACAAGCTTAATAGTCTCCCACTCATCCCCTCAAACTGCAAGGTCTCCGACCAGAGGGTAAGGCAATTTTCACGTGAGACACGAGGGCTAAAGCAGCAATCTTGGAGACAAGGCCTCTGTGGATAAGGGGTCATGGGCTACTGATATAGTTTCGGAGGACTGTGTACTATAGAGCTGCACGCTGAACCCGCAGGACTGAAAGAGCACTGTCCGAAGGACACTGATATTCCCGCCTGGTTGTTGAGGAACCTGCAGGACGGCACAGGAGGGCACTGACACTGGATGCAGACGACATTGCATGCCATAGGACTAAGTGGAGTAGACAACCCTGGCGCCTGAGCCAACCCAGAAAGAGTGGGGCAGATAGGTGGTATACCCTTAAGAAGCACATGCTGAATGCTACAGGGAGAATATGATATGATAGGTTATTTATAACGCACTTAATACCCATAGGTTTCTAAGCGCGGACCCAGGGATCAAACCAGTGTTGCTGTCATGCCCCCGCACTCACCCCCGCTCCCACTCTCTCCCTCACACTCGTCTCCCCTACCTGGCGCTTCTCGCCATCATGTTTTCCACCCACATCAGCAGGGGAGGCACGGCAGGTGGGATACCATGGTGCGCAGACCCGCCTCTTTTCGCCCTTTTCCACGGTGGCGGTTGCCATGGCGCCTCCTCCACACCCGGCGACGCCAGCATACCAGGAAGTGCCGGAAGCACCAATCGCTGGCCGCGTTGCGCTCCGCGTAACGCGTGCGAGCGATCACGTGATACGTCACGTGACTCAGCTCGCAGCTTCAAAAGAAGCCGGCAAATACAACACGTCGCTTCACAGCTACTTCTCCGGAGGACTGCCAGGCGTTACTTACTGCATCTTGTTACTATCCTTACCTCAACCTTGGAACGTTTTACTTGGACTTGCTTTCGGATTACCCTTGGACTTTGGCGTGCTCTCTGACCCCCCGGATCTTCTTGACCTCTGTTTGAACACTGGACTTGGCTCTGGATTGCCCCTCTATTTCTGCAACCTCGGATTGCTTCAAGTTTGCCACAGATCAAGTTCTTGCTTCACCCAGGTGTTTCCGCAGTGCCAACTTCATCATCCCAGCCTGCTGTTGGTTTCCCCTGCTGTTTCTGTAGGTCTCCTACCTATGCTACCATCCTTTAGGTAAGCTGGTGTCACTGTACCTTGTTTACTCCCTCTGCCAGTTGCCTTTTGGGTGTTTCCTTGATTATAACCCTTTGCCTTACAGCACTCAGGGGTCCTTCCGGCGTTCCCGGTACCAGGCTGACAATGACACTCCACACCTGTGGCCTCAAGGATTGCTAGGGCAGTTATTTTTTACTGCTCGAGCGGTACTTGGGGACGGAGGCATCACATAACTGCACGACCATCAAGTCTGACCCATCGAGTTAGAACAGTTGCTCTGTGTCATCTTGCTTCCAAGACGAGCACGTTACCCCTGAGATATCCTCCCGAGATGCACTAAAGGCACACCAGCACCCCCCCCCCAGGGCGAACACACAAAGGGCAGAGGAGACAATCGCAGGGTGCTGGCAACCAGAGGCAAAAGACACGCCCGGCGAGAACCGCTCCCCAACACTACGGTCGCCACATACAGCGACCAAAGTACACAGATACACAGAGACCCAATGGCAATTACCAAAGAGGAACTAATGCAATGTCTGGCCGAGCCCAACAACGCTTAAAGGAAATGCTCCAGGAATCCTTTCAAGAACAGATTGTTGCAGTAAATTCGGACATAAAAAGTGCAGTTCTGAAATTAAAGGGGAAAGCTCTAAATTGGGAGAGCGAGTGGACAATACTGAACGAGCTATACAAGAACTGGCAGAAGACTCACGAAAAAATGATGAAACCTTGGCGCAGATAGCACGGATGAGGCACTACCTAAAAATTCAGTGTGAAGACCTCAAGAATTGGTCAAGGTGATCTAATACATGCGTCAAGAATGTTGCAGAGGAGATTGGAGATAAAAACCCCAAGTACTCAATACAAACTCTCTGTGCAGATCTGCTTCTGGAGATCCCTCTGGACGATATGCTTTTGGATAGAATACATAGGGTGGGCCCTCTTAGGAAAGAATCGGGCCCAACCCCGAGATGTGCTGGCAGCTTTCACATCAGCGCCAGGGAACCACTCCGGTGGTGATAGTGCACGGTACAAATATCATTTAACATTAACATCATATGGGCAGAAAGCAGGAGTCCTTAGGGCAGCTCAGACAGGCACATCCTTAACTATCAATGGATTGGAAGTTCAGCTTTATCAAGACTTTGCTTTTTCTTTTTTTTTAAATGACTTTTTATTGGTATTTCAAAATTACATCACAAACTGTAAACCCCCCTTCAACCGCAACAGTTCTCCAACCACCCACCTGCATGTTGCAAAGTGAATGCAATGCTATTATCAATACCACTTTACTGCCTAACCCTAATTTGGCATATCAAACGATACCCAGCAGGTGCTGTCCTTGAGGACAATGCTGGATCTTAAAATCTTTGTTTTAAAAAAATTAGCACAATGTTCCATTCTTCAGTGAACAACGGGAAATCCCCCTGTAAGTAATATGTCATCCACTCTAAAGATAAAAAGTTCCATACTTTAGAAAACCATTCTGAAGTTTGAGGTGGATCTCTTCGTTTCCAGTTCTGAGCAATTACAAGTAGGGCTGCTAACTGCAATATCACAAAAGCTTTCTGAGCAGCTTTTGTCCGTTGTCTAAAGTCTTTGTCTAACATAACTAACAAGCGGGAACGTAAAGAGAGAGGTGTATGAATAGAAAAGATTTCAAACAAATATGAATTCACCTCGCCCCAGTATTTGGTCAGCATCGGACAGCCCACCCATATGGGTTCGCAAATCCCAACATGGTCACATTCCCTCCAGCAATTATCCGATATGGTAGGTTTCATTTGAAATCATTTGGCAAGCGGGAGTATAATGCCATCGCACCATGAGTTTGAGCCAACATTCTTTCACTTGAATCGATCTAGTGAGTTTGGGAATTGCTCTCCAATGTGTCTCCAAGTCCTGATCATTGACCTCTTCCCCCAATGTAGCCTGTGAACGTATTTTATAGCTGATCTTCATTTTAAGTGTCCCTTCCCCAAGTATTCTGTATAGATTAGAGATAAGGGCCTTGTTCCCTGGATTGGATATGACAAATGGCTCAAAAGATGTTAATTCCCTGGTGGCCGCAGCCTTAATCGGGAGAGCCAAAATCCAATGTCTCACCTGAAAATATCTAAACCTGGATTTTTCATGTAGCCCCAATTCCTGCTTGCATTGTATAAATGATTTTACCGTTACCCCCAAGAACATATCTCTCAGCTTCTCACACCCAGCCGCCTTCCATTCTCTAAAAGCATTTGTGTCTAGGCCCGGAGTAAATTGGGGGTTAAAGAATAGGGGCGTGAGAGGAGAGACGAGAGAGGAAAGTTGATATGCCATGTTTTTTCACTGCATTTTCCCAGGTGTTTTCCTTTGTGTGCATCATTTCACTGAGATGAATATTGGCTGAGCGATCTGGTTTCGATAGCCACAATAAGTCCCTTCGTCTGGGTCCGCCCACTGCTTGTTCCATCTGTACCCAGTGCTTCTCGGTTGAACCTACAGACCATTCTTTTATTACCCTAATTTGCGCAGCACGGTAGTATGTCAAGATATTAGGGAAACCCATCCCTCCCTTTTATGGTGGCAGCATTAATATAGCTTGGACTAATCGCTGGGATTTATTTTGCCATTAGAAGATAGAGACTGCCTTATGTATTTTGCGGAAGAAGGATAATGGTACTTTGATAGGTAACGCTTCAAACAAGTAAAGTGCTCTGGGGAGATTGACCATTTTCAGAGTTGATTCTGCCTAGCCATGAAATCGTGAGTGGGTCCCATTTTTTAAGTTGGGATTCTAGGTCCACTAATAGGGGGGGATAATTGGCTATGTATAAATCTTTAAGGGATGGGGTGATTCTTACACCTAGTAGTGCAATTCCCTCTTTAGCCCATCTAAAACATGTCCGTGTCTGCAAGTCTAAAGCTTCTGAGGGAGATAGTGATATGCACGTTTATTTTCAGTCCCACCACTGGCCCAAATGTCTCAAATGTGTTCATGGCCTCCTGTATCGTGTTTGATGGTTCTGTTGCCATAAGTAGCATGTCATCGGCGGAAGCCATTATTTTATGTTGAACACCACGAAACATAACCCCTTTTATGCCCTCTGTTTGTCTAATTCTGGCCAATAGAGGTTCCATGTGTAATGCATATAACATAGGAGAGGGAGGACACCCCTGTTTAGTGCCACGTTGAAGGGATATTAAAGATTTTAAGTGTCTGTTTATTCACAATCTAGGGATTTTGATAGTTATCCCTAATCCATTTAATATAATTCGGTCCGAATCCCATTTTCTCTAGCGTCAAAAAAAGAAACTACCATTTTACGCGGTCAAAAGCCTTTTCGGCATCTATGGAAACAAGATCTGTGGGGATCTGTTTTTTCTCTAACTTCTCCAAGATGTGGCAAACTCTACGTATATTATCATGTGTTCGCCTTGATTTGATCAAAAACAGTTTGGCCCGTGTGTATTAGTGATGGCAAGAGATCTACATTCCGGTTAGCCAACACCTTAGTAAAAATGTTTGCATCTAGGTTAATGAGTGCGATGGGACAGTAGGACCCACAATTATTTTCGCTGCTTCCACTGTGGGTGAAATTTGTCCCGTGTGCAAAAAAGAATTGAACAGCTTTGTTAAGACGGGAGCTAAAATTTTTCCGTATGTTTTGTAAAATCTGGCTGGAAAACCGTCCGGGCCGGGTGACTTTTGTGATGGAAGTTCCCGTATAACCCATAGCACCTCATCCGTTATGATAGAATTTTCTCAAATTTGAGGTTTCCGCAGATGTGAGTCTAGGGAGTTCAATGAACTCTAAATATAGTATTTAAGTTTGGGGATCTGGCATGTCAGATTTATATAAATTAGTATAGAATGTATGGAATTGTTTGAGGATACCAGTGTTTCAGAAGCCGTCTCGCCTGAGGGCAATGTGATTTTTTGTATTATCCTGGAAGTGGCCCTGTGTCGAAGCTTAGATGCCAGGTGGCGATCAATTTTATTAGCTTTTATATAATACCTCTGTTTCAGTGATCAGAGAGCTTTTTCTGCTTTTTTCGTTAAAGGAAGGTTCAGCCTACGGATGTTCCTCAGAATGCTTTCTGCATTCTAGGGCCCATATTGGTTTCCATTTTTTCCCATAATATGGGATAGTTCCACCTCCTAGTTCTATTTTGAGGGCTAAGAGCTGTTTGCGTCTGTTAGCTTCTGCGGCTATAGGGATTCCTCTTATTTTTCTTTTTTTTTCTTTTATTGTGATATAACCGCATTTGGGTTTTTTACACATACTTCTCAATTAAAAAAAAGATAGCTCAATTTCCATTACAGCATATTCATCACATTCATACAATTATCACATGTTTAAAAAATAGAGAAATAAAATTGAACAATAACAATCAGGAGTAAAGTAATCATACAAGTCCTCTTATAGTAACTTTAAATGCATCCCAGGTAGTATTGAGTGAGGTCTCCCCCCTTAGGGTTCAATCAAAGTATTCAATAATGTGTGAGGCAATTTCTTCTTTGACAACATTATTTTGGAGTAAAAGCAAACAAGAATTTCTAGGACCAAAGCTGCGAGTTAGTAGTTTTAATATCTAATGTCAGTGTGATTGGGGCATGGTCCGCGAGGGTGATTAGATGTGTGGTGATTTGTGTAATTATTCCCAGTAGTGGAGTGTAGGACCAGGCATAATCAATACAGGAGAATGACCTATGTACATCTGAATAAAAGGAGTAACCTTTCTCCTCCCCTTCAGGGTGAGCCGAGTATCTACTAAGGATAGATCCACAAACATGTGCTGTAGCCCGCTCGAGGGGGAGAGGGAGGTCCAGTGTGTCACCTTGCTTGTGTCCCATGTCAAATTAAAGTCCCCCAATATCAATAAATCTAGGTCCATGAATTGCGCCAGTAAGCCCATCACGTGTTTCAGAAATCCATCTTGGCCTTAGTTAGGGGCATATATTGATGCTACTGTTAGTTTAATGAAGGATAACTTGGGGATCGCAAAAGCATATCTGCCCTCCCTGTGTGTTAGGGTGCAAATTATTTGAGAACCACATCCCTCTTGAACTGCGATCTACACACCCTCGGTTTTGCTCACAGCACATGCTTGTATTATTGTAGGTTAATGGTGTAGGCAGAGTTTGCTTCTGTCTGCTTTGCAAATGTGAGTTTCTTGGAGCGCTGCCATGTCCGGTTGGTGCCGCCTCAAGAAAGACTCCACATTCCTGTGTTTTTGTGGGGTCTTAAGCCCCCTTACGTTCCATGTCAAACATGTGAATTTTAATTTTGTGTATAATACGACATATGGCTAAACAATATTGATACATTGCAGAAATTGTGCATTAGTAAGTAGTATACGTTTACACTGCAGGTGAGATTCGCCCCAACTCAACCCCCCTTCTGACTCCCTTCTGACTCCCTGATAGCCCCTAAACGTAACTGCCATCCGGTATGAACTTCATCCACCCCCCAGAAACCCCTCCCTCCCAAGAGTTCACAGGTGTGAAACACAGTTCCTAACAATTTCCGGGTCTAACTCACCCGGCTGCAATCCACCTTCAAACCCAGGAAAAAGTGCGGAAGTCCTAACTCCCCCATCAGCTACTAAGAACAGATAGATTCCAAAGGGAGAATGTCACACGCCGTCTTGCTGCTCGTCGAGGTCCATGATTATTCCACCCGGAAGAGATGCACGATATAGTCCAGCCCTGTGTTGCCGTTAAGATGATGGTTTAGGGATCGGGCCTCAGTCGTGAACACCAATACTCTTTTTGCTGGACTCTTAAAAAGATTTGCCTTGTGCCTGAGGTGCTGGCACACTGCTAGAACATGCGCTGGGACTTTTGTCTCAAACCTTGGTGTTTGGAAATGTTTATGCAGATAGAGCCGAGATCTGCTATAGGGCGCCTTGACGGTTTAGATTGCTTCATTGGCTTATTCCCATATCTGTTCCCAGTTTCTGATTGTGCGATCACCTAAAAGTGCAGCTCAATGCCTTGCTATTCCTGGGGTGCAGACAGGGGATGGCCAATTGATGAGAGCAGAGATTAATCTCTCGATAAAAACATTACTGGTTATTTTTTTTATGGGACGTGGTTTAATTGCGGCTATTTACTGCAAATAAGTCCCCTTTGGAGCTGCTTAGGCTGTGTGATCCCCAGCATGCACTTTAAGTAGAGCCGGGCTGATGGTTCCAAAGCAGGAGCAAAGATATGAGCAGTTAATGGCTCCTGGTTCATTTTATTATGCTAATAGAAGAACACTTATGGGGCCGGCTGACATTACGGATGGCAAACAATAATTTAAAGCTGTAGGTTAAGTTTTGGCTACAGGCCGCAACACTCCCCTTCTGTCATCTGATCCTGACTATTCACAATGTGTCTTAAAGGCTAGCCAGTACCTGGGATGAAGGCTCCTCTTTTGCTGGGGAACTTGAGTTGGGCTCGGGAAGACCCGCTGCGGTCCATATTATGCGATGCAGGTAGTGGAGTCAGTGCTGGCGCTGAGAACTTGTAGATGAAGGCGTTCCTCACCGTTTACAGAGCACATCGACCACTTCAGTCATGAGGGACAATACTCCATGCGTGCCCCCCAGGTCCCTCCAAGGAGCCCGTAGTCTTCAGGCCGATGGTGTATCTGCAGAGAGCTATGCAAACGGGCGTGGTCTATCCATAATCCAAGGTTATCCGGGCCTATCCGCAACAGGCTTTTCGCTCTTAATGCGGAATTTCACAAATAAATATCTCCCCTGTTTATCCCTCACTATCTTCAGGATCACCAGATCAGGGTTATTCTAACTGCGATCTGGACCCCCACTTTTTTCTCTTTGTATCCGCCTGGAAAATCTGTTGATACCTATATAATCTAAATCTTTTCTACATATATGGGTTTCTTGAAGCGTGAGAAAGTCCGGTTTCTCGCGCCTCAAGAATGATCCTAATTTAAAACGTTTTGCAGGGAGTTTAGCCCCTGGATATTGTACGTAAGTATTTTAAAACTCATGATAGAAACTTAGTTCAACCCTTCATATTCCTTTCCATTCGGCCTTTACCCCTTGCCTCCTTATGAGTCCCCAGGGGTCTACGTGGGTGTGACTATTTTAAAATAAGATGCTTGTAGAGTACAAATTAGAACCCTGAAACTCGTTTTTGTTTGCCCGCCGTCCCTTTGCCGAGCTTTCTCAGTTATCTTACTGAACACCCCCGGTACCCTTTCCCCACAATGTGTTCAGTAAAATAACTGAGAAAGCTCGGCAAAGGGGCGGCGAGCAAACAAAAACGAGTTTCAAGGGTTCCAATTTGTATGCTACAAGCATCTTATTTTAAAACAGTCACGCCCACGTAGACCAGAAGGGTCTGTCACTTAATTGAGAAAGTGGAATGGCGAGCCATCCCAGAGGCACTCCTCGGACTAGACGCCGAAAAAACATTTGATCAGATAGAGTGGCCCTTTCTCTTCCAAACAATGCAGAAAATGGGGTTTGGTAAGCGCTTTCTGCAGAAGATACAGGCAAACTACAAAACCCCAATTCTCCGGCTGTCTATTAATGGACAATTGTCAGGCCTGATTCGCTTAGAGACGGGTAACAAACAGTGATGCCTGTTATCTCCTTTGCTTTATGCAATTTATCTAGAACTTTTCCTACAACGCATACGAGAGGTGCCGGGCATGAAGGGGATCCACTTCGGAGGGACGGAACACAAAATAATGGCATTCACCGATGACATGTGGTTGGTCATGTCGGACCCTGGAGAGTCTATGAAAGTGATAGCTTCGGAAACTAGCTACATTTGGGGCAGTCTCGGGGTTAAAAGTTAATCCACATAAATCCAAAATTCTTAACCATACACTAACAAAGGCTAATATAGCAAAAATCTGGGGATCTACCCAATTTTTATGAGTAGAAGAAAAAATCAAATACCTAGGGGTCTTTATTACGAAATCAATGGCAATGCTGTACGATCAAATTGCCCCCAGTTACTCGATACACTGAAAAGGGATCTACAAAGGTGGAATCCCTTATTTATAACATGGATGGGGCGCATGGCTTCGATAAAAATGGTAACCTTGGCACGCTTTCTTTATTACTTCTAGGCCTTCCCGTGGCTATTCCCATGAGCTTATTTAAATCACTCAATCGCATTGTATCCACTTTTATATTGCAGAATAAAAGGCCATGGGAGGCCATGCCGACTTAAATGGCCCAGAGGAACAGAGGAGGGATGGCCTCCCCAGGTTATACTATTCGGCGGCACAGGTGAGGATATTGAAACATTGGCTGGCAGGAGATGACAGAAAACATTGGGTCACTATGAACAGAGCAGCGGCAGGGGATCCATTAGATGAGGTTCTTTGGCTACCTAGAGACGATCGCCCCCGACTATGAAGGCATCACGAATAATGGCATTGGTGGGCGATGTGTGGGATGTAGTGGTGAAACACAAAACACATAACAATTCTGGGGCCCTTCCCACAAGTATTTGCAAACCTCCAGTTTACCCCGGGGATGGAGGATAGAACCTTCGGTAAATGGTAGGTAGGGGGGTTGTACAAGGCTTGAAGAACTCACATTGGGCAAAGAAATCAAAACCTTTGAACAATGTAAACAATCCTTTACACTCACGCAAAGGGGACTCACTCAGCTACTTTCAGCTTCGGTATTGTGCCTTGCATCCCCCCAATAAAGCTCAAGCTGGCAAACAGTTTACTGCATTTGAGAAATATATTAAATCACACACTGGGGACACCCATCTGATCTCAACATTATATGCTTTGCTGTGTGAAGGGGGCCCTCGAGACGACAAGTGGCTATACATGGGCAAATGGGAAGGCACATTAGATCGTCATATAGCTGATGAGGAATGGGCCAATATACCGAAAACTAACACAATCTATACAACTAAGGGAAATGTGGCTTAAAATTCGTACTCAGTGGCACTATACGCCGCAGAGACTCAATAAGATCTTTTATGGGAAAATAGCCAGACTGCTGGAGTAAATGTAAGAAGTGGGGAGACTGGATCCATATATGGTGGTCGTGCCCGGTTGTGCAACCATTCTGGGACCAGGTTAATAGGACCATATGGGAGGTTCTGGGGGCTAATGTATCTATAGGGCCAGGTCAATGCCTGCTAGGCCTTTGGACAAAAGATGTGAATCTTCGAGATAAGGCACATAACAAGGCATTTGTGGTCTTGATGTTAACGGCCCAATATGGGATCGCACGGAATTGGAAGAAGGAGGCGGCGGCCCCAACTTACCATGAGTGGCTATATAAACTTTGGCACGTACTGACCATGGAATGGGTCACGTATAATTTACAAGGGGGAAGATTGAAAATTCAGGAAGGACTGTGG
The DNA here is from genome assembly GCF_040938575.1 of Ambystoma mexicanum. NCBI lineage: Eukaryota > Metazoa > Chordata > Amphibia > Caudata > Ambystomatidae > Ambystoma > Ambystoma mexicanum. The sequence goes on along the minus strand of NC_090935.1, from coordinate 661,611,919 downwards.
TACATTATTGAACTTTTTGCAGGATGCCTACCGATTTCATTGATGTCCACAAAACATCTGGATTTTCGACATTGCCTAAAGTCTCACTATTATTTGGAAATTTAGGACGCACGAGTTACTAATGTTTCACTTATTTTTAAATGCTCTGCTGATGGGGGGGGGGGAGTATGGGGGAGGAGATGAAGGGAAAATGGGTTGGGGAGGGGAGAAGGGAAAATGGGTTGGGGAGGGGGTGATTGTTATGTAAACTTGCAAAATGCCAATAATAACAATTTTTCTTTTTAAATGGCGCTGAGGTAGTCGTGAAGCAGAAAAGCCCAAGTTGCAGAGGTCGTGCAGTTGGAAGCGCTTTTGCAGCAGTTCCATGTCATTTCGCTGACCCCCTTTTTTCCGACTGGTGTTTTGCCGTGGGAGTTTTGCCGAAAAATGGGATCAGCATTTTTTTTTTTTATTATTTTTGGGAGGGCTCCACCCCGAGCCTTCCTTAATTACATTTTTTTATTTACCTTCCCCCCAACCCTTTATTTACCCTTTCCCACCCCCCCCAAAAAATGTCAATGGGAATTTTCGGCAAAACACCCATCGGAAAAACAGCTGTCGGCAAAAGGACGAGATACCATTGCAGCAGTCTACCCAGTGGAAGAGAGGCGCTCTCTGTACTGCGTGTCTGCCTCTGTGGCTGACAAGCACAGGAATCTGAGAGAATTAACGTGAACTCCAGCTAGGAAGGACACAAGACCGTAACCAGAGCTCTTAGAAGCTCCCAAATAGCAGAGCAGAAGTGTAAGACACGGACACGCAAGGAAAACCCAGTGAATTATCCTTCGAAAGGTAACCCCAGGGCAATCCAATGTAAACCGCTTAATGCTTGCCACTATATTGAATATTGAACTAATGAGAAGAAGTGTTTTTGGCCCAGATATTATATGCAAAGGAAACAAAAGGAGAACGTATTTAATTATCACTATCCAAAAGAAAGAAGAACATTATCTGAGCTAGGCTGTGATTACCATTACCCACCAACAGAGAGGGTAGTATTAAAGCCCCAGTATAACTACAATTGGCAAAGCAAAACCGGTACCATATCTAATCAGAACCTTAACAAGTATTGGTATTGCCAAATCAAGAGATAGCAACCAGCATTGCCTAAACCAAAGAAGGGTAATTGGAAGAAAGAGGGAAGACGGCTTTCTTGGAGAGAGTAACTTGAATATAAGACATGTTCAACAGTTACCAGGTGTGATAGTGAAAGTTCACAAGGAGGGCCACTTCTCTGCCAAGGGTGGTAAGGGAGAGAGGCATATAACCTGCAGTATATGTGGCCAATTAAACAGTGGAACAAACAGCATCAATGTATGTTGCATCCTTGTGGAAGAAGATGTGACACTTATTTTTGTTGAAGGTCAAAAGATTTTACTAATGTGGCGACGTAACCCACACTGCAGAGTACTTGTAGTAGTCTTAGGAGATTTATCCTGACAGAAGCATACACCAGGGAAGGGATTTTTAGTGGTAGACCACCTGGCACGTTAGTGAACCAGGAAGAAGACATTGGAGTACTCTATTTTGGTGAATGGTTGTGGTGTAAAGAAAGTGTCCACACCATTTATGTGTTTGCTGAACTGTGGAAAAACCATCCTGACAAAAACATTATTGTGCATAAAGATGAAATGTGTAGTAGTTGTCTTTCTGAAGCCCTTGAGCAGTGAAGGAACTTTGTGTCGATACATGAACTTGGTTATTAGGAGAAACCTTTTTATGTTACACTTTGACGCAGACTCAGACTATTGACTTGAACTTTATTCATTGGAACATTCATTTGGAAATTCTACTTTTGATCCTGCCCTGGTACAAGAATACTTTATTGTAATCATTATTTTGTTGAACTTGAATAGCCATATGAATGCCTGAATTGCTTTTCGTATATGTATAAGTGTGATGAACAGATATCCTTGTGTACTGGAGTGTTTTACATTAGCCTTAGTTTCATAGGCAGGGAAACCCAAGTTAGGTAAGGGAAAGCGAGGTGTTTGTCACACCCTTTGAAGTTAACAAAATGGCTTCTTGTGAAAAACCTTGATCAAATTGTCCGCCTCGCATTTCTGACCCCTCACATTACTCTCAATGCAAGGGTTCAGAGTGGAGGGGGGCTAGGGAATGCTAGGGAGTGGCATTGCTCAATGGGCTGTACCCTAGGTGTTCATCCTTGTCCCCAGAGGGGGAGTCCCTCTCCATGAGGTCTTCTGCATTAAAACACCCCTATGGGGACTATTGGGTTGCGGCCGCACTTCCCTGGCCTCATGGGAAAGGGCTCCCCCTTGGGGAGAAGGGACGACTCCTTGTGAATCGTCACATACACTTCCCCTAATGCTGCTAGCTTTCCCATCTCCCTGTAAGCAAAATCGGTAAAGGAAATCAACATTTCCCTTTTCTTTGCCTTTTCTGTGTTCTACATTAAAACTGAAAGGCTGGCGATCAAGGAACCAATGCATTATTCGTGGTGTTGTCACTTTCCTCAGACTGAGCCATGTGAGGGGAGAGGTGTTGGTTATTAACTTACATTTTCTACCCATCAGAGTATTTCATGTAACCCTCCACCCATTTGATTGCCAGGGCCTCAAGCCTGATGGTTGCATAATTTATTATGATATATGATATATGGCATTTATAACGTGCCTATGCACAAGTGTTTCCATTAGAAAGAGCTTCCGACTATGTATGAAACCGGATGCTCTATCCTGTCATATTCTTAGGATAAAACGGCTCATATCCCCACCTTGGAAGTGTCCATCTGTAGGATGAATTCTTTATTAAAATTGAGAATTTTAGGATGGGCTCACTACATAAGATGTGATTCAGTGTATTAAAGTTAGCCTGATCATCCTTTTGCCAGCAACATTTTTGTGGCTGAGCATTTTTCAATTTGTCAGTGAGGCAAGAAGGAATAAACCTCTTGCAATACCTGGTAACCCCCCAAAAGGCCCTCAGGACTCTTTTTGCTTTTGGGGGAGATGTTTACTGCACAGCCCTGACTTTTCCCAGTTCAGGTAGGACTAAGCCATTTCCCATAAAAAGCCTAGATATTTGACCGGCGAGTGTGCTAGGGGACACTTTTTGTAATTAGCAGTAAGGCCAGCTTCCCTCGGAGAGCAGGTCATCTCATACAAGTGAAATAGGTGTTCCCCCCAGGTTTTGCTGTGTATGACGATGTCGTCCAGATATGCACAGCCTAAGTGGTTAAGGGTCGCAGTATCTGGTCCATCAGCAGCCAAAAAGTCCTGGGGTCCCATGAAGTCCAAAGGGAAGGACTTTGAATTGAAATAGTCCTCAGAGGGTGAACATCCTGCTTTATCAGAAGGGTTCAGTGGCACCTTCCAATAGCCCTTCTTTGGATAAATCATGCAGATATAGACAGCCGTTCCCAGTCGGATGATGTGGTCATCAATCTGACGCATCGGGTTTTTGTCAAACTGGGATACTGCGTTCAACTTCCATAAGTCTATACAAAACCTCCACGACCGATCTGGTTTGGCTACAAAGACTATTGGTGATAAGCAGGAACTCTGTAATGGTTCAATCATATCTGCATCCAGCATTTTCTACACCTCCTGGAGGACTACTTTCTTTCTTACCTCAGGCCTTGGGCAAGGCCTCAGGTTTATCACATTACCCAGGGGGTGCAAATGTAATGTTTAATCCCTTTCACTCACCCGAGTTCACTATTGAAGACATCCAGGAATTGATCTAGTAGATCCTGGATGTCCTGTTGTTGTTGCTCGGGTAGATCAGAGGGGACCAGAATATATTCTGTTTTTTCTTCAGTTAACAAGGCGGCCATTAGGACAGAAGAGGACTCCACCGGGTACTCCTTCCACTCCTTTAGAAGGTTTATGTGATATATTTGGGTTTTGAGCCTTCAGACTGGTTGGGAAAACTTATAGTTATAGGGACCTCTACCCTTCAATATTTCATAAGGTGCTTACCATCGTGAAAGTATTGTGTGCTCTGTGGTGGGTAAGAGGGCTAACACTTTTTGTCCGATGATATAGGATGGTGGTACTGTCTTTTTATCGTAATGGGTCTTTTGGCTTTCTTGGGCCTGCCCTAGATGTTTTTGGACTAGGTCTTGCACAACAGTCATGTGCTCTTTAAGCCTTTGGGCTGTTTGCGACATAGGTAACACTACCTCTTACCTTTCTTCCCAGGTCTCCCGGCGTATGTCCAGTATGTCTCTGGGGTCTTGTCTGTAAAGAAGCTCAAAAGGAGAAAAGCCTAGGGAGGGCTGGGGGCTTTTTTGATGGAAAAGTGTGTCCAGGGGATCATTGTGTCCCAGTTGTGTCCATCTGCTTTCACTTTTTAGAACGTTCTTTAAGGTTTTATTAAAGCACTCTACTAAGTTGTCTCTCTAAGGGTGGTAAACAGAAGTGCGTAGGATTTTTATCTGTAAAATCTCCTTCACGTCTGGCATCATTTTTGACATAACGGTACTCCCTTGATCAGTCAATACTTCTCTCGAAAAGCCCAACCATGACAGAAAAGGTATTTGGTGTTTAAGAATTTGTTATATGGTATTATATTTTACAGGGAAGGCCTTGTGAGGGTCTAGGCATAAGAGACGGACACACAGGTGTCATGTTGATTGGCAAAGACCTTTATTAACAACCAAAATGGGGGAGTTGGAGGAAATCCTATCTCCTCAAGAAAACCCGCTAATGAAACTGTGGGTGTCAGAATGTCCAAAGTAAAGTTTGCCATCTGTGTCCAAATCCTAATCGATCCCTCAAAGCTAAAACCCAGTATAAAGTGAAAAGGGAAAAATGTCTCTTGGCTGCCAACCTGAAGCGCAGCTTTGCAGTTCAAAACCAAAGTTCCAAAAGGGTGTAGAAAAACAAACAAAAGTTCCACAAAGCAAGACTCATGGGGTTGTTTCCCTTTCTAGCTTTATCCAACTTATTATCTGTGTATTTAATAGATGAAAAAGACTGTCTTTTTCTTTCTGCAACAGACTTGTCTCCCAGGTCCCACAATGGGGAGAATGGCCTGATCACCTTGCCCAAACCGGTTTGAGGGTCCCAGACCCTACTCTCAGTACCCATCGCCTTGGTGCCCTCTCCTGCCAGGTAGGGTACTCCACGTTATTGGTTTCACAGTTCTGCCTCCCAGTATTTGCTATCACCCAGAGCCTTGGTTTACTCTCATGCCAAGGTCTGTGCGGGTCACTAATGTTTGCCTAGTTTGTATTGCCCTTTATTTCTGGTCGGATATGCTTTCCTTATGTGGGTCTGTAAGGAAGGCATGGTATCAAACAGTGAAGCCAGACACAAGTGACCATAGTTCAAGGGTGTTTATTGAACTTCAAATGGGTTGGTTGAACGCCTGCCTAAACTTAAATCTAAGGATGGGAGCAAGCTACAACCATCAAATAATAATAATGCAGTCCTAGTGAAGTGTCTGTCAAATTGTCATGATTCCTGCCCCTCATGTCCCCTGCCCTCCAAGATGTCAGGCTGGAGCCAGGCCACGATCACCTACATGGCCCTCAAGGGCCTCTCCATCCCTCCAAAGACCCACTTGGAGTCAGACTTGGCGCTTGTGGCACCAGACTCACTCACTCCCTTAGGATAACATTGGGGATTGGACTTGTAGTGCATTGATGGGGACAAGATGGATTCCCCCACATATTTCGGTTCCCAGAACTGCATGTGCAGTCTAGTCTTTTGGGCGTGGTTCAGCCCAGAGACACCTGGGATACCCAGAGACTATTTAAGCCACGCCCAGGCTGAGAAGCATGCTTTGCATTTTCTGCACCTGCAGCGTGACAATCACCGTGTTCGGATCGGTCTCCAGTAGGCCTGCATCTTTCTTCTGCTCTCAGCTCCTGCAAGAACAAGACCACCGTTAGGAACAGCCTTACCTTGCGGCGCTTCTGCCCATCGTTCATCGCTCCTTCTGTTCAGTGGGCATCTTCGGTGGTGTCATTCCCATCCTGGCACGCCGCTTCCTAAGGAAAAGGGAAAAGAACAGAAAAAGGCATTAGTAAGCATTCAGCAAATCCTCGCTTATTTTTTAAAGACTGTACGAGCTTCAAACGCTTACCTGAATCCCAGCCGCTCTGGGGGAACTCTGTCTCCGGAACTTCTCATCCATCTGCAAGAGAGAAAAGACACTGCAGGTTAGCGTGGAAACATCTAGAGGCGATGTATACCGCGCTTACCGCATTTCTGCTTCATAACCGGCATCCACGCTGAAAACGTTGCGGCACCTAAAAGACACAGAAAAAGAACTCAGTTCAATGCAAATACTTAAGGGTCGCATTGCGCATCGCGCTCTCACTCACCTTCAGCGCTACCCATCTCAGCAGCACGCCGCCAGCCCCGGACGCCGGCCATCATCGAAGGAAGGAAAGGAACGAAGTTAGAGAACTGTTCAAAAGACTCATTATACTTACCTGTCGGACTCTTGCCAGTGAAGTAACTAGGCAGCAACGAGCCTGCAACAATCAAGGCGCCCCTGCGCTGAAAGCAGGACAGAGAGCACGCTTTCCAAGAAAACATGGTGAGCTGTGGCTCAAAGGGAAGGGTTGGACCCCGGGGAAGAAGGGGTTCAAGCACATAGAGACAATAGGAGGTTAAACTCTACCACTCTACCAATCCTGTGTTTCAGGCCCAGTCTCCAGTCGAGTAGACTCCAGGGAAGGGTTTGAGGTCGTAAGAGGTCAGAACAGGCTGAGTGACGTCCCCGTGGATACCAGGTGAGCATTACACAAATAAGAGGGCCTATAACAATAAACCTATTGCCAATCCTTACGTCAAAATACAAAAGGGTGTGGGAAAATGGTGTATGCAAAAAGAAAAGGGTTCCAGAAATAATATGTTAGGACGGTTGAGCAGTTGGCTTCTCTTCCCCATGTTTTCAGCATGGGGCAAGGCGGCATGTTTGAACTTCGCACACACTCTGGCTTCTTGGCCACGAGGATATAGTTCAAAGCACAGCCACCAGGGCCTTCTGCCAAAACCTCTTTTCCAATAACAGTCTTTTAATGCAGAGGGTCTGTTGTAACAAAAAGTCTCAAAGTTCCATTCCTATCAAGATTTTTTACATGCACATGTTCTCGCTTTCATGTTCATCGTGGGTCTTCCTCTTCAGGCTGAGACCTCCTTTTATCACAATGTTGACACTTGGTCTCCCTCGTTCGGGCTCGGATTCCCTTGAGATCACAATGTTTACATTTGGTCTCCCTCATTCAGGCTCGAACCATGGACCTCCCTCGTTAGGGCTTGGATCTTCTTTTTTCCAAAATCAAAGAAATTCAAATGTGACGTAGGGTTTTGCTTAAACCGTTGCAGGACCACTTCGATTCACTTCACACAATTGTTTTTTTTTCTCTATCGGCTTCCTCTAGCCTGGGTAGGATGATGTCCTCCAGCACCTCTTCTATGTCAATTTCTTCTACTTCTGTTTTATCGGTATACAATTTGCAATAGTATCTCCTAAAGCACTCATTTAATCCTTCTTGTGTGTCCTTGTCATGGGTGCTAGGTTAGGTCGAACTGTTCAGTCTATTTCATACCCAGTTCATGATAGCACAAGGGGAAATCAGTCGGGAGCATTATGGGTAAGAGCTTGGAGGACAAGGACAGGTTGATTTCCATGTCTCCATTAGGAACCACATACCCCCAATTGAATAGCAAGGTACTTCCTGTTCCATTTCAATGGATTCCTTTTGTGCCAATCTGGACTTTATGCAACGCTGTAGTCTTTGGGCGAGGCTCTCTATAAAAGCCACGCCCAAAGAGCAGGGACTTGCTTTGTGTGTTTTCTCTGTGGCAGTGAGCATGCGCTTACCTGTTCAGTCTCCGGAACAATTCCACAGCTTCTGCAGACCCGATCCCCGGCCGGACGGCATCCTTGCGTCTTCGAGCTCTGCATCTGCAAGAAAGAAAACAACAGAAAGCATTAGCAAACTTAATTTCCCTGTTTTTGGGCCGGTCCGTCTGTCTATTCAGCTCCATCTTCATCACGCGGACCATCTGGCCTCAGCAGCTCGTAGGATTTCCCATCTGCCGAGATATTTCTGGACAAAACCTGTTAGGAAAAAGACAAGAGAAAGGCTGATTAGTCGCTAGAGACAATTCGGGTTTCAAGTACCCAAAGGACAAACTTTTCTCCTTACCTGTGCCTAATGAAGTAACTGGGCCTCAGAGGACACTTGGGCATTGAACTCTCACACCCACCATATAAGGGCCAGTGAATTAACTGTCCCCGAACTTATTCGGACCGCCAGAACTTTCCAAGGACTCAAGGAGTTGGTCTTGTCTTTTCTCCCGCCGCAAACCACACAAGTGGGGTACAGCTTCCATACTGCACAACAGCCATCCGGCCCGCACTGTAGCACCCCTGCAGAGCCAGGACGGAGAGCACGCCTTACCAAAGAGGTGAGCTCTTAGCACCGTGCTCTCTCCGGGAGTTGGGAGGTGGGTTGTTATCTGGGCCAGGCACAGTACTTAACCCGTCCTTTACCTATCCTTGTAGGAAGAACCCCAGGAGAAGGAGAACAGAATTCAGAGGTTAGGAGAGCAGAGGTCGAGAGAATCCATCGCTCCTGCAGAGTTTTCAGGTGAGCGTGACAGTCCTCGAGTGTGCCATCTTCACAGCGTATCTCCCGGATCACCTGTCTCGGGGTCTCACTTTTACACAACCAGGCTAATAATCTGCCTGTTTTATCCCCTTCCGCGTGCTGTCTTTCTATATGTTTCTTGTAGTTGAGGTTAGATAATCTCTCCCAGTGGGATTTACAATTTTCAGTCAGGTGCCTTATAGCCTCAGTCTTTTCTGGGGAGTCTGGACCCTTTTGCATTTTAGCCTCAATCTCCTTTTCTGTGGTTTGTAGATCTGCTGTTATGCCCCCTAGCAGCCCAGTCGACTTTGAGATCGCTCCCCCTCTTATTACTACCTTGAATGCTTCCCAGAGTGTGCCAGCTGACGTGACACTGCCAGCATTTAGTTCAAAGTATTCCTGTATTGCTTTTCTAAGGTCTTCCCTGAACCTGGTATCCCTCAGTGCTTCTGCTCGAAGTTTCCATGTCAGTATCCTGGGCCTGGGCGGCGTGATCTGCAATGTCACCAACAGTGGGGTATGGTCTGAAAGTACTGCTGCTCCCTTGTATTCCGCCTCTTTAATCTCATCCACCATGGAGCTAGCCACAAGTAGGTAGTCTAGCCTGGTTTATAAATCATGTGGAGGTGTATATTGTGAATATCCCTACATTTGGGGTGGAACTTCCTCCATATTTCAGTGAGCTGGAAATTCTCGTATGAGTGACGACAAGGTCTTTGCGGCCGGGTTAGGCTTGGTTATTTGTCGTCTGACCTATCCAACTTGGGGTCTAATGTACAGTTAAGGTCTCCTCCCATTATGCCCGCTCCTTCCATGTATGGGCTAGCAATGGCATACAGATTCCTAAAGTAAGATGCAGTATCATTGTTCGGAGCATAGATGTTAATCAGGTTGATCACTTTATTGCCTACTATCCCTTTTACTAGCACCATTCTCCCATCTTCTCTTACCTCCTGTTGCAGCAGTTTGAATGGGACGTGGGGCGTGATCCATATAAGGACCCCCCTAGCGTATACTGAATATGTGGTTCCCATTATGGTCCCTTTCCACTTCCTCTTCACCAGCTCTAGTTTCTCTTTGGTCAAGTGGGTTTCTTGTAACAATGCTATATCTATCTTTTGCTGCCGTAAATACATCATAATCTTGTTACGCTTAATATAGGTATTTAACCCTTGTACATTCCAGGTCACGATTTTGAGGTCCCCCATCTCAGCTATATCCTACTCTTCCCACCCTACTTCCCCACCTTGTCTTATACAGATTTGGTTGTGTTTGTGGACCTTCCGTGTTGAACTTCTGTGTCATCTTAGTTAATCCCTCCCTTCTCCCCTTCCCTCACCCAACCAAAACACCCCACTAGGCTTCACTCCAAACCCCCCAACAATCCCCCTGCCCCCTTCCCCAACCATTACTCTGCCTTACCCAATCTCCCAACACCCCTTCCCTCCCCAACCATCCTCCCTTCCCCAACTGTTGCCCAGCTCCATCCCTGGATCTCAGGCGCCCCCGCATTTGGCCCTATCCTCACAAGCTGGTATTAGAAGACCAGCAGGGTCTTACCTCATTTGTGGTAACCTTAACTAATCTAACCAATGGGGTATGAGGTCAGGTTTCCTCAGTCTCCTGCTTTGTGTCATTGCTATCCCGCCTATTGTTACACTACATCCCAGTTCTATAATCAAGTCCCAGAGTTACATTTTATACAACACCTCGGCCACTGGCATGTTCTCCCCGTCATTCTGTACCGCTCTCTTTCTCGTCCCTCGGTCGGGCAATTCTGTGCATCCAGCCATTCCGTTGCTTCTTCCGGCGTATCAAAGAATACGGTTTGGTTTTTGTGGAACAATTTCAGTTTAGCTGGATACATCAACATGTATTTGTAGCCAGCTTCCCGCAGTCTCCTCTTCACAGTACCGATATTCAGGCACCGTCTTTGCACCTGGAGCGTATAGTCTGGATAAGCAGTTATAGATGCTGATGTTCTGCGTATTGTGCCTCCCTTCTGGAAGTGCTCCAGGATCCTTTCTCTGTCGCGTTAATTCAGTATCTTAGCTATGATGGGTCTTGGAGGGGCTCCCGGAAGGGGGCCTCCTGGTCAGGGCCTTATGTGCTCTCTCCACCCTGAAGCCTTGCATGAGTGACCCGCCTCCTATTTCTTGCAATAACATGGTCTCCACATATTCCGTTGGGTTAGGTTCCTCTTGCCCCTCCGGGAGGCCGACAGTGCGTATATTGTTTCTCCAAGGGGCCTTCGGCTTCCTCCGCCCTATTTTTAGGTTGCTTACTTGTTGTCGGAGAACATGGATCTCTGAGGTGTGATGTGCAGGAGGCTGTTGTGGATTTCATCTCCTCCTCCAACTCGCCCGTTCTTTCTGCAATTGCTCTGACATCCTGCCTTAATAGGGTGAGGTCCACTTGTACTGTGTCAATTTTGATCTCCAGCGCTTCCTTGAGTGTGGTTATAGCGGCCTCCAGTTTCGCTTCTAGTGTTAGCTTTAGGTCTGCTATAGCCTCAAGAATCTGTTCATCCCCTCGTGCCAGGGATGTTCCTGTCTGGGCACTCCTTTCTTTGCTTTATGCCCCCTCCGTCGCCAGTGGAGTTTTCACAAAGTCCTCCATCGATGACTGTCTGCCCTTTGTCTTGGGCTGTTTGGATGACATCTCTCTAAGATCCCGCACTATGGTTCTATATGAACGGGGCCACTCTGTCCTGTGTTCGTTTTCCCAGTCCCCCGTTTCGCGTTGGGGCTTTGTGCCTGCTGTGCACGCCAGGATCTATGGGCCTCCTCCTAGGCACATTATGTTTGGGTGTTCACAGTGGCCCCCTAAGCCTGCTGCTGTATATGACCTCCACTGTTTCGGTATCCTGCGACCTCTCCAGCCAGATCTTCATTCAGGTCGTGCCCTTCATGACTTCAGTGGGGGACTCTCTTTGGCCTTATGTCCGTCTCCAGCTTGCTGGTACCGTCTGGTGGTTGCCTGTGCCTCTGTTTTGTGTGTTGGCACCCTTCAAGACCTTCTGTGCACTGACTGGACTGTATCCCTATTCGGTTGCGCGCTGCCTATTGTGCGCAGTGCTGACCTAGTTAGCCGGGTGCCCCCATGTTCCTGGGTCCCCTGGGGAGTGATGGTCTTAGTGCAGGGATCCCAGTACAGTTTGATTGTGCTGCGTTAACATTAGGGGGTTTTATATAAATCCATTGGGTTCCGTTTGACCTGGCCCCTCAGCTAGCCGCTAGCTTCGGTGTCTGCTCTATCCCAGCCCGCTCAGCACTACGTGAGCTCACTCACGGCTCTCCTACGCAGTGCGGTCGTTTGCAAGCGTGTTACGCCCTCCCAGTGAGGGAGACCACGGCTGTTTATGCGCTTCAAATTCCGATCCTCTCATTGCACAAAGGGGATCGGTTGGGCCCTCCTAGTTATACACTTGGCGGTCTTCCTTGTCCTATGTTCCGGGGCTTGCCAGTGTTCGAGTTCCTCAGTGGTTTCCTTTTCCGGGCCGCTCCATGTGGGTAGATTTAATTCCTTATTCTACTATGCGCCTATGTGTGCGCATCACCTTGCCTGCAGTCTTCGCCGTCCAGTGTGTTCTTGTCTAGTTACGCGCTGTACAGCATCAAAGCAGCTGCTCTTACTTTTCCGTCCGGCACTTCCACTGCAGCATTCAGGCACCGGCTGGATGCTTCTCCATCCCGGTGTGTTTTCTTATGCTGCGGGGGGCTCCTCGCGTCTCCCCTGCAATGGGCGATCCTCAGTGCTCTTTGTGTTGCGGAGCGGCCATTTTGTTCGGACCTCCTATTCGATTTCGGTCCCTGTTTTCCGTTGATAGCTCCCTCGATTCAGCTCGGTTTCAGTATGGCGGTTAGCCAGGCCCCCGCAGCGTCCAGGTTAACAGCTTGAGCCCGTGGAATCTACCTCGTAAGGCGGGGGGGGCAGCTTTGGGCACTGCTGTGTCCCCCCAAGGGTCCGATCGCCATGATCACCTCTGCCGGTACTATCAGCTGTGGGGGGGACGCGTGTGTTAAGTGGGATCTCTGTCCTATGTTAGTCCTTCCCCTCACACGTCTCCTTACCGCCGTCGTAGGCTCCTCTGAATCAGGAGCTGTCAGCTGCACAGTCCAGCGTCACACGCCTCCACAAAAGCGTCTTATCACGGCGATATTGCCCGTGAATAGCTTCATTGAGTGCTCTTCTTCGTTCGCTCCGTAGCTCCTCTGTGGGTGCTGCAAGTCTTGATACGCCAACCACGAGCCGTGTTATTCGGAGCCCGCGTCGGTGCTTTTGTTTTAGCAGTGCCTCTGGCCGCTGAGGGAGCTCTTCTCTCCGGTCTCTTCAGTTTTGCCGCAGAACCTTTCAGAGGTGTGCCCAATGTTCGCTGGGCTGCCTTCGAGGCTGCACTTTGGTCGCTGCAGCCTTTCCATCCCAGCCTGGGAGCGTGAACGCAGCGTACCCCTTCTAGTAAGTTTGAGGGTTGGTCTGCTATGTGAGGTGCATTCTTCTTCTACAAGCCAGCTCTGCCGCTCCAGCATCAAGCCCTCCGCTCCCCAATCTGCGTCCAAAACGTAGTTTAAGCTGCAGTCGCCATCTTGTGGTCTTCCGCATGGATATCGCGCTGGGAGATTGCCTCGATTACCGTTTCACCGAGCAATCTTCTCGTGGCACAAGGATTATCAGTTTCTTCTCGCCATCGCACGCTGCATTTGCAGTATTTTGAACTTTGTAGGCAATGGATTATGTTGGATCTTTGCTCGGATCGCCAGGAGCTCCTGTGAGGTACGTCTTCCTTACATGGCCTTTATCCACGCCCCCTCTTCACACAAGTGTTTTCATCAATCTTCTGCTTTTATTTCTCTTGGCGGGATACCTTACATAGACCTTCGATTGAGCACATTCACGGTGCCGGACCGCTCTGACAACAGTATCGTTTCTTGCCTTCTTCAGTTCAAACATTCATCAGCAGTTTAGCTTTGTTCTTGGAGCCAACGATGATACCACAGTGGTTGCTGCTGCTCCTCCTCACCTTGGTTAGTTACGCCGGATGGCCCTCGGTATCTTCCCACTCAATGCAGGATTCTTCAGTCTGGTTTCCTGGCCTTATGCTTTCTGCCTTGAAGGTTTCTTGAAACTAACCTTGCCTGACTGGTCAAGGGTATTTCCCTTCTTACAAACCCTTCTGGGTTTGCTGTCAATCTCCCCTCGTTCAGCTGCCGACTCGAAACTGCTGTTCCTTCGTGTGATTTGCCTCGCTCAGAGTGTGCTCTCATGCTCCACCTTTTATCCAGGTGGGAAATTTAATGGAAGCCAGGTGTGAGTGATTGTCAGTAATCGCCTGACTTTGCCTGACCATAGTAGCGGAACATGTCAGATACACTGCTCAGGTGCGAGTCTGTTTTCTCCCAGAGCGGGCTGTCCGTGTGAAAGTGCTGGAGAAGGGAAAGGGAGGACGGGGGTAAGGATCCCACATATCCTACCTGGTAGGATGGGGTAAAGGTGTTATAGGGAAGAAAGGGATACCGCGTCTCGCCATCCAGTGTCTCATTCCCACTCCCTGAAGACCCCTCACCCAGGTGATCCTCCCGTACTGGTCCACCCCCAGGGTACAGATCCAAAGGTGATGGCCGTGCCCTGGCCAACCGAGAGAGGGATCCGCGAGGACTAGCGGGTGAGACACATTCTGGTTTCTCACAGGGTCCCCGACTCCCTTCACTTGCTTATATGCCACGTTCATTTTGTCTGTTCTCAACCTTGATCCACTGCCTTGGTTAGGATTGTACAGTTTGTGTTTCCCTTATTTTCTGGCAGGGGTAGGCCTTGTTTGTATGGGTCCCAAATCCCCTATAGTAGGTTACTCTACCTTAATTGATATTACTTTCCTGCTTTGCTTTGTGCTCCTTTCCCTCTCTGGGTCTCCCCAGCCCTGTGACCTGCCGCCCCTGTACCTGTACGGTCCAGGCCATCACCTTCTGGTTGTTTGTGGGTCTCCGGGGAACTTTTTTCAGCTTCCCTAGCCTCTTGGGACTTCCCTCATTCTTCCACTTCCCTTCCCTGCAGTTCTCTGGCAGTTTTGTTGCACGTCAGCAGACTTGGTTACTGATGAGTCTCCTGCTTCCCCTCCGGTCTGCCTCTTGCATCGCTTGCCTTCTGCGACCGTTCTGCAGTGTGGATCTGCACTGGCCTCATCGAGTTCTCGGTCTGTGCTGGACCGAAGTTGAAGCCGTTGTTCTCTTTCCTCTCCTACTTCAACTGACCGCAGATCAATAGGGGCGTCTGGTAGGCTAGAACGCATGTACCCATTCTTGCTAATGATCATCATTCCTCGTGGTCTCTTCCTCGTCCAAGTGGTTCTCATTGGGGATATCCTACTACAGCACATGGAAGTATGAGGTAATGGGGACTAGGAAGGATCTTGGGGGAAGTTGGGAGGGTCAAGGGGATACTGCGTTCTCCCGAAGTGATCACTGGTCTCAATGGGGTCCTCACTTCCCATGAGATCCTCCTGCTGTGTACAACCCCCAGGGGGACCCTGGCCTCATGGAAAGGGGCTTTCCATCTAAAGCAGTGATGACACCGCAGGATACTAGCCTTTGGATACCAGGTTGCATAATCAAGAATTGCTAGAATATACTTATTCCCTAGTTTGGACAATTCTAATGGTCCTACTATGTCCATGACAATTCTAGAAAAGGGTATCTCTATTATAGGGAGAGGTTGCAGTTGGGTGGGTGGAGGGGAGGAGAGGGTGGTGCTGTTTTCTGGCATAGGGGGCATGTGGCTATGAAGTTTTTGACGTCAGCATAAACCCTGTACCAATAAAACCTGTTGATAATATGTCCCTGTGTTTTTGATGTTCCTAAGTGCCCTGAAACCAAATGGGCATGAGCTTTCTCCAGGACAACCTTCCTATAGCTCCTAGGGACAACAATCTGGTTCCTTCTGGTGTGAGATCTCCCCAACAGAGAAGGTCTTGTTTCAGAAATAAATGGGCCATCTTTAGACCATCCTTCTTCTTCGAGAAATACCTTTAAGAAGGCTTCTGACAAAATAGGGTCATTTCGCTGAGTGAAAGCTAAGTCAGGAATTATCTCTGCCTCTTCAGCAGTAGTTGTAGAGCTTACTGGGGTCACGATAGATTGGGGTTCTTAATCAGTCTCTCCAAAACCCTCAGTACCTCTCTTCCGTGAGCTCTTGTTCTTGAATCTTCTAAGTTTTCTCGGGCGAACCTCTCCCCAGTTTTCACATGGTATGCTTGTTTTCCATTGTTCTGAATTAATATTTTTACGTCACCTCTGTAGTCTGAGTCTACTAGGCTGGACTTGGACACAAGGCAGATGTAGGTGCCCTTCAGTGTTGGCAAGATTGGTTCTGTGGAGATCAACTGGTGCTCTCCTACATCTATAGAGACATCCTGACTATTGTGTAGGTCAAAACCTATAGACTCACTAGTAGCTACAGTGGGACAAGTCACCTGGCTGCTCAGTTTGGAGTATTCTAGGGTTCCCCAATTTATATCAGTTGAGTCAGATCGCACCCCTGCACCATTTGTAAGGGTGTTCAAGATGGACGCTGATGCAAAGGTGGCGGTTATAAACATTTATGATGGAGAAAAAAAAACCTCACTATTACTATCTTCTAAGAATGGTTCCCCTGCCTCAAACTAATACTAAAGGATCTGTCAGAATGTCAGTCAAAATCAAACTCCACCGTCCTGTGTTCACCTACTTTTATCCCTTACACAAATAAAGAAAACGCCAACAGAAAGTTCCTTCTTCAGGAGAATGGCTCCCATCTCCTGATATTCGAGTAGTGTTCAAAGAAATGTTCTCTTGCACAAAAGGTGGCTGGGGGAATGACTCCCATCCCCTGGCTTTGGGTTACACACAATGTTTGCACAACTCGATGTTCCAGTTGTTCCAGAGCATGGGAGCATAGCAGGAGAACAACAAATTACTTACCTCTTGTTAATGTGAAGTCCCTCCCACAGATTCCTCATCTATGATATTGTAGCCCCTGCTGATCTTTAGAAACCTTTCCTCTACCCGGATGCTGTACACCATGGCTCTTGCTTCGGCTCCGCCCATTGTCCCTATGCACCCTGCACCAGACATGGCATTGTGGCCAGTATAGATAGATGCACTACACCCCATGACCTCAGTTCTGCCTTTCCACCTAACACTCTGTTGCCAAGGGTTGAAGAGCATTTAGGAAGTGTACTAGCTATCGGCCAAGTGGGGCGTATTGGGGGTGGGAGGAAAATCCATCAGAAATAACATTAACAAGAGGTAAGTAATTTGGTCTTCTAATGGATTCCTTACTTGCACGGATTCCTCATCTATGATAGATTAATCGCATTACTTGACTATGGAGGAGGGAGGAGAGGACATCAGCTAAACTACAAAACTCTGGAGGACCGCCTACCAAAGTAGGAATCCTGCCCTGAAAGGAAATGCAAGCATTAATGTTTGATAAACATGCACAGAAGCAGACGTAGTCCCTTGGCAAATGTCCAAGACAGGGACCCCTCACCACCTCAGAGACGGCAGTCACACCTAGAGTGGAATGAGACCCGAGACCTTCGGGCACATCCTTCCCAGCCAGCTCATAGCATTCCGAGACGCAGCAAATGATCCACCTTGACAAAGATCTGTTTGTTGACAGCCATGCCAACACGGCCACCAGCAGAACCCACAAACAGATGGTCATCTTTCCTGACATCCCCCGTATGAGATATATAGTATCCGAGAGCCGGCACTGGATCCAGCTGATGGAATTGCTGATGGAATTGCTCTTTGTTAGGGAGAATTCTTTTCTAAGGCTAATTTCCCTTACCTATAGAGTCCCCCAGCAGCTTTGCTGGATTTGATGGGTTTATTTTTTTCTCCTGCTAAGAGTGAGACCCTTTTTTCCCCGCTCTTGGACAGATTGCTAGTGTATGTTTTAGGCTATCTTGTGTGCTTATGGTCTATGGGGTTTTTCTCACCCTCATAGGAATCATCTTTTTAACATGTGTGGTACACAGCACCCTCCGTGCTGTACCACAGGGGTGTCGTAGCGACCCCCAAACATAGATTCCATGCCCTGGGACTGACTACTGTCTCCAAGGGCATGTAAAGTCCCCATTGACTTTACTAGTCAATAATTATGAACTAAACAAGTACAACCCATCTTAAAATGGAAGTGCTGGAAAGGGTTAATAGTTTTTCCCTAGTTTTCATTTTCGCGGGGGTACTGTATAGTCCCTCTCTCAAAAGTTTCTGGCTGGTGGCAGTGGTAACAACCATAAATATTCGACCGCAAATATTTTCCTAGGGGATTTTCCCATTGTTCGAGGCTACCACTTTTACTGACAGCCTCTAACATACCGCCGGTTTATTTTAATATTAACTTTAATCCAGTGATTTTTTTTGCCAGAACTTAAATAATATTTCTTTCTCGTGTCTTTCTCTGAAATCCTAACCCGGGTCAGGGATCCTTTGTTCGTCCTTTTGGCGGGCTTCTGCACAGAATCCCTCCTCTCGGCGCCACTGAGTCTGGGGTAGACAGGTTGTGTGTGAGGGGGAATAGGCACCATGGACAGGGTTGCCAATGCAATCCAAATCGCACTCTGCGCTGATAGGCTGGGGGGTTCTCCCACCAGGAGAGTCATCCCACTGTGTGAGTGATAGCTAGGCTGTATGAATGGGGGTCTTGCTGCATAAAAGCAGGGTCCTGAGGACTGGAGGACAAGACATTGCCACTGGAACTAAGAAACCGAAGAGGAGAGAAGCTGAAGACATCTGCAACGATTGAACCACCAGTGAAGCCCTGCTGCAGATCCTCACCAGTTTTCTCCAACGACTTGTGAAGATGTTCCTCTGCAAGAGTCTTCTTCCCTTGAGCTGGTGGGGCCAACCAGTTCGCCAATCGCTTTCCAGGACCTGCCTTGGTCGAATCGCCAGTGCCCTGCACTCGGAGACCGGATAGCCAGGTACCCATCCACCACGACCGCGATTTAAAGGAGCGTACCTTTTATTTGTTTCGGCAGCACCGTGGCTGGTTTCATCCCTGGGCAGTGCAATAACTCGAACCTTCCTCCACGATGAGAGTCTCTCTTCCTCTGCTGGATCTCACAAACTGCAGGAACTGCCAGGAACTACCGCCACCGCAGATGCCCCTTCCACTTTTAAGGTACATTGTTCCGCCAGGCCAACCGTTTCGTTGGGTATCGCTAAAGGTGTTTTAAATCCTTTACTTACCTACTGGGTTGACCGCCCCTATCATCTAACAGAGTCTTTCACCTTCTGCAACCGCCTTTTCATATCGTTAAACAAAGACTTGACTGCAGCTACTAGAACAGTTTGATCCTAGGCACATTGCCTTGTACCACTGACTCTGGCACAGACCTATTGACTCTGGCTAAATCTGTTACAACTGCCTTCTCTAGATTGCTTCTCACCTAGAAATGTGTTGGTGCACCTAACTCTTATAACCACCTTTTCCTTCCCTCTTTTTAAACTTGTGAAGTGCTATTTTGCTCGGTTTTCACCTCAGTATTGCATATACTAAAGTACTGCCTTGCCTAAACTTGTTCACAACCTACCTGGGAAGTGTTGCTGGTGTGTTCTCGAGTCTAAACCTGTATAACTTGTCCTTTCCCTCCCTTTTGAGAAATTGATAGAGTGCCATTTCTGCTTGGTTTTCACTGTGCTGTTTTGCTCAAACTTGTCTACAATATAAATAGGGAGTTGTGTATACTTTTCTTGACTGATTTAACTTGCTTTAATAATAGCGATTTGTGTGTGAACATTACAATGTCTAAAATAAATATATATTCTTTTTGATGCAAAGCTTTGGTCAGTGTTTCCTTGTTCCATAGTACTGAAGCCCTAATGTGTAAACCCTGAATACTGCTCATCTCCCTCTTGAGAGAAGTCTGACTGCTTAGCCACAGCTACCAACTAAATCTTTGTGGTACAGACTGATACCAAAGGGGATTTTCTTGCATATACCTGTAGTCTTAATCTTCTGTAGTGCTCCCTAAGGGAACTGCACGGATTCTGCCTAACACTCCTCTACCATGGAAGGATGAGGCAGAGGAAAAAAACATGGATCTTTTGAGAGGGATGAACGTCCGAGACCACCTTTGTGAAAAAGGAAGGTCTCACTCTTAATGTCACATTCTCTTTGGAGAAAACCAAATAGGGAGATTTACCAGATAACTCCTCTAGCTCAATCACCCGCCTCACGGAAGGTATGGCAGCCAGGAAAATCACCTTAAGTGTGAGCAATCTAAGAGAACATGAATGTAGGGGCTCAAATGGAGCACCCATAAGAGAGGTCAATACTAAACGCAAGAAAAAGTGGTCTGGTGGAAAATGATTGTACAGTCTCCGCAAAAATTACATAACAGCGGGAATTTCGAATAAAGAACCTTGATCAGGGGTAATTTTAAAGACAGGAGTTAGCGGTCAGGTACCCCTTCACAGTGCCGATCTGCGCCAAAGAAAGCAAAAAATCCAAAACATATAATATCAGACAGGATAAAGTGTCCAGATCTCCAAGCACCAAGTTGAGAATTTAAACCATCTGCAGGCACAGACAGAATTCGTGGTGGGTCTCTGACTGAGAGAAGTATGTCTAGTACATTGTCTGACAAGTCACACTCCTTGTATCGCAGCCTCTCAGCAGCCAAGCACAAAGGTTCAGCCTGCTAAGGTCTAGGTGGTGAACCCGCTCCTTCGACTTCAGGAAGAGCCAGGGAGGGCAGATGGACATGTCCAGCAACTGCGGGAACTATGTTCTTCGGCCCAGTCTAGAGAGATCAAAATCAAGGTGGACCCCTTGAAAGCTCAGCAATGAGAGGCAGACACAACGTTGTAGAATTTTCAATATTAGCCATGTTAATTAAAAGAAAATGGGGTTGGAAAAAGGCCTATCTTGCCCCAACCAAAAGAGAATGGCCCTACCTATGAAATTAAAACTGAAACAAATTGACCTTGTGTCCAAAATACTTCTGACCCTCACACTAACATACAAAATAAGAAAAAGGTACAATAGAATGTTTGTTCTCACTTCAACCAAATTAGGCAACACATATATCACATACAATTTCAACAAAGCAAATCTTGTTGCAGGAGTTTTGCCTCCCTTCCCCTGACCTGTTTCAAGAAAAGGTATTTTAAAGGGCTCTGTTTCTCCAAAGGTCTAACAAAGGAAATAACAATGTTTCCTTCACTGTGGTTCTTTTCAAAATAGCAAAGTAAATGGGCCTCATTATAAGTTTGCCGGTCAGGTAACAATGGTACCGGTAAGCTTGCCGGTACCGTTGTTACTGGACCGGCAAACTATGAGTTCTGCTCGTGGGTGCCTTCCCACCCGCCAGGTCTGACCTGT
The DNA here is from genome assembly GCF_040938575.1 of Ambystoma mexicanum. Lineage (NCBI taxonomy): Eukaryota > Metazoa > Chordata > Amphibia > Caudata > Ambystomatidae > Ambystoma > Ambystoma mexicanum. The sequence goes on along the minus strand of NC_090935.1, from coordinate 661,590,933 downwards.
CGGGCGTACTGGCACCCGTGAGCAGGAGGCACCGGCACCATTCTGGATGGTGCCGGTGTATCCGACCTCCCCATTCCCATTGATCCCTATGGGGCTCGAATGGAATGGGGAGCATTTCATTCCGGCGCTCGGGAATGGGCAATTACCGGGTCCGGCAGGGACATAATGACCCGGTAATTGCCCATTCGCAGGCACTGGAAAAATGTGCACGTTTGGTGGCAGCCTGCCGGTTTTACCTGCAAGGCTACCGCCAAACTTGTAATGAGGCCCAATGTTCCTTCTGCCACAGAGGTTGAAATATATTGATAGAACGTATTTTATAGTGTTTAGGATGGCAAAGAAAAATTTTCAGTTTCAACTGCAAAGCAAAAATGTTCAGTTTGGGTTTTAGGATGAATTGATGACTGGTGGTTGGAGTTTACCACAGCAGATCACTGAGAGACCGTTAGAAAACACTGAATCCAACCGGAAACGGATGCTAACAAGCCGACCCACTACCAACACACTATCAGAGACCCACCGGGGACAACAGAATACAAACAACTGCCTTGAGAAAAACCATAGGTTGAAACACGTGTCGGCACTTGAAAACCATACGCATGCAGCTTTATGATTAGTAGTTACAAAATTGGACACACTGGGATGCATGTCACATGAGTGACAACCAATGTCAAACAACAAACATGTGCAAGCAACTGAAAAAATAAAATCCTATACTTTCTCAAAAACCTAAAAGATGTACAATATTATTGAAGAAAAACTGAACGTATTTGCAATTCAAAACGGGTCATTACCCGATCCAGTGCTAACGTACAAGAGGGTTCCATCTTTGCCAAATGGGTTTTAGGATGGCAGCGCAAAATGTGTAATTTCAACAGCAAAGCAAACATTTTCAGTTTGGGTTTTAGGGTGGCAGAGCAAAATGTTCCATTTCAACAGCAAAGTAAAAATGTTCAATTCGGGTTTTAGGATGGCAGAGGAAAATGTTCAATTTCAACCAAGACTTGACATAACACAGTTCCTTCTCAACACAACATTGGACTCCCTGGTATACTTTCCTACCAGGAGCTCCCCTACTGAAATATCCAATTTCAACACAAGTTTGATAGTACTGGGACAGAATCCAGTTCACGATTTTGTCCATCATACACTGATGCCAATCGAAAGACGCTCCCCCTTACCTCTCACAGAAAATCAAGAAGCAATCCTCGACGAGGCCAGTAATATCTGCCTACACTCATCGCCTCATCAGACCAAGATTCCACCGGCTAAAATTGGGGGGCTTTCCAGTCTCTGCCTCCACACTGTGGAATGCGTTATCCCCCACCCCACCTGGGATGTGAGCCCTCCTACAACTGCTTCAGGAAGAACCTTACAACATACTTGTTCAACTTTATCTCACTAAATACTCTCCCTCAAGGCCACTTTGTTCTTCTTGTACCAATTCTTTGTGTGTAAAGCAATTTGCTAAACAGAGGGTAGGCGGTCAATCACTTTCCCCAGCTGGCTCCCTCCTATGGAGCAGCCTCCCCCTGGCTTTTAAATTCCGGAAGCTCCTCAAGTCCCTTCCTCTTCACTTACTCCTTCCCTTCTCTTCTCTGCTAATCCCACAGTTGTTGTGATTGGTGTCCGGGGCCCTTATGCATCCTAGGGCCACTAACCTCCCACACCCAATCGTCCAGCTCCTGTCTTCTCACAGCACTTGCCTTGGCACACCCTCTGCCCTGGGGGCCCTTGGCCATGTAGCACTCAACAACCCAAGCACTTCATCTATGGCTCACCTATGAGCCGGACTCCCAAGCACTTACTCCCTCTGCCCTGTTCCTAGCTGCACTTGTACGTTCTGAATACTAACAAGTCCTGGGAGGATAGCTCAGCGGCAACGTTCTCGCCTTGGAAGCAAGACGACACGAAGCAACACAGGTTCGATCCCCGGGTCCGCGCTTAGAAACCTCTGGGTATTTAAGCGGGTTATAAATACGCAACTAAGACAAAAAAAAAACAAAACAATTCCTGTAACAGCACATCAATGCCCGCAGGCTGTGAGCGCGCTTTAAAAAATGCAAAAAATAATGGTAGGTTCATCCGTCCTCGGTTTCTCTCCACTGCTGTCATTATTTATTGCGTTATGTAATGTATTTCACTCCCTTGGCAGCACCCCCCCTCGGCCTGTGGGCGCTTTGAAACAGTATTTTACTTGCTGTATAAGCGCCTAACAAGCAAGCAATCAATAAATAAATAATAACTGACATTTCCTACCTGTACAATTCCCCTCACCTGTAGCCTGGCTTCTAGCGTCCTCCCACTTCTTCTGTAATCAGCGCCTAGATGCCCATGGGCTTTCTGCGCTGCTTTATAAATGTACAAATAAAAGAATGACTAAATATGTTCTTTTTCAACATACCTTTGGAATTCCTGGTATACGCCCTTGGCAAGAGCTCCCCTACTGATAGGGATATCATGGTTTACGCTCCTGCAAGGAATAGCCTCCTCTTTGTCTTTAATGATCCCCGGGTATACTCTCCTACCAAGGTATCTCTTTTCCAAACGGTTCAACTGAAAACTCTGAATATCCTGGTATGATCTCCTGTCGGGTATCTCTTAAATATCACAGAGTTGTACACTCTTAGTGGCATACCTTTTTTGACCTCAGTTAGTACCTACACCACTATCCTCCATACAGATATCCCTTATATGATGGTTTGTTCAAGTTCTTCCTGTCAACTTTTCTTACAATGTCTCTTTGATCTTGGCAATGCTTGTTCCAGGTTTCCCCCAACTGACATCTCATGTCAGGAGAATTGTGCAACGTTTGCCCTCTTGTTCTTTCTAAAATGTCTTTTGACTTATGGCAGGGCTGGTTCCAGATGTCCCCCAACTAATTTCTCATGTCAGGAGATTTGCACCATGGTTGCCTTCTTGTTCTCCCCATAATTGTATTTGGTCTGTATTCAAAACCTTCCCTTAATTTGTAATTGTTTCTTTCAGAGCACCCCAGGCTTACCACTTTCGTTAGGCCAACTCACTAGTTTCCTTTCACGTCTCTGGCTCGTGTTACGTTGCTGCCATACGGTATTGCTGCAGGAAGAGCTTCGGTAACCTGTCAAATGCTCTTTCAGCTCCTTTGTCGGCCTCACTCCTCTTTGCCGGTAAGGTTGCTGCCCTTCAGTTTGGTATCATTGTTGACAGCCTTCCTGTGGCGGCCGTTGCCTTTGCAGTACCTCTTTGGAGCTTGCCGGCTCCACCGGGTCTCCTGCCACTCCAGTACTCCATCTGCAGCTCGGGAGAACCTCTCCCCTTCAGCTGGGCTTACTCCTGCGCTTCGGCTTTCCTCCGCGATTCCTCTTCCCGCTGCGCATATTCTCCAGCACCATACGTGTTCTCCTTCAGATTCTTTCATCTGTTGAGGATTTTCAAATTTAAATGTCCCGCTCAGTTCATTGAAAGAGCAACAACCAGACCACACGTTCTTCTTGGCAGCACTATTGATCCTCATTTAATCTTTACTCCTCTTCCTCGCCCCAGCACTTGAAGCTTTCTGGGACTTGAAGTCCAAAGGTTTACCAGAAAAGTTTGAAGTTCTTTTGTTGAACACTTATCTACATGACAATAATCATCAACCTCAGATGTAAAGAGTTTTAGAGGAACCTTGCATATATGAAGGACAAATAAAGTTCTGCTTAAGATTTTTACCTAAGGTAGGTTTTAAAAACCTACAATTAAAGGATTCTGAATAATGTCCACAAGCCATTAGAAACTTCTGAATCAGAGTTCGACAGTCATCTCCTCCCATGTGATCCACCCTCAGAATACCACCCCCAGGGTCAGGATCAGGTAACGACTGCCTTCCCCTGGCCACATGGGAGGATTCAGTGATGACACCGCAGGATTCATCACACTTAATTTTCTGAGAACCAGCAGAATGACAGGGATTAGTAGGGATGTCAAACGTCCAGTCGACCATCAATGCATCGGCCAGAGCTCCCTGCCAAGGAAATTCCCTGGAGCAGAATAACTTGCACTTCCTGTTGACACTGAAAGGTCCACATGAGGAGTGCCCCAATGGGAGAAATTCTATTCCAGAACTTTCTGGCATGGCCCCCACCTATGGGGGAGGCCAAAGTCTGTCTGTGCAAAGCATCTGCTGTGATATTCTGTGTTCTTGCAAGAGGAGCCACTGTCGGAGATACATTGTTCTCCAGAGCCCAGAACCAGAGTCACATTTCTTCTCTACATACCGGTGAGTACCCCACACCACCTGGCTTGTTGAGGTAGTTTTTAGCCACTGGACAAGTACACACCTGCCCTTTACAGAGGGGAGAAATGCAACAAGGCCCAGAGTTATCGCCCTCAATTCCAGCAAGTTGATGTGCTCCTGAGACTCTAGGGGGGAGACCACAATTTGCTGAACATCAGATCCGATAGGGGAGTGCCACAACCTTTCAAAGACGCATCAATGACCACTGTTAATTGAGGCTAGGGTTGCTGAACAGGTTGTCTCAAAGGGACTGCAACGCAAGGTCTCGAGAAACTTTGCTTGAGACATGCAACAGGTCTGACGTGTTCCCCTCAAACTGACACCACAGGCAACGGAGGAGCCACTGGAGCAATCCCTTTTGGCAGTTGGGCCTCTGGAATCACCAGAATACAGGAGGGCATGAGAACCAACAAGCACAGGAAGACTGAGGCAGAGACTTGTCCTTGGCATTAGAAAACCTGTACTATCAGTTAGATGTTCGACACTCAATCCTCAGACAGAAAGGCTCTGAGGAGGAGAGTGTCCAAGATGCCCAGATAAACCGGAGGGGCGGTGAAACCGGAGACTTTTTGAAGTTTAGGGAAAAATCCAGGCTCTGCAACAGACTGCACATGCGGAACAGATGTGCCGATGCCTGATCTGTGGATCATGCTTGCATGAGCCAGTGGTGTAAGCAGGGAGACATGGATGCCAACCGAATGGCAGAACTTTGAACTGGTAATGGTTTTGGCCCACAACGAATCTCAATACTACCTGTGCTTCATATAATTAGGTACATGGAAGTAGGCCTCCTGAATATCCAGTGACACCAACCCATCCTGCAGATCGAGGGCTTGGAAGATATGGGGGAGGATCTGGGATAGAGTTACCATCTTCAATTTGTCTTTGTGCAGGTACACATTCAGTAGCCTTAGATCCAGGATAGGATGCAAGTGCACATCTTTCTTCGGAACCAGAAAGTAAATTGTATACCAGCCTCTACATTGTTCCAAGTATGGTACCAGGTTGCTCGTGTTCTTCACCTGCGGACGAACCTCATCCAACAGGAGAGGGTCCAGAGGAAAAATAGGACTGGAAGGAGGATGGTTTAGAGGGCGTTGAATAAAAGGGAGTATGAAGGCATCATGAAGATGGACACAGACAACAGATTCCAAATTAAAAACAACCAATTTTATTAACTTAAATGTCAGGATGGAATAAGGCATCGGGATTCCCTTCCCCAGGTTCCAAGTCACACAGTTCAAACAACCTTGAAATTAAATGCACCTGGTCAGAACTCAGGGTTCCCCTTCCCCAAGTTCCAAATTGCACAGTTCAAACTATCTTGAAATGAAACACTTCTGGTCAGAACTCAGGGTTCCCTTCGACAAGTTCCAAGTGACACAATTAAAAAAAACACACAGTATCCTTGTCTCCACAGTTTAGTTAATGTTGTTTCAAATATATGTTCAGATAATTTGCAGCTTTTACACAGGTTGAGAATTTCACTGTAAATCAGGTTTCAGTATCTTTTGTTTGTATGTTCTTTAACCCTTTAAGTGCCACCGACGAGCCGGCTCGTCAGTGGAAAGCGCTCCAAGTTGCCACCGACGAGCCGGCTCGTCGGTTTTGGCACTCTGCTTTGCTCGATCCCTGCAACACAGGGATCGAACAAAACTGTAATCCAACCCCGGGCTATGTGAGGGGGAGGTCCCCCCTCACTGCCCGGGGGCTGGATTACCTTCAGTTTCACGTCGGCGTGCGTAAAGCATGTCGGCGTGAAACCGAAAGTAAAATCACTGCAACGGCTGCTGCAGTGAAAGAAAGAAGGTAAGAGCCCTTCTTTCTCCGCGTCGATCTCCGGCTGTATTTCAAGCCAGAGATCGAGGCAGGTATCGTTGGAAAGGGGAGATTCTCCCCTTTACAACGATACCCATTGTGTGGCAGTGGTGCCCGCGGATCGGGCGCAGGGCCCTTCAAATAAGCAGCCCTCTCCCCCCTTCCGGCCCCCAAAGCATGGGGGCACATGCAAGTGAACCCAGGGGCATATGGCTGACCATCTGCCCCCAGGGAATGTAAAAAAAAAATGAAATGATGGAAAAGAGGGTGGGGTGGGGGTGGGGATGGGGTTGGGGTTGGGGTAGGGGTGGAGGTGGGGGTAGGGGGCCACTAGCCACCATGGATTTTTTACTGAATGTAAGGGGGTGCCCCCCCAACCAAAGTAGAAAGGGGGCACCCCTTGTAACCCTCCCTGGGAGCAGATATCTGCTCCTAGGAAGGGGTATCTTACCCCAGGGAGGGATGCATGAGGTGGGGCCCTCCATTTGGGGTGGGGGGGGCGAGTCCCCCCTGTTGCAGTACAACATTCGCTGCCAATTTAGGGTGCCCCTCAGGCCCCCCTAAAGAGCAGCCTACGATTTTGTATTATTTTTATTTTTACCCAACTTCGCTTGGCGCAGATGGCCACATTAGTGTGCCAATCTGCCCAAACTCTACTGCCCCATCTATTGGGGGTCCTGCCCCACCTTTTGTGGTGGCCCTCTCCCCCTCACCCCAAATGGCTGGGGGGGGGGCACCTCATGCAGCCCTCCCTGAGCCTCCTAGGAAGGGCTGCATGATGTGCCCCCCCCTCCGTTCGGTGTGGGTGAGGAGAGGGCCACCACAAATGGTGGGACAGGCCCCCCAATAGATGGCCCCACCTCATGCATCCCTCCCTGGGGTCAGATGCCCCTTCCTAGGAGCAGATATCTGCCCCCAAGGAGGGTTGCATGAGGTGGGGCCCTCCATTTGGGGTGGGGGGGTGAGTGCCACCCCCGTTGCAGTACAACATTTGCTGCCAATTTACGGTGGCCCTCAGCCCCCCCTAAAAAGCAGCCTACGATTTTGTATTTTCTTTGTTTACCCAACTTCGCTTGGCGCAGATGGGCACATTAGTGTGCCAATCTGCCCCCAGGGGGCCCAAACCCTACTGCCCCATGCATTGGGGGCCTGTCCCACCATTTTTGGGGGCCCTCTCCCTCCCACCCCAAATGGAGGGGGGGTGTACCTCACGCAGGCGTTTGTAGGAGGCCCAGGGAGGCCTGCATGAGGTGCTCCTGCCACCCATTTGGGGCGAGAGGGCCCCCAAAAATGGTGGGACAGGCCCCCCAGTGTCCTCTTTTCGGAAATGCATGGGGTTCCCTGTTTTCCTTGGTGGCTTGGACACCCGAGGCCCATATCTGTAATGTTGTGCCGGTCGGCAGAACGTCTGAAATTCTGGTCTGAAAACAGACTTGGGGTTACTTGTGTTTTAGGCTTTCCCCTTGGCGGCCAGGTAGGTGCACCCACACATGTGAGGTACCGTTTTCATTGGGACACCTGTGGGAACGCGGGACGGTAGGCCATGTGTTGTTGGGGGCGTGTTTCGATGGGTGAGCTGAGCGAAATGTGCGGAAAATGCGTTTTATTTACCCACATTTCGGAATTTGCAGGGGTGTCTGGGTAATAAATTCTGGGGCGATGTGCGCAAATCATACCTCTGCGGATTCCCACGGGTGTCCTATTTTCGGAAATGCATGGGGTTCCCTGTTTTCCTTGGTGGCTTGGACACCCAAGGCCCATATCTGTATGTTGTGCCGGTCGGCAGAGCGTCTGAAATTCCGGTCTGAAAACAGAGTTGGGGTTACTTGTGTTTTAGGCTTTCCCCTTGGCGCCCAGGTAGGTGCACCCACACATGTGAGGTACCGTTTTCATTGGGACACCTGTGGGAACGCGGGACAGTAGGCCATGTGTTGTGGTATTGCTTGTTTTGTAAAACACCACACAAAATGTGTGCTTTCCTAACTTCAAGAGTTGGGGGAATGTAGCGGAGCATTTTTTTCTCACAATTCATAGAAGCCATTGCCGTACCAAGCCAACCATGTCCAACACATCTTTTTTTGGTCATTTTCCCACTTTTCCCCCAATCTATGGCATTTTCCCCTACCTAGACCTATGCCTGACCTATGCAAATCACCCCTTCATAAACTTGGAATTTTGTCTACTTTTCAGAAATATATGCCTTTCTGTCCTCCAATTCGGCTTTCCTACCCTTTTCTCCCATTCCGTCCATGCATGTCCAAATGGCAAAAATGGCCAAAATCGCCTACCTCTCACAAAACAGTTGATAATCACATCAAAATGATTTTTTGCTGTTTCCAATCAACCTGTTCTTGAAAGCCAGGAAATTGGGGAATTCAGCACAGCAAACCATTTGTTCCTAGCTCTTACAAGGAAAAAACCACAGGCTTCTTTGTACATCATTTTATTGGAATTTTTTGAAAACCCCCCACATTTTCCCCCTTTTTGCTTATTTTCTCTCACCCCCCTACAGCAACCTAGGATTCCTGGGTGGCGTTACGACCGCCTACATGTGGGAAAAAAAGGAGCCAAATTTGTCCGAGATATCTCATGTAACAAAAAAGTTACAAGCCATTGAACGGCTACATACCGAAATCACCAAAAAAGGCACTGGCACTGGGGAGAAATACCCATGTCACTTAAAGGGTTAAAGTCTGTTTAGATTTTATCATACTGTGGTTTGTTTAGAGTTATGTTCATTTTAGCACTTCAATATATAATGGCTTGCAGAGTGTGGCTGACCAGCAAGGATTGAGGAGAGACTACGCTGCTGCTGAGCAAATATATACCTTTTGCAATGCTACCTTTTCCCACAAAACCTAGAATCCCACGCGTAGCGTTGGCAGAGTGTGGCTGACCAGTGAGGAGTGAGGAGAGACTACGCTGCTGCGGAGCACCTTTTCCATTACTACCTTTTACAATAAAACCTATACTCCCACGCGCAGCATGCGCGGAGTGTTGGCAGAGTGTTTGATGAGGGGATGTCGAAGGGTGTCAACCTTCTGCCCCCGAGAACATGAAGCCGGATGAAACACTCAAGCATGGAACCAGAGGAATCTGATTTTGCTGAACTTGACGGCACCACTAGCAGAGAAAAAAATCAGCCCTGTATTGACACTACCTCAAACCAGGATAAATTGCCTTCAAATATTATGCCAAATGAGCAGCCGGTTGTGCTGCCCCCAAAGACAGATAATGCCGTTATTGGCACGGCACCAACAAACAAAACCCAAGAAGCAACAGACTCACGAGATGAAACTTCACCGGAACTGGAAAAGACACAAGGTACTTCAACCTTGAACTTTCCCCATCATAATGTGAACCTGCCATCCAGCCTCCCTCTTCCCTGTCTCCCGTGCCCTCCCTCGATACACACAAAGACTCACCTGGTGGCTGCAAGGGCTCCAGCGATCTTTCAGAGCAGCCAGCCACAGGTGCCTTCCATGCAGCTGGGCGCTCGCTCGCTGAGGAGCTTGCGCATGCGTGCAGAGTTCCAGTGCAGGTTGGGCGTTGCGCAAGATTGCTGTGACAGGGGGAGGGAGAGCCGGGGGAGGCTAGAGCGGAGTACATGGAGGCCGGGGCACGAGAGTCTCATTGTGCCCCCTTCATGGAAGATGTTTTCACAGCCTCAAGGTTTAATACAAAAAGCAAACACCACCATGACAAAAACGAAAATAGCTGTGACTCACCCATTACATGGATGCAAAACGTGAACTAACTGAAATAGTACAGCCAAATGAAATCATCATACCGCTCAAACATCCCACAAAGTTTGCGGAGGCACAAACTAAAAACAAGGAGACAACTGCAAACACAAAAATCTCAGAGAAACAGGATCAACAAAACAATAAAAACCAAGTGGCTTCCCATTTAAATAGTGGAATAACAACGCCAAGCACTCCACCCTGCAGGAACCAGAGCTAAACAAACTAGCAGAGCTTCAAAGAAAAAACACACATGGCCCAAATCCAAAAAGCCAAGCCTATTCAATCTCCACCTCTGAGTCAAAATCAATAAGATGGCATTTCAAAATCAAAGAGGTCATAACCAATGATTTAAGCACAATAACCAAAAAACACGAAACAACCAAAAATGCACAAGAAAGTGTTACTACCTGGAATGAAATCACAGATAATGATCTAATAATGGCCTCTGGTCGACACGACGAAATTACACATTTAGATAAGGTCATCCCCCCAAACATGGCCGAAGGCAGAAGTCACAAACAGGACAAAACATCTGCAAACAGGAAAACATGTGATCTCACATGTCCTCAACTATTTAGCGAAATACGAACGAACGCCAAGGACACCCAAAGGCAGAGCCTTTCAGCCACAAAACCCAAATATCGAACCAGAGGGTTCCCTAATCAAAACCAAGCAGCCAATTAACACCTCAACCCCACACCAAAGAAAAACGAAAAGAGTGATAACAGATGTGTACTTAAGCAAATCTACACTGAATATGGCTCCTGGAAAAAAACCTAAATCAAAAAGACCGGCCGACAAGCAGACCGCAGAATCGGAGCATTTCCAAAACAAAGCATTTTCCAAACCAAGTCAAGGAAATCCAATGTTAGATCGTTCGAGAATCGACAGGCACCATGACCTAGCTTGTAGTAATGCTTCTACAATTAGTGACCTAGAATCCTCGTCTGAAGAAGTCTTCAACAGAATCAACCAACAGGAAGGTGTACCTTTTCCCAGACCACACAAATAGGGCAAATGTACACAAACAACCTCAATGGCGGACATCCTCCAGTTGCAGAAAGAACAAAATGCCAACTTACAGGCCACAATCGATGACCATAACATTGGCTCCCTACCTCAAGTTATACAAAACTCTGCATAAGAACTACAAAGACAAAACCACACTACTGGCCCTAATGCAAACAAAATTAACATTCATCGAGACTTCATCGAGACTTACATAGAAACCACAAAAGAACGGAGAGCCAGAGAAAAAGAATCAGATTGAAGAGGCACGCAACGACAAGCGATCATTCTTAAGTTGCTTCAGCGACACAGTGAACCTGCTGAAAACAAACATCTAGATGCACTAACTGCACATCGGATGCGTGCCCAACTAAAGACTTAAACCTCATGGAAAACAACTTTGACAGAGAAATCCCTGCCGGAGATAATGTCCCTGCAACCAAAAAACCACAAGAGGTTGCCACAAGGACTTCATTGCCACTTGCATCCCCAACGCAACCAATCCAACCAACGAAAATAGGACAAAAAACGTCAAAGATAAATCTTGACAAAGAAATTGGAGCAATGGCCACAAATATAGAAGAAGACCATGCCCAGCCTCCAAAACAAAACAAAGACATGTTTTCTATCTTTGATCAGGAAGCACAAAATGGAATGTTCGGAAAATAATTAGGAGCACGGAAAAAAACCTCAGAAGGGCAACAAAAAAACCCCAAAAATCTTCCAAAGGTAAAAACAACGAACACGGCTACAAGAAACTTCATTCGAAACCTAAAACTTTTGCAAGTGCCTGTACCAAATCAACAACAACCGAAACAACCACCAAACACCACAAACGATGATTCCTCCTCAATGCAACCAAAAAACCAGAGACAATTCATACCAAAAGTCACATAACTAGAGCAGAGGGGCGAAGATCCTTCAGAAAATTAGCAAGAAAGGCCGTCCAGAATATCAGTATATGACGACGAAAGCTTCACAGACATAGAAGGTGACAAGATTGAAGAACAAGTCGAGGAAATGGTAAGTCCAGAAAAGGAGGCTCGCGGCTTCGCTACTTAACAGCAAAAACGGGAATTACAAGAGGCGAAAAACAAAACAAATAAGCAAGTGAAGGTACTGGACTCCCTGATCGATCACTCAAAGCAACAATGCCTATTTCAACCGAAACAAGTAGTGACGCAGAATTCGATACCGGGACCAACAACTACACTGCCTCCCCGGACAAACAGAAAGTCTAACCACTCATCACAATCTACAAAAAAGGAAGCACCAAATATCTACATACTATCTTTAGAATAGGTTCTAAAAGCCAAACATGGACTCATCATCAATCAGCCCAATCTAATGAGATTTATGCACAATATTCCTCAACTTCGTGTTGTCGAACCGAGAGATATAAAAATGGTGTCCTTCTCGAATGAAGCAGAAACGGATCACATCCATTTACATCCAACAACTAAATCCACATCAAACCTGCTCTTAACAGCCATAGATGAGTTGCATGTCCTGGGTTTTGATTTAAAACCTATTCCCTCGTTGGATGGCGAAAACAAGCACAAGGTACAATCAAACAAAAACAGGCAGATGCATGAAGAGCCCACAGCACAAAATAACATCGAGGATGAACCTGACTATAGACCAATCAGATTCTGTCCAACTGTACTGCGGGGCCCGTATGCATTAAAGATTATGATAAAAGGCAACTCAGATGAAAAGCCACTTGAAGAAGGCTCATCTTGCTTGGAAAGAAGACCAGAAAATCAAAAATCCTGGAACTGGCTCACAAATACCCTATCATCGGCAAACCAAGACTAGATCGAATACCAGAAACCTCGAAAAGTGTTCCGGAAAGCCGTATGGAACTCCAGAGGCTTTAAACATCTGTTCGTAAACATTGACCAGGACCTAATGACAGCTGATGTGATTTGCATTCAAGAATTCTGGCTACAGGAAACCCCAATGCTCGATGGATACACCTGCTGCTTGAACAAACCAGTCAAAGGAGCAGCAGGGAGACCATCGGCTGGACTTCTCACTATCATCAAAAACAATCAACACAATAAATTGGTGAAAACAATCCACCCATCATCTCTCATTCAAATAACAGTCCTACAGTCTGACAGGCAGGAGATAAACACCAAACAAATAATAATCAATTTATATTGGAATAGCAAAGCAAAACCGGGAGTAAATGTTGTAACCACTGTCACCAAACACATCAATGACTTAAGAGCAGAATATGATAACCCAACGCTCTTTATTTGCGGTGACTTGAACATAGATTGTCACAAAATGTTGAGTACTAAAGGTTCGCCACAAGGAAACAGCAAAAAAAAACTCCAGGACGCAGATATGGTTACAAGAAATGGAATCAAGAAATCTACACATGGCAACGTAGAAGGCGATCACCAAGGAGCCATCACCTGGACATCCTTCAATGCCAAAGCAACACTAGATTACTTTTTTGTGGATGAACAAACGCTAAAATCACATAGCTAAAGATCTTAGAAACAACTAAAAGTGACCACAAAGCCTTAATCTTAGTCTGTGCCGAGGACAACAGCCAAAAACTTGGTAAAAACGAACTGGATGTGTAGCCGCATAAGATCAACATAAACCAAGGTCTAAATCGATTGAGATTAACAGCAAAGAACATACCACACTTAACCATGGAAATAAAGAAATTGCAAGAAGATAAGAACATCAACGTGGAATACGCAACGTGTTTAACATTGTTTCGAGAAGCTAAGACTCAACAAACAAACAAATCTAGAGTCATAAGATTACAGCGATTTGACGTTAATCTGCACATAAGGAAAAAACAGCGAGCAAAGGGTTTACGAACATATCAAAAACCAACAAAAGTGAAATGGAAAAAAAACTTAAAACAACATATCGTCATTGGGTAAAAACATATAGAGCGACCTTATATCAAAACGATTCTGAGCAAATGTCAATGGCATTGGAAAACAAAAATGCTAACTTCTCTTGGATCCTGATAAACAAAGAGCAAAGTGCACAAAGCTTGAATAAACTGAATCCAACTAATGAATCCAAATGGCCTGCTCACTTTGAAAACAAATATAACCCAAATACCACCAGTAAATCTTTGTGGATACAAAAAGAGCAAGCTAAATCCTGAGCCATAAACTTCAACAAAGACGAATGTTAGTTGAAGTTTATGGCCCAGGGGCCAGATGGACTAACAAATTGCCTATTAAAACAAGCACCAGAACTATGGGGCGAGATGTGCAACACTCTTTTCAAAAGAATAAATCTCAACAAACAAATCCCCACTTCATGGAAGCGAGCAGTGGTGATACCCATCTTCAAGAGAGGAGATTGAACTTTACCAGAAAACGATCGTCCAATATCATTGCTGGACGTTCTGGGTAAAGTGTATGCAGGCATACTGCTGAAAAGATTGAAGGATTGGATAACATCTAGCAAAAATGATGATCCAAGACAAGCTGGCTTTGTCGAAAAAACAGATTGTGGACTAAAACTGCTAATTCTAAACCTGCTGAAAATACAGACCATCAAGGAAAACAAAACACTATTCCTTGCGTGTATTGACATGGCAATGGCTTTTGACAGAGTTGATAGATAAATGTTATGGGAAAAACTTGAAAATAAGGGCTGTCCATGGGACCTTTTGGCAGCCATCATCAGTCTACACACTGACACGACACTGCAGGTGCGCCTAGATCAAGCTGGGACATTGAGCTGAGCCATTCTCACCACAAGGGGCCTAAAACAAGGGTGTCCCTTGGCTACAATCCTGTACAATTTCTTCATCTTAGAGATCAAGGACACAATGGAACCCCAGAGATCATGCTTGTCACGCCTAGGAGGGATTCCAATAGGCCATCTACTTTATGCAGACAACCTAATTCTATTGGATTCCACCCATATCGGCTTTTTAACGGAAGCTAAATGCACTACAAAAACTGGTGAACGAAAATAAGCAACAAACAAATGCAGCAAAATCAGAAATTCTTATAATCAAAAAATCTCCAACAAAAGTAAGAAAACCATTCAAATAGTGTTTTGACAACCAACCAATCTCCATAAACAGAAGTACAAAATACCTAGGAGCCATCATCAGCAATGATTGGGGAGACAAACCCTGGATACAACATCTATACTTAAAGATGGATCAACTAACAGCACAAGCCCTAACCCTTAAGAAGTGATAGGGAAAGTTTTCCATTAAAGCGCTTGTGAACTTCTACAACTTGACAATAGTATCTGCAATCACATACACCGGTGACACTGGTCTAAGGATCCCTTGGAAAACATGGGACATACTTGAGGGAAGATTTTGGCGAAGAATTCTAACATTGCCAAACAGTGTACTGATTGGTGTCAAACTTAGACTATATTCTCTACACATGCAAATTATTTGGAAAACATTAGCCACGTTCAGAAAAATAGAGCTCACTGACTGCCCACCGCAATATGAAATTTTAAGAGAGGGGAATGAAAAGCTACCTTCCTAGGTGTTAACAATGTGGAGAAAAAAATACAACGACCTACTAAACCAAATGAGCGTAAGCCTAGAGACCCTACAAATTCATCCACAGTGGGTCAAAATGCTGCTCATGTCGATAGATTGGTCACAATCAGAAGCCACGCATGCAGCTTCACATGAGCATACATTCACGAAAACACTAATAATCCCAAGACCCTGCCTAGATACCTAGAGAAAAGCGCTAATCCTAAACACAGAGATCTGATCCTGCTCTTCAAATTAAACATTTTAAGAACAAAGCAAAATCTGAAGAAATACGGCTTGACGAAAAACAATGTCTGTCGACTGTGCCATCAACAAGAAGAATCATTGCAACACCTACTGATGTTTTGTGAAAAACGTGAAGCTGAAAGAGCAAACATCCTGAGCAAAGTTCTATCAGTAGCCTGTGGTCGGGGTTCCGCATTATGGTGGAAAGTCCTATACAAAGAGCCTAACCAAAGAACAACCAGGGCCTTGGGAATCTTTCTAGAAATTATGTTGAAAAAACTCGTAGCAGTGTCTGAGGACGGAAAACTAGACAACACCGTCCCACGGCCAAGCAACTCCATGCATAGGACACACCAAAGACTAAATATCAAAAAAATGGAACAAGGAGGAGAACCATTTGCTTGGCTTATGGAGGAGGGAGAAAGGACTAAGAATAAGCAAAAAGTTTGTATTTGTATATACTAAATGCTTAAATAAATAAAGAAATTTAAATATAATGGCTTGCTTGGATTTAAAGTTTATATCCCCTTTCGGGTTCCAGCAGTTTTAATTCTATTTGGTAGCAAGGTTTTAATTCAGCTCGATATTCAGTAGCTCTATGTCTTACTTATGGTTCATGTTCACTTCATTTGTAGTTCAATATTTGCTTGTTTCGCTTTAATTGAATGGCTCAATGTTCGGAGACCTTCGAAAATGTGTTTCTTGGTACATGCCACCACTCCAATACAAAGTATTCCCATCTGTTTGATAATTAACAATGAAAGGATCAGAGACTTTCAAAAATGTGCTATTCTGAAGCACGCGATACAAAGCATTCAGTAGATAATGAAGTTCACACATGCACGCCTGTCAGGAATAAGGGCTGGAGTGGAAGAGGAGTGATGAGATTTGCCTATTAAGGACTGTGAGCATGAAAAGACTACAATTCCCAGCACCCCATGGGAGAAGGGTAGTTCTAGTGTGCGCGTGTTGCCAGCTGCCGTAGATTGAGGACAGCTTAAAAGCAGGCAACAGCGCCTAGCAGGTGTGGCTTATTTTAATTTTGGGTGCGGTTGGAGTCAGAGCAGGACGGAGAGTTGCCACAAAGATCATGGAGGGCTGAGTATTTGTATTCCTTGGTGGCTTCCTGCACGGAGGAGGAATGGGCGGATCAGCGGTCTGGTCATGGCTCTACAGCGCTTCATCCGAGAATTCCCATGGGGCTTCTCGGAGCTCAGATAAGTACCTGAGAGATTGAGGGGTGGGGTGGTGTACACCGGAGTGGTCATGTGTGAAAGGCAATCAAGACTTTAATCTAATTTCTGCTATAACATAACGAGTGCCGTGCGCTGCCACTAGATTCAGCAATCTGGATTTGACAAAAGGAACAAACGTATAAACCCATGAGGGAAATCTATGACAGGTAACGAGTGCTGCCAACTCCTTAGAACTGGGTTATGCTGGTATACTCATGGGGAAAAGCTATGACAAGTAACGAGTGCTGCTTACTCATTAGAACTGGGTTATGAGTTTGTGTGTTTTATGTGTTGCTCACGCTTGCCCAATGGGCCATGTGTTTTTTGTGTATCATATATGGGAAAAGAGTCCCATTGTTTTGTGTTCAACATGCTTTGCTACCATAAGTGTTTGTCTATGCTGGGTAATCTACGGCCACACGTATTAAGGTGTGTTTATTCAGTGTCATGCAGGAAGTAGGTTTTGAAAGTGTAGGATTACAGCAGGTTCCGTATTAGCAAATAAGCAAGGATCTAGATAGGTAGGGTTTTTTCCTGTGCGTCCCTTTCCCTATCAAACCTAGGAGTTCCCTAACCCTCTATCCGGTGATCCTAACCTCCCCTACCCCATCCACAACCTCTCCCTACCTCCTCTTCCCCCCATTGGCTGCCACGTGGTGACCTGTGTAACTAATATCAGGTGCCTGTGCCAACCACGGTGGGAGGGTCGAATTCATTCGGCTTCTGTGGTTCGGGGGAGAGTGTTGATCACTCTCCTCCATTATTGTGTGCGTTGACAACGCCCAGGGTTTCTCATTCACTTGAAATTCACTGGTCGCTTTAAGAGTTTGTGCTGCAGCGCGGATCACACAGCTTTCTGCTCTTAGTGTCAGGGCTGCAGTTCCTGCCCTAAAGACACTCCTGTGGGTGGTCATCTAACACAGAGCAACGTGCACTTTGAGCAGAAAGGAAAGGGGCAGTCTTCCCGCACAGCTTCATTCACCATTTTCAATATGCTCCAGGAGTCCCAACTCCCGCTCCACACTGGTCCTTCTCCTGTCATCCCTTCTGCCGCTGGGCTCCATTTATACACCTGCTGCCCCTTGACAGGTTGCAGGTGTGGATTACCAATCAGCCTTGCCTGACAACAATTAAAGGGACATGCCTGACCTTCACTGCTCTTAGCAGGCATCTTCCTTGTCCCAGTACTAGAGTGGTAAAAGAGCATAGTCTTCTTTGCTCTTAGTTGCCTCTTCTTCGTCTCAGTACTGTCAAGTGTCAATTGTGGAGAAATGAGGGGAGTTGGCTTTTTGTTCATTTAAATACATACTTACTGCTTGACTATTTTGTGTGTTATTATAATTTAATTAAACTTGTTGCTAGAATTGATTCTTAATTTACTGCTCGATTTTTTTCATGAATTCGTTTTTAAATATCTGTTTAGCTTCCTGATTATTTCAAATGATATGCTATTGTTTGGAACCCTTTGAACCTAGCTTTCCTCAAGATATATTTTCTTTCATTATTGTGCTCGCCGTAATGCTAGTTCTTAGAACTACAATTCCCTTCCACAGTGTAATTCTATAGTTTCCTCATATTTGCAGACGAGGCGCGTGAGTGCCGGCACGTGAGGAACTAGCCAGACTGTGCCGGTCCGTGTCGCCTGTGGAGCAGCACATCATACAGCTCGTTACAATATTAAGGTATAGGCATTTGACTGTAGGGTTGAGTACCCAGCTATTATACCTTTCCGCATGCATTCCTTACAGGCTATCTAAATGGCCAGAGACAATCTTGGAAAGCCCTCCCAGCATGTACATGAACATCTAGCGTGCTATTCATGTATAGGTACTGAATATTTCCCGCCTATTACCACTATTACTCTTGAGGTTTACTCTGGTGAAAGCTTTTGTGTGGATAGTTTGGATGTATTCAGAGGAGCACAAGGCTTTGGAAATGATGCCAAGTCTATCCTTAAGAAATCAAGTAGCTAGTCCTCCTATTTTAGATATTACATCAGATGTTTTTTTAGAACTGAAGCCAAGACACAAAAGGGAGAATACTTCATTACCTATTGCTAATGGGGGGAAATAAAAATGAATAAGCTAAAAATAGTAGTACTGAATACAAGATCATTGGTGAAACATTCTACTGAAGTCGCTGATGTAATTGTAACAGAAGATCTGGAGATTGTATCTTTGACTGAAACATGGCTTAATGCTACTACTAACCATGCAGCCTTATTAGCTACCCCTGCATATTATAGTATAGCCAGAACTGATAGAGAGGAAGGCAGAGATGGAGGTAAAGCGTGTATCTTTAAAGACACATGTGCTTCACCAAATGGCCCTTGATAACTGTGAATATACATTAATTAAACAATCATTAGATTTTAATATGATTGTGTCCTTTTTAAACATTTATCGCCCCCCGCAAGACGCTCCTTTATTTGAGGAAGAGCTCCTAACATTGCTAGGAGACCTTATGAAGAAATCAAGTTATGTTCTTGTACTTGGAGACTTTAACTTGTGGGCATTTGATAATAAGGACCAGGAAGCTACCTCTATTCTGTCAGCCTTGCAGGCGATGGGCCCCTTTAAGCAGATAAAACAACCTGCGCATAGAGAAGGACCCATATTGGATTGGG
This sequence comes from Ambystoma mexicanum, assembly GCF_040938575.1. Taxonomy (NCBI): domain Eukaryota; kingdom Metazoa; phylum Chordata; class Amphibia; order Caudata; family Ambystomatidae; genus Ambystoma; species Ambystoma mexicanum. The sequence goes on along the minus strand of NC_090935.1, from coordinate 661,571,495 downwards.
TATTACCTTATAATTTAATTATTGACAGTTTGTATGTCTCCCCTTGCTTATGGACAGATCATATTCTGATCTCTTTCAATCTCCTTCTGCCTGAGAAGTGAAAGCAGGTTAATTCCGGTCCTAGTCCTCTAGCACAAGTTAGGAATCTACCTAGGTCTCTTTGGAGGCATTTGCTAATATAGTTCTTCCGTCTCTTCTTAACCCATTACCTTCCTCTGAAACCTCAATTCTGGTTGACAGGTTTCAGAATAGTACTAAGATGGCCATTGATATAGTAGTGGTTCTTACTGTAAAGAAGATAAAAAGGGAGACTTGTGGCAAGACATGGTTTTCGTGGATATTATGAATTGTAGAAGAATAAAGAGACTAGCTGAACGTACCTGGAGAGGGAAACCATGTGAGAATACCCTTTCATCCTATCGGGTGACAGCTGCCAAATATAAACAGGCTATCTTAGATGCCAAGCGCACTAGCTTTGATAATAGGATAGACAGGGTGAAATCCAACCAGAGGGAACTATTCACTATTTTGAAGGAGTTGGAGGGAAAGAAACATATGACTAACGCCATTAATAAAAGTAATGAGTGGTGCACCGAAAATCAAAAAGGTTCTACCGCTAAATTACAACTCCACCAGGCACCAACTGAGACTCAATTTGGGAGACTAGAGAGCTTGGCTAATAGTGTGGTTGCTAATTGTGCTCAGTTGGTCACCCCTGACAGACCACTGGAATTTTGTTTTGATCAAGATTCCAATACAAAAAGAGTGGTGAGGCGGTTGAAGCCAACAGTTTTTCCAAGTGATGTATGTCCAGCGAGTATAATCAGGGATTTGTAAGGAAGGCATGGCATCAACAGTAAGACAGTGTCATGACCACTACCCCTCGCCCTGGCAGTCAGGCCCCAAGGGCCCAGTCTTGTCCCCCAAGACTCGCTTGGAGTCAGTCCTGGTGCCTTTGGCGCCAGGCTCATATAGCAGAAAGGGGAGATGGAGCTTTCAATGGCAGTGTCACAACATGGATGCCCCACATGGTTCAGTTCCAGAACTGAACCATGTGGTCTAGCATTTAGGGTGTGGTCTGGCCTGAAGGCACCTGGGATACCGGCAGGCTATACAAGCCACGCCCAAACTGGAGAACACGCTTCGCGTTGCTCTGCTCTTGCAGCGTGACGTTCACCACGACCCGTCGGATCTTCTTCAGCATTCCGGGCCGACATCTGCAAGAAGAAGAAGATCATTAGTACTCTTACCTGTTAGCGAGCCAGCTCCTGTCATCCGCTCCAGTGTCCAGAACATCCAGCTTCTCGGCGGACGCTCGCTCTCTTCCTTGGAAGCCACAACCTGGGGGAAAAATAGAAAAGCAGCATTAGTAAGCATTTATTCATCACGTTTAAACAACCATCGGCAGTCTCACGCTTATCTGAGTTGAACTTGCTTCTGGTTCAAGGGCATTTCAGTCTTCCGTCTACCTGCAAGAGAAAAGGCAACACTTATTAACACGCATAATTACTCTGAGGCAATTCGAACAACACCTACTCACCACTCCGCATGCTCTCAGCAGCAATCATCCGGAACATCACGGCGGCCTGCAAGAGAGGGACAACACAGGTCAGCATACGGCAAGAAAAGCACATAGCGCGGCACTTCACGCTTTCACTTACCATCTCGAGCACAGCCCCAGCCAGCACGGCTTCCTCACAACTCCTTCCGCACCTAAAAGAGAAGGAAAGACATTAACAGAGGGGAATTGCAACTAAGGACAAGCTGTCAAAACAGCAGACTTACCTGAGAAACTGAGTCGCAGCAGGACTGGACTCACAGGGCCCGCACCAGTGAAGCAACTCGGTTACGACGCGCCGATTCAAGACGCACCCCTGCACAAAACAGCAGGACAGAGAGCGCACAATACCGAAAAACCAAGGTGAGGAAAACACTAAGGGGGTCGTTTGATCCACAAGAGAGGTGGGCTCAAGGGAAAATAGACTATAAGCTAAAATCAGTACTCCTGTATTCCAGACAAGGTCCTTGGCAGAACAAGAACCGGAGGGAGTGGGTCCAGGTCGGAAGCAGTCCAGCCAGATTGGGTTGCGTCCCTGTGGATACCAGGTGAGCGTTACAGACAGACACAAATGACCACATTTCAAGGGTGTTTATTTAACTTCAAATAGGGTATGATAAACGCCTATCTAAATCTACAGTTGGGAGCAAGCTACAACCATCAAATAAAAAGAATGCAGTCCTAGTGGTGTCTTGTCAAAATAAAAGGGCCTATACTAAAATACCTATTGCCAATCCTTACCTCTAAATACAAAGTGTGGGAAATAATGTTATGAAAAAGAAAGAAGTGTTCAAAAATGATATGTCAGATTTTCAGACCATTGGTCTCCCTTCCCCACGTTTTTAGCACAGGATAGTTCACACAAACATAGCACAGTTTCTGGTTTCTTTAGCATGAGGTTACAGTTCACTCATCAGCATCACAATACACTTTCCTTTAACGTTTGCACCCTTCTAGACGGATACTTAAGAGACCTTTGAATGAGCACCCACGTGATGCCGCACCACTCTGTTTACGGTTTCGTATTTTAGCTTCAAAGTTCATTCACTCATCTGCTGTCTTAATAATCTTCTTCATACAACTTTGCAGCTTGCACGGTCGTGTGTGTTTTGTAGCTTCCATAGGGCTATCCGATTCCTGGTATTATGCCAGATAAACCCTCTGTACATGCTGTGGAGGCTAGTGAAAAACCGTTTAGGTATTAAGTACGGGACGTTTGCAAAATTATGCAGCAATCTGGGTAACACTATCATTTTGAGCAATGCCGTTCGTCCCATCATGGTCAGGGGCAACCTTGTTCAAAACGCCATGTTCCGTTGAATCCCCACCATTGTGTTTATCATGATTTTGTGATATTCATTAATACCTAAATATCGAAAGGTGTATACCGCCCTCTCGATCTCTAACACCGGCAGCATACAGTGGGGTACCCCCACATACCTACCCAGTGGAAATACAATAGATTTCCGTGTGCTTACTGTTATTCCCGATACCATTGCATATCGGTCTAGTACCTCAAGTATATACTGCAGGTTTTCTTCGGGGTATTGCAGGTACAGCAGCATGTCATCCGCGTATAGCGATATCAAATGCTGCCCTCCCTTCCCACCCAGTGGTTCCAGCACTAAGATGAATAACATCGGGCACCAGGGGCAGCCCTGCCTAGTCCCTCTACCTAACATCCATCGTTCTGAGACCACTGACCCGGTCCGAACTCTAGCTATCGGCTTACTATACAGCAATTTTACCCCCTGCAGATACCCAGGTCCTATCCCATATTTCTCCAGAACCGCCAGCATAATGTTTTTTACATCAGCATGGATACCTGGCCAGTAAAACTCCCCACTGATATGTGCCTGGTCTTAAATTTTCCTAAATGTCCCTGTCAGATGAGAATGCGCAATTTCGGTACTATCTTCCAGTGGATATTGGGGATTACTAACTGTGTTTTACTTAGGCCTTCTATGGATGTTTCTTTTCTGTACAGTAAGCCTTGCTTTAAGAAGAAAAAAGGACTTCTCTTTGGGAATTGCTTGTAGGAAAGTCTCAACACGAGCTGGATCATTTCGCTGAGCGGAGGCTAGACCAGGAAAGATGGTAAGCTCTTCTTCCCTTTTATCTGCTGTCGAAAAAGGTTCATCAGCTTCCCCAAAGCCTAAGGTACACCTCTCAGTATATTCCGGGTTCACTCTCTTCAAAACAAGGAAATAGAGCCTTTTCGAGAATTCCCTGTGCAATTTTGTCCCCACGATGTACATCAAATGGAATTTCAACATGGTTCTGTAAGAGAACCTTTATGTCTCCCTGGAAGTCGTGATCTATGATGCCCGCTAGAACGCCTAGACCGAACTTCCAGAATAGGCCAGATTTTGGGGCCAATCTGATATAACACCCAGGAGGGGGGTATAAAAACTAAGTCTGTGGGACGCATTCCTCTTTTCCCAGTACGGATAGTAGCTTCTCTGCTGCTACAGACATCAAAGCCTATTGATTCTTTTGTGGCAATGGATGGGTCTGAGGCTCTAGGACTACGAATTTTAGGGTTCCCCAATTTGTTTCAATTGAGTCACATACCACCCCTGACACCACATGCAAGGAAGGCATGGCATCAACAGTAAGACAGACACAAGTGAACACAGTTCAAGGGTGTTTATTGAACTTCAAACAGGGTATGATAAACGTCCATCCAAACCTAAACCTACAGATGGGAGCAAGCTACGACCATCAAATAATAATAACACAGTCATAGTGGTGTCTTGTTAAAATAAAACGGCCTATCCTAAAAAAAAATATTGCCAATCCTTACCTCTAAATACAAATAGTGTGGGAAATAATGTTATGAAAAAGAAGGAAATGCTCAAAAAGGATATGTCAGGTTTTCAGGCCGTTGGCCTTCCTTCCCCACATTTCTACCATGGGATAAGGCAGTTCACTCGAGCATAGCACAGTCTCTGGCTTCTTTAGCACAAGGTTACAGTTCACTCATCAGCATCAGGGCCACCAGAGCATAAGTCTTCTTGTTTCTCAAAGTCTCTTCACTCAAAGGGCCTGATGCAACTAGATATAAAAGTTATTTTTCCCTTCCAGATTTTCACAAGTATTCTCATTGAGTGATTCAATATCCACCCCGGATCCCCCTAAACTGGGCTCAGATCCTTTTAGGATAAAGTTCTGCACAGGCTTCCCTCTGCCGGGCTCAAGCCTGTCTTTCACTTTGCTCACAATGTTCGTGGGTTCTTCCTTTTTTAGGTGACTCGCGATTTACCCAGGATCCCCCTCAGCCGGGTTTAGATTCCTTCTACACCATTAGTCTCCCTCAACTGGGCTCGGACCAATGTCAATTTTACATCAAGTATCAAAGACTTTTGAATGTGCACAGGGTTTGGCTTGACCCGTTGCAGGACCACTTCGATTTCACAATTCACTTTCTTTTAACATTTGCACATGTCCTAATTTGCACATACCTAACAGAGACCTTCAAATGAGCACACATGTGATGCCGGACCACTCTGTCTACAGTATCGTATTTTAGCTTCAAAGTTAATTCACTCATCTGCTGTCTTAATAATCTTCTTCATACAACATTGCTGCTTGCAACCTTGATTTCCCCACAGACCCGTCTTGTTTCAGTCTCCCCAACTCACCGGCTGTGCTGCTTTGTTGGAGAAGCCAAGGACAGTACCACGACGGCAATCGCCTCTCCTCGTCTTGACTATCGATGCGGGAGAGCTCGGGTTCTTCCGACACACAATGCAGGATTCTTTAGCTTCTATTCCGGGTCTTACGCTTTCTACTTTTGAAGGCTCATGGACGATGCGGTTTGTTGGTGAAAAGGTCAAGGGCATTTCCCTCCTTGCAATCCTCTTCGGTCTTGCCGTCTTCCATCGTTCATATTGTATTAAACTGCCATCTTGGAACGGCTGCTTTCACGTGTGCTTTGCCTTGCTCAGAGTGTGCTTTCGTGCCCCGCCTTTTATCTGTGTGGGGAAGTGTGATGGAAGTCAGGTGTATGTAATGATCAGTAATTGCCTGACCATTGTATTGGGCATGTCAGGTATACGGGCCTGGTAGTCCGTTTTCACTCATGGTGAACTGTCCGTGAGAAAGTGTTTGTGTCGGGAAAGGGGGTGAGTTCCCAAGTATCCTACCGGGTCGGAGGGGGTAAAGGTGTGACAGGGAAGGGGATACTGTGTCTCACCGTCCAGTGTCCCACTCCCCGAAGACCTCCCATTCAGGTGATCCTCCCACACTGGTCCACCCACAGGAACTGGATCCAAAAGCGATGGATGTGTCCTGGCCATCTGGATGACAGATCCCCAGGGACTAGCAGGTGAGACACCTTCAGGTTTCTCACAAATTCTATAGATGTCAGAGTACCATTCTTGACAGAAATTGTGTTTTCCTCTTTTCTTACAGCTAAAGTTCCACTATCACATAAAGAGGTGTGGATATCTTCTATTCTTAAAAAAGATTCTTTAGATCCTACGGTGGTGGGTAATTATCAACCCATGTTTTGTCTTGTTTCTTTTGAAGGTACTTCATAGAGTAGCCTATCAACAATTTCAAAAGTATATAGACACACATGGACTGCTGAGTTCCCATCAGTCGGGTTTTCGAACTCAGCATAGTACGGAGACTGCCGGGTTGGATTTGCGAGCTAGTCTAATATAGTGGATTACGGTCAGGTTGCATTGCTAATGTTGCTGGATCTCTCAGCAGCCTTTGATTTGGTGGATCATCGCATGCTGTTAGATAGATTGAGAACACTTGGTAATTGCTCTGACTTAGCAATCTCTTGGCTAGCATCTTGTTTGGGCCCACATCAGACACGGGTGATGGCTGATGAGTTTCAATCACCTTCTGAATTGTTAACATATGGGATACCTCAAGGAGCTTGTTTCTTCCCCATTCAGTTTATGCACCCATTTTTGATCTCTTGATTTCTTGGATGTCGCTGGCGTTGGTTATACTAACTATGCCGACAACACCCAGATATTTCTGCCACTTACGGGCGAGTCTGAGGCAGATGTAGCTAGGATCAATCAGATATATTAATTGATTCAAACATGGATAGCCTCCAACTCATTGGCTCTGAATCGTGGTAAAACAGAGCTCATATTGGTGGGTTCTAGTAAATGCCTAAAAAGAATCAACCCTGACCATACGCAGATTAGGATCGATAATTGCAATATCGAGGTTAGTCCTTGTGTTTAAAACTCTTGGAGTAGACCTCGAGGTTTGTCTATGAAACATGTTCTTCACGTCAAATCTTCTAGTGCATGTATTGTCAAACTTATTTGGCAGATTAAGCCATACCTTTCCACAGGCAATATATAAATGTTAGCTACAGTTTTGGTAAACTCCAGAATTTATTACGGTAATAGTCTTCTGGTGGGTACAACTTAAAGTAATATCAAAATTCTACAAATAGGATCCAAGATGGCCGTCGTGAGAAGAGGACGTGACTAAGAGCCTCTGTCCACATGGCCGCAAATAAAGTGTTAAATATAGCAACAGTGGCACTCCGCAAACCACCCCGGAAAGGAAAGGGTGGCCCCCAGGCACTGCGACTGCATCTGCAAAAGCAGTGGGAATGCTGTGACCGAAGCAGGGAAACCGTTGCGCAGACTGCTGTGAGGGACGGGCTTCCATAGTACACAGCAGTAAGTGGCAGAAGGCAGGTCCAGCAACGCTGGCAAAATATATACATGGGATCGAGGGCAACACGAGAAAGGCGCCAGCCCCTTATCCCGACATCTAGGAAGTGATTGCCGTAGAAAACGAGGAAGCGGCAGGAGAAGCGGGCCACTTGGCACGGAAGAAGCACACAAATAGAACGTAGCAGGGAGTGGCTCCCTCGTGGGGGAGGTGCAAGCTTCTGCATACATTTAAAGGCATGCCAGGGGGATAAAAGTGAGAGCTGCTGCAGACCTGACGTGAAGCAGGATAATCAGGCTGCCCGGCACGGACGCAGACGAGCATGCGTTGCAAGCAGAATGTTCAGGAGATGGAAGAGGACTCGAAAAAAAACAAAGCAGCTTTGGAACAACTTGCGCGCCTAACGCTTAACTTGGAGATATAATCCAAGGACCTTGAAAATCGCTCACGGAGGTCCAATGTTAGAATCAAGAACCTTTCGGAAAAGGTTGTGGACAAAGACTTGAAAAATACGGCCCAACAACTCTTCGCAGAGGTTCTGGCGGACGACTCAGCATCCGGGGTCCAGATTGATCGGATACACAGAGAAGGCCCACGCAAGAACGGGAGAACCAGGGGCACATCCGGAGGTGTTCTGGTGGTGGTCACCTCTTACGAACAAAAAGAAAAAATCTTGAGGAAGGCGAGGCTTTCTGGTCAGGTTCTAATTAACGGAGAGGAGGTGCAACTATGCCAGGACCTAGCGTAGGCCACATTGCAAAAGAGAAGACAGATGGGCCCAATAGTGAGATTTCTAACGTCAAAGCAAGCAAGGTACAAATGGACTTTTTCCCTTCAGACTGCTCTTCACGTGGGAAGGATGACAGCATAGACTCACCACATATGAGGAAGGATAGCTCATTCTGAATCTGCAAGGCGATGTTCATGAGACAAGCGAGGGACAATGGAGAGGAGACAGAACGCCCAGGAAGCCGTAGGAATGGAAAAAGTTCACAAACAACGGTAGAACGCCCAATAGGAAGTGAAAGGGCGGAGGAAGCCAGACATTGAGAACACAACCACAAGGTGAATAAGTAAGAAGGGGTATGGTTGACCTCAGGGAGGGTAATGAAGATTGTTCCTGTTACAAGGAACAAGCAGCCCGGGGGGGCGGGATGGGAGACGGTCAATGGATCTCATAGTGGGGTTTAGTAATCCCCATGACAATATCTCTGGGAGGACAGAGGGCCAGGAGCGACGGACACTTCGTTCAAGCGGTCATAGGAACCTGGGCCCTTCTCAGGTAGTTGGGAAGAGGGGGGGGTGGAGGGATAAAAAGTTGGGGGGAAGTTCGGGTTGTTGGGGTTATGGGGGTAGGGGAGGAATTTTGGATCGGGAGAGAGGAGGAATGTAGACCCAGGACTTAGAAAGTAAACATAAGAGCATCAGGAAGCTAGGATGGCATCATTAAAAATACTAACATACAATGTGAGGGGACTAACCCCAATTAAGAGGGAAAACGTCGAACAGCTGACTAGGAGGATGAAGGCGGACATTAAAATGTATCAAGAGACACAAATCAGGAAAGCCGACAAAAGACATCTGAAGATAAGAGGGTTCTCACAGATATATCAGGCAAACGCAGTGGAGAAAAGGGCCGGGGGTGTTGATTGCGATACAGGATGGGTTGGGAATACAGAAGCAGAGAACCCTAGCCGATATGGAAGGTCGCTACCTCTTCTTGAATATTATATATGGAGACCGAAAGATAACGCTGGTCACAATATATGCTCCCAATAAAGGGCAAGATGGGTTTTTGAGGGGCACTCTTTCATGCCTAGAAGGTTTCGCCATGGGTGAGGTGGTCGTAGCAGGGGATTTCAATTTGGCTTGTGACCCACAGTTGGACAGGAGCAACACCACACGCTCGGGATCACTAATGCACTGAAACAGAAAATTGAGATGTTAACACTTCATGATATATAGAGGGCGGTTAGGGGACAGGAACAAGGATTCACACACTACTCCCATGTCCACACCTCGCAGTCCAGAATAGATTATATCTGGGCCGCCATGGGGCTGGTGGGCAAAGTAAAGGAGATAGATTTAGGTTCCATCTCCCTTTCGGATCACGCCCCGATCAGGGTGACATTTAACCTGGGACACAACAAACGGGGACTATGGAAGTGGACCTTCCCCACCGAACTGTTACAAGACCAGGTTGCGGTGGACTCCTAAAGGGAAAAGAATGACCAATATTTTTCGGACAACTACACAGGAGAAACACTGCTGGGAACAGTATGCGATGCATTCAAAGCCGTGCTAAGGGGTGACTTAATGGCGTTAAAAGTGGGCAAGGACAAACAGAAACGCATGTGGGAGGAGAAACTGGAGGGGAAATTGAGGGAGATCCAAGGAGAGATATGCAAGAAACCAAGCAAGAAACTGCAGTTAGCACTGCGACACGTTCAGGGTCAGTTGGGTGTTCTGCGCTGTAAGCGGGCAGAGAAATCTCTCCTAGACCTGAAACATTGGTATTACATAAGAACAAACAGGGCAGACAAACTCCTCGCAAGGCAACTTAAAACAAGGGAAAAGAATAGAACAATAATGAAACTTCGGGACAAAAAGGGACAGGAGAAGACAAAGGATGAGGTCATGGGGGAGATCTTAAGGGACTATTATCAAACGTTAAACACATCTGATAACCCTAAAAAGGACAGACAGGACGAATATCTAGAGAACCTCACCCTCCCCCGGATCTCAGAAGAGGAAAAGGAGTTCCTAGAGGAGGAAAAGGAGTTGCTAGAGGGAGACCTAACGGTGGAAGAAGTGAAGAAAGCAATAAAGAACCTACCGAAAAATAAAGCACTGGGCCCAGATGGTTACCAGGACAGCTTCTACAGAAAATGTCAAGATATTCTGGTCCCTAGATTAACAAAGTTCTATAACACATTTAAAGTTCAAGGCACCATTACCTTGAAACTGGTAGTTTTTCCCAAACAGGGTAAAAATCTGGAACTCCAGGGATCATATCGCCAAATATCGCTTAGAAATCTAGACGCAAAGTTATATACAAAGGTACTGGCCAAGAGGATCTCACACTTGCTCCCATCACTCATTACACCAGATCAATCGGGATTCATACCGACAAGGCAACCATTTAATAATACACATAGAGCCTGTCACCTGATAGAAAAAATTAAATTAACACAAACACCTGCTATACTTGTCTCATTGGATGCAGAGAAAGTGTTGGACAGGGTGGAGGGGACACAACTATTCCGCATCTATGGAACAAATGGGTTTTGGATAGAACTTCCTCAAAATGGTTAAGGCCAACTACCACTCACCTCAGATGCGGGTGGCCCTCAATGGAATAATGTCGGGGCCAGTGACCCTGGGGAGGGAAACGAGACAAGGGTGCCCACCGTCGCCGCTACTATATGCAATCTTTCTGGAGCCATTACTCGCTAAGGTACGTGAGGCGGATGGGATGAAGGGGGTAATAATGGCGGATGGATCATAAAACCATGGCTTTCACAGATGACATGCTGGTAGCACTTACAATCCCAGAATGCTCCCTACCAGCGTTCATGAAAAATTGGAAAGGTTTGGGGAAATTTCTGGTTTTAAGATCAATAGACAAAAAACTGAGGTACTAAACTTAACGGAAAAACACGACACAATAGTGCCTGTGACCCAAAAATTGCAATTACAAATGGCAATATTGGGGGTAACATACTTAGGGGTAACATTAACACCATCATTAAACCTTATGTATAAAGCAAATTTCCAGAATCTGCTGGAAAAAATGTAAACAGACATTAGGAAACGGAATTCACTAATGACATTGTGGTGGGGGCAGATGGTAGCAACTAAAATGGTGGTTCTACCAAAACTATTATACCACTTCCAGGCCCTATCCATTTGAAAACCAAATGCGTTTTTTAAATCCGTGAACAAAGTTATTAAGACGTACATATGGAAGCACAAACCACCAAGAATTGCAATGCCAATGCTGATGGCACCAATAAATCAGGGAGGTCTATCACTCCCCCACTTCCGCAGATATTATGAGGCGGTCCAGTTACGGGTAGTGAAAGAATGGATAGCGGACATAGCATTACACATGGGCTAACCAAGACAGGGCGGTGGCTGGAACCTCACTTTCGGGATTACTATGGCTAACGGGACAACACAGGCATCCGAACATTAAGATCACTGATGGGGGTGGGCGTGGAAGTATGGGATGCAGCGATCAAGAGAGGGGCACTGTCAACTCAACCCTCCCCTTTTCTCCCGATGTTCGAGAACCCAGAGTTCCAACTGGGGATGGACATAGCAACATATAAAAAGTGGACAAAAGTAGGATGTAGGACGACAAGGGACATGTACAAGGGGCAAAAAATAACGACACTTCAAGAATGAATACAGACCCTGGGACTAACAAATAAGGACATAAATACGCTAAACTTAAGCATTGGTTTATGTCACTACACATAAGGCAGGCAGCCACGAGACAGTTAACAGTCTTTGAGCTATACATGACACGTACGAGCTTGGGGGAGCTGGTCTTGAGCCTTTATAGATTCCTGAACACCCTGGGGGAGGAGATAAGGTGGAACTACATGGTGAAATGGGAAAAGACACTGGGAGAAGTGATTACTAGGAAGCAATGGGAGTATATATGGGGAATCACTCCAAAGCTGACGTGCTCAATAAACGTAAGAGAGATGTGGCAAAAAGTGCTACTCCAATGGCATTATACGCCAGAGAGGCTTAATGCAATGTTCCCGACGACATCTGACAAGTGCTGGAGGGGCTATGCAGTGAAGAGGGACTGGAAGCACATATGTTGGAGCTGCCCGGTGATACAGCAATTCTGGGATGGGGTGAGGGAGCAGGCGGACAAGATGGTAACAGGTTCCGAGCAGCTTAAGGAAAGTGTCTGGATGGCGAGGATGTGGGAACCTGGTTCGGGAGGCCTCACTAAACCACAGAAAAGGGTCTTTATGATCCTTGTTATAGCAGCTTGGCCCGTAATAGCCTCAACAGTGGAACAAAAGAACATCACCCACGACCTACAATTGGTTGCAAAATGTTTGGAACTTTGTATCCCTAGAATGGGTGACTTAAGCTTTGAGGGGCCCAAGGCGCTTTTACGAGAAATTGGGGGCACCTACTGACGCACCTTCAAATTGACTATATGCAACAATGGTGCCCACACAGCATCAAAATAATGGACATCATACGCTAAAAATTGGATCCATCGCAGAGACTGGCACTCTACTTCAAGGGGCGGGGATAGGCGGGTTGAGACTGTTCTAGAACCAGTGAGTAAATGAAAAGTTTATGGAAAACTAATACAATATCTTAAAAATAAATGAATCTACAAATAACCCAAAATTGAGCTATTATAGCCGTGTTTGGCTTGGCAAGGACAGTACACACGACACAGGCGGGTAGATCCTTGCATTGGTTTCCAGTTAGTCACTGGATACATCTCATAAGATTCTGTCTCTTACGTACAAATATCTCTCAGATCAAGCACCTTCTTATCTCGCGCAAAAAGTTCGGAATGCACCTGTTCTGCACTCTAATGGGAGCAGGAATCTGATTGTACCACATTTTAAACTGAAAATGTTTGGCGGGACCTCTTGACATTCAGGCACCTGTTTTGTGGAATTCCCGTCCCCATCACAGTAGAGATATTCCTGATCTGTCAGGCTTTAAAAGAGCTATACAAAAAAACTTTTTATTTAATTATAAGGATTAGTGTGACAGCTTATTGCTGTTAACTTTAGTGCCTGACTCTCTTTTCTTTTTTATCTGCCACTTCTCTTGTTATTTGTATTGTTTGTCTGTGAGCGCACTGAGGCCTAAGGTCGTGATGCGCTATATAAAAGTGTAATAATAATAATAACAGCCTATAAAGGTTGGGGAAGGGTTGGCTGTCAATAGGGAAAGGGGGATACCATGTCTCGCCCAAGGGCATCCCACTCCCAGTCCCCAAGGACCCTCCACCCAGGTGATCCTCCCTCGCTTCTCCGCCCCCAGACTCCAATAGCAATGACCTTTCCCTGACCACCTGCTAAGAAGATCCAGGGGGTCTAGGAGTGGGAATACTCTTAGGTTTCTCACATAGCCTTCCCCAATGCGGTTACACTGAGGCACTTCACAGGGAAACTGAGTCAAAGTCCACGTCACCTTCCTCCCGACCCTTCCGGTATTCCACTGTGAAGTAATGGTGTTGATGGTTCAAGAAACCCTGCATAAGCCTTGGGTTGGAATCTCTTTGCTGGGATATTGGGTTTATTTCCACAAGGTTAACATTTTCCTCCCCTTTAGCTCTTCTCTCAAACTTGAGAGGTTCCATTCTTATTTGGTGAGGAAGCCCAACTATAAGAGTCTTGCATTTTACTTGGACCACCCGCGAAAGCCATTGATCAAGTTGGGGTACATTACATCCCAGGACTGACTCAGCTGGCAAGTTGGAAATTACATCCACAGTAAGATGAAGTTTTCTACCCAAGATGGTGACATGCATTTGTGTTTGTGGATAGCTTTCAATATGGCCATGCACACAGCTTCTTTTACTTCACCTATTCTCCTCCATTTCCGGGGAAGTAAGTCAGCTCGTAGGGCACACCTTTTACTCCCACTATCTAGTTGGGCCCAAAGGGTTCTCCCTTCTAAAGTAGCAGGTACCCGGTAAGTGGTTTTAGCCCCAGTATATAAAAAGGGATGGTGTCCTCTTCTGTTTTTACTTTTCTTCCCCTTTTTATCAGGTTTCTTTTTCATTCCTGTCAGCATATCGTGAGATTGGGTATATAAGATGTTATACGATAGTGTCAACTTTTTGGTTTTCTTTCATTGAAAAGGTGGTGAACCCAATTATAAATAACGGGCAATCGGATGCTGTATGACCAACCTCCCTGCAGGAGTAACATGGTTTTACTTCAGGATTATAAAGTGGTGGTTCCTCCAGATCTGATGGATAACACTCTAGGGTTGTTACCATTTCATCCCATGAGGCTTCTAGTTTAATTTTGAAATGTAATGGGGATTCAAAGGATGGCATCTCTCTGGTGTCTTTCTCTTGGGAATCAGATGTAAGGTCTCCTGATCTACTTTGTGTCCTTTTAGGACTACAAGGACAGCAACCGTTTCTGGTGCAAGGAGTGGTACGTTAGAGGAGACTTTACTGAGGTCTGCTAAGGCTGAGATCTCTCTCTTTTCTTTGCACCCAACCTCAGGCTCACAGCCATTTAGATGTTCTACTTCTAGTGAGTTATTGAGGGATGTTTCTGGGGAAGATAGTTCTTGTTCCCTATGCACCAAAGAGGAGTATCCCGGACAGAATCCAAACTCCAACCATGAGCGGTCTGGGTCCTCTAAGTTAGTAAGCGAATAGCCGGATGATATCTGTTCTTTCTCTTTTCTCTCCCTGAGACCATCAACCTCGCAGAGTTTCTTTGGTGATTTGCTTGATCCTCCTAATTCTTGAGTGTTCATTAGGGAAATGTTTTCCTCATTTTCCTTTTGTTTTATGGCCAGTGTTTTATCTGGTTAACTCAATAGAAGACAATGAGGGTTTTGGAAGGATGGGACCTAAAGTCCTTCCATTGTTGGATCTCATATGCAGGTGAAATGGAGTAGACTGAATTTCTCCTTCAGGATGAGGATTCACAAGGATGGCTATAACAGGTTTAGTGGTTTCTTGTCCCCGGTTTGAGTTGTCTATAGAGGAGGATGTTAAGGAATTGAAGGTTGGTAGCCCCCCCCCCTAAGGTGTGATTCCTAGCGGGATCCCTCCCTTTTCCTACTTTCTGGATTTACCGCAATTGTTCTAGGTTTGCCTCGTGGAGGGATTAGTGTACATCTCTCACTGGTTGATTTCCGGGTCTGATTGGAAGCTCTCCTCTGTAGACTGTGGTTCTGAGACTGAATGAGTGGCTTGTTTCTTCTCTGGCATCTATAATGACTTGTCTAGGAGTTTTCCCTTTTAGAGATAAGGACAATCCCTACCACTTTTCATTCAAGTCACCAGGTAGGAGAGAAGTGGTGGTCAGGGGGGGAGTCGACCCCGTAGAGGGAAAAGCCTGCCAAGGCTGAAAAACCCTTTGAAGATTGTGTTGTAGAAAGATGGTTGTTTGAGGAGTGTCAATTCTGGAAAGTTGGAAGTTCCAGGGAACTGGAGAATACAACTTCAAGTGGAGCTCAGAAAAAGAACAGGCAAAAGCGGGAGGAGCCGCACAGAGCGGACCGAACAGAAAAGCGGGAGCAGGCAGAGGTGCACCGTGGGAAGTGGAACACTATGAGCAGGTAAGTTAGCTGGGTAGAAGGGAAAGGAATGGGGAAGGCAAACGCGCAACAGCAGAAGGGAGATCCAAGCAAGCGGACAGAGCTGAAAAGAACAAAGAACTGGCGTCTTACCTGTGAGAAACCTGAAGGTGTCTCGCCCGCAAGTCCCCGGGTATCTGTCATCCAGGTGGCCATTACACAGCCATCGCTTTTGGGTCCAGTTCCTGCATTGGACCAGTGCAGGAAGATCACCTGGATGAGGGGGTCTTCGGGGAGTGGAAATGGGGCACTGGATGGTGAGACACGGTATCCCCTTCCCTGTAACACTTTTTCCCCATCCTACCAGGTAAAACACCTAGGAACTCAACCCCCCCCCCTTCCCGACACAAACACTTTCTCACGGACAGTTCACTGTGAGCGACAATGGACTAACACCAGAGCTGCATACCTGACATATCCCAATGCCACGGTCAGGCAAGGTCAAGCAATTACTGCTCGTTGCACACACCTGACTTCCATCACACTTCCCCACATGGATAAAAAGTGGAGCACGAAAGCACACTCTGAGCGAGGAAAAGCACACGAGTAAGCAGCAGTTCCAAGATGGCAGTTTAGTACAAGGAAAAAGAAGACGGAGAGACCAGAGAGGGTTGCAAGGAGGGAAGTGCCCTTGACCTCTAAAGACTGGCACCTTGGAAAGTAAGAAGCCTAAGACCAGGAACTAAAGCTGAACAAACCTACACTGTGCATCGAAGGTACCCGGGGCTCTCCTCTGTCGATAACCAAGGCAGGGAGGAGCGATTGCTGCTGTGGTACCGTCCTTGGCTCCTACAACAAAGCAGCGCCAGTAAAGACAGCAAAGCCGGTGAGTCGGAGAGACTGATATTAAACCAGCTTGTGTTTGAACCAAGGTTACGAGTGGCAACATTGTATGAAGAAATCCAAAGAGGAAAGTGTGTGAAACGCATGTGAAGAGCGACGCAAATATAATTGGAAACCAAAGAAGTGAATGAACTCTGGGAGGCCAAGTGAGATACCGTATACCGAGTGGTCCGGTGCCACGTGGGTGCTCATTCGAAGGTCTCCTGTATGGCAACTGTATTGTTAAATGGAAGTTTGTATCGAAATGTGGTCCTGCAACAGGTTGAGCTAAATCCTGTACATATTCAAAAGTCTTTCATAAAGCAAGGTGAACTTGGTCTGAGCCCGGCAGAGGCAGACTAATTGAAAAGGGGAAGGATCTGAGCCTGGCTGAGAGGGATGAGTCCTCTGAGAAAACAAACAAACATTCTCTGAACTTTTTAATTACAGGGATCTGAGCCCGACTGAGGGGGATCCAGGGCGAAACACCTGAGTTGAAAACTTGTAAGAAGAAAAGAACAGCGTATCTTATTTGTTGTACATCAGGCCCTCTGAATCAATAGACTTTTGATGTGAAGAGAGACTTGGGCCCAGAAGTCCCCTTTGATGGAAATAGAACTATCAAAGAAGAAGCCAGAGTGTGTGCTTTGCTCGAGTGAACCACCTTGCCCCGTGCTGAAAACATGGGGATGGGAGGCCAATGGGCCGAACATCCTGACATATCATTTTGTGAAACACTTATTTATTTTTCATGAACATTACCCCACACTGTTTGTAAATTAGCGGTAAGGATTGGCAATAGTTTTTTTTAGTATAGGCCTTTTTTTATTTTGACAAGACACCACTAGGACTGCATTATTATTATTTGATGGTTGTAGCTTGCTCCCATGTGTAGGTTTAGGTTTAGATAGGCGTTCATCACACCCTTGTGAAAGTTCAAAAAAAACTTTGAACTGTGGTCACTTGTGTCTGTCTTACTGTTGAAGCCATGCCTTACATACCCGACAAATCCTAGCAAGAAAACTGGTTGCAACGCGAGTTGCTTTGACATACGTCTACAGTAATACTGCTGATCACGCCACCATCTTTTGGGGAGGATAGAGTGCTACTGCGTCTTTCTTGAAAAGCGTAGTGGAGCAGGCGGCAGCCGTGTTTCCATATCAACCACCCATTAGTTGTAATGGTATGCCTCTTCCTTGTCCGAACTGACATACCAGGAGAGGGGGCATAGATGGGTTACTGGTTCCCAAGTTCTTTCCTGAATGGAATATCCCTTCCAATTAACCAGATATTGGAGCAAACCTCCTTAGTACCTGTACTCAAATATGTATGCCACTTCATATTCATCATCAAGTCCAGTTCTCTGGTGTCTAGCTGAAATGACTTGCATCAAATTTCATTTAGAATCTTTTGAAAGCTGGTTATTTTCAACAGCCTTGAGCCCATCTTCAACTTTCTACATTCTTCCTTTCAATTCCTTTACAGATGTGAGTACAGAGGGCTTTCATCTCATTTAAGGTGTCATTTGCCCCCCTTCATCACCATCTCTCCCATGTCTAGATTGACCTTTTCCTATGTTAGATTATGCTCTTCCATGTTAAGTTCAGTCTGCGGTCTTCAGACTTTTTGTAATGACCATCTATCCGACAGGGTGTTCACTGATGTCTTATATAAGGGTCAGTCTGGTTTCTCCGCTCATGTTCTGGAGTTACCTCTTGCTCTTTGTAACATTCATTCTCTATTCTCGTAAGAGGACAGGATTCCCACAGGGTGCACTGAGGTAAGGGGTGGGTGCATGACCTTAGGTGAGAGTTTGCTTTTGGGTGATCTTACCCACACTCTCTTTTTCTTAAAGCCGGGTGTTATTTTCGCTGGCACCATCTTTGGATTTAGCCCTCGAGTCATTTATTTTAGCGTGCAGCGTGTATTGTTTTCTGCCATCTGTGGAAAGTCTCTCTAGGGATTCTGAGTGAAATGGGGAGGTAGGGACTATCACATCCCCACCTCCCCCAGCCAGACCCTGTACCAGCTGTGCAGAGCCCTTTTTATTCACTCCATGGGTTCCTCTATTCCCATGGGGGAACCTCTGATTTCCATGAGGTTATATTTTATTTCAAGTGGTCCCTTTTCTCCCCCTCAACTCCCCTGGGTATCACTCACCATGGTATGCTCCCACTGAGGCTCCTGGGTGCTTAGTCTCTTTGTAGTGCTTGCGCTCCAGGCCTTTTCTCCGGGTGGTTCAATACTAGCCAGGAGTGGGAGCGGGATGTTCACCTCCTCCTCCAGGGGGCCTCTGACCTTGTTGGGTGTTACATGGCGTCTGGTGCCTCTGGCTGTGTCCTGTTCTTGGGGTCTATTCTGTGTGCCTTGCCTCCAGTAAGTCTCAAAATGTTGCCTATCTGTAGGGCAGAAGCAGGAGCGTTTTGTGCACCCATCCCCGAAGTGGCCTCCAGTACCGGTGAATACTGTGACGCCTCTGTCTATGTTCTTTTTCAGAGGTCAACGCATGGCCTGTTGAGCGTGGGTATGTTCTTCCAATGGATTTTCGTTCCAAGGATTCTGTTCCGCCACCAGGGGGCACAGTGTGGCTCTCTTTGACATCTCAATGCACCCCTCGCTGGACATGGTATCAGGGCCAGTATATATCGAGGTGCTGTCGCACCCTCAGTTCGATCCCTGACAGCTGAGCGCCCTATTGCTGAGGGACTGCAGAACATAAGAATATGTACTTGCTATCCTCCAAGTGGGGCATGTTGAGAAAGCGATGAGGAATCCATGGGAGGAACATCCATCAGAAAGAATAGAGAAGCAAGTAATGTGTTATTCAAATGGATGCCTCATCTATAATAGACTCCCATAGCAGAACAAGGGGCTGGAGGAGAGAAAGAAGACACTACCTAAACAGGAAAACTCTGGAGGACAGCCTTGCCCAAGCAAGCTTCTTTCCCCGAAAGGGAATCCAAATAGGGATGTTTGGCAAACGCGTGCACAGATGCCCACATAGCCACTTGGCAGATGTCCAGTACAGGGACCCCTCTTTGCAGGATAGAAGTAGCAGTCAGCCCTCTGGTAGAATGAATTCAGAGACCTTGACAGAAAACCTTCCCAGTCAGATCGAGCATTCTGAGATGCAAAGAATGATGAAGCTTGACATGGTTGGTTTCATCACATCCCCATTAACACAGGCACCAGCATAACTGACGATTCACAGGTTCTCGTCACTTCTCCCCAGAGGGGAGCCCTTCCCTATGAAGATAGGGAGGTGAGGAAGCTACCCAATAGTCCCCCTAGGGGTGTTAAAATGCAAATGCAAAGTATCTCACAGGGAGAGACTCCCCTCATCGGGACAAGTGCTCCCGTTCCATGGCGGAAACTCCCTAACACTTGAGACTCCATCTGACAATAATGTCTGCTATTGTGACCATTCTTCTGTTTCTTTTATAACATCTAAGGCTATATCTTTTTGAAGTACTGAGAAGAAGAATGCTCAAGAAGTCATAAAGAATACTCGAATGTCCGGTACTTGGAAGAGGCGGCCCGAAGGAGGCCTAAAGAATACATCACAGAAATAAAGGACTTTCATACTACTCTGGGGAGGAACGAGCTGAGAGATATAAGGAGAGATGAAAGACTAACCAACGATAGGGACAGGCATGCAGCCTGGAGAGCCTTGGAGTTCCAAATTCAGAGAGGACCCGAGCAAAGGCTGTGCAGAGGACGCCGGTATCAGGCTGAGGGAGTCCTTTTATGCGTCTAACAGGAGCAGACCCCACTGCAAGTACTGGAAAAAACGAGGGTGTGACCTCAACGAGGTGGACCGTTTGGACCGATAACTATGCCAACACCGTGAAGAGCAGAGGACCGCAGAGCCGAGGCAGAACAGCAGAAGTGGACAGAAGCCAGGGAGGCCGCCGACACAGATCCCAATCCCCGGAAGAACCTGCGACATGCCGCAACCCACATGAAGCTAAAGGGAGGCACGGGGGACCTTGTGGGGATACAGGGGAGAAGCGTGGCAGAAAGGACCATTGAGTTGTGCATCCAGAGTGATCTACCTCGTTCCAGTGGTTGCAACAAGGCTACTGGTGAAAAGAACTGGAACCTTGATCTCAGGAGTAATCTCCATCGTCTTTGCAGTAGCAGCAATGCTACTGGTGAAAAGAACTGGAACCTTGATCTCAAGAATAATCTCCCTCGTCCCAGTGGCAGCAGCAAGGCTAATGGTGAAAGGAACTGTGGATTGTACCTCAGAAGTAATCTCCCTCGTCCCAGTGACTCCAAGGACATTAATGATCATGGTTAGGAGTTGTTGAAAGATACCAAAATTGATATAACCCGTGACATAGGCGATCTCTACATTGGCTAGCGGTGAAAGAGCGCATCGAGTTCAAGATCCTCTGTATTATGTTCAAATGTATGAACCAGTTAGCTCCAAGTTATCCGTCAGATAAAATCTTGTCCTACATCCCAACTCGTCATCTACGATCTAGTGACAAGAACTTGTTGAAAGTACCATGGTCTAGATGCGTGAGCAAAGGGGACAGAAGATTTAGTGTCTACGGACCAAGACTATGGAACAACCTTCTGAGAACTATCTGAGAAATTAAAACCCTCACGGCATTCCGTAAAGACCTATTTCTTCTGTTGAGAGAATATCATCTGGTATAACGACTGAATTGTGTATGGTTGTTTCTGCCTTACTATAGCTTTGAAGAAGCTGTGTTGATGTAAAAAAAAAATATAGCAACGCCCAGATACGATTAATTTTGTCAGGTGCACGGTATAAATAAATCAAAATCAAATAAATCAAACATATGCATTGGGAGTGATCTCCCTCGTCACAGTAGTTGGTGGAGAAACGCTAAAAAACTAATTGTAGAAGCTAAAAGAAACCTGAGATTGTATAACCTACAGGGGAGCTCTCAAGGATGCCCAGCGAGAGCTACAAGAATTAAAGAGACACTTGGCAAGTAGAGAAACTGAACCAGGAGAAGGGAAGCATTCTCCTGGTTGTTGCTAATATTGAAGAACTAATTTCTTGGAACATTTTATTTGGACCTGTGGGGCTATCTTTTCTTGTCATCAGGAGAAGGGAGTCATTCTCTTGGTGCTCTTTATGTTTTGTTCTTCGTGGCAGCTCTAGGGTTGGAGTTCGGTCAAAGGATGGTAATAGTGTGCTGGACATTCATCCTGACGGCGAACACCTTAGTTATCTATTCTTTAAGTAGGCTTTCCCCTTTACAGTTAGGGAAAGATAGGCTTTGGTTTAGTAAATTAATAAAAGTCTTTAGCCAAAATGCCACCTCTGTGTTCGACTCCTCACTCCAGCAGGATACATAACCTACAAAGAGTTTGTCAATTTTTCCGGACGTCCCTCGACTGAGTGACCTAGTAGCTGAGAGCTGTGTCCAGCTAATGGAATCGCTCCTCTGCTTCGAAGGTTGAGGCAGAGGAAAAAACACAGATGGATTTTCTAAGAGAGCTGGAAATCTGAGACGACCTTAGGACCTTAGTCAATGGACAGTCTCACTCAGTGCCACTTTCTCTTTTGGCAAAAACCAAATGAACAAAACACCTCTCAGTGATTCTGATGGATGTTCTTCCACGGATTCCTCATCTATGATATCTAACTCCCAGCGCAGATACTGTTCGAGAAACCTTTCCTCCGCAAGGGAGGGGTACACTCTCCATGCCAAACATGACCATTAAGCCAGTATAGAGGCTCCAGTCCTGTGATCTCTAGCACTCTGATGCTGGGGAACAGCAGAACAAAGGTGCACTAGCTATCTCAAGAGAGCCAGGTAAAAAAGGAATCCATGGGAGGAAAATCCATCATAAAGAACATTACTGAGAGGTAAGTAATTTGTTCTTCTAATGGATTACTTTCTCCCACAGGTTCCTCATCTATGATACACTCTCAAAACAACGGGTTCCTCATCTATGATACACTCTCAAAACAATGCAATGACCTGCAGGATGGAGGGTAGGAAGGACACAATCTAAACCAGAAAACTCTAACGGACAACTCTGCCAAAACGAGTGTCCAGACCAGATAGACACCAAGCAGTAATGCTTAGCAAACGTCTGCAAGAAAGCCCACGGAGCCACTTGGGAAATATCCAGGACAGGTACTCGCAACACCGCCTTTATTTTGGAGAAGAACAAGTAGGAAAGATGAACAGTCAAAGCCTGGCGCTCACTCACCCGTCTAACGGAAGTGATGCCAACCAGGAAAATGATTTTAGGGGTGAGCAGTCTTAATGAACAAGAATGAAGGGGCTTCAACGGAGCGCCCATTCGAAATGTCAACACTAAATTTAAATCCCACCCCGAAACAAGAAATGGCGTTGGGGAAATTTATTGGAAAGACCCCTCAGGAATTGAATGACTGTGGGGATTGTGAAAAAGGAGTCTTGCTCTGGGGTTAGTTTGAAGACTGAAATCGCTGCAAGATGACCCTTCACTGTACCAATCCACAGGCCCATTCGGGCCAAAGGCAGAATAAATTCCAACACAGAGGAAATGGAGCAAGTAAAAGGGTCCTCTCCCGGCACCAAGCCAAAAACCTAGCTACCTGCAGGCATGCAGGGATTTGGTGGCGGGTCTTCTAGCTGAGGGGAGCACGTCCAGAAGGTCCTCCAACAAATCCCACTCCTTATACCATAGGCTTTCAGCAGCCAGGCATAAAGGTTCAGGCGATAAGCAAGTGTTGTGAGCACAAGGGTTTCCTCAATTTTTTTAAGGGGGCTGTGGTATGTGAGGAGAGATACAGCAGAAAAAACAGTACATATACCACTAGCTACCCACCTCTAACACACCGAAAGGTGGCTACTTGTCAGAAATTTACCTCACAGTAGGAATTTCATAGGATTATATCTCCCACCATAGACAAAGAAATGTGTTTAGCATATTTTAATTATTATATCAAAAAACATGGTAAAACAACATAAAAAACCTATTTCCAGCGTTCGTTATTTGTAGAAACTCAAATGGGCGGAAGAAGCAGACACCAAAACATTTGCAATGTACAATTTGCGTGATGTTAGTAATGGTGTATTTTGATCGCATTTTCAATTATACAACAACATGGTATAATAGCGTCAACATTTGAATATGTTTCTAGGGAGAAGGACAACACTGTTGCAGTTTAAAGCTCGTCAGTAAAGTCCAACGCCCCATCTTCAGGACGCGATAGGTTAAAGAAACACGTTACACTGGCAGCATGGCGCCTATGTGTCAGTGTAGTGACCTAAAAAGATAAATAAAAATTGTTTTACTCAAACATGATAAAAACGGTGATGGTGGTGTTTGTGTGCATACAAAACAAGTAGCCAGGTTGCTAACCTTAAAAGTGATTTCTTTTGGTGTGATGGGCAAAGCGATTGCATGAATCAATTTAATTGAGGCGGCAGACCAGTCTGTCTTAAGAATTCAAGCTGTAAATCAATACATACATTTATTTAGATTTTTGTTGAAACAAGTAACATATTGAGCCAACAATAGTTACATTTTGATATATGAATCAATCATATTTACCACTTTATGTGTAAGGCAGAGATTTTTGTTTTAAGTACTGCAGAGAAATTTCAGTGGTGTACCGAGTTTCTATGGTATTCCGGATACTACATGTCCCATAATGCATCATTATTATTGTTAGAGGTGGGTAGCTAGTGGTATATGTACGTTTTTTTCTGCTATAAAGGTTCAGGCTGCAGAGATTTGGGTGCAGGTCCCTCTCCTCCAAGTGGGAGAGAAGGTTTCGCTTTGTGGTGGACGCAAGGGAGGGCCCAGCAACTCCGGGTACCACGTTCTCCAGCAGGACAATCCAGAGCGATCAAGATCATCGCAGACCCATACAGATGCAGGCTGCTGAGAACCAGCAGAATGACAGGGATCAGTGGGAAATTCAATTCGACCGTCAAGGCATCCTCCTAACTTCCTGGTGAGGAAATTCCCTGGAACAGAGCCACTTTCAATTCTTATTTGCACTAGAAGTGAAGCTGTCCACGCAGTTCCTCCCCCCAGCAGGAGAACATTTCTTCCAGAACTTCCTGGCAGAGCTCCCACTCGTGGGAGTTTGACGACTGTCTGCTTAAAGCATCCACCAGCACATTCACCTTGCCAGCAAAATGGGCCGAAGTCAGAGACAAAATGCTCTCCAGAACTACAATCCCATTGTGCACAGAAGCAAGGATCCTTTGCCACCCCACTTGTTGAGGTAATGCATGGCTCCGATGTTGTGCGTCAGGACAAATACTGTCTTGCCCCTCACAGATGGGAGGAAAGTGGTATAGGACGATTTTACCAACAAAAAATGGTTGCAATGACCAAAAGTTCAGAAAATGCTACCACCAAAGTTTCGGACACCAAAACTTCGCGAACCTTTGGTGGTAGCATTGTAAAAAGAAAAGAAAAAAAAACGAGGATGTGGGGGTGTGCCCCGCATCGCCCCGCTCACTACACTTAATGGTATGGTGAGCAGGGGTTGCGGGGGACACCCCTGCAGTCTTCCGTTAAAAAAAAAAAATGAAAAAAAGGCAAAAAACAGGGGCTGCGGGGGTGTCCCCCGCATCGCCCCACTCACTATACTTTATGGTATAGTGAGCGGGGGCTGCGGGGCATACCCCGCAGCCTTCCGTTAAAAAAATAAATAACAAAAATCCTGTGGCACTGGTTCCCGATCACGCAAGTGAAAGAGAACAGGGGCTGCAGGAACCCAGCGTGAAGTGGGGTTTGTTTATGCTGGGGGTGTGCTAAGGCTGTGGGTGTGTTATGGGTTTGTGTATGTGTGTTCGCATGAGAAAGGTGCTAACTTTTGGTAGTTCGCACCTTTCTCATGCTAACATTTTGGCCGCGGTAGTTTCAGCCGCGGGCAAATCACTTAGAACCAGGAAAGCAACCTGGGCCAGCATGATTGATCTCTGATGTACTCTTGCAAGTTCTTTCGGTTGAGTGACCCAGCCCTTCAGGACAGCATCCAGAGTCACTTGTGGCCAAGGTTGACAAGATAACGCCTTCAGGAGGTTTTCCTTCACAGACCACCCACTGCAGGTTTCAGGACACATACTCAGAGACCAGTAGACGGTCCGATGTTCGTCCCTGAAACTGTGACCACTATGAGCTCAGAAGCCATTTTAACGACCTTCTGTGCAGGCAGGCCTCTGGCATCACCAGAATGCTGAAGACCATAAGACCCCACAAACATAGAAAAGCCAAGGCTGGAATGGCTGTCTATGGTTGGAAAACCTGGACGGTCTTCTAGATGTTTGCCACTCTGTCCTTGGGTGAAAACATCAACGAGATGAGTGTCCAAGACTGCACAGATAAATCGGAGGGACTGGGAGAGTGAAATGTATAAAAGTTCAGGGAGAAGCCCAAGCTGTGCAATTAGCTGCACATCTGGTATAGGTGTGCCGACTCTAGATCTGGTGAGTGGGCTCGGACCAACTAGTCATCCAGGTAGGGAAAGACATGAGTTGAGACGCCACTACTGCTAGCAGCTTGGTGAAAACCCTGGAGCCGAAGAAAGACCGAAAGGGAGGACTATGAACTGGAAATTACACTTCCCCACTTTGAATCTCAGATGCTTCCTGTGCTTCTTGGAGATAGCCACATGGAAGTACGCATACTGAAGATCCAGGGAGACTAGCCAGTCGTTCACATGCAGGGTCTAAAGGATCTGTTATGTTATTAACACTTACAGAGAGCACTTTCAACCGAGGGCATCTTGGCGCGAAGTATTCCAAGGTAGTGGCTTAACCACATATAATTAAAACAGAAGAGTTTTCACAGCACGCCTGAATTGAAGGTGGTTCCCAATACCTCTGAGATCAGGGGGAAAGACATTCCACAATTTCCCTGCAGCAAAAGAGAAGGCACATCCTCCAACTCGGCATCGCTGGATTTTGGGGATTGTATCCAAATTAGCACTACCAGAGCAGAGTGCTCGCCCTGGGATATAAGGGGAAAATCTGGCCTGCAGATATTCAGCCTCTTGGCCATAGAAAGCCTGATGACCCAGACACAAGGATTTGAACTTAATCCTTTGAGCCACAAGAAGCGAATGAAGAGCCTGAAGCAATGGACTAATATGTGCTCCATAGGGAGAGTTTGTGACCACCGAGCCGCCAGATGATTTTGAAGCAGCTGCAGACGATATATAGTGCCTGCAGGGAGAGCCAGGTAGAGAACGTTGCAATAGTCAATGCGGCTAGTGATCAATGATGACACTACCAATGGCCCCAAATGACTAGGGACGAAGGGGAGTACTTGCCTAAGTACTCTGAGGTGAAAATGTCCTGTTTTGCAAACTACACTCGCCTGTGGAATCCTTGGAGAGGATGACAATAGAATCCTCAAATTCCTGACAACCGTCACAGGAATGGGAAGATCACCCAGAAGGGAGGGCCAGAATGAGCAAGTCCACATAGCAGAGCCAGAAGGAGAACCCACCACCAGAACTTCTGTCTTGTCTCCGTTCAGCTTAAGTCAGTTTGCATTCACCCACCTCCCCACAGCCACCAAACACTCACACAACCCAGAGGACACCCCAGCCTGGTCCAGATCTAGTCGAACCAGAATCTGGGTGTCATTGGCTTAGGAGTAACATCGGAAGCCCTGGGAGCGGATGAGGCGAACTAGTGGCTGAACATGGATATTAAAGAGCATTGGGGACAGGGCTGAGCCCTGGGGAACAACACAAGAGTGCACAGAGAAGACCGAAAAGAGGAAAGGGTTAGCACCTGTGTTCTATCAGTTAGAAATTAAGTGAACCATGCCAGGACGGGCTCAGAGAGGCCAGCTGACACTAGTCGGGACAACAGGATGGAGTGGTCGACAGTGTTGAAGACCGATCTAGAAGTATCAGAGCCCCCACACCACCTTGGTCAACCAGCATGGTTAGATCATCGACCACAGACACCAGGGCACTCTGTACCACGTCCTGGCCGAAACCCAGATTGAAAAGAATCAAAGAATTTAGAAGTTTCCAGAAAAGCCGAAAGAAGGAGAGCCATCAAATACTCAAGCGGTTTTGTTAAAAAAAGGGCGAAGAGAAATAGGACAAAAGTTAGCCAACACCGAAGCATCCAGTGATGGTTAACCGTGTCCCGTTTCAGTTCCATAGGAATGGAGCTATATTGACAAGCAATGTTCAGTGCTTCCGTGACCCAAGAGATCATGCCTTGCACAACAACTTTAAGAATGGCCAAAGGGATCAGATCAGACAGGGCGGCGGAATTAAGTGGAGCAATAGCCTGCAAAACCTTATCAGCAGTGAATATTGGGAACTGAGCCCAAACGCTCATAGAAGTAACCACTATTTCAAGAGGAGGGCGGATAGCCCTATTCAGGTTACTGCCGTAGATGGTTTTCTGAATTCCGCCACTTTCAAGACGAAGATTTTTGAAAGAGAATCACTCTGTGTTTGAGTTGGTGGAACATTGGAGGTGAAACAACTGGTAGAATGATTTCACCACTGAAAAAGGTTCTTTTGACTGGTTATGGGTCAGCTCCACCCTCTGAGTGAAAAAGGCTTGGTTAGCCGTTCAGAGCACTTGATGGTATTTTTTTGTAAGTTGTCGAATGTAGCTTTCTCAGTAGGGCTGTAAGAGCCACCCCACTTACGCTCTGCCTGCCTCACTTGCAGGCATGTCTCTTTTAGTTGGTCAGTAAACCAAAGTTCAGAGTGACATCTTGTGCTTGGGTAAGTGTGAGTGGGGCTATATGATTGGCCACAACACTTGATAGACTA
Organism: Ambystoma mexicanum; assembly: GCF_040938575.1. Lineage (NCBI taxonomy): Eukaryota > Metazoa > Chordata > Amphibia > Caudata > Ambystomatidae > Ambystoma > Ambystoma mexicanum. The sequence continues at coordinate 661,543,380 of NC_090935.1, read as the reverse complement.
ATTCCAGCAGTGTCATTACATCCATTGAAAATCAAGGATAGCAGTAGATTGCTATTCACGTTACGTCAATTGCATCTCCAAAAGGTAGTGGATGCCGCTTTAGCAGAAGCTACCCGCCCATATATCTTAAAAGGAATAAGGTTATGGTCTGACCAAAGCACCCGTTTCCCTAAGGCAACGGAAATAAGATCAAGTATGCCCCCTTGAATACAAGTAGGTTCGCGCACCAATTGAAATAACCCAAATACAGCATGGCCTCCGAAAATTGGGCCAATGGTAGCAGCTGCGGAATATTGAATCTCATTTAAATCCCCAAGCACCACAAGATTCACAAATTTCACCTGCAGTGCTGCTACAAAATCTAAAAAGGATTAAGAAACAGTGAGTCAGAGCCCCGCGGGTGATATACAATCACAATCTGGGCCAGAGTGACCATCTTGAAATAGTCCTGCGCAAGTACAAATTCAGAAGCCGCAGATCTAGAATGGGTCATGGACCTCAGTCTGCCTTCGTGATCAGAAAGTAAGTGGAGTACCAACCCTGCCTCGTTCTGAAAAGGATACAAGCTCTATGGCCCCTTTTGTCATAAACTGACGCATTTCCTCCAGTAGGAGGGGCTCTCGAGGCGAGGGCTAGTGGAATAGGGGGTAGTCTGCAGGGCGAAAGGCAAAAGGGAGCCAGTATCTCTGCTGTATGAACTGTAAGGCCCAGGAATCTGAGGTGGTAGTTTTCATTCCTTGCCAAACAGGTATATTCTGCCTCCCACAGGGGCCAGATGAAGAAAGTCCACCTCAGAGAGGCTTCGCACCGGGGGTTGCTGAGGACACAGTGGAGGAGGACTCACCTCCTCTAGGTGCACCCTTGCCTCTACCCCTGTAAGGACAATGTGCCCTTGCCTGCCAATGCTGCTTGACCTCTACCTCTTGAGGCATTCATGGTAAAGGGTAAAAAAAAAATTCCCTGCCCACCAGGCCTGCAGGTCGCTGTAGTGCCAGCCCCAGCAACTTGGCAGTAGCTTTAGAGGCTTGAAACTTCGAAAGCTACTCATCGGTCTTGGTGCTGACTAAGTTCTTGCCATCGAAGGGCTTTTCCAGACGTTTCTCTCAAACGTCAGTAGCAAACCCTGATGTCCTTAGCCAAGAGACTGTGATGGTGGCCATCATCTTTGCGACGTGGCCTGCTGTGTACAAACCAGATTGCAGTATCCGGCAGGAGGCTTCTTTGCTGTCCTTGATGGGGGCCTGAAACCGTTCCTACATCTCCTCTTTGGGTATGCTCGGACGCCTCAGCCATGACTATCACAGGCCAAATGAAAACGTGGCCAGAGCACAAGAGGCATTGAGACTCTGATAGAGCTGAAAAATATTCCTTCCCCATGCGTCCAGTCTCATGGCTCTCCCTGTTGGGGGGCAAAGACGGAAAAGAGATGTCTTAAGGTTTGTTGATTCAGCCTAGCCCACCAAACTCTCAGTGGAAGCACAGGCAGAAAAAAACATGGCGTCAGAAAGAGACGTCTGGTGCTTTTTAGCCAGGTTCACCTTGAGAACTCAAGCTGATCTGGGGCTATAGTTCCATCACTGGCCCCTCCAATGCCCGATTGAAAGGCAAACTCGTCCCGGATATCAGTTAGGTCATACTGCACCTTTGGACGTGAAGGAGCCGACAGACCTAAAGTGTTGAACACCTTTGCCATGAGGCACTGAAAAGCAGACTGCGTCTTGCCAAGGCGTTCAGCAGGGAGCAAGTCTATCTTTGAAGAGGTGTCTAGGCCACATGCCTTTTGCAAGTCGGCTGGCAGGTCCACCACGTCACCTTGTTCCCTGTAAAACTCCACTGGGAAATCTCTTCTCTGGGGTGGAAGGGTTTCAGACCAAAAGGGTCAGGATCCTGTTCCTCATAAACGTCCTCTAAATGGGACATGTATGCCGTTCTGGGGAGTGGGAAGATCTCTTTCGTGCAAGTTTTAAGGGTCCAACTGAGCTCATGTTTCCGGAGGAAAGAGCAGAGAGGTATAAGGGATGGATTGAGCCATGGCTAAGCAAATTGTAACTCCTGGTATGACTCGGATCTCGTCACCCTTAAACGCAAGTGCAGGGTGGCAGAGAGGAAATGGCGTGCCTCATGTGCATCCTCTGACAAACTGGCCTGTCGCCTGCTCCAAAGGCAATACCGGCTCTCCGTTCTCTCCAAGAAGAGAGTCCTCATCCAAGCCCGCATCTCTGTGGCATCTAACAACTCGGCCGAACTCTTTAAAATCTGCAAGGAGCTGGCCAACCCTGCTGCAGTCTCTACCTCTCTTGTCCCCTCCCAGGCCCTCTGCACAGCACTGGCCTCTCACTTCATTTCAAAAACTCAGGACATCCTGTCCTCACTCTCCTCCTACCACCTCCCCCCCTCTATTCCCTGCTCTCCCTCTGGCCCTTCTGCAGCCACCCCTCCTCTCCCCTTCTCTGCCTTTCCCCTTTTTTCTGCTGACGAGGTTTCGAGACAAGTCCGATCTATGAAAGTCTCGTCAAAACAGGTCCACCCCTGTTCCTCCAAAACTATCAAGGACCACATCGACTCCTTGGCCCCTGCCCTTGCTGACTTCTGCAACCACTCTTTCGCCTCTGGAGTCTTCCCATCCCCTCTCAAGCACTCCCTTGTGCACCCCCTTCTTAGGAAGCCCTCTTCCGACCCCTCCTGCCCAGCTAACTACCGCCCAATCTCTATCACTCCCTTCCTGGGCAAGCTCCTGGAGAAATTGGCCATCTCCCAGCTTAATCTCCATGCTGAATCTGTTGGCAGTCTTCATGACCATCAGTCTGGCTTCAGAGCTGCCAGAAGCACGGAAACTGCTCTCCTGAACATCCGTGAGGACCTGCTCTCGAACCTTGATTCTAACATTCCTTGTGTTCTCATTTTGCTTGATCTCTCTTCTGCCTTTGATACTGTCAACCATACCATCCTGCTCAACCGTCTCCGTGATAACCTGGGTATCACTGGTCAGGCTCTGGCGTGGCTGACCTCTTTCCTCTCCAATCGACCCTCCCAGGTCCAACTGGGGTCTTTCCTTTCTGACATCTTTTTCTCTACCAGTGGTGTCCCCCAGGGTTCTAACCTCTCCCCCTGGCTCTTCAACCAGTATCTAGCACTTCTCGCCCACCGCATCGCCGCTCTCTGCCCCTACTTTCAGTGCTATGCGGATGATACCCAGCTCATTTTCAGGCTACCCTCTGTCTCCTCTTCTCCTTCCCTCATCTCTGATTGTCTTTCTGCTATCCAGGACTGGTGTGCTGCCAATGACCTCTGCCAGTAAGACTGAGATTCTACTCATCGGCACACCCACTACCTCCTTCCCTGCAGCTCTCTGGCCGGCCTCTCTTGGCCCTCTTCTTGCTCCTACCTGCAAGGCAAATAACCTCGGGGTCATCTTCGACTCCACACTCTCCTTCTCTCCTCACATATCTGACGTCTCTAATAAGTCACACTACCAGCTACACCTCCTCAGAGGTATCCTTCCGTTCCTCTCCTTCCCCCAGAAGCTCACTGTCTCTAGAGCCCTGGTTTTCTCGAAGCTGGATTACTCTAACAGCCTCTGTCTAAATCTGCCTGCCTCTACTCTCCGCCCTTTGCAACTCATCCAGAACAGGACTGCGAGACTTGTCCTTGGCCTCAAGCCCAGGGACCGTATCTCTCCAGGACTGAAATCAGTACACTGGCTCCCAGTGGCTGCAAGGATCAAGTTCAAAACCCTCTGCATTGTCCACAAGGCCTTCTGGGGCCTTGGGCCAAAATACCTTCAGCTTTCTCTTCCTAAATATCTTCCTTCTCGAGCTCTTTGCTCATCCGTCTCCAACTCCCTCAGGGTCGGCCGCTTCTCCAAACAACGAGTTGGTGGCAGACCTCTCTCCGCTGCAGGAGCCTCCCTCTGGAGCAGCCTTCCTGCCTCCCTGAAACTTGAGGAGAACCATCTCCGGTTCCGGAAGCACCTCAAAACCTTCCTCTTCGCCTCCGCTTTCTCTCCCCCTCTCCCCTGCTAAAGTTACTAAAACTGCACTGAATCTGCAACTGGGCCACTCGCCAGTCTCGGTCCTTGGCCCAGCCACTCTCCCCTGCACTGCCTCCCTGGCATCCCCTGCACTACGGGACTGTGTCTGTATCCCGCAGCCCCCCCTTCCCAGCACTTATCTGCACTTACTCGCACTGCCACTAGTTGGCCCTTGTTATTTCCTGTATGCTATTGACCCTGTAATGCACTTTCCCCTCTCCCTTTCCCCTCTACCCTTGCACTTGCACAATCTGAATGACACCTGGCATAGTAGGATTGTTGTCTGTCTCCTTTGTCCCCTCCCCTTGCCTCGTCGCGCCTTGAAAAACTTGTGTATAGGCGCGTTACAAATGCCATATCATACCATATCAAGTTAATGAGATGGGGTGAAATGAGGGGCAGGGTAAAAAGCATCATTAGTGGAAGTGAGGGAAGATTGCAAAGAGACTGCCGCAGAATCCACGGAAAAATGTTTTAATGACTGTAGAGGGGGAGAGAAAGAATATAAGGAGGAGCGGTTGTCAAAGGAGCGGAGATCGTGACAGAAAATAGGAGATTAGGGACGAAGGGGAGGTGAACAGATGAGAATGAGAAGGAAAGGAGATAGTTAACATGGGAGTAGTTGGGATAAGGAGAGACAGAAGCGTTGCATGGAATGGACAAGAAAATAAGATCTAAAGGCGGACCCAGAAACATGAGATGCTGGGCATTTTAAAGAGAAAAGATGATTGAAATCAATGTGAGGAAGAAAAGCTGAAGTATAGTTGATAGAGTTGAGATGCAAGTTAAAGTCACCAAGAATGAAGAGCGGAGAGACAGATGGTAGAATGGAGGAAAGAAGGTTGTGAAATCTGAGATAAAGTGAGTGGGTGAGGAGGACAGTAGACAATAAGAATGAGACAGGCCTGGAAAAGGTGATATTTAAAAGTGGGGAAGTACTGGGGAAAGGGAAGAGGAGGGAGTGGGGTCCAAAAAGAGTGAGATAGAATACCTACACCACCACCATTGCCGGTGGAACGGAGATTGTGAACAAAGTTTGAAAAGGAGGAAGAAAGAGGTGGGAGTAGTGATATTGGTAGTAGAGACAGTGACACAGAGAAATTGAAGATTGAGACAATGAAAAAGATCTAGTGCACAGTGAGCTTTGTTGCAGATGGAGTGGGCTTTCCATAAGCAGATCGAGATCGAAGGAGGAGGACAGGGAAAGACAGAAGAAGAGAGAAGATTAGGATGATGTTAGCGAGTGTGGTGATGGGGGTGTTAGGAAAGATGAAGAAAATTTAACAGGAAGTTGTGAATCCATTAGAAAAAAGGATAGGGATTGGATCAAAAGGAGATTCATGAGTAACAAGAAGTAGCAACTGAGTAACCTGGTAGGGGCGAGATGGTAGTTGCATCGAAAGGAGGTAGAAATAAGACAATGTCTGTGGTCTGGGTGCAAACAGGAGAAGTGAGCAGCTCTTCTAAAGTCTGCCCTTTGAAAGAATGCTTATGGCGCGGACGCCCTTGGGGGTTGAATATAAGGAAGGGTTCACGTGACCGTCACATGATCCAGCATCACTGCGGCTGCAGGCGAGGACCAAACGGTGCAAGGATCCACAAGGATACACAGCACCTCGGGAGGTGTTACTCCAGAGACAGGGAGACGAACCCAGTGGCTAGGTGTGCAGGTACACAGGCTGCTCCAGCATAGGTTGGCGCTGCTAGAGAGGGACCTGAAGTTAGGGGACCAACATTCAGTGACAGAATGGTGTGCCCTTTTGCCGTGATCTTGTCACATCTCATTGCAGAGAACCTGCCGCGTGTCCTAGTGAGATAGGATCCACCAGCTTGGCCAAAGGGGCAGAGACAGACAGCGCTGATGCCTTGCCCACAGTTTTCAGGGCAGAGCTGCCGGAGCCTTTGTGAATTTATCCAGTATCTTCAGCCTGAATGCCTACAATTCATCTGGGGTAGAGGACTCAGTGTGCAAAGGTACCTGCAGGGGGTCTTCCTCTCGGGTGTCCTTGGATGGGTGGCCCCTCCTCTTCGAGGACGAAAAGCAATGATGCTGCGATGAACCGCCAGGGGATCACAAACTCTTCCATAGTTTTTTCATTTGTCCTTTCGGACTGGGTACCGTTCCTCAGCACATCGGTCCAGGCTCTGCAACCTCAAACTGGTCCGAATATCACCTTTTCCTTGTGGAGGAAGGTGAAAAGTTTAGCTTGAAGCACCTACGGGTGCATCGATTGGCACGACGTGCAGTCGTGCAGATCCAAAACTGACATTTGATGCCTGCTATCCACGCAATGGTTTAAACCGTGAAGACCGCATTGGATTCGGCATTGCGATGCATTCGAGAAGACGTAGATGAAAATATGTTAAACAAACAAAAGCAGTGTTCCTAAAGAGAGAAGAGTGTGTGGAAAGAAGGAACAGAGGTCACAGGCACAGAGCCTCAATATATACTGGACCCAACATCACGTTTCACCCACAGCACATAGATGCTTCGGGCAGAGCTGACGCGGAGCTGTGCAGCCAATGAGGTATCCGTGGGAGGAATGAGTCCACTGGAAAGAGATTTAATAGTCCAAGTCTGGAGCTCACTCACGGGTCTAGCAGAAGTGATGGCAACCAGGAAAAGCTCAAAAGGAGTAACCCATAAGAAAAGTCAAAAGCATATTAAAATCGCACATAGGAACAACAAACTGATGTGGTGAAACTGATTACACAATCCCCTCAAAAAGTGCATAACTGTGGGAATCAAGAAGCAAGAGCTTTGCTCAGGGATCCATTTAAAAAGTAAGATGGCAGCCAGGTACCCCTTTATAGTGGCAATCTGAAGGCCCATCCAGGCCAAAGAAAGCAGAGAGTCCAAACAGAGGACGTTGCACAAGTGAAAGAATCCAGACCCCCTCTGCCCGCACCAAGCCAAATAGATGCCATCTGTAGGTACAGATGGACTTAGTTGCGAGTCTCTGAGCTGAAAGGAGCCCATCCAGGACGTCGTCCAACAAGTCCTGCTCCTTATATCTCAGCAGCGAGGAATGTTCAGGCTGCTGAGGTTCGAAGTGGTGGACCTGCCTCTCCGACTTTGAGCGCAGATCCACTCTGTTTGGGAGGTACCAGGGAGGGCAGAAGGACATGTCCAGCAAATTCGGGTACTACATCTTCAGGGCCCAATCTGGATCAATCAAGAATAATGTGGTCTAATGGAATGAACAGGAATGCTCAACAGAGATTGAATGTCCAATCGACTACCAGTGCTTACCATTGAGCCCCCTGCTGAGGGAACTCCCTGGGCTGGAGCAGATCAACTTTTACTTGTTCACACTGGAAGTGAAAAGGTCAACCTGAGGTATCCACCATTGGGAGTGGATCTCCTCCAGAACTTCCTGCTTTCTCAAGGCATCTGCTAAGAAATTCTCTGTGCCGGCCTGATGAGCTGCCATCAGAGAATCATTGTTCTTCAGAGCACAAAAATATTGTCACAGTGCTTCTCTGCTCAAAGGCATTGACCAAACACCACCTCACTTGTTGAGGTAGTGCTTGGCCAGCGTTCGGTCACGCATTTGCTCTTCACAGGGGGGACGCAGGCAATCAGGGCCCTCCCGAGTGCCCACAATTCCAGCAAACCAATGTGTTCCTCGGACTCTGAGGAAAACCACAGACTGCTCACTGTCAGGTCCTGCAAGTGATTACAGCAACCTTTCAAAGATGCATCTCTGACCATAGTCATTTGAGGCCAGGGTTGACGAAGCAATGTTCCTTTCACCAGTTTGTCTCATACAGATCACCACGTCAGATCCCAAGAGACCCTTTCTGAAACTTGCAACAGACCCGACATGTTTCCATGGAACTGGAAAAGGAGCAGCCACTGATGTGATCTCATGCATAGTCAGGCCTCTGGCACGACAAGAATACATGAAGCCATGAGATCCAACCGTCACATAAATCTGGGACTGTAGCTTGTCCCAGAGACTGATTCAAACCATCTGAAAAATGTTTGCCACTCGTCCGTCAAAACAGCACTGATAAACTGCAGCGATTGGGAAGGTGAAACCGGAGACTTCTTGAAGTTCCTGGGGAAGGCCAAGCTCTGCAATAGGCTGCATACGTGGTACAGCTGTACCAGAGCCTTGCCTGGGAACAGGCTCAGATGAACCAGTCGTCCAGGTAGGTGGACATGTTAATGCTCTCCCTCTTCAGTTGAGCTATGACCATTAAAAGCAGATTGGTGAAAACATTGGGAGCCAAAGAAAGACGAACGGCGGGACCATAATTTGGTAGTGGCAGGAGCCTACCACAAATCTTAGGTGTTTCTTGGGCCTACGATGGATCTGCACATGGAGAAGAACATCCTGAAGATCCAGAGAGACCAACCAGTCCTGAAGCTTTAGGTCCTGCAGCATCTGGGCAAGTGTTATGATCTTGAATTTGTCCTTGCGAAGGAACAAATTCAGAGCCATTATAGGATGCAGCCTCTGTCCTTAATGAACCAGGAAGCAGATTGAATACCAGCCCTTGCCTCATTCCTAGTGCGTAATATGTTCTAACACGCTTTTATCCAGTAGCCGAATAACCCCCTTCAAAAGGCAGGGGTCCGGAGGCTAGGTGGGGCTGGTGAGAGGGTGATCTGTAGGGTGTTGAATGAATGGGTGGCAGTACCTGACTGATTTGCATATGGCTGGACCCCTTTTGCAATGGCGCAGACGGGCTAAAAAACGGTGGTGTGGAAGGTTGCCCAGAGCGTTGCCAGTGGTACAGATTCATTCAAAACCTTCCACCCATCACTTTTGTGGTCACAGTTGAATGAATGGGAAGCAGTATCTCTTTTGGATGACTTGTAAGTCCCAGGCCTCGGATGTAGTGCAAAACAATTTTGCACCAAACCAGGAGATCATCCCATCCACAGGAGATTCATGGAGCACATAGTTCTCAAAAAGGTTTTGCACCCAGGGTGACAGAGAGCATTGTTGAGCCTTGCAGTACACCCTTGGGGGTTGTTCTGCCCCTGTTTGTTCTGCCCTTACCTCGGTCCCAGTTGAGAGCAGGGTATGAAGCTGGTTTTTCCCCAGGCTTCAAACGCTGGGTTGAAGCAAAGGAGTGTTTCTTTTTGGAACCTCGTCCAGAAAGTGGGTCAGCTCAAACTGTACTGAAGGTCGATAGGTGCTCCAACTCCAGGAAGGTGTCCAAACCACTGGTGTCCTGCAAATTGTAGGCCAGTTCGAACAGCCCATCTCCTTCCCCGTAGGTCTCTTCAGGGAAGTCTCTGACCTTAATAGGGCTAAGAGGCTCCTAGGACCAAGAGGTTCTATCCCAAAGAGATGGGAACCCCTTCTTTGTCAACGAAAATATCTCATGTTCAACTTACAGGTCGCCTTTGGAGCAGGACAATCTCCCAAGGACTACTGGCGATGGGGCCAGGGAGGGCTGCGCCATGTGGTTGATGCCACAGAGCGATGTGTTGTCACAACCAGGAGTGGTAGCCGTGCCCATTGGTGTGCGGTTGTGGGTCCCTACAGGTTCCCTGATGGCTAGTCAAAGCGGAATGGGACCGGCTGCCACCGATACCGATGTTGTTGGTGTCTGGGCCTTTCCAAAGATGTTCAGCATCTTCAGGTGAAATGCCTCCCAATCCTCTAGTGTGGAGGATTGGATTGGAAGCAGTACCTGCGGGGTCATCTCTGCAGAATCCTTTGAATGATAACTCATTTTCTTCGAGGAAGAAGAGAGTGGTGTTCCGAGAAACTGCTGGGTAAGCGAACCTCTTGTGGTGCTGCTGCTTCTTTTCTTTGTGGGCAGCCAATCTGTTCTCCCACTTCCTCTACCCATCCTGAAATTTCGACCAAGAACTTGGGGGTCAGTACAGTTTTGTCGGTCTGGAAAAAATGCTGGTATTTCCGGCACCCGCAATTTTACCGGACCATCAAAACACAAGTTTGCCTTTGGGGAGACTGATTTACCTTCAGCCAAGAGCTGGAGGTAAATCAGGCCACTACCATCAAATAAATGCTGCAATTACACCGGTGGCGTCTATTTAGGCAATCCCCTCCATGGAGTCGTATCAGACTCCATGGAATGGGGATTTACCACTGGCAACGGTAGGGCCAGTTTGCCGGTATCCTGCAGAAATTACCAACGTGATATCAGCAACCTTGTAATAACGGGCCGTGTCACCTTTTTCCTTGTCGAAATAGTTGAAGTTTTGCTGCCTTTTGTATGTTGAAAGAAGTCAGCTGAGGGCTCGATACCCAAGGCCTTAGCGGGATTGGGCATGATTATGATAAGCAGTGTTCCAGAAACTAGCAGCATGCACGGGCAAAAAGAACAGAGGTTACCGGGAGCAGTGCCTCTATATATACTGGCTCTGACATGTCTGGTACGAGTGGAGCCAACGCTGCGCTATGCCCACAGGTGGCTGAAAAGTTTCAGAACTGCTGCGCTGAGAAATAGGTATCTTAGATGAGGAATCCATGGGAGGAAATAATCCATACGAAAATTAGTTCACTGATGAGGCGAATCGGACACACAGCTAATGCAGTTGCTTTCTTCCCAGGAAAGTGTTCTAACCTTGTCCACTAACGTTTTAGCAAGGATGTATCTGAGCGCATACAAGATACTTTTGCCACAGACACCTGCCCGCATTGTGAACACAGCATCCATTTGAAGGACCTGTTGAGACAAGTAGCAGGTAAACGACAAACCACATTTTGACAGTGCTGTATTGGCTACATCTCAATTATATTTTGGGTCTAAAATTGTGGTGGGGTATGACAATGAAGCAATGATAAAAATAAAAAAGAGTTATGGTCAAATGTCAATTTTGAGTACAGTAGTCCCCATTAAAGAAATGACAGGAAAAAAGGGGTGTTAGCAAAAAATAGAACCGAACATAATAAAAAGAAGGCTTAATTTGAGGCTAACGTGTCTGACAGCGAATCATGCCACAGGAGAAAAAAAAGTAAAACAGGTAAAAATATGCATCTTTGGTTTCAGGGGGCAAAATTGGTTCCCAAGTAGACCAGTGGGCAACAATGTCCAAGACTACAGGCACTCAATCCAGAACACCCTTTAATTTCATATCTAACATCTGAAAATTATTAATTGACCTAGTAGTGTAGTAAAAACCTAGGATTATAATGCCTAGATGTCCTCGTGTATACAAGTACACTACAATAAAAAAACAAATGTTAATTTACATAACATTTGCATTTGAAATCTAGATTTATGAAAGAGCACAAATAACTTTTAAAGTATGCTGTGTGTAAAGGGCGTCTGCTGTTCGCTGTTTTTGCTGCTACTGCTCCAGTGATACCTAGAGACTTTGAGCCCTTGTGACTGACTTTGGCATACCGCAGGAGCCGCAGATTTCCTTTTGTTCTTGCTGATATTACTTACGTGACTTTAAGAGCTCTGACTCTGCCTATTTCAGGAAGTGGAAGGTTAAAAGCAAAGCAGACCCGCCCTTGCGGCGTTAAGCCCGCTGCATGTAAAGGGCATCTGCTGTTTGCTGTTTTGATGGTCTGATGGTTTTGCTGACCTGACCCTCCTGAGGATCATCGGGGTCTAGGGATCTCATTCGGCGAAGTATGACTGGCTGACGATAGTTGGGATCTACAAATCAAGTGATCAGAGGTGTCAAAACAGAGAGGAGGGAAGACTTAATGTGTCTATCACTACGTTACCCCTCAGCTGAATCACACCAACATTGTAGACGCATTATACATGCGCCGGCATACAGAGTGAGCAGGTACTTGTTAGTTGGCAGTAGAACATAGAGAAAGGGTGTTGTAAATGTGGTTAATTGACACCTGTGTACCTATTACTTGAGATCCCCGGCGAGTGGCCCGGCGGTCTTACCGAATGAAAGTACTGGATTAAACCCTGTCTCAGTGACAAACCGGATCACAGCGTGCTCCGCGAAATCACTGTTCCTTTTACTGCAGTTTTCGTGGAGAGTGGCAGGAAAGAATCCCTCTGAGTAGGAGTACTCGAATCATCAAACTACACTCGAGAGACTGCAGGGGTTCTCCCCCTTTGATCTTACCAAAGGCACCGGAAAAGAAAGAATGTTCTACCATTAATATTCTGATATAGCGCCTGCCCATCCTTCCTTCCTGCCGAATAGTGCAACAAGGGTGGCGCACAGGCTCAAGGCGGCTTCCACTTCGGGACCATGAACTAGACAGCGTGCCAAAGTCATGTTGAGCAGCTAAATTCAGCTGGAGCCTACACAGTCTTCTATATAACAAGCCTTATCTAAACAGGGGCTAAAAAAAATGCTCTTTCAAAGCCGAGTTCAAAGTGACTTCTACCCCTATGTCATCGATTAAGCCAATAAGAACAGAACTCCAGGGCTTGATACAGCTACCAATCCCCTCTGGAATCCATGGTACAGACATAGCTGCTCCTGTAAATGTAGCCGTAACTATCTCAGAACCAGCGCCCTCTGCTCAACACACTCCCCAGAGGGCAAGTGATACAGCCTCTGTGATGAGATACTAGCATCATTGAAGAAATGGCTCCAAATATTAGTAGTTACCAAGGTGCTGAAGTAAATCTTCCACTACGTAACAATACTGTAGCTCCCGTGCGAACTAAGGATGAGAGTGACTCAAAGCCTCACAACATGCAGCAGGAGGAGATCGTCACAAATCCAACTACCTATCATGAACCCAAGGGAAACCACGAGGCATCATGTTTATGGGACAGTGAGCAAGGTAACAACTTACATCCCTTACATAAGGCTGCCTCAATTCGCACTACAAAAGATCTGGAGAGTACCCATCAGCTCCTACATGTACAGAGGTGTCCCACAGAGGTCCAACAGCGCTTTACGCAAACAGAAATAGCAATAGCCGACAATCTTGCGTCATTGGCACTACATGGGCTCCCATTCTACGAAAGACGTGGGTCAGGAAATGTCATTGTTTGCAGAGACACCGGATATGTCCAAAAAAGAAAAAGCAAAACTTAAATGGCTTCAACTTCATGTGAGACAAAAAGAAGGTGGAAACGCTGCTTGGCTGTGCCAGCCTATCAAATCCAGCAGAGCAGCCTGTCTATCGCTGGACATTACTGAGAAAGAATCGCTAATGTCTGATCTTGATAAAAGAAAAGAGGTTTTCGGCAGTGTGTTAACTGAAAGACCGGCAGAACCGATATGCGCGTCAACTCCTGTGGCTACTACTATGAAGCACCAAAGGGTCCATTCAGGAAAAGGCGAGGTGGACCAACTAGCTGGGTCAGTGCCAAAAGTGTCTACTAATCAGTTCTTGTATGAAAGGCATCTAACATTCCAACAGACCACAACAGTCTCAATCTGAGTGAAAAACACCCGGCTCCAAGAGATGTAGAGAAATCAGAAAGAAAGCACGATATGAATGAAGAGCATGATGGATGCCAACAACAGAGGATTTCTACAACGATGCTGGATCTCCAAAACTTGCTTATATCAATTATCTCTCATTCAATGATCCCATTCATGAAATTACATGAAACCAATAACGATATCATAAAGGATCAAGCCACCCTCTTAGCAATGATCCACAGTAAGCAAGTGTACATAGAACATTTTATTTCCAACATAGAGAAGCGTCTAGACCAGGAAGCTGAACAATCGCGTATTTGGCAAGGAAGACTATTTGAGATTGCTCGACAAGAAAGATCAGAGAATTAGCAGTTGACAGCCAACATGATCGCATGGTTGAAAGTATTACCATCGAATCAACAAGCCTTGAAGACTCACAGGAAACTATCAAATGAGGAAGTCAACCCGTCAACATCATCTATTGTTGTGACAAGAGAAATGAGTAAAGTAGCGACCTCACAAGCAAACATTATAGATGCCACATCCATAGGCGCAGCAACCCTTTTACCACCTCAGCTAATGGCATCCACCGATATGATTAAACCATCAGTGGATGCATTTCAAATGTTCCAAAAAAAAAAGAAAGGATACAGGGATATTGAAGGAATCATCTAAAAAGGGGAAAAAGCATGCCAAACAAACGTGCTCGAGGGCCGTCCTGCGTATTATTACACTTCCATCACAGGCGATTCCAGCTGCTGATCCACCGATTCATGAAAGACTGACCAAGACCGTAAAAGCTAATAAGATCAATATTAGTATGCAGCAGCCCACCTGCATGATACCGGTCCTATGTGATCAACGTGTAAGAGACCCTCAAATAGGAGATTTACTTGAATTATCAACATAAATCAATTCATCTGAATCGAGTGAGACTGGGACGCAATCAATTCCAAATGAATCAAGTTTCATCATAATTGATAAATGTCCAAGAGAGGATGAAGATCCCTCAATTGTACTGGAACTTTCCTGCAATGAGATCTAAGATGTGTCCTTAGATCGCTCTTCCAGAAGCATTTTGTCTCTACAGACAGTATCAGAAACAGGCGAGTCTGCCCTAGAGGACATGAGCACTGTGTATAGTGGCACACCTAAATCACGAAATAATGTGCACTCGAGATGCCAGTCTGTTGAAAGGTGCAATGTATCACTTGTTGACCTAAAGCCACCAATGATTGTGATCAGATGATCCACAAACCTACCTTTGCCATAAGGGTAGCAAGAAACCATTCACATGCAAGGAGCAATGTGAAAGATCTGCCGATTCTGAATCGCACGAACGTGCTGATCCTTTTCCATGCTATTCAACAACTAAAAGACATTGAGTCAGCGGTGGTCATTTTTGACGAAGAGAATCTACTGGATAATGTAAGAATCGAATTCTGGGAGTACATTGATGAACAGAATATTGGCAATGACAAAACCCTAACTAAATTAGGATTTAACTGTTTGCAAATAAAGGAGATTACTCCTACTGTAAGACAATCAAAGGGCATTGCTAAAGTTAGTTCAACACGCGTGAACACGCACAGCACAGACAATAGAAATGCTTTACCAAATATATACTTGGAAAAGAATAGACCATCACTGACTGGTGAAGTGTCAATTGAAAGTGACGGGAGGGGCTCAAGAGAACAACCCAGAAACCCGTTTTATCGTGAATTTGATGACAACTGAGACTAAATCCCATAGAGAATGAATCAAAACTCATAACCACTAAGTGTATAGAACGCTGCAACTTGGTCACTCTGCTCATGGAACACGAGAGGCCATTCACATCTTCTTGATCAGCCAGTTCCTGAATTGTCCCCATACCAAATGATATGTCTCCAAGAGACATGGCTGAGCGTTGCTCCATGCTGCGATAGCTATATAACCTTTTAGAACCTGGCTATACACAAAACTATCGGCCGTCCTTCAGCAGGGCTGATCACTTTGATCAAAAACAACGCAGATTGGGCTCTGGCGTCATCAGTGAATGTAAATCCTTGGATACAGTACTCCATCTTAAAGATTCAGGGTAAATTGACTCACCAGAACCTACACAAGAACAGAAAGCCAGCTGAGAGACATATAGCTATTATGAATATATATTGGAACCCAGCTGCAATCAACGATGATAACTTCATAGATGCCGTATTCATGACAATAGATGAATTAGGAGATACACATGCAAATCTGGAACTAATCGTCTGTGGGGATCTGAACATTCATCTACTTGATAATAAAGGACAAATTAAGGGCCAACACAAACTGACACAACGTGCACAGAGATGGCAGAAAGAGATAACTTGCCGAACTTTGATATTAATCAACAAGACCAGTGTTGACTGAACTATATTGCTACCGACTTGGAGCCGTGGTAATTCAGTGGCAACCATTGATTACATCTACACGTCATTGCACCTTCATTAATCAATAACAAAAACTCAAATTATTCCAACTCTGAAAAGAGATCACAACATGGTGATAATGGAAGCAATTAATCTAGGCCATCAAAAGAAGAAGGAATCTGCAATACAACAAGAAGTCAATCAAACTTTCAAGATTAAGAATAAGCACAATTCAAGCAAAAACACTTCCTAGACTTTTACAGAAAGCGGAGTTAGAGGATGTAACAAAACAAGAATTATGAATGGTTACTTGTGCCTTTTCAGAAGCAAAGTCCCCTGGTAGACATAACCTCGCATAGGCATCAGTTTAACCCTGAATTAGCTGGTAAAAAGAAAATATTAGTGAAAACTATCCGCATATTAAAAAAGGTCGATAATCCTCAAAATTAATGGACTCCAATTGGAAGAAATCTCACAGAATCACAATGTTACAAAACGATGATGAATTGACGCTGGCAACGTTCACAAATCGGAATCTGAGAGATTTGTGATACCTCTTGAATAACAACTCCCAATATCAACAGCAGCTGGTTTCAAATGTCTCAGAAGATAAGTGGATTGGTCATTTTGCCACTTTATACAAAAAACAATCGTGGTATGTACATCAGCAGAAGCCCCCAAAAAACTGGAACTTGCAATGGGAAATTAAAGATATTCTTGAAATGATACAGCATCTGAAAGGGTCACAGGCTCCTGGGCCCGATGGCCTGTCCAAAGTGGCCCTAAAACAAGATCCTAAGGCTTGGGCAAACATGATGGAGCAACTGATGAGGTTGATTAACCAACTAAACCAGATTCCGTTATCATGGAAGAAAGCAACACTCATCCCAATTTTCAAACAAGGGGCCCACAATGAGCCTGCCAACTATCGGCCCATAGCTCTCCTTGACTCTTTGGGCAAACTATTTGCGTCATTTCTCTTGAAGAAATTAAAGGATTGGGCCAGACAAAACAACCGCCTGGCACAAGACACACAGGCTTTACTGCCAATGTAGGCACTAATATCAATCTCTTGGCATTAAATCTCATCAAACATGAAGCTCTGTCAACAAAGACTACCGTTCATGCAATTTTTGTCGACCTCACTATGGCATTTGACTCCATAAACAGGCAGAAATTATGGTCCAAACTGTCAGCGTGGAACTATCCGGCGGAGATAATTGAACCCATCAAACTTTTGTATACAAATACATCAATCACAGTTAGACTTTTAAAAGATGGTGTAACAACTTCGGCAATCAAAATATGGAATGGACTGAAACAGGGTTGCCTGTTTGCAGCCACCTTGTACAGCTTATTCACAGCAGACTTCGAAGATAACATCAATGATCACGCCCTAAATCCTCAAAAAATGTACTCTGTTCCAACAACTGTCCACATTTACGCAGATGATATCATATTGATGGATAAAACTAGCTCTGGTCTAATTGTGAGTCTTCAGAAAATGGAAGAATATATGTCCTGTAATGGCTTAAAAGTCAATCCAAAAAAACCAAAATACATGACCTTGACAAAGCTGCATCCAAAGAAAAAAAAGCTATGTAAATTTCTAATTGACGGCAAAATAGTGGATGAAGTTTCCACCTTTATAAATTTTGGAGTCCTAATTAACCAGTCCAATAACGAGAATGAATGGGCATCTGACATAGAAGGGAAAACGCAGTCTATGGCAAGACAGGGATGTCTGCTTCAGCGAATATTTTCCATGAAACCATTAATAACCTTTTATCGTCAAAAGGGCATACCCATCATTACTTATGGGAGTGAAGCCATGTTGGGTGCAGACAACATTAATTGGCAAAAACTGGAAGCTATATTCTGTAGGAAAATCCTTTGGTTACCAAAGAATTTTCCGATGCCGCACATAAGGCATGAAATCGCGACACAATCCTTGGACTCTATAGTCCGGTGGAAGCAATTCGATCTTCTGCGAAAAGTACTTACCGATGAAGAAACACCACCTATTCAAATTCTACAGAGTACGAATGATGCATTGAACAACACCAAATTGAAACTGTGGGTTAAACAACTGAAGGAGAAACTGATAAAAGAAGACATTTCTTTAGAAATGTTAATATATCGCCCACAACATGCCAAAGTAAAGCTGCAAAGGAACGATTGGCTGAAGACTTGTAAAGACAAATCAAAGTACACTATGAACATCCAATGCAATGCTGATCTAAGAGCCATCAATGAACCACCTCTATATCTATGCTTATTTCCAGATCCAAAAGTTCGAGACCTATTTTTAAAGATCCGACTGAATTTACTCCCGACCCGTGGAAGGCTAACTGAAATTATACAATTACCAGTCACAGACAGCCATTGCCGGTTTTGTATGGTACTAGATGTACCTGAAACATTGTATTATTTAATCATGGTTTGTCTGGCTTGGCTCATAAGAGAGCACTATTTGGTACTTTTCTTGGAATTGCAACATATCAACTAGAGCCTGCCTTAAGATGGGATCAACTGCTGAGTGGGCAAGACAAAAAGAAATCAATTTTTACGCTCACACAATTCATTGCTAATATATTAGACTTGGACATGAAACAGTCTAATGAAGTTAATTGACTATGATCAAAGGAAGAGATGGCAAAACGATTTGGAGCCTGTTTTTTTTCTCCCCTTTCTTTTTGCTTGCTTTTTTAATAATAATGTGTGATATTGGTCTTGAGAAAAGTGACTTGTATGATGTGTAGAAATGAAAGTTTAATTATAAACTATATCAGTTAACAAAAAAAAATAAAAAAATATTTATTCAAACAGGCTCTAGACATTGTCAAAAAAATCAACAGCAGATTCTGGATTCAAGCAAACGGAAAATAACAAATAATGTTTTTTATTTATTTACATATTAAATAGTTAAGCGTTGAAATAGAACCTGGTATGATTCACATTTTCCTTTTTTGCAGCTACTTTCAAAATGGCAAATATCAAGTGATGTAAATTTCAGAAATATACACGCCATCCTTAAAATAAATATCCTAGGCTGAGATAGCAAATGTATTATTTATGCCAAAAATCAGTAGCACTGCCTAGCTGGAGAGATCAAAATAAAATGTCTTCGATTTCATGCTACTCTAAAATGTGTGAATCTGATCCATTGAAACACTGCAACCCTCTTTAAAATGTTACGTTTGGCACCTTGAAATGGCGAATTCAAACACTGAAGGACTTCCATTGTTGAACAGATGGTACAGAAATAAAAGTCTGTGTAGCAACCAGTGATATTTTGTCTCATTAACGCTGCATGGCTATGGCCAAATTCTTGCGGGTAGTCATTAAGTCAGTCACTATCAAATTCTTCTATTTTGATCTCTTCCTCCTCCATGATGGCTTTAGCTCCGGAAGGCTGGGGCTGGCTGGATGGCAGCTCATTGTTTCCCATCTGAGCGGAGGACAATGATGCGCCTACTTGGTCTTCCTCACTGCATTGATTAGACATCTGTTCAAGTGCTTTCTCTACTAATGGTCCATTAAACTCTTCTTCCTCCCCACTATCGAGATCCGGGACGCCAGGATCTTTGTCAGTAAGAGCTTCAAGCTTCAACCTTTTGGAGAAAAGAAAGAAGAGCCTTTACGACATAATATAAACACAGAGAGAACCAACTTCAGATTCATCTGAAAACCGTGGGAATACAAAAATAGCAATGGCTTGTAACGTAGGTATCATTTATCTATACAGTGCCCCAAATGTACCAATTGGTTTAATTTCCAGAAACACCCTTAATTTCATATCCAACATCTGGAAATTAATTGACCTAGTAGTGTAGCAAAAACGTAGGATTATAATTTTCTGCAGATATCAAAATAAATTACAGTAGCTTTTTCCATTAGAAAACTACATCATAATCGAAGAACAAGTAATTTATCGTCTATAATATCTTTTCTAATTGATATGTCCTTTCTCCCACAGAGTGCACATCTTAGAAAAATCCTCCATGCTCAAGTATGGCTCCAGAAACGTTTTAAACCACTAGGGGGTGCAACGCGTCTGTACATCAGCATCCACGACTCAAGATGCAGTGTTCTCTGTGGTATATATGAATCCTACTGTACCTTCATGACCTCAGTTCTGCCTATTTTCCCCCACACTCCGAGGTTTAGGAAGCACAGAGCTGAAAGAGATTCTGTTAGGAGGCGTATGTGGAAGAGCAATGAGGAATCTGTGGGAGGGCGGAATCCCTTCGAAAGAAATGCCATAGGTGTCATAAATGGAGAATAAGAGTCTTACTTAGAGGACGTTTAGTATCCCAGCACTTGGAAACACCAGATGCAAGGTCTTTTTCTCTTCTGTACGAGTTTAAAATCATGTTCTTGCGCCAATGTGGATACATTTAGGTGTGATACTGCAAGGGAACTCATGTTTGTGGGCATATGAAATGCAACTATCTTTGTTTGCAGGAAGGACCGACCAGGATTGTATCAGTATCATAAATTCTCTCTGAATGGGGGGCGTGGCTAACAGCCATGCTTTAGAGACGCAGACCCAGGGAGCTCCTGCAAGATCAGATATTGATCCAAGGAATATACTGCCTAAAACATTGCAAAATGGAGGGCATGCAGTGAATTAGGGAGCTGTGGCACCACAAAGCGAAAATAATAAACAGTGTGCTGTACCCCTGCAGTGGTACGGACAAGCAAATTGGCGGCCACCCGGCATCCAAAAAGGCAGCTGACAGGGAGCAATCGCAAGGCTGAGAAGCCCTGAAGATTAACACCTGAGACGGAGGTTGAGGGCGAAGATTAGAGCCAACTAAAGCGGAGCGCAAGCAGATCGGGAGTGGTAGGCCGTGATAGAATGCAGGTCAGAGAAGCCAAAACGAAGTGCAGCACGCGAGCAATGAAGCAGCTACATACGCTCTGACAACATAAAAGAGCGTGCGGTTACAGAGGGAACCAGGGCGAACCTTGAAAATGGTGCACAGAGGACTGGATCGCTGTGGCACAGCAGAACGAATATAGAGTGACCGAGCAATGGGCTCAGTGGCGGCGCAGGATAAGAACCGGTGAACAGCCTGCCCTCCCACGGTTTAACTGCAACAACATACCGGATGAGCTGACAGGCTTCTGAGGCGGAGCTGTGGCTGACAGAAGGCTGCACCCTTGGTGAGAGAAGGTGGCGAGTGACAGGGACAGTAAGCCGGCAAAAGCTACCGCAGAGCAGTGAATGAGACACCATGTGAGAGTCCCAAGGCACCTGAGGCAGCACACAGGCAATCTTTGATCCCCCGGCTGAGACAGTGCTCAGACAGTTCGGATGAGGCGCATTACAGGCGGGGGTTAGGGGGCTCTGGGATAGGAGACTGACACCCAAGTGAGTTAAGGATCTCCCCCCACACCCCAAGGAACAATTGACGGCACAGAGTGCTGGGCATAAAGTACCAGACTCCTAATTTTAGAGCAGGTAAAGTGGTGAATGCGAGTCCCCAGGAAGGAGCCCCTTGACATCCAGACACCTAAAAAAGCATCCACACAGCCTTTGGTGCTCTAGCTAAGACCGAACCTGAACAGAGTGCACCCCTTGAGGGAGTGGTGGATCGCAATACCAGAGAGAATATACTTGCCTGTATCCGGTAGATGACTTGTGGGGTCTCAGAGAGTACCAGCTACTGGACCTGGGTTTGGAGTGGTCCCTATGGATGTTCAGGTACTTGAGAGTAAATAGCTAGCATGACCTATTGATACGCATGAGCGAAACACGCAGTTGGCAAAGGATGGTCTCGAGAAGACCATGCAATTCTGAGAGAGATTGCCGCTGTCAATGGTTGGTAGAGCAGCTTTAATGAAAATGGTGGTGCTACCGCGCTTGTTGTATCATCTGATAAATGTTCCATAGGATATACCTGGAAAGTGGATAGTATCACCAGGTAGTTCCTATGGGAAGGAAAGAGGAATAGAATTGCGTTAAGCACGCTACAGAGGGACTACATAGGGAGGGGGAATCAAAATGGCCAATTTCGAATTATAACATGCATCAGGACAGCTGCAGTTTGTGATGGAGTGGCTAGCTGACGAGACCTCATTAGATACGCAGCTCCTACAACCATGGTTGATACTTTGGATGGAGGAGGGAAGCTTACCACAGGAGCCGAACCTACTGACACATGGCCGAAAGGTGTACGGAGAGCTTGGAAACTAATAGGTGTTAAAGACCTCTATACCCCTAACATTCCTTTGATAGCGAAAAAGGAAATTAAGGCGCATTGGGAGAATAGAGGGGTGGCCACTCTAGGGGACTTAAATTAGGAAAGGAAAGCTGACTGACTGAGACTATAACCCGAGAGTGCAGGGTTACAAGGGGCAATTTTTGATGCATATGAGCCTAGCTGAGATAATCTCAGAGAGGTGGCCTGAGGTGCGGACGAGGATTGAAAATGACCGCACACTGGAGATCATGTACAACATGTAGGAAGGGGGCCATGTGGTGGCTCGGCTGTATGAGGTGCTGCTGGGCCAATGGAAATGGGAAGCCTTGCGAGCGGGCTGGGAGGCGGACCTGGGTAAAATGTTTACAGATGCAGAATGGACAAGAGCACTCCTTTACACAAAGCAGGTCTCAAGAAACGCAAGGTTCAAGCTTGCACAACTGATTTTGACGCAGTGCGCACACATGACGCTGCATAAGATAGAGAATTCCAGGGGCGAGTCGACAGGCCTTCCCACAGGTGTGACTCTATGGAGCAGGAATGTTCCACATGTTCTGGACCGGTCCTTTGATTAAAACCTTCTGGGCATCAATCAAACAGGATAGCTGGGGAGGAGTGGAGATGCATGGTTGGCAACCTGAGGCCTGTCTGCTGGGCATGTTTCCCAAGGGGGACAAGAGAGGGGAGGAGAGAAGCGCACAGCACACTAAACAAAAATGAAAGACTTTATTTGCATATTGGCAAAGCGTAGAATAGCCATAGCCTGGAAGTCGGTTGCAGGTCCTAGTGTTGAGGCATGGTGAGGAGATTTACAAAGGTGGGTGATGGCAGAGACAGTGATATGGGGTTACCAGACATTTGGTCGAAAAAAATTGGTCGACCAGACAAATGGTCGAATCAATTTGGTCGAAAACCAAATGGTCGAATTTTTTTTTTTTATTTTAACCCTTTTTTTAATTTTTTTGGGGGGTCTCCCCTAACCCCCTTTTTTTCTCTAAAAACCCCTTTTTTTACAAAACGAAAACCCGAAAAATAAATATATAAATAAAAAAAAAATTCGACCATTTGGTTTTCGACCAAATTGCGTCGACCAAATGTCAATCGACCAGTTTTCAGTCGACCAAATGACTGGACACCTGTTATGGCACAGGGCAGTGTGCAGACGTTTAAGAGTGCAGCAAGGATATACTGTCCTGGAATGCACTCACACAGGCAATGTTTGACACCCCATCGGGATCACAATGTATGCAGGATGAGACATAGCAGATTATCCTATTGAATGGCACAGGGGAAGACAGGCGGAGACAGCGAAGGTGTCACAAGCGAGAATGGTCTGATTTGTTGAAGGGGAGGTGACGTGGGGAATGGGAGAAAGGAGGGGATTACGACTGTTACAGAAAAAAGGAAACAGGTGGATGATACTGCATTGACAATCTGAATGGACCGGATAGGCCTAGAGAGCCTGGCATCTTGCCCCTGAAAAGGGACTTAGTTGGCTCACCCAACAACCATGAGATGAACAAGTGACTTTCTTACCTGGTAACGTTCTTTCGATGGGATTTTCCGACGACATATTCCACATCTATGACAGTAATCACCACAGCTGTGCTGCTTCGGGAAATTTTTCGGCGTCTGTGTCCTGCGTCGATGACGTCAATACGCTGTCCCTCGAGGGCCTCCGTCAAGCCAACGTCACCGGATGTTATAAGTAAGACGCACAACGCCCGTAGCCTCAGTTGTAGTTTTTTTCCCCAGAACGTGTGGCGCCAATCTTCTGCCAGAATGAATACAGAAAGCCTTGCGGAAACGTAAGCTGCAATCGCATAAGAAATTCTGTAGAGGGGCAGGCTGGGAGGGTTGGATGTGGAATACGTCGTCGGAACATCCCATCAACTTATTCCACATCTATGACAGACTCCCAAAGCAGTACCAACATATGGAGGTGGGAAAAGAATTTAGAATTTTAGAATGCCCAATCAAATTGCAGAATAGAGGACCGCCTTGCCAAAGGCCAAATCTTGTCCATGGATAGAATCCAGGGAGTAGTGTTTTACAAAAGTAAGGACAGAGGCCCAAGTGGCTGCTTCACAAATGTTGCGAATGGGAACACCCCTTTGCAGAGCAGCTGAGGCAGCCACACCCCTAGTAGACTGGGCCCGTAAGCCTACCGGAGGGTCCATACCTGCCAAACGGTAACATTCAGAGGATGTCAAGTCAAGATAATCCACCTGGGCAAGGTCGGTTTAGTAACAGCTTGACCCAAACGCCTTCCAGCGTATCCTACAAAGAGCTGATCATCCACTCTGACCCAGGACATGCGTGAGATGTAGAAACTTAAAGCTCTCCTAGGATCCAACCTATGAAGCTTCTCTTCCTTACCAGAATGCAGAGGCGGATAGAACGCCGGAAGAATTACCTTCTGGCTCAAATGAAATTCCGAGACAACCTTCGGAAGAAAAGAAGGACGAACCCTAAAGACAACCCTGTCCTTATGGAACACTGTGAAAGGTGTCTTGGCGGATAGTGCCTGCCACTCACTCACTCTGCGAGCGGAAGTAACCGCAACTAAAAATACAGTCTTAAATGACACAGCCTCAATGGACAAGAATGTAAGGGCTCAAACGGAGCTCCCATCAGGAACTTGCTCGGGAGAGCACGCCCTGATCAACCAATCATCCAGGTAGGGGTAGACGTGAATCCCCCCCTTTCCTGAGATACGCTGCCACCACCACCATGAGCTTGGTGAAGACCCTCGGGCAGAGGTAAATCTGAACGGCAGGACCCGAAACTGAAAATGCGATTCACCAACCGCGAACCTCAGGAACTTCTTGTGCTTGGGATGAATCGGCACATGAAAGTAAGCATCCTTGAGGTCGAGAGACACCAACTATTCCTGAAGTTGAAGAGCCTGGTCGACTTGGGAGAGAGTTACCATCTGGAACTTGTCCTTCCTGAGGAGCTTGTTCAGCCAACGCAAGTCCATGATGGGTCTCAAAACCCTTTTTTCGGGATCAAAAAATATGGGGAATACCATCCCTTGTTCCTCTACGCTACAGGCACCAGTTCTATGGCGCCTTTCTCCAGCAGGGATTTGATTTCCTGCGCAATGAGTGGATCCGGACTCTTCAACAAGAGCTTTCCTGGTGTATTGTGGTGAGGCCTCTGCCGGAAAGGAAGACAGTAGCCGTGGGCTATGATCTCCAGAACCCACACATCTGAAGTAATGGCACGCAATTCTACAAGATGCTGCGCCAGCCTTCCCCCAATCGGTGAACCATGGGACATGGCCTCATGACTGAGCTGAAGCAGCTGCGGCAGTCAAAGAGGCAACTGCCCGAGCGGCTTTGGCACCTCGAGTACCTTGTTTTCCACCTCTGGTACTCCTACGTTGGCCCCTTTGACTGGCAGCTCCCCTCGATCTGCCAAAGGAAAAGTAATATCGAAAGGAACCTCACGTCCATTGCTGTCCCCTAGAACGAAAAGGCAGAGGTTGACGTACTGCAGTGCTCAACGACTTTGCTGCAGCTTTGGAGGTCTGCAACCTCTCAAGGCTCTCGTCAGCCTTTCTGCCAAAAAGATTGTCACCATCAAAGGGCATGTTGAGGAGCTGGTACTATAAATCAGGAGAAAACCCTGACTTCCACAACCACGCAAACCTACGCATCACGGTGCTTGCGGCCATGGACCGGCTGACACAGTCTGCCACGTCCAGACCCGACTGAACGGATTCACACATGGCATCCTTGCCATCCTGAACGAGGGCAAGAAAACCCTCCCGTTCCTCCCCTTCGGGAATATGTTCAGCCGCCAAAGAAACACAATTCCACAGAGTGTGAGTGAGTTGGCTGCCTTTAAAGCCATACCCCCCGATGAAAACACTTTCTTCGCCCAACCTTCAAAGCGCTTGTCCCTATCCGGAGGGATGGTAGGGTACGCAGCCTGCTTTGCTATGGCGTAGCCACCTGCACCACCAAACTCTTTGGAGTGCGGTGCAAAGACAAGTAGCCGGGGTCGCCAATGGCTGGACGGTATTTTTTCGGTAGTGACTTATTCACTGCCGGGAGTCCAAGCCGCCGCCACCCTTCTTTGTAAAGCCATATGAAATGGCAGCACCGAGTCAGTGGGTGGACCTTGGTCCAAAATATCTGTCAGGGCATCCTGCAGAAAATCTACAGATGGAGCAGACCACCCCAAGTACTCCGTCACCCTCGACATGGGACGCCTGTACGACAAGTCGGCGTGTGTACCAGTCTCAAGACTGCCAAACTCAACCTCCGGAGAGGTGTCCAGACCACTGGCATCATGCAAGGATTGACGCAGGTCTTCCATCTGGCTATGACCCGATAACAGGTCATCAGGAACCTCAGGAGGAACAAACCCCTCCACATCTGACCCTTCATCCACCTCTGAGATGTAATCCAAAGGCTGGAATAAATCCCTGGATGAGGGTAAAGAAAAAGGCTCAAACACAGGCCTCACTGATTTACTCAGGGTTTCCACCGGTTTCCGGTCCGGGGCACCTCCGATAAAGCCTCCTCAAAGGGCGTAGAGGAAATCGACTTCGACAACGGCTTTGAGGCCGGAGCCCCAAGCGTGTCCTTCGAAGGCCTCGGCGCCGATGACTTTCTCGGAGGCGGAGCCTCAAGAGAGCACCTCGACGGACATGGCTCTGACGGCGTCGATGCCTTCTTAGAAGGCCTCACAGGTTCCAACAGTCTTGAGGGTGACGAGGGCCGGGACCTGGAGCGGGCATGGCTACAGAGATCCACCTTGTCCGATCGGTATCTCGACGGCTCCTGATGATCGCGCCGAAACCGCGAGCCCGAAGGCGTGCGAGCGGCGGCCCTAGTGTGTTCCTTGCTGGCTTCTTTGGAAGGCGCGGACGGAACGGAGCCCTGAGATTCGAAAATCGCCATCATCTCCTTGTGAAATGCGTCCCATTCCACCGGAGATGAATGCTTGTTGGGACAAGCTACCCGGCGTCTGGCAGAGTCCTCGGACGAGGACGGGAAAGGCGACCGGTGACGGTGCTTCCGAGAGTGCCTAGAAGAGACAGAGGAATGGCAGGAACCACTCCGGGGCCGAGACCCCCTGGACTTACGCCGACGCTGAGATTCGCCCCTCGAATCGTCCGTCGAAAGCCCAGCAGATTTCGACTTACGGGGTTTGGAAACCCTACCTAGAGATAACTTCTTCCGCTCCCGCAAGGCCTTCGACGTCAAAGACTGGTATTCATCGCAGTCATCGGTGGCATAGTCCTCGCCGAGGCACCACAGGCAGACATCGTGCAAGTCTGTAAGCGACATCTTGGAACCGCAGTTGTGGCACTTCTTGAAGCCCGACCTCGGGGTAGAAGAAGACCAAGACATGATTCTCACAATAAAGAAAGAAAGCCGGAAGCTCAATGGACTGGTTCACGTGGAATTTGGAAATAAACTTAGGTGAGAACCTAGGGTGTGTACGCAAAACCAGTTTATCTTTGTGGACTGTAAAGAAGGATCCAGCACTGACAGAGCCTGAATTTCACTAACCCTTCTTATGGATGTAATAGCTACTAAGAAGGCTGTCTTATAAGTCAGGTGTTTGAGACTGCTTTTATGCATGGGTTCGAATGGGGGACCCATGAGTTTAGCTAGCACCACATTAAGGTCCCACCCTGGTGGTGGGTTTGAAATAGGAGGGTGAAGTCTCTTTACTCCTTCCATGAAGGCTTTAACCACTGGAACTTTCCACCACCACACCTTGTTAAGGGAGGTGGTGCATGCTGACAGAGCTGCCAGATGTACCTTCAGTGAGTTAAAAACCAGTCCTGCATCCAGCAGGTGGAGCATGTATGTAACAATAGATGAAGGAGTGCAATCAACTGGGTTGATTTGTCTATTCTGGCACCAGATAGCGAATCTCTTCCACTTGTCAAAGTAGCAGTGCCTTGTGTTAGGCGTCCTAGATTCTTTTAGGATGTCCATACATCTTTGAGGTAAATTGAGATGTCCAAACTCTATGACCTCAGGAGCCATGCTGCTAGGTTCATTGAGCTGGGTAGAGAATGTTCTGTTTGACCTTGATGCTGGGACAGTAGGTTGTACCAGCCCGGGAGTTTGATGGGTTCGCACGTCACTAGTCTGCGTAAGTGTGGGAACCACGGTTGTCTCGCCCACATGGGAGCAACTAGGACGAGCGTCATCGATTCCCTGTTCATCTTGTTCACCACCTTCCTGATGAGGAGAGTTGGTGTAAAAGCGTATGCAAACATTCTTGACCAGTTCATCCACAGGGCGTTCCCCTGGGAGCCTGGTTGTGGGAATCTGGATGTGAATCTTGGGCATTGTCTGTTTTCGCTTGTGGCAAATAGGTCTATGGTGGGGGACCCCACTGAGAGAAGAGATCTTATACGATCTCTCTGTGTAGACACCATTCTTGCTCCTCTGGGAGGGGATCTCTGCTTAGTGCATCTGCTAGAGAATTGAGATCCCCTGGAACATGTTGCGATGACAGGAACATGTTCCATTTGAGTGCCCATGTCCAAATTCTCTGGGCAAGTTTGGACAGATTTGGCGAACGAGTCCCTCCCTGCTTGTTTATGTAAAACATGGCTGTAGTGCTGTCCGTCCGGATCTGCACTGACAGATTTAGCAGGTAGGGCTTGAACACTTGAAGCGCTCTGAATACCGCCAGAAGCTCTAGCAGGTTAATGTGATTCTTGGCCACTGAGTGAGACCAGAGACCTTGAGCTGTGTGGTGGAGTAGGTGAGCTCCCCACCCTGTAAGGCATGCATCGGTTGTGACTACCGCCTGTATTTCGGGATCGTAAAAGGGTTTCCCCTTGGACAGATTTTCTCTTGTCCAACAGTGAAGGCTTTGTACCAGTGTTGGTGAAACAACCACTAGATCGTCCCACTGACCACTTGTCTGAGACCACTGTTTCGCCAACCATTCCTGCATGGGACGCATGTGCTGGCGCGCGTGGGGGACCAGGTAAATACATGACGCCATCATGCCTAGCAAACGCATTGCTTTGCGTACCGTTATCTGACGACCGGCCTGATATTGAGGAATTTGCAGTAGTATATTCCGAATTCTCTCCTCTGATGGAAAGGTCAACCCCTCTTGTGTGTCTAGGATAGCTCCTAGGAACTGTTTGGAGGTGCTTAGCACCAGACTTGACGTTTTCTCATTTATTGAGAAACTCAATTCGAAGAGGAGGTCGATTGTTCTTTGAATGTTCGTTCTGCAAATCGCTGGGGTTTCCCCCGTGAGGAGCCAGTTGTCCAGGTAACGGTACACTGGGATTGCCTCCCTGCGTAGGTGTGCTGCCGCCACCGCCAGTACCTTGGTGAATACCCTTGGAGCCGAGTCTATTCCGAAGGGCAGTACCTTGAACTGGTAGTGCCGACTGTCCACCTTGAAGCGCAAGTACTTTCTGTGCGCTGGGAACATGGAAATATGAAAATAGGCATCTTTCATGTCCAATGTTGCCATGTAGTCCCCCTTTTTCAGGAGGGGGGATTACCTCTTGGAGAGTTGTCATGTGAAACTTTTGGGGCTTGACATATTGGTTTGCAGGCCGTAAGTCTAATACTGGGCGCATTGTTAAATCTTTCTTTGGTACAAGGAAGTAAGTTGAATAAATACCCTTGTTTACCTAGTGTCCCGGGACGAGTTCGATCGCGCCCTTTGCTAGCAGATTGACGAGCTCCTCAAGGAGGATTCTTTGGTGGTCTAGAGAATGTGTTCTTTGTCGTGGAGGGTGGTTTCGGGGACGCTCTAACAGTTCTATGTAGTATCCTGCGGACACTGTGGACAGCACCCATCTGTCTGATGTGATCCCTTCCCAAGCTTGGGTGAAGTTGGAAATTCGTCCTCCTACCGGGGATGCGTGAGAAGGGACCCTGAACGGAGCGTCACTGTTTTGGTGGAGGCATGCCGCTGCCTCTACTGGGGCTGCCTCTACCTTTACCCCGTCCTCTCTTATTCCCTCTGCTATAACCTTGGGTAGACTGTTGGTTATTGTTCCACTGCGTACCCTGGCCCTGGGAATAGTTTGACCCTCTTTGGGAATTTTGTCCACGTGTGCGGCGAAAATTACCATTACCCCTTTGATTAGGGGGTTTGGTGGTTAGTTGACCTAGGGACTTGAGTGTTTCATACGCGTCCTCGGCCGCCTTACCGAACAATAGATCTGGCTCCACCGGTTTGTCTAGCAATGATGCTTGGGTTTCGGCCTTGAATCCAGACTGCCGTAACCAAGCATGTCTCTTGATAACATACCCTCTGCTATCAATCTACCGGCATAATCGGCGGCTTCAAAGGTTGCCTTTAAAATGCAACCGGATACGGCTCTTCCTTCTGCTGTGACTCGTGCCAATTGGCTCTTTAGGGGCTCTGGGGCGGAATCTATGAGTGCCGTGACTTCCTCCCACTGGTGGCAGTTATAACTCGCCAGAAGGGTGGTGGAGTTGGCGATTCTTGCTTGGTAGGCGGAAGTGGAGGCAACCTTTCTGCCGATCCCATACATTTTCTTGCTCTCCTTGTCGGGAGGAGCTTCTGATGATAAGGGCGTTCCTGCCCTCTTGCGGGTGTTTGTAACAACTAGGGAGTCCGGTTTCAGATGCCCTCTTATATACAGTGGGTCCGATTGGGCTGCCCTGAACAGAATCTCAACCCTGGGGTTGACTGCCCTGGTGAGTTTGGGGTTTACCAGTGAAGGGTCTATTCTTCTTTGGATCGACTTAAGGATAGGGATGGCCTGCTCAACAGGTCTCCTTTCTCCCACCAACTCTTCAGCAAAATCTCTTTCCTCTTAAGCACCCTGGGTGTAAATGTGGAAGTGGTTTGCTGCTCTAGATAGGACTTCATTTAGAAGGGGCTGGTTGTCGACAGGGGAGTCGGTAACCCGTGGTTCTTTATCTACTGGGGAATCGACCCTGTATATTGCTGGGTCGTCCTCTTCCTCCTCTTGTTCCTCATCGTCCCCATAGTAGCCTGTCCCAGTCTGTTCTTCCAACGTGCCCATATCTGTATCCTCACAAAGGGAAGGCTCTTCTTGTTCCTGAGAATACAGGTGAATGTGGAAGCGATCTGAAGACCGTGTTGTTTCGAACCGGGACTTTTTACTTGGGGGGATTGGATCCTTGGAGCCTGAGGGCGCCGACCCGTTGGGGTTATAAGTGAGAAAATGTTTGGAATTTTTAGCATAGAAATCTGCCAATGATGACATTCTTGACATGACTCTGTCCTCACTAGACCACTCTCTTGAACTGGAAATGACTCTGCCTGGGGGGAGTTTCCCTGTCATCTATAATAGAGGTGAGAGACCTGTCTGTCTGTCTGAGCGGAGTGGAATGTTTCTGCGGTGTGGAAGTAGGCTGAGACTGCTTCCTCTGTTGTTTTGCCCCCTCCTCGTGGCTGGAAGGGTGTTTACCCTGCTTCTTTGGGCCTTCGGAGCTTTTCGTCGCCTGGCGTCGAGCTTCGGTAGTGGTGGTACTATCCTTCGACCGTGTAGGTTGGGACTCGGGAAGGGGCGCTACTTGTGCTGACGCCGACTCCTGGAGTGCGGTCTGGGGATAGAGGTCGGTTTAGTCTTCCGACGATCGAACCTCGGTTACCTGGGGGAGCGAGGCACTTTTGGCAATAGTGGATGATTGCCTGGCGTCATGCGGCGATCTAGACCGCGAACGCCCTGAGGACGCCGATTCGGACCGTTCCCTATGTGCCTCTTTCCGAGAGCTCGACATGCGCGTCGAGTCTCAGTGAGACTGTGTGTTTGGAAGTGCTGTGGGTTGCGCTTACGTCGCTGGGGTCTTTCCCATAGCCGCCCTGCCGGACGACCTTCCGAGGTCGGGGACCTGCGCCTGGCTGTCTTTCGACGCTGTGTTGCCGTCCGAAGTACGGCGTTGCTGCCGTCGCTGAAGGCACCCTCCGCGGCCATGGCCTCTTGACGCCTGGCATGGTGGGCCCAACGCTTGGTGGAACGGTCTTTTAGTGTTTTAGGTTTGAACCTACTACACGCTCTGCAATTTGCCTCGGGGTGATCCCTTGGCAAGCAGAGATTGCACATGGCGTGTCTGTCAACCCAAGGATACTTGCAGTTGCACTTTGGGCAAAATTGGAAAGGGTTACCCTCCATATGCACCTTGAGGCAGCGGGCTGTTAAGTGTAGGAATATATATAAGAAAGTATATAAGTGTGTAGAGTATGTCCACCCCCCACTCTCCCTACTTGTAGGGCCGAGGCCAGAGGCCTTCCGAGGCCCGGGCCGAGGCCAGAGGCCTTCCTAGGCCCACTCCGTTGTGAAGCTCTCGATGGTCGCTTTCTTCTCCGGTTCGGCGTCGAGTGTCGAATTTCAGTGACTCGACGTTAGGGTGGAGAAAAAGGGGGAAATATAACAATATTTTTCAAAGTATGGCTAATGCCAGGGAACTCCGCTGAATGCTTCCGACCAGTATGGCGGTAAAAAACAATCTGAGGGTCCTACACGCGTGAGGGATCATGGGTACAGTGGACGTCACACTAGGGAGAGTATTACTGGCACACCCTGTCCGTGCCGATGCCCATTTTCGAATTTCGAAAAACAAACTAATACTCTGCAGCTTCCACTAGATATCGGCCTATGCACAGCATGTGATCTAAGCAGATTCCACAAGCCTCAGAAGTATACACACACACACACACACACACACACACACACACACACACACACACACACACACACACACACACACACACACACACACACACACACACACACACACACACACACACACACACACACACACACACACACACACACACACACACACACACACACACACACACACACACACACACACACACACACACACACACACACACACACACGGCATGAATACACAGATCCCACAGTCAGCACCACCCCCATTTAGCATTGCAGGCCTGCCTTATCCCCATTCCATCCAACTGGTAGCACATGAAGGCACGGTGCACCACCGCTGTGAGGATCTCTTTACTAAATTACTAAAAACCTGGCTCTTCAATACCAGAGACTAAAACCGAAACAGTAAGACAAATGACTAAACAGGAAAGGACAATGACAGGCTCCCAGACCCGACTGAGAAGCACTCAGGGAACCGGGAGGGGTGACGCTGGACAGAGTAGTTCACATGCGAGACCCATGGAGACGGAGGCAACATCCCAACCAATCTTTACCATCCACCACCTGCCACCCGCCTGTATAGCTTCAACTGGGTAGCACTGGGTTGTGGAACTGGCGAGATACCATCAATCACCACACTAACTGAGGTAGATAGACTGGCAGGTGCACTAGCCATGTGGGTGGGGGTGAGGAACATGCAAGGTTGTTAACGGAACGGGCGGAGGAGACAGCGAGATGCTCAAGGGGCCTCAAATGCAAAACGGGCAAGAACCTTCAGAAACACAGGGTGCCTAAGGTTACGCGAGCCCAACTGGTCAATTCAGGACAGAGATACAGACTAACCAATACCACTAACAATTTTCCTCCTCTGCATACACCTCTCAAACTCCAAACCAAACACAACCACAAACCTCCCGCACAACAAACCGCAGAAACTTCACTACATTGCAACAACAAAACAATAAACACACATAGACTCGCACATCAGTACACGACAACTACCGGCCGCATACACCCCAGGCCCAGCCGACGGACCCACTGGGCTGAGGCTGCCAACAGCAAATCACCGCACTCTTGCACTTTTCCAGCCTCCACCCACTAACTCACCCTCTCTCCCTCCCGCTTTCAGAGCCGCCAGAGCGCCAGGGGACCACTCCGGTGGTGATACTGCGCGGTACAACCCGAGCCCATTCCAAAAAGCACTGAAATTGTCAATTGTGGGCCAACACCCATCACAGAGTCCACTACTCAGGATTTGTGGCCCAGGAAGAGGGTCCGCCCCATGTTGTCCTACACGGCGGGCGAGGCTGCACACCCACTGCACACTCCCCATGTAGCCACAAAAGATCCCTTCATTTATTTTATTTTTACATGTCTAGAGAGGTTCCTACAGTACCGAAAGATCCTGCAGATAAGTAGCGCAATCGACTATGGCGACTGTCATTAATGCCTGCCTGAATGGAGCCCTCCCTGAAGGAGGTTGATCATGAACGCCCACTAAAGCAAGTCTGTGTAGAGTTGTGTGGGGTATCAGTATAATGTCCTTTATGTCCCCACTGAACTGTGACCACTGGCTCCTCAGGGACCAGCGATTGTACCCGAAGTATTGATTTGAGTATTGTGAAGATGCAGGACGAAACCACCCTAGTGTAGCAGGATCTCTCAAAACCTTTCCCGGTTCCCCTAATAATAAAGCTGCCAGATCAGATGTGACCCTGGTGGAATGTCATTAAAATTTCTGGGAGACAATAATACATTATTTATTATCTTCGTTTCAATATATTATGACAGAAAGGGAAGCCCCTGGAACAAGGAAGAATGACATTTAACTTCTTGAAGAAAAATAAATGCTTCAAAAATCCTGTCTCATATAGGTCCATCTCTCTACTGAACAAACGTTTTCAAATTCATCGCACACAGACTAAACAAGATCAATAAACTACTGTCTCCCCGGCAACATGGCTTTGTCCCCAGCAGAGACATTACAGAGACAATATGATATGATATGTTATTTTATTTATATTGCGCTCGTATACAAGTGTTTCAGAGCATGACTAAGCAAAGGGAGAACAAGGGAGAACAATAAATAAAAACAACGATCTTACTAGGCAGTGACATTATGAACGTGCAAGTGCATGGAGAAGGGAAACAGGGGAAAAGCGTGTGGAAGGGGGAGAAGTGAAATGTGCAGAATAGAGCAGAGAAAAGAATAAGTTAAATGAATAAATACAGGCAATGAAAAAGTGGTAGTGCAAGATTAGTCAGCTAGGGTATATCTGATAAGTGCAGAAGAAGAGTGCTAGACTGTATGGGTGCAGATACAGAACCCAGTGCAATGTGAGGCCCAGAGGCAGTCAGGAGGGATGCAGGGTGAGCAGGTACCTGGGCCCGAAGGACAGAGGGTGTCCAGGTGCACAGTGCCAAGAGAGAACAACAGGTCAGCAGGGGAGAGGAGGGGCAAATGTGGAAGTGAAGAGGAAGGTCTTGAGGTGCTTCCGGAACCGGAGATGGTTCTCCTCAAGTTTCAAGGTGGCCAGTAGGCTCTTCCAAAGGGAGGCCCCAGCCAAAGACAGGGATCTGCCCCAGCTCGTTTCTTTGAAAAACGACTGACCCTGGGGGGGGTAGAGGAGAGAAGGGCTTGAGAGGAGAGGTATTTGCGTAGGGAAAGTTGAAGGTATTTTGGACCTAGGCCCCCAGAAAGCCTTGTGGACAATGAAGAGGGTATTAAATTTGATTGTTGCTTCCGCTGGGAGCCAATGAAGGGATTTCAGAGCTGGAGAGATACGATCCCAGGGCTTGAGGCCAAGGATAAGTCTTGCAGTCCTGTTCTGGATTAGTTGTAGAGGGCGCAGAGTGGAGGCAGGTAGATTTAGAAAGCGGCTGTTACAGTAGTCCAACCTGGAGAGAACCAGAGCTTGAGAGACAGTAAGCTTCTGAGGGAAGGAGAGGAAAGGCAGAGTACCTCTGATGAGGTGGAGTAAGAAGTTTGACTTTTTAGAGACGTCAGAAATGTGTGCGGAGAAAGAAAGTGTGGCGTCAAAGATGACCCCAAGGTTCTTGGCCTCGCAGGTGGGGGTGGAGGAAGGCCAAAGGAGGTCGGCCAGAGAGTAACGGGAAAGGATAGTGAAGGTGTACCGATGAGGAAGACCTCTGTCCTGTTGCAATTTAGACAAAGATCGTTGGCAGTACACCAATTTTTAATGGCAATTAGGCAATCAGAAAAGAGGTAGGGAGAGGAGGTGTCCGAGGGCAGCCTGAAAATGAGTTGAGTGTCATCAGCATAGCACTTGAAGTTTGAACAGAAAATGGAAATGCAGTAGGCGAGAGCTGCCAGGTATTGGGTGAAAAGCCAGGGCGAGAGGTTAGACCCCTGGCAAACCCACGGGTAGAGAGGGAGATTGATGAAAGGAAGGACCCACGTTGTACCTGAGAGGGTCAATCAGAGGAAAGAGGTCAGCCAGGCCAGAGCGTGATCAGTGATACCCAGGTTGTCAAGGAGACGGTTGAGCAGGGTGGTGTGGTTCACCATGTCGAAGGCAGAGGAGAGATCAAGTAGGATAAGGACAGAGGGAATGTTAGAGTCAAGGTTGGAGAGCAGATTTTCATGGATGTGCAGGAGAACAGTTTCCGTGCTTCTGGCAGCTCTGAAGCCAGATTGGTGGTCATGGAGAGAGCCAACAGAATTGGAGTGAATGTTTAGCTGAGAGATGGCCAGCTTTTCCAGTAGTTTACCCAAAAAGGGAGTAATGGAAATTGGGCAATAGTTAGCCAGACAAGAAGGATCGGCTGTGGGTTTGAGCAGAGGATGCACAATGGAGTGCTTCAGGGGGCAGGGGAACGATCCAGATGCAAAGGAGAGGTTGCAGAAATCGGCAAGGGCCGGAGCAAGGGTATCAATGTCGTCCTTAATGGTTTTAGAGGAGCAGGGATGGACTTGTTTTCATTAGTCTTTCATAGATCGGACTTGTCTAGCAACCTCATCAGGGGAGAAAAAAGAAAAAGAGAAAGAGGGTGGGGGGGGGTAGCTGGAGAAGGGACAGCAAGCCGAGACAGAGTGGGGAGAGGAGGGGGAGTGGAGGAGAGGGTGGACACTAGGATGTCCTGGGTTTTAGAGATAAAGTGAGCGGCCAGTGCATTGGAAAGAGCCTGGGAGGTGAGAGGGGGAGGTAGGGGGAGGAGACTGCAGCAGGGTTGGCAGCTCCTTGCAGACTAGTTTAGCGACCTCATTTATTTTTGTTATTTTTTTTGGTACTCTTGCCACACTACCTGATATTCGTGAAAAAGATAAGTATCCACTCCCAATAATATTTGTAGCTACAAAAAAAACATTTGACAGTCATCAGACTTCATATAGGCTATGTTATATAGGATTGGAGTTCCTGAGAAATTCATTTTATGGTTTCAAACATCAACTAAACAAAAAGCCCAGATCTGAATGAACTGAAAATGGACAAAGCCAGTGGGAATATGCAATAAAAAGATCAGGTCCACTTGCTTTGTGCATTATACATGCAACCTTTAAGTCATCACATACTATCTAGCATAGATCTAGTACCGCTATAAAAACGACTTAAATTAACACTGTTGGAATTAAACGTTGTCACCAGCATAAGCTATTTATGTGCGCATATAATCCCGCAATTGGCAATAATGCTGTTCAGGCCAAAGTGTTTTGAGCTCTCTCCAGATACAAAATAAATGTAAGACTGGCAGTCTTTTCAATTCAACTGTCGTCTACTGTTTTCCCAAATTTGGACTGATGTTAGATTATCTGTAGGTGGTCCTATCAATAGAGCAGGATAGGTTATTCAAGGACAACTATGTAACCATCTTTCGGATTATGCTTAAGATAGGGCAACCTTGCTTTATCAATAATCAGAAGATGCAAAGCTGCCAAGATGACAATTCTCCCCCATTTTGTCTAAATAGAGTATTCTGAGTTTCTGCTCAGCAATTTTCCCACCATAATTCCTTGGCTATTACAAGTTTCATCTGGTGACCTAAACAACCATTAAGAGCAATAAAATGTATTGAACAGGACTGGGCAAAGGATAGTTTAACACTCCTGAGTTCTACATTTCCACAGTTCTCAGGTATGTATTTTTGTCATGTCTTCCGGTAACCTATACATACATATTAACTGAATGAGCTACACATTTATCATTGTACTATATCTGGGGAATTTACTCTGGCACGCTTCAGGGAAACATGGTTTTTAGTTAGATTATATGCATGAAGCCCACAATGATTTAAGTGCTTGGTATTGCAACCGAGTGAGATTTGCATAGCCATCCACTTTGGAAAGATTTGAAATTTGCATCTACTTCAGTACCAATTTAATTATGTTTTGATAGGTTCCATTTATTTTAGAAAATGTTTCTAATTTTACCAATGTCATCAAGGTTAAAGGTCATCTGGCATTACTTCTTGTGATATTACCTGGGTCAAAGGCTATGAGAACATTTTCTCTAATGGCATGGAGAGGCGGTCACTTCTGCTAGCACGGACGATTTGGTGAATTGACATCACTGAATCGTCTGCCAGATATTGAGAAATATTCACTATGTGTGACTATTAGCAATACTATGATGAGCAAAATGTGAGTTTTCAAACATTAACTGCTCTAAAAAATACATTTGACACAATACTATCAGAGCTTACAAAATAAAAACACTTACTTCATTAAGTAAAACATGTGTCTGTAACCTACTTTCAGCATTGTTCCTATCAAGCGAGTTAGGGTAGGAGAGGATGTCAGGAGAGCATAAAAAACGTCACTGCTGTCAGAAAACAGCCACAATCCCATCTTAGGTTGCCCCTTCATTATACAAGTATGAGAAATCTGACCATAGACAATTGGGCATAACCCTGTTACACTGACACAGAAATCATTGCTTGACCCAAAATGTGTCCTTGCTAGTTCTTTGTACTCGTCTCCATATCTCAGCATACGTGTTTCTTCCCAACGTACTGCCAAGATGCCGTAAGGTAGCATGTGCATGCCACATAAAGCAAATATATTAAAGAATTGTTGTTCAATATTACCTTCCAAAATATCTCTTCAATGGTAGTCTACCAACATCGTGGATAAATGCGATTTGAGCTGTGAAGAAAAACGAATATGTTAATAGTGAAACTATGACATTTCATTCAACATATACACTGGTATAAATTCAAACTAAATGTGAATGTATTCTACATGTTTTTAACTTGCTTTATACAAATAATATTTTTGTTCTGGGCAATTGTAAACAGTCCAAATCACAAAATATCATTAACAGATTTTAATACTATTATTCTTGAAGATCTAGTTCCATCTACCTGAAGTTGAAGTATTTCCTGATGTCTTTGTTTTGGGAGCCCATTCTTACCATACCAAAAGAGTGGTCACAGCCCAAAGCACTCTCACAACCCAGCAAGATCATGAAGCTCAATTTTGTGATAGAATATATTTTTGTTTGCAGTCAGAAAACAGTAAGAAATGTACTTTGCATATCTTTGAATGGAGACTATGTATGACAGATGAGGAAGTTAAGAAGCATAATTGACGAATGCCAAAATGGAACTGAGAGCAAAAGGGTTGATGGGTTCAATTGCACAGCTCGTTCGTCAGTTTCATGCTTAAAGCCCCTCCACTTTGAGATGGTTTCAAACAGGCAGTTTGAGGCAATATCAGTTGCCTCAAACAGCAAGGTTCTATTCAGAACACTAAGGAGGCCAGATAAAAATCAGTGGCATTTCACCATCTTGGGCCTTTTTTTCCCCTCACAGTTTTTATTAAACATAAATGTAAGCCAAACACTCGCCAAAGTAATTAAACTGTTTGGCACCTATACAACACAATAGGAAAAAAAACTATTTTAAGTGTATCTTGCCTATACAATCGGAAAACCATATGACAGCAGGCAATAGCAATATACTGCGGGTAGATTTGAGGGCAAGCCAATGGTGAAGAAGGGGCATACACAGAGACAGCACGTCATCATAAGTGATTTTGCCACTTGTAGGTGTACCAGTGTATCAGGGGGCAATAGCTTGCATTACGTGTATGTGAGAGGCTATTCAGGCACCCTTAGGTTGTTACTGGAGGGTAAAGTGTTGTGTATTACCACCACACAGTCATTGCACCAAAGTAGGTCTCTGAACCACCTAGTGACAATGCAGATGTAACAGTCCATGTCATTAGAATAAAGCGCTTTGCCATCAGTAATGCTACAGCCCAAATTACATTTATGTCTTTGGACAAGTCCATGAGTTCCCCCAGAAGACACCCGAGGGGTTTGGGTTTCAATGCAAGACCTGTGATTCCGTTCAACTTCGACATGACAAGGGTCGATAACCTAGCCATCACACTGCAGTCCCATCACCACTTGTAGGGCAAAAGTGGCCAATATCGGGATATGTTTGTAATTTGGCAGGTACAATTCTTTTAGAATTGTAACGTTGATCCAATTTTATATCAGTGGCTCATGGACACACTTTGTGAATGCATGCATCGTCACCTCCACTAATCATCTGAGAAGGCACACCCCCATATCCCAATGGAATGGTCACAAGGGTTATCTGGCCTTCCTAAATCATGTTGTACAGCAAGGAGACCACTTTCTTACACCCACCCCTGTATTTAAAGTGTACTTCAATGTTGAGATGGTCAGTGGTTGAGCAGGGTAATCTAATTTAGCAAAGGCCTCCTTGACCCTATAGTACCACAATAATCAGGGAAATTCACCACTAACAGGGGGCAACAAAGGTCTTGGTTCACAAGGTCTTATACAAGAAACAGGTTACTGATGTGTATAATTCTGAGGGCCATCCAATCTCTGTTGATTTGGCAGCAACTGCCCAATTCCCACTAATTTATCTCTGGTGGGTACAACCTAACCACTTACAATCTCTTGCAAATCCTGGTCCAGTCACGAACACTTCGCCAGTCAAAATTGAAATCTTTTACCACCTTTTCTGAATAAGCCTGATGAAAGGATACTGGTAGTTTCTTCAGTGCTGATGTGAGGCAATGTGGAAGACCACTTCACTGCAAGATGCATATAAGCAGGTAATAAATAGCTCTGTGTTCTACCTTGAAAATAAGGCCCTGTTTAAGAGTCACAGGTTTTACAGGTGGGTTGGGGCTCTTGGAGCCCGAGACCAGTTGTATCAGCAGGGAACAGAGCCAACTGTAGATGTGCCCCCCATGCTATATTGAAATGTTTTAAAAGAACTAGAGCAGTGGGAACAACCAGCATTTTTGCCAAACCAACCCTTCATGAAGAGAAATATCAACTTGGGCAACCAGATATGCAATTTCTTCAGTTGTTCATGTCAATGTCGAAGGGAAACCAACGATAATGGGAAAGAGTAGGCTTTGTTCTATTTCATTCACCCTGAGAGACTACACCAAAGGAGAACATCTCTTTTGTCCCAGGCATCAGGTTTTTCTGAAGGGTCCGTAAAATAAAGCAGAATGTCATATACACAGAGAGAAATAATGGGCAGGTATCTACCCAAAACAAATACTCTAGGAGGGTGATGTAGTGTGCTTAGTTCGGTGAGAGGTTCCATGGCACACAGGAGCAGGTAAAGTGGGTAATCCAGAATCGTACCACGCCTAAGAGAAGAGGCTTTTGATAACATTAAATTAGTATATATCCTTGCTATAGGGTCTGAATATAGCAACCTCATCCCTTGTATAAAATAGCCGCCGATGGACTTCCGTAAAGTAGCAAAGATGAACTCCCATAAAGTAGAATCAAATATCTTTTCAGCATCAAGAAAAACTGCAGGGCACTTCTATTTCTCTTTTTACGACCTGTGAACCTAGGACCATGGCTGACAAGCTATAAGGAAGGGGTAGCTGACATGGCGATGCTCAACTTAGCATTGGAACCATGCTGCAGCTGGAGGACCACGACACCGCTGGGGCTGCGGAGTGATCCCACTATGGCGCCATCTATGACAGAAGTACTTTGCCAGCTACCTGCCCGATCACAAGCTGCTCATTCTAGAGAATTAGCCTGGGAGCCAGAGAAACGTTTGCCCTGAATACCTCATGAAGGATTGGAAGCTGTTGTGGGAAGAGAAAGCTGAGTTCTCGTCGGAAGCGGCAAACGCATATGTGTCTGCTTCTCACAGAAAGCACAAGCAGACAATGGGGATGGCGGTGAGGGACAGCAGGGCTGTATGAGGCATCAATAGTTCAAAGCTTCGGCCTGCTACTGCACGTGGGGGGGTGTTAGGGAGGGAGAAGGGGCAGCAGCACTCCAGATCAGAACGAACGGCAAGTGCTTAGTATACGGTGCAGGCAACAGTGATCCCTGAGGGACATGGGAACACAGCGTTGAACAATTGGCAATACAACACAAATCCCTTTAAATATATTGCCTAGCTCAGCAGATTTGAGGCGCACAACGGATGTCAAGCAAGCAGAATATCTGACTGGATTTACCGACCGCATACCTCTCAACTCTCACGC
The DNA here is from genome assembly GCF_040938575.1 of Ambystoma mexicanum. Classification (NCBI taxonomy): domain Eukaryota; kingdom Metazoa; phylum Chordata; class Amphibia; order Caudata; family Ambystomatidae; genus Ambystoma; species Ambystoma mexicanum. The sequence goes on along the minus strand of NC_090935.1, from coordinate 661,501,351 downwards.
TTTTGGTGGGGGTCACCCGCCACTTAAGCAGTTCTCTCACCCGCCAAGCTCCCTACACGTCCATAGGAATCAATGTGCTTTCACCCTCCAAATATAAAATCTAGTGTTTTCACCTGCCCAAGTGCCATGAAGGGTTGAGAGCTATGCGACCTGCTCTGCTAGATCTTTCTGGTGAGCTAATCTAATTGTCATATTGTCCTACTGGCACGGGAGGTAATCCCGTTTTTCACCAGAGTCAACTAGCACAACCCTAAAGTTAGGAGGAGACCCCGACCAACGGCCCACCATGTCAAGGCAGTCAAAAACTTTCAAAAAAATGCAGATATATCCACAATGCCGTTACTGTCAAATCGCTACTTCAATCTCCAGAACGCCCTATGGGTCAGTTGGCCACCAAGGATGACATTCAAGCTTTTGTCCTTGACATCAAGGCCGAATTTCGTAACTGTATGTCGGAAATTCCAACTAAATTGGACTGTCTGGAGCAAAGGGTTCTAGAAGTGGAACAAGACCGGGAGAAACAGAGGATCAAGTACTAGATCATACATCCATGATGGCTGACCTTCAACACAGGATCCATTCTCTGGAAATGAAAAGCGAATCCATGGAGTCCAAACAGGAAGATATGGAAAACAGGGCCCGCAGGAATAATCTACGAATCAGGGGAGTGCCCTCTTCAATTTCAGACCAAGTCCTGAACGACTACATAGGAGAGTTTTTTCAAACTCTTTTGCCCGAGTTAGATAGGTCGTTGCTCCTCCTGAACCGTACACACAGGTTGTGCTCCCGTAGGGGCCTGTCATCAAATACCCCACCTGATGTGTTCATTTCCTTGCTACTAAATAGGAGAGGTCGTCGGCAGGGTGCACACAAGGCGAGCCAACCTATCAGGGCACAGCGCTACAAATCTTTCAAGACCTGGCAACTATAACAATCCAGAAACGAAGATCTCTCTGTTCGCCGACAGAGCAAAAAATCAAGTATTGTTGGTTGTTCCCCACAACCCTGCAGTTCAAGTTGCAGGGAACAGTCCGCACTGTCGGCATGCTGGAAGAAGCTGAGGAAATCATTGGGAATTTACCTCCGCAGAAAAATGGCAATGGTGACTGTCTACCATAGAGAGCTGTGATGCAGGAAGCCCCGAAAGAAGGAGGAAAGTTAAATATGAATAAAATGGAAGCGTTGCAAGATATCGCTTTAATTATGGCGGCCCATGCCCGGCCCCGAGTGAGATGTCACTTGGAGGCCAAAGGGGCAAAATGCCCTGTGTTTCCAGTTCATTTTTTAACTGTTTTTAGGTTTGTTTCTTCAATTGAACCCCTTACGTGCTAGGCTATTATGCAAGCCTATGCAAAAAGGATGAGCATATTCGTCCTTGGCACTTGTCACACGGAATCACGATCTTTCAGAAACTTCAATGGCAAAGGAAACTCATCTGGTTCCTCCTCACCTTGCGGGAGATGCCGATTCAAGCATGACCCCCTTACTCCATTAGAAGCTGGAATTTGTGTCATTCAATGTGAAGGGATTAAACTCTCCAGCAACCATCGAAAGAACGTTACCAGTTAAGAGAGTAACTTGTTCTTCGAGGGTTTTGGGTCCTCCGACGCATTCCATATCTATGACAGACTCCCAAAGCAGTACCAACGTAAGGAGGTGGGAAAAGAATTTAGAATATACAAATTTAGAATGCCCAATCAAATTGCAGAGTAAAGGACCGCCTTGCCAAAGGCCAGATCCTGCCCATGGATAGAACCTAGGGAGTAGTGACGTACAAACTTATGGACCGAAGCCCAAGTGGCTGCTTCACAGATGTTACGAATAGGAACACCCCTCTGCAGGGCAGTAGAGGCACCCATACCCCTAGTCGAATGAGCCCATAAGCCTACTGGAGGGTCCTTACCAGCCAGGCGGTAACATTCAGAAATTGTCAAGATAATCCATCTAGACAAAGTCTGCTTAGTCACAGCTTGTCCCAAACGCCTTCCAGCGTAACCAATAAAGAGCTGATCGTCCACTCTGACCCGGGACATGCGTGAAATGTAGAAACTTAAAGCTCTCCTAGGATGTAACCTATGGAGCCTCTCCTCGTCCTTACCAGGATGCAGAGGAGGATAAAATGCCGGAAGAACAACCTTCTGGCTCAAATGAAATTCCGACACAACCTTCGGAAGAAAGGAAGGACGAACTGTAAGGACAACCCTGTCCTTATGAAACACAGTAAAGGGTGGCTTAACTGAAAGTGCCTGTAACTCACTCTGCGAGGGGAAGTGACCGCAACTAAAAATACAGTTTTAAGGGTTAACAGTCTCAAAGGACAAGAATGTAAAGGCTCAAATGGAGCCCCCATCAGAAACTTGAGAACAAGGTTCAAATACCAACCTGGCACCTGGAAAGGTGACGGAGGGAACACATTAGTGAGCCCTTTCAAAAACTGAGCAATTAAAGGAATTTTAAAATAAGAACACTCCTCAGACGAGCGCTTAAATATGAACAGCGCCGCCAGGTAACCTTTAATGGTACCCACTTGCAAGCCCTTGTGGGCCAAAGAAATAAAAAAAAAGAGAACTACAGGAATGTCACATAAAAAAGGATCCACATTCTGAACCCTGCACCAGTCGCAGAACTTTCTCCAACGGCAACGGTACAGGGACTTTGTTGCCGGCCGTCTGGCCAAAAGCAACACCTCCATCACGTCTTTAGGGAGGTCCCAATCCTCAACCTCCACCTTTCAGAAGCCAAACGTGAAGGTAGAGGGATCTGACCTCTGGATAGAGAACCTGACCCCCCCCCTCCAGTGAGAGCAGATCGTCTCGGTAGGGAAGACGACGTGGAGGGCAGATGGACAAATTGAGAAGGTCCGAGTACCACGTCCTCCGGGCCCATGCCAGAGCAATGAAGATCATCCGGGAACCGAACCTCCGTAACCTCTGCAGCACTTGCGGGATGACGGGGACTGGAGGAAACGCGTACAGCAGTGGGAAGGATTACTCCACCACAAACGCGTCTCCTAAGGCTCCTCTTGGAGGAAATTCCCGCGAGCAGAACCTTTCGCACTTCTGGTTGACACTGAAGGCGAAGAGATCCACTTGAAGGGTCCCCCAAAGGGCGAAGATCTCCAGGAGAATCTCCTGAGCCAACTCCCACTCGTGAGAGATTGCGCTCTGCCTGCCCAGAGCGTCCGCCATCTCGTTTTCGTCTCCGGCCAGATGAACTGCCGAGATTGAAATTTCCTGCTGGATTGCTCAGAACCAGAGGTGCATCGCCTCCCTGCACAGAGGAAGTGACCCTGCCCCCCCCCCCTTTTGTTGAGGTAGTGCATGGCCACCGTGTTGTCCGTCAGGATCAGGACATTCTTCCCTCGCACAGTCGGCAGAAAAGCCTTCAGGGCAAGCCTGACGGCCCTCAGCTCCAACAGATTGATATGGAGTCTGGAGTCCGACGGAGACCAACGACCGTTGACTGTCAAATCGTTGGCAGGAACTCTCCATCCCGTGAGGGACGCGTCCGTCACGATTGTCACCTCCGGCCACGGTAGCCAAAATGGAGCCCCCCTCATCAGATTGCCTTCGACGGCCCACCACTGATGGTCCTGGGCGACCGAGGGCGGCACCTGAACGGGGTCCGACATCCAGCCGGAGGACTGTGACCACTAGAGCTTGAGAGCCCATTGCAGAGATCTCATCCGCAACCTGGCCTCTGGCACCAAAAGAATGCAGGATGCCATGAGGCCGAGCAACCTCAAGAACTCAAACGCTAGGAGACGCTGGGCATGTTGAAACTTGTGCACAATCTGCTGAATGTGGTGAGGCCTCACCTGGGGAGGAAAACACAGCCCCAGGGTCGTGTCGAGCACTGCTCCGACGTACTGGAGCCGCTGAGTTGGCGTCAAGTGGGACTTTTTTAAGTTGAGGGAGAAGCCTAGCCTGTGAAGGGAGTGGCAGGTGACGGACAGATGATCCTGGATTTGCTCGGGAGAGCGTGCCCTGATCAACCAATCGTCCAGGTAGGGATATACGTGAATCCCCCCCTTTCCAGAGATACGCTACCACCACCACCATGAGCTTGGTGAAAACCCTTGGGGCGGAGGCCAATCCCAACGGCAGGACCTGAAATTGAAAGTGCGATTCGCCAACCGCGAACCTCAGGTACTTCTTGTGCTTGGGATGGATCGGCACATGAAAATAAGCGTCCTTGAGGTCTAGAGACACCAACCAGTCCTGAAGTTGAAGGGCCTAGAGAACTTGAGAAAGAGTAACCATCTTGAACTTGTCCTTCCTGAGGAGCTTGTTCAAACCATGCAAGTCCATGATGGGTCTCAGTCCCCCGTCTTCCTTTGAAATAAAAAAATAAGGGGAATACAATCCCTTGTTCCTCTCCGCTACAGGCACCAGTTCTATGGAGCCTTTCTCCAGCAGGGTTTGAATTTCCTGCGCAAGGAGCAGAACCGGCCTCATCAAAGAGAGATTCCCTGGTGGATTGTCGTGAGGCCTCTGCCGGAAAGGAAGACCGTAGCCGTGGGCTATGATCTCCAGAACCCACACATCTGAAGTAATGGCATGCCACTCTACAAGATGATGCGCCAGCCTTCCCCTAACCGGCGAAGCATGGGCCTCATGACTGAGATGAAGCGGCTGCGGCAGTGCCTGAGGTCAAAGAGGCAACTGCTCGCGTGGCCTTGGCACCTCGAGTACCTTGTTTTCCACCTCTGGCACTCCTACGGTTGCCCCTTTGACTAGCAGCTCCTCTCGATTTACTAAAGGACGAGTAATATCGAAAGGAACCTCCCCTCCATTGCGGTCTCCTAGGACGAAAAAGCGGAGGTTGGCGGACTGCAGCGCCCAACGACTTTGCTGCAGCTTTGGAGGTCTGTAACCTATCAAGACACTCGTCAGCTTTGCTGCCAAAAAGATGTTCACCATCAAAGGGCATGTTGAGGAGGAGGGCCTGCACATCAGGAGCAAAACTTGACTTCCGCAACCACACAAACCTGCGTATTATGGTGCTCGCCGCCATGGACCGGCTGACGCAATCAACCATGTCCAGACCCAACTGAACGGATTCACACATGGCATCCTTGCCTTCATGCACGATAGCAAGGAAACCATCCTGTTCCTCCCCTTCGGCAATATGATCAGCCGCTAGGGATATACAGTTCCACAGAGTGTGCGTGAAACGAGACAAGGCACAAACGGAGTTGACAGCCTGAAGCGCCATACCCCCAGAAGAAAATACCTTCTTCGCCCAGCCGTCAAAACGTTTGTCGTCCCTATCAGGAGGGATGGTAGGGTACGACACCTGCTTTGCGGGGGCCGTAGCCGCCTGCACCACCAAACTTTCCGCAGTGGGGTGCGTGGTCAAGTAGCAGGGGTCGCCACTGGCTGGGCGATATTTCTTTGGCAAGGACTTGCTCACTGCCGGGAGACTCTCCGGAGAAGTCCAAGCCGCAGCCACCCTTCTCTGCAAGGCCATATGGAATGGCAGCACCGGGTCAGTTGGTGGACCATGGCCCAGGATATTAGTCAGATCATCCTGCTGAAAATCCCCAGTGGGGGCAGACCACCCCAGGTAATCCGTGACCCTCGACATCAGGCGCCGATAAGAGGAGTCGACATGCGTGCCAGGCTCAGGCTTACCAAATTCCACCTCCGGAGAGGTGTCGAGCCCAATGACGTCATGCAATGACTGGCACAGGTCCTCAAGCTGGCTATGACCAGAAACAATGTCATCAAGGACCTCTGCAGGAACCACACCTTCCTCAGACCCCTCATCCACCTCAGAAATATAATCCAGAGGCTGGAAATAGGGGAACCGAAAAAGGAACAAAGACATGTTTTGCCTTAGCCAGAGCCTTTCTTGGGGGTTCCCCCGTACCACGAGGCATTCCCGGCAAAGCTGCCTCGAAAGGCGTTGATGGAATCGGCGTCGACCGCGGCGCCGACAGCTTTGACGACGTCGACATAGGCCTCGAGGGCGGAGCCTCGAGCGTGTCCCTCGACAGCGTGGGCGGCGATGGCGTCGACGGCTTCCTCGGAGGCGGGGCCTCGAGAGAGTCCGTCGACGACCTCGGCGGCGCCGATGTCTTCCTCGAAGACTTCACCAGGTTCTCGCGGTCGCGAGGGCATCGAGGACCGGGACCTGGAACTTGCATGTCTAGAGCAACCATCCTTGTCCGACCGGGACCTCTAAGGCGCCCGATGGTCGCGACTACTGCTCAAGCCCGAAGGCGGATGAGCAGTGTCTCTGGCACGGCCACGACCGGTGTCCTCAGATGGCGCGGACGGACCGGAGCCCTGCGATTGAAAAATCACCAACATCTCCTTTTCGGAAGGAATCCCATTCCTCAGGAGTGGAATGCTTGTTGGGACAAGCAACCCGCCGACGGGCGGAGTCCTCGGAAGAGGACGGGGAAGGCGACTGGTGACGGCGCTTCCTGGAGTGCCTCGAAGAGGCAGAGGAATGGCGGGACCAACTCCCAGAACGAGAACCCCCGGACTCCCGACGAAGATGCGGAGAGTCGCCCCTCGAATAGTCCGTCGAAAGACCAGTGGAACGTGATTTCCAGGGCTTGGCCACCTTACCGACCGACAGCTTCTTCTTACGCTCCCGCAAGGCCTTCGATGTGAGCGATTGGCAGTCGACACAGTCGTCCGTATCATGATCCTCCCCGAGGCACCAGAGGCAAGCGTTGTGCGTATCCGTCAGCGACATCTTGGACCCGCACACCCGACACTTCTTAAACCCGGACTGCGGGGTGGAAGAAGCCGAAGACATCAAACGATAGCAAAGAAGAAACAGGTTTGAAGAACCGAAAGAACAGGATTCAGTAGAATCGAGGCGCGCCGAGATCTCCGAAGCGAACACGTTCGCGGAAAAAACAGAACTGAGGCTGTTAGGCAGAAACCTGTGCAGTTCCCTCTGGGACCACTGCAAAAGATTGAAGACTACAGGTGTAATTATTTATTTAAAACCACATCTAGAAAAACACACAGGCACTAATAGTAAGCAATTCAAAAACACGGTCACTAAAAGATATACACTTCCTTAAAAGAATATTAGACAAGTTTTAAGTAAAGCCCCACTTATTTTCAGACAGCGGTGAGCGCTTAACGTAGATGGCACTCTAATAATTTGTTTTAAAAAGGGAGAGAAAAGCAGAGAATAAATTGAAACAGATCCCAACACTTTTTCACGAACACAACAAGAGAGGAAGGCAAAGTAACACCGTGAATTCAGAGTCAGTAGGCCGGATCCGCTTTAAGAGGATCAAAATGAAATGTGTCCAAGGTCACACGGTTGCAGTGCACAAAAGTCTTGCAAAGGTTCAAAAAAGAGTTGGACCAAAAGAAAGGGACCAGTTAGAGGGTCAAGGCGGCCAGCCCAGTCCAGAAGGTTAAGGGGTTATTATTACCTTATAGCAATCTTTAGAAAGGGAGGCCTGGTGGACACAGTACCTTAAAGTGGTGAGAATACTCCAGCGGGGGCAGTTGTTCCTGGCAGCAGATGCAAGTCGGTGCTTTGTCCGGGGGAAGAGAGGATCTCGTCGGGGAGGAAGACAGGAGTCCGTTGCACTGCCAGGGAAGAAACCAGCCGCGGAGTTCTCAGGTAAAAGGAGCGGTCCTTCAGTTCGCGGTCCAGTGTTAAGTGGCTATGCGGTTGCCGGGGTGCTTGGCACAGGCAATTCGACCACAAGCCGGGCTGGGGTGCGAAGAGAAGAAGGTAAACTAGTTGTGCCACCAGTCAGGGGAAGAAGCCTCTTCAGCCGGGACATCTTCTCTGTCGTCGGGAAGTGGTGAGTCGGTTCCGCAGGGCTCCACCGGTGGTGTTGTCGTGGTAGGTCGGCTCAGCTTCTCCCTCATCGGATTCTCAGGTCCTGTGGCGACTTCTGAAGTTCCAGTCCCCAAAGCCCTGCTTTTATGCAGCATAACCCCCATTCACTCAGCCTAGCTGTCAATCAAACATGTCCAGGGTGCCTAAACCCCCTCCTACACCCCCTGTGGTACCCAGACAGAGTGGCACCACTTTTGGAGGCTTCTGTGGAGAAGCCCGCCAAAAAGTGGAACAAACGGCTCGACTTGGGTTGGAGTCACAGAAGAGATCACAAACGCCATTTTAGAATCGAGTCCTGGCAAAAAATACCAACCGGCGAATTAATATTAATTAAATAAATCGGTGGTATGTTCGAGGCTATGAGAATTAAATAATTAAAGTTGGTAGCCTCGAACAATGGGAAAATCCCATAGGGATATATTCGCGGACGAATATTAAAAGTAGTATCCACTGCCACCAGCCAAAACTCGATCAGGGGGGACGGAGACGTGCCCCCTCGACTAACAGACCCCGGGGCAATCGAATTGCCCCGACCAGTACGTCCACAATATGATGGTTTGTACTGGTTTCTGTTAATATTTTGGGACTAGTAAAGCCAATGGTGACTTTACATGCCCTGGGAGACAGTAGTCAGTCCCAGGGTATGGAGTCCATGGTGGGGTGTCACTATGACACCCCTGTGTTACTGCACGGAGGGTGCTGTGTAAAACACATAGTAAAAACACATGAGACCCTATGGAGTAAAAGGACCCCATAGCCCAAAACACATTAACAGTCAAAGGAACACCATAAACATGTCCAAGAGTGGGAGAAAGAGAGTCTCACTCTTGGCAGGAGAAAAAAACAAACTCCAGAAATCCAGCAAAGCTGCTGGGGGACTCACTAGGTTAGGAAATTCAGCCTAAAGAGAGAATTCTCCCTAACAGAGGCTACGGGCGTCGTGCGTCCTTCTTATAACATCCGGTGACGTCAGCTCGACAGTGGCCCTCGAGGACAGAGTATCAACGTCATCGACGCAGGTCGCAGAAAGATTTTCCGAAGCAGCCAAGCTATGGTGATTACTGTCATAGATATGGAATACATCGGAGGACCCAATCCCCTCGAACTGGACGTTATACATGATCCAGAGGAACGGTATGTCGGTGTCAAAGGTATGTTTCGACAAGTGTACTCTCTGGTCTCGATCTATGCCCCTAACGAAGGTCAAGAACAATTCTTCCTGTAAGTTAGCATTCTCCCCTTTGAGGGTCAGGTGCTCCTTGAGAAGGGGGGGGGGGGCGGGACTTCAACGGGGTCCCTGATCCGACAGACAAAACGCATGACTCCACATCGAAAGATTTTAAGATTGTGGTGGGTATATTCCATTTCTTTAAATCCTTGGGGGTGGTCGACACCTGGCGGGTACTACATTTTGGGGGAACGGGACTACACTTTCTTTTCCGATGTCCATCGATCCTCTTCTCGTATAAACTTGCTCCTAGCATCCCCCCATCATTTTTATTTACCAACTTGATTTGATTTTCGCGAGCTCAATTACAGGCATGCATTAAAGAGTGGCAAACGGTAGCATAACCCATGTCTTCCCTTTCTCGATCCCCCACCCCTCCCCCCACCCACCCGCAAGTCCATTTCTCATGAGTTTCAACTGTTGAAACATTCCCACCCCCATGCCCCCAACAAACTTTCCCAACTTTCGGGTGGAGTACTACAACTGTTTCAGGCTTTCATATTAATTATTAGATGACGGACACTTTGCGTAGTAGTTTAGGTTTAAAGTACATCTGTTCTACATCATCTGTGAACTCATGCAACAGCATCCAAGTGTTCAGATATTTCAAGTAGGAGCCATGAGCTATTGCCGTTACTTTTTCCATTGCCATCACGCCCCATAGTTTCACCCACAACATGGCTACTACCGGCCCTTGTTTATTCTTCCATGCCTGCGCCAAGGTGATTCTAGCCGCACTCAGCATGTGGGTGTTAAGACTAGCTCTGACTCCAGAGTTCTCGTAGCTCCCTTCAACTGCTTACCCCAATAACACCACCACTGTGTCTTGAGACTATTGCACCCCTGTTATGTCCTTGATATGACTCAGGATCTCTTTCCAGTAGGTCTCTGCCACCGGGCAAGACCACCACAGGTGAATCAGGTCCCCAGGTTGCCCACATTCCCTCCAGCAAATATTGGGATACCCTGGGTTGATGGAGTGCATACGTGATGGTGTCATGTACCACCGTAGAAAAAGTGTGTATGCCACCTCTTTGAGGTGCATTTGGAGCTTTTAGCGGCTCTATGCCATATGCGACCGCGGGTCTCTTCTGAAATTGGTCTCCCCACATCTGCCTGCATTTCTGCATATACGTAAGAGTTTCTTCTGGGTCCACAGCCCCCATCAACCGGTAACAGTATTGATACCCCTTTTTCAGGCTGACCTGCTTGTATCGTTAGCTCCAGCCCTACCGGGGCCCGAGCTGCTCTTTCCCGGACCCTCGTATTGGAGATCCAATGTCTGAGTTGGATATAGTGGAACCGTTCTCCCTCCGGTATGTCAAACTTGGCCTTACAGTCTTCAAATGTGAGGGGTACCCCATCTGCGTATAGGTCCCTCAGTAGCAGAGTTTGTCCCCCCCGCCCCCCCAAAGTGCCCAAAAGTCCACCTGCATCCCTGGGGTGAATTATGGGCAACCGGGGCAAGCGCCCCCCTCCCACCTTCACTCCCCTACCCCTTAAAGCTTTGTCCCAATACCATATAGTGGCTTTGGTTGATTCCAACAATGTACCCCCCTTGCCTCTGTGTTTTGCTGCTAGGAAGCCAAGGCTCCCCAGGGGTGCCTTAGTAGCGGCACTCCCAAGGATTGTCCTTCAGTTTTGACCTTCTCTAAGTGGCCATTGCAGCATGGATGCGATCTGTGCCGCCCCTAAGTATCTTTGAAATTCAGGGACCCCCAGCCCCCCTAACGCTTGTGGTCTAAATACTACCTTCTTGGAGACTCTCGGCTTCTCCCCCCCAAATGAAAGACACCTCCCTTTGTAGTTTTTTGATTGCCGGGCCCGGGATACGTATTGGGAGCGCGCCTAATACATACAGAAATCTAGGTAACAGGGTCATCTTAACTGCGGTTATCCGTGCCAGCCACGATAGCTCCTGCATATCCCATCGCTTCAAGTCTTTTGCCAGTGCTTTCAATAGGCCCGGAATATTAGCCCCATAGAACCTCTCATATGTGGGGGTCAGTTGTATCCCTAGGTATTTTACCGATTTCTGTTGCCACCTCAGGGGATACCTGTTTTTCCCAATCTGCCACTTGTTCTGTCCTCTCAGTGATGTTGAGTGTTTTAGACTTAGGATAGTTCATATGGAACCCAGAGACCTTCGCAAATCCCTCTAACAAACCTATAGGCTTTGGGAGTGAGTGTGCTGTCCCTCTCAGGAACATGAGCACATCATCTGCATAGAGAGCTACCTTTTGAGATTCCCCGGCCCCCACCTCCACCCCCTGAATTCCCGGATCAGCTCGGGCCCTCTGCGCCAATGGCTCCATGGCCATGGTGAAAATTAGTGGTGATAATGGGCATCCCTGCCTTTTGCCCTTTCGGATGACGATGTTTTCCGTAAGCCTCCTATTGATCATCAGGCTTGTGGCTGGTCGTGTGAAGTTGGCCATCACCATAAGAGTGAAAATGGGCCCACATCTGAACTTCGAGGGTCAGTTGTAAAAATCCCCAGTGCATGCTATCGAAAGCTCTGGAGGCCTACAGTGCCAGTATCGAGAACTTCTGCCCTGTCCTTCGTCCCCAGTCTATTGTGTCTATGGCTCTGCGGATATTATCTCAAGTGTGCCGCCCCTTTATAAAGCCTGCCTGGTCTGGGTGGATTATCCCCGGAAGGACCCTCGCCAACCTACGGGCCAGGACTGAGGAGTGGATTTTTGCATCCCTGTTTAACAAGGAGATGGGCGATAACTCGCACATTCCAATGGGTCCCTATCTGGCTTTAAGAGCAGAACTTTGGTTGCCAGATTCATATCCCTCGAGATTCTTCCTGTGTCTCGGATGAAGTTAAACGGTTTTGTTAAGGGGCCCACTAGGATAGCCCTAAATGTTTTATAATACGCATTGCTGAGGTCATCTGGACCCGGGGATTTGTGTCCCTTCAGTGCCCCTATGACCTCCCCCACCTCTTCCTCCGTTATGGGTGCTTCTACCATTTACCTGTTTGTTTCACTATTTTGGGGCAGGGTTATCTAGTTTAAAAATGCTTTCTGCGTTTCCTTATCTAGGTCCTCCCCTTTCAGGTTCTCGATATAGTATGAATGCATCACTTCTTCTATTTCCTTCTCTGAACCTCACCAGCTCCCCCTCCTGGTTTTTTATTTGGGTTATACGATTCCAGAGTTTCTGTTGTCTCAACCTCGCTGCGAGGAGTCGGTTGGCTTTGCCCCCATACATATATAATACAACTGTTTGGTTTGTACCAGTAGTCGTGCAGCGTCATCGGCCAGGTGGGTTTCGAGAACCGCCCTTGCTTTTTTCAATTCCTGGCATGCTTTCTGTGAGCCCTTGTTTTTATACTTTATCTCTGCCTTTGTTACTCTGGACTCCATATCCCGCCTCACCCTCTCCCGACTTTTGATGTTTGTTGTGTGTGCGATAAATTCACCTCTTACTACCGCCTAGCTTGCATCCCATATTGTGGTCCAGTTTATTTCTGAAGTAATGTTTTCTTGGAAATAGTTTTTTAGGACTTGTTCTATGGCCGCTCTAAGGGCTAAATTCCTCAGGACCACCTCGTTTAGTCTCCATGGCTTGCGGGGTGGTTGTTGCGAATCTGCCCTGCCGGTTCCATCTTCAATAGGACCGGAGCGTGGTCTGATAGACACCTCACTCCTATTTCCAGCCCTGTGATTTGTGAGTCCAGTGTGTCTGAGATGAAAACCATATCAATCCGGGAGTGACCCCTATGCACCGCTGAATAGTGAGTGTACTCATTCTCATGTGGGCGGAATAATCGCCATGTTTCTATCAGGTGTAATTCCCTAATAAATCTAATAAATTCCCTGCCGATATGTATGGTCACTGGGGGTAGCCGGAAGGGTTTTGTCCATTTCAGCGTCCATCACCCCATTAAAATCCCCTCCAATCAGGATCTGTCCCACTCCCCATTGCGCTATTTTGGGTAATAGTTCCAACAAGAATCGATCCCGTCTTTCGTTGGGGGCATAGATCGTTACTAGTGTGACTTGTTGTCCCTTAAGTTTCCCTCCCAGCATTAAGTAGCGGCCCCCCAGGTCTCTTAAAATGTTTCTCAAAGCTAATACCTTTCGCCAACAGGATACCTACTCCTCATTTATGGTTCCACTAGAGGCAAAGTATAGCATGGGGTAGGCCCTATGCCCTAGTCTGTGTTCATCTCCTGGGAGCAGGTGTGTCTCCCACATCCCTACTACTGAGGCCCGCATATCCCCAGCCTATTCAACATAGCCTTCCGTTTAATCGGGGAATTAAGCCCTTGAACGTTTAGTGTAACGAATGTTAGGTCATCCATTATCCCACCTTGACCTTGTTCCTTTCTCAATACACTCGAGCCCTGCCACCCGTCTGATTATTACGTATTCCTTACCTGTAGTCTCTCCCGCTGTAACAAGTTTAGCCCCCAACCCCCAAACTTGAACTTTTCCCCTGAATGTTCACTGTGGTACTGCCACAGTGACTCACAGGGTCCAACATCTACCCGGGAACCTTGGGATTCGGACTCCCTCCCCTACCCCGCGCTCCCACCCTTTACCCCCATTGGTGCAACATTGTTGAATTATTTCATGCTTGCCCCCATTCCGGAATTTTGTGCTGCAGAGTTGAACCCCCACCTTGGCTCCGGATCTTCTTTTCACCCAATGGTTTCTTTCCTCCCTTCCATGTTATTTATCACGTGGGATCAGTGGATTTGGGCTCCTTATTGCGCCCCCATGGGCGGGGACGTGCCGGTTTCCATTGCTCCCCCTCAGACCTGCCTTCTGCCCCCCCCATTTCGGGGCGGGGTCCCTCCTTTGTTGCTGCTTTCTCCGCTCTCTCCCTCACTCATGAGGTCCTCCATTTCCTCTTCTTTCGTGACTGTGAATCTTTGGCCTTTCCATTGAAAGCGGAGGCACATTGGGTATCCCCATCGATATCGCACCCCCATAGTTCTTAGCCAGTCCGTAGCCACCCTCAGCCGTTTCCTCTTAGCGAGTGCTGCTTGAGCCAAATCTTGAAATAGATGGATAGATGTATTTCGAAAGCTTAGCGGTTCTTTTTTCCGGGCAGCCCACATTATATCCTCTTTCAGTTGAAATAGGTGTATTTGAGTCAGCACGTCCAGAGTCAGCATTTGGTTCAGTTGGAATGTGGAATAGACTATGTGTTCGGCCCTGTAGGATCTCTTTGTCTTCACCCAAGATTTGCCAAAACAGGTTTATTACATATTGTTGCAAGTCGGAGTCCATCACTGATGTTGGGACTCTGCGGATCCGAATGTCATTTCTCCTGGACCTATTTTTGGCATCCTATTGTTTGTTCTGGACACGCTCTATATGCTGCTCAAGCTCGGACACCCCGTTGGACAGCATCTCTTGGTCATGGCCATGTTCCAGCATTGCTGTTTCCACCTCATCGATTCTTTTCTCCACCGCTATGACCCCTTTGTTAAGATCTGCGATTGATTTGGCTAAGTCGGCTACTGTGTCTTTAATGTCTTTTATGAGCTCTTGCAACATTGCCAGTAAGTCCGATCTGCGAATCGGTGGATCCTCGTGCTCTCCTGAGCCCTCCGAGGGAGGGGAATGTATCTGGACCGTAGCTTGTAGTTGATAACGTTTCTGGGCTTCTGCGGATTGCATCATGGTCTTAATGTCACCGGGGGGGGGGGGGGTGTATTTTCGCTATTTGCCCCCAAAACAGGCCCTAAGCCCCCGCCTCTTGCCTGCAGTGTCCCTCTGGTGTTGTTAGACTGGGTCCCCGGAGGCCAGAGGATTCTTCCCAGGCCCTTATATCTTGACGCCTTATGCTGCACCTCTCTGGGGACAGTGAGTCTCAGGTTGTGCTCAGACGTGAGTGCCTGCTCATATCAAATACTGCTCAAATACTGCCTCAGCTCAGCCTTCATAGTGATGTGGGTGCCTCCAGAGAGCCATTGTGTGGTATGCACTTTTGTGTCCTGGCCCCAGATCTTCGTCACCGGCTCTAACTAATTAAGTCCTTTCCGGCTTGCTGCTCTTTCAAAGTTCCAAGGATCCTCCGTTGACGCTTGAATGAGGAGGATGTCTCCTCCTTGCTTGGTGCTCTGTGGCTCTAAGGGTTTTTGAGAGCGTTCCACTCGGAATATGCTTCACCCACTTCAGTCACTTCCAAAATCACCCATGCTTTGGCCAAATCTTAGGGTGCACATCGTACGCCTCATCTCCTACTACATAGGGGGTTCCAAGTCCATTGACTTATTTACGAAAGCATATAAGGCTGTTATGTCTCTGTCGCCCATCCAACTAGCATTACCCCTACAGCCACCTCGCCATTTATTTATGCCCTGCACCAGTTATTTCAGCTGTTCCGTGCTTATGTTGGTGTTGCGCTTATAGGGTGTTAGCAACACCGGGCCATCATCCCCAGTATGGCAGGGCATTCGTCGCGTTGGGTTGCAGGCGCTTTATTTGTCCTTAATCTTTCTACTTCAGCCGGTGTTCGCCGCCCTGCGTGCCGCCCAGAATTCCAGTTTGTTAGCCCTTTCCCTTCTATGCCTGCATGAGCCCGTGTATGCCTCCTTCGTTGCCCGCCCCAGGTCTCCTCACCTCTGGCGGGTGGGCGGATAGCTACTTTTCGGATCTGCAGCTTCCCGCCTTGCTTCGCTTCTTAGCACCCTTAACGTGCGTTGCTCTTAAGGGCAGTATTCCCGCCGCAGCTGCGGTTGCTTACTTATACGTTGCCAACATTGGCGGCATCTGCCTTCATCTCACATCCACCCCTCCGGCAGTTGTCTCAGGCCGCTCCCGACCTCCGCCATCCACACCCGGGCTTCTTCAGCAGCGTCTCGGTCCCGGACCGCTTTCTCCGTAACTGCAAGGTAAGGGGAGGGGCCACAGACCGCCACCAATTTTCTTCCGATCCGGGGCAACCACCTTCGGTTCTGTCGTGAAATTTAAGTTGCTTTTGCCATCTCCTCTACTCTGTACAGAGGTGCCGCATGGGACGCGATCTCCAATCGCCGGCTCGCCGCTCCAAAATCTTCTGCCGTTGGGTGGGTCGCGGCCACGATCTTGGCGGGAGGTACAGTCCGCATCACAAAACGGATTAAAACCTTGCAAAAAATGTGCCTCAACACCTCATCTTTTCCCTGTGGGTACCCCAGACACTCATGTATGCATGGGTCGTTTTGTAGAGGTCTTTAGGCGTTTCTGAAGGGGGATTTGGGCCCCCAGGTGGAGCGGGATCAGAGCTCACCAAGAAGGCATCCGTCTGCGTCCTCGGCTGGCCACGGCCCGCGTCCCCCCATTTTATGTAATTTGTTTATGAGGTGTCCATCGGCGCTAGAGAATTATCCGATTACGCTCCGGTCCTTTTAACTGTCAGGGTTCATGACCCTACCCCAGGTGCTAGGCCACAGTGGCATTTATATGACCCAATTTTAAACAAGAGCTACTACTGCTAAAGCCATAGATGATCATTTCCAAGGGAACCCCCGCCAAACTCAGATCGACAGCAACCACATGGGATACCGTGAAAGAGGTGATGGGGGTTGGGGGGGACTAATAGTCCACACAGCAGCATACTATAAATGTAAACGACAGACCCATTCCCAGCTGGAGCAAGAAATACTAAAGATCGAGGGGATGTATAAAAAAGGGTGGTCTCCGAAACTCCATCAATCTTTACAAATAGCCAGAAACAAGTTAGAGGCCCTTTATGCAGAAAGAAACAACGCACTCTCTTCTGGTAGTTAAGCAAGGATTCTATGCTAAGAGCAATAAGGACATCCAGTTCCTGGTGAGGAAACTTGCCAAAACTAAAAGACGTAACATGATTATTGCTTTGCGTGACCAGCAGGGGACAATACAATATGGGGAACAGGCAAAACTTTGGTTAGCAGAGATCCACTTAATTCAAACTATGTAGGCACCCCCCCCACTCCCCTTTGGAGGGGCAGAAGCAATACATCAGGGAAGCCGCCTTACCATATCTTTCTTCAGAGGAAAGCACAGCCTTAGATTCCCCAATTCAGATTGAGGAAGTAGACGCAGTTATTAGATCTTTGAAAACCAGAGCCCCAGGCCCTGACGCTTTCTCAACAACATTTTAGAAAAGTCTTTAAAGCCCAAATGTTGGCCCCGCTAACAGCACTTTTTAACTCCTTTAGGGTGACGGGATCTTCGACTCCCTCCATACAGTCTTCCACTACTATATTGCTGCTAAAAACCTAATACAGATTCCAAGGATTGTGCGCCTACAGGCCAATCTCCCTTTTAAACATTTGTTTTTTTTAAAGACAATTTTATTAGTTTTTCAAACAAACCAAACATGCAGTGCATATATCAACAAATCAATTGCACATTGCTTAGTTCTGAGCACTGCTTCCCTTATCCCACCCCCCATTCCGAGCCTATTACTTCCCCCATTCTGTTCTTGCATCTTGTGGTGGGGTCTCCCCTTCCATGGGTTCCGTCGGGTCTTGTAATGACCCAAACAACTCTGCTATTAATACTTTCCAGGCTATCATGGTCTCTGTATCCTCCTCCTGCCCAGCACTGCAAGCTTCTTGCCATACCATGGTTTCTGCCTCCGCCCATTTCTGCAGATCTTTCCACCACACCTCTACTCGTGGTTTGTGGCATGTCTTCCACCCCATAGCAATTCTCCTCTTTGCAAGCACATATGCTAGATCTTTTAATAAACCCACATGCTTAAGTTTCTGTGATCTGGGGAACCCCCCCAACAAGCATGCCCACACCGTGTCCACAATCTTGACCCCCTTCTCTGCTAGTTTGTGTGCATCTTTACTCCAGAAGCACTCAATAACTGGGCATGACCAAAACATATGTACCATACCTGCCTTCTCCTCATCACATTTTGGGCATGCCTGCTGTCCTTCATTTTCAAACCTGGATATCCTCTGGGGTGTCATATATGCCCTATGCGTGACATACAGCTGTATTTGCTTTAACCTTGCATTCCTCAACACCTTCTTATGGTACCCATGGGCTCGTTCCCACATCCCGTCCTCCATCGGGGCTCCTACTTCCGCTTCCCAGTCTTGTCTTAATTGTGTTCCCTCCTTCCCAACTTTAGACATCATCATCTCGTATATTCTAGATATCTCATGTCCCCCCTCAGTTATATCATCCGGCTCTTCCTCCAGTACCATTTCGGGCCATGTTCTTTTAATTCTTTGCACCATTCTGTGGTACGTAATATACTGGCCTGTGTGTAACCCGGTCTCCTCACCCAGCACCTCAAAATCTATGATAGACCCCTCACGCCAGATATCCCCCATTGTTGCTAGCCCGACCGGTTCCCAGTGGTTCCCGATTATCATCCTGAGCTGCTTCGCTCCCCCTGTCAATGCAACTAATGGTACCTGCGGGGAACATGGGGATGGGTTCTCCATCATCTGGCATGCCCTGCGCCACATATTCCAACCTAGCATCATCATCATCTTGGGACGCCCTTCCATTTCTGTCTTGGGCAACCACATCATCTCTTTCAAGTAAAATGGGGCACAAACTTGGCCAAACAACCTGGATTCGGAGGTCACGTCATCTGAAAGCCATTTGGCAACATATTGCAATTGGCTTGCTACATAATAGACCTCATGATTAGGCAGTTTTATCCCCCCTTTCTCATAAAAATTCTGTAGCTTCCATAGTGCCACCCTGTTTCACGTGCCATGCCACAGGAAATCTCTGCACACGCTATTCAGTTTAATGAAGAACTTCTTGGGCATCAGGTATGGTATATTCCCAAAGTAGTGCAGGAGCCTAGGTAGGACCACCATCTTTAGCATTGCCCCTCGTCCCATCATTGCTAAGGGCAGCTTCACCCAAAATCTCATGCTATTTTCAATTTTTTTAATGGCTAACTCCGTGTTGTGCCTATGCTCCTCTTCCACTGTGTGGTATACATCTATCCCTAAATAACGAAATGTACTAACCGCCCATGGTATCTGTAACACCGGTAACCGTTCCATTGGAATCCCCCTATATGCGCCCAGTGGGAACATGCTAGATTTCTGACGGTTCACTGCTATACCAGACAACCACGCATATCTCTCCATCACTTCTAGAATGTATTGGAGATTTTCTTCCGGGTGCCGCAAGTACAGCAGCATGTCATCCGCATACAGGAAGATCAGATGTCTTTCCCCTCCCACAGCTATGCCTATGATGTCATATTGTTGTCTTAAGTATATTGCTTGGGGTTCCAGGGCCAATATGTAAAGCATTGGAGACCACGGACATCCCTGTCTTGTACCTCTGCTAAGCCACCATCTTTCCGATATCACTTCTCCCGTTTTAACTCTGGCTAGCGGTTCACTATAGAGCATTTTCGCCCACTGTATATATCCTGGTCCCATCCCATAGCCCGCCAGGGCCGCCAGCAGCCATGGCCACTTGACCGAATCAAAGGCCTTTATCGCGTCCATATGAATAGAAGCCTGGACCTCTTGCCAGGGGACAAGAGTCATCACAATCAGATAATTGACCTATCTTAAAACTTCTGCAACACAGAGGTATAGTGGCAGCCGTGCTTCAGGTTGTGGGACGGTTCGAGGCTCCAGACCAGACACGACCCAAGACCTGGGATGATATAATTGACAGGATCTTCAAATAAGACGCCCTGATGAAGGCAGACGAACAATAAAGATGAAGGACCACCGAAACGTGGAAAGCTTGGTTGATAACTAAGCCCCACGTATTCTCTCTCCAACTAGCTCAATTATTCTAAAAAACACGCATAAATAATTTAATTAGATGATTGATGCAACTTAAAGGTCACCTGGAAATTAACTGAGTGATCATTTTGAAATTTTGTTCCTTTTGAGATTTACTTTTGATACAGGGTGGGATATAGCTTTATGTATATACTTTATCGCGTCCAGAGACACAATTGCCATTTCACCCTCGCTCCCAAACTCAATAACCAATAATCATAGACGACTCCAACGAGTTATGTTCCTATTCGGGACATAGCCCGTCTGATCAGGATGTATTAGTTTATTCATAACCCTCTTCAGTCTATTTGCCAGGACAGCCGTCGATATCTTGCTGTCTTGGTTGAACATCGACAAGGGTCTATAGGAACAGCAGCTATGCCCAGGCTTGTTAGGTTTGGGTAGCGGAATTATGATCGCTTCTCTAAGTGACTCTGGCAATCTTCCCAACTCAAACGCTTCGTTCAACATTTCTAACAGTGGGGGAAGCACTTCTTCTCTATATACTTTATAAAAAAATTCACTTGGGAGTCCATCAGCCCCCGGAGTCTTACTAGTGGGCAACTGTATCACCACCTCCTCTAGCTCCTCCAGGGTAATCGGTACGTCCAGCTCCTCTTTTTCCTCTGCACTTATCTTGGGCAGTCCTATATCCTCCAGTGTTTCTGTTATCGTCTCGCGATCACTCTCCCCATCATCTCCATATAGTAGCCTATAATAGTCTACAAACTCCTGATTAACTCCCTCTTGGGTGTCAGCCACACTACCGTCTTCCCTCGTTATTGTTCTAATCGGGGGTCTGGGGGTTTCGCTCTTATATAACCACAGCAAAAGCCTTCCTGGTGTATCCCCTCCCACATGCTGTCTCTCTATATATTTCTTATAATTGAGGTTACACAGTCTTTCCCAGTGAGCTGCGCATTTCTGCTGCAGCCTGAGTATCAATTCCATTTCTGCCTTAGTATTACTTCCTCCCCTCAATACCTTTTCCAGTTCCCCTTCTGTCTCCCGTAGGTCAGCCAGGATCCCCCCTTGCAGTCCTTCAGATTTTGCTATGGCTACCCCTCTCATCACAACTTTAAAGGCTTCCCACAGTATGCCCGCCGAGTCCACACTGCCAGTATTTGTTTAAAAATAGTTTATAATCTGCTCCCTCATATCTTCCCTAAAAAAGGGGTCTTTCAGTGCCTCCACCCGGAGGCGCCATGCTGGAATCCTTGCTCTCGAGGGGCGGTATTGCCATCCGAGAATCAGGGGCGAGTGGTCCGAAAGGACCCTTGCTTTATGTTCTACTTGTGTACATTCTGTTATTACCTCTGATGTAGCAAAGACATAGTCCAACCTAGTGTGCAACTGTTGCGGGGCGGAATAATGCGAGTATTGCCTTTCTTGGGGGTGTTTCATCCTCCACACATCTCCCAGACCAAAGTCATCCATCAATGTCTGCAGCGCCTTAGCGGCTGGGGCAGGTCTATCCATCTTCCCATCCGATCTATCCACCCTAGGGTTTAGTACACAGTTAAAGTCCCCTCCTCAGATTACCGCACTCCCCATACACACACATTGTTCTGAAATATGCTGCTGTATTCTGATTCGGGGCATATGTATTTACAATGCTTATCTCCCTGTTTTCCACCAATCCCCTCAGTATGACCATCCTCCCGTCCTTCTCAGCTATCTCCTGCAACAGCTGAAACGGGACATGCAGCGCCACCCAGATAAGCACTCCCCTAGCATAGGCAGAATATGATGAGCCCACCATAACACCCTTCCATTTCTTAGCAATCATCTCTGTCTTATCTCGTGATGGGTCTCCTGCAGCAGTGCAATGTCTATCTTTTGCCTTTGCAGGTACAAAATGACCTTGTTTCTCTTTAAGTAGCTATTTAGCCCCCTGACATTCCAAGTAATTATTTTAAGGTCCCCCATGGCCTATTCGAGTTCCACCCCGCCCTCCACCGGCGCAGTCCAGATCTAAGTTCCATCTCAATCTATATAGGCTCGGTTCCCAATTTAAACTTCACTTAACTAAAAACACACCGAACTCCCCACTCTCCCTCCCTCCCACCTCCCTTCCCATCCCATCCCCAACATCACACCCCCCAACTGTTGCCAAGCTCCATCCCTGGATCTCAGGCACCCCGCATCTAGCTCTTTCTGGCGATAGCCTGTACTCGCAGCTCAGCAGGGTGAGGTCGCCCTAGTGGTTATCCTACTACTACTACTACTACTCGGGGGGCAGGGTGCCTTCATCCTGCCGCTCCTATCTGCTTCTATTTGACCATGCATTGCTACTCAATTTACTTATGTGCTCAACATTCTATATTACAGTCCATTAAGTTCAACAAAATCAAGGATATCATAGCCTAGTTTCAACATTATCCGTCGCTGCCCCTCCATCATCCTCTCTATAAGTCTCTACAGGGATACCCCACTCTGTCATTTCAGTATGCATATAATATCCCCTTCACTTATCGTGCTCCTCATGGGCCTGCTCCGCATCTCGTTCCGGGCAGCCCTGCAGGTCCAGTCATGTCGCTGCTTCCTCTGGGGTGTCAAAAAAGAATATTCTGCTTTTGTGCATCAATTTCGTGGGGTACAGAAGCATGTATTTGATTCCGGCCATGCGTAGCCTTCTTTTGACTGCCACATAGCTGTACCGTTGCCTCTGGACTAACATTGTGTAGTCAGGATAAGCTGTGATAGTGGCTGAAGCTCTTTCAATCGTTCCCCCTTTATGAAAGTACTCCATAATCTCCTAGCGGTCTTCATAGCTGAGTATCTTTGCAATTATTACATGGGGAGGGGCCCCAGGCTTCGGTTACCTCATGATGGCTCTATGTGCGCGTTCCACTGTAAATCCTTGCGAGAGTTTGTCGGCCTCTATTTCTTGTAGGATCATGTTCTCCTGATAGTCTGAAGGGTCTTGGCCTTCTTCCCCCTCCAGCAGGCCGACCACGCGGATGTTATTCCTTCTCGCCCTCCCTTCAGCTTCCTCTGCACGGTTCTCCAGGTTAGCTACCTGCTGCTTTAGTATGTGAAACTCCTTTGCATTATTGGTACTGGTATCTGTGTTCGTTTTCACCGCACTCTCCAGGCTACTCGTTCTGTCTGCCAGCGCCCTGACATCTTGTCGCAGCAGGGTAACTATTCCCACTGCATCTATTTTAGCCTCCAAGGAAATTTGCAAGCCCGTCACCGCTATCCCCCACGAGTCTCTCAACTCCGTTATAGCCATTAGTATTTGGTGGTTTTCAGTCACCACGGTACTCTCCGCGGACGCGGTCACGCCACTGTGTGTCCTCGCTGCAGGAGACTGCTGTGTCTTGGCAAATATTTCCATCGTGGATTGCTTGCTTTTGCACTTGGCTTCTCTCCCCGTCATCGTGCGATATTAGTTATGTGTCTGAGGTTAATCAACCGTGGTGTGGCAATTCTGCTTGTGCTTCTTACTGTGGCACCAATGAATCACTTCTGGCCTGGAGCCATTGTCCTTGATGAGCCCTTGTATATGTTTGTGTGCGTTAGGCTATATCTCCGGGTGGGTTATGTCCTCTCACGGTTCCAATTGTCCTTACTGCGGCTTGTTAACTGCTTCTGGCTTCCAGCAGGACCAACCGTTTCCCGGGCTCACAGTACTCTGCGCTCCACTGCCTGCATTCACTGAGGTTGCTCCAGTGTCATCAATAGCCTAACTCAGCCCTGTATGCCATGCTCTCCAGTAATAGACCCCAGTGTCCAGCTCATTCACTCCTCAGGGCCGTTTGCTTGTTCTTTTTACCCCCTCCTCCGTCTGCAGCACATGCACTCAATTTTCGACAGATAATGTCCAAGGCCAGCACCTTTGCTCCAGTCTGTGCCCTCAAACAAATTAATAAGGCACTGTTCTCCAGCTAGTTGCGCATGCAGGACAATAATCCTTTCTTTTATTTTGACAGGGAATGAGAGCACATGATTTTATTAGTTTGTACATTGAGGTGCTGTAGAACCATATTGCGCATCTCGCTCCAGTTCTTTCTCTGCCCTTTGTTCATGTGGGCATCGTGCTCCCTTCCCAAGCCTTGCATCCGGGAATGCAACAATGTCTCTGCTGCGTCTGCTCCAGCCCAGCTGTTTTAAGTAGCTGGCAGCAGTAGGACCGCGCTGGTTTCCCAACACAGAACGGGTCCTGTGTTTTTATAACAATGTATCCCCTCCGCCGGCCGCCGATCGTGCGCAGCAGAGGCCCTCCTCGCGATCCGGGCTGGGATCGCCTAAGCCTCACTGAGCCCTGGACGGCTCCATCATTGCTACAATTGTAGCCGCATGGAACACTTTGTTCCTTATTCGATGCCCACCACCGCTGCTCTCAGACCCCTCCGCAAAGCAAACTTTGTGTCCACGGTGCCATGCACTTTCATTCCCAGTGCGGCAACGGGCTCTGTAGTGCAAGTGTATCCCTGCAACCGGCCTCACACAACACAATCCTCTCCTCCAGCCTTCACAGTTCACCGCTCGGGTCATCAAGCTCGAGTCCTTTGTTAGCCGCCATCTTGTGCCCCAGCCTTCCGGTGCGGCCGCCTTCGAACAATGCTTCTTTTTGTATCTTTTAAACCTCCGATTCGTTTGCAATTTACAGTTGGTGTAGAGCACACGTTCCGACATCCCTGCTTCTGTTTATGGACGCCGTGAGTCGTTTTAAGCGTGTTTTTCGGCAGATCAATCTCGGATCACCAGGAGCAGCTCCGTGAGACATGTCCTACTGCATGGCTAGCTAGCCACACCCCCCCTTTAAACGCTGATGCTAACATCTACACCAAGATCTTGGCCAATTGTCTAGCTCCAATACTCCCTGTACTAATAGACTCGGACCAAACAGGGTTTGTTCTTGGGAGAAAAACAGGGGACAACATTCGGCGGGTTCTAAATCAGATAGAAACTAACATCTGAACACCAGAAACTAGCAATCTTGGCGCGGGTTCCCATTAAAGGATTTAACAAGGTAGATAGGTCCATCATGAAACTAACTTTAGAGGCTTTTCAATTTGGTCCTCTCTTCTGAAAAATGGTCCTGGCCAACTACGTTTCGCCCAACACCACATTATGGATGAATCTGGGACATACAGCTCCTTATCCCTCTCACATGCGGGACACGGCAAGGTTGCCCTCTTTCCCCTTTATTTTTTGCCCTGATTATGGAGCCCCTTGATCAACGGATATGAAACAATCCCTCTATTGAAGGGGTCAAAATACAGGACTCAGCGCGAAGTATCTCTCTATGCCGACAAGGTTTTACTCACACTGACCAACATTCAATCTTCCCTTCCTTACACGCTCCAGAAATTAAAATCTTTTGCACAGGGTTTGGGACTGTCCACAGGCGAAGTTTACTCTCCTCAATCTTCCTGTCCTATCAGATGTGAGGAAAAATCAATAGAATATTTGGGGTTCCATATTACCGCTTCTCCACCAGAACTATTTGGGGCTAACTTTCCACCTCTTCTTAAAGTATTGTAGGCAGACTTGGAGAGATGGGCGACTCAGGAAATCTCTTTGATGGGAGGGATCACAGCCGTTAAAATAAACCTGCTACCCAGATTCCTCTACCTTTGTACGTCTTTACCTGTAGAAATCCTGCAGAGATTCCTTGATCGCATTCAACGTAAAATGTTATAGTTCATCTGCCGGGCTAGGAATGCTAGAATTCCCAGGAAAGTAATGATGGGGGGTGCCCGATCGGGGGGGGGGGGGCTTAGGGTTTCAGTATTCGACAAGTACTATGTGGCACGCAGATCTCATCTTTTGATGTGGATTTCTTATGATACCCCACCCAAGTGGGTTAACATTGAACAGCCTAGACTTCCACTCCCCCTTCATTTCTTGCCTTTTGTCCCCTGCACGGCACGGAAATGGCACGATTTGCTCACCTCCTCTAGGGTTACATTGAAGACATGGGATTGGGCACTACAACAAAAAAAGATTCCAAGAGGCACAGGCCCTTACTCACCAATCTTTTATAACTCAGTATTTTCCCCCGGCATGCAACCAGGGGCATTTAACAATTTGAGGCGAGTGGCCTACAAACATTATCTCAGCTGTTTGAAGCCAACCAACCACACACTTTTGAAAAGTGTAAAATAGTATTTCAGCTTTCTGAATCAGACAGATTTTCATACGTACAGTGACGCCACTGGATAACAGCTGTTGGTTTGACAAAGGGCCACACGTAATCTGAGCCCTATTGAGCTTACTGTTCAGGAGGGCACACAAGCTGGAATCTTCGCTAGGTTATATAAACTGCTTCGAAATGACATGCTGGTCGATCATCCTACCTATATGCACCGCTGGGAAGACAACCTGGGTCTACCACTGGAGGACCAATCCTGGCTGGACAAATGGGCTAGAAACCACTCTTCCACCAGATGTTTCACCAATAACGAATGTGCCCTGAAACTTTTATACTGCTGGTATTACTCCCCAGTACAGCTGCACCATTTTCGAGCAACAAAGGAGCAATTATGTTTGGCGGAAATGTGGAGAACAAGGGTCATATTTCCACATGTGGTGGGACTGTCCGCTTATCAACTCTTTTTGGGAGAAATGTGTCTATAATAGAAGCCATTACTCATATCAGACACCCAATGAATCCTGAAGTCTTCGTTCTGGGCGCTCCAGCAATCAAGTTTACCCTAAATCTGGGAGGGCTGCTAAATTAATAACAGCTCTTGCTGGCTGCACGGATCACAATAGCCTGCTGTTTGAAAGCCCCTGCAGGCCTGTTACTAACTCTCTGGTGGGTCAAGATAGGGGATATCTTGATGGTGGAGAAAGTCACTGCAGTCGAAGAAGGACTCTTACACCAATTTACAGATATTTGGACTCCCTTCCCGAAATATGACCAAGAATTCCCAGCATTGACATACAAATCCAAACTTTTGTGTCTTTTCCTGCAGGGCTCCTGAGCCAATTTGATGGTATCACTGTTGGGGGGCAGAGCAGGGGGATGAGGGAGGGAATGAGGGTCACGCAATGCCATATACTATACAAAGAATTTTGTTTTATTTTATCATGCACATTTTATTTCTGTAATGCGGATCCATGTGTTCAACCAAATAAACAGTAAAATAAAAAAAACACTTCTGCTGCCTTCAAGGAGGGATTCATTTGGGAGACAATGGCAAAATGCCTCCTTAGACTGAAATCAGTAGAGCTTCCCGGGACAAAGCTATAAAAAGGGCAGAAGCATAGGAGGCATGCAACAGAATTGGCAACCTCCAAGAGGGGGGGTGGGTTATGCTCCCCAATATAATACAGAACCACAGGAATATTATGCCCAAAATCACAGGCAGGTTCAGACATATGTGCCGCAATACCAACAAATGCAGTAAGCGCAGCTGAAAATATAATTGCCACAAGGGCAACCACAGCAAGCATCCATGCAAGCACAACAGGTACAACCCCAGCAGGCGCAGACACACCAGGCAATAGTACCAGTATGGAACATGACCCCCGGCGTTCAACAAGTACCTGCACCCAAATTGGAGTGTGAGACTGTGATAGGAGTAAATCCTTTCACAGGTACAGGATGAATTTATACCCACAATAGGACAGCCCCCAAATTGGAGAGTGTGACTGTGATAGGAGGAAATCCTTTCACAGGTACGGGATGAATTTATACCCACAATAGGACAGCCCACAGAGCGACCTGATGTGCTTAGTACTATCAGTGACACCAGACCCCCAAGAGAAACCAAGGATAAGGGTAACAATAGGAGGCAAGGCATTTTAATTTCATAGACACTAGAGCCACTCGTTCATGTGTCCGTGAGGGAAAATACCCAATGTCAGGTACTGCCATGAATGCTCAGGGATTCTCTGGGGAGATGAGTTTAGGTCCTTTTACAGATCGATGGCCAATCTCTGTAGTAGACGACGATATGTCAATGCCATTACTATATTCTAGGCAGACACCAGTTAACATATGACGTGACTAGATGACAAAACGTAACATGACGATATGCGTTACCGATGAAGGAATAGTGTGTTCTACTCTAGGGATATACTATATGAATGTGGGAGAGTTTATATTGCCCTTTACAGGCCAGAAGGCATTACGAAGAGTTCCTTTAGATCCAGAGGTATTTTTGTATGTAGTGAATATTTTATTATCATGGTTACCCAGATTGGTAGAGAAAATATTGAGAATACCTGATGAATTCTTGTTTAGACCAGAGATTCCCATGGACATTGAAAATGGGCAGATTATCCCCTTAAGAGTTAGAAGCAGCAGTGGTCAGAGAAGGACGGAGAACAGTGATAGCCCTCAGTGAAGGATACAGGTTGACAGATATGATGGACTGTTTCGAGATGACTATTCAGATGATGAACAAGCGTTTGTTTTTTATAAGTCTCATTTTTTGGATTGAAGTAGAGAACATGGAAATACCGCAGAGAATAGCGTTGGTAAAAAGAAGACTGTCATTCTTTCAGGAAGACTTTGAGATAGTACCAAAGATTTTATGGACCACAAGCCCATATGATTTGCATCTATTAAAAGGAATAGGAGCACTTAAAATAAAACTAAAACCAGGAGCCCTTTTGCCAAGAGCAAAGCAATATCCCAAGTCCAGAGAAGTGGATGAAGGTATATTTGAGACCATTTACCGCTTTAAAGAAGCAAGGCATATTAGTGCAGTCAGATTCATCATGTAACATGGCTGTGTACCCCGTGAAGAAATCAAAGTGAGGGGGGGGGGGGGGGGGGGTGGTGTGGAGATTTATACAGGACCTTCGCCACCTAAACAATATAGTCGAAGCAGAGTTTCCTTTAGTCCTGCCACAATACTGTGTAACCTCCCATCTAGGCCAAATATTTCAGAATTATAGATTTAAAAAATTCATTATTTTCGATTCCCCTTCATGAACACTCACAATATTTGACTTCCTTCTTGTATAGAAATACCCACCTGTAACATACTCGTTTGTCCCAAGGGTAATGTGCAACTCAAAAGAACAATACTCCAGTATGTGCATGAGACTTTGGTGTGCATTGAGACAGAAGAAAGATGCAGGGAAAACTTTGTTAAACTCAGGACTATACTCTCAGAGAAAGGATACAAGGTAGACAAAGAAAAGTTACAATACTGTCAGGAAGAGGAAAAAAGGGACACCTGAGAGAGCAGAAGCAATCATGAAAACCTTAGCACCTAAAACAGAGGAAAATGCAACAGTTTCTAAGTTTATGCAACTACTGCCGGGCCTGGGTTTTCGATGACAGTTCATATATTTGACCACTTTTAAAAGGACTTCAAGAAGCACAGGTGGACAAGAGCACAATAACATGGACAGATAAGCTAACTGAAGGATCTGAAGAATTAAAAAAGGCAATCAGTACAACCCCTGTGTTGGGGATCCCAGATTATAATGAAGAATTCTATTTATTTTCCCATTCAAATGGAGAAGTTATGACAGCTGGTCTCACAAGCAAGACATTAGGACATGGACATATTACAGTGGGATTCTCAATCCAGTTATGAAGGGACACTATCCCTGTGAGCAATATTTAGCTGCTGCTGCATTTGCAGTTGAAAAGGCTTCAAGATTAACAATGGGGCGTCCAGTAACATCATTTGTAGAACATGCATTATGTGGGATTTTAGAGAAACCAAAAAGTACAGGGTATGAAGTGATTATTTCCAACCGTGCGATCAAAATTGTTAAATCTAAAACAGTAAATCCAGCAACGTTTATAGCAAAACCAATAGGAGAGGATGATTATGTACATGATTGCACAACTTCTACTGAATGTTAAAATGATATTCCCCAGGCTAGAGAAAATGCCCCGGGAGGGTGAGGGGAAGTTGCTTTTATTGATGGGTCATCAAGAATTGACCAGACAACTGGGGAAAGGCATACTGGCGCACCAGTAATAAAGGTGAATTGGAGGTAGTGACAAGTATGAGATAGTCTACGAATTAGTCAGTACAGGCTGCAGAATTAGTGGCGCTCATCGAAGCGCTGCATAGATTTGAGGATGAGGAAGTGACGGTGTACTCTGACTCCGCCTATGTGACGTCAACTGTACACGCAGGTTTGTCACGTTGGAAAAAGAGGGGCTTCCTCCGCACAGACGGCACTCCAGTGCAACATGCAGCCTTATTGGATAGGCTTATAGAAGCATTAAGTCTCCCCTTAACAGTTGTAAAATGCACAGCGCATTCCAAAAGAACAGATTTGATTTTCTGCAGAAAAAATGCCGCAGATTTAGAGGCCAAAAAAGCAGCCTATTATCCACCTATTTCTAGTCTTGAGGTCGAAGATGTTACACGGATGATAGGACGATGCAGGTTAGCAAAGGAGGGCTTTAACATGCTGTCTGTTGTCCAGTTAATTGAGATACAAGGTTGAGCCGCCCAAGAACAGGATTCATGCAGAAAGCAGGGGTGATCTTTATCCCTGAAGCAATTTGGAGACAGGATAGCACTGGAAAGCCAGTTATGCCTCTACCATTATTGAGAGAGCGCTGGAGCAGTTTCACTACCCAGCACACACAACTTGAGAGAGCCTTGCTGCTACAATTGCAGAAGAATGATTCTCGTCCAATCTGTTAAGAATATGTGGCACAGTTTATTGTAAATTGCTTCATGTGGCAGAAATCTACTGCAGGATGCATTTTACTAACGGTAAGAGGAGCAATTCCAACACCCAATGGCCCATTTCAGAATCTACATATAGGTTATGTGGATATGTTATAGCCCTGCAACGGCTAAAGATTTATGCTGGTCGTAGTATGTTCTTTTTCTAGGTGAATCGAGGCAGGTCAATGTATACACCCTGATGCCTTGTGTACCGTCAAGTTCCTTGTATGTGAGGTGTTCCCCCCAGGTGGGGGGGTGTGCAAGGTTTTGTGGTTTGGCAATGGGCCACATTTTGTAAACAAGATGTTTGAACAGATAGTTCTCCTATTAGGTATTAAGCATACATTTTCCTCCGCTCATCACCCACAGGCGAATGGCGTATGTGAGAGATTAAACAGACTATTAAAGGAAAAAATAATGAAACAAAAAAATAAAACGAATAAAAAGGGATGGCTACGTTGCCTACCCATTGCACTATATGCCTTAAGTAATCAGCCTGGTTCAGATCACCATTTAACTCATGAGTTTTATGAGAACCTCACTTGCTCCTCCAACTAGGGTAAAAACTGATGCCCAGAGAGTAGCAAAGGTGAGGAAATGATTAAGAAGTTTTACTGCAGCCACCTGTTTTGTATCCCGGAGACCAGGTGCTAGCACAGAAATTTGTGCGCACCTCGATTTGAAATTCCCCCACTAGGTGGAGGAAGTTCGTCCCATCGCAGTGAAATCAAAGGGAAGGCGAGCTTGGCTACTTTTACAGGATATCAAGACAAAGGAGAAACATCGACCCATCCTGCAGCTGCCCGCAGTGAAGCAAGATGACCAAGAAGCAAGAACAAGAAGAACGATTAGCACATAAAAGCATTTTAAACCAGGGATCAATCTTTTCAAATTTAACAAAGAACAAATAGACTTGCAGTTATCCTGTGGAACCTTTCTTCTTTTCTAGATGGGGGTCAAGGAACAATGGGACAGAAAAACCAGAGCCAGAAGAAAAGAAGCACGTTTCATCTTTCTGATATCTATTGTAGACACACTACACACACTCTTGTATGTTTTTTCCTACATATTCCAGCTCTAAAAAGACGACACACGAATATAGTGATGATTTTTAGTAGTTCAAAGAATCATATAATTTTTAGAATGATAGTGGTAATTATCTTACAATTTTTGATAAACGTGTGATCGAAAAGGAGATAACAGATTTGCATAGTAATGTAAATACAAAATGGAGGTCTCAAAACTTTAGAAATTCACTAACATCCAGAAAGTCAATAGGTTTTCATGGAGTAATAATTGTGATATCATTTTGCATTATAATTGGTGTTTTCCTCCTTATTATGATGTTTAGAGTTATCAAAAAGGAGAATACCGATATGGAGGATATTAATGAAACAACTACTATTGTTCCCACTAGAGGCACAGACAGCTTTTTCTATAGTATAACTAAACATCTATGGTGTCCATTTAAAAGGGATGTTGAGGAGAACCATGAAAATAAATCCATATCTTGGCAATTCGACTCATTTAAAGAATAATCTATGGTATCAGCACATGAGAAAGGTGAGGAGAAGAACGTCATATGAATGCCGTTGTGTGTTCCCTTATACCGTATGCTTTGGGAACATCTAAAATATTCATAACAGATGTTTCAGTGAAAAAGGCACTTTGCCTGACAAGAGGACAATTCCAAGGCAGAACAGCATACCTAGTATGGGTGAATGAAAAGATGTCTCAAAGAGACAACAATTATGTACAAGATATAAAGTCAAGAGACAACTAAGAGACAAAGCAGTGATTCTTAAAGAGTCCTTCCTCTCCACGGCCAAGAGCGCGTTTTGGGCATTTCGTTGGGATCGCAAAAGACCCAGGATCGCATACAATACACTGACGCTCCCTAAAGAGAAGGGGGGCTTAGCATACCCCGATCTACTAATAGATTACAGAGCAGCACAATTGCGCATACTGGTAGACCACATTCGAGAGTCAACATCTAAACAATGGGTCCATCTAGAGAACTTCACCCTGTGGACCCTAGGAGAGTGGCTTTGGGCCCCTGCCAGATCAATCCCACGAACAGCCAGAGAGCACCTGGTAACTGAAGGTGCTATGGTCTGTGTGGTACACGAAAAACCCAAGTCTACCGGGGGTCACAACTTGGCCGTCCCGCCTTAGCTGCATCTGGGCTCCCCCCATTAGAGATCTCATAGTGGACCTGAATCTCTTCCAAGCACAATATAAACTAGGACTGGTGAGGGCGGGCCAGATGTTGAGGGAGGGGTTTTTCTGACGAAAGAGGAGTTACAGCAGGGCCTAACCATTAGACCTCTTCCATTCCTACAACTGAAAAGGGTCCTCAAGGATGGGAGGGACAGCTACAGCACCAGCTCACCCCCTTTGAAAGCATATTAGACACTCAATCAAGCATGAAGGGCCTCATATCGAGAATGTATCAAGCGCTATTAGACAGAGGCCATCTGCCACCACCACGTGCAAAAGCAAACTCGGATGCTGCCCTAGTGTGGGAAGACAATCAGGAGGGCTGGTAGTATACAGGGCAGTATGGAAATCAACCATTGCAACAATACAAAATGCACAACTGCAGGATCCTGACACAATGGCACTTAACTCCCCAACGCCTAGCCAAAATGTATCCAGGCATCTCTCTGTATTGTTGGAGAGGTTGCACCGTAGTTTGTACTTATTGCCATCAGTGGTGGGAATGTCCAAGCATCCAACTGTTTTGGAAAGAGATCCTTGGGTGGAGTCACCAGATTGAGGGTATTCATAGAGAATTTGTTTCCTACACAGTACTATTCGGGGTGGAGAAGGTAGAAGAATAGTATCAAGTCCTCCCCCACATGCCAAGAAACAACCTCCTAGCGGCTCGTGTCTGCATAACCATAAAATGGAAAGCAAATACCCTCCCGACTAAACCAGACTGAGAAAAGCCAAAGAAATCTACTATATGGAGAGTCTTACGGCCTTGCTTATGGAATCCCATACTCGCATAGATGATCAATGGGTACCTTTTCTAGAATATCTAAAAGAAATCTCCCCTACACCATGAACTGACACTCAGCTGAATGCAACTTCGCCAATGCCCGTCAACATAAGCCCTGTCTCTATTAGCTCCACTCTCCAATTCCACTCTGCTGCTCCCTTTCCGACGCAGGAGCAGCTCTGCTGTAAACCTGTTTGAGGTAGAGACAACAAAGCAGTCCGTAGTCCTGAGCCCTGTTTTTCCGATTGTATGAACTAAATGGACCTAGGGAGGAGGGCACCAGGGAGGGTTGGGGTTTGGTTGTTTATGAAACAGTAAAAATGTATTTTTGCTGATCTCGCTCAGTGATAATGTTATGGAAAAGTACTGCTATGTAATTGTTTTTTCCTGATATGGATTACAATAAAAATATTCTGAAAAAAAAATACAATTTTAGGTGGGCGCTCGAGAGCCCAAGCAAAATGGCCTTGGGACCATGAGGCTCCGTGCAGGCCCACCATCACATCAAGATATATCCCTCTCTAACCCCCGCGGGATGCCAAAAAATGCACCTATGTGAAGCAATACCATGTTGGCAATGCGCATGAGAAATCTCGGCTCCATGGCCGCTAAGATGGCTTCTGACGCCATTGACAAGTGAGGCCTCCAGTGTATGAAACTCCAGGACCAGGACTAGCGCGTTAACACTCCCGCCCCCACGCTCAGGACGGCCAAGGCTGATGTGACAAGAAATCACTACTGGGCCCTCGCCTGCTCATGGACACCGCCAAACTCCATAAAATTAGCGGAAACGGCACAGCCGGTCTGCGGGCCATACAGCGTCGCTGAGGAAGAGAGAGGCATCGGAACACTGCCCCGTTTGTTGGGCCTCGGCAGGCCGCAGGACACGCCGCCGGCCTCGCACCCATCGTCCAGTGGCGGCATTCCCCCTGCCAAGAGCCACCAAGGGAACACCAGCACTGACCTGTGAAGATCCTTCAGGCAAGGTGATGCCGAGGGCATGACAGCAAGGACCCGGGAGGAACCATAGACGTGTGGCGACCTCCACCAGAGGTGAGGAGCGGGGAGGCCTGACCGCAGAGGGAGAAGGGAACTCGAGGGAGACCGGCCCTGTCGCTGGCACCGGCGTGCCCCCTCCCCAAACACAGGAGCGAGCAGAGCCCATAAACCTATCCGCGCTCCTGCCCGGGAGGGAATACGCCCCGGCCTGCCCCACACCCCGGGCTGCCCAGGCACCTGACCCAGTGCAACGACCAGGGACTGCCAACCACCAACACATCAGATGGGAACCAACACAACCTTAAACAACCATCAATCGAGGAGCCCGCAAAGCCACACCCCCGGCCCCGTTGAGCCTCAACGGTGTCCAGGCGGTGCTGCAGCACCGAAAACTGCCTCTCCAGCCCCCTCCGATCCCTACAGAGGGTAGCCTCACCCATGGGCCACGAGACAGCATAGCAGCCCAGACGTCCCTGAAACTGAGCCGGGCCTGCCCCATTCTCCAGAGGACACCATTGACACAGTGAGGGGTGCTGCGGCCGCAACACCAGGATCGCAGGATCACAGTGGACTCTCCCTCCCACCGTCGCACATCCAATCTATCTGGGCCACCAGCAGGAGGGCAGTCTGCCAGAGCTGCCCAGCGGCAGAAAAAACTTGCACTACTGACCACCGACAGATACCCAGGCCTGGGACTGATGCCTATAGACACCTACATCGCCTGCCTGCACCACCCCGGGGAAATCCTGTCCTGCTAGCAGCACAGAGATTCTGCATTGGGTTTTGGGGCCTTAAAGGA
Source organism: Ambystoma mexicanum (assembly GCF_040938575.1). Taxonomy (NCBI): domain Eukaryota; kingdom Metazoa; phylum Chordata; class Amphibia; order Caudata; family Ambystomatidae; genus Ambystoma; species Ambystoma mexicanum. The sequence continues at coordinate 661,466,152 of NC_090935.1, read as the reverse complement.
ACCCGGCACCCAGGAGAAGCACAGACAGCGGAGCTGGGGCTGACGTCCATCCCGCCCACCGTGAATTTGGGCCGGTGATCCCACTGTAGGGGGGCAGACGCAGCAGTTCAGACAGACGTCACCCCTCAGCCCAACAAGTGGTGGGTCCAACGACCATCACCTACCAAGACTCTAGCTCCGCACCTGACTGCCTCAGGAAAGAAGAGAGCACCTGGGATCGCATAGAGTTGAACCCTCGGGCTCGGACCCCTGAAGAGGCGCTTACCAACTAGGATACGCTGGAGACAAGCGGACTAAGTTGGGCTGCGCTGGTGAGAGTGAGGCACTACAGCCCCATCAGACCTGCACTCCCTGCGGCGGGTGTCCCGCACACCAACCGGGGCATGAGATGCCAAGCGTGCTATGTTAAAAGGGAGTACACAGAATCAGCCTGACTTCCGGGTAGAGACAGCAGCCGTAGCACCTGCACCCAGGCGCTCCACCAGACACAAGTCTAACATGGATGTCCCACCGCAACTCCAAGCGATCCTCGCTGAAATGAAACTCATTGGTCAGTGCACTCAGAAGACCAACACCACGGTCCAGGACATAAAGCGAGATCTCCAAGACGTCCAAGCACGGCTCACAATTCAAGCTGAAGGAACAACCGATAATGAGCAGCATATCAGCTCCCTTGAGGACAACCAGGACTCGATAGCCACTGAACTTGCTGGAGTCATCAGGGAGGTCCAACGCCTCGGTGCCAAGATGGAGGACCAAGAAAATACATCCAGACGAAATAACCCGAGGATGATTGGCCTACCCGAAAATGGTGAGGGACCGGATCTGGAGTCCTTTATGTACAACTTCATGCAAGACTTCCTGTGCATTGAAAACCCCAGGGAGCTGACAATTTAAAGAATACACCGCGTACCAATCCCGAAACTAGTGGCGGGCGAGCGCACGAGACCCATAACACTCAGACTCTTGAACTTTCAACATAAAATGGCGATACTCAAGGCATACCGGAGTGTGGGTTAGATAAACATTGAAGGGATCCCCATCAGAATTTTCAACGACTACTCAGCGTAGGTATCCCGCAGGAGGAAGGGGTTCAACACCCTGTTTGAGGCACTAAGGGGCCGAGAGCTAAGACATTACTGAAATCCCCACCGGTATGATGCATCCAAATAGACCGCCAATGGCATTCATATAACAACCCTGAAGGAGCCTGTCGATTTCTGCAGCACCAGAATCTGGTCTCCTCAGACTTTCCATGAGAAGCGGAACCAAGGGTTCAGTGTAACGCTCACCTGGTTCCCACGGAGGCGCGGGCGTGGTCTGGACGGCAGTGGCCTCGTCGAAGGAGATGTTCAGCACCCTGAAGATGGAGTGGGCTGGGTTCCCAAATCCGGCTTATCTGGCTCGGATGAATACCCTTCTGTGAGCGAAAAGGAAGGGTTAATACTCTGCGGGTTTTGTGTTGATCTCCCGTTCCCCTTCTCACCCTCCTTGCAACCCTTCTGTAATTCCCTGTGGAGACTCACCTTAGGGATTGAAAAGGCGAGCTCTCCATCCTGCTTCTGATGCAGGGGCGCGTTGGGATCCAGTTACGTCACTGGATAGTAAGTTTGAGTTCGCTTGTCTGTTCCGGTAAGTACCGTAAATGTTTATGGCAAGCTTGAGTCTAATCTGTTCCTCTTCTCTTTTGCAGGTAATGGAAGACTCCGGGCTGAGGGCGGTTTCCGTCGAAAACCTGATTTCAGGTGAGTTTTGGTGTAGGCCCACTACTGTCTTTTCCTGTCTCTTTTTCCTTAGGGGCCGGAGTTCGAGAATGCCGAAGAAATGGAGCCGGTACGAAGCAGAAGCTGAGTCCGACCTGTAAGCAGGTAAGTTTAAAATAGTTTGTTTGCTACAGTTCTTGCATTCACTAATGTGATGTTTGCTTTTTCCCCATAGGGGCCGGGGTGCTGAAATGCCCAAGGAATGGCATCGACCCGAAGGTAAGAAGAATTAGCTTGGCGGGTAAGTGCTTCTTGGTTATTTTCCCCTTCTCACCTTGCTTTCTTCTCTTCGTCTCCCCGTAGGTGCTGGAATGCTGCAGGAGATCCGGATGGGCGTCACAGAGCCGAAGGCACCACGTGCAGGTAAGAGAAGTGCGCCGAGATGTATGCGACGCGGTGAGTATTTAAAATGATGTCTTTTTGCAGGAACGTTGGCGCGCTGAATCCGGAATGCAGCTTTAACAGGTAAGGTTTGTTTTCACCTGTTTCTTCTTCCCTTTTCTATCCTTGGGTGTTTCCAGGATGCTGGCAGGCATGGTTGAGGACTGGAGCAGGAGCAGGCACGGTGAGCGTCCAGCTGCTATGAGCAGAACAACGCGAAGCGTGGTTTGCTGTCTGGGCGTGGCTTAAATAGCCTTTCAAGTAGTCCCAGGTATGTATCCTTCCACTGAAGGTATGTATCCTGCCACCAGCCACACCCGTGTGGTTAAGTAGTTCCTTTTTCATCTGGAAGTTGTAGAATGATCTGCCAGGGAAGGAAATTGCAGCATGGTCTGCCAGGTAAGTTTGCACCAAACACTATTCCTTCCATATCTTGTATGAGCCTGGCGCCGATGGTTCCAGGACTGTGATCCCTTATGAGTCTGACACCAACAGCACCAGGACTGAGTCCAAAGAGCCCCTATCTGGGGTGGCTGGGACTTCCCTAGTATACATGTTGCCTGCCTCTTAGGGTGCCGGGCCCTGTCTGGCTCCTTGGAGGTAGGCATCATGACACTCCGGCACATCAAGTGGCACCAACATCCAAATCCCGCCTTCAGCGGAACAGGGACAGGTGGAAAAAAGGTCGGGCCTAAAAGGACAGAATCAGGAACGCAGGGAACCCGACTCGTGAATCAACGGCAAAGGATTGCCCGGAGTTCAGCTTCTACAGATACAAGCTCAGAGGCCCAGCGCGCCTACACGGGGGACCACGATCAAGCACAAATGCCACAAGCACGCCCACTTCTTCAATCATTCTACCAGCATTCTCATACTCTCTGCAGACCCCCGGGAAGGCTCCCCACAAACTGCGGCAACTGGAGAGATGGCGGGCCTGCCCAGCCAGAGAACCCCCCCTGGCTATATCATCCCCCCACGCTCACGACTCTGACGGATCCCTCTACCTTAACACCGACGAACAGCGAGGACACCGGGTGCCAGTCAGCCAGGCACCCACCTTCAACAGCTGAGACGCAGGTCTTGACGCCCGGCCCAGGCAAACCGGCCGCCTCGCAAGACTATTGGTGCCAAGCAGAGGGTTATTCTTTATGCATGGAAATGGGCGCAAACTTGACAGTTCGCCCTCACAGACGCATGCATGGGCTTCATGGCCTAGTATTGGATGTGGAAGCTACACGTCTAATGTTTCACGGGAGACGTTTCTCTCGGTTATAGTTGTTTATACTCGGTTTACTCCACACCTCAGATCCGGTACACAGGCTCAGCTACATTGCATCCACGCCGCGCAATCTCAACATGATATATGTTGGAGGGAGGATAACAAGCCCGCCCCCTACAACTGGGACGACTGATAAGCGCCCATTAGGACGGTGAAATGGACAGGCTTATACAGATTACCCTAAATGTGCAAGGTCTGGAACATCCAACTAAGCGCTGGTGCGCCCTAAATCACCTTAGGAACCTTAATGGGGATATAATGTTTCTCCAGGAAACACACCTGAATGAGGGGGAATCGAAGAAGCTTGAACGGGAATGGGTGGGGGTGGCGGCTCATGCCCCCTGCCAGGGTAAACAAGGAGTGTCCATCCTCGTCCACAGGCGAGTGCCCCTTATAATCCAAAACACGATTGCAGACAGGGAGGGAAGGTATGTTGTAGGAGGTATGTTGTAGTGCAAGGCTTGCTACACCAACACCGTATCACACTCATCAACCTCTAAGCCCCAACAACAGACATTCCCGCCTTTTTCACACATACCTTACCTGCATGTGCACCATACATGAGGCGCCTCCCACTGATAGGAGGAGACCTAAATGTAACACTAGATCCAGACCTTGATCGACTTACCATGACGCAGCTCCCCAGCGGCAGGCCAAAAAAGTTAGCTATTCTCACTTCCCTCGTCACGGACCTCGGTCTGGAAGATATGTGGAGAACAAAACACGGACGGGACAGAGACTATACTTTCTACTCATGTAGACACCAGAGGTATTCCAGAATAGATTATTGATTAGCCCTGTGCACAATAATGCACTCCCTAGATGAATGCTCCATCCTCCCTAGCACCCTTTCTGACCACGCACCCGTCAAAGTGAAGCTGACACTGCCGGACATCCCGCACTGTCCTCCAAACTGGCGACTCAACCTGAGGGCCCTGGTATCCCGTCGAACACATCAAAGGGGACATGGGCATGTTCTGGGACACCAACCTTACTCCCCCCTATACCATGCACACTTGCTGGGACGCATTTAAGGCATTCACGAGAGGTCAGAGCATCTCTAGGTGACCTCATACAGTATACTTAGATTATTAACTGCTTGATTGTCTGGTTAAATTTAGAATAACTACTACTGGAAAAACATGCAACGCAGAATCTATTATTTTCAGTTAATAAGAGACATTATGGCAAGACCCAAAGGTTACAAGCATTCCACAAGTTATCAGTTGTATATTCATCACCTTACATTGGGGGGCCGATGGAACGGCACACATTGGGATTAATTTACTGCATGATGTTTTTAAGAAGAACATGATCTCAGACCTCTCTTCCACCACATTACTGTCCACACTTCTTTCTCATATTTTCTTTAACTGAGCTTTTGGGATGGGCAACCAAATTTGGACACTGTACTCCTTTCTCTTTACTCTGTCACCAACTCTTCTATATTAAATATGCATGACATGCAGTTGGCACATTTTGGTTTGGTAGAATTACACAACCATGTGTGGCACCAGTGGTTATAGTAATTCTACCAACCACCAATTGAACACCTCTGTTTGACTTTTGGAGTATAATTATGATTGTTGTTCATTGCTTGTTCTCTATTTTGTTTTCTGCTCCTTTTTCATGTACAAATCGTTTGGTGCCAGAACCCTGTACTTTGGCTTTTGAACTTCTCAATCGTACTGGTAATGTTTCACTATTATATCATGGACCTACAATATGTTTGCTTACTGATCATTCTTGGTTGACTCTACTTGTACTTCTATATGTGTCGTCGTGTTTTTTCCTGATGAATTTTGGCCCTACCCTTATGAACTATGTTTGGTACAAAAACCCTTTATGGTTCCCATCTTTGTTTTTATGTTTACCATTGGACCTCTGTTGGTCTTCATTTGATTTGCCATACCATGTTATTTATGTTTCAAATCACTAACAGCCTTGCCTTGAAAAAGACCCGGTTTTGGGGTCGGAGCACATGTCGGCAGATCTGTTCCACATTTCACCATAAACTTTATGCAATCATTCAGGATGATGACCATGATTTCCTGCCTGACTTGCACTATTGCATATAAGCACTGATATAGATCTGTTGTACTTGTATCTGCCTTATTTTTAGTTTGGGTTGCGCAACGCGACAGAGGTGACACCACTTCCTTTGTTCATCACTTGCAAAGTTGTCTGCTCGCCACATTTTTATTTACCCATATTAACTGCAATGTAAAAACTATTATGTTCTTCAATCATTCTATCATTTCTGGAACCACTGCCACGTATGTAACAACATTACAACCATGACAGCATTTAATGCATTATAGTGCATAAAATGTACATAGAATGTCCTTTCTATACATTCTGCATATTTCAACTTCCTTTACAAATGACTATATTAGTAATCAGACACAACACACATAGCTATCTAACAAAGTGTCATTTCATGTTAAAAGATGGGAAAAATAACAGTATAATTATGGAAAAAGGCTTTCTAGTGTGTTATAAAATTACACGCAGCCACGATGAGTACATGCATCTTTATTTATGCAGACAGATAGCCAATATCATTTCAAAGGCTCCCAGCTGAAACACCACCACTGCCTCTACAACTATGGTGTCCGGTCAAATGGTCGAAAATAAAAGATCGAATGACCATTTGACCGAAAGTCAAATGGTCGGAAAAAAAATGGTCGATTTTTTTTTATTTATTTATATAATTTTTCAGATTTGTTTGGTTAAAAAAACAAATTTATATAGAAAAATGGGGGTTGGGGGGAACTCCCCCATTAAAAAAAAAAAAAAAAAAAAAAAAAAAAAAAAAAAAAAAAAAAAAAAATCGACCATTCTTTCGACCATTTGACTCTCGATCAAATGGCATTCGATCATTTGGTTTTCGACCAAATGACTGGTAACCCCTCTACAACTGGTCTTCCAATCAAGACAGCGCTTTCATTCCAGCTGGTTGCCCATTCCGTTCTAGATTTCACAACAGCATTCAACTACGCACAGGTGCAGTAATATCGATAACATCATCTACAACTATGTACAGTGCTGTAAAGCAAGACATACAACACCTCACCCCCCTTCCCTTCAGTCCGCAACACAAGCACCAGGTCCTTCCTTGCAACCCTTACTTTATTTTAGACTCTCCCATCTCCAAGCACCACAGAAATCAGTACTTACATTTTTGAAAACATATCCCCTAAGCAGTCCACATACCACAATCTAAATGTCTGGTAGCATTGTAGAGCTATGCTGCAGTGGTTGTGGCCAGGCCCTAGAGTCTTGGGTGATTGGCTTATGGCCAATGTCCTTCGGCCATGCACCCAAGACTCTAGGCCCTGGTCACAACCACCGCAGCATAACACACCCATAGAAACAAACACCTACCAAAGGACCACAACCCAAAAATATAATACATCCCCCTCAAAACCATCCACTTCAATTAACATTCTAAAAAATAATTACAACCAACCTACAAACTCTTCAAAACATACACTCTTCACCCAATGCTCTTCTAACGACCCAAACCAACATCATACTAAAGTAAAATAGCCAGTAGTGCGCCCAGTGTTAGTATGTCCGAGCGTTAGCATGTCCGCGGACAACCACGGGGACCGCAGACATTGTGAACACATTACAGCCTTCTCTCACCTTAACAAATACAGCATTTGACCCATCTCTTACTCCACCACCCTCTCCAAACACTCATACACACCAACACACTCCCTAAAATTGGATTTATGCTCCCTTCCACTGCATGTTTGCGCATCCAATATGGCGGGCGCATCGAAACAATTTGACGCACATCACGCCTCGTCCCAGCCAATCAGACAACACGTTACGTGTCCGCGGGCATGACACAAGCCGATTATCCAATCAGTGTCCTGTCCGCGGAGTGAACAGGGAAGTGTATCCGCGGAGAGGACATAGATATCACTAATTTTTTTGCCTTACGTTTTGTTCGTTTAAAAAAAAAAAACACAACTGGACGGATTTACACCAGATTAACAAAAGCACGCTTTCGGGACCAAGCTGCTGCTCCTGCTGGAAATTTGGTGAAAATCCGTCCAGTGGTTTGGGCTATAGGCGCGACAGAAATCTTTTCCCATTATGTCTAGAAATTTTGGGACCCCTATAACTGTGTCCCCCCTTGAACAAACCTCGCAAAAACATACAGAGTGGGCCATATACTTCTTTGCAAATTTTGGTGAAGATTCGTCCAGGGGGAGCAAAGTTATAACCCGCCCAAAAAGTGCTCTTCCTATGGGTTTTGCAACTTAACCATAACTACATAACCAATACCGTGGGCCGTGTAGTTTGGTGGCATTTTTACAAATAGATGTATTCAAATGATAAATAAGAAGGATGATCTATCCCTAACAGTATGGTGTTGGCCCTAGCGAACACAAAACTAGCTAGGGTGCATGTCGTCAGTGACAGGACTGGAAACCAAAAGTGGCCCTGGAAAATGTGTCAAAGTGGCACCATATTTTGCTAGAGGAGCAAGCACAGCGCATGAGACCAAGCCTTCCCGGAGGGGATTGGGAGTAGCCCCAAAAAAATGTTGAACAAAATTCATCAAATTTAGTTAATTAAAGCAAGTTTCTTAAGCGTTTACCAGCTTCAAGCAAGGAAATCGCAGGTGTTTTATCAGTGACATTTTGTCATCAGGGTAGCCTAAATCTGTGTGGTCTTCAAAGCGGACTACTAAGCTGAAACTGTGACTAAAGGGTAAAAATTAAAATAAAACCAATATGATTTGGTTTGTGTGTGGACATGGGATAGATACTTGCCAAGCACTGCCACAAGAGCACTACCTGACAATAAAAGGGGGACACCTTAAAAATATTTAAGTGCATGGAAAAGAAGTGAGGGCACACATATTGCTTTTAAATCAAGTATCTGAAAGCACACTTCGTTAATGCATTTTTATTATATCAGGTGCTCATTTGTAGATGCAAATCAGCAATTCACTTTCAGCAAGCCTGCTCAGAAATAACACAGACACTCACTGTACAGCACAAAGTTTGATGTTTCTGTGTGACAGAGCTTGCTTAAAGAGGCCTCAGGAATTTTGTGGGTAGGGATGGGCAGGTAGTGGGTGGAAATGGTTAATCAGCATTAGCATGGCCAGTGACAGGGTGGGTAAATAAGGAACAAGTTACTTACCTGTAACTGTTGTTCTCCAGCATGGGTCTGGCATGGATTCACATGCTCATGAATATTCCCCGTCGTCATGCTGGGAATCCTTGGTAAAGAAAAAATCAGTATCAGTTTCATTTCTGATCTTTCTTAGTAGTAACCAATCATTGATCTCTGGGTCATACTGCCCCCAGCCAATGACTGCCCTCTCCCTAAACCCCGCCTCTGGCAGCCATCCTCAGATATGGTAGCACGCCAAGTGGCAGTATGACCAAGTGAAGAGTCGCAGAGGGGTAGGTGGGAGGGTTCACATGTGAATCCATGCCAAACCCATGCTGGAGAACAACAGTTACAGGTAAGTAACTTGTTCCTTCTCCAGCATGGGGTCTGGCATGGATTCACATGCTCATGAATAAAAGAATACATAGCAGTATACACATGCACAACCACGGGAGGTGGCAACAGGCTCAACATTAAGCAATATGACAACTCAACATTAAGCATCTCTTACCTCCTCACCAGGCTCACCTTAAGCGAACAGGTTGCGCAGCACTGCTTGGCCGACCCTGGACTTCTTCCTGGAGTCCCGATCGACGCAGTAGAATCTTGTGAAGGTGTGCGTCGACCACCACGTAGCAGCCCTGCAGATGTCCAGCAGGGGCACACCAGACAGGAACGCCGTGGTAGCAGCGATCGCTCTGGTCGAATGGACTCTTGGACGGCCGGGCAGCGGTCGGTTTGCCAACCGTTGACAGTGCATGATGCAGCCGGAGAGCCATCTGGAAATGAAAGTCTTTGAGGGAGCCTTCCCTTGATTCACAGACCCAAAGTTCACAAACAGTTGTGACGTCTTCCGAAAACTCTTTGTGCGGTCCACGTAGAACTTCAGCGCTCTAGCTACATCCAGCGAGTGCAAAGTCCTCTCGGCCGGCGTCAAAGGCGACGGGAAGAAAACTGGTAAGACCAAGGGCTCGTTGAGGTGGAAGGCTGACGGCACCTTGAGCATGAAGGAGGGGTGCGTCCTCAGCACCACCCTCGTGTCATTAAAAGTCAAGTATGGAGGCTTGCAAGATAGGGCCTGAATCTCTCCCACTCGTCGTGCAGAGGTGATAGCCACGAGGAACGCTGTCTTCCATGACAGGAACTTCAAAGGCGCCGAATGCATAGGCTCGAATGGGGCTCCCATGAGCCTGGTCAGCATCACGTTAAGCTCCCACGCCGGGGCAGGAGCCTTTACCGGCGGGAATGATCGGAATAGTCCCTTCACCAGGTGATGAGACCACAAGGGCGCCCGTCCCGTAGTCCTGGTATATCGGGAGATGGCAGCCAGATGTATTTTTATGGAGGCGTGAGCCAGTCCAGCCTTGGCCAGCGATAGTAGGTACGGCAGCACTTGAGGGGCCGTAATCCGCAGAGGGTTAATCTTCTGTGCACGGCACCAGACAGAGAACCTCTTCCATTTATGACCGTAACACTTGAGAGTTGAGGACGCCCTGGCCTTTGCAAGAACCTCTCTGCAATCAGCCGGGATATCGTACCCTCCAAACTCTAGTGCTGCAGGAGCCAGGCCTGCAAGTTCAGCAACTGTGGGTCTTGATGTAGAATGGTGCCTCCTTCTCTGGAGAGAAGATCCGCGTCCGCCGGCAGCTTGACTGGTGGGGATGTTGACAAGTCCAGAAGGTCCGGGAACCAGATCTGCCTCGGCCACACCGGTGCGACGAGGATCATCCTGCACCTGGACTTCTTGAGCTGGTTGATGAGGCAGAGCAGCAACGGCAATGGAGGGAACGCGTATAGAAACAGGCCGTCCCAAGGGAACGAGAAAGCATCGCCCATGCTCCTTGGCTGTGGGAACCTGCTGGCGAACCTCTGGCACTTGGAGTTCGTCGCCGTCGCAAACAGGTCGATCTGGGGTTTGCCCCATCGTTGGAAGAGTCGATCCACTTGACTCGTGGCACGAGCGCAGCTCCCTGCTGAGTGAGTCGGCGATGGTGTTTTTTATTCCTGCCAGGTGGAAGGGAACCAGAAACATCCCCTGGGCGATGGCCCAGTGTCACAGATCCTGGGCCTCCTTGGATAGGGCTGGGGATCTGGTGCCTCTTTGCTTCCGTATATAGAACATCGTGGTGGTTTTGTCGGTGAAGATCCTCACCACTTTGCCCTTGAGGGACGGAAGGAACGAATTGAGAGCCCAGAACACTACTCGGAGCTCCAGAATGTTGATGTGGAGAGACCTCTCCTCTGGGAGCCAAAGGCCTCTTGCGTGGAGGTCTCCGGTGTGGGCCCCCCAACTCTCCAGAGAGGCGTCCCGTCGTCACTGTCTCCTGAAACGCCAGGATTTGAAATTCGGTGCCTGTCGTGAGGTGAGCACGGATGCCCCACCATGAGATCGCCCGACAGAACTTCTCGTTGAGAGGGATCCTGTCCTCGAAACAGCCCCTCACCTGAAGCCAGCGGGCGTTGAGAAACTCCTGTAGCGGACACATCCAAAGTCTGCAAAGGGGTACAAGATAGATGCATGAGGACATCATCCCGAGGATGTGGAAGTGCATGTACAGTACCAAGGACGAGATAGCTCGTCCTTTTCGGCACCTTGCTTTGAGCGATCCCTGAAAAGCAGGGATCGCTCAAAACTGTAATCCAACCCCCGGGCTATGTGAGGGGGAGGTCCCCCCTCACTGCCAGGGGGCTGGATTACCTTCAGTTTCAAAAAATACCAGTGGGTTACCCTTTTCCTTTTGCGCCCCCCGGTAGGTGCACCCACACACGTGAGGTACCGTTTTCATCGGGACACGTGTGGGGACGCGGGAAGGTATGCCATGTGTTGGCGGTGTGTTTCGGTGGGTGGCTAGAGCGAAATGTCTGAGAATTGTCTTCATTTCCAGCCAATTTCAGAGACATTTCCTTGTATCCACTCACCGAAACACGTCGCCAACAACAGATGTCAAACCTTCTCGCATTTCCACAGGTGTCCCGATGAAAAAGGTACCTCACATGATATGATATGGCATTTGTAACGCGCCTATAAACAAGTGTTTCAAGGCGCGACATGTGTGGTTGCACCTACCGGGGGAGCAAAAGGAAAAGGATAGCCCGTTGGTAATCCCAAGCCTTCGCCACAGCACAATTTGTTCATGTGGGCAACCTACAGATTTGGGCCTAGGGTGTCAAAGCCAGCAAGGAAAACAGGGAACCAGATGCATTTCCCACAGAGGACACCTGTGGGAATGCAGAGGTCTGACTTGCGCAAAGCGGCCCAGAATTTATTACCCAGAACCCCAGTCAAAGTGAACATTGTGTTTTTTCCCCACCAAATATCACACTTTATCGTGGATTGTGGCTAATAAAAATTGGGGCAATTTGCGAAAAACAGACCTCTGTGGATTCCCACAGGAGTCCTCTTTTGGGAAATGCATGGGGTTCCCTGTTTTCCTTGGTGGCTTGGACACCAGAGGCCCATATCTGTATGTTGTGCTTGTCTGGAGAAAGTGTCAAATTCAGGTGTCAAAACAGACTTGGGGTTACCTGTGTTTTAGGCTTTCCCCTTGGCGTCCTCAGTGAGGTACCGTTTTCATCGGGACACCTGTGGGAACGCAGGAACATATAACATTTGTTGTGTTTGTGTAGTTTTCATAACGTTTTGACCCATTTGCTGGTGCCCTTTGTCACACAACCCTTTCATTTCCCAAATGAGACCTACATTTAGTCGCTGCTTTAGGCACCATACACTTTTGTAACCTGCACAAGTCACCTACCCTTGAAAATGTCTGCCTGTGCTCTTTCAAAAAATGGTTGCTTGCCGTTCCTCACCACATTGGTTTTCCCGATTTACACATGCTAAGTGCGTATGTTCAGGCCGTGAGCATATAACTCCTGTGTACCATGGCTCAGTGTTTGGCTTGTGGTAATGCTTGTTTTGTAAAACACTACAAAAAATGTGTGCTTTCCTAACTGCAAGAATCGGGGGAATGTAGCGGAGCATTGCTTTTCTCAAAATTCATAGAAGCCATTGCCGTACCAAGCCAACCATGTCCAACACATACCTTTTTTTCAGTCATTTTCCCGCTTTTCCCCCAATCTATGGCATTTTCCCCTACCTAGTTGTTGCTTGACCTACGCAAATCACCCCTTCCTAAACTTGGAATTTCGTCTACTTTTCAGAAATATATGCCTTTCTGTCCTCCAATTCGGCTTTCCTACCCTTTTCTTCCATTCCGTCCATGCATGTCCAATTGGCAAAAATAGCCAAAATCGCCTACCTCTCACAAAACAGTTGATGACCACATCAAAATATTTTTTTTTCGTTTCTACTCAACCTGTTCTTGTAAGCCAGGAAATTGGGGAACTCAGCACAGCAAACCATTTGTTCCTAGCTCTTACAAGGAAAAAACACAGGCTTCTTTGTACATCATTTTATTGGCATTTTTTGAAAAAACCCAAAATGTTCGCCCTTTTTGCTCATTTTCTCTCACCCCCCTACACCAACCTAGGATTCCTGGGTGGCGTTACGACCGCCTACATGTGGGAAAAAAAGGAGCCAAATTTGGCTGCATTAGCCCGTATAAAAAAAGTTACAAGGAATTGAATGGCCACATAACGAAATCACCAAAAAAGGCCCTGGCACTGGGGGGAAATACCCAGGGCAGTTAAAGGGTTAAAAAAGAAGATATCTCCCCATCAAGATCCAAACAGAGATCCACCAGCGCATGATCTGAGATCTCCCACTCACTGATGTTCACACTGGAAGCCTTGTCTAGTAACCTATCAGAAATCAATACATAGTCAATTCAAGAAAATGAGCCATGAACCATAGAGTAAAATGTATATTCTTTTATAGATGGATGCATAACCCTGCATATTTCTACTGAGTCAAATCTCTTAAGAAAAAGTTCTTTACATACGCTTCAATTGGTGAATCTGCATTTGCTAGTACGATCCAATTTATGGTCAATAACACAATAGAAGTCTCCTCTCAAGATGATTGTTTCCTCATGCATTTCACATAACAGTAGAGTAATCCCTTCAAAAAAGTTATTTCCTGGTTAGCAAGGACCATATACACAACCCAAAGTAAGGATTTTACTACTGTCCAGAATATCAGCAAAAATCATTCGGTCCTCACCATCTATTGCCATTTGATTAATTTTAAAATTCATGCCTTTCCTAACCAAAATACTAACCCCTCACCCCTTAGATCGCATGGAAAAACAATTTGGTTCTGGATATCTCGAATAGGTGAGACATTTTTTGGTCTCATCAGTTAAATGTGTTTCTTGTAGGAAGACTAAATCTGCCTTTGCCCTCCATATCCTAGCCATCACCTTCCTCCTCTTCTGTGGGCAATACAGTCCTTTGACATTCCAGGTCACAAATGTCAATGTACCAATTCTTGTCAATGCACTCATTCTTTACTCCATAGCCACAAAGCTCTTCATTCAAACTAGCAGTGGTATGCATTCCCGTCATACATATTTCACATAAGGGAGTGAAATGACTTACTTCAAAAACCATAACCCTGAACTCTGAGCCACATAAAATCTGTCACATATAACATCTATTAAGTAGATATACAGAAAAGACAAAAAACAAAAAAAACAAAAAACATAGCAGCATATCATCAATAGGACAGGCTGGACCATTCTTCCAGGCCTTAAATGAGCAAAGACATGCTGTATGCTGGCCCTTAGAAGCTCCTATACCCCTTGCGGGAAGCGAGACACAACCCTGCCCTTGCCTGGCTTGTGGAGACTGCGCTGTCTTGCTTTAGAGCACATATCGCTTATAGCCTCTGCCTCTAGAGGCAAAGCTGAAGGCAGGCTTAGCCGGCTGCACAGCCAGGCCCAGAACTCAGCAGGAACTTTAGACTCATTACATTTCTCCAAAGATTCATCCACCTTCTGTCCGAAGAGCATCTCCCCCTCAAAAGGCATGTCTAGAAGGCCGTTTTGTACATTGGGGGGGAAGCCGGAAGTTTTCAAATAGGCCTGCCTTCTTATAAGTACTGTCAACTCCATGGAGCAGCCAACACGGTCAGCAATATCCAGGCCCATTCGCAAGGACTGCTTGGCAGTTTCCATCCCATCCTCCACCAGCTGTATGAATCTTTCCCGCATATTCCAAACCATCAGCCCAAATCATGATCCTCGGAGACTTCAATCTCGGCTACCAAGACCCGAACGATGCACATGCTGCATCCCTAGCCAATGTCCTAACCGATCATGGTCTTACTCAACTCGTTGTACTCCCTACCCACCAAAAAGGCAGAACCCTTGATTGGGTAGCAATTCACAATTGCAATACAACCTGCAAAGACCCCCAACCTCTGGAATGGACCGATCATCACATGATCCCTCTTGAGGTCAATACCAATCAGGCACTGCCCAATAAGCACCCCATGGCACCAGCATGTCCCACCAGGAATACACGCAACATTACTGCTGAAGCCCTACTACCACTGGTCTTACCTACCCTCAATGCTCTCCCAGCCAACGCTGACCTAAACCTGCTGATTGACACCTTCAATAATTCCATGGCTAGAGCAATGGACACCGTTGCCCCTTTAAAAATACGCAAAGTTAAACCCAAAGCTCATCTGAACTCGTGGTACACCCCTGAGCTCAAAATACTCAGGAAAGAGAAAGCTAAGGCGCATCACACCTGGAAGACTAACCCCACCGCGGAAAACAAATCCAACCTCACTAACTTATCCTCACTTTACAAAAGCGAGATAATCCGGACCAAAAAAGATGCTTACAACACCAGGATCACTCAGGCAGGATCCGCCACTAAAGAACTATTTAAAATTCTGAAGGAACTAGAAACCCCTATTTCACCTCCAGAAACCTGCCTGAAAGACAAATCCTGGTGCACCAACATCCAGAACGCCCTCAACAATAAAATTTTAGGACTCCAAACTAAAATTGAAGACAAACGGCAACAACTCTTCAACAATAAGGTCACCAACCTTAGCCTACCCACACCCAACAACACTAGCGCAGGCTTCTCGTTTAAGAAAGTCACCATCCCGGAAGTTCAAAAAATCATCACCTCCCTAAAACCCTCTAACTGTAAAGGAGACAGCTGCCCGGCACAGATCATAAAGGATGCAGCCAGAGAGCTCTCCCCCTTCATTACCAAACTCATCAACCTATCCTTCACCAATAACTCTATCCCCAGCAACTTAAAACAATCATGGGTTCTCCCACTCCTGAAAAAACAATCCCTCGACCCGGCCATACCCACCAACTACAGGCCCATCACCACAGTCCCCTTCCTACTGAAAATCCTGGACAGAGTTGCCTACATCCAAATTCAGGAATACCTGGAATCCAACCAACTGCTAGGAATACGTCAATCTGGCTTCAGAACTCAACACGGAACTGAAACCGCCCTTGGTGATCTCAAAAGCCAGATTGATGAAATTAAAGACAAAGGCAATGCCGCAATCCTACTCCTACTAGACCTCTCAGCGGCCTTTGACCTGGTCAGCCAAGAAGTCCTCTGTAATCACCTTGCCACCGCAGCCCACTTCTCCTCCCCTGCCATCACATGGATACAATCCTTCCTGGCAAACAGAACCATGCGAGTCTTTTCCACTACAGCTGCAGCAGACCCCATCACCTGTGGGGTCCCACAAGGATCCTGTGTATCCCCCACTTTGTACAACATATTTACAAAGCCTCTATTTGACCAACTGGACCGTCTGGGTGTCACCTACACAAACTACGCAGATGACACCCAGATACTCCTCACCATCTCTGGTATTTACCAAGAAGACTCCGCCCGGATCAACAAAATATTCTCCATCATTCAGGCATGGATGGCCTCCCATGGCCTCTGCATGAATGATGAGAAGACAGAGCTCCTAATCGTCGGCTCCCCCAACACTAACTAAACTCGACCCTAGCTATAACAACATCACCATCGATGGCCATGCCATCCCCATAGCCAAAAGCGTAAAAACCCTTGGTTTCTATCTAGATGCCAACACCAACCTTAGCAAACACACCAATATGACCGCCTCAGCCGCTGCCTATACCGGTAAGCTCATTAGGGCCAGCAGACCTTTCCTATCACCCAACAGCTGCCTCACCCTTGCTAGGGCCCTAATACAATCCAAACTCGATTACTGTAACAGCCTGTACCTTGGTGCTAATCAATCCGTACTCAACAAGCTGCAGGTAATACAAAACGACGCCTTGCGCGCAGCCCTCAACATTCCCAGACAAGAGCATATCTCCGCTACTAGGAAAGCCTGCAAATGGCTATCCATATGCCAAAAAATTGATCTAAAAACCATCTGCCTCACGTACAAATCCCTCAATCACCTAGCACCACCATATCTAGCTAATAAATTCACCCTGAATCCTGCCACCAGATCCACCATATCCTCCAACACTCTTTGCTTATCAGTGCCGAGGTTCCAACTAAAAAGAGCTGGAGGGGTAAGCTTCACAGTGCTTGCCCCCCAACTCTGGAACTCTCTACCGCTCAACATCAAAACTGTCGAATCCTTCCAGATCTTTAGGAAGCAGGTCATCAGCTGGCTTCTAAACAAAGAATAACGCCATTAACACCAGACCCGTGCGGTAACTGGCTTAGACACTGTATTTATATTGAAAACTGTATATTGTACGTACTGCATTTGCTCTAGTTTACTGATCACTGTATATATATATATGTATATATTATAAACTTGTACGAAGTATGCAACACTAAGATACTTCTCAACGCTGTAACCAAATCCTTAAGCGCCCTTCTACCTCTGGGTTTGGAGCGCCATACAAATAAAATAAACAAACAAACAAACAAACAAACATGACCTTCCGGGATGTGTTCTGCTGCATGCTCGACAGCCTTCCAAAAACCATAGGAGAACTTCGTGAAACCACAAGCTACGTTTGTGGCCTTGCTCTAAACTTGCAATTGGAGTGAGTGTATGGCTGTTTTTGTTGCATCTCAAGATCTGGAGATGTGTGCAACCCACTAGCATCTTGCCACCAAATTGTCTCGGTCCTCGAAATACTTGACACCGCCGGATCCCACAAAGATGGGGTCGACCTCTTGGGACTCTTCTGCCTGATCGGTGCCGAAAATCAACAGAATCGAGTCAAAAAAGCCTGCCTGCGATATCCGTTGAAAGGCGCCGATGACGCTAGTCGACGTTATGGGCTTTTCCCTCAGCTCTGTGGACCTGGATGCTGAGGCAGAGAGCTTACTAGCTTGTAGTGGAGCCTTAAGAGGCTGATTGAGTGGGCGCCGGCTGCTCCAATGGGTGATGGGTGCCGTAGGAAAGGCTTCTAGAGGGAGATTTGTGCACCTCCTGGGGCACGGAGCTCGAAAGCTCAGCAGTGCTGAAGGCATCGACTTCCTTGCAAGCTTAGGGTCAGGGGTACCAAGCGTCGCTTTAGCTGTCGAGACCTGCTGGTCGGGGGTGGGAGCCGCGCTGACAGCCGCCTGTTGCCGAAACATTTAAAGCATTTTTTTCTTAAAATAAGTCCACTGTTTGCGAGTGGTCGGTCCCTTAGGGGGCTTACCTCGTTCCGAGGAAGAAGCCGATTCCTGCCGATGGTGGAGTCGCTGCTTCTTCTGTGGGGAAGAGGATAGGATGAGGAATGGCTTCTGGAGTGGGACCCCTCTCGGTTTTTTTACAGTGCCGGCCCTCGTCGTGATGAGTGGGCTCCTCTGCCTCAGACGACCAGACGAGAGATGGCCCAAGGCCTGCTTACAGGCTCTGTCCCGCAGGGACTTTGGCTGCATCTTGGCGCACGACACAAAGGCATCCGTGTCATGAGTGGAACCCTAACACCATAAACAAACTGTGTGAGTCAGTCACTGACATTTTGCCCTTGCAATCAGAGCACCGCTTGAAACTCGAGATCCGTCGCGAAGACATATTGAGGTGAATCGAACAAAATGTTGTGAAAATGTTGAGTAAACTCGCAGCAGGTTCCCGATGCAGCATGTGAGCACATCGAAAAAAAGGAACCGAGACATGGGGTGTAGTGACGTCGTATATGTATGGCGCCTTACGTCCATTCCGCAGCCGACAATTGACCAGCGTGCAAAACAGATCGACGGCCGAGTCAAGGTCGACTACGCCCCCTGTCGAGAAACTTTCCCAACAGCAGAACTGGACAATAGATATCTATCAAGATGAGGAATCTGTGGGAGAAAACCAATCCATTGAAATACCACAATCAAGTACCCGCTCCCACCTAACATTTGTCACTAAATCTCCAACACCATTGCCCAATTCTCACCGTCCCATCAATTATTAGTGCACATGTAATTTCCATCAAACTTGTTAAATTTTCCATCAACATATTTACAGATTCATCTGAATAACACTTCTACAGGGTTTTGAAATTAATAGCAAGTTCACCCTATTATCAAAAGCTGTACACCCCTCAGCCCCCAACCATCCAATACTAAAGAGTACCATATCCCATTCTCAAAATTGACATCCTCCCCTCCTCTCTGAACATCATAGGCCATTTAATTCTCAGCACTGCACTTTTGACTACGAAGACACTGCTCCAACAATTGGACGCATCGAAAATATCTATCAACTAGATGTTCCTTAAATACTCTCAACATGCTGCGATAATCCTTGCAAAGCACTTAAAGTAGAACGAGACTAAGCGAACACAAGGAGCTAGTTTAAACAACTGTCTCATCTGGGCATTGTAGTTAAGAATATGAATGTATCCATTGTCTATTTGGCTTCGATTACATTTAATGTTCAAAAGGGCCAAAAAACAATAGATTTGTACCCCCCAAGTTTCACACAATTGTATGTCAAGGCAACTAACATCAATCAAAATTCCTCATGGAACATATAGCAAAGCCCGATTTGCCCTTATTTAATTTCCACTGAGTATCTCTCCAATGGTCTTGCTCATCAAATCAGCATATTCTGTGTGTCAATTGACCCGTGAGGCATAAACAACATTAGTACCCGGCACGTGCGGCTGAACAGGAATACTGTGTGGTGATTGGCTCATTTGCGAGCCATACCACACTGTATTCCCGTCCACGCCGTGCGTGCCGGCTACTCTGTTCCTGGCGAGGGGCGTGGCAGCCCCTCAGCCAATGAGGTGGCTCGAAACGGGGCAATCCCCACTCCGAGCCTCCCCATGGCTGGAGGCTTCATTCGTCCCCCGCCGGGGACTCGGGTAAGATCCCCCCCACCCCCCAAGCCTTTCCTCCCTCCTCCCTCCCCACCCCACTTACCTTCTATCCCGCGGTCTCCGGCGGGGGACGATGGAAACCTCCAGCCGTGTGGAGACTCGGCACGGGGCCATCCCAGCTCCAAGCCTCCACACGGCTGGAGACGTCCATCATTCCCCGCCGGAGACCGCGGTACGTTTTTTTTCCCTTCCTCCCCATCCCCTCCCTTCCGCTCTCCCGACCCCACTTACCTTCTTTTTTCTTCTGGTCTTGGAAGCGAACGCGCTGGGAACACTTCTGCTCCCAGCACGTCTGCTCCCGATGGCTGCTATGGAAAGGGAAAAAAAGTTTTCCTTCCCTTTCCATGGTGGCAGCCATTTTATTTGCCATTTTTCTTTTGTTACGAAACGTGTTTCGGAACAGAAAGAAATGCCATTAGCACCCCGATCCAACAGGCCGGGGTACTAATGGCAATAAGACCCTGAGCAGCGGGCCAATACCGCCGCAGGTAATGCCCGGGGGCTTCGTTAAGGACCTCGCTACGCTTGGGCCTATAACTACGGCCCCGGCCATTACCTGGGGCGGTATTGCCCGCCGCCTCGGGTCTTATTGCCACACTAATGACATTAGGATCATAATAGAAAAGGTAACAAATACCGGTCATGCCAGACAGGATACTTTGAAAATAGTAGAATAGTATCTGCGCTATTCTGTTGTTCCTTTGCACATGCTCACTTGTTAAAATACTAGTGGTACTACCCCTCATTTTGTAACTGTTAGGAAGACTCACTATTTGATTTACAGGGCTCCAACTCTTAGGTTTGGGCTGAACTACCTAAAAGTTTTGATAGCTATGGTCGATCAGGCAGGCGTAGTCTAGGAAGGAGTAGGGTTGTAGTTGAGTACACTTATAGTCAAGGGCACACTTACACACTGTAGTTGGATAAAAACAGGATTATTTATTATATACACTAGGTCAATGTTAAACTAAAAATGCAATTCAGGTAAGTAAGTCAAGTTTCTCATATATATCACTAAAAAAGAACTTTGTTAAAGGGGACGTTATGGTTAAGTTGCCCTACTAAAAACCTGTGCACTTCACTAAAAAAATCTTTACAAACGTGCCATTATGGTTCAAAGTAAAACCAAAAAATCCCTGAAATTCGCCAGTTATGGTAGGCTAAGCAACCATACCTGCCCGCACCACTGTGCACTGCTAACACTAACACCCAGGACATGAAAGATGGCATCACAAATGTTATTGATGACATCACTGACGATATCACATGTGTAGCCCCTTTGTTTTTGTTCACTGCTATATTATATATATATATATATATATATATATATATATATATTCAGTAAAAAAACGTTGTTAAAGGGACGTTATGGTTCACAATAAAATCGAAAAACACTTGCCATTCGCTAATTATGGTAAGCTAAGCAACCATAACTCGCGCCACCTACCTGCATTCCTAAGACTAACACCCAGGATATGAAAGATGGCATCACAAATGTCATTGCTGACATAACTGATGACATCACATGTGTAGCTCCCTCTTTTTTACTTTAATGACATATCTAAGCCAGGTGGCTTTCTTCAATGGCAATCAGGAATTAAAAAAATAGAAAGTACTATATTTGTAGACCTTACACTCTTCATATGTTCTTACAATACATTCTTAGGGTACAGTTACATCATATGACACAAACATAAGAGAGGAAGGAATCTTGAAACACAAGAATCTTTTCTGTGCATGAAGTTAAATAGTTTGGTTATGAACACTTTCTGATAATACTGCTGTTTTTTTCCTTACTTTACGCTCCCTGTATATGCTTCTATTTGTATGCATTGTGGTGTCTTTATGTTTTCTGTGTAATAGTACAATTGTACAGTAAGGGAAGCATTCGTAGGAACTTATGTTGCACAGTATGCAAAAATCTGTAGTGGATGCATTTATCATTTTACTAATCAACATGGGAAGATTTCGATTATTGCACCTCCATGGTGCATGCAGCAGTCAATGCCTACGTTTCTTCATGAGTTCGTTCATATACTGTAAGAACTCAGTAATGCATTGGTATTCATAGGAATGCTTATAGAACTATTTGGCATACACTTTTCTGCCAATATTATAATAACAATCCCTTGGGCAGGCTGTCCATGAAAACTAAATGCACATGTGATGTCATCAGTGATGTCATCAATGCCATTTGTGATGTCATCTTTGAGGTCCTGGGTGTTAGTCTTAGCAATGCACGTAGGTGGCGCGAGTTATGGTTGCTTAGCTTACCATAATTAGCGAATGGCAAGTGTTTTTCAGTTTTACTGTGAACCATAACGTCCCTTTAACAATGTTTTTTTACTGAATATACATATATATATATGGCAGTGAACAAAAACAAAGGGGCTACACATGTGATATCGTCAGTGATGTCATCAATGACATTTGTGATGCCATCTTTCATGTCCTGGGTGTTAGTGTTAGCAGTGCACAGTGGTGCGGGCAGGTATGGTTGCTTAGCCTACCATAACTGGCGAATTTCAGGGATTTTTCGGTTTTACTTTGAACCATAATGGCACGTTTGTAAAAGTGCACAGGTTTTTAGTAGGGCAACTTTAACATAACGTCCCTTTATTTTTATTTTACTGAATTTCACAGGTTTTTAGAAGGCGACCTTAATCATAACATCTCGTTAATAAAGTTTTTTTGCTGAAAATACACTTTCATCATGTGATCTTGGGACATATGTAGTATAATTTCCTTACTTTATATACATGTAACACAGAACATACTGAACCCCCTCGCTATTGATATTTGAAAGGCACGGACTGAGCGCCTGTCTGCGGACGGGCGGGAACGAGGTGAACAGTACCCAAACAGTCAGGGGGTATCTGAAATTGTACTATTGTGTTACATAAAAAATGCACAACTTTGAAAAACGGACACAAAGACATAAGAACTAATAAATAAATAGGTAAACCTGAATGTCTGAAACAATAACCATGCATTTAATGACCATGTAGAATGAAATTGATTATACCATAACAAAAAAAAAAGTATGCCTCCAAGGTAATTACCTCATAGAAACTGTGCAGCCAGGAGCGACAGTAGACGCACGCAGTACAACGAAGAAAAATTACAACAAAATAGTAAGTGAACTTCATTTTTCTTATATGTGTGTACTTTTTTGTATGAGGGGCAGAAAACATTATTTCTTTCTGTTGTTTTGACACAGAAATGTGCAGTACTTTGGAGTGGCTGGAGGAGAATTTTCCGCATGGGGAAATGTCCGAAGATAACGATAATAATGGTACACACTACTCTGCATAAGCAAAATAATGGTCAGTATTTTATGGGCATTTAACATATATATATTTATTTTTAACAGACCAGGAAAAAAAAAGAAGAAAGGCCAACAAACGACACAGAGGAAGACAGGCTGAAAAGGATAGAACTGAAAATGGACACACTAAATGACAATTTTAACAGTTTAAGGCAATTTGTGGAGGAATTTGTGAGAGTGAAAATACGTTATCACTGTCCCACCTGTACCTACCCCCTTCTCCATTTCCTAGTGAACCATCCCCAAACCTTCAAGAAGAAAATAAACGCTTTGATGAAACATCCATCCCTTCATCCCCTCACAAATCATCCCCTCACAGCCAGCCCTTGTTAAACCCTAATTCCTCTATATTCGTTTCAGTATCTGCTTCCCCCTGTATTTCTGTTGATCGATGTGTGTGTATTCAAAGTTTTTTGATATTAGTTGTAGTTGAAGGGTTTGAGGAAAAAATGTTTTTTTAAAAAGAGTTAAAATGCCCGCGGACAGCGCGCCTGTTCGAGCTAAACGTAACCAATAGAATATGGATGTCCTAACGGCAATACACCTACCCGTACCAATGGCAACCAAGACAGAACTGATCTTAGAACGCACCATCTGTTCAAGTTGTGCGTAAATGAACAGAATGGGGCATCCTAAGGACATTATACCTCTACGTACCGCTCACAAACGAGAAAAAACATGTTCTTAGAATACACCAGGTGTCCGGGATGTCTGTAAATGAGCAAAATGGGAGTGTCCTAAGGGCACTATTCCTGTCCGTACTGTCCGCAGTCAAGGTGGAACCGTCCGTAGAAGAGGCGCGGTGGCCAGAATGTCCGTAGTAAAACAAAATGGAGGTGTCCTAAGGACACTGTACCTGGCCGTACAGTCAGCAGATCATGTACGCACATGCGCAGTACACCCATAAGTACTGCGAACATCGCGCCTGTCCCTAACTGTCCGTCTCACTTGTGTCGCACTTTTAATTAGTTTCAGGACCCGAACACTGTCCGTAGAACACTTGCGCGCATGCGCAAGTTTGTTAGTATGCATGTGCTGTCCAGCGGGCACCCATTTCCCTCGCGGATGTGTTCAGGACGTCATCATGTGACCGCACCCACGCTAAGCGTGTGGACTAATTTGCACAGTTTGTCTGCTTCCGCAACATTGCAAAAGAACTTATATAAACATGGGAAATAATTTTACAGTATAAAATCACTATTTCACATGTCCCACACAATAGCTCTACCTGTGAACGTATTGTTTAGAAGTTTTGCAACGCTTTTGAGTTATCAATATGGTCATGAGCCACACCCCTATAAATGGCCACACCCCCAAGCTCATCTTCATTGTGCTTCTGGCTATAGCAGATTGAGTTGTGCTGCCTTTACTGCTGAAGCGACCATTAGGCAACTAATCCTTATGGCTACTGTTGCTTCATTAGCCTCAGCACCACCCCCAAACCCTCCACGCCTCCCCAAGGGCCTGCATAGGGATATACGGGTGCGGATGTAGAGATCGAGGAGGAAGAGGAAGAGGAAGAAGAGAATGAGGTGGAGGAACTCCGCACACCAAGCACTCGCCGGGAGTCGTGGCGGGTGTTTTCCGTTTTTGGGAACGTACCAAAAGCACATGCGAACCTGGTCAGGTGTAACGAGTGCTAGTTGGTGCTGACTTGCGGGAGACCTGGTGCGCACAGCTTTGGTACGACAATCATGAAGCGACACCTAACTTTGTTTCACAGTGCGGACATTCGCAAGGTGGTTCCATGTGAAGAATGTAGTAGATTGCGTTCCTCCACAGCATCCTCCGTGTCCGATCCTCTCACCACAAGAGACACTCCTGTGGGGGGAGCGCATCCCTCCAGCTGCCTCACAAGCCACTCGCGATGCTGTTGACCCTTATCTTTTGAGGGTCACAATATTGTGTATGTACTGCGACGCAGTACTCTGCAGGGGGGAGAGTCTTCGAAGTGCTTTTGAGGCTACGGTCACGGAGCACCAGAACAACTGCCCCCTACTTAAGTAAAGCACACCCTACATCTTTCTCTCTCCACCTGCCCTTCTTATACCCGTGGTTGGTGTTCCTTCCTTACCCTCCTTTGCCCTCCTCTCCTAGTGTGTCGTGCGCTCAAAAGCAGTAAACTGGAAAAGAACAAAAATTACAAAAAAGGCTCTTTTCAGAGCCGCCTTTCTCAGTTTAACAATAGAACTATCAAGTGACCTTTGTAGGCCCACCGCATTTTTCAAAAAGTCTGCAGACAGTCGTAGGACTCACAAAAATGGAGGGTGCAAGTGTAGCAAAACCAATGGACATTTCGCTGGGAGTAAGTGGTGGCTCTGAAAAGAGCCTTACGGTGGTGTTTTGTGTGTTTCAAAAACTGTAGATTGGGAAAAACGGATTGCCAAATAGGTGACTATGAATCCAAAAAAGTTTGCAATGCATTTTGTACATTGCGAAGAAAAATCTGATTGCCAGCATATGTGAGATGGACTCCATCTCTGAAAAATGAAAGTGCTGTGAAACAAAATGTTTTCATTGTGGAATGAGGACATGCCAACATCTCTTAGAAAAGCACAAACAGCCTTATTGACATTGCGCCTCGCTTTCTCCATTTGTGGACCAAATGCAGAAGAATGCAGCCATATTTGTCTTTGTGCAATACGGGAAAAAAGTATTTGCCAATTTGGAAACATGTCCATGACCTTCGCAAGTCCTTCCTTAATAGCAAATTGCAAAGACATTCCAGAGACATGGCCTAAACTGTTTCCTCTGCAATTAATGATTAGTATATCAGGATGACGCTCTGTCTGTAAAGTAGCACAGAGAGGTACCAAGTCCAGTCACCTCATTCCACGTACGCCATGCCAGTGCACTTCCACATGAGGAAATCCAAGATCTGCACATAGACCGCAACTTTCTGCATGCACCTTCAACCAATGTATCCATGAGTCTCCCAAAATCCAGATAACCTGTTTTCGAGCACACAGAGCCATGGCTGTCTGGTCTCCTGTCATGGAAAAGACCTTCTCACTAAATTTCTCCGTTCAGAACACACCCACTGAACTTTACTGACCAATCCCTACCTTCCCACATTCTCATTTGCGTGCGTCTCCACCCCAGAATCCCCGTTGGTAATACGCGCTGCGTGCAAACTACCGCCATGTCCGCGGACACGCACAGGATCAGAGCGTGACGACTGTACATTAAAATATTATTCCCCTTTTCCCCCTTTAAGGTGGGCTCTGAAAAGAGTCTTTTTTTGGGGCAGATGCCTTACAGACACCCGTTTTGTTTTTTTAAAATATTTGTTCTTCTTACTTTACTCCTACAACCATTACAGAACCTTCTCCAAAGCAAGCCTTACATTCCCAAAGAACATGGCATTTCCCAAAGAAGATAACGCAATACCATCTGCTTCAAAATAAGCCGCATTACTTGGAACAATGTTCTTGTGGCTGCAGAAAAACATACCAGCTAGTAACATGAAAGCACGCATGCCCGCGATTGATGTTACACTTCCCAATACTTTGATCAGGACAGAAAACAGAACTGTTGTCCCATTTTCCTCTAGCGAGTAACCCAGAAAAAATTACTTTCGCTGTTGGAAAGATGTTCATGATTGCTTGAACCAACTGTTCGAAATCTTCCAACAAAGTATGCGAACTCACGTAGCCCAAATGTGCAAAAGTACCACATGAGGAGTGGTTATCGTACGCATGTCTCTGCAAACTTGGAGAATTGCTGCAACATTGTGATCAGTCTCAGCGCTCCACACCACCTCCACTCCTCTCACATTGAAATTGTGTGCCACATGCCTACTTTCGGCATAGTGCTGTGTAAACCATGGACAAAAATATCTCCAAGCACCAAAACCCTGACCCTCTCCACCTCTGCCATCTTCAGTGTACGCACCGTCTTTCGACACAAATGAGCAATGTGAACATCTGATTGGCTGATGCCTACAGTCCCCTTTCCATGCTGGATTTGCTGTAGAACGCTGTATATGACACGCCCTACCCGCGGACAAGCGTGGTCTACGTGCGGCACGGAACTCTTAGCCAGTCCTCCTACCCTTTCCACATCACTCACGAATCCATTCCCTCATTGGACACAGCTAAGCAGTCACACAACCATCCACCAATCACATTCAACATCTCTACATCTAACTCCGTCATTAAAATGTCGCACTTCAAATGTACTATTGATCACTCTGAATGCAAGTCGCATATCATTGCAAAGCACCTACTTCAAAAGCTACTGTGCAAGTGTCGCGGATGTCTACGTACAGCTCCATGCATGCGCACATGCATGAGTATAAAGTACATGTATGTATATTTTAATCAGAGAAAATGCGCAACCCTTATGATTTCATTTAAACAAATTAATGCCACTAAATCTGCATTGCCAATACATACCAACGCTCCCCCTTTAAGTGCAATATGTCCGATTTTTCATTGACAAACCACACTACTTCTTACTGTCTGCCGCATAACCTATATATACGTTACAACCCTCCCCTATTTAGCGCGACACACCATTTTCCATTAGATAATGTCACCATTTTTTACTGTGTACCGCCTACATTAATGCTACTGCCAATGCGATTGTATGAGAAAAATAAACGCTGCCCATTGCTGTGGTGACATCTCCCTCTGAGGGTCTCCCGATTTTTTCGGATTCGTACTTATAATATGAAAGTAGTGAAATTTTTCCCCATCTACTATAATGACCTATTGCTTACAAACCTCTCCGCTATAGATAACACAGCTGAAAAAACCAAGGCATTTTCATAACCTAAAAATTGTACTCATTTCTGAATCACATGCAACTAACATTCTGCAAATAACATAC
This sequence comes from Ambystoma mexicanum, assembly GCF_040938575.1. Classification (NCBI taxonomy): domain Eukaryota; kingdom Metazoa; phylum Chordata; class Amphibia; order Caudata; family Ambystomatidae; genus Ambystoma; species Ambystoma mexicanum. Next base: position 661,438,234 of record NC_090935.1, on the reverse strand, counting down.
AAAGACAGCACATAGTGAAGTGAAATGCACACATGCGTTGTGTTGAAATATCAAAGGAGAATACTGCGACGAAAGATGCAAAATTAACGTGTGCAGTAACATCACTGCTTTAAACACACAAAGTTATTAACTTCTTTTTACAATCGCAGTGAAGACTACTCTCCTGAAAAGCAAAAGCATCTACACTGCAAACGACATATCCGAAGAAGCCTGGTCATTCCGCAAAAAAAACTAAGTACAGCACTACCTTTATATTCTAACTATTTCTCAAAGAGACTGTGTGGGTTATTTATTTAATTTGCGTACCAAAGCAGACATTGATTTCTGAACCATTCTACCCACAAATCCCCATTTATTAAACAAAAAATAACAGGCAGAATGGCTCACAAATCCCTGTGTTTTTGGAACGCAAATAACATACAGAAGCCTTAGAATGTTAGTACTAGAAAACAAATAGCTGTTTCAATTTTACACCATTACGTTTACTATTAATGCTTCTCCTCACCACTAGGCCACTTTGTACTCTCATCTGAAGCACATTGTAGCAGTATAGAAACAGAAAAATAGCCTTCCTGTAACGCCCACTTGGTTCCCACGGGGGCGCTGATCTAGTCTGGATTACTGCGGCCTCTTCTAGCGTGATGCGCAGGACCCGGAACACCGATTGGACAGGACCTCCAAATCGTGCTTCCTTGGCCCGTAGGAATATCCTTCTGCAGATAAGAAAGGGGATTAACAGTCTGCAGAATGGTGTGCTAGCTCCCCCCTGCCCCCCTCCGTTCCTCTCTATTCCTCCAAACCCGGTTTAAGCTCACCTTATGGTTTGGAAGGTTGAACTCTCCATCCTGCTTCTGGTGCAGGGGCACGCGTTCGTCCAGTTACTTCACTGGTTTTCAGAATGGCGCTGGCAAAATCCACTTGACTTTCCTGAGCGATGCGCCGTAAGTATGAAAGTTCAAAGTTCAAGTGAGGCCCCCTTTATGCTGTCTTTCTCACCTGTGATCTGTCCTTTATTTCAGGTGCAGAATGAAGGCGATGCGTCGAGGGGTTAACCTGCCGAGGTGAGTAGTAATGAGGGCGATCCCTCTAGATGTCCTTATTATTCCTCTGAAATGTCTCTAGTCCTTTCCCCATAGGGGCCGGGGTACGGTACCTGCCAACGGGGCGGCGCCGACCCGAAATGTGGAAGAAAAGCCGGTAAGTATTATGGCTGTTAATCAGGCTTTCCTTCTGTGTGTCCTTCTGCTCACCTTTTGTTTCCTCCTCTCTCCCCTAGGTGCAGAGATGTGGCGTCCGATGCTGACAGCCGCGATGGATTTGGGAGATGTCTCGAGGACAGGACAGGTGAGTGAAGCGTGGCGCTGCAGCGAGCAACGCGATGCTTTAAAATTGAAGTCTTCCTTCAGGGATGCTGGCGAGAAGATTCCGGATGCAGGTAAGAAGCTTGAAATAATCCTTGGTTTTCACCTGAATGTGTTGGTAGTCTTCATGACCATCAGTCTGGCTTCAGAGCTGCCAGAAGCACGGAAACTGCTCTCCTGAACATCCGTGAGGACCTGCTCTCGAACCTTGACTCTAACATTCCATGTGTTCTCATTTTGCTTGATCTCTCTTCTGCCTTTGATACTGTCAACCATACCATCCTGCTCAACCGTCTCCGTGATAACCTCGGTATCACTGGTCAGGCTCTGGCGTGGCTGACCTCTTTCCTCTCAAATCGACCCTCCCAGGTCCAACTGGGGTCTTTCCTCTCTGACATCTTCTTCTCTACCTGTGGTGTCCCCCAGGGATCTACCCTCTCTCCCTGGCTGTTCAACCAGTATCTGGCACTTCTCGCCCACCACATCGCCGCTTTCTGCCCCTACTTTCAGTGCTATGCGGATGATACCCAACTCATTTTCAGGCTACCCTCGGCCTCCTCTTCTCCTTCCCTCATCTCTGACTGTCTTTCTGCTATCCAGGAATGGGGTGCCGCCAACGACCTCTGCCTTAATGCCAGTAAGACTGAGATTCTACTCATCGGCACTCCCACTCCCTCCTTCCCTGCTGTTCTCTGGCCGGCCTCTCTGGGCCCTCTTCCTACGCCTACCTGCAAGGCAAAAAACCTTGGGGTCATCTTCGACTCCACACTCTCCTTCTCTCCTCACATATCCGACGTATCTAAGAAGTCACACTACCAGCTACACCTCCTCAGAGGTATCCTTCCTTTCCTCTCCTTCCCCCAGAAGCTCACAGTCTCTAGAGCCCTGGTTCTCTCTAAGCTGGACTACTGTAACAGCCTCTATCTTAATCTGCCCGCCTCTACTCTCCGCCCTTTGCAACTCATCCAGAACAGGACTGCAAGACTTGTCCTTGGCCTCAAGCCCAGGGACCGTATCTCTCCAGGACTGAACTCACTACACTGGCTCCCAGTGACTGCGAGGATCAAGTTCAAAACCCTCTGCATTGTCCACAAGGCCGTCTGGGGCCCTGGGCCAAAATACCTTCAACTCTCTCTTCCTAAATATCTTCCTTCTCGAGCTCTTCGCTCATCCGCCTCCAACTCCCTCAGGGTCAGCCGCTTCTCCAAACAACGAGTTGGGGGCAGATCTCTCCACTGCAGGGGCCTCCCTCTGGAACAGCCTTCCTACCTCCCTGAAACTTGAGGAGAACCACCTCCGGTTCCGGAAGCACCTCAAAACCTTCCTCTTTGCCTCCGCTTTCTCTCCCCCTCTCCCCTGCTAATACTACTGAAACTGCACTGAATCTGCAACTGGGCCATTCACCGTTCTCGGCCCAGCCACTCTCCCCTGCACTGCCTCCACGGCAACCCCTGCACTACGGGACTGTGTCTGTATCCATACAGCCCCCCTTCCCAGCACTTGTCTGCACTTACCTCGCACTTGCCACCAGCTGGCCCTTGTTATTTATCCTGTATGCTGTATGCTTATAACCATGTACTGCACTTTCCCCTCTCCCTTTCCCCCATGCACTTTTCCCTTCCCCTCTACCCTTGCACTTGCGCGATCTGAATGACACCTGGCCTAGTAAGATCGTTGTCTGTCTCCCCTTGTTCCCCCCCCTGCCTCGTCGCGCCTTGAAACACTTGTGTATAGGCGCGTTACAAATGCCTTATCATATCATATCATATCATATCATATATCATATCTTCTCTTCTCTTCCTTCCTTGCAGGTCTTCCAGGTTCAAGACGGGCGTGGCTGTAGTCCAGGAGCAGGAGCAGACACGGTGAGCGTTAAGCTGCAGGAAGCAGAACAACGCGAAGCATGAGCTGCTGTCTGGCCGTGGCTTAAATAGCCTCCAAAGAAGTCCCAGGTATGTATCCTTCCCCAACTAGGTATGTATCCTTCCCTGGCCACGCCAGAGTGATAATAATAGTCCCTATGAAAAAATAGTCCCTTTCAGGTCTCAGGGAGGCCTGAAGCGTGCAGCATGGTCTGCATCAGGTAAGTGCACAAAACACCTCCCTTTATGAGGCTTGCGCCTATGGCGCCAGGACTGATGTCCAACATGAGCCTGGCGCCAAAGGCGCCAGGACTGAGTCCAAAGAGTCCCTATAAGGGGCCGCTGGGCTTTTTCCCGAGGGCATGATGCCTGCTTCCGGGGGTGCTGGGCCTGGCCTGATGCTCCGGGGGTAGGCATCATGACACTTCCCAAATCATTGTAAGAGGCCAATGCACATTCACACACCACCACAAAGAGCTTCGCCATCAAACTCATGCACGCATGCATACAGCACACATACATTGTACAACAGCCCAAACCATGCCTTCTTTTTTTCAAAAGACCCCAAAGAATGCCTACCAAAAAGCAAGTCCGTAGAAAGAAACGCAGAAATAGAGCAAATTAAAATATAAGTCTCCAACCTAAGCATCCATCTGTAGCAGAGTTTGTAGAGAACGTTGGAACAAAACAGCTAATACAGTCGTTTAGCGAAACAAAGGAAGCCTCAACTACCAAAACATTACCTCCTCCATCAAAATGTGGCACGAAACACAAAACTCTTCACAAAAAATCGGCTACCAGTACTGCTGACAATGCTCCTATTAATCCTGATATAGTAACAAGAACCCATAGTAAAAAAATATTTTAGCAAAAATGTTTCGCCACAGAATCCTTCAGAATCTAATAAGAAGAGGACCGAAATCATCCTCAACCCTTAAAACCTACCGTAGAAAATTAATCCTACAAGCTCTCGTGGACAGTGCAATCCTTCTCAAAGGAAGTTGTTTATATTAGTGTTAAATAGGATGAAACCACTAACAAAACTAAGTACCAAACTACAAAAGAAACTCATCAATAAACGGAATGTGAACGAAAATAATTCTCACATATTTGTGGAGGTGAATGGAGTCACACAACAACCACAGAGCCATATTTTAATGAAGAAGCATACAAACAAAATCAAACAAACACAATTGCCATACATAGCAGTGGACGAGGGTATGAAAAAATCAATAATACCATCATGGAACAAGAAACACTGCTTAGAAAAGTATCCCCTGAAAACTCAGAATTACCTCTCGATACGACTGAACCAGACCGCCCAGTATACAAATGGCCGTGCACGTCAATTTGTGCCATTCTTAACAAATCTTTACGTCAGTTCCTCAATCAGTATGTGAAAGGTAAAGACAAAATTAAAATGAAAGTGCTGCAAAATATGGATATCTGTCCAGTGCGCAAATACACAGGACTACAAGGACATTCATTAGCCTGCATTTCAGGACCTATTTGCAAAAGCACCTTCCATGATATCAAAAGAATATCAATACATCATTCAAATGTAAGAAATCTAGTGTATAAAATATACTATGCTAAAAGTCCAGCTTCAGAATTAGCCAATTTAAATAACACTCTTCTGCATGGTACACCCAAATACCTACAAGAAGAAATTGACCGTATCCAGAGAAAATATTTTGGAAGTGAAAGCCACTTACAAAATGCAATTGTTTTAGAACAGACTAGCAACAATTCTGCACATAGCAACCTTCTATTACACATACAAAAAAACAAATACTAAAATTTAAAAGTGCATCGGCTGAAGTACCAAACAATGTGTGTGTGTGTTGCCGCAGAACGTTTTACCAAAGGAACACAAAAAATATAGACATACCATCCAAAATAGAAGACAATGAAGATTCCAAATGGTTTGAATTGGTTCTCTACCTTTTAGCAGAAAACAAACATCAATTAAGTGAACCCCTAATATGTTGCAGTTACTGCACTACAAAACTGGACAACAACCAAACTCCTTCACGTGCTATCACAAATAATTTGGAATTGTTCCCACTACCAAAATCCCTGCAACAACTCAATTTGTATGAGAGCATCATAATTCAAACACCCATTCCAAGCAAGTATACGCCTTCACCCAAAAACAGCAAAATTACCCCCCTCTGAATTGGTGAAAGGCATTCGTGGCAAAGTAGTTTATTTGCCATTAGATCTAACAGAAAATGTACACACTCTAGGAGTGCAACGTTCAATAGAGCATTCTTTAATTGTCTTGGTAAATGGTGTACCAACAAAAGACAAAATTTTTTTGGAAACAACTGGTGGACTTACATAAAGTTAGACAAGCCTTGCAATATCTAAAAGACAATATGAATACTACAAGGAAATAAATATTGAAGAAAGCTTAAGGGAAACAACTGAAATAATTCAAGAATCATCAGAAATCGGACAATTTGAACTTCTGGATCCTGCTGCAGTATTGTCATGATCTCTGCTTCCAAAAGGTCAGGGTTTTCCCAACTCCCTTGGAAGCAGATCCATAACCCAGGTTCCGAGTGCCAACCAGTCCCAATTGGGACCTTTTGGACCCAGTCCTGGCGCCAGTGGCACCAGGCTCATAAATATGCCCAGTCCCAGCACTGGAAGCGCCGGGCTCATAATGCTTGGGTGGACTTACCTGCAGCAGACCATGCTGCTTACTTGCCTGCCAGTTGAGCCTCTGATCCTCTTCTGTTTGGAACTACTTTTCCTGTTGGGTGGGGCTGGAGCCACTCCCTAGATTTAGAACACTGGAACTCTTCTGGAAGGCAGGAACTCTTTTCTTACCAGGAACTCTTTTCTTACTTAGGCGTGGCTGTGGAAGGAGACACCTAAGCACTACAGGAGGCTATTTAAACCACACCCTGTGGATGAATCTTGCTTTGCGTTATTCTGCACCCTCTGCAGCAGGACGCTCATCGTGTCTTCTGCATCCAGTCCTGGGCCTAAGGAAAAAGGCTTACCATCCTGAATCCAGTCTTCAGCAACACCTATAAAGACAAGAAAGAACAGGTTAGCATTCCGGCATCTGAAAGGCAAAGGCTTACCATCCTGAATCCAGTCTTCAGCAACACCTATAAAGACAAGAAAGAACAGGTTAGCATTCCGGCATCTGAAAGGCAAAGGCTTACCTACTCTTCGTGCGCTCCGGAGGTCTTCATACTGCATTCCGGCATCTGAAAGACAAAAGCTTACCAACTCTTCGCACGCTTCGGAGGCCTTCGGCGCTGCATCCGCATCTGAAAGACAAAACAAGGTGCGTTTAAAGACATTGGGGAACTTTAATACTCACGTGCCATTACTCCTTTCCACATCTAATCCAGTGGGTATTCCGGCACCCTGCAGCCGCTCCGAACTCGTACCTGCAAAATAAAAAGACAGTTAGAGCGCATCGTGAAGCAGGCAACAAGCGCTTACTCATGTGCTTCCAGGCGCTTCTATTCATCACACGGGCTCCATCTTCAACTCACTTCAGCCCGTCATCCGCCATCGCCGGAACCCTGCAAAACAAGAGACATCATTACTAAAGACTTTAAAAAGCCATTTGAATGACTCGAAACTTACCGTTCGTGCAGTAAACGACGGACAGCAGTCCTCTGAAGTCAAGAGGCCTGCGCTACCTATCCAGTGAAGAAACTGGCTACAGCACCCTGCCCCGAGGCAGATGGAGAGCTTGGCATTCACTTACCTAAGGTGAGAGCGTTAACCTTTGGGGGTCGAGAGGAGAAGAGGAAAGAGATAGGGACACCCCAATAACCCCAGTTCATTAACCCCATATTTTCTATCTGCAGACATCTTACTCTACACGTCAGGCATACAGTGCACAGAGGTCCAGCCCAAAGAGCCAACCGGGTGCTACACATCACCTTTGAAGATACGGTAGTCGCCCAGTCAAGACCGGCGCCTCTGCGAGAATCAGGTGAGCGTTACAGAACGCAAAGCCTACCGCAAAACTCTCGCCCAGGCGCTATGGAAACCTCGGATACTGACCCCCTAGCCCGGTTACTTGGGGAACTAAGGGCAGAAGTGCATGCAACTCGTCAGGAAACAAATGCTCTAAGAAGGGAACTAATTATTTCCAAGGAGAGAACAGACAATCTTGCTAGACAAGTGCTACAGTCACAAGCCGGACAGACCCTGTTACCCGCATCAGGGGCAAATCTTCCTTCAACATCCTCTATGAATCCAGTGCAGATCAACCTACCTGGGAATGTACCTCTGGCTCCGCCCGAGCGATTTTCTGGTGACCCAAAGAGGTTTGCAGTATTTATCAATCAGTGCCGGTTGCACTTCTTATGCCGGCCAGCAGCCTTTCCAACTGATCAAGCTAAAGTAGCTTTTGTACTTTCGTACCTTAGTGGCAATGCGGCAGACTGGTCGATCCCTCTAGTTCATCAAGATGATCCGGTTCTCCATGATTTTCAAGCCTTTCAGCTTAGTATGGAAAAACTGTTCGCAAGACATTCACAGGGACATGCCTTGGACAATGAGCTTCTTTCTTTGCGACAGGGTAATCAAGACCTTTTGGCTTATATTGCATCTTTCAATAGACTAATAGTGGAAACTCAATGGCCTGAGGACAAAAGGATTATGCTGTTTTATAGAGGTCTATGTGGAGAGCTCAAAGACGTTTTAGCCCAAGTAGTGAATCCCCCACAAGACTGTTCGGATTACATAGACTTGGTCGTTCAAATAGATCACAGGCTGCAGAACAGGAAGGCCGATCGTTCCAAGTTAGATGCTCGAGTATTTTCCAAGCCGCCAACTCCTTCCAAAGGAGTAGACTCCGGGGAACCCATGCAAATAGGGGGTCTGAAAGGTCCTCTAACACAACGGGAGCGGGAAAGGAGGAAACAGTTGCAATTATGCCTATATTGCGGAAACTCAGGGCACTTTCTTCGAGACTGTCCGGTGAAACCTGCCAAGAAGGCAGTAGGAGCTGCAGTTACCAAAGTTACAAACTCTGAGCAGGGAAACGACCTCGCCCGACAAGAATAGAGGTCCTCTTGCCGAGCGTAAAAACCAGTTCCGTGACCTCGCATTTCGTGATACCTATGGTCCTCATTAGCCCTGATAATCCGGATCGATTACATGCAATTGAAGCTTACGTCGACAGCGGTGCCATCGGCAATTATGTGGATCATGAAATGGTTTTGAGGATGAATCTAACTCTTTGTCCCAAGGCTGTAAAGGACGTCATTACTACGGTGGATGGTACGGAGATAGCCTCCGGGCCAGTAACGCATACCACTCAAGAAGTGACGCTAGTAAGTCAAGATGGACACCATGAGAAGATCGTGTTCGATGTGATCAAGGCCCCTCAGTTTCAGATTATTCTAGGAATACCTTGGTTAGAGAAACACAATCCTCTGATCGATTGGCGAGCAAGAACGGTCCAGTTTCCAGAATGTGTCTCTACTTGTCACCATCCACCTGGTGTTGCACTGGCCGCAATTTCTTCAGAGACTCCCCAGTTACCTCCCGAATACCTAGAATACCAAGATGTTTTCCGTAAGGATCAGGCTAACTCTCTACCTCCTCATAGGTCTTATGACTGCCAGATAGACCTGATACCTGGATCTACTCCTCCTTGTAGTAGAATTTATGCCCTCACCGAGCCTGAGAACCTTCACCTTCGACAATACCTGGATCAATACCTGGCAAATGGGTTTATTCGTCCTTCCAAGTCCCCTGCTTCTTCAGCTTTGTTCTTCGTTCCAAAAAAGGAAGGAGACCTTAGAACTTGTATCGATTATCGCTCCCTGAACCAGATCACCGTTAAGAATAGATATCCGTTACCTTTGATCCCTGAACTCCTGGACCAAGTCAGAAAAGCATGCATATATACAAAGCTGGATTTTAGAGGAGCTTACCACTTGGTACGAGTAAAAGAGGGCGATGAATGGAAGACGGCCTTCCGCACCAAGTATGGGCTATTTGAATATCAGGTCATGCCCTTCGGACTTTGCAATGCCCCGGCCGCCTTTCAATATTTTATGAACGATGTCCTCAGAGAGCTCATAGATGTATGTGTTGTTGTTTACATTGACGACATCCTCGTTTATTCTTCATCGGAATCTGAACATCGGAAACACGTGAAAATGGTCCTCGAAAGATTGCGTCAACACAAACTTTTCGCTAAGTTGGAAAAATGTGTTTTCAACGTGACTGAAGTTGAATTCTTGGGATTCATATTATCACCTGGCGGAGTGCGTATGGATTCAAAGAAGGTCGATGCAGTTCTCAAATGGCCATCACCATCCTCCGTAAAAGGTGTGCAAAGCATGTTAGGCTTCGCTAACTTTTACCGCAGGTTTATCCCCGAGTTCTCTCGAATAGTCCAGCCCATCACTGCCTTGTTAAAGAAAAACAAACGTTTTGAATGGTCTACCGAGGCAGAACAAGCTTTCCAGGATTTGAAGACTAAATTTATCTCTGCACCAATCTTAAAACACCCTCGCCCCGAACTCCCCTACATCGTGGAAACTGATGCTTCAAGCCTTGCCATGGGGGCAGTTCTATCACAAAAGGACCCGGTAACCAATCAGTTGCATCCCGTGGCATTTTGGTCCCGCAAATTCTCGCCTCCTGAAGTCAATTACACGATTACTGACAAGGAACTTCTGGCTATCAAGTCTGCCTTTAAGGCTTGGCGGCATTATCTGCTGGGGGCCCGACACACCGTTACTGTGATTACGGATCACCGAAACCTGCAATATTTGAAAACCGCAAAAGCCCAATCCTCTAGACAACTCCGTTGGGCATTATTCTTTGCCGAGTTTGACTTCATAATGACCTATCGACCAGGTACAAAGAACGGTAAAGCCGATGCCCTTTCTCGGATGGGAGTGGAAGAACACTTGATCAACCCTAAACCTGTACCAATCATTCCCGAACAAAGAATTCTGGGTGTAATCGCCACAGAATCCATAGAGGAAGTTAAGGATAAAGCCAGGCAACTTGTAACTCCAGCAGATATACAGAATTGGCATCTGCAGGGAAAGGACTTTGCAGTAAAGGACAACTTATTGTATTTCCAAGAACGATTATACCTACCCAGCACAGATTTATAGAAAAAAGTAATCTCTTGTTATCACAACTCTTTAATGGAAGGTCATCCCGGTATAGCCAAGACCTCAGAAAAGATCAAGCGCTACTTCTGGTGGCCGTCTTGGAAAAAAGATATCAGAGACTTTATAATGTCCTGTGGAGTATGCGCCCAAAACAAGAGTCAAAAGGAAACACCAGCAGTAGACTACCTGCATTCTACAATCACCCAAGCCTTTAAGGAAGCTGTTTCTCACCTTCAAAGGGCTAAAGAACAATACAAGAAAGGAGCAGATCAACATCGGAAGGAAGCCCCTCACTATCAAGTAGGGGATCAAGTCTGGTTATCCACCAAATATCTATCTCTAAAAGGGCCACGCACATTCAACCCAAGATACCTTGGTCCCTATTCCATCACTACCATAGTAAACCCAGTAGCGGTCAAGTTGGACTTGCCCCCGCACATGAAGATACATCCGGTCTTCCACGTCTCTCTATTAAAACCCGTGCAACCTCAAACCCGACTAACCAAATCTCCAAAACCTATCCTAGTGGATGGAGAACTCGAGTTTGAAGTCAAAAGCATTCTGGACTCCAAGATCTCCAAATCTAAACTATTCTACCTAATTGACTGGAAAGGCTACGGCCCCCAAGAGAGATCCTGGGAACCTGCTGAATATGTCCACGCTCCTCGCCTAATCAAAAGATTTCACCGAACATTTCCTGACAAGCCAAAACCCCCGGAGAAGCCCGGTTTGGGAGGGGCCTTGAGGGGGGGTACTGTCATGATCTCTGCTTCCAAAAGGTCAGGGTTTTCCCAACTCCCTTGTAAGCAGATCCATAACCCAGGTTCCGAGTGCCAACCAGTCCCAATTGGGACCTTTTGGACCCAGTCCTGGCGCCAGTGGCACCAGGCTCATAAATATGCCCAGTCCCAGCGCTGGAAGCGCCGGGCTCATAATGCTTGGGTGGACTTACCTGCAGCAGACCATGCTGCTTACTTGCCTGCCAGTTGAGCCTCTGATCCATTCTGTTTGGAACTACTTTTCCTGTTGGGTGGGGCTGGAGCCACTCCCTAGATTTAGAACACTGGAACTCTTCTGGAAGGCAGGAACTCTTTTCTTACCAGGAACTCTTTTCTTACTTAGGCGTGGCTGTGGAAGGAGACACCTAAGCACTACAGGAGGCTATTTAAACCACACCCGGTGGATGAATCTTGCTTTGCGTTATTCTGCACCCTCTGCAGCAGGACGCTCATCGTGTCTTCTGCATCCAGTCCTCGGCCTAAGGAAAAAGGCTTACCATCCTGAATCCAGTCTTCAGCAACACCTATAAAGACAAGAAAGAACAGGTTAGCATTCCGGCATCTGAAAGGCAAAGGCTTACCATCCTGAATCCAGTCTTCAGCAACACCTATAAAGACAAGAAAGAACAGGTTAGCATTCCGGCATCTGAAAGGCAAAGGCTTACCTACTCTTCGTGCGCTCCGGAGGTCTTCATACTGCATTCCGGCATCTGAAAGACAAAAGCTTACCAACTCTTCGCACGCTCCGGAGGCCTTCGGCGCTGCATCCGCATCTGAAAGACAAAACAAGGTGCGTTTAAAGACATTGGGGAACTTTAATACTCACGTGCCATTACTCCTTTCCACATCTAATCCAGTGGGTATTCCGGCACCCTGCAGCCGCTCCGAACTCGTACCTGCAAAATAAAAAGACAGTTCGAGCGCATCGTGAAGCAGGCAACAAGCGCTTACTCACGTGCTTCCAGGCGCTTCTATTCATCACACGGGCTCCATCTTCAACTCACTTCAGCCCGTCATCCGCCATCGCCGGAACCCTGCAAAACAAGAGACATCATTACTAAAGACTTTAAAAAGCCATTTGAATGACTCGAAACTTACCGTTCGTGCAGTAAACGACGGACAGCAGTCCTCTGAAGTCAAGAGGCCTGCGCTACCTATCCAGTGAAGAAACTGGCTACAGCACCCTGCCCCGAGGCAGATGGAGAGCTCGGCATTCACTTACCTAAGGTGAGAGCGTTAACCTTTGGGGGTCTACAGGAGAGGAGAAGAGGAAAGAGATAGGGACACCCCAATAACCCCAGTTCATTAACCCCATATTTTCTATCTGCAGACATCTTACTCTACACGTCAGGCATACAGTGCACAGAGGTCCAGCCCAAAGAGCCAACCGGGTGCTACACATCACCTTTGAAGATACGGTAGTCGCCCAGTCAAGACCGGCGCCTCTGCGAGAATCAGGTGAGCGTTACAAGTATCCACTCTTTTGGACCATTACACAATTCATCCATTGCATCCCAATGAAAGCATAGATGATGCACTAGAAACTTATCAAATGCGACAAACCAATGAGCATATGGGAAAAAAGTATAGAAGCACATGCTTTTCCACTGCTATTTCCTACTGGCAAAGGTGGAAGATACGATGATAGACCCACTCAGATTACGGCATCAGAATACCGCTCATTACGAATGTATTCCCAAGATCCCAGATTTAGACAAAATGTGGAATACATATTCCACCTACTCTTTCAAAGTGAACTAGCAGCCCTATGTTACGGAGTTGCACACATTTTGAAATCTGGAACCCACTTTCAAAATATGTCAGCTACGCAACTAATACAAAAAGTACAAGAAAAAGATGAGGTTTTACAACCATGTATAACAAATTTGTTTGCAAACATGCGTGGTACAAAAGAATACTGGTTCCGATGGCACAGAGACGTACGTTGTATGATCAGAAATCTTGGACCATCGACGACTTGGTTTGTTACACTAAGTTGTGCAGAATATGCATGGGAAGATTTACATGAGTTCCTACGCATAGCAAACAACAACAAAAACAACATAGATATATTTACACCTGGAGAACTTTGCTCTCTAGATCCAGTTAATGTGTCAAGATATTTCCATCATCGTTTCATTGCTACGCTACACTTTATATGCAATAAAACTGTTCCTCCCCTCGGAGAAGTGCAACACTTCTTTTGGAGAAAAGACTACCAAGCGAGAGGAGCACCACATATTCACATGCTTTTATGGATCAAAGGTGCACCTAAATTTGGTCACAAGTTCACGACACTGATGCCACTGGTTTTGCAGTTCATCCAAAAACATGTCACTTGTGAAATCCCTTCACAACGGGCATATAGTGACCTGCATGGGCAGATATTACAAAAACAAAGGGGAATACTACACCGAAAGCCGCTTTGGTTTCCCTAGACCAGTTACAGAAACAGGTGAAGTGAACAACTTCATGTCTTCAGTTCGACATAGTGTTAAAGGTAAAACACCCAAGAACACGTATTACATAAAAAGAACAGAAGAATCAAAATAGATCAATGATTACAATGCAATCATTGCTCTCTTATGGAATGCAAACATAGATGTGCAGTACATTGCAGACAATTCCACTGCTGTTGCACAATATGTTACAGCCTACTTAACAAAAGAATGCTTTTAAAACAGAGCTTCAAGACCTCTGGGATGATCTATCATCAGACAAAACACTATCTCAGAAATTGTACAGCCTAGGCATTAAGATGCTCTCTCATAGAGAATGTGGCGCCTATGAATCGTTTAACCGGTACTGCTTTGTATGGAAAATCAGACAACATAGTATGGCTAAGTCTTGGTCCTGCTAAATCTAGAAAGAGAGTCCTGAAATCATATGAGGACATAGAAACAATTGCCAGAAGTGATCCCAACAGCCAAGACATTTTAAAAAACAATTTACTGGACACATACTATCCGAACAGGAGTAGCACTTTGGAAAGCATGTGTCTATACCACATAGCTCAAAACTTTGCATACAAAAATAATATAAAACCTGATGAAAGCAAAGGTAGATATAGAGTGACAGATTGTGAAGGCAGCTTAGTGAAACTTACCAAACGAAGCTTAATTAATCATGTAAAATTGTCATTAAAAACTCCTCAACAGAAAGAACTATATTACATGTCGCTGCTAAAACATTTTAAACCATGGAGAAAAGAGGAACAGATACTAGATAACTATGGCTGCTATGAAATGCTTTCAAAACAAATGAAAACGCCATCACCGATGTGAACTTTACGCAGTACAAAACAATGTTGCATAATGAATAGCAACACAAAGAACTTCAGGCCCAACTAGATAAGGACTCTTCCGACAGTAGTCAACCTTCTGTAACAGGAAGCCAAGAACCACTAAGAGAGCCACTAATAGCAAATGAGGCAGAATTAGCTATGACAGAAGTGGAAAACACCATGTGTCACTATCAAGAAGATATAGAAGACTTAACTGTACAACAAGCAAAACTTAAAGATCAGCGCACCATTTTTGTGGACGTTACAAAACAAATTGCACATGGTGTACAACACGAAAATAAAGAATGTACCTGCCAAAATTACAAACCTATACTGCTGTACGTCAGTGGTGAAGCTGGGTCAGGAAAAATATTCTTAATCAAAATCATCAGCAAGTTCCTTCAACAACTGACAAACTGTCAGCTGTTGCAAATGCCCCCACAGGTTTAGATGCCTACAACATAGGCGGTGTCACTTTACACTGATTACTACTCCTTCCAGTAGAAGACCAAAACAAATTAGACTATTACAAACTTTCTGCAGAAGCTGCAATGGAACTAAGCAGAGTATTAAAACAAATGAAAATGCTACTAATAGATGAAGTGAGTATGGTCTCCAACCTAATGTTGGCTTTGATTCACCTGAGATTGCAAGAAGTACTTAAAACAAACTACGAAGAACTCTTTGCAGGGAAACACATTATCGTTTTCGGAGATCTTCTACAGTTGACCCCAGTGAGTGGTGAACCTATTTTTAAAACCTTAGGACACAAGCTGTGCCGTAAAACTGTTGGCAGCATAGGAAATGTCAACTTTTGGCAACATTTCCAATACAGAGAAGTAGCAGAAAACATCCAGCAATCTGCAGATCTCACTTATGCCAACATCTTAAAAATTATTAGAGTTGGTGTACTATCTCAAGAAGCATAACTAATATTGAAAAACCGGCACATTCATGCACTTTATGGCGATAATGCATGTGCTACTGATGTTATGGAACAATTAGCGCACAAAAATGTCAATTGTATGGCCTTAATGCCAACTCTTGCAAGCTGTTTCAAATTCATTGAAACAATGTTAAATAAAGAAATGCAACCAATAATGGAAATTTGCGCCACAGACAAACTAGACATACATGGTATGACACTACCCATGCGTGAGCAAGCCACAACAAGACTAAATAGCTTAGAAAATTCAATCTCCAACACAGCTGGGTTGGAAAAAATATTAAAATTATCCTTAAATTGTAGAGAAATGCTTAAACGTAACCTTGACGTGGAGCAAGGGCTAGTTAATGGGGCACTGGGTACAGTTGTTGGCTTTCAAACATACCCACGTGACAACATTCAGTTTGTCAATATTCGCTTTGACAAACTTTCAGAAGTGAAAAGGATAGGGCGCTCAACTGCTCGATTCCTTCTCTTCAAAGACATGTATGTATGTAGAGAACAATTTTCTCTAACTCTTGCATGTGCAGTCACCATTCATAAATCCCAAGGTCTTACCCTCGACAAAGCATTGATAGATATAAGAAACAGTCTTTAAAGAAGGCATGAGCTACGTAGCACTATCACGCTTACGTGCACTTGACGGTCTATTTCTAATCAACTTTGATGCAAGTAAACTGAACGCTGATATTCCTTGCATTGTAGAATACAATAGACTGCGTTCAATGTACACCCCCCATCTGAAACAATATCCTGTTCCAGAAAAAGTAAAACGTGGTAAATGAAAACTAATTCAAACAGAAATTCAACAGAATCCGACAGCAAATCCTTCAAAGAAAACAAAAGAAGCTAAAGCTTCATCAATTACCACAAGCAAAGAAGAACCTATTAGGGAAAGTAAACCAGGTACTTCTTCAAAGAAGGAACAGAAACTCAGAAAAAAGCACTCAGATACAGAACTAGCTGGTCCATTCAAATTTTCAAATGAAACTGGTGTAAGTTGCTATGCAAATTTAGCAATGAATATTCTATTTCAATTGCCACCAATTGTTAACAATATTTACTTACACAGTACAGACCAATTGTGTTTGCAAATGTTAGTCCTTCATAGAAACTCAACAAACAATCCTGACAACACATACAGTGTTCACAGAATAAGACAAGAACTGGACTACTGTACTGGAATGGTGGGATTCACTATAAACTCACAAGAAGATCTACAAGAATTTCTAACGTACTTACTACAAGTACTGGAAAACAAAAGCATACCTATAAATGAAATCTTACAGATTTCATACATGTGGAAACATACATGCACTCTCTGTAGCAATGTGTTACAGGAACAAATCCCAAATGAGCGATTTGTGTATGTATCCATACCTAATTGTGAATCCATTCCATTTCAGCAACTAGTATAGAATGCAAACCATGGCAGATTATGTACTATGTGCAATTCAGACAATCGCTCCACCTTACTGATACAAACACATAGTAACTACATAATACTTATGCTTCTAGGTTATAATGCAGACGGTACCAAAAACAACTGTTAGCTGACTGGATTCACACACGGTCAAGTGTCACTTGGAAAGAAAACCTTTACAACAATAGGTGTAATCTACAACGCAGGAGCTACAACCAATGCAGGTCACTACACTGCATACATTAAAAAGAAATGTTGATGGTTGGAATGTAATGATAGCACCATTACTCTAAAGCAGAGATTGCCAGCTAATCTTACAAATGCGTATTTAATCTTCTTAAAGCCAAAATGTAATAACTAATGTGTACTTCAACATTACCAAAAAATCAAGTAAAAGACCATAAACAGTTAGAATACGCCAACAGGTATCTAACTGCCCAAGAGTGTATAACAACGACACAGATATAGGAATACCACAGATCCGTAACAACAAATGCACAGTTAGAATACGCCAACAGGTATCTAACTGTTCTTAAAAATCTGCAACAAGCCAACAAACATCACATTAATCAGAAAGAACAAGGAAACAATCAAAGGAAACAAAAACATTTTTGTAGCATAGCAAATAAAGGGTTTTTTAATCCGACAAGGATTTTTTTCCCCCAGACCCAAGGATTTGAAAAACAAACACAGAAACTGAGCAAAATGCACAGTACACTGGTTTGTAAACTAAATATGAGGGTCAAAACAAAAAGCTAAACTGTGTATTATACAATGTAATAAGTCTTCATAAAATGCAAAAACTAACATGCTTTTTTCTTTTATCACAGAAATTAAAAAAGGTTATTTCTGCCAAGTACTAAAGTCATGTAAGACATATGGATTCTGAACAAAGTAAACAGTAAGTACAATTACAGTCATGTCATACAAATTTGAATCTACACTTCTAATCTATGGCAGTAATATGGTGCAGTGGCTGTAGGCTGGGCCTAGCGTCTTCGATGTATAACCTAGCACCTCCACCCAACGGCCAAGCAACCAAGATTATAGGTCCTACCCACAACCATTGCAGCATATGAAAAGCATGGTGCTTATAATTTCACTACTTATAAGTTTACTCTTGGGTGCATGGTCTGCAGCCATGCACCCAAGACGCTAGGTTGTGCACACAACGACCGGACCACAGCACACCCATGTTCACTTGTAACCTCACTGCTTATGACTTCAGTCTTGGGTGCATGGCATTTGGCTCCTGAATATGGGTCCTGACCAGAACCACCACAGCATATGGCACCCATTGTGGCTTCTAATTTCACTACGTATAAAAGTTCGTTTTGGGAGCATGGCCTTGGGCCATGCACCCAAACGCTACGCCCTCCCCACAACCACCTGAATGATGTTTGATAGTACGAGTGTACCTATACCTGTGAAATGCTGCAGTAGTTGTGGCCACAGGCTACAGACTTCGGTGTAAGGCCATAGATTTTTCAATGTATGGGTATGCAGTGTATAAAATCCATAGTGGCTTACAACTGCAGTGCTTATAACTTTGTTCTTGGGTGCATGGCCTTCGGCCATGCACCAAAGACTAACGTCCTAGCCACAACTACCACACCCATTGTGGCTTGTAACTACACTACGTATAAATGTGCTGTTGGGTGCATGGCCTTCGGCCATGCACCCATGACTGCAGGCCCTCCCCACAGCCACCTGAGTGATGTTCAATACTATGGGTGTATCTATAGCTGTGATATGCTGCAGTGGTTGTGGCCAGGGCATAAAGTCTTAGATATATGTCCATACATATTTCAATGTATGGGTGTGAAGTGGCTTATTACTCCAGTGCTTATAACTTTGTTCTTGGGTGCATGGCCTTCGGCCATGCAGCCAAGACTCTACACACTCCCCACAACCGTCTGATCGATAATGAATACTACAGGTGTACCCATTGCTGTGACATGCTGCGGTGGTTGTGGCCAGGGCCTAGAGTCTTGGAAGTATGGCCTACGGCCATGCACCCAAGACTCTAGGCCCTGGCCATAACCACTGCAGCATATTACACCCATGGTTGCTTGTAAATCAGTAGCACACCCATAGAATGAAACATTATAACTGTAGCATGTAATCAATTTGTACCCAGGACTCTAGGCCCTGCCCACACCTATCAGATAAATAATCGATTGTATGGGTGTGATGTATGAATGTGATATGCTGCAGTGGCTGTGGGCAGGGTGTACAGGCCTGGGTGTATGGCATACAGCCTGCAGCCATACACCCATAAGTCTACATTCTGCCCACAACCACCGCACTATATTAAACCCATATTGGCTTATAACTTTAGAGCTTTAGAGCACCCAAGACTGCAGGCCCTCCCCACAACCACCTGAGTGATGTGCGGTAGTACGGGTGTATCTATAGGTGTGGTATGCTTCAGTGGTTCTGGCCAGAGGCTAGACTCCTAGCTGTATGTCCATAGATATTACAATGTATGGGTGTGCAGTGGCTTATACCTCCAGTGCTTATAACTTTGTTCTTGGGTGCATGGCCTTTGGCCATGCACCCAAGACTCTACACACTCCCCACAACCATCTGATCAATAAGCAATACTACAGGTGTATCTAATGCTGTGACATGCTGCGGTGGCTGTAGTCAGGGCCTACAGTCTTGGAAGTACATAGAAAAAAATAATGTAACTACATCATGTAGTCAATTTCAATGTTCGCCAACACCACGCGTGTCCTTAGAACAGTTTCAAGGTGCCTGCGCACAGCACGGACTGAAATACTACCCTTATGAGACCCGTCATTTTCTGCACTTACAAACATCCCGAACAAGGCGGGCATAGAGAATACATCATTAACACCTACCGCCTGAACAAATACAGTTTTTCACCCATCTCTTACTGGCTGAACCTTTCCAAATAGTATGACACAGCAAAATGGTCGCCGCTGCGCTGTAGGCTGATCCAAGATGTCGGGCGCATCCAAACAATCTGACACAGAACATGTCTCACTGAAGACAATCGTCAGACGTTGCGTGTCCGCGGTCATGACGCCAGCCCCTTAGCCAATCGGTATCTTGCCCGCGGAGCAAACCGGGAAGTGTGACTGCGGAGTGGACATAGATATCACTAATTTTTTTTAGACCTCCTTTTTGGTCATTTTAAAGAAACGTACTGCACGGATGGTCACCAAATTTACAAAAGCACGCTTTCGGGATCAAGCCCCTGCCCCTTCCGCAAATTTGGTGAAAATCCGTCCAGCGGTTTGGCCTGTAGCCGTGCGCAAAGTTTTCCCCCATTCAGTCTATGTGAAAAAATACGTTTTGGGACCCCCCCCTAAACCCCCCCCAGATGAATCCTCACCATATACTTTTTTTGCAAGGTTTGGTGAGGATTCGTCCAGGGGGAGCGGAGTTATAGGCCGCCCAAAAAGTGCTCTTCTTATGGAAACAGCAACTTAACCATAACTACACAGCCACGGTGTGTATATGGGATACATTACTCACCGTAATCGTATTTATGATGCTTGTATATGCTTAGATTCACATGCTGTGCATAGGCCGACATCTAGTGGAAGCTGCGGAGTATTACAGTTTGTTTTTCGAAACTCGAAAATGGGCGTCGACACAAGGCGTGCCAGTAATACTATCCCTAGTGTGACGTCCACTGTACCCAAGATCCCTCACGCGTCTAGGATCCTCAGATTGTATTTTTTCTGACATGAGGTAGCATGAGGAGTAGCGTGAGTACCGATAATCCAAGCAGATAGACAGAAAGGTAAGACTACAAGCAATCATGCACCTTCTCTCGGAGGGGAGGAAGGGTGGGTCGCATGTGAATCTAAGCAGATACAAGCATCAGAAATACGATAACAGTGCCTTGTTTTTGGTTTCCTAGATTCCTTTAGGATGTCTATACACCTCTGTGGCAAATTGAGATGTCCAAACTCTATGACCTCAGGAGCCATGCTGCCAGGTTCATTGAGTTGGGTTGCTGGTGCACTGTTTGACCTTGGTGCTGGGACAGTAGGTTGTACCAGGCTGGAAGTTTGATGGGCTCTCACACCGCCATCCTGCGTAGGTGTGGGAACCACGGTTGTCTTGCCCACATGGGAGCAACTAGGACGAGCGTCATCGATTCCTTGTTCATCTTGTTCACCACTTTCCTGATGAGAGGAGTTGGTGCAAAAGCATACGCAAACATCCCTGACCAGTTCATCCACAGGGCGTTCCCCTGGGAGTCTGGTTGGGGGAACCTGGATGCAAATCCTGGGCATTGTCTGTTTTCGCTTGTGGCGAATAAGTCTATAGTGGGGAAACCCCACTGAGAGAAGAGATCTTCTACGACCTCTCTGTGAAGAACCCATTCGTGTTCCTCTGGGAGGGAGTCTTTGCTCAGAGCATCCGCTAGGGAATTGAGCTCCCCTGGAACATGTTGCGATGACAGGAAGATGTTCCGTCTGAGTGCCCATATCCAGATTTTCTGGGCAAGCTTGGACAGATTTGGCGAGCGAGTCCCTCCTTGCTTGTTCAGGTACAACATGGCTGTAGTGCTGTCTGTCCGGATTTGCACTGACAGGTTTAGTAGATGGGGCTCGAATGCTTGAAGCGCTCTGAATACTGCCAGAAGCTCTAGCAGGTTGATGTGGTTCTTGGCCACTGAGTGAGACCAGAGACCCTGTGCTGTGTGGTGGAGATGGTGAGCTCCCCACCCCGTCAGACATGCATCTGTAGTGACTACTGCCTGTACTTCGGGATCGTAAAAGGGTTTCCCCTTTGCGAGATTCTCTCTTGTCCACCAGTGGAGGCTTTGTACCAGTGTTGGCGAAACGACCACTAGATCGTCCCACTGACCACTTGCCTGAGACCACTGTTTCGCCAACCATTCCTGCATGGGACGCATGCGCAGGCGCGCGTGGGGGACCAGGTAAATGCATGACGCCATCATGCCCAGTAACCGCATTGCTTTGCGTACCGTTATTTGTTGACCGGACTGATAATGCGGAATTTGCAGTAGTATATTCCGAATTCTTTCTTCTGAAGGAAAGGTCAACCCCTCTTGGGTATCCAGGATTGCTCCTAGGAATTGTTTTGAGGTGCTTGGCACTAGGCTTGACTTCTTCTCGTTGATTGAGAAGCCTAATTCGTGGAGGAGGTCGATAGTCCTTTGAATGTTTGTCCTGCAAATTCCTGGGGTTTCCCCCGTTATGAGCCAGTCGTCCAGATAAGGGTACACTGGGATTGCCTCCCTGCGTAGGTGTGCAGCTGTCACCGCCAGTACCTTGGTGAATACCCTTGGTGCTGAAGCTATCCCGAAGGGCAGTACCTTGAATTGGTAGTGGCGACTGTCCACCTTGAAGCGCAAGTACTTTCTGTGCGCTGATAGTTAGTCTTGGGTCTAACATGGAACATGGAAATATGAAAATAAGCATCTTTCATATCCAAGGTTGCCATGTAATCCCCCTTTTTTAAGAGGGGGATTACCTCTTGTAGCGTGGTCATACGAAATTTTTGGGGCTTGACATACTTGTTGGCAGGCCGTAAGTCCAATACTGGGCGCATTGTCAAGTCTTTCTTTGGCACAAGGAAGTAAGTTGAATAAATACCCTTGTTTACCTGGTGTCCCGGGACGAGTTCTATCGTGTCCTTTTGTAGAAGAATGGCAATCTCCTCGAGGAGAATCTTCTGATGTTCTAGGGAGTGTACTTTTTGTCGTGGAGGATGGTTCCGGGGACGCTGCAGTAGTTCTATACAGTACCCTGTGGATACTGTTGACAGCACCCATCTGTCTGATGTGATGTGATCCCTTCCCAAGCCTGGGTGAAGTTTGAAATGCGTCCCCCTACTGGGGTTGCGTGAGAATGGACCCTGAACTGAGCGTCACTGCTTTGGTGGAGGCGTGCTGCCTCCCTTGCTGGGGCTGCCTCTGCCTTTACCACGAGCTCTCCTATTACCTCTGCCGTAACCCTGGGTAGACTGTTGGTTGTTGTTCCACTGTGTACCCTGCCCCTGGGAATAGTTAGATCCTCTCTGGGAATTTTGGCCACGTGGGCGACGAAAATTACTATTCCCTCTCTGGTTGGGGGGTTTATTGGTTAACTGGCCAAGGGATTTGAGTGTCTCGTATTCGTCCTTGGCATCTTTCAGTGCGTCTTCGACCGCCTTCCCAAACAACAGATCGGCTTCCACCGGTTTGTCTAACAATGATGCCTGAGTTTCTGTCTTAAAACCAGACTGCCGTAACCACGCATGTCTCTTGATAACAGTACCTTCTGCTATCAATCTGCCTGCGTTGTCCGCGGCGTCGAAGGTTGCTTTCAAAATGCAACCAGAAACGGCTCTACCCTCTGCGGAAATCCGAGCTAATTGGCCCTTTAACGGTTCAGGAGCAGAGGCTATGAGAGCCGCGACTTCTTCCCACTGATGGCAGTTGTAGCTGGCCAACAGGGTGGTGGAGTTAGCAATCCTTGCTTGATAGGCGGACTTTGAGGCTACCTTTCTGCCGAAACCGTATATTTTTTTGCTCTCCTTGTCGGGAGGAGCTTCTGACGAAGACAAGGGTGTTCCAGCCCTCTTACGAGTGTTGGTAACAACTAGGGAGTCTGGCTTCAGATGTCCTCTTATATAGAGAGGGGTCAGACTGAGCTGCCCTGAAAAGTTTTTCAACCCTGGGATTGACTGCTCTGGTGAGGTTTGGGTTCACCAGGGACGGATCTATTCTTCGCTGAATGGATTTAAGGATAGGGATGGTCTGGGCAACCGGCCTCCTTTCTCCCACTAACTCTTCTGCGAAGTCCCTTTCCTCCTGTACACCGTGGGTGTCAATGTGAAAATGTTCTGCTTCGCGAGCGAGAACCTCATTTAGGAGGGGCTGGTTATCGACCGGGGAGTCGGTAACCGGGGCTTTGTTCTCTACCGGGGAATCTACTCTGTATGTTTCCGGGTCATCCTCTTCTTCTTCATGGTCCTCATCATCCCCATAGTATCCCCTCCCGGTTTGCTCCTCTATCATCTCAAACTCTTGGTCTCCACCAAAAGAAGCCTCTCCTTGATACCGAGAGTATGGTGTGGCGTAAGGTTGTACCTCGAAGGGTTCAGACCTCATCGGGGTTTCAAATCGGGCCTTCTTACTCGGGGGGGATAAGATCAGTAGAGCCTGAGGGTGTGGCCCCTTGTGGATCATACGAGAGGAAATGTTCAGGATTTTTATCATAAAAATCAGCCAAGGAAGACATTCTTGACATGACCCTATCTATGTCTTCACTGGACCATTTTTTGGAACTGGGAATGACTTTCTCAGCAAGTCTATGGGATTTATCCTGAGTAGCTTTGCTGGTTGTGGACCTATCAGCAGACCTGGACTTTGCTGTCTGTTTAGGGGGGTTGGAGTGTCTCACAGGTGTGGAAGAATGTACAGGTAGTTTCTTCTGCTGTTTTCCCCCCTCCCCGTGCGTAGAAAAATGTTTTCCCTGTCCCTTAGTGGCTCTGGAGTTCTTCGACGCCTGGCGTCGAGGATCGGGAGAGGTGTCCCTGTCCTTCGAGCGTGGGGCCTCGCTGGTTTTAATTGCGGGCTCCGCCTCCTGGAGCGCAGCCTGGGGGTGGAAGTCGTCTTCGTCTTCCGACGATCGAACTTCTGTTAGCCTAGGGAGCGAGGCACTATTGGCAAGAGTGGATGATTGCCTGGCGTCATGCGGCGATCTCGATCGAGAGCGCCCAGAGGACACCGAGTCGGACCGTTCTGTCTGTGCCTCTTTCCGAGAACTCGACGTCGTCGAGTCTCGGCTGGACTTAGTGTGTTTAGTGTGTGTAGTATGTGAAGCACTTGCGTCGCCGGGGGTCTTCCCCATAGCCGCCCTGCCGGACATCCTTCCGAGGTCGGGGACCTGCGCTCGGTTGTCTTTCGACGCCGTAATGCCCTGGCCATCCGAATGTACGGCGTCGCTGCCATCGCTGAAGGCACCCTCTGCTGCCATGGCCGCCTGCCTGGCGTGATGGGCCCAACGGTTCGTCGAATGGTCCTTAAGTGTCTTAGGTTTAAACCTACTACACGCTCTGCAGTTCGCTTCGGGGTGGTCCCTCGGCAAGCAGAGATTGCACGTGGCGTGCCTGTCGACCCAAGGGTATTTGCGGTTGCACTTGGGGCAGAATTGAAAACGGGTACCCTCCATACGCACCTTGAGGCAGCGGGCTGTTAAGTGTAGGAAATATATAAGGTGTACCTATATACCAAGAGTGTAGAGTATGTACTACCCCCCACTCTCCCTACTTGCAGGGCCGAGGCCAGCGGCCTACCAGGCCCGGGCCGAGGCCAGCGGCCTTCCGAGGCCCAAATCCGTCGTGCAGCAGCCGACGGTCGATATCTTCTCCAGCCGGCGTCGAGTGTCGAAGTTCGACGTTGGGGTGGGGAAGGATGTCAATAGATTATTATTTTATAATTTTAGCAAAAGTATGGCTAAGGCCAGGGGACTCCGCAAGATGCTTCCGACCAGTATGGCGGAAAAAAACAATCTGAGGATCCTAGACGCGTGAGGGATCTTACTGGCACGCCCTGTGTCGACGCCCCTGTTTGAGTTTCGAAAAACAAACGGTAATACTCCGCAGCTTCCACTAGATGTCGGCCTATGCACAGCATGTGATCTAAGCAGATTCCACAAGCCTCAGATATATATATATATATATATATATATATATTCACAAAAAAAAAACTTTATAACCGTGTGACATTATGGTTCGAGGTAAAACCGAAAAACCCCTGAAATTCTCCAGTTATAGTAGGCTAAGCAACCATACCTGCCCTCCCCACTTTGCACTGCTAACACTAACACCCAGGACATGAAAGATGGCATCACAAATGTCATTGATGACATCACATCACTGATGATATCACATGTGTAGCCCCTTTGTTTTTGTTCACGGATATATATATATATATATATATATATATATATATATATATATATATATATATATATATATATATATATATATATATATTCATTCAGCAAAAAAACTTTTTTAAAGGGATGTTATGGTTCAAAGTAAAACCGAAAATCCCTTGACATTCGCTAGTTATGGTAAGCTAAGCAACCATAACCCGCGCCACCTACGTGCATTGCTAAGACTAACACCCAGGATATCAAAGATGACATCACAAATGTCAGTGATTGCATCACTGATGACATCACATGTGCATGTACTTTTCATGAAAAGTCTGCACTAGGGAGTCCCATTATAATTTTGATAAAAGAACTGTCAAGGGTCATTGGAATAGATGACATGAGCTATGTGGTGCATTAAGCAATGCATTGACATAAATAGCATTCTATTATGAAGTTCTTTACAGTGTTATAATGTACTCATGTATAGACATAAGCATTGTATGCAGCATACATGATGAAGGTGCAATATGCATAATCTTCCCAGGTTAAATAGTGAAATGGTAAATGCTTTCTTATTAGAGTTTTGTGTACTGTGCAGTATATGTTATAAATAGGTAATGAAAAGCTCTTCCTATATAATTTTATTATTGCATACAAAACAAAGACATAAGAACAAACACAAAAATGAGTATATACAGAGAAAGTGAAGAATCCAAAAAAGCAGCAGTAGACCCAGAAATTGTTCATAAGCTACCTGATTATTTTTATGCACAGAAATGATTGTTCTGCTTCAAACCTACTACTTCCCTATGAATAACTATCACATGGTGTGACTGCACCCTAAAGAGTAATGCGAATTCAAATATGAACATATCCACAGAAAGTATAGTAATAAAATAAACAGCAGACCAATAAGAAAATCTTGATAACCCTACTGATTGTCTTCACACACAGAAAGCATTGGTATCTTTCAAGTGCGTATTCTCCCTGTGTATATGTTTGATATGCTAAGAGTGAACTCCAAATGAATTACTGTAAGAACATATTTGAAGTGTAAGTCTCCACAGTGATTTCCAAGAAGGCACCATGACCTTTGGCCTACAGCACCATAAATGAAGTGATGTTGCTCCGAATAGCGATTTCAGCTTACAGGCAAAACGGCCCTGGGCTGTGATCCCACATAATTGTGATGGACAGGCAACTGCTCATGAGCAGTTGTATTTGGCGTCCAAAAAAGCCGTCACTCGGCATCTGGAAACCATGGCACGGACAGTACGGCAAGATGTACCTGGGCGGAAAACGTAACAAAAAATACGTGTCAATAACCAACCTTTAGCAAAAAATTGCAAAAAAGACACAAATAATGTGCAAAGTAATACACAAATGTAAGTGGTCAAACATGACATTTTAGTGACATGTTACTATTAACCATGTGTAAATATAGTAACAGGCTACAAAACGCTGTTAGGGAGAATTCTCTGTAAAGGCTAATTTCCCAAACCTAGCGAGTCCCCCAGCAGCTTTGCTGGATTTTTTGGGGTTTATTTTTTCTCCTGCTAAGAGTGAGAGACTCTTTCTCCCACTCTTAGACATGATTTGAGGTGTTCCTTTGACTTTGTATGTGTTCTATGGGCTATGGGGTCCTTTCCCCCATAGGGTTTCATGTGTTTTTGATATGTGGGTTACACAGCACCCTCTGTGCAGTAACCCAGGGGTGTTGTAGTGACCCCCAAACATAGACTTCATTCCCTGGGACTGACTACTGTCTCCCAGGGCATGTAAAGTCACCATTGGCTTTACTAGTCTTAAATTGTGAACAGAACCAGTACAAACCATCATATTGTGGACGTACTGGTCGGGGCAATTCGATTGCCCCGGGGTCTGTTGTTCGAGGGGACACTGTCCAGTCCCCCCCGACCGAATTTTGGCTGGTGGCAGTGGATACTACTTTTTATATTCGGCTGCAAATATATTCCTATGGGATTTTCTCATTGTTCGAGGCTACCACTTTTTAAAATAGCCTCGAACATACCGCCGGTTTATTAAATTAATATTAATTCACCGGTTGGTATTTTTTGCCGAAACTTGGTTCCAAAATGGCGTTTGTGTTCGCTTCTGTGACTCCAACCCAAGTCGAGCCCTTTGTTCCACTTTTTGGCGGGCTTCTCCACAGAAGCCTCCAAAAGTGGTGCCACTCTGTCTGGGTACCACAGGGGTGCGGGAGGGGGGGTTCGGCACCCTGGACTGAGTTGCCTTGGCAACTCAAGTCGCACTCTTGTGTGATTGGCCCATGTTTGAGTGACAGCTAGGCTGAATGAGTGGGGGTTTTCTGCATAAAAGCAGGGCTTCGGGGACTGGAACTTCAGAAGTCGCCACAGGACCTAAAGAATCCGAGGAGGGAGAAGCCGAGCCGACCTGCAACGACGACACCACCGGTGGAGCCCTGCTGAACGGTCTCACCACTTTTCCCGACGACAGAGGAGATCTCCAGTCCGGAGAGTCTTCTTCCTTTAACTGGTGGGGATAACCAGTTTGCCCGTCTTTTCGCCTTCCTGAACCATCTTGCGCCTGCCTTGCCCGTGCCAAGCACCCCGGCAACCGGAATACCACGGTTTACCACTACAGCGAAGAAAAGGGTAGTACCTTGTAACCGGGAAACTCCGCGGCTGGTCTCTTCCCTGGCAGTGCAATGACCTTCATCTTTCCTCCACGTCGAGACCTCCTCTTCCTCTGGATGAAACACCGACTTGCACCCGCTGCCAGGAACAACTGCCCCCGCTGGAGCGTTCTTCCCATTTCAGGTACTGTGTCCCGCCTGGCTTCCCTTGCGACAGATCGTTCGGGGTGACAGTAAATCCTCGACTTTCTAACCTGGGTTAGCCTGGGGCCTGTTAACTAACTTTTCCTGACTTGATCTCAATCTTTTGTGAACTATTTACAAAGACTCTTTGGGCATAACCCCACTGTGTGATCCTGGACACATTTCGCTTGCTCTCTCTAAGAGTGGGCCTGGCATTTGAACTTCCTTGCTCTCCAGTAGACTTTGCCTAACCTGCCTCACCGTGGTTCTTTTAAAAGTATTGAAATTTGTGTGCTTTGTGTGCTTTCATAACTTTGCCTTTTCCCTCCCTTTTTCTATAACCTATTAGAGTGCCATCTTATGTTAAGCGCTCACCTCTGTCTGAAAATAAGTGGTGTTTCTCACTAAGACTTGTCTAATAAGTAATTAGGGTTGTATACATATAATAGTGACTGTGTGTTGAATTTACCTACCTCTTTTTGTGCTAGTCTAATTTACAAGTGTGTCTTTAAATAATTATATACTTTTTACACCAAAGCTCTGGTCAGTGTTTGCTTGTGCTACTGTATCTCTGTACCTATTGTGTATACTCTATATACTGCCTAACTCATCTTGAGAGAAGTCTGACTGCTCAGCCACAGCTACCAGGTAAATCTGGGTGGTACAGACTGCTACCAATTGGGTTTACTGCCAACCACCTGTAGTCCTAAATCTTTTGCAGTGGGCCCTAAGGGAACTGCACAGGTTTCTGCCTAACAAACGCCGAGATTCTGCATGCGCCGTAAGGTTAAAGAAAATGGCAACTACACATGAAGACGATAAACGAGTTATGAAGGCAAAAGAAATGGACACGTAAAATAAAATTACATCTCGCGATTTCAAACAAGACCAAAAGAACGTACAAAGTGATACATAAAGCTATGTGGCCAAACATAACGTTTGAAACAAGAAATATTAACGCTAAAGAAGGGTGAGTGTCGTCATACCCTGCAAATGCGGAAACTCTGCATTCTCCATTATTGGAGGAAAAATATAACAGCTCAGAAAGATAATACTTCAGTTATATTGGCACAAGTAGAGTTTCAGTAATTTAAAATTAAAACGCGGGTCGGTGTAGAGTGGTGAAAAGTAAACTTACATAATATGTACTGCCTCCATTCTTTTTCGCCAAGTCAGACACCAACATATTCACACCGAAGAATCTTGGTGGAGTGATATTGCATGTGCCTTACAAACGTTTTTGAAACATTACCTTATCAATTGCTATTTTTTTCGAACCTTTCATTCCTTGAATTGCTTCCAAAGTTTCCCTTTCACTCAAGGTCAAAAAACAATTGGCCCTTATACATTCACTCGGTATAGTGGGCCTATTAAGCGTGCAACCAAAAAAGCAACTCATGTGACCTTCACTCAGAAGGCAAATACATTCTTACTTTGCAACAACATATTGAAATCCAATTATGAGAACCGCTACTCCCATACACCTTCAGAATCGCTGTTTCCAGCAAACAGTGCAGATGGCGGGCTTAGTTTCCAAAACTTAATACGCCAGTCTGACGGCAATATTATTCCAAAAACATTGTAACCCAGACGCACTAATTGGTAGTGGTACAGTGAGCAACAACTTTGATTTAACCGTATGACTTTGGTGACAAGAAAACTCCCCTTTTTCAGTTTGTGCTGCTACATCCCATCCCAGCCTCCTTAAAGGTCACCTTCTGAAATAGTATTTCATACTATCAAATAGTATTTCATAAGTGTGACAAGTGAAATGCTGTCTTGTTTTGTATGTGTTACTGGCGATCTCCGCGTACACCAAAACATGAATAAAAGATGGCGGGGCACCGAAGAAAGCCGACGTACTTCACGCTGTTCCACAACCAATCAGGGAAAGCGCCACATGTCTGCGGACACAAACTTTTCCCCCCATTCAGTCAAAGGGGAAAAGAGACGTTTTGGGAACCCCTCCTCTATAACTCCCCCCCCCCCCCCGGACCAAACATCAAACTTTCCAAAGAAATTCAGAGTGGCCGATATACTTTTTCTTTTGCAAAGTTTGGTGAGGATTTGTCCAGGGGGAGCAGAGTTTTAAGGCACCCAAAAAGTGCTCTTCCTATGGAAAGGAAACAGCAACTTCACCATAACTACACAGCCACTAACATGGCTGTCTAATATGCTGCAGTGGTTGTGGGCAGGGCGTAGAGGTTTGGATGTATGTCCAGAGATTTTCGAATGGATGGGTGTACAGTGGCTTATAACTCCACTGTTTATAAGGACGTTCTTGGGTGCATGGCCTTCGGCACCCAAGACTGTACACCCTCCCCAGAACCATCTGACCGCTAAGCAATTCTACGGGTGTATGCATTGCTGTGCTATGGTGTGGTGGTTGTGGACAGGGCCTAGAGTTTCGGAAGTATGGCTCACGGCCTATGGCCTGCAGCCATGCAGCCAAAACTGTACATCCTGGCCACAATCAATGTACTATATGAAAACCATGGTGCCTTACAACTTCACTACTTATAAAAAGGCCATGCACCCAAAACTTTACATCCTAGCCATGACCACCACAGCATATTGCACCCATTGCGGCTTATAATTCCACTACGTATAAATTGATGTTTGATACTACGGGTGTATCTATAGCTGTGATATGGTGCAGTGGTTGTGGCCGGAGGCTAGAGTCTTGGGTCTAAGGCCATATATATCTGAATGCATGGGTGTCCAGTATATGAAACCCATAGTGGCTTATGACTGCAGTGCTTATAACTGTTTTCGGGTGCGTGGCCTTCAGCCATGCAGCCAAAACTCTACGTACTGTCCAGTCTACGTACTGTCCACAACCACCACAGCATATCGCACCCATAGTGCCTTATAAATTCTCTACGTACAAATTTGATCTTGTGTACATGGCCTTTAGCCATGCATTCAAGACTCTAGTCCCTCCCCACAAACACCTGATCAATAAGCAAGACGATGGGTGTAGGTATAGCTGCAATATGCTGCGGTGGATGTGGCCAGGGCCAAGACTCTAGGCCCTGGCCACAACCACCACAGCATATCACACCAATGGCGGCGTATAAAATAGTAGCACACCCATACAAACAAAAATAGGAACTACAGCATGTACTCAATTGTAGTGTTCGCTAACACCACGCGTGTCCTTAGAACAGTTTGAAGTTGCCTGCGCACAGCACGGACTGAAGTACTATCCTTATGAGACCCCTCATTTTCAGTACTTACAAACATCCTGGACAAGGCGGGCATGGCGAATACATCATTAACACCTGCCGCCTAAACAAGTACAGTATTTCACCCATCTCTTACTCTCTGGACCTCCTCAAACACTGTAGCAGACCAAAACAGTTTCCAAAAGAGAATTTCACCTCTGGTTGCGACCGCACTGTCGTCGGATCCAAGATGTCGGGCGCATCCACACATTCTGATGCACATCACGGCTCGCTGCAGCCAATCGGCAAAGACGTTGCGTGTCCGCGGTCATGACACCAGCCCCTTAGCCAATCGGTATCTTGTCCGCGGAGCGAACAGGGAAGTGTGACCGCGGAGCGGACATAGATATTACTAATTTTTTTAGACATACTTTTTGGTCATTTTAAAGAAAAGTACTGCACGGATTGTCACCAAATTTACAAAAGCACGCTTTCGGGACCAAGCCCCTGCCCCTACCGCAAATTTGGTGAAAATCCATCCAGCGGTTTTGCCTGTAGCCGTGCGCAAAGTTTTCCCCCCATTCAGTCTATGGGAAAAAAGACGTGTTGGGGTCCTCCCC
This sequence comes from Ambystoma mexicanum, assembly GCF_040938575.1. NCBI lineage: Eukaryota > Metazoa > Chordata > Amphibia > Caudata > Ambystomatidae > Ambystoma > Ambystoma mexicanum. The sequence continues at coordinate 661,405,990 of NC_090935.1, read as the reverse complement.
TATACATTTTCCCCTCCGGCCCAAACATCACCAAACTTTGCAAAACAATTCGGAATGGCCCATATACTTTTTTTTTGCAAAGTTTGGTGAGGATTATTCCAGGGGGAGCGGAGTTATAAACAGCCCAAAAAGTGCTCTTCCTATGGAAACAGCAACTTAACCATAACTACACAGCCACTACCGTGGCAGTGTAATATATATATCACTTCGCCCAAATTCAAATTGCCATTAAGGCCTCTTTCCACGGCATACTGGAGCAGATCTAGCACAAAGCGATCATCCAGTATGAAAACTGTGCGTCTCACCATCTCTGCCAGCCTCACTATATACAGTAATGAAACCAAATATGACCGCCCTTTCCTGTGACGCACACTCTAAACACCTGACTGGACAATTGCAACTATCGCATTTCCATTGGCCAGAATGTTCAAAAGCACAAAATGTAGCATGTGCGCCTCGCAAAGTATCTGAACAGTCCTTCCCTTTCCACTATCCTCTTCCCACCACGCCCTTATTAGATTGGTAAGTACTCACACACGAATGCATAGTTTATAGTCATTCCATCGAAATCTTACCATCGGCAGACCATTCCATTGAAATAACTGCATCGGAAAAAACTGCATCGAATGTGTTTATTTATTTATTAATTTTTTAAAGGGGGTCCCCCTCAACCCCCCTTTTTTACCCTTTAAAACCCATTAAAATGAAACTAAACCCTTTATCTACATGCATTCAATGCAATTGTTTAGATGGAATGGCATTTGACGGTACTACATTCGATAAAATGACCAGATACCCGCATCCACCAGTGCCCTCCAAGACTTCACCATCTTATAATGACAGTTCTCCACAAGACTTCACATGTACCGTTACAAAATCAGCCCGCACGTTTGCTTTTATTGGGAAGCACGTCCAGTGGAAAGTTCAGTGAAACATTCCAGGAGTTAAACATGCACATTCATCCACATAAGCACCCATCACCACAAAACAAATGTATTGACATTTTTTGGCAGTATGGTCAGAACTCTGTTTTAAGTGCCTCTGCGCACAATATCTGCCTCTAAGCATCCACTACGCTTTTAAAACGCATACTGATGTTCATCCCATGTCCTACCTTGAAGTGGCAATTTGTTGGTATGTGCTTGCAATGTTTTGATTTACCCATATCATACACTATATTAGTGAAACAGGAACTCTGGTCTTTTCTTCCCACAATGGTACGCAAATTGTTCCCCACTAAGCCACCTACTACATAACTCATAAAAGAAGTCACTAAAGCCACCACTGAATGTATTTTAGCAACCTACAGTCACTTTCCAAAAGGTCAGTATCTGCACGGGTGTGGTGCTTTGTACGTTGCACTGTTGCCACAGGCTCTTTTTAAATCTGCCAGCTTCCACTCTGCGCCCTCAGCAACTCATCCATAAGAGGAGAGCGCAAGGTGTCCTTCGCTTGAACGGCAGGGATCGTATCTCTGCTCGACTAAAATGGCTGTAATAGCTCCCAGTGGCAGCAAACAATAAAATAAAAGCCCTGTGCATTATGCAGAATGCCTTCTAGAACCTGGGACCTCAATACCTTGCACTCTCACTTCCTAAATATTTGCTTTTTCCAGATCTTCCCACTCCACCTCCTACTCCCTCCGGGTCAGTTGCTTCTACATGCAACCAGATGGTGGTAGATGTGTTTCTTCTGCTGGGGCCTCCCTGTGCAACACGCTCTGGGTCTCCCTGGACCTTGAGGATAAGCATTGTAGGCTCTGAAATCACCTGAAAACCTTTCCATGTGCTGCTTCTTTTTCTCCTCCTCTCCTCTGCTCTGCTCACTTCCTGGCTAAAAAGTATTCTGCATTTGTTTCCTACCCACCCTATAAACCCCCCCAGGCCGCCTCCCTCCCTACAGTTCCACCTGTGCGCTGGCTTTCTGCCAACCTCTACACTTGGGGACTTTTTTCTAGAATCCTAACAGTCCAGCCACCACTTGATGTCTACACTTAGCCTTGCACTTGCCAGCACCGGGCGTAGTTGAATGTATTTCTATTTTTTATTGTTCCCACGCATTGCACTTTGCCCTCCCCTTTCCCATTCACTTGCGCACTCTCAATGTCAGCTGGCCTAGAGGAATCAATGTCTGTGTGGCCTTCGTTCCGCCTCTTTCCTCAGCGCACCTTCACACACTTGTATGGTGGCGCAATACAAATGGCACAAAATACCATAGCACATCATATCATATGATGTACACAAAGAACTCATAACAACATGATGCCTGCCATGTCCCTTGTACACTTCACAATATGGTTTTCCCATTGTAATGCATGTACTACAAATGTCAGAAAAGGGATCCCACAAACGCAGCAGGGAATGTATATTAGCAACGTTAAGCAAGTGTGTGCATTGCATGCATTCAAACAGGATGCATGCCCCTTACTTTGCACACTTTCACCATAGCCTCCTACATTTATCTGTACAAACAGACCTTCTGTAACAGTGTTTGTGTACACACCACAACCAGCAACCACATTGCCCAATGGCTTAGCCTCCACAGTGCCAAAGCTATAGGTGCCATCCTAAAAACAGCTGCATCTGCCACGTCTAATCCTCAAAGTCCTGCAGAATCCTCGGCATTACTGTGCTAGAAACTGGAGGGGGAAGGGGTTTAGGGGGTTTTGGAGGGGGGGATGTGAGACAGGGGTGTGGATTGTGTCTTTAGGATTGTCTCTAAAAACACACATTTGTTTTTTGTTGTGTGTTTTTTATGTATGTGCATTCATAATTTTTTTTTCTTGTTTTCTCTCTATTGCTAACTGTTTGCTTCTCCTCCTGACATTTTTCTCGACTGAAGATGAACGGTTATCTTACATTGCTACAGTATTCTCTGCAAAGCTTTGTGCATAGTGGCCAACACAACAGCATTGCCAATAGAAGTAAAAGAAAATGCCATTTCCTTGGAACCACTGGCAATCTTGCTGGCTATTAATGCTTTCATAGTCGGTGCAGAACATCCCAGCACTGCACATAAAGTCTCACATGCTTCTGTTTATCCAACGTCTTCCAACCACTGGCTGTGGACAAATTACACCGGGATGCTACCAATGTCCTCTTGGTGTCATGAATGAGAAAATCACCTTTGCAGTAGGAAATAGCTGCATCACAGCTGCCATCAACTTTTTAAAGTAAGCAAGCAAACTTAAGCACGACATGCGCCCCAAATATAGTCCTCCAAAATGCACGACCACCACATCTACAGTACCAACAGAAGCCACAAATTTGCAAAGGAGATCCATGCTCCTGAAACCCCACTCAAACTGTGCCCCAAAAAGCCTGCACTCCTTCCAACTGAAAGTCAGTATCGAAGCCTCTTTCCACGGCATACCTGTGCAGATTGTGCACAAAGGTATCACCGACTATAAGCACTCGCCGTCTGTCCATCTCTGCCAACTTCACTGCATCGAACTTTGGGTAAATATATCACTGCCCCTTACGGTGAACCACACCCTCAAATCTTCATTGGAGAATCCCCACAGTTCCATTTGCGAAGGATCCATGCTCAGAAGGCCATGAGGTGGCACATGCGCTTTCCCAGCTACAGCTAGGGCCACGCCCCAGTAAAGCAGACACAATACTTCTTCCCTTTGCACTCGAATTTTCCAACACTCCCTTACTGGCGGTTATTGGTGACTATGAAATCTTAAATAAAACCTGCATCAATAACATACTGAACCTCGACATTGCACACTATCATTTCTGTACAAAACTCCAAATTTCCCGTTAAACACTCTGAGAACACGTTCCCTTTGCTTCCAAAGCCCCTCAGTCAGAAACCTTTCCTACAGGATGCCCTATGTCAGCATCGACAATGATCCTGCAGCTCACCCAGCACACCTTTCGCCATGCACACAACAGACCACCCTTGCCCACACCCAGAACAACACTATGAATCCATGCATGCGAAAATGTGGGCAGCTAACATTGTGCACAAACGTAACCTACATAACGGAACTTCAACCCAACTTTCGCAACCTTACCATGTTGTAACAGTGTCCTGACCTGCAAAACCAAACATGCATGCATGGCACTCACTTCTCCTGCTCTATTGCGTCTGAAATGTGCTCCACACCCATTCTTTTACAGGTCACCACCCTCTAACTGCTGCAGAATCCAAAATGCATTACTGCCGTTTGTGTCCTACCTACAACCTTTTTACAACATTGGCCCTACTTCAACAAATCAGCACACAGCATAGTAACCAAGCACATTTAAGGTGCGCTTCTACCATATCCTCTTCCATACTGACAGTATGCAAACCTAGCACCCAGTGCCCACACTGCATGCCTTTTCACGCCACCATCGTCAAGTACACATCACCTGCTCTATTCCATCAGGTCACCACCCTCTAACTGCTGTGTGTGTCCTAAAATCCTAGCCTCTTGAGTGCATGGCCTTCGCCCATGCACCTAACAGTCAAAGCCTTCAACACTCTCACTGCTACATAATGGCACCATCCATTTCACCAACTATGACAATCCACATACACAGCACTCCTACCTAACCTGCACACCGCCATACAGGAAAAATTGCTACACTTACCACAATGTAGAAACACAACACTGTCTCCTGCACCCCTGTGCACTTTCATTCACATAGTACGTACATACCCACTTCCATTCACAAAGGAATGTGTCACTTTAAACCTACCCACATACTGTTCGCAACATTGCTCCTACTCCAACCAATCTGCACACACCACACTATGCAAGCACCCCCCTCTACCGGATACAGAGTAACACATGCATAGTTGCAGTGGGTGAGCTGAAGCCCTAGACTCTTCAGAGCATGGGCTCCAGCCTACGGCCTTCGGCCATGCACCCAATAGTCTAATCCTTCAACAGACCCACTACAACTACATGAACCCATGCAGGCCACCATGTCCCCAACTACCGCAATCCATCCGCATAGTACAGGCATCCACGCTCCCACCCTATGCCAAGTGCAACTCACTCATTACTTAAAATCAACTGCCACCAATCACCATGGAAAGAGGTCGCCGCAAACCACTCTCGGCAGAAGCTATCATGCCGTTACGACAGCTGCTTGAAATCACCACACAAAGGTGTCGGCTGTCTAGGTACCAGGGAAATCGCGCTATACGAACCAATACTGCAGCCACTCCTCAGTTTTCTTCCACCTACTTACATATGTCACATTAACCACTTGTCACTCGCCTACCCTTTCCCTCCCTTGCTGCGGCCAACACATGGCATACAGAACATTTTTCATACCCTTCCGCCGGCGCACTGTCCTCCGAGATACCATGGCGCCGTTTTGCAAACATTGTTGACACACAGCACACTTCCCTCCAGCCAACCACCGGCCGTGTCCAAAGTTCTCCGACAGCACTCCGTACCCAGACCAATGACACGTCGGTCACGGAGCGAACAGGAAATGGTTCCGAGGAGCAGACCCAGATATCACAAATTTTTAGAGAGGTACATTTCAATCGTTTCCAACAAAAGTACTGGTCTGATTCCCACCAAAGACACAAAGGCACTCTTTTTGACCAAAACACATGCTCCTGCTGCAAATTTGGAGAAAATAAAAATGTTTGGGAGCCCCCCCATAACGTTTCACCCCCCCATCCCCCACAAAACCTCCCCCAACTTGGTGGATCATATACTATATACTAGCCGATCATATACTTTTTTTGCAAAGTTTGGTGGGGACTATACTGGCAAGTTAGATAACTTTGTGTAGGCCTACACTTTAGAAGTCCCACCTCATCTGTGAAATGAAAGTCTCAAAAGTCAGATAGAGGCACTGGTGAGGGATGGGGGACTAGTGAACGGTGGGCAGTAGAACGAAGAAAGGCAGATGCTGTCCAAGTTGGCAAATTCAAAGATGATGCATTTCTTATAAAGCCATTAACGAAATTGGATTCAAAAGGGTTGAGGGGCAGGGGCTAGGCAGGCCACATGGAGGATTTCTGCCTCTAGGACAGATGTCCTTAGGCACAAGAGAACATGGTTGGGTCATCCACCCCAACGTGACTCAAGAAGCTCAGGAGGAGCATACAGCAACCCATACAATTCCTTGGCAAGTTCACAGGAGTAAGACAGTACCCTCTATGATGAAGAAGAATGTCACTGGTAGGTCCCCACGGGAAGACAACAGCAGCTCTGGTTCGGGTCACTCACCTTGGTGGCTGGAGGAGGAACATTTGGTGGGAGCAGATGGTCTGAATCGGTCACCAGGATGCCCAGCAGACTATCTTTGCGGCACTTGGTTGTGGAGGCTCGGCACAGGCTTTGTAGCAGCAACAGTTGTCACCTGGAAAACTTTCCTCTGACTCTCAATCCTCGACTCTTCTGAGGGGACTTCTACGATCAGGATGGAGTCCCTGCAGGCCCAGACGGATGCCCACGAGTTTGCAGCCAGAATCGCGGTGGACAAGACAATGCACTGTAGCAGTGCCAGAGGTCCCAGAGTATTCGGGTATTTTAGGCCCAGAAGGTCACAGCACTTTGTGGGATGGCTTAAACTGCAGCCTGTCTCGAGACTGGCTAGGCCCACCAGTCCAAGGGAGGAAGTCATCCGGTCTGGATCTTCCCCGTCGTACAGAAAAGGGCTGAAGCAGCAGCGGCCACTCAGTCGGCTTTGGCGGTCGCTGGAGGAAGATGCAGACGCCCTCTTCTTTACTCTTCTTCGAATGGATCTTCCAGTGGTCGAACTCTGGCTTCAGCATCATGACCCAGACCCTTGCCTTTTATGCAGGAACCCAGCCAATCAGCATGCATGCTTCATTCAAACTTTGGGTGGGGACAGTCAGGCACCCAATCAGAATTGGATCCAAGCAGACAGACTGCAGGATGATGACCTGAGGAGTTTGTGACCTCCAAGTTTCCAAACCACGTTGAGCTCATCGTTTTTGAATTGTTTTGATTGTATGCCTTTATTTTTTGTTCTGTTGCTTGAAGAATCACCACGTAGAAACTTGAAACAGATACACAATGATTTGTGGATTATTGAATACATTACACACTGCCTATGTTTAGATCCATAACTACATGCTACAACTTTTGAATGTTAACAGCAGATTGGTGTGCAGTGGGGAGCAAGGGTTTCCTTAATTAGAACCTTCTCTTTCTCTCCTTAACATACAAAAGAAAAGCATAGGTAAGATAAAACATATCCCCCTATCCTGGTAACCTTAAGTTAGCACAGGAAAATATAGGAAAATCAAAGAGTGAAGCTCAAGAAGCTTTCAGCAACACTGCACAGAAGGTGCTGTGTGCGTCAATAAGAAAATACAGATGCCATAAGAAGATGGAGGAAAGCAGACTCCATCAAGAGAAAGCAAAAGGGGTTCTCAGAGTCACATAAAAGAATGAGTGTGAGGAAAAGGGTTTCCACTCACTCAGGAGAGTCAGACAAAAATCCAATAGTCCAGCAAAAGGTACTGAGGGACTCACTAAGTGGGGAGAATTGCACACAAAATGAAAATTCCACCTAACAGTAACTATAATTAGAACTGTTATTTTCAGAATTTTGTTCTTAAGACATTTTCCTTATTTTACAAATGAAAAACTGAATAATTCACAATCCCATTCAAGCAAGATAGATTTCACAGCAACTGAAGACACATTTGGCACAGCTCCATCTGCAATGCAGTAATTGGAGTGTAGGTATTGAACTATTCAAATGTATTGGAATGAATAAACAGCAAATTTGGTTTAGTGTGCGTACCTTGATTTCTCATTGGATTGGTCAGCATGGCAAGATATGGTAATAGCTGGGTTTGCAGGCAGGAAGGTGGCAAGCAGAAACTTGAAAACAGTGACTTTGCAGCAGAACAATTTTCACGATTCTACACAGAAAAAAAACAAATCATAATAAAGATAAATATTTACTTTTTAGGATGTCAAAATCAAAATGGCCGAGGAGCAAGTAAAATGGACAATCAAGGAATTCTAAATCATAGCATAGCAAATTACTTAATGTTTTTTCTGATGGAAAAGTCTTTTCCTTCCAAAAATTAATCATCTTTGAAGTATCTTCACAAGTGCAGACAGATTCAGAAGATTTTCCTCCATCAGCCATCAAGTGGCAACACTGCGGTTATGCGCTGTTTCACCTTGGCATGCATAGTGGCAGACTTAACCTTAGGGGTGCACATATAGAGCCACTCATTACCTCAATTCTGCCATTTGTACCCCTCACTGCAGAAAAGCTACCGGTTATAAGCAATCGATTGGAGGGAATAGATGAATGTGCAGATGTGTAATCTGTGGGATGAAGGAAATCTCCATTTAAAAGAAAAAACTGAAGGGAAGTAGTTTTTTATTCTACTGAAAGTTATCCTCCAGATTCCACATAACTGAAACCCTCCCAAGGTTTTCAGTACAGTAAGGAGGGAGGACAGCGAGGAACCAGCACATATATCAGAAGTTTTTAGAGGACGGAATGACCAAATCTCGCATTCTTCACAAGCCGAATAATCTAAGTAGTTATGTTAAGCAAACCTGGGCAAGGCAGCCCAAGTCTCAGCTTAATATAGATCTATAACTGGACCAACCTCCCTGGAGAGAAGTCACAGTCAGTAGAACGAACACTCCCTTGTTAGCTAAAGCATAGCTTTCTGAGATGCAAAGGACAATACACAGAGACGGAGTGAATTTGGTCACTGCTCAGACAGCCTAAACACTAGCTAAGAGGACAAAAAGTTGTTTGTTTTCCTGGCAACAGATGTCAAGGCTCAAGACCCTCTTGGGGCTCAGGAAAAAAGGGCATCTTAATCTTGAAAGAAAGAAAAGGATGAAAAGGAAAAAAGGTAAACAAGTCTCCTGGGAGAGGTAAAGTTCAGACAATGCAGTGGGATGGAATTTCTGCCTAACCTCAAAGCAACCATTTCCCTGGAAAATGGAAAGTACAGAGTCTTGAAAGGCAGATCCTGGAGCTCACTCACTCATCTAGTGGAAGTGACCGCAACCAGGAAAATCACAGAGTGAAAAGTCAAAGAAAACAGCATGGTTTCAAAGGCAGAGGCGATCAAGAACATCAAGAGTAAGTTCTAATTATACGCTGGAACAACAAACTACCATGAAACTACCATGGCCGAAAAACAATTGTCGGCTCTATCAAACTGTTCTGTAGAATAGCAGAAGTTAAGGTAGTACCCCCTTGAACACAGATAGCCTTTCACACCATGCCAATTTGAAAGCTGTATTAGCAATTGGCAGAACAAAACAGAGGACTAGGAGGAGGCTGCTCCTCTGGCACAAACTGGAGAACTTACATGATCTTCAGGCATATATGAATTTAGTATCGGGGCCCTTGGCTGATAGTATGATTTCCAGAACTGTGTCGGACAGATTCAAGTCCTTATGCCACATGCTCAAAAAGCCAAGCAGGAGGATGACACAGTAGAGATTCTGCTGGGGAACTTCATCCTACGCCGGGGGACAGCAGGTACACCCTCAGAGAGCGAAAACGGGGCTTACAAAAGGGACAACTCCAAAAGTCTTGGTACAATGTCCATTCCTAATCCAGGGCGATCAAAATCATTGTGGACCCATATTTCCTCAACCTTCATTGAACCAGCCGAATGAGGCACATCGGAGGAAACATGCATAAGAGAATGAATGTTCAACTGACAATTAGTGCATCCCCTAAAGTTCCTTCTATGGGGAAACAACTGAGAAGCAACCTGTACTTTTGGTGGCGACAGGAACCAAACAAGCTGTTAGGAAAGATTTTCTTTTTGGAACTTTCTCTCCAAAAGTTCCTATGGAACTCCATTCTTTTTACTCTGGTTGTGAACCTGTCCTGACTTTTTGAAGGGAGGTGCAGCCTTCAGCTTCACTTCCCTTGCCTTTTGCTCACTTCTGATTGGGAAACCAGTCAGTCCTTCAGACTTTCAGTACTGGGAAATGGGCGTTCCCTTTTGAATTCTTGTACTTTTTAACACTGAACATAGCACCTTAAAGTGCAGTGCAATGGGGATATGTTTGTATCACCTAAGCTTTGTACACAGGATTTTGGTTACTTTTATATGTGTCTAAAAACAAATTGGTGGCAGCAGTTACATTTTTACTGTTTTTGTATTATTTTCGGTGTGCAAGTTCCGGTTTACAGCGTATGGCTATTAAACATGGCTAGTGCCCTAACATGGCCGTGCCGCGAGAGTTTTGCTGGTCTTTGGCCATTTTGTTATTTGACCTTCCTGCGTTGTTAGATCAGAAAAGTCCTTATAAGGTCATGCACTCGCCCGAGAAGAACAAGTTACTTTCTTACCTGGTAACGTTCTTTCGATGGGATGGTCCGACGACGTATTCCATATCTATGACAGGTAATCACCACAGCTGTGCTGCTTCGGAAACTTTTCCGGCGTCTGCGTCCTGCGTCGATGACGTCGATACGCCGACGTCTAGGACCTCCTCCGACGTCCGACGTCATCCGATGTGATAAGTAGGACGCACGACGCCTGTAGCCTCAGTTGTAGTTTTTTCCCCCAGAACGTGTGACAGAAGTCAACTGCCAGTCAGACACAAAGCCTTGCGGAACGTAAGCTGCAATCGCAAAAGAAATTCTGCAGCGGGGAAGGCAGGGCGGGAGCGATATGGAATACGTCGTCGGACCATCCCATCGAAAGAACGTTACCAGGTAAGAAAGTAACTTGTTCTTCGAGGGGATTGGGTCCTCCGACGTATTCCATATCTATGACAGACTCCCAAAGCAGTACCAGAGCAAGGAGGAGGGAAAGAATTTATAAACAAAATTAGAATAGCCAATCAAATAGCAGAGCAAAGGACCGCCTTGCCAAAGGCCAGATCCTGCCCTCTGATGGAATCGAGGGAATAATGCCGTACAAATGTATGTACTGAAGCCCAGGTGGCTGCATCACAGATGTTGCGAATAGGAACACCCCTCTGCAGGGCAGTAGATGCAGCCATGCCCCTGGTAGAATGGGCCCGCAAGCCAGCCGGTGGGTCCTTACCCGCCAAGCGGTAACACTCCGAGATGGCCAAAACAATCCAGCGGGACAAAGTCTGTTTCGTCACAGCTTGCCCCAAACGCTTACCAGCGTAACCAATAAAGAGTTGATCGTCCACTCTGACCCGGGACATGCGTGAAACATAAAAGCTTAAAGCTCTCCTAGGATCAAGCCTATGGAGCCTCTCCTCTTCCTTACCAGGATGCGGAGGAGGATAGAATGCCGGAAGAACAACCTTCTGGGCTAAATGAAATTCCGTCACTACCTTCGGAAGAAAAGAAGGACGAACTCGAAGGACAACCCTGTCCTTGTGAAATACAGTGAAGGGTGGCTTAACTGAAAGTGCCTGCAACTCACTCACTCTGCGAGCGGAAGTAACCGCAACTAAAAACACAGTTTTCAGAGTTAACAGCCTCAAAGGGCAAAAATGTAAAGGCTCAAACGGAGCACCCATAAGAAACCTAAGAACAAGGTTTAAATCCCAACCGGGCACCAGGAAAGGTGACGGAGGGAACACATTAGTGAGCCCTTTCAGAAACTGTGAAATTAAAGGGATCTTAAAGTAAGAACACTCATCAGACGAGCGCTTAAAGATGGACAGCGCTGCCAGGTAACCTTTAATGGTACCCACTTGCAAGCCCCTGTGGGCCAAAGAAAGCAAAAAGGACAGAACCATGGGGATGTCACATGCAAAAGGATCCACATTCCGAACTCTGCACCAGTCGCAGAACTTACGCCAACGGCAACGGTACAGAGACTTAGTTGCTGGCCTTCGGGCCGAAAGCAACACCTCCATCACGTCTTCAGGGAGGTCCCAATCCCTATACCTCAACCTTTCAGAAGCCAAGCGTGAAGGTTGAGGGATCTGACCTCTGGATGGAGAACCAGACCCCCCTCCCGTGAGAGCAGATCGTCTCGGTAGGGAAGACGACGTGGAGGGCAGATGGACAAGTCGAGAAGGTCCGGGTACCACGTCCTCCGAGCCCACGCCGGAGCAATGAGGATCATCCGGGAACCGAACTTCCGCAACCTCCGCAGCACTTACGGGATGACGGGGACTGGAGGAAACGCGTACAGCAGCGGGAACGACCAATCCACCACGAACGCGTCTCCTAAGGCCCCTCTTGGAGGAAATTCCCGCGAGCAGAACCTCCCGCACTTCCGGTTGACACTGGAGGCGAAGAGATCCACTTGAGGGGTCCCCCAAAGGGCGAAGATCTCCAGGAGAATCTCCTGAGCCAACTCCCACTCGTGAGAGATCGCGCTCTGCCTGCTCAGAGCGTCCGCCGTCACGTTTTCGACTCCGGCCAGATGAACTGCCGAGACCGAAACTTCCTGCTGGATGGCCCAGAACTCGAGCTGCATCGCCTCCCTGCACAGAGGAAGTGACCCTGCCCCCCCCCTTTTTGTTGAGGTAGTGCATGGCCACCGTGTTGTCCGTCAGGATCAGGACATTCCTTCCTCGCACAGTCGGCAGAAAAGCCTTCAGGGCTAGCCTGACGGCCCTCTGCTACAACAGATTGATATGGAGTCTGGACTCCGACGGAGACCAACGACCGCTGACTGTCAGCTCGTTGGCATGAGCTCCCCATCCTGTGAGGGATGCATCCGTCACGATCGTCACCTCCGGCCAGGGAAGCCAAAATGGAGCCCCCTTCAGCAAGTTGCCTTCGACGGCCCACCACAGAAGGTCCTGGGCGACCGATGGCGGCACCTGAATCGGGTCCGACATCCTGCCGGAGGACTGCGACCATTGCATCTTGAGTGCCCACTGCAAAGATCTCATGCGCAGGCGAGCCTCTGGCACCAGAAGAATGCAGGATGCCATGAGGCCGAGCAACCTCAAGAACTCGAACGCAGGGAGCGTCTGGGCATGCTGAAACTTGTGCACCATCTGCTGAATGTGAAGAGCCCTCACCTGGGGAGGAAAACACTGCCCCAGGGAAGTGTCGAGCACTGCTCCGATGTACTGGAGCCTCTGCGTTGGCGTCAAATGGGACTTCTTTAAATTGAGGGAGAAGCCCAGACTGTGGAGGGAGTGGCAGGTGACGGACAGATGATCCAGGACTTGCTCGGGAGAGCTCCCCCTGATCAACCAATCGTCCAGGTAGGGGTAGACGTGAATCCCCCCTTGCCTGAGATGCGCTGCCACCACCACCATGAGCTTGGTGAAAACCCTCGGGGCGGAGGTCAATCCGAACGGCAGGACCCGAAACTGAAAGTGCGAGTCGCCAACCGCGAACCTCAGGTACTTCTTGTGCTTGGGATGGATCGGCACATGGAAGTAAGCATCCTTGAGGTCGAGTGACACCAACCAGTCCTGAAGCTGAAGGGCCTGGAGGACTTGAGAGAGAGTAACCATCTTGAACTTGTCCTTCCTGAGGAGTTTGTTCAAACCGCGCAAGTCCATGATGGGTCTCAATCCCCCGTCTTTCTTGGAAATCAAAAAATAAGGGGAATACCATCCCTTGTTCCTCTCCGCTACAGGCACCAGTTCTATAGCGCCTTTCTCCAGCAGGGCTTGAATTTCCTGCGCAAGGAGCGGATCCGGACACTTCAAAGAGAGGTTCCCCGGTGGATTGTCGCGAGGCCTGTGCCGAAAGGGAAGACAGTAGCCGTGGGCTATGATCTCCAGAACCCACACATCTGAAGTAATGGCTTGCCACTCTACAAGATGCTGCGCCAGCCTTCCCCCAACCGGCGAACCATGGGACATGGCCTCATGACTGAGTAGGAGCGGCTGCGGCGTTACCCGAGGGCAAAGAGGTAACTGCCCGAGCGGCCTTGGCACCACGGGTACCCTGTCGTCCACCTCTGGTACCCCTGCGTTGGCCTCTTTGACTGCCAGCTCCTCTCGCTCTACTGAAGGATGAGTAATAGCGAAAGGAACCACCCCTCCACTGCTGTCCCCTAGGACGAAAAGGCGGAGGTTGGCGAACTGCAGCGCCCAACGACTTCGCTGCAGCTTTTGAGGTCTGCAACCTCTCAAGGCTCTCGTCAGCCTTGCTGCCAAAAAGGTGTTCACCATCAAAGGGCATGTTGAGGAGCCGGGACTGCACATCAGGAGCAAACCCCGACTTCCGCAACCACGCAAACCTGCGTATCACGGTGCTCGCCGCCATGGACCCACTGACGCATTCAGCCAAGTCCAGACCCGACTGAACGGACTCACACATGGCATCCTTACCATCCTGGACCATAGCAAGGAAACCCTCCCGTTCAACCCCTTCGGGAATATGTTCAGCCGCTAACGCAACACAGTTCCACAGAGTGTGCGTGAAACGTGACAAGGCACAAATGGAGTTGGCCGCCTGAAGCGCCATACCACCAGAAGAAAACACTTTCTTCGCCCAGCCATCAAAACGTTTGTCGTCCCTATCAGGAGGGATGGTAGGGTACGACGCCTGCTTTGCCGGGGCCGTGGCCGCCTGCACCACCAAACTCTCCGGAGTGGGGTGCCTGGTCAAGTAGCAGGGGTCGCTACTGGCTGGACGGTATTTACGCGACAAGGATCTGCCCACCGCCGGGAGACTCTCCGGAGCAGTCCAAGCCGCCGCCACCCTTCTCTGTAAAGCCATATGGAACGGCAGTACCGGGTCAGTTGGGGGACCAACATCAAGGATGTCCGTCAGATCATCCTGCACAAACTCCCCTGGGGGAGCAGACCATCCCAAATACTCAGACACCCTAGCCATAAGGCGCCGGTACGAGGAATCGGCATGGGAGCCAGGCTCAGGCTTACAAAAGTCCACCTCCGGGGAGGTGTCCAGTCCACTGGCATCATGCAGTGACTGCCTCAAATCGTCAAACTGACTATGGCCCGAGACAATTTCATCAGGCACCAGACTAGGAACCAGGCCATCAGAATCCTCATCCGCCTCCGAAATAAATTCCAGGTGGCGAAAAGGCACCCGAGAGTGCTTGCTCTTAACCAGAGCCTTCCTAGGGGGTACACCCGTGACACGGGGCACCTCCGACACGAAAGGCGTCGATGGCGTCGAGCGAATCGGCGCCGACGCCGAGAAAACCGGCAACGGCGCCGAGAGGGTCGACGTCGAGGAAATCGGCGGCGTCGACACATGCAGCGCCTCCAGTATCGGCGGCGTCGACACAGCCCTCGAGGCCGGAGCCCCGAGCGTGTCCCTCGACGACCTGAACGTCGACGGCCTCGACGACGTCCTCGAAGCCGGAGCCTCGAGAAAGCCTGTCGACGCCCTCGACGCCTCAGACGTCGACGTCTTCCTCGAAGACTTAACAGGAGCACACGGTCTCGAACGCGTCGAGGACCGGGACCTGGAACGGGTACGGCGAGAACGAGCCTCCTTGTCCGAACGGGACCGCTCCCGTGACTCGTGCCGACCACTCTTGCGAGCGGCGTCTCTCGACCTCACACGGCCGACCCCACTCGGGGGCGCGGACGGCTGAGTACCCTGCGACTCAAGAATCGCCAACATTTTCTTCCCGAAGGAAGCCCATTCCTCCGGCGTCGCACGGCTGGTGGGGTAACCGACGTGCCGGGCAGAATCCTCGGAAGAGGACCTGGAAGGCGACCGGTGACGGCGCTTCCGAGAATGCCTCGAAGAGGTCGAGGAGTGGCGAGACCCACTCCTAGAAGAAGACCGACGAGACTTCCGACGATGACGCGGAGAGTCACCCCTCGAATCATCCGTCGAAAGCCCCGCCGACTTCGACTTCCGGGGCTTGGACACCCGACCTACCGACAACTTCTTCTTACGTTCGCGTAAGGCTTTGGACGTGAGCGACAGGCAGTCAACACAGTCATCCGTGTCGTGGGCCTCCCCGAGGCACCAGAGGCAGGCGTCGTGCGAGTCAGTCACCGACATCTTGGACCCACACTCCCCGCACTTCTTAAAGCCCGGACGCGGGGTTGAAGACGAAGTAGAAGACATCGCCGAAATTCACAAACGAACAGGTTCGAAGAACCAGAAAGAACAGAACTCCAAAGAGACGAGGCTTAGAACCGAGAAACACGAAGCAACACGTTCGCGGAAAAAACGGAACTGAGGCTACAGGCGTCGTGCGTCCTACTTATCACATCGGATGACGTCGGACGTCGGAGGAGGTCCTAGACGTCGGCGTATCGACGTCATCGACGCAGGACGCAGACGCCGGAAAAGTTTCCGAAGCAGCACAGCTGTGGTGATTACCTGTCATAGATATGGAATACGTCAGAGGACCCAATCCCCTCGAATGCTGCCCCTTCGCGGGCTTGTGAGCAGTTGTGTGTGGCCCAGGATTGGGGTTGGGACTGTCCAATCCCAGTCCACATCCTAGGTGCTAGAAGAACAAGTTACTTCTTACCTGGTAACGTTCTTTCGATGGGATGTTCCTCCGACGTATTACTTATCTTTGATAGATCACTTCCAGCTTGCTGGCCTAGGAATATTTTTTCAGTAGAGGGCGCTGCGCGTCGACGTCCCTCGAGTCGGTGTCCTTTTGACAGCCTCCGTATCGGCGCCGACGTCATCATGCGTATAAACAGACTCGCGCAGCGTCCGTTGCTCAGTTCCGTTTTGTAGCTTGGAATTATCTGTTCATGAATTGGTTATTGACCTTGAAGGAGCGTAAGCTGCAACCACAAGGGAAGTTTCACTGAGGGGATGGATGGGAGGGGCGATAAAGAATACGTCGCAGGAACATCCCATCGAAAGAACGTTACCAGGTAAGAAGCAACTTGTTCTTCGAAGGGATTGTGTCCTCAGACGTATTCCTTATCTTTGATAGATTCCCATAGCAGTGGTGTGTAAACGGAGGTGGGAGTAAAATTGTCATATTCCCTTTTAAGAGTGAACAGAGTGTAACACTGCTTTGCCAAATCTAGTCTCTTGACTAGAGGAGGAATCCAGATTGTAGAATTCAGTAAAGGTATGTGCGGTCGACCATGTGGCAGCCGCACATATGTCCCAAATCGGTACCCCTCTCTGGAGGGCTGAAGAGGCTGCGATACCCCTGGTTGAATGAGCCCTAAGATTTTGAGGAGGCTCTTTCCCTGCCAATTTGTAACATTCTAGAATGGCTAAGATAATCCATCTGGAGATGGTCTGTTTTGTAATTGGCAATCCTAGTTTTTGCCCTGTGTAACCTATGAATAGTTGGTCTGACTGTCTGATCCTAGCCAGTCTGCTGATATAAAAACTCAAGGCTCGCCTTGGATCCAGCCTATGTAGCCTCTCTTCTTCTTTCCCTGGATGGAGAGGAGGATAGAATGAGGGTAAGGTTATTTTCAGACCCTCCTGGCCGATGTCAAAGCCACTAATAAGACAGTTTTAAGGGTGATAAATCTTAACAAACAAGAGTGGAGTGCTTCTCTAGACTGTCAGCAGCCTTTTTACCAAATAAAGAAGAGCCGTCAAAGGGCATATTCAAAAGTCTGGCCTGAACATCTGGAGCAAAACCAAACTTTCGTAACCATGCAAACCTGCGAATTGTAGTACTTGCCGCCATGGCCCTGCTGATACTGTCAGCGGAATCAATGCCAGTTTGAAGGGATTCGCACATTGCGTCTTTACCATCTTTAATGATGTTCAGGAAAGCTTCCCTTTCTTCTCCTTCCGGGAGGCAGTCAGCTGCTGATAAACACACTCCCAAAGTGTATGGCTGAATCTTCCGAGCGTACAAGTAGCATTAATGGATTTAAGTGCCATGCTACATGCAGAAAAGACCTTTTTTGAAATAGCATAACATCTCTTGTCATCCTTGTATTGTGAAACAGTAGGGTATGCAGATCTACTGTTCGATGAAGTTGCTGCTTGAACAACCAGACTCTCTGGAGTTGGATGTTTTGACAAATATTCAGGGTCAGAAGCAGATACCCTATATTTGGCAGATAGTTTCTTGTTAACTGCCGGGATAAGTTGGCAGTTGGACGATATTTTCCTCTGCAATGCAGTATGGAATGGAACCACAGGATCTTCCTGTGGGCCTTTAATCAAGATGTCTGTCAGGTCATCTTGTTGAAAAGTAGGTAAAGGTGTAGACCAACCCATGAATTCTATTATCCTGGCCATTAAAGTTCTATAAGAGGTCTCAGCATGTTCCCCTGGGTCTGGTTTGGCAAATTCTGCTTCTGGGGAAGTATCCAACCCACTTGCATCATGCAAGGAATCTTGCAAGTCCTTCAACCTGTTTTCTTCAGAGATAAATTCCTCTGGTACAGGTGTTGCAGTTCTCTGCAACCCAAAAGGTCTTTCCTGATCAGAATCCTCACCTTCTTCATAAATGGAGGATAAGACATTGAAATAATCTGACCTTGGAAAAGGCTTAAAACCCATTTCTAAAGCAGAAGGGGCTAAGCTTGTGGTAAGTGGTTGAGAAAACGTTGATGTTGTCGGCGCAGAAGTCAAAGGCTTCGAAGAAACCGAAAAGGGCATCAAAAAGGTATGAAGCGACCTCGAAGAACTTGAGAGGATCGAAATCCTACTCAGAGTCGTCAAGGTTATCGACGACATTCTCGAGGTCATGATGGGAGCCCTCGGTATGACTTATGACTGCAAGGTAGTTACAGACGTAGGTTTCTCCTTTATCAGCGTAGACATTGGGGTCGAGGGCGGCGTCGATTCGACCGATCTATGCGTCGACGGGCCCTTCGATAACGACATCGATTTATGAGTCCAAGGGGCCTTCGTCGATGACGCAGTCTTAGTGCTTTTTCTCGAGGGTTCGGAACGCTCTCGAGCAGTTTCTTTCACTTGGTGCAACGACTCGCGGCGTTTCGACTTTTCGGGTCTTTCACCCAGGGTATCACCTTTAGCCGTCTCCGAGGGGGTCGAGGCTGCTTTCCTGCTTTCTCGAAGACGCTAAGCATCCTTTTTCAGAATTCCTCACACTTGGCTGGAGAGCTATGTTTTGTGGGGCAGGTGACCCTTTCAGGGGAAACAGAAGACGACGAAGAAGAGGGAGATCTTCGACGCCTCTTTTTCTAATGTCTGGATCACAAAGAGTGATGGGAACTACTTCGAGACCTCGAACGAGAATGTTTACCGTGACGGCGAGGAGACGAATGTCTCGACTCTGCCGAGGAAACTTTCGAAGGAGTTTTAGAAGTTTTAAGAGTCTTACCTCTTTCGAGCTTCCCCTTACGCTCCTTCAAGGCTTTCGCCATCACGTACATGCAGTCCTCGCATTCTGAACACTGGTGCTCCGATCCCAGGCACCACAAACAGATCCTGTGAGGATCAGTCAACGACATTCTTTCCACAATCTCAACACTTTTTGAAGCCGGACCGTGGTGTCGACGGTTCAGATGAGGAAGCCATCGAAGCGAGTAAGAAATACTCGAATAAGTATAATATACTTTGAGTAACGAACCGAGCAACACGATTCAGAGGCCCATGAAGCGCAGAAAAACGGAACTGAGCAACGGACGCTGCGTGAGTCTATTTATACGCATGAGGACGTCAGCGCCGATACGGAGGCTGTCGAAGGACACCGACTTGAGGGACGTCGACCCGCAGCGTCCTCTACTGAAAAATGTTTCCGAGGCCAGCAAGCTGGAAGGGATCTATCAAAGATAAGGAATACGTCGGAGGACACAATCCCTTCGAAAGTCTGCTTATGGTGCAAATGTGAACTACTGGCTGTTTGAATGGTACAGATCCTTACGATTGGTGTGTGCTGACTTGCTTCCAGCTCAGATTTCTTTGATAGGAGGACCACTGCAGCTATTGTTGAGATCTACGTTGGAGCCAAGAATCCCTCGAAGACAAACACACCGTTGCTGACCTGAAGACAACTCCTGAAGTGGCCCAGCTGCCCTTCCAGTGTCTGGGCCGGTGAAGCTCTAATGTCTCCTCTGCCAGATCTCCGAAGACCCTGAGCAGTGCTTCAGCCATTGGGCTAGTGGGACCAACTAGTCTTGACACCATCGAGGATCCAACCCTTCAGAGTCTTCGTAAGTGTCCCTGCACTGTCTGGTGGATTGACCAGCTCTCTTGTGGGCTACCTTGTCAGAAGCGTTACTGTTCCCTGATTGATTCTGGAACATTGGTCGCCGCCAGTTTATGCCACAAGTTGCCATATCCTAAAATTCCAGCTTCCAACCTTCAAGGGAACCTTATCCTGGAGCTGCTATTATGACCACAACTGGAAGGACATCTGTCGGCACCGGCAAAGAGCGATCAGCGATGGAACTCGCTTTCCTTCATCCAGTGAAGTGTTCAGAATATGCCTGCATTTTTGGATTCTGCATTCCTTCACTGACGGGGGTTGCATCTAGCATTGCCAGCCGACCGGAAGAATCCTCAGACCCGCAACTCCTGGGCACCTGTCACCGGAACAAAGGGCCGAAGAACGAGCCCCCAGCGATCACCAGACAATCCACAAAGACCTCTGGGAAAATCGGGGTGGGGATGGGGGGAGGGTAAGTAAGCACCAGTGTGCCTGTCCGACCAACCCCCCCCTTCTCCCACAGAATAACATTTGGAACAAGTCTTTGTTTCATGTCTCCCTGCCACTCCACTCACCTTTGGTCATCCAACCTGGGTCAGGTAGCCTGCCCCAGGGTTAGCCTTGGGTCTGGAAGAGAGGCAAAAACTTACCTGTTCTTAGGTAAATTGTTGAATAACTTTTCAATAGTTTGAAACTAATTGCCACCACAAACCCATTGCATCTTTTCTAAAGAGAATTCATACTGGTGAGAAACATTGTGTTGGACTCTGCCTTTTGGGCACTAGGCCCCATTCATCTTAGGGTGTGGGATTCTCAAGTTCTTGTGTTTGGTTCCCATCATTTACTGCATCTAACTTACCTGCATTTCTCGAGTAAGATTAGGTGAAACTAATAATGATTGTATATCTTGGTATTATATTGCATTGTGTGATAGTACAACCTTCTGGTTTCATTTTTCAGTGTGTTCCAAAGGACTTTACTGTATTTTTATAATGGACTCTCTGAATTTAATTATTGTGTGCTATACTGTGGGGACTCATTGAGGGCTCCTGACCCCATTCACACACTCCCGAGACTAAAAGCCTTGATTGCACACCTACCTACCTTGATTGGGGTTTGGCTGATCTCTCAGAGCTCCCTGTTTATCATAACTAGAGTGGCCTTCTAAAATCTGTCCACCAGGTCCTATTCTAGAAATCCATCTAAACAAAGGCCCACCCTAGGATTTCCCCAGAAGGAGAAATCCCCTCAAGGACCTCTCTGCAAAACTCCCTCATGCGAGACGGTCAACAAGTCAACCACATCATTCTCCTTCCCTCCCAAATGAGGAACCGACAAGAAAACATCACTGCCAGGGCACCCAAACACAGTAGCATGGCATCCCTTGCACAGGAGTAGTGACCCCACAACACCCCTCGAAGTAGTGGAAGGCCACCTTGCTACAGATCAAACATTTGATTAACTTGCCAACACATATTGCAGAAAAGCTGCCAGAGGCAGCAGGAAGATGTGCTCTACAGCTGTTCAGCATGAGGTTGTACAGGTAAGATACCCATTCTTCATGAAGGCATCAGTTACTATTGTGGTAATGGAGAGCGTAAAATGTTTCATCTTCAGAAGATGGTCTCAGAGATCATCCGCTGAGGTGAAGAGGCACCTGCATTGAGAAAAAAACCTAGGCTCACACTTTTGTCCTCTAATTTGGACCATGGAACAAGCAGCAACCATTGAAGGGATCTCATCAGAAGTCTAGCCCAAGCACCAGAAAAATGAATGAGGCATTGAGATCCAGGAGCATGAGGAAAGTCAAAGGCGGAATCCACTGCCTGCTCTGGAAGTTGTTGACCATCTGCTTGATGCTTAAGACACTGTTCTCTGGATGGAATGCTTTGCCTGATCATGCATCCAACACAGCTTCAATAATCTAAAGCCTCTCAGTTGGATAGTGCTCTGAACAAGGAGCCCAGATCAGACACTCATCTTTGTATGGACAGACATGAATTGACATCGATATGCTCCATCCTGAGCAGGCTGCCACAACTTTGAGATGATTTGTGAACACTGGGGGCAGAGAAAAATTATGAAGGGCATGCTTGCAAAATTATAGTGCACGCTAGCCATCACAAATTCCCAGGAACATCTGGTGCTTTGGATGGATCAAGCTGTAAATGTGTGTCCTGGAGATCCAATGATATAAAAAAAGTGTTTGAGGTCATACTACTGCAGGATTTGGGCAAGAGTCAACATTTTGAACTTGTTCTTCCAAAGAAACAAATTTAATAGCCAATAGTCTAGGACAGCCTGCACCCCATCTTCTTTATTGAGAAACGGAAAGTAGTGGGAATACCAACACTTTTGCCTCTGAAATTGATGTCAAATTTACTGAGAAGCTAAAACACCTATTCCAGCAGGACGGTACGTGGGCGGAACAAGTTTGGATTGTCTGATGGCTTCTATAAGAAAGGAAGCCAGTAGCCCTGAGAAATAACCTGCAAGGCCCAGGCATTATAAGTGATGTTTATTCAGTATAACTGGAAAAGTGCAGCCTTCCGCCACCTGGTAAAGTCCGTTTTGCAAGCAGGGACGCAGGGGGGACTGGGGCAGTGGCTGCCTCACTACAGGATCAGGATGCACCTCTTCCCTTGAAGGTATGACAATTCCGTTAGGGGAGCGTGACCTGGCTGCCGAACAAGGTGGTAACATTGTAAATATGCTCAGTTGAGCCTGCTCCATCCCTTAAGATGGCCGACCAATGCATTTATGCGATTCACATTCCAACAAGCACACTAAGCAGAGGAATGCTCTGACAGACGAGAGACAGTGCTGTTGCCGCCAGGACGGAAGTTTTCTCCCAGAGGAGCAGCCGGCCTTCACCTATGCCCAAGCGAGGATCCGGATCACAGCTTGCTGCAAAACATAGGACAGAAGTGATGTTCCCCCATGATCACACTCTGAAGCAACCGATGAAGTGCTTCACCATTTTCCCAGGTGCAGAGGTGCTGCAATCGCTGGCGAGAAGCTAAGCAGGGACTTTGAAAGCGTGTTATATCTAGGCCTATAAATCCTAACATTGTAGAGTGACCTGACCACTGCCTTAGGGATGATGCTGAGATGGCAGGGGTAGATCTAGTTTGGAGGCCAGGATGCCTGAAGACATTGGTTCAAACCCCTGCAGTATCTGAATAGGACACAACCTAGCAAGAGGGGATCACAAGATTACCTTTGCAGCTCGCTCTGGCCGCTACCTGGACAGGCACTGTTTTGACTGCAGCTCCCACAGTCCCATATCACCTTTAGGCCAGCAGAAAACAGTGCGGTCCTTATTGATCACGTTACTTTCAGGCTCTGCTCTACTAAATGATTCTGCCATTAAATCCCCGGCCACGCTTCTGGGTATGCTGAACTACTATAGCGAGGCAACCTAAAGGTGGCAAGGTCTCTCATATTTTGTCTTCATTGACCTCTAATATTGCAAAATAAAAAACAAAAGGTCACGGATGCCATTTCACCAAAATGCCAAGGGTAGCGGAAGTGACATTGCACGACCCTTGACCTCTGATGACATCACAGGAAGTGATGTCATTTGACCCCACCCCGAAGTGATATCACAGGAAGCGATGGAACGCGACCTTTCACCCCTTGACAAAACAGAAAGTTGCATCACATAGCATTGTTCCCAACTACACTACGAAAAATATGGTTACGATATCACTATAATGTGATATGCATATTATACAAGAATGGATCACCATATGTAACGTTAAGATCAGTGTGTACAGGCCCACATTAGCAGATTCCTGAGAATGCAAGTAGACGTCCATGGCCAAATGATAATGATGTGTGCTTAAGCGCTTTATATAGGACAAATATACATAAAGTATCACCCAACCTGTGTTGATACTCATTTATCGACTTCAGAAGAATGAAAGGCTGAGTTGAGGTGTTTAAGAATAGACTAAATCAGTGACTCACCCCATGAAGTGTGCCTGAAATAAACCTTTAATGAGTTTAGCAATTATTGTATAGAACTCCAGAAAGACAAATTATTTATTATTCCTATTCTTTCTTATTTAGGGTCACTGCTGAAAGTGTTACACTTGTGGAACCCCTGTGAGGCCTTTACAAGAAAGCCAGCCTTTCCAGAAGAAAAGAGCCACATGGTGCTGGCCACGGCCCATGAGGTTGCGTTTAAAAAAATTAAAAAAATAAAAAACTTGTTTACACTTTTATTATTAGAGGTAGCAAGGGAAACCACAGGGGTAGCAAGGACGCCTCGTGCTTGCAGTTGCAACCCCTAAATGATGTCCCTGCAGGAGGTCATGACCAAAGTGCAGGTTCACGCACCACCCAGTCCAAACCCACTGCTAGATGCAACAGCTAAGAAACTTGACCTGCAGAATCTTCTGTTGTAAATAAACAGGAGTATAGAAGATCGTGCAAAAAAGGTTTTGACACTGGATAAACAAATCATTGCAGTAGAGAAGCATGTGGACAAAATGGAAAACGATTCATGCAAACAGTCATTCTAGCTTGCTGAATTGATAGAGAGTTGACCCTTGAATCTTCAAGTTAATTGCTACAATTGAAGCAAGAAGACACAAACTGGCCGAGAGGAACAACATTTGCATCAGGGACATTCCAACCGACATTCTGGATCACGCTCTGTAGGACTATATTTAAGACCTCTTCAAGAAATGTCTGCCCCACCCAAAAGAAGACCATATTGTTTTGGACTGTACACTCCGAGTTGACTCATTCATTCTAGCACAGTAGCGGCCTGACTCCAGCTGTTCTCACCAAAGTTCATAATTTTAAGGTCAAGGAAGACATTTTGAAAATGGCTCGATCTATGGGAGACATTCGCTATGGAAGATGGTAAAATACTTGTGTTTCAGGATCTCTCTCCCTCCACTATGACCACATGTTGATCCTTGAAAGATGTCAAATCCTAGCTCAGAGACAAAGGTATTAAATATCTGAGGGGTTTTCTTTGCCCACTCCTCTTCTCATATAAAAATCAGAACTCGTCCATCACCTCACGAAGCTACTAAAGGAACTTGAGTGACAATCCTCTTCTGTTACCTCTCCTGATACCTGTCAAGATCCCACCTCCCACCAACACAGACCTAGCAGAGCCTCTTCAGGAACTTGGAACTGGACTGCTGAACTTGGGAAGAATCACCTTTCACTGGAAGAGGCAGGGAGACTGGTATCCTCAAAGTTCAAACCTGCATGAACTGTCATACTACTATTTTGTCATTCATGATTCCAGAGCAATTCTTTTTTTTTTTATTAGTTTTTATTGGTGTTTTCAATATAATGATAATGATTTGTTAATTATATAGCGCCTTAAGCCAAAGCGCTTTACAGAGAACATATTTACATACATTTATCTTTTACTTTACTTTATTTAATTTATATAGCGCATCAATGGGACCCCAAGGCATAAGGGTGCTACAAAACAAACATCAATACATTCAAAAGCATAACAAAGAAAAAATACATTCAGTATAGGTCATTCCAAAGTTAAACTAGAAAGTTTCAACAAACTCATGTAACAGTGAATCAAAAAGTCCATAACTTTGGAAAATAGATAGGGAAAAACACAGGAGTGCAACCTAAAGTCCGTCAGAGGATCAAATTACAAGTCGAAGGCCCTCTAGGGAAATATTTACAGCACTTGAGAAACGCAGGTAAGGTACTATCCCCACAACCCACTAAAACACAATCGCAATTAGGTTGTGAACACCAGTCACTCTGGTCCATTCTCTGCAAAATTTTTAGATCAGTGCGTCTAACCACATCAGGTCCAGTTCTCTGCCCCAACCAGGCAAGAACCTTATTGCACCTACCTTCTCTAGTATCCATTACATCTGTTTTCCGAATATTGGTTATAACTAAATTTCTTTGGTCCATAATGAATTCATACGTATTCGGATCCTTTATTATTGGAATTTGAGCTATTTTTTAGGCGAAAATTCCCTGTGGATAATGTCTCACATTTAGCCTTCATCGTAATAAGAGGTATGACCGCTTTATGATCAGATTTCTGATCAGGAATCAATAGGGAGGATGATATTTCTAAAAAACATCCCCCCCTTCCATTCTCTCAACCGCCCCAGCCCCATTCCCCCGTGACCTGTGTTTTGGTTGAGTAATGATACGCCAATTTTACCGTCCAGATGCACTTTAGCAATTACATTATGTCCAAAATGTTCAAGTTCTGGGGATACCATTGCCGCATCTAGTCTCCCCCGTGGTAGTCCAATAACATGCCCCAGTCCAGATGGAATTTGTCTCTCTCCCCTTGTATGCTGTACGTGATCCATTCCATTGCTACAATGCCCCGCACTTTGTGGAGCCACTCAATATTTGTGGCAGGCGCTTTCTGTTACAACCTCCTCGCCAGAACTACCCAAGCCGCCATCAAGGTCATAAACGCTTTATGTTGGGGTTTTGTTGGGATTAGAAATTCCAGGTCAAAAAGGCCACACATCCATTCCTTCGTGGAGTAGGTTGGTGGACCTTGGCCTTTCTCCTGGATCTGAATCTTAACCTCTCTCTAAAAAGCTTGCATTACCGGGCAATCCCCTTTGTGGAGTAGGTTGGTGGACCTTGGACTATCTCCTGGATCGGAGTCTTAATCTCTCTCCAAAAAGCTTGCATTACCGGGCAATCCCACCATATATGCCTCCAATCCCCCTTCTGAGCTGCCTCTCTAACATTCCTGCTTTACCCCCGGGCACATTGAGTGCCATCTCTCATGAGTATAGTGCCACTGCACCATCATCTTGTACCATGCCTCTCTGGTTTGGATGGATCCGATTAATTTTGGGATTTGTTCCCAGAGGGTTTCCCAATGGTTTACCAGTATTTCTTCTGCCATTTTAGGATATACGGCCAAGTACGATCAGGGCTCTCCCGTTGCATAATAGCGTAGAGTTTTGATACTAGTTGTTTGTCCCCCTGCATGATTTGCAATTCATTTTTTCAAATGGGATCAACTCTAATTGCCCTGCTTGTCTTGTGTCCGGCTGGTTCAACCAATGTCTTCGTTGGTAGTATTCCAGTCTATCCTTTTCAGTTAACCCAATTTGTTGTTTAGATTGCTCAAATGATCCGACCTCTCCACCCTCCATCATATCACCCACTTTTTGCAACCCACAGCGCGCCATCTTATGAAGGAGCATTGGCTCATTCCCGGGGAGAAATGCAGATTTCCAAACATTGGGGTGAACAGGGAAGGAATTGTGAACAAATGCCCCCGTCTAATCTGACGATCCCATATATCACATATCACTAAGAGGATATGACTCAAAGCCAGGTACCTGGCCTATCCTGTTTATACGTGGACAGCACCACCTCCAAAAGGTGTCCCAGCTACGGCTTGATACATTCGGGCCCATGGCCTGGACATATCGTTTGGGAGCCATTCTCGAATGACTCAACTGAGCCGCAGCATAGTATTTAGCGAAATTCGGGAGATCAAATCCCCCCATCCCTCTTCAACCTGGGTGCCATCAAGTTCTGAACGCTATTCTGGGTCGTTTATTTTGCCAAATAAATTGAGTAACTAATCTATTAATTGTTTAAAAACAATATGAAGTGACTTTCACCGGAAAAGCTTGGAAGAGAAAGTAATCTGGGAAGAACAACCATTTTAATTGAAGTTATCCTCCCCAGCCATGAAATTCGCAAAGGATTCCATCTGTTTCAATCTACCTTTATTTTAGAGAGCATCTCTGGGAAATTTGCCCCATATATGGTCGAAATGGAGTCAGTCAAGTTCATCCGAAGGTAAGCTATTTTGTCTGGTGCCAACCAATATGACGACGTTTTCTGCTACCCAGGCAACTGTTTTCTTGTGAGCCCTAAATTTAGCAGTTGCGATTTGGC
The DNA here is from genome assembly GCF_040938575.1 of Ambystoma mexicanum. Classification (NCBI taxonomy): domain Eukaryota; kingdom Metazoa; phylum Chordata; class Amphibia; order Caudata; family Ambystomatidae; genus Ambystoma; species Ambystoma mexicanum. The sequence continues at coordinate 661,378,201 of NC_090935.1, read as the reverse complement.
CATGTTAACTTTTAGTCCTGACACATCTCCACCCTGGAAAGATCCTGCAACAGTCCTAGTATTGAGATTTCTGGGTTTGTCCAAGTCATTAGCATATCATCGGCAAAAGCTGTTTTTTTTGTTCTTCATCCCCAAATCTAATCCCCTCCGCTCTCCTCCCAGGCTCTTTGCAGTGCCCTTACCTCTCATATTAATTCCAAAACCCAGGACATCTTGTCCACCCTCTCCTCCGCCCCCCCCACTCTCCCCTCTCTGTCCCGCTTGCTGACCCTCCCCATAGCCAACCCCCAACCCCCTTTATCCTCTTTTCCTCTTTTCTCCCCGGATGAGGTTGCTATACAAGTCTGATCTATGAAGGCCTCATCAAAAAAGGTCCACCCCTGTTCCTCTAAAACCACTAAGGACCACATTGATACCCTCGCTCCGGCCCTTGCCTATTTCTGTAGCAATTATTTTGCCTCTGGATCTTTCCCCTCCCCTCTGAAGCACTCTCTTGTGCATCCTCGCCTCAGGAAACCCACAGCTGATCACTTTTGTCCAGCTATATCGCCCAATTTCCATTACTCCCTTTTTAGGGAAGCTCCTGGAAAAGCTGGCCATCACCCAGCTTAACCTTCATTCCGACACTGTTGGCTCTCTCCATGACCACCAATCTGGATTCAGAGCTGCCAGAAGCACGGAAACCACTCTCCTGAACATCTGTGAAGACCTGCTCTCCAACCTTGACTCTAATTTTCCCTCCATTCTCTTCCTACTTGATCTCTCCTCTACTTTTGACACGGTCAACCATACCATCCTGCTCAATCATCTCAGTGACAACCTGGGCATCACCGATCAGGCTCTGGCCTGGCTGATCTCTTTCCTTTCTGATCGACCCTCCCAGGTACAACTTGGGTCCTTCCTATCCTCTATCTCCCTCTCTACCTGTGGTGTTCCCCAGGGGTCAAACCTCTTTCCCTGGCTTTTCAACCAATGCCTGGCAACTCTAACCTACAGCATTTCAATTTTCTGCTCAAACTTCCAGTGCTATGCTGATGACACCTAACTCATTTATTTTCAGGCTTTCCTCCGACACCACCTCTCCTTCCCTCATCTCCGATTGCCAAATTGCCATATCAAATTGGTGTGCCGCCAACGATCTTTGTCTAAATGCGAACAAGACTGAGATCCTCCTCATTGGTACACCTTCACCATCCTTTGCCCTCACTCTCTGGCCAGCCTCCCTTGGCCCTCCTCCAACCTCTACCTGCGAGGCTAAGAATCTCTGGGTCATCTTGCACTCCACACTTTCCTTCTCAGCACACATCGCTGACGTCTCTAAAAGTCAAACTTATTGCACCTCCTTAGAGGTACTCTGCCTTTCCTCTCCTTCCCTCAGAAGCTCACTGTCTCCCAAGCTCTGGTTCTCTCTAGGTTGGACTACTGTAACAGCCTCTTTCTAGATCTACCTGCCTCCACTCTCCGCCCTTTACAACTAACCCAGAACAGGACTGCAAGACTTGTCCTTGGCCTCAAGCCTTGGGATCTTATCTCTCCAGCTCTGAAATCCCTTCATTGGCTCCCAGTGGATGCAAGGATTACATTTAAAACCCTCTGCATTGTCCACAAGGCTTTCTGGGCCCTGGATCCAAAATACCTTCAACTATCCCTCCGTAAATACCTCCCCTCTCAAACCCTTCGCTCCTCTACTTCTAACTCCCTCAGGGTCAGTCGTCTTTCAAAGAAACGAGCTGGGGACAGATCTCGGTCTATGGCTGGGGCCTCCCTTTGGAACAGCCTCCCGGCCACCTTGACACTTGGAGAATCATCTCTGGTTCCAAAAGAACTAATGAAGAGCAAGAGGGGTTCGAAGTACAATTTGTATAAGAGAGGGGGACAAGGGGCATCCCTGTCTCGTCCCTCTTGAGATTTGCACCCTTTCTGACAAACGTGAATTAATAGAAAGCCTCATCGAGGGTCTGCTATAGTTGGCTTTAACCATCTGTATGAATCTTGGGTCAATCCCCATAAGCTCCAGAGCCTCAAACAAAAGAACAAGTTACTCTCTTACCTGGTAATGTTCTTTCGATGGGATGGTCCGACGACGTATTCCATATCTATGACAGTAATCACCACAGCTGTGCTGCTTCAGAAACTTTTCGACGTCTGCGTCGATGACGTCGATGCGCCGTCCTAGAGGACCTCCTCCGACAGCCGACGTCATCCGATGTGATAAGTAGGACGCACGATGCCCGTAGCCTCAGTTGTAGTTTTTTCCCAGAATGTGTGCCACCAGTCTTCTGCCAGTCTGACACACAAAGCCTTGCGGAAACGTAAGCTGCAATCACATAAGAAATTCTGTAGCGGGGAAGGTAGGGAGGGAGCGATATGGAATATGTCGTCGGACCATCCCATCGAAAGAAAATTACCAGGTAAGAGTAACTTGTTCTTCGAGGGGATTGGGTCCTCCGACGTATTCCATATCTATGACAGTTTCCCAAAGCAGTACCAATGCAAGGAGGTGGGAAAAGAATTTAGAAAACAGAAATGTTAGCATGCCCAATCAAATTGCGGAGTAAAGGACCGCCTTGCCAAAGGCCAGATCCTGCCCCCGGATGGAATCGAGGGAATAGTGACGTACAAAAGTATGTACCGAAGCCCAGGTGGCTGCATCACAGATGTTGCGAATAGGAACACCCCTCTGCAGGGAAGTAGAGGCAGCCATACCCCTGGTAGAATGGGCCCGTAAACCGACCGGTGGGTCCTTACCCGCCAAGCGGTAACACTCAGAGATAGCCAAAATAATCCAGCGAGACAAGGTCTGTTTCATCACAGCCTGTCCCAAACGCTTTCCAGCGTAACCAATAAAGAACTGATCGTCCACTCTGACCCAGAACATGCGTGAAATATAAAAGCTTAACGCTCACCTAGGATCAAGCCTATGGAGTCTCTCCTCTTCCTTACCAGGATGTGAAGGAGGATAAAATGCCGGAAGAACAACTTTCTGGCCTAAATGAAATTCCAACACCACCTTCGGAAGAAAAAAAGGACGAACTCTAAGGACAACCCTGTCCTTATGAAACAGTGAAGGGTGGCTTAACTGAAAGTGCCTGTAACTCACTCACTCTGCGAGCGGAAGTGACCACAACTAAAAATACTGTTTTCAGAGTTAACATTCTCAAAGGGCATGAATGTAAAGGCTCAAACGGAGCACCCATCAGAAACTTGAGAACAAGGTTCAAATCCCAAACGGGCACCTGGAAAGGTGACGGAGGGAACACATTAGTGAGCCCTTTCAGAAACTGAGAAATTAAAGGAATTTAAAAATAGGAACACTCTTCAGACGAGCGCTTAAATATGGACAGCGCCGCCAGGTAACCTTTAATGGTACCCACTTGAAGGCCCCTGTGGGCCAAAGAAAGCAAAAAAGACAGAACCATGGGAATTTCACATGCAAAAGGATCCACATTCTTAACCCTGCACCAGTCGCAGAACTTCCTCCAACAGCATCGGTACAGGGACTTTGTTGCGGGCCTTCTGGCCGAAAGCAACACCTCCATCATGTCTTCAGGGAGGTCCCCATCCCTATACCTCAACCTTTCAGAAACCAAGCGTGAAGGTTGAGGGACCTGACCTCTGGATGGAGAACCCGATCCCCCTCCCGTGAGAGCAGATCGTCTCGGTAGGGAAGACGACGTGGAGGGCAGATGGACAAGTGGAGAAGGTCCGGGTACCACGTCCTCCGGGCCCACGCCGGAGCAATGGGATCATCCGGGAACCGAACCTCCGTAACCTCCGCAGTACTTGCGGGATGACGGGGACTGGAGGAAACGCATACAGCAGTGGGAATGACCACTCCACAACGAACGCGTCTCCTAAGGCTCCGTTTGGAGGAAATTCCTGCGAGCAGAACCTCTTGCACTTCCGGTTGACACTGGAGGCGAAGAGATCCACTTGAGGGGTCCCCCCCAAAGGGCGAAGATCTCCAGGAGAATCTCCTGAGCCAACTCCCACTCGTGAGAGATCCCGCTCTGCCTGCTCAGAGCGTCCGCCGTCTCGTTGTCGTCTCCCGCCAGATGAACTGCCGAGATCGAAACTTCCTGCTGGATTGCCCAAGACCAGAGCTGCATCGCCTCCTTGCACAGAGGAAGTGACCCTGCCCACCCCCCCTTTTTGTTGAGGTAGTGCATGGCCACTGTGTTGTCCGTCAGGATCAGGACATTCTTTCCTCGCACAGTCGGCAGAAAAGCCTTCAGGGCTAGCCTGACGGCCCTCAGCTCCAACAGATTGATTTGGAGTCTGGACTCCGACGGAGACCAACGACCGCTGACTGTCAACTCGTTGGCATGAGCTCCCCATCCCGTGAGGGATGCGTCCGTCACGATCGTCACCTCCGGCCAGGGCAGCCAAAATGGAGCACCCTTCATCAGATTGCCTTCGTCGGCCCACCACAGAAGGGCCTGGGCGACCGAAGACGGCACCTGAACAGGGTCCGATATCCTGCCGGAGGACTGAGACCACCGGAGCTTGAGAGCCCATTGCAAAGATCTCATCCGCAACCTGGCCTCTGGCACCAGAAGAATGCAGGATGCCATGAGGCCGAGCAGTCTCAAGAACTCGAACGCTGGGAGTGTCTGGGCAAGTTGAAACTTGTGCACCATCTGCTGAATGTGATGAGCCCTCACCTGAGGAGGAAAACACTGAGCCAGGGACGTGTCGAGCACTGCTCCGATGTACTGGAGCCTCTGAGTTGTGTCAAATGGGACTTCCAGTTGAGGGAGAAGCCCAGCTTGTGGAGGGAGTGGCAGGTGACTGACAGATGATCCAGGGCTTGCTCGGGAGAGCGCGCCCTGATCAACCAATCGTCCAGGAAGGGGTAGACGTGAATCCCCCCTTTCCTGAGGTGCGCTGCCACCACTACCATGAGCTTGGTGAAGACCCTCGAGTCGGGGTTCAAGCCGAACAGCAGGACCCGAAACAAAGTGCGAGTCGCCAACAGCAAACCTCAGGTATTTCTTGTGCTTTGGATGGATAGGCACATGAAAATAAGCGTCCTTGAGGTCGAGAGACACCAACCAGTCCTGAAGTTGAAGGGCCTGGAGGACTTAAGAAAGAGTAACCATCTTGAACTTGTCCTTCCTGAGGAGTTTGTTCAAACCGTGCAAGTCCATGATGGGTCTCAATCCCCAGTCTTTCTTGGAAATCAAAAAATAAGGGGAATACCATCCCTTGTTCTTCTCCGCTACAGGCACCAGTTCTACAGCGCCTTTCTCCAGCAGGGATTGAATGTCCTGCGCAAGGAGCGGATCCAGACTCTTCGAAGAGAGATTCCTCGGTGGATTGTCTTGAGGCCTCTGCCGGAAAGGAAGACAGTAGCCGTGGGTTAATGATCTCCAGAACCCACACATCTGAAGTAATGGCGCGGCACTCTGCAAAATGCTGCGCCAGCCTTCCCCCAACTGGCGAACCATGGGACATGGCCTCATGACTGAGCTGAAGCGGCTGCGGCGTTGCCTGAGGGCAAAGAGGCAACAGCCGGAGCGGCCTTGGCACCTCGAGTACCTTGTTTTCCACCTCTGGCACTCCTACGGTGGCCCCTTTGAATGGCAGCTCCTCTCGCTTTACCAAAGGAGGAGTAATAACGAAAGGAACCTCCCCTCCATTGCTGTCCCCTAGGACGAAAAGGCGGAGGTTGTCGAACTGCAGCGCCCAACTACTTCGCTGCAGCTTTGGAGGTCTGCAACCTCTCATGGCTCTCGTCAGCCTTGCTGCCAAAAAGATGTTCCCCGTCAAAGGGCATGTTGAGGAGCTGGGCCTGCACATCAGGAGCAAACCCCGACTTCCGCAACCACGCAAATCTGCGTATCACAGTGTTCGCCGCCATGGACCGGCTGACGCAATCTGCCATGTCCAAACCCTACTGAACAGCCTCACACATAGCATCCTTGCCATCCTGAAACATGGCAAGGAAACCATCCCGTTCATCCCCTTCGGGAATATGTTCAGCCGCCAAGGAATCAGTTCCACAGAGTGTGCGTGAAACGAGACAAGGCACAAATGGAGTTGGCCGCCTGAAGCGCCATACCCCCTGCAGAAAACACTTTCTTCGCCCAGCCATCAAAACGCTTGTCGTCCCCATCAGGAGGGATGGTGGGGTACGACGCCTGCTTTGCCGGGGCCGTAGCCACCTCCACCACCAAACTCTCTGGAGTAGGGTGCTTGGACAAGTAGCAGGGGTCAGTACTGGATGGGCAGTATTTTCGCTGCAAAGACCTGCTCACTGCCGGGAGACTCTCCGGAGCAGTCCGAGCCACTGCCACCCTTCTTTGCAGAGCCATATGGAATGGCAGTACCGGGTCAGTTGGTGGACCAATGTCGAGGATATCCGTAAGGTCATCCTGAACAATCTCCCCTGGGGGAGCAGACCAACTCAAGTACTCTGTGACCCGTGACATAAGTCGCCGGTACGAAGAATCGGCAGGAGTACCAGGCTCAGGCCTACAAAACTCCACCTCCGGAGAGGTGTCCAGCCCACTATCATCAAGCAGGGAACTGCCTCAGGTCCTCAAACTGGCTATGGCCCGAGAGAATCTCCTCAGGCACTGTGTCAGGCACCATGCCATCATCAGAGCCCTCATCCACCTCTGAAATTAATTCCAGATGGCGGTAAGAAGGCACAGAACTGGAACCAAAGCCATGCTTGACCTTGGCCAGAGCCTTCCTGGGTGGTACCCCCGAGCCATGGGGTACCCCCGTCGACACAGCCCCGAAAGGCATCGAGTGAATCGGCGCCGACGTCGAGAGAATCGGCGTCGACGACAGATGCAGCGTCGACACAGGCCTCGAAGGCGGAGCCCCTAGCGTGTCCCTCGACATCCTGGGCGCCGAAGGCGTCAACGACTTCCTCAGAGGCGGAGCCTCGAGAGAGTCCGTCGACGACCTCGGCGCCACAGGCGTCGATGTCTTCCTCGAAGACCTCACAGGTTCACGCGGTCTCGAGCGCGTCGATGACCGGGACCTGACCGGGCATGCCGAGAAAGATTCCCCTTGTCCGAGCGGGACCTTTCCCGCGAATCGTGACGACCACCCGAGCCCGAAGGCGTGCGAGCGGCGTCTCTCGGCTGATCACGACCGACCTCAGTCAGAGGCGCGGACGGACCAGTGCCCTGCGATTCGAGAATTGCCAACATTTTCTTCCCGAAGGAAGCCCATTCCTCCAGTGTCGCATGCTTGGTGGGTTAAGCGACCCGCCGACGGGCGGAGTCCTCGGATGAGAACGGGGAAGGCGACCGATGACGGCGCTTCCGGGAGTGCCTCGAAGAGGCACAGGAGTGCCGACACCGACTCCGGGACCGAGACCCACTGGACTTCCGACGACGACGCGGAGAGTCACCCCTCGAGTCGTCCGTCGAAAGCCCTGCAGGCCTCGACTTCCGGGGCTTGGACACCTTACCTACCGATAACTTCTTCTTGCGCTCCCGGAAGGCTTTCGACGTGAGTGACTGGCAGTCGACACAGTCATCCGTGTCATGGGCCTCCCTGAGGCACCAGAGGCAGGCGTTGTGCGAGTCCGTGACCGACCTCTTGGACCCACAGTCCCTGCATTTCTTAAAGCCAGGACGCGGTGTGGAAGACGAGGTAGACATCTTCCCTAACAACAACTTCACAAACAAACAGGTTCGAAGAACCGAGATGAATAACAAACTCCAAAGAGTCGAGGCGTACCGAGATTCACGAAGCGAACACGTTCGCGGAAAAAATGGAACTGAGGCTACGGGCGTCGTGCGTCCTACTTATAAAATCGGATGACGTCGGAGGAGGTCCTCGAGGATGGTGCATTGACGTCATCGACGCAGGACGCCGAACATTTTCCGAAGCAGCACAGCTGTGGCGATTACTGTCATAGATATGGAATACGTCGGAGGACCCAATCCCCTCGAAATAGACATTCAACTCGGTCAAATGCTTTTTCAGCATCGAGCGCTATTAGTACTGCCGGGCCTCTGCGCCTTTCAACCTTTTCTATTAGGTGAGCCACTCTCCTGGTATTGTCACATGTGTGTCTCCGCGTGGATGAATCCAGATTGGTCTGCCCCCACTAGATCCGTCAGAAAAAGAGGCGCTAATCTAGCAGCAGAACCCCTGTGCAGATTTTAGCATCTAAATTTAACAGCGCAATGGGACGATAAGACCCACAAAGTCAAAGATCCTTTTTGGGCTTACCTAGCACTACAACTTTGGCTTCTGCCATTGAAGGGGTGACAGTTCCTTTCTGGCCAAAAGAGTTAAAAAGAGCTGCAAGTCTTGGAGTTATTTTGCACAGAACGTTTGATAGAAACATGTTGGATAGCCGTGCAGGCCCAGAGTTTTGTTTCGCGGCAAGCCCTTTAATACTGTCTCCACCTCCTCCAGGGTAATTTCCTCTTCTAATCTCTCCCTATCGGAATCCACCAATTTCTTCAATGGAAGTTGGCCAAAGTAGTGCTATACAATAACATCATTTGGCCATGAACGTCTGCTTGGATTCCCAGTAATTTAGTATACTTAGGAACAATGCTATTTGATGCCACATCCTGTTTTGTCAAGGGGTGAAAGGTTGTGTTTCATCGCTTCCCTGGATGTCACTTTGAGGTGGGGTCAAATGACATCACTTCCGGTAATGCCATCAGAGGTCAAGGGGCGAGGGGTGGGCCGCTTTTTTTTGGGTGACCGGGCCTATTTGTTGTCCGAGTCCGACCCAGCCCGCTGTTGGGCATATTCAGAGGTGTTCGCCTCTTCTTCTTGCATGTTCATCACTGATAAACCCCCACAAGAGTCGCATGCAAACAGTAGACCAAATGGGAATGTCCACTTATAGGCGATGTTCTTTGCAATTAAGATTTTAGTCAGGGGTTGCATACCTTTCCTCTTATGTAGCGTGGTTAGATTTATTTGGGATCCATTGATCGCTATTCCCGAGTGGGCCCTCACCGCTCCAAGTAGTCTTCCTTCATTGCATATGACGATAGGGCCACCAGGATGTCTTGTGGCCTTGCTCCTGGGTCCTGTCTCTTAGGACCCATTTCTATGCACACAATCCATTTTCACAACTGTCGGTTGAGTATCTGTCAAAAGGCTCCCAAAACTTTGTTGAAAAGTGTACCTCAGGCAGCATCTAGAATCGATTCATTCAGACCCTTCACTCGGATGTTCGACCTGCGGGAACGATTTTCCAAATCTTCCACTTGTAGTTCAAGGTTGTGAGTAGCACTAGCGACCTGTTGCAATAGGCCCCCATTTTGCTTAACCTCATCAGACATTTCAGACCGACCCTGTTCCGTCACGTCTACTCTTGGGCCCAGGTCGGTAATTTCCTTCCTTACTTTGTGTAGTGAGCTCCACAAATCTTACTTCAATTTCCCTAGTTGGTCCTGAAATGAGCTCACCATTCTGTCCTCCATACCTTAAGGCACTATTGCAAGTCCTCCTTATTCAGGATCATAGTATCTGTTCTTGCCTCCTTGGGTTCGCCCTGTGCTTGTTTTCCAGTAGCACCTCTTCCTGCTGTTCGCGCCAGCAATGTTCCAGCTGGCCCCCTTGTGAGTCAGTTGACCCCATAAGTTTGGGCAGTCCCCTCGCCCCCAACTTTAAATTATATCTTCAGTAACTGTCTCTGCAGGACTTTGTGCACCCCTAGTTTTGTAACCAGCACTTTCAGTTAGCAAGTATCTTTTATTGCAGCTATTCAGCTCAAGAGAAGGGGGGGAGGAAGGGTACTACAGTTCTGGTCCGCTCCCCTTGACACAGCGATATTACGGACCAGCACACGAAGATGGCCAACCAGCCTTGATCAGCCCCTTATTGTACGTTTCAGCCAGATGGATGTTGGTGGACTTGTGTTGGGAAGAAAGACACCTGGATCCTTTAGATGATATCCACCAGGGGGAGGGCTCAGCTTCCATCTCTTCTTATGCCTCCATACCACGTTGCCCTTCTGTCTCTACCCTCTGCTATGAGGGGTGGAGCGGGGGTGGAGGAAGCGAGGCCCTCCCCTACCCAGGAGCTCGAGCTCTGATGGTTCAGAAGTTATTCACCTCCATCCTTGGGTCCCCCGCACTCACTGCTGCTGCCACTCGGGAAGACGCTCTAGATTGCTCTCCACTTTGGTTTTAGCTACGTAGAGACGTGCCAGTGTCCGTGTTCTGTTGTCCCTCGATTCCGCTCCTACAGCTAACCGGCCCACCAAAACGGAATCCAAAAAAAGTTCCTCATCCCGGGAGGCATAGCTAAGTAGATGCCTGTAAAGACTAGTGCTATCCCACGGTTCATCTATTCCAGCTACCTGCTCCAACAGAGTTTACGGAATCGGGTCCCTCACTCTCCTCAGGTAACTGCAGTGTCTGGACAGGCAGCCGCTGTGTTCCCCTCAAGTCCAAAAGGCACAGGTATTACACCTGCCGGACGCTGCTTCCTCCAGGTAGGCGAAGCTCACCCTCCCGAGGGCTCCACCACCTCAGTTCACCACGATTGCCTTGCTTCAAGGGGAGGCATCATGGGAGGGGGTTCTACTATCTCCGATTATCAGAGAAACAGCAATAGTTGTTTAGATCTTCGGCCCCCGGGCCTGCTTCAGTAGGCCCAGACAGAGCAGTGAAAACACCTCCTTGCACATCAGCGGCCATCTTGGAATCCCTCCAAAACAATTCTTATTTGAAGAATGTCCTAGGTAGGCCGAGCAATCTTGATTGTTGAATACTGGTTAGAAGAAAACTGAATGTTGGTTCCAACGGTAGCGGCATGCTCATATAGCTTGCCCCATTGAATGATTTGCTATGGTAAACTCCATAGTACTTGGTTACAGTTTTTGTTGGATTATGTTGATAAGATGGTCATTACAGTTCTTTACTTACACTTAGATTCCGTTCTTTTCCTCAAGGCATATGTGGCAAGGAACAAGTTACTTACCTGTAACTGTTGTTCTCCAGCATGGGTCTGGCATGGATTCACATGCTCAAGAATATTCCCCCTCGTCAGGCTGGGAATCCTCGGTAAAGAAAAAATCAGTATCAGTTTCGTTTCTGATCTGTCTTTCGTAGTAGTAACCAATCACTGATCTCTGCGTCATACTGACCACAGCCAATGACTGCCCTCTACCTAAGCCCCGCCTCTGGCAGCCATTTTCAGATTTGGTAGCACGTGAAGTGGCAGTATGACCAAGTGAAGAGCCGCAGAGGGGTAGGCGGGAGGGTTCGCATGTGAATCCATGCCAGACCCATGCTGGAGAACAACAGTTACAGGTAAGTAACTTGTTCCTTCTCCAGCATGGGGTCTGGCATGGATTCACATGCTCATGAATATAAGAATAAATAGCAGTACACACATGCACAACCACGGGGGGTGGCAAAAGGCTCAACATTAAGCAATACAAAAAACTCAACATTAAGCATCTCTTACCTCCTCACCAGGCTCACCTTAAGCGAACAGGTTGCGCAGCACTGCTTGGCCGACCCTGGACTCCTCCCTGGAATCCTGATCGACGCAGTAGAATCTTGTGAAGGTGTGCGTCGACCTCCACGTAGCAGCCCTGCAGATGTCCAGCAGGGGCACACCAGATAAGAACGCCGTAGTAGCAGCGATCGCTCTGGTCGAATGGGCTCTCGGACGGCCTGGCAGCGGTCGGTTAGCCAACCGGTGACAGTGCATGATGCAGCCGGAGAGCCATATGGAAATCGAAGACTTCGAGAGAGCCTTCCCTTGATTCACAGGTCCAAAGTTCACGAACAGCTGTGATGACCTCCGGAAACTCTTTGTGCGGTCCACGTAGAACTTCAGCGCTCTAGCCACATCCAGCGAGTGCAAAGTCCTCTCGGCCGGCGACGAAGGAGACGGGAAGAAAACAGGTAACACCAAGGGCTCGTTAAGATGGAAGTCCGACGGCACCTTGGGCATAAAGGAGGGGTGCGTCCTAAGTACCACCCTCGAGGCATGGAAAGTCAAGTACGGTGCTTTGCAGGATAGGGCCTGGATCTCTCCCACTCGTCGTGCGGAGGTAATGGCCACCAGGAACGCAGTCTTCCACGACACAAACTTCATCGGTGCGGAGTGCATCGGCTCGAATGGGGGCCCCATGAGCCTGGTCAGCACCACGTTAAGTTCCCACGCCGGGGCCTTCACCGGCGGGAACGACCGGAACAGTCCTTTCAAAAACTCTTTTACCAGTCGATGGGACCACAGGGACGTCCGTCCTGTGGTTCTGGTATATCTGGAGATCGCCCCCAGATGAATCTTAATGGAGGTATGGGCTAGCCCAGCCTTTGCCAGCGATAGCAGGTACGGCAGCACTTGAGGGGCCGTAATCCGTAGGGGGTTGATCTTCTGTGCTCGGCACCAGATAGAGAACCTCTTCCACTTGTGACCATAGCATTTGAGAGTCGCGGACGCCCTGGCCTTTGCAAGAACCTCTCTGCAATCGGCCGGTATATCGTAGCCTCCAAACTCTGCGCTGCAGGAGCCAAGCCTGCAGGTTCAGCGACGCCGGGTCGTGGTGGAAGATGGCGCCTCCTTCTCTGGAGAGAAGGTCCGCGTCCGCCAACAGCTTGATGGGAGGGGACGTTGACAAGTCCAGAAGGTCCGGGAACCAGATCTGCCTCGGCCACGCCGGTGCGACGAGGATCATCCTGCACCGGGACCTCTTGAGCTGGCTGATGAGTCGAAGCAGCAACGGCAACGGAGGGAACGCATACAGGTATAGGCCGTCCCAGGGGAACGAGAACGCATCGCCCATGCTTCTCGGCTGGGGAAACCTGCTGGCGAACCTCTTGCACTTCGAGTTCGTCGCGGTTGCGAACAGGTCGATTTGGGGTTTGCCCCATCGTCGGAAGAGTTGATCCACCTGATCATGGCGCAGTTCCCACTCGTGACACGCGCGCAGCTCCCTGCTGAGCGAGTTGCCACAGATCCTGTGCCTCCTTGGATAGGGCTGGGGATCTGGTGCCTCCCTGCTTCCGTATGTAAAACATTGTCGTGGTGTTGTCCGTGAAGATCCGCACCACCTTGCCCTTGAGCGACGGGAGGAACGATTTGAGAGCCCAGAACACGGCTCGGAGTTCCAGGACGTTGATGTGCAGGAGCCTCTCCTCCGGGAGCCAGAGGCCTCTTGCGTGGAGATCTCTGGTGTGGGCGCCCCAGCCTTCCAGGGAGGCGCCCGTCGTCACCGTCTACTGGTACGCCGGCGTCTGAAAGTCCTTGCCCGCCGTGAGGTGCGCTCGAACGCCCCACCACTGAATCGCCCGCCGGAACACCTCGTTGAGGGGGATCCTGTCTTCGAAGGTGCCTGTCGCCTGCCTCCAACGGGCGTCGAGAAATTATTGAAGAGGGCGCAACCGTAGTCTGCAGAGGCGCACCAGGTAGATGCAAGAGGACATCATCCCTAGGAGGGACTTGATGGACCTCACCCTGGCCACGTCCGTGGCAAGCAGGCGCTGCACTTTGCCTAGAATGGTCTTCGTCCGTTCTTCCGACGGGGCCGACAGGCGCCTCACTGTATCGAGCTTCGCTCCCAGAAACAGGGCCACCTGCGACGGCACCAGGTGGGACTTTGGGTAGTTTATGGCGAATCCCAGGTCTGTGAGTAGCTGGACGGTCCTCGCAGTGTGTTCGACGGCGAGTTCCCTAGTCCTTGAGCGGATGAGCCAGTCGTCCAGGTAGGGGTAGACGTGAATCCCCTGCAGGCGCAGCCGCGCCGCCACTGGTGCTAGGCACTTGGTAAAGACCCTGGGGGCCGACTTCAATCCGAACGGCAGTGCTCTGAATTGGTAGTGGCGTCCCTGGACGACGAACCTGAGGAACTTTCGGTGACTTTTGAAGATGGGAACGTGGAAGTACGCATCCTCCAGGTCCAAGGACGATAGAAAGTCGCCTTCCTCCAGCTGTCCCAGTACGTGCTGCAGGGTGACCATCCTGAACTTTTGTGATCTGATGTATTTGTTCAAACGACGAAGGTCCAGGATGGGGCGCCAGCCGCCCGTCTTCTTCCTAACGAGGAAGTACCTTGAGTATACCCCGGAGCCTCTTTGGGACAAGCTCGATGGCGCCTTTCCTGAGCATCGCCTGTACTTCCAAAAGCAGTTGCGGGACGTGATTTTCCTTCCTGGCCACAGGTGGAACGTGAGGGCACTTCTTCAGGAATTCAACAGAGTGTCCTCTTGCTAGGGTATCCAGCACACAACGGTCGGTGGAGATGGACTTCCACACGCCAACGAAGTTCGTCAGCCGGCCTCCCACCGGGGTGCTTCGGTGGGGGCCCGAGACCACGGCCGGTTCAGTCCTGCTTGGAGGTGGTGGCCTTGCCACCCTGGCCACCTTGCCGACGGCGGCGAGGCGCTCCCTGCTTGCCGCGACCCCTGTAGGCCTCCTGAGACGAGGAGTGTGCCGCCTGGCGGTAGGACGAGCCACCGCTGGATCCCTTGGAGGCACCCTGTCTGCCTCCGGAGCTCTGAAAGGGCCGTCGTTGCTGAAGGGCTCCTAGGGCGCGGGCCGTCTCCGTGTCCGTTTTTATGGCTTGGAGGGATTCGTCCACCGTCTTCCCGAACAAGTTGCTGCCGTCGAACGGCATGTCCAACACACCCTGGTCTGGACGTCCTGACGGAAGTCGGTCGCCCGGAGCCAACCCCGTCGTCGTAGGCAAACACCGTTGCCCAGCTGGCGGAACCCGGTATCAGCAATATCGGTTGCCACCGTTATGGCGTGGTCCGACGCCACCTCGCCCTCTTGCAGTATTTCCAGGGCCTCTGACCTCTTGTCGTCCGGCAGGAAGTCCAATATGGGGGCCATCTTAAACCAGAGCTCCCTGTCGTAACGGGCCACGATCGCCAGGGCGTTGGCCGCTTTGATCCTCGTCGCCGCCGACGAAATGACCCGCCGCCCCATGGCGTACAACTTCTTTCCCTCGCCATCCAGTGGGGAATTCGACGTCGAGGCTCCTGACCCCGCTGCTTTCTTCTTCGCCGCCGCTGAGACGACCGAGTCTGGCGTTGGCTGGGCCCTGAGGCACAGGGGAGCAGTTTCAGGGACCCGGTACTTCTTCTCGTACCGGTCCCGTTTGGCTGGTGCCGTGGAGGGGTTTTTGAGAACCGACAGGCCCTCCTCCCAGATGTCATCGATTAGGGGCACCGCGATGACCGTCTTCCTCTTGGCCTCCCGGCGCTGATAGAGGAAACCTTCCTTTTTCTGCTCCTCCGGGCAGAGCTGGAACAATTCGGACGCCCTGGCGAGCATGGCGTGGAATGAGCCAATCTCGTCGGGCGGCGAGGCCCGTGCGACGGGAGACGGGAGACCCAATCCGTCGTCGTCACCCTCAGAACCCGTCGTCGAGCCCAACGCACCGTCATCTCCAGACTCGTGGGAGGATGAGGAGGGAACTGTAGGCCTTACGGGGGCGAGCGTCGTTTGTTCTGAGGACTTCCCGACGGGCCAGGTTGCGGGTCCTCCGGCCTGGGCCGTGGGAATCTCGTCCTTATCTCAGAGCATAAGGACTGGATGGCAGACAAAATGGCCGCCGAGCCATCCTGAGGCCTAGGATCCGGCTGTGCCGGAAGGAAAGGCCGCTCTTCCTCACCATCGTCCTCTTCCTCGGTTATCTCCCGAGGATCTTCTTGACGGGATCGAACCTGACTCCGAGCTCGAGGAGGGCACCGTGCCCCCCCTCGCTTCTTCCATCATGGTGGCCACGACGATGGGCTGAAAAGAGGATTCCCTCCTTGGCGGCAGGGAAACTCTAGTCCCGGAGGCGGTCTCCGCTGGCGGTGTCTGCCGGCTTAGCCAGAGTCGCCGCGATAGCCTCGATAGAGGCCTTGGCCTGCTGGGTAGGGGCCTTCACCACCTTAGGTGCGTTCCGGGCCCTCTCCTTTGGGGGAGGGGCGTCGCCTCGCTCCCCCTCTTCCGAGATCGGACGGGGCTTCTCCCGAAGCTTACCCGGGGTCTCGGACTTTCTCTTCCCCGAACCGGAGCGTTGGCTCATGGTTGACGGTGCCGGGGAAGGAGCGCCCTGCCTGGCGACCGAAGAGCCCGACCTTTCGGCGCTCCCGGAGCCAGCGGACTCGCGGCACTTGGCCTGGTGTTGGGCCTCCGTCGCCGGGGCGCCCGCACAGGACTTAGAAGCCCGCTCGGACCCTTTCTTCTTCCTCTCACCCATCGAGCCCTTCTCCAACCAGCTTGCGAGACGGGATCGACGGTCCCTCATGGTCCGCTCTGACAAGTTCTTGCAGAACTGGCAGTCCTTCTCTACATGAGTCTTGTCCCCATGAAGACAGTAGAGGCATCGCGAATGTTCGTCTTCCTTAAACACATTCTGCAGCCCGCATCCAGGGCAGCTGCGAAACAGCTTGGGTCCGGCCGACGAACTCGCATCCTGGGCCATCTCGAAGTAGGCTGCGAATCTTCTGGAATCCTCCAAGAAGTTGATTCGACGAAATCTTCACCCTTGAGGGGCGTAGGAAAATCCTGCAACGGGTAGCCGTTAACGGGAGTAGAAACGGTGGAGCTTGAGGCTCGATTAACCGAAAAAAATGTGAAAATTCACCTGAAAAAGCGCGAAACACGCAGTAAAAGCTAGCGAGCTAAGCATGAGGACTCCCAACACTAGAACGTGCGGTAAAAATCTGAAGATGGCTGCCAGAGGCGGGGCTTAGGTAGAGGGCAGTCATTGGCTGTGGTCAGTATGATGCAGAGATCAGTGATTGGTTACTACTACGAAAGACAGATCAGAAACAAAACTGATACTGATTTTTTCTTTACCGAGGATTCCCAGCCTGACGACGGGGAATATTCATGAGCATGTGAATCGATGCCAGACCCCATGCTGGAGAATGTTGAATGTTTTTCTTGATGGGACATTTGTGAGCAACTCATCTATATTGTGATGTCTTTATCCCCTTAATCAGGAATCTAGGATTAAAGTACTTTTTGTCACCTTCAAAGTACAATGGCTAAACCCCTTAATGAAGCATAGAGGTATATTTTCCACCAACAATAATTATCTGCAAATCTAATATTACTCCAAAAGACTCACTCTCGCTCTGTCAACTAATGTTGTCTTTACAGCAAAAGCTTTTCACTGCCACATTTTGATTCAAGCAGAACTAAGAAGTGCAGGGTGTTAGTGCTACTAGCTAGAGATATCCCTTTTGTAAAAGGCACAATGCTAAAAGACCTGTTGGGTCATTTAATATTGATCAACGGATTCCTGTAAAGTCACCTGATGACAAACGTCTCAATATATGCCCCCAATGAAAATCAGGATGCATTGCCCAAAAAGTGACTCCTATAGTGGCATCCTTTTGCTGTAGGATTTTTCATAATGGGAATAGGTGTCTACACTACACTAGACCCCATCAAATATAAATCAATCCCCCTTATCTTGACAAAATCGGTGCAATCCTAAAGCCCTGACTGGCTTGCAGAGAGAACTGAATGTGGGAGACGCTTGGAGGGTCCTTCACATGTGAGGGAGTCTTTACTTTCTTCTCTCATGTTCATAGAGCACACTCTAGCATAGACTTACTCCTACTTTCCTCAGCCTTGATACCGTTTGTATCCAACATTCATATTGGTACCAGGTTTCTTACGGATCATTCAACTGTGGTGGCTAGATTGCAGGTTTATCACCCAGCTCAGGTTCCTTAACCTCCATGGCACCTCAAGGAGGTGATACATAGCAACCAAGTTTCTCACAGGGAAATTGTGACAATAATAGATAATTATTTTACAATGAATATTGCCCCAGGGATGTGTTGGAGCACTATCTGGGATCCTTTGAACGCAGTTCTCACAGAGAGTTTATCACATGGACGACATAATGTTTAAAGGTGAAAGGTGGGTTATTGATCATTGGCTCTGAGCCAGTTAAGAGTGTTCTGCCTGAATTTTTGAAAGGTTTCGTTCGCTCTCAATGGTGGAGGGAGCGCGTTCCAGTGCTGTGCTGCCATAACAGGGAAGCTGCTCCCCCCGGCCTTTTTTTAGTCTGAATCTGGGAACTATCAAGCAGGAGGAGTTAGCAGTCCTCGTAGGGCGTAATGAGGCTTTTCTGGTGATTCTCTCGGAAAGGTAAAGTGGTTCAGCTTTGTTGAGACATGTGTGTGTTAGTTTGACAGTTTTGAGCAAAATTGTGTCTTTTAGCGATAACCATTTGTTCCGTCTCCTCAACTCTGACATATGTTCTGTCGTTGGTATGCCCTGTGCAGTTCTGAGGCATTATTCTGGAGGATTTGGATCTTGTTAATAATGTGCTTGCTCGCACTCAAGTACAAGGCATTACAATAGTCCAACTTGGAGAGAATGAGGGCTCCAGCTAGGATAGTATTTCAAATTGGGGCTTTCACACAAACTAATGCGCCACTCAGTAAACAAGAATACTCAATACAAATAATCGGTTTTAAAATTTTTCTGTGTTTTTTACATCTCCTAAAAGTTTTCCAAAACATCATCACCAATTTGTGTGTACCAAATAAAAGGCAAAAATTATATACATTACAGTAGTCATTGACATGTAGGGTAGAAAATGTTCCGAGGTGATATGTAATAATGCATGCAGAACCAAACAGATGAGGGAGTGGGGACCATGGAGGATGATTTGGGATGAAAAAGAAACGGCAAAGAAAAAAGAAAACGATAATGAAGTAATTATATATATCTAAGAAAACATTCCTGTCCAATTGTGTACTTGAAACAAATATATACTATTCTGTTGCTCCACTAATTAGTGTCAACGTTGCTTTGAATAGCCAATATTATCCTTGTGTAATTAGCTGCATTATCCAATTCCAACTTATATTAAAAACATTCTTCACCATCTCATTAGTTTATACATATAGTTTCCCAATGGGTATCTATATAGCTCTATTGTCAAAGAAAATCAAATTGATGTTTGGTGGTTCCTCATTTTTAATGACGTTTGCCTTTCCGATTCCACTATCGTTAAAGACTTAGGGTGGGCAGCCACCTCTTACCGTTATTTTTCTCAAATATCATCTATGTCTGGTTTATTGCAAGCACGTCACTGGTTTAATCCCTCCTATAACGCAATAATAATGAATATTGATTAGTATTAATTCACTGTGTATTGTGCTGTTTGCATAATGAAATCAGCACATTTCCTTCTGTCAGTCGAACAAAATCCACGGGTCTCTTGCACGGACATGTGTGCCTAAAATGCTCTAACAAGTCTTACTGTTTTATTCTCAAAGGCCGTCTACAGCCATGTCTGTATTGGATAAATACACGGTTCGCTTGCACGCGCATGTATTCCTAGATTGCTCATGTGGCGAAGTTTGAGATTAACTCGACAGAAATAGGGTCCGTTTCCGCGTACTTAGGAGCATCTATAGGCTATTGGTTCGGCTGTGCGGTGGGTCTGGTTAGACCCTAGGGCTTACCTGAAAAGTCTCTGACATAATCTCATGCGTCTTCCGTCGGCTCTACGTAGAGACGCCCGCTCCTGGTATCTGTATTTATCAGCATTGTCATGGTTACCTGTTAGTCCCTCTTCTGTCTTCGCATCTCAAATAGAGACGTCGGCCATACTTTGGGATCATACACCGTGTTAGTCTTAAAAAACATTGTATTATGTCTCATAATTCTGTTTTTCCATGTGGAAAGTGTTTGTTGAACCATATATAATATACCTTAGGCTTTAAGGAACCCATGGAGAAAGACAATACTGTGTGCATTTTGAAAAGTCTTAAGGAAAAAGCATGTATCTGGGATCTGTGTGAAAACTAATCCTATCTTTATACTAAGTCACGATACGCTGTCTATGCTCTTCAAGGTCTTAAACCTGCCACCCCGAGACAATATCTGTTAAATACTGGATATAGTGCTTTAAGAAGATTTATTCTGCAATTACGCCTGAATACCCTCCCCTGTAATGAAATAACTGGGGCATGGACAAACATCCCTCGTGCAGAAAGACTGCGTAGGCATTGTAAAATAGAGGTGGAGACTAAGACATATTCTAACTATATGCACCAAATTAAAGGAATGGTATTTTAAAGGGTATGTAAATATAGTTGTGGACCTTCAAATGATTGAATCTGACCAATTTTGGTTAGTTATTTATGACGGAGAGATTAAGGTTTTTACTGGGGCAGCCTTTTATATTTGGAAGCTAGCAATCTGTTAGTAAATTATTTGTATTTATCTTTTAAATGTGTGTTTCTCTCTTTCTGATATGTGTTTTTAGATTGGAAACAATAATTGACTGTAATATGTTTGCTAAATGGATTTTATGACTGATATGTAATTGTTTTTGTTGATATATTATTCTTGTAGTGTATAAGGTTTTAATTAACCAAAATGCACTTTAAACTAATAAAACAATATATATATATATGTATAATATAGTGTTTATCTAGCTTGTACTATGTTAAAGATTAAATATATACATCTGTGTTGTATAAAATATACAACAAATTGTTTAGGTACTGCTCCAGTAAATATCATTTTCATACCACTCTATTTGCGCATTATAGCCGCTTCCGAAATGTGATTCAACGTGTAAATCTGTTTAGTCTTAATTTCTAATAGAAAAAACATCCTCTTAGTACTCCTTATTGAAAAATGATGATAATAGTAATGTATTGGTAAAGTGCCGTTCTGAGCAATGTAGGCTTTCAGTATATTGCATTTAACGTAATATTGCAAAAAACCTTTTCAGTGAAATGTTAGTTGCACATGGTCTACGATCTGTCCTTCTCCCTGACGATTACAACACATTTGTTTTAAATAACCAATAATTTATCACTCTCTATTTCATCCATGTTACAATGCAGTTTCGTATTATAGATTTGCGCGGAGTCTGAGATTTCTTGCTGAAGTGGAGCAAGGCAGGTTGGTCATGGTCAGGTCAGTGTTGGTATGAGGCAGATGGCTTTGTGGTGGGCATCTAGTGTGTGACGGTTTGAGGAATTTAGTACTTGTAGTTAGCGTAGGTAAGAATTTGGTGGGCTTGATTGTCAGCAGATTGGGCTTCGGCAGCGGCAGGAATGGTGTGGGTTTCATACCCACTGTGGGTACAGTTAGGTTCACCATAGTGGGGTATTGTGCATTTATTGGGATGTAGCCTGCAGCAGTGGCCAGTTAGCCAATTGCTAGTAAGGCATACAGTAGGTTAGGTGACCAGTGGTGTGCATAATGCACGAATAGTACCACTAAAATTTGGCTGGGCCGAGATGATTAGGTAGAGATTGTGCAATGGTGTGCGAGGGCTCGCGTTGGAGCAGGTCAAATATTGGCAGTGTGCACAGATTTAAAATGCTGTGCTGGGTAGAGAGAGAGAGATTTAGATAATCATCTATTAACAGAGTAGCACGGTAATCGTATAAAGCATAGGTTTGCTAATGACATAAGCTGCAAATAGTGGTCATATGCGTGTGCAAGTTTGTGTGGAGTGAGAGACACATGTTACATGCAATGGTGGGCGATGAACGATAGGCATAACAAAGCAATTAGAAAGCCCTAAGCACGTCACAATAAAAAGAAAAAACAGTCTGGGCATGATGCAGTTTGAAAACTCACACGGCACGATGCGATTCAGTGATGCACACTGTGCACAAAGCAGTTTCAATGTTAAATAGTAGATTTAACAATGGGCATAAATAAATAATGGCTGCAGAGGACAACGAATCAGTATTGGGATAGTGCCATGAGCCTACTTGCATAATCGAGAATATAGTAGATTAGGCGGCAGCGTGACCGGATCGGCTCGTGTACGAGGCGAGGCACATCACTTTAGCCTGATATAGGGGTAATGACACGCAACAACTAATAAGCTAAACAGATAGAGGCAGGGTTGAAGTTAATGTAGGTAAAGCAGGGCGGCGTGGGATAGAAGCAATGCACACAGTAATTTACTAATAGTGAGTATAGCAACTGATAATAGTTTTGTGGCGCATGTTAATAAAGCAGGTGTATGCGTTTCCAATAACGCTTGGATGCCGGGCGTTGCATGCACACGCATACTCAGAGCAGAGAGTTCGAAGTTAGATCAGGAGAGGGGGTGTGCTTACCCTCCAACCATGATGAGACGGTGTAGCAATGAGTATAGTTCCAGGCATCCAAAAGTGTCAATTGGCAGATTTTTCGGATCGTTCATATGATAGAAGATATAAACATTAAAATTGAGCAGAGTGACCGGCCTTGGCCTCAAGAGACTCTAGACAGGCTCAAGAAAGGAGCCTTGGCAGCCTGGCCTTTGGAGGTGGGCCGGCTATTCGCCAGCCGGCGAATAGGCTCGCTACGATGTTGTTAAGGATACCAATCGGGCGTCACACACTGGACCAGGACACTTGGTCTTAGACTGGTATGTGGTGCACAATAGGAATGTTTTTTCTTTAATTTCAATGAATACAAATTGAGCCGATACCCGACCTGTCTCACACCCCCTTTTACAAATACCCCGGGTCTCAATGGACCATGAAACAGGCCGGTTGGTGAAAATCCAATATTTATGTATTTTGACAGTTCACAAAAATCACACACATTTTAATAGTGGGCAGCAATCACCAATGGGGTGACAATGACAATGGAAATGGAAGCAATGCACTTGGTTAACCTTCTAGTAGAACATATCCAAAGCACAATTTAATAGGAACACTTTTTGAATTCGGATAGATAGCACCCAAGTTAAGGTTTTCCCCCGCAATGTTCGCTCAACCCACAAATAACCAAATTCTGAGTGAATTGAAAGAAGCAGCAGGAAGTCAGGGATACGAGGCAGGGAACAGAATCAGAATCCGACCGTCTCTCACAAAATAAGAGGGAAAAACCCTTTGTAATAGCATGAACGGTAACTCGGAAATTGACAAATAATGTGCGGTTAAATCTTTAAGACAAATATGACTTCTCACGACAACAGTAATGCATAAACCCTAGCAATCACAAGGCAAGGCATCAACAAGAAGCATACAATTAAAAAACAAGTGGAAAATTAGAACATGCTGCAGCCGAATGACACGTTGGAAAGTTGCAATTTCCTCAATTCCCGTTTAAATTGACACCAACGAATTTGAGGAAAAACTGGTGAAATCAGTGCTCCTGTTAAGATTTTGAGGTGGGAGTATTTTACTCTCAATTTTTAAACTTCGAGAGTAAATGTGATTTTAAGAGAGTAAAAATGACTTTTCTCCTTCGCAAGAGAGTAAAATGTATGCAACATCCAGCCGACGTGTGAAAAAAAAACTGTATGGAAATCATTACTATGCGGCAGCTTTCTGCATTGTGACAGAATACACCTTTCATTATTTCTGGCCATTTGATCTCTCCTGTATATATTTAAATGTTGAAATTACAAAAACCGAGCCAATTATATAGTAAAGCATACATGAGTTTGTATTGTGTGTTTTGAGATTCGATAGCAGAATTGTCTTTTGATGTTTAATAAAAGTCCTAATTTCCTGGAGCTATTACTACCCAACGGTATGCCAATGTTGTGATACAACAGTGCAGAGAGGCAAGGACTCCATGCTAAATTCTTTATCTAATCTAGTGGTCAAACCATAGCTGTACTTTTAACCCTGTGTACCAATGTAACATAAGCTTAACAACCCTCTTTATGCCTTCGCGCCCTAATACCATCGGGTCTGGTGCGCAATACAATAATAAAAACAAACAAAAAATAATAAATGGTTATTTATATAGCTCTTTTGGCAAAGCGCTGTACATAGAACATATTTATCACAATTACCACCAAACCAAAGTCGGTACTCCTTTATCAACCTCGAAAGGATGAAAGGCCGAGTTGTACTTGCCGGGATTCGAACCCGCAACCCACAGATCACGCAGAGATTGCAGCAACGAGTGCTCAACCGGTTGAGCTATCTTATTGGCTAACATCCTTCAGAGGTTGGTTAACTGAGTATCGACTGAGGTATGATGATCACAGAACCTAGATGTATGACAAACCATTTATGAAGCCCCACATAAAGTTAAATACCTATCTGGATTATCACAGGACAGGTTTTGCTGAGTTTCTATTTCAATTACCAATGTAACTTTCATTTGTTTGTTTGTTTTTAAACAGTGCTTGCACTTTCTTGAGAGTCAGGTTTTGGATGTTTTATTTGTAGTCTTGAAGATTTGAGAGGCTAGAACACCTGTGATCAGTGTAATGACAATTGTGCAATACTGGTTTGCTTTCACTGGAAAAAAAAGCATAACTTGTTAAAAAAAAAAAAATCTCAATTGCAACTTAGTTTTCCATCTTATTAATTATACAATCCTAAAATTCTAGGAAAACATGCACAGTGTTTCTGAAGCTGAATGGAAAGAAACCATTCCTTTTATCAGTGTGCAGTTTATTTTTTTTAAAGGCTTCAGAGAAATGCATTCTGTTTCACAGGTGGCTTGCAATCACATCCATGAAGATAAAAATCACAAGAAGCCTTCTGGTTTCTGTCAAGTAACCGGACCTTTGCATTGCCCTCTGCTCTAAACCTGTGTGTAAATGTACCCAGGAAAATAATAAAGATTTTCATGCGTAAAAAGAAGGCCTGGTATTCGCCTTATCTGGAGCCCTGGGTGAAATACTTGAATTCTCAATGCGGTTTTTGGGCTGGGGGATAGATATATATCACAGGGACAATAGAGGTGAAAATAGGTCTCTAGCTGGTGAATTGAGAGATATTTGGAAGGTAGAGTGGTTCATTTTTAGGAAAATAAAGCAGTGAAAAAAGAGAATCGGTTTTAAAAGTGAAAGGCACATTTTTCTTAAACTAGATTTAATGGCTAAGAAAAGAGGAACGCCACCTGTGAATATCAAAGTTAGGCTGCAGTTGTAACCCGCAGTGTACCCCTTTTCTTTAAGGAAAATAAGGTAATCAAAATATCGCTAATGACTTATGATCTATGCAAGATAGAAATTAGCAGAAAAGTGGTGCTAACACTTGGAGATCAAGGACAAGAGGCACAGGGAATTCTGACAGTTGGGCAAGTTATCAGGATATGGATACGGTTGCTTGGAGAGTGAAAAAAAGACAAAACGGTCAAGATGGGGTAGACTATGTGTTATGGGATGTGGGATACTCACAGTCCATGCTTGGGTTTGGGAATTTTGGAACAGTCAAGAGGGCTCTGGTCACTGCACCGCTCGGGTCACCAGCTAGCAGACTCTCCTGAGCTAGACAGCTGGGCAAAGGTCTGGTCCCCGGATGGCAAGTGCAGCTGGGCAATTCTGGTCACTGGATGGCACAGGTAGCGGACCATCCGGTCTGGTCTCAGGATGCTAAGGTACCACAGCCTTTTCCCTTTTTAATGGTATTTTAGTGGGATTTTCTTAATCTAGGCCTTTGCTGGAGTAGATTCAACTATGATTTGGACTGGCAGTGAAATCTGGTCAGCTTTGCTTTGGCCTTGTAGTGGAATCTGGAGTCTGGCGGGATGAATGTGGAAGATTAGGAATGCAGGTGCTGGAAATTCAGGAGAGAGTCTTTTGGAGCTCTGTCAACCACTCTTATTTATAGAGCATGGTGACATCACAGAATTATTGGTGGGCAGGACTGAGCTAGACCTACCTCCAAGAAGCAGATTGGACAAGCAAGGTTGGTTGTCTCTTCGAGGAGGTGTCCCAGTTTATGAGGTTGCATTTTATGAGGTAAAAAGCCATCCCACAGTCCTTTTTGCCAAAAATCAGTCATAACCCAATTTACACATTTATACATTTGTGCCACTTTAACCAATCACATGGGCAGATTACACATTGTAGGTAGAGCATAGCAGTCCAATCCTCACGGTTGTGGGACCTTGTTTTGCCCTTCTACCAGTTTTTCACGCTTTTCAGTGAGAATTATATTACTTAAAATTCTATAACTTTATACATGGGTGTGGATCATCATTAAGCATGTAAGTATTAAAATTTGCAATGGCATCATGGATACTTTCCTTATAATATCAAATTCTCTGCCATTTCTATTCCCAATGTGTCAGTGAAGTCTATGACGTCTTAAATGAAAGCCCATAAAATCACATTCAAACTGTTAACTTTTCACATTTTTGCAAAGTCCTGTGGCAAAGATAAAAGTCTTACAAGTTTTATTTATAAAATAGTCTTTGGAAACAAATGTTCAGTATGGTTTCCCATATACGGGCATAGCTTCCAAGCTACCCCTCAATCCAGGGATGTCACAGAGCTTTCCTTTGAAGCTTCCTGTAGAAGTCACAAGTAGGTGTGATTTTTCACTTCGCATATCTGTGTCCTAGGAGTTCCATTGTAAAATGGCTCACCCCAGACCAAAGTCTGATTAGTATGTGAAGTTTCTTTTTCTTGGTCAGTCAAAGTTTTCCAAGCTAGCAATTATCACTTTCGTGTCCTAGAAGTTTATGGTGGTCTGGAAGCCTTAGCTCTGCCAACAGGAATAACCTGTTTTGGGAGCTTGCAAAATCCAGCCCATGCAGTTTAACAGTTTTATTTTTCTTTTATTTTGTCCTGGATCAAAACAAACCTGTTGTATAAAACATCCCCTATTATATTCCATGGCAACAAATCCCTACATTGATAGGCACAGACAAGTTTTGTTCAACATGGTACTTTTTAAAACAGGCATTTTTTTCCTCTTGTTTGTAAAAGCCCATTTTGACATGTGGTCAATGTTGCTGGGATTTCTCTTCCATTTACTTCCCAATGTTATTCTGTAGCTGTAGCCAGCTTCTTTTACACAACAGTCTGTACAAGGCAAAGGTCTCCTGAAATTGATATGTGCACAGAAAGCTAGAATTCCTTTTCAAGTGGTGACTTTTGACATTTTGTAGCAAAAGTTTAAGCGTTTTTCCATGCAAATGAGTAAAGCTTTTGTTGATTTTCTCAGATTTAGCTGGCACAGAGCCTGTCATTCAGGAATAAAGTTCTTTTCTGAAGGAGCACAATGTGAATATGGCTGGGCATGACAGGGTCTTTTTGATAAAAGTAGTTTGATGAAACACAGATGAAAATAGCGTCAGAGCAGCCTACTTTTAATGGTGAAATATTCCCTTTTTCAATGGGAACTTTGGGCTTTGCAGCAAAGCAGCGCTGCTTTTTCACTCCCCTTCTTACATACATGTACATGTAAGAACACACTGGCAAGCTTTTTCAGTGTGGCCCCTTGTTCCATCCTGCCCAATATGTGCTTGGCAAGGTTGTGCAGCCATCTTTTTGTCGTTTCAAAACACAGTTTTGGTGTGATGCAATGGTGCTCACAGGAGCCAGCGCAGCTATTTTGCTGGTTCTGCTGAAGTGCGGCTTGGTGATGTGGGGAAGTACTGCCGAGTGGGTAAATATATCACACAAATTGGATGGCTCAAGCTAATTCAGAGGCGGCCTCACTAGGACCTAACTTCAGTATGTGAGGTGGGGTTCTCTAAAAGCTAAATAAAACTGGGCTTTTCAATGAAAGGGCCAACTATGTTAAGGGGAAGAAGAAAAAAAACATGACAGTTTTCCAATATTTCTCTCACTTGATGTCCAGTACACCACTCCACCCGAGAAGGTCAGAAAAGATACATTGAACACGTTGTCTTGCCCAAGATATCAGATACTGATTGGGAAGCTTTTGAGATGTCCAGCACTAAAGAGACGGTTGAGACTGTGCTCTAATCTCTTCTACTTAAAGCACCCAGCCCCAATAGTTTTAGTACCCTTTTTGATAGAATATATAACATTGTCCCATTATACCTTTAACACATTTATTTACATTTCTTAGAATCTAAATAAGTCACAAACACCCTTTCAGAATCCCCCAAAACTTTACTATTCAAACCTAGAAACAATGCAACAGATTATGGATCTCTTCACCCAACTGCCTTGTTAACCAGTGACGCTAACATTTATCAGAATATTTTGGGCACAAGACAGATGAAAGTTCTTCCCTTCATAATTGATGGTGACCAATCTGGATTTTATTATGGATGGGTCTACACACGATAATACCCATGGTGCTCAAAAGTTAATTGATAGAGGGTCCTATAAAAAAGATGTGTTTTCTCTCTTAGCCTTAGACACAATGCCAACCTTCATTGCCAGTAAAGTATACACATATATGTGGTTTAAAACCAAAATGATTACAAAAAAATATTGGACAATCACCAAGCTTTTATTTCTGGCAATTTACATACGGTATGGTAAACCCAAAATATTCAAACATCATAGAAACAAAAGAACCATTTATTTTGATTTTTACTACTACATATTATAATAATTTTATTTCTCTGAATTACATGCCCTGTAGATGCACAAGGAGAGGACTGTAATTCACCCATCACACCAGCTTCAAGTGCTGTTAGAAAACAATTATGAATATATTGGATATAGCACTGGAGCAAAAGGTGGCTGGCTGGACGTAGAGAGATGGGAGGTGGTAGCTGGAGAGGGCAGAGGTTGAAAGAGCTGGTGAGATCACAAAGAAAGAAGGTGGTGATAGAAACATGAGTGGCAGATGTGGTGGGAGAGAAGGAGGTGGGGTAAAGGAATCAGTAAAACCTGTAGTGGGAGGAAAGGGTGGTAAGGAAAATAGTGGGAGAAAAGAAGTCGAAGAGCCTATTTTTAGGAGGGAGGTGGAGCATGAGGATAAAACAAGAGGATTGAGAACTTGATGGCAAGAAGTGGAGAGCCAGGTGATAGAGAGGAGGTGGTAGCGGGACGAGCATACCAATGTGTTACTAGAGATATGATGGACGTTTTGGACATAAAAGTATTAGAGTGTGGACGAAGAATTTTAGAGCAAGAAATCTGTCTTACCATGATGAGATGTGGGGGCGGACGGAAAGTGTCTTAGAAGTGAGAGACCCTCATGGAGCAGCTTCTCATGTTATGTTAACTGAATTTATTGAGCGTGCGTACACCCAAAGGCATCATGGCTCTGGTAGCATGGAAAGGAGATTTTAAGAATATGTCTGATTGTAGAATAATGTAGTTTTCAGTAGCTGGCAGAAGCCGAAATGGTCAGCCGTACCCCGTAAAGCAAAGGGGAAGGTCGTTCAAGCTTTAGCAGCTGCCACCGAAAAGGCTCGCCCCCATGATCGAGATAATCTGAACCGAGGCACCGCTAAAAGAAAAGCCGCCTGGGATCGCAGATAGCGAGTGGGCACATAGTGCAAGAATTTAGCCCGATGAACAATGCACATGGACTTAAAGATCCGATCTGCAACGGGAAGCCAATGGAGTTTGTAAAATACTGGAGGGGAGTGTCTGTACTTCTGCTCTCTATATGGTAGACGAGAGGCACAGAGGAACCCAGGCAAGATTCTCTATAAGGTAGCAATGGACGAGCAATCAAGGCTTAGTTTCTCAGGAGGTGATGCAGGCTGGTTCTTAAGTACAGTGTAGTCCCCCCAAAGCCCCACAAAGGAATGTCCACACACTATTACTGAAAACAGTCTTTATATAATTAATATTTAAAAAGTATGTACACTATCACAATAACTCACTTTGTACTCAGAAATCAACAATGGCAAATATATACAGTTCTAAAGTGGTACCTCCAATATTATCAGATCTCATTAAAGTGCATCAACTAAACTGTTAAAATGTCACAGAGATCAATAAAAAGGAAACCAGCAATAGAGATAGGGAGGAAAGCAAGATGGTTGAAACAATAGGCAGATTTCTGGCCCCTACCACTAGACGCAGTTCTGTGTGGCGACTCCCCCCCCCCGCACCTGGGCAACCTGGAAAATAATGATATAGCACAAGCCCAGTCCATATATTGCTCAATAGTCTTATTTCCTCATATAATGTTTTTACCCCCCCAATGTACCTGGTGGAGCAGAGTTCTTCAAAGAAGCGTCGATGGATCCTTCTGGAGTGACCCCCTTTCAAGCAGGAGTCATGGATCGTCGAGAGGAGTCGAAGAAGGTGAACTTGGCGTCTACGGCGTCAATGAGAAGTTTGAGGCAGCCGAGACCACGGCGTCGATCCAGACGGTGCTCGTCGACGAAGTCCTGCGAGGATGAGGTGTGCGGGGCACCTCAGTGTTTGATAGTTCGGGACCGCAAAGAGTTTCAGAAGAACTGTGGCCCAGCAAGGGCGTTGAATCATTGAAGTCTTTGTGGCCTTCAGGTGGCGGGAAACCCACCGGCGGATTCTCGTCGGCGGCCTCGACTCTCTCTGGCAGGATAAAGCAGTTGTCGGTGTGGACAAGGGAGTCCTTAGATTCAGTACTTAGGCAAAGGAGCGGGCGGCTCCGGTCGTTGGCGGCACGGCGTCAATCGGTCCCCTCTTCTGGGGCAACACAACTTTGATGGGCCTCCAGCGGTTACACAAACCTGCGAACCATGGTCGACGGCAATGGACTTCGAGGGCGGCGAAGTCCGGGTGCTTCACTTCGATCTCCTCGGCGGTCCAGTCTCCGGTCGGCAGCCTTTCGAGGGTCTGACTCCCAGGGAGCTTCGGGGAAGGTCAGCGATGCTCGATGGTCCCTCAGAGCATGGGAAGAGGGCTCCTTACCAGGTCCTCTCTCGGATCAGTCTTCGGCGAATTCGGCAGCTTTCAGATCAGGTTGAAGCAAATGCAACAGCAAGTCTTCTTTTTCCAGCTGAGCGTCGAGGATCAGCAGTTCCAGTTACTCTTCAAGTGTAGACACAGCTTCTGAACAATTTCCAGTGGTGAGAGGTCCCCAGATATACTATCCTGTCTCTCAACCACACTGCTGGGTCATACTCAGCAGCCAATTATACAGAAGGGCATTCATGCAGTCAGTCAGCCAATCAGGCACACAGTGCATTTAGGCCATCCTCCTCCCTCTCAGACACTCACAACAAGGAATGTGGATTGGGACAAGTACCCAGCCATTCAACACTACACACTGCATTCAGGCCAATTTCGGGCAGGGCTGTCTCAGTCTTTGTCTCTCATACCAGAAACCAGACAACCACAACAAGAAGTGCAGATTGGTCACACACTCCATTCACCCAGGTCCCACCCACAGGGTGTACCCACAACATACAGTCCCTGGGAAGGCTCCAGCCAATCTGGACTGGACTTCACAACAACACCATATATGGAACTTACACCCAACAGCCAGTCAGGGGGAAGGGACAGAGTCCGGGCTTCCCAGGACTTTGGGAAAAGAAGTTAACAGGCAATAGAAAGCAAGAGGCCACAGGGGCCATCTTGTTTTCTATCAGGAATCAACTGATTCCAATGGCAGGGCCTGGGTATCCCAAAATGGAGGATACTCAGAACACCTGTCAAATTCAGCATGGAGCTGCCACCAGTCCATACCATGCTCTGTGGGCCACCCACAGGTGCCCAAAAACATACACTAGGGGCACATGGTTGTACCCCCACCCATGTGTGCCATACGGGTATCCCATAGGTCTGTACACCAAGCCAAAAACAGGAAGAGCTGCACTGCCAGGAGTCCCACATGGATTCCTGGGCAGAAAACAATACAGAACACATGTGGAAAAGGACTACAGGACAAGGACAGGGAGGCGCTGTCCCTCCAATGCATTTCCAGCATCACGGAGTTGCCTTAGCAACAGAGACATATGGGATCCGAAAGGGGGGGGCGAGGAAAACATCTGGCTGCAGCATTCTCGAGTAGTTGTAACCGCTTGATCAAATAGCAAGGCTGTGCAAAATAGAGCGAATTGCAATAATCCAATACACTCAGAACTAGAGCTGCCGACACCGGGGCCTGACATGCTGCGGGGGGAATGAAAGGAAGTAAGCACCTTCTGGAGAATATGAAGCATATATGGCCGGTCTTGCAGACCGTTCCAACCTGCTCATCCATGGCAAGGTAAACAGAAATGTATTCCCGCAAGTTCCTGACAGACAAGACAGGTGTGGGGAGAGGGCCAAGAGATTAGGGCCAAAAGTCTGCAGTCCAAAACAGATGGGAGATGTAGTACCCACAAATAAAACCTCAGTCTTACTGTCATTGAGCTTTAACCAGTTAGTCATCATCCACGCCCCCAGATCCTCAAGACACTTCCTCAGCCGGACAGCTGTCTCAGATTGTCTCAGAAGGTCCAAACGGGCCAAGATTTGGGTATCGTCCGCATATGAGTAATAGAAGAACCCATGAGACTGAATGAGGAGCAGAAGAGGTCTAATATAAACATTAAACAAAATAGGAGAAAGCGCCAATCCCTGAGAAACCCCACCGAAAAGTGAAGCAGGACCAGAGCGAAAGGGAGGAAGAAAAAGGTTCCAAAGAGTGGTTCCAGCTGTGGTAAGGAAGTTTTGTGGTAGCAAAGAGAGGGCACAAGAAGAAATATGAGGCTCTCTGGGAGCAATAAGGAGTGAACCTTCTTGCTCCCTGCAGGGAGACCCCTATGTTATCCGGCAGGGGACATCGAACACCTCAAAAAACATTGGAGACTTGCTTAGCCATGCAACATGGGACCCCAGAAAGCTAGCATCTAGTCACTCTTGAGCAGAAGAAAAGGGATATCTTTGGGCCCACAATGTAAGAAGGGTGATGTAAACCTTCTGGAAGCTGTGTAAATAAACCCCAGGGAAAGTGTAAATACTTCAACTGTTGCCATAGCAGCAAGAGGGCAGAATGAGTTACATCAAGGGTGAGAGAAACAGTCATTTTGGGGATGGTAATGCTGGATTTCTCTTCTTTTGGGAAGATCCTAGAGTTTACTCTTAAAACGGTCTAACCCTGTATGCAGAAAAAAAAGCATTTAACTTAAAAAGTTTGGTCTTACAATTGTTCATGATCCCAGGTGTCTGCTATGTGAAAGTCCACAACCATGACTATTTAGTATGTCACAAATATTCAAGTAGCAAAACATAATTCAACGGCCAGTCAGTGCTTGGCCAACTACAACAGCAGTTGAAAAAACCCATGTCTTATTGTACTTGGCCAGTTCAGTTCACAACCATTATTTAGGTAAAAAATAACATAGGTTGCCAAATAAATTGAAATATTGAAAAGCTAAAATAATTAATCAAAAATGTAAAATCATTTTTAAAACAATTAAATGATGATATACAGTAATCAGAGCAAAATTAACACCTATAAAATGAGATACAAATATAAAAAACATTCAATAAAACATAACAGTTCATATGAGCAAGATAAACAGATAGGTGCTTAACAGTGTACTTAATACAGCAATGTATGATCCTTTGATTACTTTATTAAACTTCAACCATGCCCTATGAATGTATTTTGACACCCAATATACTATATCTCGATTTTCAGTAGAACTTCACAGCTTCATAGCATCCGCAGTGCAGTGGATATTCCGGGATTGAAACTGGTGTTTTAAGTAAGCTCTTCCCAGAGCAATCCATGCTTCATATAACAAAAAGTGATTGACAGATTCATTATCCCAGCCCGCATCTCTGCGGCATCTAATAATTCGGCCGAACTCTGCAAGGAGCTGGCCAACCCTGCTGCAGTCTCTACCGCTCCCGTCCCCTCCCAGGCCCTCTGCACGGCACTGGCCTCTCGCTTCATTTGATATATGATATGATATGGCATTTGTAACGTGCCTATACACAAGTGTTTCAAGGCGCGACGAGGCAGGGAGGGGGGAACATAGGGAGACAGACAAACGATCCTACTAGGCCAGGTGTCATTCAGATCACGCAAGTGCATGGGTAGGGGGGACGGGAAAAGTGCAGGGGGGAAAGGGAGAGGGGAAAGTGCAGTACAAAGTGATTAGTAAAATACAAGATAAATAATAAGGGCCAGCTGGTGGCAAGTGCAGGATAAGTGCAGACAAGTGCTGGGAAGGGGGCTGTAGGGATACAGACAGTCCCGTAGTGCAGAGGTTGCCAGGGAGGCAGTGCAGGGGAGAGTGGCTGGGCCTAGGGCCGAGATTGGAGAGTGGCCCAGTTGCTGATTCAGTACAGTTTCAGTGATTTAGCAGGGGAGAGGGGGAGAGAAAGCAGAAGCAAAGAGGAAGGTTTTGAGGTGCTTCCGGAACCGGAGATGGTTCTCCTCAAGTTTCAGGGAGGCAGGAAGGCTGTTCCAGAGGGAGGCCCCTGCTGCGGAGAGAGATCTCCCCCCAACTCGTTGCTTGGAGAAGCGACTGACCCTGAGGGAGTTGGAGGCGGATGAGCGAAGAGCTCGAGAAGGAAGATTTTTAGGAAGAGAGAGTTGAAGGTATTTTCGCCCAAGGCCCCAGAAGGCCTTGTGGACAATGCAGAGGGTTTTGAACTTAATCCTCGCAGCCACAGGGAGCCAGTGTAGCGATTTCAGTCCTGGAGAGATACGTTCCCTGGACTTGAGGCCAAGGACAAGTCTCGCAGTCCTGTTCTGGATGAGTTGCAGCGGGCGGAGAGTAGAGGCAGGCAGATTTAGATAGAGGCTGTTACAGTAGTCCAGCTTCGAGAGAACCAGGGCTCTGGAGACAGTGAGCTTCTGGGGGAAGGAGAGGAAAGGAAGGATACCTCTGAGGAGGTGCAGCTGGTAGTGTGACTTCTTAGAAACGTCATAAATGTGAGGAGAGAAGGAGAGTGTGGAGTCGAAGATGACCCCAAGGTTTTTTGTCTTGCAGGTAGGAGCAGGAAGAGGGCCAAGAGAGGCCGGCCAGAGAGCTGCAGGGAAGGAGGGAGTGGGTGTGCCGATGAGAAGAATCTCAGTCTTACTGGCATTAAGGCAGAGGTCGTTGGCGGCACACCATTCCTGGATAGCAGAAAGACAGTCAGAGATGAGGGAAGGAGAAGAGGAGGCTGAAGGTAGCCTGAAAATGAGCTGTGTATCATCCGCATAGCACTGAAAGTTGGGGCAGAGAGC
This sequence comes from Ambystoma mexicanum, assembly GCF_040938575.1. NCBI lineage: Eukaryota > Metazoa > Chordata > Amphibia > Caudata > Ambystomatidae > Ambystoma > Ambystoma mexicanum. Next base: position 661,343,516 of record NC_090935.1, on the reverse strand, counting down.
AGCGATGTGGTGGGCAAGAAGTGCCAGATACTGGTTGAACAGCCAGGGAGAGAGGTTAGAACCCTGGGGGACACCACAGGTAGATAAAAAGATGTCAGAGAGGAAAGACCCCAGTTGGACCTGGGAGGGTCGATTTGAGAGGAAAGGGGTCAGCTAAGCCAGAGCCTGACCAGTGATAACCAGGTTATCACGGAGACGGTTAAGCAGAATGGTATGGTTGACAGTATCAAAGGCAGAGGAGAGATCATGCAAAATGAGAACACAAGGAGTGTTTGAGTCAAGGTTCGAGAGCAGGTCCTCACGGATGTTCAGGAGAGCAGTTTCCGTGCTTCTGGCAGCTCTGAAGCCAGACTGATGGTCGTGCAGACTACCAACAGATTCAGCATGGAGATTAAGCTGGGAGATGGCCAGTTTCTCCAGGAGCTTGCCGAGGAAGGGAGTGATAGAGAATGGGCGATAGTTAGCCGGGCAGGAGGGTCGGAGGAGCGTTTCTTAAGATGGGGGTGCACAAGGGAGTGCTTGAGGGGGGGATGGGAAGACTCCAGAGGCGAAGGAGTGATTGCAGAAGTCAGCCAGGGCAGGAGCCAAGGAGTCGATGTGGTCCTTGATTGTTTTGGAGGAGCATGGGTGGACCTGTTTTGACGAGACTTTCAACCATACCATCCTGCTCAACAGTCTCCGTGATAACCTGGGTATCACTGGTCAGGCTCTGACGTGGCTGTCCTCTTTCCTCTCCAATCGACCCTCCCATGTCCAACTGGGGTCCTTCCTCTCTGACATCTTTTTATCTACCTGTGGTGTCCCCCAGGGATCCAACCTCTCTGGCTGGCTGTTCAACCAGTACTTGGCACTTCTTGCCCACCGCATCGCCGCTCTCTGCCCCAATTTTCAGTGCTATGCGGATGATACCCAGCTCATTTTCAGGCTACCCCCGGCTTCCTCTTCTCCTTCCTTCATCTCTTCATCTTCTATCCAGGAATGGTGTGCCGCCAATGACCTCTGCCTTAATGCCAGTAAGACTGAGATTCTACTCATCGGCACACCCAATCCCTCCTTCCCTGCAGCTCTCTGGCCGGCCTCTCTTGGCCCTCTTCCTGCTCCTACCTGCAAGGCTAAAAACCTTGGGGTCACCTTTGACTCCACACTCTCTTTCTCTCATCACATATCTGACATCTCCAAGAAGTCACACTACCAGCTTCACCTCCTCAGAGGTATCCTTCCTTTCCTCTCCTTCCCCCCAGAAGCTCACTGTCTCTAGAGCCCTGGTTCTCTCAAAGCTGGACTACTGTAACAGCCTCTATCTGAATCTGCCTGCCTCTACTCTCCGCCCTTTGCAACTCATCCAGAACAGGACTGCGAGACTTGTCCTTGGCCTCAAGCCCAGGGACCGTATCTCTCCAGGTCTGAAATCGCTACACTGGCTCCCAGTGGCTGCAAGGATTACGTTCAAAACCCTCTGCATTGTCCACAAGGCCTTCTGGGGCCTCGGGCCAAAATGCCTTCAACTCTCTCTTCCTAAATATCTTCCTTCTCGAGCTCTTCGCTCATCCACCTCCAACTCCCTCAGGGTCAGCCGCTTCTCCAAGCAACAAGTTGGGGGTAGATCTCTCTCCGCTGCAGGGGCCTCCCACTCTGGAACAGCCTTCCTGCCTCCCTGAAACTTGAAGAGAGGCATCTCCGGTTCCGGAAGCACCTCAAAACCTTCCTCTTTGCCGCCGCTTTCTCTCCCCCTCTGCCCTGTTAATATTACTGAAACTGCACTGAATCTGCATCAGGGCCACTCACCTATCCCGGTCACCTCTCCCCTGCACTGCCTACCTGGCAACCCCTGCACTGTGGGACTGTCTCTGTATCCCTACAGCCCCTCCTCCCAGCACTTGTCTGTACTTATCTTGCACTTGCAACCAGCTGGCCCTTATTATTTATTTTATTCTACTAAACCTGCACTGCACTTCTCTCCCTTTCCCCCTTGCACTCCCCCCCACCCTGCACTTGCGCAATCGGAATGACACCTGGCCTAGTAGGATCGTTGTCTGTCTCCCCTTGTTCTCCCCCCCCCCCCTGCCTTGTCGCGCCTTGAAACACTTGTGTATAGGCGCATTATAAATGCCATATCATACCTATCATACCAAGGCACATAACGACAGGTACTGGTATTTGTGGTTGTCCAGTTTTTAGTAAATGTAGCATTCCTGAGACTACCCTGTCTGAATTCCAAATACAAGGCGCAAGCATACAAGGGTGCAATCCAGTCTGGGTACTCTTCAAAGCAAAAATCAGGTTTATGCTCCAAATAACCTATACTGAGGCGTGACCTGTGCATGCCTCCTCCATTTTTCTCTTGTCAACGTAGTGGCATAGGAGTACACTTATTAATGCAAAACTGGCTGATCCAAAAGTTGGACAAATCAAGACCTGATTGTTCCATGTCAAGAATACAAGGGTATTCTTGACATGGAACAACCACAGGAGGCTTTTCCCTCCATCCAATGATCAGAAATGTCTCATAGCATCCCTACACTTCCCCAGGTTCGGGATTACTTCAGAATCTGGGCCAAAACAAAACCAGTCTCAAATTGATTTAGTCTTGGATAGGTCGTAAATCAACCTCGAGCCTCAACAGGCCATTAGGGGTACCCACTGGCAGTTCAAGTAGGTTTTCTATGAATTTGTTTTCAGTAATTTGGAGCATTTGGGTGTTTGTATAACTCCAGCTATCCACCCCATATAAGGCGGCTGATCTCACCTGCAATTTAAACATTTCTAATGCTGGAGATATTGCACCCTTTCTGTGTTTTACAAATACAACTATTATACGTATGCTCTATTTGGCCAGGGTAGAGCAGGATCTTTCCAGCTGGGATTTCCAGACACCAGTTTCTGTAAACCGGCTGCCCAGATAATCATACATGTCGACCTGCTCCAGCCTAGATTCACCTGCAGAAAATACACAGGTCTCTTTTTTTTGCGGCCCAGACGAAAGACAAAGTCCTTAGCTTTACCAGCATTAAGAGAGACTGCCAGCTCATCGCACTTGAGCAAAAAACACCTGGAAAGGAGGACAGGGCCGTCCACATGAAATAAAGCGGAAAAATTATCTGCACCCATCTTAGGTGGGTCCAAACAATGAGACAGCAATCCTCGATCACCTTATTAATATAAATATAGGATAAAATCTGGGCAAGGACGCACCCCTGTCTAAGGCTCCTATCGACCTCGAAGGTAGCAGTGACCTACTGTAGGGGAGGCATGGTATCACAAGTATGACACTGACACAAAAAGTACAATTTGTAAAACCTTTATTAAAGTTTCTGGGTTTGGACAAAAAACAGTTTTGCCCTAGAACTAGGATGGGAGTAGTCTCGACCATCAAATAAATAATAAAACAGCCATAGTGGAGTTTGTCAAATCAAAAAAACGAATGCCTACCCCATCTATTGTACAAAAAGTGTATAAAGGAGATATGTATGTAAAGGAAAATCAGTGTTCAAATATAAAGAATACATGTTGCTGAATTAGCTCTCCTCTCCATGCTGGACAGCACAGAATAAGGCGGTCCCTGTAGGCAGGATAATACACTCTGACTCGGGCTTTTAATACAAAAACTGTTCAAAACATGGATCGAGCCACGCCTGGCCTTGCGTGTTGAAGTCTCTCTTTCCAGACTTCTAAACGGCGCTCAACAAAAAGTTCTTGCCGGTACCCCTCGGTCGGGCTAAGACCTATCAAAACAAAAGTTCTACAATACTGGTAAGGGGCTCCCTTCCCCAAACCTATTGCACTTTGGTCTCCCTCAGTCGAGCTCAAACCGTTTCCATATGACAATGACTTTTGAATGTGCATGGCTTTCTCTACAGACCTCGGCAGGCCCAGTGCGACTCAAAGTTAAAAGTTCAGCTTTTTACCCTCTCCTTTTCTTGGGGGTTAATTTTATGCTTTTACAGTTCATTCACTATCGCTACAAACCAACCTTTCACAGAGACTTTCGAGTGGGCTACTTCCTTTCGCCGAACATCTCCGTTACTCCGTATCACTGGTTTCATGGCTATCTTTACTTCAAAGTTCATTCACATGTCTGCCTTTCTTTGCGTCTCATCCACGCGCGTGCAGCCTTCACTTGCGATATGATGTTGCAACTTCAATCTTTCTTTAACACCCACTGGTCTGAGGTTGCTTGCCAACTCACCGGTTGTGTGCGTTTCCTTCTTGTCTTTACAATTTTCCAATTCACGGCTCAAGGTTAATACCACAGTTTTGGCGTTGCCTCCCCAACTCTGTCGTTCACCCGGAATGGTCGTTGGTGTCCTTGAAATACAATGCAGCCTCCTGCTATGTATTTGGCCTTCTCCACGTGTCTTTTGCAGCCTTTTGGAGGCAACTCCATGGGTTCTCGACCCACTGTTCTCATCTCTTGGTCTGCCATTCTACTCCAGTAGGTTCGCCTTTGCCCAGGAAGTTCTGCTCTTACTCGTGTTGCACCTTGCTCATAGTGTGTGTCTATGTTTCGTCTTTAATCCGTGTGAGTAGAGCTAAATGGTATCAGATGTATCACTTAAAGTTAAGTGCCTGACTTTGTCTCGTTACTGTCAGTCAACCTCTTCCTCGGCCCAGTGTTTGTGTAGAAAGGGGGGGGGTAGAGGGGAGGAGTTGGGACATCAGAGAATCCGAAAAAATAGGATGGGTTAGGTGTACAAAAAAAGTGGGGAAATATTGCGTTTCACCATCAGCTACCTCACCCCCACTCCCTGAGGAGCCTTCACCAAGATGATCCTCTCGCACTGGTCCACCCCCAGGGTCTGGATCCATAGGCGATGGCCGTGCCCTGGCCACCTGAGAGAGATCCCAGGGACTAGTAGGTGAGACACCCTTGGTTTCTCACATACCCTTCCCCTATGTGACATAGCCACATCTGTTTCACAGGGAAAAAGGGAAAGGAAATTGCTGTTCCCTTGTTCTTTACCTTTTCGGTATTGCACAGTGAAACAGTAGGGTTGCAGGTCTTCTTGTTTATGTAGTTATTGATAGTGCTAAATGACTTTTTTCGACATTTTTTTTTCTAAAAATTGACTCTTTTCATTATATGTATAGGTTTTCGACATTATTGTTTTCGACATTTTTGTAAGTCATTTTTTTTCGACATTATCACTATAAATCCCATTACACATGACTTGAGGGTTAGAATCTTTTCATTGACTTATACATACCAAAGGTGAGTGGTCGGTGACAAGTGTGAAATTTCTCCCTAAAATGTAGTACCTCAGATGGATAATAGCCCATTTGATGGCAAGGGCCTCAATCCCAACACAGTAGTTCTCATCATGTGGGAAGACTGTATGACTAGTAAATAGGATGGGGTGTTCTACTCCGTCGTATTTTTGCGATAATACTGCTCCTAACCCTGTGATGGAGGCATCAGTTTGTAACACAAATTCTTTTGAGACGTCTACTACTTTTAGTATTGGATTCTGACAAAGTTTGTTTTAGATTGTTGTAACATGCATCGTCCTCATCAGTCCAACAAATCCTCTGGGGTTCTGCATTTCTTAGCTTGTCTGTCAATCCGGCTGTTGTATCTGAAAAATGTGGGACAAACGTACGGTAATAACCAATCAATCATAAGAATATCCTACGGTCTTCCTTGGTCTTGGGTATGGGGGCATCTAGGATGGCTTTCACTTTTTATTGCTGGGGACGGACACTGCCATTCCCTACAAAGAAGTCTAGGTATTTCATGGCCAACTGAGCAAGTTTACATTTTGATGGATTGGCAGTTAAGCCGTCTTTTCGAAGGTTTCTCATAATAGTAAAACGATTAAAAAGATGGTCTTCCCATGTTTTACTATAAATGACTGTCGTCAATATGGGCACCACAGAAATTGGAATAAGGCTGTAATATCCTGTCCATGAATCGTTGGAATGTAGCTGGGGCCCCATGCAGTCCAAAAGGGAGGACTTTGAATTGGAATAGTCCTATTGGCGTCGAGAACGCTGTCTTTTCCTCATCAGGTCCATGTAGAGGGACCTGCCAATATCCCTTGGTTAAATCTAGGGTTGACGGGAATGTGGCATTTCCTAGTTTATCTATTAGTTCATTGATGCGTGATATAGGATAGGCATCGAAGGCAGAGATGGCACTGACCTGCCTGAAGTCTATGCAAAACCTCCAAGAATGATCAGGTTTAGTCACCAACACAATAGGGGAGGACCATGGACTCTAAGAGGGCTCAAAGATGTTAGCCTTGAGCATTTTTCCGACATCCTCTAGCACTATTTGCTTTCGTGCTTCTGGGAGTCTAATGGACCACTTTTCCCTTAGGAGTTTTAATATAATGATAAGTACCATGTACTCTCCCTGGTTTCTCACAGAATACATCGGGGAATGTAATAAGAAGATCGTTCACATCTTCCTGTTTCTGATTACATAGACAACTCTGAACTTATTTCCCAAGAAGGATCTCCTTGGGTTCAAAACAGGACAATATAGAGAAGATCATAGCGGAAGGATTTCCCTCCCATTCCAATACTTTCTGTCCCACTGAAAATGATCTTAAATTTACCTTCTTGTCATAGGTGGATTTTTGCTGGGCTTGTGCTTTCTCCATGCAAGTGTGGACTAGACTCTAAACGACCAATAAGCTTACTCATAAAATTGGATCCATGATCTGAGAATTTCCTTGGGGAAACCAACCCTAGAAAAGAATGGCAACCGATGCTTTAAAATGTTCTAGGTTGTGTTCTGCATGGGGAAGGCTTCTGGGTACAGGGTAGCGTAATCAACGATTATGAGAACATACTTTTTGTGTGTACATTTAATATATTGTCTACATTGGTACAATACTTGTGATTCTGTTACGTTAGGGCCAAAGGCCCTTTTTCGAAGCTTTTTTCTAAGCTTAGGCATGCAGTATGACAAATATTACTTACCAGTAAATGTCTTTCTGTGCTTTCTCAGGGACTTTGCATTTTACGTCCAATCTTGATGGTGGAAAAAAAATAAACTATCTGAGGATGTCTACGCATGAAGCATCTGGCGTACTCTTACATGTGGAGTAGGGATAGTGTTACAGTTACATCACTGTTTATGCACCAACCACTAAAACGCAGCTTAAGCAAAGCATGTGAATCTAAGCAGATTCACAAGCTCCAGAAGGTGATTTACGCATGCTTGGTCTGCATACTTCCCTTAATGACAGAGTCTCTACATCTCCCATTTAAAACATCCTTTTCGTGTGCTGTATTTGGGAGGCTCAGTAGTGACATACCAAATCTGGATTTTTCTTCCGATGTATCACTATGGGTGTAGAGCTTTTCCTAACAAAATTCCGAAGGGCCCCTTTGTCTCCCACAATATCTCATGTATGACATTTGTTACAGCATAAAGGCACTTGTTATGGAGTGCTTTCATTAACACTCTAGTGGCACTAGTGATGTTGTATGCCTCTATGTACTGAGCCAGGAATTATTTTTGGGACTGTATTGCTTGTATCCCAAAAAAAGGACCTTTCATTAGACAGGATAATCTTGTCCCGTGCTAGGAAAGATTTTCTTTTTATAAGTTTTCCTCTATAGTTTTCTATGTAACCCCATTCTTTTTGCTTTGCTTTTCATCCTGACTTGATTTTTTAAAAAGGGAAGTAAAGCGTTCACCTTCACTTCCCTTTTGCTCACTTGTTATGGGGAACTAACCAGCCCAACAGACTGCCAGTACTGGGAAACTCTTTCCCTTTTTGAATTCTTATATTTTTATATTGCACAGAGCACCTTAGCATGCACTGCAACACGGATACATTTGTATCTCCCAAACAATTTACACATGCGATTTTTGGTTTCTTTTATATGTGCCTAAAGACAAGCTGGTGGCAGTTAATTCTGATAGTTTTTGCTTTATTTTTTATGTGCACATTCGCAGTTAAAAATGTCTGTACCATGAGATTTTCGCTTTCTTAGGTTAGGCAATCCTGTGCAAGGTCATGCACTTGGCCGGGAAAGCTGCTGCTTTCGCGGGCTAGCAAGACTTTGTGTGTGTGTCGCTCAGGAAGGGGCCTAGGACTGCCTACTTCCAGTCCACATCCCCGTTGCCAGTGATTCTGCTGCTGGGGTGCATGTGAAACCAGTAGTTGTCCCTGATTGGAAAACTACTGGCTTTTTGAATGGTGCATATCCTTTCCATTGGCGGGCTTGAACTTCCCTTCAGCTCTAGCTTTGGATAAGAGGAGGACTCCTGCAGCCATACTCCAGATCTACGTTGGAGCCAAGAATCCTTTGAAGAACAACATCCTGTTGACGACCCTAGGATGACTTCTGCAGTGGACCAGCATCCCCTCCAGTGACGGGCCAGTGAAGCCCTGCTCCTCTGCCTGATCTCAGAAGACCCTCATTGGTGCTTTGACCATTGGGACTACCTGGTCTCAATGGCTTTTCATCATCATCAGTAAAAAGAACAAGTTACTTTCTTACCTGGTAACGTTCTTCCGATGGGATGGTCCGACGACGTATTCCATATCTATGACAGGTAATGTCCACAGCTGTGCTGCTTCGGAAAATCTTCGGCATCTGTGTCCTGCGTCGATGATGTCGATGCGCCGTCCCCGAGGACCTCCTCCGACGGCCGATGTCACCCGATGTGATAAGTAGGACGCACGACGCCCATAGCCTCAGTTTTAGTTTTTTCCCCCAGAACGTGTGCCACCAGTTTTCTGGCAGTCAGACACACAAGGTCTTGCGGAACGCAAGCTGCAATCGCAAAAGAAATTCTGCAGCGGGGAAGGTAGGGAGGGAGCGATAGGGAATACGTCATCGGACCATCCCATCGAAAGAACGTTACCAGGTAATAAAGTAACTTGTTCTTCGAGGGGATTGGGTCCTCCGATGTATTCCATATCTATGACAGACTCCCAAAGCAGTACCAAGCAAGGAGGTGGGAAAAGAATTTAGAACACAAATTTAGCATGCCCAATCAAATTGCAGAATATAGGACTGCCTTGCCAAAAGCCAGATCCTGCCCTCTGATGGAATCGAGGAAGTAGTGATGTACAAAAGTATGTACTGAAGCCCAGGTGGCTGCATCACAGATGTGACGAATAGGAACACCCCTCTGCAGGGCAGTAGACGCAGCCACTTCCCTGGTAGAATGGGCCCGCAAGCCAGCCGGAGGGTCTTTACCCGCCAAGCGGCAACACTCGGAGATAGCTAAAATAATCCGAGACAAAGTCTGTTTCGTCACAGCTTGTCCCAAACGCTTTCCAGCGTAACCAATGAAAAGTTGATTGTCCACTCTGACCCGGGACATGCGCGAAATATAAAAGCTCAACGCTCTCCTAGGATCAAGCCTATGGAGCCTCTCCTCTTCCTTACCAGGATGTGGAGGAGGATAGAACGCCGGAAGAACCACCTTCTGGCTCAAATGAAATTCCGAAACCACCTTCCGAAGAAAAGAATGATGAACTCTAAGGACAACCCTGTCCTTATGAAACACAGTGAAGGGTGGCTTAACTGAAAATGCCTGTAACTCACTCAGCGAGCGGAAGTAACCGCAACCAAAAACAGTTTTAAGAGTTAGCAGTCTCAAAGGGCAAGAATGTAAAGGCTCAAACGGAGCACCCATAAGAAACTTAAGAACAAGGTTCAAATCCCAACCTTGCACCAGAAAAGGTGACGGACGGAACCCATTAGTGAGCCCTTTCAAAAACTGAGAAATTAAAGGAATCTTAAAATAGGAACACTCTTCAGACGAGCGCTTAAATATGGACAGCGCCGCCAGGTAACATTTAATGGTCCCTACTTGGCAAGCCCCTGTGGGCCAAAGAAAGTAAAAAAGACAGAACCATGGGAATGTCACATTCAAAAGGATCCACATTCTTAACTCTGCACCAGTCGCAGAACTTTCTCCAAAGGCAACGGTACAGAGACTTTGTTGCCGCTGCCTGGCCGAGAGCAACACCTCCATCACGTCTTCAGGGAGGTCCCAATCCTTATACCTCAACCTTTCAGAAGCCAAGCGTGAAGGTTGAGGGATCTGACCTCTGGATGGAGAACCTGACCCCCCCTCCCGTGAGAGCAGATCGTCTCGGTAGGGAAGATGACGTGGAGGGCAGATGGACAAGTCGAGAAGGTCCGGGTACCACGTCCTCCGGGCCCACGCCGGAGCAATGAGGATCATCCGGGAACCGAACCTCGGTTACCTCTGCAGTACTTGCGGGATGACGGGGACTGGAGGAAACGCGTACAGCAGTGGGAATGACCACTCCACCACGAACGCGTCTCCTAAGGCTCCTTTTGGAGGAAATTCAAGCGAGTAAAACCTTTCGCACTTCCGGTTGACACTGTAGGCGAAGAGATCTACTTGAGGGGTCCCCCAACGGGCGAAGATCTCCAGGAGAATCTCCTGACCCAGCTCCCACTTGTGAGCGATCGTGCTCTGCCTGCTCAGAGTATCCGCCGTCTCGTTGTCGTCTCCGGTCAGAGATGAACAGCCGAGATCGAAACTTCCTACTGGATGGCCCAGAACTCTAGCTGTATCGCCTCCCTGCACAGAGGAAGTGACCCTGCCCCCCTTTTTGTTGAGGTAGTGCATGGCCACCGTGTTGTCCGTTAGAATCGGGACACTCTTTACTCGCACAGTCGGCAGAAAAGCCTTCAGGGCTAGCCTGACGGCCCTCAGCTTCAACAGATTGATATAGAGTCTGGACTCCGGCGGAGACCAACGACCGCTGACTGTCAACTCGTTGGCATGAGCTCCTCATCCCGTGAGGGATGCGTCCGTCATGATCGTCACCTCCGGCCAGGGCAGCCAAAATGGGGCCCCCTTCATCAGATTGCCTTCGACCGCCCACCACAGAAGGTCCTGGGCGACCGGGGGCGGCACCTGAACAGGGTCCGACAGCCTGCCGGAGGACTGAGACCACTGGAGCTTGAGTGCCCACTGCAAAGATCACATCCGCAGACGAGCCTCTGGCACCAGAAGAATGCAGGATGCCATGAGGCCGAGCAGTCTCAAGAACTCCGACACTGGGAGATTCTGGGCAAGTTGAAACTTGTGCACCATCTGCTGAATGTGAAGCGCCCTCACCTGGGGAGGAAAACACTGGCCCAGGGACGTATCGAGCACTGCTCCGATGTACTGGAGCCACTGCGTTGGTGTCAAATGGGACTTCTTTAAATTGAGGGATAAGCCCAGCTTGTGAGGGGAGTGGCAGGTGACGGACAGATGATTCAGTACTTGCTCGGGAGAGCTCCCCCTGATCAACCAATTGTCCAGGTAGGGGTAGACGTGAATCCCCCCCCTTTCCTGAGATGCGCTGCCACCACCACCATGAGCTTGGTGAAAACCCTCGGGGCAGAGGTTAATCCGAACGGCAGGACCCGAAACTGAAAGTGCGAGTCGCCAACCGCGAACCTCAGGTACTTCTTGTGCTTGGGATGGATCGGCACATGGAAGTAAGCATCCTTGAGGTCGAGAGACACCAACCAGTCCTGAAGTTGAAGGGCCTGGAGGACCTGAGAGAGAGTAACCATCTTGAACTTGTCCTTCCTGAGGAGTTTGTTCAAACCGCGCAAGTCCATGATGGGTCTCAATCCCCCGTCTTTCTTCGAAATCAAAAAATAAGGGGAATACCATCCCTTGTTCCTCTCCGCTACAGGCACCAGTTCTATGGCACCTTTCTCCAGCAGGGCTTTAATTTCCTGCGCAAGGAGCGGATCCGGACTCTTCAAAGAGAGGTTCCCAGGTGGATTGTCGTGAGGCCTCTGCCGAAAAGGAAGACAGTAGCCGTGGGTTATGATCTCCAGAACCCACATATCTGAAGTAATGGCTCGCCACTCTACAAGATGCTGTGCCAGCCTTCCCCCAACCAGCGAACCATGGGACCTGGCCTCATGACTGAGTGGTAGCGGCTGCGGCGTTGCCTGAGGGCAAAGAGGCAACTGCCCGGGCGGCCTTGGCACCTCGAGTACCCTTGTTTCCACCTCTGGCACTCTTACGGTGGCCTCTTTAACTGCTAGCTCCTCTCGCTTTACTGAAGGACGAGTAATAGCGAAAAGAACCTCCCCTCCATTGCTGTCCCCTAGGACAAAAAGGTGGAGGTTGGCGAACTGCAGCGCCCAACGACTTCGCTGCAGCTTTTGAGGTCTGCAACCTCTCAAGGCTCTCGTCAGCCTTGCTGCCAAAAAGATGTTCACCGTCAAAGGGCATGTTGAGGAGCCGGGTCTGCACATCAGGAGCGAACCCAGACTTCCGCAACCACGCAAACCTGCGTATTACGGTGCTTGCTGCCATGGACCGGCTGACACAATCTGCCATGTCCAAACCCGACTGAATGGCCTCACACATGGCATCCTTGCCATCCTGAATCATAGCAAGGAAACCATCCTGTTCGTCCCCTTCGGGAATACGTTCAGCCGCTAATGCAACACAGTTCCACAGAGTGTGTGTGAAACGAGACAAGGCACATATGGAGTTGGCCGCCTGAAGCGCCATACCCCCTGAAGAAAACACTTTCTTCGCCCCGCCGTCAAAACGTTTGTCGTCCCTATCCGGAGGGATGGTAGTATATGACGTCTGCTTTGCTGGGGCCGTAGCCGCCTGCACCACCAAACTCTCGGGAGTGGGGTGCCTGGACAAGTAGCAGGGGTCGCTATGGTATTTTCACGACAAAGACTTGCCCACTGCCGGGAGACTCTCCGGAGCAGTCCAAACCGCCGCCACCCTTCTCTGCAGAGCCATATGAAACGGCAAAACCAGGTCAGTGGGAGGACCATGATCAATAATGTCAGTGAGATCATCCTGAACGAACTCCCCTGGGGGAGCTGACCAACCCAAGTACTCGGTGACCCGAGACATAAGGTGCCAATATGAAGAATCGGCATGAGTGCCAGGCTCCGGCCTACAAAACTCCACCTCCGGAGAAGTGTCCAGTCCACTGGCATCATGCAGTGACTGCCTCAGGTCATCACTAAGCTCATCAGGTACCGGAACCGCAACCAAGCCGTCATCAGAGCCTTTATCACCCTCTGAAATGTACTCCAGGCGGGGAGAGGAAGACATCTGGGGACCAAAGCAGTGCCTGACCTTAGCCAGAGCCTTTCTAGGGGCTAACTCCGTGCCACAGGGCCCCTCCGACACCATCGCCTCAAAAGGCGTCAAGGGCGCCGAACGAGTCGGTGGTAGCATCGACATAAACGGCGTAGAGCGAATCGGCATCGACGACAGCTGCAGCGCCGGCAGCATCGACGGCATCGACACAGGCCTCCAAGCAGGAGCTCAGAGCGTGTTTCTCGACGACCTAGGTGCCGACAGCGTTGACGATCCCCTCGGAGGCGGAGCCTCTAGAGAAATCGCCGACGACTTTGACGGCACAAGATCACATGGTCTCGAGCGCATCGAGGACCGGGACCTGGAACGGGCATGGTGAGAACGGCTACCCTTGTCCGAGTGGGACCTCTCCCGTGACCACCCGAGCCCGAAGGCATAGGAGCGGTGTCTCTCGACCAGTGCCGACCGACCCCACTCGGAGGCGCGGACGGTGCCCTGCGATTCAAGAATCGCTAGCATCTGCTTCCCGAAGGAAGCCCATTCCTCCGGTGTAGCTTGCATGGAGGGATAAGCGACCTGCCGACGGGCGGAGTCCTCGGAAGAGGACGGGGAAGGCGACCGATGTCGGCGCTTCCGGGAATGCCTCGAAGAGGCGGAGGAGTGGCGAGACCGACTCCTGTGTTAGGCAGAAATCTGTGCAGTTCCCTCTGGGAGCACTGCAAAAGATTTAGGACTACAGGTGTTTGGCAGTAAACCCACTTGGTAGCAGTCTGTACCACACAGATTCACTTGGTAGCTGTGGCTGAGCAGTCAGGCTTCCCTCAAGAAGAGTTAGGCAGTATACAGAGTATTCACAATAGGTCAAGAGAACACAGTAGAACAAGTAAACCCTGACCAGGGCTTGGTGTAAAAGAGATATAATTATTTATTTACAACCACATCTAGAAAAACACACAGGCACTAATAGTAAGCAATTCAAAAACACGGTCACTAAAAGATATACACTCCCTTAAAAGAATATTAGACAAGTCTTAAGTAAAGCCCCACTTATTTTCAGACAGCGGTGAGCGCTTAACGTAGATGGCACTCTAATAGTTCGTTTTAAAAAGGGAGAGAAGAGCCGAGAACAAGTTGAAACAGATCCCAACACTTATCAGAACATAACAAGAGAGGAAGGCAAAGTAAAACCGAGAAGTTAGAGTTCAAGAGGCCGGATCCACTTTCAGAGGATCCAAACGAAATGTGTCCAAGGTCACACGGTTGCAGTGCACAAAAGTCTTGTAAAGGTTCAAAAAGGAGTTGGACCAAAGAAAGGGACCAGTTAGAGGGTCAAGGCGGCCAGCCCAATCCAGAAGGTTAAGGGGTTATTATTACCTTGTAGCAATCTTTAGAAAAGGAGGCCTGGCGGACACGGTACCTTGAAGTGGTGAGAACGCTCCAGCGGGGGCAGTTGTTCCTAGCAGCGGATGCAAGTTGGTGCTTCGTCCGGGGGGAAGAGAGGATCTCGTCGTGGAGGAAGACAGGAGTCCGTTGCACTGCCAGGGAAGAAACCAGCCGCAGAGTTTCTCAGGGACAAGGAGCAGTCTGTTGATTCGCGGTTCAGTGGTAAGTGGCTATCCGGCTGCCGGGGTGCTTGACATGGGCAGTTCGACCACAAACCGGGCTGGGGTGCGAAGAAAGAAAGGTAAACTGGTTGTGCCCACCAGTCAGGGGAAGAAGCCTCTCCAGCCGGGAGATCTTCTCTGTCGTCGGGAAGTGGTTAGTCGGTTCTGCAGGGCTCCACCGGTGGTGTCGTCGTGGTAGGTTGGCTCAGCTTCTTCCTCGTCCGATTCTCAGGTACTGTCGCGGCTTCTCAAGTTTCAGTCCCCAAAGCCCTGCTTTTATGCAGAAAACCCCATTCACTCAGCCTAGCTGTCACTCAAACATGCTAAGTGGTTGGGCCAATCACACAAGAGTGCGACTTGAGTTACCAAGGTAACTCAGTCCAGGGTGCCTAAACCCCCTCCCACGCCCCCTGCGGTACCCAGACAGAGTGGCACCACTTTTGGAGGCTTATTTGGAGAAGCCCGCCAAAAAGTGGAACAAAGGGCTCGACTTGGTTTGGAGTCACAGAAGAGAACACAAACGCCATTTTAGAATCGAGTCTTGGCAAAAAATACCAACCGGAGAATTAAATAAACCGGCGGTATGTTTGAGGCTATGAGAATTAAATAATTAAAGTTGGTAGCCTCGAATAATGGGAAAATCCCATAGGAAAATATTTGCGGTTGAATATAAAAAGTAGTTTCCACTGCCACCAGCCAAAACTCGATCAGGGGGGACGGAGACGTGCCCCCTCGACTAACAGACCCCGGGGCAATCGAATTGCCCTGACCAGTACGTCCACAATACGATGGTTTGTACTGGTTTCTGTTAATAATTTGGGACTAGTAAAGCCAATGGTGACTTTACACGCCCAGGGAGACAGCAGTCAGTCCCAGGGTATGGAGTCTATGGTGGGGTGTCACTATGACACCCATGTATTGCTGCACGTAGGGTGCTGTGTAACACACATAGGAAAAACACACGAGACCCTTTGGAGTAAAGGACCCCATAGCCCATAAAACACATTACCAGTCAAAGGAATACCATAAATCATGTCCAAGAGTGGGAGGAAAAAAGTCTCACTCTTGGCAGGAGGAAAAAAACTAACTCCAGAAATCCAGCAAAGCTGCTGGGAGACTCACTAGGTTAGGAAATTCAGCCTAAAGAGAGAATTCTCCACAACAGCTGCCTAAATGCCATAAAAATGGCAATACTGCCCAAAATCCTATACCAATATCAGATGCTCCCAATCATTATCCCGCGAACTCACTTTACAGACATGAAAGCCATGATCCTTAAATTTCTATGGCACGGGAAAGAACAGCGGATAGCCTAAAATGTCCTAATCCAACAGAGAGGGAGGAGGAACAGGGCTCCCCGCCCTGTACATATACAACCAAGCGGCTCAGCTAAGGGCAATAGTGCCTCACCTGAGAGGAAATCAACAAAAACAGAGGGCTGCTATCGAAAACCATCAATTATGCCCTGTAACGCTTGGCGAATGGCTCTGGGCACCAAAGAAGACCTTCCTCAATAGCGTAATCAACCACTACGCGATGGGAGCACTCTTACAGCTATGGTGGAAGAAGGGAGAAATGAAAGGACTCACAACATGGCCATCTCCCATTAGTTGTATATGGGCTCCCCCCCATCAGAAATGAAATCCAAGACCTGCAACTCTATCAGAAATGGTATGAAGCAGGACTGGAAAGAGTGAGACAAATAATTAAAGCCAACAGATATATATCGATCCAATACACTACATGTTCCTACAACTAAAAGGAGCACTACTGACCTCGAAATGGAAGGTGAAACTCCAAAGAGACCTCACATCAATGGAGAAAATATTGAGTGAATCCCTTTCAACCAAAGGCCTCATCTCGCAACTGTATAGATTCCCTACTGAGTGTTAGATTAAACAGAATTGACGGCCTTAAAAAAGATGGGAGAAGGACATGGGCCCAATGATGTCGGACCAACTATGGTCTCAAATGTGCAGATCAGCATACACAACCTCAATTTTGGCCCAATATAAACTACACAGAATAAAATTGCTCCAGAGATGGCAGTATGAAAAAAAGACTCACTAAAATGTTTGCGCAAACAAGCCCCATTGTTGGAGAGGATGTTGCGCTAAGGCGGACTACTGGCATATGTGGTGTTCATGCCCGAAAACCCAAGCATATTGGAAAGAGGTGCTAGCTTGGATCAGAAAGATAGATGGGATTACCCAAGAGTGCAACCCCAGACTGGTGCTATTCAGCTTGGAAGAACAGGAAGATCGGTGGAAACGTGCTCGCCATATGGCACACTTCCTACTACTAGCAGTGAGGGTCTGTATCACAGGCTCTTCAATCTCAATCAACCTTGGCCTGGAAAGTGAATAACTATGAGATGGAGAATATCAGAGAGGCCCTCCACGAGATCACCCCAAACAGAGAAATGGAGTGGGCGTCCTTCCTCGAAGCCTACAAACGACAGGAGATGAAGCCCTAAATAAATGAATGCAATCATCCCTGTGATTGACACCTGTGACTCGTTTTGTCTCAAGGAGGGGGGAGTGTGGGTTTTGGGTGGATGGGAGTTCTAGTTAATCCAGAAAATTCATTTGAAAAAACGGTTTTCTTTTTCATATCTGAGCAATAGAAATACGTGTATGAGACAGTCGTTAAAAAAATGCTCAATAAAATAAATGTAACACTTTGGGAAAAGGTGAATGATAAGTATTTGAGAATCACTCACCAATGAAGAGAGAAGGATAATATACCAGAAAACTTTGAGTCCTATAAGACTAAGGGAAAGGAATCTTACTAGGACCAAGAAACCACCTAAGAGAAGGGAAGGAAAAACAGACAATCCAGAGGGAGTTACAGAAATTAATTCAACAAGTCACAAGAGACTATTTACGTAACATCTACTAAAGAGAATATTAAAATCCAGAAAGCATCTGGGCCAAGACATGACATCCAGGAGAAGGGTTATTATAGTGGTAGGGTCAGCTAGGTAAGATTCGGACAGTAGATTTATTTGGACTATTACTCACGACTGACGACCACGTTGGTTAGTAAAGAAGGCAGGGAACGATGACATGTTGTATTTGAAAGACCCAGAAACCACCCTTGGCAGGGCACTACTATTGGTTAAGGAATTCGGGGAATATTCTGGGTTGAAGGTAAATTCGACCAAATCCGAAATCTTTCCCCTCACGGAAGCCACTCGCAAGCCCATAGAACTATACAGTCTTTTATGGAACCCCACACGGGTGAAATACCTAGGGTTAGAAATGGCACGCAATACAAAGACCGTCCGCGCCCTAAATTATGCAAGCATTACAGATGCGCTGTGTGCCAAACTAGAGCGTTGGCGATCTCGCTTATGGGCAGGCTTGCCCTGGTCAAAATGATTATACTGCCAAAACTGTGTTTACCTGTTTAGCATAGTTCCCGTATGGCCAGGCAGGTCCTTTTTCGATAAGACCCAGGGCACATGCACAACATTTGTTTGGAATGGGCGACCTAGAGTGCGTTGGTGCAGGCCTACCCAGACGTATCCTCAGGGCGGTCTCTCCGCTCCAGATTTCAAACTATACTACCTTGCAGCACAAGCCCACTATATTACATACTGGATAGGAAGAAACCCTCAGGCACCACACTCCGTGATTGAAACTCATTCCATAGGCCCACTAAAATTGTTACACAGAGCAGCAGAAGCCAGAGTCAGAAATGACAACACTATAGCCCCAGCATTATTAACATGCTTGGCATGGGCCAGAATGGCAGTCGCCCTGGACATGAGGCCCTATACCACCCAAATATGCCGCTATGGGAGGCTCACTACTTACCCCCAACACAGGAAAAGATTCTTGCCACATACTGGAGGGGCAAAGGGATACACTGGTTCAAAGATCTATTCACAGATAAATTGTTCATCAGCTGGGAACAGATCATTACAATCATAGGGGGAAACCCACTGCAGAAGCTGCAATATATACGACTGCGCTCGGCCATGGCAGAAGTATGGGAAATATTCCGGGCAGAACCACAGATACACCCCGGCTTAGGGTACATGTTCACTGCCAATGTAACTAAGACATTCATTTCCACGTTATACAAAATTACACAATCTACCAAAGAAATGGCGCCCTTTGACGACAAGGGTAAATGGGAAAGGGATCTAGAATGCACCATCACAGACCAAAAGTGCAAAAGTGGGCAAAACTGTGTGCACCGTCAAGAAATGTCTCATACAACTCACGCTACCGACTAATACATTACAAGGTATTGCATAGGGCCCATCAAACTCCAGCCAGGATCAAAGCCTTGTACCCTACGGCGGACGGGAAATGTCCCAGGTGCGTTAGCGAAGGGGCTGATATTCTCCATATGTTGTGGTCTTGCAAATGCCTCTTGGAATACTGGGAGGGTGTATGCTCTGCACTAGACGAAATGTCAGACCGTCCCATGGTGTGGGACCCTGGGATATGTATGTTAGGCAGGGTTAGCAAAATTAATCCAACCTGGCGCAAACTGCTTAATATCAGTCTGACACTAGCAAAACTAACAATATTAATGCGATGGAAATGTGCGAACCCACCCACAACAAAGGACTCGGAAAGAGATATGACGTGGGCCAGTGATTGTGAGGAAGTGTATGCCGACTTTTTACCCATGCATAACCGCCCCAGGGACATTTGGGGCTTATATAGACAACATTTGTAATATGACGCTAGAATGATTGTCAAGTAATGCTGTAGTATCTGTGTGAATTAAAATAAAAGTTACAAAAATTTTTTTAAAAAGTAGACAGGGAACACCACATAGTGAAAGGGAAAAATAGGCCTTATTCTATTCTTCAATAAAATACTCTGTTCAGGATTTGGAAGGTGGTGGAAACATACATAACTATGGCACAAGATGAAGGAAACAAAAACACAAGTTAATGTACCGAAACCCTGATTAAATGGGACGCATAAGGTGACTAAGATAGGTGTGCCGGCCTTAAATAACATAACATCTATGTTGGTGAGCGCTTCATTAGCCTTTATTGGTCTGGTTTATTGGCCTATTGATTGATATTTCTATTTCTGTGTTACATTGTGCTAACAGTTTCATCTGCTTTTTAAAATAGTATTTGTTTCAATAATATTGGTAGGTTTTATCTTTATTTTGTTTTATTCTTCATTGGAATGGTGATTACTAATTCAAATAATTTGAATTGAATCAGATATTGATATGGATCGTGATGATTGCTGACTAATCGCAGATTGTTCTTCGTGAATGGATAAATGTATATAATGCAGTATTGTGTATATTACATTATATGCTATTGTATTGTATATTGTTATTTTATGTAATATTTATTGTATATGTGTAAAGTTTTAAATTAAAACTATAACACATTAAATACATTAATAAAACACTTGGTAAAATGTCCTTACAGACTCTGCATCCTTCTTCTGACCCGCCACAATACCCATTACAACATTGTCTACATGTGCTTCTGTTAATGTTCTTTTATTAGGGGACCAATATAGAATATACCATTCCTTATGGAGACTGGCACTCTGATATGTTCAAGAAATATTTAAAACAGATTCCCCATTGCTGTGTCCATATGATGAATATTTTTGGGCTCCCGAGTCTGCCTATTTTAAAATCATCACTGCCTGACTCAGCCGTGCCACAGGCAATATGATTAATAGAGCAAATACAGGTTGATAGTAAGAATGACTACCTTGTTCCCCAATCCACATAAAATATGTCCGATTATATTTTTGCGCAGAATACAGCAACTGAATGTTTACGTAATATTTTCCCAATTCACACCAGGCCCCCATAAATATCTAATTTGGTAAGACATGCATTACTTACCATAATAGCATTTCTGATGATTGTATCTTCTTAGATTCACATGCTGTGCATATGGTCCGACATCCAGTGGTAACCCCGGAGTATTGCATCTTGTCTTTCGGGGACGTCGGCATAGGCGTGTTCGTAACACTATCCCTATCGTGACATGTGTAGTACCCAAAATCCCTCATGCGCCGAGGTCCCTCCGATTGTATTTTATCTGCCATGAGGGAGCCCAAGGCTATAGTGAGTGAGCACATTAAGTGAGAAAATAGTAAGACGTCTATGTTCCTTCCACCCCGAGCGCGGAGGTAGGGAGGGTGCATGTGAATCTAAGCAAATACAATCATCAGAAATGCTATTACGGTAAGTAATGCATGTCTTCTGATGCTTGTTAATCTGCTTAGAATCACATGCTGTGCATAGACTAGCAAGCAGTACCCGGAGTTGGAGGTGGGTTGTGAGAAGGAACATTAGAGAAGAACAAGTTACTTACCAACTGTAACGTTCTTTCGATTGGATGCTCCTCGAACGTATTCCTCATTTTAGATATATCCTTACCTTTAGGTTTCTCTCTCCAGCAGAGGGTGCTCCACTCGAGGCCGTGGCGTCGATGTCCCTCGGCGGCACCCGTGGAGCACCAACGTCATCCACTGTATAAGAGCCTCGAGCGCGCCTGTTGGCTTCAATTCTGTTTTTTCGTATAATGTAGTCCATGGATCTTAATTTGTTAAAGGTGTGCGTTTTTTTACCCCAGCCTTAAGAGTTTAGAGTGTAATTCACATAAACTGTACTGTGGGGTTAGTTGGGAGGGTCGATGAGGAATACGTGGGAGGAACATCCAATCGAAAGAACGTTACAGTTGGTAAGTAACTTGTTCTTCGAATGGATTGTGTCCTCCCACGTATTCCTCATCTTAGATAGGCTCCCAAAGCAGTTTTGTATTGGAGGTGGGAGTACAGTGTCTTTTTTAATCGTGGACAGAATGGAGTACCGATTTGGCAAATAGACCTCCTTGAGAAGAGGTCGACTCCAAAGCACAATGTTTTATAAAAGTGTGCATGGATCACCATGTGGCTGCTGCACGAATATCTTGTATAGGGACACCCCTTTTTAAAGCTGTTGATGTTGCCATGCCCCTGGTTGAATGAGCTCTCAGACCATCAGGTGGTTCTTTTCCAGCCAATCTGTAACATGCTGTTATGGCTAAAATTATCCATCTGGATAACATTTGTTTGGTTACCGGAAGACGCAGTTTGCGTCCGGTGTACCACACAAAAAGTTGGTCGCACTGACGAATCTTTGCCAATCTTGAGAAGTAAAAACTAAGAGCTCTTCTGGGATCTAGTCTATGCAACCGCTCCTCTTCCTTGCTTGCATGAGGAGGAGGGTAAAAAGTAGGTAAAGTTATTTTCTGTGACAGATGAAAATCCAAAACAATTTTAGGTAGAAAAGAAGGTTTGAGCCTAAGAACTACTTTGTCCTTATAAAAGATGGTGTGAGGAGGGTTTCTCGAAAGCACCTGCAACTCACTTACCCTGCAGGCTGATGTCAATGCTACAAGGAGCATTGTTTTCAAAGTTAGGAGCCTTAGCGGACAAGAATGTAAAGGCTCAAATGGAATGCATGTAAGAAATTTTAGAACCAAGTTCAGATCCCACACTGGAACTTGGAAAGGTATTGGTGGAAACACATTATTCAAACCTTTTAAGAATTGAATTATTAAGGGTATCTTGAAGTAAGATTCTTCTTCTGAAGAGCGCTTAAAGATGGATAGCGCTGCTAAGTATCCTTTTATCGTTCCAACCTGGAGCCCCAGATTAGCTAAATGTAATGGAAGATAATATTGTGGGGATATTGCATTGAAATGGGTCCACATTCTTTTCTCTGCACCAGTTACTGAACTTGTTCCAACGGCACCGATACAGAGATTTGGTTGCTGGCCTTCTGGCCGAAAGCAAAATCTCCATCATGTCATCCGGAAGATCCCAATCCTTGTATCTCAGCCTTTCAGAAGCCATGCGTGAAAGTTGAGTGTGTTGACCTCCGGATGGAAAACATGACCTTCCTGTCGCGAGAGAAGATCCTCTCTTCTTGGAAGACTTATTGGAGGGCAGATGGACATGTACAGAAGGTTCGGGTACCACGTTCTCCTGGCCCAATCTGGGGCAATTAGGATCATGTTTTTCCCGAACTTTCTCAACCTCCTTATTACTTGAGGGATCACAGGGACTGGAGGAAACGCATAGAGAAGTGGAAACTCCAATTCCACTACGAACACCTCCCCTAGAGCTCCTCTCGGGGGAAATTCCCTTGAGCAGTATAGTTTGCACTTCCGGTTGGCCCTGGTCGCGAACAGATCTACCTGAGGGGTTCCCCAAAGGGTGAAGATCTCTTGAATGACTTCCTGAGCTATCTTCCACTCGTGAGAGACTGTGCTCTGCCTGCTCAGAGCGTCCGATGTTGTGTTTTGCTCTCCGGCTAGATGAATTGCTGGTAGAGAAATCCCTTCTTGTATTGCCCAGAACCAGAGTTGCATTGCCTCTCTGTACAGCGGCAGTGACCCCACTCCTCCTCTTTTATTGAGGTAATACATGCCCACTGTATTGTCCGTCATTATCAGAACATTCCTTCCCCGTACAGAGGGCAGGAAGGCCTTCAGTGCTAGTCTGATTGCCCTCAACTCCAAAAGATTGATGTGTAGTTTGGACTCCAATGGAGACCAACGTCCGCTGATTGTCAGATCGTTGATATGGGCTCCCCACCCCGTAAGTGAGGCGTCCGTTACTACTGTTAACTCCAGCCATGGCTGCCAAAAAGATTCTCCTCAGAGGATATGATGTCTGCAAGCCCACCATTGTAGATCCTGTGCTACTTGGGATGGGATCTGCAGCAGATCTGACATTTCCCCTGAGAATTGGGACCATTGAGCTCTGAGAGCCCATTGAAGAGATCTCATTCTCAATCTGGCTTCTGGCACCAGAAAAATGCAGGATGCCATCAGACCGAGCAACCTGAGAAAATCGAATGCCGGAAGATACTGGGCATTCTGGAATTTTGTTACCATCTGCAGAATGTGGTGAGATCTCTCTTCGTGAGGTGAGGCTTTGCCCGGGCAGGTATCCAGGACTGCTCCTATAATCTGGAGTTTCTGTGATGGTATCATGTTAAATTCAGAGAAAAACCTAGTTTGTGAAGGAAGTGACAAGTCTTGGACATATGATCCAGGGCTTGTTCTGGAGAACGTGCTCTGATCATCGAATCGTCCAGATAGGGGTGGACATGAATCCCCCCTCTCCTGAGACTCGCTGTCACCACCGCCATCAACTTGGTGAAAACTCTTGGGGCGGAGGTCAACCCGAATGGCAGAACTCGAAACAGATAGTGAGAATTGCCAATCGCAAACCTCAGGTACTTTCTGTGCTTGAAATGGATTGGCACATGAAAGTAAGCATCCTGAAGGTCCACTGATACCAACCAATCCTGGAGTTGGAGAGCCTGAAAGATCTGAGAAAGTGTGACCATCTTGAATTTGTCCTTCCTTAGGAATTTGTTCAAGTTTCTCAAGTCCAAGATGGGTCTCAGTCCTCCGTCTTTCTTTGGAATAAGAAGTATGGGGAATACCAACCCCAGTTCCTCTCCGCTACAGGTACATGTTCTATTGCGCCTTTCTGTAGCAGGGTTAAAACTTCCTGCAACAGGAGCAGATCCGGATGTTTGTCAAAGTTGTATTCCGGGGGGTGATTCTGAGGTTTCTTTAGAAAAGGAAGGCAGTAACCCTGGGATACTGTTTCCAGTGCCCAAGCATCTGAAGTAATGCCCCGCCATTCTTCTAGATGTTGTGAGATCCTGCCTCCCACCGGGGTCTTGTGGGTCAAAAACTCAGAGTGGTTTTGCGGCAGCTGCAGCAGCGACCAAAGGTAGAGATGCCGTTGCTGGGTCTGATCTAGCACCTTTTCCTCGCCCCCGATGAAATTTTCTTTGACCTCTCTGATTGGCCTGCCCTCTTCCTCTTCCAATTGAGGAATACTAGCGAAAAGGACGACCCCTCCAGGAAGATGAGCCTGTGTAGGGGCGTTGCTGAGGTTCTCTTATAGCGGCACTGAGAGATGTTGCCGCTGCTTTGGAGGCCTGTAGCTTCTCCAAACTTTCATCTGCCTTGCTACCGAACAACCTCGAGCCATCAAAGGGCATATTAAGAAGCCTGGATTGCACATCAGGAGCAAACCCAGACTTTCTTAGCCACGCAAATCTACGTAGTACTATGATAGTCGCCATGGACCTGCTGATACTGTCAGCTGTGTCCAACCCAGATTGAAGGCATTCTCCCGAAGCCTCCTTTCCATCCCTTATAATAGCTAGAAAGCGATCACGTTCTTCACCTTCCGGGATGTGTTCAGCTGCCGTTGACATGCAGTCTCACAGGGAATATGTGAACCTTGCCAAGGTACAAGTTACATTAGTAGACTTCAAAGCCATACTGCCAGATGTAAAGATTTTCCTAGACCATGCATCCACCTTTTTATCGTCCCTATCTGGAGGGATTTTAGGGTATGCCACATTCTTTGTGGAAGTGGCTGCCTGTACTACCAAACTTTCCAGAGTTGGGTGTTTGCTGAGGTATTCCGGTCAGATGAGCAAGGTCTATATTTTGCCACAAATTTTCTATTTACTGCCTCTTTGGCTTCAGGACGTTCCCATGCAGAACTAACCCTTCTCTGTAAGGCAATATGAAAGGGTAGAATGGGGTCTTGTTGAGGTGTTCCAGATAATATATCTGTCATGTCATCATCTTGACAGACTGTTGAACTCCTACCCCACCCCATACATTCTGTAACTCTACTCATGAGTTTTCTATAACCCATATCAACCTGTTCTGATGGGTCTGGTTTGTCAAACTCATACTCTGGAGAAGTATCCAGGCCACTTGCTGTTTGCAAACATTCTTGCAGATCTTGAATTCTTGATTGAGGGTTAATTAACTCCTCTGGGACAGATCTAGTGCCAAATTTAACACCATCAGATGTGACTTCCTCCTCTTCCGATGAATCTCCCTCATAGATGGATGACATGGTCCTGAAAAAATCATGTCGACTCTCAGGTTGAAAAACCTTTTCAGGCATTAAAGGTTTTTCCCTAATTAAAGGCTTGAGCGTCGATGAAAGTGTCGATGGCGCTGAAGTTTTAATCACCTCCTTCGACACCGTCGAAGGAACTTTCAACGACCTCGATGTAATCGTCGAGGGCGCTGTGGAGACCGTCGAAGGAGCCTTCGAGGTTTTCGAGCGTGAACTCGACGTAGATTCCTTCGAGGGAGTTGTCGACTCGAGGACCTTAGATGACGTCGATGTCGACTTCGATGGCGTATGATCTTTCGACGCCATTTTGTTTCCCTCTACCTTCGATTTATGCACCGAAGGATGCGTCTTACAAGGTGATCAAGAAGAGTCTCTCGATGACGCTCTCGACGTCTTTTTATCAGCTTTTTTTGTTTTAACGGTATCAGGTAATATTTTCGCCACCAAAAATATCGCCGTACATATGGTCGTTGGGAACGGCCATAGGCGATATTTTTGGTGGTGAAAATATTAGGTGCAGGGGTTGCGGGGGTGTCCCCCGCACACAAAAAAATGATGCGGGGGTGTCCCCCGCAGGGTCCATGTGAAATTTTTGTATGGCAATATTTTTGTGGTGAAAATATCACATGGAACCGCTTTGGACCTTCCTCTGTCACTTTTCTTGTGAACAGGAGCATGGTCTTCATTAGCATTTTTTAAGGGTGTCTGGGCCGCGTTCTTAAAAGTTTTTAGCATGGAAACTCGAAAAACTTCCCATTTACTCGGAGAGTCATGCTTTGATGGACATGCTATGACCTCTTCCGAAGATGTCGAAGAGGAAGAGGGAGATTGATGTCGTCTCTTCTTAGCCTTTTTTGAAGACGAAGAAGACGACTTTCTCGATCTACTCCTCGAATGATGTTTTTTATGGTATTTTTTTAAAGACTTGTCCGAATCCCATCACCAGTTTACCTCTATGCTCTTTTAGGGCTTTGTGGGTCATCGACTGGCACGAACCACAGTCATCCGTACGGTGGTCGGGACCGAGGCACCAAAGACAATTTTTATGTGGATCCGTCAGGGACATCATCTTTCCACATTTTAGGCATTTTTAAAAACCTGTCTTCGGTGTGGAAGGTTTCGAAGACAACAACAGAGCTTTTACTCACAAAATACTCAAGCGCCGTTTAACTCGATCCGAAGCGAAGCTAACGGAAAAACGGAACTGAAGCCAACGGGCGCGCTCAAGGCTCTTATACAGTGGATGACGTTGGTGCTCGACGGGTGCCGCCGAGGGACCTCGACACCACGGCCTCGAGTGGAGCACCCTCTGCTGGAGAGAGAAAACATTTCTGAGGCGAAACCTAAAGGTAAGGATATATCTAAGATGAGGAATACGTGGGAGGACACACTCCATTTGAAAAGATGTCTTAGTACTACTTGTTCCACCTGAGAATCAGACCTAGAATGAGTGTCGAGGCAAAAGTGTTTTGTAAAGGTGTGTACAGAACTCCAGGTAGCCGCTTTGCAAATGGACTCTAGGGGAACATTTGCAATGAATGCTATGGATGCCCCAGTGCCTCGAGTAGAGTGTGCTCTAGGCTTGAAGGGCAGTTCTCTCTGCGCAAGAGTGTAACATAGTGTGATGCATTTGACAATCCACCTAGAGATTGCTGATTTAGAGACAGGATCCCCTTCTCTACCAGCTGCCACTGAAACAAAGAATTGTTTAGTTTTCCTCGGTGGTTTAGTTCTTTCCATGTAAAACATGACTGCCCTGCGCACGTCTAGTGTGTGAAGGCTTCTTTCAGCCATGTTAGTAGGTTTCTGGAAGAACGTGGGTAGTTCGATTGACTGGTTCACATGGAACTTTGAAATACATTTCGGTGCAAACCTGGGATGTGTGCGCAGAACCACCTTATCTTTGTGGACTGTAACAAAGGGGTCTAAAACAGAAAGAGCCTGTAGTTCGCTAACCCTTCTGATATAAGTGATAGCCACTAGGAAGGCTGTCTTAGAAGTCAGATCTTTCAGACTTGCTTTATGCATAGGCTCAAAGGGAGCTCCCATGAGCCTAGTTAGAACCACATTCAGATCCCACCTAAGGGCTGGATGAGAGATGGGAGGATAAATCCTCATAACCCCTTCCATAAAGGCTTTAATTACTGGTATCTTCCACCACAATACGTTTTGCTGTGATGTGGTGTAGGCTGACAGAGCAGCCAGATGAACCTTTAGGGAATTGAAGACTAACCCAGAGTCCAACAGGTGGGTTGGATACAACACAATGTGTGAGGGAGAGCAATCGATGGGATTGACGCCCTTGGAATTGCACCAGATGACAAACGTTTCCATTTGCTGGCATAGCAATAACGTGGATTAGGCTGTTACGCTCACCTGGCTCCCACAGAGGCGTCGATCTGAACTGGACAGCTGCGGTCTCCACCAAGGTGATGCGTAGGGCCGAGATGACGGACTGGACTGGCCCACCTAGCTTCGTTTGCTTGGCCCGTAGGAATATTCTTCTGCAAATGGAGAAAGGGAATTAACCACCCGTGGAGTTGAGCGTAAATCCCCCCACCCCCGTTGTTCTCCCCACAGATCACCTTTGATGTCCCCTCTTATAGTCTCACCTGATGGTTTGAAAAGATGAGATCTCCATCCTGCATTGAGCGCAGGGGCGCGTTGATAACCAGTTGCTTCACTGGCTCGAAGGAATTGGTGAGTTCCAGAACAATATTGACTCCGAAAAGTATGTAGTTCGTAAGAGTTCACATGTCCGACTTTCACTCTTGTCCGGTTCCTTGCAGTTTGCAGCTTGACCCCAGCTAAGAGTTCCTCGTGGTAGCTGACGAAGTTCAGGTAATGATTTGGCTTATCCTACACAGTTCAATAAATTAAGGCCAGAATGTAACCTGTTGCTTGCTCCCTTATTCAGGTGTGGAGAGAAAATATGAAGTTCGGGGAATAATGCCTCCGGCGGTAAAATTAGATAAGTCTATTGCGGTGAGAAGAGTTCCCCTTGTTTGTCCCTTTGTCTCACCTTGTTGTCCTTTTGTTCCCTTTAGGGGCCGGAGTACGGTGAGGATGCAATGGAGACTGCGCCGACCCGTGAAGAGGCATAGTACCCCCGGCGGTAATCAGGTAAGTCTATGGGGGTAGTTACTATTGCCTCTGTTTATTCCCTTGGCTCACCTTTGCTGTTCTTGTGTTCTCCTTAGGTGCTAGAGTGCGGCGGGAACATGCAGAAGGATGCGGTGGATCGTGAGGATGCTGCGAAGGCCGGTGAGGTCAGTGCGGCGCTGCAGCAGGCGAGGCAGCGCGCGTAAAATGCTTCTTTCTTCCAGCTCGAAGGCGCGGTGGATCTGGAATTCAGGTAAGGATCGAAGGTGTTGCTCTTATTCTAACCTTTTCTTCTTCTGTTCCTCCCTTTTTCTAGGAGCAGCAGACTCGAGGCGGGCGTGGCAGAAGACTGGATGCAGGCTTGCAGACACGGTGAGTGTTACGCTGCTGGATGCAGAATAACGCGAAGCGTGTGCTGCTCTTCGGGCGTGGTTTAAATAGCCTCCAAAGTAGTCCCAGGTAAGTATTCCTCCCCAGCCCCGCCTGAGTAAAAAATAGTCCCTAGGTAAAATAGTCCCTTCCAAGCCTCATTTGGCTTGGAGCTCTGCAGCATGGTCTGCATCAGGTAAGTTCTACTCTATGAGCCTGGCGCCTATGGCGCCAGGACTGACTCACCATATGAGCCTGGCGCCATAGGCGCCAGGACCGCACCCAAACAGCCCCTAGCAGGGGTTTTTGGGCTTGCTCAAAATAACTTGATGCCTGCTTCCGGGGTTGATGGGCCTGGTCTGGTTTCCCAGGGGTAGGCTTTCTCGCTTCCCTGAGTAGGTTCATGCATCTCGGAGGGAGTTGCAGCTGTCCAGACTCTATGATCTCAGGAGCCAGGCCGTTAAATTCAGAGTTTGTGGGCATGGGTGGAGGGTCTCCCCTCTGTCCTGAGACATGTTGTACGGGCAGGGCAGTTTGACTGGTGGGGAGAGCGACATCTCCATCAGGTGAGCGAACCAGGGTTCCTGGTGCATCTTGTGCACTATCTTGTTGAGAAGGGGAGTCTGGGGAAAAGCTTAGACACATTTCCCCGACCAAGTTATCTAGAGACCATTCCCCTTGGATCGGTTCTGGGGGTACCTGGAGGCGTAGTCTTGGCATTGAGCGTTCTCCTGAGTAGTGAACAGGTCGATCTCTGGAAAACCCCATTCTGCGAAGACGTTGGACACAATGTCTTCGTGCAGCCGCCATACGTATTTTTCTGGCAGCGGAAAATCTCTGCTGAGTACGTCTGCCAGAAGATTGAGTTCTCCTGAAACGTGTTGGGACAACAAAAACATCTTGTGTTTGAGAGCCCATATCCAAATGTTTTGGGACAGCTTGGATAGCCCTGGAGAGTGAGTGCCCCCCTGTTTGTTCAGGTAATACATTGCTGTAGTGCTGTTGGTTAGGATCAGCACTGTTTGTTTGTTTGTTTATTTGGTATAGCGCAAAAACCAAACCCGCAAGGGTAGCTGGGCGCAGGCAGCACAAGGATACTTGAGAACTTGGTTACAATAAAAAACGGTTATACAGACAAGATGAACGCATGTACAGGCAGTACAGAAATACAGAAAAAGCAGATAGAGCAGGTTGTCTAGAAACCAGTAATCTAGTTATACTCATCCGCAGTCTCTAGAATAAGTGGTGGTATGGCGGTCAGGCTAAGTGTCGATGGAGTGAATCCAGGTGAGGACTTTCCGCCTGAAGCTAGTGTAGGGTTGGTCCATTTTGAGATCAAGGGGGAGTCTGTTCCAGGTTTGAGCAGCTATGACCGGGAAGCTGGATCCGCCCGCTCTGCTCTTTTCATATCTGGGCACCACTAATGTGTAGGCAATCGTCATTCTGGTGGGCCGGTTTGAGATTCTCTTGTTGACTCTGTTTACCAGGTAGGGGGGCGCTATGTTTTTAAGGCATTGAGAGGTAAGGGATAAGGTTTTAAGCGCAATCCTGTCTTTGATTTTTAGCCAATGGATATTCTTTCTAGCGGTGGAGATATGAACTCTGTTAGGAATGTTTAAGGCTACTCTGATAGCGTTATTTTGGAGCGTTTGGAGTTTGTCATGGATGTATTTGTTAGAACCAGCATATAGGGCATTACAGTAATCCAGCTTGGATATGATAAGTGCATTCGCTAGAGTAATGCAGCTAGTTTCCGTTAGGAATGGTCTGCATGCTCGAATCAGTTTGCAGGTGTATGCAGTGGAGGATGCTAGTGAGTTGGTTTGTTTCTTGAAGGTGAGTGCTGAGTCAAGATAGACCCCGAGAGTTTTGACTGCGGGCATCACTTTAATGACATTATTGTCTATGTTAAATGAAGCATAATTAGGGCCCAATTTTTTGATGGCCAACTCTGAGCCAAGGATCAGTAACTCAGTTTTGTCGTCGTTCAGGCAGAGGCCGTGAAATGCCATCCATGCCTGAATGAGGAGATATATCTTATTCACTAAGGCTGTGTCCGCCAGGAAGTTGCCCGAAAGGGGGATAAGGATCTGCGTGTCATCTGCGTAATTAGTGTAGATGACACCAAGTCGTCCAACTTGTCGAACAAAGGCTTAGTGAAGATGTTATACATTGTTGGAGATACACATGATCCTTGGGGGACACCGCATGAAACTTGTATGGGATCAGCAGCTGCTAGGGGGGAGAATACTCTCATTGTCCGGTTTGCCAGGAAGGATTGTACCCAGGTTATGGCATCACTTGAAAAATGAGCGGCAGAACTGAGGTGATTGCATAAAACTGCGTGGTCTACCAAGTCGAAGGCCGCAGAAAGGTCAAGGAGGAGTAGCATAGCTGATTTGTCATTGTCCTTCAACTCGTCAATTTGGGTCTTAAGGTCAATCAGGGCTGTCTCGGTTCCATGAAGGGGACGGAAGCCTGATTGCCGAGAGCCTAGTAAATTGTTAGCTTCTAAGTAATCCTGAATTTGCAGATACGCTACTCTGTCGATGATTTTGAGCAGGAATGGGACGGTGGTGATGGGTCTGTAGTTTGTCGGTATAGCAGGGTCAAGTGTTTGTTTTTTTAGGAGGGGGAGCACCCAGGAATGTTTTAGGTTATTAGGCACTAGGTTTGACTTAAAGGATGCATTAATGAGTTTAGAGATGAAGGGGGCTAGATCTCTAGCTGCATCTTTTATGATTTGGGGAGGGCAGTTATCTCCTTGGCAGTTGGATGGTTTTAGAGATAGTATGATTTTTTCTGTCTCTAGTATGGTTATTTGTCTGAAGCTGAATGGGTGAGGAGTGTTAGGCTGGTTTAGGGGCGGCTCTGATTGAGGTATGGGTTCAGTTTGCAGGAGCAGGGCGGCTTTTTTATTTGCAATTTTGGTTTGGAGCATACTAAGTTTTCCCGCCAGGGCATTTTGTATATTGGTGCACCAGAGTTTATTTTTAGGGATGTTATCAGTCGGGGGTATGGGTGATTACATTTCCCGGAGGATAGAGAATAGTTCCTTGGTATCTGATTTAGCCTTAGATATTCTGTTGTTAAAGGTATTCCTTTTGGTGGTTATAATTTCCTTTTTATACTGTTTGGCAAATGTGACTAATTTGATTTTGTTCTCCACCGTGGGTGAGTGTTGCCAAATTGATTGTAACTTTCTTTTTTGGATTCTGAGGTCTTTCAGCTGTGGTGTGAACCAGTTGTTCAAATGACAGTGTCTTCCCTTGCAGTTGCCCCTGATAGGCTTTCAATGCTTTGAACACCGCTAGTAGCTCCAGTAAGTTTAGATGATTGGACGCTACTTGAGGGGACCACACTCCGTGTGCTGTCTGCTGAAGCAGGTGAGCCCCCCCACCCCGTGAGAGATGCATCTGTCGTAAGAGTGGCTTCCACTGCAGGGGTGGTGAAGGTCTTCCCCTTCAAGAAGTTTTCTCTTGACCACCACTGCAGAGAGAGAACGAGGGCTGGCGAGACAACTAACAGATCTTCCCATTGTCCACTGGCCTGACACCACTGGCTGTTGAGCCACTCTTGCAGGGACGCATGCGCAGCCG
Source organism: Ambystoma mexicanum (assembly GCF_040938575.1). Classification (NCBI taxonomy): domain Eukaryota; kingdom Metazoa; phylum Chordata; class Amphibia; order Caudata; family Ambystomatidae; genus Ambystoma; species Ambystoma mexicanum. Next base: position 661,310,905 of record NC_090935.1, on the reverse strand, counting down.
CGCGTGGGGATCCAAGTATATGAATGACGCCATCATCCCTAGCAAACGCATGGCTTTGCGTACCGTCACCTCCCGACTGGCTACATATTGAGGAATCTGAGAGAGCATGTTCTGAACCCTCTCGCTGGAGGGGAAGACAAGACCGTCTTCCGTCCGAATTAGCGCTCCCAGAAATTGTTTTACTTGACTGGGGACTAAGCTGGATTTCTTTTCGTTGATTGAAAAACCCAGGCTGGAGAGGATATCTACTGTTTTTTGGGTGTTCGAAAAACAAGCGTCGAGCCAGTCGTCGAGGTAAGGGTAAACTGGGACTGAAAGTCTGCGCAGGTGTGCTGCTGCCACTGCCAGGACTTTGGTAAACACCCTTGGCACCGAGGCGATGCCGAAGGGGAGTACTTTGAACTGGTAGTGTTTGTCCTGGATCATGAACCTTAGGTATTTTCTGTGCGCTGGCAGCATTGAAATATGAAAGTATGCATCTTTCATATCCAATGTTGCCATGAAGTCCCCCTGTTTCAGCAATGGGATCACCTCCTGCAGTGTAACCATGCAAAACGTCTGGGGTTTTATAAACTTGTTCGCTGGGCGCAGATCCAGAACAGGACGCATGGTGAGATCCTTTTTGGGTACAAGGAAGTACACTGAATAAATACCCTTGTTTAACTGAAGAATAGGGACGGCTTCTATGGCATCCTTTCCCAGCAGTGCTTCCACCTCTTGTATCAGGATTTCCAGATGGCCCGGTGAACGGCGCCGTGAGCGCGGCGGTCTGAACTGTGGAGGTTGGGCGAATTCCACGCAATAACCGTGGGCGACCGTCTTTAAGACTCACTGGACGGAAGTTATCCCCTCCCATGCCTTGAGGAAAGATGTTAATCGCCCCCTGACCGGGGAGACATGGGAGGGGACCTGGACTTGGTGGTCATTTCTGACCAGAGGCTGTGGCTCCCCTGGGATTGGGGCCTCTGCCTCTACCTTTGCCGCGTTTCTGACCCCTTGGGGGGTAGTAAGTAGGGCTTCTGGATGCTTGATTCGTGTTGAAGTTACCCGTGCTGTAGTTCTGACCGGCACGGGCTTGTCCTCGAAAGGACCGCTGAGAATTATTAACCCTCTGGGAGGAGGGTTTCTGTGTAATTTGGTGCAAAGACCTTAATAGTCTCATGCTCCTTCTTGGCCGTCTCCAACGCATCATCCACTGCTTTCCCGAAGAGGTTAGTCTCCTAAATGGGTTTATTAATGAGGGAGGCCCGATGTACGCAGCTATGTGTGTATTTTCAGAAGAGTACCTTGTGTAAGAGACCTGCCTGCTTTTTCTACAGTGTCCAGGGTGTTCTTCACCACATTCTGGTTAATCAGTTTTCCCTCCGAAACAATGGAGAGAAGCTTTGTTCTGGCAGGTTCAGGAACCTCATGGAGGCCTTCTTGGAGTAGGTTCCATTGGACATCAGCATAGCTTGCTAATAGCATAGTATTATTAGCAACCCGAATGGTATATGCAGCTGCTGATGTGACGCGTTTGCCCAGAGCATACAACCTTTTAGACTCCTTGTCCGGTGGGGATTCTCCCGTGGTAAGGTACCCCTGCCCTCTTTCGAGTGGTAGTCACTACCAGTGAGTCTCGGATGGCGTGCCCTTTGATATATAGAGGGTCGGTAGGAGAAGGCCAAAATAATTTTTTCGACTATTGGGTTCACTGCGCGTGTCTGGGCAGGTGTGACCAAAGATGGAGCTACCCGTCTCTTGACAGAGTTAAGGAGGGGGATGGATTGACTCGCCGGAGGTTTTTCTTTAATAATATCTTCCACGAAATCCTGCTCCTGTACCGCCTCTTGAGTGGCAATTTTGAAGAATTCTGCCGCTTTTTTTCAACATGGAGTTGAAAGCCATTTGGTCATCCAAAGGGGAGGCCTGGCGAGCCGGGTGGACGGAGGAGAATCTAGGCACAAAATATCAACGTCCTGATCTTGTTGTGTCCAAGGGTTTTCACCTTCCTGCTGGATTTCCTCCCAGTTGTCCGTCATGTCCCGTTGATCCTCCTCATAGCTTGAGAAGAACTAGTTACTCTTACCTTGTAACGTTCTTTCGATGGGATGTTCCTCCGACGTATTCCTTATCTTAGATAGAAATCCTTCAGCTTTGCTGGCCTCGGAAAATTTTTTCGCCAGAGGGCGCTGCGCGTCGATGATCGCCGAGTCGATGACCCTCGACGGCCTCCGTGCCGACGTCATCCTGCCTATAAAGGCCGCGCGCAGCGTCCGTTGCTCAGTTCCGTTTTGTAGTCCCCAGTAATGTTTTTGGATTAGACTAATCACCTTGAAGGAGCATAGGCTGCAAACCCACAGGAAGTCATACTGCGGGGATGGATGGGAGGGTCGATAAGGAATACGTCGGAGGAACATCCCATCGAAAGAACGTTACAAGGTAAGAGTAACTAGTTCTTCGAAGGGATTGTGTCCTCCGACGTATTCCTTATCTTAGATAGACTCCCATAGCAGTGGTATTGTGACTGGAGGCGGGAGTAATAAAAGTTATGTTACCCTTCCAGAATGGACAGAGTGTAACACAGCCTTGCCGAATCTAGTTTCTTGACTAGATGAGGAATCCAGGCTATAGAATTTGGTAAATGTATGTGCGGACGACCATGTGGCAGCCGCACATATATCTCGAATTGGCACCCCTCTTTGAAGGGCTGAGGATGTTGCGATACCCCTGGTAGAATGAGCCCTTAGATTTTGAGGAGGCTCCTTTCCTGCCAATTTGTAGCACTCCAGAATGGCTAAAATAATCCATCTGGAGATGGTTTGTTTTGTTATTGGAAGGCCCAACTTATGTCCTGCATAACCTACAAAGAGTTGGTCTGCTTGTCTGATCTTAGCCAATCTGCTGATATAAAAGCTCAAGGCTCGCTTAGGGTCCAGCCTGTGCAGTCTCTCTTCCTCCTTCCCCGGATGAGGAGGAGGGTAGAAAGAAGGTAATATAATCTTCTGAGTGATGTGAAACTCCGAGACTACCTTCGGGAGGAAGTTAGGCTTCACCTGAAGAACAACTTTGTCCTTGTAAAAGATTGTATGTGGAGGTTTACACGATAAGGCTTGCAACTCGCTAACCCTTCTAGCAGATGTCAATGCTATTAGCAAAACAGTTTTGAGGGTGAGAAGCTTCAATGAACAAGAGTGTAGTGGTTCAAAAGGGGCACCCTTTAGGAAGTTTAAAATTAGGTTTAAATCCCATAAGGGAACTTGAAAAGGTTTCGGGGGATAAACATTAGTTAATCCTTTTAGGTATTGTATTACCAATGGAATTTTGAAGTATGAAGGCTCCTCTGCAGTGCGCTTAAAGATTGATAGCGCTGCGAGATAGCCCTTAATTGTGCCAACCTGTAGGCCTGAATTAGCCAGGTAAAGTAAGAATGACAACACCATAGGTGTACCACAAGAAAAGGGTTCAATATTCTTTTCTCTGCACCAGCTGCAAAATTTGTTCCAACGGCAGCGGTATAGAGTTTTAGTTGCCGGCCTTCTGGCCGAAAGCAACACCTCCATAACATCATCCGGAAGGTCCCAATCCTTGTACCTCAACCTTTCAGACACCAAGCGTGAAGGTTGAGGGTCTTGATGGCTGGATGGAGAACCTGACCTTCCTTCTGCGAGAGAAGATCCTCTCTGTATGGCAGTCGAATTGGAGGGCAGATGGACATGTCTAGAAGGTCCGGGTACCACGTTCTCCTGGCCCAATCCGGGGCAATTAGGATCATGGTCTTCCGAAACCTTCTCAACCTCCTGATCATTTGAGGAATGACAGGGACCGGAGGGAACGCGTACAGAAGTGGGAACTCCCAGTCCACTACGAACGCATCTCCTAGAGCTCCTCTCGGGGGAAATTCCCTTGAGCAAAATCTGTCGCACTTCCTGTTGATACTGGTGGCGAACAGATCCACTTGAGGGGTTCCCCAAAGGGCGAAGATCTCTTGAAGGACTTCCTGAGCTATCTCCCACTCGTGAGAGACTGTGCTCTGCCTGCTCAGAGCGTCCGCTGTCAAGTTCTTCTCTCCGGCTAGGTGAATTGCCGATAGAGAGATTCCTTCCTGAATTGCCCAAAACCAGAGCTGCATCGCCTCTCTGCACAGTGGTAGTGAGCCTACGCCTCCTCTTTTGTTGAGGTAGTGCATGGCCACTGTATTGTCCGTCATTATTAGGACGTTTCTTCCCCGTACAGACGGCAGAAAAGCCTTCAGCGCTAGTCTGATGGCTCTCAGCTCCAACAGGTTGATATGTAGTCTGGACTCCGATGGAGACCAACGACCGCTGATGGTCAAGTCGTTGGCGTGAGCTCCCCACCCCGTGAGTGAGGCATCCGTGACTACTGTTATCTCCGGCCATGGTTGCCAAAACATTTCTCCTTTCAGGATGTTCTCCCGACAGGCCCACCACTGAAGGTCTCGGGCTACTTTGACCGGGATCCGAAGGAGATCTGTCATCCTTCCTGAGAACTGTGACCACTGAGTTCTCAGTGCCCACTGGAGGGATCTCATTCTCAGGCGAGCCTCCGGCACGAGGAATATGCAGGATGCCATGAGGCCTAGCAACCTCAGAAAGTCGTAGGCTGGGAGATATTGGGCATTCTGAAATCTGATGACCATCTGCAGAATATCTCGAGCCCTCACCTCTGGTGGCAAGGCTCTTCCCAGGGAAGTGTCCAGGACTGCTCCAATGAATTGGAGTCTCTGTGATGGTATCATCTGTGACTTCTTTAAATTGAGGGAGAAGCCCAGCTTGTGAAGGAAGTGGCAAACATAATCTAGTTGTCTCTGAACCTGTTCCGAAGATACAGCTCTGATCAACCAATCGTCTAGGTAAGGGTAGACATGAATCCCTTCCCTCCTTAGACTTGCAGCCACAACCGACATTAGCTTGGTAAAGACCCTCGGGGCGGAGGTTAGCCCAAATGGCAGAACTCGAAATTGATAATGAGAGCTGCCAATTGCGAACCTCAGGTATCTCCTGTGCCTGGGATGGATCGGCACATGGAAATAAGCGTCCTGGAGGTCTAGAGATACCAACCAGTCCTGAAGCTGGAGGGCCTGAAGGATCTGAGAGAGAGTCACCATCTTGAACTTGTCCTTTCGGAGGAATTTGTTCAATTCCCGTAAGTCTAAGATGGGTCTCAGTCCTCCGTCCTTCTTCGGTATTATGAAGTAGGGGGAGTACCAACCCTTGTTCCTTTCCGCTACAGGTACCAGTTCTATGGCACCTTTCTCTAGCAGGTCTAAAACCTCCTGCAAGAGGAGCGGATCTGGAAGCTTCAAAGGGTTGTTCCCCGGTGGATGACTCTGAGGGATATGTAGGAAGGGCAGGCAGTAACCTTGGGCCACTGTCTCCAGAGCCCAAGCATCTGACGTAATAGCCTGCCATTCCGTCAGATGGTGAGTTAACCTGCCCCCTACTGGTGTTCTGTGAGGGGAGACCTCAGAGTGGTTTTGAAGCGGCTGATGCAGTTGCCGAAGGTAAAGTGGCTCCTGCTCCTGCGGGTGCGGCTTTCTTTCCCCTACCCCGTCCACCACGGGTAAATCTTCCTTGGCCTCTTTGAGCCGGTCGTCCTCTGCCCTTTCCATATGAGGAATAGTAACGAAAGGACCGTCCTCTCCACGATGATCCCGAAGGACGAAAGGTATTCTGACGGATAGCAGCTCCCAATGACTTGGCTGCTGCCTTGGACGTTTGCAGTTTCTCCAAACTGTCATCCGCCTTCTTTCCAAAGAGGGTAGAACCGTCAAAGGGCATATTCAAAAGCCTGGTCTGCACGTCAGAGGCAAAACCAGACTTCCTCAACCACGCATGCCTGCGGATTGTGGTACTTGCCGCCATGGCCCTGCTGATACTGTCAGCAGAATCTAGGCCAGTTTGTAGGGTCTCGCACATCGCATCTTTACCATCCCTGATGATGTTTAAAAATGCGTCCCTTTCCTCTCCTTCTTGGAGGCAGTCAGCCGCTGATGAAGCGCACTCCCAAAGGGTGTGGCTGAACCTAGCGAGCGTACAGGTCGCGTTAATAGACTTTAACGCCATGCTACAGGCAGAAAAAAACCTTCTTAGCCATGGCATCATACTTTTTGTCATCCCTATCCTGCGGAGCAGTGGGGTATGCAGATGTGCTGCCTGATGAGGTTGCAGCCTGTACAACTAAGCTCTCAGGAGTAGGGTGTTTTGACAAATATTCAGGGTCAGAACTAGCCACCCTGTATTTTGTTGACAGTTTTTTATTTACTGCCGGGATAATTTCCGGCGTTTCCCAGTTTGTCAAAATCCTTCTCTGTAGAGCAGAGTGAAATGGAACCACAGGATCCTCCTGTGGGCCCTTGTCCAGTATGTCAGTGAGGTCATCCTGCTGAAAGGCAGGAGAAGGTGCAGACCAACCCATAAATTCTATGATTCTAGACATCAGAGCTCTATATGGAGTCTCCGCATGTTCTCCTGGGTCTGGTTTGATAAATTCTGCTTCAGGAGAAGTGTCCAAGCCACTAGCTTCCTGAAGTGCATCCTGAAGATTTTTTAATCCTCTTTCCTCAGAGGCGAAAGTCTCTGGCTCTGGTGATGTGGTCCTCTGTAAATCAATATCTTGGTCTGAATCCTCCCTTTCCTCAAAAATCGAGGTTAAAGGGGGATACTTTGGTTTTTGGAATGGTATAAACCCCATTTCCAATGCAGAAGGAGCCATCATCACAGGCCTTGAAAACGTCGATGTCGTCGACACCGACGTGAAAGTACTCGAAGGCGCCGTGAAAAGCGTCGAGAAATGTGTACTAGGCCTCGAGGAACTCGAAAGGATCGGAGTCCTGCTCGAGAACGACGTCGACGTTCTCGGCGTCGAGTCGGAGGTCTTTTGTCTAACCGTTGGCTGTGGAGTAGCCGTGGTTCTTTCCTTCACCGGCGTCGATATCGGCGTCGACGTCGGCGTCGACTCGATCGACTGATGCGCCGATGAATCCTTCGACAACGGCGTCGATGGCGCCGACCTCTGTTTCGAAGGAGTTTTCGACGATGGCGTCGATGATGCTTTATCTCCCGATGGCTCGAGGCGCTTTCGGGTTGACTTTTCCGCCGGGTACTGCGACTCGCGGCGTTTAGATTTTTTGGGTTTTTTACCCGGGGTATCACCCTCAGCTGTCTTCGAGGGGGACGAGGCCGCTTTCTCGAAGACGCTTAGCATCTTTTTCCTGAATTCCTCCCACTCAGCTTGCGAGCTGCGTTTTGTGGGGCAATGAACTCTCTCAGGAGAACTCGACGAAGATGACGAAGGGGATCTCCTACGTCTCTTCTTCGAGTGTCTCGATGTCGACGAGTGGTGGGAGCCACTTCGTGACCTAGAACGAGAGTGTTTTTTATGGTGAGGAGACGAACGTCTCGACTCTACCGAAGAAGCTTTCGAGGAAGTTAAAGTTGACCTACCTCTCTCGAGCTTCCCCCTACGCTCCTTCAAGGCTTTCGCCGTCATGGAAAGGCATTCCTCACACTCCGAACTCTGGTGCGTGATTCCCAGACACCACAAACAGACCCTGTGAGGGTCCGTCAACGACATTTTCTTCCCGCAGTCTCGGCACTTTTTGAAACCGGACCGAGGGGTCGTCGGGTCGGAGGAGGATGCCATCGATATCGAGGTTAGATATTATATACGTTATCTGACGAGAACTGAGCAACGGTGTTCCGAGGCACAACGAAGCGCGGAAAAACGGAACTGAGCAACGGACGCTGCGCGCGGCCTTTATAGGCAGGATGACGTCGACGTCGGCACGGAGGCCGTCGAGGGTCATCGACTCGGCGATCATCGACGCGCAGCGCCCTCTGGCGAAAAAATTTTCCGAGGCCAGCAAAGCTGAAGGATTTCTATCTAAGATAAGGAATACGTCGGAGGACACAATCCCTTCGAAAGGAAGCTTCTTCTTCATTATAGATATCTCTATCCATATGGATCACGTCTTCTATTTGGAAAACCTGAGACTGATCTACTTGAACTTGGGAGTTAGGGTCTTCCCGTGCTTTTTTCGGGGGCGAATGATCAGAAGAGGCGATGATCCGCTCCAGCCGATCCATACAACCTTCAAACTTTTCTGTAGTCCATTTAGAGGACCCAAACGGGCCGGCATGAGGAGAAGTGACATTCTCCGCACCTTGGCGTCGACGGGGGCAATCTACGTAAGTCCCATCGGAATCGGGGATCCAATCCGCTGAAAACTTTTCCGTGGATTGACTTATATCCTTCGGCGGGACGGGGATAAGACCCACCGCCGCTGCGATTCTTCCGATGCTACTTTGGATAGTCGCCGAATCTTCGTGAGACAAAGGCTCAGATGATTTGTTGGCAGCAGAAATACCGTCCGTGCCACCAGAGGTTTAGCGGACGGGTTTCCGGGTAGAGGCCTAGTCATAGTTTTTGGGCCTACTGAGGCCTTGGAACTCGTCGCAGCGTTGGGCTCCCGTTTTTCGACGTGTGTAGGATTAGCGCCCTTGGTTTTTCTTGGTTGCATAGTCGCCATGCGCTGCTACGAATGCGGGGAAGGCCTTGGATCAGAGCGATCTGAGGGAAACGGCGAAGACTTCGGAGGCCCCGTTGGCACTTTTGCCTTTTTCGACAAAGCCGTTGAAATTGGCGTAGGGGTTGTGTGCTTAGTGCGATGCGATTGTATGCCCCTGTTGTCGGGTGTGGTCCCTGTAGCAAGACCAGAGTCAAGCCTGGAAGGGTCGGGGGCGGGCGTGGCGCATCTAGAAGTGTCCACCTCAAGGTCTATAACATCCGCATTGGACGTTTGGTCATCCGAAGTACCTCCGTCACTTTCGGATGGTGTGGCGGTGGGCTCCACGCGTGACATGCCGTACGGCGCTCCTTAAGGGTCTTGGGCCGAAGGAGTTTGCACGCCGCACACCGCTTCTCATTGTGCTCTAGGGGGAGACAGGTGTTACACGTCCTGTGCTCGTCCTTCCAAGGATATCTGACCCTACACTTAGGGCAGAATCTAAAAGGAGACCTTTCCATAGCAAAAGGGGAGGATGACCAGACCGCAAGGGAAGAGAGGGTAAAGGAGGAAAGACATACTAAAACAATATGGCCACCCGACCCCACTCTGCCTACTGTATAGGTCGGCCAGAGAGCCCGACCACGTGGACAATCCGGCCGCCGGATCTTAGGCGCCGAAATCCACAGCCGTACACGATTCCCCCGTAGTCTTCGTCGAAGTTGTTGTTATTGGTGAAGTGACTTAACAGGGAATAAACTGACAATTCGGTAAAGATAAACAATGTCTAGTAAAAGCCTCGCTATAGGGCGACCAGTTATCTGGGCGGAAAAAAACAATTTGAGGGACCTCGGCGCGTGAGGGAGTTTGGGTACTACACACGTCACGATAGTCCCCTTTCGGTGCCCGAAAGACAAATGCAATACTCTGCGGTTACCACTGGATGTCGGACCATATGCACAGCATGTTTCTAAGCAGATTAACAAGCATCAGAAAGTACTTTAGAATGCCTTTTCAGGATCGGAGAGATACTGGCTTTTTACATAGTCATGTTTGTTTTGCTGTTGTTCATAACCTTATGCATTCAATAGAGTGGTGTTTTGTCTTGGTGTGTCCATTTTGATCAGGAGGTAATACTTGGCCAGAATAATCTGATCACAATTGATGAGGGATCTAGTGAGCATCACTATTATCAAGGTTGTGCACAATGTATGCTGTAAAGGGTCGCATTAAATCTTTATTTTTTGACAGAATTCTAGAACTGGTCCAGCGAGGCTTGGGGCCTTGCTGCTTTTTGACATGCCACTTTATGCATTTGATCTTCAACCCCATCAGCATTACATTTATATAATAATTAATTTATATAAGAATGACAATTCATAATATCTTGTGAATAACTTTTTAATCACTTGTTCCATCACAGTGCTGCCATGCTCCATCCTTATCTAAGGAATATGCAACAGGCACCTCTCTACACTAATCATTAAGGGTGGGGTCCCATATTTGCTCCATTACAGGTAAATGTTTTGCATTTATCCTGAAAACATTTATTTGCTAACCTGTCTGTATTTGTTATGTGTTTACTGCTTCATTAGTACAGCTGCATGTTCTGGTCCTGTACCAGTCTCATACATTGATTACACAATTCTGGTTGTCAAGGATGTTACGGTGTCATGCAATTATCAAACAATCTCCAACTCGGTCGCTATGCAGAGTCCTTACATAAACAATGCAATTTCCTTCTACACAGAGAAATGGATAACACTTGAGCACAGGCTAGGTTCTAGGTTTGTATCTCAAAGTAGTCAAAACCTTTTTTGAAATAAATCCAAAAACATAATAATATTCTTTCTGGTGACTAAGTGCTTCCTCCCACACACTCCTCTTCTTGTGGAACATTCTCTGTGTGCAGACTGGCTTTGAACAGTTTTTTGATAGCCACCAGTTGTTGAAATGTTGAACTGCACCACGTTCAGCTGGGCATTGTCAGACGGCTACCTAGAGAGCCTAATGAGCCCCATTACTTCAGTACAACCAATATTTTCCAAACTTAGAGGACAAGCAACAGTATAACTGCCACTTGTATCATCAACCATCAGAGGGTGCAACAGGAGGGTTGATGAATCTTTGGATGAAAGTACATGTCAATCAAAAACAACATTTCCAAAGGTAAGTGACTTGTTCACCAAATGGATCATTTCCTCCCAGGGATCTAATGAAAGACTTAAAAAGAGGGGTAAAAAATGTACGTTGCAAACTACTAGCCAGCCATAAAAAAAAGTCACTTACCACCTCAATTCTACACATATTTACGGCGCACCATTTATTTATTCGCCAAAAGTTAACGATCATTAGCCAATGGCTAGTGCTAATTTTAAGCCCTGCTCCCAAAAAAAGCACAGGGATTTAGCAGATGGGAAGAAATTAAGGAATCCACATCCTACAACAGGAGCCAATGAAGCAGAGGGTGACCAAACTAACACTGAATTGAATGACTGTCATACCTTTTGGAAGGAAAGTGTGTCAAACCATTAAAGCAGAAGTGCACAAATGATTTAATTGGAGGGCCGAATATATCATATAAGTCTCATATGGTGGGCCAGACTATCTATGAGGATGAGCGGGTGGTAGAAGCGTCATTGTTCAAATTTGATTAAACAAGAAATAAAACGTGCTTTTGGGGTGCAATTTTTATTTGTTGCTCTTTTTAACTGTAATCAGTTATTTGCATTATGGGTCTGAAATAGATTTTAAATAGACGCAAAACTGCAGGTTTCAGGAAGCAAAGACAGAAACTGACTTTAGGACAGCAACACTTCATCATTAAGCTCAGGTGACTCAGAGGGCCATAAATAATATCCAGAATGGCCGGTGCGGCTCTTAGGCCGTATGTTGTGCACCAGTGAATTAAAAGAACCATTTCTTGGAAAACACTCAGCAGGAGGTTTGCACATACAGAGCCTGGAGTTAACTTAAATGTCCAGTAAACACAATCACAACTAAAAAAAGCATGCTTCCAACATGAGCAAACATAGAAGACAAGAATTACAACCAACATCAAAAGTGTTACAACCAAATTAAAATCCCAAAATGGGACAACAAAGGGACTAGGGAGAAAACTGTAAATCTATACAAAAACCTAATGGCAGTCAGAATAGGAACTTCGCTGTGAAAAGCAAAGACCCCCGTTGACCTTTGGCGTACAATAACCAAAACTCTAAAACAAGCCTTGGGGTGACCCGACAGGTCAATCCCCTTCTCAAGGCCCCAATGGGAATCTTCATCCAGCAAAAGGCATTAGACAAACGTTACCAAGCAATAGCCTTTCTGGTGATCCTTCCTGTTTAGAGCCACATGCTATGCATATTCCACCATTTAGTGGTAGGTCTGGGGTTTTACAAGTTGTTTACTTCACAAGTAAAAGTAGGCACTGACAGGGCATTCCTGCCACACTATTCCTATCCTACTTGTGCAGGATCCCATACTGCCTCCTTGGTACCCGCACCCTCAGATTGTTTGTTTTAGGTGATATTAGTGAGTGTTGTATGGGTAGCTACAGTATCTTCTCAGTGAAGTGTAATTTTATTTTTGGTAGTTAAAATCTGTGAGGTGGGTTGGCGCGTAAGATTTTAAAAGATAAAACCACCAGGAAGATTATCATTAGTTGAATAACATGCCGCGTCGGTTTAGATTCACATGCTCTGCATATTAGCAAGCAGAATGTGTTACTGGTAGGTGGTGTGAAGGTGGCATGACAAAACAAATTATGCAGAATGGACTTTCCACTTGAGCATTGGCTCTTGTTTCAATAGGTATATAATATTGTTCAGTGAACTTATGGATGGAAGCTCATGCAGCTGTCCTGCAAATGACGGCTATGAGACTATTGGTCATAGGGCAAAGTAGCCCCTATTGCCAGAGATAAAAATTACTAATTATGCATTAATGGTCTGGGATAGAGATACACTGCAAAATCCATGTAGCTTTTCTAGCTATACTCGCAGGATTGCACACTTGGCCTGTGGCAAGAGACACAAAGAACAGACTTATTTTTCATGTGCCTTTGGTTCTGTACATATGGAACATTACTGCCTTCTGTAAGCAAATGCAAGAATGTGTCTGCCCTTGCATTTGTTTTTGTATTTTTAAACTTCGGGCAGGTCAACAGATTGTTTTATATGAACTTTTGAAAGGCACTTCAGAGAGAAGCGTAAATGTGTTCTGAACATCACTATCTTAGGTTTGGCTGCTGACAAAAACTGTACTTAGTGAACTCTCTTTATTGAGATGACTCATATTAGAAGAAAAAAACACTTTATATGTATGTCATTTGTACTTGGGTTTAAATGGTGGAGCATATTTAATGAGGGATCATGGGAGTCCTATTCCAAAACATCTTGGTTGTAGACCTCGGATGTAAGCTTTTATTACTGCCCGTTTCCACCATGACACTGTTGGAACGTGGTCTATGCCGCTAGCGCTTCCTAGTGTACTTTGAATGAACTGTATTCAAGTCTTGAATCACTGAGGAATAGTAAGGGAGAACCTGTACTGCTGCACAGTCTATTGGATTGTGTTGTACAGAACACCATATTATAAATCACTTTCACTTCTTAAAGTAGCTTGTTTGTGTATCGGATTTGCATGCCTCTTTCAGGATGTCCATACATAATGCATAAATGGCCAAATTATGGCTGCACAAGCCTGGCTGCCTAGTTCCTACACTTTTGATATGTATAAGGTATTTTCTGTTGTTGTGAGATGAAACAGTGGTCCAAATGCAGGTTGTTTGGAGTCTTCAAAGCCATCTATAGTCAATGGAGGTACCATAGCTGTTGTGCCCATGAAGGAGCTATTAGGATGAGTGCATGTTCATGCAATAACCTTTGTACCACCCTGTGTATTAGAGACATTGGTGGAAAACGGTAGGCAAAAGTCTCAGACCATGAAATTCACACGGCATTCCAGAGTGATCTTTTTTTCAGGTTATTTTATGATCCAAAGTTTCATCATGCTGCATTTGTACCGTATGTCTATAACCGTATTGCCCCACCACTTGTTTGAATGCCCTTTCGAGCTCTTGCTGGACACCTCTTCTGGTGTTTGTCTACTAGGTAATTTTCTATTTCTAGAACACGTTGACTTAATATCCAGATATTTTTGTTGTGTATGCAGTTATGTTATATGGCATTACTATAACGCCTAATGCCATTAGTATGGTCTCAAAGCGCTGTGCGGTGAACACCCTTGGCGGACCAAAGTCCAAGGTATGAGAATTGAAAGAGAATTTTAAGAATTTGTGTGTACATATTAGCCAGAATGAGGGTAGGGAGATGTGGCTCAGTCCCTGATAGCGACCCATGGAGATCTGGTTAGTGGATGGGTGCTGCGATAGACTGTCAGGGGAGTAGGCGAGTCAAGGAGACTGATTATGTGCCCACCTGGACCAAATTTGTTTTGTGGGATTCAGCTGCATTCTAATGGCAGCAGTGATGTGCAATATGAAGACGAGTAGTGAATTGTTGCAGATGCATGCAGGTGGGTGGCTGTGCCCCGGGATGGTTACAGCAATGTTCCATTGAGATGTAGTGCTATACATACCAGAGAATCACAGCTGATGTCTGGTTGTGGTGAGAGTATGCATATCATGTCATACAGATCAACAAATTCTTTACAGGCGGGCTAGGTACTGTCTTGTAGTCCCCCTCGGGTGAATCAACGATGCCCCCACCGATCTGTCTGGGGGTGATAGTTCACAAATATGAAAAAATAGCTCGAAGAGCAACTCAAGAAGACTCCCTGCACCGAAACGTGTGCACCAAATCTGAAGTTGGGCACCGGGGTGGGGCTTAGGGAGACGGTCGTCATTGGATGGGTGCAGCATGACCCGGTCTCCAATAATTGGTTAATGGCAGTTTCCAAGCCTTTAAAGCAACACTGCTTTCTTTTGTTTTTAGCAAGGATTCCCGGTCTGACGACAGGGAATATTCATAAGCATGTGAATCCATGCCAGAACCATGCTCAAGAAGTATGGTACTTTTCAGTAGAAGTACTATAGTTCAAAAAAGGGATTGCAAGGTCTCATCAAAATGGCTATACTTTTTTTGTTCAAATTTGTATTTTATTAATGTTTTCATCCTCATTGCAACAAATGAACCACAATCTGAGGGTGTTGGAATTCACAGAAGCCCCGCGGAACCCAAACTACCCACAACAAGAAGAAACTCCCCCCCCCCCCCCTCATCCCATGCCTATGCAATTAACACTGCCACGTCCATATCAACATTTTACTAACAAGGAAGTCCAGTCTTTAAGGTCTGCATCACGACCCTGCACATGAATCCCTACTTGGCTGTATGAGAACACCCTTGGGCAATTCCACCCGGATGGGCATCCACACTGCATACCTCAAAGTATGTGCCTTATTTCAAATACCTCCAGTGTCTTCCCATTACCTCATTACATCCCTCGGGCCACCCCCAATCATGCTCTCGGGGGGCAGAGGGTCTGGTCTATGTATTTCTCAGTAAATTCAGCCCATTCCATCTCAATAGAACTCCCCAGGCCATGCAGCCCTGCCGTTATTCTTTCCATCACATACAGGTTCCTAGCCACACTGAGAAACTCACTCTTGCATGGGGGGGAGTTTCCATCTTCCACCTAGTAGCTATGCAGGCCCTCGCTGCTAAAAGGAGTGACCTGGCCATTTTGGGGAGCCTCCTGTAATCCACCCCTTCCTCTTCCAATCCAAACAAAATCATAAGGGGAGATTTTGTGCGGGCAATTCCGTCTAGGTCCCGTATCCAACCTAAGACCTCATCCCAAAAGACCAGAATCTTCGGACAGTCCCACCACATATGCCAATAATCAGCCATCCTTCAACACCTCCTCCAGCACACGGGACTCGTATTTGGGAACATCCTGGAGAGCCAGACCAGATCATAATGCCACCTATGGAGTAGCTTAATGGAGTGAAGTTTGCATTGACAAGAAACGGATGTCTGTGCTACACCCCTGCACAATCCATCCCATAGGTCAGTATCAATAGTCTCCCCAAAGTCGCATCCCCCCCATCGCCCTCTTACTTGTCCGTGGACCCCCTACTCCGTCCCAGCAGGGTCCCATACATTGATGATATCAACCCCTGCATTTCTGTCCTCTTATCTAGGAGCAATTCAAAGGGTGCGAGGTCCCTCTGTATCTTTTCTCTCGTGAGGGCCCCTTTCAGTTGTAGGTATGTGAACACTGATAGCTTGCCAATTCACAATGATTTCTCCAGATCAGTGATGGTGATGAAATTGAACCCCCCGCCCACCTCAAGAGTTGGCAAACCCTTTCCAGTACGGCCTCATACCATTCCTGAAATCTCTCCGGGTTAGGTATCCTGTCCCGTACCCCCAGTGCCCATAAGGTCCCAGTGGTGGGGGCCATGTGGTGACCCTCTTCATGTCCTCTCTCGCACCCAGTTTCCATATATCCCACAGGGTGCCCACAATAATAGGATGGCTCCGAATCCTCCACAGGATTCCATTTCTGGGGACCCATAACCATTCGCCCACGTTAGCTGGATGCAGCAGTAAGTTATCCAGCCCAATCAACTGCAGATTTCCTAATATATTTTTTGTAAACCCCAGATTTCCATCCCCAATCCCTTTTATTGCTTTCTCCTGTAAACCCCTCCCCCCATCCATGCAGATGTTGCTGCGCCGATCCTGAATGAGTGAGACCCAAATTTCCGCTGGGTCCCATCCCGCTGCCTTTATGGCTTTTTTAAGCACAGGCCTTACCTGGAATCTGTTAAGGGTGGTACCATTTTCATGTGTAAAGAGTTGGCCACCCAAACCTGAGCGTTTTCCAAGGAAGGCCCTGGTGTTGCAAATGGGGCAGTACTCTGCCTCCTCTATGCAATAGAGATTGTTAATCCTTCCTTTACCCATCTGGTCAGCCCTAGATCTGTTCATTTTTATTGCCATTGTCCCTTTCCCCAGGTTAATGTCGGATACATCAGCCCCTCATCTGAACTTATATTTTTGGATGCAATTTCGCTAAACCTTAAAGCCCCAAAGTCGTTAAGTGTATCAATTAACTAAAATGCCTCACAAGAGGCTAATAAAATAATAAACCATTGGGAAAATTGAAAGAAACAGATAAAATATCATGGAGAAAAAATAATAGCGCCCCTCAACGGGCCAATCCCAAAAGGGATCATCTATCAAAAGGGATGCTGATATATGCCTCAAAATAAGCTAAAGAAGCAGAAAATCAGGAGAGAAGGCAAAATGCTGCTCCAGGATGCATGGTAAAATGATAAAGCCTATCAAGGGGCAATCCCAAAAAGGGAATTAATATCAATATTACACCAGGACTTAAGTTGAAAGAAACTTTGAAAGAAAATGAAGGCTGTTGGTGAAGCAATGGAGTCATTGGGAAATAAAGACTGCAGCGAAGATGAGAAGACGCAATTGCGCTGCCTGGTAACACAGCTTTATGTCCGGGAGACCCACCCCGCCTTTCTCTTTGGGTAAAACCAATGTCTCTCTGGGGATCCTTGCCTTTTTCCCCTGCCAGAGGAACCCTGAAAGTGCACCCCGAATTTCCCCAAAGAACCCCCTAGGCATATGAATGGGAAGCATTTGGAACACAGAGAATCCTAGGGGAGAACCACAATTGTGATCGCATTAAGACACCCTAACCATGAGATCTTTAACTTCCCCATTTCGTAAAATCCTCCCTTGTTTTCTGCACCAGCGGGGGGGAAATCCGCCTCATAATACCCAGCAAGTTCTCGTAACATTTATGCCCAGGTATCTCATTTTGCTCAAACTTATCTGCATCCCCAGTGGCGTAAACCGGTCTACTTCCCTGTCTCTCCTTCGGTCTAGGGGGAAAAGCATGGATTTAGGTCTATTAATTTTAATTCACGCCCACGTACCATATTGTTAAATCAGTGAAAGCATGTGGGTACGGATTGCTGTGGATCTTTCCCATATAGGAGCATGTCATCCATCTGCATATAATGCAATTTTGTATTCCACCCCCCAGAGTGAAACCCCACCACTCCTGGGTCATCCCTGATCATTTGGGCTAAAGGTTCTAGCGAAAGTTCAAACAATATTGGGGATAGCGGGCAGCCCTGCCTCAATCCCCTGCCCAGTTGGAACCATGGGGAGTACTCTCCGTTCAAGGTAACACTTGCCCTGGGAGACGCATAAAGGACCATTATACCCCAAAGCAAACACCCCCTCCCAACCCCCAATACCAAATTTTTCAAGGACATCCCAGAGAAAGCTCCACTCCACCCTATCAAAAGCCTTCTCGGCATCAAGTGATAGAAGGGTCGGGTCCACTCCCATGCCCTGGGCTGTGTGAATCATATGAAGGGTCTTGCACATCGCGTCCGGCCCATGTCTTCCCCTTAACAAATCCCACCTGATCGGGGTGGACTACATTCGGCATGTAACCCTCCAGTCTGGTCACTAGGAAACGAGTGAAAATGTTTGCGTCTAGGTTCAGTAGGGAAATCGGGCGGTAGGCTGCACATCCCCAGGGGTCTTTTCCCTCTTTGTGTATTACTGTGATGAGGGCCCTCCGAAGGATTCCAGGGCCTTCCCCGTATTTGATATGTCGAACAATTCCTTCATAAACTGTGCAAGAACAGAGATAAAAGACAAAACCCTGCCAAATAACCATCCTTCGCCGGGGCATTACCCATAGATAGTCTGCCCACCGCTCTCTTAACCTCTTGTTCCGTAATGGGGGCGTTTAGCGCCTCTGTTTCCGTGTGAGAGAGTTTGGGTAAGGGAATCCCTGCAAGGTACCCAGTTGGGTCCCCCGTCCCACGTCTGAGGAATATCATTTCTCATAAAAGGTTGCAAATTCTTCTGCGACCCCATGCCCCGGTGAGGCAGTCTCCCCCTCTGACCTTCAATTTCCTTAACCCACCTCTCAGCCCTTTGCCCCTCAGCCTAGCCACCAATAGTGCATCTGCTTTGTCCCATTTCTCATAAAACCTTTGCCTCAGGTACTGGAGGTTACGAAGTATCTTCCCTTCTTCCAATAGATGGCGTTCCTCCCGTTTACCCCTTGCAGCCGCAATATGTTCCTCTCGGTTTTCGGTCAGCTCATGGGCTATTCTATCCAACCGCAACCTACCCGCTCTATCAATGCCCATTCCCTTTTCTTCCTTGCCCCTTCTCTAATAAGAATCCCCCTCTATGTAGCCTTACCCGCCACCCATACGATGTCCCGTACAACCTCCCCTGTATGATTGGTTTTAAAATATTCCCCGATTTCCTCCCCCAGTTCGGTATGGAATACAGGGTCTTTCCAAGGCGATTAATTGCACCTCCACTTAAAGGATAGTTCCGGGACTTTTTTTTTATTGTCCCTACGGTTCGGATATGTGTTTTTAAGCATAAATCGGTAGATCGTAGAAAACTTTCCTATGGACCTTACCCGCCTTTTCGTCCATTAACGCACTCGAAATCAGCCGCCATTTTGTGATAATCCTATCATTTCCCCCCCATCGACCTGGCTCACCTGCGTTTGCGGCACTAAATCATATCCTCCGCCCCTGAAACAGACTTTATCAAAACATTCATATTCCCGCCTCTATCCGTGACGTGACTGTGCTGCATAGGCAAACGCGCCCAGGCGTCTTCTACGCGACTCCACACAGAACCGGGAAACCAACACAGATCAGCTCACAACACAGCGCGCCACAATTCGGAATATGAAACTGTACTTTTAAATCAAACCGCAAGATTGTAAATTTGGTAAAGTACATTTATTTGACATCAAATGTTTAGAGAATATTCAGCGATTTGCATTTTTATTTGCTCACGTTCCAAAAAGTTCGTTTTGAGGCACGCGATGTTCCTTTGCTGTACACAGGGTCTTAGATCATCTCACAATACAGCCCCTGAGCCTGACATCAGCAGACGCGTACCGCCCATTTCCCAACGCCAAAGCACGTTTCGTGTCAACAATCGCTGCGCCTCAGCTAATGAAGTGTCGCCATGGAAATGGCAGGACGCCTCTTTCCTCAATAAGTATAAACACACCGTTTCACAACACACAGCAGCAGATTTTCGATTCCATTACTCTCTCTGTGTTACTTTGAGTATTCTGTGACTCGTTTCTGTGCTCTGGTCAGCTACCTTCGCCGCTTCTAGGCCTTGTGAACACCTGTACCATCTCTGTAAATTATTTTACTTTCTTTACCACACAATGGCTACAATAATGCCGTATATGTACGAGCCCGAGTACACCGAGGAGGAACTACTGGAAAGGCAAGCACGCGAAAACGATGGGGATTCGGACGGCAGTTGGGAGGACCGGTCAACGGATGAAGAGCCTGGACCATGTCGCATGGACGGCGTCTCCACCTGGTGCACGTGCAATCGGTGCACGCTAATGCCAACTGAGGAGGAGAACTGCTGCTGCCGTGAAAATTCCGGGTGCTTGGCCTACATTTCGGAAGGCGAGCAAAGTCCGCAATGCATCACCGAGCTGCCAGAGTTCAGGGAAGCCTGCCTCTCACGGACCGTGTTGAGGATGATGATGGTGCTTATGCACGAACTTCGCGGCACTGTTCGTCCGCGTAATCCGAGTAACGAGTAAGTATACTCTGGTTGTGATGTTAGTGATGCCACTACTATTTCATGGTCGTCTCCCACATATAAAATTACATCTACATATCATTCGAACGCATGTAAATTGGTTCCATATTGTGCATTTTCTAGATAGAATTTTTTTCAAAGCATAATGACAATTTTTACCTGAATCGACATAGATAAGAAAGTTTTGTCATTTTAATACAGTTTGCATCTTTCTTTTTCACCGGTGGTACAGGCTGGTGGCCTATCGTTGCTTCACTTGGTGGCTTCACGGGAGGCTCGGACACCGCGTTCGGAGAGTAATACCTGCCTGTGCGGTACTTGCCATTAGACAACATTTCCCCAGCGACAGTGGACAATACCGCGGATTTTCCCTGGATGTGCTGCAACCGGAACTTTACAATGTGTAATGTTTATTATTTATGTTCAATTGAAATTAAGATCTAAAATAAAACCCAACATATATTTTAACAATGGTTGTTTTGATTTTTTTAAATGAATCTAGTGTGTCTCCATCCCGGCCTTGCCTCCTCCCCCAAAAATACTTACCACACCACTTTGTTCAAGCGTTGGCAATAAAAGGCCGTTGGATTTTATTGATACAAAACATGGTTATAGGTAAATAATCAATATGGTTGATCATAATAAATCATCCTTTTGGGCACCGGGTACAGAGATGACCCCCTCTGGCCCGTGCCGCCTTGCCACCACAGGCCAGCCTGCTGCTGACTAACTGCCTAGGCATCCAGGGTCTCCAGGGTGAACTGCACCCATATATTCTCCTGGGAGGGTGAGGTATTTATAAACTCACCCCCCTGCCTTCCAAGTACTAGATCCTGCAGCCTGCCTCTTACATGCAGTTAGATGGCCTCTCCTTGGTGAGGCCCTGCGGCAAACGAGTCTTGTCTGCACGACCACCGCCCCAATCCACCCCCCGCCCTATCAAAGGCAGTTCGCACCGGGGTACTTGCGCTGGCAAGTGGAGCTGTCAGGGAGCGATAAAGGCCAAGAGGTGCCAAAGACCATGTACACTTCAAAGTGGTCTATAGAGCATGGGTTGTTGTTCCCATGTCTACCTCCAGACCCTGTGTCTCCTGCCAAGCATCCCCCCTCACGCCGGACGCCCCCCTGCAATCCACATAAGTGTGTCTCCATTCACGAGTCTTCCTGTGTCTTGTCTGCACGACCACGGCCCCAATCCACCCCCGCCCTATCAAAGGCAGTTCGCACCGGGGTACTTGCGCTGGCAAGTGGAGCTGTCAGGGAGCGATAAAGGCCAAGAGGTGCCAAAGACCATGTACACTTCAAAGTGGTCTATAGAGCATGGGTTGTTGTTCCCATGTCTACCCTCCAGACCCTGTGTCTCCTGCCAAGCATCCCCCCTCACGCTGGACGCCCCCCTGCAAACCGCATAATGCCACGACATATACACGTCATTCATTCACAAACACACCCCTGTTTCGAATTCTTTATAACCCACTTCATATTTCTAATGAGAACTTCTTTGCGCTTTGCTAGTCAACCCGTGAAGGTGCTGGTTATCTGCTCTTCGTCTCTGTGAACTTCCGTGACCACTTCGAGCAAACTCGTCAGTTTGCAACCTGTGAACTGCTCCCTGTTCTACGACAAGAAACTACTCTGATCCCTGCATCTAACTGTTTGTTCGTCAAGGTAAGGCCATGTACCATAATCATTTTGCGTCCAATTTTTTAATTTATATCTATTTGCTAGTAGTCATCAAATTGCATCCATGTTTTCTTTTCGTTCAAGACAGTACATGCAAGGAACTAGTCACATGTTCTGAGTTTAGTCAAATTATTTTTCTATTTTTTTAAAGTTATTCAAATACTTATCTGCATGTGAATAACGTGTATAGTTCCAAGAACCAAAACGAACCTTGCATTGAACCTTTTATGTGTCATTTAATTTTTTAACACATTGGTATTCATAGAGAATTGTTGATCTTTACTTTTCAGAACTTTCCACAATGCCTGCCTGTTCCATTGGCGGTTGCCCTTCGAAGACCCATAATAAATCTGAAGGTACTATAATGCATGTTTTCCCTAAGACAATAGATCAGATAAGAGAATGGGTCCGATATTGCGGATATCCACCGTCTGAGCTTGAAAGTAGAGTCCTAGAAGTCTTTGCGGACAAGAGGGGTGATCGATACCGCATCTGCAGCAGGCACTTTAGCTCAGACATGTACTCCACATCATTGCTAATAAAGAAGAAAACACCGCGAGCGACGCGAAAATTGCTCTCAACCGCTATTCCCACTCTATTCGTTCACATCCCTCCACTGGTGAGTCAAGTTTACGGATTTAGCTCTCGGCCTTGCGGTAGTGTGTAGCATTAGCTAACAATAATTTCCCCATTTATGTATCCACTCAATATTAAGGCGGAAGATTCTCCGTCCGTGTCGTTATTGCAGTCATCAGCCACTTCAAGCGCCTATCGGGTAATCTTACTTAGCTATTCTGCCACTGACTTGTTTTAGGCATGTAAATCAATAGTTTTAATTTATCGTGTAATTATTTTACCTAATGGTACACCCTAGTACTCGTCCTCTAGTCTTTGTTTTCAGTTATAATTATTGTTATCCAGAATAATGCAAGTACTGTCTTTCAGGGAGATGCTGAGGAGTCCAACGCATTGACGACAACCGTTGATGTCACTCAGATGCTCGAGGTACGTTTCCGGACAGTTTCATCGATGGAGATCATCAGATCTTGCATTCTTGTAGCGTGATTGTTACACACAATGTTTCTTTCGTTTTTAGCCATTGATATGTCCTTCTGTCGTCGCCCTCCTATGTGTCTTCTTTTTTCAATATTGTGTTCATTACTAATGAAAGTCCTATGTTTCAGGGAGTCGATGGAGCATTAGTCCAGGAAAAAGGGGGAGCATGCAGTTACGGGTCGGCGCAACAGCTTGCAGAAGTGTGCACCGCAGTTACAGCGTCCCTTGATGTTCTTATGCATTTCGAGGTATGGATACTGACAGTTCGATCAAGCGAGATCATATGACGTGATTACATCCGCTATACTTCCTTCTTTATTAACGCAAGTACTATGTTTCAGGGAGATGACGGAGCTTCTTCTACAAGAACATCACCCCTAGTAGTTGATGCAGATCTCTGGGTGGTGACACTTCCAACGATCGAGCAAATCGAATCATATTTAGATATATATTATTTATTTTAGACAACTGATCATTTGTGCAGGTCTATTTAGATGAGCCGTTGACGCCTGCACAAAGTTTATGTTCTTTTTAACAAAATAGAAAACCATACTAATGCAATTACTGTGTTTCAGGGAGTTGCTGAAGCGTCATCTTCAATAATATCATCAATAGAAGTCTATGCGGAGCACGAGGTATGGATCTTGACAGTTCCATCTAACTAGATCAACAATGCGTGAATAATTGTCGTTTCAATGTTCTACACAATGCGTTCATTCGTGTTTTGCTATTGAGATGTACCTGGGTATTGGTCCCCAAGTACATTTTGTGTTTTCAATATTATTATACATACTAATGAAAGTTCGATGTTTCAGGGAGTCGATGGAGCGTCAGTGCGTGATGGATGTGCTTATGAAAATATAGTCGTTGCAGCGCAAGAGGAAGTGGAGACATGCACACACGAGTCGGAGCAACAGCGTCCAGATGTTGAAGTTCGAGGCAAGAAAGTTTCAAAGAAAAGAAAGCAAAAGAAGGTTAGTGTCCTGGTCACTATATTATGTTGTTTTTCACTGTTAATAGTTCAATACTGTAAATTGTGTTTAAACTGAACATCCCTTTTCCAATCTGTCCTCTAGTTGCGAGTGGGTGTACGAACTAGATCTACACAGACAGTGAAGCGAACGAGAGATGTTGCTTGTCAAACCTTTTGCCAGGGACTTGAGACTGGAGATGCATCGTGCCAATGGGAAGAATATGAAGTGATTGACAACGGAGCTATACCACCACCAGCCATTGATAGTGAATGTCCTCCTAGTAGTTCGGATGTAGTCGGAGATCAATTCACAGAATCCACACCCGCAAAAACTAAGACCGCAAGAAAGTTGAAGAAATTGTTTTATTCTCCCATCGCCGGAGAAGGAACAGATGTTGCAATGGAAGAGAATGAAATGGACGACAATGAAACACCATCAATATCACTGAACATAGCGGAAGACGATATCAGAGATTGTACCTTTAATGTGAGTGACATGTCCTCAACGTTACAGGCCGAACCAGCTGGGATGCAGAGTGACAGTATAAGGAAAGAGGCCAAATTCATTGTATTCGATAGTTGTTTGATTGATATTATTATTAAGATGAAATGTGGGCATTCGGTTGGTGGGGAAGTATGTGGGGAGCCATTGATTAATGTGACTCGTGCAATTCGAGGCACTAACCTTAAAATACATGCCACCTGTACACAATATCATCCGTTCTCATGGTCTGCACAACCCATGCTGGGGCAATTGCCAGCAGGCAATCTACTTTGTGCAGCGGCCGCACTTTTTAGTGGTTCAAGTTTTAAAAAGTTAGAGTCTTTCTTTCAGTTTGTGGGAATCCATTTCATTGCGAAAACTCAGTTCTACAAATACCAAACTGATTATCTATTTCCAGCCATTAGCGAAGCTTGGTGAATGGAAAAAATGTCTATTGAAAGTACATTCGCGGGCAAACGGTTCAGGCTAGCCGGTGATGGACAGTGTGACAGCCCAGGATTTTCAGCCAAGTACTGCACCTACCACTTTCAGGACATGGAAAGTAAGAAAATTGTGAGTTCGGTGGTCGTGCAGGTGTCACAAAGTACATCCTCAGTGGCCATGGAGAAAGTTGGCTTTGTAGCATCATTGCAAGAACTACAATCGCGGGGAATGGTGATCGACCGGATAGCCACGGACAGACACGTTTCAATTGCCAAGACAATGAGAGAAGAGTACAAAAATATAAATCACCAATTTGACGTATGGCATCTTGCAAAAACAATCAATAAAAAAATGTTGGCTGCAGGTAAAAAAAAAGATATGCAAGGTAATTCACCGTGGTCCAAGTCAATCAGCAACCATCTTTGGTGGAGCTCAAAAACATGTGGAGGGTCGTTGGAAATTCTACTGGAAAAATGGCGGTCAGTAATGCTACACTGTAGCAACGTTCACCGCTGGACCACAAACCAACATTTCCACAATTGTGAACATGGCCATTTGTCCACAGAGGAGGCACGGAAGAAGAAGTGGTTGATTCCTTCATCACCCACTCACAAAGCCATTGAAAAGATTGTATTTGATAAAACTATAACAAGAGATTTGAGGGGACTCATGGAATTCTGCCACACAGGAGATTTGGAGGTGTTCCACAATATGTGCCTAAAGTACAGGCCAAAACGATTGCATTTTGGCATGGAGGGCATGATAAATCGGACTCTTCTAGCGGTCTTGGCACATAACCATAATGTTGGCCGTCAACAAAGTAGGACGACCGGAACTTTAGGGACGCTTCGCTACAATAAGGCCTTCACTAAAAGAAGTAAACAATGGGTGATCAAACCAGTGTTTGAGGATATGCAATATGAGTTTATTGAGAGACTTATTGTTGATGTCCTAGATAGGCACATACATGGAGTTGTGAACAAACCTGTGCATGGGACAACTGCATTGCCACCCAACATTGCCTCTGTTCCATGTCCACCTAAAGCAGAGCTCATTGAGAAATACACATCACGGTTTAAATGATTGTAATTTGATTGTCTGTTCTCTCGAGTCTCCTCATGTTGCAGGCCCATTGAATATGTGTAGCTATGTATTGTGTAAATAAAAATGATTGCTCAGTGTACATGCAATGTGTCTATCCAACCTTGTTCATTTGCGCATTAAATTAAACCAAACAGTAATATAAATCATTTTTCAAAAAATATAGAATGTCTCCGTATTTATGGTTCTCTGGGGCTGCAAAGCACGCAGACAAAATGCAAAGATGGAGTGTAAATTTCAAGTCCTGTGAGATGGCCTTACACTGAATGTAGCTAACTAGGAATGTGTGCTCGTTCAAAGTGAAGGTCAGCTGCTTTGATTTTTTGCTCGGGTGCCGGCATGGCCCACAACTCAGTATAAGGTTCTATTGTTATTTGACCTTGACAGGCCGGGACCATCCCGAAAGACTTCTTTTTGGGGGTGTGGTGCATTAACGTAAGAAACGATAATGAATAAAATTTCAGAAACTATAGCCATTTAATGTTCGTTCATTAGAAGAAATAACGTCGGCATAGAAGGAGTGGTATTTCGGGGCTGCCCTACGCACAGACACAATGGAAAATGCAAATATAATGTAAGTAACTCTTTAGATGAGTTTATACCGCAATTTAATTACTATACAGTAGCTTTAAAGACGGGTTAAGTTGTACTTGTTCGTTCTATGTGGCATATTGTTTTGTACCGCGCACTATCTTGAGGAGAACCATCTCCTTTTACGGAAGCACCTCAAAACCTTCCTCTTTGCTTCTGCTTTCTCTCTCCCTCTCCCCTGCTACAACTGGTCCACTGTCTGCGACCACGGTCCTGGGCCCTTCCACTCTCCACCTGCACTGCCTCCCTGTCAACCCCTGCACTGGGGGACTGTCTCAGTATCCTACAGCCCCCCCTTCCCAGCACTTGTTCTGCACTTACCTTGCACTCGCCACCAGCTGGCCCTATGTATTTATTATTTTATGCTACTTACCTTGTACTCCACTTCCCCCCTCCCCTTCCCCTTGCACTTTTACCTTCCCCCTACCCCTGCACTTGCGCGATCTGAATGACACCTGGCCTAGTAGGATCGTTGTCTGTCTTCTCCTTGTTACCCCACCCCCTCCCTGCCTCGCCACGCCTTGAAACACTTGTGTATAGGCGCGTTGCAAATGCCATATTATATCATATCAGTGACGAAGTGGTCCACTGGCCCTCAGGCGGCTCTGAAAAAGGCGGAGGAGAGGGGGTGGGTTACTGGAAATGACGTATAATACCCAGTTGCACTGTCCTAGCTATGAAATAATTTCCCGACCTAATATATAAAATGAATAATTTTAATAAAGATCTGATGGCGAGACTAATTTCATTTTTTATGTTTTTAAAACAGGTACATCCTTCATTATTGTCTGTGTCACGAGTACCAGACACCGGCGGATGGCTTTTACAACCGCCAGTTGCTTCTCCGCGTGAACAACGTTACCACCCTGACCATTTTATGGGACGATCGCCAAGTACAAGTATGCCCTTACGCGGTACTAATGGCTAGATGCAACATACATACCGCTGTGGTGGCCTAGTGCCTTGTTGTTGGAACAACCATGCGATTATCAGTGCGACCGAAGAGCTTATTTTATCGTAAACCAACACCCTGTGTACTGCACACGAACATTGCTCGCCTCAAGACGAACTATTTTGGATCGAGAGCAAATAAAAATGCAAATCGCTGAATATTCTCTAAACATTTGATGTCAAATAAATGTACTTTACCAAATTTACAATCTTGCGGTTTGATTTAAAAGTACAGTTTCATATTCCGAATTGTGGCGCGCTGTGTTGTGAGCTGATCTGTGTTGGTTTCCGGGTTCTGTGTGGAGTCGCGTAGAAGACGCCTGGGCGCGTTTGCCTACGCAGCACAGTCACGTCACGGATAGAGGCGGGGAATATGAATGTTTTGATAAAGTCTGTTTCAGGGGCGGGGGATATGATTTAGTGCCGCAAACGCAGATGAGCCAGGTCGATGGGGGGAAATGATAGGATTATCACAAAATGGCGGCTGATTTCGAGTGCGTTAATGGACGAAAAGTCGGGTAAGGTCCATAGGAAAGTTTTCTACGATCTACCGATTTATGCTTAAAAACACATGGCCGAACCGTAGGGACAATAAAAAAAAAGTCCCGGAACTATCCTTTAATCCCCTTAGGTGTCAATCCCTCCCACAAGACTTCTCCTAGGACCATGTCATGATCAGACCACGAAATCGGTGTGATCTCCGAGCCTATCGCTTATGTCCACAATTGCCTTGATATATACATATAATCTATCCTGGAGTACGTGTCATGTGGGGGTGAGTAAAAAGTGAAACCCCTTTCATGGGAATGAAAGTGCTCTCATCCCATAACCCACTAAGGCCTCCTGGAATTCACGGTGTCCTGGCCCGGGCAGGTCTTGCACAATGTCCTGTAATGTCTGCCCATCTAGTTCCTTATCCATCCATATATTAAAGTCCCCCCCCTGATAATGAGGTGGCCCGTGCTCTCAACAAGTATTTTTGCTAGAGCATTCCACAAAAGATCGGAGCTGGCCCTGGTTCGGGGCTTACACCGTAGCAAACGAGAAATGCGCTCCCCTTATCTTGCCCGAGACCAGCATGGTCCGTCCCTCCACATCCGACCAGGCTTAATATGTTCCATTCTCACCAATCTGTTCAACAGGATTCCTACCACCTCCTTTCTCAACGGTCCTGAGCCCCAGAATTGGCTGCCTATCTGTACACTGGGGATCTTTCTCTCATCTCCCTTCAAGAATCTGGGATTTGATATAGCCTGTGGGCCATAGCTCAGGAGTGGGAGGGGGGCCCCCTTGGCGGCTTTCCTCTGAGGATTATGAACGGGGTGGGCTCAGTGGCTCCTGTTGCAGCGGGTCCCTACTGCCAGCCGTAGCATCGCGCTTAGTCCCTGTGGCTTCATGCCGATGTGGCTAGCCGCCGTTCTGCACATACTCAGCGGCTTTCTGCTGTGGCGGCTCCCTGGCAGCTGCTGAGCCTTCCCCTGACAGTACTTCCATACCCCAGGTCCGAGAGATGCAGGACCTCTCTCTTACCCATTCCTCACTGAGTCCTGAAGTATGGGCAGGTACAAGGCAGTGTACATGTAACCCGCTTGTGTCAGCGTGCATCCAGGAATGTGAATCAGAGTAAAAGAAAATGGCTGCAAGGACAGAAACCAGCAAAGCACCTGGTGATTGGAGTCTTTATGCCAGGCCAATCATATCAAGGCACCATGATTCATCACTAGGGTGAAGTGCCAACCAAGGAGGTTGTAGCTCTGCGATTCCACTGTCCACTTGACCGCGAGGCATTACATTTCAGTGGTGGCATAAAGAACCTCTTGGGAAAGCTACTTCTGCTCGTTAACAGTACAGGACTTTCCGATTTCCCTTTACCTTGGAACAACATAGGCCCAAGACCAATACCAGATGCATCGGTATGCAAAGAAATAGGCTCAGAAAAGTATGGGCAATGTAGGACGGCATGAGTCGACAGGCTGTTTTTTAGTTGAAAGAATGCCCGTCTCCCAGGCCTCCCGTCCAGATGCTGACAATGTGGATGCTTTCTTCAATAGATCTGTCAGCGGGGCCACCAGTGTTGCAAAGTGGGGGATGAATCTCCTGTAGTATCCAACGAAACCCAGAGAGACCCAAGTTTGGGAGTCGTACGAAAAGTGATTCAGTGGATGGCCTCAACTTTGTACATCTGTGGACGTAACGTCCCATTTCCTACCGGGTAGCCTAGGTATTTTGTGTAAAAGCAGCAAGAGTGGTTTTCCACAGGTTTATACATATCCCTGTTTGTATAGTAGCCGGTACCTGTTCTAAATGATCGTCACAGATGGTACAATGGACCACTATGTCATCCAAATAAGCTGCTGCATATTTGCTGTCTCGCATCAGTAGTTTATCCATGAGTCTTTGGGAAGTCGCTAGGGCCCAGTGCAGGTCAAAAGGTTAGACGGTTAACTGGTATAGGCTGCTAGGGGTGGAAAAAGCAGTCTTCTTTTGGTTCACCTTCCACAGGGGTATTTTCCAGTAACCTTTGGTTAGGTCAATCGCAGTGAGGTACCTAGCCCGGTCCAACAGATCTTCGATGCGTGGCATAGGGTACGCATCGAACTTTAACATGCAGTTTAGCTGCTGGACATCCATGCAAAAATGGATAGAGCCATCAGGCGTTGGTACCAGAACAATGGGAGGACACCAGTGACTGTTTGATGGTCCCATGACTCCTACAGCATGACAAGTCCAGTCCTTTACCCCATAGGGCTTCATGTGTTTTTGGTATGTGGGTTACACAGCACCCTCCGTGCCGTAACCCAGGTGCAACCCCCAAACAGACTCCATACCCTGGGACTGACTACTGTCTCCCAGGGAATGTAAAGTCTCCATTGGCTTTACTAGTCTTGAATTTAGAACAGAACGAGTACACACCATCATATTGTGGACGCACTGGTCGGGGCAATTCGATTGCACCGGGGTCTGTTGTTCGAGGGGGCACTGTCCAGTCCGCCCCGACCGAGTTTTGGCTGGTGGCAGTGTATACTACTTTTTATATTCGACCGCAAATGTATTCCTATGGGATTTTCCCATTGCTTGAGGCTACCACTTTCTAAAATGGCGCTTGTGTTCGCTTCTGTGACTCCAACCCAAGTCGAGCCCTTTGTTCCACTTTTTGGAGGCTTCTCCACAGAAGCCTCCAAAAGTGGTGCCACTCTGTCTGGGTACCACAGGGGGTGTGGGAGGGGGTTTAGGCGCCCTGGACTGAGTTGCCTCGGCAACTCAAGTCGCACTCTTGTGTGATTGGCCCAAGTGGTGAGCCGCCCGGCTCACCACTTAGCATGTTTGAGTGACAGCTAGGCTGAATGAATGGGGGTTTTCTGCATAAAAGCAGGGCTTTGGGGACTGGAACTTCAGAAGTCGCCACAAGACCTAAAGAATCCGAGGAGTGAGAAGCCGAGCCTACCTGCAACTACGACACCACCGGTGGAGCCCTGCTGAACCGTCTCACCACTTTTCCCGACGACAGAGGAGATCTCCAGTCCGGAGAGTCTTCTTCCTTTGACTGGTGGGGATAACCAGTTTGCCCATCTTTTCGCCTTCCTGGACCATCTTGTGACCGCCTTGCCCGTGCCAAGCACCCCGGCAACCGGAATATCACGGTTTACCACTACCGCGAAGAAAAGGGTACCACCTTGTAACCGGGAAACTCTGCGGCTGGTTTCTTCCCTGGCAGCGCAACAACCTTCAGCTTTCATCCATGTCGAGACCTCCTCTTCCTCTGGACGAAACACCGACTTGCACCCGCTGCCAGGAACAACTGCCCCCGCTGGAGCGTTCTTCCCACTTTCAAGTACTGTGTCCTGTCTGGCTTCCCTTGCAACAGATCGTTCGGGGTGACAGTAAATCCTCGACTTTCTAACCTGGGTTAGCCTGGGACCTGTTAACTAACTTTTCCTGACTTGATCTCAATCTTTTTGTGAACCATTTACAAAGACTCTTTGGGCATAACCCCACTGTGTGATCCTGGACACATTTCGCTTGCTCTCCCTAAGAGTGGGCCTGGCATTTGAACTTCCTTGCTCTCCAGTAGACTCTGCCTAACCTGCCTCACTGTGGTTGTTTGAAAAGTATTGAAATTTGTGTGCTTTCATAACTCTGCCTTTTTCCCTCCCTTTTTAATAACTTATTAGAGTGCCATCTTATGTTAAGCGCTCGCCTCTGTCTGAAAATAAGTGGTGTTTGTCATTAAGACTTGTCTAATAAGTAATCAGGGTTGTATATATATAATAGTGACTGTGTGTTGAATTTATTTACCTCTCTTTGTGCTAGTGTAATTTACAAGTGTGTCTTTAAATAAATAATTATATACTTTTACACCAAAGCTCTGGACAGTGTTTGCTTGTGCTACTGTATCTCTGTAACTATTGTGTATACTCTATATACTGCCTAACTCTTCTTGAGAGAAGTCTGACTGCTCAGCCACAGCTACCAGGTAAATCTGGGTGGTACAGACTGCTACCAATTCGGTTTACTGCCAACCACCTGTAGTCCTAAATCTTTTGCAGTGGTCCCTAAGGGAACTGCACAGGTTTCTGCCTAACAGTATCACATGCCAAGTCACTGTACTTGGTAGACATATCGTTTAAGCGTATTACTGTGAAACGCATGGGGTCATACAGCTCCACTTACCAATATTGAATGTAATCCTGGAATTAATTGTATCCTATGTAATTCAGTTTCTAGGTGCATCAAATCATAATTGTATATATACTGAAAGTAGGGGGAAAAGATCTTTGATATGTGAGGGCATCTTGGAATAAAACGCAGACAACAGATTCAAAGTTCAAAGCAAACACTTTTATTAACTTAAATTTCAGGATGGAAAAATGAATATCTTGCCCTGTGCTATGGCGGGATTTCCCTTGCAAAGCAAAACTAAGGAAAGTCAAAGTCAACAAGTTCAATTTAGGAATTTGTGTCCAAAACCTATACTTGCCATCACAACTAATCTTATACAATGTGTAAGGATGTCAGTAAGCAACAAAACAGTGTTCCGTAAAGAGTTCGGAGCCCGGTTCAGCTTGCAGCTTTCCTTCAGCTCCCTTCCCCAAGAATAACACAAGTCTTATAAAAAGTCTTAAGATTGCCTTAAACTGAAAAATTATATAGGTTTGGCCACTACTCTGGGTTCCCTTACCTCAAGTTCCAAAACACAGTCCCACACAAAATATCCTGAGGCTCTGTCCTCAGGACAAATGCACAATTCCAGCCTAAGGGATCCCATCCCCACAATTTCAATTATGCATTAATATGAGGGTGTTTACTTAATGTTATGTGCCACACTTGCACCCTCTGCTTTTAGCTGGTCTTTGTACCACAAATGGTTGTGTTTGAAATTGGCAGTTGAGTTAAATTCACCTTTTAAAGTTCACTTCCCAAAGTTTCATTCACTTTGGGAAATAATGCACATTGGGTTTGCTGGTTTTATTAAAGTTGCACTCACTTTATAGTACATTCATTGGCTTCTTTGTAATTAGAATTAATTGTTCTGTAGAAATGACATATTTGAAAGTAACTTGCAACGTAAGTTTCCTTCAATGTAGGAATTAGCACACAGTCTATTTAGTTATATGGAAAAAGCTTAATTTCTCTTATTGTCTTCAAAAGAAAAGATTTTCCTTCAGTGCGGTATTCAAAATGGTATCGACTTATTGTTTAAATATTCTTTTCCATTCGGCACTTCAGTAATGTGTAAAAATGGTAAGGTAAGTAACTTTGTTGTCCTTTTTCTGTTTGTTATGCATTGTAATTTGTCTTTATAATTGCCTTTATATGTGCTCAGCGTTTGGAGACCTTTGAAAACGCGCTTTCATCTGCATGCGACCACTCCGTAACAAAGTATTCACTCTGCTTTATAAGTTAACAAGTCTTAATGTTCATCGGTTTATAAGGATTCTAATCGGAGACCTTCAAAAATATGCCTTCCTTTCACGTGACCACTCCCATACAAAATATCCTTAGGTGTAGCATACAATGCTCGCATACTGGGTTTCTGTTTGTCTAGAAACTCACCAGTTGGCTTGATGTGAGTTTGTGCAGCGCAGATCTTCCGGCCTTCGGGTCTTTGCTTCAGTGCTCCATTTCCTGCCCCAAAGGCACTCCTGGGTCGGGTTCTGGCCCCAGCAGAGTATGAGCACCTTGAGCATAAGAAAAAGGGGCAGCCTTGCAGCACGGCTCCCCTTTCACGCTTCCTTCAGTTCCACAAAGCCCCAGCTCCCAGGCCACTGTTCCATAAACCATAAGCGTGATGCACATGAACAGCTATTCGCTGTGCTTCTTGACCTCTCTGCTGCTGCTGCAAATTTACTGCCACTGCTCCTGTCACTATTCCCTCTTTTACACTTACTTGGTGGAGCTCCTAATAGACATGCAGCCCTCTAACAGGTTGCAGGTGCGAGTTCACAATTAGCCCTGCCTGACCATCATTAAGAAGACATGCCTGACCTCTACTGCTCTCAGCAGGCCTCTTCTTCGTCCCTATACTTTTTGAAGTCATAAAGTCATGAAGTATAAAGAATTCAGGGGAGTTTTTTTGTAATACCCCATAAAGACGGGGAATGGGTTGGTTTGGTCATTATTAGGGAAAGGGGGATACCATGTCTCTCCCAAGGGCATCCCACTCCCAGTCCCCACAGACCCTCTACCATTCATATATTTAGTCAATTTTACCTTTTTCCTGGTATGTTCTAATTGAGAGCATCTCCTACCCTTTTCTTGGTCAAGGGCATATGAACAACAATATCCCATAACTGCACCTGGAGCAAAGGTTTCTCCTTGGAAGGGAGGTGGGGAATACCGTGTCTCGCTCAAGAGCACCTCACTTCCAAACCCTAAGGATCCTCCACCCAGGTGATCCTCCCTCGCTTCTCCACCCCTAGGGTCGGGATCCAATAGCAATGGCATTTCCCTGGTCACCTGTGCAGAACATCCTAAGGGAGTGGAAGTGAGAATACCTCAGGTTTCTCACAGATGAATATGCATTAATTATTAAAAAATATAGGACTTTTCTAACACACGATTAAGAAAAAAGGCATGGTTTATTGATAAAAAGCATGAAATCCAAATACAGCTGAAGTTTCTAAACGTACATTTGATGAAATATTACTGCAATACATCAGCACATCAAACAAGCCAACCAACTAATCCATAACACAAATACAAATGTTTGTACTAACTTTTCTGAATTGAAAAAAAAAACACTTATAATAAGATGAGGTATTCACTGTGATATTCCACTACTGACCTTTTTATTGATGACAAGCCACTGAGGTTTATGCAAAGGCCTAAACCCCACTCCTCCACTGCCATGGCCAGATACTCTTGCCTTGTTTGAATGGATGATTCCTCTGGTGGCAACTGAAGCACTATATTCACTCATCGTCAATCTAGACTATGAAACAAGTTTGAGAAATGAGCATGCAAACTAGCATTTTCAAACATCAGCCATATTAAGAGCATGCAATTTTATGAATTTGAGCACAGAATGTTTCATAACAGCCTTCATACTCTGGCCCATAAAACAGCACTATCCATACTACTTGCAACAGTGACTCATACTCTGCGGCCTACAGCCTCTTTCTCTCAGGCTCAGATTTCCTCCCTGTTATAGGAGCAAACAGAATGATATTGTGCTGTGCCAAGTCGATCGGACTGGAAATCCCTGCCTTCCCCCAAAATGTCTGTCAGCGTTACTTAGGCCAGTTCCTTTGCTCTCGAACTACAGCAATGAAAGGTGAACAGGCGGGGTTTTTAAAAGCGATTTTTTTTTTCTAAAAAACCCATGTAATATTTTTTTGGGGTGGGGGGACGTTTCCCCCCACAACCCCCACCCCCCATTTTCTAGAAAATTAGATTTTTTTTCCCCGAAAAAATAAAATAAACCCCGCAAAAAAACATCCTGCGACGAAAGGACGTCGTACCGAACAGAGATGGCATAAGGGTTGTCTGGAGAAAGGCAGTGTGTGGACTTGGTGTAAAGGTGTACCTCTAGTGATGAAAGAACAAGTTACTTACCTTTATCTATTTTGCTGCTTTAGATCCCTAACAGATTGACCAGCTATATGTTTAAAAAATTTAAGTTAGCTGTTGGATCCAGTATATTTGCATACACATTTTAAAAAAGAAACATTTTGACGGTTTGGTTGGAGTGTGCCTTTAATGAGAGACACCAACTCCACTGATTATAAACCTATGATGCACAGCACCTTGGCACCACTTTCAGGTAGTTATTGTAGTCCTTTTGCATGTTTTTTATTGACACTTAATTACACGTTGTACATAACACCTGCAGGTTATTTCGCAAAATATAAATATTTTGTAAATGATGCAACTTTCTATTGACATCTTCCTCTGCTCTATGATAAATTGGCACAGGTAGCCACTTGTGGAGGAGATGGGGGAGAAAGTATTAATGCAGGACATTGCTGAATTTAAGCAGCAACCAAAAGCTAAAAAATCCACAAACCTTAGCAGTGCTCATATTGGGTTTACTTCTAAAGGGATATGACAAGTATATGACACCATCTTCCAAATGTTACTGCATGCTCTTTCTGGTCTGAAGACTCATTTTGAAAGAATGTGTTCCTTAGTTAGTTATTTGCAGTAGAGGGAAGCTAGGAGCAGTTGTTGTTCTCTACCATTCCGGACCCCAGAGGTTTACTTGCATAATTAGACCCCATTTGCTCAACCACTCTGAATTTTTATCCAGTAGAGCCCTCAACAGATTCGACAGGTAGCCCCTCCCCCCCACACAATCCCAAAATGATTGCATACTCCCAAAGTACACATGACAAATGCCAGAGTTCACTTTTCTTCATATCGCAATAGTTCTATGAGGCCAGGAAGGTGTCCACATGAGTGACACTAGTTTCAGCAATGAGAGAGAGGGTGTTTTTGTTCAGCAAGTCAGTTAGTAACATATATTACAGTTTAAGTAGTCTTACATTTTCCATCAGTTTCACCTGAGGTTCCAGCTGCAGGGTTACGTGGAATTGGATCCCAGGGGTACCTGCAGCACTTATTAGCTCATCCTGCATATCATTGTGCATGTACAGCAACCCACCTGCCCATCTCATTAGAGACTTCCTCCTCTGTTTGAATCACATATAGCCCAGTAGCCCCCTCCCCCAAAACACCTTTAACCATTTCTAAAGTTTTAATGAAAGCTGCAGCCAGGACTGTTACAGCCGCTCCCAAATGCAAACTTATCATCCTGGTTCTCCACGACGAGGCTTTCTTCGACGAGGACTCCTTAGAATGGCTTCTCGATGATTCCTTCTCCGCCGGTCGCGATTTCTTCACCGGGGGGTTCCGACGATGTCGAGCGGCGCGGGGCCTCTGAAGATTTTGATGCTGAGGCCACGCTGCGCGTGGAGCCTTCCTCCGAAGGCGGGTATGCCCCCGCTCCATCGTTTAACCATGCCACTAGTCGTCGACTTCGATCTTTAAGAGTCTTCTGGGAGAAGCCCTTAAATATGTCGCACTTGTCTCCCGAATGATGAGGGTGTAGACAATATATACAATCCATATGCTCGTCCCCCTCATACACCTTCAACCCGCACGTAGCGCACGGGCGGAACAGCGCTTTTCCTGACATCAGGACAAAACTCCAACAGCACAACCTAGACAAAATAGTAGACTACACGAGGTGCTCCCACTACTTTGGAGACGGTTGAAATCTGAAGGGAGCCGCGGGGGCGGGGCACATTTATACCGCTACGTCCTAGTGGGCGGCCCAAAAACAACGTAGATAGGACACAAAAGTGTCGGACGTTTTCCTAGGGGAAACGGCTTTAGAAGTGTACCGAGGGTTCCCAATCTGTCGACGGGGAATATCCTAAGCATGTGAATCCATGAAAGATCCAATGCTGGAGAAACAAAATTCAAGATGTTGACAATCATGAGGCCCTCTATGGCAGTGTCCCACTCTACCTCTACCTGAAGAACAAAGTCCCTTGGTATCTACCTGGCCCATTTCTCATAGCCAGCAATACGGCGTTGCTGGTTGTACCATGTCAAAGAAGTTGCAAGGCAATGGGCAGTTCCTTCCAGGTCTAAGCTTTGAACACCTCGAACCATCTTCATGAGCAAATGAGCCTGACCACTGTTGTGCTTCAAATACACATTAAAAACCCTCTTCTAAAATCACAATATGCTTCTGTTAGGCAGAAACCTGTGCAGTTCCCTTGGGGACCACTGCAAAACATTTAGGACTACAGGTGTTGGCAGTAAACCCACTTGGTAGCAGTCTGTACCACCCAGATTTACCTGGTAGCTGTGGCTGAGCAGTCAGACTTCCCTCAAGAAGAGTTAGGCAGTATGTAAAGTATACACAATAGGCACTCAGACACAATAGCACAAACAAACACTGACCAGAGCTTTGGTATCAAGGTATATAATTATTTATTTAAAAACACACTTATTGAAACACTCCAGCACTATTATTGTAAATCACTCTAAACATAGCTACTATTATATATATATATATCCCTTATTCCTTATTCCTTATCAGACAAGTCTTAGTTAACACGACTTATTTCCAAACAGAGGTGAGCGCTTAACTATAGATGGCACTCCAATAAGTTAACGAAAAAGGGAGGGAAAAAGGCAGAATGTAGGAAAATACACCACACTAATACTTAGGAACTCTTAAGCAAGGCAGGAAAGTCAAAAGTTACTTGTGAGCCAAAGTCCATAGGCTGGGCACACTCTTGGAGAGAGCAGGGCACAAATGCACCCAAGATTGCACAATGACAACAGGCTTAAAATGTCTTGCAGGGAGTTCAGAAAGGTTTTAGTTAGGCTCAGAAAAGTTTAGCCAATGTGTCCCAGGCTAACCCAGGGTCGAAAGCCGGGGGCTAAATCTACCCCGTACAGTCAGTTGCAAGGGAAGCCAGGCGGAACACGGTACCTTATGTGGAAAGGATCCTCCAGCGGGGGGAGTTGTTCCTGGCAGCGGGTGCAAGTTGCGGCGTCGTCCAGAGGAAGAGAAGACCCCGACGTGGAGGAAAGATGAAGGTTGTTGCACTGCCAGGGAAGAAACCAGCCGCAGAGTTTTGCGGTTAAAGGTACTACCCTTTGATTCACGGTAATGGTAAAACGTGGTATCCCGGTTGCCGGGGTGCTTGGCACAGGCAAGGCGGCCACAAGATGCTCCAGGAAGCGAAAAAGGAAGCATACTGGTTATCCCCACCAGTTGAAGGAAGAAGCTGGAGATCTCCTCTGTCGTTGGGAAATGTGTTGAGACGGTTCAGCAGGGCTCCACCGGTGGTGTCGTCGTAGCAGGTCGGCTCAGCTTCTCCCTCATCGGATTCTTAGGTCCTGTGGCAACTTCTAAAGTTCCAGTCCCCAAAGCCCTGCTTTTATGCAGAAAACCCCCATTCACTCAGCCTAGCTGTCATTCAAACATGCTAAGTGGTGAGCCGGCCGGCTCACCACTTGGGCCAATCAGGACGGAGTGCGACTTGAGTTGCCTAGGCAACTCAGTCCAGGGTGCCTAAATCCCCCTCCAATCCTCCTAAGTACCCCAGACAGAGTGGCACCACTTTGGAGGGCTTCTGTGGAGAAGCCCGCCAAAAAGTGGAACAAAGGGCTCAACTTGGGTTGGAGTCACAGAAGCGAACACAAACGCCATTTTAGAACCGAGTTCTGGCAAAAATACCAACCGGAGAATTAATATTAAATAAATAAACCGGCGGTATGTTCGAGGCTATAGGAATTAAACAATTAAAGTTGGTAGCCTCGAACAATGGGAAATCCCATAGAGATATATTTGCGGTCGAATATAAAAAGTAGTATCCACTGCCACCAGCCAAAACTCGATCAGGGGGGACGGAGACGCGCCCCCTCGACTAACAGACCCCGGGGCAATCGAATTGCCCCGGCCAATGTGTCCACAATATGATGGTTTGTACTGGTTCTGTTCAGAATTTGAGACTAGTAAAGTCAATGGTGACTTTACATGACATGCCCTGGGAGACAGTAGTCAGTCCCAGGGTATGGAATCTATCTTGGGGGGTCACTATGACACCCCTGTGTTACTGCACTGAGGGTGCTGTGTAACACACATCACAAAAACACATGAAGCCGTATGGAGTAAAAGACCCCATAGCCCATTAAACACATCTAGAGTCAAAGAAACACACTCAAATCATGCCCAAGAGTGAGGGTAAAAGAGTCTCACTCTTGGCAGGAGAAAAAAAATAAAACCCAAAAATCCAGCAAAGCTGCTGGGGGACTCACTAGGTTAGGAAATTCAGCCTGAACAGAGAATTCTCCCTAACAGCTTCCCCTACAGCTTAAGTGATTGGATGTCCGAGTGGTTGTTAGAACTAAACAAATTAATATGAGTAGCAAACATGCAATACTGGGTTTAAGATTAAATAGCTCAAAAGTACACCCCTCAGAAAAGATCCTAGGCAGATCCTCCAGAGAGGGAAACATGCACAGTATTTCTCATGCCGTTTATAATTCAGATGTGTGCACTAAATCCCCACTCGGCTGCTGAAATTAGCAAAACTAAAAATCTCCACCAAGAGCATACAATAAAAATGTTTGCAGTCCTGCAGGAAGCGTGAGATTGATCTACAAAAACCGGTGCTTAATTTGTAAAAAAAAATAAGTGCCGGTGTCCAAAAATATTGGCCCCATAATGTCGGGCGCGCCTGCCACCCCAGTTCAGTGCTAGACCTACCTAGATCGGCCCACCACCAACCCATCACAAAGCTGCTGCTCCATGTCACATGTTTGGTGCTGCAGCAACTGCTGGCACAGGCTAGTAGTAAATACGCAACTAAGACATGCTCCTCCTGTAACTGCGCCTCGATGCCCCCCGGCTGTGTGAGTGCTTTAAAAATGCAAATAAATAAAAAAAGTGTAGTGAAGTGACTCACAGTCTTCTTAGGTTGACTTGCTAGGTTTATTACTATCATTACAAGCAGTCAATCAATAAGTTACATATATGACAATAAAACACTGGCAGCCCATCACCCAGGCCTCTGGCTGAACAACTGACCAGGTTAGAACATTCACCCATGCATTCCATCACTCAGGCATACACACTCCACATGACATCACAACATTCCTTCTGCAAAGCCAAGCCATACACAACAAAAAGCATTCTGTTTCAGGCACTGTATTTGTCTCTACCCCTTCTGTCCCATCTGACAGTCTGTTAAAGTAACCAAGTACTGTTAATCGGTTACCTCCAGGAAGAGCACCCTCCCTCAGCCCGTTCTTCAGTCACCTCATCCAGGTGTTGTGTGATCAGTTTACTCTCAAGCCCTTATCAGTCATCGCATCTCATAAATGCATCCCCCTTCACCCTTCCTTCAAGCATGAGCATGGTGTTGTATAACTTGGAAAAAGTCATTTCTGCAAGACGTTGTGAAATCAACAGCCTGTGCTACTTCTGCTTTAGGGCCTCTTTCCACCTTAACACATTAAAAAACTAAATATGTTTTATCACCCAATATTCAGGAGCCAGAGGAGAATGCATATTCGGATACCTCCTTCCCACTGACATGTTCTTGACATACTTCACTAAACTGCGGGGTGTAACAGACGCCCACTTCCCTATCTGAGGATTGCATGTGCTCTCATTTGGAGCACATGCTCGGAGCGTATTGTACCCAGGTTAAGGGGCCACATCTGGTGTATAAACCACACATCAGTATATAAAACATGCGCTGGAATTATGTAAAGAAATGACCGCAAAAGACGGTTGAGAATTATACACGAATACTCAACTAGTGCTTTTATTTATGACAACAGATTAGTGGGCATGTGCACCATGTTTATTCCCGTCTAGTTTCCATGTGTGTATCTTTAAGCCTGAAAAGGGATTTCAGACGTTCGTCTTTGCATTGGCTTTTCTCGCGAAGTGCAGCCAGTTCGGTTTCGGCCCAATACGTGCACCGTTCCGGGTCCCCTCGCTGAAGCTCGTTTGTGAACTAATGAGGCTGATAACATTAAAAGGAAGAACGGAAACACCCAGGCAAAAATTCACAGTTCATGTTTTGCTTAGATGAATGCTATCCAGGGTCAGACTGGGGCATACAATTGTCTCGAGTCGGGCTCGGCACCAATAAAAAAGTGGCCAAAGTTGCAAACGACAATTCATTCTTTTTGTGACAGACTAGTGGGACCACGCTGCCGCCCGTGCCCTGCCCGGTCCTGGGCTTTGTCCTGCCTTGCCTCAATCACTTAGGCTACCTTCCGTGGGGCCACCACTACCACAGCCATGCTGAGCCTGATGACAAAAATAGGTGTGCGGCGCAGCGGCCCTGTGGAAGGTAAGATTTTAAAAGAAAAAACGTATATTTGGGCAGATGGGGCCCATCACTTTCGAAGTGATGGGCCAAAGCAGCCACTCAAAATAAGTTATTTCTTTTAAAACCTACCTTCTGTGGGGTGGGGTCCCGGCCACCGGCCCCACAGAAGGTCAGGTTTTCAAAGAAAAAAGTAAAAAACATACTTTTGGGTACAATCCACGGGCCCGGCCACCCGCGGCAGAATCATCCGACTCAGTCTGTGGCAGCCGGCAGCCCCTGGTCACAGAAATTGGCCTGGGCCTGGCACTGACTGCATTCAGCAGCACACTGCACACAGGTCACACAGACAGAAGCCCGGGCGCGGATGGGCCCCTGGTGGGGTCCTGACTCCTGGGCAGTCAGGACACCACCAGGGACCATGCCGCTGCCCGGGCCCCAACCTGGGCCTTCCTTGCCTGATCACTTGACTGCGACAGCCTCCGGCTGCACCGCACGCAGCAATAAGTGACTTACCTGCTTTGCCAGCTGGGACTTGGTCCCCTGTCGGGGCCTCTGGCTGGGAGGGGGGCCGGGTGCACACACTGGCACCCGCACAAATGAAAAAGCAGGCAGAGGGGGCCCCAGGAAGCAACTAGGGTGCACCGCGCAGTAACTCGTGAAATGAAGGTGGCGCTGCGCTGCATCCTGTGGCAACAACAACACGTCACCATGTAATTTCACTGGCTCAGATGAACAGCCAATGAAAACTGCACATTCTGTGTTACTATACAGAATGTATCAAATACTGCATAGTAACAACAGAATGGTAGTTTTCATTGGCTGTTTGTAACAGTTTGTTGTTCATTGCTATTGCTGGCCCCTCCCAGGCCCGGCCAGCCATGGCCTTCAACCTGCAAGCACGAGAGAGATCGAGATCAGAATGACAAATCCCAATGGGCCTCATTCCGACCCTGGCGCTCACAGAATGAAGGGTGCGTTACTGGACCGGCAGCCTTCATTCCGTGAGCGCCGATTACATGGTTCCCTTTGCGGGTCCCAAACCAGACGTCTGGTCAAACTAGACGTCTTTTCCGGGTCCTGCGAGGGGAAGAGGGAGGTAATAATGGGCCACTTGTAATGTGCCCCATTATTACCTCCCTCCCCATTCCCATTGAGCCCTATGGGGGCTCAAATGGGAATGGGGAATGGTTCCTGCAAGGAGGAATTACCGGGTCCTCCTATGTCAGAATGACCAGGTAAGTCTCCATTGCAAGAACCCAGTAATGGAGTCCGGTTTGGAGGCAGCCATGGTGCTATTAGCACCATGTCTTCCTCCAAACTCGTAATGAGGCCCCATGATTTATAATCGAAGCAAAGCGAAGTGGAAGAACAAACAAAGCAATGGCACATGCGCTGGCTCCGCATGAGTTCCGGTGCCCAAAAAAGAGTGCCGGTGTTGGGCACTGGCAACCACCCCCACAAATTAAGCACTGCCTGCCTTACAAGTCATGTTTCACACACAGGCTATTCTGAGGTATTCCTTTAATTCTTCATATAATCCATGATGCAGTTTGACATGTGTGAAATAATCAGCCACTCCTGGATGAGGAGTTCAAATCTTGCATTCTGGCTCTCGTAGGCCTGAAATA
This sequence comes from Ambystoma mexicanum, assembly GCF_040938575.1. Classification (NCBI taxonomy): domain Eukaryota; kingdom Metazoa; phylum Chordata; class Amphibia; order Caudata; family Ambystomatidae; genus Ambystoma; species Ambystoma mexicanum. Next base: position 661,267,555 of record NC_090935.1, on the reverse strand, counting down.
ATATTTATTTCCAACTCTTTTTATTAAAGATTTTGTCAAAAGGTACAGGTAATCACAAGTTCGTCGTATTCAAAGTCAGTATACACAATGCAGGAGTAAAGACCTGTAATACATATTATTCACACGTGAATCGTGAGCGAAATTTAACGAAATTAAGCAACATTGGTATACCCTTTCCCCCCGCCACCCATGGACGTGGTCACATCTGGTCGAGTCGGGTGTGTGCGTGTGGCCCGCAGCGATATACTTATTTTCGTGGGTAGTTGGACCGCTAGGTATATCTAGGTTCGTGCAGCGACAGTTCTGCTCAGATATATAGGTTTGCCAGTACACAGAATCTGTCCCCTCTGGTGAGATTGAGTCTTGACTTTGTCCCTTAAAAGCCGTCCGCTCAAGTCTGCAGGCCTTAGATAGTGCATTACGCCATTCGGTATGAAGAGGTGGTGTTGCTGATTTCTAATGTGATATTATGAGTTTGCGCGCTGTGAGTAGGATCATGTTCATTAGTCTGCGTGTTAGCACGTTTCAGTGCCACTCTGTACCATTTACAACCAGTAGCATAGCCGAAGGGGAAAAAGCGATGTCTGCCCCCCTCTATGTCTGTAAGCCGTTGGTGGACCTTGCACCACTAGGGGCCTATTTTGGGGGACGACCAAAGCATGTGGCCCATAGTTCCCATGCCCGAGCATCCCCTCCAGCACATGCCCGTGGGGTTTAGCCCCATTTTGTGTAGTTTTATTGGGGTGTAGTATACTCTGTTTAGTGTTTTGTATTGTATTGTATTTCCCTGTGTGAGGCAGAGAGAGAGACCTCCGGTATGGCCATGAAGCATGCTTGTATGTCTACATCCCTAATGGGTGTCTCTAGGTCCTCAGACCAGTGTCACTAGGGTCTGTATCCGCTCTTTATTATCCGGTAATGAGATGGTGGTGTATGTGTGGATTTGTGGGTATGCTTCTAGGTCCTGCTCTTTTTCGCATGGCGCTAGGGGTCTCAGGTGGGATTCTGCTGATGTGTGGTTTAGGATTGTAGCCTGGATGGTGTGATAGCATAGCCAATCCCCTTCCCCGAGGCCCAGAATAGTTTGTGTTTCGAGGAAGCCTATCATCGTATTATCCTCCATGATATCCATGATCCGTACATTCGCCCACTCAGTTTCCTGGTTCGGGTGGATTTGTGGTGATCCATACGCTAGTACTGATCGTATGCTCCCCCCATATTGGCGCTACTCTGGTATGGACCCCCTGTTTTGCCCCGAGTCTCTGCCATTGTTGGATCGTAGGTCCTATGGTGGGATGCGTTCTAAGTGGCTGTGGGAGTTTACTTTGTAGTGTGGCCATTACTTCCAAGGGTGTGAGCAGCGCCATCACCGCTACCTCCATGGTCCGCCAGCTGCAGCTGGTTTCATCTCTTTGATTCAACCAACGTTTCATCCAAATGATTTGGGTCACTTGGTAGTATGCTATTAGTGAGGGTGCTGCTAGCACTCCCAATGGCTTTGCTCACTTGCAAAAGTGGGAGATGGAGGATGGTGTTGGTGCTACCCCACCCCACCAACCCGCCATATGAATTTTGTGACTGCTGCGTCTAGTTCCGTAAGCATGCTGGTCGTTGCACAGTTTGGGAGCATCACGGTTAAGTATATTAACTTGGGGTAGGAGTTCATCTTTATGGCGTTTATTCTCCCGGTTACAGTTAGTGCCAGGGAGTTCCACCTCGCGGGGTCCGCCTTGATGGTGCGAAGGACCAGAGGATAGTTAAGATCTCTGAGGTCTGTGACCGAGGCACTGATTCGCATACCGAGATATTTCATGGATTGTATTTGGAGAGCGAAAGGGGCCACACCGCCTGGGTCCCACGGTAAATCAACCCTCCGTGGCATCACCGCCAATTTACTCCAGTTCACCTTGTATCCCACCATCAGGCCTATATCGTGCATCAGTGACTCGATGTATGGCAGGGTAGACTGAGTCTTGCTGATGTACAGCAGCAGGTCATTCACGTAGAGTGATACCCTGTGCTTCTCTGATCCTTTGGTTATTCCCTTGCATTTTGGGTCTGTATGCAAATCGTATGGCCAGGGGCTCAATGGACAGAGTGTATAGTAGGAGCGATAACGGGCAGCCTTGCCTGGTGCCCGATTGCAGGGTGAATTCGGCGGAGGCCACCCCATTGGTGACTACTGAGGCTGTTGGGCCTGCGCATAGGAGCTTAATTAGTTGGACTAATCGCGGGGGAAAGCCATACCTAGGAAGAACTCGGAACATAAATTCCCATGGGACTTTATTGAACCCTTTTTCCGCGTCGACTGCTAGCACAGCGTTCTGATGATATCCGTTTCCCCCTATGACATGTAGGAGCCTACGGATATTGTCGCTTGTGTGTCTGCTCTTTATAAATCCTGTTTGGTCTTTGTTGATTACTTGTGGTAGGGTGTTCTCAATTCTTTGGGCTATGCATTTCGCCAGTATTTTAGCGTCTGAGTTGATTAGGGAAATTGGTCTGTACAAACCGCATAGCTCTGGGTCCCTCCCGCTCTTGTGAAAGACTATAATGTTGGCCGTGAGCATAGATTTCGGGAGCCGGTTTTGGTTAAGCGCTTCACTGACTGCTTACAATTTCGGGGCCAGTTCGTCTGCCATTTTTTTGTATAGGTCAATCGAGATCCCATCAGGACCGGCAGCCTTACCATGGGACAGAGATTGCTTGGGTTATTTCCGCAGCTGTGATGTGGTAGTCAAGTTTGTCAAAGTTACCTTCTGATATTTTGGGGATGGACACAGTCTAGAAAGGCATCTATGACCTGTGGAGAGTATGTGTTAGGTGGCGTGTATTGTTTGCGGGACAATTCCGCAAACCTAGCGTTGATCTGCTTGTCCCCTATAATGAGATTTTTGCGTTATCCCTGATAGCGGTGATCATTTGGGCGGCTTGGCGCTGCAAGTGCCAGGGCCATCATGAGCAGGGGTCTATCGCTCTCATAGTAGTACTGCTGTGACCAGCTAGTATAGGATTTTTGGGCTCTGGCCGTGGACATTTGTTGGATCTCGTTCCTAAGTTTCTGGAGCTGAGGTAAGAGTAGTCTGTCTCGAGACTCCTTGTGTCGGCTTTCTAGTTGATTGAGTTTGATTGTTAGTCGGGCTGTCTTCTCCCCCATTCTGTTGGTTTGCGTGCCCACCGTGAAATGCATTGTCCCCCTTATAGGCCTTAAAAGCGTCCCAGCACCTATATGGGGTAAAGCATTGGGTCTCGTTCTTTTCCCAGAACTCTACATCGTCCTGGAGCTGCTCTACTATCTCAGGGAATTGCAGCGTTTGCAGGTTTAGGCGCCAAGTTGGAGCTTTGCGTGGGGTGTCAGGGAATTTAATACACAGTGTTACCGGGGGCGTGGCCTGAAATGGTGATCGGAAGGATATTACATACTGATAACCATGTGTATGTTGTTGGCGGGCATCAGCCAATAGTCCAGCCTAGAGTAACAATTGTGCCAATGGGAATTGTAGGTCGGTCATTAGTGTACTCTCTTCCTCGGGTTCGGTGCGTTGCCTAACGCTTTCCCCTGGTGGTCAAGGTGTGGGTCTAGGATTACATTCATGTCCCCACCAATTAGAGTGATATTCCTCACAAATTGAGCGGATTTAGCGAATGTGCTTGAGTAGAAGGCTGGCAAGTCGGATGTGGGGGCCTATATGTTCAGAAAGGAGATCGACTGCTGTAGCATCTGGCCTTGTATTAGTACGAACCGGCCTTCATTAACATGGCAGGTATGGTGGACTTGGTGGACTTGGAATGGAATCGGTTTGTGGATTAGTAACGAGATCCCCGCTTCCTGTGGCTTGGTGAGTGCGCTGTGGTGCCCACCCACTCTCTTGCCAACTTTTCTGATTCGATTCCATTGAGGTGGGTCTCCTGGAGGTAAACTATATCTCCCTGTATGTCCCTTAGATAGTTCAGCGTGCACCTGACCTTAATAGGATGGCCTAGCCCTTGAATATTTAGGGTTATGCATTTAGTTTCGTCATTGTGTAGTTGCGTGTGTAGCTCTATGTCCTGACGCCGGGGAATTCGCATTGTCTTGGCCCGTCAGAGTCTGTTCCCACCTTGTGCACGTCCATTTCCTTTCTACAACAACAAACAACTTGTGGATTGTCATCTCCACAACTCAATAGGCCAAAACGTAGGCCCTTTGGAAACCAAACAATACAACAATGGGTGAGCCTATTCTCCAGCTCGTGCCCAATACTAGGCTCATAAGCCTACATATATGGTTGGTGGGAGCAGACCAGGGGTCTGCTTCCTCTACCCATATATATTCTCCTCGGATCTAGTAAGGAGGGGGATGGCTATAGTGGTAGAGGTCGGCTCTGCCTTTCCTCGATGTGTTACGGAGGTACGATCAAAATGTTTCTCTCTCTTCTTTGCAGTTCAAGTTCACCCCAGCGGCAACCCCGCTTACTGTTGAGCTTTGGGTTGGTATGAATGGGTCGGTTGACAGCTTTTCTCTGGGCAGGCCCGCATCAGGGTTTACCAGTACGTTTCCTTTGTTCCACGTCCCAGCCACGGGGCCCTTGCCCGTTTTGTGCCATTTCCCCTTGTTTACGGTGTGCTCTAGTCGCGATTGGGTGATATGATCTGGTCTTGCTTTCTCTGTCTGTTCGCTGTCAAGATCGGTCGATACAATGTTTTTCTGTTGGCGGAAGCACCATGCGGATTCCGAGTCATCAAATGATTGCAAGTGTCCATCGATCGGTATACACCAGATAGCTAGGAACTTGAGATTGTGCCTGTGGTTGGGGTTTTTGAGTACTTTAAATATGGGGTTGAATCTCCTTCGCCTTCTTGAGACCTCCATTGAATAGTCATTGAAGATTCTCATTTCAGTGCCGTTCAGGCGTATCAGGGAGGATGCTCTGTAGGATTGCTACTGATATAGGGGGCATGGGACTGCAATGTTACAGTCGCATCGTGAATAATTTGGGGATCGGAGCGCAGTGTGCCTGCTCTATGATGAGGTCCCTAGCATTGGGCATGTGTAGCGAGTTGTGTAGGAGGTCGTAGATGAACGATCCCATGTCTGTCCCTTCAGTGTTTTCGGGGACGCCAAACACCCTTAGGTTATTTCTCTGTGATCTCTTTTCTTGATCCTCAATCTTCTCACATAGCCTCTCGACCTCACGTATCACTTCGTCAAGCTCTGATTCCGTGGTGGTTTGGTTGTCTTCCAGGGCACCAATTCGTTGTTAGTTTTCAGTGGTCCTTTCAGCTTGAGTTGCTAGCCGGTTCTAAACCTCCTGGAGGTCCCGCTTGATTTCGAGCACTGTCGTGTTTGTTTCTTGCGTGCGCTGGCCTATTATCTTCAACTCGGTCAGGGTGGCCTACAATTCGGTTTGAACTTCCATGTCAGGCTTATTTCTCGCTGATCTTCTTGGTAGCCCCCACCCCACCTAGCAGGGTGGTGTCTGGGTTGTCCTTGGCTTCTGGGAGGTTTGTTCCTTGTTGCATACCGTTTTTTCGTGCCCTCATGTTGCGGGGGAGCCCTCAGGGAGTTTCTGGGCGTGCTGTCTTGATGGAGGCCCCCGTGGCAGCCGAGGTGATTGGGACTTGTGGGCTGTTGATTGAGATTGGCTTCTTTGTTCGTGGGGCTTGGTGAGTCTCCCGTGTATGGGGGCGCCCTATGGAAGTGTCTGCAGTTGGATTGCTATGTGGCACAGACCATGGCCCCGCACAGGCTTTCTTCACTGGCTAGTCAATGTGCCGCTGTCTTTGGGTAAAATGGCCCTCACTTATTGTTGTCCCTGGTATGGTTGCAGCAGTCCCACTGTGCCCGCCATCTCCTGCTACCACTGCCTTGATGCCTGCCCGCTTGCCTGTAGGGGGCACGCGTCCGTCAGCCTGCGCCTCTTTTTTGGCCTACGCCTGCTGGATGGCGGGTCAGTACAGCTTCTGTGGACAGTATCTGTCCGTGGGTCTTGCCTGCCGGGGGGAGGAGGGGTGTTGTGGGCTCACACTCTTGCTTTGGGGAGCCACCCGGCAGTTAGTTGGGTTGATGGTCGATTTGTATTCGGACCTCTTGCTGCCCAGAGGGGTCTCTCCCCGTTCACTGGCAGCCTTGATGGGGTTGCTTAAGGGCACCCGCGAGTGTCGCTCCACCGCGCGCAGGTGTTAAGATAAATACACAGGTCTCCCCACTGGGTTCTCGCCGTTGACAATGGTACTGCTGGAGTGGCAGCGTAGCTGGTGTATATTATTGCAGGCCGCTCTTTCCTTGCATTGTCGGGGGCTGGTAGGACTTAGGGGGCTATGCGGTCACACGACGGCCACGCTGGAGTTGGCTCCCCGCTGGGCGCTGACTTACTTGCTCTGCAGTTTTCTGCTTGGAAGTGGTGTACCACTGGGTGACTTTCCCCGCTGTCTCCGTTCCTGCCGTGAGCTCCTCCGGGCGTTCTTGGGATGTTCTTTGCTGGGGGAGATAGGAGGTGCCTACTCCCCGGCAGTGCCTGCTCCTCTGGGTTGTGGCGTGCATGCTCTCCCAGGCTCCCTTGTTTGAGCGTCACATGGGGATCTGGCACTCATGTGGGTTCTAGATCGCTCGCCGTGGTATCCGCCTTTGATGCTCGTTTCTGCCAGTTGGCAATATTATCACTTCGGTGCCCGGCCGGTTGTAGGCCGTCCCTGGCCTCAATGTCCAGGTGTGACCCTGTTGTGGTGGTGCCGGGCCGGGGGCTCGAGCTTAGCGGGTTTTGACTTCCATGCCTTTGAGCGCACCATTAGATGTGTGGGGATCGCCGGCTGGCTGCTGCAGCACGTATCTCAGTTATAGTAATGTGATTTTTCACTGGATTTTGCCTATGAGCGCTGGATCATTAACGATTAATTTTTTCTCCGTTGGGTCTCATGTTTGAGGTGTTTATTGAGGTCTGATTTGTCTCGTCATGCTGTCAGGCGCAGGAGTGCACTCAGCCCACGACCATCTTGTCTTGTTTGGGCTCTCGAGCGCTCCCTCATAGTCTTGAATTTATGATAAGAAAGAAAAAGTATAAGTATGGGAATGCAAAATGACACAAACTAAAAATGTCAGAGGCTGGAGAACATGACTTGATAGCCGTTTCAGCATGTTTGAAAATAGAAGACTGACTATTTTATGGATTGCTATGCTAACTTTATTTATATCATTCATATGCAGTTGCACGTCTGTGTCTAACAATGCCTAAAATGAGGAGACTATTACAAATTTCTTAGAGATTTCAAAGTGGTTATTTCAAGAGGGGGAATCCTCGAGTCTTAAACTGCTACGCTCGCACAACATTGAATTCTGGTATGTGAAGGCCTACATTCCAATGAGGAAAATAATGCTACTAGAACAGTACACAAATACAAAACATGACAATGCATTACTTACCGTAAAAGCATTTCTGATGGTTGTATCAGCTTAGATTCACCTGCTGTCCATAGTCCGACATCCAGTGGTCACTGCGGAGTATTGCATTTTGTTTTTTGTAGTCGAAAAGGGGACGTCGACAAGGCGTGTCTGTAACACTATCCCTATAGTGACGTGCAGTGTACCCACAACCCCTCACGCGTCGAGGTCCCTCTGTTTGTATTTTTTCTGCCCTGAGGGAGCCTTCTATATGTGAGTGAGTACAGAAAAGAGAGAGAGATGTAGAAAGATGTCTATGTTCCTTCCATCCGAGCGGGGAGGAAGGGTGGGCACATGTGATTCTAAGCAGATACAACCATCAGAAATGCTTTTACGGTAAGTAATGCATTGTCTTCTGATGTTTGTTAATCTGCTTAGAATCACATGCTGTGCATAGACTAGCGAGCAGTACCCGAGTTGGAGGTGGGTTGTGAGAAGGAACAGTAGAGAAAAGATGTCTTAATACTGCTTGTCCCACCTGGGAATCAGATCTAGAGTGAGCATCTGGACAGTAGTGTTTTGTAAAGGTGTGTAGAGAACTCCAGGTTGCCGCTTTGCAAATGGACTCAAGGGGAACGTTTGCAATGAATGCTATGGATGCCCCAGTGCCTCGAGTAGAGTGTGCTCTTGGCTTGAAGGGTAGTTCTCTCTTAGCAAGAGTGTAACAGAGAGTGATGCATTGAACAATCCATCTAGATAGAGTGGACTTTGAGACTGCATCTCCTTCTCTTCCTGCTGCCACCGAGACAAAGAACTGATTAGTTTTTCTCAGTGGCCTAGTTCTTTCCATATAAAACATGACAGCTCTGCGCACATTGAGTGTATGCAGGCTCTTTTCTCCCAAATTGGAAGGGTTTTGAAAGAACTTTGGTAGCTCTATTGACTGGTTGACATGGAATTTCGATATGAATTTCGGTGCAAACCTTGGGTGTGCGCATAGAACCACCTTATCTTTGTGAACTGTTACGAAGGGGTCTAGAATAGAAAGAGCCTGTAGTTCACTTACTCTCCTAATAGAGGTGATGGCTATTAGGAAAGCAGTCTTAAGAGTGAGGTCCTTAAGAGTTGCCTTGTGCATGGGTTCAAATGGTGAGCCCATGAGCCTGGTAAGTACCACATTAAGGTCCCATCCGGGAGCTGGGTTTGCTATCGGAGGGTGTATTCTCTTTACCCCTCCATGAAGGCTTTGATAACTGGGACTTTCCACCATGACACCTTAAGTTGAGAGGTGGTGTATGCAGAAAGTGCCGCTAGATGGACTTTAATAGAATTGAACACTAGACCCGAGTCCAGTAAATGGGTTAGGTAAAGGACAATTTGTGTGGGAGAGCAGTGGACTGGGTTGATGCTCTTACCTCTACACCAGATGACAAATCTCTTCCACTTGCTAGAATAGCAGTGGGGAGTGTTGGGTTTTCTAGCTTCTCTGAGAATGTCCATGCATCTCTGAGGGAGTTGTAAATGGCCAAATTCTATGACCTCAGGAGCCAGGCTGCTAAATTCATGTTCTGTGGGCATGTGTGTAGTGTCTTGCCCTTGTCCTGCGACAGCAAGTTGTACGGGCAGGGCAGTTTCACTGGTGGGGAAAGGGACATCTCCATCAGGTGCGCAAAACATGGTTGGCAGGCCCACATCGGGGCTATCAGTATCATGGTGACTGGTTCCTGGTGCATCTTGTGCATTATCTTGTTCAGCAGAGGAGTCGGGGGGGGGGGGGGAGGAAAGCGTAAACAAATTTCCCTGACCATGGTATCCAGAGACCGTTCCCCCTTGGAGCGGTTCTGGGGGTATCTGGAGGCGTAATCTAGGCATTGCGAGTTCTCCAGAGTTGCAAACAGGTCTATTTCTGGGAGGCCACATTGTGTGAAGACGATGTCTTCGTGTAACCGCCATTCGTACTCCGAGGGCAGAGGGAAGTCTCTGCTGGGTCCGTCTGCTAGCAGATTGAGTTCCCCTGGTACATGTTGTGACAATTGGAACATGTGTCTGAGAGCCCACTTCCAGATGTTCTGGGACAGCTTGGACAGTCCTGGAGAGTGAGTGCCCCCTTGCTTGTTGAGGTAGTACATGGCTGTGGTGCTGTCCGTGAGGATCATCACTTTCTTCCCTTGTAGGTGTGTCTGGAAGGCTTTTAGTGCTTTGAACACCGCAAATAGCTCTAATAAGTTTATGTGCTTGGAAGCTATGCTTGGAGTCCAAACTCCGTGAGCAGTCTGAGGGGATAGGTGAGCCCCCATCCTGTGAGGGATGCGTCTGTGGTTAGAGTGGCTTCCACTGCGGGGGTGGCGAATGGTTTCCCTATTACCAGGTTTTCCTTCGACCACCACCGTAGCGAGAGAACCAAGGACTGCGAGACCACCACTAGATCGTCCCATTGTCCGCTGTCCTGACGCCACTGGCTGTCCTGACACCACTGGCTGTTGAGCCACTCTTGCATTGGGCGCAGGTGCGCGTGAGGTACCAAATAAATACATGACGCCATCATTCCTAGCAAGCGCATTGCTTTGCGTACCGTCACCTCTCGACCGGCCACATATTGAGGGATCTGAAACAGCATATTTTGTACCCTCTCGTTGGAGGGGAAGACGAGGCCGTCCTTTGTTCGAATTAGAGCCCCTAGGAGTTGTTTGATTTGGCTGGGGTCTAAGCTGGACTTCTTCTCGTTGATGGAGAAACCCAGTTGGAACAAAAGGTCTACTATCTTCTGGGTGTTTGAGAAGCATATCTCGTAGTACTCCCCTGTTATGAGCCAATCGTCGAGGTAAGGGTATACAGGTATGGACAACCTGCGCAGGTGGGCCACTGCCATTGCCAGTACCAGTACCTTCGTGAATACCCTCGGTGCAGACGCTATGCCGAAGGGTAGCACTCTGAACTGGTAGTGTTTGCCCTCCATCATGAACCTGAGGTATTTTCTGTGCGCTGGCAACATCAAAATATGAAAGTATGCATCTTTCATGTCTGGTGTTGTCATGTAGTCCCCCTGAGATAGCAGGGGAATTACCTCTTGTAAAGTTACCATATGAAATGTTTGTGGTTTTACAAATTTCTTCGCTGGGCACAGATCTAGTACAGGGCGCATGGTTAGGTCCTTTTTGGGTACAAGGAAGTACACTGAAAAAATACCTTCCATTACCTGAGATAGGGGCACGACCTCTATTGCTCCTTTCTGTAGCAGCTGTTCTACTTCTTGCAGGAGGATGACGAGGTGTTCTGGTGACAGGCGTCGTCCCCTTGGAGGTCTGTAGGTGGGGGACCGATTGACCTCTATACAGTACCCGTGGGCTACGGTTCACAATACCCACTGGTCTCATGTTATTCCCTCCCATGCTGATAGGAACGATGTTATCCGGCCCCCAACCGGAGACGCATGGGAGGGGACCCGAACCTTCGGGTCATTTGGTGTTACTTGCCGGGGTGCCTCTGGGGCTGGAGCCCCGGCCTCTGCCCTTGCCACGGCGTTGTGCTCTTGGGTTATACTGGTTACCGGTACCCCGATTAGAGGGCCAGTTGCTCGCAGTGTAATGCTGTTGCTGCTGCTGCTGTTGGCCACGAAAAAAGCGCGTGTTCCCAAATCTCCTCCTGTTTGGAGGCTTTGAGATTTGGTCTAAGGTCTTTATGGTGTCGAATTCTTTCTTCGCATTTTCCAGTGCATCGTCCACTGCCCTTCCAAAGAGATTTGACTCTTCTATTGGCTTATTAATGAGTGACGCCTGCGTTTCTGCCTTGAAACCGGAATTGCGAAGCCAGACGTGACGCTTCAGCAGAATTCCCTGCACCAAAGAACGGCCAGCAGTTTCTGCCGCATCAAGAGTGTTCTTAATGATGCTCTGGTTCACCAGAGCTCCTTCTGTAACTGTAGCCAATAAGCGAGTTCTTAGAGGTTCAGGGGCTTCTTCGATGTCCTGCTTAAGCTTTCCCCATTGAGCATCAGCATAGCTTGCCAACAATGTATTATTGGCAATCCTAATTGAAACGCTGCCGAGGCGGAAATTCTTTTGCCCAAGGCATAAAGCTTTTTCCCTTCTTCATCTGGGGGTGCCTCGCTGGTTGACAGTGGAACCCAAGCCCTCTTCCTTGTGTTAGTCACCACTAAGGAGTCCGGGACTGAATGACCCCTGATATATAATGGGTCTGACTGAGAGGGTGAGAACAATTTCTCGATTCTTGGATTGACCCCTCTTACCAGCGCGGGGGTGGACAGCGATGGGGTGAGTCGTCTCTCAACCGAGGCGAGGATAGGAATAGTTTGACTAGTGGGAGGTTTTTCTTTAATAATCCTTTCGAAGATATCAGTATCTGGGGTGACCTCCCCAGTTTCAACTTCAAAATGCGCTGCTGCCTTCCTCAGTAGCGCATTGAAGGTGGGCTGATCGTCTACTGGAGATGGGTCCCTGACCGGTGTGGTCTGATGAGAAGAAATGTCTATAATGTCGGGGTCTATAGACCCTGATGGCGACTGCCAGGGCTGTGAGCCACCTTCACCTGGGTCCTCCTCGTAGCCCTCCTCACCTATGTTAGTGTCATCATGAAAACCTTCTTCTTGTTGGTCTTCATTATTCACAAACTCATCCTCTACCTGGAAGTGAGAGTCCTCTTCAGTGAGGTCATAAGAGTTCATGTCTTCCTGTAGGGGGTTAAAGAGCTTCGGGTATTTAGCCCATGGCCCCTCCTGGAGTACCTCCCTTGGCCTCTTGGGTGTCCTATTTTCTGGGATGGCCATGAACCCGTCTAGCTTGTCCATACATGACTGGAACCTCTCTACAGTCCAGTAAGGTAGGCCAGAGCGGTCTGGGAGTGAAAAGGGAGTTTCCTCTCCCTGTAGTTGCTTATTTCTGTCCCTTAGCGTCGAAGATAGAGTCCCTTTGCCTTCTGAGAAACCTTCTTGCTGGCTAGGGTCTTCTGTCGACGGTGAGAGCTGTCCCAGCCTACCCTCTGGCGTCCTCGGCGTTTCTTTGGCCTTGTGAGCGGTTTTAGACGTGTCACCCGCCGTCCGTCTGGCCGTCTTTAGAAGCTATACGCGAGAGGCTTTCGGCGATCAGCTTCTCCGTCGAGGGATTGCTCACCGTCGCGCTAGGCAGTGCCAAGTCTTTACTGGCAACGTACGCACTCTTGCGAAGCACGTCGCCTGAGGATTTGGGGTTAGCGCCCTTATCTACAGAAAGCCCAGTCTCCAGTCGCGGAAGCGGTGGCGGGGAGGGCTTGCAACCCTTACGGTCGGCGGACGCTACGTTGACGCTATATCTGCCTTTGTCTTCGACGAATGCGTGTCTTGGGGTATGTGTTTATGTGTTTTTCTGTGTACGTCCTTGTCGCCGGGGTGTTTATCCCCATAAGCGGGGCGTGAGCCGGGCTTGTCGGGGCCGGGGACGGACGACGAGGAGCGGGAACGCTCCTTCGAGAGGTCTACAACCTCCGTTGCGGAGGCCGTGTAATCACTGTCCTCATCACATTCGGCGGCGGCAGCTGGCGAGGAGTCAGACCTAGACATCGCATAGGCTGCCCACCTTTTGACCCTTCAGTCCTTTAAAGTTTTGGGTTTAAGTAACTTACAGGCCGCACAGCCGTCCTCTTTGTGATCGAGGGGCAAGCAGCGGTTACACCGTTTGAGCTTGTCCTTCCAGGTAAACTTGCCCTTGCAATGCGGGCAAAACCTAAAGGGCATCCTCTCCATAGCTGAGCGTGTGAAATGTGATTACGACCTCGAAAGAGAGGGAGGGGAAAGAGAAAGACATTCTCAGAGTGAAACAAAGAAATGACCAACAACCCCACTCTCCCTACTGTGTTAGGCCGGCGAGGCCAGGCCACATGTTCGGCAGCGCCGAAGGATCTCCTCCGCTCGTCCCTCCGTCGAAGATCTTGCTCAGCGGAGAACAGCTTGGCAGCTACGTCGAGGGAGGGATCTATGTGTTAGTTAATAATAATAAACGACCAAGGGTCGAAGAAATGATTTCGCAATGTCTCTCGAGGAGCTCCGCATAAAGGCGACCAGTAACTGGGCGGAAAAAAACAATCTGAGGGACCTCGACGCGTGAGGAGGTGTGGGTACACTGCACGTCACTATAGGGATAGTGTTACACGCCTTGTCGACGTCCCCTTTTTGACTACGAAAAACAAAATGCAATACTCCGCAGTGACCACTGGATGTCGGACTATGCACAGCATGCGATTCTAAGCAGATTAACAAACATCAGAAATTAGGTCACTTCTGTGACTTACAAAATATTCCCTTACAAGAGTTACACAACAAATGTTTTGCCAACTCAGCTACAGTTTAACTCAAAGCCATGTCAGACCTCCAGGATCAACTTTATCACATGTTACATAGATACCCCACCGCTCAAAAGTGATTGGTAAGACCCCCCATTTTTTCCTCTTACACTGCAGGGATGCCTTGGTGTGCCAACCAGGACACACCTCTAAACTCCACCCTGTCCTACCCACTCGCATCCAGCCCCAACAGTGTGCAGAGGTCTATTATCTGTTAGGGGGAGAAAGAAAAATGATATCTAGCTTCCTCTAGAGACATTCTAACACTAAGCAGCAGATTCTTCTGAACTGCAAAGTCACTTGACAAGCACAAAACAAACATTGCAGTACTGAGGTTAATCGGAAATAAAAATCCACCATTCCCTCCACACCCTCTGAATGAAAGTGGTTTCCGCAGTAATCCTGAGGGAAGCTGAAAAAAAAAGAAGTGCTCAAAAATATATTTTTAGAAGGGAAAGGGTTATTTTGCTACAAGTGGGGAGGCAGAAAAAGGACCACATGTGAAGTGGGAGGCTTAGAGGTGGGATGACGAGCCTGTTTGTGCCAGGCTGTTTTCATCTTAGCGGGGGAATCCTGAAAATATTGCCAGAACGAAATGCATCACAGGTCAGAGAATATTTACCAAAGGTTGCCCTAGAAAGGAGGACTGCAGCACATGGAGAGTTGCAGCCATAATTGGAAAGTAACCGTCAGAGTTATTTATCAATGCAAGCTTTTTTCACAGTAATTGTGCAGTGAATTTAAGTAGGAAAAAAGTGAGGCTCCCAAAAAACTCTTAAAAATGGAAGGTAAAACACCAAATGGGTCACTTCACAAAAACAGGTGAAACAACAGAGGTACGTATTGAGATTCTGATTACCCTCTCCGTAGAACCGTTTGTCTGCGGGAGGAATCCTGATGACAACAGTCGTTGAATGCACAACAACTTACAAAGTGCAGTCCAGAATCAGGAAGTGTATTGTGAGCCTCAATCAGAAATAATAACTTTGGTAAGTCCTTGGGGCCTGAAGATATCTCTCCACAACGAAGTCTGTCAAGAATTATCTCCATGATGCGTTGGGCAAGGCGGTTGTCAGGACTCTGTCCCGGTTTTCCGCTGCACACTTCAATCGAGCATGGAGGTTGCCATGGAGATGGTGGCAGCAAAACAAGACCGCCTACTTGCATCATTCCAATTGGCTCAGGGCTCAACACAGACGGGGGTCAGGTGAGGCCGTATGACCTTATCACGTTCCTACCAGGATGTTGAGGTCCCAGAAGCCTGTGTTTCCCATCAAAACCTGATGTTTCGGTAAGCATGCTGCTTCTCAAAGTTGTTACGGAGGAGTGTGCTTACCTTGCAGTTGTTCCCAGGAATTACAACCTTCGCCTGTTTCTCTGTGATTCCTTGCTAAATGCTCCTGATCTGGCCTTGGTGATTGAACTGCTTTCTTCTGTTTGGAACTGGCTTGGCTTATATGGACTGCATCTAGGATTTCAGTGCTATGCGGATGACACTCAGGTCATCCCCAGGGGTCTAACCTCTCTCCTTGGTTGTTCAGCCAAAACCTGGCACTTCGTGCCCAATGCATTGCCGATCTCTGCCCCAACTTTCAGTGCTATGCGGATGACAGCTCATTTTCAAGCTCCCTTCAGCCACCTCTTCTCCTTCTCTCATCTCTGACTGTCTGCTATCCTGGAGTGGTGTGCCGCCAATGATATCTGCCTTAATGCCAGCAAGACTGAGATTCTCCTAATTGGCACACTTGCTCCCAAGTTTCCCGTCACTCTCTGGCCGGCCTCTCTTGGCCCTCTTCCTGCTCCCACCTGTGAGGCTAGAAACCTTGGGGTTATTTTCAACTCCACTCTCTCCTTACATCTGACTTCTCTAAGAAGTCACACTACCAGCTGCACCTACTCAGAGGTATTCCTCCTTTCCTCTCCTTCCCCCAGAAGCTCAATGTCTCCAGAGCTCTGGTTCTTTCTAGGCTGGACTACTACAACAGCCTCTTTCTAAATCTGCCTGCCTCTACTCTCCGCAACTTATCCAAAACTGACTGCGAGATTTGTCCTTGACCTCAAGCCCAGGGATCGCATCTCCCCAGGACTGAAAGCTCTGCACTGGCTTTCAGTGGCTGCGAGGATTAAGTTCAAAACCCTCTGCATTGTCCACAAGGCCTTCTGGGTCCTCAATACCATCAACTATCTCTTCCTAAATATCTTCCTTCACAAGCTCTTTGCTCATCCGCCTCCAACTCCCTCAGGGTCAGTCGCTTCTCCAAGCAACGAGTGGTGGCCGATCTCTTTCTTTGGCTGGGGCCTCCCTCTGGAACAGCCTCCCCGCCTCTCTGAAACTTGAAGAGAACCATCTCCGGTTCCGGAAGCACCTCAAGACCGTCCTCTTTGCTTCTGCTTTCTCTCCTCCTCTCCCCTGCTGAATTCCTGTCTGACACTAACTGCACTGGTCATCTGGCAACCCTCTGTTCTCGGGCCCAGGTCCTGTCCCTGCCAGTTGCACACCAGCACTGCCCCCCTGGCAACCCTTGCACTCGGGGGGCTGTTTCTTTATCCCTACAGCCCCCTACCAGCACTTGACACCTGATGTCTGCACTTACCCTAGCACTAGCCACAGGCTGGTCGCACTTATTTATTGATTTTATTTTATTTACTGTTTATCCTATGTACTGCACTACCCCTCCCCCTCACACTTTTCCCATTCTCTTCTCCGCTGCACTTGCATGATCTCAATGTCACCTGACCTAGTAAGATCGCTGTCTGTCTTCCCATATCACATCATTACCCCGTGGATTTTGAGTTTTTTTGTGTGAGAATTTCAAGCCCAGGACGTTTGTGAATTTTCCCAGAGTTCCACTGCTTTCTGGATATACTCAGAAGAAAGGAGGAGGAAGGTGCCTCTTCACGTTCAGGAATGGATTACTTGTCCCTTAGTTGCGCCCTGATGCCGGCCGGGTAGTCCCCCTGCGTTCCATCTACTTTATAACCCTTTGGATTGTGGACTATGGGAAGAAAGTTCTTTTTTTCATCGCCTTCCTACGGTCGGTTACCTGGTCTCTGGACCTCTTATATCGTAGGTGCACCTTAGGTTTTCTGCCTGCTGATCTGTGGTTCAAGGTAAGAATGGGACATGGGGGAGGATGCAAGGTGGTAAGTGCTGCAGAACGAACAGTCATTAACTGGTTGATGTTGCTTTCTCTTCCTATTATAGCACTCTCACAGACTCCTGGTTCACCTACACTTTTCACTTAAATCCAAGACAAGCAGTTTAATATACTCCTGGTTGTGGTGCTGTTAAGGGGAAGATTTTCCGCAGAATGGTATTCACTACTAATCAAGGCTGTCTGGTGAGACCCTGACAATTACAAACCGTTTGCCTTCCAAGACCCAATCCGGATAAAGAACTTCCAAGGGTCCAACGTCCCTGCGAGACAAGGCATCCACTACAATATTCGAAGAACCAGGTATATATGAAACAAATAAATCATATTGGGCAATGAAGTAAGCCCAACAGGTTTGGCTACTGTTGTAGCACTTGAATTGTTGCAGAACCAGCAGATTGCAGTGGTACGACCAGATTTCAACTGGATGTCGTGCGCCAAGCAGCAACTCCCTCCACTCTTCACAGGCGCTTTTGATAGCCAAATGTTTTTCGATGACCGAATAGTGTTGTGACGGATTAGAGAGTTCCTGGAATAATAGGCCAAGGGATGCCCCAGTCCATCCTCCTGGGACTGCTTCAAAACAGCATCTATAGAAAATTTGAGAGCATCTGCTCCTACAATGAATGGTCTCAAAGTTTCCAGCCAACACAAAACCGGGGTGGTGGTAAATGAGGTCTTTAAGGCGTGCAAGGCCTGGGCTGCCTGAGCGTTCCACAAAAACTAATTAGACTGCTTCAGGAGCTCTGTTAAAGGGAATACCACATGTGAAAATTGGGGGATGAATTTCCTATAAAAGATTGCCAAGCAGAGAAAACAGAGATCCTTTAGGGTGGCGGGTTCAGGCCATCTCAATACTGCATCCACCTTCCGCTGATGCATCGAAATTCCGTCCGGATAGGCGGTATCCCAAGTAAAGCACAAAGGTTAAGTTGAATTCACATTTTTCTGGTTTAAAAAGAAGGTAGTTGGATTGTTAATGACTAAAACCTTCTTAAACATGATTCATATGTAAAAAAGGGTCTTTGGAGTAGATCAGGATGTCATCAAGAGAGACAATGGTTGTATGGCCTAACAGATCAGGGAAAAGATGGTCCATGAAACGTTTGAACCCTGCCGGCGCATTAGCCAAAGGGCATGACGCGATATTCAACATGGCCAAACGGTTTCCAGAAGACAGTCTTCCACTCACCCCCCTAGCGGATCCTGATCAGGTGGTAACCCCCACCCCCCAAGTCGAGCTTAGTGAAGACGAGATTCCCCTGGACAGTAGATTGGATATCCTGAATCAGGTGTAAGGGGTATTTGTCCTGGACTGTGATCCTGTTAAGACCCCTATAATCCAGACAGGGTCGCAATTCTGCTGTATCCTTTTTTGGCCCGAAGAATAACTAAACACCCGCCTGGGGATTTGTATTCCACGATCAGGCTGTTTTCGAAGAATGGTAGCAGGATACTTCTGGAGGGCATTCCATTCGTGCTCTGATAAGGCTTACATGCAGCCGAAGGGTAAGGCTGCTTGAGGCAGCACATTGAAAAGTCATTTGGATGATGAGGTGCAAGGGTATGCTGATCTAGTCTTTGAATAGCGTTTGGTATTCCACGTATTTGGCAGGAATCAAAGTAAGGGAGCAGACCTGGGATGTATCTGCAATAGCAGTGTCATTCCAGCCGGTCAAGGAACGTGCCTCATGTTTAGTGCAGTCATGGACGTATTTTTCAGATCCCATAAAGAGTGTTTGCCGGCACAGTTGACATATGGGTTGTGATACTCAACCATTGGATACCTAATATCACCAGAAAATGTACGGTAGTGATTAAATGAAAGAATGGAGTCTTCTGAGGGTTGCAGAATCATGATCATGGGTTCCGTTTGGTGCGTAATTGGACCAGAAAGGAGAAGATGTTCGTCCACTCCTTCAAATGGGGTGGCTACCAGTTTAGACATGGCAGGGAGGCGACGAGCCTTTCGCCCATGCAGGCCTGGTCAATAAAGATGCCAGCTGCTCCTGAATCAATCATTGCAGGTACCTTCCATGTTTCGGAGGATTGGGGTTGTGACAATTTGATCAAAAGAATGAGGGGGTCCATCATCCCAACTTGGAGAACGGTAGGATGGCCAGGACTCTAATGTGTAACCCAACCCTCTGTCCTGCTCAGGAGTGGGCATCAGCGTTTCCCGACTTGTATGGAGGAGAAACAGCGCAATTGCGAACCACATGGTCACGGGAGGCGCAGAACGTGCAGTCTTGGTTGGCAATGTCTTTGTCATTGAGGGGGGCCATGAGCCGCTTCAACCTGCATGGGTTCCGGAACAGATGATTCAGTAGTTTCCTTTCCTTCCGTACTCATAGGAAAATTCAGAGGCTGCCGTTGACGGCCCTTACATCTTTCGGTTTGCCGTTTAGTCAGGCGATATTGCAAGTAGAGTATTAGGGTTATTAAGTTCTGTAGAGTAGGTGGTCTAGGCACCCGGGCCAGCTCATCCTTCAGTTTCTACGATGGCCTTCTACAAAAGAGGGAGTACAGCACATCTTCGGACCAAGCCATCTGTGGCAAATAACCAAAATCTGGTCACATAAGCAAGAACGTCACTGGAACCTTGTGTGCATTCCAACAACGCTTGCTGGGCAGTATAAGTCAGATTGGGTTGACCGAACATGCACTTCAGGGCACTGAAAAATTCACTGTAATCATCCAACAAAGGCCTTTGGGTTGTAACCAGAGTGGCCGTTGTTAGGAGATTTCTCTTTACTGCACCCTTCCTTCCATTTTAATGGACCCCCAAACATTTTGTTTTTATTTTTTATCCTGACCTGTACTTTTTACAGTACAATGAAGACTTAAGCTTCACTACACTGTCTCTTGCCATCTCTTATGGGAAAACGGGCATGTGCTTCATGTTGTCCGTACTGGGAAACATTGTTTCCCCAAGTCTAGTACTTGGTTACTACTTTTAGTGTCTCATCATCACTTGTGGTAACTTTTCATTGTACAATGCTCCGTACTGGGGTACACTTTTGTGTTGCCCTAGATTAACACTCAAAGGATTGTTGGTTACTCTAGGTGTGCTAAATGGACAAGCCCGGGCAGCAGTGACTTTACACATTTTTTACTCTTTTCGTTTTAGCCTTACCGCATTTGGCTACTAACTGTGGCTAGTCTCCAAACATGGCCATGCCACAAGGTTTTTCGCTTGTCCTTTGGCCATCTTGTTTTTGTAGCCTTCTTCCTGGCCTGTGGGAGAAAATCCTTCTATGTACTTCCAGTGCCTAGGAAAGCAAAGGCTTTTGGCGGGGCTAATGGAGGACTGAGTGTTTACTGGCAGGATGTGGGCTGGGACTGTCTGGTCCCAATCCACAAACTGGTTTCAGTGTTATGCATGAGTGTTCCCGCCAGTGGTGCTGATTGGACCCCCTGCTGGGGTGTGTGTGGGGCTAGTTCTGCTATTGGCTAGTGGAAGTTTTGGCTCTTACCTGGCTTTTGGGATAAGAAGAGGACCCCTGCACCCACTCTTCAGAGATCCTGGAGTAACCTGAAGGAGCCAAGACTCCTGTCCAGCTGTGCGAAGACCATGAAGAGACCGGAGACCCGTCTGAAGGAGGTCTGGCGACCAACTTCTGCTACTGTCCTGGGGGAGCCCTGTCTTGTTATTGATCTTTGGCAGTCCTGTGAGGGAGCTGCGACCAGTGGAGGGAACATCCATTCCTGACGTCTGCTTGGTACCCTGCGTAGAAGAGCCGTCAAAAGTGTCCCAGGACCGTCCTGTGGCTGAGCAGCTCTGAGTTTGGGCTACCGTGCTGCAGACGTCTCTGTTCCGCTTTGCGGCTTGGTACTTGGGGGTGATCCTCAGCTTGTCCTACAAGACATACCTCTGCGAAATTCCGGAGTCTGAGCATCAAGGGGACCCGAGATAGGAGGGAAAGTCTGACCAAGACAAGTGGGTCCCTTGCATTGCCGTGCTGCAGTGACCACCGTTCGAAACGGTTTACCTGAGTCGAGTCCAGTCCCGAGAGGGGTCATCCATCGTATTTTTCTGCATTCTTCATGCAAGAGTCCCTACACTAGCAAAAGACACAGATCGGAGATCTGCAAACCCTGCAAATCCAGGACAGAGGCTGAGTTAGAGGGGTGCTTACCTGCCCCTAAACTCCCTTTAAAAGTTTGCTAACTTTTATAAAACCTTTGCTATATTTTGGCTTTGCCATTGCTTGCTCGTGCAAGCATTCTGAAAGTTGGGGACACTTTTGTTAGTTAGAATAAACTCATCTAACCCTTGGAACCGTTCACTGGGCCCCAGAGACCCTACCTCCATTTTTCCAGCATCACAAACTGTTTTGGAACTTTTCCTGAACTTTTGGGCATAAGGCCCAAGACAACTTAGGGAAGGACTTTTGAAGTTAGGGTTAATTCTCTATGGACCTGTAGTACATAATCTAATCTACTTTCTCTTACAGGGGTTTGATTTGTATTATGCCCTACTCTAGTGACTGTATATATGTAATCTATTATTAGTGTTATGTGATACTTCTACCTATTAGTAATTTTTCATAATATGTGGCCATAAATAAAGAACTTTTTTTTTTGTACAATCCAAGGGTGTTTATTGAACAGTATATGGGTGAGACAAACACCTAATCTAAACCTAAATCTAAGATAGGAGCAAGCAACGACCATCAAAGCAAAGAAAACGCTGTCCTAGTGGTGCCGTGTCGAAACAAAATGGCCTATACTAATAAACTTCTTGGCAAATCCTTAATCTATATAACAAAAGGGTGTGGGACAATGATATGTATAACAAAAGAGCATAGTGCAAACTGAAATGTCCAAAAGGCTTTTGATAGTTCAGGACTGCTGAACTAGTGCACTTCCCCACGTTACATCACGGGACAAGGCATAACAGTGGCATGACTGAGCACCCATTGAGTCTATAGGCATCAGGAAGCAGTTTCTTTAGAAAAGGCAGGATCCCTCGAATCAATGTCTTTTTTATTTTCACAAACCTTTAAATAAAATATTACAGACAATACACAAAGCTGTTTTGTCATATACACTCTCCTAAGAAACCCCTCCGTCCGACTTTTGTGACCCAATTGCTACCTTCATTGTCCATCAACTAAATGCAAGCTTAACCGATTTTCTATTATCATTAAATAGCGGGTTAATGGCAGTAACAGTTTCATGTCAGAACCCTCAAACATGTAGGCCCACCATTCGTCAGCACAGAGGGAGGGGTGATTTAGGCTCCAGGTCTCAGATGGTTTGTTCTTTCTGATCGGAGATTAGTGCAAAATAGCACTAGATGCTTAAGGGTTTCCTTGTCTCGACTACAAAACCTGGACATTGGGTTTAAAGTTTTGTCACATTTCCACGCGCACAGCCGTTCCTTGGTTTCGAATGTATTTAGACGCAACATCATAAAGAACCTTCGTGCTTGAGGTTCTGGAAACAGCCCGATGTAGCATTGTGGCATATTAAATGCCAGAGTTTCAAGAGGCACTTCACTCATCATTTTTGCGGCGGCTCGTTGTGTGCAAGTTTGATTCCAATCAGCACGCCAGATTTTTAGTTTTGCCGCATTCAGATTGTCGTGAAGCATGTCCAGGCTGATTCCATGTTCTTTCAGGATCCCTTCGCATCTATTGATCCACAATGTCACCATGCTCCTGTACGTCGGTGTTGGACAATGAAAGAAGTCGAA
This sequence comes from Ambystoma mexicanum, assembly GCF_040938575.1. Lineage (NCBI taxonomy): Eukaryota > Metazoa > Chordata > Amphibia > Caudata > Ambystomatidae > Ambystoma > Ambystoma mexicanum. The sequence continues at coordinate 661,245,012 of NC_090935.1, read as the reverse complement.
TTGCGAGTTTTGCGCTCAAGCATATCCTAGCATGGAGCGATATGAGCGACAGCTCGTATCTCACACACGCTGTCATGATTCCCTTTGGGAGAGCCTTAGACCAGAAACAGTTCTCTAGTGACTACCATATTTCATGGGAGCAGCCCAAAGCGTTTTCCGCGCCATATAGCAAGACTGGGATTACTTTTCGTTGATAAAAAGCCAGCAGTGGTTTTATTGAAAATTTCCCGAATTTCTTATGCATGATCACGGCTTGACTTGCCAGTTGTCTGCATTTCCATTAGGTTTCAGCAATCCATGGACCGTCATTGATGGATGAGTTTAATAACATTCCAAGGTATTTTACACTCTGGGATGTCTGGACTAAGTCCTGACCCAGGAACCATTCCAGTTTTTTCGTTTTTTTTGCATTTTGTCCATTCAAGTTCTTGAGCATAAGAATTTTGGACCAAGTCGTCGGCATACGAAAGCCAGCTTAGATGCGAGTTGGCTACTTTTGGTGGAAATGCGTTTACTGAGTCAATTGATATACCTATATCTGATATGAACAAACTGAATATTGCAGCAGCTAGGGGACAACCTTGTTTTACACCTTTAAAGCTTTTAATTGGTGCAGACAATGTTCCTGATCGATCGAGCTGGATTTTTATTGATGTTTCAGTGTGAAGTTCTCGAATAGCTGCTATTAAGTCCACTGGGCATCCCCAGCTTTGGAGTTTGAACCACAAAAGTGACCTGTCGATGGTGTTGAATGCATACAAGAAGTCAATGAAGGCCAGGTAGACCTTCGTGTTTGATTTTATTGCCTCCATTTTGATCAAGTTCAATAGTAATTTAACGAGCAACCCACCTGTTTTACGAACCCAGATTGCCTTTTGTCTACGTGGTTTGATTTAACTGCCCAAGCCACCAGCTTTTGTTGCAACATTGTGGCGTAGATTTTCCCTAATCCGTCCAACAATGCGACTGGACGATAGTTTTTAGGGCATGTTCTGTCCCCCTTCTTAAATATCGGGACGATAACTGCAGACTTCCAGGATTTGGGGGTTCGGCAGCACTTGGTTATTCTGTCGAATAAGGCTACACATAAGACTTCCCATGAGTCTGAATGCTGTTTGATGGTAAAATTATTGAGGCCGTCCGGACCCGGGGCTCGTGAGCTTTTTGCGTTCTTGATTATTGACACAATGTCATCTTTCAAAAAGGTCAAGGCCCACGGTTTAAGAGATACTTCTACTGGGTCACTTGGGTACTCATTCGCTTTGTATAGATCTTCGAAATGGACTATCCAAGATGATTCCGAGACCATGCATGACTGCAGAGCTGTTTGAGGAGCTTGCGTGTTGTTAACAAGGCTCCAAAAATCCCTCATGTATCTATTCTTTCACTAGCATTTGTTCTCCGTCGTTTTGTAACAAAGCATGTTGTGTTGCTTTAGCCAGTTCTTATATCTTTGCTTCACAGCCTTTTTTCCCAGTTTACGAGCATCGACATCTAAAAGCTGGGTTCTCCTAAGTGCAGCCCGCATCCTGCGTTTTTTTGTTTGAGGATCTCGAGGTCAAAGCGGTGTGCCCGAACCATATTCAAATGTTTTAGGCTGACCTTTTTTGCTTTGAATTGCGTCAATAGCTGGTCATATTCCAGGTTTGTACTGAGTTGACAGTACTGGTTAGTCAAGATGTTAACTTCACACATGTAATCTTAAGCGTACTCTGTTAGATTCGACCAGTATTCTGTGAGACCACGTTTGCATTTGAGTGTTTGCTGTCGTTGCAAATTTCATAAGCAGCATATCATGATCACTGTTTGTTGTTTTACAGACTTTCAATGAGTTTATCCTTGGATGTAGAGTTTCAGACACAAACATGTAGTCTATGGTTGACGATGAGTCAGCATGGTGCCACGTCGGTTTTGGTGGTATATCGTCCCGAGTGCTTTCATTCAGCATTTGGGAATGTTCGTGAACTGATTTAGTTTGTCCAAGCCTGTGCCAATGTATTTTGCTCTGATTTTGAAGGCTTGAAAAGGTCGATGTTTAGATCACCACAGAGGATTATCTTTGCCCACCCCGAGGCTTCCAACCGACAGTCAAGTAGAGCTGATATCTGGTCAATGTAATCTAGGTTTCCTGCTCTTAGATGGTTCCAATACAAATTCAGTATTGTAATCTGGTCAGGACTGTGCTCATGTGGGCCCAACCTTTTAATATAAGTCTCTTGGATGTAAGGAGAGTGGTTGACAAGAGTTTGAGATCCGCCAACCCGAGGATCTTCTAACCATCGTTATCATACCTGCCATCGGGCACCCTTTTTGTGATTTTATTGCCGGATTTAATGCGACCTCAAACTCAGATGTTACCAGCATGTCACTTAACCATGTTTCTTGTAAACACACGATGTGGAGACCATCTAGCCAATTTGAGTTGAACAAGTGTGTGAAGCCTTGTGTGTTCCAAGAGGCTAAACTACACACTTGTGAGGTCTCGATGTCGTGGCGTTATTGCCTAGATTTCGTGTTTAAAGCCCCTACCAGCCATTGCCACTCATCTGTCGGTGGGGAGGTTGAGGTTTTTATCCCCTCCTCCTTGCTGCCAACAGAGCTTCCATTTCTTTTTATTGTGATTCTAATTTGAGCATTCTGGCCATCGAGTACGCCTACACAATCGCTCGTAGGTGATTGAGGCGACGTTAAGGGAGACTGTGGTTTTTCACAACTACGGTCAACTTCTTTAGTCTTCCATAATTGCCCTTGTGAGTCCATCCCCACAAGACCTCTACATGATTCCAGTGCCAGTGATGATTTCATGGTGTCTGCCCTTTGGAATGCCAAGTTTCCATTGATAGCAGGGCGTGTCAACTCGGGCGCTGTAAAATTGTAGACATCAAACCCCAGTGAGAACATTGGCCTCCAGTATAGTTGCTGCAATTAACGATGAGGTTAGGTGGAGCACCACCTTGTCGTTCTTCCCGTCTTCCGGAAACTCGACGATTTTTAGGTCGTTTGAGGTTATTGCCCGTAGGCTTGGTACAAAATGGAGTAGCTTGATTAAGTTTCCTCGATTTAAAACCAGGTGATCATTGGACTCCAGGCTCTCAATTTTTAGCTTATGGACAACGCTCTTGTTGGGGACCGGCTTCAAAAAGCTTACTTTAGGCTTTTGAAGGCATCTTTCCGCAGCAAGGCCTTGCACCTTTGTTCATTTGTTGTCAGGTAACTCAGTATTGGCAGATGTAATCGGCTGCCCGTGTGGGCCATTTACGTTTACTAGTTTGGCAGGAGTTAGACCATGGTCTCACCGGTCTCGTTGCTTGAAGGTTAGCTACACACTGCGTTATCTTCTCATGCATCGTCATAAACGCCAGACTGAGTGAGGGTGGAGGCTGGTGTTAGGGAGAATTCTCTCTTTAGACTGAATTTCCTAACCTAGTGAGTCCCCCAGCAGCTTTGCTGGATTTCTGGAGTTTGTTTCTTTCTCCTGCCAAGAGTGAGACTCTTTTTCTCCCCCTCTTGGACATGATTTATGGTGTTCCTTTGACTGCTAATGTGTTTTATGGGCTATGGGGTCCTTTACTCCATAGGGTCTCATGTGTTTTTTTCTATGTGTGTTACACAGCACCCTCCGTGCGGTAACACAGGGGTGTCATAGTGACACCCCACCATAGACACCATACCCTGGGACTGACTACTGTCTCCCAGGGCATGTAAAGTCCCCATTGGCTTCACTAGTCCCAAATTATTAACAGAAACCAGTACAAACCATCATATTGTGGACGTACTGGTCGGGGCAATTCGGTTGCCCCGGGGTCTGTTAGTCGAGGGGGCACGTCTCGGTCCCCCCTGATCGAGTTTTGGCTGGTGGCAGTGAATACTACTTTTTATATTCGACCACAAATATATTCCTATGGGATTTTCCCATCATTCGAGGCTACCAACTTTAATTATTTAATTCTCATAGCCTCGAACATACCGCCGGTTTATTTATTTAATATTAATTCGCCGGTTGGTATTTATTGCCAGGACTCGATTCTAAAATGGCGTTTGTGTTCTCTTCTGTGACTCCAACTCAAGTCGAGCCATTTGTTCCACTTTTTGGCGGGCTTCTCCACAGAAGCCTCCAAAAGTGGTGCCACTCTGTCTGGGTACCACAGGGGGCGTGGGAGGGGGTTTAGGCACCCTGGACTGAGTTACCTTGGTAACTCAAGTCGCACTCTTGTGTGATTGGCCCAAGTGGTGAGCCGGCCGGCTCACCACTTAGCATGTTTGATTGACAGCTAGGCTGAGTGAATGGGGGTTTTCTGCATAAAAGCAGGGCTTTGGGGACTGGAACTTGAGAAGTCGCCACAGGACCTGAGAATCGGACGAGGAAGAAGCTGAGCCGACCTACCACGACGACACCACCGGTGGAGCCCTGCAGAACCGACTCACCACTTCCCGACGACAGAGAAGATCACCCGGCTGGAGAGGCTTCTTCCCCTGACTGGTGGGCACAACCAGTTTACTTTTCTTTCTTCGCACCCCAGCCCGGTTTGTGGTCGAACTGCCCGTGCCAAGCACCCCGGCAGCGGGATAGCCACTTACCACTGAACCGCGAATCAACGGACCGCTCCTTGCACCTGAGAAACTCAGCGTCTGGTTTCTTCCTTGGCAGTGCAACGGACTCCTGTCTTCCTCCACGACGAGATCCTCTCTTCCCCCCGGACGAAGCACCAACTTGCATCCGCTGCTAGGAACAACTGCCCCCACTGGAGCGTTCTCACCACTTTAAGGTACCGTGTCCGCCAGGCCTCCTTTTCTAAAGATTGCTACAAGGTAATAATAACCCCTTAACCTTCTGGACTGGGCTGGCCGCCTTGACCCTCTAACTGGTCCCTTTCTTTGGTCCAACTCTTTTTGAACCTTTACAAGACTCTTGTGCACTGCAACCGTGCGACCTTGGACACATTTCGTTTTGATCCCCTTAAAGTGGATCCGGCCTACTGACTCTAAACTCACGGTGTTACTTTGCCTTCCTCTCTTGTTGTGTTCGTGAACAAGTGTTGGGATCTGTTTCAATTTATTCTCTGCTTTTCTCTCCCTTTTAAAACGAATTATTAGAGTGCCATCTACGTTAAGCGCTCACAGCTGTCTGAAAATAAGTGGGGCTTCACTTAAGACTTGTCTAATATTCTTCTAAGGGAGTGTATATCTTTTAGTGACCGTGTTTTTGAATTGCTTACTATTAGTGCCTGTGTGTTTTTCTAGATGTGGTTTTAAATAAATAATGATATCTCTTTTACACCAAGCGCTGGTCAGTGTTTACTTGTTCTACTGTGTTCTTTTGACCTATTGTAAATACTCTGTATACTGCCTAACTCTTCTTGAGGGAAGTCTGACTGCTCAGCCACAGCTACCAAGTGAATCTGTGTGGTACAGATTGCTACCAAGTGGGTTTACTGCCAAACACCTGTAGTCTTAAATCTTTTGCAGTGGTCCCAGAGGGAACTGCACAGGTTTCTGCCTAACAGCTGGTCTTGGTTAGTGCCCAATTATTCAATGATGTGACAGGTTCTTTCATATGACTCGCATTCTGTTGTGAGGGTTCTGCGGGACTCCTTGTCAGTTTGAAATTGGCTTGAGTCTGGCTTATCTAAACCTATTTTGGCTTCCAGCTGTGCATTTAATTCCTTGCTTTGATTGGGCACCAAAATTGTTTGCTTCCCCATGTTTTTGTGCTTTTGCATAAATTTGTTGATTCATCAAGATCCACGTATTCCGGATCATCATATGTTGACAGGTCTAGGAGCCCAGGCGGTAAACCATCCAATGAGGTTGAGACCTTTGCTTGATGGTGCTTTGAGGATATTGAATTCAAGACGTCACCTTGCATTTGATTTTTGTTGTTAAGCGGTGCAGGACCCGCGGTTGGTTTGTTAGTGTCAGTAGACACTATTTGGACCACTTTTATGTTCTGCAAGAACTTCCGAGCTCCATTAAGTGTGTTATTTTTCCTCGCCTTTTGGTTCTTTGATTTCTTGATATTTTTCATAACAACTTGTTGTGTTTTAGGTTGCGATTTCTCTGAATTGCTTGAGTTTTGTGACCCACCGATGAAAATTGAATATAATTTGGCTGCACCGCTATAGGAGGTGGTGGCTCTACTCTTGAGGCGTCTTCCGCTTGTAAGCTAGCTCCTGAGGTCGTTGCTGTTTGAATGTCATGACGGGCTTGATTAGCGTTACATCTGGCTTGTTCCCATGCCGTATGAAATGACATATCCGCAGTGTTTGAGCTAACGAAAGTTCCAGATATTCGAGGTCCAGTCTTGGTCAGTGGCTGCATGTCCTTGCTTGCTGAAACCATTGAAACCGCGTTATCCTTCCTCACATCAGGTAAGGCCACGTTATCCTCTGGCGGGAGAGAGATCGGAGTTGTCGACTCAATATGTTGGATTTCCAGGGGACTAGACACACCAACTTGGGCTTGCTGGCGTTATGACATTTTTTGCTCATACCTGCCTTGAGCTCTTGAATTTGCGGTTGCTGAGGCTTTGTCAGTTTTGGTGTTACCTAGTTGTCTTGACAAGGACGATTGTGTTGCATCATGTTTAAATAATGCAAGTGCCTCTCGGGCGACTTCAACAAACAACCTTTTATCGGTTCAGTCGCTTTTTCTGTCATCGCTTAGTAGTTTAAAGGCTGTATCCAACCTTTTGATTCCCTCATGTTGCACTGTATAAGAGGGATCGCATGTTTTTTCAAGCTGAATAAATTTAGAGCTCATAATGGCCACAACGGTCGTCAAGTCTTTAGTCGCTTCATGTATGTTCTCAAAGTTTCATGAATGGGGCTAGAGAGATCGCTGAAGATGACATTAGGAGGGCTTGGAGCTCAGTTGAGGGCGACAGAGGGCGCTTCTGCTCGAAGAGCTTGCGCTTGTTGATTAAGCGCCTTGCTCGGAAAACAATCCTTGTCACGCCGAATTTTAGGAAATGGGCGTTCCATTTCCCGAGGTGTCCTCGTGCAGTGAAGCCTTGTCGTAGGACAACTCATCTGCATCTTCAGTCTCTTTCCTATACGCAAATGGGAGCCTTTTTTGGGAGGTCAGGTGAATGCCAGATAAGTCATGCCAAGACTCCCCATTGGGCGAGTGTTCGTATGTTTTTGCACGTTTGTAGCAGACTTTTGGCCATATATCCCCATTGGCTCCCATTAATTGGGTGTTATTTCGTTTTAAAGATGTTTTAACCTGGGACTCAACAGGTGGCCTGTGTTCTTTAGAGTGTTTGTTCGAACATGCTTTATTCAGAAGCACTAGGGTCTGTAATACATTGTTGACAACGTCCAGTGAGTCCCTGTTAGGCTCACCTGGTATCCACAGGGACGCCACGCAGCCGGGTTACTCGCTGGTATGCTTCTCAGCTTTGCCCTGATGTGGTCTGCGGGGAAGCTTCTGCCTGAAAATACAAGAGGACTGTGTTCAAGACTGACCGACTGGGGTAAGTATCCGCCCTCCACCCCAGTATGATTTCAGTCCCTCTGGCGCCCTCTCCTCACCTTGTGGTAGAATTAGGCGTGCTCTCTGTCCTGCCTTCTTTGCAGGTGCGCGTTGTCTTTCATGGGCCAGTGCGGTCCAGTTACTTCACTGACGCCGGCCCATTAGATATTGTTCAGGTAGGTCTTATTGCTGTTTCGTTTTGTTCTATCCTGCATGCCTTTCTTTGTTTAAAATGTCTCTTTTTTTCTCCCTTAGGTATGCAGCGCTTCAGCACGGCGAACTGGCTTGGTTGAGCCCCGCTGGTAAATGATGGCGCATTAAGAGCGCTATGCCGCGGTAATTAAGCGCTATGCGCAGCGCTGCGAATGTCTTGCCTTTGCTAACCTGTGTTTTCCTTCCTTGTAGTTCACGGTGTTCTTAAAGCGCGAGTGGAATGTCCAGAGTGGTGCCAGCAGAGAGGCGACCAGCCAGGTAAGCCTTTTGAGCAGTTTGTAATTTGTAAATGCCTCTACTGTTTTCTTTAATGTTGCCTCCATCTTCCTCTTTCAGGTCGTTCTGTCCGGGAGGCGTGCAGATTCTAGGAAGCTGTTCTCAGTAGCTGCGAGTATTTAAAGATGAAGACTGCAGGTAAGATGCTCCTGCTAATGATGTCCCTTTTGTCTATTTGCAGGTTCTGCTTCTCCAAGGTTCGAGGGAATAGCTGGACAATAGCTGAGCAAGCTACAAAGTAATACGAAGCATGTTGTCTTGCTCGGGTGTGGTTTAAATAGCCCCAACAAAATAGTCCAGGTAAAGTAGTCCCTAGGCTACCACACCCAAAACACTAGACCGCATAGCTTGGTTCTTAGGAACCAAGCTATGTGGATGCCTCCATGTTGGCTGACAATACAATAAAGTAGTTCCCAAGCACATTGTTTTTCATGGTGTATGAGCCTGGCACCAGGACTGGCCCCATGAAGGCTTTTGAAGAGGATGCCAGGCTCTAGAGGCCCCAGTCCTGACTCCACCTGGCCAATGGGTTTGCCAGAGGGGGGTTTTGGGCGAGGGTCGTGACAGTCCCTTCTTGCAGTGTTTCTTATATCGCCTAAATTGCGGTACCGTCATATTGCCGTTCTGTGAACAAAATACCTTGTCGCCTCCAAGTCTAGGCTCGCAGCATTTTGCCTCTAGGCTAAGACTAGGCAGACAGAGCACGTTGTTGTTGTCATTAAGCGCCTCAATAGGCGCTTTGTTTTCCACACGCATCGGCGAGCTCGCGCTGATTGGGTCTTCAGTATCTCTTATAGTGATTGTGGCAGGCTCACAAGTACACAAGGGTCGCATAGGTTCAATCAGATGAAAAGCCTGTGCGGGCTCGTCCACACTATCTCTGAGGGTTTGCCACCCTCACCCTCAAAGGTCACATTGCCCAAACACTGCGCATGACCACTACCAAGGGCCGCCTCCTCAACTTCGGGGCCGCTGACCGTCGCTCTCAGAGGAGCAACCACGCCTCTCGTGTCATCCCGTGACAGGCTCCGCCCCCCGCCCTCGACCGAGACTCCCAAGACGCCGGCTGCAGAGTCAGGAAGTGAGTGAGTGTTATTTATGTATTTAGAGGGGACAGAGTTGTGAGGGTTTGTTTCAAAATTGGCAATCGGGATTGTTTCTATGGAGTTGGGCAACACCGAGATCTCAACATGCTCTCCAGTGACAAGTTCGTCAGCAGTGGCTGCCTCACCGCAGTTCGCCCCGGCAACGCCACGGGCCGGACAGACAGCCTCCAACGAATACAGGTGGCCATTAGAGGCACCATCAATGGGAGCCTTGGTTACCACATCACTATTTAGGTGTGAAACAGACTCTAGGTCTGAATCCTCCACAGCTGAAGTACAGGAAGAATAGCGGCTTACTTGAAGTGTAAATTGTGGTCGCTGTAGGACTGCAGCATCAGGTGATCCGCATGCACAGTCACGTTGCTTCTGAGCCCGCGTCCTCAGTGCTAGAGATGGTGCTGCCGACATTGGCACGGCTCGCCCACTCGCCAAATAGAAAAACAGCACCAAGTCCTCAGCCCTTTACACCTCAGGGCTTCACACCGCAAGGGCAACAGAGGCGGCCTTAAATAGTCAGTAGTCAGCTGAGCTGGTTGGCTGGATGGTAGTTAAAGGCACACACACCTTTGTTCCCTTTCTGTAGATTCTGTAAATTCTGTAGGTTGTTTTGCCTTCTTTCTCCTTAACACTCGCCACAGCAAAACAGCACCAAGTCCTCAGCCCTTTCCACCTCAGGGCTTCCAATGTCTTTTGCCTGGCATCCGTCCATCGAGTTCACTGTAGCCTTCAAATCCCAGTTCAGTTAACTTTACCAGTTCTACTAGCTTATAGCACACAGGAGCTCGTAAATGTCCTTTTAGACAAATATTTGGCTCACTTTCACTGATTCACTCAGGTCCACCTCCTCCGGGCTCAGACCTTCCTCTGTAGGCAGTTCTGGCTTCCCTCTATCAGGCGTGTGCCTTCAAACCACTAGCATCACAGTTGCTACTGCAATCTTTCAAGATTTCAGTTCACTTGCCATTTCAATACAGAGATTTCCAATGTACAAGGGGGGGGGGCTTGTACCCTTGACTTTACCCTTATATGACCACTGACTAGTCGTCTCCTCTCTAGTCTACACTCTCAAGTGCTTCAGATTTCTTTTGTGGTTTGTGGCTTCTCTCACATGCACATGCATTCTTGATTCTTGCTGCAATGTGCTTTCGCTCGCGGTTTCTCGACAACTCAATGAGCACTTCAAATGTTAATGTCCTTTTCATTTATCAACACAAGCCGGTCTTTCATTTCACTCACCAGCATGGGTTAATAGAGTTTATCAAGACCTTCCGTTTAATGAAGGCTTTTAGCCCAGCGCGGCTCGCCTCCTTTCAAGTCCTCACACAGCACATGAAGGCGGTACCGCTGTGACTTTCAGCAGCAGCTGCAGGGAGATGCCCCTATGGGATTCTCCAGAAACCTTCTCCCCGCAGCTGGTAGGGCCTCAGCCTTTTATTTGCATCCTTGTCCCGTCTGCTCTGCTTCCATGGTCGCATCGCTTTCCTGGGATTTCCTGCACTTCCGGTCTCCTGGTCTCGCTCGCTTCTGTTGCCCTTCTCACCTTGCTCTCCGGGTGCTCTCATGCTCCACCCTTTATCCCAGTGGGGAAAGGTAAAAGGATTCAGGTGTGAGTCGTTAGGACCAAGTGCCTGACTCTGCCTGACCCTGATACTGGGGCATGTCAACCAGACGGATCTTCTCTGCCAGGGTTTGGTCCGTGTAGCAGAGTGTGGGTAGGAAAGGGGAGGGGATAAGGTAAAGTTCTTAGACAGAAAATGGAATGAGGGTGTTCTACAGGAAAATGTAAACAGGGATACCGCGTCCCTCCTCTGGGTGCACCAATCCCACTTCCCATGGACCCCCCCCCTCCTGCAACCAGGTGATCTCCCACACTGGTCCACCCCTAGGGTCTGGATCCAATAGCGATGGCAGTGCCCCGGCCACCTGGATGACAGATCCCAAGGGACTGGTCGGTGAGACACCCTTTGGTTTTTCACAGTACTCATTGTGGACCCTTTAGAAGCTCATAACCTCTTCAGACTTAGCCTAGATCTCTCAACAATGTTACCTTGAACTGGTTTGGCTACAGCTCCCAGAGTTGTCCCTGTCACAATATAGGTTGGCCTTCTATACATGGGTCCCCCAGGCCAGAGTATAGAAAATCAGTCCCATCACCTGTGAGTAGGCTCAGTTGGGCATATTTGTGATCCCAGCTTGCCGTGGGCCGAAGGGAAATATGTCGGGCGAAAGGTAAATTGGATGGTACAGGCAGAAAACAATTGCCGTTATCCCTTTGAATTCCCATCAAATGTCCCAATGCTAAGGGGACGCAGAGTTGGTTCATGAGGGCTTGGTGTCCTATGAACAACGGCTGCTGCAAGGAAGCGTTTGAACTTAAGGGCTTGGACCTCAGCCATCAGACCCTGGACTGCAGCCAACAGCTCCTGAAATGGTCAATACTAGACTGCGTGTGTTGACATCTCAATCTGATAGCGACATGTCATACCTCGACAATGCAATGATGATGAGGCACTAGATTGAGGCAAGGCCTTCCCCTACTGGATGCTACCTCGACTAGAGTGAAGCTGAAAAAGTCACCCGGAAAGCAGGAGAATGGAGGAAAATCTGGATTGCCACAAAAACCTCCTGCAACAAGATGGGAGAGTTCTGGGATGGTGCCGTAGAAGAAATTATGCCTTTCTGGAGCAGCAACCGATACAGTTACAAGGAAGACTGAAATGAGTAGGAGGCAGAAAGAGGAATGGAGATCAGCAACATAGAAGGAGGAAGAGCCAGGACTGGAATCAGGAAGGGGAGAACAGGAAAAGGAAACAAGGCAGTAACTGGAGCAGAGGGAGAGAAACATCTGCAGAGGGAAGTAGAGCATTGAGATGCACTGAGGTGATGTCTGGGAGCGGCAAAGACATCTGATGTTCATGACGTGGAAGGGCAACGAGTGATGTATCGTTGGCGGCCATCTTGGAATAGGCAGGTGACGCTGGCAACAATCGTAGAGGCTCCAAGATTGCAGGGCTGGAATACTGACATCCCCTCCAGCACCCATCACAGTATCCCACCTACACGCACGGGGGCCTCCTCCCCCCTCCTGCACCCATGACAGCATTCCACCTACATGAGTGAGGGACGCCTGCCACATCCCAGTATCCCGCACATGCAAGGGAATTCTGCCCCCTGCACCTAACAGTATCCTACCTACATGTGCAAAGGGACTCCTCCCATCCTGCACCCATCACAGTATCCCACACATGAGAGGAACTCCTCCCCTCCTGCACCCAGTATCCTGCAATGATCAAGAAACAGTGACCATGCTTTGAAGTCCTGGAAGATGGACAATTTGCATTCTGAAAGGTGATGCATTTCATTTACGGTGCCTGTTAGGTAGAATTTCCATCTTGTGTGCAACTCTCCCCACATAGTGAGCCGCCATATCCCACTCCCCACCAGAGCACTTTCTGCTGGACTATTTGGGTTTTTCTGACTCTCCTGAGTGAGTGGGAACCTTTTTCCCTCACACAGCCATTCTTTTTTCTGATTCTGGGGACCCTTTTTGGTTAAACTTTGATGGAGTCTGCTTTCCTCCATCTTTTTCAATGGTGTTTGTATTTTACTATTTCAGCACACTTCCTCTGCGCAGTGTTGCTGGGAGCTCGTTGAGCTTCCCTCTTTGGTTTCATTTTATTTACCTGTGCTAACAATGATACCAGGATAGGGAATACTTGTTATCCCACCTATGCTTTTCTTTAGTGAGATCAGCCCACCGCACCTTAGGTGGAGGGATGAGGGGATACATAACATTCGTTTTCTCACTTCTGTAACTTTCTAGTTACAGTGGAAAGTTTATCTGAGTGGCTTTTGGCAGTGCATATTTTCGACCCACTTTTTGTGCTTTTTACACACAGACTGCTGTCGCAGATGCAGTAAAGGACATATAGGTCACCATTAACCTAAAATGGATGGTACTGGTCGTCTTTTTTCACTAACTCCTGATGGCATGCCCTTTCTTCAGCCTTCCTCTGCAAACCTGCATGTGGAGGAAGTCCTGCTCACTCTTGTCTTCAACGGACTCCCATTGAGAAGCCATCCCAGAGGCACCAGTGTATCTGAGAGGACAGGAAGCCGGGAGGACACTGAAACCCCCAAGGTCTTTGTCCTACAGTGTGTCTGATTCGATCCAGTTCTAACTAATTGCCTGGCTGCCCCTTGGGACAGCCAACACCCAAAGTTGGAACAAGTTACTTACCTCTAACTGTTGTTCTCCAGCATGGGTCTGGCATGGATTCACATGCTCATGAATATTCCCCGTCGTCAGGCTGGGAATCCTCAGTAAAGAAAAAATCAGTATCAGTTTCGTTTCTGATCTGTCTTTCTTAGTAGTAACCAATCACCAATCTCTGGGTCATACTGCCCCAGCCAATGACTGCCCTCTCCCCAAGCCTCGCCTCTGGCAGCCATCCTCAGAATTGGTAGCACGCCAAGTGGCAGTATGACCAAGTGAAGAGCCGCAGAGGGGTAGGTGGGAGGGTGCGCATGTGAATCCATGCCAGACCCATGCTGGAGAACAACAGTTACAGGTAAGTAACTTGTTCCTTCTCCAGCATGGGGTCTGGCATGGATTCACATGCTCATGAATAAAAGAATACATAGCAGTACACACGTGCACAACCACGGGAGGTGGCAAGAGGCTCAACATTAAGCAATATGACAACTCAACATTAAGCATCTCTTACCTCCACACCAGGCTCACCTTAAGCGAACAGGTTGCCCAGCACTGCTTGGCCGACCCTGGATTCCTCCCTGGAGTCCCAATCGACGCAGTAGAATCTTGTGAAGGTGTGCGTCGACCTCCACGTAGCAGCCCTGCAGATGTCCAGCAGGGGCACACCAGACAGGAATGCTGTGGTAGCAGCGATCGCTCTGGTCGAATGGGCTCTCGGACAGCCGGGTTTGTGGTCGGTTTGCCAACCGGTGACAGTGCATGATGCAGCCGGAGAGCCATCTGGAAATGGAAGTCTTCAAGAGGGCTTTCCCTTGATTCACAGACCCAAAGTTCACAAACAGTTGTGACGTCTTCCGAAAACTCTTCGTGCGGTCCACGCAGAACTTCAGCGCTCTAGCTACATCCAGCGAGTGCAAAGTCCTCTCAGCCGGCGTCGAAGGCAACAGGAAGAAAACTGGTAACACCAAGGGCTCGTTGAGGTGGAAGTCCGACGGTACCTTGGGCATGAAGGAGGGGTGCGTCCTCAGCACCACCCTCGTGTCATGAAAAGTCAAGTATGGAGGCTTGCAAGATAGGGCCTGAATCTCTCCCACTCGTCGTGCAGAGGTGATAGCCACGAGGAACGCTGCCTTCCATGACAGGAACTTCAAAGGCGCCGAATGCATAGGCTCGAATGGAGCTCACATGAGCCTGGTCAGCACCACGTTAAGCTCCCACGCCGGGGCAGGAGCCTTCACCGGCGGGAATGATCGGAATAGTCCCTTCATAAATTCCTTCACCAGGCGATGAGACCACAAGGACGCCCGTCCCGTAGTCCTGGTATATCGGGAGATGGCAGCCAGATGTATTTTTATGGAGGCGTGAGCAAGTCCAGCCTTGGCCACCGACAGTAGGTACGGCAGCACTTGAGGGGCCGTAATCCGCAGAGGGTTGATCTTCTGTGCACGGCACCAGACAGAGAACCTCTTCCATTTATGACCGTAACACTTGAGGACGCCCTGGCCTTTGCAAGAACCTCTCTGCAATCAGCCGGGATATCGTACCCTCCAAACTCTAGTGCTGCAGGAGCCAGGCCTGGAAGTTCAGCAACTGTGGGTCGTGATGGAGAATGGAGTCTCCTTCTCTGGAGAGAAGATCTGCGTCCGCCGGCAGCTTGACTGGTGGGGACGTTGACAAGTCCAGAAGGTCCGGGAACCAGATCTGCCTCGGCCACGCCGGTGCAATGAGGATCATCCTGCACCTGGACTTCTTGAGCTGGTTGATGAGGCGGAGCAGCAACGGCAACGGAGGGAACGCGTATAGAAACAGGCCATCCCAAGGGAACGAGAAAGCATCGCCCATGCTCCTCGGCTGTGGGAACCTGCTCGCGAACCTCCGGCACTTGGAGTTCGTCGCCGTCGCGAACAGGTCGATCTGGGGTGTGCCCCACCGTCGGAAGAGGCGATCCACTAGATCCTGCCGTAGTTCCCACTCGTGGCACGAGCGCAGCTCCCTGCTGAGTGAGTCGGCGATGGTGTTTTTTATCCCTGCCAGATGAAACGGCACCAGAGTGAAGATCCTCACCACCTTGCCCTTGAGGGACGGAAGGAAGGACCTGAGGGCCCAAAACACTGCACAGAGCTCCAGGACGTTGATATGTAAGGATTTCTCCGTCGGGAGCCAAAGGCCTCTTGCGTGCAGATTTTCGGTGTGCGCTCCCCACCCTTCCAGGGAGGCATCCGTGGTCACTGCCTCCTGGTGGGCTGGGGTCTGGAAGTCCATGCCCGCCGTCAGATGCGCGCGGGTGCCCCACCACCGGATCGCTCGTCGGAAACTCTCGTCGAGTGTGATCCTTTCCTCGAAGCTGCCCGTCGTTTGGATCCAGCGCGCGTCCAGGAACTCCTGCAATGGGCGCATCCGGAGCCTGCACATGGGAATGAGGTAGATGCAAGAAGACATCATTCCGAGGAGGGACTTGATGGACCTCACCTTGGCCGCGTCGGTCACCAACATCCGCTGCACCTTGCCCAGGATGGTCCTGGTCCTCTCCTTCGACGGGAAGGCCAGAAGGGACACTGTGTTGTGCCTCGCTCCCAGAAACAGAGCGTCTTGCGCGGCTACCAGGTGGGATTTGGCGTAGTTCACGGAGAATCCCAGGTCCGTGAGAAGTTGGACGGTCCTTGCCGTGTGAACCACGGCGAGCTCCCTTGTCTTGGCTCGGATGAGCCAGTCGTCCAGGTAGGGGTAGACGTGGATCCCTTCGCGGCGCAGCTGCGCCGCCACCGGTGCGAGGCACTTGGTGAACACCCTGGGTGCCGACCGTAGTCCGAAGGGGAGGGCTTTGAACTGGTAATGACGCCTTGGACCACAAACCTGAGGAAATTTCGGTGCCCCTTCAGGATGGGAATATGGAAGTAGGCATCCTCCAAATCCAACGACGACAGGAAGTCTCCTTCCTCCAGCTGACCCAGGACGTGCTGGAGGGTGACCATCCGGAACTTTTGCGGCTTGATGAACTTGTTCAGACGTCGCAGGTCCAGGATGGGGCGCCATCCCCCCGTCTTCTTCTTCACGAGGAAGTATCTCGAGTAAACTCCGGAGCCCCGAAGCCTCTTTGGGACGAGTTCGATGGCGCCCTTCCTGAGCATCGCCTTTACCTCCAGGAGAAGTTGAGGGAAGTGAAGTTCTTTCCTGGCCACGGGGGGGACGCGCGGACACTTTCTTTGAAACTCGAGCGCGTGGCCCTGGGCCAAGGCGTCCAGCACCCAACGGTCGGTGGAGATGGACTCCCACACGCTGACGAAGCTCGCCAGCCGGCCTCCCACCGGGGTGCTTCGGTGGGGGCCCGACCCCAGAGCCGGTTCAATCCTGCTTCGACGAGGCTTTGCCGCCTTGTCCTTGGCGACGACGGCGGGTCCGCCAGACTTGCCTCGTCCTCTGTAGGCCTCCTGAGACGACGAGCGGGCCGCTTGACGGTAGGAGGAGAAACCGCCGCCGGAACCTTTGGAGGCGCCCTTGCCTCCGCTGCTCCGAAAGGGCGTCCGTCGTTGTTGCAGAACTCCAAGGGCCCGGGCCGTCTCGGTGTCCGCTTTAATGGCCTGAAGGGAATCGTCCACTGTCTTCCCAAACAGGTTGTTCCCATCGAAGGGCATGTCCAGGACTCTGGTCTGAACGTCTTGACGGAAGTCCGTAGCCTTGAGCCATCCACGCCGCCTAAGGCAAACGCCGTTGCCCAACTGGCGGAACCCAGTGTCGGCGATGTCCGTCGCAACGGTAATGGCGTGGTCCGAAGCCACCTCACCTTCCTGCAGGATCTCCAGGGCCTCTGCCCTCTTGTCGTCCGGCAAGAAGTCCAGCAGGGGAGCCAGTTTGTACCAGAGCTCCCTGTCGTATCGGGCCACGATAGCCAAGGCGTTGGCAGCTTTAATCGTCGTCGCTGCAGACGAGATGACTCTGCGTCCCATAGCGTCCAATTTCTTTCCCTCGCAGTCCGGTGGGGAAGTCGATGTGGAGGCCGCACCCCCCCCCGCTTTTTTCCTGGCCGCCGCGGAGACGACGGAGTCCGGGGTAGGCTGCGCCCGGAGGCACAGGGGGGCCGTGTCCGGGACCCGGTACTTTTTCTCATACCGGTCTCTTCTAGCTGGCGTCGTGGAAGGGTTCTTGAGGAGGGTGAGGCCCTCATCCCAAATGTCGTCCAATAGAGGCACTGCGAGGACCGTCTTCCTCTTGGCCTCGCGCCGCTGATAAAGGAAACCTTCCTTCTTCTTCTCCTCAGGGCAGAGTTGGAAAAGCTCGGATGCCCTGGCGATCATGGAGTGGAACGATCCAATCTCGTCGGGCAGAGAAGCCCTGGTGGGAGGCGACGACGGTACATCCTCGTTGTATACCTCGTCGTCCGTACCCGTCGCTGCCGTGTCAGTCCCCGTATCATCCCCTCGGGTGGACGGGGAGGAGGGCATGAAGGGGCGCGACGGCTGAAAAGGAGGAGGAGGGTGGATCCTTCTTTTCTTGGTAGGGGGAACCCCAGAAGGTCCCGGTTCTGGGTCCCCCGACGGGAGAGGTTCCGTCGGCAACGGTAGTCTCGTCCTTATCTCTGAGCATAAGGACTGTATAGCCAACAAAATGGCCGCCGAGCTGTCTCGCGGCGCTGGCAGAGGGGAATCCGACGGGCGATCAGGGGCCCCGTCGGTACCCTTGACGATGTCGTCGTCACCTGCGTCGGGATCCATCCCGACGGGCCGGTCTTCTTCCACGCCGAGGCCGTGGCTTAAGACTTCGACCAGCTCCTCCTCCGAGGTTGAGGCCGAATCTACGACGACGCCCTGCCCCCCCTTTTTCTTCCCCACGGGGGATTTCACGGGGGTCCTATCGATGGGCACAAAAGAGGACTCCCTCCGAGGTGGCAGGGAGACTCTGAGCCCCGAGGTCGCCACCACTGGCGTAGCCTCCACAGGCTGAGCCAGGGCCGCTGCGACAGACTCGATAGAGGGCTTGGCCGGATGGATTAAGGCCTTCACCACCTTAGGTGCGCTCACCGCCTTATCCTTGAGGGGGGGGACAGTGCCTCGCTCCCCCTCCGCCTTCGAGCTCGACCGGGGCCTCTCTAGGAGCCTCGCCGGGTGCTCGGCCTTCCTCTCACCCGACCCAGAGCGTTGGCTCGTGGTTGATGGTGCCGGGGAGGGTGCGCCCAGCCTGGCGCCCGTAGAGCCCGACCGTTCGGCGCTCCCGGTGCCAGCGGACTCGCGGTGCTTGGCCTTATGTTGGACCCCCGTCGCCGGGGCGTCCTCAAAGGTCTTAGAAGACCGCTCGGATTTCTTCCTCTTCTTCTCGCCGGACGGGCTCTTCCCTTCCAGCCAGTTGGCGAGACGTTGATGGCGGTCCTTCATGGTCCGCTCCGCCATGTTGCCGCAAAACGCACAGTCCTTCTCCACGTGCGTCTTGTCCTCATGTAGGCAGTAAAGACAAAAAGAGTGTTCGTCCTCCTTGAAGACGTTCTGCAGCTGGCATCCAGGGCAGACCCTGAACAGCTTTCCGGGCGTCGAGCTTCCCTTCTCCTGGGCCATGACCGGGCCTGAGAAACTTCTGGAGTCCTCCAAAAGCGTAGCTCGACGAAATCTTCACCCTTGAGGGGCGCAGACGAATCCGACACGGGTCCCCGTTGATCGGATGGAGAGTCGGTGGAGCTTGAGGCTCTTTTGACCGAAAAAACAAAGTTTTTGAGAAAAAACGTGAAAAAAATAGCACTAACGCTCGAGAGCAATAGCACGAGGATCCCAACACATGAACGTGCGGTAAAAATCTGAAGATGGCTGCCAGAGGCGGTGCTTAGGTAGAGGGCAGTCATTGGCTGTGGTCAGTATGACGCAGAGACCAGTGATTGGTTATTACTACGAAAGACAGATCAGAAACGAAACTGATACTGGTTTTTTCTTTACCGAGGATTCCCAGCCTGACGACGGGGAATATTCATGAGCATGTGAATCCATGCCAGACCCCATGCTGGAGAAAGAGGACTCTCTCCGCGGTGGCAAGGATACTCTGGGCCCAGAGGCTATTTCCACTGCCGTAGTCTCAGCCGGCTTCGCCAAGGTCACAGCGACCACTTCGACAGAGGCCTTTGCCGGATGGATCAAAGCCCTCACCACCTTAGGTGCGTCCTGGGCCTTCGCCTTGGGGGGAGGGTCAGCGCCTCGCTCTCCCTTCGAGATCGACTGAGTCTGCTCCAGCGGCTTACCCGGGTTCTCGGACTTCCTCTTCCCCGAACGAGAGTGCTGGCCCGTGGTCGAACGTGCCGGGGAAGTAGCGCCCTGCCTGGCAGCCGAAGAGCCCGACCTTTCGGCACTCCCGGTGCCCACGGACTCGCAGTGCTTGGCCTTCTGTTGGGCTCCCGTCGCCGGGGCGCCCTCACAGGACTTAGAAGCCCGCTCCGACTTTTTCTTCTCACCTGCTGTGCCCTTCTCCAGCCAGGCGGCAAGGCGGGAACGACGATCTTGTTTGGTCCGTTCCGAAAGGTTCTTGCAGAACGCACAGTCCTTCTCCATGTGCGTCTTGTCCTCATGAAGTCAGTAGAGACAACACAAGTGCTCGTCCTCCTTGAAAACGTTCTGCAATCCGCATCCAGGGCAGCACCTGAACAGCTTGGATCCGGGCGTCGAGCTTCCCTTGTCTTGGGCCATGTCCGTTTAGGTAGGCCGCAGATCTTCCGGAATCCTCCAAGAAGTGTAAACTCGACGAAAACTTCACCCTTGAGGGGCGTAGAGAATTCCGAAACGGGTCCCCATTATCGGAAGTAGAAACGGTGGAGCTTGAGGCTCGATTAAACCGAAAAAATTAGAAAATCTCCTGAAAAGTGCGAAACGCAGCAAAAACTCGAGAGCTAAATCACGAGGACTCCCAACACTTGAGCGTGCGGTAAAAATCTGAGGATGGCTGCCATAGGCGGGGCTTGGGGAGAGTGCAGTCATTGGCTGGGGGCAGTATGACCCAGAGAACGGTGATTGGTTACTACTAAGAAAGACAGATCAGAAACAAAACTGATACTAATTTTTTCTTTACCGAGGATTCCCAGCCTGACGACGGGGAATATTCATGAGCATGTGAATCCATGCCAGACCCCATGCTCGATAATGAATGTTACATGCATGCTGATTGGCTGGGTTCCTGCATTAAAGGCTAGGGTCTTGATGCTGAAGTCAGAGTTGACCACTGGAAGTAACATTCTGAAGAAGGAAGTCTGCAGCCAGCTCCAGCGAATGCCAAGCCGACTCAGTAACTGCTGCAGCTCCAGCCCTTTCTTCTAAGTGACAGGGAACATACAGACCGGACATCTTCCTCCCTTGGACTGGTGGGCCAAACCAGCCTCACAACCGTCTGCAATTTGAGCCATCCCACAAACTTCTGCGACAGTCCAGGCCTGCAAAACCGAAATACCCTAGCACTGGTGGAGTGCATCGTCTCATCGACACAGTTTTGGCTGCCAACTTGTGGGCATCTTTCTGAGTCTAAGGATACTCCATCCTGATCGTAAAAGTCCCCTCAGAAAAGTCAAGGACTGAGAGAAGGAAGAAGTCTGCCAAGTGACAACTGTCACTGCTCCAAAGCCTGGGTCGAGCCTCCACAACCAAGTGCAGTGAAGACCAGACAGTCTGGCATCGCTGTGACCAAGTCTGACCGTCTGCTCCCACCAAAAGTTCTTCATCCAGCCACCAAGGCCAGATTCCCGAACTACAGCTGTGGTCGTCTTACCTTGGGGTCCCGTCTGTGACATTGCTCTTCTTCATCATAGAAGGTACTGTCTAACTCCTGGGTACTTACCTAGGGAGGTTTTGTGTTGCTGTTTGCTCCTCCTGCGCTTCTTAAGTCACGTTGGGGTGGATGACCCAAATGTGTTCTCCTGTGCCCAAGGACACAGCAAATATCTTGTGTAAATATTTATCTGTGTGAACTGTTTTTACTTACCTGAAGTGCTTTATTTTAACATTGACTAGTATCTAGATAATAAATAAGCATATTATTATATAACTACAGTGGGTAAGTGCTTCCTTGTCTATAAGTGTGCTCAAAGGTCTTTGTACTCAACTACAGCCCATCACCCTCCTAGACTAAGCCTGGCTGCTCATCCATTGCTACCAACATACTTCCATAGTTCAAGCCTATACGAAGAGTTGGGACCCTCTGCCCCCAAGTGTCAGTCTACACTCCTACCACAGGTGGACTTTGGTAAAAACTCCCTAACCGCGCCCACCACCAGATCCTGTAGAGGGAAATACCAATCTTTATCAAGGATAAAGCAGAATGGAGTGCCCCAGGCCAACTGTGGGTGAGGGTGGGGCTCAGCAAGTGTTGAACACCTAATAAGAAACTAGAAGGCTGCATCTGATTAACTACTTTGATTAGCAGCTTTTTCACAAATTCCAACATTCGCTGTTTAAAAGGGATTCAGGATAAATATTATTAGAATATTGTTTTGATTTCAATACATCAATTTACTTTTCAGAAATGTTCAGCTGGAGTTCAGCCTCCAGCTTGGGGATATTGCAGCCATCTAGGCACTAGTTTGATCAATCTAACAGTCTACATCCACAGAAACCCACCCGGCTTGCCTGGGATGCCATCATTTTCAGGGCAACCATGTCAAGGTTTGGATGTCAGGTTGATGCGAGTTAAAAATATTATTTCAAAGGATCATAAACGGCTCAGACTCCAGATCTGTATTAATAATGTAAACAAATATTTGTTTAGCATACTGTTTCACCACTTTTGCATTATCAAATTAAATGGTTCTTTATTAACCATAAAAATCGCAATCTGGGTTACTCAAATTGCTGAGCCATTATTACAGCTTTAGTTTTACTTCAGTCGTTGGTCCTTCACACTCTACAGAGTGTCATCCTGATAAGGTTTTCATTTGGCATAATCAATAAAATTCTGTATCAGATTCTTTCTTACCATGTCCAGGGCACAGAAAGGGCAGAGATAGAGTTACAGAGGAGTCATGCAAGGGTCCCAAACGGAAAGGGCCTGGGTTGCGAAATTAAAGCTTAGCAAGTAGAAAGTGAATCTTCCCCTACTCCCAAAGCTCTAATCTTCCCTATTGTTACAGAGCAAATCTCAGTTAGTTTCGGATATAGCAGAAGGGGAAACCCCTGCAAAAGGGCTGCCAGTGAATAGGCACTTGGGCAGCCATTGACACATACAGAAACAGTTAAGAAAAATGCCATGTGAAGCATTGACTAACATTCTGCATTACCTTTGTGTTCCACTCCAAAATGGCTGCCGCTGTTCATAATTAAGCATCTCACAAGTCGAGGTTCATGTCAGCAGCGAAGCCTCATTGCAAGGCAACAAAATCTTTCGATCTCAAAATAAATATTCCTCCCAAGAATGAGAAGTGGATGCAAAATGGCAGCTTCTATTTGTTTCATGGAGCAATCAGGGTGCTTCCAAACTTGGTCAATATACCAGACCAACAGTTACTCTGCTGCAGTGATGCAAGGCCAGGGACACCTCAGAGTTCCACAAAACAGTAGCTCACCTATATCCCAATGGCAAGAAAGCTGCACCCATCCTCGTTGAGGGCTGCCTGAGTCAGCAGACTAACAGCTGAACAAGCGGCCCAGGTGCAGGCTAAATGGTTTAGGTAAGCTGAAAAAGCCAAACACTTAGAAAAAGAGATGGACTGCTGTCCAACGAGGGCATCGTCCCAGTGGACAAAAAGGGTCAATCCATCAGAAAAGACGACATGCTTAAGACACACCTTGCAAAGTTCAGAGGAGCCCAATCAGGGAGGACCATGAAGCAGCTTCCCAGCCCCATTCAACACTAGTTCTGAGATGCAGCATGCATCATACAACAAGGACCTAATAGGTTACCACAGCAAGTGGCAAAGCTGGGCTATTATTCAACTGTCCACAGACCAACTCAACCCCATACTAACTGATAGAAAAGCATGTACTGGAGCAATAAGTGAAAGAAAACAAACTCAAGGTATCCTTACTTATGTCAGCTGTTCGAATTTTAAGGTTCAACCTCTCTGCATCAAGTAGCACAGATAAGTAATGATAAAAGTAAACCAAGATAAGGTTCAGATCAACGGTACAATTCTGTTCTGCAGCATCACAGGAACCTCACTAAAGGAAATTCCTACAAGATTCAGCCTACTGTACATATTTATCTATACACCTTAGCAACATTCTTATCCAGGTCCAAGAAAAAGGTTTTAGCTACGTAGCTTTCATTTTTGCGATGGCAGAATCCTTTATGGATTGCCTTTAATATTGGTAGCAAAATGCAGGTTTCAGGGTGTGCAAAGTCGGGTGAGCAGGACAAATCTTGCCTTTCTTTGCTATACAGGCATTTGAGGACGGTTCAGGCCTCTGTATTTAGCTAGAAACAGACCTACAAAGCACATACATTCTGGTGCTTGAAGGAGTTTATTTAAAATTAGGATGCTTTTCAGTGGTTTTCACATCCTAACTTTAAAGAGTCAGTAGGCGAGGGACTCCATGATGGGTCACCACTCAAGCAATTTCAGTCTATAGTCCACCAACCCATGCTGATGCAAGACTTTAACAAATCCTTAGTTCCTTCTCTCTATATTGTAATTTTGTTGAAAGTAGCTCTAAGCCTCTTATACGCATACCTAAACCTTTTCCTAGGCTATAAACTATTTAAACAATCTACTTTCAACTGGCACTATCTGACAGCTCATTAATACTTCTAGCACACATTTCTAATCCTAGTCCCTTGCAGAAAAGCAAGATTGTTTAACAGCAAAAGGGGCCGTTCCAGGGTTAGAGCTGAGATGCCAGGCAATGGTGAAGATGAGAACTGGAGGGATAGAGACTGAGTGAAAACTGACAGAGGAAACATACGCCCATACACAGCGTTGTCTTGAAAATCAATATTGCACTGAGGAGGACCGTCATTGGTGGAAACACACGTAGGCTGCTGCAGCAATCTTTTTGAACAAACACATATCATTTGGAGAGACCGGATTGATCATTGATAGCTATATCATTGGATACATATTACATAACAATAGTTTGACTTAAAAACTGAATTTAGCACAGGCATTAGGAGACTGAACTCGGTGTCTTAAAAGCAAGATAGTTGGCACAAAGACTACAACAACTAGAATACAATCTCCAGTCCTGATGGGAATTAATCACAGAGTTTGAATGCGCCATCAAATGATTTTACACTTACATCTTGGTGAAGTTCAATGAGAGCACACACCCATTATTCAACACTGTATAAAAGCAAGCAACTGATTTGTGCTAAAATGGCTATGCTGGAAGGTGTCTGGAATATTCTGAATGTGTATGCCATGCATAGAGAAAGGAACATTAGAGAGTGCACGGATAAATCGGGAGTCAATTCAGCCAGTTCAGCTTACAACTAAGAATTTGGCCCTTTGCCTGGATGCGGGGGACACCCAAGAAGTTATGCTGAAAAGGTACATATCCAATGCAAGCACATTTTAAAAAGTTCATCTTGTAGACATTTAATTTTCCTGCATGTTAGGAATAAACAGTATTACATTTTTAAAAATTAGAGAACAGGATATCTTACATTCCAGTCCCCTGTTAGGAAGTCAGCAATACTCAGGTATTCGCTAGCTCGGACAACGTCATCCATTTCAGTGAAGAAATCTAAATAGTTTTGCTGAAGATATAAATTAAAGAAGTCACCAGGCATGTGCGACTTTTCCACAACTGCCTAGATGAAATGGAAAAGAATCCTCTATTAGATAAGCAACTACCAAAAAATACATGGTGAAAGTTTTCAAACATAATACAAACAAAATAACAGTGTATGTGGATCAATATCTGTACTAGGTCTGGCATTACATTGCTTTCAAATCTAGAAGAACAAATTGCTTGCATTTGCCAATGTCCTTTATGAATACTATATTCCTCTCACAGAATCATCATCTTTGAAATAGGTATAGGCGCAGACTGTATCCTAAAATCTTTAAATAGCCACTATGGGGTGCCGCTGCAAATCCTTTGTAGGCTCAGGTATGGCGTCATAGGAGCAGCATGTGACATGGCACATATATATGGGAAAAGTTCCATACTTTTAACAGGATTTTTTTTCAGCAGCTTGTATCTATCTGTTTTGGAGTCACAACTGTCTTAGTCCAACATCTAGTGGTTGGCCCAGAGAATTACACTTTTTTTTAAAAACTAAACTGTAGGCATCAACAGCAGCGGATCAGTAACGGCACCACATATCCATGCTACCCAGCATGTTGCTTCCAACCGATGCCTTTCTCAGAATGTTTATTTTCACCTATTAAAAAATGTGTTTGTGCAAAAATATGTATCGAAGCATTTGTATTTGCTATTATTGACATTAATGTCCCCATCTGCAGGGAAGTTTGGACATGGGACTAAAATTGACAAGCTTCAAAATACTGTTGCAAGTAAATCATGTTTCTTGTTTCAGTTTGTTAATCGGTTTTATATTTGCATGCTTTTTCTGGATTAGCTACAAAACCAGAGAGCGACGTGTGCACATAACGCTTTAATTGATTGCACACACACTTTGGAGACACTGTTTATTATGTCAACACCATTTACCGAGGGTGGCAGCAGCACCTTCATGTTCTGACCATGAACACAAAGCTCTCTTGCGAGCGGGAAGATAGTGTTGCATAGGTTCAAACACATGTGTTTGAAAATATTTTCTTTTTGCACTTTTTCTCTATAGAGAAAGTTGCTGGTTTTGAACCCTGCCCTTACATTTTGGAGGTCAGTAAAGCCTTCTTTCTTCCCTTGCCCGTTTTGCTCAGTCTTATGGGGAAACTGACTAGACAATATAACTATCTATATGCGTCTATTTTTGAATTCTTGCATTTTTACAATTGCACTCATCACCCTACAGTGAAGTGCAGTTAATGATACTTTGTATCCTTAAATCTTTCTATATAATGGCTTTTTGGTTACTTTGACAATGTGCCTAAGACATGCTGGAGGAAGCTGCATGATTTGTACTGTTTTAACGTCATATTACTTGTGCATTTCTACATTTACTGCAAATGACTTCTAAAGATGGCTACTAAAGCTAGCACCGTATGATGGCTGCGCCACAAGTTTTTTCGCTTGTTCTTAGGCCTTCTTCTGGTCTTCTCAGGCCAGGAAAGGCCTTATATGGAAATCCCTTTCCCGGAGAAAGCTGTGGATTTCGCAGGCTCTGGTGCTCTGTGTGCGCGTGTGAGAGTCAGAGGAGGGGGCTGGGACTGCCTGGTCCCAATCCACAAACTCTGGCTCCTGAAAGTCTGTTGCTGGGCAGATATGGTGACCAGTGGTTGCCCAGTATTTGACAACCCCAGGCTGTTTGAATGGTGCAGGTCCTTACCCATTGGTGGTTTGGGGCTTGCTCGCAGCCTGAATCTTGGACCAAAGTGGGACTCCTGCAAGTGTTCCTTTGGGGGTGGAACACTGGGTTAAGGATCCTTCCCCAGGCCTATACTAGTGTGTCTGATTGAATTGAGCACTCACCTTAACTTTACTGAATGCTGATCTAATTTTGGAAACATTCTAAAAAGCACCATCACAGCCCACTGCATCCTTTCTAAACAGACATACATGAGGGTGCAAAACCTTGGAACTTGTGACTTTGGCCATAAGGCACCAGAACATCTCAGTATTGGACTTACTGATATTGGGTGGGAAGCTGTCCTTGTGTTGGCTCTCTGCCTATCGTTCTCTGCATCTAACTACTCACCTGTATTGCACTGGTAATTAATGTGCAACTTTATTCTCCTATTCGTGAATGTGCATATATATAAGATGTGGTTTTGTGTGACAATACTCACCCATGTTTCTATATGCTTAGCGTGTAACTAAAGGGCCAATAAATAACTATATTTTGAAATACAATCCAACTTGAATTACTGATGTTGCTCTGTGTGGACATATTGTAGCCCTAAACCACTCTCACACTTTTCTTGAGACTAAGCTTTGACTGCTCCCCTAACTTTCTTTGATTGGGTTTGGGCTAACCTCTTAGTGTCTTCCGGTTTACCATACATTATTATTATAATTGTTCTTTTATAATGCGAAATTAGTATCAGAAATTAGCATTATCAAATGTATCTGTTTCTACAGTCCTTTTGAATGAATGAAGGGGGCACACTGTTTTGGTATGTACAATAGGCAAGACAAACATGAAGGAAGAAGCCAGGGAAGGACTCCGAAAAGACCCACAACCAAACATTACCCCTACTATAGACATCAACCCAGGGACATGCACTATAGCGGCTGAGGGAAGAGCATTACCCAATTAACTGGCACCCCAGGAGGCCCTAAAACCCTTCAACCATACCCATCTCCACCAAGGGAAGGAGGCAGGCCTTCACCACCTCATGACCATACACCGCTAGACAGAGAGGAAAGCTACCACCATGCGCAGAACCCAGCAAATGAACCACTACAAACGCCCAGCACACAGCACAGGCAGAGATGTAAATCACAACCCAAGCTCAGCGAATGGTGCAAACCGAACTGAAGCTGTCAACAGGACATCACAACTCTTGCTCTTCCTCTTTCTGCCATGCCTTACTAACCCACCCCACACTCCTTCCTTTTCAGCTCTGCCAGAGGACCACTCTCCGGAGGTACTAGTGCGTTGTATAAATAATCTTTAACTTTAATATTACATTACACTTCTAGATTTCCAAAACTCAAAAGGTACTGTGTAAAAATGAACAATGCATGTAATAAAATCAAAGAAAGGTTGAAAATAAAGAAAAGCAGGCCAAATTGTCTTGCCTTTCTTTACAGTAATTTTCAGTATTTAGTTATTATTTTCATTGTGTTTTGCATTTTAATTAATTTGAAAAGCACCCAAATAAAGGAAAAATAAGCCAATCCCAAACTGCATTGGAAGAGGTGAGAGTCAAATGAAGTTCTGATGGCTTCTAACCACCACTGCAGTACTTACATCTTCATAAGAAATGCCATCAAGATGAAGTCAGGAGAAGAACAAGTTACTCTCTTACCTGGTAATGTTCTTTCGATGGGATGGTCCGACGACGTTTTCCATATCTGTGACAGGTAATGTCCACAGCTGTGCTGGTTCGGAAAATGTTTGGCGTCTGCGTCCTGCATCGATGACGTCGATGCGCCGTCCTCAAGGACCTCCTCCGACGTCACCCGATGTGATAAGTAGGACGCACGACGCCCGTAGCCTCAGTTGTAGTTTTTTCCCCCAGAATGTGTGACACCAGTTTTCTGCCAGTCAGACACACAAGGCCTTGCGGACTGCAAGCTGCAATCGCATAAGAAATTCTGCAGCAGGGAAGGTAGGAAGGGAGCGATATGGAATACGTCGTCGGACCATCCCATCGAAAGAACGTTACCAGGTAAGAGAGTAACTTGTTCTTCGAGGGGATTGGGTCGTCCGACGTATTCCATATCTATGACAGACTCCCAAAGCAGTACCAAGCAAGGAGGTGGGAAAATAATTTAGAACCCAAATTTAGCATGCCCAATCAAATTGCAGAATAAAGGACTGCCTTGCCAAAGGCCAGATCCTGCCCTCGGATGGAATCGAGGGAGTAGTGACGTACAAAAGTATGTACCGAAGCACATGAGGCTGCATCACAGATGTGACAAATAGGAGCACCCCTCTGCAGGGCAGTAAACGCAGCCACACCCCTGGTAGAATGGGCCCGCAAGCCAGCCGGAGGGTCCTTACCCGCCAAGCGTTAACACTCGGAGATAGCTAAAATAATCCAACGAGACAAAGTCTGTTTCGTCACAGCTTGTCCCAAACGCTTTCCAGCGGAACCAATGAAAAGTTGATCGTCCACTCTGACCCGGGACATGCGCGAAATATAAAGGCTCAACGCTCTCCTAGGATCAAGCCTATGGAGACTCTCCTCTTCCTTACCAGGATGTGGAGGAGAATAGAACGCCGGAAGAACCACCTTCTGGCTCAAATTAAATTCCGAAACCACCTTCGGAAGAAAGGAAGGACGAACTCGAAGGACAACCCTGTCCTTATGAAACACAGTGAAGGGTGGCTTAACTGAAAGCGCCTGTAACTCACTCACTCTGCGAGCGGAAGTAACCGCAACCAAAAACACAGTTTTCAGAGTTAACAGCCTCAAAGGGCAAGAATGCAAAGGCTTGAACGGAGCACCCATAAGAAACTTAAGAACAAGGTTCAAATCCCAACCTGGCACCAGAAAAGGTGACGGATGGAACACATTAGTGAGCCCTTTCAAAAACGAAGAAAAACGAAGAAATTAAAGGAATCTTAAAATAGGAACATTCTTCAGACGAGCGCTTAAATATGGATAGTGCCGCCAGGTAACCTTTAATGGTCCCCACTTGCAAGCCCCTGTGAGCCAAGGAAAGCAAAAAAGACAGAACCATGGGAATGTCACACTCAAAAGGATCCACATTCTTACCTCTGCACTAGTCGCAGAACTTCCGCCAACGGCAACGGTACAGAGACGTAGTTGCCGGCCGCCTGGCCGAGAGCAACACCTCCATCACGTCTTCAGGGAGGTCCCGATACTTATACCTCAACCTTTCAGAAGACAAGCGTGAAGGTTGAGGGATCCGACCTCTGGATGGAGAACCTGACCCGCCCCTCCCGTGAGAGCAGATCGTCTCGGTAGGGAAAACGACGTGGAGGGCAGATGGACAAGTTGAGAAGGTCCGGGTACCACGTCCTCTGGGCCCACGCCAGAGCAATGAGGATCATCCGGGAACCGAACCTCCGTAACCTCCGCAGTACTTGCGGGATGATGGGGACTGGAGGAAACGTGTACAGCAGTGGGAATGACTACTCCACCACCAA
This sequence comes from Ambystoma mexicanum, assembly GCF_040938575.1. Classification (NCBI taxonomy): domain Eukaryota; kingdom Metazoa; phylum Chordata; class Amphibia; order Caudata; family Ambystomatidae; genus Ambystoma; species Ambystoma mexicanum. Next base: position 661,214,928 of record NC_090935.1, on the reverse strand, counting down.
CGCATCTCCTAAGGCTCCTTTTGGAGGAAGTGCCCGCGAGCAGAACCTTTTGCACTTCCCGTTGACACTGGAGGCGAAGAGATCCACTTGAGGGGTCCCCCAAAGGGCGAAGATCTCCAGGAGAATCTCCTGAGCCAGCTCCCACTCGTGAGAGATCGTGCTCTGCCTGCTCAGAGCGTCCGCCGTCTCGTTGTCGTCTCCGGCCAGATGAACAGCCGAGATCGAAACTTCCTGCTGGATAGCCCAGAACTCGAGCTGCATCGCCTCCCTGCACAGAGGAAGTGACCCTGCCCCCCACCTTTTTGTTGAGGTAGTGCATGGCCACCGTGTTGTCCGTTAGAATCAGGACACTCTTTCCTCGCACAGTCGGCAGAAAAGCCTTCAGGGCTAGCCCGACAGCCCCCAGCTCCAACAGATTGATATGGAGTCTGGACTCCGACGGAGACCAACGACCGCTGACTGTCAACTCGTTGGCATGAGCTCCCCATCCTGTGAGGGATGCGTCCGCCACGATCGTCACCTCCCGCCAGGTAGCCAATATGGAGCCCCCTTCATCAGATTGCCTTCGACGGCCCACCACAGAAGGTCCTGGGTGAACGAGGGCGGCACCTGAGCAGGGTCCGACATCCTGCCGGAGGACCGAGACCACTGGAGCTTGAGTGCCCATTGCAAAGATCTCATCCGCCACCTGGCCTCTGGCACCAGAAGAATGCAGGATGCCATGAGGCTGAGCAGTCCCAAGAACTCGGACGCTGGGAGAGTCTGGGCAAGTTGAAACTTGTGCACCATCTGCTGAATGTGAAGAGCCCTCACCTGGGGAGGAAAACACAGCCCCAGGGATGTGTCGAGCACTGCTCCGATGTACTAAAGCCGCTGTGTTGGCGTCAAATGGGACTTCTTTAAATTGAGGGAGAAGCCCAGCCTGTGAAGGGAGTGGCAGGTGACGGACAGATGATCCAGGACTTACTCAGGAGAGCTCCCCCTGATCAACCAATCGTCCAGGTAGGGGTAGACGTGAATTCCCCCCCCCTTTCCTGAGATGCGCTGCCACCACCACCATGAGCTTGGTGAAAACCCTCAGGCCGAGGTCAATCCGAACGGCAGGACCCAAAACTGAAAGCGCGAGTCGCCAACCGCGAACCTCAGGTACTTCTTGTGCTTGGGATGGATCGGCACATGGAAGTAAGCATCCTTGAGGTCGAGAGACACCAACCAGTCCTGAAGTTGGTTGAAGGGCCTGGAGGACTTGAGAGAGAGTAACCATCTTGAACTTGTCCTTCCTGAGGAGTTTGTTCAAACCGCGCAAGTCCATGATGGGTCTCAATCCCCCGTCTTTCTTCGAAATCAAAAAATAAGGGGAATACCATCCCTTGTTCCTCTCCGCTACAGGCACCAGTTCTATGGTGCCTTACTCCAGCAGGGCTTGAATTTCCTGCGCAAGGAGCGGATCCGGACTCTTCAAAGAGAGGTTCCCAAGTGGATTGTCGTGAGGCCTCTGCCGAAAGGGAAGACAGTAGCCATGGGTTATGATCTCCAGAACCCACACCTCTGAAGTAATGGCACGCCACTCTACAAGATGCTGTGCCAGCCTTCCCCCAACCGGCGAACCATGGGACCTGGCCTGAGTGGTAGCGGCTGCGGCGTTGCCTGAGGGCAAAGAGGCAACTGCCCGAGCGGCCTTGGCACCTAGAGTACCTTGTTTTCCACCTCTGGCACTCTTACGGTGGCCTCTTTGACCGACAGCTCCTCTCGCTTTACTGAAGGACAGTAATAGCGAAAGGAACCTCCCCTCCATTGCTGTCCCCTAGGACGAAAGGGCGGAGGTTGTCGAACTGCAGTGCCCTACGACTTTGCTGCAGCTTTGGAGGTCTGCAACCTCTCAAGGCTCTCGTCAGCCTTGCTGCCAAAGATGCTCACCGTCAAAGGGCATGTTGAGGAGCCGGGACTGCACATCAGGAGCGAACCCAGACTTCCACAACCACGCAAACCTGCGTATTACGGTGCTCGCCGCCATGGACTGGCTGACACAATCTGCCATGTCCCAACCCGACTGAACGGCCTCACACATGGCATCCTTGCCATCCTGACCCATAGCAAGGAAACCATCCCGTTCATCCCCTTCGGGAATATGTTCAGCCGCTAATGCAACACAGTTCCACAGAGTGTGTGTGAAACGAGACAAGGCACATACGGAGTTGGCTGCCTGAGGCGCCATACCCCCAGAAGAAAACACTTTCTTTGCCCAGTCATAAAAACGTTTGTCGTCCCTATCCGGAGAGATGGTAGGGTACGACGCCTGCTTTACTGGGGCCGTAGCCGCCTGCACCACCAAACTCTCCGGAGTGGGGTGCCTGGACAAGTAGCAGGGATCGCTACTGGCTGGACGGTATTTTCGCGACAAAGACTTGCCCACTGCCGGGAGACACTCCGGAGCAGTCCAAGCCGCCGCCACCCTTCTCTGCAGAGCCATATGAAACGGCAGTACCGGGTCAGTGGGGGGACCAAGATCAAGGATGTCCGTGAGATCATCCTGAACAAACTCCCCTGGGGGAGCCGACCATCCCAAGTACTCCGTGACCCGAGACATAAGGCGCCGGTACGAAGAATCGGCATGAGTGCCAGGCTCCGGCCTACAAAACTCCACCTCCGGAGAGGTGTCCAGTCCACTGGCATCATGCAGTGACTGCCTCAGGTGAAACTGGCTATGGCCCGAGAGAAGCTCATCTTGCACCGTAACCGGAACCAAGCCTTCATCAGAGCCTTCATCACCCTCTGAAATGTACTCCAGGTGGTGAGGGGAAGACACCTGGGGACCAAAGCTATGCCTGACCTTAGCCAGAGCCTTTCTAGGGGCTAACCCTGTACCACGGGGCCCCTCCGACACCACCGCCTCGAAAGGCGTCGAGGGCGCCGAACGAGTTGGCGCCGGCGTTGAGTGAATCGGCGTCAACATCAGCTGCAGCGCCGCCAGCATCGACGGCGTCGACACAGGCCTCGAAGCCAGAGCTCCGAGTGCGTCTCTCGACGACCTAGGCGCCGACGACCCCCTCGGAGGCAGAGCCTCGAGAGAGATCGTTGACGACCTCGGCGCCACAGACGTCGACGTCTTCCTCGAAGACGGCACAGGATCATGCGGTCTCGAGCGCGACGAGGCCCGGGACCTGGAACAGGCATGGCGAGAACGGCTACCCTTGTCCGAGCGGGACCTCTCCCGCGTGCCGTGCCGACCACCCGGGCCTGAAGGCGTATGGGCGTTGTCTCTCGACCGGTGCCGACCGACCCCACTCGGAAGCGCGGACGGACCGGTGCTCTGCGATTCGAGAATCCCCAACATTTTCTTCCCGAAGGAAGTCCATTCCTCCGGTGCCGCTTGCATGGTGGGATAAGCGACGGGCAGAGTCCTCGGAAGAGGACAGGGAAGGTGACCGATGCCGGCGCTTCCGGGAATGCCTCGAAGAGGCAGAGGAGTGGCGAGACCGACTCCTGGAAGGAGACCCACTGGACTTCCGACGATGACGCGGAGAGTCGCCTCTCGAGTCATCCGTCGAAAGCCCCGTAAACCTCGACTTCCGGGACTTAGACACCCGACCTACCGACAACTTCTTGCGCTCCCGCAAGGCCTTGGCCGTGAGTGACTGGCAGTCGACACAGTCGTTCATATCGTGGGCCTCACCGAGGCACCAGAGGCAGGCATCGTGCGAGTCTGTGACCTACATCTTGGACCCACAGTCCCGCATTTCTTGAAGCCCGGACACGGGGTGGAAGACGAGGTAGACATCGTTTCATGAACAGGTTTTCACAAAAACCGAATAGGTTCAAAGGTACCGAGAAGAATACAACAAACTCCAAAGAGTCGAGGCGTACCGAGATTCTCGAAGTGAAGACGTTCGCAGAAAAAACGGAACTGAGGCTACGGGCGTCGTGCGTCCTACTTATCACATCGGGTGACGTTGGCCGTCGGAGGAGGTCCTCGGGGACGGCGCATCAACGTCATCGACACAGAACATTTTCTGAAGCAGCAAAGCTGTGGACATTACCTGTCATAGATATGGAATACGTCGGAGGACCCAATCCCCTCGAATCATCAATTAGCTTCAACCCATTGCAATGCACTATCCTAGAAAGAATGACATTGCACCATAACGCAGTACACGAGGCTCACTGTTGTAAAGTGTGTTTTTTGTTTGTTTGCTGTTCGTTTATATTGTTACAAAATTAACAAAACAACTTCGGCTCTGGCAAAACAGTGTGCATGGGCAGTGTCAACCCTACAGATAAGAGGTGTATCGGCCACTTTTACTTCCTAGAAAATAGCAAATACTCCCAAAAAATAAAACAAAAAATAGGAACGACATGTAGAATGTTGAACCGCTGCTTTCACCCTCACATCTCCATGGATATTTTTGGACCAGTAGTGCACGTAGTACCACAGGAAGAAACTAATATTTTAACTGCCTGATTGGAAAAAATAAAACAACTCTTCTTACATTATTGAAACCCACCTTCAGTGATTTACTGGTTGGTAATTTAAATTACATGTTCAGCAATCCATCTGATACATCTACCACAGCGCTGGTCCAATCACATGACACCTGTGCGTTTATGTTCGCCCCACCCCCCCAATCCTACTTATAGGGGAGGTAATACATTGGATAGGAATACATAATGTTTACATCTATACACCAATTATTATGCCCTGTCCTTGGTCTAATAATCCAGCTGCCTCCTTTGCATTGTTCGTAAAAAAACACAAAGATAAAATGTTTTGTTGAAAAAAAGAAAAAAATATATTTTTTTGTTATATTCAGGAAAACCATACAACATCATCACATAAAAACACATCACCACAAGTTTCAAATATGCACAAGGGGATCATTTGCACTTTTCCGGGTTTTTTCCCTCTGAGATGAACCCATTGCTGCAGTTACGAGGGACTCTGAGCCTCTATTGGTCCATTCAGATTTAGGGCCTATTTGAGCCAAGAGGACATGGGAGGACGGCGAGTTAGTCCAGGGCATTTCTCAGCGTATTACATAAAGGGAGCCCATGTGCTCTGAAAGCTTGTGATATTTCCCAAGCGCATTGCAGTGATTTTCTCCGACACCAAGCATTTTGTCCACCACATAAGTAACAACAGGCCTTCAGGGTGCTTCCATAACCGAGCTATGGAGATCTTAGCTGCAGTAAGGAGGGGGGTGATTAACTTCGCTATCTGACCTGTTAAAGGGAATGCCCCCTCCCCACTGCCTCCCAATGATACTATGCCTGGGTCCCATGTGATTTCCAGTCCCGTGATCAGTTTAATATGTTCCAACACCACTCGCCAGAATTCTCTGGCTTTTGGGCAGTCCCATAGCAGATAAAATAGGGAGCCAGTATCTGTGCATCCTCTCCAACAACCCTCTCCAATGTCAGGGTTGCTTTGTTTAACAACTTAGGAGTAACATAGAACCGATCACATACTGTTCAACCAATACCTGGCACTTCTTGCCCACCGCATTCCGCTCTCTGCCCCAACTTCCAGTGCTACGCGTATGACACTCAGAGATGAGAGAGGGAGAAGAGGTGGCTGAAGGTAGCCTGAAAATGAGCCGATTGTCCGACCATCCAGGAGTGGTGTGTCGGCAATGATCTCTGCTTAATGCCAGTAAGACTGAGATTGTCCTCATCGGCACACCTGCTCCCTCTTTTCCGGTCACTCTCTGGCCAGCCTCTCTTGGCCCACTTCCTGCTCCCACCTGCGGGGCTAAAAACCTCAGGGTCATGTTCGGCTCCACACTCTCCTTCTCACCTCACATCTCGGACGTCTCCAAGAAGTCACACTACCAGCTGCACCTCCTCAAAGGTAATCTTCCTTTACTCTCCTTCCCCCAGAAGCTCATTGTCTCCAGAGCTCTGGTTTCTCTCTAGGCTGTACTATTGCAAAAGTCTCTTTCTAAATCTGCCTGCTTCTACTCTCCGCCCTCTGCAACTCATCCAGAACAGGACTGCGAGACTGGTCCTTGGCCTGATGCCCAGGGATCGTATCTCTCCAGGACTGAAATCTCTGCACTGGCTCCCAGTGGCTGCAAGGATTAAGTTCAAAACCCTCTGTATTGTCCACAAGGCCTTCTGGGGTCTGGGGCCTCATTACCTTCAACTCTCTCTTCCTAAATATCTTCCTTCTCGAGCTCTTCACTCACTCGCCTCCAACTCCCTCAGGGTCAGTCGCTTCTCCAAGCAACGAGTTGGTGATCGATCTTTCTTCGGCTGGGGCCTCCCTCTGGAACAGTGCCCTGAAACTTGAGAATCATCTCCAGTTCCAGAAGCACCTCACAACCTTTCTCTTTGCTTCTGCTTTCTCTCCTCCTCGCCTTGCTTAATTTCCTAGTTGGAAATGAAACTGCACAGATTACTTGGCCACCCTCTGATCTCGAGCCCAGGTCCCCTCCCCCACCAGTCGCACACCTGCACTGCCTCCCTGGCAACTCCCGCACTTGGGGACTGTTTTCAGTATCCCTACAGTCCCCCTACCAGCATTTGACACCTGATGTCTGCACATACCCTTGCACTTGCCACCAGCTGGCTGTACTTTTACTTATTGTTTATTTATTCTATTTATCCCATGTACTGCACTGTCCCCTCCCTCTTCCCCCTGCACTTTCCCCCTTCCAATGAACTTGCGCAATCTATATTGACACCTGGCCTAGTAGGATCGCTGTCTCCGTCTTCCCTCCCTTGCCCCTCCCTTGCCCCTCCCTTGCCCGTCACGCCTTGAAACACTTGTGAACAGGCACGTCATAAATGCCATATCATATCATACTTTCTCCATTTGTAATGCATTTGGTGCGGTTATGCAGTCTAGCCCATATTCTGGCCCAGTCTTCTATTTGTAGCGTGCGCCCCAGATCCTTTTCCCACCTAAGCATGCATCTTTACTTCCTGGAAGGATCTGTTTTATCTAGTAACCGGTATAGTGTGGAGATTTTACCCCTGGGCGCAGATGCAGTTAAGGTACTCTCTAGAGCGGTCAGTTCCCTCCCACCTTTTCCCCCCAACCCCACTTTGTGATATCCAGTGTCTTAGTTATGCGTAGTGGAAACGCTCAGATTCTGGGACATTGAATTTTGGTTTACATTCTACAGATTAAGGGGAATACCATTGTGCAAGAAGTCCCCAATCCTCCTCAAGCCTCCCAAATTGCAGGCTGCAAAACTATTGGGGGGATGCCAGGGGTAAAATCAAGGTTATTCCAAATCAGTGTAAGGGGGCCAATCGTGTACTTGCAACCCCATTTGCACGCTTCCAGTCTCCAGTACTGTATTTTTTGTGGCTGTGAGGAGTCCCAAAGTAGCTGGACTCCAAGAGGGCGCAATATGTGGGAGAGAAGAAAGTGGTCCCGAGCACCATGCTTCCTCAATTTGTTTCCATTGGGGCTGGCCTACCATGATTTTCCAGGCAAAATGCATGAGAGAGCTGAGCAGCTCTGTGGTATCTGGCCACGTCTAACACTGCCAGGCCACCCAAGACGCTGGGACGGAGCATACTTTGCTTGGCGGTGCACAGCTTTTCCCCCACCCAAATACATTTTAGTATGCTTTTCTGCAATTTCATTAGGTCTCCCTCCAGGATGTTTATTGGGAGCGCTGCACAATGATAGATCACCCTTGGGACAATATTCACTTTTACAGCGGGGGTCTATTTGTAGCTCCTTGAACAGCAGTGGGAAGTTGTGTGGGTATAAATGTTCAGGATTCTTTGGAATCTGTACTGCTAAGTATACAATGGAAGAATCTCTCATTTGGGGTGAGAGAGTGTTTGCGTGCGATGTTAATTGCCAGAGCAGCTGATTTTGCATAATTTACTCTAAATCCTGAGACCTCCCCAAAGGTCTTGATTTCACGCCATAGTGCCCCCATAGATTTGTCTATGTGCGTGATTGTCAGGAGGGCATCATCCGTGTACATGGCTGTTTTGTATTCCCGCTTACCCACCGTAAGGCCCTTATGTTTAAGTTTTAAAGAAGCATGAGGGCAAACTGCTCCATAGATAGGGCGAATATTAGCGGGGATAATGGGCCGTCCTGGCACGTTCCTTTGGTTATGTGCATCTTGTCTGATCTTGTGGCGTTAATTCTTAATTGTGTGCAGGGATTCTGATAATTGACCAAGCCACAAAATTAGGGCCAAACCCAAAGTAAGAGTGTTTCCGCAATGTATCCCCAATCCAGTAGATCAAATGCTTTATGGGCATCTAGTGAAATAACTGGTAGTTTCTCCCCTTTTCTGGAGGCGGATTGTATCAGATCAATTGTGCATCTAATATTATCCTGGTGCTTCTGCCAGGGATGAAGCCTGTCTGATCTGGATCTATTAATTTTGGGAGGACATTACTGAGCCTAGCAGCAAGTATTTTAGAGAATATCTTTCCATCATTATTCATCAATGTGATTGGCCCATAGGAGGAGCATAGCTCCGGGATTTTACCTGGTCTGGGGTGAGTATGGGTAGTGATTCTGCCATAGATGGGGTGATGGTCTTTGTGGTGAGAAACGAGTTGAATAAGGCTGTGAGCTGAAGGGACAGGATATCCAAGATAAGATTTTTATTGATCAAATAATGTGTCACTATGTGTAAATTTCGCAACCTTAGTAAAACCTCCATGATGCCACTTATTCTCATTCCACCCCTTCAGCTAGCTTAACTCCTCACAGCCCAGAAGCTGATAATCTTTTACAGCAGTCTAAAGTTAACACTCTTGCACCTGAAAGGTCTTGCATGGTTACCCAACTCTGCCCCCAAGATCCAGTGGCTTCCTGAACATCTTAATACACTCAAGAAAGCAAGTGGAAAAGCGCGTGGGTTTTGGCAAAGTTTACCCACAGCGAGCAATAAGGAATCCAATTTGTCATTTGGCAAGGCACATAAAGAGGCTACCATTTCCGCTAAAAAAAGAGTCTAGAATTCAGGAAGTTTGTAATGACTCAGCTGAACTATTTCAAATTCTGAGACTGCTTGAGAATCCAGATATTAAGCCTGTAACATTAATACAAAAGGATTCCAAGTAGTGTCATGGTACCCAAGATGCAATTATGGGTAAAATTCTTAAGTTAAAATTTGATATTGAGGTTAAGAAGTCAACCATTTTATGTCCTCTGGTTGGTTCATCATCCTGCAATATCTCTATTGAACTTTTTAACTGAGGAGGAAGTAGCTGAGATACGGGTAGCTCTCAAACCCACTGAACGTAAAGCAGACTGCTGTCAAGCGGCAATTGTTAAAGACTGTGCTTCTCCTCTTATCCTATTGTTGGTTGACCGAGTTCATTAACTCTTCTTTCAGCTCAGGGAATGTCCCGTACTCAAAGAGGCTTGGATATAGAGTCAGTAAATGATGTGACATGGCAATTACATCTAGCTCAGGACCTCATACATTATCTAATAATCAAGGCTTCTGGCTCAATGGCAGCTGGGCCCAACGGGCTAACAAATCCGACTCTTAAGAGTGATGCTGTGGTTTGGGCTCAAGTCCTGTTGCCTGTATTTAGAGGTATACTGGTAGCAAGGAGATGTCCTGCCTCTTGGAAACGGGCAATAATCATCCCCATCTACAAGAAGGGCGATCAGGTGGATCCTGTCAATTACTGCCCTATCACCCTTGTTGATGCCGATTGTAAAACTTTTCAGGTGTGATCCTTAGAGAGCTAGAGGACTGGGTTACTGAAAAGGGTATTTTATCTAAACACCAGATTGGCTTTCATAAGGGCCTTTCTACGTCATCGAATGGTCTGTAAATGAGTATTGCGAGTGATAAGACCTGGTCAAAATGTGGTCCTATTTTATATGGAGTTTGGATTGATCTGTCAAAGGCTTTCGATATGATCAACAGAGGTTGGTTGTGGCTCAAATTAAAGCATTGGGGTCTGCTAGAAGGTTTACTTCTGATTATTATTAATTTAAATGAAAATACTACCATACAATGCAAAGTGTGGTCCTAAGTGTTGCAGTCTGCAGTGTCGGCAGAACAGACTGTACTGCTTGGACTTTTTTCCATGGAAGCTGTAGCTGTTGGGAGCTCCTCCCCGCTGGCTGGGTGAAACACTGTAAAACCAAACAGCATCCACAAAGTGTGGTCCTAAGTGTTGTAGTCTGCAGTCAGCAGGCAAGCGGGTGAGTGGAGAAATAATTACTATTACCTCGAAAAGATAATATTGAGGTCATAAAGACGTTTGCTAATGGACGGAACAAGCAAGCTGCCTGGAGACTAGGGGGGCTCGCTCATTTGATCCATGATCTATTGACTTTCCCTCAACTTTATACCACTAACTACTTTGAGACGTATCTGCACTAGGGGCTGGTGACATCACCAGTCTTCGCTATTGCTGCTGACATCAAGGGCAGATCTTGGGAGACTGAGTAAAGTGCGGTTGTCTGAAACCTCACCTCCCCTCATTGGACATTGCATGGATCTTATATCTTTATTACAATCACTGCATTGTTAAACAAGGCTTTTCCTTTCGAACAACATATGTGGGCCTAGTGCCTTGGAGCCGTTTGAATTATCTTGTTATCCGTTACTTGGGAGTGTTCCAGTTATCTATAACTTTGGGTTTTGTTCTTGGTCAATGCTCTCGGAGCTCGGGAGTCTGAATGAACTCCGGGTCTCGGAGGTCACCTCTTCCCGCATTTATCCATCTAGGAATCCATACTACCATTAACAGCACTTTGATCGTAAATCGTGACTTCTGTGAACAGCGACTGCGGGCCTGGTGCCTTGAAGCTGTGTGATTACCTTGGACTATCCATAGCCTGTGCAGGGATCGGTTGTGTAACAAATTTGGGATTTGAGCATTCTATGCGCCTCATTCCTCACCTCTGTCTTAATTGTGGGACTCGTCTTGAGTTCCTCTTTCTTTTCCCCTCCTTTTGTGGATGCATTTGCAAAGTGGGAAACCTGCGGTGAAAGTGAATCACCCTGTCTTGTACATAACTGATGATGGAAATGCTGAAGGCAGTAAATCTCTCTTGCCTCGGTCTGCTAAAGGACCTCCGACTACTTCTTTTCTAAAGACTTACATTTTAAAACAAACAATTAAAAGCTACATCTACAGTGCCGGAAACGCTTAATGAGTTACAGCATAATGAAAAGTTGAACCCTACCGCCTCTTCTGAACGTTATGCTCAATATCTTTGTGTGAGTCTACTAATCTGTTCAATTTTACTACCCATGATGTTTCTTCCAATCACAATGATTCTAAAAACCAAAATGTTGACTGTTTTTTTGAGCACCCCCCTACTTTTGAAGCTTTGTGTAGAGCATCTTGATCTACTTCTGGGGCCAACCTATGCTGGAAGGTCCCGTCAGATGAAACTCTGATTGAAATCAATCAAGTCTTATACATTATGGTGAAATTATACAAAGGCTTGAAAACGGATACCAATAATGCATTGCTCTTGAACGAGGCACTTGGGAAAATTGATAATTCAACAGCTATGTACAAAGATTTCAATAAGGGAACTTCTGACGTATGTCTTCAGACTCCCGACCTTGCTTTACTCCCACCCCCACAACTACTTTAGAGACAGAGTTCACTACCTCCAGCACAAGACCTGCATCCGAGGAAAATACAAGTGTACTAGAGGAGGGGGCATTAAGGAACTGTGATGATGTAATCTTTGTGACTGAACTTGCCCCTCCTTGCACTCAGATGCCCAATCAGATTATAACAAAAGGTAATGTCAAAAAAGAGATGAGAGGTCTCCCCACGATAGTTACCTCTATTGCAGCAAAACGGGTAAACAAGAAGTGGTGGTTGATCAGAAAGTTCAATCTGGGGGGAACAACAAAAGGATAGTGGGGCATACAAAATAAAAAAATCATACAAAGCCATCCAAACAGTTCCTATCAACATTCTTTTTTTAAAAATAATTTTTATTGGCATTTCTTTAAAAAGGAACAACGGGACTCAACATTGTCCCATATCCCCCCCTAAACACCCTCCTCCCTCCCCACCGGGATTAATGTCTTTGCAATACCACAGCGACCCATTGATGTTCTATCTCAGCCTGTGAACATATCAAGAATGCAGATGTTGTGAGGACACCATTGCAGCATGTAGTCACTCTGCAGAAAATCTACGGCGTCTCCCCAGTCTGTGGCGAACCGCTGTCTGTCCCCTTGAAGGTTGTATGTGATTCTCTCCATTGCCACATGGGTCCATATCCTGCGAAGCCATTCTTGTGCGGTTGAGGGGGGTCTTTTGTTTCCATTTTTGTGCTATGGCTAGCCATGCTGCTATGAGGAGTCCCATAAAGTTCAGTTTTTGTGTCTTTGAGAGTGATTTGTCTCGGGGGGCCCACATATCACACATCCATATTTCTTCTCCTAAATTGGCCGCAGCCATGAAAATTTCTTGCATCTGAGTTTTCACTTCCGACCAGAATTGTTGTAGTTCTATACAGTCCCACCAGATGTGTCTCCAGGTGGCGCATCCCCTCCAGCATTTTCCTTGTGTAGTCGGGAACATTTTGTGTAGCCTTTCCAGAGTATAATGCCACTGAATCATCACTTTTGTCCATGCTTCCCTAGTTTGTATGGCCCGTGACCATTTATGTATTAACCAGAGGAAAGTCCATTGATCCCTCGTGATTTGTTTCTGTAGTGTGATTTCCCATTTTCATGTACTGCCACGTAATGTTTTCTTCTTGGGAGTTTATGAACTTGTAAAGAGTTGAGACAAATTTCTTTTCGCCCGTTTGGGTCGTCATGTAGGACTCGAATGGAGTGAGCTCCCTTGTCATTGCCTTTCGTTATTCTTGGTGTTGTGAGCTAGTGGTGGATCTGTTCGTACTGGAACCTGTCCTTTTCCGTGAGGCCCCATAATTCCTGGCATTCTGTGAAGGTTCTGATCTGCTGTCCCTCGAACATGTCTCCCACCTTTGTACAGTCCGCTTCACGCCATTTCTGGAATGTTTCTTTTGCCAATCCTGGGGGGAAGTCTTGGTTGTCGAATATTGGTATGAATGGGGCGGAATCTATCGAGAGGATTTCTTTCTTGCCCATATTTCCATGGTGGTACTCATGACTTCGCTTAGTTTAATGTTTTGGTGTCTATGCTCGGGTTTCCTCCATAGGAGGTGACGCAGATTTGATCTTGCGACGGCTCTATCCTGTGCTGCCCACCATTTTTCTGATGTGTCCGAGATCCATTCGTTTAGTACCCACAGTTGGGCCGCCTCGTAATACTTCCTAAAATGGGGCAGTGCCATTCCTCCATCTGTTTTGTGTGCTGTTAGCACCTGTTGCGACAGTCTCTGTGATTTGTTTTGCCAAATGTATTTTGTGAGCATTTTGGAGAGTGACTTAAAGAAGGTCGAAGGAATCCGGATTGGGAGTGCTTGGAAATAATATAGCAATCTGGGTAGAATCGACATTTTAATGACCGTTATCCTGCCCCACCAAGAGATTGACAGCGGATTCCAATTGTTTAGATCTCTTTTTACGTCTTCTGTGATTTTGGTATAGTTCCCCTTGTAGAGGTTTTTAATCTGAGATGTCAGCGTCACTGCTAGGTATCTCACTCCATCTTCGGCCGCTTGTAGTTGTAGTTCTTTTGTTGTCTTATATATTTCGGCTTTGTCTCCGACCAGGCCATTACTGACGATTTCTGCTTATTTATCTTCAGCCCCGATATTGTTCCATATTCGTCTATCTGCTGAATGAGGATGGGGAGCGTCTTGCTCGGATCCGTTAGCGGCATCAACATATCGTCCGCGTACGCCGCTGTCTTATGCATTTGCCCTCCCATTTCTATGCCTTTTATGTGTGTGGTCGCTCTGATCTTTGCCAGGAGGGGTTCTAGGAAAATTGCATATAGTAGGGGTAACAGGGGGCATCCTTGTTTTGTGCCCCTTCCTATTTTGATGGGTTCTGAGAGCTCCCCGTTTACTGCGATCCTGGCCATTGGTGAGTTATAATTGGCCCGGATCATGTTTATGTAGTTGTTGCCCATACCCATTTTCCGTAGTGTCGCGAATAGCATTGACCATTCTACCCGGTCAAATGCTTTTTCCGCATCTAGTAATATGATTGCTGATGGGATTTCCACGATTCCGGTCTTCTCTACGAGGTGAGCTATTCGTCTAATGTTGTCATGGGTTTTCCTGTTCGGGATGAATCCTGATTGTTCTTGGTGAATCAGTTTGGGGAGCAGGGGGGCTAGCCTGGTGGTGAGAACCTTAGTATAGAGTTTGGCATCGACATTGATCAGGGCAATCGGGCGGTACGAACTCGGGTTTTCTGGATCTTTCCCCTTTTTGTGAAAAACTAGAATCTTTGCCTCGATCATGGAGGCGGCGATATTGTTTGATGTCTTAAAGGTGTTGAATAAGGTGGTTAGATATGGAACCAATAGTTCTGCATATGTTTTGTAGAAGGCCGCGGTAAAGCCGTCCGGCCCGGGGGCTTTATTCTTGGGAAGGTGTCTTATTGCCTTGGCTACCTCCTCCGGCGTTATTGGTTCGTCGAGAGCCACTTTTTTGGATGGGGATACAGTTGGTAGGGTGATTCCTGTTAGAAAGGCGTCCTGTTCTTCTTTGTTCGGGCTCTGTGACGTAAACAGCTTCTGATAGAAGTCTCAGAAAATTTCTTTGATATCTTTCGTTTGTGTTTTCATCATTCCTTGTCCATCTATCAGAGTTTGCACTAGTTGGTCCTGTCTTCTGCTTTTGAGTTGATGTGCTAGTAGTTTGTCTGCTTTATTTGATTTCATCGCGTACCAGTGTCTGGTGTGTAGTAGTTGCATTTCGGCTCTTTTGGTACTTATCAGGTCTATCTGGCTCTGGACGTGTCAGTATGCCCTCTTGATTTTCCTTGAGGTATTCTTTGTCATTTCTTCTCTTATTTCTTCCAGTTTTTTCCCCAGTTCGTCTTCCCATTTGTTTGAGAGCTTATCTTTTTGTGCCTTCAGCGCTATCTATTGTCCCCATATCACTGTTTAAAGGCTTCCCATGTTATGCTTGGGAAGACGTCTGGGGTGACGTTGTGCTCAAAGTATTCCTCTATCTTTTCTCGAATCGTTTCTCTTGCCGCTGTATCTTGTATGATTTCTCTGGGGAGCGTCCATTTCCATAGTCCCGATTGTTTCCAGAGCTTGTGAAGGGTGAGCCATAGCGGCCCGTGGTCTGATAGTCAAATTAGGCCTTTTTCAATGTCCTGAATTTCTCCAACTAGAGTTCCTGTGGCCCATATATAGTCAATCCTGGAGCTTGTATCATGTACGTGTGAGTTCTAAGTGTATCCTTTGGATACTCCTCTGAGTCTTCGCCACACGTCCTCTAGGGCCAGGTTCTGCATTGCCTGTTTAAGCGCAGGTGGCGGGGTTCCCTGTTGGGTATTTTTAGGATTCGATCGGTCTTCTTTCTGGCTCCATGCTAAGTTGAAGTCACCTGTCAGGATCACTTCCCCTTCCGCAAAATTTTCTAATTTATTGAGCGTATCTTTGATGAAACCTTCCTGGCCCGTATTTGGGGCGTACAGAGTTGCAATGGTTAATAGGCGATTATCTATCTGGACCTTCGCAAAGACGCATCTGCCATTTTTATCTGCTAACATCGCTTTGATTTGGACTTGTAGGTGGTTAGCAAACGCTATAAGCACTCCTTTTTTTTTCTCTTCGTCATTGGATTGGAGAATGTGTTTGTAGCCTCTTATCCGGATTAGACTTTTCCTCTTTTTCTGTATATGTGTTTCTTGGAGTTAAATTATGTCAAACTTCTCTCTGTGTATGAAGTGTTCAGTTTTTTTCCTTTTCACAGGCGTGTTCAGCCCTCTGATATTGTATGTTAAGATTTTCAGCCCCATTCTTTCCTGTGTGTCCGGTGCTCCTTTCTGCGTTCATCCTGCGAGTCGCCGCGGTGTGCATTTGTACTGGTGGTGAACTCATATCCCCCCCCAAACATTCCCCTCAACTGGCCCTCCTCTCCACTCCCTCCGTCCCCTTCCAACTTTGACCCTGAGGAGGGCACTGGGCCCTATGGTTGCTCCGGCATTGTGCCATTGCTCCATGCCCTCTACTGACTCAGGGCTAACAGATCGCAGGGATTCCTAAAGCCTGCTTGTGGTGCAAACTCCCAGGCCGTCCCTGGGCTCGGCCGCGCCTACCTGTGGGCACCTGCCCTAGCTGACGTTTCGTTGCCCTTGTTGCCTATCCCTCCGTTCAAGCGTTGGGGATTCTTTTCCGGGGCGGTTTAGATTTATTCTGGTTTGCAGGCTTGGAGTCTTGTTTTTCGTTTCTCCGTTTGCCATCCCCTCAGTTGTCTCCTTTGTTTTCGGGGTTCACTGGTATTTGCGGTCTCTGGCTCATGTTCCTGGCATCCCATGATCTTGAGGCCCTCCTCGCAGGTAATGATTCGATATTGTCTTTCTTCCCAGGTAAATAGGAGGCCAAAGGGGAATGTCCATTTATATCGTATCTGTTTTTCAGTAAGGAGTTTGGTTAACTGACTAATTTCTCTTCTCTTTCTGAGCTTGGATTGGGCTAAGTCTTGGAACAGCAGTATTTCTTTTCCGTTCATTCTTATTTGCTCTATTGTCCTGGCCTTCCTCAGTATTTGTTCCTTTTGTGCATAGTGTGTCATGGCCACTAACACGTCTCTTGGACGGGATCCGGGCTCCCCTGATCTCCGGGGGCCTACTCTGTGTATTCTGTCTATGTGAATGTGTTCCTTGGAGCCGTCCTTTAGTATATCTTGGAAGACTTGTTGTACTGCTGAGCGGAGGTCTTTGTCCTCTACTGTTAACGGCATATTTTTGATTCTTATGTTCGATCTCCTAGATCTGTTTTCCAAGTCTTCGCACTGCGTTTCGAGTTCCATCGCCAGTCGTGCAAGGCAGTCCTGTACTTCTGCTTGTTGGAGGGCCTCCTCATCCATATTCTGGACACTTCTTTCCAAGTTGTCCGTCCTCTGCTCTAGGGATTCTAAGTCTTTCTTCAGTTCATGAACTGCTTGTTTCAGTTCTCCCTTCATGGTGTCAAATTGCGACTGAGTTAAGGTGATGAATTGGTCCTGAAATTTCTTGAACCAGGTTTCATGTCTTCTCTCGAGGCCATATCTAAACCTTCTTTTCGATCCGTTGGGTCTCCCCCCTTTACTTTTCTGTTTGTTTGTTTGCTTTGATACTGCGGTTCCTGATCCCCAGATCTGGGTCAGATCTTGGTCTTGTTTGGGTCCGCTTTTATTTGCCGCCGAAGCCAGAGACCCTGTCCTCGTCCTGACTTTGGACATGTGTGAATTTCTTTACCGGTGAGCTTCTTCAGCGTGGCTCTTTCTTCGGGCCTTCTGGACCTGGAGTGCGTGGTGGCGATCAGTTTGTTCCCGACTGTGGAAAGGGCCCAGCGGCATTGTGAATGTTAGATTGCTTTATACCCCACTTCTTGAGGCCTGATGAAGTTCTCACCCCCGATTTTGGCACTCTTAGAGGGGGAACTATAGTATTGCCCTGTGGACTTCCTTCGTGGGTCCTCTGCAGGCCTTTGATTTGTTACTGATGGGAATTGCGATTTCCAAATGCCCTGTTGGTTCTTTGGCCTCAGCTGCGTCTTACTTTATTGTGAGATCCCCGGCCTGGGGGGTCTGGCCCTCGGGAGGGGTCTCATTGGGGGGAGACCGAGTCTCTGATGCGTCGGTAGGGGTTGGCCGGGATCGTAGTTTGATCTCTTATATGTCCGGGAGGCACTGCTCCCTTATCACCCCTGCCCCCAGTGTTCCGTTCTGGTGTTCCTCAGCGCTGTGAACGGGGGCGGGATGCTGACTGTCGGGGGGGGGGGGGCGAAACCCGGGATCTCCACCCTGCCTCGTACCTGCTAGTGTCACGTCTGCCGCTCCTCTGGGCTCCCCCGGGCTCGGCCGATTGCCGCTGGGCTCCGCCGTCTGCTCTCCGCCAGCTGCTTCTGCCGTCCTCTCTTCTGCACCCCACCCAGGGCCGGACGGGTGTGCGTCTTCGCAGGCCTGGCCTTCACCTTCTCGCGGCTGGCTTCTCCCCTGCCTGCTTCCTCTTGTCGGGGCTGCGAAGGCTCCGGGCCCTGCCTGTTTCTCTGTGTTGCCTTCCCGTCGAGGCGGGGCCCTCCTACCAGCGTCTCGTTTCTCCGATGGGGTTCACTCTGGATGTGGGTTCGCTTCTCTCTTTCCTGCTCTGCTTTGAGGCGCCGGACTAATCTCTGGACTTGTCCGGGTCGCGGCCTCTGGCTGTTGGCGGGCTCGGGTCCTCGGCTCTTGACGGGGCTGCCACTCCGGCGGGAAAGCTCTCCCGGGCCGGAGCGAGAGTTACCGATCGGTCGCCTCTGACCTGCTCGATCCGGGCGCTTCTCCCCTTCTTCACCTTTCGCGGTAGGTAGGTGAGTCTTGGAGGGCTCGGTGCCAGCTTATGTTGTATTCTTTATTGTTGCGGCCCGAGCTGGGGGACGGAGCTACGCTCACGCAAGTCTACCCGGCTCGGCTGCCATCTTGGAATGACCCTATCAACATTTTTTAAGCAGCCCCTTGTTAGAAATCTGCTTTCAGGCCCCTTTGGGAAAAGAAAATGCACAGCCACCATCCCGAAACCTCAGGCTCACTTACCTGGGCGCATACCTAGGGGGTCTGACAAGCGGGCAAATATTTATTCCGGAGTGGACTGTGTGACGAGAATTGGGCCTGTCAAAAGGCTCGAACTCCCCCACATGGATCAGAGGTCTACCACCCCTTCTTCAGATTCCATGCAATCATTAGTGAATAACAACCCGCCTTTTAAGGATTTTCGCTCTTTCCACTGAGCCATTTGAGAACAGTGTCCGGCAAAATTTGGGGACCAGGGGCTCATTGTGGGAAATCGGGTGTACAAAGTTGCGCTATATGCAGACGATGTTCTACTCACGATAACCAATCTTTCCTCCTCTCTGGCCCCACTTTGGGGAGAAATTGAAGAATTTGGCCTGGTCTCAGGGTTTAGGGTGAACCTTGATAAATCTGAAGCGATGGCAATCAATCTCACCAAGCAACACAAGGCAAACTTAAGTCATGCCCTGCCAATTCCATTGGCTACTTCCTCCATAAGGTACCTGGGTGTTCATATCCCCAAAGATCCATCTTTAACATACCAGTGCAACTTCCTGCAGCTGTTCGGCGAGTTTAAGCGTGATCTAGAACACTGGCAAACGCAAGAAATTTCTTGGTTTGGCCGCATAGCCGCGGTGATGATGAATCTGGTTCCCAGGCTGTTATACCATTGTACGATTGTACGGCCCTCTGTGTGCAAATTGCAGATAAGGAGCTTCTATCCCTGCAGAGAAATGTCCAAAAGTTTATCGGGGAGGGGTGGAGGGAGGGTTGACAAGACCCGGAATAGCGAAGAAAATCCTGCTTCGGGGAAGAGAGCTGGGCGGCCCGGCGTTATTGGTTGCACTAGCGGCGCAGCTTTCACATGCGTTTGCTTGGGTACTCGCTTCAGATATTCCTCTATGGAGGCACATAGAAGAGGCCTGGAGCCCAGTTCCATTGTCGGATCTCCCGCATCTTCCGCCTATTAAAGTCCACTCTGTTATGGAACAATCCGGAGTTCACCCCCGGAATCTCCCCACATGGGTTCACCGCATGGCAGGCTGGAGGACTTCGGAACTTATCGGATTTCCTGGAGGAGGGTTGTCCCTTATCCTTTGAAAGGTGCAAAGAGAAATTTGGGGTGCCAGAGTTAGAGAAATTTCATTATACCCAACTTCGGCACTGGGCTTCGAATAGGACGGTGAAGGAAAAGAGGGCGAGAGCCCCAACGGCTTTGGCGCTCAATCTCACATCACCGAAATCAAGGTGGAAGGTGTCCACACTCTATAAGCTCTTAGACAGAACTGACCTTTCTAAGAAGGAAAGATACATGCTGGAATGGGAGAGGGATCTCGGACGTGAGATAGATTCTGTAAATGGGGAAAGATCTGGTCTAGGTTGCATAAAAGCACCCAATGCGTCACGAACAAGGAAGGCGGTTACAAGATCTGCTATAGGTATTATGTAACACCGGCTCAACTTAAAGTCAATGCGGACATTTCCCCGAATTGCTGGAGATGCTGTACAGAAAAGGATACCCTGTTTCATCTTCTTTGGTCTTGTCCTAGAGCAGAGAAGTACTGGAGGGAAGTTGTGGGTCACATCAAAGAAATCACAGGCCTATCTATCCCTTTGGATCCAGGGGTTATTCTCATGGGTGATACGGGGGGGGGGGGAGAACATTCCCTGATCTCTGGCCATATGGCACGCTTGTGCACGCACCTTCTCCTAGCCGCAAAAATTGCACTGGCGGAAGTTTGGAAAAGTGCAGAGGGTCCTGTGAGCTTACTATGGTGGTTTAAATGCTGGGAAGGTGGCCAAAAGAATAGCGGCAATGCGTTCCGGGAACTTGTCCCCCTTCACAAACACGTGGG
This sequence comes from Ambystoma mexicanum, assembly GCF_040938575.1. Lineage (NCBI taxonomy): Eukaryota > Metazoa > Chordata > Amphibia > Caudata > Ambystomatidae > Ambystoma > Ambystoma mexicanum. The sequence goes on along the minus strand of NC_090935.1, from coordinate 661,194,501 downwards.
CTCTGTTTATGGACTTCGCTGTAAAATATCCACCTATCACCCAAAGGCCATCACTCACACGCTGGTTGCAGGACTGAGGGGTACCGTTCTGTTATCCTAGCGCACGGTGCATATTGTCCTCTGGGCTCGGAGCACTTCCCGGTCCCCCTTTCAGGGGTGTTATCGAAATGTGTTTTTTATGATTGTATTTGCTGATGTCTACGATGCAGTGGTTGTTATCATATGTAAAATGCTTAATAAAAAGTATTGTTGAAAAAAGAAAAAGAATGGAAGTGTTCAGAGAGAACTTGGCATAAACTCTACTGCACATCTTAGTGGGGGTACATATTCCATAGAGGGGTTGAATACTGGGGGATTGCATGGTCCTGGTGCCTGTCAGTGGAGAGTCCTTTTGCAGTCCCCTCCTCTTCCCTCTCAACCAAAGGGGCTCAATAATGAGCAAATTAATGGCCCTGGTGTAATTCAGGGGAGAGCCCCAATGCAGACCGCCCTGACTCCCCTACAATTAAAGGAGCTCAGGGACACGTTGCCTAAAGAACGATTAGATAGGTTTCCAAAGGGTGCGTGCTATTATGATGGGGAAAACCCGTCCAATCAATCTAGAATGTCTGAGAAGCTCTTCCTTGATAGACCTGACCCTCCCAAGACTATCCTTCTTGAGTGTATTTTCCCAGAGAACAAGGAAATTATATTGAGACGCACTACGGTCCTGCAACTATTTGCTGAGTTCCTAATTTGAGTGGCATCTCTTCGGCTGATATATAAAGAGTTGATATTGTTGCACATGGCCATATGGAAAGAGCAATTGTGGCAATTAACTCTAGATTTGTCAGACTTAATCTTGAAGGAGAGTGACAGTATACGAAATTCTGGGGTTTGATGTCACTGCCTTCAAGCCTGAAGTTAAGAAAGGGGAAGGCCTATAGCAGCCACAGAGATTGAATATCTTAAACATAAAATACAGTATTCCAAAGCTACTAACAATTGGGAGTGGCTATTTACAGCCCCCAATCCATAAGGAAGCTTCACAGTTAATTGATTGAAATAGGGGCAATAAATGGACCCTAATTACTTGGAATACTCATGGTCATAGGCACCCGTTTCCACTTTAAGCGCTAAACTTCAGTTAGCTCACATAATAAATTTGCAGGACACCTGACTTACACATCCTCCAACATTAGATGGATTTGTAGTAACATGTCAAAGGCAATACAAGGCCCCATGGGTCGCCCCTCTGGGGGACTTTTAATACTCATTCGTTCCTCGGTAGAGGTTATAGTGAAAGACTCCTTTAGCATCACCAGAGGAGCGCTGGCCACTCAGATTAGCTTGCGACAAGTTGCTCCTATGGATTTGCTGGTGGTGAACATTTACTGGCAAAGAGGGATTGGTGCCTTGGCTACATTTCTTACTGAAATAACATTCCTAATAGAAGCATGGTGGGATGTACGTCCAAGTGATCACATGGTGTTGGTGGAGGATCTGAACTCTAATTGTATCCAGTCCAAAAATAGTTCAGAGAAAAGAGGTCTTTCTGTTTCGACCACTGCCAAGGTGAAAGACAGTGCAGGTTGGCTTTCAGCCAAGGGAGATTTGGGGCTTTGGTCACTGAATAAAACTATGTCATAAAGCCTCTCCTCTTCCCACATGGTTGAAAGGTACTGCAAGCTCAACACTTGACTACACTTTTGTGTATGATTGGTTAGGTTCCCTTTGCACAAAATGTACTGCTATCTTTACCCCATTTAGCATGAATACCTTTTCGGAAGCCGATTTCAATGTCTTATACACTACATCAGCAAATTCTGCTGTGAGTAACTTCGAACGACATGTGCGCTAGATCTGTTAGTTAGGGGTTCAGGCACTCAAGTGCGCTGGAAGCCTGATAAGGGGAATAGGGTGAATACCATTCTCGCAGCCTACCTGCACTCGGCGGACCAGTCCTCGAAGTACAAACCCCTAATTGCTAATGAATTTGGCAATTTCCTGGACCATATCTTAAAAACAAGTGGAGTTGTTTCTTGCAGAGGCGAGACCGCTCGCAATGACCAACCATAAACGCGTGTAGAATATAGAGGTGGTCAACAGGAAAAGTAAACTGCGCCGTAAGATAGTCCACTTAACAAAATATGCAAAGGGCTCCCAGTCCGAAATATATGAGCTAATCAGAAAATTGCACCTGGCGCATCAGAATTGGCTCAGACAAACTAAGGAAAATAGACTACAGAGGGACGGAGAAGCCATGCTATTATGTTTAAGAAATAAGAATTCCTCGGGGGGCGCTGTTGAGCAGCCCCGAAAATGGCTGCTTAGCTTGTGAGCTCCGTCTCAGCCTGCCTTTATCCGCCAAATATCGGCACTCATCCGCAGTGTTCCCGACCATCCAGCTATGGTCTGATTGCTGGCACCCTCCTCTCCGTGTGCCTGCAGTTTGGAGGAGAATCAGTGCCTGGGGCCGAGATACGGGCACCCGATCCTCTGCTTGCTGTGCGGCCTCCTCTGCGGGGTCTCGCGGACAAGACCTGCCGCTGCCCTGCCCGTGGTCGCCTGGAGAGGCCTCCCGCCTGAGATCACCGCCCTGTCCCCTGCCCCTGCAGGACCAGTGCCACGCACCCCGAGGCGCCTCCTGGCTGCGGAAGTCAGGCCGCCTTCCAGCGCCCGCCAAAGGGACGCTCCTCGGCCATCCATCTGCTCGCCTGGCAATACGTGGACGGAGCGGCCCTGCGCTACCTGCCCGCCGGCTGCACCACCCGGACTGCTGGGCCGGCGAACTCCCACATCCACGGGGCGGGCTGGTGCCCCCCGCGGCCCTCTGCATGCGCAGCCCCTCGGGGCCTCACAGTGACCAGGAGGCCGCTCTTCCCACACCACACCACGCCACGGCTGCTGGAGCGGCGCTCCACGAACTTCCTGCCTGGTGTCCTTGGCAGCTCGCTGGGCCTCGCGCGAGCGGGACACCTCTACACTGCCCATCCGGTGCCTTCTCTACCCGGACCGACGGCCTGCGACATTGCCACCCCCCCGCGGCTCTCCACAGGCACAGTTCCTGCTGCCCTCATAAGGATCCGCCATCTAACTCCCCCTGCACCGTGCCACCACTGGAACAAGTGGCTGCCATCAGCGCTTTGCCCTGCTGTGGGGCCCATACCATTGCCTCTTCACTACAGGTGAGCAGCTGACGGACCGGTTGCAGCACACCCCGCATCCCCCCTCTTGGAGTTCGGGCCCTGCCTTGCTCCACTCCAACTGGCCCCTACCATCCTGCACTGGAGGGCCTCTTCTGCTGCTGCATAGGCGCCCTGCGCCGCCCATACTCATCAAGGCCCCTCCTGGCTGGGGACACTACTTCACACCTGAGTGCAGCCTTATATCTGGGGAACTCCACAGCGGCGTCCCCCCTCCATCGGTCTCCATGCGCTGGACATACCTGCCAAACTAAGGGCGCGATCTGCCCTTCCTCTCCGGATTACGACCCTACACCTGGGGCACCGCACCAACTTCCCCAATCCAGAGGGCAGTGGCGTGCCCTTGATCTGCTCTGGCCATGCCACCTGGGCCTCTGGCACTCCTTACCTCCTTCATCCCGCGGCCTGCCTGACCGTCTGGGGGCCTGACATCACGACATCCCTCTTCCTCGTCCAGCGAGCCGGCCTGTGCTGCATTGACTGCCACCACTGAAATATACACCCTGTGGTCCCCCCGTGCCGCCGCAGCAGGAGACCCCAGTGTCCAGAGAGCCCCACACCGGAACCCCCCCAGCCCATCCAACTGGTGACATATAGCGGACCCGCTCCTACCCTGGGACGCTCATAAGGGGGCCTCATCACCGTCTGGGCCGACGCAGGAGCGCGCCCAGACACCCACTACACACGGAACCCCTAGGAGAAAAAAACTGAGGTGAGGAGTGCCTACCGCCCCAACAGTACATTGGACTCTTGAGACCACCAGTGCAGTCCATGCAGCGCAAGTGAAAGACACCCAGCAGGCCTTAAAACGCCCGGCGGCAGTGGCAGAGACGCTCCCGACCAGCGCAAACACCAGGGAGAGGTAAGGATCGGGGGGGCAGGCTGGGAGTGCGCCCCCTCCTAGAGTCCAATAACACCCGAGAAGGTACTGACCCCCCCCGACTGAGCCCCGCCACCACCTCGGGCCGACGCGGGAGCGCGCCCGGGGTCCCCTCTCCCCGGTAAATAAAACGTGACTATCTGGGGATACCCCACAAGTTGTGATTGGTGCCCTCTGCGCCCCATTGATCAGCCCGGCTTGGTGTTTGGGGACACTAACAAACCCAACCACACGGAATACCGCTGAGAAAACCTAATTGGACGGAGCTATCCCTAGCAGAGACCCATGAAAACAAGTATCAGGAGGCCCACACAGAGTCTCAACGGGGAGAGAACCTGATGCCCGGGATTAAAGGGAAAACCCCTCAAACAAGATCCAAGACACCGGCGAAAAACCAAAGTTGTTTACTAGAAAGCTGCTGGAGCACAGCACAACAAAGTGCCCCCCAAGAACCTCTGGACCAGGGAGAACCAACGACGCCTAACAATTCTGATATGGCTATGAATAAGGAAGAACTACTTGACGGCCTCAGGGGCATGGAATCCAGGATAACAAACACACTGCAGACCCAACTAGAAACAATGAAAGAAGAGCTGAAGACATCCCTGAAAGAGGTACGACAGGAACTAGACGAACTTGGAGGCAGAGTGGACACACTCGAAAATGGACTCTCACATATGGCAGAGGAAGCAAAGCAATACAGCAGCCTACTAGACCAGGTCACCAGAGCTACAAATAACCTAGAAATCCAAACTACTGAAGATCTGGAAAATGGCTTGCAAAGATCCAACATCCGGGTCAAGGGCCTCCCAGAGACGATCCAAGATAAAGACCTACGAGACACCATGCAACACTGCTTTAGCAGCATCCTAAACGACGCCCCCCCCCCCCCCAGAGAGATTTGAATTTGACAGAATCCACTGAATGGGCCCAAAAAGGAATGAACCAGGAGTAAGACCTAGGGATGTTCTTATCGCCATGACCTCCTATAGTCGGAAAGAAGACATCTTAAGAGCTGCATGTACCCACAAAGAACTAACAATCAATGGAGGGCAAATCCAACTGTACCAGGACCTAGCGCTGATCACCCTACATAAAAGGAAGCTTACGCAACCGGTCACAAAAGCACTACAAGCCAAACAAATCGCATACAGATGGACATTCCCCTTTGGACTAGCCTTCCCCTGGAAAGAGAAACAAAGAAGGATCAGTACATGTGAAGAAGGCCTTTCAATACTACAAATTGAGGAGGAACAAAGCCAAACCGAAACTAGCCCACAAAATAGTGCACCCAGCAGCCAAAATAACCAATGGGAATGGTCATCCGAGAGGAAAAGAAGACCTAACAGAGAAAAGAAACTGGCAGGTCCCTTCAAATATCATGAACGAAACACCCTGAAGAAGATACTAAATAAAGAAGCAACTGAAAGAGAAACCGAGGAAACACCTGACCACAGTAGGTGGGCCACCTCAAACTAACCCAAAACAAGACACACCAAAAGACGGAAGCAACAAACATATTACATACAAAAATGGCAGATACATCGATCGTATCGCTAAATGTACAAACACTGAACTCCCCCGGGAAACGGCGTGCGATTCTCAACAGGCTCGAGAAGATGCCGGCAAAGATAGCGCTCCTTCAAGAAACCCACCTCTTGAAAACAGATGAAAAGAGAATGCGTAACAAGGCATTCCCACAACAATACTTCGCCTCTAGCAACACAAAAACAAAAGGGGTCGCAATACTGCTGGCTAAGGGACTGAACTTCCGAAAGCAACAGATGATTAGTGATATTGAAGGGAGATACCTGGGAATCAAAGGAACTATAAAAGGGACGGCCTACACAATCCTGACGATATACGCCCCTAATGACAAGCAAGACCGATACATCACAGATCTCCTACTGAAAATAGGGAGTTGGTGTGAAGGTCAAATAATCATAGGAGGGGATTTCAACTGCATAATGGATCCGAACCTCGACAAAACCCTGCCCCCTACGGCAGCCGACCAGAGAAACAGACAGGCGCTGGGAAAGTTCCTCAGAGTGCTAGAAGTAATCGGGACTTGGCGCTTCTTCCAAGGAGACACGAGAGAATACACTCATTATTCTGGGGTACACAGAGGATACTCCAGAATAGACATGATCCTGGTGTCAGCAACTCTAATCCCCGACGTGACTAAGGTGGAAATTGGAACACAATATATTACGGATCACGCCCCAGTAATAGTTAGCCTGGAAATAGACGGAGGGGGAAATAAGCAACGCCCACCGTGGAGACTCAACAAACTGATCCTGCGCGACCTAGCACTTAGAACACACATGGAGGAAACCATAAATAACTATTTCAAAGAGAACGACAACGGCGAGGTTGACTGGAAGACAATCTGGGATGCGGGGAAGGCTGTATTCCGGGGGAATTCATGGCCCAAGCAGCAATATACTGTAGGGAACGAGCAATACTAACCCGGAAGATGGAACTAGCCCTAAAAGAAGCAGAGAAAAATCACAAGACCTGACAAATGCGGAAATCCTGGCGAGAGCTAAAGAAGGTTCGTGCCCAACTAGAAAGTCACACTGCGGACGCGGTGGCACAGAAGTTGCTGAATACGAAACAATCATACTACGTCCGCGGTGGCAAGGCAAATAAATTTCTAGCGGCCAAATTAAACAAACAGAAATCCTGTAACTATATAGATGCCTTAAGAAATGAAAAAGGAGACCAGATCACAAAAGAGGAAGAGAAAAGAGAAATAATGGTCCGATTCCATGAAGAACTACTACAGGGAACAAACCTAAACGCGTCAGACCACAAATCCTACCTGCTGGCCACGAGTCTACCCCAAATCTCGGACAAGGACGCAGAAATCCTGGGGAGGCCATTTACAGCTCAAGAAATCAATGAGGCTATCTCCTCACTACCAAGGAACAAGACCCCAGGTCCAGACGGCTTCGGAAGTGCCTACTACAAAATATTCCGTACGCAACTACTGGGCCCCCTCACACGACTCTTCAACACAATTAGAGACACCGGATCGATCTCCTCAGATATGGCAAAATCCTCCACGATCCTTGCCCTGAAACCAAACAAAGATCCCACTGAATGCTCAAGTTACCGCCCGATAGCACTCCTAAACACAGATACAAAGCTATACACAAAGATACTAGCTAATAGGCTATCGCAGATTCTCCCAGATATTATCCACGAGGACCAAGCGGGTTTTGTTAAGGGACGACACACCCAAGATAATGTCAGAAGAGCCATAGACGTGATCGAATGGGGGAGACGGGCAAACCAGAAATGTGCAATAGCTGCCCTGGACGCCTCACGGGCTTTCGACAGCTTGGACTGGGAATACCTAAAGATGATCCTGGAAAAATTCAGTGCAGAACACTATTCAGCAGAATGATCCTGGCAAATTTTCAACGCCCATCTACATCATTTCGGATAAATGCCTGCGACTCAAGACAAGTGGAGATACGGAGGGGTACGCGCCAGGGCTGCCCCCTATCTACACTAATATTTGCGATGGCTATGGAACCGCTAGCAGCAAGATACAGAGGAAACCCTGACATAAAAGGAGTGCAAATCAAGGAGACCCCGCAGAAAATAGCATTGTATGCTGATGATGTGATGCTCTATATGGGAGATACTACGAATACACTACCGAAAGCCGTGGAGACAATGGAAGAATTTGCCACCATATCTGGATTTTCAATCAACTACAATAAATCAAAGGCACTAAACATAACTGAAGACGCAACTACAATAAACTGCATGAACCAAAGATTCCCCCTGAGATGGGAGGAAAACAGGCTAGAATACTTGGGAGTTCAACTGGCCAAGAAATCCGAGGACTTACATAAATCAAACATCCCCTCTCTCTGGAAACAACTAAAAGCGGACCTGCTGAGATGGGATAATCAGGAATGATCGTGGTTCGCCAGAATAGCAGCGGTGAAGATGACCCTTCTCCCCCGCCTTCTATACATGACGAGTTCAATACCCACAACGATCCCACCACAGATAATAAAAGAACTTCAAAACGCAGTATTTAAATTCATATGGGCGAAAAAGAGACCCAGAATACAGAGACGCAGACTGACTCGTCCCCCGCTCCTGGGAGGCGTGGGGGTCCCAGACCTAGGCAGATACATCATGGCAGCGCACTTGGCCCCCATTCGTCAGTGGGCTAACCCAGACGACACCAAAGGATGGAGAGCCATAGAACAAGCACCCACACAGATCCCGATAAAAGCGCTCCTAGCGCTGAGCCCCAAGTCCCGCGAAGCAGAAGGAAAATTACTAGGAGCTACTAAAACAGCCCTGAGTAGCTGGGACAAAGCCATGCAAATGAAAACGATCAAACGAGGCCTGGGTCCACTATCTCCAATAGCACATAACATCGACTTCACCCCAGGCCTGAAGAAGAGTTTCTGGAAAGGCTGGAAAGACACGGACAATTTGCAACAGGACATGTACCAAAACACCAACCCAATCCCATTCCTAGAATGCAAAAATAAATTCGATCTAGGGGAAAATGAAAGGTTCAGGTACACGCAAGTACGACACTGGATCTCCCATCCCTCAATGAAAAGAGCGGGAACGAGAAACCTAACAGGCTTGGAACTAACAATGCAAGAAGGTGAACCAAAGAAGGGGATATCTAGAATCTACAGACTGCTCGATGGAGCACAACCAACGGACAACCTAAAATATAAAGAGAATTGGGAAAAAGACATAGGAGAACCAATAACGGAAAAAGAGTGGGACCAAATATGGACAAGAGCTCACAGATCCTCCAAATGTACAGCAATTAAAGAAGCTGCATATAAATTATGCTACAGATGGTACATGTCCCCCCAGAGACTACACAAAATAAATCCAGAATATCCCCCAAACTGTTTGAGACAATGCGGAGGGAGAGGAGATCGATTCCACATGTGGTGGACATGCCCCAAAGTAATTACCTACTGGAAGGAGATACTGGGACACATCAAAGACATTACTGGCAGAGACTTACCACTATCACCTAAGGTGGTCCTGCTGGGAGTAGAGGCAAAAGGAATATTTGCAGCATCGGGGCATATATCCACGCTAATAACACACTTACTATCAACAGCACGAATAACATTAGCGCAAAGGTGGAAAACACTAGAAGGACCAACAACACCATGGTGGTGGATGAAACTATGGGGAGTAATGGCAATGGAGAAGGTAACTGCCATAAGAACAGAAACATATCAGAGATACCTATCTATATGGTCCCCCTTCAGAGACTTTGTTGGAGACAGGGAAGCCTACTTCTATAAACCACGAACCCTCAGAAATATGTCGATCACTTAACATCAGAACAGAGAAAGAGATTAGAGACTGCAGAGACGCTTATCCACTTGGCCCCCCTTCCAAGAGAAGTAGCGGGGAAAGGAGTGGGGAAAGAAAGTAAGAATGAAATGATAAAACTGGGAGATACCTATTGTATAATAACAGACAACGAAAATATAATGTGGACTCATAATATCAAAAGTTATACTCTTGCACATTTATTGAAAGTTAAAATATTTTTTACCTCTTCAAAACTATTACAAAAGTTGTAAAGGGACAATGGGGAGGAGGGAGGAATGATAAATGACAGATGAAGAAATTGGAGACAATCTACGCAGCAACGGGTAATGTTAACCCTGAATTGAAAGTTGGCCTATGCTTTATAACAACAAGTTGTAACGATCAAATGTTGTAATTGATTATGTCTCCATTGAAAAAAATGAAAAAATAAAAATGGTTACAAAAAAAAGAAATTAGAATTCCTCTGCCTTCTGGTAAATAGTTAACAGCAGTGAGGCTCCACAATCCCAATCGCTACTCCGAATTAATTGAGTCTCGGAGTTGGGATGAGTTTTGCATTTTGAACAAACCTTTGCAAACCCTTGAGGACGGAGTAGTGTGGCGGTGGCGATTCCCGAATGGGACACCGAGTCGATCTCGCTGATGGACTGAATATTAAGCTCTATTAGTTCCACTAGGGCTCCAAGTCCTAACGGCCTGACAAACCAGGTCCTGAAGTCAGATAAGGACACCTGGGCTGCAACTCTGTCTATATTGTTTGCTAATATTTTAACTTCTGGAGTCTTTCCGCCTTCGTGGTCTAGTGCTCATATTATTACTATATTTAAAAGAGGCGACAGATCTGATCCATCTAGCTATCAACCCATTTCCCTTTTGGACACTGATAGCAAAATCTTTTCAGCAGCTGGCATGGAGTGGAAAATACAAGGCTGTCTATGGAGCTTCGATCGAGCTCACAGCAGCCTTTGATGCTCTGGATCACGGGCTAATTTGGAAGAAACTTGCCAGCTGAGGAATACCTGCTAGTCTCCTTAGCCTACTTATCCGGCCACATTCCAATACTGGCATACAAGTAAGATTGAATAATAATGGGGACTATCGAGAGAAGTTACATCCATGAGGGGGTCAGACAGTGTTGTGTTGTTGCCCCTTGTATTTTCAACCTTTATCTGGCCCATATAATGGATGCCCTAGCTGAAGCCTCATTGAATTTCCCAAAACTGCTTCACCTTCATTTCCAAGGGCTCGCCTAAGCGGCTGATTTTTTATATTTGATAACATTAAAGTCGGCCTGCAACGACTAATTAGTTCTTTCGTTGATTATATGGGAAAACATACTCTCAAAGTCAACCCGGCAAAATCAAAAGTAATAGATTTTCGAATAGCACAAAAAAAATGCCGTTTGAAATGGTGTATGGGTGACTCTGGAATTACATGTGTTGACTCAATGATGTATTTGGGCTTTCCAGTATTTGGGAGATCTTCATTGCAGTGTAGTATCTCGTGGTTGACTGACATTGTTGGGAAACAGATCAACCAGATTAAAATGATACACAAAATTTGGTAGATTTTCCCTCAAAGCCATGGTTAGATACTATAAAGCTAAAATCATTGTTAAACTTCTTTATGGAAATGAGACGCATCCATTTGCCATTTTAGAACATCTTATGGTACTGGAGGGGTGGATTTGGAACCGCATCCGAAACTTACCCATAGGTCTCCCTGTAGTGGCCATCCGTTATGATCTGGGTCTTGTCTCTCTTACCGCACGTGCACAGTGGAAAATGTTGTCTTTATTGAGGATAATTTTTTATCCTGGAAGAGGGTAGTCTATAAGTAGATGTTAAGACATTCTATGTGGCTGTTACGCTCACCTGGTATCCACGGGGGGCGCCACACGATACTGGATGGAGGTCTAAGCCTATCCAAGACCCCTCTCTGCTTGGTAATGTGCATGATTTTGGGTAGCGCCTATAACCGGAGAATGGAGGGTTAAGATACTGGTTCTGTGATGGGTGGACTCCCACCACCCTCTGGTCCAAATCCCCTCCCTTGGGGTTATTACTCACCTTAGGTTTTTGTGCGTTCAACTATCCGTCCTGCATCTCTGTGCAGGGGCGCATGGTTGGTGTGGGCGTTCCGTGGACCTAGTTGCTTCAATGGACCGTGTGCCCTTATGCCGGGTCCAGACCGGCTGTTTCTCCGACTCTGCTTGCTGTCTTTCAGGTGAGTTATAATGTCTTTTCCGTCTTTATTCTGTCTCTTTTTTTTTCGTCCGTTGTCTCTGTCTTCTCGGCGTTTTGCTCCACTATGCTGTTCCCTAACAATGACTTTTTCTCCACAGGGATGGTTGCGATCTCGGAGTTGCTGCGCCAATTGCGAAGACCACGGCGAGTAATTGATGCGTGGAGCGCTGCGCTGTTTATTGATGTTAATTGCTAACATGTGTTCTCTTCTCTTTGTACAGGTTGCGGTGATGTTCTGGAGTGATGAGCAATCGAAGCGCTGCTTGCCCATGTAAGTGCTTTGTTAATGCTGACCTTGTTCCTTCTCCCTTGCAGGTTGCGGTGAAACCCGGAGATGGGCGAGGTAAGAGAAGCGCAGGGTGCTGCCAGGACCCGCTGCTTGCCCAGGTGAGAATTGTTATTAATGCTGTCCTTGTTTCTTTACCTTTGCAGGTTGCAGCGAACTCCGCAGATGGGTGAGGTAAGCGAAGCGCAGGATGGATTCAAGACCGGTTACTTCAAAGGTGAGTGTTCTTGCTTGCTAATGCTGTTCTTGTTCTTCCAAGTTATTGATGGAATCCGGATCTAGGGCTTCAGGATCAGGCCGCCAGAGAAGCAGATGAGCAGGAGCTGGACACGGTGAGCGTTACGCTGCAGGAGTGCAGAATAACACGAAGCGTGTTCTGCTGTTTGGGTGTGGTTTAAATAGCCCAGGCCAAGTAGTTCCAGGCCAAGTAGTTCCAGGCCCAGCCACACCCAAAACACTAGACTGCATGGCTTGGTTCTAAAGAACTGAGCGGTGTAATAGGCCTCTGTGTTGGATTAAGGTCCAAAACTGGTATTGCTAAACATACTATAGGGTGTCCCAACTCCAAGTCCTCCTTCCACATGTCAGGCAGCAGTCAGAGCCACAGTGCCCTAGATAACCATCACCTCCGTCCCTTTATTTTGGGTGAATGGCTATGGGTGCCTGGGTCCCAATTACGTAACAGCATCAAATCTCATCCCATTATAGGCACAATATGGGCTATATGGAAACCGGGCAAGAAAATGGTTGGAGTTACGGCATGGCCCTCTCCTCTGGGCCACTTATGGTCTCCGGGGATCCGAGATGCAATCCCGGAACCAGGAAGCTTTGAGACCTGGTACCAGGCTGGTCTAGAAAGGGCAGGTCAACTATGGAGAAATTGCTCCTTTATAACCATTCAGGAACTTCAGGAGGCGCTTGGCATATGCTCGTTATCGGTTTTCCTGCACGTGAGACTCATGGGAGTATTGACAAGGCCGATATGGAAAGAACAATTGCAGAGGGACCTTACCCCATTCGAGAGAATTCTTGACACATGCACGGGCTCCAGAGGTCTGATAAGTGCAATGTACCTGGCATTGATTGAGGTCGATATTACACCCTCCATGACACTGAAAGGCAGATGGGAATCGGATATTGGTAGGCAAATTTCACAGAAGTTATGGCTTCAAATATGCAAAATCATCTATATCTTGTCAGTATAAACTACATGCTATCAAGTTAATGTATAGATGGCAATATGACCCAACCCGGCTTGCCAACATTTATCCAGGTGTAAGTCCATACTGCTGGAGGGGCTGCGGGAAGCGGGCTGATTATTGGCATATGTGGTGGGGATGTGCAATGGTCCAAGCCTATTGGTCAGAGGTTCTTAGCTTGATTAGGGACCTAGATGATGTCGAAAGAGAGAAACAACCACTGCTGATCTTGTTCGGCTTGATTGAAACGGAGGACACGATCATGAAAGCACCCAAAATGGTGTTAGGTCTGTTGATGGCTGCACGAGCCTGTCTAACCATGGTATGGAAAAGAGCCACACTCCCTAGCAAGACTGAGTGGCTGGGTATTGCTCTTAGTATTTACAGAATGGAAAACCTGACTGCAGCCTTATATGGAGATCGTACCAATGTTGCGAACGCATGGTCAGAATTTCATGCTACATATGTTACATGAAAAGAATGTGTGCAAAACACTGCTGAATTTTGTGTCATTTTAGTCAATTGCTGTTGGAGCCTGTCTTGCCAGGGTCTTGCGTTATGCTGTCTACACTTGCCCTAGGTCATGAGTATATTAGCGGCTCTTTGGTACGGTTTAAATTTGTTTTCAATCCTCGGAAGGTGACATGTGAAGGGGGGAGAGGGGTGGGGTAAAGAAAGTGGGTTTTATTGACGTTATTGGTTACTTATTTGATTCCAAGAGACTTTATATGCTCGATATGGAAATGTTACTTGCTGTGAATAGTCTTTCTTTCGACTCAGTATTTGAATTTGAATGTAATTGTCTGTCGAACTTTTACAAAACCAATAAAATTGAAATTTAAAAAAAAAAAAAGGAAAACCGGTATTGCTTTATTCCTGATAATGAGCTTGGCGCCAAAGGCGCCAGGACTGACTCCATGTATGTTTCCGATGGAGTTTTAAGGCCCTTGGGGCCAGCATGAAGGGCTTTAGCACCACTGCTGCCAGGGGGCTGTTATACCTGAGGGGGCCAGGGGCATGGATCGTGACAGTGGCACAATCCTGTCCTACATGGAGGCTACGAAAGCCTTTTTATTCTTGACAAGCTTGGCTGTTCTTCTCAGGATTTGGTAGAATAGCCCAGTAGGATCAAATCATTACTCTATCAACATGATTGGATGTCTACAATTGATAATTGACCCTCATACCCTTCACTGGTTCATTTGAGCTAGGAACATAAGAGAGTGGGCATTTTGGCTCCATTTCTTAGTATATCCCAAGATGAAGTGACCCAAACTACTTTTTTCCGCTTTGGTTGTAATCTTTTTAACTCTAAAGGAATGATGCTGAAATACAAGAGGATCTCTGGAGATATGGCAGCTTGCAGGTTCTTGAGGACTCTAAACACTGTCGAAACCTCTAAACATTGGGTGACAAACTATTCTGTTGTAAACTTTATCTGGGAAAAAGGGCTACTCGAGTGAACAATCCCGATTTGGGTGAATTTTGGAATAGATGCCTGGCGGGTAGAACAACGTCAATAGTAATCAGAATTACATCTTTTATCAAAGTATTGCATTAAGATGAGTTTTCTTTTAACTGAATGAATTTAACAAATGTAATTAATGTTTCCTTTCCCTTTTTAACACTGTATAATGTCGTTTCATTATGTTACTTTTATATGTATTCAAAATAATGTTGATCCAAATGTTTTATATTGCCTCTATCCATGCTTTAGGCATCCCCAAATTTGGTCCTCTGCGGATTAATTGGGTGGCTTATGCGGACGATATAGTCCTGCTAGAGTACACGCCTATCGTCCTCCAAAACTTATTGACAGCCTTTGACAAATATCCCTCATGAAATGATCTATTAATTAATCTTGCCAAATCAAATATAGCTTTTTGTAATCATCTAAAAAGGACACCAAGGTTTAGGTGGATGTTAAGCGACCAAATAGTGCCAGTGACAAAGGAAGTTCTATTACTGGGCTTCAGATTAAGATCCAATCCGGCAATAAGAGTTATTGAATTGGATATAGAAGACAAATTCATACTATTCATGTGCCAGAAGAAGATCTTATATTCCTTTTGCAGATTCTCTTTGCTCCCGATCTAGTTTTACAAGGGCAAAGTTATACCTGCTATTTTATACACCATGGATATTGAGCCCGTTGCCCGGAAGGTGGACTGGTGGAGACCTGAAGGCAAACTATGGAAGAGGGTTTTAAATATTCCACTATCTCTTCCAATTGCCCACCTATGACATTAGTTAGGCTACAATCATTAAGAGAATACTTAAGACTGGAATGTAGTTTCACTTTAGAGATTAATACTTGATACTTGTAGGAACTCATCAAGGGATATGGGAGTTCTTCTGAAGCAAGGTAATATTAAAAAGGTACTATCTAATCTGATTGTTGATGCCACAAATATTTTAGTTAGTGACCAATCTGAGGTGGCTTTGATAGGGAAACCTAATAAAGTAAAAAATGATGCAATGACAATGGATTGGATTCTCACTAGAGCAGAGATTAGCAACTTGGAGATCATTATCAATCCCCTTTATGGATAAACCAAGAGGAACTGTGCCTTCCTATTTGCAACGTTTCCCAAATTCAAGCTGGAGATCTGAATTCTTTCGATTTCGACTTCATTTAGTCCCAAGAAGGGAAGTATTGAAAATTCACAATAAACAGCAATATCAAGATGGTAATTGTAACCTCTGTGGTAAAATGCAAATCCAGAATTTGAGACATAACGTCAGAATGTTGGGCTACTATGATTTGAAAGTAAAGTATTTCTAAAGCTTTGTAGATAAAATAGAGTGGACAAATCATGGACAAATGGATCAGATTTTTCTCACCTTCTCCCAGACACCTGTCGCTTTTGATCTAGAAGAGGAGTTATACGTTGAGAGGCTCCAGAAAGGTGGCAATATCTCCTCTGAGGCAGCAGCTTGGACTCGCTCCTTCCGGTCAGGTAAGATAGCCAGGGCCTTTAGCAATGAGGGCACGGCTGACACAGTGGAAATACAGAGTCGGGTACCACAGAGCTCTTGCCTACTTTATATCATTATTTAAATCAAACTTTGACGTTGATGAAAAAGGCACAATGTATACAAATTATTCTAATGACAGACGAGCCATGCTGCCTCTTTCAGGTGACTATGTTGCAGATGGAACAAGTTACTTACCTGTAACTGTTCTCCAGCATGGGTCTGGCATGGATTCACATGCTCATGAATATTCCCCGTCGTTAGGCTGGGAATCCTCGGTAAAGAAAAAACCAGTATCAGTTTCGTTTCTGATCTGTCTTTCGTAGTAGTAACCAATCACTGATCTCTGCGTCATACTGACCACAGCCAATGACTGCCCTCTACCTAAGCCCCGCCTCTGGCAGCCATCTTCAGATTTGGAAGCATGTGAAGTGGCAGTATGACCAAGTGAAGAGCCGCAGAGGGGTAGGCGGGAGGGTTCGCATGTGAATCCATGCCAGACCCATGCTGGAGAACAACAGTTACAGGTAAGTAACTTGTTCCTTCTCCAGCATGGGGTCTGGCATGGATTCACATGCTCATGAATAAAGAATACATAGCAGTACCCACATGCACAACCACGGGAGGTGGCAAAGGCTCAACATTAAGCATCACATCAAACTCAACATTAAGCAATCTTACCTCCTCACCAGGCTCACCTCAGGCGAACAGGTTGCGCGGCACTGCTTGGCCGACCCTGGACTCCTCCCTGGAATCCCGATCGACGCAGTAGAATTTCGTGAAGGTGTGCGTCGACCTCCACGTAGCAGCCCTGCAGATGTCCAGCAGGGGCACACCAGATAGGAACACCGTGGTAGCTGCGATCGCTCTGGTGGAATGTGCTCTCGGACGGCCAGGCAGCGGTCGGTTTGCCAACCGGTGACAGTACATGATACAGCCAGAGAGCCATCTGGAAATGGAAGCCTTCGAGAGAGCCTTCCCCTGATTGACAGGTCCAAAGTTCACAAAGAGTTGTGACGTCTTCCGAAAACACTTTGTGCGGTCCACGTAGAACTTCAGCGCTCTAGCCACATCCAGCGAGTGCAAAGTCCTCTCAGCCGGCGACGAAGGCGATGGGAAAAACACAGGCAACACCAAGGGTTCGTTGAGATGGAAGTCCGACGGCACCTTGGGCATGAAGGAGGGGTGCGTCCTGAGCACCACCCTCGTGTTGTGAAAAGTCAAGTACGGGGCCTTGCAGGAAAGGGCCTGGATCTCTCGCACCCGTCGTGCGGAGGTTTTCCACGACAGGAACTTCAACAGGGCCGACTGCAGAGGCTCGAACGGAGGTCCCATGAGCTTGGTCAGCACCACGTTGAGCTCCCACGCCGAGCCGGAGCCTTCACCGGCGGGAACGATCTGAACAGTCCCTTCATGAACTCTTTCACCAGACGATGAGACCACAAGGACGTCCGCCCCGTGGTTCTGGTGTATCGGGAGATCGCAGCAAGATGAATCTTGATGGAGGCGTGTGCCAGTCCAGCTTTGGCCAGCGTCAACAGGTACGGCAGTACTTGGGGAGCCGTAATCCTTAGAGGGTTAATCTTCTGTGCGTGGCACCAGACAGAGAACCTCTTCCATTTGTGTCCGTAGCATTTAAGAGTCGAGGACGCCCTGGCCTTTGCAAGAACCTCTGTGCAGTCGGCCGGTATGTCGTATCCTCCAAACTTTAGCGCTGCAGGAGCCAGGCCTGCAAGTTCAGCGACTTCGGGTCGTGGTGGAGGATGGCGCCTCCTTCCCTGGAGAGCAGATCCGCGTCCACTGGCAGCTTGATTGACGGGGACGCTGACAAGTCCAGAAGGTCCGGGAACCATATCTGCCTCGGCCACGCAGGTGCGACGAGGCTCATCCTGCTCCGTGACCTCTTGAGCTGGTTGATGAGCCGGATCAGTAGTGGCAATGGAGGGAACGCGTATAGGAACAGGCCCTCCCAGGGGAACGAGAAAGCATCGCCCATGCTCCCCGGCTGGGGAAATCTGCTGGCGAACCTCCGGCACTTGGAGTTCGTCGTCGTCGCGAACAGGTCGATCTGGGGTGTGCCCCACCGTTGGAAGAGGCGATCCACTAGATCCTGCCGTAGTTCCCACTCGTGGCACGAGCGCAGCTCCCTGCTGAGTGAGTCGGCAATGGTGTTTTTTATCCCTGCCAGATGAAACGGCACCAGAAACATCCTTTGGGCGACGGCCCAATGCCACAGGTCCTGCGCCTCCTTGGACAGTGCTGGGGACCTGGTTCCGCCCTGTTTCCTGATGTAAAACATGGTGGTGGTGTTGTCGGTGAAGATCCTCACCACCTTGCCCTTGAGGGACGGAAGGAAGGACCTGAGGGCCCAGAACACTGCACGGAGCTCCAGGACGTTGATATGGAGGGACTTCTCCGTCGGGAGCCAAAGGCCTCTCGCGTGCAGATTCTCGGTGTGCGCTCCCCACCCTTCCAGGGAGGCATCCGTGGTCACTGTCTCCTGGTGGCCTGGGGTCTGGAAGTCCATGCCCGCCGTCATATGCGTGCGGGTGCCCCACCACCGGATCGCTCGTCGGAAACTCTCGTTGAGTGTGATCCTCTCCCCGAAGCTGCCCGTCGTTTGGATCCAGCGCGCGTCCAGGAACTCCTGCAACGGGCGCATCCGGAGCCTGCACATGGGAATGAGGTAGATGCAAGAAGACATCATTCCGAGGAGGGACTTGATGGACCTCACCTTGGCCGCGTCGGAAACCAACATCCCCTGTACCTTGCCCAGGATGGCCCTGGTCCTTTCCTCCGACGGGGAGGCCAGAAGGGACACTGTATCGAGCTTCGCTCCCAGAAACAGTGCGTCTTGCGCGGGTACCAGGTGGGACTTGGCGTAGTTCACGGAGAATCCCAGGTCCGTGAGAAGTTGGACGGTCCTTGCTGTGTGCTCCACGGCGAGCTCCCTCGTCTTGGCTCGGATGAGCCAGTCGTCCAGGTAGCGGTAGACGTGGATCCCCTCTCGGCGCAGCTGCGCCGCCACTGGTGCAAGGCACTTGGTGAATACCCTGGGTGCCGACCGTAGACCGAAGGGAAGGGCTCTGAACTGATAGTGACGCCCTTGGACCACGAACCTGAGGAATTTTCGGTGCCCCTTTAGGATGGGAATATGGAAGTAGGCATCCTCCAAATCCAACGACGACAGGAAGTCGCCCTCCTCCAGCTGACCCAGGACGTGCTGGAGGGTGACCATCCGGAACTTCTGTGCCTTGATGAACTTGTTCAGCCGTCGTAGGTCTAGGATGGGGCGCCATCCGCCCGTCTTCTTCTTCACGAGGAAGTATCTTGAGTAAACTCCGGAGCCCCGAAGCCTCTTTGGGACGAGTTCGATGGCGCCCTTCCTTAGCATCGCCCTTACCTCCCGGAGAAGCTGAGGGACGTGAAGCTCTTTCCTGGCCACAGGGGGGACGCGCGGGCACCTTCTTTGAAACTCGAGCGCGTGGCCCTGGGCTAGGGCGTCTAGCACCCAACGGTCGGTGGAGATGGACTCCCACACGCTGACGAAGCTCGCCAGCCGGCCTCCCACCGGGGTGCTTCGGTGGGGGCCCGACCCCACGGCCGGTTCAATCCTGCTTAGACGAGGCTTTGCCGCCTTGACCTCCTTGGCGACGACGGCGGGGTCCGCCTGACTTGCCTCGTCCCCTGTAAGCTTCTTGAGACGACGAACGGGCCGCTTGATGGTAGGTGGAAAATCCGCCGCCGGAACCTTTGGAGGCGCCCTTGCCTCCGCCGCTCCGAAAGGGCGGCCGCCATTGCTGGAGAACCCCGAGAGCCCGGGCCGTCTCCGTGTCCGCTTTAATGGCTTGAAGGGAATCGTCCACTGTTTTCCCAAACAGGTTGCTCCCATCGAACGGCATGTCCAGGACTCTGGTCTGTACGTCTTGACGGAAGTCAGTAGCCTTGAGCCATCCACGCCGCCTAAGGCACACGCCGTTGCCCAACTGGCGAAATCCAGTGTCGGCGATGTCTGTCGCAATAGTGATGGCGTGGTCTGACGCCACCTGACCTTCCTGCAAGATCTCCAGGGCATCCGCCCTCTTGTCGTCCGGTAGGAAGTCCAGCAGGGGAGCCAGCTTGTACCACAGCTCCCTGTCGTACCGGGCTACGATAGCCAAGGCGTTAGCCGCCTTAATCGTCGTCGCTGCAGACGAGATGACCCTGCGCCCCATCGTGTCCAATTTCTTTCCCTCGCCGTCCGGCGGGGAAGTCGACGTGGAGGCCGCACCCCCCCCGCTTTCTTCCTGGCCGCCGTGGAGACGACGGAGTCCGGGGTAGGCTGCGCCCGGAGGCACAAGGGGGCCGCGTCCGGGACCCGGTATTTCTTCTCGTACCGGTCTCTTCTAGCCGGCGTCGTGGATGGGTACTTGAGGAGGGCGAGGCCCTCATCCCAAATATCGTCCAGTAGAGGTACCGAGAGGACCGTCTTCCTCTTGGCCTCGCGCCGCTGATAAAGAAAACCTTCCTTCTTCTCCTCAGGGCAGAGCTGGAAGAGCTTGGATGCCCTGGCGATCATGGAGTGAAAAGATCCAATCTCGTCGGGCGGGGAAGCCCGGGTGGGAGGAGACGACGGCAGATCCTCGTCGCACACCTCGACGTCCGCACCCGTCGCGGCCGTGTCAGTCCCTGTATCATCCCCTCGAGTCGAGGAGGGCTGAACGGGGCGCGACGGCTGAAAAGGAGGTGGAGGGTGAATCCTTCTTTTCTTAGGGGGGGGGCTGCCCCAAGGGCCTGGTTCCGGGTCCCCCGACGGGAGTGGTTCCTCCATTGGTAACGGCAGTCTCGTCCTTATCTCTGAGCATAACGACTGTATAGCCAACAAAATGGCCAACGAGTTGTCTTGCGGCACTGGCAGAGGGGAATCCGACGGGCGGTCAGGGGCCCCGTTGGTACCCTCGACAATGTCGTCGTCTCCTGTGTCGGGATCCCTCCCGACGGGCTGGTCGTCTTCCACGCCAACGCCGTGGCTTAAGACCTTGATCAGTTCTTCCTCAGAGGTTGAGGCCGAATCCACGGCGACCTCCTGCCCCCCCTTTTTCTTCTCCGTCGGAGGTTTCACGGGGGTCCTGTCGATGGGCATAAAAGAGGACTCCCTCCGCGGTGGCAGGGAGACTCTGAGCCCCGAGGTCGCCCCCACAGGCGTAGCCTCCACAGGCTGAGCCAGGGCCGCCGCGACTGTCTCGATAGAGGCCTTGGCCGGATGGATTAAGGCTTTCACCACCCTTGGTGCGCTCACCGCCTTCTCCTTGAGGGGGGGAACACTGCCTCGCTCCCCCTCCGCCTTCGAGCTCGACCGGGGCCTCTCCAGGAGCTTCGCCGGGTGCTCGGCCTTCCTCTTACCCGACCCAGAGCGTTGGCTCGTGGTTGATGGTGCCGGGGAGGGTGCGCCCTGCCTGGTGCCCGTAGAGCCCGACCGTTCGGCGCTCCCGGTGCCAGCGGACTCGCGGTGCTTGGCCTTATGTTGGACCCCCGTCGCCGGGGCGTCCTCAAAGGTCTTAGAAGACCGCTCGGATTTCTTCTTCTTCTTCTCGCCGGACGGGCTCTTCCCTTCCAGCCAGTTGGCGAGACGTTGATGGCGGTCCTTCATGGTCCGCTCCGACATGTTGCCGCAAAACGCACAGTCCTTCTCCACGTGCGTCTTGTCTTCATGTAGGCAGTAAAGACAAAAGGAGTGTTCGTCTTCCTTAAAGACATTCTGCAGCTGGCATCCAGGGCAGACCCTGAACAGCTTTCCGGGCGTCGAGCTTCCCTTCTCCTGGCCATGACCGAGATGGGCCTGAGAAGCTTCTGGAGTCCTCCAAAAGCGTAGCTCGACGAATCTTCACCCTTGAGGGGCGTAGACGAATCCGACACGGGTCCCCGTTGATCGGATGGAGAGTCGGTGGAGCTTGAGGCTCTTTTGACCGAAAAAAACGAAGTTTTTGAGAAAAAACGTGAAAAAATAGCACTAACGCTCGAGAGCAATAGCACGAGGATCCCAACACATGAACGTGCGGTAAAAATCTGAAGATGGCTGCCAGAGGCAGGGCTTAGGTAGAGGGCAGTCATTGGCTGTGGTCAGTATGACGCAGAGATCAGTGATTGGTTACTACTACGAAAGACAGATCAGAAACTAAACTGATACTGGTTTTTTCTTTACCGAGGATTCCCAGCCTGACGACGGGGAATATTCATGAGCATTTGAATCCATGCCAGACCCCATGCTGGAGAAGTGGATTTAATCAAACATACACACTCATCCAAGGTTGGATGGTGCATAGTTCCCTTGCGTTAAATGACAAAGACTGAGCTGCTTTTAGTGGGGACCTCTTCCGTTTGAAAAAACTGGGCCTCGACTAGAATAGTTTTGATATTGCTGGTACTTGCATTAAGGTATCTGATATACATATCTGAAAGTTAAAACCTTGGGGTGATACTTAGATGCACATCTCTATGGTAGTAGCACGGTCGTCAGTTGTTCATACTACCTCAGATTGCTTGGGCAGATTGGTTCTTTCTTTCTAAGAAAAACTTTGCCATGAGTGAACATGGCAATTAGTCTCTCAAAACTGGATTAAGATTGCAGCTTGCTGGAGGGAGTTGGTCAAAAAAATCTAACCAGACTGCAGACCATACAAAAAATCAAGTTACTTACCTGTGGTAACATTCTTTCGACTGGATGTTCCCTCCTATGTATTCCTCATCTTATGATATCTGCATATCCAGCTTTAGCTGCGTCAGAAACATTTTCCAGCAGAGCTACCCCGTCCTCCTGGACCAATCCGGAGCAATAAGGGTCATGGACTTACCAAACTCTCTCAACCTCCTGATTACTTGAGGAATGATGGGGAATGGAGGAAAAACATACAGGAGTGTAAACTCCCAGTCCACTATAAACCCCTAGAGCTCCTCTTGGGGCACATTCCCTGGAGCAGTACAGCTCGCACTTCCGGTTGACGCTCATTGCGAATATATCCACTTGAGGGGTTCTCCATAGGACGAAGATCTCTTTAAGGACTTCCTGAGTTAGTTCGTACACATGCAAGGCTGTGCTTTGCCTGTTCAGAGTGTCTGCTGCTGTGTACTCCTCTCTGGCTAGGTGAACTGCTGACAGAGAGATTCCTTCTTGAACTGCCCAGAACCAGAGCGGCATTGCCTCTCTGCCCAGTGGTAGTGACCCTACATCTCCTCCCTTGTTGAAGTAGTACATGGCACTGTGTTGTCTGTCATTATCGGGACATTCTTTCCTTGTACAGAGGGCGGGAAGGCCTTCAGCACTGCTCTGATTGCCCTCAGCTCCAAAATGTTGATGTGTAGTTTGGACTCTGATGGAGACCAACCACTGCTGATTGTCAGTTTGTTGGCGTGGGCTCCCCACCGAGTGAGTGAGTGAGGCGCCCGGCACTACAATTATCTCCAGCCATGGTTGCCAAAAAAGTTCTCCCTTCAGAATGTTTACCTGGCAGGCCCACCACAGAATGTCTTGTGCGACTCTGCTTGGAATCTGAAGAAGGACTGATATCCTGCCTGAGAATAGTGACCATTGAGTTCTGAGAGCCCATTTCAGAGATCACATTCTCGGGCGAGCCTCTGGCACCAGGAAAGAGGCCGAGCAACCTCAAGAAAATGGAAGGCTGGAAGACGCAGGGCACTCTTGAATTTGATGACCATCTGCAGAATGTCTTGAGCCCTCACCTCGGGTGGTGAGGCTTTTCCCAAGGATGCGTCTAGGACTGCCCCGATGACTTGGAGTCTTTGTGATGGTATCATGTGGGCCTTCCTGAAGTTGAGGGAGAAGCCCAGTCTGTGGAGAGAGTGGCAGGTGGAGCTGAGATGTTCCAGGACCTGTTCGGGGGAAAGTGCCCTGATCAGCCAATCGTCCAAGAAGGGGTAGACGCAAATCCCCCCCTCTCCTGAGACTTGCTGCTTCCACCATCAGCCCAAACGGCAGAACTCAAACTGATGATGAGAACCGCCAACAGCGAACCTCAGATACTTTCTGTGCTTGTGATGGATTGGCACATGAAAGTAAGCACCCTGAAGGTCCAAGGATACTAACCAGTCCTGGAGCTGGAGGGCCTGAAGAATCTGAGAAAGGGTATCTTGAACGTGTCCTTCCTGAGCAACTTGTTCAAGTCTTTTTTGTCCAAAATGGGTCTCAATCATCCGTCCTTCTTGGGGATTAGGAAGTAAGGGGAGTACCAACCCTTGTTCCTCTGCGCTACACGCACTGGTTCTTTAGCACCTTTCTATAGCAGGGTCAAGATTAACTGCATAAGGAGCAGATCTGGAACTTTGAAAGAGCTGCTCCTCCGTGGAGGACTCAGATGCTTCTTTAGAAAGGGAAGGCAGTAACCCTGGGCAACTGTTTCCAATGCCCATGCATCTGAAGTAATACCCCGCCATTCTTCCAGATGCTGTGAGAATTTGGCTCCCACCGGGTCTTGTGGAGTAAGGTTTTGAGGCGGCTGATGCAGTGGCTGATGGTAAAGAAGCCACTGTCCGGTGGTTTTAGTACCACTTCCCCGTCCACCACAGAGGAACTTTCTCTGACCTCTTTGATTCGACAGTCCTCTCCCTCTTCCAACTGAGGAGCAATAGCGAAAGAACCTGCCCCTCCATGCTGTTCCAGTGGGGGGAGGGGGGAGTTTGTGGTTGTCTAATTGCAGCACCAAGGGATTTGACTGCTGCTTTCGAGGCCTGCAGCTTCTCCAGACTTTCGGCTGCCATGCTGCTAAATAAATGTGTGCCGTCAAAGGGAATGGTAAGAAGTTTAGACTGCACATCTGGAGCAAAGACAGACTTTCTCTATTAGGCAAATCTGCACATTACAGTAGTAGCCGCCATTGCTCTGCTTATACTGTCAGCAGAGTTGAGATCAGTCTGAAGGAATTCGCACATTGCATCTTTGACAATCTTTAGAAATCTGTCTCTTTCTTCCCCTTCGGAGATATGTTCAGCCGACATTGCTATGCAATCCCGAAGAGTGAAAGTGAATTTAGCCAGTGGACATTTGCCAATTTAAGGGCCATACTCCCCGCAGAGAAAACCTTTTTAGCCAAAGCGTCATAACGCTCGTCATCTCTGTCCGGGGGAATAGTTGGGTATGCATTTCATTTGGATGTAGAAGTGGCAGCCTGAACTATCAAACTTTCGGGAGTTAGACTTTGCCAGATAACAGGGATCACTGCTCGATGCTCTGTACTTGTCACTTTTGTATTCACTTCCGGAATTAATTCCGGTGGATCGAAGTTGGCATACGCTTGCCTTTGTAGGGCTGCATGAAAAGGAAGAATAGGCTCCTCTTGGGGTCCCTTATCTAGAATATCTGTGAGGTCGTCCTGTTCAAACAGGGGTGCAGGACTGCTCCAACTCCGATATTCTGCAAACCTGGACGTCAGTTGTCTGTAGGATCCATCAGCATGGTCTGAGGGATCTGGTATTCCAAGCTCAATTTCTGGGGGAGTGTCCAACCCACTTGCAGTCTGTAGGGTTTCTTGAAGATTTTTTATTCTGGATTCCTCAGAAATCAAGGCTTCTGGGACTCCTGGTGCCTCATACTGTAACCCAAACGGATGGGATACATCCGAAGATGGCTCAACAGCCTCATAAAAATGAGGAAAGTGACTCAAAAAAGACTTTCCTTGGGAGTGGGGTGTACGTTTTCTCTACTTCCTTCGAGGGTTTTGTAATGTGCGTTGACAATGGCGTCTAAATCATTGACGATGTCGAGGACTTTTTAGACACGGACGTGGAGTCTTTCACACAGATGGCATCAATGACTATTTTCAAAGGGGTCTTTCTCTACTTGAGGGAATCTCTAAGGACTCCCGAGAAGTTTTCTCCTGGACACCCAGGCCCGAGGGCACACAGGCCTTCTTTTTGTCGTGTTTGTCGACATGGGCATGGCTCTCATCTTTCTTCAAGGGGGTCGAGGCCGAATTCTTGAAAACTTTGAGCATTTTAAGTCTCAATCTCTCCCATTCAGCCAGTGAGGTCGATTTGGTTGGGCAAGAGACACGTTCCGGGGAGGGACTCAGCGACAAAGATGGAGGTCTGTGGCTCCATTTCTTCGAACGATGTGAGGATGACGAGTTTTGTGAACCACTACGTGATCGGGACCGTTAAGCTTTCTTCTGACGCTGAGAGACATCTCTCAAATCAGAGGATTCGTTTTTCGACGAGTCGTCAAAGGGGATTTATGAGACCTACCTGCAGCTAACTTCCCTCTATGCTCTCTCAGGGCTTTTGCCGTCATCGATAGGCAGGACTCACACCCTGATGTTAAATTAGTGGATCCTAGGCACCACAGACACACCTGATGGGGGCCCGTAAGGGACATTTTCGCCCTGCAGTTGTGACATTTTTTTAACCCTCATCTCAGAGTTGACGCCAATGCCGATGCCATTCTTCATCACTAAACTCAAAAGTTTCTAGTCAAGGAACCAAAGCGCACCGATTTCTGAAGTAATAGCTCTCGTGGAAAAACTGAACTGAAGCCAACTGTCACTGCGCACACTATATATCAATCGATGATGTTGACATTGAGATGGAGACCTTCGAGGGAAATTGAGCCGTCAGGCATTGGCGCGCAGGAGGCACGGCTGGAATATTTTTCCAAAGCAGCTAGATATGGAGATATCATAAAATGAGGAATACGTGGGAGGACACAATCCATTCAAATAGTACTGTCCGGGTCATGCAGGATCTGGCTTGTAAGGACCATGTCTCCAAGGCGCAGAGACGGCTCCATTGGCTACCGGTCAGATCTCGTATCCCCTTTAGGATTTTGGTTATGACCCAGAAGTGCCTTTATGGTGTTGGTCCAAGGCATTTGAAGGACAGAGTCTGTTGGCTTCCAGAAGGTAGGATTCAGAGGTCAAATAACTCCTGTCTGCTTGCCGCTTGCTTCAGTCTGCATTATGTTGGGCATAAGGCCTTTCACTACCCATTCCCGGCTCTTTTGAATAAACTACCTAATTTATGATGTATTAGATCGCTGGCCCAGTTCAAACATTTATTGAAAACACACCTCTTTTCATAAAGTTTGTTTTCCTGATTCTGGCTGTACATGCTCTGCGTTCATTGATCCTGGTTCATGTTTATTTATTCATATAGCGCTCCTAACCTGGAGTTATCTGGGCGCACTACAGGCAATTTTCAGTTTGCGAGTTACACATAGGATTAGGAACAGAATAGCAAAGTAGCATGACATTTTTACATAACCAGAAAGTTGGGAATATGGTACATAGCGGTGTATACAAGAAGAAATTATACATCGGTATAAACAGTGTGTTAATGTGAAAGGTTCTAACCAAGGCAGACTTAAAGGCAGTTATGCGTCCTTTGTATGCATCCAATTTTTTGTACCTTTCCTAAAGCTAAAGGAGGACTGGTCTGCTCTTAGCGTTGTAGGTAGCGAGTTCCAAAGCTGGGCCACCACAACCAGAAAGCTGCTACCCCCTACTTTTTCACTTTAAATCTTGGTACCTGAAGACAAAAAGAGTTAGCGGTCCTCGTGGGGCGTTTTGATGTTTTTTTGACAATTTTTTCCATTAAGTACTTAGGGGCTGATTTGGTAAGGCATTTGCGGGTGAGGGAGACAGTTTTGGACTGTATTCTGTCCTTGACTGATAGCCATTTATTCATCCGTCTGGCCTCCGTGATATGTTGTCTTCTTGGGATACTTATGGCCGCTCTAAGTGCATTATTCTGTAGGATTTGCAGTTTGTTGACGATGTATTTGCTAGCACCTAGGTAAAGTGCATTGCAGTAGTCAAGTTTCGAAAGAATTAAGGCTCTCGCAAGGGCGATGCAGCGCTCTATAGATAAGAAAGGTTTGCAGGCATGTATCAGCTTACATGTGTATGCTTTCGCTGAGGCCGTAGCGTTAACTTGCTTATGCAAGTTCTGGGCTGAGTCCAAGTAGAAGCCCAAGGTTATTACCTGCTTCGCCACTTTAATGTCAATACTGTCGATGTTGAATGAAAGGTAGTGATTGCTGAGTTTATAAAGATTGGCCAAAGCTCCTAGGAGCAAGAGCTCAGTCTTGTCATCATTCAGGCACAGGCCGCGAGAGGCCATCCACGCCTGAATGATAAAATAGATTTTGTTAACTAAGGCCAGTCCATATCGTAATCGCCGGTCAATGGTATGAGGATCTGGGTGTCATCTGCATAATTAGTGTAGGTGACACCCAGATGGACTAGGTCGTCAAACAGTGGCTTAGTAAAGACATTGTACATCGTAGGGGATATGGAAGATCCTTGCGGCTGATAAGTCTAATAGAAGTAAGAGGGCAAGTTTCCCCTTGACTTTAAGTTCATCAATTTGGTTCTTCAGGTCAATTAAAGCCGTTTGTGCCATGTTGCGGTCTGAAGGCAGACTGCCTGAGCCCTAGTAGGTTGTTCATTTTCAGGTAGGATTGTATCTGGAGGTAGGCTGCTTTGTCTATTATCTTTAATAGAAAAAGGACTGTAGAGATAGGTCCATAATTAGTCGGGATTCTTGGGTCCAATGAAGGTTTCTTTAAGAGTGATAAGACCCAAGCGTCCTTAAGGTTGGTAGGGACAGTGCATGTTTGAAAAGACTAGTTGATAAGTGTGCTAATGAAGGGGGCCAAGTTTCTGGCGGCTTCTTTGATTATAGTGGCAGGGCAAATATCTCCCTGGCATCTAGTAGGTTTAAGCAGAGCTACGATGTCTTCCACCTCTTCAGTAGAGACTTGGGTAAATTTAAATCATTTGGCAGGTTTGCAAGAGTTAGATTGAGTTCTCTGGAAGGTGCCTAGATTAAGGAGGTTCCGTTTTTTTTGCTTCCATTTTATTTTTGAGTAAGGAAATCTTATTGACAAATGCATTTTGAATATTGTTCCACCAGGTTTTATCCTTCTTACAGGTGTCCAGAGGGGAATAGGGGGATTCCATTTATCTTAGGATGACAAAGAGTTCTCTAGTACTAGAGGTGGCTTTGTTGATCCTATCATTATAAGTATCCCATTTGGTTTGTAGTATTTCCGATTTGTAATTGGCTGTCACTTTCAGTAAGTTATCTTTGTTAGCCACTGTTGGGTGACTTTTCCACAAGGTTTCACGTTTTCTTTTGTCTGCCCGAAGGGCTTTAAGTTTAGGTGGAAACCAAGAATTTAGGTGGGCTCTAGGTTTGCCTTAGCGCATTTTAAGAGGTGCGATATAGTCTATGGCTTGTGTAATAGTAGAGTTGTATACGTCTACTAGCAATGCTGGGTCTACAGTATCCGGCAGAGGGTTTAAGATAGGGAAGAGATGGGACCTTAGCTTGTCCACTGTAATGTTACGTTTATTCCAGGTGAAGAGTGGAGGGGCTAGCACGTTAGTCCTGATGAGTAGTGGGCTCTCTTGGATAGTGAAGGTGAGTAAATAATGGTCTGTTCAGACATAAGGTTCAATAGAGGTTATAAGTGTCTCTAAATTGAGGTCTGCCACCCAGTCTAGGGTTTTGCCTTTTAGGTGAGTAAGCTTATAAACCCTTTGCGTAAGGCCTATTTCTGTGAGGGTGTTAGTCAAAGCCAAGATTAAAATCTCCTAGAACTAGAATTTGTGAGGTAGGTTTGGAGTTGGCAGATCATATGGCAGTGATGTCTTTCTCAAAGGAGCCAATAGAGCCATGGGGTCTATATATCAGGTGCGTGATTAAGGTGCGACAGTTAGAGATGGGTAGTTGCACATGAAGTGACAGGAGGTTGAGTCGATACTCGAGTCCCAGGCTAGACTTGGCGATAAAAGCAATGCGGCCGCCTCTGGATGAATCTCTATCTAATCTCAAAATAGTGTAGTTATCTGGGATAGCGAATAAGTGGGAAGGACCAGCCACTGCACAGAGCCACGTCTCAGTTACTGCTAAGAAGTCTAGTTGTTTGGCAATGATCAAGTCGGCTATGTCAACAGCATGTGCTACCATGAATCTTGCACTGATCAGAGCACCTTTCATCTGTGGGGATCTAATGCTAGAGAGGTTAGGGTTGGGGCAACCGTTGCTTTGCCCAAACCGGTTGTTTACTTTATTAATCTTAGAAGAGGAATTCTTTTGTGAAGGGGTTTGACTATGTTGGCGAGGGAGGCTGGTATATAAAGAGTAAGTTTTATTCAGTCTAGAGCCCAGCATGGTGTTTCTTGCCGGGGTAGGTCTGTTGGGTATCGTTCTAGTCGCAACCCGCTGAATCCATTGGTTTGGCGTTGGCGCTAATTTACAGTGAGCTCCAACAGAAAGGGAGACACGTGTGTTAGGATGGCTAGCTCCCAAATGTAACTGAGGCAGGAATTTAGTAGGTCTGATAAAAGTAGGCTGCGTCATAGGCATCAGAGGTGGCAGGAATTTAGTCAGCTTTATCCAAGTGGGTAGAGTGGTGGAGGTGGTCATGGTAGCCAGCAGGGTATTAGTTAACGCCCAAGACTTGCAGGGTGAGAACTGGCTCTCTGTAAGAGTGATATCTGCCGCTAGAGCTAATGACTTTACACCAAGGAAAGCTGTCAGAAGTCTAACAATCAAAAAGGTGCCAGCATACATGATTGTAACAAACGGGGCCAACTGGTGAGGGTCGTGAGACAGAATGGATAGTAAATAAATGTGGACGTGGTCAATATCAGAAAGGATAGCAGCCTAGGTCAGAATGCTAACAGGCATGCAAGTTAGTGTAGTATGATCAGGAACCTGTTTGGTGTTCAAATTGATTATGTCTTTTGTGTTTATGTGCGCCTCTGTGCCCATGGGCTGTTGGGCATGTTACAAATAAATGAATAAATAAATACTAAATCCATCTTTTAATGTACATGAATAACTAGGTGCAAAGAAATAAATATTACAAAAACATTTCCATTTCTCAGTGAAAACATATTTTACTCGCTTATAAAATACTCTCATTGGGAATTCAACTTACATTTTTACTCCCTAAAAAAAATCACTTTACTTCCAACTTTAAAAAAATAGGGAGTAAAACACTCCCACTTCCAAATCTCATCTGAAGCACTGAGCACCGTGGTGACCACTTGTTTGTACTGGCCTTGAACACAAACAAGCACCACTCTCCCAAGAATTGGGATCTTGCATCAGGGTGAAGGGGTACATTGCGTATCGGCCAATATATCAAGAATGTTAAAACAGCACTTGAAGCAGCATTTCCTCTAGGAGGAGTGTGTGAGATGGGGATGGTGTGAAATACATTTTTGCGTACTGATGGTTCCACTTGCGAATATACTTGTGTAAGTCTGTAAAGGCTGGAGAGGGGGTATCTGTACTCCAGCCCCCTATATGGTAGGGTAAAGGTACAGAACCCCAGCAAGGCTCTCAATTTGGTAGCTATGGGTGAGCAGCAAGGCTTAAGCTTTCATTAGGTGATGCAGGAAGGTTTTTAAGTACAGTGTTTCCCCATAGCCCCTCTCCAAAGGAATGTCCACACACTATGTTAGGTGATAACACAGCTTCTTTATATACAATAATGTTCAGCAATATAAACATATAAATAATAACACTTTTTACTTAGAAAGACTTATTCAAAGAATGGTAAATATACACACTATGTTTAACACACACTACTTAATTCAGTAAGAACTGCACTAACTGCAGACAGTTTTACATGGCAGGTGAATTCTTATATAAGGTGTAACCACCATAGAATAGGGAAGAAAGAGAGGTTAGTTATGAACAGTGGCACACTGCTTTTTTTTAGACTAGACCAGTAATTCTGTGTGAGGATCCCCCGCCCCACCTGGGCAACCTGTAATAGAAAAGTTAATAGTAACTTATGTTGTCTTTTACAGCCCAGTCCAATCTTGTTGAATAACGTTGTGCTTTCTTTTAAAAGGTTCTACCACCCGCAAAGTACCAGAGACCCCACAGCAGAACAGGATCCAAGATGAATCTGTGACCCTTTGAGGACTCCCAAGGCTAGAAGATGCTATCCTCGTCACAGTACCTTTGGTGCCTTGGCAGGCGAAGTGGCACAGTTTCTTGGCTTTGTTCGACAATTCTCTCCAAGGATGGACCCAATTTGGAAGGAGCCGTCACTGGGATGCTGAGTCCCAGAATAAAAAGGAACCAAAGTCTTTCGGAATGGCAGCAGTTTGGCTCGATGCTGTGCTCTCCTTTGATTGACGATTTCTTATGTAGAAGTCCTGTGAAGAAGAAACTTACTGTGGTCTTCTTAAAGGCCTGGTGGATGAAGATAAGACCCTTGGGACCCTTCAATGACTTCTGGTGGCGATGGGTGCATAGGTCACTTTTGGTCTCGGTTTTCTGACATTCGGTTCTTCGGTGCTGCTGTCGCAGCACGGACCTTTGGACGGCTTCTGGCCACCTGGACTGACCATGGACCCTCGTCAAGTCTGAACGTCTTCGATAGCTTCTGGTGTTGGGAAACCCACCGGCGGACCTTCCACTGCACCCAATGACTCTGGGATCTCTCCAGCGGGAGAAAGTGGTCACTGGTGATGGCAAGGATGTCCTTTCAAACGTTTTTAGGCAGTTTGGAGCTTTTGCAGCTTTGGGTATCCAGCAGCACTATGTCAGGGCGGTAGACAGCAACAGCTTCCAGTGGTCATGAAACGCACTACTGGACCCTGTGCGACACCAATGGACTTCTCTGGCTCGAGATGGCTGGCACTCCTCTTCTGGACTTCAAAGACCCCTTCTCCAGACGGCAGGCACACAGAACTGGCTTGCAGGATATTTCGATGAAGAGTAGTAGCTTTGCACAATGGTCCCTCGTAGTTCTGGGAGGTCTCCTTTGCAGCTCCTCTATGGATCAGTACTTGGGAGACACAGCAGCTTTAGGATTGTTGAAGAAATGCAGCAGCAGACTTCTCTTCCAGCTGGGCTTCAAGGAGCAGCTTCTTCTTGCTAAGCTTCGACTTCAGCTACTAGACAAATTGGTAAGTCAGAGGTCCCCAGTTATACACATCTGTCCCTCATTCACTCTGCCTGAGCCAGGCTCAGCCAGTCAATCACAGAGTAGGGCATTCATGCAGGAATGGCAGCCATTCGGGCTTCCGGGCATTCAGGCCATTCACTCCACCCAGACACCCATAACAAACAATGTGGGTTTGGGCAAGTACCCAGCCTTTCAGCACACTACACTGCATCCATGTCAGGTTCAGGCAGTTCATTGTGTCACACACACAGAAACCAGATAACCACAGCAGAGAATGCGAGTTGACTTTAGACTCCATTCACAACAGGTCCCACCCTCAGGGAGTACCCACAACACCTGGGAAGGCTCCAGTCAGTCTGTCGGGAGGCAGCCCCAGAGCAATATATGGTGTTTCTACCCCACACCCATTCAGAAGGAACGGACAGAGTCAGGGCTTCCCAGGGCTTTTGGAAACTAGGTAAAAGGCAATAGAAACCAAGAGGCCACAGGGGCCATCTTGCCTTCTGTCAGGAATCCACTTATTCGTATGGCAGGGCCTGGGTATCCCAAAATGGAGTATACTCAAGAGCCACTGTCAAGTCAGCATGTAGCTGCCACCAGCCCATATCCTGCTCTGTGGGCAATACACAGGTGCCCCAAAACACACATAAGGGGTAGAAGGGTGTAGCCCCACCCATGGGTGCCATAAGGGTATCCCTTGGGTGATGTTCACCAATAGATGAGAAGGAAGAGCTGCATTGCCAGAGGTCCAGGCGGCACCTCAGTGGCAGAAAACAGAAAAAACACACAGAGAAGTGGTAGGACAAGGACACGAGGCACTGTCACTTCATAAGGCATTTCCAGCATCAGTGTCTATGCAGTAGTCATTTGTGAAAGTATTCACTGAGCTTCATGTTGCAGCTTTGCCTGCCCGTTGGTCTAGTGGATTTGGTGCTCGGCTTGCCCAACATTTACCTTTCTAGTTTATAGTATTCATAAGTACTCTATACTATCTATTCATCTGTATATTCCTGCTTTACCAATGGGATATCCTTTTGGTACAACATTGAAAGATACCAAGAACTGGCAGGTCTTTCTGATGGATTTCATTTGGTTCATAAAACAGGTCAGCTCTGTGCATGTCTAAAGTATGCAGACCTCTTTTCTGCACTTGAAAGACTGGTAACTCAGTTGTGAGATTAACATAACATTTAAAAATGAGTGCTGTGCCAACTTTGGTAGAATCCTAAATATGACCTTATGCTTGTTGATTTAAGGAAATCATCTTCCACTAGTAGTGCCTGTCATTTGCTTACTCTGCCACCTTGAAATTAGGATGCCTTAAGGGAGAATGTAGCAAATAGAATGATAGGTCTGTGTAGAACTGTTTTTAAATTCAGTGTGGGTGATTGTCTACATATGGAAGGATGTAATCCCTTTATTCCTTACACATATGCCCTTATAAAGACAACATTCCACCAAGAACGTTTATGTTGAGAGGTAGTGTAAGTAGCCAATGTGGACAGATTAACTTGTTATGAGTTGCAGGACAGTCCACTATCAAACAAGTATAGGATATGTCACAATATAGGTCTATAAACACGGAGGTCATCAACCTGTTCTCTTCTGTAGCATTAACATTCCTCTTCCCCCAACTGTGTGTTTGGTTTGCATGCCTCATTTACTCTCTCCATAAACCTATGAAGGAGTCTTACATGGCCCAATTCTATGTTTTTGGGGACCAAGTTGCAAGGTTCACAG
This sequence comes from Ambystoma mexicanum, assembly GCF_040938575.1. Classification (NCBI taxonomy): domain Eukaryota; kingdom Metazoa; phylum Chordata; class Amphibia; order Caudata; family Ambystomatidae; genus Ambystoma; species Ambystoma mexicanum. Next base: position 661,159,716 of record NC_090935.1, on the reverse strand, counting down.
TGAATGAATTGTGGTGTGGGATTATTTTCCCAAGTGAAAAGAGAGTGATGCAGTTTCTTTGGTAGTGCAGCTATTTACAACAAATGTTAATACTGTGCTTGGTGAGCCCTGGTTTGCGCAAGGAGTTTCAGTGTCATGTGCAACTCCCTAAATCTTTTGCACCACTTGAGGTATTAATGGTGCAGTGGACAACATGGGAAAATATCCCAGACCATCTGACCCAAAGTGCATTGCCAAGTAATTCCATGTGTGGGCATCTGGTTGGGAAGGCATGGCCTTTTGACTTCTCCCTTGTCGCAAATGGGTCTATGCATGGGGCTTCCTATTTTGTAGCAACATTTTGTACTGTCTTGGGCTTTAACTCCCATTCTGCTGCGATAGTTGAGATAGGTGTTGCAAGTGTGTTTTCCCCCTGTTTGTTGACGGAATACATTGTTGTTGTATTGTTGGTCCTGATGGGAACAGAATTTGCTTTCATTTGTGTCTGGAAACTTGAACATTCAAGAGAAATCTCCATTATATCAAACACATTGATGCATAGTATTTGCTGTGTCTATTCCGCAGGCACCGACATGAAAAGCAGATGTGCTCCCCTTTCCGAAAGATATTTCTGTCATTATGGTGGGTTGGAAACTGCAAACGGTTGCTCCTCGCTACTTTCAACTAGAACTGAAGCACTTTCATGGACATGCATGCCACATTAAACCTAAGCCATGGAAATCCAAAATGGGCCATTCGCTGGACAGAAATACCCTGGTGCACAAAGAAATCAGACTGCTCTTGATGCACTCCAACTACTGCAGAGGGCCAGGAGTTCCCTCATAAAAGCAACCAAAGCAACTTCCACAATCTCAGGTAGCAAACAAAAGCAGAGTTCAATTTCAAGAAATAAAACATACATTGGTGTAAACCTCTTTTGCAACTGAATGTTCCACAAGAAGTAGTAAAATACAATGCCACAAATACCTTTTCAAATACCTTTTCAATAAAATGTCTAAATAATCGGGTTCAACATTGGTAACACTGAGCTTTCCAAACCAAAGCCAGTGCCGATCTCCCCTGGGGGTACAGAAAGTCAAACTTCACGCACCTTTTCATTGATAAACTCTCTACCACTGTTACACTCCTCAGACCCACCACCACAAATGAGAACAGTATCTATTCCTTGACCAACAAACTCATCAAGGGGGAAAGTGCCCTTGTCCCTGTCTAGGCACCTCTCTCACAGGGTAGTTTTCCCTTCCTCCCTAAGACTGCCTTTAGACACGGGGGGCTTCAAAAACCCCAAAAAAATACCTAAACGTGGACAACCTGTCACACTACAGCCCCTGTGGGGGGGCACTGTGCACAATAGGGCAGACTAAACCTCTTTCTGACTAGCTCCGCTCAGATACTGGAGTAGCAGGGCTGTGGATGCCCCCAAACCACAGTGCTTGTGGTCAAACAGACAGATTTCAGTGTTGGAAAGTCAGGGGAGACAAGTGTGCCACCTGAACACGAGAAACGAAGCAGCGGAGGTGAGGGATGCACCTCAACACGAAAGGCACCTGCAGGGTAAAGACTGTGCAGCCCAGTGGTGACAACCTCCCTTGAGCCAGAAACGGTGTGGGATTGCAATGCAGAGAGATGGGAATGGGAAGACTCCTCTGGCTCTGGAGAGCACCGCACACAAGTAGCAGCTGATTGGGACCCGCAGAGGAGCAGAGATAAGTTGAGCGCTCGCTGCGTGGGTCCGTTACAAGCCGGTGTGCAAACAGAGGGGGCACAAGTGAGTGGTACTACATGGATCCCATCCAGCTAACTTCACCCTCCGGGGGACACACACAAGGCGGCAGAGTAGCCCTTGATGGGAGGACACTGTCCTTTGGATTGAAGGCAGGAGATAACTGCCGTCCACACCAGCAACATGGGCAGGACCCAGTGAGGAGGAGGAGGAGTGCCCACATTCCAGAGAAGGGATATAGGGAAGAGTGCCTAAGCCCTGTAAAACAGCTGGAACCAGTAAGGTGAGTTCCTGGCCCTTGACAGGGGCAAACAGCCAGCTTGAGCACCCAAGGCAGAGAACCCACAGAAGAGAAGGCAGCCCATACCCCCAATACAGAGGCCCAGCGGGGAGACCTGTGGAGTGGCAGGTCATCTGCAGTGAGCCTCACATGCCGATACTGCCCTACCCCCCCGCACAGTAGGGGTGAGTGCAGGCAAGGAGAGGAGTAGGAAGGGCCCCATCAGATTGCTTGCAAACAGAGCTGCTCTGAAGGTGGGGGACACAGAGGTACCCACCAGGGAAAGGGGGGGGAAGGTGACAGTGAATAAAGTCAGCAAGGAAATGACGAAAGCGAAGCGGAAGACGACGCTCATCCAGGCGAGGTTGGACTCATTCATGGTGGCCCCAAGAACCCCCCAATTTGCATCACAGGCGGGAAGGACACTGGCGAGGGCACATCGAAGGAATCACTCACGCTGAGCAAACTCTTATTAGTCATACAGGATTCCAAATCCTCGCTGGAGGACAAGGAGGATGCAGTGGGAATGAGGTGAGCTTCTTAAGGCATGATCTACAAAAGATATATCGGCGAGAATGGGAGAGGCAGAACACAGGATATCGGACGGGGAGGATGCGAGGCAACCGATGAAGAAGGGCATCCAAGACTTGAAAAGCAGAACACATTTCCAGGAAGAGCGGGTGGAGGACGCAGAGGGGAGGGCCAGTCACAATAACATCAGGATACTGGGCCTTCCCGAGAAGGTATTATGTCCCTCCATGGAACTGTACTTCAGAGAGTGGTTGGCAGAATGGATGGGGTCAACAGGACTGTAGATATTCTTTTTTCAGTAGAGAGGGCCCATCGCAATCCCGAACAGAGGAGGGATCCCTGGGGCCCACCCCGTACCTGTAATAGCCAAGTTACTGAATTGCAGAGATCGCAATTTCATAATAAAAATGTCTAGGAAGAAGCGTCCCATCATGGTTAACGGCTCTAGAGTGACAATATACAGGGCAGTGAAGAAGGCTAGGCACTCGTTTCCGTAAGTCAAGAAACGGCTCCGGGAGGCAGCGATGAATTATGCAATGCTCTTTCCAGCAACCCTCATGGTGGTGGGTCCCAAAGCAATACGTTTCTTCTACTCCCCGCAGGAGGCTTGGGAGTGGGTGGACAGTGAAGGATTGGGTTGGCAGAAACAGTTACGGGAACCGGATGGAAACTTGCCTAATTGCATATGTGAGTGACAGGGAACCGAATCTGGTAACAATGGAATGGTGAGATTTTGGCATCCTGGGAAGTAACATTGCTGTCCGAGGATGGCTGGGACATAAGTGACATAGTCAGAGCAGAGCTTAAGAGCAGAGATGAGCACACACCACCGACCAACCCCCTCGATTCCCCCATCCAAGGGCGTGGACAACCACCATTTAGTTCTTAGTTGAAGGGCGACGGATGCTTCAGTTTGGGGGGGAAGCATGGGGAGGGGAGCGGTATGTTGGAGAAGTTTTTCGTTTTGTTACTGTTTTTCTCAGTGCACTCGTACAGGGAGGGGGGGGGGAAACCACACACTACAAGGGAAGGGAGCGTGGGCTCCGTCCGGGGCCAGAGACGCAGTCTACAAAGGAGGAATGCCGGAAGCGGACAATCCACGTAATAGATCCTTCAGTTGCATGTCCTGGAACGTCAATGGGCTCTTGGACAAGATTAAGTGAGGACTGGTGGCAAAATTCTTTACGGCCCACCAAGCAGATTATAGTACTACTGCAAAGACCCATGTGTTGGGGACAAATCCTGGCCTACTTACAAAGTGACTACATGCTGCAATGGTGCCTGCACAACATCGGAATATTGGACATCTTGTAAGAAATGTCCACAACCCGGCCAATGGAACGAGCCGCACCACTGAGCGGGGGAGAAGGGAGGGAATAGGGAGTTGGGGGGTAGTTATGAAACAGTTAAATATTTGTCGCATTGAAAAACCAATAAAACATGTTTAAAAAAAAAAGAAATTGTGACCATTGGAGGTGCATTACACAGAGGGATAGGGAAGGGTAGCGGGAGGAGAAGGATTCTTTTGAAAGGAACCTTGTGGGGAGAAAAGCTCTTCATCAATGTTCATGCCCCTCAACTCTACAGGCGGAAACGCTTAACAGGGTGCAAACCTTACTGGTTAGGGGCATATCAGATCATGCCCCCCTGGTGGTTGCCAAACAGGGAGCAGAGATCCAGTAGAGAGGCGGTGGAGGCTGAACGCATATTATCTGAAGGATGTGCGGATAGCGGAGGCCCTCAGGGAGGAATCCGAGACCCATTTTCAGAATAACTCTCAGGACGGTGGTGAGCCGCTCCACGCTTTTGGAGGTTTATAAAGCAGTGTTACAGGGAGGGCGATGCCGGTATTAAGGCAACATCTCAGTGCTTGTAGGGAACGCTTGGTTGAGATAGAAAGGCAAGTACAAACAATTGAAGCGCAGCATGTGCAGCACAATACAGAGGCCACTTAAAGGGCCCCAACATCAGTACACGTCGGTGGCCCGGGATGAGGTTAGGGTGGCTCATTGGGACAAGCAGGAGAGGCTCTTCGATGTGGGGGATAAGTGCAGCAGACTGCTGGCATGGTTGGAAAGGAGAGATGAAGGGACAAGGTGGGTAAGGGAGATAAGACAGGCTGATGGAGCAGTGGTATCCAGGAGTAAAGACATAGGTGAGGAGTTTGTGGCGTACTATGTGAAATTTTACCAGGCTCTGGACATTGGGGACATGGCTGGGATTGTGTACTATATACGGGGGACGGGATTACAACAGGTGAGCCAGTAGCTGAGGGAGAGGTTGGAGTTGGACCCAGCCAGGGAGGATATTGACACAGCCATTAACCAGCTCCAATCGGGGAAATCCCAGGGCCCTAACGGATTACCAGTGGAATTCTAGAAACTAGTGGGGCAGGGACAGGCAGAGGAGATCAGAGCCATGTTTTTTTTTTTTTACTTGTTTATATCTAGATAAATAGATTTTACAAGGGTCTTGCTTTTGTTTGCAAAGCTTCTTCAAGTTATGCCAGTAAGACTTCAGAGGCCAATCCTTGGTCGTTAGTCAGTTTACTGCATTCTGCCAGAGCTGCTTGCAGTATCTTGGCTGTTGCTATCGTCCAAAATGTCCTGCCTCCTCCAATTAAACGCGGCCACCACTGCTCTTCTTCCGGATCCGTGAACGGTCTCAATGTTTCTTGTAGGTATGCTAGCCGTGTTTTTGCCATTGCCTGGCAGCTGGTGAGCAGGTGTCTAACGTTTTCAATTTGGTCTGGTCTTTTGCATAGTCTGGAATAGTTGTTTTCCGATTGGCCTCTGATTTGGAGAATCTCATTTGTGGCTAGTAGGTTCAGCCGCGCTCTTAGAAAAAGTTGGCGAAGAGGTCTACTCGGGAATCTTCTCAGGAATTGAGCTGTTTCGTTCCTTTTTAATGTGTACGGTGGGAGCTGTCTCAAAAGTTTGTTTTCCGTCGCCTTTTCCAGAGTTGCGATCCAGTCTAGGTCGGCCAATTTCTTTCTGACTTTCATTGGGTTATCGATTAGGTCCGCTTCTGTGCAAGCTATTCGGTCCAGTTGGAGCTTTATTTTTGCTGCCCATTTCTCAAGCATTTTGCACTTTCCTAGGCCGGTTTCTTCTTTGATTAGTTGGTATAGCGGGAGACATTGCGGGACGATGGTTTTCCGGTAAAGTGCCATGCTATTTGCTTCCACTGTAGCTTTGAGCGAAGTAAGTCCCAGTTCTCTCCTTATTCCGGCCATTGCCGTTGATTTAGGTAGGTTCAGAACTGTTTTCCAAAAGTAGCCCTCTATCCTTTGCCAGAAAGCATCTGGAATTTCAGGCATTGCCTCGGTGCCATATGTGAGTGTGGGAACTACTTTCTCCTTGTAAAATTTGATGGTTGGAATCAACGAGAATCTTCTGTACTTTTTCTCCAACATTTTTGCTTGCGTTGATAGTGATCTCACTTTTGCCCAGAGATGGGCTTGCATGCTGGTTTCTTGGTGTGAATTGTCCATAAGAACTCCCAAGAATTTTAATTTTGATATTGTCTGAATAGGAACTTTTTCCATCACCCATCTGAAGGTGTTTTGTTTGTTGTTTTCCACAGGATTAGGATTTTTGTTTTTTCCTTGTTCACCTCCAAGTTTGAGCGCTTGATGTAGTTTGACAGGTTGTCTAGTTGTTTCTGCAATCCTATCTGCGTTAAGTCCGTTAGTACAATGTCATCAGCATATGTCAAACGAGGCATTGGCACATTCCCTATTTTTTGGGGGGGGGGAGGCTCTCACCGTGGCACATGTGTCTTTAAAGTCTCCCATGAAGGCCACAAACAGGGCTGGTGCCAAAGGGCAGCCCTGTTTGACGCCGCCTCCGCGTTGGAATTTCGCTGGATAGAAAACCTTTTGTGTTTAACTTCACTCTCGTGGAAGTGCTCGTATGCAGCGCTTTGATCGATGCCAAAATGGTTTGCGGGCAGTTCCAGGAGTTCAGTTTCGTCCATAGGAGTTCTCTATCAACACGATCGAAGGCCTGGGTTAAGTGGATGAAGGCCACAAAGACTTTGGCTGAGGCCTCTAGGACTTTGTTCTTGATTATGCTGAGGAGCATGATGTTGATTGTTGTTGATGAGTTTTTTTTAAAGCCTGCTTGGAACGGATCATTGCAGGGTGCCTCTGTCGCCCAGGTCTGAAATCTCTTTAAAAGAAGCATACTGAAAACTTTGCCAATTGTATCTAGAGGGGTGATGGGCCGGTAATTCCGAGGATCGGACTGGTCTCCTTTTTTGTATATGGGTACCGCGTTGGAGGATGTCCAAGACCTCGGTATAGCCCGTGATTTTTCGCACTGCTTGAATACCAAGCTGATGAAAGGGATCCATTGTTTTTGAAAAGTTTTTAGGTCGATATAAGTGACTCCGTCTGGGCCGGGTGCTCGTGAATCTTTCAGTTTGCTGATTATTTCTCTGATGTCTTCTTGATCGGATACATCCACCCATGAACTGTTGTGTTGGCTTAGTTCTGGTCCATTAGGAACCGTTGGTTTTTTTAAAAGAGCTTCGAAGTGCGTTATCCATTTTTCTTCACTCACGCAGTTGGATGGTTCGTTGGTTTTATGTTCCGTTCTTACTTTTAGCAGTGACCAGAATTCTCTAGTGTTTTTCCGTGCTCCATTTCTTAATATCTCTTCTGAGTCTTTTTGATAGAGATTTATTCGATGATGTTTGATCCAGGCCTTGTATTTATTTTCCTCTAGTGCGGCTTGGGCTACTAGTTCGGGTGAATTAGACTTTTTTGCTTTACGTTTTAATCGTCTTAGGCTTACACATTTTGCCACGATTAATTTGTCGTATTGATGGCGCCCTGGCGCTGCCTTCCAGGTCCTAGTGTGTGGGGGTACTTTGTAGGGGCTAAGCAATGGTCGATAGTCAATGACTGTTTGATCGTATTCGGGTGCTTTGGATTTGATTTTGTAGCTTCTCAGCAGGTCTTCCACTCTTGCCGCAGTCAATTTTAGACGATTCCCCTGGGCGTTGGACTCTATTTCAGAGTTCATTTTTGGGTTGCGTTCCACTGTCGATCTCCATGATGCTCTTAGGAGATTGTGATCACTTGGTTCAGTGCGTATGACTTTGAATTCAGTTATTACTTCTAGCATCGCATCAGACGCAAATATAGTCTATTGTGCCTTTTAGGACGCCTCTCTCCCATGTTGGGAGTCTGCCAAGGAGTGGAAACGCTTGGTCTAAGTTGTGGAAACCTCTTTATGTCATCAGGTTGTTCCACAGCTCTCCTCTTGATTCTGCTGCAGTTTTTGTTCTGTAAGCATTGTTGTGGTCTGAGTTTTTCTGTTTCAGATTTAGGTCTCCACAGATGATGACGTGAGAGGTGTTCTTTTCAGCAAATATGCTGTCAATTTCTGTTTCCAGTATTGTTAAAAACTTACCAGAAATTGCTTGTGGATTCCAGTAAGTGTTAATGATTGCGATTTCTGTTTTTTTTTTCCCTGAGTGTTTCTCATATAATGTCCATGACATTCTAATGGTTTGGTGGTGGCTTGAAAACGTGAGTGTTTCTATGATGTTTAATCCGCTGTCCACTCTGATTGCCACCAGGAGTCCTGATGACGGGCACCCCAGCCTGTTCTTGTTTGCTGGTGCGAAAGCAATCTCGTAGCCCTTGAGCGGTGGTTTTTCTGTTAGCCAAAGCTCCTGTAGTGCTGTTTTATCAAAGAGGCCCAAGTCCGGGTCTCCCATTGTTTTAAGATGCTTGTACCCACACGTATTCCATGAGGCAATTTGTATTGATTTTTCTTTTACGGGTTGAGTCGTTGGAGATGTCGTTTCTAGTGCCCCTTCTCCCAAGGCTGTTGGTTGCTATTTGTTCAAGGTTGCAATGAGTGCTTGAGAGCCATGTTTATGGAATGTCAGGAAGGGGGCATACTGCCAGAGGATTTACGAATGGCAACAATCTTAGTTATACACAAAAAGGGGAAGTCGCTGGAACAATGCAACGGGTACCGTCCAAACTCCCTAATCAATAGAGGCGAAAATACTGGCGAAGGTCTTAGCTAACAAATTATTACCCGTTATCAGGGATTTAGTCCACCCGGATCAATGTGCGTTTATTCCAGGTAGGGCCATTAAGATGAATCTTAGAAGCTTACATAACGCGCTCAGTGTTGTCTCCTCCCTAGAGAGACCTCACACAGTCAAGGCAATATTCTGAGAAGGCATTCGACTGCGTGGGGTGGGAATATCTTTGGGCGATACTGAAGGGGTTCGCTTCGGGCCTAGATTTATTTGTAGGCTGGGTGAAACTACTGTACACCAGCCCGGTGGCCCGGGTTAGGGTGAATGGCTGTGACTCTGAAGCCTTTTCTCTACATAGGGGTACGAGGCAAGGGTGCCCCCTCTCACCGCTCCTGTTCTTGCTGGTGATGGAGCCATTTGCGATAAGGGTGAGATCAGAACCCCTGTTGAAGGGCTTGAGTGGCCGGAGGGAGGGGACGACCATATATCATATGCGGATGACGTCCCCCTCTACCTAGGGGAACCGAGATGACCAGGCTGAGGGTGGTTGATATGTTTCTGGAGTTTGGAGAGGTGAGTGGTTTTAGGATTAACTGGGGCAAATCGCAGTTTTGTGCAGCTACAGGAGGTAGGGGATGCAATACCAAAGGGATGTCTGATTATGATCACGAGATAATCCATTAAATAGTTGGTCATCAAAGTAGGGGTGCCGGATTCCTCATTTCTACGTGCTGGGTAGGCTTAGGGGAAATGATAAACACTGGGTGACGCATACGATCTCAATAGTAGGAAGGGCAACGTTATTTAAAATGTTGGCATTGCCACGTCTCCTTTATGTCATCCCAGTCACTCCAGTGATGGTGCCGGCGGAGGTGTTCAAAGCGATAGAGAAATTTCAGAGGGAGATTATAAGGGGAAAAAACTCTGCAAATCGCATTAAAACGTTTAGCAGGTCGGTTTGGGATGGTGGATTTGGGATCCTGAATGTGCAGCACTATTATTGAGCCTCCCAGTTTATGGTAATAAATGAGTGGATGTTGGGGGCAAGGTGGGAATGGAGGGTGTATGCCTCATATTCAGTAGGAAGTGACGAGCGTGGCATTAAGGCCTCCCTTGCAGGTGCTGTACAGGGGCACGACCACATGGGCTCGCACAACCGGGGGCTTGTGCATTGGCATTGCACACCGCTGTTCTCAGGGCTATGGGGAAGGGGTGACCAGGGAGGTGCCCATTTGCAGGAGCGTAGCCTTGCTGGAGGTGTACAAATTGGGTATGCAGAAGAGATGGCAGGACAAGGGAATCCGGAAGATGAAGGATATTCTGGCACAAGATAGGCTTGCATCATTTTAAAGACTGCAAGAGGGTTTTGGCCTACAGGGCGGGGATAGGTACACCTAAACTAGGCTGCAGCATGCCATGATCCAGGAGAAGCAGGAGACCTGGGACATTCCTGATAGATCCCCGATTAAAGCCAACCTCTTGGACGAGATTAAGGGGAAGGCAATATCGCAATTATACCAGATGATCAATAGGTTCACATCTAAACCCCTGTTAAAATTGAGGGGAAGGGGACCTGGGGGTGCCATGGAAGAGGACAAGTGGGTGGGATCGGGGCCATCACCGAAAGAAGCAAGCATAATTATGCGACTGATACATTAAAAGGAACTGCAAAAGTGTACTACTGTAGGGTCAGCCTCCACTGAATGGGCAGGACCACCGATCACCAATATCTAAAATGTGGAGTGGGCTCCCTCTTCCAAATATTATGGGACAGTCCCAAGGTGAAATTATTTTGGGGGCAGATAAGGGGCCGCCTATCCAGGATGGTTAGCGGGCCAGTTCCAGGATGCCCTAGGGTGATAAATGTGTGAGGGGACACTGGGTCAACAGGAGGGAAGAATGTCTGATGACAACGACTATGATGGTGGGCAAGAAAACCCTGGCTGTGGACTGAGGTAATGTGACCCCCACCTAGCATATTAGTGGGCAGAGGGGATGGATCACTGCGTGGAGCTGGAGACAAGGGTGTATGGAGACAGAGGAAGCCCTCAAAAGTTCGAAGGTTTGGGCCCGGTGGATGGAAGCGCGCTGATCAACAAGTCTGAAAGAGCTACCTGGAAATAGGGGGCTGGTTAAGAGCATGAAAGGGGTAAGGGAGTGTGGTATAGCGGGATGGAGGGTGGTTTCAGTGGGAGGAGGGATGGGGCTGGTTGGGGAGACTGCACTTGGAGAGTCCTTTTTTATTATTAATATGGTTGATTATTATGCACATTATTGAAAAACAATAAACATTTGTTTATAAACAAAGAAGAGAAACTACCATTCATTCTTCCATTTCTGGGTAAAGTTATCAAAAACAATGTCACCCGACAGTTCCAATAACAAATCATTAGAATTAAAGAGATGTGTTTTTAGGGCTGTCTTAAAACAAGAGAAACTTGACAGATTCCCTAGTTGCGGGGGAAGAGAATTCAATACTTTTGGGGCAAATACTTGAAAATAGGTGTCATCGAAATTCTTCAAATTGTGTCTTGGTACAAATGTTTGTTGGCCCTGCTAGAGCGAAGAATGCTAACAGCCTTACAAAACTGGTTCCTAAGGTACCCAGGAGTCTTGTCAGTCATACATTTGTATGTTAGAGTAAGCATTTTATGTGAGATGTGTTGGCTAACTGGGCCTATTGCAGGATAGCCAGCCTGGTTAAGGCCTAGGAGCAGCACAGAGCTACAACCGTACATGTTTGCATGATTCCTACACATAATGCACAAAAGGGCCTAACCCCCTCTCTCCTCGTCCTGCCCAAACATCCCAGCAGTATTCAACAGAGAACATCATGTAACCCTCCCCACACTTTTCACAGCAATGATCGGCTTTAAGGATGTTGTACTCTCAGATATTTAACCCATAGCGCTCCAAAACTGCTTTGGACTCAAATTACTTATGCTATCTCAACATATATCTGTTCTCTAACTTTCGCCAGAAGACAATCCGTATAAGATGGATTGACACATCCATCCTTACACACAACACTTTGCTTTGCATAAATGCCCCAAATAGCCTTCTCTTCACAATCTCCCCTTTAGCATTATCAGTTTTGCCCACTTTCCCTCGAACACAAGATATGGAGCGCCCCATGAGGGGGTACAACCCGGCACAGACGAGGATCAAGCACTCTGAAACTGCTACAGTGATGATTTAACCGTGAAAAGGGCACAGGTGGTAGAGTTGCTGTTATTTTAAAACAACATTTTAAATATGTTTTGAGTACTACTAATCACGATAGTTGCGAATACTTGGTTATTAAAATTTGTATTGATAACAACACTATCAATTTAATAATTATTTATTGGCCACCAACTAGCATGCCTTCATTTGAAGAGCAATTACGAACATTACTCAGCAACCTTGCTAAACCTTCCTCTCACACTATACTTTTAGGTGATTTTAATCATTGGGACAATGACGGCACAGACTCTGTTGCAATCTTTCTCATCACGTTTTTGCTAGCCATTGGACTCCAGAAACTCATAAAACATCCTACCCATGGGGATGGGCATACATTGGATTGGGTTCTTACTCATAGCCTCCAAACTTCCCTCTTTAATATCATTCAATGTCCATGGACTGATCCTTTTTGTATTCTTTATCTCATTTCCCCGGCTTCTTATAAAAAGGTCAATGTGTAACCACGTGTAGAAATCAGAACAAGAAACCTGAATAGTGTTAAGTTCAGATTTTTCTGACCTACTCCCAAGCTGAGGCTGCCCACATTGGCGTTTTTTGATACTGAAGCATAGGTGCAGGAATATACCGATATTACAGCATTAACTATTAACAAATTAGCACCCATCATCGTTAAGAAATAAAAAAAGGAAACTGCAGGGATTTCATGGTTTTCTATCGACATTGTTAAGCATAGAAAACAAAAAAGAACAGCTGAAAAACAACAGAGAAAGGATTCATGTCCCAAATCCCTTACCTCTTATAGCTCTGTAGCTGCCGACTATAAAAAGGCTATTCTGGCTGCAAAAAAGGTAAATGATGCTAACTGAATCAGCAAGACTAAATCAGACAAAAAATAATTGTTCTCCATTTTGCCTGTATTGGATGGAGAAAAAAAAAGCACCAACAACAAAATCCCTCTTAGTAATTCTTAGAGTCAAGAAAACCAAGACTGCTTTTCCACCAAAATAAAGATTCACCAGTCCACCATCGCCGGCCATAGGCTAGCAATAGTCCATAGTACCGAGAGTATCTCCAAGAATAGGGCTCCAATAATCACTCTCAGTGACTGTTCCAGAATTCAGTCTGAGTTCTGTTACTCAAAAGTCCCTGATTGATATTGTGAATGGGCTTAAGCCCACTACATGTGCTAGTGATATATACCCTGCGATAATCAAGGACTCCATCACATGACTCTCTCCATTAATCACTAGAATTGTCAACTTGTCTATAACTAACTTGTGTGTTCCCGTTAGTCTTAAAGAGGTCTGGATTATCCCGGCCTTGAAAAAACTACTCTAGATCCTGAGGCTGTGAATAGTTACAGACCGATTACCAATGTTCCTTACTAGTTGAAAAATCTGGATAAAGTTGCTTACCTACAGCTCCAAGAGCATGTGGTAAGAACAATCTGCTTGGAAGACGTCAGTCCAGCTATTGTGTGATGAATGGGAAGGAAACGGCAATGCTGGACCTGCGAACAAATTTGGTGGAAATGGTAGACAACCGTAAGGTTGGACTCCTTATGTTGCGTGACCTTTTGCCGCATTTGACTTGGTGGGCCATGCTCTATTGCTAGAAAGGCTGCATGAGATTGTTAACTGCTCTAAGCAAACCATCAAATGTTTTTTTCATTCCTAGGCCCCAGATCAGCAAGAGTGGCAATGAGTGGTTTTCAGGCACATCTAGAGCTACTTTCTTGCAGCGTCCCACAGGGCACCTGTCTGTCGCCCCCGTTTAATGTTTACATGCGCCCTCTCTTTGGCCAGCTGGACAGCGTCGGCATCAAATATACCATTTAAGATGGCAATATCCAGCTGGTCTTTGAGATTTCCGGTGACAGACGGATTCCATTCTTATTAATGACACCTACAACATGATCAAAGACTAGCACTGAACAAAGAAACAACAGAGGTTATGATTGTAAGTTCTAGTCAAAGAATTAAAAAGTTAGATCCCGGATACAGCTACTTCATCATATCTAAATGTGTAATTCCAAAAAGTCCACTTGTGAAAACATTAGGTGTTATCTTGGATTCCGGATTGACAATGAAGCGACATGTTAGCCACGTTAAGATGTCTTGCGCCTACATTAGCAAGTTACTTAGCCAGATTAGTCTGTACCTGTCCTCTGAACATCTTTCTTCCCTGTTAACTCCTGGCTCTACTACTATAATAGTCTCCTTGCAGGTACATCTAAACATAATTTGAGAAGCCTTCAAACAGCCTATAATGGGGTTTTAAGAGTGGTCTGCAATCTTGGCCCACAAGCCCATGTCTCAGATTCAAGGCGAGCGCTGCATTGGCTTCCAGTTAGCCAACACATCTCACATAAAATGCTTACTCTAACATACAAATGTATGACTGACAAGACTCCTGGGTACCTTAGGAACCAGTTGTGTAAGGCTGGGAGCATTCTTCGCTCTAGCAGGGCCAACAAACATTTGTACCAAGACACAATTTGAAGAATTTCGATGACACCTATTTTCAAGTATTCGCCCCAAAAGTATTGAATTCTCTTCCCCCGCAACTAGGGAATCTGTCAAGTTTCTCTTGTTTTAAGACAGCCCTAAAAACACATCTCTTTAATTCTAATGATTAGTTCTTTCTCTGTCCGTTTAACCTACTGCTCTGACCTCCTTTTCTCTACGACCAGGTCATGTCTTCATACGCACTGAGGCCTTCGGGCATGTTGCGCAATACAAAAATGTAATAATAATTTGTCACAATATAAAAACAAAGTAACATAACATAATTCACCTCCTAGTTGGCCGACAGATACCAGCTACTACAGATAGTGAAACAGATTGTAATGCTTTTAACATGTCGTATTTTAGTCTAAAACATGGAGGCTGTTTGAAATGCATTCTGGGTGCGCTCAGAGAAGCAATGGACATTTTCCTCAAGCCTTAATAAAAGCTGCATTTTAATGTGAGCTCTGAATACTGTTTGCATACACTAGAAAATCATGTTTTTCTCGCCTATGCTAGTCTGCAGTGCTTCCAGGACTATTTTGCCTGATAACGGTGCACGGGCCAAAAGAAGGGAAGTGTTTACCTCTTGGAGTTTTCCATGTGACATTTCAGGCCGAATTGCCGTGGAGGCTTGCAACATGTGGAATTCTAGAGAAAGGATACCCTGCATTTGTGGGAGGTTTACATTGGAGAGCACCAAATTAGGGGCTTTAAAAGGGATGTATAATTAGCCTTTTAATGTAGCGTTTTGTGATTCATTTATGTAATAAACTGCCATAAGGATGTGTGTGTGGAAAGTGTGTGTGTGTGTTTTTTCCATGGATTGCACCAGTTTATACACCATAGAAATGTTTTTTTTAACGTTCGGCCTTTAATATATGACAGACATGCATGCTACGGGTGTTCAGCCGGGATCGTGGACCAGTGCGCCCTGAACGCGGCTTGCCTGTGCAAATAGTACAGTGTTTGGAGCGACCCGCCACCCCTACGCAAGTGCTCGCTACACCCTTGTCCATGGTAGGAGATAGCATCAGTAGCCCCCATAAGGCGAGAATCTCGCTATCAAAGTGAAGCTTTGCGCTGTCACCCGTATATGATCAATGTCTTGCCGCGGGTGATAGCGCAAAGCTTCACTTTCAGCATCATCCACGCCTCTCAGGTAGCCCCTATGGGGTCCAATGGGTGCAGCGGTTGATAATTGCAACCTGCCAGTCACGATGCCATCAGAGCAGGACTGGCAGACTTTTTCTAAGCGGGCATGTGGAAGGGCAGATACCTCCAAAAACCAATAAGTGGCATAGTCTATCTGGGCAGCAATGTAGTACAATTCGAAGTCTGGGGTATTGAACCCACCATCCTCAAAGATTTGTCATACGAGACCACTTCAGTCAGGCTCCCCTCCCCGCCCATGTAAAAGAAGCGCAAGCCGCAATCATGTCATGGAACAGCACGCAACCGGGCCACAGTTATATTGTGGAACATATATAACTATTTAGGCACTGCTACCATTCTGATTAGGGGCATCCTTCCTGCCAGCAACATCAGTATATTACTCCACCGTTGTATCTTAGCTTTCATGTCTCCAAAGTATATCGCATAATTCAGTTCCCAGGATAGTTCAGGGGTCTGCTTTATCACAATGCTCAAATACTGTATAGATTGCGCCGCCCATTTTAGCTCCAGCATCTGAGTGGGTTCCCTAGTGTTAGCATTCAGGTGGAATACCTCAGATTTATTACTGTTTAAATGTAAACCGGAGTGAGCACCAAACCCCACTACCGTGTCAATGACTCCCGACAAGTTCCTGTCGGGATTACTAATGTACAGTAAAAAGTAATCTGTGTACAGGTAAATAACCTCTGCTCTCCCCCCAATCCATATGCCCGCTCGGCCGTGCATGGTGTGTATCATGTCGGCCAGCAGTTCGATAATTAGCGCAAATAGCAGCGGGGACAACAGGCAACCCTGTCTAGTGCCCCCACCCAATTGCAGGACCTTGGACTCTCAGCCATTAACACGTACTCTAGCAAAGGGATGAGGAGCATAGAGTAGCCTTACGTAAGAGATGAACCCGGGTCAAACCCATAGTTGGACAACACCTGAAATAAGAATGGCCATCACACGGTATCAAACGCCTTTTGCATGTCTAAAGAAACTACTACAGCCTGTAGAATTGGGGGGGTTTGGGCCATGACATTGTAAAGTCGCCGGAGAATCAGCACAGTCAATCGGCCCGGTATAAATCCTGACTGATCAGGATGGATCATGTGGGGCATAGGGGAAATCCTTGTTGCCAAAACCTTAGCGAATATTCTTGCATCGGTACTTAAAAGGGACAACAGCCTGTAGGATCTGCAGTCCTCAGTCGTCCTGTTAGGTTTCAATAAAAGAAATATAACTGCTTTGTGCACTGTATCAGGCAACATACAAGCACCTCCTCCCAAAAGGTGCAACAAGTGCAGGGATAATATATCAAGAGTATTCCTTATAAAACTCTGCACCCAGCCGTCCGTGCCGGGAGCCTTACCCTGGGGGAAGTCCACTATAGCTGCACTGATCTCCTCAAGCATCAGAGGCGCTTTCAGGGTGTCTCGCAGGACAGCAGAGGGTTGATATCTCATCGAGATACTGCTCAGTTTTGTTCCAGGAGGCACTCCCTTTGGGCTGGTACAGGGAACAGTAGAAGTCATAAAAAACACTTCATATCTACATCAGCATGAACTATCGAGCCACCCGCCATCTTAATATAAGGGATATGTGAGCTCCCTG
The DNA here is from genome assembly GCF_040938575.1 of Ambystoma mexicanum. NCBI lineage: Eukaryota > Metazoa > Chordata > Amphibia > Caudata > Ambystomatidae > Ambystoma > Ambystoma mexicanum. The sequence goes on along the minus strand of NC_090935.1, from coordinate 661,142,711 downwards.
TCACGGACTTGACCATACAAGGGCCAGTGTCCGGCTCGGGCAATCCGATTCCCCATACTTCCTCGCCATCTGTAGGTCTGTCCAAGAATCTTAGCTCCCTCTGAGCCATGTCCCGATACGTCTCTACTGTGGTCTTAACTTCAAGCTGCGAACCCGGAGACGAGAGCCCTGTACTTCTCTGCTGTAGGTCTCGTAACTCCGCTTCTTTCGCTATCAGATCTCTCCTTACACATTTAAGCACCCCAAATTCAGCAGACATAGCGATACCTCTCACAAACACTGTACACGCTTGCTAGAGAGAAGCCACTGACGAGACGGAGTGCACATTATTATCAAAAAAGAAGTGACTTTGTTGGTGTAAAGACTGGGGTCTGTACTTCCGCTCTCTATATGGTAGAGGAGAGGCACAGACGACCCCAGCCAAGATTCTCTATTACGGTAGCAGTGGACGAGCAATCAAGGCCTAGCTTCTAAGGCGGTGAAGCAGGCTAGTTCTTAAATACAGTGTAGTCCCCGAACCCCCACAAAGGAATGTCCACACACTGTATTACTGAAAACACAGTCTTTATACAATTAATATTCAAAGGTATGTACACGATCACAATAACACACTTTGTACTCGGAAGTCATTAATGATAAATATATACAATTCTAAAGTGGTACCACTTATGTTATCAAATCTCATTAAAGTGCAACAACTGCACGGTTAAAATGTCACACAGATTAATAACGAGGCAACCAGCAATAGAGATAGGCAGGAACGTAAGATGGTTGAAACAATAGGCAGAATACTGACCCCTACCACTAGGCACAGTTCTGTGTGGAGATCCCCCCCCCCCCCCCGCCTGGGCAACCTGTAAATAAAGATATATAGCAGAAGCCCAGTCCATATAATGTTCGATAGTCTTACTTCTTCCTATTAAGGTTTTACCCCCCCTCAATGTACCTGGTGGAGTAGAGTTCTCCGACGATGCGCCGACCAATCCTTCTTCAGTGCCTCCCTTTCAGGCGGGAGCCACGGATCGTCGAGAGGTGTCGGGGAGCTTGGCATTCGGTGTCAGGGAATCAACGGCCCTTCTTGAGTGCCCTCCCTTTAAGGCAGGAGTCACGGGTCGTCGAACGTCCGACGGTGAACAGGGTGAGCTACGGCAGGGAAGTGGCAGCTTCGTTCCTAGAGGTGCTCGTCGACGACAGAGCGTTGGCGTTCTGCAAGGAAGAGGGGTGCGGGGCACCTCGGTGACAATAGTTCTGGACCGCAAAGAGATGATGAAGAACTGTGGCCCGGCAAGGGCGTCGAGTCGTTGGCGTCTCTGTGGTCCTTAGGTGGCGGGAAACCCACAGGTGGATGCTCCTCGGCGCGTCGACGGTCGGCCTTCCCCAGCGGGAGACAAGCGGGTGACGATGCAGACGAGAGCGTCCGATGATCAATTGAAGTTCTTAGGCAAACGGGAGCACGGCGGCTGCGGTCGGCGACGGTGGTTGTCGACAGTGGCGGACAACAGTCAGAGTGCTTCTCCTTGGAGTTCCGCAGCAGTCCCCGTATCGGGTCGGCAGCCTGTCGAAGGTCTGTCTACCAGGGAGCGTTGGCAAAGATCAGCTGTGCACGATGGTCCCTCGTAGCTCGGGAAGAGGTCGCCTTACCAGGTCCTCTCTGGGTCAGTCCTTGGAAACACAGCAGCTTTCAGATTGTGAAGAAGAGCAACAGCAATTCTTCTCGTCCAGCAGGGTTTCAAGGTCAAGCATCAGTTACTCCAGTTACTCGTCTTAGTGGACTTCAGCTTCTGAACACGATTCCTAGCAATGAGAGGTCCCCAGATATACTGTTGATCTCCCATTCATTCCGCTGGGTCACACTCAAGCATCCAATCACGACTACGGGCATTCATGCAGGCAGGCAACCAATCAGGCAAACGAGGTATTCAGGCCATTCACTTCTCTCCAGACACTCACAACAAGTTATGTGTATTGGGACAAGTACCGAGCCATTCAACACTCCAAGCTGCATTCATACAGGTTTCGGGCAGGGTTGTCTCAGTCATTGTGTCAACCACCAGATACTAGACACCCACAACACAGAATGCATATTCGTCACACACTCTATTCACCCAGGTCCCACCCACAGGAGGTACCCACAACATACATCACAGGGAAGGCTCCAGCTAGTCTGGCCGGGCCTTTACAACAACACCATATATGGCATTTCCACCCAACAGTCAGTCAGGGTGAAGGGACAGTCAGGGCTTCCCGGGACTTTGGGAAAACAAGGTAATGGGTAATAGAAAGCAAGAGGCCACAGGGGCCATCTTGTTTTCCATCAGGAATCAACTGATCCCAATGGCAGGGCCGGGGTATCCCAAAATGGAGGATACTCTGCGCACCTGTCAACTTCAGCATGGAGCTGCCACCAGCCCATACCCTGCTCTGCGGGCCACCCACAGGTGCCCAAAAACATACACTAGGGGCACAGGGTTGTACCCTCCACCCATAGGTGCCATAAGGGTATCCCACGGGTCTGTTCACCAAACCAACAGAGAGAGAGAGAGCTGCACCGCCAGGAGACCGACATGAACCCCTGCGCGGAAAACACGACAGAACATACGATAAAAAGCAGTAAAGGACAAGGATACGGAGGCCCTGTCCCTCCGATGCATTTCCAGCATCACAGTTGGGTATGTTTATAGAAAACGCTGGGTCTAGCAGAGCAGCCGGTTTAAATCGCCAGGGCGGCCGTGTCGCCCCCTCTGCAGAGAAACACAAGGACAGTAGTATCAGGGAATGATGGTGCGGGGGAGCACGGAACACTGCAACACCAATTTAAGCAGTGAAGCAGAAACTAGCCATGTGTCTATACGTGAGTGCATGTCGTGCACTGAAGAGAAGAATGTAAACTCACCCGTCCCCACCGCACAGCGTACGTCAAACATCCAGAAGGTTCTGTGAATGCATATTGCGCAATATTTCTTGTGCCCCCCGTTAGTGATTGAGGCGAAGTGCCAGAGCGATCCAGCACCATATCTAATATAGTATTCATGTAACCCCCCCATCCCCCAATACCAACTCCGCCATCGGACAAAGCACCCACACCTTACTGTAAAAGTCTGGGTCATCCACATTAGGGCCATAAACGTTGAGCATGAGGTTTTCTTTCTTGTGTAGGATCCCATGCCCCAGTACGATTCTGTCCTCGTCATCAACTCTAGTGTCCAAGTGTTTGAAGCGCAGCGAGCGGTGTATAAAAATGATGTGCCCCAAGCATTAGTAGAGCAGGTCGTGTAATATCACTGGGGACCCCAACTTGGTGCCAGACTGAGCGCTTGTCGGTCCAAAGAATGAGTCTCTTGTAAGAACAAGATTTGGGTACCCTTTCTATTAACATATGCAACAATCCTGCGGCTTTAATTGGGTTACCCAAACTGTAACATTCCAGCTATGAAATGTATCCTCCTGCATCATCCCCAACCCAGGAAACAAAAGCAGACAAGGAAATCTCCCCACAGCGCACAAAGAGGCGCAAACAAACCAGGCTCCACTGCAACTTTCACCAATTGTAATTCTTAAAAAACTCCCAACTTTGCTCCCTCCCTGCCTCCACCCACCCAGTGAGGGCACTGCAGTAGTGCCTGGGCCCATGCCATTACCGCCCAACCTGAACATGAGCACTCGCAAAGGGGACAACTGCCGCCGCTCTAGAAGTCAACAGCTTACTTGTGTACAGGCAAGTATCGCAAAGTAACAGTGTAAGAGTGTAACAGAAGTTAAACATAAATCTCAAGCGGACACGGGACCTTCAAGGCGGTAATTGCCCATTGGAATGTGCGGTTCTATAAAGGATACAGCTTCTGCTGGGACTGTGAAAATGTACAGTTTATTGTTTTGTTGAAACTTGCGATGCACTGGAAACAGCATAGCATAAAAGATGTTCCTTTCTCGCAGTAGTTCTTTTAACACCAGCAAACGTGCGACATTCCTGTTGCACCGCTATGGTGAAATCTGGATAGATAAATATAACGTGGGACTCGAAGCGAAGCTCCTTCAGCTTCCTAGCCCGTTCCAATGGGCCTCATTACGGGTCAGGTGGTAACCGCGCCGGTGATACCGGCAGGTTGCCGCCGGACCCATAATGATTTACCGCACCCGACTTCACAGTAACACCGGGGGATTACAACCCCGGCCGTCCAGAAAGTCAGGCGACAGTAAATTGTAATTCCCCATGGGGAACACGGAAGCACCAGCACTGTAATTAACGGTGCCAGTGCTTCCGTGACGGTCTGCCTACTGTGGCTGATGTGCCCGGCAGGGTCAGACCTGCCGGGCAGAGCGACTCCGGCAGGCAGAACTGCAATATGCCGGTCCGGAAACAACGGTGCTGGTAATCTTACTGGCACCGTTGTTTCCGGACCGGCATAGTTGTAATGAGGCCCAATATCTGGTCTCCGTCCCTGTAGTTCATGATAGGGGCAATAATGGGTCACAGATAATCCCCAGGCTTGGGTTTGGTCGCTAATGCCCGGTGGGCACGTTCCACCGTAAAGTATGGCGAGAGCCCCTTCACGCCCAAAAGTAACTTAAGCAAATCCTCCACTGCAGTGTCCATGTTGCCCCGAAGGGCATCTTCCGGTATCCCTATGATGCGCAGGTTGTTCCTGCGGGACCTGGACTTTAAGTCGTCACATTTAGTTTTAACAAGTTTCATGTTCTTCCTCAAGGACGTCACAGCTGTCTGCAAAGTCGCAACGCCATCTTCTGCCAGGCTGATTCTTCCCTCGGCCACCATTATTCACTGCCTTTCCTTCTCAAGCTGTGCCCGGATAGATGCGACATTAGCTGTGATGTCATCAAGTTTGTCATTAACTGAGCCAAAACCTTTTTGTATGGTCAAACAGTTTTTGCATGCTCAATGGTTCAGTCATTGCCTGAAGTGCAGGGCTGGAAGCTGTAGACGTCTCAGGAGTCGCCATATCTGCGGTCCTAAGGTTGGCTTTGTGAAGTGGTCCATGCCGCCGCCTTTTTTGTGGCCTTTGCCTATTGACACGCCCAGCGCTCCACCACTGCCGGCCTGGGTAAATTCACAGGGATCCTCGCTTCAGCCCCTGCGTTGAAGCAGAGCACGGTTGAGGAGCGTCAGAGAATTTTGACCCCGGCAAGAGTTGTGTTGGGGGTAGCGGTATCCAGACAGGCAAGCTGCAGGGCTGACCGGCCATACACAGTCTTCCACTGTGTCGGGACACCTAGGTATGGAAAAAGGGCAGACCCCGCGTGGCACCCAATCCACATGTGTACTCGCGCGTCAAATGTGGCCAGAGCACCACCATCTGCGGATATGAGAACCGCAATATGGCTGCCGGGGACTCGCCATGTGCACTCACGGATAACTTACATTTACTGAGATTTTTAGCCTACAATTCTCTCTGTATTCTGTTGAAAAGTTGAAGCGCATGCTGGCTGAAATGTTCATGGGGGGCAGTGATACACACTCATAGTGGGGATCATCAAGCAATAGGGCGCCGACCCATAATGCTTCCGAACACACAGTCTTACATTGCCAGTCCCATAACTGGCATGCCCAAAACGCAGGACTGCCTGGGGGACCACAGGGTCAGATCCCTCGTCCACTGTTGGGCCATCAATAGGGGCAATGATATTTACCGCCACGGCCAGGTTTTTACGACCGAGCTCCTCGTTGAGTCACCAGCATGGGCCCAGGGAAGTAGCCGGCGGCCCGACCAACATGCCTGCTGGTTGTTGTTGGCCCTCTCGCCCAGTTACACCATCTGCAGCTGCTGCTGTGGAGTTTCCAAGTCTATCCCCACTGCGTGGCCTCGAGCATGCAGTGCCGCATCTTCATGCGTCGTCTGCCGCTTCAACTGCAATGATCACACCGGTATCTGTGGGGGCCCGAGGTACAAAAAACGATCTCTGCATACCAAAAGATTACCGCTGCACACTCCGACTGTTTCTAGAGCCACTGGTCACATCGGCTCAGCGATATCCATGTAAATCACCCGCTTCGCACAGAGCTCAAAGCAAAGCCACCATGACAGCTTGGCTGCTCCGCAGCACCCCCCACTATATTGCTTCACTGTCACCCACTGCAGGTTTTGGAGGGTTGTGGGGAGACCCGGCTCTGAAGCTTTGCTTCCCGTCTGCACTGTGGGTATTGTTCGGCTTAGCATTATCTCATCTCAGTCTCAAAGGTAAATTGGGGAGTTTTGTTCTACGATGGTGGCCACTTTAAGAAGCAAGAGGGCTGCGACCGGGTTAAATAAGCCTGCTTCCTACGAGGGCTCGCCTCTGCCAGTTAGAGCCACAACTTCTAGAGCAACTCTGGACACTACTATTCTGGAAGCTCGGGGGAGATGGGGAATAAAGGTCCCCCTACTTATCAGCAAGAACATCTTGGCCCAAATTCTGCCTTAGATGTTCTCCAACTATTGCCTTGTCATCTGATACGAGGGTCACCCTAAAAGAAGAGGCTGTAGTGGAACTTTACCTGCACTCAGACCCCTCCAGATCTACACATGTTAACCCTGAACCAATGGACACACCTTCGGCATTTATTGGAAAATTGGACCAGGTGTTAGCAAGAATAGTGGAAAACATACAGGACATGGTCTCTGGGGACATTGTGCAGCAAGTGGACTTGGAGTCGGATGTGTCAATGTGGGCCCCTGTTATTTCCCACAAGTTGGGGAAAGTGGTCAGACTTTTAGATTTTAAATCAAATCAATGGGCATCTGAGTCTTCTTCCAACGCTCAGGACTTAACAGAAATTATGCTTTACTAACCGGAATCCCAGATTACTAGGAAACGTGATGTATCCTGTTGCCCTCTGCCAAACATGTTTGTTGAATTAGGTGTGTGGGGGGGGAAGGGGTGGTTTCTGGTTGTTTACCTTTGGAAATCTCTGATCTGGCTAAGGCCGTATAAGTTCAACATCATGGGATCCTCACCACTTATTCACCCTCTGAGGTGTAGAGTCTCTCCAAGAATGGGTTGGAGACAACCGTTGCGGATGAACTGTCCTTCTCGTCTTGGCTCGACTCTTAGACACCCTGGACAGAGGGTATGACTCCCTTAATTTTGAACTACGACAGGTGAGGCAGATACTAAAAGAACTCGTGGTAAAGTAAACTTCCTGGAAGGGTTCATTACAGCTACAATCATGAACCAGAGTTATCAGGCGAACCAAGAGGAGTTTTGCTTCAAATCTAAAACACGGGAGGGAAGAAAGAAGTCCTTGGGGAGGGAAACCGAGTGGTAGAGGTTCCAGTAATGAGTGTAAAAGAACAACTTCTCCCTTCAGTATCTGTCTTAGGTTTGGAAAATAATATGGAGGGCGAGATTGTACAGACTATCTTAAGTAGTAATCATATTGAGCATCAGCCCCCTGTTACAAGATCGAAAATTAAAGAGGGGAGGGATACAGATCAACAATGTCACAGTCCATACCTATGTGGAAAAAGAAAAGTGGCCGTTAAGAGGGGAGAGGCAACGGGAGCTCAGGGTCCCCGGCGAGGCAGTGCCAAAATTCTAATGATGGGCCATCGCAGGAGCAGGTACTAGGCACCCGGCCTGGGAGCCCCAAATATTCTATCATGAGGGAAACTAATCCAAAAGTACTAAAAGGGAACAAAGCAAGCCCGCAATTGGTATCGAATAGGGACACTAGGCGTGTAAAAGAAAATTGTAAGAAACAAACGTTTCAATATTTTGTAAATCTGGTGGTAGAAAAGATCTGGCTGAAGAAGAAACCGAGACACTACAAGCTTTGCAAAAGATATACACCTTATTCCGTACCATTGAGGATAAGAGGTCAGGCTTAGCAAAAAGTAAGAAACTTTCAGAGGCAACGCAAATGAAGGTGCACTTTAAAGATGTCGAAAAGGGAAAACTCACAAGGAGAATAGGGAAAAAGACGCAGTAAGTGAAGTAAACAAGATGGAAAACGATGTAAAATGTATATAGCCGATTCAGCTTTTTGAAAGCTCAAATAGGGTGCCCTTAAACTGACACTAAATTCTCTCATTACTTTTTGGGGGTCCAAGCTTACGGCTGGTTACTTTGGGGGACATTAAAATTATGGAATTTGTGGATGAAGATTGCCTTGATATTGTTAAAGTGCACCTGCATTCTCAAATTACCAAAGAAGCAATAATAGCTGAAAAAAGGTGTTTCTCTATCTAGGATTTGAAGCATCAAAAGTGGGGACCTCGGTTAACTTAAGATCAAACGATACAAAGGAGAAGGTTTTACAGAGGGGAGCACGAACAAATAATTTTACGATTGAGTTGTTCAATCACCAAGGGCAACGAGAAATGGGAGAGAAAATACATGTTACCTATGATTGCCATCAGTTGTAGAGTCTGTTCATAAAGGTACAAACGGAAACGAATGGGAAGAGTGAAAGTTGGACACTACGATTGTATCCTACAAGCATTATGGGAAATTAAGGTTTGTTTGCATCGTATGACAATTTGTTTACAGGAGACCCTATAGATGCATACCCCGCTCATTGATGGCTTGGAGTTTATGTTCATCGAAGCTCAGTGAGGTATGAGGGGTCGTCCTTACGGGGGCATCCTGACCGCAATTAGACAGTCAGAGTTTAATAGTGCGCCCGATCAAGTCCAATAGAAGGGATATGCTTACAACTCTTCTAGAGTGGAGAGTGCAGGGATCTAGGGTGACTCAGAAGTGCTTACTGGTGAATGTTTACCTTAATCTAGTGAATACATAGATGGAGGAATTGCTGTCTGATCTGTCTTTTCTTCTTCTGGGTGAAATTCCAGAGGAAGGTGCCTCTGTAATTATCCTGTGAGATTTCAATGCCGAGTGCCTGGAAGATTGCTGGTATTAACTTCTTAACAGGGAAAAAACATCCAACGCAAGTAGAGGTAGGGGGTTCCTGGTTAGACAGAAACTCGAGGCTTGGGACTGGACACTGCTAAATGGTAACATTGCAGGAGATGTGGCCCCGAGCTTCACATGGTATAATTGCTGGAGATCAACCCTGGACTACTCTGATCTATGGGGGTATCAATTTGGAGATAAGGCAGACAGAATTAAGTGATCACTGTATGCTGCTCTGTGAAATACCAATTTTCCGACATGTTATTGCCAAAAAGTGTGTCCTGTATGTCGAGATCAATCCAAGAAACCGTGCTGTGAGATGGTCCCACAAAATGTCACCAGCCTTAAATCGTCAGATAGGTGAACTACTTCAGAACAGTTCCCCGCAAGGCTTTGTGGAATGTATACGATCAATCCTGGGAGAACTATTCCCAGACCCCCCTTTGTTTGCATACATTATCTTTGGGTTACACCCTAAGTTAACAGGGCAATCCAGACGTGGACCCCTTGCTCACTGTTCTTAGAGAGGCAACGGTTTCACCTCACTGATGATGCCCAACAAGGCTGAAACACGTGTATGGGGTTGCTGATGGTACTCTTGTTCAGAGGAGAATTGCCTAGCATTTCGGCGCTGGACTGCCCCTGGGCAGGACAAAGGCTGATATGCGGGGAAATTTCTTCTCTGTGAAAAGGACAGTGAGCTAAAGACTTGGTAGAGTCTCTCCCAGGGGTTACTCACCCAAGAACAGGTCATTGGGCTGTGTTCGTGCTGGTAGAGAGATTCCCAGACCCCCCTTTGTTTCCATATTATCTGACAGACACCTAGTTAAAAGGTGTCAATTATCAGGGCATAACCACGTTTTTGACGATGAGGTCCGAACGCGAAAAAGGGAAATAATTGGTGTGGGACTAATGAAATCACAATGCTGAAAAACAACTTTAAAAACTGGCTAAGGGCCCACACATTTTCTATGGGGATAAATGACGCGGAAAAAAATCTATATCATGGGAAATAATACATTCTGGCAGCTAATAAAACCCAAAGGGACTGATCAGTTTTTGCAGATCCAATCTATTGCAGAAGAATCCTGGGAAAAGCACTTTACAAAATTATATGTAAAGGAAGATTTGGAGGTTCCAGAGCTTTATACTTGTAATAGTTGGTTAGCGACTTGGGATTTGGATGGCATAGTCCTCCTAATTAAGAGGAGGAAAAAAATCTAATGCTCAGGGCCCAGACGGCATAACTAACTTAACATTGAAATCAACCATCCCATTATGGTCCCACTTAATGTCTCAATTGTTTAGAAACATACTTTTAAACCAGGAGTTCCCAGAGTCCTGTGGTGCAGGTCTCATAGTTTTGATCTTTAAGGGAGGGGAAAGACTATCCCCACTGCAGTATAAAATACTGGGGTTTGTGGAAAATGTAGCCCAGGACAGGTTGTGGTTGCGCACCTCTGTAATAAACTAAACTTAAGTTAGGGTTGACAAACTCGGAGCGGCAGCAGCCGCGTGGTCAGACTGGTTTTTCCACTAACACCCATGTATAAGACTGTTTAGAAGGATGCTAGCCATGCAGACTGCGCTCAATCTTACATTATATACAACATTGTTTCAATAAATTTGACTGGTTATTAAATTGGGAAGATCATTAATATCAAAGACACTGACTCAGTGTGTGAAGTAGGGTTCCTGTAGACCCACTGCAGTATAGGCCCATCTCGCTACTGGACGCCCCAAATAAACTTTTTGCCAAGATATTCTTAAAAGAGCTCCAAAATTGGGCCACAAAGGCAAACTGTTTAGGCTTCTCCAAAGCTGAATTTAAGAAGCGGTGGGAACCATGTTGAATAGTTTTGTATTGTCCCTGCTGGCTAAGCAAGTAAAAGAACAAGGGAGACCAGTTCATCTTCCTTGATATAAGTAAAGCTTTTGACCATGTGCATCGGGCAGTACTATGGAACAAATTTTACGATAACTGATGTCCTCGTCCCCCAATTAGTATGTTGAAAGCTCTGCTTAGGGGAAAAAAATAAAGATCAGGTTGGACTCGTACAGGTCATGTACGAACTGGATAGAGACTAAATCAGGGGTTTCGACAGCAGTGTGTCCTCACGCCATTCCCATTTAATTTTTACATGAAAGACATGGATTGCTGTTGGAAATCGACAAGGACAAACCCACCCGTTATTGGGTCTCACGAAGTTGCAATATCTGAATTATGCAGATTAAACAGTCATCTGCGATATGACCCCCATTGGCCTCTAGAGAGCTTTGAACTGTGTCAGTGTCCCGGTTTTTTGTGTCTAAGATTGAGGCGATTCCCACTACCATCCAAGCGTCCGCCTTGGGTCTTGTTCCGGAGAGGGAGATCCCCGGTTCAAGTGGCTTGACTGAAGCGAAATAATGGTCTTCTTTTCGATTTTTCTCTGAGGCCATGGTATCTACTGCCATACAACACATCAAGTCTGGGTCGCCTTTGGATGTAGTTCAGTTGGCAGTTATAAAAGATATCTCCCAGGATCTTCTAAGTGAATTCACCACAGTGATTAATATTTCGTGTCAGTCAGGGGTCATCGCGGCAGAATTTAAGATCGCTACGGTGATCCCCCTTCTGAAAAAAAATTCACTGGATCCTTCCCTTCTTTCTAATTTCCATACTATTTCTCTTCTACCTTTTTCTATGAAAGTCTTGGAGTCTTTGGTGTCACCTCTTCGATCTTACTTTCTGGAATCTTCTGAACTTCTGGACCCTGCTCAATCAGGCATTAGGCCTGGTCTGGTTCCGGAAAGAATCCTAGTATCGGTTCAGGATGACATGGCCAGGCTGGCTGATGCGGGGGTGCCCTGATTCTTTTAGATCTATCAGCGGCTTTTGACACCGTGGACCATTCCACCCTGCTGACTTGCCTTACTCAGATTGGTATCTCTGGTCAGGTGCTAGCCTGGTTTTCGTCGTTCCTGGCCGACCGTACCCAGGTGCTTTCTCTTCCTCCGTATTTTTCTGTTTCCTGCCACCTTACTTGTGGGGTTCCGTAGGGCTCTGCCTAGTCTCCTATTCTCTTCAATATTTACATCTGGCCTCTGATCTGTCTCATCTGCTCCCTCAGTGTCAGATGCTGTGCTTACGCCGACAGCACCCAGTTCCTGATCCATTTAGATCTTCATCAGTGCCTGACAGCCGTGGGAGAGTGGATGAGCCGTAATTGGCTGAGGTTGAATGGAGACAAGACAGATTATGGTGGTAAGCGCCCCTCCTGATCCTGCATTCTGGGTGTCTTCTTTCTGGCCTTCCTCTTTTGGCTCTCTTCCTGTTCCAGTGACTAAGGTGAAGAACTTGGGAGTGATTCTTTCGGCATCCCATTCCATGAATTACCAAGTATCTGCAGTATGTAAAGCAGATAATTTTCACCTTAAGACATTGAAAAAGGTGCTTCCCATGATACCAGCCACCCTCCGTCCGCCGGTGGTTGTGGCGATGGTGCTAAGCCTGTTTGATTACTGTAATTCTTTATACCTGGCTCAGCTCAAGGGCTTGATCCAAGGGCTGCAGTGTCTCCAAAATCTGGCCGCCCGGGTAGCAACAGGGTCACCTATGTGGCTCATATCTCCCCTATGCTGCGCACCCTGCATTGGCTTCTGGTGGCACAGCGTATCAAGTTCAAGGCACTCCGCATTGTTCATCGTGTGCTGCATGGACTTGGGGCTGAATATCTTCAGACTAAATTCACCTGGTATTTCCCCAACCGTCATCTGCGTTCGGCTACGGCTGGCCTGCTCTGTGTCCCTACCTTCTACAGCTTGCGCATCGGTGGGCGCGCATTTTCAGTTGTTGCTGCTCAAACCTGGAATGGCCTGCCATGGACATCAGGGACATCATACTGCGACCTCTGAGGTCTCCCTTGCGACCTCTAAAAACAATGTTTTTTTTCTTTTGCAATGCAAGCTCCTGGGCTGTGGCCAGCACCATGTGGCTCTTTACTTCTGGAGTGGCGAGCTTTCTTGTTCAGGCCCCTTAAAAAAAAGAAGAAAAATAAGAACAGGAGTGCCATAAATTAACACTTTCAGCACTGACCCTAAATAAGAAAATAGGAATAACACATAACGTGTCTTTCTGGAATTCTATACAATAATTGCTAGACTCATTAAAGGTTTATTTCAGGCACACTTCAGGGGGCGAGTCACTGATTTAGTCTGTTCTTAAACACCTCAACTCAGCCTTTCATTCTTCTGAGGTCGATAAAGGAGTACCAACACAGGTTGGGTGATATTGGTTGTATATTTTTTCTATATAAAGCGCTTAAGCATAAGTGCTATATAATGACACATTATCATTTGGTCATGGACGTCTGCTTGCATTCACAATAATTTGGTAATATGGGCCTATACACACTGATCTTAACGATACATATGGCGATCCATTCTTGTATGAAATGTACATCACATTATAGTGATATCGTAACCATATTTTTCGTAGTGTACAATGCCATGTAATGCCACTTCCTGTTTTGTCAACGGGTGAAAGGTCGTGTTCCATCACTCGCCGCAGTATCACTTCAGGTGGGGTCAAATGACATCACTTCCTGTGATGTCATCAGGGGGTCAAGGGTCGAGTGATGTCACTTCCGCTACCCCTGGCATTTTGGTGAAATGACGTCCCTGATTGACAGTTAAAATCCTGACTAATCATTTGGGATTCCGACGGCTCTAAAGACTTTTCTGTTCTACTCTGCAGTCACTATGGATTGTGGCTTTCTTCTCTCTTTCTAGCGTCAAGATACCCTCGGGTGACTGTGCACTGTACAAGTTAAATAACATAAGTGTTTGTGTAAGCTGGATCTCTCTATTAATACCAGCAATTCGAAAATCTTGGTAATACTGAAAGATTCAAATGGAAAAAAAAAAAAAATCAGATGGCCACTAAACGGTCCAGACCTGGAGGTCATCAAACACAAAGTATCTACGGAGTTTTATCTATGCGAGCAGGGGGAAGTGCGGGCCCTCCAGAGACATGGAGGCTACATTTGTTCCAATTTGACTTTAAATTTGGCAGATTCTCAGCTCTACCTTTCATGAAACTGTACCGACAAAAATTTCTGCCACAGTTGATCTTTGGTGCAGAGAATTGCGAAAAAGGTGTTCCCTGGACAAAGTTGGAGGCAAACATGTGGCAGAAGATGTTGCGTCTCCCAAATTCAGTACCTTTGGTGGGTATTAGGTACGGATTGGGTCCACTGCCACTACAGACACACTAAATGGGGGATTTAGCAACTACATGTTAACAGTTTCTCCTCCACTTGCCTCTTTTTATGTGTACTTGAACGCAATATTGGGAAAGGGTACTTGTAGGGTCCTTGAGAAATGGGCTCAATCCTGTACTAGTCTCTTGGGAAGGATCGAGTCGTTGTGTGAGGATCTTTGTACCAATCCCAACAAGGTTAAATTGCGACTGTACAGACATGCAGGGATCCAGACCAGGTGGTTCCATGTAAAAGTTGCAGCAAAAATTGGCATTTTAAAAAACAAAATGCGCCAAAAAGGCTGTGGTGTGGCCCCCGCAATCCATGTAATGGATGCGGGGGACCCCTCCGCAACCACTGGACCCCTTATACCGCACAAGTGAAGTGGGGGACACCAATGCAACCCCTGCTCCCCTTGGGCGGTATAATCAAAACACTTTTACTGGCTCAACCCGCAGCCTTTTTGCTGGGATTATTTTAAAAAACTGCCATTTTTTTTCAGCAACCATATCACTGTATACTGACCAGGTCAGACCACTTAAGCTATCTATGTTTTAATGACCAGTTTAATTGGTCAATACAACATTTTTATGTCATGGCCCCATATCTAAGGAAACATCCACCGAGAGACTTTCGATTTAAAGTATTGAGGTTGAAGTGGAACTTGCTTCTACAATGGAGGTATTAGGGATTAGGAGGAACATCCAAAGAGGTATGAGAACATGTCGATCTTGTTTACAGGAAGACGAGTCTCTAAAATATTTATGTATAAACTGTCCTGCTTTGACCCTGCTCCAGAATGAAAAAATAGCAACCACTGTTAGTGCCTCGGATGAGGATCTGTGGATTAGGATTTTAAACAAGTGTAATTTCTGTATTAATTAAGATTTTAGATTTAAATCGTTTGGAATGGTTTATGTAAATGTTTTGAGAGGCTTTTTATGTTGTATGTTGATGTATGATATGTTTTGTAATATAATGGCTGATCTATATCTTTGTATGATTAATTATGTATAAAGTGTGAAAAGTTCAGCACATGAACTAGAACGTACAGTAAAACGATACGATAGCCCTCTACACAGAGAAGGAAAGTGTTCTATAGTGTTCTGATTCAAGTGTTGATTATTTATGAAACAACCCCACTGCTTGGGGCATGGATGTAAACATGTAAACAGTTGAACAGTGCTCCGAGTTCCAAGATGGGAGTTGAAAAGCAATGCTGGGGAGGCTCTGTTGGAGGAAGGAGGGCAAGAAAGGTGATGAAGCTGGGGGCTTGTATACCCATTACTTGAGCGTGTTACAACAAGGAATAAACTCATGTTATAATACCACGAGAGTGTGGCTTACCTTCCATCAGTGGCGACAAGCACATCAAGCCTGCCAGGGTCTTCTGCACCTCACCTAAACATCTGCGGTTCTGAAAGGGGTGCCCTTGGCTGGCTTTTGCCAGGCCTGACTTTTGCCACTGTGGAGAGTACCTGCAGAGTAGCCCCAGAGAAAGAGCCAACATCGGGTCCGCCGTAGTGGGCCTATGTGCTGCTCGGTACAGTTTCATTGAGCAAGGCACAGTGAGGATGGGTGTCGTAGCGGCATTGGAGAGCAGTGTTTGGCGTCCGCAGGGCACGGGAGAGTTGCCGCTGCCCCCATGCTCAAGGAACGCACCCCGAACCGTCAGACGAGTGCCGCGTCACTGGCCCCACTGTTACCAGGAAACAAGGACGCTGCAGTCCTCGCTGGTCTGTGGCCCGGAAAACAGGCCTCGCTTGTTGACGCACAGAACAGGTACCTGCTCCAAGTGAGCAAATGAAGTGAGCGTTGTCCTGTGGATGTATGCCCCAATGAAACGAGATTCCTCTAAGGGTTGAAGCTTCAATGAAATAAGGTTTAAGTAGGAACAGAGTTCTTTATTTTTAAAACGGGGGCTTGGGGGAGGACTTGCTGACCTAGGCATTCACTGCATAGGTACAATTGGGCTTAGCCAACTGCTTGCTGGGTGACACCGACCTTGTTCAGCAGCCGCAGCAGCACGGCAATAGCATCCATGTAAGGAGTCCCCACTCCACCGCAACAATAACGTGCTTCCGTGACAATGAGTAATCTGCCAGCCCTATTTCTGCCCAGTGCAGAGACACCGATGGACTTTCAGGACTAGCTACATGGACCGTCCTACAGCACCGACCGCCATCGCGCATTTTTTATGCACCGCCTGAGATTTGAGGGCAGGAGAATATTGAAAAGCCTTCCAGAACCCACCCAAGCTGAGAGGGTGGGTGTAGATGGGGAATTGCTAAATCCGTATGAAACTATATTGAGGAAACCTGACATTAATTTCGAGGAAACCCGACATTCATTTTGAGAAGTCCAAGCACCATATGGAAGGGTACTATTTCGGAATAAGGAAACAGGGATCAGGAGAATCTGTGGAGGATTTTATAACATGATTGAGGGAACTTACCAACAAATGCAAATTCGAGGCATCACATGATGAACCCTTGCATGACAAGCTTATTGTGAGGCAGAGCAAGATTTTTGAAGAAATTTGGACCGAACGTGAGCCCAGCCTCACCGAGAGTCGAGATTTGGTGAAGAAAATGGAAAACAATGGCCTGTGTGAAGGAGCTGGAGGACAAATGATGTGCCAGTGTGACCAGAAAAAAAGGAGCAAAGCAAGGTGGTGCATAGGAAGGGTGCTGCCTCAAGGAAGGAGGGCGCTAAGAAGGAGGTGGCTGAGAATCCTTCCAAGAGATAATTAGTGTGTTAAAAAGATGTTTCAGGTGCGCTAGCACATTGCACTTTACAAGCAATGCAGGTTGTCCTGGACTCAAGGCACTATGCCATAAATGCGGGAAGCAAGAACAAATTGGCAGATGCTGTAAGAAATTCTCTAAGTGTGTTGTTAGAGAAATAAATGTAGAGAATGAAAACTATGCTGAAGATGATGTAGAGCGGGTTCAGAGGATGAATTGGTCAGTAAGCCAAGTGGGCTCGAGGCCAAAGAGGGAAGAGTAGCCACACGCTATGGTAGTAGTGAATGGTGTTGGGGTGTTGATGGACACAGGTAGAGAACATCAAATCAACTCAGCTCAAACGTCCTATCGTCCTATAGTGAAGGCAAATGCCCATGTGGGTTCACATATGGAGATATTAGAAGATACTAGGAGTTTTAAAAGCAACACTGGAATGTAAGGGGAGGACTGTTGTGGCAGATATGTACGTCTCAAAGAAAGGGGGATGCCTGCCGAGGTGTGTAAGGGAGGCATGGTATCACAAGTAGACACAGACAAGATTGGAAAGTTCAAAAACCTTTATTGTAACTTGAAAGGGGGGGGGGGGTTGAAAAACTCTTAGCTTGCCCGATAGCTAAAAGGTAGGAATACTCTCAACCACTAATTTAAAAAAAAAAAAACAGTCCTAGTCATTTGTCAGTCAAAACAAAATGGCTTATACTAAAAAAAATAATATTGTCTGCACTTACTCTACTACAATAAATATGTATAGGGAAATATGGATCTGTAAAGTAAAAAGTAGTGTTCAAAACAATATGTCAACGTAACTGAGCAAAGCTCCCTTCCCCAAGTTTTTAGCATGGGATAAGGTGCACACTCGGGTCTTAGAACACACTCTCACTTTAGGCACAAGGATACAGCTCAGGAAGTGGACCAGGGCCTTGCATGAAAAAAAGTCTCTTGGTCGCACAAAGTCTTTTGCCCGCACAAAGTTTCTTAGTCGCAGGATGCCTTGGGTTCATTCAACAAAAGAAAGGTTCCTTTCCTCTAGGATTCATATGCACAAATAAAACAGGCTTTATAGTTCACATAGGTCTCCCTCTGTCAGGCTCAGACCTTCCGATCACACTTTCTCACAGTTCACTTCAGGTGTCCCTCAGTCGGGCTCGGACCTTCCAAATCACAATTGCTCACAGTTGGCTTTTCTCATAGAAGACTTTAGAATGTGCAAGGGGTTTTACGAATATCTCAGCATGACCACTTTGATAAGAGTTCACTTTTCGTATTCAGTTTCCCACTGATCTCAGATACATTTGTCATTCATGGGTTTCTCTGTTTTTCATTATTCCGCTTGCACCACTATGTACATTTAAACAGAGACCTTCGACTGGGCACTTTCACTATGCCGGACCACTCTGTTATCTCTCCATGCAGCACTTGATTCACAGTTCAGCAATACTTTGGCGGCTTAATCACATTTTACTTTCACTCGTGTCTTCTCGGTATATGCAAGACCTTCCTTTTCACGACACACTGTTGCCACTTGTAAATTTTATCTTCCAACACAGACCAGCCTTTCACGGCTTTCTTTAACTCTTTGATCTAGGAGCCAAGGTTGATAACAGCTTCTGCTTCACGTCCCCAACTTGGTCGCTCAACCGAGAGAACTGCTTGTATCGTTCGCACACAATGCCGAATTCATGGTTCTCTTTCGCCGGGGTGACTTGTGCAGCCTTCAAGATTCTTTGAAGGTAACAATCATTCGCCAGGACGCCCAAGGTCTCTCCACTCCTTGATTCTGCTTCTCGGTCTGCCATCCTGCTCCACCTGGTTTGCTGCTGCCCCAGAGGAACTGCTCCTTCTCATGCTTTGCCTTGCTCAGAGTGTGCCCCAGTGCTCCACTTTTCCTCCGTGTGGGGAACATCAACAGGTATCAGATGTATGCAATTGTGGTCAATTGCCTGACTGCGTGACCGTACTAATGGGACATGTCCGGTGTAATCTTTGAGTGTCAGTCTTTCTTCACTCAGCCCTCCTCTTCCTTGGCTCAGTGTTTATGCAGGAAAGGGGCTGGGGGAGTTGGAAAATCGGAAATCCTAAAAAATAGGAATGGTTAAAGGTGTTGAAAAGGGAGGGATACCGCGTCTCACCATTGAGCGTCTCACCCCCACTCACCAAGGGCCCCTCATCCAGGTGATCCTCCCGCACTGGTCCACCCCCAGGGTCTGGATCCAAAGGCGAAAGCCTTGCCCCTAGCAAAAGATCCCCAGGGACCAGACGGTGAGACACCCTCTGGTTTCTCAAAGGTGGTACGAACAGAGTGAGACGGAAATTGTTGTGTACCCCAGTGTTCCAGGTACACCAGAGGAAGTCTATAAAGGAGTGTTCAGAGAATGTTTGGGGTGTCTGAAGGGGCACCATCACTGCATCAAGTTGAAGGATGGTGCCAAGCCAATGTCGGGACTGTGCTGATTTCGATGACGAAGGAGGTTGCCTTAGAGATAAGTAGGCTAGAGTGTGAAGGTGTTATTGTATCTTTAGAGGCCTGAGTGGGTTCCCCCATTGTTGTAGTGCGGAAGCCCAATGGGCAAGTTCGATTGTGTATAGATCTCAGAGGATTGAATAGGGCAGTTTTGGATCAATTTACTCTGCTGAATATAGGTGAAATGGTGAGCATGGCCGCTGGCGCTAAGGTGTTCAGTACGCTGGACGTAGCTTCTGCATATCACCAGGTGTAACTACACCTGGATTGTAGGGATCTTATCACGTTTGTAATCCTCCAAAGGGACATTTAGGTGCAAGAGAATGCCATTTGGACTGGTGTCAGCAGCAGCGTTTTTTCAGAGAGTTATGCATCCAATGTTGAAAGGGATGGAAGGGGTGGTATATTTCCAAGATGACATCTTGGTAACAGGGAAGGGCATATGCGAGCATGACCAGAGGCTTACTAGGGTGTTGGCAGTGTGTCAGAGGCTGGCATAACACTTCTAAAGTAAAAGTCTACATTTAGGGAGCTCAATTGAATATTTGGGACACAAACTAAATGAGAAGGGACTGCAAAAGAGGTAAGTGAAAGCCATAATGGATGTGAAGGCCTCAACAAACAGACAGGTTAGGTCATTCTTGGGTCTTGTTATATATTACGCTACGTTTGTGGTGCACTTTGCAGATAGGGGTTATACCATAAGGGGACTGTGCAAGAAAGGTTCTCCATTTGTCTGGGATGGGGAATGTCAGAGAATTTCAGGATGTAAAACCAGCTCAAGCCAACTTTGACACAGAATGTGAGATGATTGTCATGGCTGATGCCAGCAATAAGGCACTAGGGGGATGTACTTATGCAGCAGCAGGGAGTCGTGGAGAGAGTAACTTCATTTGCCTCTGAGGAGAGCAGAAACACGATATTCAGTGATTGGGAAGGAAGCACTTAGTGTGACATGGGCCATCAAGAAGTTTAAGGCTTTCCTCTGGGGAAGAGGATTTGTTGTGCACACAGATCTCCCAACCCTTAGTGGGGATAGTTATGAGTAAAGGTTTGGATGGAGTGTCCAGAAGGATTGTCTAATGTGTGACTTAACTAGAAGGTCGCGAAATTTGGAGTTAAATAATTGTCGGGAAAGAACAATACAGTTGCGAACCATCTGTCGAGGGTGACACAAGTGGATGATAAGACTTTCTGTGGATTTGGATCGTGAAGTGGAGGAGCAGGTGATTGTAGTGTGTGAAGCTACAGTAGGGAGGCAATAGTGGATGGATGCTGTTGCTGAGGATAATAAACTCAGGAGCGTCAAAGAATATATTGGAAGAGAATGGAGGGGTTGGACAGAAGCTGACTGGTTAGGAGCTTTCCACAAAGTGAGGGAGGAACTAAGCATTGAAGGGGTGCTATTGTGTAAAGCCAATCGTATTGTTCAGCCATTGGGTGTAAAGAGACGACTCATAGAAGTGAGACATGACGGCCATTTGGGCATGGCGAAAACAAAAGAGAGACTTAGGCTGACTATTGGTGGCAGGGCCAAGACGCACAGGTTGAGCAGATGATAAGAGTGTGCATTGTGTGAGGAGGCGGACAAGATGCTGAGGAATTATGTTCAGCCTCTTGGACCATTGGAGTAGCCTTGTATGCCGTGGGAATGTGTTGCTTGGGATATTTTAGGCCACATTGAGGGTGAAAGGAGCATGAGATAAAATGTTTTTGTACTGATGGATTTATACTCTAAGTGGGTTGCGATGGAGAGAGTCTTTGAGGCAGGCACACGACAAGTAGTCCTTATTGTTGTGTTCCAGAGAGGGTTACCCAAAGAAAATCCTGATGGACAATGGCGTGCAACTGCTTTGTAGAATGATGGAGGAGTTTCTGGAGGTTATTGGGGTAGTGCATCACAAAACAACTTTGTGCCATCCCGAGACCAATGCAGCGGTTGAGGCTCAACCGCATCCTTATACAAGGAATAAGGATGGTTGCAAAAAAAAAGAAAAGGAAAAAAGGGGCTCCACATACAGGTTGGCACCACATGCCACCACAGTGCTGACATTGGTTTGACCACCATGTTTAAGGAGATCTGGATATGTTGAGTGGGATCAGCAGAGATTGAGGGACATGTCAGGGGAAGACGCAAGGCATTAAAAATGTTTGATGATTTGAAGAGGGTGAAGAGGTATGAGGTGTCGGAGGGAGAGATAGTCTGTGTGAGGAAGCCAGGGATGGTTAAGAAGGGGCAGAATAGATATTGGGGTTCGCAACAAGTCAGAAAAGTACTTGATGCCGTTGTGTTGGAGGAAAGGTAGGTTGTGGAATAAAGTGAGAGTTGTGATGCCTACTCATGAAGTGATAAGAGGGTATTGATGGTGAATGTAGGAAGGGGGAGGTGCATTATAAAGTGTTCTGATTCAAGTGTTGATTATTTATGAAACATCCCCACTGCTTGGGGCATGAATGAAAACATGTATATATATGAACAGTGTTATGAGTTTCAAGGTGAAAGAGTTGAAAAGGAATGCGGGGAGGCTCAGTCAGAGAAGGGAGGAAGGAGGGCATGCAAGGTAGTGAAGCTGGGGGCTTGTATACCCATTACTTGTGACGTTACCTCAAGGAACAAACTCATGTTATAACACAGGAGTGCAGTTTACCATGTATCAGAAAGCCACCAAGGACAGCCTGATGGTCGACAGTTCCAGTAGATTGATTTCCTTTATCTCGGCAGGGTACAAGAGTCCATTCACTGTCTGAGCTTTCGGGTGGGCACCTAACCCTTGAGGGAGGCATTCAAGTGAGACTAAAGGTTGCAGAAAAGGCCTTTGTCCCCTCTCCCCAAGCACATTGCCTCGAAGGCCCCTCCAAAGGACATCTTGTGACACTTTGTATAAGATCTGCAACAGGCTCATGTTGCTATGTAACTAACACACAATGCAGCATGGCATGAGGCACATAAATTGCACAAAGGATGAGACAAGCACTCGACTCTGGGTTAGAAGACTTGTACTATCTGCAAGATGTTTACCACCTTCTCTTTGGGAGACAACGCCACGTGTGTCCGGAAACAACCCCAATGAAATGCAGTGACTATGATGGGGTAAACCCAGTACTCCTCAAAGTTCTGGAAGAAGCCCAAGCTGTGTAGTAGAGAACATGTGTGATGCTGGTGGGTGGGCACAAGTCATTTCAGGACGTTCTTTCCCTGGCAGGAAGGCCATCAGCGCCAATCTGATCGCCCTCAGCTGTAACAGGGTTACGTGCAGTCTTGTTTCTGTTGAGGACCATAGTTGGCTGATTGTCAGATTATTCAGATGGGCGCCCCAGCCCTTGAGAGAGGCGTCCGCGACTACAGTGATCTCCGGATATGGCTGCCAATAAGGTTCTCCACCCATCCACTTCTCTCTGGGGGCCTACCATAGGAAGGCCTATGCTACTCTGCTTAGGACTTTAGCAAGTCCATCACCCTGCCCGAGAACTGAGACCATTGAGACCCAAGGGCCCACTGAAGTGACCTAAATCTAAGACGGGCCTCTGGCACCAGAAAAATGTAGGATGCCATGAAGCCCAGCAACTTTAAAATAAAACTCAAATGCTTGCAGATATTTGGCAGTCTGAAATTTCATGACAGGGTATGAGTCGGGAAGGAAAGCCCACCACGAGGATGAGTCCAGGACCACAGCGATGAATTGAAGCTTTTGGGAAGATTTACATTTGACTTCTTGAAGTTGAGGGAGAAGCCCAGTCTGTGAAGAAAGTGACAGGTGCTGTTGAGTTGTTCCATGGTCTGCTCTGGGGAGCGTGCTATGATCAGCCAGTCCATCCAAGTAAAGGAAAACGTGAATCCGCCGTCTCCTCTGGCTCACTGCCACTACTGGCATCAACTTGAAGACCCTCACGCAGGAGGAGAGCCCAAAAAGAAAACTCTAAACTGATAGTGAGTACTGTCAATAGCGAACCTCAGGCACTTTGTGTTTTTAATGAATAGGCTCATTAAAATAAGCATCCTGAAGATCAAGTGACACCAACCAGTCCTGGAGTTGAAAGGCCAGGAGGATCTGCCTAAGAGTGACCATCTTGAACTGATCTTCCTGAGGATTTTGTTCAAGTACCCCAGGTTCAAGATCAGTCGTAGTCCTCAGACTTTCCTGGGTACCAGTAAGTAAGCAGAGTGCCAACCCTGGTTCAGTTAACACTGTAGGTACTTTCTCTATAGCACCATTAACCAGCAGGGAGAAAATCGCCCGCTGAAGAAGTGTATCTGAACTCTGCCAAGGATGGCTTGGGGGGCAATTTGGGGGTCTCTTTAGGAAGGAGACAGTAGCCCTGGGATACCATTTGAAGTATCCAAGCATCAGCTGAGGGCAAAGAATAAATGGCTGATTGGGTAGCTTTACCGCCACATCCTCTAAAAGGAAGGGAACATCTCCTTTGTCCCTGCCTCTGGGTGGCCTGTCCTCTACCCCTTTGGTTGAGGGAAGGGAAGTAACGAAAAGGCCACCTTTTCCTCCCGCAGCATTTGGATGGAAGTGGACATTGGGTTGCTCAAAGTCTACCTTGGAGGAGGTGTCGAGTTCTCTGGCGTCCCGAATATTGGAGACCAAGTCCTCCATCCTTGTCTTCCCTGAAATTAGTTCCTCTGGGAGTTTTGTTGAACTGAGGAGTTCCAATCCAAAATGGACATCCTCATCGCCCTTAACATCTTCATATATGAATCTAAAGGACTTGAAGGAGAACACGATTGCGGCATGTGCATGGACTAAGAAGTCAACGCTGAAAGTCCCCCCGACATGGAGGTATCCGAGGAATTGGACGAAGCAGCTTTGAGTTTCGAAGAAGCATCACTGCGCAGGAAGTATTATCGAAGCCTTTTGACTCGGACGCTTGGGTGCACGGGTCGAGGACTTCTCAGTATCCCTGCCAGTCTTGGAAGATGTGGTGGGATCCAGTTTCTTCACAACCTGTTTCAAAGGAGCAGAAGGAGCTGCTTTTGAAAAAAACCTCCAGCATTTTGAGTCTGAACTCTTACCACTTTTTTACAGGTGCGGATTTAGAGGGAAAACATGTCATGAGCCTGTCGGGTGAAGCATGAAGAGTGGCGATGTCTCCATTTTCTTAGCGGACGAAGATGAAGAATGATGCGAGTCGCTACTAGACCGCGATCTCGTAGATTGCTTCTTGGATGTTTTATTTATTTTGTTTGCTGTGCATTTGTTTAATCAATAAACCTTTCACAAATATTACAAACAGATAAGACACTAGCATATTTCTTTAACGATTAAAGCTGTACAGATATCAATCACCCCACCGCACAATACATCACATTTAATTAGCAGAAAGAGAAGAGGGGAAAAAGAAAACCAACTAATATTGCACCAATCAATATAGATTTCTCAAACATACCATTCTATCAAATAACGTAAAACGTTTAGTACCCTAATAGTTAATAAAACAGATTTACCAGAAAAGCAGCTGTACCAACAAAGGTCTAGATTTAGTAGACAACTGGAGGTATAGTACTCCCCAAGAAACGGCTGCCAATAGAAACTAATATCGGGCAGAACGCTACCAGATTTTTCAAGGTTTCCTTAATTAACACCTCTTTGCAAAATCGAAATGATGGATACAACTATGCTGAAGGATTTCATAAATACAGGATTGCACCTGTTAAAATTAAAACAAACACCCATATACATTGTATGAACGATTGCATTTGGGAACTTAACAGGTAATCCGGTAGAACTCCATTTTTTTGTGTTCACTGGCTAGATCATAATATAATTTGAATCTTGATACTTTGGAACAGGTTTGAATTCAGTCCAGTTCCTGAAGGCATTTTTTTACCAGTTGAAGGAAGTCAATGAGATTAGCTGGGGTGCAAAGGTTAATTTCTCCAGAAGCTCATTACATGTAGAAACCAGGGTTAACAGATAATCACACTTCTTATCGTGTAGAAGAATCTTGATGTTAAAAAATTGAAATACAGGGGGCAGTGACAGGATTTTGAACAGCAGCAGTAATGCATTCCACTCCATTCTGCTCTGTCTTGACAATAGGTGCAACTCAAAATGTATCACCCCCAGGGGAATACAATTAAAAAGACGTAGCACCTTGTGCCACAATGTTAGGCAGAATCCTGTGCAGTTCCCTTAGGGAACACTGCAAAAAGATTAAGACTACAGGAGTAAGCAGTAAACCCAATTGGTAGCAGCCTGCACCACCCAGATTTAACGGGTAACTGTGATTGAGCAGTCAGACCTCTCTCAAGAAGAGTAGGGCAGTATATAGAGTATACACAATAGGGCTAAAAACACAGTAGAGCAAACAAACACTGACCAGAGCTTTGTATCAAAAGTATATAATTATTTATTTAAAACACTTTGGGCAATACACTAGCACTCTAAATTAAAAGCAAGTTAAAACACAGTCCGGTAAAGTATAAACTCCCTTGATAACTATTAGACAAGTCAGAGTTAAAACACCACTATTTGTTAAAACAGATGTGAGCACGTAACCTAGATGGCACTCCAATAGTTAAGTTAAAGGGAGAGAAAAAGGCAGGGCATAAAAATAAAACCGTTCCCAACACTTTTAGAAGTTCAAAGCAAGGGAGTAAAGGCAGTATACACTGTAGAGCCAAAGTTCATAGGCCAGGCCCACTTTAAATGGAGCAAAGCGAAATGTGCCCAAGATCACACAGTTTAAAATGCACGAAAAGTCTTTGCAAAATGTTCAAAAGAGGTTGGGGTGATTCAAGAAGTTTTCAAACGGGTTGAAGCAGTTGTCGGAAGCGGCCGATTCATTTCATTCATTCAGTGCGGCTTGACGTCTGACGTCCTTTCGCCTCTAGGTTCTTTCCTCTTCAGTGGACTCGTGGTGCCGGCTTTGTGGTCGGCGCGCTGGGTTTCAGCTGAGCAGAGCGAGTGGAGGACGACCAACGTGCTGTCTGTGCCGAGTCTCGAGCGTTGGCTGCTCCTTGATAGCCCTCCAGCGTTGCCGGTCCTGCCAATCCTGCGGTCCTGCTAACCTCAGTCGGATTCTTCGGGACTCTCCCGGGTGGAGCCCGTGGAACCTGCTGTGCGTGAGTGGTGTTCAAGCTGGGGCCCCAGTTGCAGGTTCTCCGATAGATATCTCATCTTCGGACTCGGATTTGGCAGCTCCTCGGAGCAAGAAACCAAATGGGAAGTCCAAAAAAAAGAGAAAAAATAGGAAGTTAATAGCCAATGAAGTCATCACCCCCTTGATCAAAAAGGGGAAAGGAAAGAAAAAACAGATTAATTCTGGAACTAATCAGCATCCACGAAAATCAAATGATGGCTCCAAAACTCTTGAAAAATCCCAAAAGGATTTGGCTGTGTCTCCTTGCTCTAAAAAAGGGAAGAAAACACCCAAATCAAAAGCCCAAAAAGTACATCTTATGGATGAAACGACAATGCCCGGAGGCAAATCTACTGTGGGAAGTCAAACTGACTCTGTGGACCATCCAAAAGAAATTGCACCGATCTTTCTAATGGCTAAACAAAAAAAGCTGTTGTCTAACCCTCTGGTTAAAATCGCTCCTATTTTCTTGAAAAAATCAGCGAGGATGGTTGTAGATCCTGGAGCCAAGGGGGCGACTTCTAGTTTAGAAAATCTGCAAGCGAATACTGCTGATGTGACGAAGTGCCCTTCTGATAGATCGGCTTTCCTTATGTCTGATGGTGCGCCATTAGCTGTAGGAATTGGTGCGCCCTCCGGCTTAGGAACTTCAACGGAGAATGAAAACTTCTATACAGCAGCCCAGGGCCCTGATGAATTGTACAAGCAGAACTTAGATCAGAGTGTTTCTATCAAGACTTGTTGCATCTTCACAACTTGACTCTCTGTTAAATCTTTCTACAATTCTAATTCTACAATTCTAAACGATATTGAAGCAGTGAGCTTCCCATGTGACACTGATACTAATATAGCGGCAATAGAACTGAAATCAAGACTGGGTTTGAATCTAATTATGGGTGAGACAGTGACATGGGAGCAGAGGGGTCTGAAGATTTCTCAGACTTGCCCGGTATTTATTCCCACCGACCCCCATCAGACCCCCATCAGATAGTCATTCAAGAGCACTGCCGGGGGGCAATCAGTAAGGATGTTTCCCCAACTATTTCAACGAGTATGTGGGACATGTTACCTGAAGTGATCTCACAAGTTTTTCTTAAGATGGGGATGACCCATCCAAAGCTTTAAGGTCGGTTAATGTGTTATCATGGAATACTAGAGGCTACACATCCTTCTCTGAGGAGCCCAGGAGATCGGACATTTTTAAAACTTTCAATCTAATTCTCTTTCAAGAAACTTGGCTAACTGGTCTAGTGGGTATTGATGGATTCTCTACTTTTCAACAGTTGGCTTTGGCTCCTGGGGTGGGCAGACACATGGGGGGTTTGTTGGTGGCCTCTAGTAATGAGGTGTTTAAATCCTCAGTGATTATTCCAAATAGCACCCAGGGCATCCTCATGGTGAGAGTATCTACGAGAAACTCCAATGATAGTCCTAGTTGGATTGTGGTAAACCTGTATTGGAACCCTGGTATTTCTTCACTTTGCGAGTTTCTGTTTGCCCTCTCTGAGGGTCTACTTGATTGTTTTATCCGATACCCAGCGGATGATATTCTTATTGCCGGGGACTTTAATTCCCAATGTATTTCCACTGTGGATCCTAGATCAGGCAATAGTAAAGAGAAGTCTATTAATGGCAAAATATGCTTAAAGTTTATGCAGGAATGGAATCTATCTATGCTGAATGGAAACATCAGGGGGGATATTCCTAATTCCCCTTCCTGGCACAGAGGTTCCTCGTTCTCCACGATAGATTATTTCTTTGTTTCTAGAAATATCTTTGAAAATTGTAATAGTTTGATAGTTGGAGATGGGAACTCTGATGACCATGCTATGTTGAACGTGGCTCTGTCTTATGATTGTGCTCCAGTTACTCTTCGCTATGATCATGAGCTCCTTGTTAATAACTCAGGAAATGCTATTAGAAAATTTCAAAAAGGAGGTCAATTATTAAATAATGAGCTGCGACTTAGGACGAGCCATTTATCTGGTCAGTATTTGTCTGACTTCTGTATCCCTAGTGTTTTTTTGAATTTTTTGTCTGTACAAGCTTCGGTGGAGCCCCTCGCGCAGAAAACACACAAGCTGCATAAACATTCCTTTGATGTTCAAATTATAATTTGTAAAAAAGAATTGAGGCGTCAGATATCTATCTTAAAGTGATCAAGCCTATGTGAGAAGGCCTATGGGCAGGGGTTAGTAAAGTTGAAAAAGAACTATAGGAATTGGCTTCGTGCACATAACCATTTGGTACTTCAACAGGATGCTGAGAGAATGCTCTATCTATGCCCTGTCTCTAAGGAATTCTCGAAATTTTTGGACTCTAGTAGGTCTGAATGAGGTTACACAACACCAGAAACAAGATTCTATTATTCAAGAGGGAGTGTGGATTGAACATTTTTCTAAGGTTTATGATTCTGACACCTTGATATGCTCGGCTGCTGATGTAATCCGTAGTTGGTATCTTGAGTTTAACGTTCTGGATATAGAATTGTTAATTAAAAAATCCTCAGCTTCCAGAGCATCTGGTCCGAATGGTTTAAGCAATTCAATCTTGAAATCGGATCCAGAAACATGGGCGAGGGTTCTTAAAGCCCTCTTTGACAATATTATTGTCCAGATGAGAATCCCAGACTCTTGGACCCATTCAATAGTTATTCCTATGTACAAGAAGGGTGACAGGCTACTGGCTTCTAATTATCGCCCTATCTCTCTCCTAGACGCCGATAGCAAAATCTTCCCGGGGATTATTTTAGGCGAATTGGAATCTTGGGCGAAAACAAAGGGAATTATTCCGAAGCAGCAATCTGGTTTTAGAAAGGGTCTTTCTACCTCACTGAATGGGTTGGTCTTGAGCTGCCTTGCTGCGAAGTCTTTCACCAAGGGGGGCCCTGCTCTCTTTGGAGCCTGGATTGACTTATCGCAGGCATTCGATATGGTTGATAGGAATTTATTATGGGAAAAATTGGATGCCTGCAGTTTTCCTGCTGGCTTACTTTCTATCTTAAGAGAGCTGCATTCTAACAACTATATGTGGGTTAGACTTGGCAGGTCTGGTTTGCTCTCTGATCCAATCAGGATAACTAGAGGGGTACGCCAAGGTTGTTTATTAGCTCCCTTGCTTTTCATCCTTTTTCTGGCAGATCTAGCTGCTTGGCTACAGAATATTGTGTTAATATCTCCTTCCATTGGTAATGTAAAAATCAATTGGTTAGCGTACGCTGATGATATAGTAGTCTTGGACTACTCACAAGTAGGGCTGCAGCGTCCGTTATCTGCTTTAGAATCTTTTGCCAGGATCAATAAATTAAGAATAAATCCTCCAAAATCTAAGATTCTTGTATTTAGGAGGCCAATCAAAATAGTGAAGAATTTGGTCTGTGAGTTAGACTATTCCCAGGTAGAGGTTGTTTCAGAATTAACCTATCTGGGAGCTGAATTAAGAACCTTTCCATCCAGGAGTAGTTTGTTGGCATCCATTGAATTAAAATTGATCAAATTGGGAGCACAGATGAAAAAAATCTACTTTAAGTTTGGCAGATTCACCATCCTCCCCCTTATAAGATTTTATATCGGGAAGGTAGTTCCCATAATTCAATATGGCATGGACTACAACTCTCTATCCTTCGAACTAGACTGGGATACTATTGAATCTAAGATTTGGAAACGTACGTTGGGTCTTCCTGATTGTGTTCCGATTATTTGCTTACGATAGGAGCTTGGCTTGTCCTCACTTAGATCATGGTTAGCCTGGAAGTGGCTTACTCTTTATAGGTTAATTCTTGATCCCCCTAGGAATTCACTCTTTGAGGAAATTAATGTAGAGCGGGAACAAGGAAATAATGTTTTTCTATGTAGGTTAGAACTAACATGTTCGGAATTATTGTCTGGCTGTGATTCTGATGCTGAGTCCCTTTTACAGAACCCTCTAAAAGTGAAGGAAAAAATGAAATTGGCTGATTGGATTCACACGATTGATGAGATGCGGAGAACTAAAAGATCAGCCTCCCTGACATTGTTAGATAAGCGTCTATCGTTTCTTCCGGCTTATCTAAAGAAGTCCCCTAGTTTTTGGTTTAGATCTGCTTTTCTGAGATTTCGTTTAAATTTACTCCCTACCCTGGAATTACCAGCTATAAGGGATAAAGAAGGGGGTACTGCACCAATATGTGATAGTGTTACACTTCAGACTTCCCCGCCGGCATCCTTGCAGAATACAACTTCTTTACAGGCTCCTCTATGGTCCA
Organism: Ambystoma mexicanum; assembly: GCF_040938575.1. Lineage (NCBI taxonomy): Eukaryota > Metazoa > Chordata > Amphibia > Caudata > Ambystomatidae > Ambystoma > Ambystoma mexicanum. The sequence continues at coordinate 661,112,078 of NC_090935.1, read as the reverse complement.
GGTACAAGCTACTATGGCGTCTGTACAAACGTCGACGCACTCCAGGTCACCTGACACGTCTTGTACGTGGAAGATGTACAGCAAGCCACGCCCCTCTTACGACTATAAAACCACCATCTTCCAAGGGGCTCGTTGCTGCTAATTAGCGTTACCAGCTACAGGCGGTTTCATCCGTTTCCTCTTCGTGTCTTCCTACACGAATCCTTATCTGAACTCCTGGTTTTGACCTTTTGCCTGAATTTTAGATTGCTTCGTCTCCTCCCTTATTCTTGTCGTGATCGTCTGGTTGTTGGACTCGGAACGCTACTGGATACGACTCTTCTGTGTCTTGCGGTTCTTTCCTGGTTGCCGCTCTGCACATCAATTTTGCTGTCTACATCTGGATCATCTCAACAGCTACTCAACTATACTTGTGTACTCCGGTACATACCTATTTTCTTCCATGGATATTGTCTTCTGTTGGATTCTGGGACATTGAGTGACTTTCCTGTGAGATTGCTCTTTAGTGCATATGAACGCTCTCCTGAACTGCACCAACCCGGCACTAGTGCATCCCTCGTGCCGTTCGGGGTTAATTACCTATACTAACTTCCCTGTTTGTTATTTTCTCCTGTCGTTGTCTTCAGAATCCTGGACTCCTCTTACTCCATTTATCTTTACTCAGGTCAGTTGTTATCAATTCTATAGCTAAAGTGGGAACCAATACTGATTTAGATCAATTCCACTCATTTGTGTTATTCTTTGTAGATTATCCCGGGGAAACGCAACTCCACTCCAATATCTATATAGGTAGTTGTCCAATCATTTCAACTGTTCTAAATCACATGTATAATATCAACCATGTGTAATATCTTGGTATTCTTTTGCAGCATTGGTATTGGCGGTGTGTGTTCTCCCAGCTCTTTTATTCAATTGACATCTCTGTCTGTTCTAACTGAAACAGCAGAGAGGTACATTGTGGAAAAGAGCCCCTCTTTGTGGAAGCCCGAGTCTTGTACTCAGGGGAGCTGGGATGGAAGGCTGAATTCGGAATCCTATACCACCAACACCTCCAAGGTCATTTTCTCCGCATCTTCGGCCTATTCGGAGTGGTGAGTAACAGATAGGTGCTCAACTATGGAATTTCAGACTACTAAGCATTTACTTTCTAAGTGTTCTGGGACTTGGAGTATCAGGGTCAGTTCTTGTGGCTGATTTGTTCATGATGAGTCTCATTTGAATACTGATTATTTCTGGGCAAGACTATCCTTTGGTAATAACATGGCTTTAGCGATTGAAGTGGGTAGAGTTTTAAAGGAATTGAAGTTAGTAACAATTATTTTTCTTTTTGTTAAAATTATGTTGGTTAGATTCTCTTCTACTCTCTTTTTTTTTTCTTTACTATGATGCATGTTTTTATTCAAAAATTGTAAATGTTTGTATTGCTTATGTTCATTTATTGTGTATTGAAATGTGTTAAGTCAAATTGCACTTTAAATAAATAAAAAAAAGATTCAAGAAGTAAAGTTAGAAGGTCTGGGGCCAACCCTGGTTGGAAAGCCAAGGATTTATGGGTCACCTTTAGCAATTCGTGGAAAGGGAGGCCAGGCAGAACACAGTACCTTAAAGAGAGAGGAAGCTCCAGCGGTGGCAGTTGTTCCTGGCAGTGGTTGCAGTTCATTGTTTCGACCAGGGGAAGAGAGGATCTCGCCGAGGAGGAAACTTGGAGTCGATGCACTGCACAGGGATAAAACCAGCCGCGGAGTTCGTTAAAAGGTGCGTTCCTTTTATTCGCGGTCAAAGTGGTGAAGCTTGGCTATCCGGCCGCCGGGGTGCTTGGCACGGGTGGTTCGACCAAGAGACGTCTTTGGAAGGTGAAAGGGGCAAACTGGTTGATCCCACCAGCTCAAAGGAAGAAGACTTGTCCAGCAGAAGATCTTCTGTTGTCGTTGGGAAAGTGGTGAGTTTGTTGCAGCAGGGCTCCACCGGTGGTGTCGTCGTTGCAGATGGCTCAGCTTCTTCCCTCTTCGGATTCTTAGGCCCTGTGGCGACTTCTGAAGTTCCAGTCCCAAAAGCCCTGCTTTTATGCAGAAAAAACCCCATTCAACAGCCTAGCTGTCACTCAAACATGCTAAGTGGTGAGCCGGGCGGCTCACCACTGGGCCAATCAGAATAGAGTGCGACTTGGGTTGCTACGGCAACGCAGTCCAGGGTGCCAATTCCCCTCCCAACACATCCTGTGGAACCCAGTCAGAGTGGCACCATTTGGAGGGCTTCTGTGGAGAAGCCTGCCAAAATAGTGGAACAAAGGGCCCGACCTTGGTTGGAGTTACAGTGACGGACACAAACGCCATTTTAGAAAAGAGTTCTGGCAAAAAGACCCAACTGTTGATTTAATAATAAATAAATAAACCGACGGTATCTTTTTTTTTTAAACATATTTTTATTAAGAGAGCAGTTCACAAGCACGGCATTAATTTATACACTGTCATTAACATACAAAGAGGGAGCATTCAAAAGTGAGACACCACAGTATTCATATTATAAGTACAAAAAACATCACTGGTAAGATAGGCAGATAACACAAATCAGGGTGTGTGTTCAGATGCTGTGTCCGAGTCTGAATCCAGGTCACAGAGATAGAAGCGCAGCAGTGACCAGATGTCCTTGGGGCGAGAGGGCGATGGTACTGACAGTATAAATAATTCTTCATCATCATTTACCATACATAGTTCCTTCAGGAAGGAGGCCCTAGTCGGGGCATTGGGGGATTTCCAGTGTTTAAGGATACAACGTTTTGCGATGACGCATGATATATTGAATAGCCTCCTCGTAGTTTCCTTCACCTTCCCTATGTCGCCCAGGAGATATTTCAGGGGCGAGAGGTCTGCCGGAATGGCTGTGATGTCTTCGAGGAGCGTTGCCACTTCCCTCCAGAATTCAGCCACCCTGGGACACATCCAGTACATGTGATAAGGCCCAGCAGCAGGGGAGTCGCATTTAGGGCAGGCGCCCGTACACGTATTCACAAATTTAGCTACCCTGGAGGGGGAATAATGGAGTTGGTTCAGTACTTTAAATTGGATTAGACGTAGTCCAGAGTTCATAGACACCGATCGGGTTAGTTGACAGTACCGGGCCCAGCGGACCTCATCTATCTGGGTACCAGTGTTTTACGAATTGTGCTTGTGCACATAGACTGGTGCAGCAATGCCACCCTTAGCGAAAGGTTCCACCATTTTATCCCACCCCATCCTGGCCGTTTTCCCATTCCAAATGAACGAGGAAGCAAGAGATTTAAGTTTAATGAAAAAAGGTTTACCAGGCCAGAGAGGGATATTATTGAAATAATAGAGGAGCTTGGGGAGAACCACCATCTTTAGTAACGCCACCCTCCCGTATAGTGATAGTGGCAGGTTAGCCCACATCTGAAGCTTAGTCACCAGAGTTGACAGCAATTCCCCATGGTTGTGTGCGTATAGCAGGTCTTTGTCTCGAGCCACTAATATCCCCAGGTACCTTACCGTGGAGGGGGCAAAACGAAAACCCTCTATACCAGCCAGGTCCCCTGTGCCATCCGTAAGGGGGAATATTTCGGACTTAGGCACATTGATTTTGTATCCAGAATGTTCCGAGAATTCCTGTATGTCTGCCATGATGTGTTTTACGTTCTCGATGGGGTCTCGGACGTATAACAGGGTATCGTCCGCATAAAGCGAGATAATCTGAGGTCCAGACATCCTAAGCCCTCTATGAGCGTGGTGTTGGCGTATGAATTCCGCCATTGGTTCGATGGTTAAAGCAAAAAGTATGGGTGAAAATGGGCATCCCTGTCTAGTCCCCCTGTATAGGTGGAAAGCGGGGGAGAGAGTGGCGTTAGTCAAGACCTTAGCTGTCGGCTGTGTATATAACAAACGCACACAGTTGATATAGTAGCAACCCAGGCCAAACCGCTCCAACACCAAAAAAAGGTAGGTCCAGGACACCGAATCGAATGCTTTCTCGGCATCTAGTGCAATTACAGCCGCCTTGGCATCCGGGTCTAACTGTGCCATGACATTAAAGAGGCGCCTCAAATTTAGGGCAGTAGATCGGGCTGGAAAAAAGCCCGCCTGGTCGGGGTGGACAAGGATTGACATGAACGGGAGGAGTCTAGTGGCCAGCACTTTTGCAAAAATTTTTGCATCAGTGTTAATTAGGGATAAGGGTCTATAGGACGCCATGTCGTGTGCTGGTCTACGGGGGTTCAAAAGAACAGTAATGATTGCCTCCCTCATTGACTCCGGAAGCACCTGCCGGTCCATAGCCTCCCCCCATACCTTCAACAACTGCGGGGCCAATTCATCACTGAACTCTTTATATAGCTCCGCAGGTAGACCATCAGAGCCAGGGCAGCGACCATTCGATAAGGCCTTTATGGACTCAACAATCTCTTCCACAGTAATGGGACTATCTAGCGCCTCCCGGGTCGCACTGGTTAGTGTGGGAAGGTCAAGGTTGTCCAGATATCTGAACGTGTCTTCTTTATTTTTTTGATCATGATTGGAATAAAGAGTGGAGTAAAACTCCATGAATGCCGAGTTAATGTCCCGTTCTCCATTCACCAGCGCGCCATTAGGGGCGTATATACTCGGGATCGGGTTGTGGTGCCTGTCAGATCTAAGCATGTTGGCGAGGAACCTCCCAGCCTTATTACTCTCCCCATACCGTCATGCTCTGGCCGGTGCGGCCATGTACAGGACCTCTCTATGAGCTAGTTTATGGAACTCGTCCAGTGTTGTGTGCAGTTGAGCCAGGGTTTCCTTGTTCTGTGTAATACTGTATTCGGTCTGTAGTAAATCAAGCTTCGTCTCAGTAGAACCCAGCTCCTCCCGCACCGACTTCAACATACCTGTCGACTTCCCCAGGATATTACCCCTGACCCAGACCTTAAATGCATCCCACAGAGTCGCATAAGTCGGGACTGAACCCTCGTTTATTTCCAAAAATTCTGCGATCTCCACATGCAGCGACTCACATACATTGGGGTCTCTGAGAATTGTGGGTGGCATTCTCCATCTTCTCGCCGGGGGGAGGGCGTCCCTCAAATTTATATCTAGTGTTATCGGTGAGTGGTCAGAAAGGGTACGGGGGTGTATATCACATCTAGAGATAGCCTCGGCCAGGGATTTACTAATGATCCAGTAATCAATGCACGAGTGAGAATCGTGCACCGACGAGTAGAAAGTATATTTCTTCTCCTTCGGGTGTAGTGCTCGCCATGCATCAAACATGCCCGTCTGTTCCATCAATTGTTTAACCACTAGTGCCGCCCTAGCGGGGGCCCTAGGGGCCGTCGATGAGCGGTCTAGGGATTGATCTAGTATCATGTTGAGATCTCCACCCCAGACGACCCGCGCCTCCCCGAACGAGATTAACATATCTGCCAGGGTACTATAAAACTGTGGATCATCTAGAATAGGGCCATATGTGTTGATCAGGATCGTCTGGTGTCCCGCCAACTCCCCCACTACCAACACGTATCTTCCCTGTGGGTCTATTTTGCTGGACTGATATTTGAAACATAGTTTAGGGTGTATAAGGGTCAGCACTCCCCTGGATTGTGACGAGTAATCAGTGTAATACCTGTGGGGTCCCCATTTAGGCAAAAATTTAACATTGACCTGTCGAAGTGCATGCGTTTCCTGCATAAACAGTATTTGGGGGTTATGTCGCACCACATACTCTGAGATCTTTCTTGCCTTAACTGGGTTATTCAACCCCCGGATGTTCCATGATAGGAGCTTGATGTCTAGTCCTTTATTGTCCCGTGTCATGTTCATACCACAAATCAAGTGGGAGCCCACCCTCTAGTCCCCCGTGCAAGGGAAACGAAGGACCTGCTATAGAACTGCTCTCAAGTTTAATCATAGCAACACTTAATGTACAATCCCCCAACAGAGCCAGCATAACCGCTGGCCTAACCGTGCCATTTTCCCATCCCCACCCCCCACCCGCATCATCAACCCCAACTGGACGATGTACCCTTAGAACCATAACCTAGGATCACTCCTGGGGGGTATGAGCGACACTCACGCGGCCTCCAGCCCAAGAGATCTGCGTGGCCTCGTTAAACCAAACATTAACATTCAGGGCCGCCCAGTGGCCAACGGGCCGCAGCATTATAGTAGTGCAACATCAGGAGAATCACATCAACCCTCGGGGACACTGGGCTCCGCCCCACCCCGGGGCGGCGGGGTACGACCCCCAGCCCGGTCCCGAGCTGGCAACGGGAAGGAGGCCTCAACATACAACATGGCTTCTGTTGGATTCTCGAAAAAATGGGCCCGGCACCATGCTGTATCCTCATTTTCGCCGGATAAACAAGTGAATACGGGACCTGGCGCAGCCTTAGCTGCCTCTTGACGGGTTCATAAGATCTTCTTAGTGTTTGGACGTTCGTAGAAAAGTCCGGATATATGTGTATTCTGTTATTCTCGTGTATCAAGGTGCCCTTTTCCCTGGCCGCTCGCAGGATAGCGTCTCTGTCCCTGTAGTTTAGGAGACGGGCGATTATCGTACGGGGCGGAGCGCCCGGTTTGGGCGGGGGTGCCGATGTATGGTGTGCTCGCTCAACCAGAAAGTGGGCCGAGAATGTATCCGGGCCCAGCAGTTCCTTCAGGAGGGTTTCAACCGACGGTATCTTTAACATTACACCAAAAAGTGGTGCGTTTAAAATCAATGGGAAAATCCCATAGGAAATATTCCGGTGGAATATTTTGCGTGGTAACCACTGCCAACAGCCAGAAACTCGACAAGGGGGGGACTGGACAGTGCCCCCCTTGAAAACAGACCCAGGGGCAATCTAATTACCCCCTTCCAGTACTTCCACATTATGATGGTTTGTACTGGTTCTGTTCACAATTTTGGACTAGTAAAGTCAATGGTGACTTTACATGCCCTGGGAGACAGTAGTCAGTCCCAGTGTATGGAGTCTATGTTTGGGGGTCACTATAACACCCCTGTGTTACTGCACTGAGGGTGCTGTGTAACGCACATAAAAAACAGATGATACCCTATGGAGTAAAAGACCCCATAGCCCGTCAAAGACATACCTCAAATCATGCCTAAGAGTGGGAGGAAAAGAGTCTCACTCTTAGCAGGCAAAAAAACAAACCCCAAAAATCCAGCAAAGCTGCTGAGGGACTCACTAGGTTTGGGAAATTAGCCTTTTAAGAGAATTCTCCCTAACACACAACAATGCCTCAAAATAATTCAAAAGATCCCAGTTAAGTGATATCATGGTTTCCAAATCATAAATAAGTTTCAGAATTACTTTCAATTTGTAGTATTTGATCCCTGGTAACAAGGAAAATCTCCCATATTTACTGATTTTTTTTCATCATTTTTAGGGTGAAACTCTCCAACTTGAACTCCAGAGTGACCTTTATCGACACCTTGTTGTTGCTACTACAAAACTAAAACACCCAAATATAGAAAGTCCATTGTTTTAATCCTCGTAATCTCGAAGGACCAGGAAAAAAACACATTTTATTTTTTTGCCTTATTTATAATTCGATCATTAACCTTGTCATACCCACTCAGTGCCTCTAACATCCTCTAGACGACGATTTGGGTGTGGTCCAGTAAAAGGATATGATTGGCATAGGCTAGCCATTTTAAGTTTAACATCCCCTATACAGGGAGAACCCAAAGAAGAACCATCAATCGCTCCCCCAACGTCCAAAATGAAGATTATTATTATTAGGGTATTTATTGAACATGGACCTAGCTTTGGGAAGCAACATAATGCTTTAAAGTCATGTTATGTTAAGTTAAGTTTTAGTAAAGCACTCCTTTCACCCAAAGGCATCTTGGTGCTGAAAGACAGTAAGTGTAAAATTCAGTGCAACAAGAAGCTCAATTTTGACTGAAAAGTTGAGTCTTTCATTGTTTTCTGAACATTAGCAGATTTGTTTCGACTCTAACCATTGATGGGATATTATTCCACATTGTAGCCGGCAACACTGAAAAGGAACAACCACCTTTTCCTTTTCTTTTATATTTTTTATTTTATTTGTAATTTATATAGCGCTTTACACCATGGTGGGATAGTAATGGGATTTGCTTGGTTACTGCTCTGGGTATGTTGAGGTATGCACAATTTGAGTCTGGGCAGAGCCCCGAGCGTGTCCTTCGACATCCTGGACGCTGATGGCGTCGACGGCTTCCTCGGAGGCGGAGCCTCGAGAGAGTCCCTCAATGACCTCGGCGCCGATGTCTTCATCGGAGACCTCACAGACTGTGAAGGTCTCGAGGGTGTTTAGGACCGGGATCTGGAACGGCCATGTCTAGAGCGACCATACTTGTCCGACCGGAACCTCGAAGGCGCCGGATGGTCGCGACGACCGCTCGAGCCTGAAGGCGTGCGAGTGGGGTCTCTAGCACGGTCACGGCCGGCGTCTTTCGACGGCGCGGACGGATTGGAGCCCTGTGACTGAAAAAAAATCTCCATCTCCTGCCGAAATTAATCCCATTCGGCAGGAGTGGAATGCTTGTTGGGACAAGCAACCCGCCGACAGGCGGTGTCCTCGGACAAGGACGGGGAAGGCGACCGTTGACAGCGCTTCCGTGAGTGCCTCGGAGAGGCAGAGGAATGGCGGGACCTACTCCTGGAGGGAGACCCCCCCGGACTTACGCCGACGATGCGGAGAGTCGCCCCTCGATTCGTCAGTCGAAAGCCCCGTGGATCTCGACTTCCTGGGCTTATCCACCTTATCGACAGAAAGCTTCTTCTTACGCTCCTGCAAGGCCTTCGATGTAAGCGACTGGCAGTCTATACAGTCATCCTTGTCGTGGTCCTCACTGAGGCACCAGAGGCAGGCGTCGTGCGAGTCCGTCAACGACATCTTGGACCCGCAGTCACGACACTTGTTAAAACCCAGCCGCGGGGTGGAAAAAGACAAAGACATTATGGTAAATCTTCAAAACAAACAGGTTTGAAGAACCGAAAGAACAGAACTCAGAAGAACCGAGGTGCGCCGAGATCTCCGAAGCGAACACGTTCGCGGAAAAAACAGAACTGAGGCTAAAGGGCGTAGTGCGTCCTGCTTAGAACAGCCGGTGACGTCGGCCTGACGGAGGCCCTCGAGTACAGCTTATCGACGTTTGTTTATGTTTGTTTGTTTATTTATTTGGTAATGCGCTCCGAGCCCGTGGGCATCTGGGCGCAGCAGTACAAGAGGACTCGAGACTTAGTTACAATGCCTGACACAGGCTATTACAGAAAAACAATGGTTGCTTACAGTAGGTGATACAATGCATATAAAATAGCAAGTTTAAGCGCATAAGAGCAACATTTTAACAGGTTGTACCGTTTCCACTAGGGTGAGGGTCGTTGCATGTCGTTGTTGTGCAGCCATTTGAGAGCGTAGGATCTGAATCTTGTGTAAGGTAAAGGGCATCTAAGGTCGGATGGGAGTGTGTTCCATGATTGTGCAGCTCTAACTGGGAAGCTTGCACCGCCCGCTGTGGTAAGTTTGAATCTGGGGACTTCCAGTAGGAAGGTGTTGGCAGATCTCGTCAGTCGGTTAGAGGGTCTCCAGTTGATTCTTTCCGCTAGGTAGGGGGGTGCTTGATTGTTGAGGCATTTAGAAGTGAGGGAAATAGTTTTAAGTAAGATTCTGTCCTTTATCTTTAGCCAATGGGCTTCTGTGCGGTGTTTGGAGATATGTTCTCTACGTGGGATGTTCAGAGCTGCTCTAAGAGCGTTATTTTGCAATCTCTGGAGTTTGTCAGTGACCGACTTGTTGGCACCTGAGTATAAGGCGTTGCAATAGTCCAGTCTGGACATGACAAGGGCATTGGCCAAGGTGAGGCAGCTGGCACTGGACAGGAAGGGTCTGGCGGCACGGATGAGTTTACACGTGTAGGTGGTTGAGGAGGCGAGGGAATTCACTTGCTTTTTGAGGGTGAGAGCTGAGTCGAGGTAAAAACCCAGCGTTTTGACCTCGCGCATAACCTTAATAGTATTGTTATCAATGTTAAATGAGGTGTAGTCCGGGGTGAGTTTGGATAGTTTGTGGTCTGAACCGAGGAGCAGGATTTCAGTTTTATCGTCGTTCAGGCAGAGGCCATGTGTGGCCATCCATGCTTGAATGAGGATGTAAATTTTATTCACCAGAGCCAAGTCCACTTCATAGTTGCCCGAAAGGGGTATGAGGATCTGGGTGTCATCTGCGTAATTAGTGTAGGTGACGCCCAGTCTGTCCAACTTGTCGAACAATGGCTTGGTGAAGATATTGCACATAGTGGGTGAGACACAGGAGCCCTGTGGGACTCCACAGGTGATTTGGATGGGGTCAGCACAGGTGGAGGAGGAGAACACTCTCATAGTCCGGTTGGCTAGAAAGGATTGGACCCATGCTATAGCATCTCCTGTGAAGTTGGCAGCCAGCTTGAGGTGGTTGCATAAGACTGCATGGTCCACCAGATCAAAAGCTGCTGACAAGTCCAGTAAGAGTAGCAGCACTGTTTTCCCATTATCCTTAAATTCCTCCATTTTGGTTTTGAGATCTATCAGGGCTGTTTCCGTGCCATGGAGAGGGCGGAAGCCCGATTGGCGCGAGCCTAGTAGATGATTAGCTTCTAGGTACTCTTGAATTTGGAGATAGGCTACTCTGTCGATAATTTTTAGTAGGAAGGGTACCGTGGTAATAGGCCTATAGTTAGTCGGGATAGAAGGATCGAGGGTTTGTTTTTTGAGAAGGGGGAGGACCCACGATTCTTTTAAGTTGGCTGGCACTGTGTTGGATTTGAAGGATTTATTGATAAGCTTTGAGATGAAAGGGGCTAAGTCTCTGGCAGCGTCCTTTATTATTTGAGCTGGGCAGCTGTCGCCCTTACAGTTAGAGGGCTTCAGTGAGAGGATGGCCTTTTCAGTGTCGATGATGGAGATGGGTTTAAAGCTAAAAGGGGGGATAGTGATAGGTTCAGTTACTGGAGGCACTTGTTGATCAGTAAGAGAGAGGGTGTCTTTTTTATTCATTATTTTAAGTTGGAGGGTGGAGATTTTGTTTGATAGGGCATTCTGTATATTAGTGCACCATATCTTGTCCTTTGGGACCGTGTCAGATGGTTGGATAGGGGATTCCATTTCCCGGAGGATGGCAAATAGTTCCTTGGTATTCGATTTGGCATTGGTAATTCTGTCATTGAATACTTTTTTTTGGTGTTGATAATTTCAGACTTGTAATGTTTTGTAGCTTGGGTTAGTTTGGCTTTGTTGTCGTTAGTGGGCGAATTACGCCAGATGGTTTGGAGTTTTCGTTTCTGCTTTCTAAGGTCCTTAAACTGGGGGGTGAACCAGGCGTTGAGGTGGGCTTCTTGCTTAGCTTTGCGTAGTTTTGCAGGTGCAATGGTGTCTAGTGCGTGAGATATAGCTTTGTTAAAGGTGTCTACTAGTGTGTCTGGGTCTGTGTTGTCCTTCAGACCGTTAATAGTGGGCAGGAGGAGGGGGATAAGTTTTTCTGTAGTAATATCTTTTTTACTTCTGGTAGGGAGTGGTGGTATCATTTTGATAGTTTTGGGGCTGGAGAGGTCAAGTGTGGCAGTGAAATTTATTAGAAAGTGGTCAGTCCATAGTTGAGAGGTGATGGCAGTGATGACTATGTTACAGTTGAGTTCTGAGACCCAGTCAAGGGTTCTGCCTTTAGCATGTGTGGGGGAGAGAATTTTTTGGGTAAGGCCTTGGTCATTTAGGATAGCTGTTATAGAAAGGGCATTTTTATTGCCTGGCTCATTGAAGCCGATGTTGAAGTCGCCCATCAGCAGCGTTTGCGAGTGTTTTTGGGTATTGTTCGCTATGAGGGTAGTAAGGTCATCTTCAAAGGTTCCCAGGGGACCTGGGGGCCTGTAGATCAGGTGAATGGCTAGCATGCGGTTATTGGAGAGTTGCATTTTTGCTGAGAGTACTTTGCAGGAAGCACACGGGTGTGAGGTGGTGAGTCGGATAGGCAAGGTGGTTTTCGCGATGATTGCTAGGCCACCGCCTTTAGCATTGGGTCTGTCTACTCTGTGGATCTGGTAGTTGTCAGGTATGGCTAGCATCAGTGAGGGTCCTGCTGCCTCATGGAGCCAGGTTTCTGTTACGGCAAGGAAGTCAATGCTACTGTTGTTCAATATGTCAGCAATTTCAATTGCATGAGCTACCATGGATCTGGCATTGATAAGGGATCCAGTAAGAGTTAGGGTGTTATTGGGAATAGGATGACTTGCAAGTGTATCTGTATGCTTATGTTGACTCCGGCGTATCTTTTGGTAGAGGTGAGTAGGAGTAGGAGTTGGGGTTGGAGTTAAAGGTGTCGTAGCTAGAGTTTGCTTATCCATGTGTGTCTGTATAGATGGGAATCTAGCAGTATTGTCAGTACTGTTTCTTTTAGGTTCGTAAATGCAAGGTAGCCTTGCCCTGAGTCTCAGGTTTCTATCAATGGGGGGACGAGAGCTGAGGGTAGCAAAGGTCATGATTGTAGCTAGGAGGGTCAGGGAGGTCAAGTTTCTGCACATGGTAGTTGGTGTGGTCCGCTGATGCAATTTACTTCCCTTGTTTCGCTAAGATGTCTGACTAGGGTGGCGCAAAGTGTAGTGCAGGTGGCTAGTTGAGGCTGGGGCTGCGCCTAGTGATAAAGGGCGTGATATTCACAAAACACAGTATGGGCTAGAGTGCATGGTCTGTAAATGATGATAGGGCACAACACAATCAAGGTGGTCCGTTAGCGACCATAGGGCACAGCACAGTTAAAGTGGTCCGTTAGCGACCATAAGGCACAACACAGTTAAAGTGGTCCGTTAGCGACCATAAGGCACGACGCACTGAGACGAACCATGAACACCTGGGTATAAGTAGCACCAAGAAAACTAGGGTCTAAGTACGTGGACACAGCTATGGTAGTTATTGTGGGTACGGGTGTGGATCAGATCATGCAAACATGAATGGATACATTAGCAATGCAATGGGACGCAAATTAAATGCATAGGTTCAGGGGTACCTAGATTCGAATTTAGCAAGAGGATAGGTGCAGTACAGGGACATCTAGATGCGAAATGGCATAATTAGGCAGCCAACAGCAGTGCAACACAATTTACTAGGCACAGTATAAAGTCTTCTAGATACAAAATGGCATTGGGCAGGCATTGCAGTCTGTGTCAGGAGATGAAATGCGACGTATCCAAGTGGCACGTTATAGGCAAGGACAGCATAGACATGTGCAGCCGTGCGGGGTGGCAGCGTTAGTTAGACAGGAGCGTAAGTAATGCGTTGTGAATTAGACGCTTCTAGTCAACAGGTGGTGTTATGCATGTGGCAACACTGGCTTACCTGGAGCAGCACGGGCAGAGTTTATGGCCCCTGGCTCCTGTGGCTCCCAACAGGCACACAACAGGCCTTAGTATGGCCTTCGGACTGGCCGGCGATCCGCCTGCCGGCGGTTCCTTCTAGTGAAATCGAGGTTCAGCCTCGATTTCGTGCCGCGAAGCGCCCGGCATGGGCAAGTCAGGCACTTTGTGTGGACAGGGTCAGGCAGGCCCTGTTCCGATAGCACGCTCGCTTCGTGCCTGGGTCCTCGTCTGGATCCTCTGCTGGGCTGGGGGACATAGGACGCAGAACATTTTCCGAAGCAGCACAGCTGTGGTGATTACTGTCATAGATATGGAATACGTCTGAGGACCCAATCCCCTCAAAAGGAGAGGTGTTTGGCCACCTCAGGGTCTTGAAGACATTGCACACGCTCTTAAATGTGATCCATTTACTTACTGGTAACCAGTGCAAGGATCTAAGCGCAGGAGTGATGTGATCAGATTTTTTCAATTTCAGCAATATTCTGGCGGCCGCATTCTGTACTCTTTGGGGACAACAGCACACAGAGTCAGGTATACCAAGGTATGGGCTATTAGTGAAGTCTAATCTCAAGAGAATCGGGGAATTTATAATGGTTACTTGCTGAATGAAAGAGCAGTGGGAGTAGTATAGGTCTAACTTTCCCAAGCAAAAAGCATTTATTTCTGCGTTTAGAGTAAGGGATCTGTCAAGACGGACCGCTAAGTACATTACCTCTTATTTTGGGTTCAGACAACTTTCGAAGCCTGCATGCCAGAATTCGAGAGTCTGAGGTCTAAGGACAGAATTGATTAACATAATCTCGGTCTTGTTTGTATTGATTTTGAGGTAGTTCCTGTCCATCCAATCCTACATGGGGCTCCAGCAATTTGTGGTCTGCCGTATGTAATCAGTTGGTCCTTTTTTGATGTCAATTAAAATTGAAGTGTCGTCCACAAAGTTAAAGGAAAGGAGCCCATATTGGTCAATTTTCATTAGAAACCGTTTATAGAGCTTAAACATAATGTGTAACAGGGTTGATTCCTGGGGTCCCCCACAAGTTACCAGTGTGAGAAGGGAGGGATAAGGGCCCAGTTGAACTTGTTGGCAGCAATCAGTTAGAAAAGAGCGAAACCATTCTAGTACTGTGCCTCTTAGGCTGCAGTCATATAAATGGGAGATTAAAATTCCATGATCCACTGTATCAAATGCATCAGGTAAGTCCAGAAATAAAAAGATTCCGGATTGGTTTCTATCCGTTTTCTCTCTGAAGTGATCTATGATAGCTGTGGAGATGTATTCTGTACTTCTCTGTGCATTCCACAAACTGATTGGTCAGGTGAGGACCCAAGCCCTTCAGAGAGGCATCCATGATCAATGCCAACAGAGGCTAATGTTGCCAAAATGGCTCTCCCCTTAGAAAATTGTTTGACAGTCTATTACAAAGAGATCCATGCAACATTGCTGGAGATCTCCAAAAGAGGGTCATGATGCTCTGAAATGGATACTATGGCAGGATAGCACTCACTGGAGCAACCTCATGCACAAAGCATCTGGCACCAGAAATAAAGCAGGAGGCCATGAAGGAAAGAAGGCAAAATAATGCAGAAACTGGGTATGTGAGTGGGAGAGAGTCACCACCTAGACGGAGTTGCTAACATATTGGAGGAGAGGCGCTGTGGGAGCTCATGTCCAGGGCGATCACTATGAACAGGAGCGCCTGGTATGACATGAAGTGAGATTTAGTGAAGATCAGGAAAAAGCATAAACTGTTTAGCAAATTGTAATCTCATGAGAGTATATTCGACTGAGCTAGTCATCCAGGTAGGGAAAAACATGAATCCATTCGCTCTTGAGATGAAATCCGTGAAATCCCAGGGTGCAGAGGACAGGCCATATGGAAGGGCTGCAAACTGGTAGTGGATGTTGCCAGCCACAAACCTCTGGTACTTTGTGCTTGGGAAGGATGTGCGCATGACAGTAGGCGTCCTAAAGGAATCAGTCCTGAAGGTCAAGGGATTGAAGGATGTGGGAAAGGCTAACCATCCTGAACTTGTCCTTGCACAGGTACAGGACATTTCAAGGGCATCAGTCTGAGAATGGGGCGAATTACCCCATACTTGATCAGCACCAAAACTAATGGGAACAGCACCCTTCCCTCGCTCCGAGGTCGGCACAAGTTGGATTGAGGTCTTCGCCAGGAGTAGAAAGATTTCCTCCCATAAAAGGACACCCATGGAATGTATGTAAATTTGTAAAGGCAGAAGGTGTCTTTGGGGTCGTGGAGAAAAGGGATGCTGTGGTCCAAGAGAATGACCTGCAAGGCCCAGGCACCAGAGTAGGTGTTTCGCTACTCTAGGACAAACATGAACAGTCTCCACTCCCCCAGAAGTCCAAACTAAAAATGTCCTAGAACTGTGATGGCAGAGGAGACTGTGGAAGCCGAGATGTTGCCTATGGGTGTACAACTGCTTCTACCCTTGCAGTGCAAATGCTTCTGGGGTTTGTATGCCAACCACTTTCCCTTTAGACAAAAGAAAGAAGGGGAGCTAAAGGACCGGCTCATGGAGGAAGAGACGGAAGGCTGATGTATGCTGAGCTCAGATTTGCCTGTGGCCTTGGAAGCCTTGTATTTCCAGAACAACCCGTTTTCCTTGGAGACCAAACAGTTGCCATCTAAAGGCATGTCGAGGAGCTTAATCTCAACATCTTGGGCAAGCCCCAACGTCTGCACCCATGAGTGCCTTCAGAGCACAGTCTCTAAACCCACTGAACAGGATACACAATCCTGATTCAAGGATCAGGCATGCCTTCTCCCTGTCACCTGACAGCAACCTGACGAAAACAGACAGGTTTTCATCCATCCCTTAAAGTATGGGAGTATTTGGCCAGAGTATAAGTCAGGTTTACATCTCAAAGAAGATGCCTGCCAGATGTGAAGACCATGCAACCCAGAGCACACAGGTTTGTACTTTCTATGGGCAGCTGAAAGGAATGAAAGGTAGCTAGCTGCCTTAGACCCCCCGAGAGAAGGCCCAGGCCACCAGTTTCTCCAGAGTGGGGTGTGTGGAAAGAAGACCTAGATCAGTAAGATCTCTGCCCGCAATTGGAGCAGGGACATGCTTAAGCCGTAGTGATTTATGGGTCAACTATGGCAGCATCTCCTTAGGAGGACGCTCCTCTGAGAAGTCTTTGAGGCCATACTGGATTAAATCATCAAAATAGCAGATGGTCCAAGTGTCTCAACAGCTTTAGCAATCGACTATTGAAAGTACACATTAAGTTGTCAATAGGCTGAGGCCTGCAAAAACGTAAAGTGAGGAGAGCGCTTCAGAGCCCAACAGAGATGGCCGCCTTACCATGCAGCTGCCATCTCAGTGAGAAGGCTGCGCCGTGATATGGCTGCCTGTTTATGTTGAAGGACTAGCCCAGTTCACAGGCAAAGGAGGCTAGCGTAGATCCCCAGGCGGTAGAGGGGTGAATCTCTGCGAGATTGTGTTGGTGGGAGCCAAGAAATCGGGTCAGTGAAGGAGAACTATGGCACCATGCGGGTGCACGGAAGGTGCATGCCAGAATAGGCCCTGAGCTCATAGGCAGTGGTGGTGCAGGGAGTCTGACATCGGGGCTTACGTGTTCCGCTGGAGACAGGGGACACAGGCACACCGACAGTGGTGTTGGAAACTTGGGGTGAAGGCGGCCCGGCTCTACAAGACAGTGGGTTGCCTGGATTTCCGAAGGCAGAGGAGGGACTTGGACAGGGGTTGCATCATTCTTTGTAGGGCTTTAAACCTGAGATTACCTGGAGAGATAGAGCTTAGAAGTGAATTCCTATGCAAGCCAAGCCATCCCCAAATATAGCATGCAAAATAAAATACTTTTAGTACATGGGGCAAAGGTGGCTCCTTGTATACGACCCATCATATGGCATGGAGGGTCATAGGAACTAAAAACATAGTGATCAGCAAACATGTGATTGAGTCGCATAACCTGAAAGAAAATATTAAGAAGGATAACCATCTCACTGCCTGAAACACGGAAGAGAGCAGGCACTGCATGTCTGTAACCTTGGACTAAGAATAAGGACTGAGATCAGGACGCCAAGAAGGCTTCAGGGGTGTTAGGGAGAATTCTCTGTATAGGCTAATTTCCCAAACCTAGTGAGTCCCCCAGCAGCTTTGCTGGATTTTTGGGGTTCCATTTTTTCTCCTGCTAAGAGTGAGACTCTTTTTCTCCCACTCTTAGGCATGATTAAAGAATGTCCTTTGACTTTGTAATGTGTTTTATGGGCTATGGGGTCTTTTACTCCATAGGGCGTCATGCGTTTTTGGTTAGTGTTACACAGCACCCTCAGTGCAGTAACACAGGGGTGTCATAGTGGCCCCAAACAGACTCCATACCCTCGGACTGACTACTGTCTCCCAGGGCATGTAAAGTCACCATTGACTTTACTAGTCTTAGATTGTGAACAGAACCAGTACAAACCATCATATTGTGGAAGTACTGGTAGGGGTAATTCGATTGCCCCTGAGTCTGTTTTTCAAGGGGGCACTGTCCAGTCCCCCCTTGTAAAGTTTCTGGCTGGTGACAGTGGTTACCACGCGAAATATTCCACCGGAATATTTCCTATGGGATTTTCCCATTCATTTTAAACGCGCCACTTTTTTTGGTGCAATGTTAAAGATACCGCTGGGTTATTTATTTAATATTTATTCCCCGGTTGGGTCTTTTTGCCAGGACTCGGTTTTAAAATGGCGTTTGTATTCACCTCTGTAAGTACAACCCAAGTCGAGCCCTTTGTTCCACTTTTGGCGGGCTTCTGCACAGAAGCTTCCAAAAGTGGTGCCAACTCTGTCTGGGTCTACAGGATGTGTGGGAGGGGGTAATAGGCACCCTGGACTGAGTTGCCTTGGCAACTCAAGTCGCACTCTTGTGTGATTGGCCCAGTGGTGATCCGGCTCACCACTTAACATGTTTGATTGACAGCTTGGCTGGTGAATGGGGGTTTTGCTGCATAAAAGCAGGGCTTTGGGGTCTGGAACTTCAGAAGTCCTCACAGGACCTAAAAAATCCAAAGAGGGGAGAAGCTGAGCCATCTACGACACCACCGGTGGAGCCCTGCTGTACGAAACTCACCACTTTCCCGAAAACAGTGAAGATCTTCTTCCAGGAGAGTCTTCTTCCCTTTGAGCTGGTGGGACCAACCAGTTCGCCTTTTTCACCTTCCTGGATTGTCTCGTGGTCGAATTGCCCGTGCCAAGCACCCCGGCCACGCTTCACCACTACCGCGAATAAAAGGGTAGTACCTTTTAACCGGAAAACTCCGCGGCTGGTTTCTTCCCTGGCAGTGCAACGACCTCCCGCTTTCCTCCACGTCGAGACCTTCTCTTCCCCTGGACGAAGCACCAACTTGCACCCGCTGCCAGGAACAACTGCCCCCGCTGGAGCTTTCTCACCATTTCAGGTACTGTGTCCCGCCTGGTCTCCCTTGCAACAAACTGTTCAAGGTGTCCCGTAAATCCTTGACTCTCTTTCCTGGGGTGACCTGGGACCCGTTAACATTACCTTTCTAACTTGATCCAACCTCTTTTTGACTTTCCTGCAAATACTTTTAGTGCATTTCCACTGTGTGATCTTGGGCACATTCTGCCTTGCTCTCTCCAAGAGTGGGCCTGGCCTATGAACCTTTTGCTCTACAGTAGACCCTGCCTTTCTTGACTTACTGTGGTTCTTTAAAAGTGTTGGTATTGTGTGTTTTTCCTACTTCTGCCTTTTCTCTCCCTTTTTAAATAATTATTGGAGTGCCATCTATGGTTACGCGCTCACCTCTGTTTTGCTAAATAAGTGGTGTACTAACCTAGACTTGTCAAATAATTAGGGAGGTGTATATATTTCTAGTGACTGTGTTTGAACTTCCTTGACATATTGGTGCCAATGTATTTTTACATAAATAATTACATACTTTTATACCAAAGCTCTGGGCAGTGTTTGCTTGTGCTACTGTATTTTTAGCCCTATTGTGTATACTCTATATACTGCCTAACTCTTCTTGAGAGAAGTCTGACTTCTCAGCCACAGCTACCAGGTAAATCTGGGTGGTACAGACTGCTACCAATTGGGTTTACTGCTAACACCTGTAGTCTTAAACTTTTTGCAGTGGTCCCTAAGGGAACTGCACAGGTTTCTGCCTAACAAGGGGACACGACAGCAGCTAGGGCAACCACATATTCAGTCCTTTCTGTGCAGAGGAGTGTGCTTGTGCCCTCTTATGATGGCTGAAACCACGAGAAATAAATCAAACAGGGCATATTATGCAAATGCCACTCTGTTAACATTGGTACATTTTGTAAGTTTAAACTATACAAATCTATTCATACATTTTACAATAAAGAACAAACACTATCCAATAAAGGCAGAAGAAGCCGTGATTATTGTTTTCGTAACAAAAATACCTTTACCTCTGGCTCAATAAGTAATGGATCTCGCTCATGCTCAGAGAGTTGAGAAGGTAGGCGGGGCAAATCACAATTTGTAGGTGGTCCTCCTGTAAGTGACAAAGACAGGAAGACTTTCACTTCACTTGAGAAATTGCAGAACAAATTACACTTAAATAAAACCATATGTACTTACCTGAGCAGTTTCATAGCAAGCACATCCAGAGCCTAAATGATATGTTTCATTTGCATCATTGACCTGAAACTTTATCATTAGCCCATGCTTAATTACATCAGGAGGAATAGGTTTGGTGTGCATTGTAAGGGCACATTTCAGAGAGAGCATGTTTTTGCATATTGAACAAGGAGTCGCAAAGCCAACATTTTTGGCTTTTGTGTATTCAAGAAATAGTTATTTGCCAGGCACTGCCATAATGGTACTATATGGCCATAAATTGGCAACAACTAGAAATATGGCTTGTGAACGTGGGTTTTGGGAAATAGGTTATTTGTGTAGCTGTTCCCCCATTGACATCAAGGGAACCACCCAACCTTTAGCTATTGTTTGACTCCTGACTTGGCTTTTTGAAGGCAAGTAAAGACTTTTTCCTTTACTTACCTTGCTTAGCTCATCTGTTTTGGGAACAAGGGACAGTTCTTTAGGCTACAAGTACAGGGGATTGCAGTTTCCCTTTCTAAGATCCCTTGTTATAATTAAGCTGCACCCATCACCTCAAAGTGAATTGCAGCAGGGATACTTTGTATCCCTTTTGCTTCTAGTAACATTTATGTAACTTGCATTATGTGTCCAAGGCAACATAGTTTTCTACCCTGTCGCTTTCTTACATTTGTCAAGGCTGCACTTTTGCATTTTACTGCATTATGCCTTTTTGAGTATCATATACTCAAAATGTTTATGCTTCACATTACTCGCTCTGTCCTTTGGCCATCTTGTATTTCGGCCTTCTTCCGGTCTTCGCAGGTCAGGAAATACCATATGAGAAAAGCCCTTTCTGGGGCAAAGCCTCGGCTTTCCTGGACAAAGCAGTGCTGTGTGCTTTTGGCCGGATGTAGGAGTGGTACTGTCTGGTCCCAATTCACACTTAAGCCATGGATATGTATATTGCTGGGCAGATGTGGGGGTAGAGGCTGTCTACGAATGTACAGCACTTGGCAGCTTTCATGGTGCAGGTCCTTCTCATTAGCAAGTTGGGGACGACACTGGCTCAAATTTAGGGTAAAAGGAGGGCTTCCTGCAGCCATTCTTCAGATCATCTTTGAAGCCAACACTCCTTCGAAGAGCTGCTCATCTGCCATCTGGATCGATCTCAGGTGGAACCGAGTCCAGACCTGTGCATGGCGATCCTGCCCTCTCAAGCCTTCAGAAGTGTCCTGCGACCACTCTGTAGGCTGAACAGCTCCATCAGTCGCCTCTCAAAACCGCCTTCAGGGCCTGTTCTGAAAATCCTAATACTGGGCATGAGGTCAATGCCTATCTAATACTGATACACATGACAAAATTGTTTGCTTTGCCAATACTTTTTCTGACCGGAATTCAGAGCAAGGGACATGTAGGAATACACACATTATGCTTTTAAATCAAGTGACTGAAGACACAATAGAAATAAGACTAGAACACCCAATGTAACACTATATTTGATCAAAGTGATACTAGGGGCGTGTGTTTTGGGCGGGCAGGATGTGGGTTGAAACAGCCATCATTTTTAGCATGGCCATTGGCAGTCTAGGAATGGGCAAATAACCAAACAATGGCCAAATTCTGCGTTTCCCTACTCATATTACATCTTCCTCCAATCCATATTCCAA
Organism: Ambystoma mexicanum; assembly: GCF_040938575.1. Taxonomy (NCBI): domain Eukaryota; kingdom Metazoa; phylum Chordata; class Amphibia; order Caudata; family Ambystomatidae; genus Ambystoma; species Ambystoma mexicanum. Next base: position 661,090,490 of record NC_090935.1, on the reverse strand, counting down.
TACAATATTTTTAGCTTAAAGGTGGGCTAAAGTGCCACCTAACAGCCACAAATGAAATTGAGATCTAGACTGCTTTCTACCATTAATGCAGAGGATACATATGAAAATGCACCTAGTATTGCATCGAAAGCCCTGCACAAAGGCATTGTCAGGTAAGCACTTCAGAGCACTGCTGTATGGGAGAAGAGTGGAGTGATGAGGAGGGAATGCAAAAAGGAGGGAGCCTTAGACAACACACTCTAATGCAACCAACCTCTACCACAATTGATGGCGTTTACTAGCAGTCAATGTCATTAAGAAAGCTCTTTTGTTGAACTCCATTTCACCTTGGAGGGGAGGCCTAATCAGGTAAAACTTCAAGCTCAGTGGATCACACCTGTGGTTCACCAATTTGAAACGATGCAGCACCAAGACGGTCTCATGACATTTTGAGCGTGGCCTACTGCCCTTTGGCTAAAGAGTGCCAAACATGATTTTGAAGGCTTGAATCGAATAACATTTCTAAAAAGCCTTTAGTTTATGGGTAAAACCATGGACACAGTAGAAGTTACTAAATCTGCCGTAATTTATATATTAAGTGTGTTTTTCTATCATTGTTAAGACAAGCCGTATCCTTTAGTAGTCTCAATGTCATTAAAAGTTGCCATGTGTGGAAAGATCCCACAACAATATATGCCAACGCTATCCTCTTTTTAGTTCGGTGTATCAGAAGTCCTGTCCAAATAATATACACCAGCCTTGCCACTGACAAAGCATTCTCATGCTATTGATTGATTATTTGTATAGCGCCTATACACAATGTGTTTCAAAGCGCTTCAAAGCAAGGGAGGGAGCAAGGGAAAATACAATGACATTCTTACAAGGCCTTGAGACATTAGAATGCGAGTTTATCATACTAGGTCTGGCGACATTTCAGACCGTGCAAGAGCTATGACAAAAATAAGGCGGGGAGGAGGGGGGTAGTAAATCAGAACAGACAAGCGACTATCATACTAGGCCAGATGACATTTCAGGTAGTGCTGGAGGGGGAGGAACAAACGAGGAGGGAGGGGGGAAAACAAGCTACTATCGTACTAGGTCTTATTACATTTTGGATAGAGGTAGCGCAAAGAATATAGTGGGGGGAGAGGGGGGAAAAGATAGGGAGAGGAGGAGAAAACAGAGAAACAGTGAGTGTGGTGAAAGAGGAGAGGCACGCAGGGGGCTAGGGGAGAGCAAAATAAAAGAAGAGGGCATAAAGGCATCACAAGCATACAGCAGGGGGAGCGTAGTAAACAGGAGGGCAAACAGGCATCACAAGCATACAGCAGGGGGAGGACTGTGCAAATGGCACAGCAATACTGCATGAACACAGCCAGGCTTAAAATAAAACTGAATGCATAAAACACAGCCAGATTTGAACTAGCAACCAGAATCAGAATGCTAGCAGTGGGTGCAAAAATCCAATGCAATCAAGAGTGCAAGCATGGGAGACAGGCAGAGAAGGAACTGAAAAGTCAAAGAGGGTAGAAGCATGTCCAGAAGGAGGGAACTAACCCATAGTTATGCGGGTGTGAATTATATGGAAGTCCAAATTCCTTAGAAAAAAGTGAGGTAGCAGCATCATGGAAGTTCAAATGCAGGGATAAAAAGAAGATAACTCAAGCAGTGGTCTGGTAGCGGACAGGGGCCTCGTTGCGGGCCTTAGGTGTAATGGCCAGCTTCCTAACAAGCCAAGTGCAACCAATGGGAGGGGAAGCTGGGCCAGGCACAAGGCTTTCCGAACAGGTGGCAGGTGATGCATCCATATTGAAAGGCAGGGAAGCAGTAAGGCAAGAAAGCAAGGTGCAGACTCAGAAAGGCACAAAGTAGTCCAAGTAGTCAGCGATAGTAAAAATGCAACTCTCAGTTGTAATCGGAGGAGATTCTTGACGTGCACAATCACAAATTCCATATTTAAAAGGCAGAGTAATGCAGACTGTAACTGCACCGATGAGCACCTCCAAAAAAAAGCCACCAGGCTTACCCCAGTATGCTGCAGGGAGAAGAATGATGTTGATGTCGATGGTTGGAGAAGTGAAGAAAGAATTAATGAATTCTATGGGCACAAAGCGCTTTCTGAGGCTTGCCCCAAAAATATAGTCCATATCTGCCCCCTTTTAGTTAGGTGTGCCCGAAGAAAATTTGGATTTCCGTCCAAATAATGTATGGTAACATTGCCATTGTAAAACATTTTCATGTGTCTTGTGCACCGAGATGATCATGAGGCTTGCCTCATTAATATATGCTGCCGTAAAACATTTTCGTACTGCTGCTGAATGTTGGATTCTCAGAGAGGTGAGAGTGATAAAGAAATGGATAGAAAGATTGAGTGCTGGAGCGCTTGCACATGCTGCCTTTGCTGCATCCGCAGAAGCACCAGTGGAGAAGCACCAGTGCCTCCTAAATAATCCCTTATTCAAATTCATTCATTTCCTGGGACATTTTTGCATATTTCTAAGCCCCCAAAAGTAAATATGCAACTTAAAAGGAGCACATAGCTGCCAGGTGGCCTCATGTCATGCAAGAACCTTTCAGATACTCCTGGTTCAGCACATTTAATGCTGGGACTCGTAGTATTAAAGTATTGCCACTTAAAAATAGGCGATTCAGGGAGAGTTCTCCGTTTTAAGAAAATTAGCAAACCACAGTGTTTTTTTTTATTGCGATTGGTTGTGTTTCAAACCTTATACATCTAAAGAAAATACACAAGTTGACAAGAGAACCAACATACAACATACATTTTTTATGTGTCCCATCACATTAAACAACATTTCTGCTCAATTGATCTAAAATAAACTACATCAGAGTACACAATAATTGACAACATTCATTACAAAAAGTACAAAATAGCAGTCAGCCTAGAGTCTCCTAAAATTAGTCGAATTCAGTATTAAAGCCCAATATTAAGATCCCGGATTTAACCGGTTGGGAATATACCATAATTGCAAATTCAGCAAACAAAAAACCTATTTAAAAAAACCTAGTAAAGGCCAGTAACAAGGGAATAAATTCACATTGAATGAAAGTCCATAAAGATTCCTCCGCATCACTAAAGTGGGGATTAATGAACTTTAGAAGTAGTGTACTCTAAACTTGTGCAACCATCGGCAGAAAGGAGGAACATGATCACGCCTATGAAAAGTAGCAGAGTATTCTGAAGAAAGGGAATTTCTCATTGTTCTATTTTTTACCTCCATTCCCATGAGTACAACTTTTTCTTCGTCCAAGTGATTATTTTTTTTTATTGATACATTTTTAACATCATAACAAGCAGAACATGAATTATAGGGCAGATTCCATGAAATGAAATCACTACTACTGACCAATAGGAACCTACAGTTCAGCACCCTGGGTGATGTATTGTGGGCGTTCAATGGGGAGGAGCCACGTTCTGTTTGCCGCACAGCTGATTAACGTCATTTCTTGAGCCGAGCGAAGTTGCTTATTCCAGATAACGCCGGCAGAGTGTCCCACAGCGAACAGCAGCTACTTACAGCTACTTGCCAAAGCGTGCACCCTTTAGTATCCAACCCTTGGGATTGTTTAAAAGCTAACCGACATCAGAGCCGGTTTGCCTCAAGAGTGAGTTGGGATGAAGTGAAGGTCTCATTGGGCTCCTTCTAGAACTCTACCAAGATCTACAAATAGGGAGGTCCTAGAAAGGCACACATACTTTGCATATAATGAAAGCTTTTTCCAGAGAATGAGGGTGTTGAGGGAAATCAGACCCAGCTTGTGTGTTAGGACACAATTTGACACGCATAGTCTGAGTCCTAGGGATCGCTTCCATAGAGCACCTTCTAGGCCACATACAGATAAAACAGTTTGGGTGCCAAGATACAGTCCTGGCCCAGTCCAATATATGTCTGAATTGGGCATGACAGGGAACCCTCTTTATCAAGTCTAATTTGTATTATGGAGTTTTCATGTAAAAGCATAATCAGTCTCAAGAGTCCTTACAGGAGGCCTCAACATTTCAATTTAATCCATCATTTCTCCCTGATAACTTGGTCAAAAGCCATGCTCATATCAATGCTAGTGATGTAGATGTTCTTACATGAGGACATATGAGATAGAGCATGTAGACTATTTAGGAGTGAGCCATTGAGAAGTGCCTTGTGGAAACCTAATTGAAATGTGGGTATGAGTCTCAGATGTTCCACCCAGTAATCAAGCTCTTTGAGTAGAAGAGCTGGAAAGACCTTGCTTGAAGCACTTAAGATGGCAATTGGGCGGTAATTACCTGGACAGCTTCTGTCAGCCTTCTTATAGATAGGGATGATGTAAGAGAGATTCTAGCTACAAAGTAAGCAATCTCTACTGAGGATGCGATCAAAGAGCTCATTAAGGATCTTCGACCAGAGAGTTGGATTAGTTTTAAGGACATGGCGAGAGAGAAAGCCAGGCCGAGGGGCTTTTCGAAGCCTTCAGTTTCATTATCGTTTCTCTAATGTTAACCAGAGAAAACGGCCTTCCCATTTTGCTACATTATGTCTAAGAATCTAGGGCGAATAAATATTAATGGGAGTATAAAGAAGTTTAAAACGGGATGCCCGAAGAGTCCAACTTTCTATTATTGGCCAGGGGACCACTCCGGTGGTGATAGTGCGCGGTACAAATGACCTTTAACATTAAGGGTTTCCCAAAAGTAGGCAGAGTGCTTGCCATTAAGAGAATACAAGATTTTCTGATTGTCCGCTAACTCTAGTGCATATCTCATACTCTTACAAAAATGCTGATACCTCTGCCTTATTTTCTTACAAGCCAGAGCAAAATCATTTGCGGTCATAGATGGTTTATCTCTCAGAAGAAGTCTCAGGCCCCATCTTTTCTCTCTTTTGGTTTTAGCCATTTCTTCATTGAATGTTTGCTTTACTTTTTTGGTATTCATACCCATACCCAAAATCTGGAGAGGTTGGCACAGATAGTCCCTTTAAAGTTTGTAATGGAGAAGAGGCTCCTTAATCTCGCCAGAGAATTATCCCACATATTTATCAAAGATAATAAGAATTCCTCCATTTCAATAGGATTCCAGCGTACGCAGAGAAGATTCTTACACGGAGTAATAGCAGCCAGAGTAGGAGCCCATTCAAAACCTCTCAAAAGAAGATTCATTTTAAAAGTAATAGGCACATGAACACATAATTATGAAGAAGAGCTAGTGGTGTGCTGATCTTGACAATGCTTTTTATTTATTGGGCTTTGTGGGATGTTTTAACCCACTTTTGCTCTGCCATGCGGCAGCACTGTGTCAAGATGGTGCCAAAAATAGTAAAATGGCTGCAAAACCCTTGTGCGCGCCAAAACCTCTGAAAATTGCAGGTTGCAAAGCACAAAGATGGCTGCCCAATCTGCCATGCATGTTGTCAGTGGTGAAAAAGAGATCTCCCTCCTGAAACATGTCACTGGGCTCCACAACAATTGAAAATGGGGTACAGAAGGAAAAAGCAGTGCTTTGCTAAAAGAAACCCCAAAATCTTGCTTTAAATCCCCTTTTTCTTTGTTGCTGAAACTGCAGAATGCCGGTAGAAAACACCCTCCAAAATCCAAACTTCTTACTGGGTGCTACAATTCACTTAGTTCAAGAAATCATTGTGAACTTGCAAGGTCCTGAAAAGCTGAAAGCATCAAGGGATTTCCACAACAGAATTGGCCTGCCTGTGGTATCTGTCAAAAATCTGGGTGCAGTAACCTTGGCCGCCTGAATGACAGCTGTCGGGAGCCTACCTGATTAAACTTTAAGCATGTAGAAACTGAAATCAAATGTTTGCAATCTAAGAAGCCCGTTATGGAGAGTAACCCATCTTGTGATTCTTTTGATTCCATGGTTTAAATTCTTGAATAAGTATTTAGCTGTGATTTGATCCCACAAGTTTGTTGTATGCTAAGGAAAAAATCAACAGAATTAAGAGTTAAAATAAGCTGGCTAAAGCTACCCAAACTTGAATAACAGCTTTCCTCACGGAGGCAAGGCCTCTTTCCTCCCACCAGGAAATCACATCAAAGCGATAATTATAGGCTTTGGAAAGAACCTGGACTGCAGTGGGGAAGGAAACAATGAACAGCTGCAAAGCAGGAAACGCTAGGTGTGAGGACAGTTGTAAAATGGCCTCTGCCAAGAGAACAGGGAGGAGTCTGCTTCTGAACTGAAGGGAGACAAAAAGAGGTGGACTCGAACAGCCATCTGTGGCTGAACATTCGAAAGGAACATTTTGTTTAAAGACTTCCAACTTACCACTTAAAATTGTCAAGAATACCAAAGTAACAGAATTGTAAATCTAAATTTTGGTTGCACAATTCAAGAGGCGGAAAGATCGTGTGACATGTTCTGGAAGGAAATGGCAGAAAATTTTATTTTTCACCAAATGTATTTCTGCCCATGTTATGTGTGCACACTTGTAGAAATTTGCTGATAAATTGGACATTGTGTTCCTGATGAAAAGGGTGAAATTCAGTGAAGAGCAGACAAGATCCCACAGCGACAGGGTTTTGAGGAGTAGCTGCTACACAAAATATGTTATCTGTATATGTGATTGTTATAGATGTTGCACCTGTGTAAATATGGATTGTGCCAAAAGTAGATTGTGTGTTCAAGGAGCTGGGGTGGACTCTAAGCCTCATAAACCCATACCATAAAGGTGACACATTGTTTCTCTTCTCCTATCAAGGTAAAGAGGAGACTCTGACCAATCCCTGTCAAAGGGGCGAGCTTAGGATAAACCAGCCCACACACCCCCTTTATCATAGCATAAATAGAGACAGCAGAGGGCAGATAAGGACAGACAGATTCACCCACTATCCGAATGTTGGCAGAGTACCCTGCTGCAGAAGTTTCAATCTTCCTTGCTCCAGACTCCAGAAACCTGGCAAAGCAGAAAGGCCCACTGCATAGCTGAACCATTTTCAGCTAGGCCTTAAATTCCAGAACCAGAATCCCACCACCGAAGGGGAGCATAAAATACGGCTGGGCTGCGCTGTACTGCTTGCCTGCTGAAAATAATTATCATCAGAACCAAAAAGGGCAGATCCAATCCAGTCATGTGCCGTGCTGTGACCAGAGTGCCTTGCAGATCCAATCCAGTCCTGTGCCGTGCTGTGACCAGAGTGCCTTGCAGATCCGATCCAGTCCTGTGCCGTGACCAGAGCGCCTTGCCGATCGCTGCCCAATCCGTTGTGCCCAGCTGTCTGTTCCAGAACCAGATTCCCTTCCCTGACCAGAATCTTGACGGACAGACAGTTCTGTTTAAAAACATATCTAGCGAGTATCTATAGATAGAACTGTGTCACTAGCATATGTACTGTCCATAGTCAATCCCTATCTTAAACCCATCCTATCTTGTATTCATAACCTAATATTGTTAGGAGTATTTTTGAACTGTTTATCCAATCCCTCCTATCTTGCTCCTGTGCTACTATTGTTAAAACTATCTCTGCGCTGATCTTTCTTTTCTCAACTGAAGAAGGCGGGACCACTGCAGGCAGTCATTCTGATCAAGTGGCTGTGTTCTTGTGTGGTATTCGTTTATTCAGTCATCCTCTAGTGTAAGAAATCCTTTTTGTCATTTTAAAAGTGCATTCCTGTTTCCCATTCTTGCCTATCTCGAAAAAACGACCTTCACTAAAACTTCCATAACTTCCTCAGTTTTTGTGCTAGAAACAAAATTTCAACTTCCGCTTGTAGCTAATATCCACAGCTTTAATTCATACAGTTTTCCCATTATAGCGATTATCGCACAGTGAAAAGTTTGCCGCAAATTTTCATTTAGGGAAATTCTGACACATGTAAAACAGCTTTTGATTGCTTTCGACTTGAATTTTAAGATTTCAAATTGTTTCTTGGTATTAAATCATTGCTAGGGTTTGTGTGCAACTATCCAAAGCGGCCCCCATAAGAATTATAACAATGTCAGCAATTTAAACCATATTTAGTGTTTTTGCCCAGTCCATTCTAAGATAACTTTAAACCATTCTGACAGCTTGCCAATCAATTCCATGTTTTCTCTTGTGTTGCTGGGGGAAATTGGGATTGATATTCTGTTTGAATTCTGCCATTCCAGAAAACCTGTTCTCTCTCTTATCTCTTTACATTGCCTATTGGGGGTTGAGAAGTGTGCAGGGGGAACTAGTAACCACAGGGCTATCTGATCTGAACACACACAAAAGTATTATTTCTGTGCTGAATTGCTTTGCTCACTATTACTCCTTGTGTATTAAAGAGATAATTCTGTGTTACATCACCCAATTGGTGATTATTGTGTACCCATTTAAACAGTGTGATAAATTGCAAATACATAAATAAATATTTTAACTTTGCAAACCAGCCTGATTCCTGGTTCAGTGTAACCGGGGTGGTTCCAGGAGAGGGGCATGATACGAGTGGTATATCGTTCAGAATAAAGAACTTTTAGAAAAAATAAATAAGGATTTCAGTTGTGCATTACATGCCAGGCGTTGACTTGGGTGAGTGCCGGATTGAAATCACTTGCAGCTTTTGCAATGCTTCCTAACTGACTGACCGGTCGACCCTGGTCATTCTGGGCACCTTTTCCTCACCTACCTCTTTCTCTACCTGTGGAGTCCCCCAGGGCTCCAACCTCGCCCCCTGGCTCTTTAACACCTACCTTGCTCAACTGGCACTCATTTCCTCCTTCTCCCCCAACTTCCAGTGTTATGCAGATGACGACTCCTTTTCAAACTTCCCACAGACCCTCTTGCATCTTCCATCATCCCGGAGTGCCCATCTGCCATCCAGTCCAGGCGCACTTCCAACGATCTCTGCCTCAATGCCAGCAAAACGGAGATCCTCCCAATTGGGACTCCTGCTCTCTCTTTCTTTCCCCCACTCTGGCCATCCTCTGTGGGCTCTTGCCGGTCTTCATCTGAAGCCAGAACCTTGGAGTCATCTTCGACGACTCCTATTCTTTCCTCCCTCATTCAGGATATTGCCAAAAAGTCCAACTTTCAAATCCTGCTTCTCAAAGGAATTCTCCCTTTTCTCACTTTCCCCCAGAAGCTCAATGTTACCAAAGCTCTGGTTCTCCCTAAGATAGACTACTGCAATAGCCTGCTCTTGAATCTACCCTCTTCCTCCCTACAACTGCCTACAACTAATCCAGAATAGGGCAGCAAGACTTATTCTTGGCCTCAAGCCCAGGGACTGCACTCTCCTACCCTAGAATATGTCCACTGGCTCCCGGTTGCTGCAAGGATCAAGTTCAAATTCCTCTGCATTATCCATAAGGCTGTCTGGGGCCTGGCTGCAACTTGCTCTTACTAAATACTCTTCCACTAGATCTCTACGTTCCTCTGTTACCAACTCTGTGTCAAGCGTTTTGCTAAACAGAGGGCCAGAGGCCGATCTCTTTCTTCAGCTGGCTCCCTCTTACGGCCTTCCACTTCCTCTGGAGCTGGACTTCCTTACATTCCAGAAGCTACTTAAGACTTTCCTTTTCACCTCCTCCTTCGCTCCTCTGCTAATCGCACAGTCCCTGCGATTGGTGACCAAGGCACTTATGTTTCCTCTGGGCCGTGGCCTCCCACACCCAATCGCCTTCAGCCTCTGCCCACACACAGCACTTGCTGTGACACTTACTGGCCTTCGCCACTGTAGGCCTGAACTTACCCATTTATTTCTTACAGAGGATTGTTCTTTAGCACTTCCTACTCTGGGCACTTACACCTGCTGCTCACTCACAGGCACTCCAACACTTACCCTCCTGCCCAGTCTTCCCCTCTCCTCTCCTCTCCTCTCTCTGCACTTGCACGCTCTGAATGCTCACAAGGCCTAGTAGGTTAGTCTTTATCTTCCAGTGTATTGTTTTCCATCCTATGCTCCCTCCCTGTTGCCCTGTGGGCGCTTTGAAATGCATTTTATTTGTTGTATGAGCGCCTAACAAATGCTCAATAAATCAATAAAATAATGTGCCTACACACAATGTGTTTCAAGGCACAACAAGACAAGGGTGAGGGAACAGGGATTACCAAAACAAAAAAATTCCTACTAGTCCATTTGACATTTGGATCGTGCAAGTGCAGTAAACAGAAGTGCAGGGGGGAGGGGGTGATGGAGGGTTAAGTGAGTGTCAGGGGAAGCCAGGTGGGCACAGCCCAGGGAGTGCATGGGAAAAAGCTCCCCATGCTAAGTGCGAGGAAAGGGGTTCCAAAGGCTCAAGGGGTGCAAGTCCAGCCACGATGGTGGAAGGGAGCCCAGAAGGGCAAGTGCAGGTTGAAAGGGTGGGGAAAGGGGGCTGTCAGAGGAGACCGAGTGCAGGGGTAGAATTGTAGGGGAGGGCCTGGTGCCCTGTAAGAATCTGGAGGAACCAGGAGGTCAGTCAAGAGGCATGAGGGGAACATTAACCGGGGAGGGGCAGAGGAAAGAAGGAAGAAAAAAGGAGGGTCTTGAGAAGCTTCATTAGAGAGAAAGATGTGGCAATCCACGATGAGCTGTTCCCCTGCTGACGCGTGACTATATGGTCTAGGACAGTGCCCTCTCTTAGGGCAACAAAAGAACCGTGCCCCAAGTTTACAAATAAAATTACACATTTTTCTCCTCTGACTCTATTTAACTTTCTGCTCGTTTGTAGTGGGCCTGGTGTCTATAATATGGAACGGCACAACCCAAATTAAAGTCTCCTGTCATAATGACATTGTTGGAGTGCCCTTTTCCAATCCAATCTTCCAAGATCACCCCTATGCCGTTTAAGGTAGACTCACAAGCTAACCCGGAAGGTTTACAGGGAATATTCATAATGAGCAGCTTTATTAGACCTGAGATCAATTTTAACCACCAATAAGTCATCATTGGTGGAGTCCCAAGGAGTTGAAGTAATCCTCAGTTTTCAATCTATGGCTAATAAGAGACCACCGCTAGGACGACCTTTGTGACCTCTTCTAGAGGGTTTTACATAAGTCGTATAGCCATCGATATATAACGAAGAAGATATAATTGTTTCTTGCAGCAAAACAATGTCTGCATTGTCTAAAATCTGGGCTAATGATATATGTCCATGTTTGAATATATTTTTGTATTCACGATGTTGAGAGGAATATTGTGGTCGACTATTTCTATACAACCGTCGGCCAACTCCACTTACGAACTGCTGGGCTGTGCATCACACTTGATTGAGAGAGAGGGGTAAGAAATGTTGTACTTCAATGAAACATCAAGCAGGGGGCTTGACAAATTTGACCAGCGAGTCTCCAAATGATAGATGTGCAAATCGAAACCCATCATTCTGAAGTGATCTAGTTGACTCCAGACCAAACCAGCCACAACAGTTGCGAGAAAATTGATTACTGCTCTCTCTCCACCTTCGTCAAGTATGGCCACCCATTCAATGTCTTGTGAGTATATTAGCCGAATCAGGCGGAATAGAAGAAAACATGTGCAAGATGGTCGACCTATTAAAAATCATCATTAATTTGTCTGATGTTTTCAAGGCTAACAGTGTTACCTGAAAAAGGTATGTTACTTCCACTGCTGGCTAGATTAGATTCCTTTCCACAATTACCAAAACACACATCTATTGGGTGGCCAAGTTATTTGTTCCTGCTCCATAGGTAGACATTCATCTTTCAGAGATTGGAAGGTGGCCAAAAGATTTGCAGACACAGGCGAACACAACAGGTCTAAATTTGACGGGTCTACATGGTCATCAGTCACTTCTGTAGATGACGCCTTAAATCGCGTTTTGGATGGTTTATCAGGCTGGAAGAACTTTGTGATTTTTTTTACAGGTTCGTAGGGTGATCTGTCTCCCTTTTTTCCTTATGGTCATTGGAAAGCGCTGACGTGGGGTCTTGGACCGTTAGATCTGGCTGAGTCACAAAGGACATGTTAAAGTCGATCACCTCATCGATCAGAGCTAGAATAGTTGCTGTTGACTTTTTTGGTCAAGTTGGCTAAAACAGCACCATTGTGCTGCACTGCGCCTTGGATGTTATCGTAAAGATGTTCCATAGATTGAAGAACAAGGTGGAGGGCTTAGATCGAGGACGGCCCCAGGGTGTAGAGCAGAGTGCATTGAGGATCTGACCCGTTGCCTTAGAAGCAAAGCTTGGGTGTTTTTTCCCCCCAGCTTTATCAAAGGTAGGAGGTTCAGTGGTGTTTGCAGGTGGGGTGGAGCCGACCTTGACCCAATTGAGTCTTCAGGGTGGGCTAAATCATTGTTAACCCCACTGAAGTTAGCACAAAATTGAAGAAACTTAATGGGCAAGGACAGGAGATGCTTTGTAGGTGACCCCGAAGCAATTAGCACTGGGGTGTCTTCAACGGCCAGAGCGATCGTGTTACAAGATTCCAAGCACACAGAAGGTAAGGGGGTTGAGTATGGATGTTGGCCAACAGTTCAGGGGTCGGGGACAGAGTGGTCTCAGAGTGTAAAGGATAGCCAGTGCTTGCGAGATTATAATGTGAAAAAGGCAGTAATATTCACACCGTTAAGCCGTAACCCTAGTCACAGTCGGGATCCTTACCCTAGCCCTTGTCCTATGGGCTACAGCCTTCTGACTCAAGCCGCCGGCACTCAGCACGTGTTCGTGTTACACAAGGCATCCAGATAGTTTGAAGGCTCGAAAGAAAAATCTCAACACAGACAAATTATAAGTTACTCAACATAGTGGCTAATGTACCGCTAGTCCATAGTCCCCTTTCCTCCATACTGTTATAAGCGCCCCTCGCTAGGGACAGGAAACTCAACTTTCTTCACCAGAAAAACAATTGCCTTCCCCTGTAAATTTAGATGCGCGTGGGGGCGCAGCCCTGTGACCATGCGCTCCCGCTGACACCGCCCACCGGCGCCACTCCTCAATCCCCTTTGATGCGTCGACAATATTATGATTGCCTAATGAAACAGAGATGTTAAGGGGGAGGATGGTGGGACGTATGGAAGAAAGGGGACTATGGACTAGGAATACGTTAGTCCCGTCCCCTTTCCTCCATACCGTATGGGCAATTACAACTGAATGCAGCCCTGGGGAGGAAAGTTGCCCCTCTAAGAAAACAAGTTATTCAAAACTGCTTGGCCAAATGCTGCATCCGACCTGGCGCTGGCATCCAAGCAGTAGTGTTTGCAAAAGGGCGATGGGGAAGACCAAGTAGCTACTTCACTAATCATCTGCCATGGGATGTGTCTTTAGAAAGCCACAGCCGTGTCCTTGGCTCTGATGGAGTGGGCGTGCATGTTTGCTGGCAAAGACCTGTGCTGGCCCTCATACGCCTCCTTGATGGCCATCACCATCAACCTTGGTATAGAAGCCTTGGAGGCTTGACAGCCTGGTTTTTACCCACCAAATGTGATGAACAAGGCATCCAATTTACGGAAGCACTTTGTCCTGTCCAGGTAAAATCTTACAGCATGCCTGACATCCAGACAGTGCAATATCTTTTGAGACTCATCCTTTGGATCTGCAAAGAATGTTGGGAGTACTATCTCCTTGTTAAGGTAAAAAGGAGGAAATGACCTCAGGGAGAAAGGCAGTATGCATCCTAAGCACCACCTTGTCCTGGTGAAATGTGGTATTGGGTTCTGTAGCCACCAGGGCCTGAGTTTCGCTGATCCGGCGTGTGCCAACGCTATGGGTTTGTGTGCCAGAGCGCCAAGTACCACGTTAAGGTCCCAGACCGGATGTGGACGTTTGACAGGCGGAGAACAGCAAGTGCCTCTTAACCACCAGATTGGAGGATAAGAAGATGTTGTCACCAGAATTTTTGTAGGCCCCTATGGCCGCCAGATACGTATGGCAGGTGTCTGAGTGAACCAGATGCGCAGAGAAAGAGAACACATCCTCCAGTGAGCATGTCAGCAGATTACTCTTGTTTGTCTTGGCCCAGTGACAGAACCTACCTGGTCCACTTGCTCCTGTACGGACTCCTGGTGGAGTTGCTTCTAGCCCCTTGTACGATAGCCAGGTTGTCCTGTGACAGGTGTAGATGTTTTAGGGTAACCTGCTCAGAAACAAAGCTGCAAGGGCTAACCTCTGCGGAGCAGGGTGAACCACTGTTCCCCTTGCCGGTAGAGTAAGTGGGCTGGACTCAACGGTAGGTGTACCAGGGGCTGATCCAACAGTCAAAGAAGTTACGAGAATCAAAGTCTTGCCGGCCACCATGGCGCTATCAAGATGAGTCGAAGGCTTTGTGACTCCCTGACCCTGTGAATCAGCACAGTGGGGGGGGGACAAGCGTATGCATTCATGTTGTACCATGAAATCTGCAACGTGTGCCCCAGAGATCCCATGCCTTGCCCCAGCCAGGAAGCAAACTGGGGGCATCTCCTGTTGCTCATGGTGGCGAATAGGTCTATCTGATGGTGGCCCCACCTGTCGAAGATCGCCCTCAGGACCTCTTCATTCAATTGCCACCCGTAGTCAATCCCCAGCCTGCTCAACCTGTCCGCCTCCAGGTTGGATTCCTGTGGAAGGTGGACTGCTGACAAGTAAATGTTGTTCGCCAGTGCCCACTTCCAAATGTCGATGATAGCCTGCAGAGCAGAGGGGACCTGGTACCTCCCTGCTTGTTGATGTAATACATGCAAGTGGAGCTGTCTGTCTGGATGCAGACAGACTTGCAGGTTATAATGGTGAGGAACGCTTTGAGGACAAGCCAGATGGCCATCATCCCGAGCCAGTTGATGTGTTCCAGCTGTTCCTGCCGGGACCATACTCCCTGAATGCTGTGGTGGTCCAGTGAAGCCCCGCCTATCCCTCTAGGAACAAGTCTCTGGTAATGGTGAAGTCCGGAACAGGCTGCCTGAACGGCCTGCCTGTTAATATGTTGGTCTCTGCGCTCCACCACACCAGGTCCTAGTGGAGTTGCTGTGGCATGCTGACTAGAGTTGCCTGGGAGCCCATCTCCTGATTCCAAAAGGCTGAGAAATGTAGTTGCAGCCTCCTCATTCTGAATCTCTTGTGTGGGACAGCCATGGAGACAAGCCACCTTTATTGCGAGCAGGTGATGGTACCACCATGCAGAGGTCACTGGTCTTCTGAGAAAATGCCTTGTGGCCTTCCTGATTGCAGTGATCTTGTCTGCCGAGGGGAAGATTCGCTCTGCCCTTGTATCCCAAATTAGTTCAAGGAATGTTAAGGACTGCATGGGGAGTAACTGCGACTTCTTGAGGTTGACGGAGAAACCCAGATCGTATATCATATCCCCAAGTGTTGAAGCTGTGTGCTGTACTGCTTCGGGCGCTTCCGCTAATACGAGCCAATCGCCGAGGTATGGATAAGTTGGTGGCCTTCCGCCCTGAGCAGGGCTGCTACAGAGTTCATTAACGTCGAAAAGACCCTTGGAGCAGAGTTGAGGCCAAAGGGGAGGACATTGTTCCGAAAATGAAAGCCCATGATCCTGAACCTCAGGAACCAATGATGGGGCTCCCAAATGGGGATGTGCAGGTAAGCATCTTTCAGATCAATGGAGCACATCCAGCCTCCCCCACACAGTGTCTCTGAAATAAGCGCTGCAGTAACCATCTTGAACTTTTGAAGAGGCAGGGAAAAGTTCAAGGAAGATAGGTCTAGAACAACTCTCAGGCCAGCCTGGTTCTTTTTCTGAATACGAATATTCAGGAATAGAAGCCCATGCCTAGTTGTAGAGCTGGAACCTCCTACACTGCCTGATTCGTGATGAGCAAGTGGATTTCTGCCAAAAGAGTTGCTGTCCCAATCTGTGGAAGTGGAGAGGAGGAAAGAGGAAGCAGAGGAATCGGCAGGCAGAAGCCTGTGGAAACTACAGAGATGATCCATGGGTCCACGAACCTTGCCCACCAGGAATGGCAGTGAAGGGAAAGCCTGCCCCCCCCATCGGAGACTTGTGGATCTGGATGACATTGTCACAACTTCTTACCCTCCGAGGCTGGTGCCTGGGAGGGGGAACTGGAAAACCCCCCTATGGGAGGGTTTGTACTGCTCGCGCCTGTGCTGGCTAGGAGACCAGTCAGGCTGTCTAGCACGCCACTGCTTAATGACCCTCAAGCCACCGAAGGTATGGGCTCTGTCAGAGCGTTGGCTACTCTGGCTATAGGCCTTTGGGGCAACTGTCAAGATCGACAAGGACTTCGCTGTCTGAGAGCTATTTTTTCTTTTTGTCAAGTTCCTTGTCCGTGGTCCAGTGGAACGTCACCCTCGAATGTCAGGTCTAGAATGCGCTCTTGCACATTGGGGTTAAACATGGTCGCCGTCAGCCAAGCTGTTCTCAGATCTGTGGCGATACAAATCACTCTACCTGCAGTGTCGATGTGAGCGACTGTGGATTCCATGATATCTTGAGCCACGATAGAGCAGATAACCGTGGAGGAGGCATAGCCATCATAGCCAAATCTAGCCTGGCGATGAGAATAGCGGCCCCTCTGCACGTCAACTCCTGTGAATCCCTCACAGCCAAGCTAACTATTTCAAACTCACAAACTATTACCATTCAAATAATATATAGACCCCCGGACTCCATTGGCTCATTCGAGGAGGACCTATGCACGATCCTCTCGGATAACTTAAAAAATGCATCACAGGCACTCCTACTGGAAGACATGAACTTGGGCTTCAACGACCCAAAAGACACAGGCAACTGCCACAGCTAATGTGCTTTCAGAGCTCGGCTTCACACAAAAAGTGACATAGCCAACCCATGAAAAGGGTAGAATGCTTGACTGGGTGGCGGACTATAATTGTAACAACACCATCACCAATTATCAGTCCACAGGTATTGTAGGACCATTCAGTCACAGCTTTTACATTAGATGCCAAAACCCCTACCACTCAAAACAACCCCTCAGCACCTCCCACCCTAACGAGGAACAAAGAAAATATTACCACCAACAAACTTCTATCTTTCATACTTCCCACCCTAAACTCGTTACCAGACACATCAGATCCTTCGATCTTAGTTATCGAATTTAACAAAAGTTATGACAGAAGCTCTACGCTCCATTGCCCCTTTAAGAATGAGGAATAGTAAACCTAGAGCACATCTAAATGCCTGCTTTACTCCATACTTAAAAATACTAAAACGCAAGAGGGAACCCACATGTAGGCTAGTACCATCTGAGGTAAATAAAGCTAACCATATCAAGATTTCCACGAAATACACAACATAAATACGGCGATCCAAAAAGGAAAGTTACGATAACAGGATATTACAAGTAAAATCAGGCATCAAGGAACTGTTTGCAATACTAAAAGAACTGGAGAATCCCATCCCCGTACCTGCCAATTGTGTTAAAGATAAGTCCTGGTGCTCTGACATACAGAAGGCCCTCACCGACAAAATCGCTACTCTCCAAGTCAAAATCTCCAACAAAAAACTTAATATACATACCACAACCCCTCATATTCGCACTCCACCTTCCCCACCTACACCAGCACAACATTTCAACTTTTCCAAAGTCTCTGTTCTAGAGGTTGAAAGAATCATACTTTCGTTCAAACCCTCCAACTGCCGTGGAGATAAATGTCCTGCCTAAATTATAAAAGACGCAGCTAGGGACCTAGCACCCTTCATCTCCAAGCTCATCAATGCGTCATTCACCACAGGCACTATGCCAAGTAATCTTAAGCAATCCTGGGTCCTCCCTCTTCTTAAGAAACAATCGCTTGACCCCTCCATACCCACAAATTACAGACCTATCACAACAGTGCCATTACTCCTTAAGATACTAGACATGGTGGCTTACATACAAATTCAGAAATTCTTGGAGCAGAACCACCTCATTGGCACCCGGCAATCAGGATTCAGACCACTGCATGGTACCGAAACTGCACTTATTGACCTTAAGGCCCAGGTAGATGAGCTGAGAGACAAAGGCAAATCTGCCTTACTACTACTTCTAGACATCTCAGCAGTATTTGACCTGGTGCAATTATCTGGAATCAGCAGCGCACTTCTCGCAACAAGCTATAGCCTGGATCCAATCTTTTTTTAAGTAGTAGGACAATGAGGGTCTTCTCGGCCACAGCAGCAGCAGACCCCATTTCCATCACTTGCAGTGTTTCCCAGGGGTCCTGCGTCTCCCCCACCATGTATAATATATTTACCAAGCCCCTTTTCGATGATCTCGATTGTCTCGGTGTCACCTACACTAACTATGCAGTTGACACCCAGATTCTCATCCCACTTACAGGGGATTACAAAACAAGGATTTGGCCTTGGTGAATAGGATATACCACATCATCCAGGCATGGATGGCACTCCATGGTCTATGCCTGAATGATGACAAAACAGAGCTCATTATTCTGGGGACCATGTCAAACATTAATAAACTTGGCCAGTTCATAGCGACCAGGTTGAGTATGTCAGGGGCGGATAACATTCGGAAGACGCTGGATGGCATCCTCGGGCCCTGGGGACGTCAACCCCATATTGATTTCAGTTGAGGCCGAAAAAGCATTTGACCGTGTTGAATGGCAGTACATGGAGCGGGTGTTGCAGCAGGCGGGCCTGGGCGCGGATTGGGTTAGGGGTGCACTGGCCCTTTATAGGGAAACCCGTGCTAGGGTTGTAGTTAACAGGGTGGCGTCATCCCAATTTGCTCTGATGCGTGGCACCAGGCAGGGAAGCCCCCTTTCGCCCCTGGTGTTTATTTTAACGATGGAGCCGTTAGCCCAAAGCATACAGAAAGACTGCAGAATAAGATGGCTCATTTGGGGCTCAAAAGAATACAAATTGGCGCTATTTGCGGATGACGTCTTGGTGTATGTCAAGCACCCTGAGGAGTCAGTTCCTACTTTGCTCGAACAAATTGAGGTATATGGCTCCCATTCCGGTTTCCGCATTAACCAAGACAAAACCGTGGCCCTCCCTCTGGCGGAGATCCCCGCGGATCAGATGGAAACCAGGCACAGTGGAGCCTCAAAACTGCTCAAAGTAGTATCCGATACTTGGAGGTCACGATTACCAACCGGCTGGATGAGTTATATGGGGCTAATTATACTCACTCATACTCCACTCTGGGCGGCCATACAGGCGGGCATAAGGCGGTGGGGTAAACTTAATCTGTCGTGGGCTGGGAGGTTCACCTCCATTAAAATGAATGTGCTTCCGCGCCTCCTGTTCTTATTGCAGTTGCTCCCTCTTTTGCTCGCTGACTCTTTCCTAGCGACAGCCAAAAGTGCACTCCTGGCCTTCCTCTGGGACAGGAAAAGACCCCGAATTGCTTATAGCACACTCATTCTCCCGGCCTCGCATACCCTGACCTGGCGGAATACTATAAGGCAGCCCAGCTTCAGGTCTTAGTTGACCATGTCAGGGAAACACCGTGCAAGCAATGGGTGCGCCTTGAAAATTATTTATTTGCTTCTGTCTCTCTGAGCGAGTGGTTGTGGGTCCCATATCGGTCCATGCCGCGTAGGATTCGTGAACACCCGGTCCTGAAGGTCTTGTGGGCTATTTGGAGAGCTGAGAACCCGGGTATGGTCGGGGTTACCACCTGGCCCTCGCCGCTTAGCTGCATTTGGACCCCCCCCCCCCCGATTAGAGATGCCATAATCGACCCTATCCGCTTTCAGCCACAATATGAGCAGGGTCTAGTTAGGGCGGGTCAAATGTGGAGGGAAGGGGTTTTCTTGTCTAAGACCGATCTGGAGGAGGCACTGCAGGGGCTGGAGATTGGCCCTCTCCCTTATCTACAGCTTAAGGGGGTTCTTACAGACAAGAAGTGGAGGGGCCAATTGCAGCGACCGCTCACAGAGTTTGAGGCAGTCCTGGACACCCATAGTGGCACTAAGGGTCCGATTACTAAAATGTATAAGGCTCTCCTGGGGAGGGGACACTTACCACCGCCAAGATGTAAGGCGAAGTGGGAGGCAGAGCTGGGATGGGTTGAGAATCAAAAGGGTTGGGAAGCCATATATAGGGCGATATGGAAGTCTTCCATAGCCATGCAATATAAGATGCACAATTGCAGACTTCTTGTACAGTGGGACCTCACACCCCAGCGTCTGGCGAAGATGTTTCCTAATGCCTCCCCGTACTGTTGGAAGGGCTGTTCTCAGATTGCTACATACTGGCACCAGTGGTGGAGCTGCCCCCCCATGCAAATGTTTTGGAAGGAAGTCCTGGGGTGGATTCGGCAGATAGAGGGCATACAGAAGCCCTCTGTTGGTGTTGTTTGGGGTGGAACATAATGATAACCATTATAGGGTCCTCCCTCACATGGCAAGGAACTTGCTTCTGGCTGCGCGGGTGTGTCACTATTAAGTGGAAGGCTAGCTCTCCCCCCCCTCAATCCGACTGTATGTAAGGCCAAAGAAATGTATTACATGGAGAGCCTAACCGCGTTGGTTATGGAATCCCACCTACACCTAGATATGCAGTGGCTGCCTTTTTTTGGACTTCTTTAGGAATGTCAGGCAGATTTCCTGAGCCCTGTTAGGGGGGCGCAGAGGGTGCTCGGATGTCGGTGGTCAGGCTCCCTATTAATGCGTTAAGCGTTGCAAGGCAGCTTTGATTGCTCCTACGATATCCTGTGTCTCCAGACCCCGGGGTGGGAGGGGGGAGGTGGGTTGGGGGATTCTTTCATCTTGTTTCCTGTTCTTCTTTCTTTCTTCTGTCTTTACCTGTTCTTTCGTGTATGGGGGAGTATAGTCAAAATGTTGTTTGATGATTTCAGTTGTATTGTTGTTCTGATAGTTTGTCCTATAGGTTGAAGAGGATCAGTTAGGATTTCAATAATAAAAATGTAAAAAAAGCAGGGAGGGGGTATTGGAGGGGGCTCCGGCTAGTGGGTGGAGGGGCTGTTAAATGAAAACACTTGAAGGCAAAGAGACTTGTATTGTTTGGAATGGTTTGAAAACGAGAGTGGTTCTAAAGATGAACAATCTGTTTACATTGCACTGTTTTGCTGTACCCGTTTGCCTTCGATCCAAAAATAAAGTTGTAAAAAATAAAATAATAAAAAAAATAAATTGGCTAGAATTACACTTCCTTTGATATAGATGGCAACACAATCAAAGTTGCCAAGGAGGTAGAAAACTTAGGCTTTTACTTGATTCCAACCTTACACTAGCTAAACAAGTGAATGCAATGGCATCATCCACAGCCTACACATATAAGTTGATCAGGTCGGCCAAACCCTTCCTCTCAACAAGTAGCTGTACCACACTAGCAAGAGCACTTGTACTGTCCAAATTGGACTACTGCAATGCCCTATACCTTGGCTCTAACAAATACATTACTAGGAAAGTTCCAACACTTCAAAGTAACGCACTGAGAGCAGCATTAGGAATGACTAAAAGAGAACATATCTCGCCAGCAAGGAGACAGTCTAACTGGCTTTCCACCTTTGATAAAATCAGGCTAAAATCTGCTTCACTAACATTCAAGTACCTTAACAATACAGCACCACGCTACTTGACAGACAGAATAAAACAGAAGACCCACGCTCCGACCTACTAGAGCGGCCTACACAAACTGCTTGACAGCCCCAGCCTTTAAAATGACAAAAATGGGAGGCAACAGCTTCCCTGTTAAAGCTGCCCAACTATGGAACTCCCTTCCCCCCCTTCTTAAGGGCGGACCAAACCTACTCAAACTTTAGATGAAATACTATCAACTGGCTTAAAGAAAATTACTCTTAATTCAGTACAACCCTTGAATCCTCTTTGTACCATATGTGCCGTTTTACCTTTCTGCTTCGTGACTACCTAACTGTACTCCTTGCTGTATCTTGTATTGTTTTCCTGTAACATTGTAATTTTGTAACTTTGTACTCTGTATTGTATTTCTGCAACCTTGTAAGCTGAAAATGTACTTGTCCTCGCACCCTGATACCCTCGGGTCTGGTGCCCGTTATAAATAAATAAAAAAACAAACCAACGATTGTGGCCTCGGCCAATCCGGCCCTGAAGTGCGTCTGACTATGCGCAGGAGCTCTGGGAGGAAGTCTGCAATCTCCTGCCACAGCTTTTGATTTCACTGCTGCTAGCATAGCGTCAGCATTGGCCTGGCGCTGATGGAGTGGCATTAGAGTAAATCTTCTTGCCGTAGGATTCCAACAGCTTTTCTTCCTTCCCTAGGAGTGCTGAGGTGGATGCAGATGACGAAGACTGTGGCTTAGAAACGAGGGAGGCTGCAGCTATAACTGATGAATGCGGTTGAGGGTGCACTGAAAGAATGAGGGAGTCACCCTCCGCCTGCCTATACTTGGCATGTTGCAGTGAGAGCGGCTTCACCCATCCCTTCTTGGCCAGGACTTCTATGTCCTTTTGCAAAGGGATGGCAGTTCTTGTGGCAGGGCGAATGGTCAGCACCTCGGCCAGAACCACTGCTTCAGGTTGCTCAATGTCTGGCTGCGAAATACCAAGGTATTCTGCTACACCCGCCAGCCTCTTGTGGAAGGCATTAGCCGACGAGTGAGTATGTTGGTCCTCCTCCTCGTCCGTGTCACCCGCTGTGTTCTGCAGGTTGGGAGCGGTCAGAGGCATGCTGGGTGCAAGCAGTTGTGTGCTGACTGGCAGTGCCAGGGGCTGCTGCACAGGCTGCACCAGAGGCAGAGCCACCGGGACTGGTGTGAGCGTGGGAACCAAGGGCTGAACTGAGGCCAGGGTCTGGAGCACGGTCGGAGCTTAGGGTGGTACCGGAGGAAACATGTCTTTGATGGCCCGATCTGCGGTGATTTCATGAGGTTAAGGAACTTTGAGGTACCTATCCTTACATGCAGGGAAAGGGCCTGGGGGCATAGGAGCCAGGCCCTGTGGCTGCTGAGGTCTTGCCGGCCCTTGCTGCACCACGCAGGGAGCTGCATACTGCCCCAGTGATGATGTAAAACGTAGACCAGGTCACTGGATTGGTCCAGTCCCATCTAGACGAACACGTTACTTACCCATGGTAACGTTCTATCGACTGGATGTTACTCCCACGTATTCCACATCTTATGATATTTCCACAACCAGCTTCAGCTTCTTTGGACATTTTTTCCAGTATAGAGCGCTGCACGTCAATGCCTGTCGACTCGATGTCCCTTGGAGGCCTCTGTCTCGATATCGATGTCCTCAATAGTATATAGCACACGTAGCAACCATCAGCTTCAGTTCAATTTTTTTATGTGTATAGGATATCCTACACCCGACAGTTACTGCTCCTGAAAGAGCTGAGACTGCAATCGCATGGAAAATGCTACTGCGGGGCAGGTTGGGAGGGGCGATGAGGAATACGTGGGAGGAACATCCAGTCGAAAGAACAGGACAATGGGTAAGTAACTTGCCCTTCTAATGGTTTGTGTCCTCCCACGTATTCCTCATTTTATGATAAACTCCCAAAGCAGTGTATCCTGGAGGAGGGAGTCAGAATGTTCAGACTCATGATAGGTATGTGTGCACAGAATGTAGCACTGCCTTTCCAAATAAACCTTCCCGGCTTAAGGAAGAGTCCAGATTATAGTGTTTGGTAAAAGTGTGTATGGACAACGTGGCTGCTGCACAAGTATATCTTTTATTGGGACTCCTCTCTGTGACGCAGAGGAGGTAGCAATGACCCTGGTGGAAGGAGCTCCAAGACTCTCTGGAGGATCCTCTCCAGCTAACCTGTAGCATTCAGATATTCCTAAAATGATCCATCTTGATAAAGTTTGTTACGAGAATGCCATACCCAACTTGTGGCCCGTCTAGCCGACAAAACATTGGTCATCCTGTCTTAGTTTAGACATCCTGGAGATGTAGAAACTAAGTGCATGCCTTGGATCAATATGTAACCTCTCCTCTTCCTTTCCAGGATGAGGAGGTGGATAAAAAGAAGGTAGAATTATTTTCTGATTCAAATGAAATTCAGACACAATCTTAGTTAAGATGGTAGGTTTAACATTCACTCTGTCCTTATAGAAGATTGTGTAAGGAGGCTTGCAGGACAAGGCCTGGAGTTCACTCACCCTTTAGGCTGATGTGATGGTCACTAAAAAGATGGTCTTTAAAGTTAATAACCTTAAAGGACAGGAATGGATAGGCTCAAAAGGAGCACACTAGAAATGTCAACACCAAGTTGAAATGGTACCAGACAAAATGTATTTGTCAGTCCTTTTAAGAATGTTATAACTAATGGGATCTTGAACTCTAAAAACAGAGATGGGGAAATTTCCATGGAGCAGTACCGCCCGCACTTCCGGTTGACATCGGTTGCCAACAGATCCACTTGAGGGGTTCCCCAAAAAGTGAAGAACTCTTGAAAGACTTCCTGGGCTAGTTCCCACTTGTTGGGGACTGTGCTCTGCCTGCTCAGAGCATCCGCCGCTGTATTCTCCACTCCAGCTAGGTGACCTGTCGATAGAGAGATTCATTCTTCAAATGCCCAGAAACAGAACTGCTTTGCCTCTCTGCACGGTAGTAGTGACCCTAGGCCCACTCTCTCGTTGAGGTAGTAGATGGCCACTGTGTTGTCTGTCATTATCAGGACATTCTTCCCCCGCAAAGAGGGCAGAAAGGCCTTCAGCGCTAGTCTGATTGCCCTCAGCTCCAAAGGTTGATATGTAGTTTGGACGCCGATGGAGACAAACGACTGCTGATTGTCAGATCGTTGGCATGTGCTTCCCCACCCTGTGAGTGAGGCGTCCGTTACAACCGCTATCTCCGGACATGGTGTCCAAAAAGGTTCTCCCTTCAGAATGTTGTCCTCATAGGCCCACCACAGAAGATCCTATGTGACCCTGCTTGGAACCTGAAGGAGATCCGACATCCTGCTCGAGAATTTAGACCATTGAGTCCCGAGAGGCCACTGGAGAGATCTCGTTCTCAGGAGCACCTCTGGCACTAGAAAAATGCAAGAGCCATGAGGCCGCGCAACCTCAGACAATCGAAGGCCGGGAGACACTTGGCACTCCGGAATTTGGTGACTATCTGTGGAATGTCTTGAGCCCTCATTTCTGGTGGTAAGGCTTTTGCCAGGGATGCAACCAGGAATGCTCCAATGAATTGAAGCCTTTGAGATGGTATCATGTGGGACTTCTTGAAGTTGAGGGAGCAGCCCAGTCTGTGGAGAGAAATTAAAAGTTACTCACCGTAGTGGCTATTTGTAATCCTTGATTCCTCTGAGATCAAGGGTTCAGGGACCACTGGTGTCCCATATTGTAGGCCAAAGGGACGTGAATCAGGGTAAGTTTCTATATCCTCATAAATAGAAGGTGTTTTTTAAAAAGAAGAAATCCTTTCTTGGTAGGGTGTATGATTTTTCAGTAATCTGCGATGGTGGCGCCAAGATTTTTGACCCCATCAACGTCAAGGGTTTTGACCCTTGTGGCGTTGAGGACTTTTTAGGGCCCAATGAGGAGTCTTTTGGCGCCAATGGCGTTGATGACTTCTTCCTCGAAGGAGATTTGTCTCGACTCGAGGGATCCTACGACCGCTCTCGAGGAGTTTTTTTTCTTGCCTCCCGGGCTAGAAGGTGCATGGGTTTTGCCCTTTTTTTCTTATCGTGTTTTTCAACCTGTGCATGCCTTTGAGTCTTCGAGGGGGTCAAGGCCGCATTCTCGAATACTTTCATCATTTTTACTGTGAAATTTCCCCACTCAGCGAAAGAGGCCGATTTCGTTGGGCACTTGACACGTTCTGGGGAGGAACTGGACAGCGACCAAAGGTTTTGTTTTATTACTTATATTGCGCACCAGACCCAAGGGTAACCGGGCGCATTTTATACGACAGCTCAAAACTTTGTTACAGGATCACATGGCAAAAATAGCAACAAGAATAATATACAACAAAATATACAGGAGTATACACAAAATAAACAGGAATATACAGCATGTGGAGTGTAAAAGCATGTGTTTACGGTCCTAGGCAGAGATTCCTAGGCTTGAATATGCCCAGGCAGTAGATGATCTAGAGTGTGTCTGCATTTTTGATCCACGTTATAGGGTTGTGTCGGAAGGTGGGGTAGGGTTGGTCAGTCTTCAAGGTGGATGGTAGGGCGTTCCATAGTTGAGCTGCTTTCACCTGAAAGCTGCAGCCGCCGACTTTAGTCAGTTTTACTCTAGGTATGGCTAGGTTATTGGAGTTAGCAGATCTAGTAAGTCTTGTTGGTTTTAGTTTGGTGAATCTGGCAGAGAGGTACTGCGGTGCAGCGTTGTTGAGGCATTTGTGGACCAAAGAGGCAACTTTTAGTTGGATTTTCTCCTGAGTAGAGAGCCAGTTGTTAGCTCGTCTGAGTGCGGTGATGTGGGCTCTCCTGGGAATGCAAAGTGCTGCTCTAAGCGCGTTGTTCTGCAGAATTTGGATTCTTTTGATGACTTCCTTGTTAGCCCCAATATTGAGCGAATTGCAGTAGTCCAGTTTTGATAACACGAGCGCTCTAGCGAGTGTGATGCAACTATCGTTTGATAGGAAGGGTTTGCCTGCTCTTATCAATTTGCAGGTGTAGGCGATTGCTGAAGCCATCGCATTGACCTGCTTTTTGAAAGAAAGGGTGGAGTCCAGGTAGAAACCCAGAGTTTTAACCGCGTTAGCGGTTGTGATTTGGTTGTTGTCGAGATTGAAGGAGGAGTAGTTGGGGCCCAGTTTTTTTAGGGTGGGTGGTGTGCCCAGGATGATGATTTCAGTTTTGTCATCATACAGGCATAAACCTTGTGTGGCCATCCATGCCTGGATGATGAGATCCACTCTGTTCAACAAGGCCAAATCCTTCTCGTAATCACCGGTAAATGGTAGGAGAATCTGGGTATCATCTGCATAATTAGTGTAGGTGATACCAAGAAGGTCCAGATTATCGAAAGGGGGCTTAGTAAAGATGTTGTAGAGTGTAGGCGAAACATAGGATACTTGGGGCACACCACATGTAATGGGGATGGAGTCTGCTGCCGGAGTAGTGGAGAAGACTCTCATTGTCCTGTTATTGAGGAAGGATTGGATCCATTTTGTGGCTTCTTCGGAGAAGTGCGCGGCTGTATCCAGGTGTCTGCAGAGGACCTTGTGGTCAACAAGGTTAAATGCGGCTGATAAATCCAGGAGGAGGAGTAAGGCTGGTTTGCCTTGATCCCTTAGCTCGTCAATTTGCACCTTTAGGTCTAAGAGGGCAGTTTCGGTGCATTTCTTTTCTTTTTGTAACGCCACGAAGATGACGAGTGGTGAGAACTACTGCATGAACTTGATCTTTTTGTCTTCTTTTGACGAGAAGAAATATTTCTCGATTCGTCTGAAGATTTTGGACAGTCAACAATGGGGATTTAGACCTACCTGCCGCTACTTTTCCTCTTCACTCTCAGTTCGCTGTCATCGATAGGCAGGCCTTACAGTCAAAGGTAACGTGAGAGAAACCCAGGAAACACAGACGCACCCAATGGAGGTGGTCTGCAAGGCTAATCTTCGCCACACAGTCCTGGCACTTCTTAAACCCTGATCTCGGAGTTGATGACGACTATGACAATGCCATTTGTAAGATTTGTATTGAAGATTCTCATAGGGAACCTAAGCGCAAAGAATCTGAAGCGATAGCTTTCGCAGAAAAACGGAACTGAAGCCAATGGTCGCTGATACGCTTTATACCTTTAATGACGTCCACGTCGATACAAAGGACTCCGAGGGACATCAAGTCAACAGGCCCTTGTCACCGGCTTGCGCGACTGGAGGCTTTGGAGGAAGTAGAAGATCAGCCATTCAACTTCCCCACACGCTTTCTGTGAATGTGCAGACGCGTTCTACTGTTTGCCCGACAGCCGGCTTAAGAGATAGCTCCGCCACCTCACACTCATGTTGCAACCTTGTTACTAGATTTCTGCTCAGGTTTGCACAACGCTAGTGTATCTATCCTTGTTCCTCTTTTGTCTGTCCCCGCAGGGATTTTCTCTCTTCTTCCAGCGTTTCACCCTTTCATTCCTCTGTGCTTCCATTCTTCGGCGTGTACCGCCACTGCGCTACGAACATCCGCTCCAGTGTCCCACGGCTCTGCTGTGTTATCCCGCTCCTGTATCGGCTCCTTCCCATACCGAGCCTCGATAGCTGGATACTGCACCCAAGTCAGTTTTAAAGCCTTCTGCTGACTTGGCTTACCTTCACATGCTGGCTCTCACTACGGATCAGCGTTTACTGCTACAATACTGAAACAGCTTCAACGCTTCGGTTACTTCCATTCAACGCGGCTCCTCTCCTCAGCTGGCATCTGATCGGAATTCCAGTGAGTCGCTCCTCCTTGTCTCGACTTGCCAAGACTTTTGGTCTTACGGTAGAACCATATCTTAGTCCTTTTACGCACCCAAGAGAGCCCTTTCTTTGTCCTACTCTCCTTCCCTACTGTTTCTTTCGTATTACGTTTATACAAACTCTTCATTGGTCTTACCTTACCATCTCTACTGAGGACCCACACAACTACCTCAAGGACACCTACGCCAACAAAGGGTTTTTTATGCCTCTGGCTTTTTCCCTTGCGCGATCCCGGAATAGTGGCCTCTTGCCTAGTCTGTTCCTCCAGCGGACATAGTGGCTACCTCTTGGGGTCAGCCATATCTCTTTGAGGAGAGGAGGACCTCTAAGAAGAAGGGTAACCAAGCTCCTACCGACCAGCCGGATCTCTCCACTGAAGAATCAGGTGAGGCGGGGGAGGTAGCCAACATTGTTGTCAGCCCTCTGCTGCAAAAGATTTGCGAAGCAGATGAAGCTGGATATGAAAATATAAAATGAGGAATACGTGGGAGGACACAATCCATTCGAAGTGCGTTCCCATGCCTGCTCTCCAGAAGGAGGCAGCTCTGGGTGAGCTGTCATCTTGTCTGGTCGCCATTTTGTTATGTCCTGCGCCACATGCCTGGTGCCTGAAGAGCCGGGCCCAGTCTCTTCTGCACACTTAAAAGCGAAGGCTCTGAACGTCCCTGCACCTCAGGTAGCGACCTGGGAGGCGGAGTGCCCTCGGCCATGATGCTGGTAGTGTTGCGTATAGGCGCCCCCTCGGTTACGAGGGCAGTAGTAGAGCAAAGCCCCTCAGGGATGTCCCTGGTGCAAGAGCCTTGCGGCCTCTCAGCGGTGGAACCAGGAGGGTCTTCCAACCCCTCAGCCTGTTGGCCGAAAGCTCTGAGAGCCTCCGTTTCTTTGCTGGTCTTAGGACCTGGAAGGCCTCTCCCACTTGGGTACATCCCTGGGAAGGAGTCTGCTTTGCGGGTGCAGAGGATAACAGTGCACCTACCTTGGGCCTTCCTCCTCACGTAAGTCTTGATGTCCTCTGGATGTGATCCCTCGAACAGCTCCCTCCACCTATCCAAACGATTCTTGAGAGCTCGCAGGGTCAACACATCGCACGCAGAACAGCCGTGATCGGGGCCAAGGCACCAGAGGCAGAGCGCGTGGGGATCCGACGTGGGGCAGAAACACTCGCAGGCTGGACACCTGCTGAAACCAGTCATCGTCGACACGCACAGGGAAGGAGCGTGGCACCAGAGGACGGAGTCTTCTCTGACAATTGCTAAGAGAGAAAACAAATGAAGAAAAAAAACAGAGCCTTTTCAGGGAAGAGCACATGGAATTACAGGGCCGGAGGCGGTGGCGAAGCGGTCCGTTCCCGTCGACACAGAAAAGAGGACTGAGGAGTGGCGCTGGTGGGCAGAGTCAGGGGAGTGCATGCTTCCAGGCCCAAGGCCCCTCACACATCTAAATTTAAAGGGCAAGACAATTATTTCGGGTGAAAAAGGTTCAGTTTCTCAACCCTAGTGAGGGACGCCCATACAGTATGGAGGAAAGGGGACGGGACGTCGGAGTATCTGGTTCATAAAACAACCTCACACAGTAATGTTTTTTTTAAAAAGTGTCCACAAAATAGTTCCTCTAGCAACGCTGATCACTGTTATCACTGGGTGACCTTTGTAGTTTAGCAGTGATATTTACACCATGGCTCTGTGGAAACACAATGAAAAAGACTTGGGACTTCATTATTGGTGTTGTATATGAACAAAACATGGGCACTCTTTACTGACCAATATATTTGGTAAACTTAACTGCAGTCGAAAAACAAAAGTAAGAAAATTAAACAAAAGTAAAGAGGAGATGAACAAAGTATGTATGCCTTCCAAAGGTTATATTGCTACTATTCATTTGAATCCAGGGGAGTATTTTTCAGCGTTCAAGCACATTATCATTTGCAAATTGAGTGTTCTACTGCCGGTGCTAATGTTTAGTCTGAACAACAGACCATAGTCCTAACCCCCATTCATCCTCATTCCAGTCCTTCCTTAAGAGAAGTGGTGCAACTCCACAGTGGCGGAAGCAGCTTCCAGTGCTAGTAGGGAGGAAGGAGGGCCTCAGGGACACTGCCATTATGAATCATACCCCTTCAGTGGCAGCTGTAGATTTTTTCATTTGCAGTGCATGAACATTTCCCCAAAATGTTGTTGAACGATCGTGTACAGAGAGGTGCCTGAACCAGTGTTGGAGGGTGAATGGGGGGAGTGGGACCTCCTGTTCAAAAGTGTGTTTAAATAACAGGGTGAGATGATGCACTTAACACCACAATTTCGGATCAATAACTGGGTAAAAATCCATAACAGTGTACCATCGATCCTTTGAAATAAAATCTAATCAGTGGGTGCCAGCTCACAGGAGCATTATACAATATTTTTTGGGTAAACTTTATTTTAATAGCTTGGCTTCATTTACACAATGTTGGAACATCAACAGTTTCGTAGTCCCGCACACCATTCAGACATAGTAAAACCACTTGCCATTCCATCATCCTTGAACACCCTACCATATACCTTTTTTCTCTGGGAACTTTCAAGCAATTCCCCCACCTCTAAGGCACACACTTTAGTCATTCTTATTACAAACACTGTCCTCTTGAGTATCACTGGCAGCTACATGTGCCTTCAGTAGATGGTTTTTAAAATCTCCCCATATGTCCTTGGGTCAAGAGGCCGGCAACATGCCCACATTAAATTCCTCATTATTACAGGCCCAACTGATGTCTCACAACCAGCTTTCCAACTTGGGAAATCTCCTTGATGTCCAATGTTGCAGAATACACATCTTTGCATATGCATTTTTTTGAATTTTTTTTAAAAGCGCTTACACAGCCCGGCAGCATGGAGGTGCAGTTATAGGAATATGTCTCTTAGTTGCGTATTTATAACACGTTTAATACCTGCAGGTTTCTAAGCGCGGACCCGGGGATGGAACCTGTGTTGCTGTGTGTCGTCTTTTTTCCAAGATGAACACGTCGCCACTGAGCTGTCCTCCCGGGACGAGTAGTAGTAGTACACTTCTGCAAACCAAATAGACAGCACCAAGGGTCGGGCTCCACCCACTCTCATTGACAGCTTTCCACATATGGTAACCAAAAGTCTTGTAGTTCCGGGGATAGCCAGATCATTTGTATATAGTCCACTTCCTCACTCACACCTACATCTCCCACTATTTTCTGCATGAAACATTTTAAGTTTTGCCGGAGTATAGTGCACTCTATGCAGTTTTTAAACTTGATGAACTTCAATTTGGCATTCAGTGAGACTTGTTTGGTCAGGCTACACATTTGTCCCCATACTTCGTTGGATAGGTCCCTTCCCATGTCCACCCCCCAACCCCCCATTTCTCTCGGGTCCCTTGTATCTCGCAGCTCGAGTGTTCTTGAATCAGTGTGTAAAGCGATGAACTACCCAGTGACAGCGAAAGCATTTGGATTATGTACGGTTCTCAGGGGGTTCCCATGGGAAGGAGAGCCATATGCTGTTAAACACTGCCCTTGATATATAGTATTGTAAGATCTCAGTGGCACTACCCGTATGTCTGGGATGAAAGTTGTGTAGCTGGATAAATACCCCTTCAGGGAAAAAGTCTTCCATAATGGTTTACTGTAATGAGTCTCAATGCCTCTGAATCACCCTGTCTTGAACCCAAATTATATCCGGGAATCCCCAAATGGGCATTTTCTTATACTAGGGTGCATCACTTCCCATCTTGCGGAATATTTTCTGGCACGCAATGTTAATGTATATTTGTACCCCACAACATCACCACCGGAGTGGTTCCCCTGGCGCTCTGGCGGCTCTGAAAAGGGAAGGGGGCGGGGGGGGGTGAGTTAGTGGGAATAAGCGGGAAAAGTGCAAGAGAACAGTGATGTGAAGTTGACTGCCTCAACCCGGTTAGCACCGTTCGCTGGGCTTGGGGTGTTTTCCGGTCGGTAGCCGTTGTGTGCTGTTGTACGAGTCTGTGTGTGGTTTGTTTTGTTTTTGCAGTGTAGTGAAGTTTGTGCAGATTGTTGTGCTATAGGTTGTGGTTGGTTATAGATTGAGAGGTGTATGCAGAGGGGAGAAATTGTTAGTGGAATGGCTAATTGGCATTGCTGCCTGGAAGCGAAGCACTAAACTTCCATATTCCCTGCAGGTGGGGCGTGCAAACATCTCTGCGCCTCCATCTAGATCCGGGACAGGCCGACACCCACAGTCCCTTCCACACATGACACTGATCCACATTCATAACCGGCATTGGTCAACCCACGCTTCTCTATCCAGATGTAGCAGTGGTCAGCATTCACAGTCTTATCCAGCTGCTCACGCAGGCTATCGCTCACAGCCCCTTTGAAGCGTGGCACATACCAACACTTGCAGCTACGTCCAGGCGCTGCACCGGCCATCATTCACAACTCTGTCCGGGCCCTGCGCATGCCTATGTCCACAACTCAGTTCAAGTGTGGCAACTGCTAACATTCACACAACTCTATCCAAATATGGTACCTAGTAGCGTTCGAGTGGGTGAGGTTGTTCGATGGAGTTGGGCAGGGATGTTATTTCTGTCCTTATGTGGTGTGGCTTGGGTCCTATTCGACCTAGCGTCGTCTCTCCAGTTAATGTAGGAGTTTCCCTTAGTCGGTTCTGGGTGTTGTCAGTGTCATCCTGTTCTTTCTTGTTTCCTTTTTGATTGTTTAATTGTTTCAATTTTAATCTATGGTGTTGAAGAGCCAGGTTTTTAGTAGTTTTCTGAATTGTAGGTGGTCTTTGGTATTTTTTATTTCTTTCGGCATGTTCTTCTAGGTTTTTGCGGCTAGGTGGGAGAAGGAGGATCCCCCTAGTTTTTTCTTGAGGTATGGTTTTGGTTCCAGGCAGATTTCGTTGCTTGATCTGAGGAGTCTGGTTGGCTTATAGATTGTTATTTTTTTTGTAGGAATTCAGCTCCCTGTCCGCTGATTGCCCTGTGTGTTATGCACATTGTTTTGAAGGTGATGCGATGTTTGACTGGGAGCCAATGTAGTATTTTTAGTCCTGGAGTGATGTGGTATCTTCTGGATAGCTTGAGGAGGAGTCTGGCTGCTGCATTTTGGATGCGACGTTTCTTCAGGAGGTATTCTGGCATCCCGCGGTAGAGGCTGTTTGCGTAGCCGATTCTCTACATAAGGGCGATGATTGTGTATTTTGTGGGTGAAGGAGAGGAAAGGTAGGATTCTTCTTGATGTGTGAAGGAGGAAGGAGCATTTCGTGATTATTGCATTTATTTGTGGTTCTAAGGTTAGGGTGTTGTCCTTCAGGACTCCCAGATTCTTTACTACCTTAGATGGTCTTGGCGTGGATCCCATTTCCTTCGGCCAGGGAATGCAGGTGCTGTGCTCTTGGTTTTTGGATATAATCATGATTTCTGTCTTTCCTGGGTTGATTTTCAAGTTCTTGGCATTCATCCACTTAAAGACTTCTTTTAGACACTCAATTAGGATTGAGTGATAAGCTTGAGTGTCTTCGATTTTGTAGATGATTTGAGTGCCCTGGAACAGACTCCCCTCAAGCAAACAGGTTGTGTAGCACTGCTTGGCCGACTGTGGACTCCTCCCTGTGCACCCCCCCTGTGCATCCTCTTCTCAAGAAACCCACAGCTGATCCTTCTTGTCCAGCCAACTATCGCCCAATTTCCATTACTCCCTTTTTGGCCAAAATCCTTGAAAAGATGGCCATCTCTCAGCTAAACCTTTATTCCGATTCTGTTGACTGTCCATGACCATCAGTCTGGCTTCAGAGCTGACCGAAGCACGGAAACTGCTCTCCTGAACATCCGTGAGAATCTGCTTACCAACCTTGACTCTAGCATTCCCTTTGTCCTCATCCTACTTGATCTCTCCTCTGCCTTCGACACTGTCAACCATAGCATCCTGCTCAACCATCTCTGTGATAACCTGGGTATAACCGATCAAGCTCTGGCCTGGCTGACCTCTTTCCTCTCTGATCAACCCTCCCAGGTCCAACTTGGGTCCTCCCTATCACCCATCTTCCTCTCCTCCTGTGGTGTTCCCCAGGAGTATAACCTCTCGCCCTGGCTTGTATTGTAATGTTATTTATAAAGCGTAGCAAGGCCTGATGGCATCTAGGCGCTAGTGGAAGAAGAGAGGCAGAGGAAGGATACCCCCATCCTAAAACAGTGTTTTAAGATGTTTGCAAAAGCTTGATAGGGCGTGATTACACCGGACATAAAGCAGGAGTGCATTCCATAATGACGGGGCCAACACAGAATGACCTACCGCCAGCCCGAGCACACCTAAAGCGGGGGACACATAGCAGAAATTGGTTGGAGGAGCAAAGTGATCTATTAGGTTGGTAGAGGGAGACCCTAGATTGAAGAAATTGGGCTCCCACTGAGTGAATAGCCCGGTGAACCCTACATAGGATCTTAAAGCTTTGGACTGGCAACCAATGTAAGCGTTGAAGGAGATGATGTCCTGGGAGGATAGCTTAGGGGCAACATGCTCGCCTTGGAAGCAAGACGACATGGAGCAACACAAGTTCGATCCCCGGGTCTGTGCTTAGAAACCTCTGGGTATTAAGCGCGTTATAAATAACCTATCATATCATGTGAATGGGCCAGTCTTGGGGCATTAAGAGCCAACCTAGCGGCTGCATTTAGGAGAACCTGCAGCCTCTGAATTAGCATCTCTGGTTGGCCAAGATAAATGCCATTACAATAGTCTATTGCTCCCATAATGGTGGCTTTTCTACCAATACCTGGCAACTCTCTGCTGCTGCATTGTCATTTTCTGCTCAAACCTCCAGTGCTACGTGGACAACACAACTCATTTTCAGGCTGCCCATGACCACCTCCTCTACCTCTCTCATCTGCGATGCCTAACTGCCATTCAAGATTGGTGATCCTCCTCATCGGCACACCATCACCATCCTTTCCCCCTCACTCTCTGGCCGGCCTCGCTTGGCCTTCCTATCCCCACATGCGAGGCCAAGAACCTCGGGGTCACCTTTGATTCCATACTTTCCTTCTCCTCCCACATTTCTGATGTCTCAAAAAAGTCAAACTTCCTACTACACCTCCTCAGAGGTAATCTGTCTTTCCTCACCTTCCCCCAGAAGCGCACTGCTCCCAAGCTCTGGTTCTCTCTAGGGTGGCCTATTGCAACAGCCTCTCTCTAAATGTACCTGCCTCTACTCTCCACCCTTTGCAACTTATCCAGAACAGGACTGCGAGACTTGTCCTTGGCCTCAAGCCCTGGGATCGTATCTCCCCAGCTCTGAAATCTCTCCATTGGCTCCCAGTGGATGCAAGGATTAAATTCAAAACCCTCTGCATTGTCCACAAGGCTTTCTGGGGCCTGGGTCCAACATACCTTCAGCTATCCTTCCTCAAATACCTCCCCTCTCGAGCTCTGAGCTCCTGTACCTCTAACTCCCTCAGGGTCAGTCGCTTCTTTAAAAAAATCGAGCTGGGGGTAGATCTCCGTCTTAGGCTGGGGCCTCCCTCTGGAACAGCCTCCCTGCCACACTAAAACTTGAGGAGAACCATCTCCAGTTCCCGAAGCACCTCACAATCTTCCTCTTTGCTTCTGCCTTGCCCCCCCTCTCCCCTGCTGATTCTGTTCTCCCTAAAGCAGTGTGCACCTGGCCACCCTCTGTCCTCCGGGTCCAAGTACTTGCTCACCCTGCCACCCTCACGCACTATCTCCGGGACACCCCTTGCACTGGGGTCTGTATCTGTACCCATACACCCCCCTCCCCTTGTCCTCCTGCACTAATCACACCTACCCAGCCTGCTGCCTTAAACCCAGCACTTGCCACCTGTTGGCTGCACTACCATTGTTGGTTGCCTTTATTATTTATTAATTATTATTTATCTATCTGTTTTCTCCTTCTCCCCCTTCCCCCCCCATGCACTTGCGTGTTCTCAATGTAAATGGGCCTAGTAAGATTGTTGTTTTTGTTCTCCCCTGTTCCCCTTCTCTTTGCCTTGTCAGGCTCTGAAATACTTGTGTATGAGCGCGATAGAAATAAAATATCAATATCAATCCCTGTCAACGCAGTAGAATTTTGTGAAGGTGTGAATGGGCCGCCACATAGCAGCCCTGCAGATGTCGAGCAGGGGCACACCAGACAGGAACGCCGTTGTCGCAGCGATCGCTCTGGTGTAGTGGTCTCCCGGACGGCTGGGCAGCAGTCGGTTAGCCAACCAATGACAGTGCATGATGCAGCCAGACAGCCATCTTGAAATGGAAGTCTTCGGCAAGGCCTTCCCATGGTTCACATGACCAGAGTTCACGAACATCTGTGAAGTCTTCCGAAAACTCTTTGTGCGTGTGACGTAGAACTTCAGGGCATGAGCAATGTCCAGCGAATGTAAGGCCCTTTCCGCCGGCGACTAAGGTTATGGGGAAAAACAGGTAACAACAAAGGCTCGTTGAGGTGGAACTCCGACAGAACCTAAGGCCAACAGGAAAGTGGTTTTCCACGAGAGGAACTTGAGCGGGGCCCCTCCATGAGCCTTGTCAAAACCACGTTGAGTTCCCACACCAGGGGAGGAGCCTTCACTGGTGGGAAAGATCTGAAAAGTCCCTTGGGAAATTCCTTGACGAGTCGATGGGACCAAGGCAAAGATTCCTGGCGACCTGGTGTAGCAGGAGATGGCCGCCAGATGTTCCTTGGTGGAGGTGTATTCCAGTCTGACCTTGGCCAAGGATAATAAGTACTGCAGGATCTGTGGGGCAGTAGCCCTCAAAGGGATATCTACTGTGACTGGCACCACATAGCGAAATGCTTCCACTTGTGACCGTAGAACATCAAGGTTGGCGCCCTGTCTTTGGCGAGGACCTCCATGCAGTCCGTTGTCAACTCATCCTTCAAACGCTAGGGATGCAGGATCCAAGCCCTCAGGTTCAGCAATCCTGGGTCGTGATGTAGGATTGCGCCTCCTTCTCTGGTGAGAAGATCCGGACCCACTGACAGCTTGATCGGAGGTGACGCTCACAGGCTCAGAAAGTCTGGGTACCAAATGTGCCCAGCCACGCTGGGACGATGAGTATCATCCTGCATTGGCACTGTGAGTGTGTTGATTACTCGTCGCAAGAGAGGAAACGTGTATAGAAACAGCTCTTACCACAGGAAGGAGAATGCGTGCCCCAGGCTCCCTGATAAGTGGAATCTGCTGGCAAACATCTGGCATTTGGAGTTTGCCACCGTAGCAAACAGATCAATCTGAGGCCCGCCCCACTTGACCAAGATGCAGTCCACCTGGTCCTGCCAAAGTTCCCACTCATGGCAGAAGTGCAATTCCCTGCTTTGGGAGTCTGCGATGGTGTTCTTGAATCCTTCTAGGTGAAGATGGACGAGCAACATCCCTTGTCTGACGGCCTAGCACCACAAGTCCTGCGCTTCCCTGGAGAGTGCTGGGGATCGAGTGACCCCGTTTCCTGATTTAGAACATGGTGGTGGTGTCAGTGAAGATCCTCACCACCTTGCCCTTCAGAGACAGAAGGAACAACTTGAGGGCCCAGAACACGGTCCGTAGCTCCAGGATGTGGTAGCCACAGGCCTCTGGTGTGCAGACATCTGGTGTGGGCTACCCAACCTTCCAGGGGAGTGTCCGTGGTGACGGTCTCCTGGTATGGAGGGTTTTGAAACCCTGTGCCCTGGCCAATGTTGGAGCGGACGCCCCCCATCCTATCGCCCAACGGAACTAGTCATCGAGAGGGATCTTGTCTGCGAAGCTTCTGGACACCTGTATCCAGCGAGCATCCAGGAACTCCTGAAGAGGTTGCATTTGCAACCTGAGGAGCCGGATGAGGTAGATGCAGGATGGGGTCATGGCGGGCAGCGTCTTGATGGCCCGCACTGTGGCTGTCTTCGTCGACCACAGTAGCTGCACCTTCCCTTGAATGGCTGCTACCCTCTCCTCCAAGGGTGATGCCAGGCAGGACACCGTATTAAGCATGGCTCCTAGGACAGCGCGTTCTCTGATGGTGTTAAGCAGGACTCTGGATAGTTGATGGTGAATGCCAGATCCGTCAGTAGCTGGACGGTAGTCTGTGTGTCCAACGGCCGACTCTCGCCAGCGACCCCCGAATGAGCCAGTCGAGGTACAGGTAGAAGTGTATGCCCCGTAGACGTAGATGGCCAGTCACCGGCGCCAGGCATTTTGCGAACACTCTAGGGCCTACTTCAATCCAAAAGGTAGAGCCTTGAACTGGTAGTGCTGACCCTGCACTACGAAACGCAGAAACCTCTGATGTTTCTTTTGAATGGGGACGTGGAAATAGGCGTCCTCCAGGTCCAGTGATTTCAGGAAGCCGCCTCCCTTCAGTTGGCGAGCACGTGTTGCAATGTGACAATCCTGAACTTTTGGGAATTTAAATATTTGCTGAGGATGGGCCTCCAGCCCCCAGTCTTCTTTCTGACCAGAAAATATCTGGAATAGACTCTGGAACCACAGAGCCACTGGGGAACTAGCTCTATTGAGGTTACCAGACATTTGGTCGAAAAAAATTGGTCGACCAGACAAATGGTCGAACCAATTTGGTCGAAAACCAAATGGTCGAATTTTTTTTTTTTTATTTTAACCTTTTTTTTAAATCTTTTTGGGGGGGTCCCCCTTTTTTTCTCTAAAAACCCCTTTTTTTACAAAACGAAAACCCGAAAAATAAATATATAAATAAATAAAAAAATTCGACCATTTGGTTTTCGACCAAATTGCGTCGACCAAATTGCAGTCGACCAGTTTTTTTTCGACCAATTGACTGGACACCCTCTATTGCCCCTTTTTGCAGGATGGCCCGTACCTCTTCCAGCAGCTGAGGCATGTGCTGCTCCTGACAGGTATCAGCGGACACCTGCGTTGAAACTCCAGGATGTGCCCCTGGGCGAGAAACTCCAGGATGTGCCCCTGGGCGAGAAAGTCCAGCACCCATGCGTCGATGGTGATCTTCCATTCGCTGACGAAACTCATCAGCTGGCCTCTCACTGGTGGGCACCCGTGGGGTCCTGAGGTCCCGGCCGGTTCAGGCCTGCTTCAGCGCCGGCGTCCTGCACTGCCGGCGATGGCGACACTGTTCTCTGGTGCCGTAGGCCTGGGAACGGCCTCTGTAGGCTTTCTGAGTCGTGGATCTGGAGGGCTGACGGTACGAAGCAGATAAACCTTTGGCAGACCTGCTCGAATTTCCCCTGGAGGAGAGAAAAGAAGAGCAATGCTGCTGGAGAGTGCCGAGGGAACGAGCCGTCTCTGTATCCACCTTGATGGCCTGGAGGCACTTGTCACCAACTTTCCCAAACAGGTTTGCTACGTTGAATGACATGTCCAACCCTTTCCCCTAGACGACCTGCCTGAAATTCGTAACCTTCATCTAGCCTTGGCGACAAAGACAGGCACTGTTTCCACAATAGCCAGAACCCTATGTCGGCAATGTCGAACGCCACTGTGATGGCGTGATCAGACGCTACTTCCCCTTCCTGGAAGAAAGAGACAGCCTCAATCCTCTTATCGTCGGGCAGGAACTTTAGAATATGCCCCAGCGTGTACCACAGCTCCCTGTCATACCCATCTAGGATCGCCAGTGCCTTGGCCGCATTTATAGTGAAATCTGCAGTGTAAATCACCTTCCTTCCCATGGCATCAATCCTCTTCCCCTCGCTGTCCTGAGGAATCCAAGACAACGAGGACAGGTTAGCCGACTGTATCCTCGCGGCCGCTGATACCACCGAAATTGGTAATGGTTGCGACCTCAGGCACTTGGGTGTGGAGTCCGGCACCTGATACTTCTTCTCCACCCTATCCCATTTCGCTGGAGTCATGCAAGGGTTTTTCATGAGGGCCAGGCCCTCTTCCCACACTTCATCCAGAAGGGGCACAGCCATGATTGTCTTCCTCTTGGCCTCACGCCTCAGGTACAAGAAACCCTCCTTCCTGGTTTCCTCGGGCACTGATTGTCTTCCTCTTGGCCTCACGCCTCATGTACAAGAAACCCTCCTTCCTGGTTTCCTCGGGCACAAGCTGAAATAGCTTAGAGGCTCTGGAGATCATGGAGTGGAACGACCCCACCTCGTCCGGTAGGGACAAACTAGGTGCAACATCCAGATGCAGAGACTTGCCGTCTGCTGCAATGATATCTTTGTCGTCAGTAGTCGTGGCCGTATCCATCCCCGTACTAGTGTCTGCTGGGGGAGAAGGGGCCCCATGTGGAGGCTGAAATGGGGGCATCGGATGATGCTTTCTCTTCTTCGTTGGAGGCTGATCGCAGACCTGTGGGACCACGAGAACTGGATCCGGGGGCACCCTCCTCTGGATTTCTAACACCAAGGTGTGCAGGGTCGACAAAATGTCCAGAGACACGTCCCTCGGCAGAGCTGGCGGGATCTGGAAACTAGGCCCTGTGCAAGGACTCCTGGTCATTGTCGTCCGTTGACGAGATCTCCATGACTTGGGCCATTGCCTGGTAGGGCTATTTTGGGGACTCCTCACCTCCTCCCCACCCCCCGCAGAGGTTAAACTGGGGCCTGAGCAGTCGCCCCCCCCTTCTGGCATGCCGTCGTGATAGCAGCCATCGCCAACTCCATCGTCGACAAAGCCTTAGTCTGGGCCGATTGGGCCTGCTGTTCGGCCTTCTCCTCCGTCCGCAGCTTCTCAGACTTCTCCCAAAGTTTAGCGGGGGTAGAGAAATTCCCATTCGAGGAGGAGCTCGATTGCCAGCTGACAATGGAGGCAGAGGGTGATTTCAATCATGTCCCATCCACCTTGGGACCCGCTTCTGCTGCGAACCTGGTGGACTCGGACTTGCAGTTCTTGGCCTTGTCTTGAGCCCCCACGGATGAGGCACACTCAAACGATTTAGAAGACTGCTCCTCGGACCAGCCAGTCCTGGGTCAGGCATGACCCTGCTCGGAGCAGAGGGCCTGGCATTAAGCCACGCTGCCAGTCTACTGTGCCTGTCCCTCGTCTTTTTGGAGAACCCGAGTCATATTTCGCACTCCACCTCCTTATGGTCTGGATGCAGGCAGTAGAGGCATTGCAGGTGCTTGTCTTCTACAAACACATTCCGTAGCCCACATTTGGTGCAGTGCTTGATGGGGTACCTTCTCTCCTCCATCATGGTCGGGGGGTGCAAAGTTGGCCTGATGGCCTTCTAGAATCTTAGACGATCCTTGCCTTGAGGGGCACTGAAATCCACTGACAACGGATCCCCGCAGTCGGCAGATGGAGAAGAGAGCACATGGAGCAAAAATAGAATCTTTTTCCTTTAAAACGCAAAATAAACATAGAAGCAGCTCACAAAGCAAACGCGAGGACTCCGAACAATGAAGCGTGCAATAAAACTCTGAAGATGGCTGCCAAAGGAGGAGCTTAGGAAGAGGACTGTCCTTGGATGGGGGCAGTATGACCCAGATGACAGTGATTGGTTTAAAGGAGGAATACAGTTTGCAAATGAAAGTGAAACTGTTCTTCCTTTTACCCAGGATTTCCAGCCCGATGAGAGGAAACATTTATGAGCATGTGAATCCATGCCACACCCCATGCTGGAGAACTGCTAGGCCCGTATTAAGGTGCTGGACGAGTAGACGAGTACTGGACAACGTATATCTTTGGCCTGGCCTCTAATAATGCTCTGGAGTCAGCAAGGTCCCGACGAAGCTGAATTTCAGAGCAGGGACTAAGGCCCAATGCTCTTGCTGGCCTTACTTCAGGGGAAACAAAAAAGGCTCCTTCCGCAGTGTTTGGAGCTTCAGCGTCGTCGTTTCTATTTGTTTTCATTTTACTGAAAATCATGTGACATGAAACTCTGGGTTGGGACTACCCCTTGACAACCATTAAGTGTGTGGATTTTGGAAAGCCAACTGTTATGGTGAACAGAAAAGACACTAAAGTCTAGCCAAACCCAATCAAGGTAGATTTCAGAGTGGTATAAGGTTTAGCCTAAGGAGGGGGTGTGAGAGTGGTCTAGGGCTGCAATGAGTCCACACAGGACACCACCAATAATTCCAGTTAGACGGGTTAGTACAGAAAATACACAATGATTTTCTAGGCATGTAAAATATACACTAAGTAAGGGCGTAGTTTCTTACTTTCTCCAACGTTGGTATCTTTCATGGATTCACATGCTGTGAATATTTCCCCATCGTCAGGCTGGGAAAACTCAGTAACTTTAACTTGGCATTTTCCTATGGAAAACTGACATTTTAGTGTCCTATCAACGTTCCTTTTGGGTGCTTTAAGCCCCACCAATAGGACGTCTGGTATAGATAGCCACGTTCCCACAGCTTCCCTTCAGATTTTAACCTCCAAAGTAGAGGGAACCCAAACCCAGGTTTGCCTGCCAGAGCGGCTTGCGGGTGCATGTGAATCCATGAAAGATACCGACGCTGGAGAAGAACAAGTTACTTCTTACCATGTAACGTTCTTTCGACGGGATGTTCCTCCGACGTATTCCTCATCTTAGATATCTCCTTCCAGCTCTGCTGGCCTCGGAAATTTTTCTCTCTCTAGAGGGCGCTGCGCGTCGACGTCCTCCGAGTCGATGTCCCTCGACAGCCGCCGTGTCGACGTCATCCTGTCTATAAAGGCCGCGCGCAGCGTCCGTTGCTCAGTTCCGTTTTGTAGCCCACAAGAATACTTTCTGGACTAAACTAATCACCCTGAAGGAGCGTAAGCTGCAACAACAAGGGAAGTAGAACTGCGGGGATGGATGGGAGGGTCGATGAGGAATACGTCGGAGGAACATCCCGTCGAAAGAACGTTACAAGGTAAGAAGTAACTTGTTCTTCGAAGGGATTGTGTCCTCCGACGTATTCCTCATCTTAGATAGGCTCCCATAGCAGTATTCTATTATCGGAGGAGGGAGTACTGACTTCACGCTGTCTTCTATTGATGAATAGAATGCAGTACAGCCCTTCCAAACCTAGTCTCTTGACTGGAGGAGGAATCCAAATTGTAAAAACGTGTAAAGGTATGGACAGACGACCATGTAGCGGCCGCACAGATGTCTTTAACCGGCACGCCTCTTTTGAGGGCCGATGAAGCTGCAATACCTTTGGTCGAATGAGCCCTAAGGTTTTGAGGGGGCTCTTTCCCTGCCAGTTTATAACATTCCAGAATGGCTAGAATGATCCACCTGGAAATGGTCTGCTTAGTTATTGGTAACCCCAGCTTGTGACCTGCGTAACCTACAAACAGCTGGTCTGCCTGTCTTATCCTGGCTAGTCTACTGATGTAAAAACTTAAAGCCCTCCTAGGGTCTAGCCTGTGTAACCTCTCTTCCTCTTTCCCCGGGTGAGGAGGAGGATAGAAAGATGGTAGGGTAATCTTCTGAGTGATATGGAATTCAGAAACCACCTTTGGGAGGAAATTAGGCTTCATTTGCAGGACAACTTTGTCTTTGTGAAATATTGTGTGAGGGGGTTTACAAGAAAGAGCTTGTAATTCGCTCACCCTTCTAGCAGATATAAGTGCTATTAATAAAACAGTTTTAAGGGTAAGGAATCTTAACGAACAAGAATGGAGAGGTTCGAAAGGTGTGCCCATCAGGAAAGTTAGTACTAAGTTTAAATCCCATAGGGGAACTTGGAATGGTCTTGGGGGATAAACATTGGTTAACCCCTTTAGAAACTGTATTATTAAGGGTAATTTGAAATAGGATGGTTCTTCCGCAGTACGCTTAAAGATGGATAGCGCTGCGAGATAGCCCTTAATGGTGCCAACTTGAAGGCCTGAATTTGCCAAATATAGTAGGAAGGACAAAACCATTGGTGTACCACATGAAAAAGGGTTGATATTCTGTTCTCTACACCAGCTGCAAAATCTGTTCCAACGGCAGCGGTATAAAGACTTTGTTGCTGGCCTCCTTGCCGAAAGCAACACCTCCATAACATCATCAGGGAGGTCCCAATCCTTGTACCTCAGCCTTTCAGAAGCCAAGCGTGAAGGTTGAGGGTTTTGATGTCTGGATGGAGAACCGGACCTCCCTTCTGTGAGAGTAGGTTCTCTCTGAGTGGAAGTCGAATTGGAGGGCAGATGGACAAGTCTAGAAGGTCCGGGTACCACGTTCTCCTGGCCCAATCCGGGGCAATTAGGATCATGGTTCGCCGGAATCTTCTCAACCTCCTGATCATTTGAGGAATGACAGGGACTGGTGGGAACGCGTACAGAAGAGGAAACTCCCAGTCCACTATGAACGCGTCTCCCAGAGCTCCTCTCAGGGGAAATTCCCTTGAGCAGAACAGGTCGCATTTCCCGTTTAGGCTGGTGGCGAACAGATCTACCTGAGGGGTTCCCCAAAGGGCGAAGATCTCTTGAAGGACTTCCTGAGCTAGCTCCCACTCGTGGGAGACTGTGTTCTGCCTGCTCAGAGCGTCCGCTGTCAAGTTCTTCTCTCTGGCTAGGTGAACTGCCGATAGAGAGATTCCTTCTTGGATTGACCAAAACCAGAGCTGCATCGCCTCTCTGCACAGGGGTAGTGATCCTACGCCTCCTCTTGTTGAGGTAATGCATGGCCACCGTGTTGTCCGTCATTATCAGGACGTTCTTCCCTTGTACAGCTGGCAGGAACGCCTTCAGCGCTAGTCTGATGGCTCTCAGC
The DNA here is from genome assembly GCF_040938575.1 of Ambystoma mexicanum. Lineage (NCBI taxonomy): Eukaryota > Metazoa > Chordata > Amphibia > Caudata > Ambystomatidae > Ambystoma > Ambystoma mexicanum. Next base: position 661,045,774 of record NC_090935.1, on the reverse strand, counting down.
TCTAACAGGTTGATATGTAGTCTGGACTCCGATGGAGACCAACGACCGCAGATGGTCAAGTCGTTGGCGTGGGCTCCCCACCCCGTGAGTGAGGCATCCGTGACTACTGTTATCTCCGGCCAGGGTTGCCAAAACTGTTCTCCTTTCAGAATGTTCTCCTGACAGGCCCACCACTGAAGGTCTCGAGCCACCCTGCCGGGAACCTGAAGAAGATCTGTCATTCTCCCTGAAAATTGTGACCACTGAGTCCTCAGTGCCCAATGGAGGGATCTCATTCTCAGGCGAGCCTCTGGCACTAGGAAAATGCAGGATGCCATGAGGCCTAGCAACCTCAAAAAGTCGAAGGCTGGGAGACGTTGGGCATGTTGGAACTTGGTAACCATCTGTAGAATATCTTGAGCCCTCACCTCTAGTGGCGAGGCTTTTCCCAGGGAAGTGTCCAGGGTCGCTCCTATGAACTGGAGTCTCTGCGATGGTATCATTTGTGACTTCTCTAAATTGAGGGAGAAGCCCAGTCTGTGAAGGAAGTGGCACACGTGATTTAGCTGGATCTGAGCTTGTTCCGAAGAAACAGCCCTGATCAACCAATCGTCCAGGAAGGGGTAGACGTGAATCCCTTCCCTCCTTAGACTTGCAGCCACTACCGACATTAACTTGGTGAAGACCCTCGGGGCAGAGGTCAGCCCAAATGGCAGCACTCGAAATTGATGAGAGTTGCCAATTGCGAACCTCAGGTATTTCCTGTGTTTGAGATGGATAGGCATATGGAAATAAGCGTCCTGAAGGTCCAGAGATACCAACCAGTCCTGGAACTGAAGGGCCTGGAGGATCTGAGAAAGAGTGACCATCTTGAATTTGTCTTTTCTGAGGAATGTGTTCAATTCTCGCAAGTCCAAGATGGGTCTCAGTCCTCTGTCTTTCTTTGGAATGAGAAAGTAAGGGGAGTACCAGCCCTTGTTCCTCTCCGCTACAGGTACCGGTTCTATGGCACCTTTCGCTAGCAGGTCCAAAATTTCCTGCGAGAGGAGCGGATCTGGAGCTTTCTGAGAGCTGATCCCCGGTGGATGACTCTGAGGTATACGTAGGAAAGGCAGGCAGTAACCTTGGGCAAATGTTTCCAATGCCCAAGCATCTGACGTGATAGCCTGCCATACCGCCAGATGTTGAGTCAACCTGCCTCCTACAGGTGTCCTGTGAGGGAAGTCCTCAGAGTGGTTTTGGGGCGGCTGATGCAGATGCCGATGGTAAAGAGGCACCTGCTGTTGCTGCGGCTTTTGAATATCTACCCCGTCCACCTCAGGTAGTTCTTCTTTGTCCCCTTTGAGCCGGTCGTCCTCTACCTCTTCCGAATGCGGAGTAGAAGCGAAAGGACTTGCCCCTCGCAGAGGTTCCTGTGGGACGAAAGGGAGTCTGACGGATTGCAGCTCCTAGGGATTTTGCTGCTGCTTTTGAAGTTTGCAGTTTCTCTAAACTGTCATCCGCCTTTTTCCCGAACAAAGAAGAGCCATCGAATGGCATGTTCAAGAGCCTGGCTTGCACATCTGGGGCAAAACCAGACTTTCTCAACCAAGCGAATCTCCTGGTTGATGTACTTGCCGCCATTGCTCTGCTGATACTGTCAGCCGAATCAATGCCCGTCTGGAGGGATTCGCACATAGCGTCTTTACCGTCCTGTATAATATTCAGGAACGCATCCCTTTCTTCTCCCTCCGGGATGCAGTTAGCCGCTGTAGAAGCACACTCCCAAAGTGTATGGCTGAACCTAGCAAGGGTGCAAGTAGCATTAACAGATTTTAACGTCATGCTACATGCTGAAAAGACTTTCTTTGCCATAGCATCATATTTTTTATCGTCCCTGTCCTGTGGGACGGTAGGATAAGCCGTCTTGACATCGGTAGAGGATGCTGCCTGTACCACCAGACTTTCTGGGGATGGGTGTTTAGACAAAAACTCCGGGTCTGTAGAAGATACCCTGTACTTTGTAGACAGTTTTTTTATTTACTGCTGGTACGACATCTGGGGTTTCCCAGTTTGTCATGATCTTCCTCTGAAGAGCTTTATGAAAAGGCACCACAGGATCCTCCTGTGGGCCTTTGTCAAGAATATCCGTGAGGTCATCTTGTTGGAAAGATTGTGAAGGTGCAGACCACCCCATGAACTCTGTGATCCTGGCCATTAAGGCTCTATAGAGGGTTTTAGCATGCTCCCCCGGGTCTGGCCTAGCAAACTCCGCCTCAGGGGAAGTGTCTAACCCACTTGCCTCATGTAAGGAATCATGAAGATCCTTTAACCTGCGTTCTTCAGAGGAAAATTCCTCTCTAATTGGGGTTACAGGTCCCTGCAACTCAAATGTGTCTTCCTGTTCAGACAATTCACCCTCTTCCAAAATTGAGGACATAGTTCTCAATTGTTCTGAACTCATAAAGGGAGTAAATCCCATTTCCAAGGCAGAGGGTGCCGAACTTGTCATTATCGGCCTCGAAAACGTTGATGTCGTGGCGTCGAAAATAAAGGCGGAGGCCTCGAAGACCTCGACAGAATTGGAATTCTACTCGACAATCTCGAAGCCATCGACGTCGAGGACCTGGGGATAGTCACTGGGTGTGTCGTAACCGTGACTTTTCTTGGCGTCAACGCCGGTGTCGAAGCTGGCGTCGAGTCGACAGACCCGTGTGTCGAAGGTCCCTTCGACAACGGCGTCGAAGACATCAACCTCGGCGTCGACGGCGTCGACGGAACCTTCGAGGAAGGTTTGGAGGTCATAGTCCTACTCGAGGGTTCGAGACGCGCTCGAGAGGTTTCCTTCGCCGGGTACTGCGACTCGCGGCGTTTTTGACCTTCGGGTCTTTCGACCAGAGCATCGCTCTCGGCAGTCTTCGAGGGGGTCGAGGCCGCTTTCTCGAAGACGCTCATCATATTTTTGCGGAATTCCTCCCATTCAGCCCGGGAACTATGTTTCGTGGGGCAAGGGATTCTTTTTGGCGAAACAGAGGAAGAGGAAGACTGAGAAGGGGATCTTCGACGTCTCCTCTTCGAGTGCTTCGATCTCGAGGAGTGATGAGACCCACTCCGAGACCTGGAGCGCGAATGGTGACGAGGAGACGAGTGTCTCGACTTCGTCGACGAAGAAGAAGCTTTAAAAGTCTTACCTTTCTCCAGCTTCCCCCTACGCTCCTTCAGGGCCTTAGCTGTCATGGACATACAGTCCTCGCATTCCGAACAATGGTGTTCAGCTCCCAAACACCACAGACAAACTCTGTGAGGGTCAGTCAGCGACATCTTTTTCCCACAATCTCGGCATTTTTTGAAGCCGGATCGAGGAGTTGTCGGTTCCGATGAGGAAGCCATCGAGTACGGATCGAATGACTCGAGGTAAATAGGATTAATCTGACAAGAACTGAGCAACGGTATTCCGAGGCACTGAGTAAGCGCGGAAAAACGGAACTGAGCAACGGACGCTGCGCGCAGCCTTTATAGGCAGGATGACGTCGATACGGCGGCTGTCGAGGGACATCGACGCGCAGCGCCCTCTAGAGAGAAAAATTTTTCCGAGGCCAGCAGAGCTGGAAGGAGATATCTAAGATGAGGAATACGTCGGAGGACACAATCCCTTCGAAATGGAGTTACAGGTAACAAAGCAGCATTGGATCTTTCATGGATTCAAATGCTGTGAATATATTACATAGCAGTACAAGCAATTTGTGGCGGTGTGTCACAGGCAAACCACACAATACCATTTTATCACATACATGAGACAACAAACCCAGCAAGTGATATAGGAAAACGAAAGTACTACCTTACTGAAACAAACGTTGGAGGACCGCACTCCCCACCTGCATATCTTCCACATGTTGCTGCTGCAGACAGTAATGCCTGATGAAGGTATGCAGCACCGCACAGGAGGCAGCCTGACAAATGTCCATCAGTGGTATCTCAGACTACAACGCCGCCAACGCTGTGGACCGCGTAGAATGAGCCTTTGGAGCACCCCTAAAAGGCTTGCCAGCTTTAGTGTGACAAAACTAAATTGGAGAGGAAACCCAGCGAGAAAGTCCTTGCTTGGAGATGGACTGCCCTTTGTTGGAGGGCCCAAATGCCACAAACAGCTGCTTTGATTTCCTGAAGACCTGTGTGCGATTCAGATACAACTTTAGAGCCCTCTTAACGTCCAGAGATTGCAGGGCCTTTGCCACAGGTGTGGATGCATTAGCAAAGAACAAGGGTAATGCAATAGAGGCAAGTTTGTGAAATACCAACGGCACATTCGGGATAAAGTGCGGGTTAGTAGCCAGGAGAACCTTGTCCTTCATAAACCTTAAAGTGGGTCAATGACCAGTGCTTGCAATTCTGACACCCGCCTGGCCGAGGTAATCACCACTAGAAAAGCCACCTTCCACGAGAGGAACTTCAAGGGAGTCGTCGACATGGGTTCAAAAGGAGGTTTCATCAAAGCCGAAAGAACTACATTGAGGCCCTACACCGGTGCAAACCTCTTCACCGGAGGAAATGCCCGAAACAACCCTTTCAGAAAATGTTTCACCAAGCGATCACTAAACAGAGGAGCAGTATGGCGTTTTGTCTCGTGAACCTAGAAATCGCCACCAAATGCACCTTAATGGATGACAACGCCAGGCCCCCCTCTGCCATGTGTAACAAGTACGGGAGAACCTGAGCCGGGGAAACGTCAAAAGGCTCAATCTCAGGATGACCCTTACACCAGTCACAGAATCTCACCTATTTATGACCATACGAGATATTCGTGGAAGGCACCCTTGCTGCCTCCAAGATCTGTCGACACTCTCTGGATATTCCTAGATGACCAAACTCAGTGATCAGGAGCCATGCCGCTAGGCTGAGACCCGCTGGATCGTGATGCCATACCCTGCCCTCGTCCTGAGACAGGAGATCCGGATCTGCTCCCAACCGAACTGACTCTTCCACCGCCAGAGGAAGGTGGTCTGAAAACCACATCGGCCTGGGCCAGAACGGGGCCACCAGAATCACCCTGCACTGGTACTTCCAAATCCACTGGATTGTCCTCCGAATGAGAGGAAACAGGGGAAATGCATCCACGAAGAGGCCCGTCCACAGGAACGGAAATGCGTCCCCCAATAAGTCGGGATGAGCCCCCCTGCTGGTAAACTCCAGACACTGCTTGTTTTCCCTCATAGCAAACATATCCAACTGAAGATGTCCCCATCGCTGGAAGATTCTTGCCACCTGCTGCTCCTTCAGTCTCCACTCATGCAGCTGACTGGCGTCCCTGCTGAGCGCGTCCGCTTGAACATTCAGAACCCCGGGCAAATGAAAAGCGACAATGTTGATCCCCCTAAGCTAGAGACCAATGCCAAACGTCCTGTGCCTCCTTCGACAGGACTCTGGAACGCGTGCCCCCCTGCTTCCTTAAATAGAACATTGTGGTGGTATTGTCGGTTAACACCCTCACCACTGATCCGCGGATGCAGGGAAGAAACGACTTCAGGGCCCAGTGCACCACCCTCAACTCGAGCACATTGATATGCAACGCAGTCTCCAACCGAGACCATACGCCCCGAACCTGGGATCTGCCGTGGTGCGCCCCCCACTCTATATGGGAAGGTCTGGAACGATCGTGAATTGGAACTCCGGCTCCAGCAAGGGCATGCCCTTCACAAGATTGGTTGTGCACGTCCACCATTGAAGGGCATCCACCTCCCCTTGTCGACCACTGGCTTGTCCGACCACAACCCTCGACTTTGCGACCACCTGTCTTAGAGGAACTCCTGTGCCGGGCCCATTCACAGGCAGCAATTGGGAAGAAAAGGGATACACAATGCCATGGCCCCCAACAGTGACATGTAACCTCAGACCGAGACCACGGCGCCCCCTCTCCACTCGCTTGCCTTAGACCGCAACTCTGCCACACCCCCACCCGTCGTCAACAACCCTTCCATTTCCATCTGCAATGAAGACAACAGCAATGGACCACTGTCCGTCAGAGTCGTTGACTGAGCTGATGACACCACCGTCGACGACAGAACTGTAGATTGCACATCCACCGTCGACGAGAGAACAGCCGTCGACAAGCTTGTCGTCGGAACCCAGTCCCCTGGCTTCGATTTCAGCGGAGACCCGGATCTTTTGGAAGAAGAACCAGAACAGTGCTTTCAAGAGTCCCGGCTGGACCAAGACTTGTGATGGTCCCTGGAAGACGAGTGCTTCGACAAAGACTCCTTCGGCTTCGCCAGGTCTTTCTCCGACACCGTAGACTTCTCGGGCCTACCACCAGACCCCTTGGACTTGTCCGGACGACCATGCTTGGACAATGAAGAGCTACGCGCCCCTTTCGAATGATGCGGCCTAGACGAAGACTTGCTGCCTTTCCCCACATCCGACGCAGGCAACGCTGCCCGATGCATCATAGCAGGCGGTTCCGCCGACGCCGCTCGCCGATGCTGAGCGGTCTTCTCCGCTCTCCTTGAAGCCTCGATCCCCCGGGCTGAACCCACCTCAGAAGCCGGGCCAGTGCCCTCGTTAAGCCAACATATGAGCCGTCGATTACGGTATTTCAAGGTTTTCTGCGAAATCCCCTGGCATATCTTGCAGGCATCCGCCGAGTGATGGGGTAGAGACAGTAAAGACAGTCGATATGACCATCCCTTTCGTATACCTTCATGCCGCAGGTAGCACAAGGCTGAAAGAGAGTTCTTCCGGGCTACCGATGACATCCTAGCCCACGAACCAAACGCAAGTGCAAAAACATGAAGAAACGCAAGGTGATCCCAACAGTTTGGAGATGGTTGAAATCTGAAGGTAAGCCACAGAGCTATTTATACCAGACGTCCTATTGGCGGGGCCTAAAGAACCCACAAAGAACGTTGATAGGACACTAAAGTGTCAAAGTTTTCCATAAGTTAAAGTTACTGAGGTTTCTCATGACGGGGAAATATTCACAGCATGTGAATCCATGAAAGACCCAATGCTGGAGAAATTAAACCTCTAGGCAAATATTCTCACACCAACTATAAAAACAGATATATACAGCCGCCCCTAGGAGAAGATAGAAAGCATTTTATACAATAACCAGTGTAAAACAGGCAAGTAGTCAGATGCATAAAGTTCAGTAGAATCACTTTAAAGTAACCATAAAACAGTTATCTAACATTTAGTAAGTCCAGCCCTAAAGGGTTTCCTATGTGATTGGGCAATGCCGGTAGTTCTAATTCAAAGTTCAAAGTTCAAAAAGATCAGGAAAGTTCAGGTCAGTACCTCACTTAATCCCAATAGACTAGTATAGGCCTAGGAAGGGACCTTCCTTACTTTTCCAGAGGGGCAGCCTCTTTGCTTATCTTGTCTGTAACAGAATTGCCTTTAGGACACTTCTCTCTTCTTCCTATTGGCTTTGGCAATCTAGGCTGTATCAGTAACCAGTTGAGGTTAAAGAAAATTCCTTTACTGAAAAATGTTTTACCCCACAAGATATTACCAACATTTCCTATGGGGGTGGGGTAAAGGGGTACAGGGACAGTTGGGGTGGGGTTACAACTAGAAAAAACTGGGGGAGGGGGGACCCACAAAAACAAATACTGAATTTATTTTTGATAAAATCAGCTCTGTAAAACAGAGGTCGTTTGCAGCACACCAAGACTGAATAGCGGACAGTCAGATATGAGCAAGGAGTAGGAGGAGCCTGAGTGTAGCCTGAAAAATAGTTGGGTATCATCCGTGTAGCACTAAGTTAGAGGTGAAAGTGGCAATCAGACATGCTAGGGCGGCCATTTGTATGAACTTCAAAGAACAATTATAAAATAGCAAGTTTCCCTTCCCCAACCTTGCCTTTGTCCTTTTACTGCTAGCCAGAATCATTACCCAGATGTTTTGTTGCCACTCTCTTGGCTCCAGGTAATTCGTGCACACTCTGGTGTTAGGCAATGCTGATCTTCTATTTGGCTCACAGTAATATTTAAACTGTTCTTTGTCACTGGGAAAGGATGGTTTCAGTCTTAATTGGGGAAATACCTTGTTTGCGCTTGGCTTGGGCAATGCTTGCATTTTCCAAGTTGTAATAATTTTAAACACTTGGCGTCTCTTGTTAAAAGTGTTAAATGCTTTATCCCCTTAAGTGCTAAGGACGAGCTATCTCGTCTTCACCACTACTATTTTTGGAGTGCAGAAGACGAGATAGCTTGTCCTGTTAAGCACTTCAGTTTGTGCTACTGATGCACCTCTGCGATCGCACAAATTGTAAATCCAACCCGCGGGCTATGTTAGGAGGAGGTTCCTCCTCACGGCTCGGGGGTTGGATTTCATTCATTTTCAGCGAGTAATGTGCGCGGACATGGCACTGAATGTAATTTCACTCGCCGCAGCCAAAATGGCTGCAGCAAATGAAGGAGACGGTAGGTTTCTCCCTCTATCGCTGGCATTTCTATGACATTTTGATCGAAGGGAGGCGTCGTTGGAAAGGGGAGACTTTACCCTATCCAACAACACCTATCTACAAGCATTGCTGGGCACGGAAAGCTCTAGCCGCACCCAGCCCCACCACTAGAGCACCAGGGATGCTTTGAAGGTGGGTGTGGGGTCTGTTTTGTTTACAAGCGGCCCTCTCCCTCCCTCTGCCCCAAAGGGATGGGGCAATTCATATTGTCCTTCCTGGGGGCAGTTAGTGAAGTGCAATCTGCACATCTGCCCCTTGGGCAATTATATGGATATTACTTGGGGGGGGGCACTAGCCCAACATGGATGTGGGTTCTGAAGTGGGGGATGGGGGAGTGGCCCTCTCCTCCTGCCCCAAATAGATGGGGCAACGTCATTATGCCCTCCCTAGGGGCAGATTGGCAGTGTAAACTGCCAATCAGCCCCTAGGAAGGGGCACATTTTATTTTATTTTGCACCATAAAGTGTTTGGATTGGTGGGGAGCCACCAGAGCACCAAGGAAGTGTTTTTTGGAGAGGGCAGCGGCCCTCTTCCCCCTCAGACCACAACTGTGTTTTGTTTGGTTATTGGGTGATTGGCCAGTACTTTTTAAAATATGTTTTGTTATGGGAGGAGTATATGGGCAGCCAAAAAAGGATGCTGGCTGCTTTGCATCAAACAAAGTGCATTGCTGGGCACGGATCGCTCGATCCACGTGCAGCAAGCCACTAGATCACCAGGCCCTATCCCCCGCCCGAACACCAGTGGGATGGGGCAACGGATGTTGCCCTCCCTGTGGGCAGAGTGGCAGTATAATCTGCTGATCTGCTACTAGGAAGGTGGACATCTTTTGTGTGTGTCTGTATACACTTTACAGTGTTTACACAGTGTGTGTGTGTGTGTGTGTTTTTGAAAAAAATAAGTATGAGTGTAGTACTGTGTGGAAGGATGCTGGCTGCTTTGCATGAAAAGAAAGTGTATTGCTGGGCGTAGATCGTTCAATCGGCACCCAGCAATAGCACTAGGTCAGCAGGGATGCCTTGGGGGGAGGAGGAGAGGGGTGTGGAAGGGGGCCATTAATATAATACATTTTGTTTCATTTACGGTTGTGGCAAAGTGGAAGCAGCCTGGCCAGCGCTTCAGGACTGTGGTGGGGGGGTGATCTCCCTGGACTTGGGTGCCAGTCTCCCATGTGGGTCGACCGTCCCAATGTCCAGCGGCAAAGTAGCTGCCAAAGTGTATAAATCGGAGATTGTGGCTGTCAAGAAAAATGCCCTTAACTCAAGAATTCAGAACGCCAAGTCTGACGGGAAAGAATGACTTAAAATTTTAAAGGACCAAGAGAACTTTTCCGCTGTGTTAGCTAACTCCTTAATTAAGGACGCTTCTTGGTGTCAAAAAATTCAAGACGTGATGCAAAATAAGCTTAATGGCATCAGACTGGACATAGTGTCAAAAAATAAAAAAACCTTGCTCGCCTGCTGCGACTGATGTCAGGCGGGAGTCTTAGGTCAGATTTCCCCAGCTTAATTTTACACCTATCGGGGTTGAGGACCTGGCAACAGTTGTTGAACAGCTGAAAGCTACCAGGTTCAAAGGAGACCTGTGTTCTTCAATGATTATTAAACCTTGTCCCCCCCGCCCTCCTGCATTGCACCTGTAAATTGGTCAATTCCTCTTTATTAGAAGGGTTTGTTCCTGTGGATATAAGAAAGGCCTGGGTCACCCCCTTGCTGAAAAAACTTGGCCTTCATCCAGAGGTTCCACTTAACTACAGGACCATATCTAATACGGCGTTCTTATTGAAAATTCTTGATCGTATTGCATACTATCAAATTTCAAAACACCTCAATGAATTCCCTATTTTGAATCCATATCAATTAGGTTTCAGAAGGGGCTTTAGAACGGAGATGGCGTTATTGGAATTGAAATCGAGACTTTTGGAGCGTCTGGATAAAGGATCTCCGTTGTTGCTTCATGCTGGGTGATATGAAACTTTCTCCTCAGACGAAAGCAAAAATCCTAGGGGTTACTCTTGATCAACTTCTGAACATGAGAGCTCACGTGGGTGGCCTTGTCTCGGCAGTTGTTTATTATGCGAAGCTGCTGGCGCGCCAGAGACCTTTTATTATGCAGGATAACGCTGCAATCATAGCAAGAGCTATTTTTTTTTAATTACTTGGGTTTAATCAAAAAGAAAATGATTTTTCCAAGAATCTTTGTAGATCTGGTATTCGTATAGAAAATAAAAGGTTCAGTTTGGACTCTCCATCAAGCTGATTCAATTCCCAGTTTATTTGTGTGGTTAGTTTTCAAGCTATTTTCGGTTCTAAATTGGATTATTGTAGTAGTACGCTGGTGGGCCTCTGCAAAATGGACACCAATAGACTCCAGGTTGTCCAGAATGGAGCGGTCTGAGCCGTAGCAGGTCTTTCTCGCCATGACCATGTCTCAGCGTGAGGCCGGCTCTGCATTGGCTCACAGACAAAGCACGAATTTTCTTCCGCCTCTTGGTCATTACTTTTAAATGCAGATCCGGCCTTCTGCCCCGGTACCGGCAAAGTCTAATTCTTTAAAAGTTAAATAGCAGATCCCTTTGTTCCAATAATCAAGATCTGCTGGTCATTCCTAGATGTAGAACAAACAAGGTTGAGAGTGGAGCCTTCTTCGCTGCAGCCCTGGAGATCTGGAACTCGCTCCTTCCCGAGCTACGCGGTATGACCCCTCTGAACCTTTTCAGAAAAAAGTTAAAAACTCTTGTCTTGTAACCTCTTGAACACGCCTCCCTCCTATCTGACTAGTTCTGTGCTCTGACCTGACCCATTCGTTCTATACCCTCCTCTGTGTTTTTGTTGTTGTCTGTCTTGTTACGCACCCTAATGCCCAAGCGTCCATGGCTGCGCTATATAAATATAATAAAGTAAAAGTGAGCCCTGGCAGGGTGTCCATCCCTTCCGGGAGGGAAAAGCTGTAACGCAGCCCAGCCAGAGCTCCAGGATGGTAGGGGGTGATGCCCCTGGCCAGTGGCGCCTGTGTCCCATGTGGGTCGACCGTTCCAAAGTCCAGCGGCAGTCTCAGGGAGCCCTGGCATGGTACCCATGCCTCCCCGGAGGGAAAAGCTGAAATGCAGCCCAGCCCGAGCTCTAAAACGGCTGTGGGTGATGTCCCTTGTGTGAGAAACCAGAAGGTGTCTCAACCACAAGTTGCCGGGGATTTGTCATCCAGGTGGCCAGGACAGGGCCATCGCTTTTGGATCCAGTTCCTGGGGGTGGACCAGTGCGGCAGTATCACCTGGGTGAGGGGGTCTTCGTGGACTGGGAGTGGCACACCGGATGGTGAGATGTGGTATCCCCTTCCCTGTAATACCTTTATCCCATCCTACCCGGAAGGATACTTAAGAACGTTACACCCCACCCTTTGCCCCCTTTTACAACACAAACCCTTTTCTCACAGACAGCCCGGTCTAAGGGAAAACAGACTAACACCGAGTTGTGTACTTGACATGTCCCAATACTATGGTCAGGCAATTATCTTCTATTACACTTCCCCACACGGATAAAAGCCAGAGCATGAGGGCACACACTGAGCGAGGCAAAGCACACAAGGAAACAGCAGTTCCAAGATGGCAGTTTAACGAGACGAGAAAGACGGCGAAATAGAAAATGGTCAGAAGGAGGGAAGTTCCCTTGATCTTTTCAACAAGGAACCGTTACTTCCACAAAACCGAGAGAAAGCTTAAGACCAGGAAACCAGGCTGAAGAATCCTGCATTGTGTGTCGGATGTACTCTAGGGCCCTACTTCGTCAGTACAATCTCCAGCTGGTGGAGTACTGTCCTTGGCTCCAGAAAATCCACTTCAGTGAAAGCAACACAGCCAATGAGTTGGGGAGACCGATACAAGACCGGTCTGTGTTGAAGCCAAGGTTGCAAGCAGCAACATTGTATGGCGAGAGCTGGAACGAACATTGTTAAAACGTGTGTGATAAGAGACGCAAATGAAGTTAAACTGCTGATGAGTGATTGTACTTTAAAGCAAGCTACAATACCTTTGACAGAGTGGTCAGGTACTGCGGCAGTGCTCAATCGAAGATCTCTGTAAGGTACCCAGCTGGGAAGTGATAAAAGTAGATAAAGTTGGTCTGAGCCCGGCGGACAGAGATCAATTGAAAGAGAACTAATAAATGTGAATGAAAGTGGTCCTGCGACGGGTCAAGTCAATCCCATGCACAGTCGAAAGTTTTCCATTTCGATAAAGTAAAGAAAGCGTGGAAAAGTAGATGGATTTGGTCTGAGCCTGAAAAAGGCCCTGATACTGAGATTTGAACTGCATCCTGGTGCTAGAGAAGCCAGAGACTGTGCTAAGCTCGAATGTGCCACCCTTGTCCCATGCTGAAAATGTGGGGAAGGGAGGCCAACGGCTTGAATATCCGGACATATCATTTTTTGAACACTTTTCTTTTGCAGAACATTGTTTCCCACACTATTTATATTTAGAAGGATTGGTAATAGGTTTATTATTATAGGCCCCTTTTATTTTGACAAGACACTACTAGGAATGCGTTATTATTTGATGGTCGTAGCTTGCTCCCATCTTTAGATTTAGGTTTAGATAGGCGTTTTTCAAACCCCATTGAAGTTCAATAAACACCCTTGAACTGTGATCACTTGTGTCTCGTAAGGAAGACATGGCATCAACAGTAAGACAGACAAGTGACTACAGTTCAAGGGTGTTTATTGAACTTCGAAAAGCGTTAAAAAAATGCCTATCTAATGCTAAATCTACAGATGGGAGCAAGTTACGGCCATCAAATAATATTAACGCAGTCCTAGTGGTGTCTTGTCAAAATAAAAGGGCCTACACTAATAAACCTATTGCCAATCCTTACATCTGAATACAAATAATGTGGGAAAAAAGGTGTTTGCAAAAAAGAAAGAAGTGTTCACAAGATGTTCAGGCCATTGGCCTCCCTTCCCCACGTTTTCAGCACAGGACAAGGCGGTAAACTCGAGGTTAGCACAGTCTCTGGCTTTTCTAGCACGAGGATACAGTTCAATCATTAGCATCAGGGACTTCCGTGTCCAAGTCTCTTTGCCTCTCAGAGTCTCTTCTTTTAGAGGGCCTGATGTGACAAACAATACGTTCTTTTCCTCTTAGGATTTCACAAGTACTCAATTTCTCTGGCGATTGACTATTCACCTCGGTTACCCCTCAGCCGGGCTCAGATCCTCATAAAACAATGCTCGTAGGATATGCATACATCCAGTTTCTCGGATGATTCACAGCTCACCCCGGAACCCTCTCAGCAAAGCTCAGATCCTCTTAAGACAATTGTTAAGGATTCTAATCGGGCGTCACACACCAGACCAGTACTCTTGCCACTAGCCTAGGATGCAGCGCACAATTAAAACACTCTTACTTTATTTTACTAATGATTCAGATTGAGATGGCATCCAACCCGACTCACAACTCCTTTTACAAATACCCTGTGTCACAATAGACCATGAACCAGGCCGGTGGGTGGTAATACAATATTTATTTTAAATTCAAAGAAAATCACAAATTTAATATTGGGCAGAAATCACCAATGGGGTGATAATTACAGGGTAAATTGATTAATACACTTCGTATGACCTGCTACTCTAAGATATCCAAAATACAAATGAATGGGAGCAATGTTACATTTCGGGTAGATAGCCCAGAGTTAAGGTTTCCCCCAGCAATGCTCCCTCAAACCCCAATTAATCGAATTTTGAGTAGGTAGAAAGGTGCAGCAAGGAGTCAGGTATACTATGCAGTAAACAGAATTGAAATCCCCCACGAAATGGGAGGTAGAATCTGATTTTAAAACCTTTGCAATTGCATAAAATAGCAGTGGGAATTACTAGATATTTAATTTAAATGTGCAGCTAAATGAATGAGTTAAATATGAGTTATAACAGTATCAGGGTTGTAAGAACGCTGGCAACTACAAGGCAAGGTACCAACAACGGGCATGGGCATGCAGTTCAAAATTCAACTTTGAAGTGACAACACAGTGCAGCCAAATCACACGCATAGAAATAGCATTTGCTAATTTACTCAGATTTAAATGTCAAAATGGTTTGAAAAACGGGTGAAATAGAAAGAATCGGAATGTGGTTTGTATGCTGAATGACAGATGCACATCACAGGGATAATATGCAGGTGAAAGAGTGACTAAATTAATGACAGGATGAGATTCTCAATGGGGAAGGAAATACGGTTTTAAAAATAAAAGCAGTTGACAGAGAAAATCGGTTTAAAAAAGGAAAGGGCAAGTCTTACAGAAACTATATTTTAGTGGCTAGAAAAGAGACGCTGCCCGTGACACAGCTTACTTTGCAAGTGTAACCCTTTTGCGCCATGTGGCTCTTTATGTGGTAATTAATTAGTTTAATCAAAATAGTACTAAAGACTTACACAAGACAGAAATTAGTGTGAAAATGGCACTAACACTTGGAGATCAAGGACAGGATGCACAAAGAACTGACAGTTTTAAGGATTTCCACTAAGGCAGTTATGGGATCTCTATAGGATTGGACCTAATACAAGGTAACGGAACAAAGGATGCAGTTTGTGGTGGTTGTTGGGAGGGGAATACTCCCAACAAGCACTTGAATCGGGTATTTTGGACAGCACACCAGGTTTCTGGACAGCAAGGCAATATCTGGTCATTAGTAACAGCGGCAAGCTCTCCCAGAAGAAAACAGCTGGGCAAAGGTCTTGTCACGGCACAGCCGCACCTCAGCTGGATGGAGCGGATAACAGGGCAAGCAGGCAGCACTGGATAATCCCACTGAGGGTTCAGCCAGCTTTCCCTTTTCTCCCTCAATCTCTTAGGATTTTTAGTGGGGGATTTCTGGATCAATGGTCCTGCCTGGATAGGGTCAGCTATGCTCTGGCCTGGCCTGCCAGTGGAATCTGGAATCTCGCAGATTGAAGATGGAATATCTGGATGCGCAGGAGCTGGAAAATTCAGCAGAGAGTATCCTTTGTCTCTCCAAGATCCTACCTCAAATAAGGCGGGTGACATCACCGGATTTACCATGGGGGGGAAGGCCTTTGTCTGGATTGGTCAGGGTTTACTGTTACCGCCTTCCTGTCAACCGGTTGGGTTTCAAGGAAATGACATCAGTTTTATGGTGTGAGCTTAAATTGCCCATGCACTCCCAAAGCCATATTTGCCAAAAATCAGTTATGACATAAATTGCAAATTTTTACAGTTGTGGCGTTTTTGAAAATCACATAGGCAAATGACATTTCATACAGAGCATGGCATTCCGGCTCCCAAGGCTGTACTTTGTCATTTCGCTCGCCTAATAATCTTTCACACTTTTCAGTGGGAAATATTTTACCTAAAATTCTACAATTTTATATATGTGTACCTATTTTCACAGAGCATGCTTGCATTAAATTTCAAAGTTGCACCAAGTATACTTTTACCGCGATTTACATATGTCTGCCGTTTGCATCTTTTACATGCTAGGAAAAGCCACAATATATTGTTTTTAATGCCACAAAAATTACATTTAAACTGTTAAACTGTTGCATTCCTGCATTCTCTGGTTGCAGAAATAACATCTTAAAGTTTATTCATTCAGAACAGTCTTTTGCCCCAAATGGCCAGCATTGGCTTCCAAATAAGGGCATACTTCCCAATGTTGCTCTGGAGTTGCCTTTGAAGGTCCCCAGTTTAAGGCGAGGGGAGGTGCTGCTTAAAAAAAGTCACACCTACGTTTCCCAGAAATCCATTATACCCAGCTGGAGCACTGCCACAGAGTTTGATGAGGGCGTGAGATGCTTCTCCCCTGGCTATCCATATGACCCAGATACTGGTACATTTGTGGGAAGGTAGATCCTGTAGTCAGTCCTTTGAAGCCTACCTCAACCTCTGAATTACCTCAACGACGCTCGGGAAACGAGCAACCCCGGACCTAAAAGGGACAACAGTTCGGGGGTTAGCTGTATCAGCCAGTCCCTATGTAACCCAATCTATATCTACCAAGGAAGTGCAAGAAGATTCTCGACTAATGGTAGTGAACGTCAGTGTGAAATAGACAATCAACAGGTGGAGACCCTAGCTCTTCTCGATTGCGGGGCCGACGGTAACTTTGTAGATACCTTGTGGGCCGTTAAAGTCGGTCTTAAAAGACTTACTCGTAAGGAAGGGCAGCCAGTGGAGGGTGTTGATGGAACATCGCTCTCATCAGGACTCATCACGCAGACCACCCAAGATCTTTAGTTTCGGATTTTTCAGCATGTTGAAACACTCAGGTTCGACATAATAAGGGCTGCTCACTTTCCAGTTATACTGGGTATCACCTGGCTCCGAAGACACAATCCTCATGTGGATTGGGCGTTAAATCTACTGGGCTTTGAATCTAACTATTGTAAACAGCACTGCCTTCCTCAACCGGCTTATGCAAGATTGCAGCTTGTACATCATCTCAACCAAGAACCTTTGAGCATTCATGCCTTACCGCGCTTCTGTGTGCAATACCAAAGTGTCTTTACAGAAGTGAAACCTGCGGTACTGCCGCCTCATCGGCTAGAAGACTGCTCTATAGACTTGGTGCCCAACGCCTTAGTTCCGTTTGGTCGGATGTTTCCTCTATCCCAAACGGAGAAGGCTGTTTTGCGAACCTATTTAGATACCAATCTCCACAACGGTCTCATACAACCCTCCAAATCCCCAGCAGGGGCCCCTTTGTTTTTCATCTCGAAGAGGGATTCGAAAGAATTAAGGCCCTGTATAGATTACAGGGGACTCAATAAGGTCACAATTAGAGATCGTTATCCCATGCCTCGGATCACGGATATCTTAGAGGCCGTGCAAGACGCCAAGATATTCACCAAGTTGGATCTTCATAATGCTTAACATCTGCTACGTATTGCTAATGGGGATGAATGGAAGACCGCATTTCGTACACCTTTTGGGTTGTATGAATATAGGGTAATGCCATTTGGTCTAGTTAACGCTCTATTTTCCGATCTGTTGTTTCTGTCAGTCAGTATCTACCTGGACGATCTTTTGATATTTTCCAAAGATAAGGAGGACCATGAGCTTCACGTTCTAGTGGTAATGGACAGACTTCAAAAGAACAGTCTACTGGCTAAGCCAGAGAAATGTCAATTTGGTGTTACCTCCATACCTTACCTTGGGTTTATTCTTTCTGAGCACTGTATTTCTATGGAGCCGCGTAATGCTTCCACTATTCTCAAATGGCCCTCTCCTTCTTCCATCAAGGAAGTTCAACGGTTTCTAGGTCTAGCAAACTTCTATAGAAGATTTATCCCCAAGTTTTCTGAGACTGTGCTACCTATAACTTCTCTGCTGAAAAAGAATGCAGGCTCATTTGCATGGTCCACTGCAGCTGAAGAGAGCTTCAAGCAGCTTAAGTTTGTATTCTGCTCTACCCCCATCCTACAGCAACCCGATCAAGACAAACAGTTTATTGTAGAAACCGATGCTTCCTCGGCCGCTATTGGAGCAGCTCTACTCCAAATGAAGGAGTGTGTTAAACACCCTGTGGCAGATCTCTCTCGCACACTCGCCACTAGCCAATTGAACTATTCAGTTTTGGAGAAGGAGTTGCTGGCTATGAAACTGGCTTGGGATGAATGACGTCATCTTCTCTTGGGCGCTAGGTATCCGTTTTTGATCTGCACAGATCATAAAAACCTCAAGGTACTTCAAGCCATGGTATGTTCCAACTCCCGTCAAGCCCGGTGGGCATACTTTTTTGCTCAATACAATTTTTTGATAACTTACCTTCCTGGGTCCAAGAATGTTTTGGCCGACACCCTGTCACGTAAAGAGAAGATGCAGCCTCTGAAACTAACAGACCGGAACTCATGTTTCCCAATGGCCGTATTGTGGCACAAATCAACATCTTTCTTCAAGAGGTCAAGGAAGCCATGATCGCTGATCCCTTGGTTAATGAACACGAACAGTCCTCCTCCTACCAAGTAAGAGATGGTCTCTGGTTCTTTCAAGATCGATTGTACATACCTCCTGATCATCTCTGCAAGAGGATTATATGCTGGGGCCATGACTCCAAGACGGCAGGCCATAGAGGTCAGTCCAACACAGTAGAACTCATAAGATAGACCTTCTATTGGCCAGATATAAAGGAAGATGTCCGGTCTTACATCGTGTCTTGCCCTGTTTGTGCCATGTCTAAGAATCCCATAGGCAGACCATTCGGTCTTCTCACACAGTCAGACATACTCAACGTCCTTGGGGTCACATTTCGACTGATTTTATTGTCGACCTTCCTCCTTCAGATTCCTGCACCTGCATTATGGTAACGATTGACTCCCTTACCAAGATGGCTCACTTTTCCCCTCTCCGAGGTCTGCCGACCGCTGCTAAAGATGGCTGAGGTATTTGCCAGAGACATCTTTCGCCTGCATGGCCTCCCAGACAAGATTACTTCTGACAGAGGCAGCCAATACATCTCGAAGTTTTAGAGAGCGCTCTGTAGTCGATTGGGTATCGATCAAGCTCTCTCCTCAAGTTTCCATCCCCAGACTAATGGTAAGACAGAGACTTAACGCCACCCTTGAGCAATATCTTAGATGCTATAGTAACCAACTGCAGGATAACTGGATACTGCTTCTCTCATGGCAGAGTTTGCCTACAACTCCAGACACACGGCCACTGGGCTTACTCTTTTCTACTGCACTTATAGGGTTCATCCTAGGGTACTACTACCCGTATCCTCTCACCTCAGTAATTCCCCAGCGGTAGAATCTATTTTGGCCGATATTTCCCAGGCTCATCAGACAGCCAAGATCAGCCTGGAGAAGAGTCTCAGGTATTACAATAAACAGGCAGATCGCCATCGGCGTAAAGCTCCGGAATGGGTGAAGGGAACCAAGGTACGGCTCTCTACCAGATTTTTCGCTAGATGGGTTCGCCCCTCCAAGCTGTCCCCCCGTTATCTGGGTCCATTTCCCATTCTTGAGAGAATTAACCCTGTGGCATATAAGATTAAGTTGCCTTCTAATCTCAGTTGTATTCACCCTGTCTTCCACTCCTCCCTTAAGGAATACATACTAGATCCAGACCGTAAACCAGCTTCCATCCAGTGTTCCTTCCGAGACACCTCGCAAGAAGAATACGAAGTCTCCAATATCCGAGACTCCAGGTACTACAGGGGACGTCGCCAGTATCTCCTCTCCTGGAAGGGTTACCCCAGGTCTGAGGATTCTTGGGAGCCTGCGCATTTTGTGAGGGCCCCGAGACTCTTGAGTCGTTTTCACCGTACCCATCCCGGGAAGACTGGGGGAACAGGTATTAAAGGGGGCATACTGTCACATTCCGGGCTGGATGGCGGTGGCTGCCGCAATTGCGGTTATACTGCCATTGATTGTTCCATTACGCTCCCCCCGCACTGCTGCAGCGCTCTAGCCTTTCCCGTTCTGTCCACCGAGGGGAGTACTTCCTTCCAGCATTCCCCCACGGCCGGCGCGTTGCAACCGTTCTAGCTAGCCTTCCTATCTTTGCGGTGTAACTGCAGTTTTTTCCTCGTTTTTCCCGGCTTCGCTCCGAAGCTCCCTCTCTCGCTCTCTCCCTCCGTGCTGCCCACCTTCTGGCATCTTTTCCATTTCGCTCTCCCTCTCGCTGATCTCCCTCTCCCCTCCTCCTCTTGCTACGTTCCGAGTTCTCTTTGTTTCTCCCGGGTACCTTGAATCACGGCACCTTACCCCTCTCTTCCCTTTCTGTTGTTTTTACTTTCCTTGCTGCTTTGCCCGTTCCCTTTGTTAGGGACCACTTGCCTTCTATAAGTTCTTTGCTGCATCTCATTTGCACTTCAGCCTCACTGGACCGCTGTATTTGGCACAAGATACCTTCTCATACCGTCCTGCGTCACCACTCTTCCAGACCACCCAGGAGGTGTTTTCTGCTCCAAGGCTTTTTCCTCCTGTATTGCCTGGCCCGGGCTGGAGGCGTGGAGTGGTCTCATAGAAGATCCACTACGGCTTCTATCCGTGTCAGGTCACCAGCACATAAGAAGGAGAAGGACTACTAAGCTCATCGACAAGGCACCGAAGAGACAAAGACCGAAACCCCAGGTGAGGCGAGTGGTGCTGCGGGTGGGGAGGTTGGATCCATGCAAGTTTAGCAAAATAGAAAATGTAGCGAGATTCAAAGTAGCAAACCTATATTTGGAAAAACCCTGAGGCAAAATTCAAGTGTGACAAAATAGCACAGTAGCCAGATTCAAAGTAGCAAACTTCTAGGGCGAGTACTCAAAGCAGCAGAATGCATGTGTGGCCACTGTACAGTTGCTCGCTGTAAGAACTAGCCAAGGCAGAGTTTAAAAGCAGAAGAGTGTAGAAAGGCGTGTGAAGCTGAAAGTGTAGTCTGTGCGGTTATCAGAGAGAAAAGGCTGTGTGAAGCAAGATGGCAGGCTAGAGTGGGAAGCAGATGAGCAATCTAGGTGGCTAAGTGACGAACGGCTGAGTGTTACAACATTAGTGGTTGGGTTAACTGGTATAGTGGTGTGACAGGCGGAGTGCCCGACTGCCTCTGTACAACATCTACGAGGGGTACAACTGGTGTCTGTTAACTGAAAGTGGCTGTTGATGGACATCAAGGCATCCGGTAGTGCACCAGGCAAACAGGGAAACTGCCCTTCGCCGGCTGCCCTTTCAGGGTCAAAGAAGAGTGCTGTTCCTGGTCTCATCTCCAGAAGCACCAATCAGGGCCTGTGGTGGGCGGACAAGGAGAGGGTCAAGGAGGTGGGTGGGAAGGGGATGCACGGAAGGGATATCGATCCCTGGAGATTGGGGGTAGGTGGGGGTCTAAAAGCCTACGGCCTTGGCTCACCTGTGGCAGGGAGGTCGGAAGCAAAAAAGCAGGGGAGAGTAGTAAGAGAGGGCTGCAAATAAAAGGCCACGGACACTTGACTGCCTAGGCCAATTGCTATGGGGATGTGAGGGGAAAGGTAAAGATCCAGAAACAAAGAAATAGACCACAAACACAATGCACAGGCTAGAAATCACAGTAAAAATACAGATATAGCCCTCTAAAAAGGTGCCAAACAGGCCCTAAACTCCTTACCAAGTAGCTGTTGTGCAGGATGGTTACAGATTCGTGTGATTCACAAATAGTCCATGTAATCGGAAGGGACATTTTAAGGCCACCTTGTGGATGCCTTGACCAAAGAGAGCCCTTAATTACACAATGGCCGAAGGCAGATTTAAAAACAAGCACACTGGTGACCCAATGGCTACCATAAAGGTATATTGGGCTACCACTGTTGTAAAATGGATTTGACCCTTGGTGAAGCCAAAATCTGAGTACAGCTACCACCAAACTACTCCATAAAACCAATGTAGCGTGATCTAATCATACTAGGGCAAAATCGGGATGCCCGAGAGGCACCCCTAGAACTGGGTGCCGTAGTGGTGACCCAATATCATACACCTTAAGTAAGGCCAATAGTGTTGCAACAACAGGAGAACTTCGGGAGTCTCCCTATCCGCCAAACATAAGTCAGTGATCCAAAAAAATGAAGAGGAAAAATGCACACATTTGAGGGGCCCTAAAAAGTGGCCTAGAATCTCCAAAATAGGAATTCAATCTTTACAGAGAGAAAGAAAATGTGGCTAAGGAACAGTAAGCCTATGAGCTTGAGAGTGAAGAGAACACAAAGGATACAGATGGATTCGAGTGAGGAGAGATGGGAGGGGAGGTGGCGAGGGCATGTATACAAATTAAAGGCAATGCAATAAAAGTGAAAAAAACAACAGTAATCATAGGAGAGTCAGGAGAGGGAAGCCAGATTGGAGTGAATGGAATTGTGAGGTGACAGTCCAAAGACAACATGGAACAAGGTGGCGTTTGCTGGTAGGTCAGAAGGTCGACCAAGAGCACTGAAGAGTAGTCAAGATAGGAAAATCAATAATCAAATTAAACATTTGTCAGTGCGAAAGGAAAGAAAAGGAAAAAATGGAAATGACAGAACGAGCAGTGATAGAAAAGTGGATAATACCAAGACTACGTGCATAGGTTAAGGAGAAATTCAGTAATGTTTTTTTTATAGATTCTTCACCCACAGATTCATCATCCCTATTGATCATTCCCCGTGTCAGTTGCTCTGACAATTTCGACAGGGGATGTAATGCAGCTCGACGTGGTCTCAACCTCCTTGTGTCTCGACCACGTCACTCCTCAGCTCCGGGCATGACTTTGGCAGTTCCTCCTCCCAGCCCCCAGAGCGCCAAATTTCTAATTCCTAATCTTGATAGATTCCCAAAGTAGTGCCGATAGCAGGAGGTAGGAATGGAAGCTACAACAAGAAACTCTGCAGCACTGCTCGCCCAAAACTGACATCCCCGCCCTGG
The DNA here is from genome assembly GCF_040938575.1 of Ambystoma mexicanum. NCBI lineage: Eukaryota > Metazoa > Chordata > Amphibia > Caudata > Ambystomatidae > Ambystoma > Ambystoma mexicanum. The sequence continues at coordinate 661,022,999 of NC_090935.1, read as the reverse complement.
GCCAGATCTAAACTGTAACGTATGGAAAAATGATGTAATGAGGCCATTGTTGCAGCCTGACAAATCTCTCTCACTGGCACACCCGAAGCCGCTACACCCCTGGTAGAATGCACCCTTAATCCTTTTGGCACTTCCTTACCCACTTTCTCATAGCATTCTGCTATGCATAAAACAATCCACCTTAAGAGTCTCTGCTTTGTAACTACCTGTACAAGTCTAGACCAGAAAATGGCAACACAAATCTGATCCTCTCTACAGAAGGCATTTGTTCTTGCAAAGTAGAAAGTCTGGGCTGTGCTGGGATTGAGCCTATGGAGCCTCTCCTCCTCCTTGGTCAGATGAGGTGGCTGGAAGAAAAAGGGGAGCGCCACACTTTGGGAAATGTGAAAATCTGATACCACCTTTGGCAAGAAGTTGGGTTGGACCCTCAAAGACACTTTCTCTTTACATACTGCAGAAACAGTGGCTTGCATGAGAGCGCTTGGAGTTAATGGACGTGACGGCCATCAGGTAAATAGTTTTCAGCGTAAGAAGTCTAACAGGAATTGAATGTAAGGACTCAAAGGGAGCCACCATCCAAAAAGAAAGCTACAAATTCAAATCCAAAGCTGGGATAACAACCTGTGCAGGAGAAACGTATTCACAGGCCCTTCAAGAACTGGGCTACAACAGGAATAGAGAAAAATAACCCTGCCCTGGTGTCCTCTTAAAAAATAAAAAGTTCGTGCGGCCAGATAACTCTTACGCGTGCCCACTTTGAGGCCCAATTTGGCCAAAGACAGAACAACTCCATCACCATGGATGTTGGCCACGCGAAGGGGTCCATCCCTCTATCCTTAGACCACATCTCGAACCTTCTCCATCTGCACACATACAGGGATCTAATGGAAGGTCTGTCTCATACCTCAACCTCTCAAGAGCCATGCATGTAGGTTGAGATATCCTGCGTTTGGGTGAAACACCCGGCCTTCCTTCACACTGGCACAAGAGGCATGCCTCCAAGGAAGCTGGTAAGGCAGGTAAATGGCTAACTCCAGAAAGGTCAGGGTACCATGTCCTGCTTGCCCAGTCTGGTACAATTAAGATCAGGTGAGCCTTGAACCTCCTGAGAATCCACTGGTATTGGTGGAAACACATACGGGAGGTTGAAGACCCACTCCATCAGAAATGTGCCACTTAATGTCCCCCTCTGGTGAAATTTGCTCAAACAGAACAATTTGTATTTTGCCTTGTCCTGTGTCGCAAACAGGTCCACCGCTGGGTTTCCTCACTGGGCGAGCATCTCCACATGACCTTCAAGCAAATCACCCACTCCTGAGAGTATGTGCTTTGCCTGCTCAGAGCATCCCCAACCCATTAATCACCCCCGACAGAGGTGCTGCAGAGATAGAGGTTGTTCTCAAGCAACCAGAAACATAGCTGCATGGCTTCCCTGCACAGGGGCAACGTCTGCACACCCCTTTGCTTGTTGAGATAATGCATGGTCACTGTGTTGTCTGTCAGGATCAGGACATGCTTCGCCTGGAGAGATGGCGCAAAAGCCATCAGTTCTAGCCGGACTGCTCGCAGCTCCAGCAAATAGATATGCCAGCAACTCTTCCTTTGAGACCAAAGACCACTCACTTGCATGGTCCTACAATAAGCCCCTTAGAGATCAGGCCGTGACCACTTGAGCTTCTGGCCAGGGGGCGAAGGCAGGCAGATTCCAGAAGACAGCTGGAGTTCTGGAATAGGCCGACCACCTGTCCAATGATGGTGACTCTTTCCTCAGCAGGGGGATGGGCTTTCCCTCACGGGTGCCCAGGACTGCTCTGATAAACTGGAGCCTCTGCATCAGTGTAATGCAAGACTTCCTGCAAATTCAGGGAATTGCTCAGGCTGTGCAACAGTTAGCAAGTACCCTCTAGATGTCTCTAAACCTTCTCTTGGGACCAACCTCTGATCAACCAGTCGCCTCGATACGGGAAAACAAAGACTAGGTATCTTCTGAGATGTGTCGCTACTACTGCCTTCAGCTTGGTGAATACCCTGGCAGCAGAGGTCAGGCCAAAAGGGAGTACTTTGAACCGATGAGGGTCCCCAATGACAAACCTCAGGAACCACCTATGCCTTCGATGGATTGGCAAGTGGAAATAGGCTGAAGGTCCACACAAACCACTCCTGGAATTGCAGAGTCTGGAGAATTTGCAATCCTGAAATGGTCCTTAATCAGGAACTTGTTCAAGGCCCCGATTTCCAGGATGCGACAAAGTCCTCCCCCTTTCTCGAGAACCAGGATGTAGTGAGAGTACCAGCCCATACCACACTCTCTGGCGGGCACCTCTTCCACTGCACCATTTAAACGAAGAGCTTGCAGGTCCTCCAGGAGCTTGGGTTCCAGTTGCTGTGGGAGAGGTGGTGGTCTGTCCGGGGGGTGGGGAGGGGGGGGGGTCTTAAGAGAAAGGGTAAGCAGTGCCACCAACTGTAGGACTTAACTTTCTAAGATGGTGAATTCTTCACCTTTCCAAGAAACAAGAGACTCTTCCTCCAACCGGAAATCGTGAGGGGAGAACTCAAAGCAATGTTTGTATTGCCGGTGCTGCTGATGCAGAGGCCATAGAACACTGGCCCTTCGATGCCCCTCTACCCCTACTGGGTTGCGAGAACCTGCTTGACACTGTTGGTCTGTGACAACTGTGTTCTCCTCATGAAGGGGAAGAAACGCCTGAAGCACCGTCCCTTTTATCAAAATGCAAAAGACTGATTGGCTGGCGGTTGTACTGCAAACACCAAAGACTTTGCTGTCAGCTTAGGGTCTTTAAACATTTACAGAGATCTATCAGCTTTAGGGCTGCTTGGACATTCGGCGAGAAGCCTCACAAATCCGAGGTTTGGCGCAGCACCGTCGACGTGGCTATCGTCCGCTCAACAGTCTGCTGTGTCGAGGGAAGGCTGAAGCGCTTGACACGCCATCTCCTTGCGGTCCTTAATAATGTGCAAGAAACCGTCCCTGACCTGTCCCTAGAGGAAGTGGTCAGCTGCCTCTGAAATTGTTCTCCAGAGAACATGGGAAAATTTGGCAAATGCACAGGAGGCGTTAATGGTCTTCAATGCCATGCTTCTTTTGGCCAAGGTGTCGATCTTTAAGAAATTAGACCGTGATGTTGAAGGCCTCCAGTTTATCATTGCGGCCTGAGCCACCAGACCCTCGGGGCATGGGTGTGCCGTGAAGATGCAGAGATATCGCACCTTGCCGACTTGTATTTCTTTGTGAGCTTGCCGTCGACCGCCGATGTCTAGCATGGTTGATGCCCCAATTGCATGACCAGGTCGGCTTCTGCCGCGTTACAATGGCAAGGCTCTTTCCGACTGCCGTCCCCTGTCCAGTATGTCAGTTTGGACTGCTGGAGGGGTTTCGATGGAGCGCCAAGGCAGAGAGTGATGACCACTTTCTGGACCTCCTTGCTGTACTGGGCGCTCAGATGCGCGTATGGTGATACTTGCTGCATCTCGACATCCGGGGACATGTCTAGTCCGCTCACGTTGTGCAGCCCCTCCTCTAACTCGAGCAGCCCAGCCTGGGCAGCTAAGAAACCAAGCAGCGGAGCCACGTCTGTCCTTACCAAAGGCTACATCCCAAAGGAAGCAGATCCTCTTCCTCAATGAGTATTGTCGGCAATGAATCGAAAAAGTCCAACCTGGATTCCGGTACATAGCCTCGGTCCTGCGTCTGAGGGCTTTCGACCCTTCTCTGCCACACTCGCGCCAAATGAACCAAGAGTGCTCAGTGTTGCAATCACTGTCGAGGACAGAGTCATACCCGCCTCAGCTTTCCCAAAGATCTGCATCATCTGAATATTATTTTCCGACCATTCCTCCCTCGAAGCCCCCTCTTTCAGCCAATGAGTCTGAGTCATGCATTTGTCTGTGCTTCTTTTTATGAGGACAAAGAAGAAGAGTGGCTGGACTCACTTTGCGAGTGCAACCGCTTAACTTTTTTCGGTGCTTACTCCCTCAGGCTTTTTTTTCTCTGGAGTAGGTCCTCTCAGTTTCTTGACCGGAGGACATCATGCCAGCGAGTGCAATAGAGCGCTCCTAGTGTCAGTTTTGCTGAGCTTTCCCCTCACAGCCTTCGGGTTCATAGACTGACAGGAACCACATTGCTCAGTGTCATGTTACACTCCAAGACACCACACACAGTTAGTGTGGGTCCGTGAGGGACATCTTCAAGCTGAAGTCCCTGCAGTGTATGAATCCAGACAGCTTGGGCCCTAACATTTGGGCGCAGTCGAACTCGATACATCTCAAGCTGTGTTCTGAACAGTGTGCTGAGCGCACATCCCGTCGGGAGTTTAAGAGTGGAGCGGTCAAGGCATGTGGAGGTCAGGGAGACTGTCAAGCTGTTATTCGCCCCCTGTCAAAATTCTCCAAGCAGCTGAGGGAATCGGGTGTGGAATCAGTGGGAAAAAGCAATCAATTGAAAGGAAACTAGGAGGGTGGGAAAGAAAGAGGCAGGAAGTATAGGAGGAGGAATAGAGAAAGTTGGGGAAAATATAGTACTTCCGTTTTGGAGGAAGATAAAGAAAGTGAAATGTAATGCAGGGCTGAATGGCAGGAAGATGGCACAAAGTGGAAGAGAGCCACAGAAGAAAGAAAAGGAAAGAAAGATCTGTGCGCCATCAGCATAAAAAATGACAAGAAGTATAATAAGTAGACGATGGAGGAATAGTTAAGACAGAAAAAAGGAGGACCCCAAATTGAACTTTGAGGAACATAAACACAGGGAAAAGTGGAAGATGCGTGACCAGAACAAGAGACTGAATAAGGCCAGCCTGTTAGGTATGAACAAAACCATTGGAAGACAGAACCAGACACGCCTAGAGGTGATAGGGTAGAAAGAAACATAGTATGTTCAACAGCACTGAAAGCTGGGAAAAGATCGAGCAGTACAAAAATTGAGGAAAGTTTAGCGTGACTAGCATAAAGTAGAGAATTGGCGACTTAAAGTAAAACAGTTTCTGTAGAGCGAAACAGCCAGAAACCAGATTGGTAGATCGGAAGAAGAGAATGTTCTAAGTAGGTCGAACCCTGCGCACAGACAACCAGTTAGAGAACATTTGAAAGGAATGGAATCAGAAATAGGATGGAAATTAGCAAGAAGAGACAAGTCAAGGGAGCCTTAGCACTTAGCCTCTGATCAGCTGCTTAAGTGGAAGAATGTACATGTTAAACCGAATAGGTGATCGTGCTGACCCTTGTGAGGCTTCAGGCAAGAACATTTGCTTTGAACCTATGCCCACCCACAGCGTGAAACATTTACCAGGAAGCGGTATAAAGGGGATTCTCCAAAATAACTTCCTTCCACTCATCCTTGTGTTATGGTAGCAGGATTCTTTTTTCTCCAGCAATTCACAGATGACCAGCAAGGGTGCCTTTCCCATTACCAAATATCACCATGTAAGGGAATACCAGAAAAAGAGATGCAGGCCCACACAGTGGAACTGCACAGTTGTGCTAGAACTTCTGCCTGACTTCAAATTCATGGATCCGCCCCTTAAGCCATCCGCCAAAGCAGTGCAACATCTAATTAAAAGTAATTTCCAACAGGGGAATAATCCGGGACTAAACATGAGAACCTTAAGGAAAAGAGGCAAAACACTGGCCAGGGAACGTGGAGCAGAGGTGAATGACCAGTCCCATTCAGGGAAGGGCACAGAACTCCGAAATAACCAAATTGGGCACTCAATTAGGAATCCCGGCAATAAAGAGCAATGTAAAAGGGCACAGGGCATTGCAGTTTGTAGCACCAGAGCTCTCGAATTTCCATCAGCCATGCACAAGAAGGCCATCCAGTCCTGTTTTTGCTTGGAATACGGGGACTCATTTTTTCATTCGCATTTCAAAGGTAAGAAAACTACAAGTCCCAGAATCCACAAGGGAAAAAAACAGGACTAAAGCGTGGTCATGCGAAACTTGAAAGCTCTGTGGCACAAACGTGTGCGCGGACCTGAAGGCAAATAGAGGAACAAAGGAGGCCCAGGAGAAGAGCCACACACAAGAAGAGACAAAGTTTAGAAAATAACCTGAGTCTGCTGAGGGCCTGGGTCAGATTGGGACAACAAATAAGCTGGTCATGCAGAGCAAAAGTGCTCATAAAGAAACCAAAATGCGGGCGACATTTGGGATTCCAGGTATTTACAACTTTTTGCAAAACAAGTCTTGGGAGGAAGGTTTTTCTTAGAAAAGAATTCTATTTTTGTGGGGGGTGGTGAGGTTTGTTGTCCCATTTCATTTACGGATCCCTAAATATTTAGCCATTTCCTGTTGGATTTCTTGACTCATTTTTGTGGTCAGAGGGACTTCTAATAAAGTCCTCCTGCCATGGCACGCCCTTTTGATGTACTCTCATGTCGTAGCCCATATGGCTCATAGGACAGGTGTGAGTTTCTCACCCCAGGGAGATTCCACAATTCAACAATTATTTAGTGGTGTAGACTGGTGGCAGCTGTATTTAGGTTTGGCTTCATCAGGAGTGCTACTCAAGGCCATTCTGTTTCTGGCTATGCCTTTTGCCATTGAGGGCCATGTGGCAGGCCTAAAACCAGCATCTTACAAGTGTAGGCTCACTTTAAGCCCAGCTTGTTCCCTCGGGAGTGATTTAGACTGGCCTAGGAATACCAGCCAAAGTAGTCAAACAGCCCCAGAGCACATCCAGTGTTAGTAACGCAGAGTGTCCGGTGGTTTGTCAGGCTATCCTGATTGGCAGGACAGCAAAACCTTTATGGGACCCAATTAGTGTGTGATGGAAGGGCTGGCTTAGGCTAGATCATGAGGGAACGCGCACATCTACATATTACCCTATGCATTCCTCAGATCAAATGCTAATTTCCTGAATTTCTGATGGATTTGCCCCAAAGACTAGCTACTGATTTTCTAGGAGCAGGTTTGGCCGTACTGGTTAGGCGATGGATCCTTTGTCTTAACTCTGGTTTCTTCTTTTGGCTGCTGGACGTCCATCCCGAGCTATTTCCTGTCCTTTTCATGCTGGTCCTTACTGGCTGTTCCATGCTGAGTCACTGCAGTGTAACTTTCCTGCAAAATCTTCTCTGACCAAGAGTCTTGAGGTGGGGAGCCTCCATCACACACTACAGTAGTGGGCTCCAACACTGGCTTGGCTCTTCTAGGGTCACCCCCAACTGTTGCTCCCATGGTAGCACCGTTCTTTGTTGGCTGTCTACTATTGCCTCCCAAGCTGCCCAGATCTTCTTGGCTGGATTTCTGTGTCATCCTGGTGCATTCCCCATCGCTTCTCAGACGTCTGGTTGGTAGTTATCTGCACAGGATACATCTATTATTATTACTTTTCCTCATCTGGGTTATTGCTGGTCCAGGGTTCAAGCCCCCCCCCCCCCAAAGTACCAAATCCTGTAGCCAGCCCTGTGGAAAAATGTTTGTAGTAACCAAATTATCCTACATACTCTGAGACAAATCCCTAGTGACTAGGACTATAGGCACCTATCCACGGGTCCAGAGATATTCTTCGCAATCCTCTTCTGTCACCCACTGGGTCCTAGGGTAGTGGGGTTTTGCAGGTTCTCTTATACTGCAGTAATCTATTGCCTTACATTGACCCAAATCCTGCTCTTCTTGTTTCCTTTTCTGGCTGGCTATGTATCGAACCTGGGCTTGGAGTTCATGGGCACCCACTTCATCGCCCCCCCGGCATTGGTTGCTCCTTTGACTCACAACCATGGGTTAGAAAAAGTACTTGTCTGGATGTATCCTATAACAGCAGCTCTGCCTATCAGATTTCTTCCATTGATTCTAACATTGAACTTTTACAAACTTTGAAACTCGTTCAAAAGTGACTTAAACTGGTACTTACGTGGACTCTTGACATTCTTTGTGGATTGCCCTTGGGGCCTCTGAATTTTACACCAAACACCAGCATTTTTGCATTTTCCCTTGATTAATTACAGATGTTCATGACAAATCACTGTGCTGTACTCCTGCTTACTGAAATGTACTTATTGCTATTTATATAGTGCTTTCGCCAAAGCGCTGCAGAACAACTTAACTGTACATTATATGCAAAATTGACAAAACTGACTGTAAATTGCAGGAGAGTGGGCAGACCGAATGTGAAGAGAGAAAGCACGAAAACAGGGTCTGAGGAAAGGGGAAACGAGAAACAGAAAAGATACTGGAAAGCTGATGAAGAGACTGAGATGGAGTATGTAAAGATATGGATTCATTTGCAAACAATGCAAAGAAAGTGAAATAACATACAAGAGAGAAATGTAAACCAATGTACAAAAATAAGGGATATATATGCTATGGAGGTAGATGGTAGACCAAACGAGAGATGAATAGAGGAATTTAAAATAGGTTGTAAAATTGCCAATACATAACCTGGAAGACCACCAAGAAGTGCTGACCAATAATCTATGTGTGGCAAAACATTTCTAGGAGCATGAAATGTCTGAAATAGAAGACATTTGGCAATACTGAATAGAGTTGACCAAGCAGTTTGAGATATATGAAAATAAAAATATAGAGAAGGGCCAAAATTAACACCAAGGATTTCTCACTACTCATGTTGATAAAGGAAGATGGATTGGAAGGAATAGAAGTGACGATGGAGGAGGTACAGGTGAAGGGACTGAGGCAGGAAAGTAAAGAATTCTATTTCTTTTAAGGATTAATTTGGAGTGAATGGGAAAGCATCAAGGATTGGAGACCTACAAGACAGGCAGAGAGAGTACAGCAGAATTAGACAAGAAAAAGAGAACATCTGAGTCAAGCGGATAGAAATGACAGAACAGTCTAAAAAATGAGAATGTCCCAGATGGATAGAACGTAGAGGAGCCTGTACAGATGCTTGGGGAAACTCATTAGTGAAGAAAAGCAGCTGAAGATTGGCCAGCCTAAAAAACAGAAGCGGTATGGTCAAAGAAGTGGGAACAAAGCGAGTGAAGAACAGTAATGAACCGAAGTGTCAAAAGCAGCAAAAACATCTGGCAGCACAAGAAAAGATGAGAGTTTGGGTGTCGAGCAGATAGAGGGTTTGCAACATGGTGGTGTTTCAGGTGATTTCATATTAGGCTAGTGTCTAATATTTGTTAATGTTTATCCATCCTTTCTTAGGATCGAAGTACGTCTGGTGGTGTCTAACCAAGTTTTGAATTTCGGACACGCTTTGGGACATGGCTTAAAAAAGTGTTAACCACTTTCACTCCCTCTGAAAACTATACTTAGTATATGTTCCAGATGTGTAATAATCATTTAACTATGTACCAGAGCGTGAGGGGACTACAGAACATTGGCAATATGGATTTTAACTAAGTAAGGAATAAGTACTTACCTGTAACTCTTGTTATCCAGCGTGGGTCTTGCATGGATTCCCATACTACGAATATTCCCATGGTCAGGCTAGGAATCCTCTGTAAAATAAACTTTAGCTTTCAGCTAAAAACTGCACTGTCGCTTGTATAACCTATTGCTGTCACTTTGGGTCATACTACCCCAACCAATGACATTCGTCCTCCTTAGCACCCTCTCCCCCCGGTGGCCCTCTTCAGATTTGGTTGCGCACGTAAAGTGGAAGTAGAAACCAAGAAGAGCCATAGAGGGGAAGGAGGGAGGGTTTGTATGTGAATCCTTGCAAGACCTACACTGGAGAACAAGAGTTACAGGTAAGTAACTTGTTCCTTCTCCAGCATGGGGGTCTTACATGGTTTCAGACGCCATGAATACGATTACACAGCAGTACACTTAACAACCCTGCAAGGTGGCAAGGCTCAACAGAAGCAATATAGTTACCCCTGAAACAGACTCCCCACCTAAAAACAGGTTACGAAGCACCGCTTGTCGGACACAATACTCCTCCTGGGAATCCCCGTCGACACAGTAGAATTTTGTGACGGTGTGAGTAGAGCACCATGTAACAAAATACATGGGTAGGTTCCCAACAAATGAATAGAATCTGTAAATAAACAACGTATTAACTAAACTTTAGGCATTTCAGCCCAACAAATGGAAAACTAGACGCCAAATAAACAAAAATGTACCCCTTGACTTCAAAGTGCATCAATATACCTACATTAATCAACTCAATGTAAAAAGTGTAGAATTCCTTGTATTATGTGGGTACAGACAAATGCATGACAATTACTTAACCCACCAGGGTTAAAAATATAAAAACTCAAAGAAAAAATGCCAATGACATAAAAGTGCAAACAAGTGCAACTTATAAAATAAATGTGCAAAAAACACCCCAAACACAAAATATAACTCATGATAATACAATCAATTCAAATCAGTTAATTGCTTCAGACTTTGGAAATTAATTCGTATTTGAAGGGTCTACGTCTCAACTGAATTTCGTTGGGTCACAAAAATGCACACTAAAGCTTCAAAAGTAGGAGGGACCAAAATCTCCTCTTGCGAGACGTTTCAGCACCACATCTCTTTAGTGAATTATTGCCTTCTTCAAGACCAAAATAGTCGATATGGGACCCTGCATATAAAGATAACAAATTAGGTGTACATGTACAATTATTCTTTTTTATAATCTACGTTATGCAATATATGATAATGATGTGTTATTTATATAGCGCCTTTATCCAAAGCGCTTTACAGAGCACATATTTTACATAGAATATCACCCAACCAAAATTGTCAGACATATAGAATGGCTAGTGATGAACTGACCTCATTCAGCTACAGTAACCGTCACCGCAATTGTGTAGTTGTTCAAAATTGGACTTGGGATATACACCTTAAATTTCCTCAACTGAGTAATATTGATGCCAAAATCTGTAAGCAGTTGAGACATTTAAATGAATGGATTGGTTCTTAGCTTGAACTACTGATTTATAGAAGCTCAATGCCTCATATAAACAAAATAATTCAACTCTTCTTACCTCCTTTCAAATTGCTTATTTCAATCTGGGGAAATGTGCATTGTTGATATTATTGCCTGATCATTTTCTTGTTACGTTATTTCAGAACTCTCTCCAATAATGATACTGTAAATAATTAAGGCTACACTTAAGTTGGGGAACAATAAAGATATCTAAATATAGAGGTCATTTTAGGGGAGGAATTAATATCAATGCTCCTACCTTGCACATTTCAAAAGCACTGGCACTTGAATGACTGCGCACATAAGTGGTCATAATTTTATTGTGATGCTAAAAGCTTAGTTATTTTTAGGGTTATGATATATGATATTTTATTTGTACTGCGCTCATACACATGTGTTTCAGAGCGTGACCAGGCAAAAGGAGGGAAACAATGGAGAAACAAAAACAACAAACTTACTAGGCCCAGTGACATTGACAATCGCTGGCTTCCCTTCTCAATCGCTGCAACTGTGAATTAAACTAACGGTAGAGCAATCTTAACATTAGAACTGCTGCATAAAAGGGCTAGGCGCTACGAAGTTAAGCCTGTGAATGCCATATCACGCATCTATACTAAGCAGCACAAATCTTCACATTTCAAACCGATGGCCCGTCCGACTGCAGTGCTTCAATCTCCATGCACCGAAATCTAGTTATTGGTTCTAAACGGCTACATCAAGCTGCATATAGTAGTCAAATGACTAAGTGTGACGTGGCTGTGTGGTGACGTCTCTGGGTCACTAGGGCAACAGACACCTTGCATAAAGCACAGCACGTGTAACCGACTACTCGTGTTCCGAGATCTTAATAGGCCCATGCAGTGAACTTGGACTAATGCCTATCGTCAGGCCCATGGATGCAGAATGAAAGGTGTGTTTTGAGACCTGAATATAATGGCATCCAGGTAATCCGACCCAGGCAAACAGGAAACCTGATTCTTAAATCATATTGCATGATTGAAAACACACCAGGTAGGTTTGAATGAACAATTTATAGATCCACCATGCCTCTTTATGATCAAGAGACTCAATAGGATTCGATGCCGCAATTACCACATTCAGCTTCCACCACCAGATCTCATCCTCAGTGCGTTAGTGCCGAATGTAATGTGACACCATGGGTGCTGTCAGGTTCCTGCATCTGATCCTGGATCTATGCTCTGTGATCCTTTCATGTATGGGTCACGTTGCTAGACCTACATATTTCATCCAGCAAGGGAACTGAATGCAATAAAATAAATTTGATGTTTTGCAGTTTTACTGGTGCTTAAAATGCCAACTCTTTCCTTCAATGTCAAAATCTGGCATGTTTTGGGTGAATGTGCATACACCACACATTCCACATGGAAAATGTCACAGTATAGGTGTTAAATTGCACAATGTAGTCTTGGGATACAGAGTGAGTGAGATATTCCTGCACATTTTTTGATCTTTTTAAGGCCATCAAAGTGGTAGGTTAATTTGGAAGCGTGGTTTGAATTAACGGGCAGAATGTTTTAATCATTGCCTTTATTTTTGTAGTATGCTGGCAAGCCATATGTACACAAATTAATTTGTCATGTTGTGAGTCTTTTATTTTAGGAACCAGTAGAGCTTCCTAAGGAGTACATCTGGCTCTATTTCTAGCCCAATTACTTTTTTGGGTAGCCCTTGCTTTAAATCTAGCATCCAATTTTTGTGCATGTACATTATAGTCCTTAACCGAAGTGCAATTATGGCGCACTTTAAAGGTACTGGCCGTAATGCAGGTTTTTTCTCAAAGTGGCGGGCTGACAACTTGTAGAGTGTAACGATCTGTGTCTTTTTGTAAACAGAGTGCACTGAAGTAGATTTCCTCTGATCTGAAGGATTAGGTAGAGAATATTAATCTGATCTTTGCGCCACGTCATTGTGTACTGAATATTAGGATTTCTGTGATTTAGCCACGTGTGGAAAGCTATTAGCAACTCTGATGACCCTGCCAAAGGAAAATAAGGTCATCAATATATCGCTTTAACTTGAAGGGATTATCGAGATTGTAGACGTCAATTATTTCAAATTGGTCTATGAACATAATTGCCAGGCTGTGTGCAAATGCTGCGCCCCATCGCCTTACCCCTTACCTGCGATAGCAGATCTTGGCAAAAATGAAAAAATTGAAACGCGAATCATGTGAATCCATTAAGACCCATGCTGGAGAACAGGAGTTACAGGTAAGTAACTTGTTCCTTCTCCAGCATGGGGTCTTACATGGATTCACATGTTATGAATACGATTACACAGCAGTAAATTCAACAACCCTGGGAGGTTAGAAGGCTCAACAGAAGCAATATAATTACCACTGGAACAGACTCCCGTGATACAAAGAGATAGCAAAGCACTGCTTGTCCGACACAAAACTCCTCACTGGAATCCCTGTCGAAACAGTAGAATTTTCGTGAAGGTGCAATAAAACGTCCACGTAGCAGCCCTGCAGATACCCAGCAGGGGAACACCAGAAAGGAACGCTGTCATAGATGCAACCGCTCTGATGGAATGGGCCCTCGGCCTGCCTGGCAGCGGTCTGTTGGCCAGTGATGGCAATGCATGGTGCAGTCGGAGAGCCATCTGGAGATGGACGCCTTTGATAGGGCCTTCCCGTGTCCAACATGTTCAAAGTTTACAAAAGCCCTTAGTAAGTGCAACATTTCAATTTCAAGGCACATGCCACGTCCAGCCAATACAAAGAGCAGCAGGTGAAGAAGGTTTTGCAAACGGGCAGTACCAAAGGCTTGTTTAAATGAAAGCCAGAATGGACCTTCGGCATAAAGGAAGGATGAGTCCTTAGAACCACTTTTGCTGGGTGGAACGACAAATATGGAGGCTTACATAAGAGAGCCAGTATTTCACCAACCCTCCTGGCAGAGGTGATAGCCACGAGGAAAGCGGTTTTCCAAGAAAGAAACTTCAAAGGAGCCTGATGCATAGGCTCAAACGGCAGCCCCATGAGCTTGGAGAGTACCACATTAAGCTGGCACACTGGAGCAGGAGCCATCACTGGTGGAAAAGTCCTGAAGAGGCCCTCGAGGAACTCTTTGGCGAGTCTATGCAACCAAAGGGATAGCTCGCCTTGAGTCTGGGTGTATCGGGAGATGGCAGTCAGATGTACCTTGATTGACCAATGGGCAAGTCCAGCCTGGGCAAGCGAGAGCAAGCATGGAAGAAGCTGTGGCGCTGTAATGTGCCATGTAGAAGTATTCTTTAACCGGCACCACACTGCAAAACGTGTCCACTTGTGTTTTTAACAGGCAAGTGTATATGGAGTACTGGCCTTAGCAAGAAGGTTTCTGCATTCCAAGGGCAACGCGTAGTGTCCAAACACTAGGGTTACAGGCGCCAAGCCGACAGGCCCAGAGATGCTGGATCGTGGGGTAGGATGGATCCTACTTTCCTGGAGAGCAGACCGAATGCTGGAGCCATGAAAGGTGAAGCAGATCTGGGTACCAGATATGCCTGGGCCACGCCGGTGCAATGAGGATCATCTTGCAGCGGGATAGTTTGAGTGTGTTGATCATATCTGGCAGCACAGTATTGGCGGGAATGCATACAGGAATAGGCCTTCCCATGGGATCGAGAAATCGTTCCCCAACTCCTTGTTTTAAGGAACCTGCTGGCACTTGGTGTTGGTCGCTGTCGCAAACAGGTCAATCTGAGGCTGCCCCCATTTGCTGAAGATCCAGGACACCTGAGCCTGCTGGAGCTCACACTCGAAGCAGGACCGCAATGGTGTTTTGAATCCCTGCCAAGCAGAACGGGACCAGAAACATCCATTGAGCAATGGCCCAGAGCCATAGTTTCTGTGCCTCCAGGGAGAGTACAGGAGATCTCGTTCCACCCTACTTTTTGAGGAGTACATGGTGGTTGTTTTGTCTGTTAAGATCCTGACCATCTTTCCCAAAAGGTGAGGCTTGAAAGACCCGAGACCCCAAAAAACTGCCTGCAGTACGAGAATGTTGATATGTAACGTCTTCTATTCTGGAAACCACAGTCCCCTGGCATACAGATAGCCTTTGTGGGTGCCCCAACCCTCGAGAGAGATGTCGATAGTGACAGTTTCATGATTCACTGGTGCCCTAAAGGCAGCCCCCCTGCGAGATGTGAAGGTGAATGCACCACCACCTTAAGGCTTTCCTGAACACTTGATTGAGGACTATCTTGCTGTTCCATGAGCCGGTGATTAGCATCCACTGGGTGTCCAGAACTCCTGAAGAGGTCTCATGTGCAACCTGCAATGAGGTACCAGATGGATGCAGGAAGACATCATAGCTAACAGGGATTTGATGTACCGGACAGCCACCGATTCGGCGGAGGATAGCCTTTGGACCATTCCTAGGATGGTTAATATCCGTTTCTCCGATGCGGCCTTTAGGCATCAGATTGTGTGGCGTTGGGCCCACAGGAACAGTGCGTCTTGGTAGGGCAGCATGCAGGATTTGGGATAGTTTATGGAGAATCCCAGCGAGGTTAGAGACTGGACCGTCTCCGCTACATGTTGCGCAACCTTGGCATGAGAACGAGAGCGAACCAGCCAATGGTCCAGTTAGGGGTAGATATACACTCCCTTCCAACAAAGAAACGCTGCCACTGGGGCCAGGCACTTGGTGAACACCCTTGAGGCTGACTTCAGACCGAAAGGGTAATGCCCTTAACTGGTAATGTCTTCCTTGGATGCCGAACCTTAGGAACATCTGATGTGATGTTTTGGGTGACTGGGTCCCCAACTTGTACCAGAGTTCTCTGTCGTAGCGAGCCAGGATTGTTAGACCGTAAATGCAAATGCATAGCCCGAATGATATGAATAGTATGTTGGCCAGAAGCAAATCGCATCATGTGACAAACTTTGCAAATCGAGAAACCTGAATGCGACCATTGGGAGTCCATTTTGTAGATGCCAGCCATTTTCTTTTCTGTAACGCTTTGCAAATATATTCTATGATCCAGATCCACATACGGTGCAAGCCCACAGGTTGAACTCTGAAATGCTAACGTAGACAGGAATGTAGAGCCGTGCAGAAATACATTGTTTTCCTCTCACTGAGGCCTTGAAGCTGTGCAAGAACCGCGCCTAATCAGTAGCCCAGGTGCCGGTTTGTCTTGTGAGCGCTGTTGTAAAAGGCAGTTAAATGTGACTTACATGCAACTAACGGTGCTCCTTCACGAAGGATGGTATTTTCTCTGCCTCAGAACTGTCTGACCCTTAGCTCATGAGCCGCAGCGAACAAATAACGTTGGTTGGAATGTCTACCTGCTAGAACATGATATCTTCCCCTGCGCCAGTGCCCCGTGTTCCCATAACAGAAAACTGTCTCTGCAGCCTCTGCTAGAATAATAATGTTTAGACTGAACGAAGACTTGTCCCAACTGTCAATTACTGAACCCTAGCTTGTTCGTCATGTATAAGGGCGGGCCGAATGGTATTGTAAAGGATGATATAGATATATATATATATCTATATCTGCTTTAGCACTGCTCACTCTCTCTCTTGGAATTCGAACCGCACGACTGGCATGTCATTTAGTATAGGGTTATTGTGCCTTTATTCCATATATGGTCTAACAAAGATGGCACCCGAATAGGGACCCTCCCTGTGATGCTCCATCGCATATGTTGAAGTCAAGGACGAGTAGAGACGAAGCTGTCGGACTGGGATCGGAGGGTGTTCGGGACGCCACTGCGGAAGTGATTAGAGACTCCCCCGCAGATCTGTACACAGCTGACCCCTGATCGATGAGCACCGGCTAGAGAGCATCGAGGCGAGGGTCCTGGAAGCGAAGCAAATTGTGCCAGACACATGGTTGTGACGATCCTTGGTTGCGCCTATATATGGGCGATTTGCGTCCTGAGAGACAAATTGATTGATCAGGTGAGTCGTGCCCAGATTCTTAAACGTCCTGTTATTGGTTGAGTGTTGCACTTGCAAGTACAAACGCCCAAGGCAATAAGAGGTAAGATTTAACCATGCCTGGGAAATTGTCGCCGGCACATGATATGTACATTAAATACGGAATAGGGGCAATAGTGTTTAATGCAGTTTGGCATAGGCAGACCAGACGTGTATCAGACCTTCAGTGGCCGAATAATGGGAGCTTTGAACTAGCTCGTATAGAACATTTATAATCAGTTTTGCTACAGAAAAAAGCCAGACCTGCAGTGTTCAACGTTGTAAGGGACTGGAGAAAGGAAGCAAATTAACGCTTGAAAATCAAAGAAACATGCACGTAGACATAAATCAACCATAGAGAAAGCGCTAGAGCATGATCAGCAGAATCAGACAGAAGCCATTAGGAACATGGATAGGGCCTTCCAGTTAGACATACAGATAATATATCCTTCACAAGATTTCCATACATCAGGCGAACTGATAAATAAGATACTAAATGAGCAAAGAAATGATTATCCAAGTACTGACCCAGTTGCACTGCCTCCCTATGTATCTCCTCCTGTTGCTATTCCCACGATCCCATCTGCACCTGCAGTAGCCGTCCCATCTGCGCCTATGACATCATTCCCTCCACCTCCTTCAGAGCATGAGTTATAAGCATTAGCTGGCAGTTCTGCATCAATGGGGCCCGAAAGTATTAGACTGACTTGTAGTACAATTAGCAAGGAACAGAAAGAAGAACTGAAACAGTGGGCTCAGACGTATATTGATGATGGCAATGAAGTGGCTGTGCAAAGTTCCATATCTGATCATAGAGGCCTTGGTGAACAGCAGGTATTTTTAGAATGTATGGGAGATTATCTTGATAAAATATGGAGTGATTTGACTAATATAGTGCTACCACAAGAGTTGCGTGATTTGATTGTCCTTTCCAATTTACGAGATAATGCGGTGAAAATACTAAAACACGTAGGGTGAATGTTTGTGTTTAAGCGAGAACTTGATCGATTGCATAAAGAGACAATGAGTAAGCGTGAACCGCATATGTCATATGTCCAGAAACGATTTCTTACGCTGTTGAAACCTGTTAGTGAATAGATGTGAATTTGTACGCGAGATTCACTTAGATGGATTATGGATGCCACCATTTCCCAGATAGAAGTGCATGATACCTTTAGTCAATACACACCAGAAATGCAGAGAAAGGCGTTACAGGTTATGGTTGAGTATTTACAGGATGACTGCATGAAGAAGAAGATTTGTGGTCCTGCTGATTTGATGACGATTTATAAAAGAGCATTTTCGCCTGACACCGGAACAACTGCTTTTTCTCTTGATTTGGCTTTGTTGCTTAATAGACGCACAGATGTAGAATCCCCTACTTTGCAATTACCTATGAGGGAGGTGCCTCCAACGTTTGTCCCGAAAGTAGAGGTTGCTGCTGATGGAGTGATTCCAGCGTGAACGATAGAAGCCCATTATATCTCACAGTTTGTACATGTTCCCTTTTCTAGGCTTGAAGTGAACACTATAAAGCAGACGGTCCCTGACATTATGAAAAATCCTGCGGGTTTCTAGAAGGAAATTGAATCGGTTTTGAATTCATCTGTTTTTACACTGAGTGACATTGATTTATTGTTCCCTGTGATTGTTCCTGCGGACATATGGAAGCATATTAGAAGTATAAATGATTCGCCGATGTTAGGCAATACATGGGAAACTTTGATCAGAGTTGATAGTGAGAGAAAGGCTGTGGAGAAACTTCTGCAAGTAATTTTAACTTTGCCTTCACGAATAGTAGAGAAATTGAAAACTTTAGTGCCTGAGAAGAGAATAATTTGGGATAAATTGACTGCTTGTCTACAAGGCAAATCGGAAGGAGCGACAGATTTATTTAACCGGTTCGAAGATCTATTTGCAGGTTTTAATGGTCAAGATCTAAGTACCGAACCTGGGAAGAGATTATTTGTTTACAAGTTTGTGCAAGGATGGTTACCGGAAATTCAGACATTAATAATGACATCTGGAAGTGCATGGCAAGCAAAATCACAAAGTGAATTATTACATATGGCCCAATATTATGAGAACCGAGTAAATTCGGAAAAGGATAAGGAAATAAGGAAGAAAGAAGATTTGAAAACCAGAGTGTTACTGCAGCAGGTAGCTAAAAATAATAGAGGTGGCGGGAACGCACTGGCTAGAGTCCAATTTGCATTATCATCCAACATGCAAGGGAGTACAATAGGTATAAACAAATGTGTGCCTATTGTAGACAAGAAGGCCATTGGTGAGCACAGTGCCCACACTTACAGAATAGAAATGGGACTATTTCGAGAAGACCGTTTAGAGGTCGTCCAGGAATAGCGGGCCAGAATAGAAATCAGATCCAGCCACAATTTCATGATAATCAGGTTAATCGGAATCAACAGAACCCCATGAATGGTAGAAATGTTTTTGATAATCCCTCCAATGCATATTACTCTGGAGACTTTACATCTGATGATGTACTGTTCCCCTACGACAGCCCGAAACAGGGTTTGGAACCAGTGCCTATTCCCGTTGACCAGAAAGGGCCCTATGTAGAAATGAAGGCTGAGAATAGTGAGCACATTTTTCTAGTGGACACAGGTGCACAGAAATGTTTTATCGACCATCAGCGGGTTCCAAATATACCACTGTCAGGGCACAAATGTCTCAGTAGGGTTCTCAGGTACGCCAGTAATTAGTCCAGTTTCACAACCAGTGTCAATCACACTGGGTCAATTTACAGAATCTTGTCCGTTTCTGTTGACGACAAATTGCGGTGAAAATTTGTTAGGATTGAATCTATTGAAGAAATAGAATGCAGCAATATATTGTTCTCCTCATGGAGTATACTTGATGATTTTGTCACAACAAATTCCTGTATCGCAATTTGTAACTCTGCCATTACTGACTGAACTGAGCGAAGTGCCGACATGCATATGGGCAGTGAACGATAATGATGTAGGATGTTTGAAAGTAGAACCAGTAAAAATTATTTTGAAGGAAGGAATTACATTACCGCGTATTCCGTAATATAAAATTTCGAGTGAAGGTGAAAGAGCGTTTAAATACATTATGTCAGATTTAATTGCTAGAAATGTAATTGAAGAGATTTCTGGTAGTATTTGCAACAGCCCGATTCTTCCGGTTTACAAGAAAGGTGGGAATGAAATCCCTTACCGTTTTATAATTGATTTACGTGCGGTGAACAAAGTAGTAGTTCCCCAATTCCCATTAGTCTCCGATGTGACCACGATTTTAACTACGATTCCAGCTTCTACATCAATTCATCGTCATTGACTTGAAAAACACCTTTCTTTAGTATTCCCGTTCATCCAGATCGCAGATATTTGTTTACATTTACATTAGGAGGGCGTTCATTCACATTTACACGTATTCCGCAAGGTTACACTGAAAGTCCAAGTATTTATAGTAGAGCATGGAAGGAACAGCTAGATATGCTTGAATTACCGGCAGGGTGCATATTATTGCAGTATATTTCATCTGCTTATAGCAGCAGAGTCAGAGGACATTTGAAAAGAATGCACTGTCGCACTATTGACACATTTAGCGGCTCACAGTCACAAGGCTTCACTGAAGAAATTCCAGTACCTCCCATCGAAGGAGGGAAGATGATTGAAACCAGAACGTATAGAAAACATCTCTGATATGCCTATTCCAAAAATGCAAAAGGAAGTCAGGTCTTTAATTGGCATGGCTTCATATTGTAGGCAGTGGATTGCTAATTTTTCTATGATTGTGAAACCCATACTGGCATTGGCAAAGAAGGATGTTACCTTACCTTTGCCATGGAACATGGAGTGTCAAGAAACTTTTGACCTGCTCAGAGCTAAATTATGCTCAGCTACGGTTTTGGGCACGCCAAATTATGAGAAGTGTTTTATGTAATTTGTATATGAAAATGATGGATATGCTTTGGATGTTTTGACTCAGGAACACGGGGTTATTTCTCTTCCATGTTGGATCCTATTGCATGTGCTTTGCCACGTTGCTTGCGAGCTGTTGCTGCAGCGTCAGTAAAACAAACCGAGGGGATGGTTTTAGGTCACTCTTTAACGGTGATGGTACCCCATTCAGTAGATGTTCTTCTAAATAGAACGCAGACACAACATTTCACCTCCGCCCGACTAACGAAGTATGAAATTATCCTATTTGCACTCATATTCAAATCAAGAGATGTTGCGCTTTAAATCTGGCTGAGTTATTGCCTCCTCCCAGTGAAAAAGGGAGTGAGAAACGATTATCACATGATTGCTTAATTATTACTGAGCAAGAGTAAAAAGGAAGTATTGATTTAACAGATACACCCCTGAAAGGGCCAGATGGAGAACCGTTTTGTGACAGCTCTTGTTTTAAATTGCCAAATGGCATATCAACTGCTGCTTATGCCATCACCACACTAAAAACTATTGTAGAGAGCAAACAAATGCCATATAACTCTGCACAAACTGCGGAAATAATAGAGTTAGCCAGAGCATGTGAAATTTCTGAAAACCTTAGTGTGAACATATACACTCATAGTCAATACGCCTTTTGCGGTGGTCCACAATTTTGGCCGATTATGGGCTGAACGGGGCTTTCTGACATCACATGGAACTAATATTCAACATGGTACTTTGAAAGTGAGACTGTTGTCAGCACTTGTGCTTCCCAAGCGGTTAGTAATAATAAAATGCGACGCACATAAAAAATAATGTGTAAAGTAGGAAAGGGAAACGGGTTTGCAGACCGAATCGCGAAACAAACGGACACCAATTTGCACACAAAAATGTATGTTGAAACAGAGAGAGTGTCCTGCATGATAGAGGATGGAATTGAGACAGTTAAAGAGATACAAGCAGAAGCTACTCCTGAGGAAATAAAACAATGGTCCGAGGGACCAGCAGAATTAAATCCTGAGGGTTGTTGGATAGACCAAGAAAGAAAATAATAGATGGATGTTGCCAAATGCATGTGTTTTGGCAATGGTTACCATGGCCCATAGTCCAACACATATGCGCGAAAAAGAGGTCTTAGCACCTTGATTCTGTATGGTACAATGGCAATATTAAGAAAACTGCAGAGAGATTGGTTCAGAATTGCATGACTTGCTTACAACATAACATTGGAAAAGGGACAGTGACACCAGTAGGAAGTTTTGGTCCTCCCTCTATCCCATTTGAGGTCATCCATTTTGACTTCATAGAAATGGAGAGATGCCACAACTATAAATATGTCCTTGTAGTGGTCTGTGCATTTAGTAAATGGGTGGAGACCTATCCCCTGAAAGATTGTTCAGCTACTTCAACAGCGAAATCCATGTTAAAGGAGTATTTTCCCAGGTTCGGGCTGCCCTGTGTCATATGGTGAAACAATGGCCCACATTTTATAGCGGCTGTGATATTACAGATTTGTGCAGGCCTCCGAATCGATAAACAATTCCATTCAGCTAGACACCCGATGAGTGCCGGTCTGGTAGAACGCCAAAACGGTATCTTGAAAATTAAGTTGGCCAAGATATGTGCCAAAAGCAATTTGAAATGGCCCGATGCATTACCACTGGCTTTGCAGTGTATACGCACGTCTGTGCAGGCAAGGACTGGTCTCTCACCATACTAAATAGTTATGGGGAGACCAGCCAATGTCTGTAATGTGCCACGTCTGAGAAAAGTGAAGGACGTTGAATACCTGTTACTCACCGATTATTGTAGACAGTTGAATCAAAACTTGCGTTTGATTCATGAGCAGGTGCAGGAGGCTCTTCCTGTCAGATACACGGGCCCAGGACATAGTCTGCAACCGGGAGATTGGGCCCTCGTGAAAAACTTTGAAAGAAAATCTTTGCTTACACCGCGTTGGAAGGGACCGTACCAGGTGCTTCTGGCCATGCAGACTGTAGTCCGAGTGTACAGTCGAAAGCACTGGATCCACGCAACGCACACGAAAAGAATCCCGTTTCCTTTGCCACATGAGAAAGAGACCGATAATCCTGACGTACAGAGAAAACCAGCCCTGATCGATCACAAAGACATCACAGACATTCAGCCGAAACTACTTCCTAAGCCCGAGAAGGGGCCTGGGGAGATTGCAACAAAGATTGAAACATCAGGTTTACCTCAACTTTGCTCGTCTACTGAATCATCATCACTGATTACATCACCGGTTGGCACTGTTTCTGCATCCCCTGTAAACAACGACAGTGCATTGTTCATCGATCACACTGTACCTGGAGCTTTAAGGTACAATCTGCGTCCACGAAATCGGAAGTAATCAGCAGCCTTTGTTTCTAGTTAACGGAT
This sequence comes from Ambystoma mexicanum, assembly GCF_040938575.1. Lineage (NCBI taxonomy): Eukaryota > Metazoa > Chordata > Amphibia > Caudata > Ambystomatidae > Ambystoma > Ambystoma mexicanum. Next base: position 660,999,892 of record NC_090935.1, on the reverse strand, counting down.
AAAGCTGGAAACGGAGGCCTAGGGAAAGGGAGCATATGAGCTATATCGGATGAAAGCTCCGACACGCGATTTCCCGGTGCTATCTTTGAAAGTGAAGGGCTTTGCAACCTAGCGTGAACAAGTGGGGGCAAAAGGTACCGACACTGAAAAATTGATATTTATACTGGCTTCTGCCTTTTTGGAGCTGTTGAGGTAAACGCCAGCTTGCTGCCATCTTAAGCAGGCTCAACTAAACTTGTTTGAACTTTGCTGACTACACGTGCGTTGCCATAGAAAACATTTCTGACGGACGCTGAGAACATTTTCTTGAAATAAACTTTATAGATCATGTCTGTATTCGCTCCTGCTGCCGCCTGTACTAATGCTGCCATTGAGAGAACAATAGACACTAACATTGAATCTGCTCCAAGAAAGACTTGGTCTACAAAGACTAGCCTGCTCCTGATCGTTATATTTATCTGTATCGTATCTACACTAATCCCAATGTTTTGGTACTTGGAAACTATGCATCCCATGAACACCCTATTGCCAACTGTCAGTGCTCCCACTATGAATACCCCCGCCTAAGTGCTTTCTTAGACTCTTCCGTCACGAGATGTGAAACACAGAAAAGGTTATGATAACAATACTCTATTACTGATTATGAATATGACCCATGCTATCTTGAATAGATCCAATTGCTCGGTGTGTTCACATTTACCCCAGCATGGGGAAAGAGGAACGGGTTGGTATATACATCATCTACCCCTTAGTACTGCCTGTTCTGCATCATTAAGAGATCTATTTTTTGGAAGATGGAATGATAGTGTCACTGGAAATTTTGATGGAACAAACATAAATGAATTCGAAAGATTGGTATTAACACCACTGGGTTGTTCCACGTTTACAAATGAGAGCAAAATGAATACTGTATCGACCAGTCCCATTGATAGATTCTCTAGGCCTTACCAGTCCCTAATTACTTTCAAAATGACTCCGGTTGGTAACAAAGATGCCATGCCCCCCTCCTATACTATTAATCATTGTCCACATTCTGTTCCATTTTGCTTACGGAAAAAAGGTTCCCACCCGGTGGGAACATTTACTAGATGCATGAATACTGCTGTACTGAGAAACCATTATATATAAGAGATTCTGTCTATTTTGTGTTTGGAGATCAAGCTTATCCATGGTTACCTAGAAACTGGGAAGGTACCTGTTATTTAGGGATACTTCTACCTGGTGTATTCCTCGCCAAAACATCTGAAATAGCAAGAATATCTAGATCTTGGTCAGACATAGCAAAATCCTTTATACATTTTTGGGGACAGGCAATAAACTCATGGAATATTAGAAAACTGTCCAGGGTGTTAGAAAAAACAATTAATGGAACCACTGACCTACTTTACAACATGACAGTGGAACAAAAAGCAATCAGGCTAGCTGCACTTCAAAATAGAACAGTTCTTGACATTATTTTGGCTGACCGTGGAGGTGTATGCAAATTAGTGGGATCAGCGTGCTGTGTATTTGTAAGTGACTCATCCCCTACAATATTTGAAGCAATTAAGAAATTACACGTCCTAAATTCTGAAATTCATGTTCCCACAGGTGGCTGGAATCTAAACATAAGTTCATGGGTCTGGGAACTGTTACGATCCTGGGGATGGAACCTAATTGCGATTTCTGTTATGATATTCAGTATTCTCATTCTGCTGTTGCTGCATACGTTTGTCAGCCATTTGCTCCACAATTAGTACAAAGATGGTGAAGCCCACAACTCATTTGATAAATGGTGGTCTCAAACATGAAAATGAAATAATCAAAGAGTTTATGTCAATCAATATTTCCGATGATGATGATAGTGACATGGGTAGTTTGGAAAGTGACACATGGTCTGTTGAAGAAGCAATGTTTGGATGAAGATGCTATTGGCTTAAGGCCAAAAGGAGGGTTTGTTAGGCCGTAAATGCAAATGCATAGCCCTAATGATATGATTAGTATGTTGGGCACAAGCAAATTGCATCATGTGACAAACATTTCAAACCGAGCAACCTGAATGTGACCACTGGGAGTCCATTTTGTAGATGCCGGCCATTTTCTTTTCTGTAACGCTTTGCAAATATATTCTATGATTCAGATCCACATATGGTGCGAGGCCACAGCTTGAACTCTGAAATGCTAACGTAGACAGGAATGTAGAGCCGTGCAGAAATGCATTGTTTTCCTCTTACTGAGGCCTTGAAACTGTACAAGAGCCACTCCTAATCTGTAGCCGAGGTGCCGGTTTGTCTTGCAAGCGCTGTTGTAAAAGGCAGTGAAATGTCGGTGATATGCAACTAACGGTGTGCTTCACAAAGGATGGTATTTTTTCTGCCTCAGGACTGTCTGACCCTTAGCTAATGAGCCGCAGCGAACAGATAACTTTGGTTGGAATGTCTCCCTGCTCGAACATGATATCTTCCCCTGCGCCAGTGCCCATTGTTCCCCATAACAGAAAATTGTCTCTGCAGCCTTTGCTAGAATACTAATGTTTAGACTGAACGAAAACTTGTCCTAACTGTCATTTACTGAACCCTAGCTTGTTCATCATGTATAAGGGCGGGCCGTATGATATTGTAAAGGATGATGTATTATGTGTATCTATGACTGCTGTAGCACTGCTCGCTCTCTCACATCTCACGGTGTCTGGGAACACACGTCGTGAGGCGCTGAGTCCCTGTCGGCCGACCAAGATACTTTATGAATAAACTAGACTTGTTTGGAATTCGAACCTTACGACTGGCGTGTCATTTAGCATATGGTGCCTTAATTCAATATATGGTCTAACAGGATGTCTAGGGTCTTGGCAGTCTTGACTGTAGATGACGCAGTGGTATAAATGCGCTCTACAGCCGCATCCAGCTTTGTTTCCCTCTTTGTCATGCAGGACTGAGCAAGAGGATGATGGGTAAGATTACCTATTCCTCGCATCAGCAGAGATTACTGTAATCTGCTTCTACCGTTATATTGTTATGTTATGTTCTTTGCATCAAGTTGTTCAATTGTGCAGCGCTTTGGCGTAAAGCGCTATATAAATTGATAAATACAAATTACAAAGTCTGGCAATGGATGGCCTCTGAGGCATTTAGGAGCAGCATCCAGGACCCTATATTTCTTCTCCAGCCTCTCCTTTTTAGTTGGTGCAGAAAAGGCCTTTTGCATCACCACCAGCCCACTCTCCCAGATGTCATCCAGAAGCAGGACTGAGACCACTGTCTTTCTGGAGGACTCACGATGCTGGAAAAGGAATCCTTCCTTTTCCTCAGGGACTAGGTTGAAAAACGTGGCTGCCTGGGAAATCATTGCCTGGAAAGATCCCACTTCATTCGGAGGAGAGTCCCTAGATGGTAGCTCTACATCTGGTGGCTCACCGTCTGCAGGGACGTAGTCTTCAGACTCATCCGTATTATGGATATCATCTGTATCCGGGTTGGTGTCTGCATTAGTGTCCGTTCCCGTCAGGTCTAACGCCCCTACAATAGTGGGCCGTGGAACAGGACGTGGTTGCTGGATTGCAGGAACTGGAGGAGGTGGTACCAGGAGGGGCCGAGCGGTCTTGGTGGACTGGTGACAGGAGACGGGCCCAGAACCACAGGAGGACCAGGGGCTACAATTAGTAGGCACCGCAAGTCTCTGTGACTAGAGTGTGGAGAGTCGACAAAATGTCCAAAGAATCATCTATTGGAGCCTGATCTCTTGGAGCCTGAGGCATTAAGATTGGTGCATGAGGCCAGGGGCTCGTAGGGCGAGTAGACTGAACCAGCTGTGCAGGCCACAGAGCTGGCTGTGGGAGAAGGCCAACACCACCCTCCATAGGGTGTGGGCAGACCTCTTCAGCAACGACTTGTTCCTCCTCTTCCTCCTCCGACAGGATGGAAGAAGCAGAGACAGGGGCTGGAGACACGACACTTGGAGGCCTCAGAGTGGATGCGGCAGGCAGCTGAGGGGCCCTTCTGGGCTTTGGCAGAAAATAGAGAATGGGTGGCAACTCCCTCTCTCTGCTGAAACTTCTTGGGAAGGAACCTGATACAGGAGCACCTGGAGAAGGTACGGACAGAGCAGATCTGCAGGGACTGACGTAGGACTTGGAAGCAACGCTACCCCTTGAGAGATGGTGACTGCAGTTGTCCACAAGCCAGTAGACGTGAAAACAAACAAATACTGCCAGTCTGGTGGACGATGTCGTTGAGATGAGGACTATGATTTAGACAACAGTCTTGTGGTCGTCAACAAGGATGTTTTGTGGTGGACTATGATGCTGCCGACAAAGAACGATGCTTCGCGGACGGGGTTGTGTTGGTTGACAGTGAAGGAGTGGACGATTTCACTGTCCGCCGAAGATGGAGTGCCCTTCGTGACAATCACTGATTGAGGTGAATGCGGTGCTCATTGATGAGTAAGTCGAAGAGTGCGTCGACTTCACCTTTTTAGATACCTTCCCCTTGGAGACGTCTTCAAAGGATCTTGACCTCTTGCCAGAGGGAGTACACTCTTTAGGCCTGCTAGCCCTGGCAGAGGCATGACTGTGCACAGACGTCAAGTCAGAGGCCTTACCTTCCACCAGCCATGAAACCAACCGCTGATAGCGATCTTTTCTCATCTTAGAGGAGAAAGAGTGGCAGATGGGGCATCCCTCCACATCGTGGCCCGGGTGCAGACAATCGATAGACTCTTTCGATGAAGACATTCTTCTGACCACATATGGAGCAGGCCTTGAAGAGGCTCTTCTTCCTGGCCTCCGACATGGTGTGTGTACCAGGGCCAAAACGCTGCTTGCGGCCTCACACGACGTGTCGATCTGAAGGACGGTGGGATTGAGAGCAGCAACAAATCCCTGCTGCGACAAGCCACAACGGTGGTTGAAGAAAAATTCAAAGAAATATCAAAAATAGGCAAACATACTGGAGAAACTAGATGAGCGAAACTCGAGCACTCCCAACACAAAAATGTGCTGTAAAAATCTGAAGATGGCCACCAGGGGTGGAGCTAAGGGGAGCACATGTAATAGTTTAGGGCAGTATGACCCAAAGTGACAGCAATAGGGTATATAAACGACAGCACAGTTTTTAGCTTAAAGATAAACTGTTTTATTTTACTGAGGATTCCGAGCATAACAAGGAATATTCATAGATTGTGAATCCATATAAGACCCCAGGCTGGAGAATTTGTGTTGCTGATATCTAAGAATCCCTCTTATCCCCACTCATTATAATGTAATGAGTTTAACAGCAACTAACAGCCATACATTTAGCTATATAAGTGGGAAACACCTACTTAAGGCCCTTAACTATGTTTATCCATACAATGCTTTATATGTATTTTTATGTGTAATCTTAGAATAAAAATATATATAGTTTCTTCTACTTTGGTCTTTATTTGGGACTTACTGTACCTATCCACTAGCCTTTCATTCTAACCTCAAGAGATGTCTGACAACTATCATAGCTACCAATAAAGAGGGTTTGGCCAGTCAATTGGTGGTTATCACTTGTGCCCTTAGAATAGTTTCTCATCCCTCATCAGAGGTTCAACAGAGGTAGAGGGGCAGTGCTGTGCGCATTAATGCATGTTGCATGCACCGTTTTGAAAGACAAAGCGGGAAAGCCAATGTTAAAATTAAATTAAGGATTCCAAGATGGCCGCACATGGGTGAGCAGCACGTCCCCCGAGCTCCCGCACCGAAGCAGCTACAAATAGCTCAAAAGCAGTGGAGCAAGACATCCCCAGGAGACACTGCCTAGGGCATACGACACAGCCGAAACTTTTGGGACTGCAGCGCCGGCCCCCAGAACCCCTGGGCAACGCTACGCGCAGCACTTGCGGAACGTTGAGGCTGTGCGCCGCACCCGAGGCACCTTCGGCAGGGAGACCACCAACGAGGGGATACAGACCCACCCTCCACAGCCAAGGCGCCCCGAGGGCTGCAACCACGCATTACCGACAAGCACCTTCCAGGAGCACGACGGGGCATGCAGTGAGACGCTGACTCCCGGCGGACCATCAGACCGGGGACCGCTCCGCCGCGAGGAAGCCTGCACCGAAGAACAGCGAAGCTGCCGTCCAGCAACGGCCTTACCAACAGCAGACTCCCCTGCAGTGTCAGTGGGGGATTAACCTACACCCCGCCTGGTAGACTCAAGATGGGCAGAGCTGATAGACCAGAGACCAGGGCACCCGCTGCCTGCCACCCAGTCCCCCGACACCAATGATAGGAGAGTACCGACGCAGAGCCCCGGCCTACCATGGGGTCGAGATACGTGGCTCGGCCACCTGCAGGCGGCGCCCACACAGAGCAGACAGCAACGAAGCAGCAATGCAATACCGGAAGGTGAAGGGGGCTTGCCTCAGGAGCCGCTGCTCGATCTGCCCCTCTCGAGACAAAGCCCCAACCCCAGCGGACCCCCTCTGGCCCAGCGCAGCCTCCCTGCCCCCAGGACTAAGGGGCCCAGAAGGTATACCGGTGCCAGCGGCCCTGCCCCCAACCTTGCGGCACCCGGAATGGACACTCACCGCAAGCAGGATTCCCCCCTAGAACTAGAAGCATCCCAAGACGACCCCCAAGAACAGCAGAAGGCCCGGCGGGGCGGAGCACCCATCTCCCTGAGCTCAGGAACAAGCCCTTTCACTCACGTGAGCCGCCACTGGCCGAAAGGGGCACCGGGCCACGGCATAGTACCCTCCACAAGAGGGCCAGAAACTCAGCAGTGCGACCCTGCGCCAGGCACCCCTTCCGGCAGCAACACTAGGCAAACGCCAGACCCACCCGGCAGGAGTTGGAGAAACCGGCCAGCGGACACGCAAGACACCAAGTAAGTGCAGAAGGGGGACCCCAGCAGCGATCGAGGAGCGGCGCCTCCACTAGGGCGGATCAACGCCACACTGACCCAGCGTAGACAGGGCCCTCCAACCTCTCCTGCACGAGGGTCCTGCCTTCCAGCTGCGTGGGAGGCCCTGTGCATCAGTCACTCCACCAGAGACTACCATCTACACCCGGCCCCACAAGCAGAGACACAACCAGGGGGGTAAATCCACCAATGGCACGCAAAAAGGGGGGACCTCAACATCTACACGCCAGTCCCTCACACCCCGGATCAGGGTCAGAAGAGAAACCCCAGTGAGGACCCCGGGTTCAGGCCTCAATTAGTGCACTGCCCCTCCCAGGAGGACAGCTGAGAGAGCACGCACACAAGCACGGCAAAGGCACCCACGCAGGACGCCATCACCCTTTCCGACCACACGCCAATGACCCTAGTATTGAAAAGGAACAGGGGGACTCCTGGGCTCTGGAAATGGCTCTTCAAACACTTAACTTTAGTGCAAAGTAATGGATGAAATCGAATGTTTCACTGTGACCAATAAAATCGGGGACACTACCTACCAAACCTGGTTGGACGCATTCAAGGTGACAAATCAGAGGCAGAATCATAGCCATAAAAGCAAGACGCACAAGGGAACTGAGGCTGGAGAAAGGCAGGCTGGAAGCCAAATTAAAAGAGATAATGACAAGAATGGGTCTGAAACAGACCCCCGCTATGAAAAGAGAGTACAGTGCGATACAAGGGCAATTACACGCCATACAAACCAGGGCGGCGGAGCATAACCTGCTGCGCCTTAAACAAAAGTACTACGTCAAAGCCAACAAAGCAGACCGTCTGATAGCTAAAATGTTGAGGAAAGAGGAGAGGGACAGAACAATCCTGAAAATCAACCAACAGGGAGGCCGGAGTAGCACTAAAACCAAAGACATAGAAAGGGAATTTTTTTGCAATTCTACACCACTTTGTATAGCTCGGACGGCCCATCCTTAGCAAACCAGGAAGCTTACCTAAGGGAAATAGATCTACAGCGCTTAACGTGTGAGGAAAGGGAAACTCTGAAGGGGAGATCACAAGGGATGAGGTCAGGGCCGCCATAAACTCACTACCAATTAACAAAACCACGGCCCGATGGTTGCGTAGCGGAGTTTTATAAAACTCACAAAGAAGCACTAATACCACACCTTGCGAACCTGTTCAACCACATAGGCCAGTCCAACACACAACGTAATCAATGGAGGAGGCCAAGGTGAGATTAATCCCCAAAAAAGGTACAGACCCGACTGAGTAAGTGTCATATCGCCCCATTGCTTTAATAAATGGGGACGTCAAAATCCTAGCCACCAGACTCGAGACGATCTTCCCCAAATTGTTCCACGCGGACCAATCAGGCTTTGTCAAGGGAAGACAGACAGGAGATAATATAAGTACAATAACCCACCTAATCGAAAAGGCCCAGAAGAGCAGAATCCCTGTTCTCCTCCTACCTGTTGACACCGAGAAGGCTGGGGATCGGGTTGAGTGGGGATTCCTCTTCGCAACCATGGTTAAGATGGGCTTTGTGCCGCGCTTCTTAGGGAGAGTTAGAGCTAACTATCAGCATCCAATCCTCCGGCTTGCGATAAACAGGCACATCTCCAACCCGGTTGATGTGGAAAGGGGCACAAAGCAGGGCTGTGCACTGTCCCCCATACAGTACACCCTGCACTTGGAACCCTTTCTTGCGGCCATAAGGGATAACAAAAGCATAGCAGGAATTCCTTTTGGAGGGGCCACACACAAAATCACCGCCTTTGCGGACCACCTGATCCTGACAATGACCCAGCCAGACAAATCCCTGGGAGTAGTTCAAAGGGAGCTGGACTGCTTCGGTACAGTAGCAGGGCTGAAAGTAAATACAAACAAGTCTGAAATACTGAACCTTACTCTCACCGCCTTAGAACTAAATCTTAAAAGTTCCTTCCAATACAAATGGGTAGACAATTCCATAACTTACCTAGGGGTAAAGCTGACCAAATCAGTGAGCGGACTATATCAGGCCAACTACCCCCTACCCCCTCCTAGAGAAACTCAAAACAAAACTGATAGCCTGGGGCCTGCTGTGCATATACTGGCTGCCCCATATCAATGTCCTGAAAATGGTAGTGCTACCGCAAATCCTCTACCACTTCACGTCTCACCCACCCTACATACCACCACGCTTCTTTACAAATATCCACAAAACAATAGATACATTTATCTGGAAAAATAAACCACCTAGAGTGGCAGCAAAAGTTATGAGAAGCCCCGTAGCAATGGAGGGATTGGGGGTACCAGATTTCAGGGCATATTACATTGCTGCCCAAACAAGGGTCATTAGAGAGTGGCAAACAGATGACAGAGGGAAAATATGGAGACCTATGGATAGGGCGGTCGCGGGGGCTGCACTGGAGGAATTTCTGTGGAAGCTTAGACCGGACAGACCAATGCAAATGTATGCTAGCCTAATCGTGGGAACAGTGGGCAAGACATGGGACTCTGCGGTGAACAGAGATCACATTACCTCCTGTACCTCTCCTTATACACCAGTCTTCGGCAACCCACAATTCACCCCCGGTCACAAAACGTCAACGTTTCACAAGTGGCAACAAGTAGGCTGCCACAGAGTCAGGGACATGTTCGCCGGGAACCAGATCAAAACCTTTGAAAAATGTTAAGCTGACTTTGGCCTCGGGGAAAATCAAAGATTCCCCTATGTCCAATTGAGACACTGGCTGGCACACCCAGACATGAAGCACGCAGCGACCTGCAAGCGGACGCCATTTGAGAAATACTTAAACACCAACACAGGAGAGAAGAAAGTGGAAGCGAACATTTATAAAATAGGGGGGTTATAAATGTTTTCCTGAAATGGCCAGAGTGAATGAGAGCACATGGGTGCAATGATTCTTTTTACAGCACATATTTGATATGATATATGATGTGGCATTTATAACGCGCCTGTACACAAGTGTTTCTAGGCACACACACACAAAAAAAAAAACACGGAAACATTGGATATGAAATTCAAGTACCTACAATTAGTCCTCGTTTCATGCTGAATGCGCCTAAGAAAATATGTCTGTATTGCCCCATAAAACAAATTTTCCTGATGGCACAACAATAAACGGCATGGCCCTCTACCATATTATGCTGCTGACCGATATTTCTTTCTTAAATTCTTCAGACAGGTCCAGTAAGATGAGAACAGTGTACCCCTCCCTCCTGTCCCACTCTCAAACAACATCCCCATCCTAAAATAAACAAAATCACAGCAATAAGTCTTCTCCACATACTCCTAAGGTTCGTCAACCACATAATCCAAGACTTTGGAATGAGCGGTCCATACAATTAAGACTGATCCCCTTGCACTTTCCATGGAAACTAACAAATCACCTGGTTCAAACTATTCAAACCCATTATCAACCCTATCCTTCAATAAGATTAAGCAAATTCAACCATCCACCCAAAGCTCCAGACAGAATGTGCACATCTTATCAGCGTTAAAATGCGCAATACTGATGCAAACTTCTATCTCTGTTCTACTCTACGAGAACGTCAGGGATCACTTGTGAGCAACAGTCGTGATTAAGGTTGACCATTGACTGTAGTTACATGCACGCTCTGCGGTCACCCACTTACTCCATACAACCATGAGAAATGTGTTGTTCTTTTACACAATTGCTTGGTTGTTTGAGTAGCAGATACTAGATCATACACATTTTTCATCAGTCTCTTAGACGATGGGGTACGTTTCCCACGTGTCCACGATGATTACCAGTTTCTGCCACAAAGGAGGGAGGTACGCCCCAGGGATATGGCGTAGCGTTTTGGATTGGCATTGTGTCCAGTGGTGCAAGCTACACGAGGGCCTGGTTCAGGTACCCTAGATTAACTGTTACATTTGTGCGTTTACAGACAGGAGGCGTCCTTTCGACTCATGCTCACGTGGTTGATCCCTACGAAATAGTATTTATCTAAATGGTCAGTATAAGAGACGTAGCAGAAGGGTCGACTTAGCGGTAGTGACCCCTTAGAAGGATCGACATTGGATGCTTACTGGTAAGCAGCGCGGTTGTGCATTAGATTCCTTGCATGCTTGCCATGATGTTTTTCACCCACCCACTTGCCCTCGAGGAGCGGATACTAGACGTGATGGCCATTGTGTTCGTTTGTTTCTTCACAGTACTCCTCATTGCTCGTTCTCATTACGAGACGTTATGACACGAGAGTTCCCGATTTTACAGCACTGGTCCGAACGCCGCCATCATCACGATTGGATACAAGAGTGCACCTCGGACACCAGCGGTCACAGAACGGAAGGTTAAATAGCTGGTTCGTGCATTTCTTTTTGCCACAAACTTGGAGTACTTCTTCTATCCGGGCATACGTCGGGGTACACTTGTCCATTCACCTTACTGATTGTTATTAGAGCCAGTTCACAGTAACTTTCCAGAAAGTGCGATACATTATCATTTTGTACGAACACATGGTCACGTGCTTATTTTTGTTTTCAACAGACGCACTGACAAGGTGAATACAGTAGGATTGCGAGTTGCGTTTTCAACTCTTCCGCATATCTTTGATTTAGCACAGACATGGACTAATACGAGGCAGTGACTGGCACACGATCGTAGTCATCCTTGGTGTTTAGAGCACTTGTCTATGTACCAATTGTTGGGATATGTTGTAGATCCACTACACGGGTCTCCTCTAAAAGATTCTAACTTATACTTTTGTTTCATGTCATTTCCTCGCTCAAATCCGATCGTGTTAAGGATACTTGGCAATTCAGGATACACGGTAAGCCTTTATGGGTAGACAGTGATACCCTTAGGGTTAGGTAGCTGGAAGTTATAATAATTTTCTCATAGCAGCCTTTTTCTCATTCTCTCTCCTAGAATCTTGGACACGAAGCATCAACTTTGGAATTGCTTCTTCCTTTCCCCTATTCTTCCTGTTGGCATTACATGTTGTTTTATATTTCTGCAGTTGGTCCCCTGAAGAAGTTCTTGGTTATTTCGTTATTTCAAAGAAAGAAGAACAAAACATGTCGGGTCTTAAGACACTGGAAAGTTGAGCAGTGTCCACAATGACATATTAAGTTGTATTTGTGTCCTTTCTTTATTGAAAGGATGTATCCATATATGACCATTCATTAGGTTAAGAGAGGCAGCTTGTACCAGTAGAGGCCTCCTGTTCTGAAACCAACCCTTTTTGCACTGGATTGTTTACTTCAACTTTGTACTTTGCACTTGATAGGTAGTTTTTTAGCAAAGGTTTTTTTTTAATATTGTAAAGTTTGCACAAGGGATTATTAGGTTTTATTGTATATGTGATTTTAGGGTAATGTTTTATAAATGAAATGCACTGTGTATGTTTTATGATGGTGTTTTTGTATATTGTTTTTAGGATGTATTGACTAATAAAATTATGTGCATTTATATCCATTGTAATGAGTTTTCACTCAGCACCTATTTGGTACATGGACTGAGTAGTCCAAACACACAGAGTTTGAAGAGACACTTGGGATCTTTAGTTTGGGATTGTCCTTTGCTTGCTGTGGGGCTGAATCCCAGCGTCTTGACATTTACTCCCTGGTCTCTTTTTGTATTAGTTTGCAAACCTCTATCCACCATGTCCATAGACCTACTCTAGTATCATACGATTTGCACAGTACTGCAATAACAGGACCGCAAGACTTATCCTTAGCCTCAAGTCCAGGGACCGCATCTCTCCGGCCTGAAATCCCTACACTGGCTACCTGTAGCTGCAAGGGTCAAGTTCAAGACCCTCTGCATCGTCCACAAGGCATTCTGGGGCCGTGGCCCTCACTTTCTTCGCCTATCTCTTCCTAAATACCTTCCTTCGAGGGTTGTCCATGAAATGGTCGGTTAAAAAAAATAAAAAACGAATGGGATAAATGTTCGAATTTCGCCCAATACGAAAATATTGTCTGTCCGAAAAATGTGAACATTTATCCCATTGTGCAGACACGAAAATAAATGTAATTACACAAATAGGCGGTAAGGTTTGAAGTTTTATAACTAATTTGGAAAAAGTGAGTGAGTGGTCGCAAAACTTCTAAATAAACATTAATTTCAGAATGGCACGGCAGTGTTAGGTAATACATAATTATTTCGCAAAGAAAAATAGATTTGTAGCAATAAATAGGAACTTCCACTGGCATGGCAGAATCGAAAATAACATTGTATGCGGAATCAAAAAAGTATTAATAGCAAACAAAAGACATGATCCGGCTTCTGAATGCTTTATGTTTTGTTTTGATAAAGGCAACGCGAACTTGTGCACTATTGATTCATTTGGTTTTGCTTTCAACATCATAGTTCATGCCTCATATGCAGTTAAATCAACATATCTGAAGGTACACATTGTCTTTTCTTCAACCTAAGCACATAACAAAATAATTATCGATTCCACCACATTAGGGAAACTTATATTTACATGCTGTTTTTTATGTGTCTCGGGGTAATTATTTCACGTAACTATGAAATGAAAAAGAAACAGTTTCCAACATCCAAAATGTGTCCATAAATGTGAAATCCTCTAAGTATAGCGAACGGACGTTTAATAGTTTTTTTCATACGTTACACTTCCTGAGTTGCTATCTTCACACGGAAACTCGTGGGGCTATGGAACCCGGAAGATTGGGCGAAGGAAACAAAAGGATGGTAAGAAAAACACAATTCTATAAATAAAAACGAAAAATAGACATCGCTTTCCATAGTGATCCAACTAAACAATGGGAAAACTAACATTTAATGAATATTAAATCAATTTGTATAATTTGAAAGAAACACGTTCGTCATTTTCAACTGCGGAATTTTCGCATTCACTGTTTTATACGGATACTTCCTTCTAGAGCCCTACGATCTTCTAGCTCTAATTCGCTGCGGATCAGTCGCTTCTCCAAGCAAAGAATGGGGGTAGATTTCTCTCCTCTGGAGGTGTCTCCCTCTGGAACTGCCTCCCGGCCTCTCTCCGCCTTGAGAAGTGTCTGCTTAAGTTCTGGAAGCTCCTCAAGACCTTCCGTTTACTACTCCTCTTTCACGCTCCCTCTCCCCTGCTAACCTACCCTTGTGCTCCTCTTCTGTCTGCTGATTGGCTGCTTGATGACCTCCGAGTCTTACAGGGCCACCAGGCCCCTGAACCCCTGACCAGTCCCCATGCACTTGCCGCCCACCTTGCACTGCCACCTGGCTTCCTTGCACTACCTGGCTGGGTTTCTCCCTATAGCCCCAGCCTTCTTTGCACTTAAGTTAGAGCCCTGCTGCTCTGGTTGCACTCCCCCACCCCTTACCCTCTCCCATGCACTTCTTGTTGCTCACTTGCACGATCTAAATGACAATAGACCTAGTAAGATTTGCGTCTCGTCTTCCACCTTGTTCCTTCTCCCTTGCCTGGTTGTGCCTTGAAACACTTATGTATAGGCGCATAACAAATACCAAATCAATCAATGCCAGCTGGGCAGGAATAATGCATTACAAATGCCTATAATACAATTAGCATGGTTACCTTTGCTGTTGCCTCGCCAAAAAATGCTTGCTTATTAGAAACTTGCCGCAAGTCAGTATAGCTCCATAATTATGCGCTTTTATGGTGCTAGGTTAGTAAATAAAAAAAAAACAATATTTCTTGTTTTATTTCACATCCAGTGCTCCTTTAGAATGAGACAGGTACATGGAACAAAAATCAAGATCAGAGATGAATAGGGACTTCATAAACCTCCAGATTATTTAAATAGCCAAGCACTTTACCACAACATTTCTCTGCAACCCTTTCGTGTTGGGTTAGATGGATGAGTGTTAGACAAGGATATGGAGCTATGGTGTAATAAAGAACAGTTTACAATTACATATTAGGTTAGATTAATTGTAAAATCAATTTTGAAAACAAATATTAAATTACCATTATAAAGGAATGTTTGAAAAGTATTTTCACAAAAGAATTATCAATGTCACCTCACAATTCCAATACTGTTTAAATGCAATTAAGCTATGGAAATTATTTCAATACAAAATACTAAATTAAACAATTTAATTAATGCAATTTCAATTGTTTAATTTAGCATGAATTCCCAGTAAAATACTGCTTTTAGTTTGCCAATGAGTAAATCGGGCTGTACAGAAACTAGGCAACATAAGATGTGCAATCTTAATGCTCATTCCACTGCACCATGCAATATCACATCAAGTAAAATACTGTTTAAAGCACTTTTCATTCCAATGTTTTTGGCCACTCATCAGTTTTTGGCGAAACCATAAAATTACTGACATCTCCAACTCGTACAAGACCTTCTCAACCACAGATGGTGCAATTGTTCCCAAAACACATCTCTCGTGGGTTAGACTAGATGACATCCATAGAGCTACAGACTGGTCTCGGGAATGAATATTTCTAGCATTTCAAAGTAAATCGATTCCTCAAATTGCAACATCTGTAACTCATCTTTAAACTTGCATAATGGGAACCTTTTGTTTTTTAAAAAGAATAGTCAATCTCCCCAGTAGTGAACAGAGGAGATTTACACTATTAAAGAAGCAGAGGAGAGTATCAGTCATGCGTACTTCCAATTAAACGTTTATGCTTCTTGAAATGTAATGAAACTCTTTTCAGTTTGTTCACGAACAGTCATTATTTTGAGATTTGAAGGGACTTGTTTGCCCATCCAGGAAGAAGATCCAATGTCGCACACATTGTTCGAAATGTTCATTGAACAATAAAAACGAGATGCCAAACCAGTTGATTAACAGGTCAGATCCACTGGTGACACTGCTTGAAAAAACAGGCTACATCATGAACAACAACATTATTTGCTAGAAAGGTGTTCAGAAATGAAAGAACTGCATAAGAGCAAGCTTTTTAATACAATCTACACTTACAAACACAATTGCGACTATTTGGCGTCATGAACCCAAATTTCTTTGTGAACCAGGATATTGCCATAAAATACATTTGAAGCCGAATCGTGGTTGCTTAAAACAATGCATGCATATTCAAATATTTTACTTACGTTTAAAGTGCAGTATTTTACCCAATGCTCTGAAAAGGAAGAGGGATGCATCTTTTCCACCTATGGCTTGTAATCCTTCTGGGTTTCTTTTTTCAGACTTGTTACGTGGTTTTGCTTTGGATGATGCAATGTCACGTTTTATGGATTTTTTTCCTTTCTTGTTTGAGAACAGATTTTCTTGCAAAGATTCATCTGAAATATTTTTTTAAAAAACATGTCAATACACAACTGTTGTAACTCATAGAACCTAACAAACCATTAATTAATAAACCATACCGTCAACATTGTAAAATATAAGAAGCTGATTTCTTTCTTTTTTTCAGTGCCAATAAAAACTGATGTAACTTTCAAAATGCAAGACATCCAGGAAACAACAATACCTAACTCTACCTGCTCTAGATTGCATGGCCAAATAATACTATGAACTGATGTGTAGCTAGAAATGGAAATGCAGTGGAGACATTAAAACTCACCAATATTATAGAAGGCACAGCAATCTTGGACCACAATACTTAAGCTAAAAGCCCAGCCCAGCCCTAATGTTGTTTAGGAAATGAAAACCATCCATTTAACTCCACAAAGAATCAAATGGCCAACAGTGTGTTCACGGAGTCTTCATTCTCACTAAGGTGGGCAATGCAAGTAAAAGTACTTACGAGCTAAACAGTCCCTCCAAATTACCTTGACATGTATCCTGGTACTTTTAGTCTTTGCTCTCCTTTTGCGACTGGTTGGGAATGCCTGCAACTGCAGACAGGGTTGGAGAAAAACATGCAACGCGACTCATTTATCCTGCACCCCCATACCTCCAACTATGCGCCTACCACCAAATCTAGTTCCATATTTTTCCACCGATATCATGCACCAGCTTCTAGTTATAGTTAAATAGGGCAAAATCATTGGGCAGTGGAGACTGCATATGCTAACCAGGTTTTAAGCAAGAGGGCTGTAGCGATTGTCTTTGCCAAATGATGTATTCTTTCAAGAGAATCATTTAAAGTATGGTTACATGGAGACTGGGGACTAAAACCCATGCTGCCCCCCTACATATTTCCAAGATGGGCACAGGTCTTTGCCTAAAAGCCCACCGAGGGTGCCTTTGTTTGGAATTGGAATGACGTCTATAGGACAGAAATTCAGCCAAGTTCACAGTTGTGAGAAGGAAAGCAAACAATGTGGCTTGCTACTGTAGTTTTGGAGGATTTACTTGTAAAAGAAACTTACGGTTCACAAGTAGCTCATCTGAAAACCATAAAGGCGAAGCACTTTCTAAACTCTAGAACTCGAGAAACATCCACATTGTAATTAATTTCTTCAACAGAGGATAAACGTACCCAGAGTTACAAAATAAATGGAATAATCTATTGATTCAGAAGAAATTTAGATGAATAACGGTGATAAATTGCCATACTGCAGAGAGATTACCTAATGAACATTTCAATATTTTGCTCTTTGATTCAAATGGACCTCAGATATTATGATGGAATCCCTACATCATATGTCTGAGGGCAATTGAGAGCTAGATTTCACTATTCGTGTCCAATTTTATTCTGGCTGGACGGACAATGTGAATGCCACAATTTCAAATCCAGGCAGTCACTACATGTAGGAACAAAGGACCAGAGATGGCCCTACCTACCAGAACATCTGGTGATCGCCAAGTGCTTCCTCCAGGCGCGCCTCCTCTATTCTCAGTTCCTTATCCCTTCTTGCTTTCAGGGCTATCATAGCTCCCCTCAGAGTCGCCTTAAAAGCATCCCATCTAGTCTGGAGGCTCGTGTGCTCTACTGAGTTCTCCGCAAAGAAGCGTTTCATTTTCTCCTCAATTTCTCGGACCAAGACCTGGTCTTTAAAGAGAGCAGATGAATAGCGCCACTTCCACAGACCCAAGGATCTGCCCTTAGCTCGCAGTACTATGGTTAATGGGGCATGGTCGGAGAGCGATGCCGGGCCCATGGTGATCTCTTGCGTCCTCCCCAATAGACTGGTAGAGACCCAAATATAGTCTATTCTCGAGTGGGATCGGTGTGCATGTGAATAAAAGGTATAGCCCTCACACTCCCCTGTATCTCTCGCCAGGCGTCCACTAAGCCCAATTGCCCGACCTTCTCCTTTAGTTCCTCAGTTGGTCTCCCTTGTGAGCCCGCCCATCCCGCCGTTCTGTCGCTGTCAGGATCCCATGCTAGGTTAAAATCACCTGTAAGAACAACAGGGAACTTGGCGAATTTCTCTAGTTTCCCCAGTGCTGCCTGAATATAAAGGTCTTGCACCGTATTTGGTGCATATAACGTCGCCACTATAAGGGGGAGCCCCTCGCCCTCCAGGTTAACCGCCAGGAATCTTCCTTGGGTGTCCGTGACTTCCCCCATGATATGGAATCCCAGGCCATCCCTAAGAGCCAGGAGCACCCCAGCTTTCTTTTGAAATTGTGTAGCTTGTAGCATCCTGGAGTACCCCCACAACGTGACCCTTTTCCGATCAAGCGTTCGGATATGGGTCTCTTGGAGCGTGATTATGTCTGGCCTCTCACGCCTAACGAATCGCTCGACTTTCTTGCGCTTAATCGGCGAGTTGAGGCCGTTCACATTAAGGGAGAGAATCCTCATTGATCGCTGAGTAGACATAGTGGAACACCTGGGCAAGGGTCACACGGGCCACCAAATTTCGACCTGGATGGGGGGGATGATTTACCCTTTAGTTTTCGATGTGTGCGAAGACTTAGCTTTCGGTTCTTGAACCTTGGGTTTCCCGCAAGTAACCACTGATCCTTCCCCCACCCAACGCCCCACCCCCCCTGGCTATGTGAGACGACTGGCCTTAGCCCCCCTCGAATCTGCAACTCGAGAGTCGTCCCATCAATTGCTTTGAACAGTTCCAATGCGGGAGCTCCCTGTCCAATTCCAAGGGATACTCCCAGACCCTCCCCTCAGAGCGCTTAAAAGTGGAATCATGCCAAAAACTCGCCCTTAACTTCCATTTTCCCTACTAAAGTTGCCCTCCCCAGGCATCCTAATCAGAGGTTGCTCCCAATTCACATCTGTGCAATTCTTAAAATCCTGCCCTTTCCGTTTTGACGCCCCCTTCAGCAACCATTAGCTGTCGCGCCTGCGTTCTTCCTAGTCTTCTATGAGGGGGCTGTTGACCATTCCCAGACTCTATGCTTGCTCTGCTGGGGACGCCGTAGATGTAGGCGGGAGATCCTCCTCCACCCCCAACAGGGAGAGACCCTGTTCGCATGAAGTTATCCTCTGCGCTTTCCCTTGCCAATCAAAGGCCAATCCGAAGGGGTGCAGCCATCTGTATCTAGTGCCCTGAGCTTTCAAATATGCGAGCACTGGGCCCATTCTTCTGCGTTTGTTTAGCGTTGATTGGGCCAAGTCCTGATACAACCCAATCTCTGAGCCATTGTAGGTAATCCGGCCTGCCTTCCACGCTGCTGAGAGGATTCTCTCTTTTGTCGAATAACTGAAGAGCCACTAGGACGTCCCTGGGTTTAGCGCTCGGATCTGCCCGTTTAGGGCCCGTTCTATGTAACCTGTCAAAGACCAAGGATGACGTGTCTGACGCTTCCAGTAGGTCTGCAAAAATGCCCCTCAACTTGGGCTAGATCCTGGTCCTGGATGTCCGCCGGAAGAGCCTTAATACTGCTATTCGAACGTCTAGACCTGTTTTCTAAATCTTCTACATGGAGTTCCAGGTTGTGTGTGACTGTCGCTAAGGTGTCCAGGAGGGCGTCGGTCTTTCGCGCATCCTCAGCTAAGTCCTATATCACCCTCTCATTCATGTCCACCCTTTCTTCTATTTTACTGATATCTCTCTTGATTTCTTGGATGCCCTCCGGCAGATCCTCCCTGAGGGCTTCCATTTGCTTTTGGCCTGCATCAGTGATCTTGTCTACTATGTCGGCCAGCAGGAGCTTCAGTGTCATTTGCGTGATGGGTTGGTCTTGGCCCTCCGAGTCCGCCTGTGATTCTCCAGCGGGCCACTCTTGGGGGGGATGTTCCCTGACCCACCTCCGTGTCCTTAGCCCACATCTTAGACAGAGCGTTCTCCTGAGTTTTCTTTAGTGATCTTTGGAGAGATTGACGGTCCTTGGACTAGTTCCTGGACATGCTGGGATGAGATCGGGCGCTAGGGCCAGTGAGAGGATGTCCGGCTTAATACAGCAGGGGAGGCAATTGCACCAGAAAGCTGTGTCTCCGCACTGGTCACCCGCCCCCAAGCGCAGGATCCACGAATGGTCTTCTGCAGGGGGTCCCCCAGTGGCTGGCGGTACTCCCAGTTGGTCACTTTTTGCCGCTACAAGTACGCTATACTGACCAAGATCTGATAGGAGGCCCTCGTGCCGGGTAAAGAGCTCACTGACGGATTTCACTCCACACCCCCCTTCGTTTACACTGCTTTGCCCTCCTATGTACCAGAGGTATGGGGATCGTGTGGAGCCTCCCAGAGATCAGTTCCTCTCTCCCCCCCCACACTCGTACCTTCTGTTGGGCCTGAAAGGCAACGTCCTCTGCCCAGCTGGGGGTCCGCACGTGTGCTCTATCGCTTCCCGGGCGCCTCCTCCGTGCGCGCAGAGGCCGTGCAGCATACGTTACAGACGGGGACCTCCTCTGTGCCCGGGGGTACGGGCCTTTGTCCGCCTGCGTAATCTGGAGGATAGGGCCGCGCCAGTAATGAGGTCAGACCACCTGCAATTCGTCCGACAGCTCGCCGCCAGAGCCTGTGGTCGCAACCCTGAGATCCCGGGCCCCTCCTTCCAACGGGCGCTGGGGTGGCGTATGACTTGTGCCGCCGCAAACACAGTCCTCCTCAGTGCCCGGGCGGGGCGGGACACTCTGCTCGCCAACTTACTCCAGGGAGCCGGGCTGCTCCAGAGCAGGGACGAGCCTCCAATGTGCTGCGCGAGGCCTTCTGTCGGTCCTGTGGGCTCAGCGTCGGGCTCCCGGGCCCCGCCTCCTGAGGCCGCTGGCGGCTGCTGGCGTGGCACGGGAACCGGATCGTGCAGCAACCCATCTGCGGTACGGGGCTTCAGGATGCCCACCACATCACCGCCAGGCCGGGGGTCCGCCGTGTGTTAAACTCTCCTGGGGAGGGCTGAGCAAGCTGGGGAGCGAGTCAGTTGTGCCCTGGGATCGGGAGCTCTACGGCCGCAATGTTCACCTCTTTGCGGCCATCTTGGACATGTTGCTTTCCTCTCTCAAAGGCATCTGTGTTTCACCTTGCAGCACACAGCATCCTATGTGCAGTGTTGCTGGGGACCCTTTGGGTTCTCCTTTTATGTTCTTTCATTTTCCTAATAACTACTGTTCTTAAGGAAAGTGGGATACTTTGTATCTTTCCTAAAGCTTTAACTTGGGAGAGATTAGCACACCCCACTTTATGTAGAGTGCTAAGGGGATACCTAGTAGCCCCCGGTTCTCTGCTCCTTTACCTTTTTGGTTACAGTGACAACCCTATAGTTATGGCTGGTGGCAGTGGATGTGTTCTACAACATTTTTTGCTATTTTCTGTATTGCCAGCCCTGATTATGCACAAAAGGGTCACCTACGTTCTAACGTGGCTTTTTTCTTCTTTCACCATTTCTTGTGTGGTTGTCCTTTGTTAGCCCTTCATCTACCATTCTCGGAGGGGAGGTCTGAATTTGAGTTTTGCCTTTGGCGGCATCCCTTTCGGTGCACGCCTAGTGTGTCTGTGAGGACAGGAAGCAGGGGAGGAGTTTAACACCCCCTGTCTTTTGTCTGCTGGTGTGCCTGAATGGAACCAGTTCCCACTGGGGGGGCTGGCTGTCCTGATTGAACAGCCACCCACCCCTTTCTGTAAACTGCAGGGAGGGTTTGCAGAGGAGTGAATGGGAAATCCAAATAACTAGTGAGGTTCCTGAGCCAGAAGGCAAGTCGACCATTGGAACAGAAGATCCAAAGCAGAAGACAACCAGAGACGCTGGTAGACCCTTCCAGTAACCGCAAAGGGACCACTGCTGTCTTGACCCTGTATTCATATCAAAATAAGGGCCCCGAAGAGGGCGACCCCTTCCCTTTGGCTGGTGGGTGCAATTAGTCATAAAAGGAACTGCAGAACGAGCCATCACCTGACATGCTGTTACCTTCAAGGGCTGCAAACCGCGAATACCAGGGCACCTCTGATCCAATTGCAGTGCAACATCTTTGCGTGAACAAATCCTCCCAGTACTTTTGTGAGCTCCAGTTGGACCTCCAGAGGCACAATCACACTCCTCAAAGTCCCCTCACCAGTGTGCAGGATAGCAGAATCAAGACAGATTGACCGGGCAGTAACCGTTTACTATTGGAGCTGATAAAAAGGCACCAAAACTGCAGACGGACATGGGAGACTGAAGAAATTCTTGCTGAGGGTCCTTTCTCGCGACAGCTGCTGCAACTTCCCTTTGAGTCCTTACTTTCGTCACCAGACCAAGGAATCAGGAAAGCGGGTCCATCGCTGCTGCACAGGAAAGAATCCAGCTACGTTTTCTTCAATCGCCCTCAGGTACCGTGGGGCTCACGGTAGAACTTACCTCAAGTCGAATAGTCGCTCCAGTGAGACTGAAGTCCGATACTAGGTGTTGGGTTACCACCCATACCCGTTGTCCAGGCTTGACAGCCTGTGCTCCTATAGGGAGTCCTTTACAAGGTCCCTCCTAACTTTGATATTCCAATAAAGTCTTCTACTTAAAGTAACTAAAGAACTTTTCTACTGCTGCATAAGACTTTGCATCCCTCCTCAACTGACGATGATGAACTCAACTAGTTAGGGATTGGAATGCTAAAGTATTAGGATCATTGAAAAGTGTTACTGAGAAGTAGATTTCTGTTGCTAGTGTGGAATAACCATTATTCCTTCCAACAGACCTTTGTATGGGTGACTCTACAAATGAATTAAACTAATTTCACTGTAACAGTTGTGGGCTTAAGCCACTTCTATTGTAGCAGTCACTTGTAAAAAGTGTTGCTATTGTTTTCTAAATGTGTTGGTTAGTCTAAAATAGTATTTACCTACCTTGCCTTCTGTATATAAAACACATCTATATTTTACAATACCTTCCAGTGTGTAAGTTTCTTTGGACTAATGTATTGACTGGGATCATTGTACTTACCTACAGCTCACATCCTCCTCCTAGGGTAAGCCTGGCTGCTCTGCCATTCTACCAAATCTTTGGGTAGTGCAGACTTATACTACTAGTTGGTATCTGTTTAACAAGGGATCGTTTTATAGAGTCTCACCTTCAGGTAGACTTTAGGAAAACTCCCCTAAAACTGGCGTTACAGCTGGTGGGATTGAGTAATGTTGGATTACATTGACTCCTGGTTATACATGTGTCCAAAAGAATCCCTCTACAAGACTGGTTGCCTATATTGTGACTACTAAAACATGGTAACATGGAAAACATTAAAGCAGAGGCTCTAACCAATCTGACAGTAGATACACTAAAGGATATGTGTACAACTAGAGGCCTGAGCTGTAAAGGAAAGAAAGGTGAATTGATCCAAAGCTTGTTGGATCACCGCATTGTTGTGTTTTGAGTAGGCCTGTAACTCCTATTCCAGGAATAGATGTGTGAGGATAATTTGGGACCAAGTGTAACCCTTAGTCATCATCCAGAAAGCGAGGAAGCAGGGGATACAGGAATGCCTATTGATCCACCCACAATTATCCTAGTCCCACCAATACCTTCTTCTATCATGACACCAGAAGTTGTTCTGGAAATTGAAAAGATGAAAATGCAAATCGAAATCAGAAAACTGGAGATGCAATCTGAAATGAGGAAAAAGGAATTTAGGAAGGAGCTGCAACTTAGAGAGAAAGATGCAGCATGAGTATTGCATGAAAAAGTTGTCTCTTGACTCATCTTCTATTTCAGAGTCCTCTTTGCCTTGTGCCTCCAGGTTCAGTAAGCCTCTTCTCCCTCAAGGATTTGGCGAGTGTGTATGATGTGAAAACTGATATTCTGGACTGGTTGGGAACTTTTGAATTTACATGTAAAGTACAAGTTATACGTGAGAGTGAAAGTGTTCATGGGTTATCTCTAGGCTAGCCCAGAGTGGCTGTGATGGAGTTGAATGGTGCTGATAGAGAAGACTGCAAGTTGGTTAAGACAGCTCTCAAAGCCAGGTTTGGGAAGATCCCTTGCCAATACCTAAAAAGGTTTAGAGACGATAAGAAGAAAGATGGAGTGTTATGGACGATTTGGGTGTGTGAGAGCCTATAGAACTTAGAAAGGTGGATTAAGGGCCACAAAGTGATCAGAGATGTCTTGTCATGCAAGAAAGCATTGTTGATGCCTGTTCCCCAGAGCTGAGAGAGCACCTTGCTGTCTCTAAAGAACTTGACCCTAAGAAGTTACCTCTAGCTGCTGACTTGTGGGTAGCCAACATGACTACTTACAAAGATTCAGGGGCACCTCGTAATAAAGAGGAGGGGAAGAAGCATAAGAAAGATGGGAAAGAACATTCCACAAACCCCCCCACCAAAAGTTTCAAAGTTGGTTTGAGACCAGCCACGATCGCGCTTAGCACTTTAGATATGACAATGACAGATTCTCTCAAGTGAATTTGTGAAGTTAGAACGGCACCCGCCAACAGACTTTCACGGAAGCACCGTTAACGGTGTCGGTGCTTCTGTGGTCCCCATTCCCATAGAATCCTATGGGACTCCACTGGAATGGGGATCAAAATTTGAATGGCGCCTGAATTACCGGACCGCCGGGCTGTAATGCCCCGGTTATTCTGGCAAGTCAGGCACCAGTAAATTATTACGGTCCGGCGGCTACCTGGCGGTTTTTCCGGCACATTTTCCGCCGGACTCGTAATGAGGGCCAGAGTTTTTTTAGTTTCCGTAGGACTGTGGAAATTACAGAACATAGAAGTCTCTAACTCCAACCCTGATAATACTAAAGAGTATTATATAGACAGCGTGCTTGTCAATGAACAGGACACACATGCCATTAAATACACTTGGGCCAGCATTACTGTGGCAGATTAACTTTTCGTTAAACCTGAGGAGGTGGCTAAGGCCCCCAAAAGGCTTACCAAGTTAGCAGGGGGTCCAGTCCAAATGTGCCCCATTTTGCCAGCTATGATTGAGTGCAATGATATCACTTATATGACTAAGAATCACTGTCAGTGTTCAGTCTGAAGTGCCTGGTAGGGTACCGTTAGGAAATGACTTGAAGACCCTGGGAGTAGTCTCTAGCACACCAAACCCCCTTTCTTAGAAATGAAGGGAGCTGACCAGAAACGCCAGGGAGGCAACCTTGAGAGACCTCCCCAATGAGACCAAGGAGAAATCTAGAGTCTCAAAAGGAAAGAAGGGCCTCAAGCCCAAAACTCCAAAAAGGGAGTTACTGTGAAAGAAAAACTCCAGGTCACTCTTGTGTCCCCACCTCCAGCTGTGGGTGAGTTGGTGGAAGAAGAATCCCCAGAAGTCCCATCTACTGATGAATCAGAGGCAGAGGAGAATCAACTCTGTCTAGAGGATTTGGATCCTAGAGACCATCCTGAGCTGCAGACGTTGCTTGCAGAAGGTGGATCGTGTAGGACATACTTTAGTAGGGGACAAAGAGGATCCCTCTATTGAAGGTCTGCGCCAGCAGGCAGCTTCCCAGACTGAAGGGCAAGAAACCAGGAAGCATAGGCTCTACTGGGAGGATGGCCTCTACAGTGAACCTATGGAGTCTACTCCAGGGGACCTCAGGAGACTGGTGGTACCGCAGGAGCTCAGATCCACATTTCTGCAGTTAGCCCATGAGGTCCATCTAACTGATCATTTAAGTACAAAAAGAACCAAAGAGACTCTCACTGTATTTCTACTGGCCAAAGATGCAGAAGTAGAAAATCATTGCAGAGGCTGCCACACATGAAAATTGCCTGGCAAAAGTGCAACCAAGAATGTGGCACCCTTAGTGCCCCTCCCAGTTGAGTTAGTCCTTTTTGGGGATTGACATAGTTGGTCCCCTAGATCGTCCGACTTCCTCAGGCGACCGCTTTATCCTGGCTGTAGTGGACCAAGACACGACATACCCTGAGGCCATCCCAATGAGAATGGTTACCGCTCAGGCAGTTACTAAGGCCCTAGTTGGTATTTTTACCAGAATAGGTTTCCCTAAGGAGGTTGTATCCGACAAGGGGTCACATTTTATGTCCCACTATATGCAAGCCATGTGGAAAATCTGTGGGGTCACCTACAAATGATCAATATCCTACCATCCTTAAACAAATGGATTGGTAGAGAGGTTTAACAGAACCATGAAGAGCACGATCTGTGCTTTAGCAGACCCCCTTAGAAGAAAGTGGGACCTTCTACTGCTATGCCTTAGTTTTGCCTACAGAGAGGTTCCTCAAGCTGGACTGGGCTTTATTCCCTTTGAGCTCCTCTACGGTCATCCAGTCAAAGGACATTTGGCCCCAATTAAGGAAGGGCTGGAGAGAGCTCCACCCATAAAGCCAGTACGAATTATTGACTATGTGCTAGGCATCAGACAGAGGATGGCACACGTGATGACAGAGGCTTCTGAGAACTTGAAGGCTGGCCAACCCCATGTCAAGCATTGGCATGACCAGAAAGCGAACTTTGTTTACTCCCGACCAACACGTTCTTATTATGGTACCAATAAAGCATTTTACAGGACAAATGGACAGGCCTTTTCAAGATTGTAGCCAAGCTTGGGGAAGATAATTATTTGGTTGACTTTGGCAACCCCCAAGCTGGTCCCTAGGGTCTTTCACACAAACCGACCAAAGGCCTATGTCCCTAGACCAGAAGATCGGAGCTTTGCTTCTATCTTCTGATCAAGAATAAGGGGAGAGTACGCCTCTCCTAGATCTTCTAAAAGGACACCCTTCAGATGGGACTATAGGAGTTAAACTCTCTTCTAAGTTGACACTGCAGCAACAAGAGGAGTGCAGATCTCTGTTAAGTCAGTTTGTTCCTTTGTTTTCATTAACACCAGGATTGGCATCTTGGGGTCAGTATCACATCGACACTGGTGATAGTGTCCCTATGAAAAGAAGAGGCTACAGGTTGTCAGACCATATGAGGAATCACATTAAGGACGGTCAACAACTTGACCTTGGAGTAATTGAACACTCCATGAGTCCATGGACTAGCCCAGTTGTACCAAAAGCAGGGACCAAAGAATGTAGGTTCTGCATGGACTATAGGACCTTGAATTCAGTTACCAAAAATGATGCATCCTTTGCCAAGGACTGGTGGATAAGCTAGGTTCAGCTAAATGCCTCAGTACATTTAACTTGACAAGTGGTTATTGTCCTCTTCTGCAAGCCAAGTGATAGAAACATAGTATTACATGTCTCTAGTGACCACCCTCGACATCTCAGTGAGAACCTAGCCTATGAGCAATATCTCTGTAACCGGAGGAACTGCACAGCATTGGAGGACTTTTACAGCCATGCCAATGATTTGGATTTAAGATTGAAACAAAGAGGCTAACCTAGAAAACTTCTTTGTAGATCCACAAAAACGGGCAAGATTCACTGACAGACACCCTAGTCACCCCCAAAGTATCTCCCAATGCAGAGCAAAAAGAGAGTAAGATGACATGTGTGATCACACATGGCCTTCACACATTCCAATTGAAAAAACTGATCACTAAATACTGGCCTTCAGAGAAACTCTGTCTACCAAATGAACCCATTCCAAGATTTGTATAGAAACGTGCACAAAATCTGAGAGACAAAGCAGTACATTCGAAATTCTCTAAACCGATAAACAGGACAGGTTTCTGGAATCTACAGAGAGCTACTGGACATTTCCCATGTGGGAATTGCATAGCTTGCACATTTACGAAAAAGATTACATCTTTCACCGTTGGAAACGGCATTTGAACTCTGTTCAACCTGACCAATTGCAAAACCAAACAAGTGGTCTATTTCTTTGAGTGCCCCTGTGGACTCAGGTACGTTGGCCAAACCATTAGACTGATCCACTTCCGGATCTCTGGACACAGGTCTAAAATCTGGTGCAAAAATTCTTCGGTGCCTTTAGTCAATAATTACATCGAATACCAAAACTCACCTAATGATATTTTATGGTGGGTGTTGGACATAGTAAAAGAATCATCCAACTCAATGAGGAGTCTTAATAAAAGAAGCCTGTTGGATCCACAGATTGGACACACATCGACGAGGTCTGAATGAAGAATTCCATCCTTTATCATGAACTGATCTACCTCAGTGGACCCTTCCATCCTTTACCATGAACTCATCTACCTAAGTGGACCCATCAGACAATCCTTGGGCCTCGGTACCCACAGTAGCTGTTAGGCAGAAACCTGTGCAGTTCCCTCTGGGACCACTGCAAAAGATTTAAGACTACAGGTGGTTGGCAGTAAACCCAATTGGTAGCAGTCTGTAGCACCCAGATTTACCTGGTAGCTGTGGCTGAGCAGTCCGACTTCTCTCAAGAAGAGTTAGGCAGCATACAGAGTATTCACAATAGGTCAAAAGACAAGCAAACACTGACCAGAGCTTTGTGTAAAAGAGATATAATTATTTATTTAAAAACACATCTAGTAAAACACACTGGCATTAATATCAAGCAGTTCAAAAACACGGTCACTAAAAGATATACACTCCCTTCAACGATTAGTTAGACAAGTCTTAAGTAAAGCAACACTTATTTTCAGACAGCGGTGAGCGCTTAACGAAGATGGCACTCTAATCAATCAGTTTAAAAGGGAGAGAAAGGCAGAGCAAAGATAGAAACAGATCCCAACACCTTCGGAAGAACACAGTAGGAGAAAACGGCATGTTAAAACCGTAAGTCAAAGTTAACAAGGCCGGACCCACTTTAAGAGGCTCTGGTCGAAATGTGTCCAAGGTCACACGGTTCAAAATGCCCAAAAGTTTCGCAATAGAAAACAGAGGCAATAAGTCCAGAAAGAGTTGGACCAAAAAGAAAGGGACTCGTTAGATGGCCAAGGCGGCCAGCCCAGTCCAGAAGGTTAAGGGATTATTGTTACCTTGTAGCAATCTTTAGAAAGGGATGTCTGGCGGACACGGTACCTTAAAATGGTGAGAACGCTCCAGCGGGGGCAGTTGTTCCTGGCAGCGGGTGCAAGTCGGTGCTTCGTCCGGAGGAAGAGAGGATCTCGTCGGGGAGGAAAGCAGGAGTCCGTTGCACTGCCAGGGAAGAAACAGTTCGCAATTAAAAGGAGCGGTCCTTTTATTCGCGGTCCAGTGGTAAGTGGCTATCCGGTTGCCGGGGTGCTTGGCACGGGCAATTCGACCACAAGACGTCCTGGGATGCGAGAAAGGAAGGTAAACTGGTTGTGCCCACCAGTCAGGGGAAGAAGACTCTCCAGCAGGGAGATCTCCTCTGTCGTTGGGAAGTGGCGAGTCGATTCAGCAGGGCTCCACCGGTGGTGTCGTCGTAGCAGGTCGGCTCAGCTTCTCCCTCGTCGGATTTTCAGGTCCTGTGGCGACTTCTGAAGTTCCAGTCCCAAAAGCCCTGCTTTTATGCAGCACACCCCCATTCACTCAGCCTAGCTGTCAATCAAACATGCTAAGTGGTGAGCCGGCCGGCTCACCACTTGGGCCAATCACACAAGAGTGCGACTTGAGTTACCAAGGTAACTCAGTCCAGGGTGCCTAAACCCCCCCTCCTACACCCCCTGTGGTACCCAGACAGAGTGGCACCACTTTTGGAGGCTTCTGTGTAGAAGCCCGCGAAAAAATGGAATAAAGGGCTCGACCTTTGGTTTGGAGTTACAGAGGCGAACACAAACGCCATTTTAAAACCGAGTTCCGGCAGAAAATACCAACCGGTGAATTAATATTAAATAAATAAACCGACGGTATGTTATAGGCTATGTTAAAAAGTATTAGCCTCGAACAATGGGAAAATCCCATAGAGATATATTCACGGTTGAATATAAAAAGTAGTATCCACTGCCACCAGCCAAAACTCGACAAGGGGGGACGGGACAGTGCCCCCTCGAATAACAGACCCAGGGGCAATCGAATTGCCCCTACCAGTACGTCCACAATATGATGGTCTGTACTGGTTCTGTTAGTAATTTGGGACTAGTAAAGCCAATGGTGGCTTTACATGCCCTGGGAGACAGTAGTCAGTCCCAGGGTATGGAGTCTATGGTGGGGGGTCTCTATGACACCCCGGTGTTACTGCACGGAGGGTGCGGTGTAACACACATAGACAAAACATATGAGACCCTATGGAGTAAAAGACCCCCATAGCCCTTGAAACACATTAACATTCAAAGGAACACCACAAATCATGTTCAAGAGTGGGAGAAAGAGTCTCAATCTTAGCAGGAGAAAAAAACAAACTCCAGAAATCCAGCAAAGCTGCTGGGGGACTCACTAGATTAGGAAATTCAGCCTAAACAGAGAATTCTCCCTAACAGTAGCACCCTAGCATCCTCCACTGAGGCCATACTTCATACATCAATACTGTGTGCAGTTAAACAACTACCAGTGTGGCAAGCACCCCACTAGCTTCATGAACTAGTGTGACAAGCAAGTTTCAAACCACACAAAGGTGTACCATTTTATCAACACCAAGTACAGAGATCTCATCTCATCATATACTCTCAGTTTGTGCATCAGCTAATCATAACCCAACCACTGAATGCAACACCTATTTGCTTCAGAGAGTAGCACGACACAGAAATGAGGAACTGAGAGTGAACGTGTCCACTTCATTCTGCCTCGGTTAACCAATCATTTTGCTCATTCATTATGGGCGCATTGAATAGTGTTTACCTGCATGGTAATCTGCTTTTTTACATTTAATCTCTGGCTTTAAGCACAAACCAGAACCTTTACAGCACGCATACGGGGTTACCATGACACGTACAAACATTCTAATGCGGCTATACGTCGCTCTCACGCCACCGTTACATATTTTAGTTTTATTTATTTCCAATTGTAAAGCGCAAAACCGGCCCTTGGGCATCATGGCACTGTTGCAGAGAACTTGCTTAGTTACAGGGAAATGACATTGCATACATACATTTAAATAGGGTACAGGGCAGTTTTTTTTTTTAAACAATTGTTATTGGTTTTTCTTTTTTACAACACAAACATTTAACCATCAACCTCAACTTTCTATTTGCTTCCCCCCCCCCAACATGATTGCCGTCCTCCCCCCAACCCCCTTTTACTCGGGCTTGCACCATGTTTCTTAGATTACCTTCTCTGGGGCTAACCCACTTCATCATTCGCGGACGTGTCAAATTCACTCGGGTCCGTATGTAAGTGTCCCGACAATGTGGCTACCATTTATCTCCAGGCAATCAGAGGGCCCACTTCCCCATCCTCCCCCCTATTGGCTGCCTCGTGCCATGGCATTGTCTCAGCGTCTACCCATTTCAGCAAGTCGTTCCACCACCCCTCCAGCCTAGGTTATGGGCTGATTTCCAGCCCATGGCTATTCTTCTCTTTGCCAGAATGTAAGCCAAATCCCTAAGTTTGCTAACATGTTTCAGGTTGCTTGGTCTTGTGAACCCCCCCCAGCATGCACGCCCACACCGATTCCACGTCTAGTTTAATTCCTGTATCAGATAGGCACAGCCTGACTTCCTCCCAGAATTGCTCAACCTCCGGGCACGCCCAGAACATGTGGATCATCCCAGCCTCCACCTCCCTGCATCTGGGGCATTTTTGTGCTTTGGTGCCACCGAATCTAGCGATACTTTGGGGGGTCATGTATACGCTCTGTGGGTAACGTATAGTTGGATCTGCTGCAGTCTCGTGTTCCCGGACACCTTTTTATGGTTGTAACGCTCACCTGATTCACACGGAGGCGCTGACCCAAACTGGACTGCTACAGTTGCTTCTATGACTATGATGAGGCGTAGAACTCGGAAGACGCTCTGGGCAGGACCTCCGAATATTGACTGTCTGGCTTGTAAGGTGAGTTTTCTGCAGGTGGAAGAAAAAGGGGTAATTACAAGCTGGTTGGATAAGTTCTCCCACCAATCTTCTGCTTTTCCCACTTCTTGGTTCTCGACTGGTCTCCACGAACTCTCACCTTTGGTTTAGTAAAGCCGAGCTCTCCATCCTGCTTCTGGTGCAGGGGCGCGTGGAATCCAGTTACGTCACTGGATGATTTCAGTGTTTAGGCTCAGTGTCCTTTTGTGGCTTGTAATAGTCCTTCAGGTGCCGAGGAGCTGTTGGCGACACCACCACTGCTGTGCAAGAAGAGGCTCGTGAGTATAGAAGATCTGAGGCCGATTATGAAGGAGCACCCTTTTATAATGTCCTTTTCTGTCTTTCAGGTGCCGAGATGCTGTGGGCGATGCCGCCGCTGTTGCACGTGTGGTGGCACGCAAGTATAACTGAATTGTGGCCGTTTCCAATTGGGCGCCTCTGATAATGTCTTTTCCTTCCTTTCAGGTGCCGAAATGCTGAGGGCGATGCTGCCGCTGCTGCGCGTGAAGAAGCGCGTAAGTATTACTGAATTGTGGCCACTTCAAAATGGGCACCTCTAATAATGTCTTTTCCTTTCTTTCAGATGCCGAAATGCTGAGGGCGATGCTGCCGCTGCTGCGCGTGAAGAAGAGCGTAAGTATAACTGAGTTGCGAACCCTTTGGCTCGGACACCACTAACAATGTCTTTTGTCTTCCAGGTGCTGGGATGCTGCCGAAGCGAAGGCCGCGGTGAACTCCGGTGTGATCACGGATGGATAAGGTAAGCGAGCGCAGCTGCGAGCGTATTGCCCGTTTTCTAACCTTATGTCTTTATTTGCAGGTTGTCGGAGACTGGACTCTTGTGGCTGAATTCTGGTGAGTAGATGTTCCTGTGCCTTTTCTTCATCCACAGGTTGCTGCTCGAGAAGCTGAGGGTGTGTCTGGACCTGGAATGCAGGAGCCGACTCGGTGAGCGTCCTGCTGCTGTTGCAGAATAACGCGAAGCACGTGAATTCTATCGGGCGTGGTTTAAATAGTGGAGAAGTGCTTTGGGGCGTATTCTTCCACCAGCCTCACCCAGGAAAGAAAAGAGTTCCTGTAACAGAGGATTGGTCCCTCCCAGCCAGTGGCTGGGACTTCACCCAGCTTGGATTGTTCTAGGTGAGTATGCAGCATGGTCTGCCACAGGTAAGTCCACCCAATCACTACTGCACACTTTAAGAATATGAGCCTGGCGCCCATGGCGCCGGGACTGTGGTTCCTTATGAGCCTGGCGCCAGAGGCGCCAGGACATGGTCCAAAGGGCCCCTGTAGAGGTCTGCTGGAACCGGGGGTGTGGATGATGAACCTGCTTCCGGGGACGCTGGGCCAGTCTTGGCTCCTCGGGAGTAGCGCTCATGACAATGGTATCTTTGGGCCCTTTCCCACTGCCCGTCCATCATCGGTGTCCCTGCCGCCTCCTCCCAGTCTCGCCTCAATTGGAGCAGCTCTGTTCCCACTCTGGACATTATCAGTTCGTAAATCCAGGATACCTCATGCCTCCCTCCGAGACATTGTACGTTGTTTCTATGGCGACATCTGGCGATTCAGCTAATGCTATTTTGGACCACCTCTCTTTCGCCCGTTTAAGTATTCTAGTATAGGTGATATATTTCCCCGGGTGCAAACCCACCTCATCCATTAACCACTGGAAGTCTGTGGCTTCCCTTCCTGCCATATATCCCCCAGGGCCACCAGACCCACCTCCTCCCAATGTTTATGGATCCCTTTCCTCAGTTGTTCATCTGCCCCACA
Source organism: Ambystoma mexicanum (assembly GCF_040938575.1). Taxonomy (NCBI): domain Eukaryota; kingdom Metazoa; phylum Chordata; class Amphibia; order Caudata; family Ambystomatidae; genus Ambystoma; species Ambystoma mexicanum. The sequence goes on along the minus strand of NC_090935.1, from coordinate 660,966,302 downwards.
TTGCGCCACCAGAGGCGCCTGTGGGGAGCATGGGGCCGGGCTTCCCAGGGGCTGGCATGCCCTGCATCATATAACCCAGCACAGTTCCAGCAGCCACAATCTACCATGCAACTTTGGCCTGGGCAACCATATTATTTCTTTTAGGAAGTAGGGGTCACATTCCTGTCTCAACAATCTTGTTTCTGCCATCTCATCTTCCGACAGCCATCTTACTACGTACTGTAGCTGCTCTGCCAAGTGGTAAATTTCAAAGTTCGGCCGATTTATTCCCCCCTTGTCGTACGTGTTTTGTAGTTTCCACAGGGCTACTCTGTTTCTGGAGTTGTGCCACAGGAATCCTCTACATAAGCTCTGGAGTTTGGTGAAGAAGCATTTGGGCAGCACCCAGGGGATGTTTGTAAAGAAATGCAATAGTCTGGGCAGGACCACCATCTTAAGCAAGGCCGCCCTCCCCATCATGGCCAGGGGAAGCTTCTCCCAGAAACCCATACTGTTCTTAATGCCCTGCACCGCCTTTTCCGTATTATTTTTATTTATTTTTTTTGTTTTATTGGTTAATCATAGGTAAACCTTTAACAAACCTCAAATAAGAGTCCGAGGAACAAGAGTCCAGAGTTCCTCTACTAAAGTATTATTTGAGATCCAATCGGTTTAGTTATCCCTCCAATGGAAGTCTTTACCGCAACAGATGCACCCCGTAGTCTTTAGGGCTCCTATCTCTCCTCCATTTCCGTTTCTTCCTGGTCCAGATTTAGGGATTCGACAAACTTTAGTGCATCAATAGTTCGACCCACCTTTTCCGCTGTTAGAAGGCGTTCCCAGTATTCTTCTTCTGTTTCCATCGTGATGTTGCTTATATAGTTGCCCAAAAACGCTAATCGCTTTGGTACCAGAACCGGGCATATTAACATCATGTGTCGCACTGATTCAAGTTGGTTCTTCATTTTGCAGAACCTGCAGATCGCTGATGCTTTTTCAATGAGCCGTCTTCTCAGCTTGACCTCTCGGGAATACCAGATATTTAATCTACATCGTAATAGCAGATCTCTATAATGTTTAGACGGAAATTTCTGAAGATATGGTGGGAGAATATTTAATGCTTTGCGTTCCCAGACGATGTTATGAGCTCAGTTTCCTGCCAATTTAGTGACCTGGGTTTCCTCCCAGTCTTTTTCCCGCAGGATTCTTTTGGCTTTGTCAGGATTACACTTTAGAGTTTCCAGTGAGATATCTAGATGTTCTAAGGTATCCTCACATCTCTTCGTATTATGTTAATGCTCATCTAGGACCTTATGATATATGTTGATACCCAGATATTTAAATGTGCTGGTCTGCCAGGCTATTTCCAGGACCGGCAGGCTGTCCCGCGGGACTCCTCTGTACCTCCCTAGGGGAAACATGCATGACATTTTGGGGTTCACCGCAATGCCTGACAGTATTGCATAGCGCTCCATTACCTCTAGGATATAGCGCAAGTTCTCCTCTGGATACCGCAAGTACAACAGCATGTCATCCGCATACAATGATATCAGGTGTGGTCCTCCCTTAGTGTGGACCCCTATTTCTTCGTATTGTTGTCTTAAATAGATTGCTAGTGGTTCCAACGCCAGGATATATAGCACTGGGGACCAAGGGCATCCCTGTCTTGTTCTTCTACTGAGTTGCAATTTTTCAGAAATTATCGCTCCCGTCTTGACCCTCGCTGTTGGGGCACTATAGACCATCTTCACCCATCGCATATAGCCGGGTCCCATCCCATATTCCTTTAAGGCTGCCATCATCCATGGCCACCTCACCGAGTCAAAAGCCTTTACCGCTGTCACAAGTCTCTCCCCTTCTCACCCGTTTCCGTTGTGTACTTGCGACCTTCTGGGATTTCTTCTTTACGGTTCGGGATTTGTATAGTCCCGAACGCCGGTCTTCGGCGTCCAGCGTGAGAGTAGCGGTTCAGTTTCCAGGAGCGTTCTACAAGTCCAGGGTGTTAGGGAGAATTCTCTCTTTTGGCTGAATTTCCTAATCTAGTGAGTCCCCCAGCAGCTTTGCTGGATTTCTGGAGTTTGTTTTTTTCTCCTGCCAAGAGTGAGACTCTTTTTCTCTCACTCTTGGACATGATTTATGGTGTTCCTTTGACTGTTAATGTGTTTTATGGGCTATGGGGTCCTTTACTCCATAGGGTCTCATGTGTTTTTACTATGAGTGTTACACAGCACCCTCTGTGCCATAACACAGGGGTGTCATAGTGACACCCCACCATAGACTCCATACCCTGGGACTGACTACTGTTTCCAAGGCATGTAAAGTCACCATTGGCTTTACTAGTTATGTTATGTTATTTTGCACTTAAACAGCGCCTTATTTACCATTGGTATGGTCTGAAGGAGCTGGTAGGTTGAATGCCCTCGGGAACCGAAGTTCAGATCAGTAGAGAGAGTAGGGAGAGTCAAAGGTGCGTGTGAGCACCGGGTATGTGTGCAGCTCGTGCGGTACTTGTGTAATAGATGCTTCTTAGCGGTAGATGTGGTGGTTGAGAGATCAGGAGAATGTGTTCGTTCTGGCAGGATTTATCCGGAACGGATGTGGCTGCGTTAGGCCTGAGGAAAACGCCTGGCTGGGGGTGTGAAACCAGCAGTGTTTACATAGAACGATGTGGAGTAAGCGGCGGGTGTTAGTATGAGAACAGCTATACCGAATGGTGTCATAGTATCTCTGTGTTCTAGTTGAGCGGTGAGGTAAAGGAGAGAGTAAGCGTGGTGGTGTGATATGATGGGTTGTATGCTCTTTCAATGAGCACACTTCTAAATGCAACTTTCCCAGAGAGGGTACCGGGCGAACTTCTAAATACAATTTTCCATAGAGAGGCTATTGGGCACACTTCTAAATGCAACATTTACAGAGCATCTATTGGATACACTTATATAATGAACTTTCACAGAGGGTATTGGGCACACTTCTAAATGCAACTTTCTCAGCGAGGCTATTGGGCACATTTCTAAATTCAAATTGTCCACAGAGAGGCTACTGGGTGCACTATTAAAATCAATTTTCCTGAGAGGCTATTGAGAACACTTCTAAATGCAACTCTTACAGAGGCAATTGGGTACACTTCTAAATGCAACTTTCCAGAGTGTCCATTGGGTATACTTGTAAATGCAACTTTCACAGAGGATCTTGGGCACACTTCTAAATTCAATTTAGCAGAGAGGCTATTGGGCACATTTCTGAACTCACGGAGAGGCTATAGGGTACATTTTCTAAAAGTAATTTTCACATGTTAACATTCACAATTCCATCCAGTTGTGACGCAGGCCAATATTCACAAATCCATCCAAGTGTGTACATGCTAACATTCACAATTCAATCTAAGTGGGGACATGCCAACATTCACAACTCCATCTAGATGCGATGCAGGCCAATATTCACAATTCCATCTAAGTGGGGACATGCCAACATTCACAATTCTAACTAAGTGTGGACATGCTAACATTCAGAATACTAAGTGTGGACATGCTAACATTCACAATTCTAACTAAGTGTGGACATGCTAACATTCACAATTCCATCTAGATTCGACGCAGGCCAATATTCACAATTCCATCTAAGTGGGGACATGCTAGTATTATGGCATTCTATGTTGTTGGTAGGTAAGATAGAGTGGCGGGGGCTTTCTGGAGTAGAGTGATTGCTCTACTCCCCACCCATGCCACACTCACGATTTTTGTTGGCATCTGTTGGCTTCCTTGGCGTCCCCTGTGGACACCTGCTGACACTTCTTGGAGCCGCCTCTGTTGGAGCCGCCCTTTTCCTAGGGGCCCTTAGCCGTGGGGGCCCCAGGGGCAGAGGGCTGCCCTGGGAGGACCGGAGATGAAGGGAGATGAAGGGCGAGAGGACCAATGGGAGTCCCGAATTATTAACAGAAACCGGTGCAAACCATCCTATTGTGGACGTACTGGTCGGGGCAATTCGATTGCCCCGGGTTCTGTTAGTCGAGGGGGCACGTCTCCGTCCCCCCTGATCGAGTTTTGGCTGTGGCAGTGGATACTACTTTTTATATTCGACCCCGAATATATCCCTTTGGGATTTTCCCATTGTTCGAGGCTACCAACTTTAATTATTTAATTCTCATAGCCTCGAACATACCGGCGGTTTATTTATTTAATATTAATTCGCCGGTTGGTATTTTTGCCAGGACTCGATTCTAAAATGGCGTTTGTGTTCTCTTCTGTGACTCCAACCCAAGTCGAGCCCTTTGTTCCACTTTTTGGCGGGCTTCTCCACAGAAGCCTCCAAAAGTGGTACCACTCTGTCTGGGTACCAGAGGGGGTGTAGGAGGGGGTTTAGGCACCCTGGACTGAGTTACCTTGGTAACTCAAGTCGCACTCTTGTGTGATTGGCCCAAGTGTTGAGCCGGCCGGCTCACCACTTGGCATGTTTGATTGACAGCTAGGCTGAGTGAATGGGGGTATGTTGCATAAAAGCAGGGCTTTGGGGACTGGAACTTCAGAAGTCGCCACAGGGCCGGAGAACCCGGCGAGGGAGAAGCTGAGCCGACCTACCACGACGACACCACCGGTGGAGCCCTGCAGAACCGACTCACCACTTCCCGACGACAGAGAAGATTTCCCAGCTGGAGAGGCTTCTTCTCCTGACTGGTGGGCACAACCAGTTTACCTTCTTTTCTTCGCACCCCAGACCGGTTTTTGGTCGAGCTGCCCGTGCCAAGCACCCCGGCAGCTAGATAGCCACTTACCACTGAACCGCGAATCAACGGACCGCTCCTTGTACCGGAAAAACTCTGCGGCTGGTTTCTTCCCTGGCAGTGCAACGGACTCCTGTCTTCCTCCCTGACGAGATCCCCTCTTCCCCCGGACGAAGCACCGACTTGCATCCGCTGCCAGGAACAACTGCCCCCGCTGGAGTGTTCTCACCACTTAAGGTACCGTGTCCGCCAGGCCTCCCTTTCTAAAGATTGCTACAAGGTAATAATAACCCCTTAACCTTCTGGACTGGGCTGGCCGCCTTGACCCTCTAACTGGTCCCTTTCTTTGGTCCAACTCCTTTTTGAACCGTTACAAGACTTTTGTGCACTGCAACCGTGTGACCTTGGACACATTTCGTTTTGATCCTCTTAAAGCGGATCCGGCCTACTGACTCTGAATTCACTTTGTTACTTTGCCTTCCTCTGGTGTTGTGTTCGTGAAAAAGTGTTGGGATCTGTTTCAATTTATTCTCTGCTTTTCTCTCCCTTTTTTAAAAACGAATTATTAGAGTGCCATCTACGTTAAGCGCTCACCGCTTTCTGAAAATAAGTGGGGCTTTACTTAAAACTTGTCTAATATTCTTTTAAGGGAGTGTATATCTTTTAGTGACTGCGTTTTTGAATTGCTTACTATTAGTGCCCGTTTGTTTTTCTGGATGTGGTTTTAAATAAATAATTCTATCTCTTTTACACCAAGCCCTGGTCAGTGTTTACTTGTTCTATTGTGTTCTCTTGACCTATTGTGAATACTCTGTATACTGCCTAACTCTTCTTGAGGGAAGTCTGACTGCTCAGCCACAGCTACCAAGTGAATCTGTGTGGTACAGACTGCTACCAAGTGGGTTTACTGCCAAATACCTGTAGTCTTAAATCTTTTGCAGTGGTCCCAGAGGGAACTGCACAGGTTTCTGCCTAACACAGGGTAATTCCAGGAAGTAATTAAGGTGCGCTCGGAGGCACGGAAGACCGTGAATCGAGCGTGGAAGGTTTTCCAGGAGATTGGGGAGGAAAGGGAACAGGAGGGAATTCAAGGGACTGGGAACAAGGAATCAAGCGAGAGCCCCGATCGAACTCCGGGTAGGCACGTCCAACTACAGGTAGCGGTAGCGGTGAGACGCGCAGAGCCGCGGGGGCGTGTCCCTTTTGTAGGATGAGCAGCGTGGAACGCATAGACCGATCCGTAGTATTCTGTTCCGGGCGGCCATGTTGGAAGGATAACTGCATGCAATCCCCTGCGAGTCAGGGACCAGGAGGTCCAGAAAGGACGTAGACGAAGGTTCATGACAACCGCGTCTAGTGAAACTATTGCTAATTCACCTGGGTCGTCCTCCGCCTGTTCAATGACATAGTGGAGCCTCCTGTGGTTGTCAGATATACTTCTGCCTGGGACATATCCGGTTTGGTCGGGATGTACAAGTTTGTTTATGACCCTTTTCAATCTGTTTGCCAGCACCACAGTGAGGATTTTGCTATCTTGGTTAAGCATGGAGAGGGGCCTGTATGACCCACACTCCGTCCCCGGCTTGTTTCGTTTCAGGAGCGGAATGATCAATGCATCTCTAAGGGATTCTGGCAACCTTCCTCTCTCGAAGGCCTCGTTGAACATTGCCAACAGCGGGGGGAGCACCTCTTGTTTGTATGTTTTGTAAAATTCGCTGGGGAGCCCGTCTGACCCCGGACCTTACAAGTGGGCAATTGGACTACCACTGCCTCTAGTTCCTCTATGGTGATTGGGGCGTCTAGGTCCTCTTCAATTCGGGCAGGCCAATATCTTCTAGTGTCTCTTGAGGCTCCTGCTCTGCCGTTCCGCTTGTGTCTGCGTAGAGACGTTTATAGAATCTAAGGAATCCCTTGTTCACGCCCTCCGGAGTGTTCCAGACCTGGCCCGCCTCTACCCTTATCTCTCTAATGGCTAATCTCGGTGTCTCCCTCTTGTATAGCCATGCTAAGAGCCTCCCGGGTCTGTCCCCTCCACCCCCCCGGAGTGTTGCTTCTCGACTTATTTTTTATAATTCAAGTTGCATGACCTCTCCCATAGCCATTCGCAAGTCTGTTGTAGTTGGCTTGCCTGTTTGGCGTCTGCTTGCGAGGGGCCCCCTTTCTCATGATTTCTTCCATTTTTTCCTCTGTCTCCTGTAGCTCTGGCGCTATGCCTCCTTGGAGACCCCTTGATTTAGATATAGCCGCACCACTGACCACCACTTTAAAAGTTTCCCACAAGTTTCCCTCGGATTCTACGCTACCAGTATTGTTTTCAAAATATCCGATTATCTCCTCCCTCAGGTCCTCGCGGAATAGTGAGTCCTTCAGGGCCTCTACTCTGAGCTTCCAGGTTGGAATTCTGGCTCTGGGGGGCTTGTGTCTCCACGCCAGGGCCAGGGGGGAGTGGTCCGATAATGTCTGTGCTTTGTATTCAGAGTTTACCATTTCCCAAGCTAGTTACGGCGTGGCGAACATGTAGTCCAATCTAGTATACAGGTTGTGTGGGGCGGTGAAGTGTGAGTAGAGCCTGTCGGTGGGGTGCTGTTGCCTCCATATGTCCACCATCCCGAAATCTCCCAGCAGGGCCAGTAGTGTCCTTGCTGCTGGGGTGGGCCTGGCTAATTTTGTGTCTGACCTCTCCAGTTTAGGGTCCAGAGTGCAATTGAAATCCTCCCCCCACATGACCGCGCCTCCCATATAGGGACTCATTTTACTGTGTAGTGTTTTAAAATAAGCCACCGTGTCTTGGTTGGGGGCGAATGTATTTATAAGCACAGTTCTCTGTTTTCTACCAACCCACGGACTGCTACCATCCTCCCGTCTGCCTCCTCAGTGGCCTGAAGCGCCTGGAAGGGCACATGTGGTGCCACCCAGACCATTACCCCCTCTGGCGTATGCCGAATACGTCGCTCCTATGGTGGTACCCTTCCACTTTTTTTTTTTAACCACTTCTTGTTTATTTCTGGTGAGGTGGGTTTCTTGCAGTAGTGCTAGGTCTACCCTCTTCCTCCTCAGATACATCATAACCTTGTTTCTTTTCAGGTAGCTGTTAAAACATTTTTACCGAACCATTCCTTTATTGCCCCTACGGATCGGCCATGTGGTTTTTAAGCCTAAATCGCTCGATTTTAGAAAAATTTCCTATGGACCTTACCCGAGTTTTCGTTCATTTAACGCACGCGAAAACAGATATCAGGGAGCTGCCATTTTGTGATAATCCTATCATTTACCCCATCGCCCTGGCTGACCTGCTTTTGCAGCACTAATCCCCTGAGCCTGTCATCAGCAGATGCGTACCGCCCATTTCACAACGCCAAAGCACATCTCGTGTCAACATTCGCTGTGCTTCAGCTAATGACGTGTTGCCATGGAAATGGCAGGACGCCTGTTTCCTCAATAAGTATAAACAAACCATTTCACAACACAGCAGCATAGTTTCGATTCCATTCCTCGCTCTGTGTTACTTTGAGTATTCTGTGACTCGTTTCTGTGCTCTGGTCAGCTACCTTAGTTGCTTGTAGCCCGTGTGAACAGATACCAGTACCACCGCTATAAATTATTTTAGTTTGTTTAACACACAATGGCTACAATAATGCCCTAGATGTACGAGCCCGAGTACACCGAGGAGGAACTACTGGAAAGGGAAAAACACAAAAACGATGGGTCTTCTGACGGCAGTTTGGAGGACGATTCAACAGCTGAAGAGCCTGGACCTAGTCGCATAGACTGTGTTTCCACCTGGTGCACATGCCATCGGTGCAAGCTAATGCCAACCGAGGACGAGAACTGCTGCTGCTGTGAAAACTCGGGATGCGTGGCCTACATTTCGGAAGGCGAGCCACGACCGCAATGCATCACCGAGCTGCCAGACTTCAGGGCAGCTTGCCTCACACGGTCCGTGTTGAGGATAATGATGGTGCTTATGCACGAACTTCACGCAACTGTTCGTCCTCGTAATCCGAGTAACTAGTAAGTATACTCTGCTTGTATGCCACTCCTATTTCATCGTCTTCTACTATATCCAAAATTACATATACATATCATCGTAACGCATGAAAGTCGTTCAATAGTGTGCAGTATCTAGATAGCATTTGTCCAAGCAGAATGCCATTTGTTACAAGAATTGTCATTGACAACAAACGTTTATTAAACTTATCTTGGTCATTTAAAAACAGTTTGTTTCATTCCTTTTCACAGGTGGTACAGGCTGGTGGCCTATCGTTCCTTTACATGGTGGCATCAGGGGAATCTTGGACACCACGTTCGAAGAGTAATACCCGCCTGTGCCGTTCGTGCCATAAGAGAAACGTTCCCGAGTGACAGCGGTCAGTACAGGGGATTTCCTCTCACTGTGCTGCAACCTGACCTGTACAATGTGTAATGTTTTGTATTTTTGTGTCATCAAAATAAGATACAAAATAGAACACCACATATATTTTAACAACGGTTGTTTCAATTTTTTAAATGAATCAAGTGTGTCTCCATTCAAGGATGGACGTCAGACATCTGTGCTCCGAATGGGTGAAGGTCAGGTCGCTGTGAAGCAGGGTGGTCACTATCTAAGCTAACATAATATATTCTCAATAATGCATGCAGGTATTGAGGACACTTTTGTGGAGATGAACGAGCTATGTGCTTAGTTCACATGCAGGACAGTGATCGAAGAGGAAGAGTGATGTGTTACATTTATTAGCTGTTGTAAATACCTCTGGAGTTTTCCAGTCAGAGAGGGAACGAGGGTGGGGGCCAAGTGCTGTGCGCAGTGAGTCCTGGTCACCAAGATGGATTGAAAAGGGGGTACAAAAATGGATGCCCCGTGTCCTGCTCAGTGGTTCCATCTACGCGAATGTCAACCAAAGTTATCACATAAGGGCAAGGGGCGAACCCACTACTGGAGGCACTTGGTCCGAGTTTCTACTGAGAAGTAAAGGATGAGAGGGGCCTGATGGCCCCTCGCTCCCACACACTTGCCTGCATGCCCACCTGCCCATCCATCCCACCCCCCTCTATCAATGGCGGTTCGCACCCGGGGATGAGCGCTGGCATAGGGGGCTGTCACAGGCGCAAACGGCCAAGGTGCCAAACAGCATGTACACTTCAAAAGGCATCCCACGCCCAGGGGCCATCGCTCACATGGCCTCCTCAGACCCTGTGTCTCCAGGCAGGCCTCCCCTGAGGCAGGCCGCCCCCTGCAAACCACATAATACCACGACATACACACATCATTCATTCACAAACACAAATCTATTTATGGGCATAGGGAACTGTACTATATTGCGCATTTTCAATAGCATTATTCTCAAGTATTCTGTCGGTTTACATGGCAATTTTTTAATATTTGCATTTCATCATCAAACAATAATTTACCTTTACAACTGCTTGACTATCCACTGAATCTGAAGCAAGAACATTCTACATCCGTGACGTGCCTGCAGTTATCAACCACTTCTAGCGCGTATCGGGTAATCATCCTTAGCTATTCCGCTACAGACTTGTTTTATGCAAGTCAAGTAATAGTTTTTATGTATTGTGTGATTATTTTACCAATTGTTTGTTTAGTGCTTTCCAATTGATATACACCTTAGTTGTCGTCCCCTGGTGTTTTTCAGTTATAATTAGTGTTATCCATACTAATGCAAGTACTGTCTTTCAGGGAGATGCTGAAGCGTCCACCACATTGACAACAGCCCTAGATGTTCTTCAGCAGCACAAGGTATGGATACTGACAGCTCCATCGACCGTGATCATCAGGCCTGGAACACTTGTCGTTTGATTGTTCTACACCATGCTTCATTCGTGGTTAGCCATTGATATGTACCTGTGCGTTCGACCCCAAGTGTGTGTTGTGTTTTCAATATTGTAATCCTTAGTAATGCAAATACTATGTTTCAGGCAGTTGTTGAAGCGTCAACCCACGCACTTGATGCAGAGCCTGACATGCAAATAATTCCAGCGGAAGCGGGACCATGCAGATACAAATCGGCGCAACAGCTTTCGGAAGTGCACACCACATTTACAACATCCATAGATATTCTTCAGCAGCACAAGGTATGGATACTGACAGCTCCATCGAGCATGATCATATAACGTGATTCGATTTGCTATACCTTCTTACCTATTAACGCAAGTACTGTGTTTCAGGGAGACGATGGAGCTTCCACTACAATCACAAGATCCCATTTAGATGATGCAGATGTAAAGATATCGGAGAAATAAGTTGATTAAATCTGATCATATTTAAATATTCCTTGATTCTTTTAGACAATGCAACATTTGTGGTTATCTCTTTATATGTACCTGTGCCGTCGACCCCAAGTGTGTGTTATGTTTACAATATTGAAAACCATACTAACGCAAGTACTGTGTTTCAGGGAGTTGCTGATGCCTCCTCTTCAATACAATCATTCGTGGCAGTCCATGCAGAGCCAGAGGTATGGATACTGACAGCCCCATCGAACTAGGTCATCAGAGCTCGAATACCTGTCGTTTGATTGTTCCACACAATGTTTAAATCGTGTTTGGCTACTGAGATGTACCTGTGTGTTCGTCCTCACGTGTGTTTTATGCTAACAATATTTTGATACACAGTAATGAAAATACTATGTTTCAGGGAGTCGATGGAGCCTCATTCCGTGCTGTCTATGCGGATACAGAAAATATAGTCATTGCAGCGCAAGAGAAAGGGGAGACATGCGGATACGTATCGGAGCAACAGCGTGCAGATGTTGAAGGTCGAGTCAAAAAAGTTGCAAAGAAAAGAAACAAAAATAAGATTAGTTACAAACAGTTCATAGAAGTTTTTTTGTGCTGGGGACTATTTTATGTTTTTTTCCAGTCAATTGTACTATACTTTATCTTGTGTTTAAACTGAACATCCCTTTTCCAATCTGTCCTCTAGTTACCCGTGGGTCTACGAACTATACATACACAGACAGTGAAGCGAATGAGAGATGTTGCTTGCCAGACCATTTACACTATGGAGGAACGATTAATTCAGACGCGGCGTGTTGAGACTCGGGATGCTCATGTCCTATGGCCAGAACATGAAATTAATGTGTCCGGAGAATCCAGCAAAGTTGTATTGGACCTTTGCTACAGTTTCACCGCAACACCACAACAACATGATACTGGATGTATTGAAGATAGCTCTGAAGTAGTTGCAGATCAATTCACACAATCTACACCCGCCAAAAAATTGCCACCAAAAAAGCTGTCGACATTGTTGTGTTCTCCCATCAATGTTGAAGTAGCAGATGTTGAAATGACAGAATGAACCAGCAGCAGCATTCACTGACGCATCAGAACTTGATAGCAGCGATATTTCTTTCAAATGTGGTGATATGTCCTCAACGTCACAGGCCGAAACAACTGACACAGGATGACAGTCTAATGAAAGAGGGCAAATACATAGTATTCGACAGTTTGATGGATATTATAAGTATGCTGAAATGTGGGCATTCCGTCAGAGGGAAAATATGTGGGAAGCCATTGATTCATGTGACTCATCAAAAACAAGGCAGTAACGTCACAATACATGCCACCTGTAGATTAAATCATACGTTCTCATGGTCTGCACAACCGATGCTGGGGAAACTGCCAGCAGGCAATCTACTGTGTGCAGCTGCATCACTTTTTAGTGGCTCCAGTTTTAGAAAGTTAGAGGCTTTCTTTCAGTTTGTGGGACACCATTTCATTTAAAAAACGCAGTACTACAAATACCAACATGATTATCTGTTTCCGGCCATTAGAGATGCTTGGAAAATTGAACAATTGTCTCTAGCAAGTACATTCGAAGGCAAACGATTCAGGCGAGCCGGCGATGGACAGTGCGACAGCCCTGGATTTTCTGCCAAGTACTGCACCTACCACTTTCAGGACATGGATAGTAAGAAAATTGTGAGTTTGGTGGTCGTGCAGGTAACACAATGTACATCCTTAGTGGCCATGGAGAAACTAGGATTTATAAAATCAGTGGAATATCTACAATCGACGGAAATGCACATCGACCTCATGGCCACGGACAGACACGTTTCAATTGCCAAGACAATGAGAGAGCAGTTCCCACATTTTAAACATCAATTTGACGTATGGCATCTTGCTAAATCAATCAATTAGAAAATCTCGGCTGCAGGGAAAAAAAAAAGGTTTGGAAAGTATTTCAGAGTGGTGCCAGTCTATCAGCAACCATCTTTGGTGGAGCTCCAAAACTTGTGAAGGGTCAGTGGAAATACTACTTGAAAAATGGTGGTCACTGATGCACCACTGTACCAACGTGCACCGCTGGTCAGAAAACCTACATTTCCACCAATGTGAACATGGCCCTTTGTCCCCAGTGGAGGCACGGAAGAAGTGGTTGAATCCATCTTCACCGACATACAAAGCCATTGAGAAGATTGTTTTCGAAAAAACTCTATCAAGAGATTTGAGGGGACTGACAGAATTCTGTCACACAGGAGGTTTGGAGATGTTCCACAATATGTGCCTAAAGTACAGGCCAAAGCGCTTGCATTTCAGCATACAGGGCATGAGACATAGGACTCTACTTGCCGTTTTGGCCCATAACGAGAATCTCGCCATGAACAATCTAGGACTGCGGGTAATGTAAGGATGCCTCTCTACACTAAGGCCTTTTCAAAAAGAAGTAAGCAATGGGTGATCAAACCAGTCTATGAGGAAATGGAGTTTGACTTTGTCAAAAGCCCTATTGTTGCTGTATTAGAGAAGCACAGATATGGAATTTTGAACGTTTCTGTGCAGAGCACTGATCCATTGCCACCCAACATTGCCACTGTGCCATGTCCACCCAAAGGAGAGCTGGTTGTGAAGTACAAATCCCAGTTTAAATAATTGTAATGCGATTGTCATTTTGTAAATAAATGTTATTGTACAGTGTACATACAAAGTACACTATCCCTAACCCCTACCTTCACCATCCTGGGTGGCAAACAACCTGGGTGTCATCTTTGAATTCTCTCTCTATTCACCTCATATTGCTGACCTTGTGTATGTATATATTTTTGTTGATGTAACTAATTTTCGCAATCTCATGTAAATGCTGCGCACTGTTAACCAAGGGGAGGCTTGCGTATTGCAAATAATAAAACAACAAACAATAAATCTCACTTTCAACTCAACTCCTCGGGTACTTTATACTTTCCCTGACCTTCCCCAAAAAATTAAAAGTCTCAATAGTTATGGTTCTTTGGGGCTTCAAAGCTCGCAGACGAGGACAAAATTGGGGGCCTTAGAATGCGCCAAGCGAGCAGTTGCAGATGGGAGAGAAGCCAGTTTGCATTTGCACATTGAGGCGCAGTACATAGATGGATTTGAACCTTCAAGTTCTCACAGATGGCTTTACTACGGGATGTTGCAAAGAAAGAATGTATGCTCATTTCTAGTGAAGGTCAGCGGCTTTGATTTTCAGCTCGCGGCCTGAAGAGGCCCACAACTCGCACTGGCAGTATAAGGTTCTATTGTTTTTTTACCTTGAGAGACAGGGACCATGCTGAAAGACCTTCATTTGAAGGGGGGGGTGCAATAACGTAAGAGACAATAAGGCAGAAAATTCTGAAACTAGACCGAGTTTCATGTTAGTTCAGTATACGAAAAATCATTGTCAATAGCACAGTGGGATTTATGGACTGCATTACGCAGAGACACAATGGAAATTGCAAATAATGTAAGTAACTCTTTAGACGCTTTTATACCGGAATGAAGAATTAATGAATGGATGAATGGATGCATGAATGAATGAATGAATGAATGAATGAATGAATGAATGAATGAATGAATGAATGAATGAAGAGCTAGGAAAACGTTTGTGGGATCGTCCTTGTAGCGGGCACATGGGCATGAAGGTCCACATTTCACACGCATGTAGACAAACAGTCGTTTTTCATTGTGTGCTAACCTCGATTTATTTTGTTACTTTTCGCATTCAGCTCGGCCGTAAGAAATAAAATGAATAATATTAATAAAGATCGGCTGGCGAGACTAATTATAAATTTTATGTTTTCAAAACAGTTATATCCTTCCCTACTGCTATTGCCACCACTTTCAGACCCCAACAGATGTTTTTTTTCAATTGCCAGCTGCAGCTTCTTGTAAACAACTACACCACTTTGACGATTTTATGGGACGATCGCCAAGGGCCCATATGCCCTTACGCAGTACTAGCGGCTAGAAGCAACATATCAACCTTTACGCTGGCCTAGTGCCTACTTGATGGAACAGCCTTGCGGTTCACCGTGCGACCAAAGTGCTTCTTTTAACGAAAACCAACACCCTGTGTACCATAAAGGAACAGCGCGTGACTCACGATAAACTTTTACGGATTTGCGGGTAGAGATAAAAGAAAATAAATGGCATTCCGAGTTCATATGGCAATTGCTGAATATTCTATAAACATTTAATGTCAAATAAATGTACTTTACCAAATGTACCATGTTGCTGTTTGATTTTAAAATACAGTTTCATATTCCGAATTGTGGCGCGCTTTGTTTGTGTTGGTTTCTGGGTTCTGTGTGAAGTCGCGTAGAAGACGACTGGGCACGTTTGCCTACGCAGCACAGAAACGTCACGGAGGGAGGCGGGGAATATGAATGTTTTGATAATGTCAGGCTCAGGGGCGGGGGATATGATTTAGTGCCGCAAAAGCAGGTCAGCCAGGGCGATGCGCCAAGTGATAAGTTTATCACAAAATGGCGGCACCCTACTGCCTGTTTTCGCGTGTGTTTAATGGACGAAAACTCGGGTAAGGTCCATATGAAATTTTTCTAAAATCGAGCGACTTAGACTTAAAAACACATGGCCGACCCGTAGGGGCAATAAAAAATGTTTACAGGACCATTCCTTTAAGGCCCCTGAAGTTCCAAGTTATTATTTTAAGGTCTCCCATTGTCGGTTCTGGCTCGTCTCCTCCCCCTCCTCTTTGTCCCACCCTCCGATTTTGTTTGACATGGTTATATGCCCGTTCCCCCTCCCTTAGAGCTTTAAACCCCCCCCCCCAAACTGGCCTCCCACCCCCCAAACTCCCCCCAAAACCACTGCACATAAACCCCCCCCATCCCCCAACTCCCTCCCCTCTCGCTTCCTCTCCCTTCCCATTCCCAACTGTAGCCCAGTTCCATCCTTGGATCTCAGGCCTACCTGCTTCTGGTACCCATTCGGCATGCCGATTCTATGGACCCTGCAGGGGGCTGCCATGCTAGTGGCAACCCAACCATTCTGTCTTGCAGGATATAGGGGTGATTCCTACGTGTCTCCTGACATTGTGCGACAATTGCTATATGCCCACACGTTGCGGCATGTATGGCGTGCAGCTAAACCATTCCGTGGCTGCATTACCCTATTGTATATATTCTAGTCCCAAAGTCACAGGGTATACAACACCTCAGTTCCAGAGTCCCGTCTCACTTCTCTGTTCCGTCCCTCTTCCGGCTCTCTGCTCCAGGTGGACCGTTCTGGGCGTCCAGCCACTCCGTTGCGTCCTCTGGAGTCTCGAAGAAGAGGGCTTTGTTATTGTGGAACACCTTCAGCTTTGCTGGATACATAAACATATATCTAAGGCCTGCTTCTCGCAGTCTTCTCTTTACTGCTCCGTAGTTTAGTGTGTAATCTGGATATGTTGTGATGGTCGCCGAAGTCCTTTGTATCGTGCCTCCCTTCTGGAAATGTTCAAGTATTTTCTCTCTGTCGCGGTAGTTCAGTATTCTTGTGATTATGGGCCTCGGGGGTGCCCCTAGGGGGTGGGGGATCTTCTTGAGAGGGCCCTGTGTGCCCTCTCTACCGCAAACCCCTGAGTGAGCGCCACCCCTTCAATTTCCTGGAGGAGCATGGTCTCGACATAGTCTGTTGGGTTGGGGCCTTCAGCTCCCTCAGGAGCTATGCCTGTCCCACTATGCGTATGTTGCTCCTTCGGCTTCCTCCACTTTATTCTCCAAACTGGCCACTTGCTGTTTCAATATGTGGATCTCCGAGGCGTGGGATGTGCGTGCTGCCGTGTTTGCGGACGTTTTTTCCTCCAGTTAGTTTGTTCGTTCTGCTATTTTCCGTACATCTTGTCTGAGTAGGTTAACATCTTCCTGGTCGGCGCCTACTTTGAGTTCCAACGCTGCTTTGAGTTCAGCTGTGGCTGCCTCCAGTTTAGTCTCCCATGTCGCCTTCAGATCGGCAATCGCATCTAAGATCTGTTGGTCAGTGCACTCAAGGGCGGGGGGTGGTGTTCAGCTGCGTATTCTCATCTTTGTCTTTGTTTCTGGCCCCTTCCGCGGGCGGTGGGGTCTTCATGTATTCCTCCATCGTAGCTTCCACTTAGTTTTGGGGAGTTTGGATGCCATCTTATTCCTTTGACCTGGCCTGGTGCTGAATAACTCTCCTGTAATCCTTCCTGGGGCGGCTTATGGGGACCCCAATCTCTTCTAATGTGGCCCTCTTATAGTTCAGCTTGTGGCAGAGCCTGCCCTAGTTAGCCCTCCCATCTGCGATTGTCACCACGTCCTCTCTGCTTCTGGGGCTCTTGGCCGGGGTTCCTTGGTGGCATCCGGGGTGCCTGCTCTTAGTTGCCTTCACACGTTCCATCTGCCTTTGCCCGGTGTCTCTGTGGTGTGCTTCTTGTGCTGTTATCACTCCGCCTCCGTGGTTCATGCGTGTCCTCTTCACGTGGGGGGGGCTGGTATGTCCCCCCCCCTATCACCTGAGTGGTGGGCCAATTTGCTTTTGCTTGCGCGATGCTCCCAGTGCCGCCGACCACCTCTGAACGCCTCACAGCGGCTGTCACTGGTATTGGTGCTATGTCCGTGGCAGGCCCCCACCTTGGTCAGCAGTATTTGGGGCCTGGTGCAGCCTATGTCTTCCTGGCTCACAGGACGTTGTGTGCATGTGGCTCATCTCCCCTGCTCCGGGATCTCGGCCATTAGGCCTGTTTTTCAAGGATCCTCGTTGGGCCCGCTCTAGGCAAGTACTGTGGTGTCCTTACTGCTTTATTTGAGCAGTGGCCCTTCCCGACAGTTCTGGGGGTGCTTATAAACTCGCTTGTGGGCAGGCACGACCTTCTGAATAACGGTGCGTGTTCGTATGTGACAAGGTTCTCCCTCAGCAGCGCCGCTCTTGCGCAGCGAATCCGCCTGTGTTGTGCTGCTTCTTGCTTCCGTTGCGGACGGAGCCCCCTCCCTGCTGCGGCCGCCTTGTCTATTACAACACTCCAGAGGCTCTACAATGTTGCCTTTGTTACTTATTAATCATTCCATGTGGGGGGCTCCCAGTCTCTCCATTCCGGGTTCCGAGTCTCACTGTATGTCTCTGCCACAGTTTCCCTTGCGTCAGATTTTGTCTGTTTCATGGACTCATCAAAGGAGTCCTTTGTTCAATGACCTCCGCCATCTTGGCTTTGTTGCAAGGGGACGCTGCTCGGCTCTTTCTTGCTTGTGCAATTTAGTGTAAGATAGCTTTGCAGGGGCAGATCTTACAGCAGGATCATTTAGGATGGGCAGGAGCCTCACAGAAACCCTTCCTATCGCATGGCTGCTTAGCCACGCCCCCGGTACAGTGCACAGTTAGGTATGTTTTACATTTGGATAAATGGTTTACAGTGTGTTCCTTGCTAACAATGGAACAGTGGTGCATGTTAATTAAACAATTTTGTTTTAAGAACTTTCCGAAAGGAGGAGGAGAGGGGAGTGATCTTTGCTGTTAGGTAGGGCGGTGCAGTGTGTGATGGCCATGGTTTTGAATACAATACGTTCCTTGACTGGTAGCCAATGTGCTTCCCCCTCCTTGCTTGTGTGAGATGTTCCCTTTTTGGAATGCTTAGGGCAGCCCTGAGAACATTATTTTGGTTAACTTGTAATCTGTGAATGTTTTTGTTGGAGGTGCCAAGGAGTAGGGCATTACAGTAATCCAGTTGTGCCCCAACTGTGGCTCTGGCTATTGCTATTCGGTTGGTCTTTGATAAGTAGGGTTTCTCAGCATTAATAATTTTGGTGGAGAACGCTGAGGAAGAGGCAATGGCACTCACATGATGTGTCATGGATAGGGTTGAGTCAATGAAAACACCAAGTGTTTTGACTGCTGGGGATACCTTGATAGGTGTGTTGTAACGCTCACCTGATTCCCGTAGAGGCGCCGGTCTTGACTGGGCGTATACCGTATCTTCAAAGGTGATGTGTAACACACGGCTGGCTCTTTGGGCTGGACCTCTGTGCACTGTATGTCTGACTTGAAGGGTAAGATGTCTGCAGATAGAAAATATGGGATTAAGGAACTGGGTTATTGAATGTCTCTCTCTTCTTCCCTTTCTCTTCTCCTGTAGAACCCCAAAGGTTAACGCTCTCACCTTAGGTAAGTGAACGCCGTGCTCTCCATCTGCCTCGGGGCAGGGTGCTGTAACCAGTTTCTTCACTGGATAAGGGGAGCAGGCCTCTTGACTTCAGAGGACTGCTGTCTGTCGTTTACTGCACGAACGGTAAGTTTCGAGTAATTCTAATGTCTTTAAAGTCTTTAGTAATGATGTTTCTTGTTTTCAGGGTTCCGGCGATGGCGGATGACGGGCTGAAGTGAGTTGAAGATGGAGCCCGTGTGATGAATAGAAGCGCCTGGAAGCACGTAAGTAAGCGCTTGTTGCCTGCTTCACGATGCGCTCTAACTGTCTTTTTATTTTGCAGGTACAAGTTCGGAGCGGCTGCAGGGTGCCGGAATACCCACTGGGTTAGATGTGGAAAGGAGTAATGGCACGTGAGTATTAAAGTTCCCCAATGTCTTTAAACGCACCTTGTTTTGTCTTTCAGATGCGGGATGCAGCGCCGAAGGCCTCCGAAGCGTGCGAAGAGTTGGTAAGCTTTTGTCTTTCAGATGAATGCAGTGTGAAGACCTCCGGAGCGCACGAAGAGTAGGTAAGCCTTTGTCTTTCAGATGCCGGAATGCAGCGTGAGGCGTTGGTGACAGCAGACAGAAGACACGATGAGCGTTCTGCTGCAGAGGATGCAGAATAACGCAAAGCAAGATTCATCCATCGGGTGTGGTTTAAATAGCCTCCTGTAGTGCTTAGATGTCTCCTTCCACAGCCACGCCTAGGTAAGAAAAGAGTTCCTGCTTTCCAGAAGAGTTCCAGTGTTCTGAATCTAGGGAGTGGCTCCTGCCCCACCCAACAGGAAAAGTAGTTCCAAACAGAAGAGGATCAGAGGCTCAACTGGCAGGCAAGTAAGCAGCATGGTCTGCTGCAGGTAAGTCCACCCAAGCATTATGAGCCCGGCGCTTCCAGCGCTGGGACTGGGCATATTTATGAGCCTGGTGCCACTGGCGCCAGGACTGGGTCCAAAAGGTCCCAATTGGGACTGGTTGGCCCTCGGAACCTGGGTTATGGATCTGCTTCCAAGGGAGTTGGGAAAACCCTGACCTTTTGGAAGCAGAGATCATGACATGTGTTGCCAATTATGAAGGTATGGTATTGCGGGTCAAGTTTGCTAAGCAATTCTTTAGTGCCTACAATGAGGATCTCGGTTTTATCCCCGTTGAGACATAGCCCGTTTGCCGACATCCATGTCTGGATGGTAGCATAGATGTTGCCAAGGGCTGTAGAGTCTTGTTCGTAGGAGCCGGTGAAGGGGAGTAGGACTTGTGTGTCGTCGGCATAATTAGTGTAAGCTATGCCATGCTCATCCAGGTCCTTGAAGAGGGGAAGGGTGAATATATTGAGCAGCGTGGGGGCTGTGAAAGAGCTTTGCGGTACACCACAGAGCAGTGTGGTTGGTGGTGCACATGCTTGGTCTGAGAAGACCCTCATGAGTCTCCCCTTGAAAAAGGAAGAGATCCAGGCTGTGGCATTAGCAGAGAATTGAGCAGCGTTGGTGAGGTGTTTGCAGAGGTTGTCATGGTCGACGAGATCAAAGGCAGCCGACAGGTCTAGTAGGAGGAGATGTGCAGGTTGGCCTTTGTCCACTAGATCGCTTAATTGGATTTTGAGATCCAATAGGGCAGACTCAGTGCTGTGGCCTGGCCGGGAGCCTGATTGACGCACGCCTAGGATGTTGTTTGCCTCTAGAATTTGTTGAATTTCAGTGTGGGCAACCTTGTCTAAGATTTTTAGAAGGAAAGGGGCCGTTGTGATAGGTCTGTAGTTGTTGGGACATTCAGGGTCTAGGTTGGGCTTTTTTAAAAGCAGGCGAACCCACGCTAATTTGAGGCATGAGGGGACTGTGTTGGTCTTGAATGATGCGTTAATGAAGGATGCCAAGAAAGGTGCCAAGGAGTCTGCGCAGTCTTTGACTAATGTTGCTGGGCAGGTATCTCCTTTGCAATTTGAAGGTTTTATTTTCCGGATGATGTCTAGAACCTCAGGTTCTGTTACTTCCCTGAAGGAGAAGAGCACATTAGCAGCAGAAGCTGTGTCGGGTGTATGGCAGGTAGTGGTCTGTACTTTAGAAAGGAACTTGTGGTGGTCGTTGATTTTCTTGATTATTGCTTTTTGTATACTGGTGCACCAGGACTCATCTTTAATGACTGTGTGTTGGTGACCGGGGTGGCAAGTTCCTTAAATATGGCAAACAGTTCCTTGGACTCAGAGGTGGATTGGAGATCCTTTCATTGTATGATGCTGATTTAGCTAGAATAATAGCTTTTTTGTATTGTTTAACCAGGGATTTGTAGATGTCCACAGTGAGAGCCTGGAGTGTCTTTGCCAATTGCTCAAGTCAGAACATTTGCAGCAGCGAAGTTCCTGGAGTTGGTCAGAGAACCAGGAATTGGAGTTTTATTTTTTGTTTTCTTAACCACCAGTGGAGCATTTGCATCCACAGCTTTGCTGAGGGTGGTGTTGTAGATATCAGCTAGTACAGATGGGTCTGCGGGGAGTGGGAGCTGGAGGGTAGGGCAGTCTAAAAAGGGGAGTATCCTTTCTTTGGTTAGTTTGCGGGTACTTCTAGCCAAAGCAGGTGGGACATATGGTAGCGTGGCTTTTTAGATTTTTTGTTGGTGGGAATGAAGAAGCGGATAAGGTGATCGTCAGTCCACAGGGATGGAGTAATAGAGCTGATGTCAACACCAAGTTATGGTCTGCAACCCAGTCTACGGTGCGTCCTTTACAATAGGTTGGTTGTGTAATTTTTTGCTGGAAGCCTAATTCAGCTAGGCCTTTGGCTAAGGCTTTTGCGTTTTTATCTTTTGGGTCATTGAAACCCAAGTTGAAATCCCCCAGAAAGATGGATTTAGTGGAAATTTTAAGGTTATTACCCAGGAGATGTATTAGGCTGTTGTGGAAGTTTGCTAGAGGGCCTGATGGCCAGTAGGCAAGGTGAAGATCAATGGTGGTGTTGGAAGAGATGGAGATCTTGACTAAAACAGAGTCAACATTATCACATGTGAGGGAATGAGGTTTGTCTAACTGTTAGGTTTTCTTTGATAAGGGCAACACCCCCACCTTTGGCAATAGGTTGGTCTTTGCGGAGCAAGGTATACCCTGGTGGCAGAGCAAGAGCGATGGCTGGTCCTGAGGCCTCATGGAGCCAGCTTTCAGTGATGGCCAGAACATCTAGGTCTAAGTTAGTGATGATGTCATTAATCTCCGCTGCGTGTGCTGAGAGAGACCTGGCATTGATGAGTGCACATGGTTCTTCGACGAAGGTGGACTGTGGAGCCTGCAGCATGGCTGAGGAGACAATTGGGACCCTGAGAGTGGTCCGTGGAGGTGCTGTGCTATAGGGTGGAAGGTTAGGATTAAGATTGAGAGGAATGTGCTTGGAGGAGAGTCGGGAACGCTGACTGAGACGTGTATTTCTGGTGGAGGTAGAACTGGGCCGTTTGTTGAAATGAAGTGGCCGAGTGCGGGTCCGAAGCTGGTCAAGTCTGTGTGCTAGGGAGTATGCTGTGCAAGTGGTGGGTGCGGTGATAGTGAGTATGTGGTGAAGGCTATGTTGAGTGTTGTGAAAGAGTGGTAGGAACTAGGTTGGGGGATGTCACGCAACTTGGGTAGACCTGAGGTGGCCATGGTGTGTGTGGGTTGTAGGGGAGCTACAGCTGTCCCGATAGCGAGAATGGAGTGGCACTTGAGCTTAGAGAACTGAACTTTACATATTATACATTGGTGCCTTCGTAGATAAACAACTTGGTATACATGCAGTTGAAAGATGTTTTTCGGCAGTACCGTGTGGTAGCACTTGATTCTTTGGAGATAAGCATTACACAATGATATGGAAGGAAAATACTCAGAGAGGGGGTATAATGATCAGAACTAGTGAAGGTGTGCAAATCAGTGCAGGGAACAAATACATATAATTAGCATAGATGGCGCTCCGATAAGCATGCACGTTTGTAATACAGTCAAATTGAAATATTTATACGTAATACATGCTGGTGAATTATATTAATTGTGTTACTGGTGTGTGGTCAGTGTGCACCAGCGTAACCAGTTTGACAACTTAACAGGAAAAACAGGAAAAACGGCATATCATATACAAAGGGAAGCATGGGAGCGGGAGCAATTGAATGGATGGGGCGGCTGGTACAGTTGCTCCCTCAGGGCTGGTTAAGCGAGAGCAGCAACGTCAAGCGGAATAGGGGCAGATTTGTTTGCTTGACCGCTAGGATGAGGGCAGCGAGAGCGTGGCTGGGCTGGAAAAGGCTCACAGAGGTAGCTAGGTACTATATACTATAAGTAGTATAAGTATATCAGTATCAGTATCAGTATACCAGGCAAGGTCACTGTGGTTGCATATTTTATATTGATTAGAGGAGGGTGAGAGCGAGATAGGGGTGCACTACATACAACATATGTGGGTAGGTTACCACAATAGTAGAGCTACGATGTTCCAATAAGCCACATAGTGCTGTCGGGGTCTCACCCGGATGTTATCAAGAGTGGGCAGCCCTTCAGCCC
This sequence comes from Ambystoma mexicanum, assembly GCF_040938575.1. Taxonomy (NCBI): domain Eukaryota; kingdom Metazoa; phylum Chordata; class Amphibia; order Caudata; family Ambystomatidae; genus Ambystoma; species Ambystoma mexicanum. Next base: position 660,942,699 of record NC_090935.1, on the reverse strand, counting down.
TCCCGGATCCAACAGGCCCGGGACAGGGGGCCTTATGCTTTGGGCCTTTGTCTGCAGTGACGGCTTCCGCCTGCCGGCGCCAGCTATTGGGCCTTAAAGCTACGTAGGATAGGTTGCTTAGCAAACAAATAAACAAAATTTGGAACGGGCGGCGGCGGCCATCTTAGGTTCAGCAGGAAGGGATTTTCAGTGGCACCCTGCCTAGTGCTACAAGCTCACTAGTAATCAGAGGCCAAGGCTGGTGCAGGCTGGTCGATGAGCACAGATGAGGTTGGGCTGCAGGATATGTGGATGAGGGCGCCGGTGTGCTCCAGATGCACACCAGTGTCGGATCCCAGGTGGCACTCCAGGTGAGCGTGTTGGGCTCTGCAGCAGCAGAGCCGGTGTGTGGGGGCTCCTGCCCACGGGATGCAATGAGCAGAACGGGTGATGAACCTGAAAGAGGGTTTGTTTCCTACAGGTTTCTTGGATCGTGAAAGCTTTCCTGTATACAATCGGGAAGTTTTTTCGTTTATAAAACCTGGTCTCCACGTGCCATCCCCGATGACAGCCCCACACAACACTGCCCGTCAACGATTCTCTCAGAACCCTTAGACTGTTGATGTTGGTTACTTGCAGGTAGCTTGCTGGACCTATGCACTCACTAGTCACGACAGTCCCTACGCAGGCCCTTCGGCTCTCCTCATGTCCAATCAAGTGGGCCCTCTGGGTTGCATGAACGATGGCCATGACAACAACCGCGCTGACCTGGCGCAGGGATACACAGACACGGCAGCCTTAACGCAAAGCTCTGTTTTTGGATTTAAGGTATTTCAACAGGTGGCCTTCTGTTCTATGCACTAATTGACCACCTAGTTCAGTAACGATTACCAACACTGCTGTGCTTTTTCACTTCCTTTTTATTCTTTTTCACCTTGGTCGCGCCTTTACAAACCATAGCATCGCAATCCATGCACAGAGCTGTAATCAAGCCCAAGTGTACCCAGCTGCAGCCGCCACAAACAGTATGTGACTTTGTAGGATTTCCAATACAAGGTACTTCAGTATTCTTGTCTGAATCATTAAACTGTCCTGGCCTTTTCGCACTAGAAACTGTAGCACAGACCTTTTGGTCCTTTATTCAAACAGTGTATTCATGTTTCTGAAATTTTAAAGAATCGCCAATCTAACAGATTCCTTGATCTACTGTATATGCTATTTTCAACAGATTTCTGAACTCAATCAACCTTACAAGCGAAGGCTTTACTTGGACTGTGACGCAGCCACCCACTGGAGATGAAACATTTGGAACTACCCCATTTACCCATCATAGGTTAAGTTTCACCAGGGGAGAGGTCCAACTGCAGGCAGATGTAATTTAGGATTTAGGGCACACCATGCAGGCAACAGTCACATTAATTGGATTGACTTTCTTTGTATGCTTCCCCGTAGGGTGCTCCCACCTGCCCTGAGGAAGGCACCATTGACTGCCAACTTGCTGGCTCCCGCCAAAACGTGAGGCTGAATCCCCACCATCACAATGGGGGTCCACCAAGCCATTTAGAATGACAACAGCCACGTAGGCAGACCCTAAAATAGACATTTTGATATTTTGTCCAAAAAAGAGATTAGTTCTCTCACAAAATCTAGACAGAAACGAATTTCATAATAGTTCTCTCTGTTCTGCCACCCTTATTGATTGTGAAACTTTGAATATCGAGGTTTGGAACCAATTAATGCTCGAAAATTGGAATCATTTAACTAATTGATGCTCATGTGATATTATTGATCAACTTTACTAATTAACTTTATGAAAAAGAATGGAGTACTTTCTTGCCTGTAACTCTATTTCTTCATGGATTCACATGCTGTGAATATGCCCTGTCGTCGGGCTGGGAAACCCCAGTAACTGACTTGGTCCATTCTCCTATGGAAATATTTTGGCACCTCGAGTGTCCCATCAACGTCGTCGTGGGTGCTTTTGACCGCACCAATGGGACGTCGAGTGTATAGCTCCACCCCAGCAGCTTCCCCTCAGATTTAACCACTCCAACTGGTGGATGTCGTTTAAAGGATGTTTGCATGAAGGTGGAAGACTGGATGGTGCTTGTGAATGTATGAAAGATACCAATGCTGTAGAAGAACAAGTTACTCTCTTACCTGGTAACGTTCTTTTGATGGGATGGTCCGACGACGTATTCCATATCTATGACAGTAATCAGCACAGCTGTGGTGATTACTGTCATAGATATGGAATACGTCAGAGGACCCAATCCCCTCTAAACGGAATTACAGGTAAGAAACGACTCCCTTCTCCAGCATTGGGTCTTTCATGAATTCACACGGTGTGAATAGATTTTGTAGCAGTATGCATGTTTGGAGGTGGAAAACCAGGCAAACACAGATTAGATACTATAAAGTTGTCTGCGTTAATGCGAAAAAGAATACATCTTCAAGTAGAGAAAGGAAACAACCCCGGAAGCTGCGGGGCTTACATTACTGGACAGGCGTTGGAACACCGTCCGTCCCATCTTCACATCCGCAGCGTGTTGCTGGTGTAAACAGTAGTGCCTGGTGAAAGTGTGGGGGCACCGCCCATGTTTCCGCTTGGCAAATGTCTGATGGGCACCCCAGACCAGAGAGCCGCCGAGGAAGCTGTGGCTCTAGTGGAGTGCGCTCTGGGCACCGATTGTAATCGTCTGTTGGCCTTAGGAGTGTCAGAAGGAGATTGTAGACTAAACCCATCTTTAAATGCCCTGTTTTGATCTGGATTTACCATTGTTGGATGGACCAAAGGCTACAAAACAGCTGCTTAGAGGATCTAAAAGAATTTGTGCGATCCAAGAAATATTTCAATGCCCTTTTTTTATGAATCTCTTTATTGGTTATACAACATATAAACTCATTCCCCGCAACATCCCTTCCCCTCCCACTCCCAGTAGCAGATGCCACCTAGTCCTTGGTCCATTGGTTTAGTGGATCGAACGCAGAGGTTCACTTTAAGTCCAATAATCGTAGGCGCTGGGGACACCACCCCACCCGGAAGTTGTCTCTGAGGAAGGTTAGAGTTTCTCCCCATTCGCTCGCAAAGATGTGAGTCTTATCCTGTGTGGCGTATGTTGCCCATTCAAGAGCCACAATCTCCCAAATTTTCCGTAACTAGCCTTGTACCATGGGCACCTCTGTACTTTTCCACCTTTGTGCTATTACTGTCATAGCTGCGAGCGTGAGGATCACTCTTGCTTTTTCCCGGTTTCAATCCCCTTTTGACATGCAGAGCCTTTTCTGCTGGTGAAGCAGCATTTGGAAACAATGTGGGTAGAGTTATGGTAGCATTTTTATGAAACTCAGAAGGTACTTTATGAATGAAAAGCAGATTAGTGGAGAGAACCACCTTGTCTCTCATGAACCGTAGGAACGGTGGGTCTATAACCAAGGCTTGGAGCTCCAAAACACGTCTAGAAGATGTAATGGCCACTAGAAAAGCCACCTTCTAAGTTAGAAATTTGATGTGGGTTAATGACAAGGGCTCGAATTGAGGTTTCATAAGCCCTGCTAAGACCAGGTTCAGGCTCCATACAGGTGGAATCGTTTCCTGTGGTGGAAAGGTACGAAAAAGGCCTTAACAAATGTTTGATTAGTCCATCACTGTAGAACAGAGACAATCTTTTCCGCGTAAACCTGGAGATTGCCGATGAATGGACATTGATAGAATAGACCGGCAGACCCTCTCTGTAGCTAACTTCAGCAGATAAGGAAGACGCTGATGAGGTGTTTAGCTAGCAGCTGCAGGTTAGCCTGCTGTGCAAACCATGCACAGAATCTTTTCAATTTTCGGCTAAAAGAGATGTTGGCAGCAGGGGCTCTAGCTGCCGCTAGAATGTTCCGGCAGTTTTGAGGGATATTCAAATGTCCGAATTAAAAATTCAGTTAACTTAAGAGAGCCTGGGTCGTGATGAAAGATCAACCCGTTGTTCTGGGATAGAAGATTGGCCCGAGATCCTAAATGAATTGGATTGTCTGCTGCCAACTGAAGCAGATCGGAGAACCAGGTCTGCCTCGGCCAGTACAGGGCTACCATGATAATCCTGCAACAACCTTTGTGTATCATCTTTATTGTTTTCCTTACAGAGGAAACGGAGGGAAAGCGTAGGCAACTACCCCGATCCACAGGAACGAGAATGCGTCCTCTTGGGAGTCTGGATGCAGAATACTGCTGGTGAAATTCTGGCACTGTTTGTTGTTGTGGCTGACAAAAAGGTCTAGAGGGGGATGACCCCGTTTGGCGAATATGTTGGCAATCTGGATGCTGTGAAGTTGCCACTCGTGTGTCTGCGAGGAGTCCCTGCTGAGGGAGTCTGCTTGCTAGTTCTGCAACCTGGGTAAGTGGAAGATCTGAAGTAGAATGCTGTGCCGGATGGCCCAATGCCAGATGGTCTGTGCTTCCTGGGATAAGGCGTGTGATCGCGTTCCGTCTTGCTTCCATAGATAAAACATCAGGGTCATGTTGTCAGTGAGGACACGCACCACCAAATTCTCAATTAGAGGATTTCTGAGCCCAGTGCACTGCTCGTAATTTGAATACATTGATGTGGTAAAGTTTCCTCTGGGACCAGAGGCCTTTGGCCTGGTGCTGGTCTAAAGGAGCACCCCATTCTACCCGGGAGACATCGGTTACAATCGTAAATTGGAAATTTGGCTATATCAGTAGCATTCCTTTCACGATGTTGAAGGGGTATGGCCACCATTTCAGTGTATCTGACGGAGATGGTTACCTTGTCTGACCAGGAACCTTGAACCTGGGACTATCTGGTCGCGAGAAACTATTGCACTGGCTGCATGTGAAGACGGCAGTTGGGAATCAGCGGAATGCAAGAGGACATGGTTCCCAGATGAGCAATGTATGAGCAAACAGACTAGTTTGTTCGGACTGAATGAGTTCGCTAACGTTATATATTTTTTGATTTGTTCCGCAAAAGATTTGACTCAATTTTGGTCTTTAAGGAATTGAGCCCGCAAGAAAACCAAGCTACTTGAGTGAACTGTACAGGATTTCGTATAATGGATCGTAAAGCCCAACTGTTGGAACAGCATCTCTGTTTCACTGAGAGACGATAAGGCTTGTTGATAAGTTGATCCTCGAACTAGCCCATCGTCCAAGTACGGGTACACGTGGTGGCCTCGCTTCTGGAGGAAGTCAGCTACTGGTGCCAGGCACTTCATGAATGTTCTGGGTGCCAATTTTAGTCCGAAGGGTAGAACCCAAAACTGATAATGGCTTTCGACCACTACGTATGTGAGGTACCTTCAGTGACTGGATGTATTGGCACATGGAAGTATGCATTCTTGAAGTCTAGGGCCAGGAGGAATTCCTGGGGCTGAACGGCTTTTATGACCTCTTGGAGCATTACCATTTTGAATTTTTGCTTTTTGATGTTCTTGTTCAGGATTCGTAGATCCAGAATAGGGCGCCACTTGCCGTCTGTTTTTATTAACCACAAAGTACCTAGAGTATACTCTCTTTCCTCTTGCTGAGGGAGGCACCTATTCGATGGCCCTTTCTTAGCATGTGACATATCGCGTGCTGTAAGACGTGATGGTGTGGGTGAGATACCCTTATTGGGGAATAGGGATTTGTAGACGCTTGAACTCCAACAAGTGGGCATACTGGATTGCATCTAGTACCTATCTGTCTGTCGTTAGATTGCCACTCGTTGAGGTAGAATGCCACATTTCCGCCCACCTGAACGCCCTTGAGGCAGTCATTGTTGCAACTTATTTTGCCGACCTCCCAGGGAGGTGGTAGATCCATGCTTTCTTTGCCCTTGGTATTCTCTATTGCGCTGGGAGGACAGATAATTGCGCTTGTAGCTCTGAGAATAGTATCCGGGGCTACTATAGCTCTTGCTGTCTCTGGAGCCTGAGAATCTTGCATTGCCGGAGGGAAGGAGCGAAAGGACCTCCTGCTTTGAAGGGCAGTGAGAGAATTAGCTGTGTCTGAGTCCGCCTTCATGTACTTAAGGGCTTTGTCGATTTTGACGCTGAATAGGTTTTTCCCTTTGCATGGCATATCGATAACCTTGTGTTTCACTTCTTGGTGAAAGTCTGTGCAGTGTAGCTATGCCTGGTGTCTAATGACTACCCCGTTGCCTACCTGCTTAAACCCAGTTTGGTGAGGTCTACAGCTATGTTGATGCTGTGATTCGAGGCTTCTTCTCGCACCAGCAGCATTGCATCCTTTCTTTGCTGTTCCGGCAGGTGTTCCAACAACCGAGCCAGACAGTACCACATCTCTCGATCATATTGAGTGACTAATGCCAGTGAATTGGCTGCTTTTACAGTTGTCACCCCAATGGTGACAACCTTCTTTCCAAAGTCATCCATTTTCTGATTCTCATTATCTGGCGGAGTGGCACACTTATGTTGTGTTCGAGCCTTGCGGCTTGCTTCGGCTGAGACCACCGACTCCGGAGCAGATAACGAAGTGAGGCACTTTGGAGTATTATCTGGAATCTTAAACTTTTTCTCTAATCTTCCTTTAACTACAGGCTCAGTAAAAGGATGCTTCATAGCACTGAGGTCTTCCTGCCACACAATGATCCAGAATGGGGATGGAAAGACTGCCTTCATCTGTTTACCCATATGGTCGAAGAGGAAACAATCCTTCTCTTCTGGTATTAGGCCAAACTCCTGGCATGCCTTGGACATCATGGAATGGAAAGCTCTGATATCGTCCGGAGGTGAAGGCTGAGCTGGGCTACCTGGTGCATCTTGCTCTGGGTCTGTGTCCCATGTGTTGGCTCTTCTTGAGGAAGAGGAGGCAGTGGAAGTTGTATACCTCAGATCCATATCCTGGTCTGTGTCAACCAGTTCACCTGTCTCTTGTTCTCTCCTACGTGGACTGAATGTACGTGGAGGTGGAGGTCTAGGCGGTTATTGCATCCAAGGTTGTGTGCCCTGATCTCTAGAGGGATATGTTGGATCCCTTCGTTGAGGGGTAAACTGTGGTTGTCCATACGGTTGCACTACTTGAGCTTGAGGGAGCGGAAGTTTAGCATCAAGCTGACCGAATAGAAACTGCATTGTAGAATTAAACGGCAAGGAAAGTAAGGGCTGAGGATTTATAAGGGGGAATTGTGTCTGCATACCACCTATTCCTGCAGAGGGTGATGGCACAGTAGGTGTTTGAGGCCTTAGAGGCGTGGTTAGCACTCTAGCTGGTGCCTGGATAGGAGCATCAGAAGTTCCTTCTTCAGGGTCAGATCCAAATACAACTTGGCATTCGTATGGTGGAGGCTCAAAGTCCGACGTAATCTCATGCTGCAGAAGGTCTTCTGGCATGATAACTGGGTGCTGAAATGAAGACATTAGTAGGGGAACCTGGTTATGCTGCATCGTGGTCCCAGTTGGGGTTTTTAAAATACCCTTAGGGGACAATGCGCTGCGTCTACCAGCAATTGTGAAGTTTCCGACCTGGTGGTCGATGAACATGTAGGCTTTTCAGCCGATGACTTTCTTGGTCCTCGACGGGGTAGTCGTCGAAGTGGTAGTCGACTGGAAACGAGCCGTAGACCCTGAGGAAGGTGCTGTAGTCGTCGTCATGGTCGATGCCGTTGTTGAAGGCGCTGTGGTTTGCTTCGATGACGATTTCGCCGTTGATGGGTGTCTTGATGACTCATGGCCGGAGGAGGATCTCTGAGATTCTGACGACGAGTAGTATTTTTTGTCGCTCGTCGAGGTAGATCTCTTCAACGACAAGGTTGAGGAGGATGTCATAGCTGTCTGGTTTTATTTTTGTCTGCCGACTGAGATTTTGTGGATAAGTCGGAGGGGCGTGGCTAGGAAGCCATGTGAAAGGACGTGTCTGTACGGGGGCTCCCGAAGATCCGTACATTATCCGACTGAAAACCGTGCAAGGACCGATGTAATTTGGCTGAGACTGATATGACTGCGTACATGAATCTCAGGTGAACGTGTGGACACGTTTCGATACGGGCCTGCACCGTGAGAGCGCAACAAGAAGCTAAAAGAAGACCTGGAGGCTAGAGTGCGATGAATGAGAAAATGGCCGCCGCCGCTTAACGAAGGAACAAAGGGGTGATTGATCTGGGCGCCTGACGGTCGCACTGGAGCGTGGTGGTGGTGAAGGTGCATGACTCGGGTGCATCGTGGTCATTAAGGACACCCAGTCCTGCGAGGCCGACGGCGCGGACCTGGGAAGGGAGCAGGGCCTGGCCGAAGATACTTTGTAACCGGACGCGCGGATAGCAAGGGAGCGTGCGGTGTGACCTGGAACTGTGTCTCGGGCCCTTCATGGCCTAAAGTGCGCCTCAAAGGGTGAGACGCGACCTGGCTTAGCTAGGTAGTAGACAAGATGGCCGGGGGAGCCGGAGGACAAAGGAACTTTGTGTCAGAGATGTGGCGATAACGATGGGGCACCCGAAGAGCGCACTGTGACACCCTGCCCTAGATCCGAGCGGGGATAGAAGGACGGGAGACATGTCTAACAAGCCCCTGAGAGCGAAGACCAAACAGCCCACGCTCGACGAATACGCTAAGACGCCTCCCGGCCCAGACGGAGCCAAAAGCAAAGATAAAACGCAAGCTAAGGAAATGGCCGCCGGGGGTGCGAACCAGGAGGTCCTCGCTGCGATCGCAGACCTGAAAGCGACCTGGGAGACCAAGCTCCAGCTCGCTGTGGCTGAACTGAAGACCGCAATGGAACTCCAGGTTGGGGCGGTGCAGGAGGACGTGAACCTCCTAAGGCAGGACGTGCGTACTCTGGCAGAGCGCACGGAGACTTTGGAGAAAGAAATGGGCCCTACCGCGGCAGACTGCGCTGTGCATAAGCGTGAACTCCATGCCCTGGTGCAACGCGTGGGCAATTTGGAGAGTAGGGCGGAGGAGGCAGAAGGACGCGCCCAGAGGAACAACATCCGTATCGTGGGCCTGCCGGAGGGAACTGAGGGCCATAATCCAACGGAATTTAACGAAAACATGCTACTGCAGGAGATCACGGGAGGCACCCTGTCGCAGGGTTTTGCGGTTGGGAGAGCGCACAGGGCCTTAACTAGGAAGCCGCCGCCGGGAAACCCGCCCAGGCCAGTGATAGCCAAGATCCTTAATTACCGGGACCGAGAAAAGATCCTTGAACACTTCCTCAAGGGAGGCACAATACAACGAGGAGCGGCGAACATAACTGCCTATCCCGATTACACCCTGCAGGTACAGCGCAGTCGTATGAACTTTGGATCGGTGAAGAGGAGATTGCGGGAAGCGGGGCTTAAATACATGTTGCTCTATCCGGCCAAACTGAAGGTTTTCTTTCAGAGCAAGCTGCTGTTCTTTGTCACCCCGGAGGATGCCATGGAGTGGCTGGATGCACAAAACTGCCCTCAGGAGACAGATGTTCAGACGGCCGGTGGAAAATAAAAGACGAGATAAGTACCGCTGTAGGCCCGGTCGGGTCACGAACATTGGGACTTGAATATAGTCATTGAACTCGCTGGAGAACATGCGCGCGTCAGTGGTTATGAAACGTGGTCTGTGAGCACGGACATGGTTGCGAAGGAGAGGAGCCTCCAGAAGCCGCTCTTTACACCCCTTTTTTGTGTTTAGTTTAGTCACTGTTAGTGGGGTGACACCCTGTCAGGTTCTCTATTTGGGTTTTCCAAGGAGGACCGAACACAGGGATGCCTGAGATCCAGGGATGGAGCTGGGCAGTTGTTTGGGTTAGGGGTTTGGGGGGGTGTTTTAGTTTTTGTATGAGCCTGGGGGTGAAACCGGGATTGGGTGTTCGCAAAGTGGGGAGGGATTATCTCGGATGTGGGGAGGAAACTACTGATAGGCCATGGGAGACCTCAGGATATTAACGTGGAACGTTAGAGGGCTTAACAGTTATCTTAAGCGAAATAAAGTCATGTTGTATCTTAAGAGGCAGAAGATAGACGTAGCCCTGCTACAGGAGACACATCTAAAGCGAGAGAAACTGGAGCTGGTAGGGAGGAAGTGGAAGGGAACAGTGGTAGGATCAACGTAGTCCGCCTATGCCAGAGAGTGCTGGTGTGGGTGGCGCCACACGTCCCATTTAAGCTAATTGAGGAGGTTGTGGAGGAGGATGGGAGGTTGGTTATGGTGAGGGGGCTGGTAGAGAACAAAGTAGTGTGCATTGTAAACACATACGCGCCTAACCAGGAAACGGCGACATATTTTAGGACACTGTGCACCAAGCTCAGTGTCGGGATGGGGGGGAACGGTGATATGGGGTGGCGACTTTAATTATGTGTTGAATCCCAGGGAGGATAGGTCGGATGACAAGATGGCTAAGCCCAGTCCGGCGGCTAAGGTATTGCAGACGCTGCTGGCGGATTTTGGCCTGGTAGATGTGTGGAGAGCGAAACACCCGGGCGTGAGGCAATACTCGCACTATTCGGCCCCGCATCTACTGCACACGAGGCTTGATTACTTTTTCGCTACGCCAGACATAGTCGCGGAGTGCGACCATATAGACTACAGGGCGAGAGTCCTCTCTGACCACTCGCCCCTGGTCATGCGATGGCAGCTGTATTCCCCACGAGCGCGTATACCAACATGGCGCCTCAGGGCGGAGGCGCTCAAGGACCCTGCCTTCAGAGAGGATATGAGGGAAGAGATAACTGCTTATTTTGAGGTTAATAAAGGGAGCGTTAAGTCGGCTGGCACCTTATGGGAGGCCTGTAAGGTCGTAATGCGGGGGATCGCCATTGCGAAGTCTAAGGGATTGATGGGGGGAGTCCTGGCGGATCTGCATAGAGCTGAGACTGAGCTGGAGGAGGAGTTGAAAGGTGGTGGGACAGATGCGGAGGCGGTCTCCAAATTGCAACAGGAGTGTGCGGAACATTGGGCTAGGCTCTGTAATTTGAACTATAGAAAGTATATTGAGAGACTGCATGCGGGGGGAGATAAAACGGGACGACTCTTAGCTTGGCTGTACAAGAGCGAGACCCCACGATCCCCGATCAGATTGGTAACCAATGAAAAGGGGGAGGAGGTAGACACCCAAGAAGGCGTGAACAGGGCATTCGTGGAATACTATAAGGTCTTATACGAAGATTGCGAGGGGGGCAGCCAGGAGGAGATAGACGAAGTGCTGGAAGATGTAGGCTTGCCTAAGGTCAGTGATGAGGAGCGAGAGGAGCTGGATGCTCCGATCACCCTGGAAGAGCTGAAGGAGATTGTGAGACAGTTGCCCACTAGCAAGGCCCCAGGGGCAGATGGGTTCCCCAGTGAATTTTATAAAGTGTATGCGGAGGAAGTGCTCCCGCCCATGCTGGAAATGCTCAACAAAGCGTACGAGGTGGGACGGCTGCCGGAGTCACTTAGGGAGGCGATTATAATACCGCTCCCCAAGCCAAATAAACCAGGACATGATTGTGGCTCCTACAGGCCCCTGTCGATGCTGAACCAAGATAGCAAGATCCTGACAGCTGTCCTGGCTACTAGAATGCGTAGAGTGATCAGCAAGTTGATCCACCCTGACCAGACGGGCTATGTCCCTAATAGGAACATTACTCACAACCACAGACGCCTCCACAGGGTGGTCGAATGGGGTTGTAGTGATGACGGCGAAATGGCGATAGTGGCATTGGACGCGGTTAAAGCGTTCGACTCTGTTCGGTGGCCTTGGCTGCTGGCGGCTCTGAGATGGTACGGGATGGGACCAGGTTACGTTAGGTGGGCCGAGATGCTATACAGTGCACCACTAGCCAGGGTCCGCACGGGTGCAGTGGTGTCAGAGAGATGGCAGTTGGGCAGAGGCACTAGGCAGGGGTGCCCCTGGTCCCCAATGTTGTACATCCTGGCCCTAGAACCCTTAGCGATTTACCTCCGGCAGCAATATGACCCGGTCGGCATCGATGTAGGAGGAGAGTGTCACCTTATATCCCTGTATGCAGATGATATGCTGCTATACCTAAGATACCCAGAAGAAAATTTGCAGTAGGTCTTAGAGGTGATGGGGAGGTATGCCTGGTTGTCCGGTATAGCGGTAAACCCCCAGAAATCCACTCTATTTCCGCTAGGAGGCTATGTGGGGACTCCGGTAGAGAGGTTGCCAGTGTTGCAGATCCCGTGGGCGACGAGATCCTTTAGATACTTGGGAATTGACGTGTATCACACGACTGTGGAAGAGCACAAGCATAACACTGAACTTGCTGTGGGGAAGATCGAGAAATGCATGAGGTTCTGGGAAAGATTGCCACTAGCGATGATGGGCCGGGGAGCTATGCTTAAAATGGTGGTACTGCCCAGGCTTTTGCATTATTTTAACAACATCCCTTACATGATTCCTAAGAAGTTTTTTGTGAGGCTACATAGTGTTTGCAGAGAATTCCTGTGGCACGGCACGCGCAACAGAGTCGCACTGTGGAAGCTGCAGAACTTCTACGAGAAGGGCGGAGTCAAACTGCCGAACTTTGAGGCATATTATGTGGCAGCGCAGCTACAATATGTGTCCAGGTGGCTCTCTGACGACGAGACCCCTGAACACAGGCTGTTTGGGAGGGATTGCTCCCCTTTTTATCTGCGAGAGGTGATCTGGGTGACTAATGCATGCATGAGGGAGCGGCCTAGAAAGCTAGCTTTGGGACGGAACATGTGGAGACGGGCCTGCCGGATGATGGGTAACCCTTTGCCGTGTGTGTCGCAGTTCCCATTGGTCGCACTGGCGAAGGGAGACGGGCAGCTCAGAGTAATCATCCGGATATACTGGGAGTCAGTGGGGTTGGTCACCATGGGAGATATTTGGCAGGATGGGACCATCATGGAGTTCGAAGAATTAGAGGCAGGGTCGGGATTGCACAGGGGTCAATATATGACATATCACAGGATAGTGCAGGAGATCCGGAATAGGTGGCCTGAAACTACCCTGGCCGATGAACCGGACGCCACGGTGGAGATACTTTATGACACATCGGAGGGCGGGCATGAGGTCTCTAGGTTGTATGAAATGTTGATGACGAAGGTTGGGAGCGATTTAGTGCACTTGAGACTGGAATGGGAAATGGAGATGGGGGCCCCGATGGCAGATGGGTTGTGGGAGCGAGCCTTGGGGTATCATAAAAAAGTATCGAGAAATGCCAGGTTTAAGCAAATACAGCTTTATATAACGCACAGGGCATACATGACCCCCTTGAGAATATCCAAATTTCGGGATGTTGGACGCCAGGCGTGCCCCAAGTGTGACGAGGAGAATGCAGACATGATACACATGTTCTGGGCGTGCCCAGTAATTGCAGGCTACTGGGGTGAAGTGGCGCAGAAGCTGGCAGGAAAGGGTGTCACGCTCAAAGTGGATTCAGCCTGGGCCTGCTTACTGGGGGGATATCCCAGAGCTCGTAAACTTAGACATGTCGAGAAATTGAAAGATTTGGCTTATGTGCTTGCTAAACGTAGGATTGCCATGGGATGGAAGGAGTGTCATAAACCACGAATGGAGGTCTGGTGGAGGGATCTCCAAAAATGGGCGGAGGCCGAGACGGCTGTGTGGCGGGATACCAGTATTGCAGGGGAGGAGGAGGAAATGTGCTCCCTCGCGGCATGGAAATTGTTGATAGCTGAACTGTTTGGAACGGGGTCGGCTCCAATTGAATCTGAGAGCGATGACGCCCCCCCGTTCACAGTGGATACCGATGGCGGACACCATACAGGCTCATAGGGGGGGGGGGATGGGGATTGCAGTGCTTTTTGTTGTTAAATGTGTTTATTTATGTTCTGTTGTATTGTCGTTTGGTTTATATATAAAATAAAAATATATTTAAAAAAAAAAAAAAGTCTGTAGATTTTGAGGAAGGGTGCAAGCCATTCTCACTAGGTTTGTCGGACAGACTTCGACGATGAGCCCTTGCAAGAGTGTCTGGACCCTGAATGGGACTTCTCACCACTGGGCCGAGGCTTCTTCACAGGTAACAAGTGTTTGGATTTATCGTGACCGAGGACGATTTTGCCTCACCCGTCTTATGCTTCTTTGCCGCAAGCTCCTCAGATCTGTGACGGTCACATCTTGTTAGAGGGAGTGGTGGATTTCCCACTCTGTGACGAGCAGACTTCGGATGCCGGACAGGCTCCCTCATTGAGCCAGCAGATAAGGAGTTTGTTCCTATCCTTAAGGGTCTTTTGAGAGAACTTTTGGCAGATGTCACAGCCATCGGCCGAATGGTTTGGGAATGAGCAGTAAAGGCACTCCGAGTGCATGTCCTCCTCAAACATTTTTTAGGCCACAGGTTTCGCATTGCCTAAATAAGGACTCCTTTGGTCCTGAAGTTTCCATGGTTGGACTGGAAATCAATGAATTTCCACGTCGGATGTACCAGAAGACGAAATATTGAAGAAAAAAAGTTATTTTTCAAGAACTAATTTTCTCTCAGGAGAGAAACGTGAGGAATCCCAACAGCTTGGAAGACGGTTGAAATCTGAGGGGAAGCTGCTGGGGTAGAGCTACACACTTGATGTCCCATTGGTGCGGCCAAAAGCACCCACAACGACGTTGATGGGACATTCAAGGTGTCAACACTTTTCCAGAGGAAAATGTACTAAGTCAAAGTTACCAGACTTTCCCAGCCTGACGACAGGGAATATTCACAACATGTGAATCCATGAAAGCTCCAATGCTGGAGAAAGAAAAACAAATCATTTTCACTCATTTTAATTGCATTTCACAGTCGATTTCCTTTTGATACTTTTCTTTGATGTTGTATTTATTGTGTTACTCTTAATGCATAACCTAAACTTATTTTTCTGTTCCTTTTTCTTCTCTTGAGCTTATCCAGCACTAGTTTGTGAATAAATTACACAATTTTATGCGAACAAAGGCTTTTTGCCTTTCTTTTCTATTGGCGGCACCAAGCGCAATATCCTCACAGACATGCAACTAGTAATAGTCTACTAAATTCAGAACTACTCGATTCAGCGAGAACCATATATATTTTCTTTTTTATAACAATTATATGACCTCAACCACCGCTCAAACAGGGGCAGCCGTTGTTTGTTTTTGAAAATTGCCATGACTGACCATGCCAAGGAGAAAACAGCTTTTTCTACCGCAGAAGGCCTGTACCAATTTAAGGTCATGCCTTTTGGATTGAAAAACGCTCCTACCACTTTTCAAAGAATGGTAAATCATGTTCAGAATGGGTTAGAGAACTTCTGAATGGCATACTTGGTTCACATAGCATTGTTCAGCCCTACCTGGGAAGAACATCTTATCCATCTTGAACAAGTGTTGCAGGCAATGCAACAGGCCAATCTGACCATCAGGGCAAACAAATGTTAAGTTGGGCAGAGTAAAGGGGTCTACCTTGGGCATGAGGTAGGAGGAGGTTAGATCAGGCCAATACAAGACTAGGCCAAACCTACAACTCAAACACAAGTGAGAGCCTTTTTAGGACTCGCAGAATATTACAGGAATTGAATAGAGCACTATTGGACCAAATCGTCTCCTTTGAATACTGTGTTTTCTCCCAAATATCCCAAGAGGTTGAAGTTGATTTAAGACTGAGAACGCATTTCAGGGGTTGAAAGATGTCCTGTGTAAAGGTCCAGTGCTGAGAGCTCCAGATTGGACTCAACCCTTAGTGCAGACTGATGCATCCAATACAGGGATTGGAGCTGTCCTGAGCCGAACGGATAGCAAAGGCAGGGAGAACCCCATCTGCTTTATCTGTAGAAACTTAAAAGATAGGGAGACAAGGTGGGCAACCATTGAAAACAAATGTTTTGCCATAGTGTAGGCATTGAAGAAGTTTAGATCATACTTGTATTGATCTACTTTCAGAACTCAAAAGACCAACACTTGAGATGGTTAATGCATATAAAGGGGGAAAATCCAAAGTTGCTCAGGTGGACCATTAGCCTTCAAGGCTTTGACTTCATCATAGTGCATCGGTCAGGTACCCAACATAAGAATGCTGATTGTCTCTCCAAAATGTATGACCAACTGGAACCCAAGATCTATCCAAGAGTGGATTAGATCCTCCTGTCCCTTAGTCTCGGGGTCAGGGGACGATGGTTAGGGAGATTTATCAGTGTTTATGCTTAATCCCATCCCCTACTGAGACCCCAAGCACTTTCTGCTCGACTTCTGGACCTTTTTCTTGTTCTCCTGAATGAGGGGAGCCTTTTCCCACTCATTCATTCTTATATGCTCTAACCATGGGAACTCTGTTCTTTTATGTTTTATATCTTATTTTATGGAGTCTTGCCTTCCTCCATATCTCTTAAAGGCATCTTTGATTCACTCTTGCAGCACACAGCACCCTATGTGCAGTGTTTCTGGGGACCCTTTGGGTTCTCCTTTTACATTCTTTCATTTCCCCCAAGAATTACTGTTCTTAAGGAAATAGATACATTTTATCCTTCCTAAAACATTTAAAGGGTCACCTATCTTCCAACATGGTGGCTCCTTTCTTCTTTTGCCATGTCTTGTGTGGTTGTCCTTTGCTAGTCCTTCCATCATTGTGGGAGGAGAAGGTCTGAATGTGAGTTGTGCTTTTGGCAGAAACACTATGCCTGCCTAGGCTTCAGTGCGTCTCTGAAGACAGGAAGCCGGAGGAGGAATTTGATACCCACCTGTCTTTTGTCTGCTGATGTGCTGAATGGAGCTAGTTCCCACTGGGGGGCTGGCAGGCCCCATTGGACAGGCACCCACCCCTTTCTGTAAACTGCAGGAAGAGTTTGCAGAGGAGTGAATGGGAAATCCGAATGAAAAGGTGAGGTTCCTGAGGCAGAAGGCAAGTCGACCACTGGACAGAAGATCCGAAGCAGAAGACGATCAGAGACGCTGGCAGACCCTTCCAGTAACAGTGAAGAGACCACTGCTGCCCTGAACCAGTTTTCTTATCGACAGAGGAGCTCCAAAGAGGGCTTTGTCCATTTGGCTAGGGGGACCAATTGGCTATAAGACGAACTGCAGAATGAGCCATCCCCCGACATGGTGTGACCTTTCAGGGCTGCAAACCGCGAATACCATGGCACCTCCGCCCCAATTACAGTGCAATGTCTTTGCGTGAACGAATCCTCATAGAACTTTGGTGAGCTCCAGTTGGACCACCAGAGGCACAATCTCATTCCTGAAAGTCCCCTCACCAGAGTGCAGGACTGCAGAATCAAGGCGGATCGACCAGGCAGTAACCACTCACTATTGGAGCTGATAAAACGGTGCCAAAATCGCAGAGCGACGGGGGATACTGAGGAAATCCTTGCTGAGAGTCCTTTCTCGCGACTGCTGCTGCGACATCCCTTTCAGAATCCTTCCTTTTGCCACTAGACCAAGGAATCAGGAGACCAGGTCCGTCGCTGCTGCACAGGTAAGAATCCAGCTGCATTTTCTTCCACCACCCTAAGGCACTGTCGGGCTCAAGGTAGAATTTGCCTCAAGCCGAATAGTCGCACCAGTTTGACTGACAGGCTCGGACTGGCCTAAAGGGCAATGCCTGAACCAAAAACACAAAATGCTAGTGTGGGCCAGTTTTTTTTAAATACACAAATTGGGCCACTTTTTTGGCCAATGTGGCCCAGTTTGGTGAGCTACTTAGCCATGCGGCTAGTAGTTTTGACCAGTCTTACTGAATAAATATTCTTTAAAATGCAGAATTTGCATCACATTTAATCAAAAACCTCCCCCTTTGGGAGTATTCAGTCTGTCACAAAAGAAGTGAATTGCCTTTTGCAACTGTGGGTGACTTTTCGAAGATGACTTTGCTGACATATAGTTATCAATAGCCTGTCTTAAGTCCTTTAAGCGCGTGTCTTTCTCATATTGATGTTGTGAGCTGTCTATTTGAATAAGAGAGGCATCTGCCATTTGAGATGTAGTGGGATTTTTAGATGTACTTGTTGCCATATTAATTAGATTGTTTAATGGACTGTGTTCTATCGGCTCAGGCCGAGGTTTTTCTTTGCGGTTTAAAGACTGCTTAGAATATTTTTTTGCAACTTGTTTCGCAGCTGCAATCGTGGTGGCAGCAGGAATAGATAGTCTTTTCACAAAAGCTTTAGCTTGATTGTCATGTTTGGTGACAGTTTTGATATTTTTAGATTTTTTTGTTGTTGGAGCTTTTTTCGAGGCTTTTTTACCTATGTCGCTGAGATGTGATTTAGCATTAAATAAAGGATAAGTTGGTATTAATGTCTGTTTTGGTTGATCCATGAATGACACTTGTGCATCATTCATGGAATCTGTAATTGGATTTAAGAAGCATGGAAGCTGTTGATATTCTTTTGTGTTAGTGGACGCCAAGGTAAGAGTCTGCGAACCAGTCGTTTTCTTATTGCTGGCTGGATAACACAAAGAATTAAGCTTTTTTAAGGTGGTTGTAAAAAAGAGATGCTCTGCCAAAACTTGATTTAATTGAGTAGAATGTAGGTCAGCTTTTTTACTTAAGACTTCAAACAGTTTGGCTAGGGCCATAATGGCTGTATTCATGGATGTAAGAGTTATTCCTATTTGAGCTTCTTGAGATGCTCTTTGACCAAAGTCACCCGTGCCAAGAGCCTTTATTTTTCACGGAGTTGGGGCACTAAAGGATGGATTTGCTACAGAATCAGCAAAGCTATTGTTGGTAAACAAAACAGGGGATTTGGACAGATTATCAGATAAAGTGTGCGGAGAAAAAGCTGTATCATTTGGATCCAAATCTATTATCGGCATGTCACCAGGGCCGGCAATGTTTAATTGTAAAAGGCTACTTGAAGTTGTATGTTTAACTATAGGTACTGAATCAGAAATGGCAACACCAGTTAAGACATTGTTCAACAAAATGCTATCAGTTAGTGAGACCTGTTCCTCAGCAAAGGAAATAACATCTGAGTCCACTGATTTTAATTTTGGTAAGATGTTGCTTTTTCCATCCAAGGCAGTGCTTCCATCAGATCGTCTGTTTTGTATTACTTTACGCGAAGTGTCAACACTTGTGTTAGGCTGACTTGTTTGATGAGTTATATTTCCTGGCTCATTCCCTATCATTTGAGGCACACTTTGATTTTTGCAGAAAGAGCGAATGTCCATTCCCAGAGGCAAATTAAACTTTTTCTTATTGTCCATGTGTATACTTGCACCACTTGCTCGAGGTGTTGAGCTCCGCCGAAGTTTTCCCTTTACGGGGGCTTTTTCATTATTATCATAGACACCTAGAGCAGTTTCGGGCATTCCTGCTCTCAGGGTTGAGGAGCCACGTTTCATTTTCTGAGGCCTACGTTCGATCACTGTTAATAGGACTCAACTGAGACTAAGTGACCAATAGTAAATGAATGATAAAGTTTAAACAAATAAGGAACAAAACCGCCGCTTGCCGCGACAGTAGCGGCGAAGCGGCAAAGCGGGACTTCTACGGGGCTTTCACGGGTGCGCGCGCGCAGTGCGCGCGCGTGCCTGTTTATATAGCCCGCCTCCAAGTGAAGTGAAGTCTAAATGAATAAAACAGAAAACGATGAATATACGAGGTACATGTAAATTGTAACAAATGTCTTAAGCTCGTCTTAAGCTCGTCTTGTGTCTGCTTCAGAAAGGTTCTTCACCTGCTGGTTAATGCAGTCCACAGCCAGAAATCCACGAATCCGAAGTAGCGAAGAGCGTTTCCCGGCAAAGCAAAGCGGGACTTCTACGGGGCTTTCACGGGTGCGCGCGCGCGGTGCGCGCGCGCGTGCCTGTTTATATAGCCCGCCTCCAAGTGAAGTGAAGTCTGCTGGTTAATGCAGTCCACAGCCAGAAATCCACGAATCCGAAGTAGCGAAGAGCGTAGCGAAGAGCGTTTCCCGGCAAAGCAAAGCGGGACTTCTACGTGGGTGACTTTTTCACTGGTGCCCGAGACAATTTAATGCCACAGTCCAACCCTGGTGACTGGTGTGCGATACTAGTTGCCACCCATACCAATTGGCCAGGCTTAACAGCTTGTGCTCCCATAGGCTACAATGCCCCTCCTAACTTTTGTATTCCACTAAAGTCTTCTATATAAAGTAACTAAAGTGTGGATCTTTGCCTTTTATGCTGCTGCATAAGACTTTGCACACCCCCTCCTAAACCGACTTTGGTAAACTGTTGACTAGTTAGGGATTGGACTGCTAAAGTATTACGATCACTGAAAAGTCTTAGCGAGAAGTAGATAGTTGTTGCTAGTGTGCAATAATCCTTTTTCCTTCCAACAGATTTTTGTCGGAGCGACTTTACAAATGAATGAAAATCGATTTCACTAACAACTGCTGGCAGATATATGATAATTTATTTGTAGCGCGCACATCCACAAGTGTTGCAAGGCGCGACAATGCAAGGGAGGGGTAGGTGGGAGAACAAAACAACGATCTTACTAGGCTCAGTTCATCTGCTGCATTCATGTGTCGTTGGGTGATGGCTGTTCACCCCTGGATCCACCTCTTCCGGACTCAGACCCTTCTCGAATGTTAGCCTCCCTCCGTCAGGTTCACTACAGCCTTTTTAACGTATCGTTTGTTGATGGCTTT
Source organism: Ambystoma mexicanum (assembly GCF_040938575.1). Lineage (NCBI taxonomy): Eukaryota > Metazoa > Chordata > Amphibia > Caudata > Ambystomatidae > Ambystoma > Ambystoma mexicanum. The sequence continues at coordinate 660,922,233 of NC_090935.1, read as the reverse complement.
TCATCACTGGATCCCCCTCTTCCGGGCACAGACCCTTCTCGAATGTTTGCCTCCCTCTGTCGGGTTCACTATGGCTTTTATTCCCAAACAATTTCACCTTCACAAGTCTTAATGTCTTTTTAAACAATATTCTGTGGACATCGCTCCGAAGGGTTCACTCTTGCCAACCACACAGTTCCTTCTCTTTCTCAATATGCAGGATTCATCCTACTTAGTTTTCCAATTACATGCCGGTCAAAGACTCTCGACTGTACAGAGGATTTTGCTAGACCTCTGTATGACAACTTTGAACTTTTCCTTGCGCCTCTCCTAAGGCCTGCTGGAATCGGTAGTTTTAACAATAGGGGAAGTAACTGGAGTCTCTTGAGTGAGCACTCACGTGGTGCCGGATCCCTGAGCAACTGGTTTTTCCCTGAGGAATTAACAGTTCTTTGATTTTTCCCTTAATTTGCCATTCAGAACTTTCGTTCAACACAGTTCGGTTTCTTATCAGTTCTCCCCTCGACTCACCAGCTGTGATGAACCGCTTGGCTTTCTCGTCTCTGGAGTCAAGGACGGGACCACGGTAGCAAGTGTCTGTCCCTGTCCTGATTATCAGTGTAGGAGGGCCCCGTATTTCATTGACATCTGCAACACACGCTGGCTATTGTTCGTGGTTTCACGATCCCCTTCACTGACGCTTCGCTAGTCTGAGTCGCAAAGAGCAAAGCCGCTTCTCTCCTTGTCACCGCCTTTCTCCTCCTCTTGAACTTGGATAGTTGTCTCGTCGTGCGCTCTGCCTTGCTGGTCGTGTTGGCTCTCGTGCTCTGCCTTTTATCTCTGTGGGGAAAGGAAAGGGGCGTCGGGTGTGTGTGTGTGGTTATTATTAATTGCCCGACTCTGCCTGACCCATGTGGTGGGACATGTCAGGTAAACGGCTTTGGTGTTAGTCCGTTGTCTTTCGTGGTGTAAGAAAGTGTTTGTGTCGGAAAAGTGGGGGTAGAGTTTCTGAGTATCCTACGTGGTAGGATAGGGAAAGGTGTTATACGAAAGTGTTGGTTGATTAATTCGGAAGGGTGAGCTTTGTAGGGTTTGTGACCTGAATAGGGGATATCGTGGGAAGGCTAGTGTTTTGTCACAACAAATTGGGAGTTTGAGAAATAATAATCAGAGGTACATGGAGGAGAAAGACAGAGTATTCGGGTAAGACACAGGGATCCTGGGAGAGATAGTTTCTCAGTGCAACAGGATTTGTTATTTACGGAGGGGTCGTTGGATCTGGACAAGAGAGGGATCTCGTCCTCTCCTTCCCCGGTATAACACCACATTCTCACCTGGGGTATTTCCCCGAGCACAACCCTGGGCTCCCCCATCCAGGTGATCCTCTTCTGTTCGCCCACCCCCAGGGTTGAGGTCTGAGAGTGTCAGACCTTCCCTGGCCACCTGAATAAGGGATTCTTGACGTCTACTTGAGAGAATATTTCAAAGGAGGTAGCAGGCGCTCCTCTCCAGAAAGAACATGGCATGATAACCTGTTCTGAGGTGAGAGTTTGCAGCACACACTTTTTGCTCACTGTACCTTTCACAGATAGGAAATATCCATTTGCATATCAGTCTTTGTCCCGCCCACATGTGGACTCCCTGCTCATTGTGCTCAGAGAGACAAAGCTTCACCCCATGTGAGCGTGTGCTGCAAACTCATCTCAGAACAGGTTATCATGCCATGTTCTTTCTGGAGAGGAGCGCCTGCTACCTTTTTTGAAATATTTGAAAGGAACTTGGGGTTGGTCACCCTGAGTTACATGGGGGCATCCAGACGTGGACTCCCTGCTCACTGTGCTCAGAGACACAAAGCTTCACCTCACTGATGAGGCCCAACAAGGCTGAAACACGTGTATGGAGTTGTTTTTGGTACTCTTGTTCAGAGAGGAATTGCCATAGCATTTCGGTGCTGGACTGCCCATGTGGGCGGGACAAAGACTGATATGCAAATGGAAATTTCCCATCTGTGAAAGGTACAGTGAGCAAAAAGCGTGTGCTGCAAACTCATCTCAGAATAGGTTATCATGCCATGTTCTTTCTGGAGAGGAGCGCCTGCTACCTTTTTTGAACTACTTGAGAGAATACCCTCAGGTTTCTCACAGAGGGCAGAAGCTTATGTCTATACATTTCCTGACAATTCTGATGCAACATACTAGGCACTAATGAAGTGCTGTGTATTCTGAATTAAACTACACCGGAGTCATCTTGGTGTCGATTTTGTAAACTACCTGGTAGCATTGAGAGCTTAAAACATCTTTAGTATACTGTCCGAGCTTGCCTGACCATTATTACATTTGGCAAATGAGTGCATATCCCGGAAAGGGTATATGTGAAAATTTAGTGGCTATGTTAAATGGGATTCCTGGGTGGGAAGGGCGGAAAGTGGGGGGTTGCGGGAGAGGTGGGGGCAAGACTGGCGCATGACTGACACTAACATTGTTACCATGGCTGCCAAAGAAAGCCCCTTCATCACACAGATCACCCCCCAGACTCCAATCCTAGCCAAGCAGGAATATGCTAATTCTTAAAGGGAACAATCCTGACGGAATCTGTGTCAAATAAGAATTGGTCACGCAGAATTACAGGAGATGCATATACTTTGGGACGATAAGGCAAAGCCAGATAAACCAATAGGAATAGATGCATCATGCTTAATGGCGGATCGGATTGTTGTAGCCCAGGACCTCAGATTCTGCTATAACCCATGACACAGCCAGTCTACGATTGCCCAGGATGGGCCCACCACAATCTCGGAGATCTCAACCTAACTCCACAACATCTCCCAGCAAGCACCTTAGTAAGTGTATGGTAACTAGTTCTGTCATCTCTAATATCCTGGGCATCTCCATATTGAGATCTGCCACAGCTGGAGACGTACTATCACCCATGTGGATTGACACAGGCCAGAGCTGTGCGAGGAGCATGTCAACAATCCTGCCACAGGCAGGGATTACTGGCCACGACAAATATAGATACTTAACCAGATGAGCCTTGAGCATTGGTAGGTCATCAATTTGAATCTATTAGGTTAACACCCCCTTCTGTTCTGCAACAACACAGATGTAATAATGGAAGCCGTGATTAAATAAGAGGCTGTAACCAAACTATAGTGTGGGCGATGCAAGCCTCTTCTGGACTCAAACAAAAGGGGACTGGATGTATGTGCATAAAGGCCCCCCCGATGCAATGCACCCCACCCTGTTCATCTATTTTCCCCAATGCATATGCTGAGCTCATCCCTGATCCATTTGCTAAGGGGACCCCAGTGGCCAGTGAATGCAGATGTACTCTTGTCCTGGCGGAGCTGGCAGACCTCAAGAGACTACTTCTGACTTTCCTTGAAGTACAAGGAAGGGTAGGAGCTACAGACAAGTTAACACCTAATCTGAAGGATGTTACAGGTCCTCCACAATCATCAAAGAGGATATATTCCTGCTATCCTGATGCTGCAATGACCAAGATTAGAGTTAATGTGTCTGGGATTGGAAGTTCTAATGCAAAGGCAGAGAGCTATGACTCAAATTGTGCCCTGCTGGCCAAGCAGCTTTGGTCTACGATACACCCAGGCCTCCTACCCTTTATTCCAAGACCATACAGTCAAACAGGAGGAGAGCTCCATCCCCCGCCCCTGAATCCAGCCTGGTGCGTGAATCCCTGACTAAGTATCAACTCCATGGTTGGCAGGGAGGCCTGTAGGGCTGGATATGTGGCTCTGCCCTCGCCCACTATGGAGCCCGTCACAGCGCTGGCAGACCGCAGCCCGGGCAGCATATGAACAACAAGTCAAGATGCCCGTTGGGAGGAGAGGGTTATGGGGGGTGGGGGGTGGGAAAAGTCCAAAAACTGGCCCACAACAAACAGGAATCCAGGGCGGCGCTTACAAATAGTGTATTCATTGGTTGAGGGCTGTCTGTGGCTGTTTATCTGCAATTCACAAGGACATTGTAAGCTGCACCAGATTGCACATCCAGGGGGTGAGCGCTTATGACGTCATATGGATTGAATTTAAGGAGCAGAGAGAGGCCAATTGTGTCCTAGGCATTGATATGAGAAAGCACCCCCGACCCCAATATACTTCGACAGAAATTGCTTCCCACTTCCAGCATTGCCACAAGCACTCGCCCGAAACCAGGTCACATAACTCTGGTAACTGGTGCTAATGCAGTCCCACTGGGGAAAAGGACTGACTAACCCCACTGGAAATAGATGGTGTGCTTTGAACTGTACTTATTTTTTAATTGCGCTTGCCAGTTCATAGCTGAGGCTCAGAGCCCTAGTACCCAAACTCAAGTAACGTTTACTAATATGAAAGAATTTAAACCTATTTATTTGCTGTATTGTGAATTTATTTGTTTTGGGATGTACTTGAATGGCCCAATGCCAAATATGGCTTTTTACTGGCCGATTCCTGTCTCCATGATCTTAGCGGCAGTAAAATATTAAAGTTGTGCAAACTTTGTTGACAAAGGATTTATTGGATTTGTGTATACATATGTATTGTATTTAGCAGACAGTTTTATTGTATGATGAAATGTGTTTTAAACCAAATACAATAAATAATTTATAAAAAAGAATGGTACAGTAAATGCAACCTTCAATATGTTCTATTACTGTAGAGTAAATGTAGGGATTCCTGTTTTCAGTGTTTTTTTTCTGGAGGCATTTTTTCAGTATTTTTTAAAAAAAATTAGACATCCGTATTTTCACATGTTTTTCCTACAAAGAAAATCGGGGACAACTGTGCATAATTCAAACGTCCACAAATACTAGCAGTGCTAGTAAACCATTGCCCATTTTCCTCATCCAAAGTAACCTGTTTTTATCCATTCTCTTCCAAGCTCCATTTTGCACAAATATTTAAGACAAGGTCCACAAATCCCACAATAACGCATCCTGGCAATACACAAAACATTGTAAGCAAAAAGAGTATCATTGTAGCTTTGACACATCGTCAATGGAAATCTACAAATCGCAGAATGCAAAGTAACTGGAGGCTGAAAATGGTTTAATGCGTCCTCATTTTCAGCACTGAAAGACCCAAAATAAAACATTACGTGGTAAAGTTATTAGCCTATATGAATTATTTGGCACAAACTTCCAGCTTGTTGCTATGCGTGATCTTGAGAACATTTTAGTATTCATATAAGGGAGATTTGCATACAACCCTCTGGTGAGAGCTGTATAACCAAGTAAACAAAAAGGTGGGGCAGTCCACCCAATCTAAAAGGTAAATCAAACCCCTCTACATCAAGTAGCTGCTGCTGAGCTTAAAGCAAGCGAGGGGAAGAAGGCTGACAATGAAGAACAATTAGTTAACCAAAGAAATAAAACCACAGTGGTATACTGACATATATACAACTTTAATAAGTCAAACATACACACACATTTATAAGTTAAAGTAAAACCTGAGGTAGACCAAACATAATAAAAATATAAAGTATGTTTAAGAACAGTAGATTGTCAATAAAGGCAAAACCCCTCCTATACTAATATGCACATCAATTACCTAGCAATAGGCATATTACATCTAGAAACTAAAGGTGGGAAGAAAAAGAGGAACCATGGATTTTAAAAAGCACACAGTAACAATCAGTAGGACCCCAAAAGCCAACAATGAACACAGTCACAATATTCCTAAAAGTCAAAATCTCATTTTATCTAAACTGTATTACTGCAACGCGCTTTACTTAGGAACCAACAAGCGAAACTTATATTACAAGCTCTGCAAAATAATGCGCTTAAATCTGCCTTCAACATACCGAGATCCCACCACATATCAAACTAGACGCAATGCCTGTTGGCTATTAGTTAAGAACAGAATCTCGTTCAAATCTACGACCCTCACCCAAAAGTGCCTGTCCAACTCAGCACCTAATTACCTGACTTGTAAACTCTCCAAAAGACAATCTGACCGACCTACCAGATACACACAACTACATTGTCTCAGAGTCCCCAGATTTAATCTACAGAAATCGGGAGGCAGTAGCTTCCCTGTCCTAGCAGCAAAACTGTGGAACTCCCTACCTATAGCTCTAAGAGCAGAACCGTCATTTCTCCTGATTCAGGACAAATGTAAAAAAACTGGCTATCCACTCAGGAGACTCGATAAATGCCTGTTACCTCGTGCTTTACTTATTTATCCGTCAATCACCTACCCATTGGAATGTACCTACAATGTATATATGTATCTACTCTTACAATCTCTATGCCTGTACGTAACCCATATCATTATCTCTGTATTTTGCTGTAACCTGCTACTGTAACCTTGTACACATGTAACCTATTTAATGCGCACAGATACCTGAGGGTTAGGTGCGCTATACAAATAAACAATTCAATAGCATGTATAAAACAAATGTACACCTAGCAGTAAATGCACAATCTAGAGGTAGATAAAAAGTAAAGTGGAACACACTGAATTAAAACACTGCCAGAAGCCACCACAAGTGAGGGAGACAACACAGCTGTGACCTAGAAACATTCACAACACAGTAAGGAGGATAGGGAGGGCCAAAAAAGCTCAGCTGGGATTCCAGCAGCCAAAGAGGAAACTGGCAGCAATGGCAAGTGGGGAGTGCCCAGCATATAAGGAGGAACCTGGACCCCAGAAGCAACAGGTCATCTTTGTGGCAATGCACTAGCAATTCAGGCAAAAATCTCTGAGGAATGCCCAGGGCCTCCCCTATATAAAAACATACATGAGCATGAAGTTGACTTAAACCAGCCCTTGCAACCAAACACCAGGCAGAGGGAGAGGTTCTGGCAGCCAGCCAATTACGTTGACCTTAAAAACCACAGAACACTTGGATCTACCTGCAGAGGATAGGTATTCGGCTTGCCTTAGGCAGATCATCAAGGTAAGTCAGTTTAAACCACTCTGGAGGGCGCAGGGCGAGAGTGTGTTCTCAGAGTGACTGGATACCATTTAGCCCTGCCCTGTGGTCCTCACAGACAAAGGGTTGTCCTAAAACAAAATCACCAGGAGCAGGGCTTAAAGAAATACATTATTACCCCAATGGGTACCATACTAGCACATTGTGCATCTTATGCAGTACAAATGACTGTCCATGGTGAAGCCAGAACTAAATTACAGCTCTCATCAGCACATCCACAACTCACCTATAGGGAGACGGAATGTCCCTGGGACCAAGATGGGGTGCTCATTCGAGGAGTCATAAGGCTTACCATGAGACAGAACCTGAAAAATACATTCAGGGATCCAGGAAAAGCAGTAGGGAAAAGCAGTACTGCCCAACCTCAGTACTGTTGTGCTGCAATACCCGTGTCATATTATTCGAATTTATTCCAACTCTGTGCCCTTATCTATGGCAATTACTATCACTCCTATCCTCTACAACTGCTTCTCTACCTTCTATCCTTCACATCTCACCAAGTCTGGCAGGAAGGAACTCAAGGAGGATACACTGGGCTCCAACCCAGGCCAAGTTGTCGCCGACAACTACGCCAGTGCTTCTGCCAGAGACCCTCACCGACATCCTCTTCGTCGTTCCTTCACCCGACCTATGGACTCTTCATATGGTTGCTCAACTCTCTCCTTACTCTTCCGCATACATTGATGGTGGCACCCGCTTGGAGGTCCGTCTTGCCTTCTCCTCCACCTCCAGGGTCATCATAAATGTGTAACATAATGGTACCATTCTGGTAAGGGGCCTCAATCCAACCTCCTACTTTTGATAGGCTCCTCCGTCGCCTTATCAACTTTCTAACTTCTTCCTCACTGGCTCCCTTGCCATGTGCCCCCACGGCCGCCCCCTGGCTCCCTCGCCTCCTTTTCTGTAACAGTGTCCACATTATCATACAATGTTGCATAGAACTTTAAGAATAATGCATTAATCTCTTTTTCATCAGTACAAACTTCGCCTTACCTCCCGGACACTAGTAATTGGTTGTGTATTGCCTTCAGATTTAACCAGTCTGGCTAGTGACTTGCTTACCTTGTCTCCCCCTCCCCATACCTCCTGGCCCTAGCCGGGGTGGTGATGTATAGGACCTCCTGATCCGCCAGTGTGTGAAATTCGTCCAGTTGTGTCTGGAGCAAGGCTAAGGTCATATCCTCATGCGTTTGTGTGCGTTTTCCAGTGTCCGCAGTCTGTTCTCAATCGGCTGTAATTCGGATTTTATGAGCAAAACTATCCATGTGTTCGGGATAGTAAATATCTCCACTGCCAAACCCTAAAGGATTCCCATACTGTGGCCATGTTCCCCACCAATCCCTTGTTGCGGTTAAAGTATTCCTTTAGGTCTATCCTTAATAGCTCAAATATCGTGCTGTCCTGTAGAAGCGCAGGAGGCATCCTCCATAACCTAGAGCTGCAGTCTTGTCAGGGCAGCTTAATCTCTAATAGTACTGGGGAGTGGTGCGATATAGTGCGGGGGAAAATGGTGCAGGCCATCGTGTGTGGGGCATATTCCGACGAATACAACCAATAGTCTATGCGTGAGCCAGAGTCGTGGACTGAGGGGTAGAAAGTTAATTCCTCCACCCGGGGACGCGTCTCCCTCCATGCATCAATTAAGGGTATATATTTCATACACTGAAGGATTGTGTGTGTAGCCCTGGTGTCGGTTCGGGGACCCTAGGCATTCTGTCAATTTGTGGATAAAGTATAGTGTTAAAGTACCCACCCCATATTATCCTGGCGGCATCTAGCAGGGATATCAGTTTGATTATTTGAAGATAGAAGTCGGGGTCATCTACGTTAGGACTGTACGTATACACCAGGATTGTGGCTTGTTCCAGTATGGTCCTCGACACTATGACATATCTCCCCATTGTGTCAATTTTGGATCTTGGATACCTGGAAGCCCAGAGAATGATGTATGAGGGTAAGTACACCCTATGACTGCCTCAAATAGTCTGTGCCTATTCACTGCGGACCCCAACTACAGATCCGGATGTTATGTCTTTTAGAATAGCCTGTATTTTACGTGTCTTAATAGGGTTGCTTAATCCCCTGATATTCCATGTGAGTAATCTTATTGTGTGGTCTGGCCTAGTCATTACGTCGTGTGAGATCTATGTAGCAGTGCAGGTTTAATAGAGTTCAAGAAAATTGTAGTTTTCCATGATTGACCGTCATACTTTTTCTTTTTCCTTCTCCCAACATTCCCACCGTCCTCCCAGCCCCTCCCAGCCCACCCCTACCGTCCCCCAAACTTGACAGTGTAAAAATTCCAGGCAGAAATAACCAGTTCTGAAACAGCAGAAGGCAACGTGCGACCCAAACTAGTGTCATCCAACGTTCAGCCACTCCGAGCCGCACTGCGTGGCTCAGTCGTATTTAATGGACCTTTTCAAGTTATGTCAGACAATGTTGTCCTGAGGAAAGGTTGAGGGTGTATATTTAGACATCACCAGTGTCCGCCGTTGGCCGGCAGAATCGGAATGTTCCTTTCAATATAAGCTATGGCATCTTCCGGGGATTCGAAAAAGTGGGCTCTGCCGGCATGTTGCACCCTTAGCTTGGCTGGAAACAACATTGCCTATGTGGTTTCTGCTCCCTGAGGACCTGTTTCCTTGGTCAAAAATGCGTCTGGCAGCTTGTACCTTTGTGGAGAAGTCTGGGTATATTTGAATTCTGGTCGAGTCGTATTGCAGGGTGCCTTTTTTGCGTTCCAGTCGTAGTATTTGGTCCCAGTAGTCGGGAAATGACTGTCCGTGGTGGGGGCCCAGCTTTAGGCAGCAGGTTCAGGGTTCTATGTGCTCTTTCCACAATAAATTGGGTTGAGCACTGTGCCTCTGGAAATATTGCTCGCAATGCCTCTTTCAGGAATACTTGCATGGGGACGTTGAGGGTTTTCTCGGCCATTCCCACCACCCTAATGTTGTCTCGGCAGGATCACAACGCCAAATCTTTGCACTTCACACGGACCGCCTTTAACTCCTCCTTAATCTCATCAATATCTTTCCAATGTGTGTTCACTGTCTCTTAAAGGTCACCCACCCGATTCTCTGCTGCAGTGATCTGGCCGCTTTCTTTCTGTAGGTCGGCTCTCAGTGAGGATATACTACTGCCTATGTCGTCCAGCTTAGTATTCACCGCCGCAAATGCAGCCTGCAGCACCACCATGTACCTCTACCCTTGTGGTGTATGCCCCTTACAGTGTTCAGCTCTGCTCTCAGTCGCCTGCTTGCAGTGTCTATCTCAGTATGCAGGATTCTCCCTCTTCAGGGCTCGCTAGTGATCTGCACCACGTGTTGTGACACTGCAACGGGCGTCCAATGCAGGCTTCCTTTTCTTGGCGCGGATTGCCGCCACCAGTATCTGCAGCTTAGTGTAGGTGATGGGGCACTACCGTTAATGTCCCTCTACTCTGGGGGCCTATCCGAAAAGGGATTGAGTCACATACCTGTCCGGGTCTTTATTAGCCTGCTAGGGGTGCCGCCTCTTCTTGTGGGCGATACAGTGGTAGCACGAGAGCCAGACGAGGATCCTCCCATGACCCAGAGATCCCCGGGAGAGTCGCTGAATCCATGCAGGTATTTTTGCCTCCTCTGCCTCCTCTTCCCCCCCGCCTGCTTTACGGTGCGGCGCTTGCCACCGCCTACTTAGTCCAGGCTTGACTGCTTCCCATTGGTGCGCGACCGCGTCCTCAGCAATCACACGGTAAGCAGTTTGGTGTGGCAGCTCTCCGCATTCTGGGGCTCAGTGCTCTTCCTTGTTTGTGGCAGCGAGACTGGTAACGTTCCGATGGTGATGGGTTGTGTTTCCTCAGTTCTGCGGTCCTTTGGTACGCATAATTAAACTTGCAGGATATTGTCCAGTGCAGAGCTTTGCGTTTTAGCAGCCATTTGTCAGTGCACAACAGCGCCCCCTCTGACATACTTCTCCCTGAAGGCTACAAGATCCTTTCTGAGCTCAGCCTCAACAGGACAGGAGGTGGAGTAGCCCTCATCTTTCCTCAGTGGATCCCAGTTTCCATTATTCCCACCCAGGCCTACTCCTCCCTTGAATACCTGGTCTACAGGCTCTCTCTCCTGTCTCCTCTCTTACTCTGGCCACCTTCTACTGGCCACCGGCCAGTCCACCTCTTCCTTTCGGAATGGCCGGAACTGGACGCCTTTCCTCCTCTTCCCAACTCCTCCTGCTTGGGGATCTTAACATATACCTTGACTCTCCAGACTCTTCAGGACCTTTTCGCAATCTATGTGACTCTCTGTCTCTCCATTCTACCTTCTAGCCCGATGCACATCGCAGGTGATACTTGAATGCTCTCACCCCCACAGACATCCCTGCCTCTATCCCTCTCACTACCTCACTCTCTTGGACTGATCACTCTCCTCACACTTGAAGCTCTCCTCTCCTCTAGCACAGGCACACCCTGCACCACTGACCACCTTCAAGGTCTTTCGACCCATGAAAAGAGTGTGTCAGTGCCTGTTTTTTTTATTGTTGCTTCATGGTTTACAGAAAACCTTACACAACTGTCATTGACTGCCTTTGCCTCCACCTAATTTCCGGCTTCGACTCCTGTGGCTGACCCCCAGTCTGACACAGCCCTGTCTAACCTTCACCTTTCCATCTCCAACACTCTCGACATTCTTGCCCCTGTCATAAGGGTCCGAATGAAGCCTGCCAAAATGTGCAACTCTTGGTACGACTGCAATCTAGCGGCCCTTAAACGCAAGTGCAGAGCAGCGAACGGAAATGGGGATCCTCAGGTGCCCCCCCCTCTGACAAACTGGCCTGCTGCCTTCTTCAAAGGTAATACAGACTCCGCTCACCTGGCCCAAAAAGAGTCCATATTCAAGCCTGCAACTCTGTGGCATCTAACAACACGGCTGAACTTTTCAAAGTCTGCAAGGAACTAGCAAACCCTACTGCAGAGTCATGCACCACTGCACCCACCAAGGCCCTCTGCTCGGCCCTGGCTGCACACTTCACCGCCAAAATGCAGCACATCCTGACCTCTCTACCCTCTCCACCCGCCCTTGCACTAACATCGCCTGGGCCCCCCTCGGCTGCCTCCACCCCCTCTTCTCCGTTACACCTGGGGAGGTCTATAGACAAGTACAGTCTATGAAAACGTCTTCCAAACAGGAAGAAGCCTGCCCTTCAAAAACCATCAAGGACAACATTATCACTCTCGCTCCAGCCTTGGCAGACCTCTGTAACCTCTCCTTCGCCACTGGAGTTTTCCCCACCTCTCTCATGTACTCTCTTAAGCACCATCTGCTCAAAAACCCTGCCCGACCCTTCCATTCAGGCAAACTACTGTCCGATCTCCATCACTCCCTTCCTGGGAAAACTTCTGGAGAAGTTGGCTATCTCTCAGCTTACCCTCCACACTGAATCTGTTGGTTGTCTCCATGACCATCAGTCTGGCTTTAGAGCATCCAGAAGCACGGAAACTGCTCTTCTGAAAACCTGTGAAAACCTGCTCTCAAATCTTGACTCTACCTCTCCCTCTGTCCTCATTCTTCTTGACCTCTCTTCTGCTTTCGATACAGTAAACCACAACATCCTGATCTTCAGTCTCTGTGACACCCTGGGGATGACAGATCAGGCCCTGGCGTGGCTTGCCTCCTTTCTTTCCGACCATCCCTCCCAGGTTGAACTTGGGTCTTTTCTCTCAGCTATCACTCTCTTTACTTGTGGGGTTCCCCAGGGATCTAACCAATCCCTCTGGTTCTTCAATGTCTACATGGCCCCTCTACCTGCAGGATCTCAGACTTCACCTCCAAAAGAGCCCTCTTTCAGGCTACCCTCGGCCTCCTCCTCGCTCATTCCTGACTGTCTGTCCGCAATTCAGTCTAGGTGTGCTGAGAAAGATCTCTTCCTCAATGCCAGCAAGACGAGATCGTCCTCATTGGGACCCCTGCTCCTGCTTTCCCACTCTCACTCTGAGCCGGCCCTCCCTTGGCCCTGCGCCCTCACCCAAGAGTGAGGAAAAAAATCTAGGGGTCATCTTAGACTCCACTCTCTCCTTCTGCTCTCACATCTCGGACATCTCTAAAAAGTTACACTGCAAGCTGCACCTCTTCAGAGGTATTCTGCCTTTTCTCACTTTCCCCCAGAGGCTTGCAGTCTCCAGAGCCTTGGTTCTTTCTAGACTGAAGTACTGCAACAATCTCTTTCTCAATCTTCCTACTTCTACGCCTCACTCAGAACAGAACTGCAAGACTTATCCTTGGCCTCAAGCCCAGTGATCGCATCTCTCTGGTGCTGAAATCCCCATACTGGCTCCATGTGGCTGCAAGGATCAAGTTCAAGACCCTCTGCATAGTCCACAAGGCTTTCTGGGGCCGGGCCCACGCTATCTACAATTATCTCTCCCTAAATACTCTCCTTCTAGAGCCCTGCACTCGTCCTCTTCCAACTCTCTCCCGGTGAGCCGATTTTCAAAACAGAGATCTGGGGGTAGATCTTTATCCTCTGCAGGTGCTTCCCTCTGGAACAACCTCCCTGCCTCTGGCAGTCTTGAGCCCGACATCTGTAAATTCCGGGAACTCCTCAAGACCTTCCTCTTCTCTTGCTCTTTCTCTCTCCCTCTCCCTTGTAAACCTCCTCTCTATTCTTGCCTACCTCTCTCCCTAACAGCGTTCCATTTGCTGACTGGTCGCTTGATGCACCTCGAGAGCCACACAGGGCTCAGGCTTCCCTGCCAGTCCTCGCACTTGCCCCTGGGGCTTTGCGCCCTGCCTACCACTACCGAACTTCTGGAATTCATTGCATGGAAAGGGTAACCTCTCTGCACTTAAGCCAGGGCCCTGCTGGACTGGTTGCATGTATTCCCTCCCACTTCCGGTCTGCGCACTTAATTACCTTAGAATGTATTAGGCCTAGTTCGCCAGGCCTAGTACGGTAGATTTTTGTTCCTGTATGTCTTCTCACCCCCCCTTTATCACCTGTATGTTCTTCTCCTTCACTCCCTTATCACCTCACTCTTTGTCATGCACTGGCACTATCTGAAACACTGTTGGCCTAGCACGGTTGTTTAAGGATTGTATGCCCCTCTCCCTCTCCTCTCCCCTTTCTCGCCTCCCTTCTTGTCATACACTTACTTAGCAGTAATTTTGTCAGGCTTAGTTTGCTAGTCTTTTTGCTAGATCATTCAAACTGCAGGGCATAAGAATGACTCAGTATTCCCTTTTTGCCTTCCCGCCTTTAAGCACTTTGAAGCACTTCACTCGTGTATAAGCGCTTTACAAATAAACAATTACAAAAGGTTCAGGGGTCATCAAAACTCAAAAGAAGTTGAATGTTGTCTTAATAATAAGCGAGAGACAAAGTTGGAGTGTGCAGTGTATATGAGAGCTCAGAGAATGTTGGGCGAGAGATTTGAATGAATGGTCCATGTGGTTGCAAGTTGGGGTATGAGCAAGCATGAGTGAGGTGGCCAATTGGTCTCCTTTATTTAACAACAAAGGCTACTAAGAATTAAATAAGTAAATGCAAGAATAAAGGCCATCTTACTTACAATGCAACAATCTGCTGAACAACCAAAAACGCATGGCATCCCTTATAAGTGGGACAGATTCCTGGATCAGGAATACGTTGGACAGGCACTAATCTCCTGGCTGTCTTATAGACAGACAGCCGTCTGTCAATATGTTCACTATGTTCCTGTGAGTGTACACACGAGTAAAGTAGCAATCTGAGGACTTACCTTTGAAGGATGAAAACTGGAGGCTGTTTATTGCACTTCTAATGTCACCTGAACTCCCAGTGCAAAGCAAATCCATGAACGCCTTATCCGGGATTGCAATTCTTCCTTTACTCTGATAGGAAAAAGAGTTTAATAAAAATGAAAGTTAGCAGATGCACACCATTGATATCGTATAGACTATGCCGAAAAACACTTTCATCATTTTGTCAACTAATTACAAACTATAATGGCCAAAACTGATATTTCAACATTAGAAATAAAGCGGCAATTACGGTTGATTAGAACATGCATTGGAGAAGTAGCTGTGTGAAAGCAGGAAATCGAAAGCGTAGAGTCAGGTGAACGGTGGCAGGAGAGTTAATATGAGCAGTACTTCTATGTATAGGTTAGGCCTTCATACGTAGAACATTTTTGTTAAAAGAAATTCTATTGAACGCTTGATCAATACAACGGCAGGTACAAACATACGTTTGCCAAATATTAATTCAAACAGAATGACCTAGAGAACAGGGAAACAGTAAAAATGTCTGATTGATATATATATATATAAAAGTTTTAAAAAAATGTTGTGGGTTTTTAAGTTCCTCATACAATTCCACACGGTTCCACTAATCTGCACAAACCTTTGCACAGTTACCGGTTAGGACCCTCTGGACATGACTGGCTACATTACATGTGGACACACCACCCCGTACCCGGATTTCAGCCCCTGCACATATGAGATGGTTGCCTGGAAGTGGCGGAACATCGAGGTGGTCGTACAAGGACTGGACAGAGCTCCCTGCAAGCATCTGGATGCAAGAAACAACTCATGGCCCTTAAATGGACCTCAAAACCACATTTCAAAGCCCTAGGACGCAACATTTGAGATATTTGCACCACAACACACCACGCACAGAAGATCCCAGTATGCTGCAGCAGGCCAACTCTCGCCTCCTCTCCACGACTGCTCCAGGATATGTCCACCAGCCACATATGCCCCTTTTCAGTGCAGTTTACGCATTAAGCGATAAACGAATCGGGGCTGCGACCTAGAGGATAATTGAATTTCAACCATGGATGAGTGTCATTATGTCGGTCTACAGAGCCATTTTGCTAGTTCGATATAAATAGGGCTCCTCAACAATACTAAAATGCTTAAGGAACAGCTCACTTGCACGTCAACATCAGTCTTATCTGCATTGATAACTTGTTGCAGAGCGGGTGTGCATGCATAGCAGGAAAAGGCCAGTTTCCTGTTTTTCTCTCCTACTCCAGGCTATTGTTTCCAGCCTGGCAAAGCCACATCGCAAAGTTCGAAATAAAGAATTGCAAGAGGGTATGAAAACATGAAACATACCTTTTTCTACTATGCACCCAGTCTCTGCATTAAGATACCAATGCAGATAAAACAGACCCCTCCTTCCTATACATTGTGGAGGACCTGAAGATGCTACTCTTCAAAGAACATCATGCTGATCTCTCTTCTCAACCCATATTATCCCCTCTGGAGCTACCCTCTTCCCATGATTCCCCCCCATCCATCCCAGCTCCTTCACTACCTCTGCACCCTTACTTGTATTCCTCCCCTATGTCTGGGCGCACTCCAGTGTACAGAGCTCTGTTGCCTCCCACCTTGCGTCACTGTTAGGGGAGATTTTCTAAGTCTACCTGGAGGTAGGACTCAAACTATCCCTTTGTCTAAAGTCCCTCAACTCCTAGTATAAGTCTGTACTACCCAAAGGATTGGTAGAATGGCAGAGCAGCCAGGCTTATTTTAGGAGGAGGAATGCGAGTTGTAGGTAAGTACAATGAACCCAGTCAATACAATAGTATAGTCCATAGAAACTCTTACAGACTCAAAGTTATATTAAAATATACATGTATTCTTATATACACAACATGGTAGTTAAATACTTATTTAGACTAACCAACATACATAGGACATATTCATTTTTATAGGGGACTGCTTCAATAGTAATTCTAGCGCTTCCAATTGTTACAGAAAATGGACAGTAATGAGAGTACTACTGTTTAAATAGTAGTGCCACGCACCTACATTTGATACAGAGAAATGTCAGAGAAATGTCAGTTTCATTCATTTCCTAAAGTCATGCAGACAAAGTCTGTAGGAAGGAAAAATAGGGTTATTCAACACTATAAGCCGTGATTTACTTTCTAGCAACACTTTTCAAGGCTTCTTATGCTTTGCCAGTCCAATCCATAGCTATCCAAGAGTTCATCAAAGCCAGTGTAGGAGGGGAGCAAAGGATGTATGCAGCAGTAGAAAGGGCAAAGTACTTCAGGACACGTTAGTCACTTAAATACTTTAGCAAGATACAAAGTACAGTTTTTGTGCCTTTTCATCATCTCCAACAATGAACGGTTACCGCCTGGTAGATCTGCCTGGATTATGCAGTCCTGCACTCTGGTGAGGGGACTTGGATGAGTGGGATTGTGCCTCTGGCGGTCCAACTGGAGCTCACCAAAGTTCTGGGAGGATTCGTTCACTCAAAGACGTTGAACTGCAAATGGGTCGGAGGTCCACTGGTATTTGCAGTTTGCAGCCCTGGATGGTCAAAGCACCTCGGGGGATGGCTCGATCTGCAGTTCTTCTTAGGGCTGGTTGGTCCCATCAACCAAAGGGAAAGAGTCGTCCTCTTTGGAGCTGTCGTTAAGAAAACAGGGTCGGGCGGGGCACTGTTGAGCAGCCTAAAGATGGCTGCTTAGCTTAGTAGCTCCATGCTCTACCAGCACACATCTCCTTCACACAGTGGTTTTCCCGATCGCCCTGCAACAAGAAGCTACCTGCCTGATTACTAAGGTGCCCTGCGGCTATGGCTCGATTCCCGGAATAATGGGCCATGTAGAAGTGGAGATCCGGCTGTCTGCGTGACCGCAGCCCTGGTGCGACATATGTGGCTCCCTGCGCCGCCTGCTCCTCAGCGCGCTTTGCTGTGTGAGGCCCCTGCTGGCCGCGGCCTGGGGCTGTCCCTGCTCATTGTTAAGCCCGGAATCAGTGTTTACATTCTCCTGTTTGGGGGGGCTCATCCCCCCTGCTGCCGTGCCGTTTGGGCTAAAAGTGGCCCCTGCCCAACCCTTGGCGCCTGGAGGTGCCGGTGATCCTGCTGCCCTGCACCAGATTTGAATTGCCAGAGCGCCATCGAATCCGGATCCTTGTGCAGACTGCCCGCGGTGTGCTCGGCGGCCTGCCTCTCTCCACCTTGGGTGGCCGCTGCCCCCGGCTGTTGCGGGTGTGTGCGCCTCCCCTCCCGACTTCCTGATTTGGCCGTTGAGTGCCTCCCGACGGGCCGTGGCCGGGGGGGAGGGGCGGTGCGGTCAGGGGCCATGCGGGCCCGCTGCCTCTCCCGCTGCGAGCGCCTTGGGGATCCTAACAGCAGGAGACATCAAAACTGTTTGACCTCTGTACTCACGGTCGGAGGCTCCACTGATTACTTGTGCTGCTGTCGAGCTTGGAGGGCTACCATCGAACTGAAATTTCGCTGCTAAACTCACCGCGACCATGTCATGAGTCGTGGGTGTCTATCTGACCATGGCGGACCTGGAGCCCTATACTGGGGGATCTCGGGCTGAAGAGCATTTGGAGCCCCTTGGTATGTCTGGTAAACGTGCTGCCTAAACAACTTGTCTGCTGACCGCTTGTTAGACTTGGGTCTGGGTCCTCACTACGGGCTCCGGGCTGGTGTGCTGGTGACCCTGTCTCCTGGTGACCCTGTGTCCCTTCCTGTAGCACTCCTCCTCCTCCGGTTGTGTTGGCCCCGGCGCCCCGTGCCTTTGCTGGTCACATAACGGCCGCAGTACTTCGCTCTTTGCCCCGACGCCCCTGTCCCAGTTAACCAAACCTCATCTAATGCGGTTGCGCCCTGCTGAGCATAGTGCATGCCACATCAGTCTCATTGCTCACTCAGCACCTCGCCACTGATGTCGACGGCTTGCTTTCTCAAATGCTGGGAGGAGGGCTGCTCCGCATGTTGTTTAACCTGGCCCTCACATGACAATCCTGCCGTATCTGCAGCCTGATCCCGACTAACAGGCGCATGGACAACGCTGCAGGTGGTTCCCTGCGCTGCCTCTGACCCTTGTGGCCTGTGTCATTGCTGCCCTACTGGTCTGCTGTCATCGTTCACGGCCACGTGGCACGTGAGGTTGGGCTGCTTTCGGCACCCCGGAAGACTCCTGTCATAGGTAGAACTTGTCGGAGCAGTTGAGCTGGCAGAGTGACTCCATACCGGCTTGCAATCCATATCCACTGGTCTCACTTGCTCCAGTGTGCAAGGCGCCTTGAGATATAGTGTGCGCCAGATAGGCTGGCAGACTACACGGTCTTCTTGGAATCCTACCCCCACGGTCCTGTTAATCTCAGCCCTCGTGAACAAGCTTGCACCATCCTACACATGGCTTTTCGCTGCCCTTAGCGCCGGGGCTCCGGCTGGCCTCCTTCCTCTGGCGCTGACCCCGCGGGCCCCGAGTGGGCAAAACACAACTGGTCGCACTTCAGTTGACGACTCCGGACCTCCGCGGACATGTGGGTGTCACGCACAGGTTGGCTGTGGCGCTTGGATAACACTAGCCACTCATCAGTCAACGCCGCCCGACACGAAACAATGTCGAATAGGTACCACGCCGCAAATAAAGTAGGAGCAATGGACACATTCGCCAGGGCCAGACCCGAGCAGGGACAGGACGCATCTAACCAGGAAGAGGCAGACATTCCAATAGGTGCACCAACTCCTGACCTTACAACACTGATGGAATCAATGGCTAAGAATGTTGCATCCTTGCATGAAAAACTCGATGATATAAATGCAAACGTAGCATCACTCAAGTCCAAATTGGATCACCAGGGCACCCGACTCACCGATGCTGAAACCAGAATAGGTGCCAACGAAGACTGTCTTACAGGATACGGTGGCCACCCTTTCCCGAGACATGAAGTCTGTCAAAGCAGGTACCGCCTGCTTTACTTTTACTGTTTAGACTTATTCTAAACAGGCTATAAAGCAAGTTAGTGGAAGCAAGATCCAGTTGGGGAACTTGTACATCTATTCTCTGAAAGAAATAGTTAGTGAAGCCAACAGCATTACTTTTGGGAAAGAGGTACAACCAATTTATAGCTGAGTAAATGATCCTTATATATACACTTTTCAGAATGGCACAACACACATTCAACGTAAGTAAGAACTTTTGTAACCGTTCCATCGCCAAGTTGCAGTTACCAAACAACTTTCACAAGTAAGTACACTTTTAAACACTTCCTATTCCTTTCAGGACAGACTCCTTTACTTATCCAGTCCTTCCCTAGTCTATTGCAGGAGTTCACTCTGAGGTAGAAGAGGGACCCCAGTGGTCTAGGTGCCAGCTGTAGGCAGGGTGAGATAGGGTTCAGTTGCAAAGTCAGAGTTCCTGTGGAAGACTGTTCAAAAAAGTAAGTATTTCACTTTAAAGTTAGGGTCCAGGGACTTCCAAGAATACACCCTAGGAGTATTCTAGCAGTGGGCCTGGTTGAACTGGATGAGGGGACTGCCAATCACAGAAAACACCCCAAAAGCTGTACAGTAATGGTACAGGCTTAAGGTAAATAAATACCCCAGCCAACACAGTACCTCAGCACAGAAGAAGAGTTCTAACAGGAATACTTCAAGGTCTGCAGCCAAAAATCCACTTGATAGATTCCTTTGTCATGAAGACTGAAGACAGGACTTTGCAAGGGACTTAAGCAGGGATCAACAGAGAAAGCTCCAGGCAAGAGTTTCTTTGTGGCTGGATGCGGCTCTAGTTTTGGCGCCCTTTTGAGGAGCCAGAAGACTGAATATCGCTGGTCGGATTATTGTTGTTTGCAAGGTCCAGCACTCTGTTGAGGGGACTTTTAGCACTCAAATCGTGTCTCTGGAGGTCCAGCAGTATACTACCAAAGTTTTAGGTCGATACATAATTTGGAAGTCTGTGGACCGCACAATGGTTCGAGGTATTGGGGTATTGCAGCCCGCAAGGACGCAGCACATGGGATAGTGCAAAATGCAGGTGAGTCTAGTGGATCTAACCAGGCTCTGGGTCGGGGGGTCATCATTTTCAGAGTCCCCAGGTTGCTTGGAAGGAAGGGCTACAGCAGGCTCCGTTTACACATCAAGCTCTCTGGTCGCTGGAAATCGTTTAAACTGTACTTTCTTCATCTGTCTTTTCGGATTTGGTTCCAGTGGTCGACTTGTCAGCAGCTTCCAGGTTCAGAGTATTTGTCAGGAACTAAAGCACAGCTTCTGCATTCTCTCCCCGCACTTTACAGCAAGGGGCAGAGACTGGCTGTCAAATCAGGACAGCCAGCCCTCCACTGAGAGTCGTTTCCTTTCAGGCAAGGTGGAAGAAGAAAGGGCTGCAGGGTTTTGGACTCCTCCCTCGCTTCCTGCCTTTCCAGACACTCTAGAGCCTGGGCGAGGGAATCTACAGGATTCCAGCCGAAGACAAAACAGCCACTGAGGTTGTTCCCGCCTAGAACGGCAGGGGAAGACCTCAGAAACAGCAAGCATACAAGAAATGGCGAAAAAGGAAGGATTCCATCATTTTATAAAAATGGTGGCCCTTCTCTGCACTACAGAGGCTGAATTAACAGCCTGCAAGCAATAAAGACAAAGTCATTAAGGTAAAACCTCGGCCACCAGCCATTCATGTAAAACTTGCAATTGTAACACAATGTTACCCTATAAGTAAGAAAGGGGATACATTGTACCCCCCGCCCCAGCACTCCACATAAGGTGGGGTGTGCTGGCTCACTATAATAAATGTAAAGGGGGATGAAAGTCCCGCTTTACTACTTGGGAACTGTAGTTCATCCAAGTACATGAAAGAGAAATTAACAGGGGAACCCCTAGGGGCAACCCAGCGTAAACCTGAAACTATAACTTCATCCATACACTATATAGGCACATGAAAAGGTGACCCATTAAAAAAAAAAAAAATAAAAAAAAGACTGAGGGGGGAAAAGATTGCCCTTCACCTAGGGACAAGGTAAAATAGTTACCTCGTCAAAGCAAACATTTCTGGGGTTGACAGAGGTCAGGAAGATTTATCATTGATATGAAAATATTACCCAACATAGGCGTCCTCATCCGCCTGCCTGGTGTCATAGTGGACATCCACCCACATATCCTGGTCACCATGTGTGGACTGCATGTCCTTTTGAAGAGATCCCTGTGAAGGCTCCCTGGGCAGAGGGATAGGGCTGGGAGAGAAGGTGTGGCCGACACTGGGGGAGGTATAGGAGGCTTCTCAGCAGGCATTGAGTGAGTGGTCAGCTTACTCATTAAGTCCACAAAGAACTACATTTTGCCCATGGTGTCCTCAAACTGTAATTGGGTCCAGGGGGCAGTAAATAAGATACATTTTGGCAGCTCTGGGGTGACATTAGGGGCCAAAGGAGATGCTTCCATCCGACAATCCGTTCCAGGGGTGTCCTAAGGCTCCAGAGGGTGCTTCTTGTGGAGAACAGAAGACAAAGGTGAGGACTCATCATAACGTCTAGAGGGCCGAGAGGCCAGTTTGTCTTGAGCAGAATGCTCTTTGTGTTTTTCTGGGCGAAAATGTGACTTGTGCTTTTTTGGCAGCTATTTCGGTGTGTCCGCCTCAGCCGCCAAGCAGTATTTGTGCACGCCCTTTTGCCCGAGTGTCTGCGTGATCCCCTTTTGCTAAGCACGTAGGCGGACCCAGTGGGTGCGGTCAGTGTTAAGTTGGCGGCCCGAGAGGCGTCAACCGATGGCGTGCGGCCCGAGAGGCGACAGACCAGTGGAGGGACAGCTATGGGGTATGTGTTTTTGGGAAGTGTGTGCGTGTACTCCGGCATCGGCCGGGGTCTTCCACATAGCAGCGTGCTGCAACTGCCTTTTGAGGCTGGAAACAAGCATGCAGGTACTAGATTGTTACACGGTAGTGTCCTTGAGTTTCGAATCAGAGTCCCGGCCTTCATGGTCCGACTCAAAAATTCCAGCGGCTGTTTTCAGACTACGCCGACATGACATATGCGGCCCACCGCTTGGTATGGCACAAAGGATCTTGGGCCTAAAGAGCTTACCCGCAACGGGATTTCAGATGGTCACATGGAATGCAGTGTTTGTCGACTCACAGTAACTTTCTGTTGCACTTGGGACAGAACGTAAAAGGGGCTGCGCTCCATAGTGGAAGGTGGACACAGAGGCAGCAGGACAAAGGTAGTAGGGGCGGAAATGGGGGCAAACATTATTTGACAAAGAAAGAAGGATCAGTCCCCCCCAACTCTCCCTATTGGTTAGGCCAAAGCCTGATGTATGCCGAAGCCCGTCTTCGGAGCAGAACATCTTTTTCTGAGCCAGGATCAGCCATTGAGATGTTAAAAGGGAAACAGACGTTGAATTAGTGTGTCAAAAAACAAACGACAGAAGAGGTTTGGATGAGGTTTAACTCACATAATAGCTCAAGCTGCAGACTCTGCGAAAGAACAACTTGGAACAAGGAAGTACATTGAATAAATACCTTGAAGGGCACCAGCTCGATGGCTCCTTTCAGTAACAGGATTTCGATCTCCTTGAGGATGTTGAGATGTGAGGACATGCGTCCTACACAAGGTGGATGGTGGCAAGGTGTTTCGAGGAACTCCACAGAGTATCCCTTGTCCTCTGTATTCAAGACCCAGCTGTCTGATGTTATTCCCTCCCATTGCTGGGCAAAGAGTGTTTTCTGACCCCCAACAGGGGACGCACTGAAGGGAACGTGGCTGGACACGTTTTTTGGGAGCAGGCGTTGCTGCGCCTCTAGAGGCTGCAGCCCTACCTCGTTCCTTCCCACAGCGAAACCCATGCTGCTGGTACTGCTAGGATGCCCGAGTGTGTGGACTATAGAAGGAGGTGCCAGACGTGCTTGCTCTGGCTTCGGCTGGTTTTCCTGATTTTTGCACTCGAAAATGTCACTGTGTTGAACACTCCCCTTGGGACGAAGGGTTTGCTGGAAATCTGACCAAGGGTCTCGTACTCCTCCTTTCCCGTCTCCAGCTGGTCGTCGACAACTTTGCCCAAGAGGAGATCCTCCTCAATGGGCATATTAACTAGGGCTGCTGGTGTCTCTGGCTTAAATCTGGAGTCTCTAAGGCAGAAATGTCTTTTAAGGAGGGTACCCTCTACAATGTCTCTTCCTGAAGTGTCTGCAGAGTCAAAGACATTCTTAAGCATGTTTTGTGAGACTTGTTTCCCCCTCTGCGGCGATCTTTAGAAGATATGATTGAGTCTCAATGTTGTGAAACCTCATTCCACTGGGTGCTGCTGTAGCTGGCAAGTAAGGTGGTATTGTTTGCTATCCTAGTAAGGTACGCAGCAGAGGTTGTGATAAGCTTCCCTAGCGTGTACAATTTCTTGCACTCCTTGTTGGGAGGTGTCTCAGAGGTTGAGAGTGGAAACCCAGTTCTCTTTTTTGTGGTGGCCACTACCAGGGAGCCCCAAATGTAGAGGGGATCTGCAGGAGAGGACCTGAAGGATGTTTTCACCCGAGGGTTGACCACCCTAGTAACAGAGGGGGTAGAAAAGGATGGAGAGACCCTCTTTTTCATAGATTCCAGAAGAGGTATAAGCTTGGCTAACAGGTTTCTTCACGTTGACAATATTCTCAACAAAGTCAATCCCTGCGTGGCAAGGAGCCTTCTTCAGCAGCTCATTGTGGAGTGGCTGGTCCGCAATGGGAGAGGAGTGACCACCTTCTACTATGGAGGGGTAAACAGGGTCAACAAAGATGAGGTCTGGGTCGTCCTGTTATGATATATGATATGGCATTTATAACGCGCCTATACACAAGTGTTTCAAGGCGCGAGTATCATATCCATCCTGACCGGGGTCACCCTAATCATCTATCCACATGTCCTGGTCTGCTTGTGTGGACTGCATGTCCTCATAAAGAGAACCTTGTGAGGTCTCCCTGGGCAGTAAGGCTGGGGCAGGAAGAGAGGGTGTCACTGGCACTGGAGAGGGTACATGAGGCTACTCAGTAGCCTTTGAAGGGGTGGGGAGCCTGCTCATAAAATCCACAAAGAATGAGAATGTACTCATGGTATCCTAAAATTGTGTCTGTGCCCAGGGGGTAGCAGACGTGATGGAGCTTGGTGCCCCAAGGGTGTCCTTTGTTACAGAAGGTGCTTCTGGTGGAACAGCACTTGGAAGGGCACTTCTTGCAGAGGGTGTAAGACAGAGGAGAGGATTCTTCTTCATTGTTACAGGGGTTTGAGGAGCCTGTTTACTGTGAGTAAAAGGCTCCTGATGGTGTTTTAAGTGTGTTTTGTGCTTTTTCAACAGCTGTTTAGGCGTCTCTGCGTCAGCCGTCCAACTGTGTTTATGCGCATCCTTCGCCGGAGTGTCTGCGTGATGACTATGTGGCAAATGCATAGGTGGAACCACAGCGGGCTCAGTCGGTGTGGAGTTGGTTGGCCGAGACGCATCAACTGACGGTGCACAGTCCTCCGTCAACCAAGTCGCTGAGGGACGCTTGCGGGGGGTGTGTGCATATGTGAACAGGTGTGTGCGGGTACGCCAGTGTCGCCAGAGGCCTTCCTCATAGCAGCGCTGCAACTGCATTTCTAGGCTGGGGACAGGCAAGTGGGAACTAGACAGTTCCACGGTTTTGTCTTCAAGCTCCGAATCAGAGTCTCGGCTGCCTTCACCTTTGTGGTCTGATTCGAAAATCCCTGCGGCTGTCTCAGACTCTGCTGACGTGGCGTATGCCTCCCACCATTTGGTTCTGCGCTCCTTTAGGCTCTTGGGCCTTAAGTGCTTGCCCGCAGCACAACGGGATTGGAGATGGTCACATGGACGGAAGTGGTTACAAACTTTGTGTTGGTCTACACACTGGAATTTCCTGTTGCACTTAGGGGAGAACTTAAAAGGGAGTGCGCTCCATAATGGAAGGGAAAATTATAAGTTCTAAAACGGATAAGGAGGGCCGTTGGTTGATGTTTACACTCCAGATCCAAGACATGGAATTCGCCATTTGTAATGTATATGCCTCAAATTTAAACAGTGGTGCATTTTTAATGGTCTAGGCCGTTGTTTGCTGGATAGAAAGATTTGATTATTTCCGGGGATTTTAACCTGGTGGTTGAACCAGCTCTGGATATGAGCAGAAGATTGGGCAGGGACGGCAGAAAAAAGGACAGGGACACTCTGCACTTACTGATGAGATTTTGGCTTATCTGATGTTTGGAGGCTCCAACATCCCACTGGAAGGGAATATACCTTTCACTCGGGAGCCCATAACATATACTCTCGCATAGACTGTGTGTTAAAATCTGGCATGGTAACTCAAAACGTAGTGACTTGTGAAATAGACACCTTCGTCGTTTCTGACCATGCAACCATTACATTAGATCTCTCTCTCTCAGCTACACATCAAAAAGATCTAGGGTATGGAGGTTAAATACTATGAATAAAACTGTGGAAATTGCAGTTGCGAGAGCACAGAGGGGGGTCTAACCATCCCGAATTTTGAACAATATCATCAGGCATTTTCTTTACGTCATGTCTTGCCTTTCTTAACAGATGTGGGAGATGACTGGGTCAAGGCGGAGGGCGCAGGCCCCTTCGGTACCTGGGCCCTTCTCTCCATTGCCACAACGGAGCAGGATAGCCAGTCTATTTTAACAAACTTCCTCAGATCCACTTAGAGATCGTATGAGCTGGCAGCAAATTCTACTCCTGCTAAAACTGGCACTTCTATCTGGATGAACCCGGATATCAAGATGAACAATAAGTCCTTGTTCTGGCCAGCGTGGTTCTCTGCATGCATCAATAGAGTGGAGGACCGCTTTTTTGGGACGAGGTGGAAAATATTTTGAGAACTGAAGCTTGAATATGAACTATCGGCTTGTAAGTATGGTGAATACAGAAAACTTAAGAAAGCAGTGACCATTCCGTCTTTGGTCGAATCTGAGCTATGGTCTTCAGTTAAGAAAATTGGCGAAAGTGAGCACTCGGTGTCCAAGATGTATAATTTGCTGAGTAGTTTCAAAAGAGGAAATGGAAAGATCATGCAGGCCTGGTCTAGTTGTCTGAGGGAGGAGATGTCGTCGGATAGATGGAGTGGTCTGTGTGAAAATATTAAAAGAATGTAGGAGAAAAATCCCATCAAGTCATGATCTTGAATGAACAAGTTACTTACCAATTGGTAACGTTCTTTTGATTGGATGTTCCTACAACGTATTCCACATTCATGACATGTAATGTCCACAGCTGTGTAATTCGGAAACTTTTTCGGCAGAGGGCATCCTGCGGTGATGGCATTGGGTCGATGTCCCTCGAAGGCCTCCGTTGAGGGCGACGTCACCGGATGTTATAAATAGGATGCACGGCGCCCGTAGCCTCAGTTTAGGTTTTTCCCCTCCATAACATGTGGCACCAAACCAATGCCATCTGAACTACACATAGCCTTGCGGAAACGTAAGCTGCAAATGCATAGGAAATTCTCCAGAGGGGCAGGCTGGGAGGGCGATGTGGAATACGTTGGAGGAACATCCAATCGAAAGAACGTTACCAGTTGGTAAGTAACTTGTTCTTCGACTGGATTGTGTCCTCCAACGTATTCCACATCTTTGACAGACTCCTAAAGCAGTAACAGAAAATGGAGGAGGGAAAAGAATTTAAATTACCCAATCAGATGGTGGAATAAAGAACCGTCCAAAGGCCATATCTCAACCATGGATCGTATCCAGAGAACAATGTTTAACAAAAGGTGTGGATAGATGCCCATGTGGGTGCATCACAAATATTCCTAATAGGAACTCCCCATCGTAGGGCTATGGACGTAGCCACTCACCTAGTGGAATGAGCTCGCAACCCTTCCCGAGGGTCCTTAACCGCCAACCGGTAACATTCAGTAATAGTGAGGATAATCCACCTGGACAAGGTCTGTTTGGTAACAGCCTGGCCCAATCGGTGCCCAGCATATCCCACAAAGAGTGGGATATCCCAGCATATTGTCCACTCTGAACCTGAACATCCTAGAAATATAGAAGCTCAGAGCTCTCCTAGTGTCCAACCTATGGAGTCTCTCCTCTTCCTTAGCTGGAGGAGGAGGATAGAAACAAGGAAGAACCACTTTCTGGCTCAAATGAAATTCAGAAACTAGCTAGGGTAGAAAGGAAGGACATACCCCTCAGTACAACCCTGTCCTTGTGGAATACAGTAAAGGGTGGCTTAGATGAAAGTGCCTGCAATTCACTCTGCGAGCAGAAGTAACTGCAACCAAGAACATGGTCTTGAAGGAAAATAATCTTAAAGGACAAGAGTGCAAACGTTCAAATCGGGCACCCATGTGAAGTTTCAAAACCAAATTCAAATCCCAAACCGGCACCTGGAAAGGGGACGGCGGGAACACATTAGTCAGTCCTTTAAGAAATCAAAGGAATCTTAAAGTAAGAGCATTCTTCAGACGAGCCGCCAGGTAACCTTTAATGGTACCTACTACAAGGCCCCTGTGGCCGAAAGAAAGTAAGACAAACCCATTGGAATGGAATACTGAAAAGGATCAATATTTTGTCCTCTGCAACAGTCGCGAAACGTCAACAGTACAGGGATTTTTGTCGCTGGCCTTCTGGCCGAAAGCAACCCCTCCATCACATCATCCGGGAGGTCCCAATCCTTATATCTCAACCTTTCAGATGCCAAGCGTGAAGGTTGAGAGTGCTGACCTCTGGATGGAGAACTTGACCCCCCTCTCACGAGAGCAAATCCTCTCGGTATGGAAGACGGCATGGAGGGCAGATGGTCATTTCCAGAAGGTCCGGGTACCACGCTCTCCTGGTCCAATCCGGAGCAATGAGGATCATGTGGGATCCAAACCTCTGTAACCTCTGCAACACTTGAGGAATGACAGGGACTCAAAGAAACGCGTACAGCAGTTGGAATGACCAATCCACTACAAATACGTCTCCTAAGGCTCCTCTCTGAGGAAATTCCTTTGAGCAGAAGCTCTCGCACTTCCGGTTGGCACTGGAGACGAAGAGATCCACTTGTGGGGTTCACCAAAGGGCGACGATCTCCAGAAGGACTACCTGAGCCAACTCCCACTCGTGAGAGATCGTGCTCTGCCTGCTCAGAGCGTCCGCTGCCGCATTTCCGTCTCTGGCCAGATGAACTACAGAGAGTGAAATTCCCTGCTGGATGGCCCAGAACCAGAGCTGCATTGTCTCTCTGCACAATGGGAGTGACCCTACGCCCCCCTTTTTTGTTCAGGAGGGATGGTAGGGAACGCCGCCTGCCTCGAGGTAGCCGCCTGAACCACCAAACTCTCGGGAGTGGGGTGAGACGAAAGGTAGCTGGGGTCGTTACCGGATGGGCAGTATTTTTTGGTTAACGATTTGTTAACAGCCGGAAGAGATTCCAGAGACTGCCAAGCAGCCAACACCCTTTTCTGTAATGTCAGATGAAAAGGTAACACGGGGTCAGAGGACGAACCTTGATCTAAAATGTCAGTTGGCTCATCCTGCACAAAATCTTCAGGGGGACTGGACCAGCCCAGATACTCTGTGACCCTAGCCATGAGCCTCCTGTAAGACGACTCAGCAGGAGCCCGAGGCTCAGGCCTGCCAAATTCCACTTCCGGAGAAGTGTCCAAACCACTGGCATCATGAAGAGTTTGCCTCAACTCATCCAATTGACTGTCTCCAGAAAAGACAGGAGCCACATCAGCTCAACAGGGTCCATTATCAAAGTCTGACCTTTCCTCCTCCTCATATATGTCATCCAGAGGGAGAGGAAAAACCCTGCCTCGGGAGAGAAGAGGGTCTGGAGTCCACCACAGGCCTCACAGACTTATAAGGAGCCTTCCTTGGAGGATCCACAGTATCAAGGATCTCCAACGGTAAATTTTGGGTAAAAAGCCCCGAAGGCGGCGAGGACGCAGAAGGCTTCGCCTTCGAGAGCAACGCTGGCTTCGGCGTTGACGTCGACCACGGCGCTGAGGGCAGGAACGAAGGCAGAGCTTTGACATCGGTATCCACCGGACACGACGCTGACGGAGTCGACGCCGACCTCGAGCCGTTACCCGGTTTCTGCGGTCTCACTGGAGACGAGGCCTGAGACCGGGAAGCACGTCTCTTGCGACTGTCCTGAGCCTTGTCCGAACGGGCCCTCGAAGGCTCCCGATGAGCGTTGCATCGCAGACCTGAGCGCGAAGGAGTGCGAAACAGGGTAAAAGGCTGTTCCTTGCTGGCTTCAAAAGAAGGAACTGTGCCCTGCGATTGAAAAATCGCTAACATCTGCTCTCGAAACGCAGCCCATTCCTCCGGAGTCGAGGACTTTGTCGGGCAAACCACTTTCCTTGCGGCTCCATCCTCCGAGGAGGACGGGGAAGGCGACCGGTGACAGCACTTCCTAGAATGCCGAGATGAGGACGAAAGGCAGGAAGCAATCTGGGACCGAGAACCCCGGGACGCGCCTCCCGACGCGGAGAGTCACCCTCGAATCATCGGTAGACATCCCCTTGGACTTCGATTTACAGGACTTACTGGGTTTAGAACCCATACCTACCTGAAGCTTCCCCTTACACTCTCCCAAGGACTTGCAGTCCCAGCATGTCTTGAAGCCAGACCGCAGAGTCGGAGGGGTTGAAGAAGAATATCTATTCTCAAGGAATACACGAGGCGCGCAGAGTCTCTGAAGCAAAGACGTTTGCGCAAAAAACTGAACTGAGGCTACGGGTGCCGTGCGTCCTATTTATAACATCCAATGACGTCGCCCTCGACGGAGGCCTTCGAGGGACATCGACCCGACGCCATCAACGCAGGACACCCTCTGCCGAAAAAGTTTCTGAAGTACACAGCTGTGGACATTACATGTCAAAGATGTGGAATACATAGGAGGACACAATCCATTCGAAAGAGTTTTTTGGACTCCGGTCAAGATGAAGGACTGAAAATTGATAGCATCAGACATTTGTTGGGGGTGCGGTCACGTTTGTGGCACAATGGAACATATGCTATGGGAGTGCCATAAGGGGAGGAATTTCTGATGTGAGATCGCTACAACGATGAATAAAAGTAGTGAAAGAAAATCTGGTCTTGGATTTTGAGACTTTGATCTTGGGTGAAACCGCCCAAATGGAACCTTTGAATCAACATCAGATCACATGGATTTTAAGAGCGGCCATGGTGGCAAAGAACAAGTTACTTCTTACCTGGTAACGTTCTTTCGATGGGATGTTCCTCAGACGTATTCCTTATCTTGATAGATCATCTCCAGCTTGCTGGCCTCGAATCATCTCCAGTTTGCTGGCCTCTGGAAAAAAAAATGTCAGTAGAGGGAGCTGCGCGCCGACGTCCCTCGAGCCGATGTCCCTCGACAGCCTCCGTATCGGCGCCGACGTTATCATGCGTATAAATAGACTCGCGCAGCGTCCTTTGCTCAGTTCCGTTTTGACGTTTAACAGTTGCTTTACATCAATTGGTTATTGACCCTGAAGGACCGTAAACTGTAACCACAAAGGAAGTTTTACTGAGGGGATGGATGGGAGGGACGATAAAGAATACGTCGGAGGAACATCCCATCGAAAGAACGTTACCAGGTAAGAAGTAACTTGTTCTTCGAAGGGATTGTGTCCTCCGATGTATTCCTTATCTTGATAGACTCCCATAGCAGTGGTGTGTAACTGGAGGTGGGAGTAAATATGTTTCCCTTCAAGAATGAACAGAGTGCCACACAGCTTTGCCAAATCTAGTCTCTTGTCTAGAGGAGGAATCCAGGTTGTAAAATTTTGTGAAGGTATGTGCAGACGACCATGTGGCAGCCGCACATATGTCTCGAATCGGTACCCCTCTTTGGAGGGCCGAAGAGGCTGAGATACCCCTGGTTGAATGAGCCCTAAGATTTTGAGGAGGCTCTTTCCCTGCCAGTTTGTAAAATTCCAGAATGGCCAAAATAATCCATCTGGAAATGGTCTGTTTTGTTATCGGTAATCCCAATTTGTGCCCTGAGTAACCTACGAACAGTTGGTCTGCTTGCCTAATCCTAGCAAGTCTGTTGATGTAAAAGCTCAAAGCCAGCCTCGGGTCCAGCCTATGTAGCCTTTCTTCCTCTTTCCCCGGATGGGGAGGTGGATAGAATGAAGGTAAGGTAATCTTCTGAGTGATGTGGAATTCAGAAACCACATTTAGGAGGAAATTAGGCTTCACTTGTAGGACAACTTTGTCTTTATGAAAAATTGTATGAGGGGGTTTACAAGATAGAGCTTGTAATTCGCTCACCCTCCTAGCAGATGTTAATGCCACTAGCCACTAATAAGACAGTTTTAAGGGTGAGAAATCCTAGCGAACAAGAGTGGAGTGGTTCAAAAGGAGTACCCATCAAGAAATTTAAGACTAAATTTAAGTCCCATAAGGGAACTTGGAATGGTCTTGGAGGATAGACATTGGTTAATCCCTTCAGAAATTGTATTACTAAGGGTAACTTGAAATACGATGGTTCCTCTGCAGTGCGCTTGAAGATCGATAGCGCTGCGAGATAGCCCTTGATAGTGCCAACCTGAAGACCCGAATTTGCCAAATAGAGTAGAAAAGATAACACTGTTGGTGTACCACATGAAAAGGGATCGATATTCTTTTCTTTACACCAGCTGCAAAATGTGTTCCAACGGCAGCAGTATAAAGTCTTTGTTGCTGGCCTTCTGGCCGAAAGCAACACCTCCATGACATCATCTGGGAGGTCCTAATCCTTGTATCTCAACCTTTCAGATACCAAGCGTGAAGGTTCTGATGTCTGGATGGAGAACCTGACCTCCCCCTTCTGCGAGAGAATATTCTCCTTGAGTGGAAGACGAATTGGAGGGCAGATGGACATGTCCAGAAGGTCCGGGTACCACGTTCTCCTGGCCAAGTCTGGGGCAATTAGGATCATGGCTTTCCGGAACGTTCTCAACCTCCTGATCATTTGAGGAATGACAGGGACTGGAGGAAACGCGTACAGAAGTGCAAACTCCCAGTCCACTACGAACGCGTCCCCTAGAGCTCCTCTCGGGGGAAATTCTCTTGAACAAAACTGATCGCACTTCCTGTTGATGCAGGTGGCAAAAAGATCCACTTGAGGGGTTCCCCAAAGGGTGAAGATCTGTTGAAGGACTTCCTGAGCTAGTTCCCACTCGTGGGAGACTGTGCTCTGCCTGCTCAGAGCGTCCGCCATCAAGTTTTTCTCTCCGGCTAAGTGAGCTGCCGATAGAGAGATTCCTTCTTGGATTGCCCAAAACCAGAGCTGCATCGCCACTCTGCACAGAGGCAGTGATCCTACACATCCTCTTTTGTTGAGGTAGTGCATGGCCACTGTGTTGTCCGTCATTATCAGGACATTTTTCCCCCTGTACAGATGGCAGAAAAGCCTTCAGCGCTAGTCTGATTGCTCTCAGCTCTAACAGGTTGATATGCAGTCTGGACTCCGATGGAGACCAACGACCGCTGATGGTCAAGTCGTTGGCATGAGCTCCCCACCCCGTGAGTGAGGCATCTGTGACTACTGTTATCTCCGGCTTGGTTGCCAAAACATTTCTCCTTTCAAAATGTTCTCCTGACAGGCCCACCACTGAAGGTCTCGAGCCACCTTGTCCGGAACCTGAAAGAGATCTGTCATTCTCCCTGAGAATTGCGACCACTGAGTTCTTAGTGCCCACTGAAGAGATCTCGTTCTCAGGCGAGCCTCTGGCACAAGGAAGATGCAGGATGCCACGAGGCCTAGCAACCTCAAAAAGTCAAAGGCTGGGAGACGTTGGGCATTTTGAAATTTGGTGACCATCTGCAGAATATCTTGAGCCCTCACCTCTGGTGGCGAGGCTTTTCCCAGGGAAGTGTCCAGGATCGCTCCAATGAACTGGAGTCTCTGTGATGGCATCATCTGTGACATCTTTAAATTGACGGAGAAGCCCAGTTTGTGAAGGAAGTGGCAGACAATCTAGCTGGATCTGAGCTTGTTCCAGAGATACAGCTCTGATCAGCCAATCGTCCAGGTAGGGGTAGACATGAATCCCTTCCTTCCTTAGACTTGCAGCCACTACCGACTTTAGCTTGGTGAAGAATCTCGGGGCGGAGGTCAGCCCAAATGGCAGAACTCGAAATTGATAACGAGAGCCGCCAATTGCGAACTTCAGGTATTTCTTGTGTTTGAGATGGATTGGCACATGGAAATAAGCATCCTGAAGGTCCAGAGATACCAGCCAGTCCTGGAGCTGGAGGGCCTGAAGGATCTGAGAGAGAGTTACCATCTTGAACTTGTCCTTCCTGAGGAACTTGCTCAATTCTCTTAAGTCCAAGATAGGTCTCAGTCTTCCATCCTTCTTCGGTATTAGGAAGTAGGGGAGTACCAGCCCTTGTTCCTCTCCGCTACAGGTACCGGTTCTATGGCACCTTTCTCCAGCAGGTCTACAATTTCCTGCAAGACGAGCGGATCTGGAACTTTCAGAGAGCTGTTCCCCGGTGGATGACTGAGGAATGCGTAGAAAAGGCAGGCAGTAACCTTGGGCAACTGTCTCCAATGCCCAAGCATCTGACGTAACAGCCTGCCATTCCATCAGATGTTGAGTTAGCCTGCCCCCTACTGGTTTCTTGTGAGGAGAGTCCTCAGAGTGATTTAGAGGCAGCTGATGCAGATGCTGAGGGTAAAGAGGCACCTGCTGCTGCGGTTTTTGTATTTTTACCCCGTCCACCTCGGCTGAATCTTTTTTGACCTCTTTGAACCGACTGTCCTCTGCCTTTTCCGAATGCGGAATAAAAACGAAAGGACTTACCTCTCCATGAGGTTCCTGAGGGGCGATATGGCGTTTGACGGATTGCAGCTCCCAGGGATTTTGCTGCTGCTTTGGATGTCTGTAACTTTTCTAGGCTGTCATCCGCCTTCTTACCAAACAAAGAAGAGCCATCAAAGGGCATATTTAAAAGTCTGGCTTGTACATCTGAAGCAAACCCAGACTTTCGCAACCACGCAAATCTGCGGGTTGTAGTACTTGCCGCCATGGCCCTACTGATACTGTCAGCAGAATCAATGCCAGTTTGAAGGGATTCGCACATTGCGTCTTTACCATCCTTAATGATGTTTAGAAACGCTTCCCTTTCTTCTCCCTCTGGGAGGCAGTTAGCCGCTGATGAAGCACACTCCCAAAGTGTATGGCTGAACCTTGCGAGCATACAAGTAGCGTTAATAGATTTCAAGCCATGCTACATGCAGAAAAGACTTTCTTAGCCATAGAGTCGTATCTTTTGTCATCCCTGGCCTGTGGAACAGTAGGGTATGCCGATCTACTGCCGGATGCAGTTGCTGCTTGCACAACCAGACTCTCTGGAGTTGGACGTTTAGACAAAAATTCAGGGTCAGTAGCAGATACCCTATATTTGGCTGATAACTTCTTGTCAGGGGAGTTGTGTATGGGAGGAATGGTCCAGGAGACCCCCCCTCTCATGCCTTTTCTCCCCCGGTGAGGTTCATGGCTCATCAATTGTCCTTCCTGTCACCAGGGCCCAGGTGGTGGGTGGGGCACTGGCTGAAGACATTGACCAAACCTGCTCAATTTAGCTAGGCCCTGGAAGCCATTTTTATTAGACAAAATGGCTTGAGCCCTGTACACCGCAGCACGGCCCCCACCCTTGGAGAGTGTCACTTATCCCTGTGGCCACAGCTCCCTGGCAGATCCGCTAAGAGCCTGTTCCCACGAACAGACGGACATGAGCTAGTGTCAGATACCAACACTGTAAAATTTCACCTTCCGCAGTGTATCGCTGTTTCCAGCATGACCCGGCCAGCAGGGCCTGGGTGGAAAAGAACTGTGCGATGGTCCCCTGACAAAAGTCCCCAAATACTAATGAGCAAACCACCTGTGATGGTTCTCTCCACAACCTCTCTAACTAAAATACCTGTAAAATATATGAAACTGGCAGAATGGGTGCTCATATGACATTAGGGATGAAGCACCCACATCCCTGTCGCTATGCGCAAATGGTAAAAGCGTCCCAGTGGTTTTTCATGTTATGTGTGTTATCAAGGAGACTGTACCCCACGGTCCCGCGCCAAAACGGAACTAATGCTGCTAGAGTGCAAAGGAAAACAAATGTAACCATATTGAGGGCTCATGTAAGGGGTGCCCGAAAAATGCACCACATGTGTGTGTCCAAGCCCTCTATGTGCCACTGCCGCCAGTCTCAGTGGTGGGTTGTTCCTGCATGCTCCACCAACCTTACTACTACCTCACTTACCGCGCATGTATAAGCATATAACAAAATGTTGTAGTTGCTAAAAACGTAGTGTAAAAGTAATGTGCTCGAATTGGCCATACGGATGGCACTAGCAATGTCAAAAACGTGAGCTTTGAAAAGACTCAATGAGTATTGTATATTATATGAATGTTTATGTCTCTCCCACTTAAAGTCTGCAACACACGAGGAAAATACCTTTGTGAGCACACGCAAGGCCATTCCCCCTTCCTCCCAGCGAAGCCGGCCAGACGAAAAAGCAGAGGCCTGCGCTGCCCTGCTCCACCTCCCCCAACTCGGCTGGAGCCGCTTCAAGCATTCACATTCCCCCGCAGCACCCAAGGCCACGGCCTGCCACCTGAATTATTTACAACCCAGCAGTAAACCCCGACCTTAAAACCCAGATCCAAAGGCACCCTTTCTTAGGCTCCATGACCCACCGGCTCACCTTAGGTTAATGGCCCTGTAAAATTAGGACACCCAATATTATGGCAACATTACAGGAACACATCCATAATGACTTCTAACAAGACATGATAACACGGACCTCCTGTCCCATGCCCCGAGACCCAACCCCACGACCTCTGATACCCGGTCAACAGGACGATGGTAACCATGTATTGATGAATCGCCAACAAACCCCACTCTAGGTGCATTCCTCCTGTGTTGCATTAACCTGTAGAATAACCTATTGGAAGATTTACCAGGGAAGATAATAATGCAATGTTGAATGACTGCGGTGTGCGTGGCCCTAGGGCAGAAAGTCAGGAAAGACATTCATCTCTGACACTGATCACGGTTGGCACAACACCACCGCCCGGATGAGCCCAGCTGACCTGCCAGGCCCAGCCCAACCCACAAGGGTAACCAGTGACGTCCTGCAGCCGCGGCAAACCACATCGCAGCAGCACCTATAGCTAGTCATCGCCACCCAATCCCCAGGAACTTGTGCCCCCTATAGTATGTAGGTTCTTATGACGTTTTTTGTAAATATATACGCCTGTCTTTGCTATTGTCAGACAGAGCGCTCTCAGAGTTTGCAGAGTTCTTTGCATGCCCTATTTTGATTGATAAACTCCCATTTAAGCTCACCCGCACTTTGTCCTGGCCTTATTCCCATCTTGGGAGAGTCCATTATTGTCTCTCATTGCGGGGAGGATCGTGCTATCTGGGGAACCTTGCCTTCAGTTGCTAGGTCTGGAGAAGACCCGGGGCTAAACTGATGTTGGAACTGTTGGGACTGGGGGCTAGCTAGTCTTTTGGCTGTAGCTCTTGAGATTCTATCCGGGGCTACAACCAAAAGATCAGGGGCTACAGCCCCCTTAGCTCCCCCCCCCCTAGCAATGCCCTTGCTTCTTGTTAACCGCCGGGATAACCTCAGGAGTTTCCCAGTTAGCCAATATTTTTCTTTGTAATGCAGCGTGAAATGGAACCACAGGGTCCTCCTGTAGGCCATTAACTAAAATGTCAGTAAGGTCGCCCTGTTGGAATGCAGGTGAAGGTGTAGACCAACCCATGAATTCTATAATCCTTGCCATTAAAATTCTCTAAGTGGGTCTCGGCATGTTCTCCTGGGTCTGGTTTGGCAAATTCTATTTCTGGGGAAGTATCCAGCCCAAGCCTCATGTAAGGATTCTCGAAGGTCCTTTAATCTATTTTTCTCAGAGGTAAATTCCGTTCTCTGCAACCCAAAGGGTCTTTCTTGATCCGAATCCTCCCCTTCTTCATAAATTGAAGACAAAGGTCTGAAATAATCAGACCTTGGAAATGGCTTAAATCCCATTTCCAGAGCAGAAGGGGCCAAATTTGTCGTAATTGGTTGTGAAAACGTCGATGCGGACGTTAAAGGCTTTGAAGACACCGAAAAAGGCATCGAGAAGATCGGAAGAGGCCTCAAAGAACTCGAGAGGATCGGAATCCTACTCGAGGTTGTTGATGACATTCTCAAAGTCGTGTTAGAGGCCCTGGGTATGACCACTGGCTGTGAGGTAGTGACGGCCGTGGGTTTGTTCTTTTTCGGCGTCGAAGACGGCGTCGATTCGATCGACCTATGCGTCAATGAGCCCTTCGATAATGGCGTTGATGATGCAGATTTGTGCGCCCAAGGGACTTTCGATGATGGCGTCGATGGCACGGTGCTTTTGCTCGAGGGTTCGTGATGCTCTCGAGTAGTTTCTTTCACCGGGTGCAACGACTCGCAGCGTTTTGATTTTTAGGGTCTTTCACCCAGGGTATCACCACCAGCTGTCTTCGAGGGGGTCGAGGCCGCTTTCTCGAAGACGCTAACCATCCTTTTATGGAATTCCTCCCACTCAGACTGAGAGCTATGTTTTGTGGGGCAGGTGACTCTTTCCAGGGAAACAGAAGACTAGGAAGGGGATCTTCAACGTCTGTTACTCTAATGCTTGGATCTCAAAGAGTGGTGGGAACTGCTTCGAGACCTAGAACGAGAATGTTTCCTGTGTCGGCGAGGAGACGAATGACTGTCATCCGCCACCGCCGCGATTGTTGGATTCTTCCACGTTACAGATGGCAGCACAGGGGCGGTGTGTTTTAGTCCTCTTTCTATGGTCATCATTCTCGGCCATTCTTGTGGGCGGTGACTGACGGGAGTTTAAAAACTTCTTTTCCCAGCAGACTCCGCGTTGCAACCCGCTTCGGAAGTCTCTCTTCTGGGTTTATGCGCTCCCGAGGCTTGGCACTCCTTGCTTTGCTGCGGCCTGTCCTCGCTCCACTGTCCACCACTTCGCTCTTTCTGCAAAGTGTTTTGCTGACGCTTTCCTTTGAGCGTTCTTCAGTGTTTCTTGTCAGGTCTGGTTCTTTATTTTCTCCGGACCTACCTTTCTCCTTCTTTCCTGTTTCTTTCAACCCTTCTCTCTGCCTCCTGGCTGTACTTCCCAGAGTTCTCTCTGCCCTCTCTTCTGTTCCTTACCTCATTCAGCTCCCTCTTTCGGAGCTACTGGGCGGACTCACCCGTCCCCGGCTTGCCTTCTGGAGGTCCCTTCTGCCAGTATCGTTTCCCTCATTGCCTCCTTCAGAGGTGCTGCCAATCTTCAAGCCATCCTGCTCGTTCGCTTCCTGCTCAGCCTTCACCGACACCTACGGAGAGGAAAAAGAAGAGAACGCAAGTGCTACGAAGGGTTTTTTCTTCCCCACTGGGTTTTTCCCTTCCTCCGACTTGATTCCGGAAAAGGGGCCACGGAACTGCTGTTTCCTAGCGGGAACTGTGGCTTCCTTCCGTGACAAGCACATTCATCCAAGAAGGGAAAAGAATTACCTGGCCAGGCGGGACCTACAGTCTACGAACAATAATTCCGGCAGCTCAGGTGAGGAGAGTGCAGAAGGAGGGAAGGAGGAGGGAACGAAGGGAACTGAGGGAATCAAACTAGCACAGTCTCGACTCTGCTGAGGAATCTTTCGAAGGAGTTTTAACTGTCTTACCTCTCTCAAGCTTCCCCTTACGCTCGTTCAAGGCTTTCGCCGTCATGGACATGCAGTCCTCGGACATTGGTGCTCCCATCCCAGGCACCACAAACAGATCCTGTGAGGATCTGTCAACGACATTTACTTTCCACAGTCTCGACATTTTTTGAAGCCGGACCGTGGAGTCGTCAGTTTGGATGAGGAAGCTATCGGGTAAGAGTTGGTATTCGAGGAATAATGAAGAATATATCTGACTAACGAACTGAGCAACGCGATTCCGAGGCCCACGAAGAGTGGAAAAACGGAACTGAGCAACGGACGCTGCGCAAGTCTATTTATACGCATGATGACGTCGGCGCCGGTACAGAGGCTGTCGAGGGACATCGGCTCGAGGGACGTCACGCGCAGAGCCCTCTACT
This sequence comes from Ambystoma mexicanum, assembly GCF_040938575.1. Classification (NCBI taxonomy): domain Eukaryota; kingdom Metazoa; phylum Chordata; class Amphibia; order Caudata; family Ambystomatidae; genus Ambystoma; species Ambystoma mexicanum. Next base: position 660,882,525 of record NC_090935.1, on the reverse strand, counting down.
GAAAAAAAAAATTCCGAGGCCAGCAAGCTTGAGATGATCTATCAAGATAAGGAATACGTCGGAGGACACAATCCCTTCGAAGAGGTTAATCGTACGGAACTGGAAGTCTGCTGATTATCTGACAAAAAACTATTGGTTGGAGGAGATGCATCGTATATGTAATGTTGAAAATATGATCTATTCTGTGCAGAAGAAGAGGCATACATTTGATCGGATCTGGAAGGCCTTTTTGAATGAGGATTTAACCTGATCTTGCTACCAGTATCGAGTTGGCCTTTTGTGAGATTGTCACAATGCCTACCCCCAGGCATCAGGACCAAGCCCATCAGACCCGGGAGCAGGCATCTATACATTTAGTAAAACCTCAGCAGCCCCGGCTAGGGGCTATCTGGGTTCAGTCCTGGCGCTTAGGCGCCAGGCTCATAGTAGAAAGCAGCCCTGGCGCCTAAAGCGCCAGGCTCATAGTCATTATTTACCTCAGGCAGACCATGCTGCAAATGACTCCAATCCAACATGAAGCCTGAAAGGGACTATTTTTCTACAGGGACTATTTTTTACTCTGGTGTGGTTCTAGGGACTTCTTACCTGGGACTACTTTTGAGGCTATTTAAACCACCCCGACCAGCAACACACGCTTCGCGTTATTCTGCATCCAGCAGCGTAACGCTCACCGTGCCTGCAGCCTGCATCCAGTCTTCTGCCACGCCCGCATCGAATCCGGAGCTCCTAAAACAAAGAGGAAAGAAAGGGACAAGGTTAGAAAACAAACTTATTTCTATTACACACCTGATTCTGGATCCATCTCGTCTCCGGACCTGTAAAGAACATCATTTCTGCACGCGCCGCACCTCCAGCTGCAGCGCCGCGCCATACTCACCAGTCTTCACAGCATCCTTCTGGTCGGCGCTGCCTCCATCATTTCTTCGCCGAACTGCGGCACCTAGGAGACAAAAGAAAACCACAAGGTGAGCCGAGGGAACCAACAAATATAATTTTTACCACCATAGACTTACCTGATTTACCACCGGAGGCATCCTTTTGTGACTCTCCATATTTTCATGTGCCACATCTGTAAAGAGAGACAAAACAACACGTTTTCCATGTGCAACATTTACCGGACAGCGCCGGGTAATACAGACTCTTACCTGAGCGCCACCAGCTGCTCAAGAGCATCTTTTCACGAGCCAGCTGCAAAACAAGAAAGGAAGGAGGGGGAACAAGAGTGAACATCGGACATATTGAACTCTATGAACTTAATACTGACTGGTCCTCACCAGGAACCTCAGAGTCAATACTCTCCGGAACTCTCCCGAGCCTTCAAACCAGTGAAGTAACTGGAATCGACGCGCCCCTGCAAATCCACGCAGGATGGAGAGCTCATCTTTCAAGAATATAAGGTGAGATTGCTGTGAGAGCGTTTCGGAGGTGATTAGTTGGGGAATCCACAAGTGGCTAAATCCATCTCTCCACTTGCAGGAGAATATTTCTACGGGTTAAGCAGACAATATTAGGAGGGCAGATCCAGTCAGTCATCGCTGCACTACGCATCACGTGGGTGGAGACCGCAGCTGTCCGGGTCCTACCGACGCCCCTGTGGGAGCCAGGTGAGCATAACAGAGATAAGTAGACATTCATTTTAATTGTTAAAGGCTAGAATTAACATTTGCTTGCTTCATGCTTTGATAAACTCTAGGATATATTATGCTGTGTAAGTCGAGTATGGAATTCATTTGACTGTCTCAAATTGTTCTTTTCTGCTTTTATGACCTTGGTTATGCCTCCCCCCTTTTTTCTTTCTATCCCTTCCCCCCTTTCCCTCATCTTTCAATATATATATATATATATATATATATATATATATATATATATATATATATATATATATATATATATATATATATATATATATATATATATATATATATGATACATTACTCACCGTAATCGTATTTCTGATGCTTGTATCTGCTTAGATTCACATGCTGTGCATAGGCCGACATCTAGTGGAAACTGCGGAGTATTACAGTTTGTTTTTCGAAACTCGAAAATGGGCGTCGACACAGGGCGTGCCAGTAATACTATCCCTAGTGCGACGTCCACTGTACCCAAGATCCCTCACGCATCTAGGATCCTCAGATTGTATTTTTTCCTGACATGAGGTAGCATGAGGAGTAGCGCGAGTACAGATAATCCAAGCAGATAGACAGAAAGGTAAGACTACAAGCCATCATGCGCCTTCTCTCAGAGGGGAGAAAGGGTGGGTCGCATGTGAATCTAAGCAGATACAAGCATCAGAAATACGATTACGGTGAGTAATGTATCCCTTCTGAGGCTTGTGGAATCTGCTTAGATCACATGCTGTGCATAGATTAGCGAGCAGTACCTGAAGAAGGAGGTGGGATGTGAGAAGGGTCATGAGCAAATAAGTGTCTTAGAACCGCTTGTCCCACTTGTGTATCTGCCTTGGAATGGGTGTCAATGCAGTAATGCTGAGTAAAAGTGTGAATAGAGCTCCAAGTAGCTGCTTTGCAAATGGTGTCAAGGGGTACATTTGCAATGAAAGCCAGAGTGGCCCCAATGCCTGTAGTAGAGTGGGCTCTTGGCGTGAAAGGCAGAGTTCTTTCAGAAAGTGAGTAACACAGCTGGATACAGTTAATAATCCACTTTGAGATGGCACCTTTAGAGACGCGATCCCCCTCTCTGCCTGTAGCTACGGAGACAAACAGTTGATCTGTTTTTCTTAGCGGTCTGGTCTTATTTACATGGTAGAGGACCGCCCTTCGCACATCTAGGGTGTGTAGTTTCACCTCAGCCGAGCTTTGCGGGTCCTGGAAGAAAGCCAGAAGCTCGATGGACTGGTTTACATGGAATTTAGATATAAATTTAGGTGAGAACCTAGGGTGTGTGCGTAAAACCAGTTTGTCTTTATGGACAGAAAAGAAGGGATCCTGCACTGACAGAGCCTGAATTTCACTGACCCTTCTTATAGAAGTAATAGCTACTAAGAAGGCCGTTTTATAAGTCCGGTGTTTGAGACTGCTTTTATGCATGGGTTCGAAAGGGGGGCCCATGACCTTGGCTAGCACCACATTAAGGTCCCACCCTGGTGGTGGGTTTGAAATAGGAGGGTGAAGTCTCTTTACTCCTTCCATGAAGGCTTTAACTACTGGGACTTTCCACCACGAAACCTTGCTATGGGAATTGGTGTAAGCCGACAGGGCTGCCAGGTGTACTTTCAGTGAGTTAAAAACCAATCCTGCATCCAGCAGGTGGAGCATGTATGTAACAATAGTGGAAGGAGTGCAATCAACGGGGTTGATTGATCTACTCTGGCACCAGATAACGAACCTCTTCCACTTGTCAAAGTAACAGTGCCTTGTGTTTGGTTTCCTAGATTCCTTTAGGATGTCCATACACCTCTTTGGCAAATTGAGATGTCCAAACTCTATGACCTCAGGAGCCATGCTGCCAGGTTCATTGAGTTGGGTTGCTGGTGCACTGTTTGACCTTGGTGCTGGGACAATAGGTTGTACCAGGCTGGAAGTTTGATGGGCTCGCACACCGCCATCCTGCGCAGGTGTGGGAACCACGGTTGTCTTGCCCACATGGGAGCAACTAGGATGAGCGTCATCGACTCTCTGTTCATCTTGTTCACCACTTTCCTGATGAGAGGAGTTGGTGGAAAAGCATATGCAAACATCCCTGACCAGTTCATCCACAGGGCGTTCCCCTGGGAGTCTGGTTGGGGGAACCTGGATGCAAATCCTGGGCATTGTCTGTTTTCGCTTGTGGCAAATAGGTCTATAGTGGGGAAACCCCACTGAGAGAAGATATCTTCTACGACCTCTCTGTGTAGAACCCATTCGTGTTCCTCTGGGAGGGAGTCTCTGCTCAGAGCATCCGCTAGGGAATTGAGCTCCCCTGGAACATGTTGTGATGACAGGAAGATGTTCCGCCCGAGTGCCCATATCCTGATTTTCTGGGCAAGCTTGGACAGATTTGGCGAGCGAGTCCCTCCTGGCTTGTTCAGGTAGAACATGGCTGTTGTGCTGTCCGTCTGGATTTGCACTGACAGGTTTAGTAGGTGGGGCTCGAACGCCTGAAGCGCTCTGAATACTGCCAGAAGCTCTAGCAGGTTGATGTGGTTCTTGGCCACTGAGTGAGACCAGAGACCCTGAGCTGTGTGGTGGAGATGGTGAGCTCCCCACCCCGTCAGGCATGCATCTGTAGTGACTATTGCCTGTACCTCGGGATCGTAAAAGGGTTTCCCCTGTGCGAGATTCTCTCTTGTCCACCAGTGAAGGCTTTGTACCAGTGTTGGTGAAACAACCACTAGATCGTCCCACTGACCACTTTCCTGAGACCACTGTTTCGCCAACCATTCCTGCATACGACGCATGCGCAGGCGCGCATTGGGGACCAGGTAAATACATGACGCCATCATGCCCAGTAAACGCATTGCTTTGCGTACCGTTATTTGTTGACCGGACTGATAATGCGGAATTTGCAGTAGTTTATTCCGAATTCTTTCTTCTGAAGGAAAGGTCAACCCCTCTTGGGTATCTAGGATTGCTCCTAGGAATTGTTTTGAGGTGCTTGGCACTAGGCTTGACTTTTTCTCGTTGATTGAGAAGTCTAACTCGTGAAGGAGGTCGATAGTCCTTTGAATGTTTGTCCTGCAAATTCCTGGGGTTTCCCCCGTTATGAGCCAGTCGTCCAGATAAGGGTACACTGGGATTTCCTCCCTGCGTAGGTGTGCAGCCGCCACCGCCAGTACCTTGGTAAATACCCTTGGTGCTGAAGCTATCCCGAAGGGCAGTACCTTGAATTGGTAGTGTCGACTGTCCACCTTGAAGCGCAAATACTTTCTGTGCGGTGTGAACATGGAAATATGAAAATAAGCATCTTTCATATCCAAGGTTGCCATGTAATCCCCCTTTTTTTTTTAGGAGGGGGATTACCTCTTGTAGCGTGGTCATACGAAATCTTTGGGGCTTGACATACTTGTTGGCAGGCCGTAAGTCCAATACTGGGCGCATTGTCAAATCTTTCTTTGGCACAAGGAAGTAAGTTGAATAAATACCCTTGTTTACCTGGTGTCCCGGGACGAGTTCCATCGCGTCCTTTTCTAGCCGAATGGCGATCTCCTCGAGGAGAATCTTCTGATGTTCTAAAGAGTGTACTCTTTGTCGTGGAGGATGGTTCCGGGGACGCTGCAGTAGTTCTATACAATATCCTGTGGATACTGTTGACCGCACCCATCTGTCTGATGTGATCCCTTCCCAAGCCTGGGTGAAGTTGGAAATGCGTCCCCCTACTGGGGTTGCGTGAGAAGGGACCCTGAACTGAGCGTCACTGCTTTGGTGGAGGCATGCCGCCTCCCTTGTTGGGGCTGCCTCTGCCTTTACCACGACCTCTCCTATTACCCCTGCCGTAACCCTGGGTAGACTGTTGGTTGTTCCACTGTGTACCCTGCCCCTGGGAATAGGTAGATCCTCTCTGGGAATTTTGGCCGCGTGGGCGACGAAAATTACTATTCCCTCTCTGGTTAGGGGGTTTATTGGTTAACTGGCCAAGGGACTTGAGTGTTTCGTATTCGTCCTTGGCACTCTTCAGTGCGCCTTCGACTGCCTTACCAAACAGATCGGTTTCCACCGGTTTGTCCAACAATGATGCCTGGGTTTCTGCCTTAAAACCAGACTGCCGTAACCACGCATGTCTTTTGATAACAGTGCCTTCCGCTATCAATCTGCCTGCGTTGTCTGCGTCGAAGGTTGCTTTCAAAATGCAACCAGACACGGCTCTACCCTCTGCGGAAATCCAAGCTAACTGGCCCTTTAAAGGTTCAGGAGCAGAGGCTATGAGTGCCGCGACTTCTTCCCACTGATGGCAGTTGTAGCTGGCCAACAGGGTGGTGGAGTTTGCAATCCTTGCTTGATAGGCGTACGTTGAGGCTACTTTCCTGCCGAAACCGTATAGTTTTTTGCTCTCCTTGTCGGGAGGAGCTTTCGGACGATGACAAGGGTGTTCCAGCCCTCTTACGAGTGTTGGTGACAACTAGGGAGTCTGGCTTCAGATGTCCTCTTATATAGAGAGGGTCAGACTGGGCCGCCCTGAAAAGTTTTTCAACCCTGGGATTGACTGCTCTGGTGAGGTTCGGGTTCACCAGGGACGGATCTATTCTCCGCTGAATGGACTTAAGGATAGGGATGGTCTGGGCAACAGGCCTCCTTTCTCCCACTAACTCTTCTGCAAAGTCCCTTTCCTCCTGGACACCGTGGGTGTCAATGTGGAAATGTTCTGCTGCGCGTGCGAGAACCTCGTTTAGGAGGGGTTGGTTATCGACCGGGGAGTCGGTAACCGGAGCTTCGTTCTCCACCGGGGAATCTACTCTGTATGTTTTCGGGTCCTCCTCTTCCTCTTCCTCTTCCTGGTCCTCATCATCCCAATAGTAGCCCGTCCCGGTTTGCTCTTCTATCATACCAAATTCTTGGTCCTCACAAAAGGAAGCCTCTCCTTGATACAGTGAGTATGGTCTTGCGTAAGGTTGCACCTCGAAGGGTTCTGACCTCATCAGAGTTTCAAACCGGGGCTTCTTACTCTGGGGGATAGGATCAGTAGAGCCTGAGGGTGTCGCCCCCTGTGGATCATACGAGAGGAAATGTTCTGGATTTTTATGATAAAAATCTGCCAAAGAAGACATTCTTGACATGACCCTATCTATGTCTTCACTGGACCATTTTTTGGAACTGGGGATGACCCTCTCAGCAAGTCTATGGGATTTATCTTGAGTAGCTTTGCTGGTTTTAGACATATCTGCTGACCTGGTTTTGTCTGTCTGTTTAGGGGGAGTGGTGTGTTTCACAGGTGTGGAAGAGTGCAAAGGTTGTTTCTTCTGCTGTTTTCTCCCCTCCCCGTGAGTGGAAAAATGTTTTCCCTGTCCTTTAGTGGCTCTGAAGGTTTTTGACGCCTGGCGTCGAGGATCTGGGGTGGTGTCCCTATCCTTCGAGCGTGGGGCCTCGCTGGTTTTAACTGCGGGCTCCGACTCCTGGAGCGCGGCCTGGGGGTGAAAGTCGTCTTCGTCTCCTGACGATCGAACTTCTGTTAGCCTAGGGAGCGAGGCACTCTTGGCAAGAGTGGATGATTGCCTGGAGTCATGCGGCGATCTTGATCGAGAGCGCCCAGAGGACACCGAATCGGACCGTTCTGTTTGTGCCTCTTTCCGATAACTCGACGTCGTTGAGTCTCGGTTGGACTTAGTGTGTTTAGTGTGTGTAGTATGTGAAGCGCTTGTGTTGCCGGGGGTCCTCCCCATAGCCGCCGTGCCCGACGACCTTCTGAGGTCGGGGACCTGCGCTCGGCTGTCTTTCGACGCCGTAATGCCCTCGCCGTCCGAAAGTACGGCGTCGCTGAAGGCGCCCTCCGCTGCCATGGCCGCCTGCCTGGCGTGGTGGGCCCAACGCTTCGTCGAACAGTCCTTAAGTGTCTTAAGTTTAAACCTACTACACGCTCTGCAGTTCGCTTCGGGGTGGTCCCTCGGCAAGCAGAGATTGCACGTGGCGTGCCTGTCGACCCAAGGGTATTTGCGATTGCACTTGGGACAGAATTGAAAAGGAGTACCCTCCATACGCACCTTGAGGCAGTGGGCTGTTAAGTGTAGGAAATGTATAAGGTGTACCTATAACCAAGAGTGTAGAGTATGTACCACCCCCCACTCTCCCTACTTGCAGGGCCGAGGCCAGAGGCCTTCCAAGGCTCGGGCCGAGGCCAGCGGCCTTCCGAGGCCCAAATCCGTCGTGCAGCAGCCGACGGTCGATTTCTTCTCCAGCCGGCGTCGAGTGTCGAAGTTCGACGTTGGGGTGGGTAAGGATGTCAATAGATTATTATTTTAAATTTTTAGCAAAAGTATGGCTAAGGCCAGGGGACTCCGCAAAATGCTTCCGACCAGTATGGTGGAAAAAAACAATCTGAGGATCCTAGACGCGTGAGGGATCTTGGGTACATTGGACGTCACACTAGGGATAGTATTACTGGCACGCCCTGTGTCGACGCCCATTTTTGAGTTTCGAAAAACAAACTGTAATACTCCACAGCTTCCACTAGATGTCGGCCTATGCACAGCATGTGATCTAAGCAGATTCCACAATCCTCAGAAATATATATATATATATATATATATATATATATATATATATATATATATATATATATATATATGATACATTACTCACCGTAATCGTATTTCTGATGCTTGTATCTGCTTAGATTCACATGCTGTGCATAGGCCGACATCTAGTGGAAGCTGCGGAGTATTACAGTTTGTTTTTCGAAACGCGAAAATGGGCGTCGACACAGGGAATTGGGGTATGCATTCTCTGAATACAAAGGATCAGTCCCCCTACTCTCCCTACTGGTAGGCTGAAGCCAGGTGTAGGCCGAATCCCATTCTTTGAGCAGACGTCCGTTTCGGAAACCGGAATCGGCAGTCTAGATGCTCAGAAAACCAGCTGTCGAATTAATGTGTCGCAGACTCTGCTAACAAACAACTTGCCACAATGGCAGAAATGTTTTCATCTGAGGGACCATGACGCATGAGAGATCATGGGTACAAGGTACGTCACACTAGGGATAGTATTACAGTCATGCCCTGTCAATGTCCCTTTTCGAAAAACCTCATGTACAATACTCTGCAATTTCTACTAGATGTCGGCCTATGCAAAGCATGTGATTCTAAGCAGATCCACAAGCCTCAGAAATATATTTACACACACACACAAACATACACATGGATAACATCACAACAATTTACAATTTTAGCACAAGTTTAGTGAACACCCCTAAAAGAAGTGCTAAAATCTGTCGTATGATGCCTTTGAATCCCCAAATGTCATTTATACGTGGATAGGACTCATATCCTTAGTTCTTGTAATGGCCTCTTTGGCCATATTTATATTAGAACTATTGAATAATGGAGTGAGAAGCAATCTCCTCAGTAAATAATATTTCAGGCAAATTAAAAGGAACTGGATTGGGTCCTCGTTAGCATCAGGGCAAAACCTACAGCGTGGAGGTATTTTGCCTACTGGTTCCCACATGGCCATATATGTTTGGCCAGAGGCAGAATCCACAATCTCATATTCAAGAACAAAATAAAGCTGCAAAGTTTTCCACCTTTTCCAAATATTTCTCTAGGCCAAGGCTATTTTAGGCCTGCAATGTAATGAACAGCTTATCATGTAACACACAAACTATGCCTTACCAAATTTCCAGTTAACCCACAGAGCAGAAAGGCCATAACAAAGGCAGTAAGGAGAAATACAAATAGCACATAACATCATAAAATAACCATACAAAATTGAGCACATAAATACAAGACAGAACCTACAGGCTTGGTCAAAGTTTATTTCCCATGGAACCAGGGATTTATAGAGGAGTGAAAGAAGTAGTATGCACATGGGTCGAAGACTGAAATATTTGCATAGATTAAGGAAAAGGAAAGCAGTCAAGTGAAAGGATGTTTTGCGGCTTTCTAGGAGAGAACCGCATATATGCAACATTGTATTATTCACAAAGTTGGGAAATTGGTGAAGGAAGCCTGTTATGCTAATGTGAAAAAGACAATTTGGGGAAAGTTACAAAGTTGCAATGGTCAAAGCACTGCCACAAAATTATAAATTACTCACCGTAGTGACTAACGTATGGGTGTCCCTTCCAAGCGACGGGAGACAGGACCTTTTTCACCAGAAAACCAGAAAAAACCTTCTTCCCCTTTAAATTTAGAGGCATAAAGGGTGTGGCCCTGGGAGCATGCGCTGCCCTGACTCCGTCCTCAGGCGCCACACCACAGTCCCCATAAACGTGTCGACAACAGATTAACACTGCCTAATGACACCAGTTTTATTAGGTTAGGGGGGAAGATGGTGGGACATAAGGAGGAAAAGGGACTAAGGACTAAGAGTACATTAACCACTGGAGTGAGTAACTTATAATTACACTTCCGTCCCCTTTCCTCCATACTGCATGGGCGATTACAACTGAATGTAGCCCCAGGGTGGAGAGGAGACCCTCCTTAAGCAAACAGGTTCCTGAGAACCGCCTGTCCGAAGGCCGCGCCGGACCTACAGCCGGCATACAAACAGTAGTGCTGGCAGAAGGCCGAAGGGGTGGCCCATGTGCTTATGGCCTGCCAGAGGACATGCGCTGGAAAGCGATGGCCGTTGCCTTGGCTGTAACCGCATGGGTGTGCATGTTGGCCGACAGTGGCTTATGCTGTCCCTCGTAATCTTATTTGATGGCCGAGACCATCCAACAGGCTATGGAGGCCTTTGAGGCCCGATACCCCGGTCTTGATCCGCCGAAGGTGACAAAAAGTGTGTTTGACTTGCGGAACCCCTTGGTCCAAGGCAGTGTTGGACTCTCTGTGCTTCGTCTTTGGGCTCAGCAGAAAACGTAGGCAGCACTATTTCTTCTTTCAGCTGGAATGCGGAAGGCACCTTAGGTAGGAATGCAGGGAGTGTCCGTAGTATATGGCTCAGAGGCAACCAGTGGCTGGATTTTGCTGATCCTGCGAACCGAGGTGAGGCTGACTAACAAGGTTGTCTTAATGGTGACCAGCCTGATGTCCACAGATGCCATTGGTTCAAATGGTTTGTGCGCCAGGGCACCCAAGACTATGTTCAGGTCCCACACAGGGTGTGGCCTCTTGATGGGCGGGTACAGCCTGGCAAGTCCCGTCAAATGTTTGACAATTGGGTTGCAAGAGCAAAAGATCTCCTCTGAGTTTCTGTAAGCCCCAATGGCTGCCAGGGAGGCGGGACAATTGTCGACCTGCACGCCTGAATGGGCGAGGTGCGCTGAGAAGGAGAACACGTCGTCCAGGGTACATTCCAGGGCAGAACCTGGTCCACTTGCTCTTATACTGGGCCCTAGTAGACTTGTTCCTGGCACCCTGTATGATCTCCAAATTAGCCTGGGAAAGGCTGAGGTCACCTAGCGTGACCTGTTCAGGAACCACGCTTTGAGGGCTGGTTTCTGTGGAGCAGGGTGGATTACCCTGCCCCCCTGGGGCGCCAGAAGATGTGCTGGGCCGGTTGGGAGGGGAATGGGAGGCCTCTCTGAGCGGCTGATCAGCTCCGAGAACCATAGCCTGGCTGGCCACCATGGTGCTATTAGAATGATGCTGAGGTGGCGAGACGCATTGATCTTGCATATCACCCTATGTATCAGTGGTGTGGGCAGAAAGGTGTATGCTTTCATTCTGTCCCAACGGATCTGGAATGCATCACCCAAGGAGCCGTGCCAGGAGGTGAACAGTTGGCACTTCCAGCTGTTGCCCCATGAGGCAAAGAGGTCCACCTGAGGGTGTCCCCATTTGTAGAAGATCTCCTGCAGTACTAGGTCGTTCAACTGCCACTCGTAGTTGTCCGCTCCCAGTCTACTGAGCCTGCCTGACTCCATGTTTGATTCCCCCCAGCAGGTGGACAGCCATGAGGTAGATGTTTTCCGGGGCCCATTCCCACATGCTGACTGGCAACCCGCACAGTGGGGGGTGGGGGGGTCTGGTAACTCCCTGCTTGTTGTCTGTCTGAATGAGGACGGCCTTGCCCTCGATAACCGGAAGGAAGGCTCTGAGCGCCAGCTAGATGGTCTTCAGTTCCAGCCAGTTGATGTGGTACTCCTGCTGGGTGCAGGTGCCATGGACGCAGTGGTTGTCCAGCATGGGCCACCAACCCTCCAGAGAGAGGAGTCCGTGGTGATGGTGACCTGTGGGGTAGGTTGCCGGAACGATTAGTCCATCCGCAGGTTGCAGTCCGTGGACCACCATGTGAGTTCCGGGTCAAGCGACGGACGTGAGACCCACTAGATGTTGTTAGCACTAGGCCAAGATCACTTCTCTGCTGAGTAAGCGCCCTGTGGCCCTCTTGATGGCTGTGATCTTGTCCTCAGAGGGAAAAACTTTCTCGGAGCACGTGTCCCAAATGAGGCCCAAGAATGAGACCCAAGAAGGTCAGACTCTGCGTAGGCTGCAGCTGCGACTTCTTGAGGTTGAGTGAAAAACACAACTCGTGCATTGTGTTCATAAGAGCATGGGAAGTGTGTTGCACCGCTTCCGGAGATGTCGCCCTGACGAGCCAGTCGTCGAGGTACGGGTAAATGTGGTGTCCCTGCGACCTGAGGAGGGCCGCCACTTTATTCATCAGCCTGGTAAAGACCCTGAGGGCCGATTTGAGGCCGAAAGGAAGCACCTTGTATTGAAAATGGTAGCCCATGATCCTGAATTGTAGAAACGAACTAAGAGGCTGCCAGATCGGGACGTGTAAGTACGTGTCCTTCAGATCTAGGGAGCACATCCAGTCTCCCTTGTACAATGTCTCCGCTATAAAAGCTGGCGTAACCATCTTGAATTTTTGTAGAGGTAGGGAGAAGTTGAGGGTGGAAAGGTCCAGCACAACTCTCAGGCCCGCCTGGTGGTTCTTCTGAATGGTGAAAATCCTGGAGTAAAAGCCCAAGCCTCGCTGGGAGGCTGGGACTTCCTTCACTGCCTGGCTCTCGACGAGCGACTGGACCCCTGCCAAAAGAGTTGCTATCCCAACCTTTGGGAGTGGAGGGGAAGGTTGGGATAGGGAGGCAGTACGCCGTGGATACTACAGAGAGGATCCAGGGGTCCACGAAATTCTGGCGCTAAAAATGTGCATGGAGAGCAAGCCTGCCCCCCACTGGAGACACGTGGACCTGGAGGGGTGCGTCATGCCTTCTTTCCCTCTGAGGCTGTTGCGGAGGAGGGGGACTGGAAAAAGCCCTTACTCCCCCCCCCTTTTTGTTGTTTGCACCGATGCTGGTTCGGCGAACGGTCAGGCTGCCCGGACCTCCGATCTTGGAAGCCGCAGAACCCTCCGTACATATGCCCCTTGTCGGAGCGCTGCTGTAACTGGGTGTACGTTTTGGGCGTGGTCTTTGTAAGGATTGATAAAGAGTTGGCCATTTGGGAGCCGTTTTTCTTTTCCTCCTGCTCCTAGTCTGTTGTGGGGTGGAAGAGGTCACCCCCTTCGAACGGACGGTCTAAGATGCATTCCTGGACATTTGATATGATATGATAGGTTATTTATAACGCGCTTAATACCCATGGGTTTCTAAGCGCGGACCCAGGGATCGAACCTGTGTTGCTGTGTGTCGTCTTGTTTCCAAGTTAAGCATGCTGCCGCTGAGCTATCCTCCTGGGACCAATTTGGGTTGAATTTCGTAGCACAGAGCCAGGTCGTTCTTCTCTGGCCGTGGCAAGGCAGATGGCACGGCCAGAGGAGTCAATGTGGGCCACAGTGGACTCCATGATGTCTTCTGCCACCATCTTGGCCTCTGCCAGTCCTGCCTTGAATCGTGATTGGCTCTGTGCCGGAAGCTCTGGGAGGAAATTCGCAATTTCCCACCAAAGCCTCTGGTTAACGGCTGCCAGCATGGCAACAGCATTGGCTTGACGAAGATGCAGGGACGTTTTGGAATACATGTTCTTCCCATATGCCTCCAGGATCTTCTCCTCCTTGCCTAGCAGCACCGCAGGAGGAGGATGCTGACGACGACTGAGGCTTGGAGTATAGTGATGCCGCAGCAATCACTGAGGAGTGTGGCTGAGGCTGGGCCGATAGTAAGAGTGTATCCCCCTATATCTGCCTGTACTTGGCGTCCATGTGTTTATTCCCCAGCTGGACCGAGTGAGGCTTGAGCAAGCCCTTCTTAGGCAAGGCAACTACGTCCTTCTGCATCGGGATCCCAGTTCTGGAAAAGGGATACAGCGTGAGGACTTCTGCGAGGACCCCCTCTGTTGGTAGCTCAACCTCGGGGTGAGGAAGGCCGAAGTATTCTGCCAGCCCTGCAAGACGTTCGTGGAAGGCCTTGGCTGAAGACGGCGTGTCGGGGTCCTCCTCCTAATCTGTGTCCACCTGAGTGTCCAGTTGGTCCAGTACCGGAGGAGGGGTGCTGGGAGCTGAGGTGTGGAGACACGAGCCGGAGGCTGCAGCGGAGGCAGGTGCGGTACCGCATAAGCATAAGTACCGCCCTCTGCCTGCCCTGGAGCAGAGTCAGGTGGATGTCTGGAATGTCTGGCACGGCAGCCATCTTGTTGAGCTGCCATCTACGTGCCTGCGTCGTGTTGCTCGGCTCACTGGGCCCCACCCCGTCCAGGACTCTTTAGGGTGGATCATGGGGCCTACCCTGTTTCTCAGGCCTAGGCCCGCTAGGCATTGCACCCTCAGCGGATCTGTTGGTAGAACTGCGTATAGGCGCCCCCTCGGACATGTTGCTGGTACTAGGGCATAGCCCCACGGGTGAAGTCCCGGTAAAATAACCTTCTCCTGGTGACAGTGCTGAGGGACTGGATCTACTGACCCCTCAGCCTTCCGGCCAGTAGGTGATTCAGCCTTGGTACTTGTGCTGGTACCAAGACCGGAGAGGTCCCTCCCGCGCGGGCCAGTCCTTGGGAAGGAGTCTCCCTTGCGGGGTGCGCTGGAACAGAGCAGCCCTACATTGGGCTTGGATCGATGATAGACTAAGTCCTTTAGGTCCTTTGGAGGCGATCTCTGGAAGAGCTCCCTACACCAGGCTAGTCTGTTCTTCAGAGACCTCGAGGAGAGCGCATTGCACGCGGTACAAGCTTGCCAGCAGTGGTCTGGGCCAAGGCAACGTAGGCAGAGGGCGTGGGGATCTTTAGTCGGAAAGAACCAGTCGCAGGATTGACACCTGCGGAAGCCTGTAGAAGTCGACATGCGCCGGAGAGGAGTGTGACCCCTGAGGACAGAGTGCCTGAATGATAAAAAGACAAAAAAAGACAGAAGAGAAGAAGTATCCATGCATGGAATTACATGGCCGAAGCCAAATCCAGGAGCGCTGGTGAATTCGGCCCGTTCCAGTCGACGCGGAAAAGGGGACTGAGGTGTGGAGTCAGTGCAGCACATGCTCCCAGGGCTGCACCCCGCGCGCTTCTAAATTTAAAGGGGAAGAAGGTTTTTTCTGGTGAGAAAGGTTCTGTCTCCCACCCCTTGGAAGGGACACCCATGCAGTATGGAGGAAAGGGGACGGGACTTAAGAGTACCAATGTTGTTACTTTGCTTCCGACACAAGAACTCAGAACTATGAATACAAATATTTTGGAAACCTAGGTTCGGGAAAACATTGTCAAGCTCTCAAAAAGAAGATGTCATACTAAACAGTATGGTCTAAAGATCCACTTCAAAATCTTACCATACTAGCTTCTATCGTAGCTATTCGGTTCAAAACTTTCACCATACTTGTGGGAGCCACAGGGTTGAAACTGTAAAAGTTCAAAACGTAAAGGTAATCAATCATCTACTCAATGTAGGCATTGTTCTTTGTTCTACATGCTTCTGATAGTAAACATACCTGATAGTCGAAATCAAAAGTTCATCCTGGATCTCCTTAGGAAAGAGAAGCCTATGGTGTCTGTCCCCACTGAGACTGTCCGAGATGATGAATACCAAAGGACAGCGACCCGTTCGGACAAACCTCCTATAATTAAAATTATTCATCAGTCATAACAATGGTGCGCATACATAGTTCTGAAAGCGAGCGGGAGCTTAAGAGTTCTTGTTTATATGACGGAGCGCACATCTTACCTCAGTACTTCATGTAAACAAGGAGGGTCACGATAAAACTGGTTCGGCATATCCTGTAGATCATAAACACAGCATTAATTTAAAATCAACAGATTCTTCACTATAATGTTGGCCATGCTATATCTTTGAATTGTAATGATTATTTAAATGATTGTAGAATTAAAAGACATTTCCTGTATGAATATCATTGTTGCATTGTCTGGGCAAGTAAACATACGACTAATCCTGATGTAAGAATGTACCAGGAAAATAAAAGTTGCCAGTGTTGTGAAACCGAGTACAGTGACATGTCAGTAACTTGAATCCTAGGAACTCAATCCATTACAATTAAATAACCAAGAATTCAGTTTTAAAATCTCTATCGAAGTAATGAACAAACTACCGACCTCTCAGTGATGTTCTTTCTGTTGGATTAGTCATAACAATAGAGATTCAACCACTTTGATATAGCTTAGTCAGCTTCAGCGTTCATCAGAAGCTTTTTCAGCCATCAGGTGGTGCAGCCTCATTACGCGTTTAGCGGTAACCAAGCCGGAAAAACCGGCAGGTTACTGCCGGACCCGTATTGCCATTCTGCCTCCGTGATTCCCGGAATCACCAGGGCATTACAACCCCAGTGACCCGGGAATTCCGGAGGCAGAATTGTTTAAGTCCCCATTCCCATGGAGCCCCATAGGACTCCATGGGGATGGGGACAATGGAAACACCGGTTCAGTCTATGACGGAGCAGGCACGTGGTGTTAAACCCGCCAGGTCAGACCTCGCGGGAGTGACAATCCTGCTTGCAGGACTCTTAATTTGCCGGTCCGGAAAGAACGGTGGCAGCGGTTTTACCACCACCGTTCTTTCCGGACCGGCAGGGTCGTAATGAGGCCCAACGACTCTTATGTGATGTTATGGGCAGTATATATGGAGTAGTCAGTGCCCCATGACCTCTGTTCTACGTTGTCCCCCACACCCATAACAGCTGAGAGAATGCAAAGCAACAAGAGGTGAAACAACTATTCACATAAGCAGACGGATGGGAGGCAGATTAAAAAGACTCTGGGGAAGAACAACTAACCCACCAGGAAGAGAATTACTGAGAGCAGCTATTTGCTCACCTAATGGATTTCTTTCTCACACAGATCCTTCATCATTGATAGGTTCCTACAATACGCCATGCTTTGGTGCAGTGCTTTGTGCCCAGGTCTCTTTTTGGCACGCCCTGTTGGCCACAATCAGCAGAGACGTGTGCAACAAGATATTTATGTTTTTCTTAAATATACAGTCACCTGAAGCACGGGAAAACGCAGTGCTTTGGTTGACAGTTTATTTAAGCAAACACTAACCCCTAAGTACATCGAGCTGTACTGTGAGCGCACGCTCGATGCCCAAACATAACATGCGGGATAGATGGAGCGTGCAGTCGCAATTCGGCTTATCTGCTGAGAGACATGTTGGTTCCAGGGAGGTGTACCCAGGAGCTTCAGGTGCAAGAATTATTTCGGTCGGTTCCAGGAGCAGAGTGCAATCCTTTGCGAAGAAATGCAGAAGGCACTGATGCACACCTCTTCAGAACACGTCACCTGATGGGGGAGGTGAGTTCCAGCGATGGCTCCCATGTACAGGCAACAGCAGAAGTCCTTCAAGTCGCGGTTGAAGAAGACCTTCCAGAGCAAGATCACTTGAAGCTGTGAGGCTGTAATTTGCCAGAAAGGCGACTTATACCCAGAGCTGGCGACTACCACAGTTTCGACGACAAAAGCAGAACGTAGCCCACTGGAGAGCTGGTTAACCCATGGGGTGGTCCAGGGACACTTCCGACAGCTCAGGACAGCTGGATACTCAGGAATGCATAGAGACTGGTATGAGACCAAGGGTTGAAGCACCGCTCAGTGCCTTCACAGATCAGGTAGTCCAGCAGGGCTTCACCAGGCCAAACACAGGAAGGGGTGCCTAGCCTGTTCAGGAGTCGCCCACAGATCTTCAGCCAACAGCTCGTGTACACAGGATACTTGGCTCCAACGCTGAGCTCTGAAATGGCTGCACGAGCCCGCTTATCCTAAATCATGGCTGGGAGCACGTCTAAGCCCACCCAAGGATCTGCACCATTCAACCAGCCAGCAGTGTTCCAATTGGGGACCACTGTGGGTTTCAGCCATGCCACAAACCTAGACTCTCAGGCCCCACGTTGTGGAATGAGGCCAGGCAGTCCCACCCCTTCCTGGGCCAAGCCCGCGAAAGCAGCAGATTTCCCGGGCATGTGCATGACCTTATATGGGATTTCCTGACCTGAGAAGGGACAAGAAAGGCCTAAAAATAACATGGTCAAAGAACAAGCAGAAATCTCATGGCACTGGCCATGGGTTAGTAACCATACGCAGCAAACGCGAATGTGCACACTAGAAATAATTCAAAAATTGTAAAAAGGTCATTGCTGCCATCAGCTTGTCTTTAGACTGATATAATAGTAACCACACATCCCAAGTGTAAAATATTAGGGTGATACAAACGTATTCTCACTGCACTGCATTGTAAGATGCTGTGTGCTCTGTTAAAAAGTTACCACAAAGGTAAAAAGGTAAAAAAAACAACAAAAAAAACAAAAGGGAAACAGTTTCCCAGTACTGATAGTATGGAGGACTGATCAGTTTTGCCATAAAAAAATGAGCAAAAGGCAAGGGGAGTTAAGCTGAAGGCTTCACTTCCCTGTAAATATTCAGAGAATATGAAGGGAAAGATTGCTAAAAGAGAAATCTTTCGTAAAACACTGGGCAGATGTGATGACCAGGCGTTGTCTACGATTGGACAAGCCCTGTTTGAATGGTGCAGATCCATGCCACTGGTGGGCTTGCTCCAAACCTGAAGCTTGGATAAAAGGACTTGGATTTGCGACTGTTCAGCAAATCATTGTTGAGACCAAGACTTCTACGAAGAAGAGCAGCCCACTGATAACACAAATTTGATACCTGCAGCTGGCAAGAATCGACTCCAGTGTTGTCCCGTTGAAGCTCTGCTCCTCTGTCCTGATCTCAAGTAGGCCTTTGTTCGCGCTTCAACCCCTGGACCAGTGGGAACAAACAGTCCCGACCCCTGTTTGAGAATGCGTGCCTGCTGAGCCTTTGGAAGTGATCCTGGAACAACCGGTAAACTGACCAGCTCTCTCCCCGACTAACTCCCTGCAGCAACCATCGTTCTGAGAAAAGCCTCAGAACTTTGCAGATCTTCAGCTTGTGCCACAAGCCGCTTGCTCCTGCACTGTCAGTCATTGAATTCCAAGGGAACCTGTACAGGGGCTGTTCCTGTGTTTGGCGCTCCACCTGACAGCTGGGACCTTCTTTGATCTGGTCTTCTTCATGTCCCTGAGGTGTCCTGAAGCCGACTCTCCCGCAGAAGTCTTCCTTTGTCTTTGTTTAGGTCTTCAACTGGAATCTGCCTGGAACAGATTCCTGTGCACCATGACCGACGAAAGGTAAATCCAGTGAAACAAAGTATTTCTGCCATGTAGACAACTATCGCGGTGGGAAAAAGAACAGAACAGCAAGCATTGAACAAAGTCCTGAAACTACACAAGTGAGATCGGCAAAATCTTGAGCCAGGGGATAAGTGTACATACCTGTTGCTTTCTCTCTCTCTTATTTGGGCATAACGTCCACACCCTAACTCACTCTGACCTGACCTTTGGTGGTGGAACATGGGTTAAGGGTCCTTCCCTAGGACTATCAGAGTGTTGGATTGAGCGCAGTACTTACCTAAACGTCTATCTACTTTTGGACCACTGTGTTAATCACAACTACTGGCACTACAAAACTCTATACAAACTTATCTGAAGGAGCTTATCCTCCAATTACTTACTTTTGGGCACAAGGCCCCAAAACCATCGTAGGGTTTGATTTTATAAAAGTGAGGGAAGCCATTTGTGATGATTCTATAGAGTTTTATTTTCCTACACATCTGATCCCTCATGTGTATTGATTACACTGGCAATTAATTCATATGCAATTCTATTTCTCCTAAGGGTGAAAGAGTGTATATGTGTTGTGTGATTACCAGTGATTTTTCTATGCTTCGTGTGTAAACTAAAGGTTTAAAAATATTTTATGTTTTTATACTAATTAACTTGAATTACTGGTGTTGCTCTGGGTGAACTCATTGTAGCCTTAGATCACTCTCACAACCTTCCTGTACCGAAGCCTTGCC
The DNA here is from genome assembly GCF_040938575.1 of Ambystoma mexicanum. Taxonomy (NCBI): domain Eukaryota; kingdom Metazoa; phylum Chordata; class Amphibia; order Caudata; family Ambystomatidae; genus Ambystoma; species Ambystoma mexicanum. The sequence goes on along the minus strand of NC_090935.1, from coordinate 660,862,720 downwards.
GCTCTGCAGCCGTAACCTAATTGGGTTTAGCTAACCTCTCAGTGTCTTTCCTGTTCACCATAACACAGTGGCTTCCCAAAATCCTCCCACCGGGGCTGATTTTGGAAATCTATCACAACAGCATGTGTGAGAGACGTTGTGGTGACCACATCTGTGAAGTCTCTGATGAAGGAAGTGACATGCTTGGGTATCAGTAGTGGTGAAGGAGGTGCTAATAAAGGAGTTGGAGTAGACTGTGAAAGTAACGGGCCATGGCGGCAGAGAGGTGGTGAAAGTAAGTGGTGGCAGCATCGTTACGAAGATGGGGATGGTTTGCAATATGAGGCCGTGCTAACTGTAAGGGGGGAGTTGGTCTTACTCTGAACTGGTGATGAAAGTAACAAGGATAAGGAATGGTCTCAGGAAAAGGACCGACAAGGAAAAGGGAGACTACATCACAAAGTGATTGTTAACGTGATGAGGTGTGGTTTCAGGAGCAGTAGGTTAAAGGGGACGGAGGACTTCAGTTGGCAAAGCAAGGCCGGAGAGCTTGAGAGAAGAGACAGTTTATTGAGTAGTAGAGAGGCAGAGAAGTAAGAACTCAATAGGAGACAGGACAGAACACCAGTTGAAGGTGTTGAGATGGATTTCTAAAATCGGCATGGTGGTACAGATTTCAGGAGGCCATCCTAGTTATAGTGATCAGGGGAACTCTGGGGAGTTTAGCCAAACCAATGAAGGTAAGCATGGAGCGTGGTCAAGGCCAAGACTCAGAAGATGTGAGTGGGTCAGGGGTCTACAATGAGTCCACACAATTAAATATACAATGATTACTTAGTAAAGTACAAAAACGCTATTATAGAAAATGAATCAAGCAGGTAATAGCACACAACATTCTAAATATAAAACATATATACAGTCACCTTTGGTTAGAACAAGGAACACAATGTACCTATGTACCTGAAGTAGTTAAGAAATTGGCTAACCAGTCCACAGGAATAGGAGCCTGTTACGCTCACCTGGTATCCACAGGGACGCCACCCAGCCCTGGTTGGATGATTTGCACTCTCGGACCCTCTCCCGGTCCCTTGGTAAGGCCTCTGGTTAAAGATGGGTCTTAATATTGTAAAAGGTGGATTCTCTGTCCTCCTCGTGGCAGGGGCACGTAGATGTGGGGGGCAAGCAGCGACAAAGTTACTTCACTGGTGCAAGCCCCCCTGTGGGAATCCAGGCCTGCTGTGACACTGTAGGTTTGCTGCTTTACAGTCCTTATATGCAGTTCTTATGTTCCTCTTCGTTCGAATAATAATGTCTTGCTTCTTTCCTTTTAGGTATGGAAAGGTATTTTGGTGTTGTCATGCAGTTTGAAGATGAGCATGGGCCGGTAGGCGAAAGCGCGTTGTGCGCGATGCTGTCCGGTGAGTAATGCGCGATGCGCAGCGCTGTTTCGCCCTTTATATAGCTAACCTGTGTCTTTTCTCTCCTTGCAGGTTGCGATGTTCCTCGCCGAGCGCCGTAATGTTCCAGCAATGATACTGACCAGGAGATGACTACCCAGGTAAGAATTGTGTGGCTTTCTTCATTCGTGAGTAAACGCTTACTAATGCCGTCTTTCTTTCTCCTCTTTCCAGGTTATGGTATTCCAGGATCCATGCAGTGCCGGATGATGGAGTTCGTACCTTCAGGTGAGTGGAACTGAATTCAGCGATGGATTGAAGACAGGATACAGTTACAGGCAAGTTTTAGTGTTCTCTCTCTCTCTGCAGGTCCTTGGTTTCAGGTAAGCTGGCATCAAAGAACTGGACACAGTGAGCATTACGCTGCCCACAGCAGAAGGAACAAGTTACTTACCTGTAACTGTTGTTCTCCAGCACGGGTCTGGCATGGATTCACTTGCTCATGAATATTCCCCGTCAGGCTTGGAATCCTCGGTAAAGAAAAAAAATTAGTAGTAACCAATCACTGATCTCTGGGTCATACTGCCCACAGCCAATGACTGTCCTCTCCCTAAGCCCCTCCCCTGGCAGCCATCCTCAGATTTGGTAGCACGTAAAGTGGCAGTATGACCAAGTGAAGAGACGCAGCGGGGAAGGAGGGAGGGTTCGCATGTGAATCCATGCCAGACCCATGCTGGAGAACAACAGTTACAGGTAAGTAACGTGTTCCTTCTCCAGCATGGGGTCTGGCATGGATTCACATGCTCATGAATATAAGAATACATAGCAGTACACACATGCACAACCACGGGAGGTGGCAAAAGGCTCAACATTAAGCATTACATAAACTCAACATTAAGCAACTCTTACCCCCCTACCAGGCCCACCTTCAGGCCAACAGGTTGCGCAGCACTGCTTGGCTGACTCTGGACTCCTCCCTGGCATCCCGGTCGACGCAGTAGAATCTCGTGAAGGTGTGCGCCGACCTCCACGTAGCAGATGTCCAGCAGGGGCACACCAGACAAGAACGCTGTAGTAGCAGCGATCGCTCTCGTCGAATGGGCTCTCGGACAGCCGGGCAAGGGTCGGTTTGCCAACCGGTGACAGTGCATGATGCAGCCGGAGAGCCATCTGGAAATGGAAGCCTTCGAGAGAGCCTTCCCCTGGTTCACAGGTCCAAAGTTCACAAACAGCTGTGATGTCTTCCGAAAACTCTGAGTTCAGTCCATGTAGAACTTCAGTGCTCTAGCTACATCCAGCAAGTGCAAAGTCCTCTCAGCCGTCGACGAAAGCGACGGGAAGACAACTGGTAACACCAAGGGCTCGTTAAGATGGAAGTCCGACGGCACCTTGGGCATGAAGGAGGGGTGCGTCCTCAGCACCACCCTCGTATCGTGAAAAGTCAAGTATGGGGGCTTACAGGATAGGGCCTGAATCTCTCCCACGCGTCGTGCAGAGGTGATGGCCACCAGGAACCCTGTCTTCCATGACAGGAACTTCAAAGGAGCCGAATGTAAAGGCTCGAATGGCGGCCCCATGAGCCTGGTCAGCATCACGTTGAGCTCCCACGCCGAGGCTGGAGCCTTCACCAGCAGGAACATTCGGAACAGTCCTTTCATACACAAGAACGGCCATACTGTAGTTCTGGTGTATCGGGAGATAGCCGCCAGATGTATCTTGATGGAAGCGTGAGCTAGTCCAGCCTTGGCCAGCGACAGTAGGTATGGTAGCACTTTGAGGTGCCGTAATCCGTAGAGGGTTGATCTTCTGTGCACGGCACCAGACAGAGAACCTCTTCCACTTATGTCTGTAGCACTTGAGAGTTGAGGACGCCCTGGCCTTTGCAAGAACCTCTCTGCAGTCAGCCGGGATATCGTACCCGCCAAACTCTAGCGCTGTATGAGCCAGGACTTCAAGTTCAGCGACTCCCGGTCGTGATGAAGGATGGCGCCTCCTTCTCTGGAAAGAAGATCTGCATCCGTCGGCAGCTTGACCGGTGGGGACGCTGACAAGTCCAGAAGGTCCGGGAACCAGATCTGCTTCGGCCACGCCGGTGCGACGAGGATCACCTTTCACTGGGACCTCTTGAGCTGGTTGATGAGTCGGAGCAGCAACGGCAACGGAGGGAACGCATATAGGAACAGGGCGTCCCAGGAGAACGAGAAGGCATCGCCCATGCTCCTCGGCTGGGGAAACCGGCTTGCGAACCTCTGGCATTTGGAGTTCATCGCAGTCGCGAACAGGTCGATCTGGGGTTTGCCCCATAGCTGAAAGAGTCGATCCACTTGATCCTGGCGTAGTTCCCACTTGTGGCACGAGCGCAGCTCTCTGCTGAGTGAGTCAGCGATGGTGTTTTTTATCCCTGCCAGATGAAACGGCACCAGAAACATCCCTTGGGTCCCGGCCCAATGCCAAAGAGCCTGGGCTTCCTTGGATAGGGCATGGGATCTGGTTCCGTCCTGCTTCCGAATGTAGAACATCGTGGTGGTGTTGTCGGTGAAGATCCTCACCACCTTGCCCTTGAGGGACGGGAGAAAGGACCTGAGGGCCAAGAACACTGCACAGAGCTCCAGGATGTTGATGTGGAGCGGCTTCTCCTCCGGGAGCCAGAGGCCTCTCGCGTGAAGATCTCCGGTGTGCGCTCCCCACCCCTCCAGGGAGGCATCCGTCGTCACCGTTACCTGGTGGGCCGGGGTCTGAAAGTCTGTCCCTGCCGCCAGATGAGCGTGGGTGCCCCACCACCGGATCGCTCGTCGGAAGGTCTCGTTGAGAGGGATCCTGTCCTCGAAGCTGCCAGTCGCTTGGATCCAGCGGGCGTCGAGGAACTCCTGTAGGGGGCGCATCCGAAGCCTGCACAGGCGCACGAGATATATGCAAGAGGACATCATCCCGAGGAGGGACTTGATGACCTCACCCTGGCCACGTCCGTGGCCATCAGACGCTACACCTTCTCCAGGATGGCCTTTGTCCTTTCCTCTGACGGCGACGCACCACTGTGTCGAGCTTGGCTCCCAGAAACAGTGTGACTTGCGAGGGGACCAGGTGGGATTTCGGGACGTTGATGGAGAACCCCAGGCCCGTGAGCAGCTGGACGGTCTTGGCTGTGTGTTCTACGGCAAGCTCCCTTGTCCCCGGATGACCCAATCGTCCAGATAGGGGTAGACGTGGATCCCCTGCAGGCGCAGGCGCAGCCGCGCCTCCACTGGTGCGAGGCACTGGTGAGAATCCTGGGTGCCGACTTCAACCCGAACGGGAGGGCCTTGAACTGGTAGTGCCGTCCTTGGACCACAAACATGAGGAACTTTCGGTGTCCTTTTAGAATGGGGATGTGGAAGTATGAATCCTCCAAATCCAATGACGACAGGAAATCGCCCTCCTCCAGCTGTCCCAGCACGTGCTGGAGGGTGACCATCCGGAACTTCTGTGCCTTGATGTACTTGTTCAGTCGTCGCAGGTCCAGGAAGGGCCGCCATCCTCCTGTCTTCTTTTTCACAAGGAAGTACCTTGAGTATACACCGGAGCCCCAGAGCCTCTTCGGGATGAGCTTGATGGCACCTTTCTTGAGCATCGCCCTTACCTCCAGTAGTAGTTGAGGGACGTGGTTTTCCTTCCTGGCCACGGGAGGAATGGGGGGGGGGCACTTTTTTAGAAACTTGAGGGCATGACCCTGGGCCAGGGCGTCCAGCACCCAACGGTCGGTGGAGATGGACTCCCACACGCTGACGAACTCCGCCAGCCGGCCTCCCACCGGGGTGCTTCGGTGGGGGCCCCGACGCCACGGTCGGTTCAGTCTTGCTTGGAGAACGCCTTGCCGCCTTGGCCTCCCTGGTGACGACGGTGGGATCCACCCGAATTGCCTCTTCCCCTAAAGGCTTCTTGCGACGAGGAGCGGGCCGCCTGGCGGTACGTAGAGGAGCCACCGCCGAATCCCTTAGAGGCACCTTGCTTGCCTCCGAGTTCCTAAAGGGCGACCGTCGTTGCTGGAGAACTCCTAGGGCCCGAGCCGTCTACGTGTCCGCCTTGATGGCTTGGAGGGACTCATCCTCTGTTTTCCCAAACAGGTTGTTCCCGTTGAAGGGCATGTCCAACACCTTGGTTTGTACGTCCTGGCGGAAATCCGTCGCCTTGAGCCACCCTCGCCGTCTAAGGCAAACGCTGTTGCCTAGCTGGCGGAAACCGATGTCGGCAATGTCCGTTGCCACCGTTATGCCGTGGTCCTACACCACCTCACCTTCCTTCAAGATCTCCAGGGCCTCCGCCCTCTTGTCGTCGGGTAGGAATCCAACAGGGGGGCGATCTTGTACCACAATTCCCGGTCATAGCGGGCCACGATCGCAAGGGCGTTGGCCGCCTTAATCGTTGTTGCCGGCGACGAGATAACTCGTCATCCCATCGCATCCAGCTTCTTTCCTTCGCCGTCCGGCGGGGAAGTTGACGTTGAGGCTGATGCCCCCCCCCGCTTTCTTCTTGGCCGCCGCTGAGACGACCGAGTCAGGGGTCGGTTGCCCCCTAAGGCACAGGGGGGCCGTGTCGGGGACTCGGTACTACTTCTCGTACCGATCCCTCTTAGCAGGCGTCGTAGACGGGTTCTTGACAAGGGCTTGTCCCTCGTCCCAGATGTCATCCAGCAGAGGCACGGCGAGGACCGTCTTCTTCTTGGCCTCGCGCCGTTGGTAAAGGAACCCCTCCTCCTTCTTCTCTACGGGGCACAGCTGGAAAAGCTCGGATGCCCTAGCAATAATAGCGTGGAAGCCCGAGTCTGCAGCGATGGGAGAGCCGTCCCGTCGTCACCGCCGTCGTCATCCGTGGCCGTGTCCGTTCCCGTGTCATCCCCAGGGACGGGGGCAAAGGTTAAGCAGGCCGAGAGGGCTGAAAAGGCGGGGCTGGATGTGTCCGTCTCCTCTTGCTTGGGGGACTTCCCGACGGGCTTGGTTCTGGCTCCTCCATCGGGCCTGGCTCCGGCTCCTCCATCGGTGGTAGGGGCAATCTCGTCGTTATCTCCATGCATAAGGATTGTATTGCCAACAACATGGCTGCCGAGTTGTCCTGCGGCTATGGAAGCGACGGCTGACTTGGAACCTCGCCGGCGCCGGGGTCCTTCCCGTGGGACGGGGCCTCCTCAACACCCTCGTCGAGGCCCTCCAAGACTTCAACCAGCTCCTCCTCGGAGGCTGTGTCCGTATCCACGATGGCCACCGCCCCCCCCCTCTTTTTCCACCGGGGTCTTCATGGGGGTCTTCTCGATGGGCCTGAAAGAGGCTTTCCTCCGCAGTGGCAGGGAAACTCTGGGCCCTGAGGTCGCTATCACTGATGTAGCCTCCACAGGCTGTGTCAGGGCCGCTGCGACTTCGATAGAGGCCTTAGCCGGGTGAATTAAGGCCTTCACCACCTTCCTTGGGCCTGTGGCCTTCACCTTGGGGGGAGGGTCACCGCCTCGCTCCCCCTCGGCTGGATCCTTCGGGCCCGACCGGGGCCTCTCCAGAAGCTTCGCTGGGTTCTCGGCTTTCCTCTTCCCCGAGCCAGAGCGTTGGCTCGTGGTTGATGGCGCCGGAGAGGATGCGCCCTGCCTGGCAGCCGAGGAGCCCGACCGTTCGGCGCTCCCTGTGCCCGCGGACGTGCTTTGCCTTCTGTTGGGCCCCCGTCGCCGGGGCGCCCTCACAGGACTTAGAAGACCGCTCTGACTACTTCTTCTTCTCACCTGACGGGCTCTTCCCTTCCAGCCAGTTGGAGAGGCGAAGATGTCGATCCTTCATGGTCTGCTCCGACATGTTCCTGCAAAACGCACAGTCCTTCTCCACGTGCGCTTTGTCCTCATGAAGGCAGTAGAGGCATTTCGAAGGCTCGTCCTCCTTGAACACATTCTGTAGCTGGCATCCAGGACAAACCCTGAATAGCTTTCCGGGCGTCGAGCTTCCCTTCTCCTGGGTCATGTCCGGGTAGGCCTCAGAAACTTCTGGACTCGTCCAAGAAGCGTAACTCGATGAAAACTTCACCCTTGAGGGGCGTAGAAAACCCGTAACGGGTCCCCGTTGATCGGATGGAGAAACGGTGGAGCTTGAGGCTCTGTTTAACCGAAAAATGAGAAAATCTCTTTGAAAAAAGCACGAAAACGCAGAAAGCTCGAGAGCTAAAGCACGAGGACTCCCAACACTTGAACATGCGGTAAAAATCTGAGGATGGCTGCCAGGGGAGGGGCTTAGGGAGAGGACAGTCATTGGCTGTGGGCAGTATGACCCAGAGATCAGTGATTGGTTACTACTAAGAAAGACAGATCAGAAACAAAACTGATACTGATTTTTTTTCTTTACCGAGGATTCCCAGCCTGACTGGGAATATTAATGAGCATGTGAATCCATGCCAGACCCCATGCTGGAGAATAACGCAAAGCATGTTCTGCTGTTTGGGTGTGGTTTAAATAGTCTCAGGTAAAGTAGTCCAGGTAAAATAGCCCCAGGCTGCCGCACCCAAAGTAGTCCAGGTAAAGTAGTCCCAGTCCTGCTACACCCAAAAGACTAGACCGCATAGCTCAGTTCCATGTAACTGAGCTATGTGTGCCTCCATGTTGGCTGAACCCCCCCCAACACCCACCCCCCCTAAGTTAAATGGTCCCATTCTAATGTTGGTCTTCATGATGGTTATGAGCCTGGCACCAAAGGTGCCAGTACGGACTCCAAGAGAGTCTTGGATGAGGTTTTAAGGCCTTTGACCTGGCCCTAACTGGAAGGCTGACATGCCAGTGAGGGCAAGGGTCATGACAGAGCCCTCACTTTATCCTTCCAACCCTAAGTTGAATGGGGAATTGAGCCCAAAACTTCAAAGTTCCTTTAGGAGATGGGACAAAGTTAGACGATATTCCTGTGGGGTGAACCATGTTACAGAAGATTTTTCAGGACTAGTGCAGTTAAGGAAAGTACTTTTACTATCTTTTAGAACAGCTTTTTAGATAAATGTTTAAAATGGAATGGAATGTAAACCAAAGTCCTTCGTAAACTTTATAATGGAAGAGATGTGGGGCACCAGTAAGTATTGAGACTACTCACCACCCATATTACGATTTTTCCAAAGGACTTGGCAAGTTGAATTGGGGTTATGGGTGGGTTGTCATTGGAGTTAGGTTTTCTAGCCGTTGGAGCCAGTAGAAGATGCCCAGGTGTTGCGGGTGCAAGAGGTTTCCGGTTGGTTCCAGGAGCAGAGTGCAACCCTTTCCATCCAAGAAATGCAGCAGACACAGATACAGAACTCTCCAGGACACTCTACCAGACAGGGTATGCTGGTTCCAGCAACAGTCACTGCACACGGCGTCTCTCAAGACACGAACAAAGGAAGCCCACCAGAACATGATCCTGGGGTACAAGGAGGTTGAAACGTGGCAGGAAGGTGACTTGTAGGAATAGCTGGCGGCTACCAAATGTCCGGGAAAAAAGGCAGAACAGCAACGCTTCGGGTACAGTAGCCCAAAAAAGAGCTTGTCAGTCCACCGGGTAGTCCAGGGACACTTCCAAGGGCTCCAGGCTACAAGATCGCGAGAAGTCGTTGAGACTGGTTGGTCCCACCAGTCTAAAGGGTTGAATCACCAGTAAGGGTCTTCTGAGATCTGGTAGTCCAGCAAAGATTCAACGGGACAGCAGCAAGAATGATCGCCAAGCCTTTCCAAGATTTGTCCTCGGTTCTTCTGTCGTCTGCACAGCTAAACAGGATACTTGGCTCCTCTTATGATCTGCTGGAATGACTTTTCTTATCCTAAATTCAGGCGAGTGATCAAACTTAGCTCTCCAATAGCAAGGATCTGCTTATGCACTTATGCACACCAACAGTGGTTCAATCCAGGATCACTGTAGGGCTGACTCATGCATGCACACTAGACTCCATGGCACCCGTTTGTGGATTGAGAACAGATAGTCCCAGCCCACTTCCTGGGTCCATACACACATGGCATGCAGTAGCCCTCAAAACCAGCAGCTTTGCCAGGCAAATGCAAGACCATAAAAGGGGATTTGTGACCCGAGAAGGCAGGAAGAAAGCCAAAGAACAAAAAGGCCAGAGAACAAGTGAAAAATCTCGTGGAATAGCCATTCTTGGCCACTAGCCACTATTAGAAGCCAAACACAGTAAACGTGAATGGGCACACTAGAAATATAGCACAAATGGTACAAATCTAACTGCCACCAGCTTGTCTTTAAGCACATTTACAAGTAATCAAAAATTCCTTTGGGAAAGGTCTAGGGTAAAGGTCCAGGGTGATACAAAAGTATCCCCATTGCACTGTGTGCAATATGAAAACGTTACCCAAACATGTAACATGTCAAAAGACAAAAGGGAAACAGTTTTCCAGTACTGACAGTGGGAAGGACTCGTCTGTTTCCCACATGACGAATGACCAAAAAGGCCAGGGAAGTGCAGGTGAAGGCTTCACTCCTCTGTAAAAAGTCAGGACAGGTCAAAAACGAACACAAATGTCTGGGGGTTGTCGTAGGTCAGTAGAAGTACAAGGATTCTGATCTTCCATTTTTAGGTGTAATATTTATTTAAAGAAAATAGAACTCCTACATTTCGCTAAACTATGGGTTTTCCCTACGTAACAAAAACTAACTAGGGTGCTCGTCATTTATCTATGTCCAAAAGGAAGATCTGTCCACTGTCCAAACTAATGTAACTTAATTCTACCATTACCGAAATCAACTAAGACACTTGGGCGCAATTTATTAAAATGCTATTCGACCATATAGTGCGAACGGCGACAATCCCAGACTCCTGGACCTGTGCAGTGGTTGTCCCAGTGTTTAAAAGTGGCAACCGGGACGACCCTGCAAATTATCGTCCCATAGCGTTGTTAGACACTATGGGGAAAATATTTGCCACCTTCCTCCAAAGAAAAATCTCCATATGGGCAGAAGGTGCCAAGTTATATGATGTAAGACAAACTGGGTTCACAAAAGGAGTTGGAGTGGAATTAAAGCTGATGCTATTAAATTTGGTCAAAGCCCGGAGTGAAGTAAAGGGTGGACGTCAATTCGCTGTTTAGAGGCTGTGGAGCGGAGAGGAGTTGCAGGGAATCGTCAGCTGGCCCAGCAAAGAGGTGGACCCTTGTGTTTGGCAAGGTATTGGAACTGGACCTGAGATTATTTGGAAGCTTTATGCTGTATCAGTTATTGAATTAATTGGAGTACCTCCCCTACGGCGGTAACGTGTTAATTCCTGCTTCTGTTACTGGAACTTTGACTTCTCAAGTATTTTTAAACCTGCCAACGGGACTTTATAAAACTGTACTGCAAGTTCTTTACTGAAAACTAGTGCTTCTTAAGTTTGTTCTTACCTCTCAAGGTGGGGTGGGGGGTGTGTGGGGGGGGGGGGGGCGGGGAGAGAGACTGACTCTGGCGGCTCCTTAAGATGTCGGGCGTTCCATGTGCCTAGGAGAGTTTATTGCATTATAAGCACGGTATCACAAGCAGACGGCGTCTCGTAACGTGGCTTAGGTTTTTTTTTTTTGTTGATTTGACCCCTGGGGGCTGCGAGCAAGGCTCTCCCCACTGGGTAAACACTAAATAAGGTACCAGTATTATTACATGATTGGGATCGCCGTAGACAGTTTGGGTCTGTGAGAAACCTTCTCTCTCCGTGTTATTGGCGGAGTTTGAGGGAAAAGAAAAATTGTGCTTTTATAATTCACGTTAACTGCCATATCCACCATTTGTTCTGCTTTAAGATTAGCGGACCGGGGCTGCGAGTAGTTCTCTCCTCAGCTCCCTTGGGCTTAGATTAATAGATATAATAGGAGGAGTTTGTCCTTTTTTTGTGTCGTCATAACACAGAGTTTGGGGGTGTTTAAGCTCCTACTTTACTCTATAACCAGGCTTGCTCTGAGGGCCTGGTGAATGAACCTGGGGGTCTTCACTCTTTTTTTTGGATCGGAGAACGACTGTGGGAGGATTGTTAGTTTGTTTTCCCTAAGGCAGCTTTTTTGTGGTGCAAGGATATGACAATGCATTACTTACCATAAAGGCATTTCTGATGGTTGTATCTGCTTAGATTCACATGCTGTGCATAGGTCCGACATCCAGTGGTCACTGCGGAGTATTGCATTTTGTTTTTCGTAGTCGAAAAGGGGACGTCGAGAAGGCGTGTCTGTAACACTATCCCTATAGTGACGTGCGTTGTACCCACAATCCCTCACGTGTCGAGGTCCCTCTGTTTGTATTTTTTCTGCCCTGAGGGAGCCTTCTATACGTGAGTGAGTACAGAAAAGAGAGAGAGATGTAGAAAGGTGTCTATGTTCCTTCCATCCGAGCGGGGAGGAAGGGTGGGCGCATGTGAATCTAAGCAGATACAACCATCAGAAATGCCTTTACGGTAAGTAATGCATTGTCTTCTGATGTTTGTTAATCTGCTTAGAATCATATGCTGTGCATAGACTAGCGAGCAGTACCCGGAGTTGGCGGTGGGTTATGAGAAGGAACAGTAGAGAAAAGATGTCTTAATACTGCCTGTCCGACCTGGGAGTCAGATCTAGAGTGTGCATCTAGACAGTAGTGCTTTGTAAAGGTGTGCACAGAACTCCAGGTAGCCGCTTTGCAGATGGACTCAAGGGGAACATTTGCAATGAACACTATGGAAGCCCCAGTGCCCAGAGTAGAATGTGCTCTTGGCTTGAAGGGTAGTTCTCTCTTAGCAAGAGTGTAACAGAGAGTGATGCATTGAACAATCCATCTAGATATAGTGGACTTTGAGACTGCATCTCCTTCTCTTCCTGCTGCCACCGAGACAAAGAACTGATTAGTCTTTCTCAGTGGTCTGGTACTTTCCATGTAGAACATGACAGCTCTGCGTGCATCTAGTGTATGCAGACTTTTTTCTCCCAAGCTGGAAGGGGTTTGAAAGAACGTTGGTAGTTCTATTGACTGGTTTACATGGAATTTCGAGATGAATTTTGGTGCAAACCTTAGGTGTGTGCGTAGAACCACCTTATCCTTGTGAACTGTTACGAAGGGGTCTAGAACAGAAAGAGCCTGTAGTTCACTTACTCTCCTAATGGAGGTGATAGCTATTAGGAAAGCAGTCTTAAGAGTGAGGTCTTTAAGAGTTGCCTTGTGCATGGGTTCAAAAGGCAGGCCCATGAGTCTAGAAAGTACCACATTTAAGTCCCATCCGGGAGCTGGGTTAGCTATCGGAGGGTGTATTCTCTTTACCCCCTCCATGAAGGCCTTGATAACTGGTATCTTCCACCATGACACTTTAAGTTGGGAAGTGGTGTATGCAGAAAGTGCCGCCAGGTGGACTTTAATGGAATTGAACACTAGACCTGAATCCAGTAAATGGGTCAAGTACAGAACAATGTGTGTGGGAGAGCAGTCAACCGGGTTGATGCTCTTACCTCTACACCAGATGACAAATCTTTTCCACTTGCTAGAATAGCAGTGGCGAGTATTAGGTTTTCTGGCTTCCCTAAGGATGTCCATACATCTCTGCGGGAGTTGTAGATGTCCAAATTCTATGGTCTCAGGAGCCAGGCTGCTAAGTTCAAGGTCTGAGGGCATGGATGCAGTGTCCTGCCCTTGTCCTGTGACAGCATGTTGTACGGGCAGGGACGTTTCACTGGGGGAGATAGGGACATCTCCATCAAGTGAGCGAACCAAGGCTGCCGGGCCCACATTGGGGCCACTAGTATCATGGTAACCTGCTCCTGGTGCATCTTATGCACCACTTTGTTGAGAAGGGGAGTCGGGGGAAAGGCGTAAACAAATTTCCCTGACCATTGAATCGACAGGCCGTTCCCCTTGGACTGGTTCTGGGGGTACCTGCAGGCGTAACTTTGGCATTGTGAGTTCTCCAGAGTTGCGAACAGGTCTATTTCCGGGAATCCCCATTGCATGAAGACGTCTAAGACGATGTCTTCGTGCAATTGCCATTCGTACTCTTCGGGCAGGGGGAAGTCTCTGCTGAGTTCGTCTGCTAGCAGATTGAGTTCGCCTGGTACGTGCTGTGACAGTAGGAACATGTTGTGTTTGAGAGCCCACTTCCATATATTCTGGGACAGCTTGGACAGTCCTGGAGAGTGGGTGCCCCCCTGCTTGTTGATGTAGTACATGGCTGTGGTGCTGTCTGTAAGGACCATCACTGTCTTCCCTTGTAGGTGTTCCTGGAAGGCTTTAAGTGCTTTGAACACCGCCAGTAGCTCCAGTAGGTTTATGTGCTTGGATGCTACGTTCGGAGTCCACACTCCGTGAGCAGTCTGATGGGATAGGTGAGCCCCCCATCCTGTGAGGGATGCGTCCGTGGTTAGAGTGGCCTCCACCGCGGGTGTGGCAAAGGGTTTCCCTATTATCAGGTTTTCCTTTGTCCACCACCGTAGCGAGAGAACCAAGGCTTGCGAGAACACCACTAGATCGTCCTATTGTCCGCTGGCCTGACACCACTGGCTGTTGAGCCACTCTTGCATTGGGCGCAGGCGCGCGTGAAGTACCAAATAAATACACGACGCCATCATTCCTAGCAATCGCATCGCTTTGCGCACCGTCACCTCTCGACCTGCCACATATTGGGGGATCTGAAACAGCATGTTTTGGACCCTCTCGTTGGAGGGGAAGACAAGGCCGTCCTTTGTTCGAATTAGAGCCCCTAGGAATTGTTTGACTTGGCTGGGGTCTAAGCTGGACTTCTTCTCGTTGATGGAGAAGCCCAGTTGGAACAAAAAGTCTACAGTCTTTTGGGTGTTTGAGAAGCATGTCTTGTAAGAATCCCCTGTAATGAGCCAGTCGTCGAGGTAAGGGTATACTGGGATGGATAACCTGCGCAGGTGGGCCGCTGCCACTGCCAGTACTTTCGTGAATACCCTTGGTGCAGATGCTATGCCGAAGGGTAGCACTCTGAACTGGTAGTGTTTGCCCTCTATCATGAACCTGAGGTATTTTCTGTGCGCTGGCAACATTAAAATATGCAAGTATGCATCTTTCATGTCCAGTGTTGTCATGTAATCTCCCTGTGATAGCAGTGGGATCACTTCCTGTAAGGTCACCATACAAAACTTTTGGGGTTTGACAAACTTGTTCGCTGGGCGGAGATCTAATACAGGGCGCATGGTTAGATCCTTTTTGGGTACAAGGAAGTACACTGAATAAATACCTTCCATTACCTGAGATAGAGGCACGACCTCTATGGCTCCTTTTTCCAGCAGTTGGTCCACTTCTTGGAGAAGGATGGCGAGGTGTTCTGGTGTCATGCAGCGTCCCCTCGGGGGTCTGTATGTTGGGGAACTGTTGAACTCTATACAGTAGCCGCGGGCTACGGTGGAAAGTACCCAGCGGTCTGATGTTATTCCCTCCCATGCTGGAAGAAAGGATGTTAACCGACCGCCGATGCATGGGAGGGGACGCGAATCTTCGCGTCACTTGGTGGTGTTGTTGGCTTGGGAGCCTCTGGGGGTGGAACCCAGGCTTCTTCCCTTGCCACGACGTTGACCCCTCTGATTGTACTGGCCGCTATTACCCTGGTAGTTGCTGGCAGAGTACTGTTGTTGTTGGTTTTGTTGCTGGCGTTGTCCACGAAAAAAGCGCTTCTTACCAAATCCCCACCTGTTAGGGGGTTTTGAAATTTGGTCTAAGGTCTTTATTGTATTAAATTCTTTCTTCGCGTTCTCCAGCGCGTCATCCACTGCTCTCCCAAAGAGGTTGGACTCCTCTATGGGTTTATTAATAAGGGACGCTTGTGTTTCCGCCTTAAATCCGGAATTGCGAAGCCAGGCGTGACGCTTCAGCAGAATTCCTTGTACCAAAGTGCGGCCAGCCGTCTCTGCTGCATCGAGGGTATTCTTGACAATGCTTTGATTGACCAGAGAGTCCTCGTTAACTGTAGCCAGTAAACGAGTCCTTAGGGGTTCGGGAACTTCCTCGATGTCCTGTTTGAGCTTAGCCCATTGAGCATCGGCGTAGCTTGCCAATAGGGTATTATTATTGGCGATTCCGGTAGAGAATGCTGCAGAGGTGGTGATTCTCTTGGCTAGGGCATACAGCTTCTTCCCCTCTTTATCCGGGGGTGCCTCGCTAGTAGATAGTGGGACTCCTGCCCTTTTCCTGGTGTTGGTCACGACCAGGGAGTCCGGGATTGAGTGACCCTTAATATATAATGGGTCTGATTGAGAGGGAGAGAACAGTTTCTCAATCCTCGGATTGACCCCTCTCACCAATGCAGGAGTGGAAAGAGAAGGTGTAATACGTCTCTTAACTGAGGCGAGGATGGGTATAATCTGGCTAGTGGGGGGTTTTTCTTTGATAATCCTCTCCACAAAATCGGTGTCTGGGGTGACCTCCCCAGTTTCCATTTCGAAATGTGCTGCTGCCTTCTTCAGCAGTGCATTGAAGGTGGGTTGATCATCAACAGGCCAAGGGTTCCTGACTGGTGTAGTTTCAGTAGACCTGATGACTATACTGCTACTGCCTGTGTCAGTCGACCTAGCCGGTGACTGCCAGGGATTTGGGTCGCCCTCGCCTGTGTCTTCCTGGAATCCTTCCTCACATAAGTTAGTTTCCTCGTGAAAACCTTCCTCTTCTTGTTGGTCCTCAACATAGGTGAACTCATCTTCCTCTTGGAAGAAGGTGTCTTCCTCAGTGGGATTGTAAGAGTATATGTCCTCCTGTATGGGGTTATAAAACTTTTGGTATTTAGCCCTTGGACTCTCCAGGGGTGCCTCCCTTGGTCTCTTGGGTGCCCTGTCTTCTGGGATGGACATGAACCTGTCTAGTTTGTCCATACAGGTCTGGAACCTTTCAAAGGTCCACTGAAGTCGGCCAGGACAGTCTGGGAAAGAAAAGGGTGTTTCTTCCTCCTGTAATTGTCTGGTTCTGTCCCATAACGTCGAAGAAAGAGAGCCTTCGCCTTCCGAGTAGCCTTCTTGCTGGCTAGGGCCTTCTGTCGGCGTCGGGAACTGGGCTGATCTGTTTTCCGGCGCTTTCGGCGTATCTTTGACCTTGTGCACGGTTTTCGGCGTTTCACTCGCCGTACGTCTCTGGCCGTCCTTAGATGCTATGCGCACGAGGCTTTCGGCGATCATTCTCTCTTCCGAGGGATCGGTCGCCGTCGCGCTTTGTAAAGTCGAGCCTTTGCTCGTCTAGTCCTTGCTCGTCGAGTCCTTGCTCGTCGAGTCCTTGTTGGCAAGGTGAGCGCTCTTGCGATGCGTGTCGCCAGAAATTTTGGTGTTAGCGCCCTTATTTTTAGAGTGCCCAGTCGCCTGTCGCGGAAGCGGTGGCGGGGAGGGCTGACGACCCTTACGGTCGGCGGAAGACGCCGGTGGGTCCGGCGTCCCCGTTGGCACTATGGCTGCCTTCGTCTTCGACGAATGTGTGCCGGGGGGTATGTGCTTTGGTGTTTTTCTGTGTGCGTCCTTGTCGCCGGGGTGATCATCCCCATAAACTGGGGGTGAGCCGGGCTTGTCGGGGCCGGGGACGGACGAGGAGCGTGAACGCTCCTTTGAGAGGTCTACAGCCTCCGTTACGGGGGCCGTGTAGTCACTGTCCTCGTCACACTCGGCGGCGGCGGCAGCGGGCGAGGAGTCAGGCCTAGACATGGAGTAGGCCGCCCACCTTTTGACCCTGCGGTCCTTTAGAGTTTTGGGCTTTAGTAATTTACAGGCCGCACAGCTGTCCTCCTGGTGGCGTCCTCTCCATAGCCGAGGGTAATAAGTGTGACTACGACCTCGAAAGATAGGGAGGGGAAAGAGAAAGGCATTCTTAAAGAAAGAAAGACCACAAAACCCCACTCTCCCTACTGTGTATGGCCGGCGAGGCCAGGCCACGTGTTCGGCAGCGCCGAAGGCCCCCTCCGCTCGTCCTTCCATCGAAGATCTTGCTCAGCAGAGAAACGGCTCTGCGTCGAGGGAGGGATCTACGTTATTGATATTAATAACAAACGACCAAAGGTCGAAGAAACTATTTGGCAATGTCTCTCGAGGAGCTCCGCATAAAGGCGACCAGTAGCTGGGCGGAAAAAAACAATCTGAGGGACCTCGACGCGTGAGGGATTGTGGGTACAACGCACGTCACTATAGGGATAGTGTTACAGACACGCCTTGTCGACGTCCCCTTTTCGACTACGAAAAACAAAATGCAATACTCCGCAGTGACCACTGGATGTCGGACCTATGCACAGCATGTGAATCTAAGCAGATTAACAAACATCAGAAATGTGGTTATTTTTAAATCCTTTTACATATTTTATCAAATAAGGTTTATACTAAACCATTGTGCAGCGTTTTTTTAAAAATTATTTATTTTCATCAGAACATCGCCAAAAAAATGGTGGTCACACTCAGAAGTATGGGTTTGCCAGAAGAATCCCCACTACAGGGGGGGGAGGGGCCCTCCCCAGACAGTAATCACCCTTCCCTTACCACCGAAATTGTTTCTTACTGAAGCCGAGGGCGTTTTACAAACAGCAGTCGAAGACATCTCGGCAGGCAGCCCACCCAGAGCCTCTGTGTCAGACAAGTTGGTCCAGGAGGCCGCCAGGCAGGGAGCTATAAAGCCAGCAGATTCTATGGCTGAGGTTGTGGGGAACTTAAATCGAGTTCTCTCCAACATTGAATTAAATGTTAATTCCATGGTGACGGAGGCAGCGACAGGGGAGACTGATTTAGTATCAAATAACTGAATTTTGGCCCCTTTGCTTTCACATGAGTTAGCCAGGAAAGCTCATGCATTGCTAGATTTTAAATCTAAAGAATGGCTAATCCCCGAGTCCTCTTTACGAGAAAGGGGTAGTAGAGAGGATTTACCTTATCAATTCTATAGTAAATCAGCTAAGGGTGGTGGCTTTATGGGCCCTGGTTTCTTGAGGGGAGAGGGGGAATGCCATGGTGGGGTGGAAACGACCACACAGACAAACAGTCAGGGTTTAGGTCTCGCTTTAGACAAAGAAGGCCCGGAGGGAAAAGATGTTCCCCTTCGGGAGCAGTCGACTCCAATTGATGAACTGTCATTTCCAGTTTTGTCCAGAATCATGGACTCTATGGACAGAGGCTATGACAAATTAAATTATGAAATCCGGGATTTTAGGAAATCAATGAAGGAAGTCTTGAATAAGGTCCATTTATTAGAAGGTTACATAATGGCTGTGTCAGTTTATAATACCTTGCATTTAAAAGGGAATGATTTGGTAGGGGCCGGTTCTCCAACCCAAGGGGATGGGGGAGCCACAAAGGGGAAAAACTTGGTGGTAAATGAGGGACCAGGGGGAGGGGTGCCGGTTAATGGAGAGGTAGTAGAACAATCCGTTTTGGGCTCTCCTTCTGTGTCATGTCTAGGTCTGGCATTAGACCAGGGGGAAAAGAAAATTATGGAGTAGTTGCCCTAAGGGAAAGCCCTCCTTTTATGAAAATATAGTGTGGGGGATAAACAAAAAAAAAAAATCCAAAAACACCAAGCCCCCTCCCCCTCAACAAAATAAGGGATCCAGGAAATTCCTCCGAAACTTAAGGATAGCAGTGGATAAACACATGCAGACCGATAGTCGATAATCGCAAAAAAAGGGACTTCTTTAAAATTAAGAAAGGAGTTCCCACTAAAGAGAAGGTTGTACCAGTTGAAGCTGGTAAACCTATATTGTGTGCAGATAATAATCAGGAGGAGGATAGCCCCTCATTCGACCTGAGTAACATCTCGGTATATCCGGAAGAGGGGGACATGGCAGAGGGTGAACAAGTAGTGGGCACTGAGGAACGTTCTAATATTGACTATGGAGAGGGAAAGGGTTCTGGGAAATGCTGTGTATCAAGTGAGGTTAGTGTGGTTCCCTTGCATGGTCCACAAGATATCCAGAGTGGTACACCCCCCCGTAGAGGGTCTAAATAGCCAGCAACCAAAAGTGGAGAAACATTACGCCATTTTTGCAAAACCGGTGATGGTCAAGGCTGCTCCAAGGGAGCAGCCTTTAACAGGTGTTCACTTGACCATGCCATTGCCAATATCTACGGTAGTGGAAGAAGTGGGTTCAGGTGTCCCCAAAAGCAAGTATGCTAAAGTCCCTAGGGGGACTGGATTTAGAGGGGAAATACAGAATAGGTCTCCTAAGAAATGGGGGCAACATTATGTTAACCAAACACAAAAAGTGGTTAAGGATGATGATGGTCCATGTATTTTTTTGAATCGTCTGAAAGTTCCAACAGGTATCCCCTGAACAGACACTATATTCTGGCTTTAATGCACGAAATCCCCAACTTGAGGTTGCTTTCATCAGTGGACATTAGAACCGTTGAATTCGTCTTTGATGACTTTTTGGACACAGTAAGGCTCCACCTGAGGTCTCCTCTAATAAAGGAAATTATCATGGCTGAGAGAGAGCGCTTTCTGACACTGGGTTTTGAAGTAACCGTCACAGGTCCCTCAATATTGTCAAGTTTGGCTCCAATTTATCAAGATAGGAGGGGTATAAGGCAGCAACCAAGCGATACTTATAACAAGGAGATTTTTAGCTCAAGAGGCTATGTACAAACCCATATAAAAGGGAGAGGGGAGGGTTCATGGGAGGGGGGGTAGACACCCACATTACACATGATGCTCTAATTGGTCAATTGTTACATGGAACTCCAGGGGTTTTAACAACATAATGAATAATCGCGACCTTTTTGGATCATTTGATGTAATCTGTTTACAGTAAACATTTCTGCAGGATATTCCAATGATTGACGGATTTGAGGTTGCATTTATTAAGGCACAAAGGGGTCAGAGGGGTAGGCCGTATGGGGGTTTAATAACAGCTGTAAAACGGTCTTTGGGAGTTAGTATTCAGAAAATTGATTCAGATAGGCCGGACATCCTGGTGGTTCTATTGGAATGGGAAGAGACCGGGGGAGGGGGCCTCTGAGTAAATGTTTATAGTCCCATTATGGAACAGCTGGAGGAAGCGCTTACTGCTTTGTCTTTTATATTGTTGGGGGAATTTCCTGTTGAAGGGGCCTCGGTGTTGATGGTGGGAGATTTCAACGCGGAATGCCTAGCGGACGAGTGGTACCTAGTTCAAAACAGGATAAATGTGGGTAAAGATGCCCGGGAGAGGGGTAGAAGAATCAGGCAAGACCTTGAGGCATGGAACTTAGTAATTGTGAATAGTAACATACAAATGGATATACCTCCTGCCTTCACATGGCAGAATGGGCTATGGAAGACGACATTGGACTATGTCTTTGTATCTCAAGACCTAGCTGGAAGAGAGGACACTGGAAGTTACAGTAACGCCTTTGAGCGACCACTGTCTTCTGGTATATAGATTATTTGCTGCTGTGAAAGTTAAGGAGCACGAATCATTGACAGTGGTAATAAATCCAGGTAAGAACGATGTAAAATGGGTCCCCAGAATAGCAAATGCTTTGATTGAGGAAATAGTAAATCTCCCAGTAGGCAAGATGGCATTTTTATGCACGCCAGAGGGTTTCCCCGTGATAATCAGGTAATTGCTGGGTAGGCTCACCACAGACAGAGGTTTAACTCGGGGGCAGAATAAGTTGAAAAGGGACACACTTCTTCGATTTAGATCTACAGGAACATAAACAGCAACTGCACAGAGAGGTGAGGTCCCTTAAAAAGTCCTCGCCTGCAGACTATAAGGACAAGGTCAGGAGACTAAAACAATCTTAGAGGAATTGGATAAAAGGTATGAAATTTGTGTTGCTAATTAAAGATGCCGAGAGAATGCTGGCTTGTATGTCAGGAAATAAGACAGATGTTTTGGGAATTTATTAAGCCACTAGGGACTCAGGCATACTTACAGACACAGGCGGTGACTGATACAGCATGGGTTAAATATTTTTTCCGATTTGTACAGGGTAGGAGGGCTGGAATGCCCAGTGGTCTGGTCTCAGGCAGACTGGCAGGGGGCCTTGGATGATGTAATTAATTTGATAAAGCAATCTAAGCGGGCAAATGCGCCGGGGCCAGATGGCCTCTCAAATTTGACTTATAAAGATAACATGATGGTCTGGTCAGTAGTGCTATCAGACTTATTCAGTACCATCCTTGCAAACAAAAAGTTTCCTAGGACCTGGTCTGCGGCTACAATAATTGTGATATTTAAGGGGGGAGATAGGTCCTTACCACTGTACTATCGACCAATATCCTTATTGGATGCCTCAAATAAGATTTTTGCGAAAATGTTACTAAAAGCTTTACAAAAATGGGCATTGGAATCCAAGTCCTTGGATGTTTTTCAGTCAGTTTTTCGCCAGGGGCTGAATACTGCTACGAATTGTTTTGTCCTAGACCTATTAGCACATCAAGCCAAGACTCAATCTCGGCCTGTCTTTATTGCTTTCCTAGACATCAGTAAAGCCTTTGACCTGGTGAATAGATCTCTTTTATGGAAAAAAACTAAACGACCAAGGGTGCCCAGCAGCGTTACTGGGTATCCTGGAGGCCTTGCATACCGATACAAAGATCAGGGTCTGGCTGGATGCCCTTGGTAGTTACACCCCCTGGATTCAGACCAACAGGCGCTTAATGCAGGGGTGTTTCTTGGCCCCATTTCTTTTTTGCTTCTACTTGTTGGGTTTGGGAGGCCATCTTAGGCTTTTTAACACCTTTCCTCTGAGGCTAGGCTCTCTGGTAATTCATTATTTACTGTATGTGGACAATATCGTTTTATGCGATTTGACAGCTATTGGTCTGTAGAGAGCCTTATCAGAAGTAGAGGGATTCCTGGGGAGTCTGGACCTAGCTCTAAATCCAACAAACCAAAGGTGCTTGTACTAAAAGGGGGAAAGAAAAGTTGTAAAACCTTACCTTGGTCTTTGGAAAATGGTAAAATGGAGGTAGTGAGCATATTTGTTTACCTAGGCCTTACAGTTTATGACAAAGTTACAGGTCCAGACCCGCAAGTGGATTTGAAGGCCAACTTTCTCGGGCCCTTGTAAAACGGAGTATTTGATGGCAAATTAGGTAGATATTCACTTCTACCAGCTTTGAAATTATACAGGCAGCAATTAGTTCCCAAACTAATTTATGGCGCCCAAACTAGCAGTCAGTTTATAGACTGGCCAAAACTAGAGGGTGTTTTGTGGAGAGGTCTCTTACAATTGCCACAGTCAGTTCCCCTTGCTGGGATTTTGTTTGAGCTAGGACAATTAACCATCCAAACTATGGTGGATTGGGCGAAACTCCGGCTCTTTATAAATATCCTGAACCCTCCAACAGCCCTGGTTTTGGAGGGACTTAACCTGGTAAGGTTACAGGGCAGTTGTGGAGTCCTTAACGACTGGGTTTTGAGCTGTGAATCAATGCTCCTTTGTGCAGAAATCTCCCTTGAACAACTGGCCCTTACAGCTAAAGTGGCAAAGCTAAGATGGTGAAGGTACATTTGATCAAGCATGAGATCTACGATCATGGATGCCAAATGTTTTGGGGACCATTTTGTGTGAATTTGTAAAAGTTTTAACGTGCTTGCCCCTTACCTGAAAAAACACCCTTCAATGATTTATAGATCTCAATTATTAAGGTTTAGGTTGAATTTGGCCCCAAACAACGAAATAGTGGGCAGGCGCCTTAACATCCGGCAAGACTTAAGATCATGCCGCCATTGCAAGACTGTGATTGAAACTTTAAAACATCTATGTGTGGGGTGTCCTAACTTGGTAAATCTCAGAAACCAAGCTTTTTCTAGGATAAGGTATTCATCGGAAGAAGATTTGTGGAAGAGAATTTTAAATTGTAATGAACCAAGTTTGAGTATACATGTTTTAGAATTTTTAAAGAATGCTGCAATATTTTTTTAAGTTTTAGCTTCTTGGGGATATGTTTTGCAATGAATTGTATGATTATGCATTTCTGGTTTTATGTATATTTCTTATGTAATGTGTTAAAAGTACAATTGTACTATGGAACACAATAAATAAATTAAATTTGGTCAAACTAGACACAATAAAACACAAGAAAAGACTGTTCTTAGTTTTTATCGATCTAAAACAAGCTTTTGATAGCATCAATCGTCAGATCTTGTGGAAAAAAAATTAAAGACCTGGGGCTGTCCAAATCGGCTACTGTCTCCGCTGATGGCATTACACACAAATACTAGCATCCGGGTGCGCTTAAATGCTGAGGGTGAACTATCGGATGAAATAAAAACCATAAAAGGTGTGAAACAGGGTTGCCCGTTGGCAGCCCTGTTTACACTCTTCATAGCAGATTTTCCAGCAGCATTTGCACAAACACGGTCATTTCCCCCCAAAGGAAATGGAAATCATTTAAGCCACGTAATTTACACAGACGATGTGGTGCTTCTGGACAGCACTAAAATAGGTCTACAAAGACTGCTGTCAGCTTTACAAGAATATCTAACGGCGAACCAGCTGACCATAAATGTGAAGAAGTCGCAAGTTGTAGCTTTGGGCCCAAAAACCAAAAAGAAGAATAAGGTTTTCAGGTGGAAAGTGTATAATGAGTCACTGACCAAAACAGACGCAATTCGTTACTTGGGAGTTTCATTCAATATCTCAATCAGAGAGTGGAGCTGGACTAATGAAGTCTCTTCTCTTATGAGAATGTTTGCATTGCAAGGTCAAAAATTGCATGCAAAATATGGGAAATTCTCCCTATAACCACTAATAACCTCCTACCAGCAGAAAGTGACCCCAGCTGTATGTTTTGGTTGCGAAACCGAGTGGAATATTGACATCAATTTCTGGTCACAATTGGAAGGAAGCTTTTGGCGAAAAGTACTCAAACTACCGCAGTGTGTCTCAATGGTGTCAATTAGGCACGAGCTGGGAGTCGAATCCTTATATTCCTTTGTACTGTGGAAATCGATTACAGTCCTCCGAAAAATGAGACTAACACCTGTAACAAAAGCATACCTGATCTTAAACAACAAAAGTAATGATGCATCAGCCTCCCTACTAAATAGCTGGGAAGAGAAACTGATGGCAATCTTAGATGCAGCAGATGTAAAAATGTCCTTGGTGCTATACATTCCACAATTGGCGAAAGAAAAGTTCAGACAATGGAATTGGATAATTAACACAGACAAACAAGCTTCATTGGCAACAGCTATAGACTTGGGACTGACATCGCAAAAAGTGGGCGAATTGCCAAAGTATCTTGCCAAATTTCCATCTAATTATCATCGGAATCAGTTTTGAAGACTACTCCTTAATCTATACCCCACCCACGAGAGGTTGATGAAAATAAAAGATCCAATGACAGGGAGCGAGACTTGTTGGTTCCGTCAGACAGTGGCGGAATCAATTAAACATTTGATAATTGAGTGCCCCAACATTGCCGCCCAGCGCTCCATGCACCTAGCACGCTATGCTCCAAAAAATGGAAATATGATGGAATGGTGGAGCTATCTAATAGCGGGGATAAATGTCCAGCTAACTTGTGATGTCATTAACTTTATTGACATGATTCTACCACGATCACCTGAGCTGCCCGATAGCCTCACATGAGATCACGTATGGATGTCGATAGGAAATGACGACTGGCATTCTAGCACACTACAGGTGTTAGCCTGTCATACGATGTTGAATAGAGAAGCGTGAAAGTCTTCTTTTCTTTTCCTTTCTTCTTTTCCTTTTTTGCCTTTCTTGTGATGGAATAGATGAGGAATTGGAAATGACAAAAAGTTTGTTTTCGTTTATCAAACTAAAGTCAATAAATAAATAAAATTTTAAAAAAACTAAGACACAGGAGAATGACTCCTTTCTCATGGGGGCTACTGTCAAAGTAAGTTCAGTCTAATATTCCATTCCGAGATAGTTCTTAGCAACCAATCTTATTAAGTTGTATAGTTCAGATATTGGATTCTTCAGATTCTCATTAGTGTCTTTTACAGCCCGTCTCTTCCGTTCACTCTTATGACTTTAGGTATTTGTATCCTCTTCCTGTTGAAGCAGGGGTGTTAGGTCTGAAAATGATCCAGGGCTACGCTAATGCCGGGACTGTTAGGACTAGCTAACCTTTTGGTTGCAGCCTCTGAGTTTCTATCTGAGGATGCAACCAAAAGACCTTGGCTAAATGTCCAATCCTTTTCTTGACTAGGATTAAGGAGATTGTTCCAATTTGATTTTCCTTCTTATTATTATCTCTTTATCTTCTCCGAGGCAAATGGGAATGTTCCAGCTATGATTCTCACTAGTCGCATACGCTTCCACCACTTGATTTTCCAGGGACAAATATAAGGTTTCAAATACTAATTCTCACTCTTCTTATGTAATCCGAACACTTGGTCTTTACTGGGACAAGTAGAAGTGTTCCAGTACTGATTCTCACTCTTTAGCAATACTTGTCCTTTACTGGGACAAATAGGAGTGCTCCATTCATTATTATCGGTCCCCCAGCCGGGGGCTCCTTTGGGTCTTGGTGGTCATGAGTTAGGTAATATTTGTATATTTTTTATAAATCTTCCTGACCTGTGTCAACCCCAGAATATTCTGCTTCACTTGGGGATTATTTATTTTTCCTTGTTCCTGGCTGAGTGGGAGTCTTTTCCCCCCTCTCACCCTTTCTTTTACTCTTTATATGGGCGACGTTTGTGTGTATGGATTTATAGTTCCCTATAACATTTGGGCTAAATGCATTTTACTATGGCAGCACACACCTCCTTATGGGCAGTGTTGCTGGGTTGCCTTTTTAATTTATCTTAGCATACCTTGGGTGAAATACTGTTCCATAGGGTAAAGTGGGATTCCCATCCCTTTTACAATGGATATGTGAGACCAGCACACCGCACCTTATGTGGGGTGCTGGAGAGATACATGGCATCCCCTTTCTCACCGACCTAGTAACATTAGTTACAATAGCAAGCCAACTCTGATGGCTGGTGGAAGTGTATTTACTTTTATGACTCAAGTTAATATTACTCGGAAGGGAGCGCTGTTGAGCAGCCAGCAAGATGGCCGCTTAGCTTTCAAGCTCCGTGGCCAGTGTGCTACACATCCGCCACAATCATCGGTTCTAGGGATATACAGGAGCTGGGACCCCAGGCATTCTGCTGCCCATCGCCTCTGCTACATCCTGCCCTGTTTTTGGGCAAAAACGGACCTTGGGAGCCACTTTGCTGCCGGTGGAGGCCTCCGGGCCGCGTAACTCTGTTTGCAGCCCACACCCCCCCCAATCGCCCGCGAGGGTTCGCTTTCCTGCGGCTTGGAGCGTGGCCGCCTGGGGCACAGGCATTACCCCCTCTCCGCCCTCCCTGGACTTCATGGACTTCTGCTCCTGAGCGGTGCTGACATCCGCACCCCGCTCTCCCTGCAGGGGTGCGCTGGAGCCCGTGGCCTGCCGGCGCGGCTCTCTCGCTGACCGCTCCTGCCTTTTGGCGGCGTCGACAGCGCCGGCCCCCGGCGGGCGAAGATACTGCGGGGGCTGCCGGAGCGGCCTCCGCGCTGACACCACCTGAGCACTCCCGCTTCGCGGCTCCGCCGCCTACATCACTGGTTCCCTGTGACGGCCGCGGCCGGTGGCGGTGCCGAGGCCTCCCCGTTGCGGCGGCACTGTCATCCGCACCCCGCTCTCCCCGTAGGGGTGCGCCAGAGCCTGTGGTCTGCCGGTGTGGCTTTCTCGCCGACCGCTCTGGCCCGTGGGCGGCGGTGAAGGCGCCGGCCCCCGGCCGGCGAAGACACTCCGGGATACGGCGGGGGCTGCTGGAGCGGCCCACACACAGACGCCATCTGACCACTTCTGCTTTGCGGCTCCGCCGCCTGCTTCGCTGGCCCCCTGTGGCGGCTGGGGTGGAGGGCTGTGCCGTGGCCTCCCTGTTACGGGCTCCAGTGGAAGTTTGGGGGCCCGATTCCGCCCGGATCCACTACTGCGGGTTTTAGGCCTGCTTCTACCTGGATGGACACCCACTCTTCGACCAGCAGGGTCCTAAAGGTGAGGAGGGTGAGGGAACGGGTCGCTGCGCATTGTGCCCACCTGCTCTGCCTCATCCCTGGGCTGCGCCTGTTCCACTTTGAGAAGGAATCGACCCCCGGGCATACCAGGCTCTCCTGCGACCACTCTCTTGTTGCTGGTGCCACCCTGGGCGTCCACTACTCTCCTCTCCCTAGTCTGTGCACCTACTCGCCACGCCCCGGGTGCACCCTGCGCCCCTGACTACGATGCCCTCCACTACCGGCCGCCTCTGCCTGGGCCCTCCTGGCTCAGAGGCGGGTGCCGCAGGATACTGTCCCCCCCGCCCGGACCATACTGCCACCCGGACACCTTGCTTGCCCCTTGAGTGGGCTTATTGCCCCGGAACACGCCAGTCAGGGGTGCTCCTTGCTTCTGCCTCCTAGGCAATTGCCGACCCGTCGCTGATTACAGGCCAAATCCCTCTCTAAACCCCCTGGGCCCCATTGCTGCCTTCCTACGAAAACATTCTCTTTCTTATCAAGGTGCCCTCGAAGATGTCCGGCAAAGCACGAGGGGCCAACAAGGCTGGAGCAATGGACACGTTTGCCAAAGCCCTAGCCAAGCAAGACCAAGCTGGGGCTGCCCTTCTTCAAGACGAGTCGGATGCTTCCTCATGCTCTCCTCAGCCCGACCTTACGTCACTCGTGGAGACTATGGCCAAAAACTTTGCGTCATTTCACGAAAAATTAATGACATAAATGCCAATGTAGCCTCCCTACGCACCAAATTGGATCAGCATGGCACTAGGCTGGGTGAGGCCGAGACCAGGATTGGGGCCACTGAGGACGAGGATAACATGCTCCAGAATACGGTCTCGGACTTGGTGCGAGATATGAAGCAGGTCAAGGCGAAGTGCGATGATTTGGAGTCCAGGTCCCGAAGGAATAATATCCGCATCGTAGGGGTTCCTGAGACAGCCCTCAAGGGCAAAATGGAACTTGCAGTCGAGGCCCTTCTGAGAGACCTCCTAGGGGATCCTCAACTTTCCCCTTTCTTTACTATTGAGCGCGCCCATCGCTCATTGGCCCCTCGCCCCAAGCCAGGCGACTTCCCCAGACCAATTATAGCCAAGGTTCTCAGCTACAGAGATAGAGACCACATTCTACGGCTGGCCCGTGAAAGAGGGGAACTGAGACTTGAGTCCCAGATCATCCGCATTTTTCCGGACTTCTCTGTCAATGTTCAAATGGAGCGCAGGCAATTCAATGGTGTGAAAAAAATGCTCAGAGAGAGGAAGGTGGAATATGCCATGTTATTCCCTGCTAGGCTGAAGCTCACCCACTGTAATAAACTGTACTTTTTCACTGTCCCTGAGGAGGCGGTGAAATTTATTGAGTCCCATATTCCTGTCCAGGGCCTGAGGGTGACCCCGTTGATGAGGATTGAGCCGGCCTGCCATGCACCTGTCACTTGAATCATTGTGGTACTATTACCACGCCTGTTATTTGCAATTTACTTGTAATCTCATGTATCTTCCCCTTTGTGAATTCTCCTATTGTCGTAACTCATTGTGAAATTTCATGAAATGCAACATGGGTCACAGCTGTATGGTCCACGGTATATGGCACCTATACTTGGACTCTCTATTCCTACAGCCCCTACTCACTGTACCCTACTATGTTGTCTCCTCTTAAAACTTAACTTAATCACCGCTGTACGCCATTTGGTGTACTCCACCGTTCAACTATCTTAACCGGGCTCACGGCAGCAGCTACGCCTGCTGCAGTTGCAACGCCGAGTTTGGCTTGTTTAGTTCATTGGCTGTTCCCCTGTTTGGTTGGGCTTGGCACAAAAGCCATGAGACTTTGGGTGGGTTCTTGGGCACTGCTATGTTGGGGGTGGCATTGAGGGAGGGGGGAGGTGTTATTGGGGGATGTTATAATAACAAAAATGGTGAGACAGTGGTAGCTTTGGGTATGACACATCTGGTTACCGTACAAGTGGCCAGCACTTGTTTGACAATGTATGAGACAAATTACTCGGATCCCCCCTAAATTGCTACGGAATGGCCATTAGGCTAATGTCTTGGAATATCAGAGGGCTCAGCAACTACACGAAGGCACGCAGGGTCACGGCCTATGTCCAGAGGCAC
This sequence comes from Ambystoma mexicanum, assembly GCF_040938575.1. Lineage (NCBI taxonomy): Eukaryota > Metazoa > Chordata > Amphibia > Caudata > Ambystomatidae > Ambystoma > Ambystoma mexicanum. The sequence continues at coordinate 660,833,354 of NC_090935.1, read as the reverse complement.
AGGGTCAAGATCCTTTTCTCACAGGAAACTCATGCCCTCGCACAATTATCGTCCTCTCTTGCCCCGTCATGGGGCCCCAACAAATATTACACTGTGTTCTCCTCACAATCCAGAGGTGTCCTCACCTTGATTCACAAGTCCTTGGAGTTCTCCCTTCGCACCAGCCATATAGATGCCCAGGTTAGATATGTGATCCTACACTGTTTCCTAGCCAATGCGGAATGCCTTCTGGTCAACACATACGCCCCATGCATGGATGCACCCGATTTTTTCGACCACATCCTTGACATCCTCCTTAGCTATGTTGGGGTTCCCATCATATGGGGGGCATATGAATCTCATCCTGGACTCCGACCTGGACAGATCTAGTGTTGCACCCAGAACATTGTCCAGGGCCGCTCGCCGCCTCCATGCACACATGCTCACTGCCGGTCTGGTGGATGCCTGGAGGGTACTCCACCCAATGTCGAAAGAGTTTACATTTTACTCCTCCGTCCGCGACAGTCATTCCAGGATTGATCTTTTCCTTCTCTCTGCAGGGCTCATGGGCAAAACACTCACCTCACAGATTCTCCCTCGCACACTCTCCGATCACTCCCCCATCACGCTGGACATCGCCCTGCACCCGGCCCTCCCTCTGCATTCTAACTGGAGGTTTAAGTATGACGCACTACACGATATAGTCTTCAAGGCTGACATCCTTGCAGACATCACCTCGTTTTTTGATAGCAACAAACGCCATGACACAACGGACGGGGTGAGATGGGAGGCCTTTAAGGTTTTCATTAGGGGCATGTGCATCTCCAGGGAGGCTGGGGTCCTGAAAGATATTGGAAACTCTCTGCGCCGTTCTGAGTCCAGGCTTGGGGAGCTAGAGCGCGAATATGCGGCCACCCCCTCTCCGCCCATACTGGCACAAATTAGAACTTAACTAGACACGTTCGAGTCCTTCGCCCAGAGCGAGATAAGATACCTTGCCCGCCCCGTTGCGGCCCGAAAGTATGGTGAAGGAGAGAGTCCAGGCCGTACTCTTGTCCGCCTCACCCGGGCCGAGGGAGGTAGGGCTCGAATTGATAGTATCATTGACAACGACGGAGTGCGACACTGGTCCGACCGGCCCATTCTTGAGACCTTTGCAGATTTCTATGCAACCCTTTATGCCCAGCAACCGGAGCACAGCCCGCAAGAGTTGGACGACCTCCTAGACCGCATCCCAATGTCCCTTGTATCCCTGGCCGCCAAAGAACAACTAGATGCTCCCTTCACCCTTGACGAGATCACCGCTGTCATTTCGTCCCTCCCTAAGGGGAAAGCCCCCGGTCCAGATGGCCTGACCGCCGAGTTCTATCAGGAACATGTTGCTCTCCTCGCTCCGCGCCTTCACGAGGTTTGGGAGGAGTCGCTGCGCCGTACCACCCCCCCCCCCCTCGGTCCCTGCGTGAGGCTGTCATCACCGTGATTCCTAAGCCTGGCAAGCCTCCGGATGATTGCGGCTCTTATAGACCTCTATCCCTTATCAATACCGATACCAAGATCTTCGCCAAAATCATAGCAAACAGGTTCCTCCCCATCATGAAATATCTGATTCACCCAGACCAGAGCGGATTTGTTCCTGCCCGTTCCACTGCCTTAAACATTCGGCGGCTGGTAACGTCATCTCTAGAATTGATCCCCAAGCCAACGCGGTGGCCGTGACATTAGACGCCCAAAAAGCGTTCGACATGGTCTTGTGGCAATATCTGTGGACGGTACTGGAAAAGATGGGGATTGGCCCATACATGATGTCCTGCATTAAACTGCTATACACTAATCCTGTGGCCAGAGTCCTGGTTAACTCTCGCCTATCGGCTCCCTTCTCCCTCCCACAGGGGGACACGACAGGGTTGCCCTTTCTCTCCCTTGTTATTTGCTATGGCCATCGAGCCCATGGCTGATAGTGTACGAAACAACCACGTGCGCAAAGGGATTCGCCTGCGGGATACTCCCGAAATAATATCACTATACGCCGATGGTGTGCTTTTATATATCAAGAACCCTCAGTCCACCTCGACCCGATCATGTGTGAAATTATCAAAATTGGCACATTCTCGGGCTTCACCATAAATTACTCTAAATCAGAAATCTTTCCGCTTACTCCTGCAACCTCCCAGCCTGCATGCAAATTCCCTCTCAAATGGGCTCCCAAGGGCATCAAATACTTAGGGGTCCAGGTGTCCCTCTCAAAATCCTCTTTGATGTCTGATAACTATGGGGCTGCCGCACAATACGCTCATACCAGGATGGAAAGATGGCGAAACCTCCCCCTCTCGCTATCAGGGAGACTGCCCCTAATAAAAATGATCATCGTTCCTAAACTTCTGTACGTATTCGCTAACGTTCCTCTTTGGCCTGGGAAACAATACTTTGCGGACCTACCCTCGCAGTGTGCCCATTTTCTTTGGCATTCAGGGGCCGTGCGCAGGAAGTGGCAGCATATGACCCTACCTTACGAGAGGGGTGGCTTCAGTGCTCCTGACCTCACCCAGTACTGGATAGCCGTCCAGGCCCAGCATGCTACATATTGGTACCACCACCAGGAACCCCACCCCCCCGCATGTTAAACTTGAAATCTTAGCGACCGAGGAGGTGAATGTCATGTCCTTGATCCTGTTTCACTCATATCGAACGCAGGCCCCTGCTGACCCAGTGGCCTCCACTATTAAGGCGTGGCGGCAGATTCTGACGCCTGGTTCGGGCTCCCCCGTACTACAAATGGCTTCCCCTCTGGTTTTTCCCTGGCCTCACCCCCACACAGGATAAGCTCCTCATACGTGACTGGTCGGACCAGGGATACATATCATTCTCTGACCTGTTCCCTGACGGGAAATTCATTACCCCAGATATGTGGAGGCCGGGGCACTCCAGATCCCCACTTGAGCTGCTGAAATATTTCCGTATTAGGGTGGCGGTCCAGGACATGTGGCCTTCGTACCCCAACGAACCCCCTAAGTTCCCCGAGGTCTGCTATATAGCCAATTCCACTGGTGGTAGGGGTATCGTATCCTCCCTGTATAAAATGTTGATGGCGCGTGCTGTTGAACCCCCCCCACACTGTTCGTGATGCCTGGAGCCGGGATCTGGGATTAGACATCACAGATGATATGTGGTCCAAAATGTGCATGCATACTCGCAAGGTTTCTCTTAATTCTAGAGTTAGATGTATCCAATACAAGCTACTCAATCGCCTGTACTACACCCCTTATGTAATTGGAAAATTTGCCCGGGATCAATCCCACCCATGTCAAAGATGTAGATCTAACGAAGCGGACCATGCACACATGTTCTGGTCCTGTGGGGCATTGGCCCCGTTCTGGAATGCGGTGCTTGAAACCCTCTCTGAAATAGTAGGGTTCTGCGTAGACCCTGAACCCCTGTCTCTTTTGTTTGGGCTCTGGGAGGGGGCTGAAGCAAAACGGGTAGCTAAGTTTTTGAATGTGGCGGCGATTGTGGCCAAGAAATCCATTCTGCAATGCTGGAAACGCAGACTCCCCCCCCCTCCCTGGAAATGTGGCTGAAGGCCCTCACCTGGACACAATCCTGTGAAGAAGACTATGTTAACATGCTGCCTAGTAATGCCCGCCCTAAATACATATGGACGGAGTTTTGTAGTTACTTGAACAGTAAGGTGGACTTGGAGCTCTTATCACCCCCTCCTTCTCCTGATCAGGGGGCTGATCTCGCTATATGATGCACGCCTCTATTGTAATTAACCGCTGTTGGGACTGTATATGACCTTCTGTAGTACTTATACTTCATCATCCATGCTTCAATATGAAATGTGTGTCACTGTTTTAATTTGCACTGTACCGGCTGCTACTTCTTGCCAATAAAGAAAAGTTAAAAAAAAAAAAAAAGTTATTACTCACAGGCTGTCATTTCAGCTGCAGTAACGGGCAGGAGGGTCACCATTCTGCTAGAATGGTGGCTTCCTTCTTTTTTCGCCATTAGGAGTGTGCTTGTTGTTTCTTGGGTCTTCCTCTGCCGTCCTAGGTGGTGGAGGTCTTGGTTGAATGTTCTCTTCGGAGGGAACCCTTTGTGTTTCCCACCAAGGCTCCAGAGGGTCTGTGAAGGCAGGAAGGGAAGGAGGAGTCCAAAACTCTGCAGCCCTTTGTCCCCCAGTCTGCCTGAAAGGAACCAGTTCCTACTGGGGAGCTTGCTGTCCTGATTGGACAGCCAGCCGCCCCTTTCTGTAAACTGCAGGGAGAGTTTACAGAAGTTGTGCTTGGATTCCCGATGAATAGCTTCTGGAAGCTGAAGTCGACCACTGGAACCAAATCTGTAGAGGAAGATGAAGAAAAGACAGCTGTAGCTGATTCCAGCGACCAGGAGCCTGCTGTGTAACAAGACCCTGTTTTAACCCTTTGTTCCAAGTGACGTGGGGGAACCCTAAAACAATGACTCCTACTCAGAGGCCGGTGAGACTCACTAATCTTGAAGATCCGCATTCCGAACCATCCCTCGACGAGCTGTGACTTTGCTGGGCTACAAACAGCCAAAACCCAGGGACCTCGAGCAAGTGTGCGGGGCATGGTTTTCTGAAGTACGATTCCTCCCGAAACCTTGGTGGGCTCCTATTGGACCCCCAGAGACACAATTTGAATCCTTGAACTCCCCTCACCAGAGGGCAGGACCAGATTAGTGAAGAGAATCTGATCAGCGATAATAGCTCTTCATCAGGTACCTGTAAAAGGGTGCCAAATCTGCACAGCCATTAGAAGCCTTGAAGGATCCTTTGTTGGAAGCCTCTCCTGTCGACTGCTGTTGCTAGTTCACATCAGATTTCCGATCTTTCGTCACCAAGAATCCAGGAATCGGGCGCTGTGCTACTGCCTCAGGAAGACGACCAGCTCCCAGCTCTTCTTTGCTGAGGTAGAGTGTTGGCTTAGGTAATACGTACCTTAAGTCTTGTGTTGATACTGTGTGGCTGAGTGGGTGATTCTTCTGTGTGGGAGTTCGCCCATACCATTCGCCCAGGCCCAAAGCAGGAACGCATAGAGGGATCCTTCTGTGAAGTCCCTCAACACTTTTCACTAACTCTGAAGCGATTACATGTTTCAAGGAGATATCCTTTGGAACTCGGACTTTCCTTCATCTGAACGCTATCCTGACCTACCTACTGCTGGCTACTAGACCACCAGGGTCGCTCTTCTGCCTCTGAGAAAAATCATGCCATAGAATAGGGAATGCCTGTAGCAGATAAGGATTCTGTCTTGGAAAGAAAACAAGTGTTGAAAATACCTACTTGTACCTGTGTAGTTTGTAACTTTAGTTGGGTTATCACTCACCTTTGAGTTGCTTGTAACCTCTCGGAAAAGTATATACGTTTTACTTACTTTGAAGTAGTGTTTCACTCTTCTAAAAAGTAACTGAGTTGGTAGTGTTTTATCATTTACAAAGTGAATGAGTGTAAAAGCTTACCAATAGGATTTACTCACCTCGAATAGATGCTGCTCTTCTAAAAGTGTACTATTGTGCTTTGCTTCCCCTGAATTGCTTTAGTGCATTTCAAAAACAGTGTTGAAGTTCTTAATTGTCTTACAGTTGCATACTGCCTCTCAGAAAAGTATATGACATGCATTACTTACCGTAATAGCATTTCTGATGCTTGTATCTGCTTAGATTCACATGCTCTGCATATAGTTCGACATCTACTGGTAACCACAGTGTATTGCATCTTGTCTTTTGAGGAACGAAAGGGAACGTCAACATGGGCGTGCCTATAACACTATCCCTAACGTGACGTCTAGTGTACACAAAATCCCTCACACAAAGAGGTCCCTCCGATTGCGTTTTTTTCTGCCGTGAGGAAGCCTTATAACTATCATGAGCGAGTACAGAAAGAGAGAAGAAGTAGTAAGATGTCCATGTTCCTTCCATCCGAGCGGGGAGGAGGAGTGGGCGCATGTGAATCTAAGCAGATACATCATCAGAAATGCTATTACGGCAAGTAATGCAGGTCTTCTGATACTTGTTAATCCGCTTAGAATCACATGCTGTGCACAGACTAGCAAGCAGTACCCGGAGTTGGAGGTGGGATGCGAGAAGGAACAGTAGTGAAAAGATGTCTTAGTACTGCTAGTCCCACTTGAGAATCAGACAGAGTGACTGTCTAGGCAATAGTGATTTGTAAAGGTGTGTACAGAACTCCAGGATGCTGCTTTGCAAATGGACTTAAGAGGAACATTCGCAATGAATGCTATGGAAGCCCCAGTGCCCCGAGTAGTGTGTGCTCTAGGCTTGTAGGGCAGATCCCTCTTCGCAAGAGTGTAGCAGAGTGTGATGCAATTGACAATCCACCTTAAGATGGCTAATTTAGAGACAGGATCCCCTTCTCTACCAGCTAACACAAACTAAAAACTGGTTTGTCTTCCTTATTCATTAGTTTTTTTCCAGGTAGTACATGACTGCCCTACACACATCCAGTGTGTGTAGGCTTCTATCCCCCACGTTAGTGGGGTTTTGGAAGAACGTTGGTAGTTCGACTGACTGGTTCACATGGAACTTAGAAATAAATGTGGGCGCAAACCGAGGGTGAGTGCACAGAACCAACTTATCTCTGAATGCTGACAAAGGGGTCTAGAATAGAAAGGGCCTGCAGTTCACTGACTCTCCTTATTGAAGTAACCGCCACTAGGAAGGCGGTTTTGTAAGTAAGAGCTTTGAGACTTGCTTTATGCATTGGTTCAAAGGGCTACCCCATAAATCTTGTTAATGACACATTTAGGTCCCATCTGGGACCCGGGTTAAAAATGGGGGGAGGCATTCTCTTCACCCCGTCCATGAAAGCTTCAATAACTGGGATCTTTTACCATGACACTTTCTGTTGGGACGTGGTATAGGCTGAGAGTGCAGCGAAGTGAACCTTCAGGGAATTAAATACCAGACCCGAGTCTAGTGAGTGAGTCCGGTATAACACAATATGAGTGGGAAAGCAGACAATTGGATTGATGCCCTTGGAATTGCACCAGATGACAAAGCGTTTACATTTATTGGAGTAGCAATGTATGGTTAGTTTTTCTTGCTTCCCTAAGTATATCCAAGCATCTCTGAGAAGTTGGAGATGCCCAAAATCTATGATTGTAGGAGCCTTGCCGCTAAATTGAGAGTGTGCGGGCATGGATGTAGTGTTTCCCCCTTGTCCTGAGATAGCATGTTGTATGGGCAAGGTAGTTGCATTGGAGGAGAGCGAGACATCCCCATCAGATGGGAGAACCAGGGCTGGCGTGCCCACATTGGGGCCACCAATATCATGGTGACTGGTTCCCAGTGCATCTTGTGCACTATCTTGTTGAGAAGGGGAGTCGGGGAGTCGGGGGGGGGGGGGAAGAGGAGGTAACAAACAATTTTCCCAGACCATGTTATCCAGAGACCGTTCCCCTTGGATCGGTTCTGAGGGTACCTGGAGGCGTAATCTGGGCATTGTGAGTTCACCAGAGTTGCGAACAAGTCGATCTCTGGGAAGCCCCATTCTGCAAAAACATTGGAGATAATGTCTTCGTGTAGTCGCCATTCATACTCTAAGGGCAACGGGAAGTCTATGCTTAGCACGTCTGCCAGAAGATTGAGTTCCCCTGGAACGTGTTGAGACATTAGAAACATGTGTTTGAGAGCCTACTTCCAAATGTTCTGGGACAGTTTGGACAGCCCTGGAGAGTGAGGGGCCCCATTTTTGTTCAGGTTGTACATGGCCGTGGTGCTATCTGTGAGGATCAGTACTATCTTTCCCTCCATCTCTGTCTGAAAGGCTTTCAGTGCCTTGAATACCGCAAGCAGCTCCAACAGGTTTATGTGGTTGGATGCTACTGCTGGGGACCAAACGCTGTGCGCTGTCTGTTGAAGTAGGTAAGCTCCCCACCCCGTGAGAGATGCGCCAGTCGTGAGAGTGGTTTCTACTGTGGGGTGGTGAAGGTTTTCCCCTTCAAGAGGTTTTCCCTCAACCACCACTGTAGAGAAAACGAGGGCTGCCGAGACCACCATCGCCCCATTGTCTGCTGGCCTGACACCATTGTCTGTTGAGCCACTCTTGCATGGGACGCTTGCGCAAACGTGCGTGAGGAACCAAGTAAATGCAGGATGCCATCATCCCTAACAGTCGCATGGCCTTGCGTACCGTCACCTCTCGACTGGCTACATACAGAGGGATCTGAAACAGCATGTTTTGAACCATCTCATTGGAGGGGAAGACGAGGCAGTCTTCTATCCGAATTAGAGTCCCCAGAAACTGCTGGACTTGTCTGGGGTCTAGGCTGGATTTCTTCTCGTTTATGGAGAATCCCAGACTGAATAAGAGGTCTATCGTCTTTTGAGTGTTCGACAGGCATGCTCCGTAGGAGTCCCCGGTTATGAGCCAGTCATCGAGATAAGGATAAGCTGGGATGGACTGCCTGCGCAGGTGTGCTGCTGCAACAGCAAGTACCTTTGTAAATACCCTTGGGCTGAGGCAATGCCGAAGGGAAGGACCTTGAACCGATAGTGTTTGTCCTTTATCATGTACCTTCGGTATTTCCTGTGTGCCGGCAACATTGAAATGTGAAAGCATCTTGTCCAATGTTGCCATGTAATCCCCCCTGAGTTAGTAGAGGAATTACCTCTTGCAAAGTTACCATCCCAAACTTTTGTGGTTTGTCAAATTTGTTTGCTGGGCGCAAGTCTAGCACATGGCGCATGGTAAGATCCTTTTTGGGTACAAGGTAGTACAAAGGCTCTCACAGTGCCTGTCCCGAGCCCTGGAGCAGCAGCAAACGCCCTTCACTCTAGGAGCAGGAGCTCCCCCTTTCACTGCAGGAGCAGTGGATAGGGTACCCGGCTGCAAGGTAAGCCTTCCGGCTAAAGCAGCACATCAGTGCTTTTGTGGGAAGCCTCCCCTGAAGTTTGCGGCGGAACGCCATATTTTCGCAGCATATTTCAGCTGCCTTAATGCTAGTTGCACATTGGCCTGTACCCAGCCAGATTCACCTTCTTGCCACGTTTGAGGCATAAATCGGAAACCAGCCTCCCATTAAGCACAACGAGTTGTGCTACTCAAAGATGGCCGCATTCACGATGAGAAGTGCATCCTCCTCCATTTTGGCCTGACTGCGCCCTGATTGGCCCTCCTGGTGCTCTTGTGCACCAATCACGAGCCGGCAGGCGAGTTCGGGCCGGCCCACCTCGACGAAGGCTCTCACAGTGCCTGTCCAGAGCCTGTCACTTGCCGTCAGGCCGTCGGCCAGAACCCCTGCTCACGCCAATCCACATGCACGGCTAAGGTAATCACTACAACCACCTGTGACACTATTGCATTATCACTCCAACCCCGTTACTACTAGTGAATATGCACACGCCCAACAACTAATGCAGTACACCTGGTCTCTAAGCGCCCAGTCACCAAATGTACTTGTGATTCCATGTACTGCATCCTCACGGATTCACTTAACTCTGTTGCTCACTCCATAATATATTAATGGACCAGCACCGAGCTGCCTTAACAACGCTGCCTAATGACTATACTACTCGCGCCCCCTACTTTTGTACCTGACTGCTTCCATAGGTATCTTGTGACTATCTACCCCAAATATGTTATCCCATATTAAGGCGCCCACTCATTGTATCCACCACGTTTCACCCACCTTGCAGCTCATCCCTACTGTGCCTTTCTGAATGTAGCATTGATTGCTGCACATTTGATCTGTGTAATGCCTCTTGGTCGCTTTTCTGACCACATTTGAACTGTGTTGTGCCTCATGGTCGCTTTTCAGACCGCATTTGAACTGTGTTGTGCCTTATGGTCGCCTTTCATACCACATTTGAATTGTCTTGTGCCTTATAGTCGCCTTTCAGACCACATTTGAACTGTGTTGTGCCTTATGGTCGCCTTTCAGACCACATTTGAATTGCGTTGTGCCTTATGGTCGCCTTTCATACCACATTTGAATTGTGTTGTGCCTTATAGTTGCTCACTCCTGCCACCTCTGGCTAGGTCCACCCTACCCGACTGTGTCCTCCTACTCCTCACACAGCCCCCGCCCAGCATACAATCATGCCCAGTGCCCTGCAAGCCCACCGCTGCCACCACCACGCTGCTCACTCTCCTCGCAACACTCACTGCTCTACAACTCCATACTCCTACACATCCCCACATGCCCACTACCCTAAGACCACTCCCCTACCCCATGCATCCCGATACCCCAGATACCTCACTAACCATGCCACCTCCCACACCCTGTGTCGCAACTATGCATAGGCGAGAAAGGCTTAGAGCTTGCACACAAACCACAGAACTTAGCACACAACCCCTTCAAACAGAACTCCTGCACCACCTCCAAACGCTACACCCGCATGGGACACCCACTCTCCCACAGTCCACCTCCCACTAACCCCGCCACACCTCACAATATCACCACAATCAACATATCAGCTACAACCACCACTCACACTCCCACAAACCAACCACACACACCTCACATCAAATGTGCCCTCCGCAATGTCCGATCACTCCCAGCTCATGCATCCGATATTCACGACCTCATAGTCAACAATAACATAGACCTATTAACCATCACTGAAACATGGTTACATGAAGCATCAGGCCCTGCCGTTTCTCTTGCACTACCACCTGGCTTCACCATACTCAGACAAGACGGGCCAGATGGAATAGAAGGCGGAGTAGCCTTCATCTACAAGGAAAACATCCAGCCCCGACCTGTCAGTCACCCCTCGACCAACAACTCTGACCTCTTATCGACCAAACTCACACTGTCACCCAACAGCACCATTAACATCCACCTATTATACCGCCCCCAGGCAACACCCCAGACTCCCAGGATAACATAATTCACATCCTCAGCAACAACATCAAAAGCTCCACCAAAACCCTTCTACTAGGGGACCTCAATCTCTGATTCAACGATACTAAAGACAAATCTGCAGCCACTCTTACCAAGGAACTTATCGACCTGGGCTTCACCCAAAAAGTAGAAAGTCCTACTCACGCCAAAGGCCGCATCCTTGATTGGATTGCAGACCACAACTGCCTCTCCACTATCATCTCTAACTTCCCATTGCCCTGGACTGACCACAACTGCATCGAGTTCTCTATTCCCATCACCAAAAACCACAAAACTCTGACCCCTGCTAGCGCTGCACAAGTCAGAAGCTCAAAAAAACACAGAGGATAACCCGTGTCCTTACCTCAATACCCCGAGCTAGCTCCCCCATTCGCTAATGATCCCAATGTTCTAGCAGACATCTACAAAGATGTCATCACCAAAGCTATCAACGAAATAGCACCACTCGAATGGAAAAAAGAAAAGAAATCTCTACACGCCAACTCCTGGTTTACTGAAGATCTGCAATCTATGCGATCCGACAAAAGAGCAGCACTAAAAAACTGGCAATCTGACCCATGCACTAGCACCAAAAACAATTTCAATCTAATCTCCCACCAATACAAGATAGCTATCACCAAGGGCAAAGCCAACGCTTTCAACACCCGAATCTCAAATGCCAAATCACACTCTAAAGAGATTTTCGCCATTTTTAATGAGCTTATCTCCCCCCCTCCCCCAGTACACCAGACGAAATAATCAAAGATGAAGCCTGGTGTACCAGCATTCAAGCTGCCATGCTACACAAAATTGACCTCCTCCAAAAAAAAAAAATCAAAGATCACTGCAAAGCACTTCCTCAACAGACAGAAACCAAACCCACCAACACCCCACCCACCTCGCCCAAGCCCACCATACCTGACTTCTCCTTCAGAGACGTCACTGTATCAGAAGTCATCAACCTACTGAAAAATCTCAAACCTTCCCCATGTAAACGCGATATTTGCCCACCTAAACTCGTCAAAGACTGCGCAGACTGCTTTGCGCCGCTCTTCACGGCATTCATCAATGCGTCCTTTAAAACCGGCATCATGCCAGCTAACCTCACACACTCAGCCAACTTCTCTAAAGAGTCAGCTCTCTGGATCACCTCCTTCCTAGAGGGAAGAGCCATGAAAGTCTTCTCGGATATCACCAACGCCACCCCTACGACAATCCACTGCGGGGTCCCTCAAGGATAATGCACTGCATCCACACTCTACAACTTATTCACCAAGCCCCTCTTTGACAAACTCGACTCTTACGGCATCACATACACGAACTACGCAGACGACACACAAGTACTTCTACCTCTATCAGGATCATACAACGAAGACGCTACGGCTCTCCACACAATCTATTCCACTATCAAGGCATGGATGGCAGTTAATGGCCTCTGCCTCAATGGAGACAAGATTGAAATCATGATATTAGGTCAATAGAACACCCTAGACAAACTTGACAAACTGTACGCTAACTTCTCCATTGACAACTCCATCATCCCCGTATCCACTACCGTAAAGACTCTGGGAGTATACCTTGACTCCTCATTATCTATGACTAGACAAGTCAGCGCAATCACTTCCTCATCTGCGCACACCAACAAACTCATACACGCCATCAAACCCTACTTCTCCAAACCCAACTGCCTCTCTATAGCGAGAGCAACCATTGGGGCCAAACTGGACTACTGTAATGCACTCCTAGCAGGCACCTCAGCCAAAAACCTAAACAGATTACAAGTCACGCAAAACAATGCTCTCCGGGCCGCTCTCAGTATCCCAAGAAGAGAACATATCACCCATGCCAGGCACTCAGCCCAATGGCTCCCGGTCAAAGAGCGGATCACTCAAAATCCTCACACTTACACACAAATGTCTCTCTCTCTCCGCCCCGTCCTATATCAGAAACCATCTTCAAACCATCCTCCTCCCGTCCCACCAGGACGCAATACCCCAACCTACTCTGCATCCCACGCATCAAAAAAGCCAAAGCCGGAGGTCTAAGCTTCCCCTACATCGCAGCCAAGACCTGGAACGCTCTTCCTGCAGACATTAGAGCAGAAAACTCACTCTCTGTTTCTCGCAGGAAACAGAAAACCTCATTCCTTGCCAAATAATAGGAAACTTACCGGATTCCTTGTAAATATACTGCTCTGCTAATGTGTACATGTCTATTGTAAATATTGTAATTGTATGTAAATATTGCATCCTACGTAACTAAGACATTGTCTGTAACAAGCGCCACGATGCCCACGGGCGGACGTGCGCTCTACAAATCTGAATAAATAAATACACTGAATAAATACCCTTGTTTACCTGTAGAACAGGGACGACTTTGATTGTGCCCTTTTCCTGCAGGATCTCGACCTCTTGCAGCAGGATCTTCAGGTGTTCTGGTGTTAGACGCCTGGATCTTGGAGGTCTGAATCAAGGTGGTCGGCTGAATTCGATGCAGTAACCGTGGGTGACTGTCTTGAGCACCCACTGGTCTGTGGCAAGCCCCTCCCATGAATGCAGGAAGGATGTTATACGTCCCCCGACCGGGGAGGTATGGGAGGGGACCTGGACGAGAGTCATTTCTGACCGGAAGCCGGGGAGCCTCTGGGAGTGGCGTTAGGAACCCTACCATTCAAACGGCGTTGTCCTCTAGGTGGATAGAGGACCAATTGTTGCCTGAGCCATATTGGTTGTGTGGGGAACGGAAGCAGGACTGCCCACGAAAGGAGTGGCAAGAACTTCCCCCGTCTCTGTTGAAAGGGTCTTTGAGTGATCTGATTCAAAGTCTTTAAAGTCTCGAATTCCTTCTTGGCCGTTTCCAGTGCCTCATCAACGGCCTTGCCAAACAAGTTTGAGTCTTCCACAGGTTTGTTGATCAACGACGCCTGTGTCTCTGGTTTGAAACCCAAGTTTTTCAGCCAGGCATGGCGTTTTAAAAGGGTACCCTGAGCCAAGGTTCTCCCTGCCGTCTCAGCAGCATCCAAAGTGTTGTTGAGGATGTTGTGGTTTAACTGCTTACCCTCCAACACAATTGATGCAGACAAGAACGCACTGCTTCAGGAACCTCTTGAAGGCCTTCCTGTAGTAGGTTCCACTGGACGTCGGAATACCTGAATAACAGCGTGGTGCTGTTGGCTATGTGGCTGGATATTCTACCCACAGTAGTGACTCTCTTCCCAAGAGCATACAACTTTTTACATTCTTTGTCCGGTGGAGCCTCGCCCGTGGACAAGGGGACCCCTGCCCTTTTTCTTGTAGTTGTAACCACAAGACAATCTGGGATGGCATGACCTGTAATATATATAGGGAGTCAGAGGTTGAAGGGTGAACATTTTTCCACCCGAGGGTTCACAGCCCTAGTCTGAGAGGGCGTTAACATGGAAGGGGTGATGCGCCTTCTGCTGGAATTGAGTAAAGGGATAGCCTGGCTGGCAGGAGGATTTTCTTTTAATATGTCTTCCACGAAGTCTGAATCTAACACCGCCTCTTGCATGGCTATTTAGAAGTATTCTGCTGCCCTCTTCAGAATGGCGTTAAATGCCATCTGGTCATCGACAGATGAAGCCTGACGGAGGGGAGGAAGGAGGGTCCAAAACATATGGTATCCAGGGTCCGGGGTATGGGTGGGTGAAAGCCAGGGTGGGTCATCCCCCTGCTGGTCATCTCCCCAATTCTGGGTCTGATCAGTGGTATCCACAAAGGGATCATCCTCTTGCACGTAAAGGTCAAGGGGCTCTACTTGATCTGTAAGGTCAAAAACCTCCTCATGAAGAGGGCAGGATATCTTCTGAAACTTGGCCACTGCAGGATAAAGGTCATCTTCCCTAGGCCTCTTACGGATGAACCTGTCAGAGAAGTCCACAAATCTAGCCAACCTGTCCATACACCCTTCAAATTCCTCTCTGGTCCGTGGGGAAGAGCCAGATGTGTCCATCGGGGGAAAGTGCTCCTCCTGGGGATTCCCCTAGCCTAGAACGCCGAGATTTATCAAGGAGGGTCTTAGATAAGGACTGGGGGCTTTCAGAATAAACCTCCCGCCCTTCCGGGCTGTGGCAAGATTGTATGCAGTACCCTTTGGGTGCACTACAACAACCCTGACGACCTGGCAATAGGAACCCAACCTTTGGTGTAAGTCTGTACTACACAGCTTGGTAGCATGTTGAGCAGCCTGGATTATCTCAAGAGGGGTCAATGTGAGCTGTAGGGGAGTTAGAGATATACAGTGACCAGCATTCAAATAAACTCCTACACACACGGTTTCTTGATTAAACAATTATTAATGTATTTAACAGTAAGCCTTCTTCAGAAGGGGGCAATATAAAGCAACACACAAATATACTTCAAAATACACACTCTTAGTTTTCTAAATCAGTAAAATAACCCTTTTGGGATGGCCGACAGACACTACCTGCACCCTCAGGAGACTTCAATAGTTAGGGTGCTGGGGACATTAATATAGCACTATTGCATTTAGAATATTATTGAGAGGAGTGTCAAAAGAAAAGGAGGTTTCAGAATTAGACAAGCATTCACACAATTATTCTTAAGCAGGTAAATACTT
This sequence comes from Ambystoma mexicanum, assembly GCF_040938575.1. Taxonomy (NCBI): domain Eukaryota; kingdom Metazoa; phylum Chordata; class Amphibia; order Caudata; family Ambystomatidae; genus Ambystoma; species Ambystoma mexicanum. Next base: position 660,817,911 of record NC_090935.1, on the reverse strand, counting down.
TCAAAATAACCCCCAAATGCAAAGTCAGTTAACCCCTTCCTAAAAGGAAGACAACACATAAGCAGAGGAGAGAAGAGTCATTCAGGGAGCCAGGCCAGCCAATGTTAGCAAAAGTCAAGGTGAATTGAAGCACTTCTAGCAGGTTAAGTAAATGTCTTGCACAAGGTTTTAGAAGTCTTTGTAGAATAAGAAGAAATCAAAGTAGGGCCACAAGATGATTATGCTTGTGAGGTAAAGAAGCCATTAGCAACTTTACAGATGCAACCAAGACAAGTCTCCAACGAGGACAAGTGCGGTTACACGACAAGAGGTACGTCCTTAGGCTGCACAATACCTTTAGGTTGAAGAAACGTGCAGCAGATGGCTTCTGTTCCTGTGCAGCTCTGCAGATCCTGGTGTTGCTGGGCCTCAGTCGTGGGGACAAGAGGGAGGACTTCAGGGGACTCCTGCACAACAATGCACCGACCGACCGCAACTGGCAATCTTCAAACAAGTGGCACTACGGTATTTCAGCTCCTCGCGTCTACTGCAAATAGCAATACTGCGGTTCCTGGCTGTCGAGATGGGCTTTCCTTGCATCTGGGGTCCAACACTCTGTTGAGGTGGCTCAGGCTCGGTCAGCCCTGCTTCCTGGGAGTCGAGGATCTTCCTGGAGCTCTTGGCCAGCTTAAAAGCAAAGCACACAATCTGGTGTTCCTGTCCCTGGCTATTTGGTTCCAGCAGCAACTGCAGTGGAATTTCAACCAGTTCCGAGAGGGGAGAAGTCGTCCTTGCAGCCTTCTCTAGTCAAAACGAAAATTGAATTTCAGCACAGCAGCAGGGCTTCACAGTCCAGGAGTTGCAGCAGGCATCCTCTACAAGTTCTTCTTCGGATTCCTTCGTCCAGTGGTCGACTCTGCCTTCCAAGCCAAAAAGCCTCGCCTTTTATGCAGGTTTCTCCAGTTAATTCCAGCCTAGCAGGCAGTCACCCAGCAGGGTGGCTGACCTTGCCGGGCAGCCAGCCGGCCAATCACCTAAGAATGCATTCCTGTCTCTGAGTAGACAGGGAGTTTAGGGCACCGCCATTGCTTCCTGCCCCCGCCAGATACCCTGGAGCCAGAGGCGGGCTTCACTCGTGAATCCCGCCAAATGATTCAACTAACAAAGGGACCGAATTTGGTTTGGCGCTCAGAGTAAATCTCCAACATCCGTCAACAAATAAATGGCGAAGAAAGAAGACTGGGGCCATTTTGACAAAAATGACACCCTTGGGGGCTTTACTGCAGCTGCGAACGCAGCCCGCGGCAAATGCACACCACGGTAGCTAAAAGTAAACCACTGCCACCAGCCATTCATTGAGGAAAGGGCAACATAAAAATGTTACATGAGAAACTAGACAAAGGGGATACTAAGTAACCCCTCCAACATGTGTGCTGAGTCTAGAAAGTTACAATGTAAGTTAAGTCAATTTCACTCCACTGCTCTTGGAAACCGTAGTTTATCCAATAGAATGTATTTACACCTTGGGAAATCTAAAAAGACTTCCCTGTGCCAGTGCACTGAAGGCGCTGTGTGAAACAATGTAAAAAGATGATGCTGGTCTTCAAGATGGCCGCTGTGGAGGGAGGACGTGTTTGAGCTGAACTCCGTCTCCCCTCCCGCGCCACAGCAGCAGTTTAACAAAATGCGGAACTCCCGAACAAACTAATTCGGGAAACGAGCCCTTGAACCAGTCGCCGGTGCTCCCATTGCAGACAGGAGAGGAACGGCACCCCCAAGCGTAGAAAACCGAAGGTGGACACAGTGCGGCGCGGGAGATCTCCCCGCCAAGCCCAAAAGACGGCAGAGGGGCCAAGAAGCGACCCAGAGAAGAAGAGAGCGCCCCCCGTGCCGAAGGAGCGGCAACCCTCGCTGGGGAAGCGGATCCGGCAGGGCGAGATAACAATGGAAAGGGATGCATTTCCGGCGCGCCCCGCACCGGATAATCACTTCGGGCAGCCCCGCGGAGTGAAGATTACACTCGCTGAGGCCGAACTTAACCGACCTCAGGCAGCCAGGGAGCCGGAAATAAAGGTGAGCCCCTGCCTGGCTCTGAGAGGGGAAAGTGGAGAAGCGAGAGGGGCCCCCTGGACCGGTCACAAGGCACTCGGGAGCACATACGGTTCGCGCCCGGTGGCAGCTCCACGCGCCACCTCAGAGACACCCACCCAAGCGTGGGACAATCAGGGAAGGGGTGAGAGACCCACAGGAACTTTAAGAAGCACTGGCACCCGGGGCCCACGATCACAATCGAACCGGACCGTCACTCCCCCACATAATCAGGAGAAGGGCATCACAATCGCACGACTTGTGCAGCAGGCAGGGAGACACGGTCTGCACACAGAGAGCATTTAATGACACAGCCACTATCAGAAAGGGCCCCCCTCCAGAGGTGGAACAAGGACAGGAGAGAGCCCCACACAATCTCGCCGGCATCGCTCATTTTGGGGCAAACTGCAGGGGACCCTGGACAGGGAAGTACACCCAGCGCTCTGGACAGACAACACACGAAGAAGACCCGGAGAGGCCTGAGACGGAACACTATTCGGCAAGCATCAAACAGGGCGCGAACACGCATAGGGCCAGATGTCAAAATCTAGAGAGAAGCAAGGACAGACAAAGCCTTCGACCCAACATCAGAAGCAAGACTAGAACTTGGTCCACCTCTAGGGGGAGATAAAGGGACCCCAGACAAAGCAAAAACGCACAAAGAACTAAAAGGCCGCCCGGAAATAGATACTCCCCACGAAGAGAATGCCACGAAGGAAGATCTAAAGACGTGCTTCAGGGAGTTTCAGTCGCAATTCATGGACTCAATGAACTCACATCTGGATGCTATAAAGGAATTTAAATCAGCGATGCACGAACTAAAAACAGAAGTTGCAGGACTAGGAGAAAGAACAGATACCCTAGAGAAAATTGTACAGAATATGGAGGAAGAGACGCAACAAGTGGCAGAAACGCAGGAACTGGCCCGCCTAACGCACAACCTGGAGATTCAGTGCGAAGACTTGGAAAATATATTACAGATGCCAAATATCAGGATAAAAAATATGCCAGAGACGGTGGAGGATAAAGACCTCAAAATGGCTGTGCGACAAGTATTCAAAGACATCCTCAACCAGGTTGAGGAAGAAGTGCCGATTGATCGAATACACAGGGTGGGCCCGAGGAGATCGATGGCCCAAGGCGACCGCCCGAGAGACATGCTGATGGCCCTCACGAGATACATACAAAAGGAACAAATACTAAGAAAGGCCAGAGCAATGGACCATATCCGAATGAATGGGGAGTAAGTAAAATTGCATCGGGATATAGCATTGACAACGCTCCAGAAAAGTAGAGACATGGCCCAAATAAAAAAAGAACTCGCCTCGCGCCAAATTAGATACAAGTGGACATTCCCATTTGGTCTACTGTTTACATGGGAGGGATCACAAAAAAGAATAACCACCAGAGAAGGTCTGACACTTAAATCTACAGGATCAGGATGAAGACTCCCCCCAAGCAAGCGGCACAGTCCCCTTTGCGAGAAAGAGCCGGGGGGAATGGAAAACGATAAATAGGAGGGTGAGGCGCCCTAGCAAAAGGAAATAAAGACCAGCGGCGTGCAGAGAAAGCAGGAGCAGAGAAAGCAGGAGCAGAAGCACGACGTAGCAGTACACAAGGAGACTCGACAGACAGCAGAAAATCGAGAGTCCAAGGAACAGGTGCCGGGGGGGTGGGGAGGGGTAAAGACCCGGCTGTCACTGAAGTCATGTGGAAGGGTTTAGGATTCCCTTCAAAGTTATCCCTGAGAGTGTTTGAGGGCGTGAAGCACACGGCGACATGCCTGAGCGATAGAGAATCACGCCATCCTCAGGGCAGTTGGGGGAGGGAGGAGGGAAAAGCGCCAGTTGGGGATTGCGTGACACGAGGGGGGGGCCAAGGGGACGACCGAGCATAACTCAGAAAATGCTACAGGGAGGAAGGAACATAAGGGAAGCCATCTAGTACATAAGAAGCGATGGGAATAAAGATCCTGACACACAATGTTAGGGGCCTAAATTACCCCGTCAAGCGTAAAAAAGTAGAACACTCCATCAGGCAGGGGGCATTTGATATCGTAATGCTCCAGGAGACACATATAAGAGCCCAGGACAAGCAGAAGCTACGCCTCAATGGGTTCAACCAAATCCATCAGGCCAACGCACAAGATAAAAAAGCAAGAGTGCTTATAGCGATCAAAGACTCCTTACACGCGCAGGTATAAAGTCCACAGGGAGAGACAAACAGGGAAGATGCCTAATAGTGACACTAACAATCGAAGGCAGGCCCCTGACACTGGCCACAGTATACGCCTCCAACACAGGTCAGGACGGCTTCCTAAGAGATATTGTGGACAAAATAGAACAGCAAGCCACAGGGACATTTATTGGGGGGGGGGGATTTCAACATGGCGTGGGATCCATCCTTAGATAAATCCCGACCCGGACAACAAGATCAAGGTGCCCCGTCCAAAAACTTAAAGCAGAAATTCACACACCTAGGGTTAGCAGATGCCTGACTCAATGGCAATCCTAAACAGAAAAGCTACTCATACTACTCGCATGTACACAACACGGCATCGAGAATAGATTATCTGGGTCTCGGTGGGGCTCCTTGGTAAAATAAAACAGAGATTGAACTCATTACTCTCTCGGATCATGCCACCGTATGGGCAACTATAAACTGGGCAAAACACCACCACCGGCTATGGAACTGGCGCCTCCCAGACGATATTATTAGGGATCCGGTAATGGGCCAGACGCTAAGAAAACACATAATAGAATATTTAGCTAACAACGACCTCCCAGACACTAACAAGGACACACTATGGGATGCCCTAAAGGCGGTTACAAGAGGACATCTAAAAGCACTCAAAGCACAGAGGGAGAAAGCGCACCGCCAATGGGAAAAGGAACTAGAGGGAAACATAGGGTGATACAAGCAGAACTGATCCAGACGCCCACCAGGAAACTTATGCGAACATTAAGACATGTTCAGGGGCAGTTGGAAACAATCAGAACAAAAAAATCAGAAAGGGCCCTACTATATACAAAACACTGGTATTATGTGAAGGCGAACAAAGCCAACAAACTGCTAGCTAGACAGCTGAGAGGCAAACAGCAGACACAGACAATAAGAGCTCTAAAAGACGAGTCAGGCCAATTTAGAACCCAGACTGTAGAGATATGACAGATACTCCAAGAAGCCTTTTTAGCTGGGGTCCAGCTCCCCGTATTGACAGAAGATGATAAACAAGCCTTAGAAAAGGACATCACCATAGAAGAAGTATATGCAGCAATACAGTCCCTCCCGAAAAACAAAGCCCCGGGCCCGCATTGGTATACCGCCATTTATTATAAAACATACAAAGATATCCTGGCCCCGATACTTACATCCCTGTATAACACATTTGGGGAGAAGGGAACTGTGACCCAAACAATGAACGAGGCAAAAGTGTTGGTGTTCCACAAAAAGGGGAAAGAACAACAACTCCCCACCGTTTACCGCCCTATAGCCTTAATTAACCTGGACGCAAAATTGTGCACTAAGATCTTAGCAACAAGACTGGCCCCAATTCTTCCCAAGTTAATCCACCAAGACCAATCCCAAATCGTCAGACTCATGACAACATTCGAAGGGTTCTACACCTGGTCGAAAAGATAGGCATTAAACATACCCCAGCTGCATTGGTAGCCCTAGACGCAGAGAAAGCGTTTGATCGAGTAGAATGGTCATACCTATTCAAGGTACTACAGAAAATGGGAATGGGCAAAGGCTATATAGGTATGGTCAGGGCCAATTACAACTCCCCGTTCATAAGGATAGCGGTAAATGGTGGGTTATCGGACAAGGTTTACCTAGAAAGAGGGACGAAGCAAGGGTGCCCGCTTTCCCCCCCTTCTATACGCTCTCTATTTGGAACCCTCCTGGCAAAAATCAGTGAACTACCGGAGGTAAAGGGTATAGAGATCATAAAGCTATGGCATATGCAGACGACTAGTGGCTTTAGGAGACCCAGAGAAATCACTCCCACACTTAATGAAAATCATAGAAAGATTTGGAGAGATATTGGGGCTAAAAATAAACAGGCAGAAATCGGAGATGTTGATCCTGGCAGGGAATAGAGAAGAAATCAGAGCAACGGCAACAGATTGCCAACTGAAAATAGCAACCAGTGGCATCAGATACTTCGGAATCACTCTCACCGAGCAAATAGACAAATTATATGCCCACAACTACCCTCAACTTCTAGAGAAGGTCAAAAATGATCTGCTAAAATGGAATCCATTAGCGACCTCCTGGTGGGGTAGAATTACAGCAGTAAAAATGACAATACTCCCCAAACTAATGTACTTTTTTCAGGCCCTCCAGATAAGACCCCCCCCAGGCTTTCTTCAAGGCACTTAAGAAGGCGGTCTCAAAATACGTCTGGCAGAACAAAACTCCTAGATCCTCAAATATGGTCCTGACAGCACATAGAAGGGAGTGGGGGCATGTGCCATGCCACACTTCAAGAAATACTACGAAGCGGCCTAGCACAGGGTACTGAGGGAATGGATCCCAGAACAGGGGGAGAAAATCTGGGAGAGGCAGGATAGGGCGGTGGCAACAACCTCCACCAGACATCTGTTATGGATCAATAAATGATTCTGACATGTTAACACAAACATTAGCGAGATATTGAAGACAACACTGGGGGTGTGGGATGCCGCTACGAAAAATGAAACCCTGACTAAAGATCCCGCCCCGTTCATGCCACTGTTTGGTAATCCAGAATTCCCCCTGGGAATGGAAAAGGGAACTTTCCGCAAGTGGGAAGAAGCGGGGTGCAAGATGGTGGGAGATATGCAACAAGACCAACAGATAAGGTCATTTGTGAACTGCAAAGCACTATTGAACTTAACAACGAAAGACCAATATAAATATGAGCAGCTACATCACTGGTTGAGCACTACCCGCATAAAAGAAGCTATGTCTAGGGAGTTGACCCTCTTTTAAACTTATATCATGATGCACACAGGATCCCGCAAATTTGCCTCCAACACATACAAATTTATAAATGCACAAAAAGAACCAACCACATGGCAATACATGAAGAGGTGGGAGAAAACCCTGGGCTACACACTCCCCAAGGTCCGGTGGGAATACATATAGCGCCTGATGCCAAAATTGACGAGAGCCATCCAAACAAGAGAAATGTGGGCGAAGATAATGGTGCAATGGCACTATACCCCAGAGAGATTGAATTTGATGTTCGCTAATTTCCCAAACAAATGTTGGAGGGAATGTGGCGGGAAGGGAGACTGGTGACATATTTGGTGGGAATGCCGAAGATAAACCCATACTGGGGAGAGATTAAAAGCCAAATGCATGGAATGTTCCCGGGGACAGAACACCTGGGGGAAGAAATATGGCTAGGGGGCTTTTGGGATCCCGGGGATAAAGTGCTAAGTACCACACAGAAGAGAAACTTTATGGGTCTCCTAATAGGGGCATGGTTGGAAATCACACACAACTGGAAACACAAATCCCCTCCACTGGCAGTAGATTGGACACAAAGGGTCTGGACACATCTGGCATTGGAACTATTAACCTACAACATCCAAGGGGATCATGGGAAATTCAGAAATGATTGTGGTTTAGTTCTGGATTTTCTTCAAACGGACTATAAAGAACAATGGTGTCCACACAAAATAAGGATATTTGATTTATTTACGTGAAAGAGGAACAGAACTTCCTAGAGAAGACATGCATGGATAGAGACTTTCTCGGTCAGGGGGCTGGGGGGGAAGTTATTAATATGTTATGGTTGAAGATTTATATGTAATGGTTTTGATACATGCATTGAAAATTAATAAAAATATGTTTTTAAAAAAAATGATGATGCCTTGGACTGCTTTGACTGATCCGCTGAGGCGGTACCGTGGGTTGTGTGTTTGGTCCTAAGGGGTATCGTGTGCATCCCTGTCGCTGGGGTGTACATTCCCTATAGCAGGACTATTGTCGTGCCTGGTGGGGCCGGGCACGGATGTCGTGGAGCGCACGCGCTCTGATGTGAGGTCAATGGCAGCCAGGCCGGAGCCATGGGCGTCACTTAGCACCTCATCACTTTCGGCAGCTGCTGCGGCGGGGGAGCCTGCGACATAGCGTAGGCCGCCCACCACTTTACTTGACACTCCTTGATCGTCTTAGGATGCAGGAGTAGGCAGTGCTTACAGGACGCCTCGTCGTGATTGAGGGGAAGAAACTTATTGCACGGACGGTGCTGGTCTTTCCAGGGGTATTTTCCCTTACAGGAAGGGCACAATTTAAATGGTGTCCTGTCCATAGCTCCGGTGTGACAGTGACAGCAAAACCAAAAGGGCAAAGAGAGGGGAGAAGGAAAGACATTCTTGAAAAGAATAGAAAATGTCACAGACCGCGCACTCCCTACTGCATAGGCCAGCTAGAAGGCCCGGGCATGCGGTCGGCAGCGCCGACCGGAGAACCCGCCATTGAAGCCTGTTCTTTGCTGTCTTTGGCGGTGGTTTAGAAAGTAATCGTCGAAGAGGGGACGATAATAATAAACAACCGGAGGTCGGGAAATAATTATGCAATAAGTAGGAGCTCCTACTAAGGCGACCAGCTAGCTGGGTGGAAAAAAACTATCTGAGGGACCTCAACGCATGAGGGATTTTGGGTACACTACAAGTCACGTTAGGGATAGTGTTACAGGCACACCCACGTCGAAGTCCCCTTTCGATCCTCGAAATACAAGATGTAATACTCTGCGGTTACCACTAGATGTCGGACTATTTGCACAGCACGTGATTCTAAGCAGATTAACAAGCATCAGAAAGGTTCTTACTTACCTTGAACTGCCGATTGCCGTTCTTAAAAGTCTGCTAGAGTTCTTATTTAACTTAGAATTGAGTAATACACTTCTGAAAAGAACCACTGGTCCAACTATGTATTCCTGGATTGGTAGTAGTATAAATGTTGTGTACCAATAGGTTATACTGACCCGAATAGCTGCTGCTCTTCTAAACCTGTAACACTGGGTTGTTCGTTCCTTGAATTGCTTTAGTGCAATTCTGAAATAGTTTACGGGGTTCTTACTTGTGCATGAGGCTGACTACCTCTCTGAAAAGTATAGGAATTACTTTACTAGCTCTGAACGGTGTTATTGAAAGCAATATTGGTGCTGTAACTGTGTCCATTCCTAACAGAAGAAAGTTACATATGTTGCAAGATACACTTGTAACACTGTTGGTCTAACTAGGTGATTCTAGAAACTGAATAACACTAGGTTAGGACCAATAGGGTCTGCTGCCCTTTTTATTTTTTTGAATTTATATAGCGCACAGCGGGCCTGGGGCCTTGTGGGGCTGTTATAAAGAGGTTTGCTTAATACAGGTTTAACAGCAGCGAATACAAAAATAGACCGCAGAAGGGAATATGCGTGTTCTGTGAATTACTTATTGTATTCTGAAAGTATTACTAACCTGGTTTTACTCCCCAAAAATAGCATATTACCATTCTGAATGGTATGACTCACCTTGACTTGCTGAATGCTCTTCTAAATAAGGTTATACTTTGGCGAGTGTACCATAAGTATTGAGTTGGTTTTTATGATTGTGTTTACATAATATATGTAACAGCACTTACATTTCCAAAGATTAGCAGTTGCCTACATGTATTTATAATAAACCAGTATGTGTAAAATACTTAAGTGTATCAGTGTTTCTTTGGACCATGTGTAAGCTACAATTTCCTTGTACAGCCTTCTCTCCATCCTAAAATAAGCCTGGCTGCTCTGTCAATGCTACCAAACATTCTCAGGTGGTGGAGTTTCTGTATTGCTTCAGATATAGTTTTATGAAGCCCTGACCCATTTAAGTGCCAAGGACAAGGTATCTCGCCCTTCGCACTACGTTTCCAGTGCACTGCTGTTTCGCACAAAACCGAAATCAAACTATGTGAGAAAGAGGTTCCTCCTCACGCCAGGGAGTTGGATTTTTTTCAGTGTCACGTCAACGGGTGTAATGGGCGCTGACGTGACAGTGAATGTAAATTTCACCGCTGCAGCCATTTCTGGAGCTCTGGCTGGTCACCGTTACAATTTCTCACTCTGAGAAAGAACAGAGACACTGCCGGGCCCTTCCTAGAATCTATGCTGGGGTTGGGGATGTTCAACCCACATGCGAGACAGCCGCGCAAGGCCAGGGACTTGTCCCCACCCATCCTGTAGCTCTCGCTGGGTTGTGCGACAGAATATCCCTGCGGCAACGGATGGGAACGCCGACGGTCCTCCCTGGAGCCACTGCTGGGCTTGGGGACGTTCAACCCACATGGGAGACAGCCACCCAAGGCCAGCGAGAGCACCCCAATCATCCTGGAGCACTGGCTGGCCTGCGTTACAGCTTCTCCCTCTGGAAAAAGGTGGGGACCCTGCGGCTACTAGTGCACTTGGGGATGGTGGACACACATGGGAGACAACCGTCCAAGGCCGGGGACATCATCCCCGACTATTCTGGAGCTCTGGCTGGCCTGCGTTACAGCTTCTCCCTCTAGGAAAGGATGGGGAACCTGCTGGGGCTCCCTAAAAATGCAGCTGTGCTTGGAGATGGTAGACCCACATGGAGGTCTGGGTGGGCTGCGTTACAGCTTTTTCCTCCAGTGGGGTATTGGCACACTGCCGGGACTCCCTGATGGGGAAAAGCTGTAACACAGGCCAGCCAGAGCTCCAAGATGCTCGGGGGTGATGTCCCCGGCCTTGGGCGGCTGTCTCCCATGTGGTTTGACCGTCCGCAAGCCCAGGCTGCACCCCTGGCTGGCCTGCTTTACAGCTTTTCCCTCCGGGAAAGGACAAGGACCCTGCTGGGGCTCCCTGGAACCGCCGCTGGGCTCGGGACCATCAACCCAGATGGGAGACAGCTGCCCAAGGCCAGGGACAGCACCCCCAACCATCCTGGAGTCCTGGCTGGGTTGCGTTACAGAATTTCCCTTGGGGAAGGTATGGGGACCCTGCCAGGGATTCCTGGGACAGCCGCTGCTCTTGGGGATGGTATCCCCATAAGGGAGACAGCCACCCAAGGTCAGGGACATCACCCCCCCCCACCCACCTTCCAGGATGTCTGGCTGGCCTGCGTTGCAGCTTCTCCCTCTGGGCCTGCCGCTGTGCTCGAGGATGGTAGACCCACATGGGAAACGAATGCCCAAGGCCGGGGACATCATCCCTAACCGTCCTGGAGTTCTGGCTGGGCTGTTTTCCAGCTTTCCCCCACATGGGCAGCTCCAGCAGTGGGCCAATCACTCCCCGCAGGGAAAAGCTGTAACGCAGGACAGCCAGAATTCCAAAATGGTCGGAGCTGATGTCTCCGGCATTGGGAACCTGTCTCCCACGTGGGTCGACCGTCCCCAAGTCCAGAGGCAGTTCTGGGAAGCCCCAGCCGGGTTTCCCATTCTTCCCTGGAGGGAAAAGCTGTAAGGCAGTCCAGTCAGAGCTCCAGGCTGGGCTTGGGGATCGTTGACCCACATGGGAGACGGGTGCCCAAGGCCTGGGATATCACCCCAAACCATCCCGGAGCTCTGGCTGGTCTGCGTTGCTAAATTTCCCTACGGGAATGGACGGAGACCCTGCCGGGGCTCCCTGGGACTGCCCCTGTGCTTTGGGATGGTCGACCCACATGGAGACTGGTGCCTAAGGCTAGGCTTATCACCCCCAACCATCCAGGAGCTCTGGCTGGCCTACCTCTGGCTGGGCTGCGTTACAGATGTTCCCTCCGGGGAGGAATGGGGACCTTGTCTGTGCTCCCTGTAACTGACGCTGGACCTGGGGACGGTAGACCCACATATCAGACAGGTGCCGAGGCATCACCTCCTACCATCATGGAGATTTGGCTGGCCTGCGTTACAGCTTTTCCCACAGGGAAAAGACTGCGACCCTGCCGGGGCTTCCTGGAACCTCTGCTGGGCTTTGGGATGGTCAACCCACATGGGAGACAGCCACCCAAGGCCAGGGATATCTCCCCCGACCATGCTGGAGCTCTGGCTGGACTATGTTATAGAATTACCCTCCGGGAAGGGATGGGGACCCTGCCAGGGCTCCCTGGGACTGCCGCTGGACTTGGGGATGGAGACAGCCGGCCAGGGACATCACACCATACGATCCTGGAGCTCTGGCTGGCCTGTATTACTGCTTCTCCCCACCAGGGAGCACCAGCAGTGTGCCAATACCTCCCTGGAGGGAAAAGCTGTAACGCAGTCTAGCCAAACCTCCATGACGGTTGGAGGTGATGTCCCCAGCTTTTGGCATCCGTCTCCCATGCGGGTGTACCATCCCCAAGTACAGCAGCAGTTCCAGTGAGCCCCGGCAGGGTACCCATCTGTTCCCCAAGGGACATTCTGTAACAGCCCAGCCAGAGCTCCAGGATGGTTGGGGGTGATGTCTGTGGGCTTGGGCAGCTGTCTCCCATGTGGGTTGACTGCCCCCAAGCCTGGGCTGCGTTACAGATTCTCCCTCTGGGAGGAATGAGGACTCTGCCGGGGCTCCCAGGAACTGCCGCTGGGCTTGGGGACGGTCAACCCAAAAGGAGATGGATGCCCAAGGCCAGAGACATCACCCCTAACCGCCCAGGAGTTCTGGCTGGGCTGTGTAACAGCATTTTCCCCCACCAGGTAGGCCCGGCAATGTGCCAATCCCTCCCTGGAGGGAATAGCTGTAACGCAGGCCAGCCAGAACTCCAGGACAGTTAGGGGTAATGTTCCTGGCCTTGAGCATTTGTTTGCCATGTGGGTCTGAATATGTCAGGATGTGGTAGCCTGGGTCTCCCTTCCCCACGTTTTTGAGCACAGGGTAAGGCTGTATCTTGGAGCACAGTACAGTGTTGGGCACAAGACCGTTCTAATGGAATCTTTCAGGACCATCGATGGCCAAGTCTCGTTTCCTTGAAAGTCTCTTGCCTTCGAGGACCTGAGGTCTTCAACTAACAAAAAACTAATTTCCTTCAACAAATGAAGATTTGTTCCCAATGTTGCTGGGTAATGGGTTGACCCCTGGGTCCCCTTTTTCTGGGCACTGACCCTTCATGTATCGTATTCCACAAATCTTAATGTCTTTTTAAACAGATTCAGCGGACATCCCTCGACCGGGTTTGCGTTTGTCAACACACTGTTTCTTGGGGATTTAGACTGCCCCTCTTGGGATTTGATTCCCTTGTTTCTTCTCACAGAAGGATTCATTTATCTTTCTTTCACTTAGTTTGTAGATCAAAGCCTTTCGATTGTACAGGGATTTTGCTAGACCCTCAGGATGACCACTTTGACCTATTCCGCTGGCTCTCCCACGGCCTTGTGATATCTTTAGTTTCTCTCAGATGGGGATCGACCAGCATCTCTCGAGTTAGCACCCACGTGATACCGGTTTCCCTCTGCAGCTGGTCTCCCCTTAACGCTTTACAGTTCTTTCACAGTACCTCGAACTTAGTTCAAAACTTGCCACTTTGCGACCATCAATGAACACAGCCCGGCTCTTCTTGGCTCTCCCCTGGACTCACCGGCTGTGATGAACCTCGTGGCTTTCATTCTTCCTTGGAGTCCAGGTTGGTACCACGGTCGCGGGAGCTTCTCTCGCTCCTGCTTATCGACGTAGGCTTACCTCGTGTACCGTTGACATCTGCTGCAAGACACTTGTGCTATTGTTCACAGTCTTAGGCTTTCCTCCATGAAGGTCCCGCAGGTCTGGCACGAAAAGGGCAAGGTCACTTCTCTCCTCGCCACCCTCTCGATTCCTGCTGCCTGTCTCCTTCTCTTGAACTGCCGTGCCTGATTAGTCATCTTGTCGTGCGGTCTGCAGTGCTCATACTGTGCTCTCTGGCTCCACCTTTGATCCCTGTGGGGAAAGGAAAGGGCCGTAAGGTGTGTGTGTGAGAGGAGGGGGAAAAGGTGTCAAAGGAAGGGAGATACGGTGCCTCACCTGTCAGTGTCCCACCCCCCCTACCCGAGGATCCCCCCGCCCCCCATCCAGGTTATCCTCTCACTGGTCCACCCCCAGGAACTGGATCCAATAGCGATGGCCGTGTCCTGGCCAATTGAACGACATATCCCCGGGGACTAGCTAGGGAGACACCTTCAGGTTTCTCACACTAGCTTCACAAGGAAAGGCTCCCCCATGGGGAGAAGCAACTGAATCCCATCGATTTGTCACAGAGTTCATAGAATATGGTGGGAAAGTTGCCTAAAAGACATCTGTCCTCGCCAACCCAGACTATGGACAGAGGGATCTAATCCACCCTTGGATGGGTTTCCTGTTCCAGTCAGTTCTACATTCTGGACAGACCATGAGCGTTATGTTGTCCACCAGACCTATGTTCAATGGTGAAGTCAAAGCCTTGTAGACCTATGGACCACGTGAGCAATTTAGGATTCATAATCTCCCTTCATGTTCATCAACCACTTTAAGGCCTATGGTCAGTATGCAAAAGTGGACTGAGACCCTTAGAGGTAGGGTCTCAGCTTCCTAAGGATCCATACAATGGAAACACATTTTCCCCACAGTAGACCACTTGACCTTTAAGCTAGCAACTGATGAAACAGATAGGATGTTCCCTACCTTGGTCATCTAGCTGTGATAGTACTGCATCTATACCAGTGTCAGAGACATCTGTCTACACTATGAAAGATTTCTGATAAACAGGTGCCCTGAGAACGTGAACCTGACAAAGGGAATCCTTCAGACCTTGGAAGGCCTTCTCACTCCTCAGACCAAGAAACTTACTTTGGAGTAGTGAAGGCGGTCAGAGGGGCAGCTATGGTGGCATAGTCTGCCATAAAGTTTCTGTAGTACCCAGTGAGACGTAGAACAGCTCTCACCTGGGTTTGGGTAGTGGGGGTTGCCCAGTCTTGTACAGCCTGTACTTTGCTGAAAAGAGGCTGCATTTTGCCCCAACCAACCTCATGCCCAAGGTAGGCAACCAACCCTTGGCATATCTGGGACTTGGTAGGCTTTATGGTCAGGTGATCCTTCTGAAGAGTCTGTAACACAATCTCCAGGTGTCTAACAAGTTACTACCAAATGGGGCTGAAGACTGCTATATCATCCAGTTATGCAATGCAGAATTCATTCAACCCATTCAGAACATGTTTGACCAACCTTTGGAATGTGGCAGGTACTTTCTTCAACTTAAAAGGCATTACCCTGAACTGGTAAAGTCTTTTAGGTGTTGAAAATGCTGTCTTCGCCTTGCATTCTCCTTCAGGGATATTTGCCAATACCCTGCAGTGAGATCAAAGGTGCTAAAGTACTTGGAAGCACCAAGCTTGTCCACCAACTCATCAGTTCGAGTCTTGGTGACAGCATTTCGAGCTTTATAGTCCACGCAGAATCTAAAATTGGAGGTACCTGCTTTTGGTACCAGAAACACTGGACTGCACCAAGGACTGCTAGAGGGCTCAATTACCCCATGATCCAACATTTTGCGGACCTCCAACTTCGTGTCAGATCTTACTTTGTCTGAACAAGCACAACTCTCAAATTTGGTAGGCCCATTAACTCCAGTGACCAGGTCCTGCTCACATCAAAGTGTAATGCCTGGGATTAGAGAGAACAAGGGGGAAATATTGCCTCAGCAAAGTTTCACCTGACCTTGCTGTTGTAAATTCGGTTGAGGGGACACTAGGCCACTCTCAATGAATCCATGAAAAGGGCTTCCATGAAACAGGACAGGGAGAGGCACAGATTTCCCAGTCTCCCTTGCTGAATCTAGGGACAGGGTTGCTATTGTATCCCTAGGGATAAAATCCTTTCTACTATTCATGGAGAACTCTAGAGGAGTCTTTCTAGGTCTTCCAACATCCATTAAATAGTTTTCCTCATTGGGTTTTTTGACGTATGACACGGCCATCGTATATGAAAGAGACCAGACCATGCATTCATGATGAGGCGTTCCAACAAGTATTATATAAGAAGGTCCCACTGTGTTTTGCGGGGCTCCCTAAGGGATACAATCAAACTTGGAGAGTTCCTAAGAATCTCTCCCTCAGACCAACTCATTGCAGGGGACAGGTTGAGTGACCATTTAAAAGTCACATCATCTTCCTTCCACAGTATCTGGCTATTACTGAACTTGAAGATGCTGCCTGAGTCTGGCACAACTTCTTCAGGGAAACTACCCCTGGTAAAAATGTTCAGTAAAGTTGTAATGACTGACTTGGCAGTCTTTATCTGATGTGGGTTGGTATCCGGACACTTGGTGTTGTGTTAAACAACCACCATGTGACTCCTTTGAACGCTGATGTACAGAGAGCCAAAGGACCAACATAGTTGGGCCTTTTTTGTTTTCCAAAGGATGTATCCACAACTGGTAGAGGAGCCTGTGGATTCTGAATTCCTGTTCCACTTCTGTCATATTGCTGACCAGAAGTGAAACTCCTACAGAGGGTTTCTCCTGGGGACCACCCCACCCCCATCTGGCCCATGATTGCATGGGTGACTACACCAGAGTTACCCTGTTATTAGGAGGAACCGTAGGAGGAAATTCATGCACCAACTGTATCAGGAAGGGCCATGCATCCTGGGGAACCACCAACCTCTTATGATCTCCTCTTGTGGGCTTACACACTGGTAAACCAACTTCCTGTTGTATTGTTTGCTTCACTAGGGGTTCATCAGCAATTGGAAGCAGGGCTTTCTCAATAGACATTTTAATGATGGTCTTTTCTGTTGGCCCTTACTAGTATCCTCCTTATGGAGCTCCTGTTCTGCCAGCAAGTTTCGCAGTTCAGGAAACCTATAGGTATGGCGGGTTTCTGGCAGTCCCTCTACCTGGTCAGGTTCAGGGACCCGGCCAACTACCAAGTAGGCCAGGGTGAGACACTGTTTTCCACTTCTCCCCTTTCAGAAGGAAACATCTACCCTAGAGGTAGTTATGGGATATTGTGCACCATGTTCCCTTATTTCTGAATGGAGTAGGTGATACTATCATCCCCAAAGTGTTAGGCAGAGAGGGAGATAGCCTAGGAGTAAGGTACCGTGGACTAAAACACAATATCTCCCTTGTACTTAAGATAATCAGTTGAACCCTCTCCCGACCTTTTTAAGTCGCTATAAGAGAAGGACACCTGTAACACTCACTTGTCACCCTCCACCTCATCACATTCTTCTCTTCTCTCTTTACTTGACTCCTACCTCCTCTCTCCCCTTCCTACCCCCCCCCACCCACTCCTCTGGCTCCACTCTCGATCTCATCTTTCTCTCATCTCACTCTTCCTCCCCCGTCTCGTCCCTCCCCAACTATCTCTCCGACCACGCCTTACCCTCCTTCTCCCTTACTCCTCCCCCTCCCCATTGTCCCAGTCTCCTCATCTCCCTCCTTCTTTCGTCGTGATCTCCGCAACTTCAACCCTTCTCTCTTCCTCCTTTGCCCATCTCCCTGACTTCTCATCCCTCTCGCCCGACGATGCCCTCTCCTCACTCTCCTCCTCCATATCCTACAGACTTGATCTCCTCTATCCTCTTACTTCCTTCTCACCTTCTCACAAACCCTCCCAACCTTGGCTCTCCTCTCACCTTCTGTCCATGCGTCGCCTCGAACGACGCTGGCTCAAATCCCCTTTTCTAACAAACCAATCCTCTTACTTCTCATATCACTCTCTCTATGACTCCTGCCTCATCTGCCAAGCACTCCTACTCTAAACCTTCTACACTCACAAGCTTCTCACCCCCGCTGTATCTTCCAAACCCTCTCTCGCCTTCTCTCCCCTCCCACTTCTGACCCTTCCTCGAACTCTCTCCTCTCTCCCTTTGATTTCGCCAACTTTTTCTCATCCCAAGTTGTCTCTCCTCTCCTTTCTCCCCTCCTCCTCTTCCACCTCTGCCAACAGGTCCACCTTCTCTCCTATCACCACAGCTTGTGTCTCCAGTCTTCTGTCCAAAACTCATCCTACCGCAGTCCCCTTTGATCCCATCCCCACCTCACTCATCCCCAAAGTCTACCCTCTCCTTATCCCCTACCTAACCACTTTCTTTAACACTTTCCTTCAGCTTTCAAACACGCCACCATCATCCCTATCCTGAAGTAACCTTCTGCTAGCCCTCTTCTAACCTCCAACTTCAGACCAATCTCCCTTCTCCCCTTCATCTCAAAGCTCCTTGAGCGCTTAGCCTACCCTCAACTCTCAGCCTTCATCTCCTCTCAATCCCTCCTCCCTCCTCTCAATCTGGTTTCCGCCCTAAACACTCCACTGAGACTACTCTCACGTATGTGCTCAACTCTCCTCACCGCTCGCCACGCTAAGCAATCCTCAATTCTCATCCTCTTTAACCTCTCTGCAGCCTTTGACACTGTAGATCACCCCTTACTTCTTAGCACGCTGTCCTCCCTTGGCTTCAAAGGCTCTGTCCTCTGCTGGCTCTCCTCTCATCTCTCCAACCGATCCTTTACTGTCTCCTGGGGCGGTCGCACCTCCCCACAACTTCCGCCTGATCTATAGTGTTCCCCAGGGATCTGTACTCTGACGTTTCCTTTTCTCTCTCTACACCTCCCTTCTCACTCCCGTCATCTCTTCTTTCGGCATCTCCTACCAATTCTACGCTGACGACACCCAACTCTTCCTCTCCTTCACCTCCGACCTCCACCACACTCTCTCTCTCTTCCTACCTCATGGCCATACAAAACTGGATGCCATCCCACTTTCTTTCCCTCAATTCTGACAAGACTGAAGTGCTATTCTTCCCTCCTAACACTCTCTCACCTTCCCCTCCTCCTTTCATCCACGTCCCCCCTTCCAATCTCCCCGTCTCGACCCATGCCCGCAACCTTGGCCTCCACATCGACTCCTCTCTCTCCTTCTCCACCGACATCTCTCGAACCTCTCGTACCTGTCGGCACCACCTCTTCAACATCCGTAAGATCCGCCCCCCCTCACCTTTCACGCTTCTAAACTCCTAATCTACTCCCTTATTTTAGCCAGTCTCTTCTACTGCTCCTCTCTTCTCTTTGGCCTCCCTATCTCTCACCTGACTCCCAAAAATCCATCTACCACTCCTCCATCCGTACTCTGTCTCCTCGGCGCCCGAGACAATTTCTACCTCACTCTCTCAACTGGGCTCGCTCCCTTTCCTCCCAATTGAAATTTGAATTCCTCGGCCTTGTCTACAAATCTCTCCATGACCTCACCCCCATCTTTCCTCCTTCCTCTCATTCTACTCTCCCTCCCGCTCTCTCAGCTCAGCTGACCTATACCATCTCACTGTACCCCCAGCCCCTTGTGCCTCCTCACACTTCTGTTCCTTCCAACTCTTGGCCCCCCCTCCACTGGAACTCCCTACCTCTCCCTATCCGCTCCTCCCCACCTACCAATCTTTCTGCACCTCCCTGAAAGCCCTTCTCCACTCCTCCCCAACGTCTCCCCCCCAAACCCCTGTCCCCTTCCCCA
Organism: Ambystoma mexicanum; assembly: GCF_040938575.1. Classification (NCBI taxonomy): domain Eukaryota; kingdom Metazoa; phylum Chordata; class Amphibia; order Caudata; family Ambystomatidae; genus Ambystoma; species Ambystoma mexicanum. Next base: position 660,798,450 of record NC_090935.1, on the reverse strand, counting down.
CCCTCCCTCCCCCCTCCCGATGACCTCATATTGGATGCTGTAACCACCCAAGGGCGTTAAGACCATCTAGGAACTCTTCTCCCCACTTTCCCTACCCCCCCCCCTTTTGTGTAAATTATTCTATATACTGTAGCACTGGTTTGTTTCAAATTTGTAAAGTAGCTTCTTTCTTTTGTACTGTTATACTGTAAAGCGCTTTGGAGTAAAGCGCTATATAAACTCAATAAACAAACAAACATAAAAATATCATTTACGGGGACACCCCTTTTCAGAGCCGCAGAAGCTGCCATGCCCCTAGTGGAATGAGCTCTTAGCCCCTCTGGAGGTTCTTTAACTGCCAGTCTATAACATTCTCCAATTGCTAAAATTATCCATCTGGATATAGTCTGTTTGGTTACTGCCAGGTCCAATTTGTGGCCGGTATACCCAATAAAGAGTTGGTTATGTTGTCGAAATTTAGCAAGTCTTGACATATAAAAGCTTATATCCCTTTTGGGTCTAGCCTGTGAAATCTTTCCTCCTCCTTACCTGCATGAGGGGGGAGGATAAAAAGTTGGCAGAGTGATCTTTTGAGACAAATAGAAATCAGAGACTACCTTAGACGGAATGATGTTTTGACTTTATTCTTTATTCTTATGTAAGACGGTAGAAGGAGGTTTACAAGAGAGCCTGTAACTCACTCACCCTGCGGGCTGATGTTCGAGACACTAGTAGAACGGTTTTTAATACAAGGAGCCTTAAAGGGTACGAATCAAATGGCTCGAAAGGAATGCACGTGAGAAATTTTAAAACCAAATTTAAATCCCAAACAGGGACACGAAATGGGACTGGAGGGTACACGTTAGTGAGACCCTTTAGAAATTGCACAATTAATGGTATCTTGAAATAAATAAGAGACCTCTTCAGAGGAGTGCTTAAAAATGGAAAGCACCGCCAGCTATCCTTTTATCGTTCCAATGTGGAGCCCCAGATTGACCAAATGCAACAGGAAGGAAAGCACCATAGGTGTGCTACATAGGAATGGACACATTCTTATCCTTGCACCAATTATTGAATTTATTCCAACGACACTGGTATAAGGATTTAGTTGCTGGCCTTCTGGCCGAAAGCAAAATCTCCATTATGTCTTCTGGGAGGTCCCAATCCTTATATCGCAGCCTCTCAGAAGCCAAACATGAAGGCTGAGTGTCTTGACCTCTGGATGGAGAACCCGACCTTCCTCTTGCGAGACAGGATCCTCTCTTTGTGGATGTCAAGACTTGATGGTCGTGTAGCCGATGAAACCTCCGTCCCCAAGTACCACTCGAGCAAACAAGAAATTACTGCCCGAGCGGTCCTTGAGGCCACAGGTGGTGGATTTACGTCAGCCGGAACCAGGAATGCCGGAAGATGTCCCCTATGACCACTGTAAGGCAAACACAAAGTTAGGTCATACATAAACACTGAACCCCAGACTTGTATATGAATATGTAATAAGTCTACAATAGGGCTTACCCTTAGGAGTTGGTCGGGACTTAATAATGGTGTAAGGATGTTTGTCGGAGGCAGCCGGCAAGGGTGACGACCAGATGACAGTTTGGTAAAGCACTTAGTAGGAATGAAATCACCACCTTACGTAGAAGCCAGAAAACGTAAGTCAATCAGTTGAAAAGTGCGTAATCCAAGAACAAAGTTCATAACAAAAGGGCAATCCAATAGCAATCCAGGGATGGAAATGTGGTTGAATCCAGGAGAAAATAGTTCCAAACAAAGGTTCCGTGAAGGAAGATGCCAAATCAGAGTCCAAGATCAATCCGAGGTCAGTGGTAGTAGTCTGTAATCCGTAGTCCGTAATGCGCCCAACAGGATCAGCTGTGAAGCGCTGGAGGGCAGTCAGCGCGTTCCTTTTGAACGCTGACTAATGATCACCTGACTCATCATCCGTCACGTGATCGAACGTGCTGAAGGAGCAGCTCTCAGATGCCGGCAACAGAGACGTTGTAGAATGCCTGTGGCGCGTCTCCATGGCAACTGACAACGCCGGAATGGAAACCAACGCTGAGATGGCAAGAACCGGCGTCGCCGAGCTTGTCCCATTCCTTGCCGGTAGGCCTGCAGGGGAGAGTATGTCCTGGCATGTATTTTGGTGGTGATAGTGGGGGCTGGATTATGAGATGTGTCCATGGAACGCGTGGATGAAGGTGGGGGCGTGACAGAGGAAGACGTATTGGAGGGCAGATAGACATGTCCAGCAGGTCCGGGTACCATGTCCTCCTGGCCCAATCCGGAGCAATTAGGATCATGGTTTTCCTGAACTTTCTCAACTTCCTGAGGAATCACGGGGACTGGAGGAAACGCGTACAGAAGTGGAAATCTCCAGTCCACTACGAACGCGTCTCCTAGAGCTCATCTTGGAGGAAATTCCCTTGAGCAATACTGATCGCACTTCCGATTGATCTCGGTCGCGAAAAGATCCACTTAAGGGGTTCCCCAAAAGGTGAAGTTTTCTTGAAGGACTTCCTGAGCTAGTACCCACTTGTGTGAGACTTTGCTCTTCTGGCTCAGAGCGTCCACCGCTGTGTTCTGCTCTCCAGCTACGTGAACGGCTAACAGAGATTCCTTCTTGTATTGCCCAGAACCAGAGTTGCATTGCCTCTCTGCACAGTGGTAGTGCCCACATGCCTCCTCGCTTGTTGAGGTAGTACATGGCCACTGCGTTGTCCGTCATTATCAGGACATTGTTTCCCCGTACAGAGGGCAGAAAAGACTTCAGCGCTAGTCTGATTGCCCTCAGCTCCAAAAAGGTTGAGGTGTAGTTTGGACTACGATGGAGATCAGCGACTGCCTATTGCCAGTTTGTTGGTGTGGGCTCCCCACACCGTGAGTGAGGCGTCCATCACTACTGTTATCTCCGGCCATGGTTGCCAAAAAGATTCTCCCTTGAGAATGTTCTCCTCGCAAGCCCACCAAGTTAGATCTTGAGCAATTCTGCTCGGAACTTGCAGAAGATCCGACATATTCCCTGAAAATTGGGACCACTTAGTCCTGAGAGCCCATTGAAGGGATCTCATTTGGGCCTCTGGCACCAGGAAAATGCAGGATGCCATGAGACCGAACGAACGAACGAACGAACGAACGAACGAACGAACGAACGAACGAACGAACGAACGAACGAACGAAAGATGTTGGGCATTCTGGAATCTTGTTACCATCTGCTGAATTTGTTGAGCTCTCACCTAGGGAGAGCGAGGCCTTCCCCGAGGAAGTATCCACGACTGCTCCGATGAACTGGAGACTTTGGAATGGTATCATATAGGACTTCTTGTAATTGAGGGAGAAGCCCAGACTGCATAGTGGCAGGTGATACTGAGATGTTCCTGGGCTTGCTCGGCTGAACAAGTCCTGATCAACCAGTCGTCCAGGTAGGGGTAGACTTGAATCCCCACCTTTCCTGAGACTTGCTACCACTACTGCCATCAGCTTGTCAAAAACCCTCGGGCGGAGGTCAGCTCGAATGGCAGAACTTTAAACTGATAGAGAACCGCCAACCGCAAACCTCAGGTTCTTCCTGTGCTGGAGATGGATTGGCATATGAAGAGTAAGCATCCTGAAGGTCCAATGATACCAACCAGTCTTGGAGTTGGAGACCCTGAAGGATCTGAGAAAAGGTTACCATCTTGAACTTGTCCTTCCTGAGGAATTTGTTCACATTTCTTAAGTCCAAGATGGGTCTCACTCCTCTGTCCTTTGGGATAAGAAAGCGGGGGGAATATCAACCCTTGTTCCTCTCTGCTACAGGTACATGTTCTATTGGCCCTTTCTTTAGCAGGGTCAAGATTTCCTGCACAAGGAGTGGATCTGGACTTTTGGTAGAGTTGTATCCCGGTGGATGATCCCAAGGCCTTTTCTGAAAGGGAAGGCAGTAACCTTGGGCTACTGTTTCCAGTGTCCAAGCATCGGAAGTAATGTCGCGCCATTTGTTCAAATGCTGAGAGATTCTGCCTCCCACTGGGGTTTTGTGGGTCAAGGCTTCAGAGTGGCTTAGAGGCGGCTACAGCAGCGGCTGAGGGTACAGTTGCCGCTCAACTAGCACCCCTTCCTAGTCCACCACAAGGGATTTTTTTTGTCCCCTTTGTCCAGCCTGTCCTCTTCCCCCCTCCAAATGAGGAATATAAATGAAAAGGACGACCCCTCCAGGAAGATGAGCCTGAATAGGGTTGTTGTTGAGGTTGACGTATGGAAGCGCTAAGTGATTTAGCTGCTGCCTTGAAGGTCTGCAGCTTCTCCAGACTATCATCCGCCTTGCTGCCGAACAACCTCAAGCCGTCAAAGGGCACATTTAGTAGTCTACCCTGATCATCCGGTGCAAAGCCTGCCTTCCTCAACAATGCAAACCTGCGAAGTACAGTGCTAGAAGCCATGGACCTGCTGATACAGTCAGCAGTGTCCAGTCCTGACTGGAGACATTCCCCCATTGCCTCCTTTCCATCTTTCACCAAAGCCAGGAAGCCGTCTCTTTCCTTGCCTTTCAGAATGTGTTGAGCCACCATGCTAATACAGTCCCACAGGGTGCAAGTAAACTTTTAAAGGGTACAGGTAACATTAGCCGACTTCAAGGTCATACCGCCCGAAGAGACAATCTTTCGGGCCTAGGCATCAACCCTCGCCCCTATCAGGGGGAATAGAGGGGTAAGCAGACTGTCTGGTCGATGTAGCTGCCTGAACTACTAAGCTTTCAGGTGTAGGGTGCTTAGTTAAATAGTCCGGATCAATGCTAGAAAGCCTTTATTTTCTGACAGAGTTCCTGGTTACAGCAGGTCCAGATTCTGGTGTATCCCAGACATGACCTTCCTTTGAATGGCTGCATGAAATGGTAATACCGTGTCCTTTTGAGGGCCCCGACTCAGGATATCAGTCATGTCATCTTGTTCATAGGGAGGGCAATTCCTGCTCCAGCCCATAAACTCAATGACTTTTCATGGTATTCCTGTATGCCGAATCCGCATGCTCAGCCGGATCAGGTCTGCTAAATTCAAGCTCTGGCGAAGTGTCTATGCCACTAGCTGATTGTAGGCAATCATACAGATCATTTATTTTTTATTCCAGATCAATAATCTCCTCAGGAGCATTTTGTGTACCATAACGCAAACCAAAGCTGGGAGAATCCTCCTGAGTCTTGTTCCTCAAATTGAAGCCATAGACTTGAAAGTCTCTTTGGCATGGGTTTATAAGCCTTCTCCGGATTAGGCAGAGTTTTCAGAAAGGTTGAAGTGACCTTCAAAAGGCGTAGACACTGGCTTCAACAGTGGCATTGATGGAGCCTTCGACAATGGGGTCGACAAAGGTTTCACACTAACGCGGTCTTGCTCGGCGTTGCCTTTGATTTATGCTCCAATAGGCTTCGCTCTGTCGATTTGCTCTTTTTTGGACATATCGGAGAAGGACTATGTTCTCTAGACCATACCCTTGACGATTTCTCGCCGGACTTAGAGCAACTCGCCGATTTTACAGTCTGCTTTGCCTTGGTAGTCTTTGACCTCCCTGTGTCATCAGAAGAATCGACAGGGGCATGGTCTGTGCGTGACTCCTTTGAGGGGGTTGAGGCTGCATTCTCGAAGATATGCAAAAAAGAGCTTTTGAAAGCTTCCCCTTTTCTAGGGGAATCATTTTTTGTTGGACATCTGATAACCTCTGTAGAGGAATAAGAGGAAGAGGAAGACCTATGGCAACTCTTTGCCTTCTTCGACGAAGATGAAGATTGTCTCGACCAACTCCTCGACCGAGACTTCCTCAACCTTTTGCGCCAGGACGATTCTCTAGACTCCCCGACTTTCTACCCCTCTTCGAAGAGGCCTTCGAAGCCTCCATCCCCACCGCCAATTTACCGCAGCACTCCCCGAGAGCTTTTACCGTCATGGCCTGACAGGACCCGCATTCGTCGGTCCGGTGTTCGGAACCCAGGCACCACAGGCAGACGCGGTGGGGATCAGTAATGGACATCTTCGTCCCAAAGTCATAGCATTTTTTAAACCCAGACGTAGGGGTCAAAGGATTTGAAGACGAAGACATCTTTTGACGAAACTGAAGCGCGCCGTTCAACTCTAGAAGTGAAAGCTTTCGGAAAAACAGAACTCAAGCCAACGGGCGTGGTTCGAGCTATTTGTGCTGCAGATGACGTCAACGCTCTACGGCGACCATCGAGGGACATCGACGCCACGACATCGAGCACAGCACCCTCTGATGGAAAAAATATTTCCAAAGCAGCAAAGCGGACGATACGTATATCAAAGATGAGGAATACGTGGGAGGACACAATCCATTCAAAGTGATGTTCACAGTGAGGGCAGCGCTGCAACATTAATTTCTTCTTCGTCCAGGAGTCGGAAGCAGGTTGTGTGAGAGGTGACGCTGGCCCTTGGTAAGTATCTGTAGAAAGAGCCAGAGCGGCCCTCATGAGCTGGTGCAGCGCAACTCCAAAACGTGGAGCAGGTGCTTGAGGGAATGGGTGGGGGTTATAGAGCATTCTCACATGATTTTGCTAATGTCCTTGCAACCATGCTGGTTGTGACATTTGCCTCCAACCACGTACTAAGAAGGTCCAGCTGCAGGTTTCATGTAGCTGCGGGATCCCCTCGGTATGAAGATGGCTATGGGGGGCATAGTGTCTGTATAAGGAGGTGTAAATGTGTGCATTTGAGATCCTAGACATGACACCACCCCTGTGATAATCTCTTACTCTTAATTGAAACGGCCAGATCCACAGAGTGGATGCCCAAGGTTGTACCCCTTAAATCTGCTGCCCCCCCCCCACACCCCCCTGGTCACTTGCTCCTCAATGATCCACTGGACTTTTGTATGTGGAGAGGCTTAGAGTAGCCACTCTCATGCTTGGGATAGTTAGTCCCACTACCCTTATTTTCCAGAATCCTGTGGCTTATTACCCTTTTTAAACTTTTTGTGGGCCTTCTGGGAGGAATTGAGTCAGTTGTCCCACCCTCTTTCTCTTTACCAGAAGCAGGTTTGGCCTTATGGGACACCAATAGGTCAGCAGCAATGGCCAGCTACTTAGGATCTATCTCCTTAGCATCAGCCAGCTGCTCCTTAAGCTCAGGGGAACAGGAGGCAAAAATGTGTTCCAGCATGACCAAATTGATCATGCCTTTAGAGGTGGTTAACCTTATAGCCCTCAACCCAGCCACTCAGGTATTTTATGGAATCAGTTAGGCACCCAAGTATTATTTTCTTTCTTTTTGTAATCGCTAAACCTCCAAGTATTGGGCAGGAGTTTTCTCAAACTTTGAGGAGAGCTTGCTTCAATTTAGCAAAGTCTTTTCTATCAGCCTTTAACATTTCCATGATGGCACTGAAACCAGAATGTAGTTGTCTGCTGATCAGCTATGCAATCCCATCAGACTCAGCCACCTCTTGCACTTCCCAAGCATACTCAAAGGTTCCTAGCCAATCTATGATATATTTGTATCATACATACTGAGCAGATCCTTAGGAAATCTAGGATGAGAAGAGGATCGAGCACCATTTCTATAACCTCTGGAGGAGGCTTCTGATCTCTGCAGCTTTGCAAGTTCCATTGATGATACCTATTGTTCTGTTTTTCAATCCTATCAAATTCTACCTTGGCCATGTTAAACGCAAGCTCTTTCCGCCTGAATTTGATTTTTGACTTCTTAAACTCCCACACGAGTTCAGCCTCAGACTTTGTCAAGTAAACATTAGTGGAATCGTCATCCTCATCCTCAAGAGTGGCAGTTACAATAAGTCGATTACTGCTGCTGGGGGCCATCCCAGAATCTCCTGCATCACCATTGACTGCTAAAGGAAGTATCCTACTTTCCACATGATCAAACATGCTCTGAATTACATCGGACTAGTTTCCAGAGGAAGGCAATTCTTTGTCCACAGTGAATTTCTTCAAGTGATCAACTTTCAAATAACTAAGAGAAGACAAGGTGACTGTTTTCATACTGTAAACAAGAGTAGGCGGCTGTGCGCACCCCGGAAGTGCCTGGAAGTGCTGTTTGGGCTGGTCGGACTGCGACCTTCCTGCCGAGTTTAGACGGGCGTCCTTAAGAGGAAGCTTCTGCCACGCTGCAACACGGGAGGACTTTTGCTGTTAATCACTCAATGTCTCAGTGATGCGCTGCCCTGCCCATCCCCTGCCTCTTCCAACAGCCTACATAACGGCACAGGTACACCCACCCGCACGCGCACCCCGGAAGTGCCTAGAAGTGGTGTTTGGGATCGTTGGACTGCAGACTGCGACCTTCCTGCCAAGTTTAGACGGGCGTCCTTAAGAGGAAGTTTCTGCCACTCCGCAACACGGGAGAACTTTTGCTGTTAATCACTCAAGTAATACACATTTAAGATTCTGCCAATTACTTAATAGCTGGACTCGCGCTGGGTCCTTAAAATACTCTTGTAAAGACTCACGCTGACTCGCGCACACGTAACATGACCCTTTTTTCTTTTCTTTTAATTTTCTCTGTAGTGTCTCAGTGACGAGCTGCCCCGCCCACCCCCTGCCTCTCCAGACAGCCTACATAACGGCATGGGTACGCGCACCCGCACATGCACCCCGGAAGTGCCTGGAAGTGCTGTTCGGGCGGTACGGGTGGCGCTTTGGCAAGTTATTGTGATTAATTGAAAATTGCATATTCTAATTGCTTTTGAGTCTTAAAGCTACGGTGGTGTTCCCTGCTGGATATACTATGCTTTGTCAACTGTGCAAATACTAGATGGAAACTTGAGATGGATTACTGTTTACATGAACTGGGACTTAAAGGCATTGTTCCGGTAATTGCAGTAGGGGTAGTAATCTATCGACCCGTTCCATACACTCATTTGTGATTGCGGTGAACTATGGCCAGTAGTTTAAGATGTGGTAAGGTATGCAAAATAATACAGAAACCTGTAAAAGATATTGAGGCTTTAACTCCGCAAGTCCCCAGGAACGAAGGTAATGAAAGGGGCAATCCGGTACTCATGCCAGAAAATATTGCACCAACAAATACTAGTGATTCTGTGTCCATTGTGCTTGAAGGTGAGGCAGTGAACGTACATGCCACGGTATATACACCAAGTATGTACACACAGGGAACAGCCTCATTTCCCCTGAAAGAGATGTATGATGGAGAATGTTCGGTCCAGCATAGCTTTCTTAGCATGTGTGAAGACCAAATCCCCATCCAACCCACAATTCCACCTGGGGATCTCTTTAATCAGGGTATTACAGATGATTCAATGCTGGCCCCTATTATAATGGCTGAATTGGGAAAAAGTGTCCATATGTCCTAGGGACCATCAACTCCTGTCAATCCCAGAGGTCAATCCTCCTGTCAATCCCAGTGGTATTGAGGAAGTGCACCTTTTTGGTGCTCGATCAATAGAGGCAGATATTTCTCATATCCCTTCAGTGGGACCTTTTGCCCCCTCCCTAGCTCCACCTATTACATCTAATTCCACCACTAGCAATGACTTGCAAAATGTTGAGGCAAACCAAACCTCAGTAGAAGGAGTTAGAGCCTGCTCCAGCCCAGTGGATGTAAAACCGATATCATTGCCAGCCCAAGAAGCATCGCGAATTGCATCTCTAGGCGTGTCACATGCATTAAATGATTTTGAAACGGCAGAGCATACATTCCCTGTACTGACAAGGATTTTGAACTTATTAGACAGAGGGCACAAACTAACACATCTGGAAATGAGAGAACTAAAACAAACAACCAATGAAACTCTCATGAAAATAAGCAGAATTGAGGGATACCTGATGGGGAATGGTAAGGTTTACCCTACAAAGATGTCCCAAATTGCACCAGATCGAGAGCTTCTTGTTTATTCAGTCCAAACAAACACAAGAAACCATAGTTCATTCTAGAACTGTACACACTAACCTATCTGAGAAACCATTTGTTGCCGCCTCGAGATCATATGCCAAAGTCTTGGATAACCACAAAACAGAAAAGTGTCCTGACAGGTTCACTAAACATATATATAAATTTAATTTATAATAAACTTCTCAATACCAGAAATATGGCACAAGCTATCTAAAGTATTTCCTAGGTATGTGTTTTACATTTTTCTGTGTCCACCTAAGTTTTCATTGGGATACATTTTACAAAAATCACCATTTCGTACTTCTGTTTAGACATTATACAGAAGTAACTCTTTACTATTTCAGTTATTACTCATAAGCAAGGTCTGTCAATTACCAAGCACTATTAGCTCAACATAAATTCCACATCAAGCACAATATGTACAAAAAAGAACCAATAAATATCCATGTTCATGTACACAGTATTTCATACAATGCAAAAGACAGTTATATACACACATTAGAAAAGAACATTTGAAAAAACTTTTTCTCAGAATAGTCAACACTATATAAATTTTGAAGTTGATAGGCCCCCACTCAGAGGTTGAAACCATATGTCTCTGAATTATAAATTTTCAGTTCCATTGGGGGCATTTTCAATTGGTTAGCTAAACTCAGGGTCTACTAGCTAAACTCGGGGTCTTGGATAAAACACTGATGTTAACCAAAAGCACACAAGCTGAGGTACCTTGTAGGGTGCCTATAGATACTGACACAAATTTACACAAAATTAGACATGCTTGAATCATTGGTAACACAGTTAGCATGCAGACTAACGCACTGTTCTACTACTTATCCCTTGCATTCTCCAGTAACTAATCAAGCTGTCAGTGGAGTATCTATAGATAGCCCATCTGCCCTCACAGATCTGATTGAAAAGGAACAAGTAGGATCTGGAAGAACGGAGCTAGGAAGCGCAGCACAAAATCTGATTGCTTCCCCGTTGATTGGCAATAAAAGGGTTTACTTCTGGTCCCTATATGTCTCGCAGACAAAAACATATCTATACACGTCATCTGAAAAGAAATTCACGGACTAAACAGGTGGTGAAGGCCACTGGTAAAAAGATATCAGTTGGCTCTTCACAAACTGGCAATAAGGACGACATGGGGTGTGCTTGCTCCGCAGAAGAGGGCACACTAGATCTAGATCAGTTAGATGATGAAAGCAAAAAAGCGCTCCAGATATCCAAAACTGGTATGGTAGCCCAGAATGACGAGGGTAACAAAATAAAGAATGCAAAGAAAAAAAAAGAAAAAAAAAATGTAAAGTTGGAAAATTACAATGATTCTTTAGAAAATTCTGGAGCACCAATAGGCAATGTGGGGAACACAATGGTATTGCAACCCTGCTTAGATACGCCAATGTCGAATCTAAACCATCTAAGCAATCCCAACTTTCGTCCTTTTTTCCATTAAAGGGATCCTCTAAAATTACAGCAAATAACTCAAAAATGAAGGATAATACGAAATCCAAATCAAAGGTAGTTCGTCCTCCAAAGGAAACCAGAACCGTTTCCTCCTCTATGCCCGGTATGGAAGTGGAACAGCCAGATGCAAATGAAGTCATTAAGAATGTAAATTAAAATCTCAAGCAACCATCTAACGCTGTCGGAATAAGTGCACAGGCGAATCGAATAGGTCCCTTTCTGGAGCCTCCTATGACTGCGACCAATGAATTTGACAAGGAAATGCTGAACATATAGGTTGGCATAGCGATGAGGATGTAAATGGTAAGAAAATGCTTAACCGTTCGCAATCAATCTCATTCCATCCCTAAGAAGTTTGAGATCAGAGGATATTGAATGGATTGAACTTCACAACACTAATAACAATGATATGTAAGACTCATTCGTCCATAATAACCAAGAACACAGCATGGATTTCGAACTGCTAGGGCTAGAACTCCAATTTGAGTCTCGTGAGGCAGCGAAAAGCTTCCTACAATTGCAACCACCTATGTGCTCAACTAATGAAGCAACTCCCTTAAAAAGGAAGGCCTCAAGGATACAGAAATATCTGCACTTGCCAACCTTACTGCAGCAATTATGGATTGGTCATGGTTGATCCCCTTGGCCAAGTCATTAAATGAAGTAAAATCAATTACAAATACCTCATAGTAACCATGAAGGGATACATTAATTATCCATTTTATTCTGCAATACAAGTGGGTTTAAAATTTTTAATACATGGGTGCATAATTTTCCCTCACATGTTCAAACGTCCATAATCACAATACAGGAATCCATTAATATACATACTTTCATGGTGAATGGTTTTACCATGTATGTAGCGAAGGCCAAGCTTGGTGGGGGGGAGGGGTGGAGGGGAACGTTCCTATGGAGGACTTGCAATTTGTCTTAATAACACTTTAAATATTAGATCAAAGTTGGTACAAGATGTGGACAACATATTAGTTATTGAATTCTCTTTTATAGCTGAATCTTCTGTGCAATGTTTTGTAATTGCTCTATACTGGAATCCCATGAAACAGCCTTTGGATGCAATGTTGAATCAGCTGAATTCAATTCTGGAAGATATATATTCCCGACACCCCCAATACTTCATTATCATCGGAGGGGACTTTAATGCATGTTGCATTGGATGTGCTGGCAATAATCGAAGTAATGCTGCCTCTGTTAATCAACTTCAGGCACAATCTAATGGTGAAAGATGGAGACACTTCTTGGAAAGTTGGAACATCTACATACAGGAGTTCGGCTCTGGGGCTTTTCCTTATACCTGACGGCGGAATAAGCAAAACTCCAGAATTGACTACCTAGCCGTTTCACATACTCTTGCTCCATTGGCCCCTATTTCACTTTATATGTCCAGCTTGGGGATCAAGTAATTATTGGCACAACAATTGGGGTGAACGGATCCATACTTCCAAATGACCCTGTGCTTTCATGGGTAGAGATTGAGCGTACTTCCATATCAATAAGATGGAATGAGAACTTATGTTGCAAACTAAATAATATGATCAAAAAGGCAGACAACTGGTTGGGTACACTACCCCATGTATATAACGACATAAGAAACACTGAGAAGTATTACACCAAGCTGATAGCGGCTATGTTGCTCTGACCAGGTGGGTCGTGTCCAACTGTGGCAAATAACAGTTCATGCCACAATAATGAGATCTATAGACTAAAATGTCTTAAAAATAGACAGATTCGCAGATTAGGGAAGTCCAGCCCAACTATTGCCGAATATCTGATTTTGAAAAGAAACATCTGCAATACATACACCAACAAATGCTGCAGTATAAAACGGCATCTCAAAATACAAGACAACTAAAAGATGGTCTCCTTTCTTTGTACAAACAATAGGAGATCTATATGGGCCATGCTGCGACTTGGTTTGCACAAAAAGATAGACTGGCTGGAATCCCCTATATCTACATGGACCACCTTTTGTCTAGCCAAAATACCAACTAGCCTCCAGATTCCGTAATAAGGCCTCTTGCTAGGTTATCCCTCCTACATCGTTGTCCTGCCCTTGGTCGGCGAAAGATATAGAATGGGCAATATTAAAGTTGAATTACTCAAAAGCCGCAGGTCCAGGTGGCATTCCTGCATGTGTTATGAAACGGGACCATGGTTTCTGGGCCCATGTGTGTAAAATAAAATATGATAACATCTTTAGATCACACAGGATACCTACGTCATGGTACACTGCGATTGTGGTCCTGTATGGAAAAAGGGTGCACGTGAAGATCCGGCGAGTTATAGAGCTATTGCATTATTAGACGCATCAGAGAAGCTGTTCTCGATACTTATTCTCAATGAATTAGAATCCCACATGGAACAAACAAACATGCTATCACGATTCCAAGTGGGTTTTCGTCGTTCAATGGGAACTCCCTGAACGCTACTATCTTAGCGCATCCACTGGCAAAATCGAGAAATGGTGAATGTGGCCCGATCTACATGGCCTCTTTAGATTTAACGGCAGCCTTTGACACAGTAATCCGCACTCTGCTGTGGTCCAAACTAGCCAATATGGCATTTAATCCAACTGTCCTCCATATGCTTGCCTTGTTACATCAAAACACTCTTGTGCGCGTTCGGATCAACCAACAGGGAACCACATCCATCGGAGTCAGACAAGGATGCAATTTAGCGGCTACCCTGTTTAACAGTACTTTAGTGACATTGACAACATATGGAGTGAGAAAGTTACTTATTCCGCTAGGCTTGGTAATTTGAAAATACAATGGTTGGCATTTGCGGACGACATATTACTGTTCGATCTGACTCCATTTGGTCTGGAACACAAACTGGAACTTTTTGCATATCATGCCTCCGCACATAATCTGAAGGCAAATCCAGCAAAATCGAACATTATTATATTCAATAAATATAGGAAGAAATTAGTTGCATACAAATGGTCGCTGGACGGTTCGAGAATAGTACAAGCCCTCTCAGTAAAATATCTTGGGTACAATCAATGTAACATCTTGCCAATAAATATGTGGAAAACATTGATTAAAGACAAGATCAAACCCTTATGTTCGCAAATGAAAATCATATATAGCAGATAGTGCGAATATTCTATGACTCCACTATTCGAGTATTCTAATCTGAAAGTTGAGGCTGTCGTCCTTTACGGACTAGACATGTGCCTTTTGAAAATTGGTCCACACTTCAATCAGGCACAAGCTATGATCTGGAAAAAAACTCTAAGGCTCTCTAATGCGGTACCGAGTACAGTGTTGCGACATGAGCTTGGTATAATATCTCTCGCAGCTCGCCTCAATTGGAGGAGTCTTAACAATTTTTCAAAAATGGTAGACCCACCGCAGAATTCTCTATACGAGAACATTGCTGATCTGATGGCAGAAGAGCATCCCAAATCCATTAAGAGATATCATGACGAAATGTTAGCTTTACTAGACACTATTAATGTGACGATTTGTGATCTTCGGTTGCGCCCCACATATGTAAAACAAAAAAAAAAGCTTTTCGAATATGACTGGACGGCTACTATTGAGTCCATACCAAAGTATAAACAGTACACTGAAATTGCTCACTTTCCTACTAAACGCACACCAAGATTGAGATATTTTGTCCAATTCCCAGGCAAAATAGCCCGTGATACGCGTTTACGTTTCAAATTTAATCAGTTTGCCACCAATGAAAAAATTCAATCTTGGGGTAAAGAACCTAGAGGGGCGAACACTGGTATATGTCGGTTCTGTTCTAATCCTTCAATGAAAGAATCATTTAAACATTACAGTGTACTGCGGATACTTTGAAACATATCGGAGAGCTATTTTTTGGGGAGTCAAATGTCACTTCCACGCTGTGCGGTAGAGAATGGTTGTGGATTCGCTGTATGTGGGGGTCAAATGTCACATTGGTTTTAGCATTGGTACGATTATTGTATATAATCAATGTAGAATTACAGCAAAAGCTATCTGCGTGTGACTAACCATTGTGTTAAATTCCTGCAATCTGTATGCCTCACAATCACTGTAAGTGAAAAAGGCGGAAATACCGGGCTTATATAATCCAGTATGGTATCTTCCGACTATAAGTGATGATCAATACATTTGTTAGATGCAGAAGAAGCCATAGACCATTAAACAGACCCCATTTTGTATAGCAGAGTCACTGTGAAATTTCCGGACATTTGGTATGGTAATGATAAGAGGATGTTGGGTTCTGGTTACTACTTTAAAACAAGCCTGCATACAGCAACAGTTTTGCTGTATAAATGGGGGCGAACATTTGATCTATAAACAAATTATGGCAATAATATACTACACCAGGGTATATTGTGTACATTGTTTGTATTATACTATACCCATATAGTGACGAATTGAATCTTGACAATGTTATTAGTGTTAATTATTTCTGTGAAATAGAAAGAATATGAAAGAGATGTGCATTTGTAACTATTGTAAATATTGTACATATAATGAAGCTTATATATGTATGTATGTATGAAGCTTTTGCAAATCGGCAAATGAAAATTGTATTGTTGTAAGAGTTTGTTAAACTAAACAACAAATAAAAAAATTTAAAAAAAAGAGTATGTGGCTGTTCTATTACTAGTAGGTTTAGATCAGTGTTGCGTAGCGTTTGGAACAGTGTTCAAATAAGGATGCTACACCAGTGGACAACACTGGGGTACCCAAGACTTTATCCTCACTGCTTTAACACCAATTTATTAAGATGGATTTCAAAAATGTGGCCTGGTGGAGAGACTTCAGGAGGCCACCATAGTTCTAGTCAACAAGGGAATTCTGGGAGTTTAGACAAACCAATCAAGGTAGGCGTTGAGACTGGTCAAGTGTAAGACTCAGGTGGGTGGGGTGGGGTGATATGGGGTCAGGTCTCTACAATGAGTCCACACCATGAAATATACAATGATTACACATAGACAGCAAAGTACAGAAAAACTCTATTGTAGGCCCAAAAACACACCAAGAAAATGAATAAAGTAGGTATAGCACACAACACGGTAAACATAAAACATATGTACAGTCCCCTTTTGTTATACCAATGTACACAATTCACCTATATACCTGAAAGGGAAGGTAAGAAGTTAAGCAATTGGATAGCCAGTCCACAGGAATAGGAGCTCAAACTTTATCAGTCCAACTGGAAGTTCCTTTAGGGGACTGGACCAAGTTAGAAAATGTTCCTGTGGGGGTGAACAATGTTCCAGAAGACTTTTCAGGGGTCTTACAGTTAAGTAAAGTACTTTTACTATCTTTCAGAACAGCTTTTTAAAAAGCAATGGTATGGAATGTAAATCAAAGTTCTTCAGAAACTTTATAAAGGAGGTGATAGGGGCACCAATAAGTATTGCGACTACTCTCTGAACTTACTCTGATTTTCCCAAAGGACTCGGCAGGTCGAACGTGAGGGGGAAGGGAGTGTCGCTGGAGGTAGGTTTTTCTCAGCCATTCGATCCAGTAGAAGATGCCCAGGAGCTGCAGGTACAAGGAAATTTCCGGTCTGGTCCAGCACCTTAGTGCAACCCTTTCCAAATAAGAAATGCAGCATGCACCAATGCATGACTCTTCAGGACACTCTACCGGACAGGGATGGCCAGTTCGAGCGACAGTCACTGCACACGGGCGACAGCAGGCGTCTCTCCAGTCGTGAACGAAACGATGCCCTACAGATGCTGAAACTGGGCAGGAAGGCAACTTGTAGGACTAGCAAATGACTACCGAAGTTTCGGGCAAAAATGCGGAACAGCGACACTTCTGGCAAAGTAGCCCAAACCGGAGCTGGTCAGTCCATCAGGTGGTCCAGAAAACCTGCAGGATGCAGGATCGTGGGAAGGCGTCGAGTGTGGTTGGTCCCATCAGTCCAAAGGGTTGAAGCACCAGCAAGGGTCTTCTGAGATCACATAGTCCAGCAGGGATTCACCAGGACAGCAGCAAGTATGAAGTCACCAGGCCTCTTCAGGATTCATCCTCGGGTCTTCCGTCATCTGTACAGCTGCACAGGATACTTGGCTCCTCTTCTGATCTGCTGGAAGGTATAGAAGACTCCTCTTATCCTAAATTCGGTGAATGAACAAACCCAGCCCTCCAAAAGTAAGGTTCTGCACACTCATGCACACCAGAAGTGGTCTAATCAGGGACCACTGTGGGGCCGACTCATACGTGCACACTAAACTCCTTTGCACCAGTTTGCGGATTGGGAACAGACAGTCCTAGCCCACTTCCTGAGTACATACACACATGACATGAACTAGCTAATGAAAACTGCAGCTTTCCCGGGCAAATGCATGACCATAAAAGGGAATTCTTGACCTGAGATGGCAGGAAGAAGGCCAAAGAACAAAATGGCCAAAGAATAAGTGAAAAGTCTTGTGCCAGGCCAAAAGATACCTTTTTAACTCCCATAGACCAATGGTGAACATAGCTATGGTGAAATGTATGCAACTTCTCAATTTGAATGAAGAAAATCCGAAATTGTTTGCAAAAACAATAAATTCATAAAAACTGTGCTTGAAGTGCTGATGAAAGTACCTAAGCCAACTGTCTAAACCGGATTGTTCCATTTTTAATTATTCAGATATCTGAAATATTTCTCTTATATTAATCATTTTAACTATGTGTACCGTTTTAGGAATTACGACACATGTAGATATGGTCTCTTAATTTCGAAATCCAGATTGTGAATTCCTTAAGGAAAGTTTTTTTCTTTTTATGATGATGTATACAAATGTATATTACTGATATTTTTGTTTCTGTAAAACTGTAACTAACATTTGAAAGGTTGAATATTTCAGCTATGTCAAATAAAACTTTAAAAAAAAAAATAGCAAAATGCAGTAAACAGAGAATGGCCACACTACAAATCTAACAGAAATGGTAAAAATGTAACTTGTCTTTAGGCATATTTAAAAGGAAGCAAAAATCCCTTTGATAAAAGGTCTAGGTTAGTCCAAAGGTATCCCTGTTATGTTATTGTGATATTAAATGTCCACACAGTTCGTATATAATTGATGTAGGTTTATTCTTTAAGGAAGTCCCCCACAGCTAACCTTATACAACAGCTGTCTTCTTTCCGTGTGGCCCCGATCAAAGGTTCCAGAACCACACGGAAAGAACACTCTGAAATAGAACTATGTAAATGAGGTAACATTCCACATTATAACATCTCCTCCTCCACATTATTTATAAAGAATTAGCTGTATATAACTATGTACAAACTAATGAAGATAACACTTAATCTATTACTACAAACAAATGCTTAATGACAGGATACATGCTGAAATCTTCCCAACAAGGTTGAAAGATGGTATGGCGTGACTGAATGATCATTCACGAATACTTATAAATTTTCAATAATAAATAAAATCTTTCTTTTTGTTCTGTACAATTCTTCTGGGTCTCAAGAAAGATGCATTATCTTCAGGAACCCCTCCATGTATCCTCTGACTGCTATACTTTCCATCAAATTCAACATCGCATGTAGACATATTGTTCTCATTTATATCTCTTGGTAGACTATCTATCCTTCCTTGTTCTTTGTGAAGAGTAGGGATGGAACGGTATAACGGTATACTGTTAAAGATACCGTGAACCACTTAATTGAACAATAATAACAGTCACATTGTTTATACCGGTATACCGTTTATACCGTTAAGTGTGCTTTTCAATCTGATTTGGAAAGGCTGCAGTAAGCAAGTGCTGCACAGTCTTGGTCTTGCACTGTTGGATGTGCCGTCTGCCAAGTAGTTTCAGTTGGAGCAGTTTTTAATGCCATTCCATAAACCACACATGCCTGACATAAAATCAATATGTTAGCAATAGGAAGAATAAATACAGTGCCAAGAAGGAAAAGGGTTTACTTTGGGATGGCGGCTTTGGGATTTATATATTTATAATGGATATTGTTTGCTAAACATATGACAATGGGGGATTTCCCTGGTTCCATCATTGAATTTACATATAATAAGTCACACTGCGAAATTCACTCAGCTCTGTGGGTATTCCCTGCTGCCATACCAAAGGGTAACATGTCCGTGATTACTGAACACCTTTTGGCCCGCAAATAAACTAAAGGCTGTAAAGTAAAGAGAGCATGTGTGCGTATGCGCACAAGCATATACTACCATCAGCCTCCATTGATCTGTGCATGCAGGTTATCAAGATGGCAACATGTTCATCTTCACCAGTAGCCAATGGGGGAGCTAAAAGCCTAAATGACCACTTAAGAAAAGCTATTCAGTTTGCTTTGCCAGTCGCAGCAGGGCTCCCCCCACAATCCCCTCCTCCTCTTCACACGTGTTTGGTGGAAGCAAGGGGTGGCATTTCAGTGGAAAGTATGTTGAAAAGCCCAATTCTGGCCCTCGGTGCCTGGTTTTGTTTGTGGTGATAAATCTGACAATTTATGACCTTTTAGAAAATATTTGTTAAGATTAGTTAACTCCACCTGCTATACCGCGATAACCATGATATACCATCATTTGGCAAGAAGGTTATCGTACCGTCATAAAACTAATACCGTGACACCCCTAGTGAAGAGTACCCACTAGTACTGTCTTTGGGCCTCATTACGACCCCGGCGCTAAACCATGGTGCTATAAGCACCATGGTCCATGCCGGCGTCAGCCATGGTGAATGGCGGAATTACCGCCCCATTCCAAGGTTTGCAGGGCGGTAACTCCCCATTCACCATGGCCCCCTTCCCCATTTCCATTTTTGGCCCATAGGGCTCAATGGGAATGGGGAAGGCGCTAATTACGGCAGCGTAAATTACGGTGCCGTAATTAGCTCAACCCGCAAAGGGACCTCGTAATCGAGCGTGAAGGGTTTAACGGCGCCAACACCTTTTACGACGCCGTGAACCCCTTAACGCCTGGGTTGTAATGAGGCCCTTTATGTTGGTCTTTTCCTCTTGCCATTATAACATCGTTACATGACCACTTGTTGCCATCTTCCAAAATCACTGATTTCTTTGAACATTTGACCACTTTCTGTGGAGAGCCAAATTTGGACTCTCCTTTCATAACTCTCCTGGGTTCCTTTACTCTGATCCAATCCCCACCTTCAATTTTGCTTTCTTTAGCATGCCTCTGACTGTCAGAGTATTTCTTATATTTTTCTTGTTACCTCTTTACCCTTCTCACAATATCCTCCATATCAATGTTTTTACTTCTCTTTAAAGTCAACCAAGTGGATCTAAGTCTATTGGTGGCAATCAATCTCCTCATCAGGGTAAAATGTTCTACTTCAGTCACTGAGTGTGGAGTGACTTTGCACGTATCCAGCGCCTCCTTGAGTGTTTCTTTCCATGACAAACCATTTGCAATGGCTAATTGAATAACATCCTTTATAAAACGGTTCATTCTCTCCACCAGACCGTTACTCATGGGATGGTATAAAGCCGTTGTGCTATGTTTGATGGCTCGTTCTTTGAGGAAACCTTGAACTTCTTGTGACATAAATTGGGCGCCATTGTCCGATATCAATTCCTGTGGTTCCTCTTCTCTATTAAATATTTCTTCCAAGAATTTCTTCACCTGAATGGCAGAAACAGACTTCAATAATACCACACTCCACCCATTTGGATGTATAGTCAACTAATACAATGAAATAAATATTTTGTGGTTCCAATATCTCATATGGACCAGCAATGTCAATAGCCACTTTTGTCCACACTGAATCTGGAACCGTTATTGGTTGTAGTGGTGTGACCCTGGTAATCTTTCCTTTGTCACTCACTGCGCACGCAGAACACTTTTTGAACATTATTTCCAGATCATTCCACATGTTGGGCCACCAATACGCCACTCTCCCTCTCCTCTTTGTTAGACTTCTCCCTATATGCCACTCATGTGCAATTTCCATAATCTGCTCCCTCAAGGTTGCATGTGGAACAATGAGATCCCCCCGGTAGATGCATACATCATCACATGATATTTCATTTTTTATCTTCTCCCAAGATCCTATATCTTCAGTCACATCCTTCCAACCACTCTCCACTGCTCTCCTCAATTGTCCTTGTTCCAAATCTAGCTTTGTAGCCTCAACCCATTCTTCTTTACAAAACCTGGGATGTATCTGTGCTATGAGACAATCGCTCTCCTCGTCATTTCCGCCAGGATCGTCCTCTTCAGAGGAGCACGACAATGCATGAAAAACAATCTGCTACAATGTTCGTTCTTCCCGGGGTATACTTAATGATTCCCATTATATTGCATGATAATCAATATCCACTTTCTAATAGGCGGGGATGTTAAATGAAGGTTTTTTTTTTTATTTAAAACATGTATAAGAGGTTTGTGATCCGTTTTAAGTTTAATGGGAATCCCTCATATAAGTCCCTTGAAATGCTCTAAAATCCATTTGACAGCTAGAGCTTCTTTCTCGATATTAGAATAGTTTTTTTCTGCTCCTTTTAATGTCCTAGAAGCAAAAGCAATTGGGACTACATCTCCATTTTGCACTTGTTCCAAAACTCCACCTAACCCCGTGTTGCTGGCATCCATGGATACCATAGTTTTTGCACTGCAATCGAACATTTGAAGGGCGGGTGCTTTGTTAATTAACATTTTGATTGTCTCCAGTTCAACTTTTCATTCTTTAGACCATTCAAATTGTGTACCTTTAATCATCAAGCCCCTCATCTGATTTGTCCTGTCAGCATAATGGTCTACACGTTTCGAATAATATTCTGTGAGTCCCAACAAACTTCTAAGTTGATCCTTGTTGGTACGATCAGGAAGCTTGAGGATGGTGTTCACAAGAGTCTCTTTTGGCTTAACCCCATCAGCATTGATACAATGTCCTAGGTATGTCACCTCTCTCTTTTTTATCTTACATTTTTCAATTTTTAGGGTAAGACCTTTCTGCTGTATAACTTGCAACACCCCCAGTAATTTGGCATCATGATCTTCCTCAGACATGGCAGAAACCAAAATGTCATCCTGAAAATAGTGTACACCTCGTAGACCAACAAAAAGATGTTGCATCAGTCTTTGAAAAACGGCGGCTGCCGAAGCCAAACCAAATGGCATTCTTTTATACCTAAACGCACCCAGAAGCGTTATAAACGATGTAAGATGCCTGGACTCTTCATCTAGCACCACCTGATGGTATGCGGAGGACAAGTCTAACGTAATGAAACATTTTGCAGGCTCCATGGTAGTGAGCATCTCTCCAATGTTGGGTAGGGGATGGCGATCTATCCATATGTTGTTGTCAAGATCTCTCAGGTCAATGCACATCCTGATTGACCCAACCTGTTTCCTCACAATCACAATGGGAGGAAGCCATTCAGAGCCCTCTATAGGTTCAATGATGTCCTGTGTACACAATTTCTCCAATTACTTTTTTTTTAGTACTTCTCTGGTACCAATAGGAATGTTCCTTACTTTGTGCACCACTGGCTTTGCTCCTCTTTTAAGTATTAGCTAAGCCCTGTGGAGCGAAGGGCTGTGATTCTGTTTCGCTGTTTAGCTGGCGAGCGGTGCCCTTGATGACCGCGAACTCAGGACCACAAACCAGGAGGAAAACGCTTCAGCATCGGCGGATGTTGAATCCGTGGACAGCAATGAAAGCGGCGACTGGCTCCCAAATGGCAAAGGTAAGCGAGCGGGGTGACGGCCACCCTGGCTTTGTGGAAGCGAATGTGTTGCCTAAGTCTCTTATAGTTTCACTTACACCCACGCACCCCGAGCCTGCTGCCACAAATTTAACAACGTCCGCAAATATGCTTTTGGTAGCAGTCGAAGCAAATGACATTACTAAACCGGATGAAACAAACACTACAAACAAAGCACCCGCCACTCACACCAACAACAGTTACATGATCTTCGCGAAGAGCAGCCAACTCCCTCTTCCTCCCCTGTCCATTCTCCTGAACGCCCGCCGGCGGCAGCCTCACCATTTGGTGAATCTATGAAGCAGAACGAGCCCGTTGGCTGCAAGGGGATCTCTACAGCAGCTGCACTAGTCGTACAGCCTCCCACCCCACTTCTGCGAGACAATAAAACGTTCACAATTCCTTTGACAAATAGTCCTGAAGTCTTCTACTCGCCCTTTGACGTGACTGATGTTGAAATGATTGAAGCCGAACCCCCAATTGCAAACATTCCGGCTGAACATCGCACGCTTCAACAGACACTTTAATTGTTGCCTCCAGTCGATTCGTAACATCCGGCAGGAGTGAAAAATTACCCATTTCTACCAACATGTCTGCAATATTGGTCTCTCCATCTCGCCTGTTGCTAAATGATGAACCTTTAAACTCAAACTTCATAATAAACACTAGCAACCTATGTGGACCACCTGGCACCCGCACTTCAACTGAATGTTCTACTCCGAATTTAGGCCTTCAGCGTCAAGGAAACGGCCTCAGAACATTCTTAGACTTGCACCCGATGTGAACAGTGATAATGAACCTTTAATACCTGCTAATCATAAAGAATATGATGCTCTTGCATCAAGTTCTAAAGGACAAAATAATGGTCATTCCAAGGAAATTCAAACTGAGCTGCTTCTCAAGTCCAATAAGTCACATATTGCAGGGGAAAACGTTAACATCAGAAAAAATAGTACAAGTCTAAGTATTGAAGGACGTGAAGCACGCCTGTTAGCACAACTAGACGCTGACTATGCCGCTGCAAAACAAAGGCTGCTGACTTACTACGATCAACATCATCAAACTTGTCCTCGGCCAATGTCACAGCTCAATCCAATCGAATCAGTTGACTTGGTCATTCAGGGAAATCTTCCCCGGCAAGACCATTCGACAACAAATGTCGATGGCGCTGATCTGAGTAGCCACTTCCCTGGTATTGCTGATGGAGAGTCTGCAATAAACAATAATGTGTCTTCAAATAAAAGTGTGGCAGAAGGTCCCCGATTACCTAATTTGGCATCCACAAGCATTCCTCGAGTCCGTTCCTCCTTTTCGAAAAAACACTTGTCTGATCACTCGAACAAAGTCCATTCAAGCGCTCAAGTATCTATGCACGAGGAGACTTCCAAATTCCTTTATTCAGGGGATTCATATGCAATCTACTCAAGGCCCCATAGAAGAGCGGCAAAACCTTCTGGTCATTAATGGATACTGGAATCCTTACAAAATTAGCACTGCTATGTTTCTGAAGGCCATCACTAGCCTCATAGACAATGCTGTTATAAAATACAGAAACCTGTCGATAATCTGTTGTGGGGATCTGAACTGCACCTGGTTTGGCTTTGATACCACTCGACAAGTATACCTACCTCTAGCCGAACACGAGTTGTCCTGCTAAAGTAAGGCATGGACGAAGGCACTACAAAACCGAAATTGCCATTTGGTGAACGGAAATGTCAAAGGAGATGACCCCCCCCATCTGCAACCTGGCATCGTGATACTTCTCATAGTATTCTGGATTACTTTTGGGTGTCTCAAAATATGGTGGACAGGATAACTAACTTGAATGTTGACAAAATGCGTAATAGTGATCACGATCTCTTACGCCTCTCGTGCACCCTGGAGTGGGCACTCCCTGAAGGACATTATGAAATTCCCATCTCAGTCAATGCAGGGGGCAATCGTTTACGAATAAACGGTCCAAAACTTCATTCACTGAGTGATCAGCTTTACAATCTTTATGCAGATCAAAATGTCAACTATGCGCCTCTGGTTAGCAATATGATGTCCACCACCGTCGCAGCTAGACCAATGGGAATGTTTCATAAACACGTGTCAAGCACAATCATTTCTGCGCACAAGAAAACAATGAGAGCCGACATAAGACTGCTGAAAAGGCTCCTAAGATCTTCCACGATGGCTGAGAAGCTCAGAAAAGAAATTAAACAAAGGCGTCAGGTGTACCACAACTGGCTGAAATCGCACAAAATGATCATTCATCAAAACAAGGCCGAAGCAATGATGAAAATATTAGTAACCAAAAACACCCGTCAGATATGGGACATCTTAAACGCTGGTAACTCTCGATGCTCGGCGCACATATCCAACGAAATAAACAGTGCAACTTGGGCAGAGCACTTTTCTGAAGTGTACCAGTTGCCCAAAAAAGAATGCCACCTAGACACAAAGTTTTCTGGCGCCGTTTGGGAGGTGACGATGTCTGCTCTCGAAATAGAGAAAATGATCAAGACCCTGAAGAACTCTCATGCCGCAGGTCCTGACATGATTACTAACATCATGCTGAAAATATATGCCTGGCAATGGGCCATCTTGATTGAAGCTTTGTTAAAAACGATACAAACAACAAGGCTAATGCCTGACTCATGGCTGGAGGCAATCGTGGTTCCAATATTCAAGCGGGGCAATCGAGCGACGCCAACCAACTATCGCCCGATTGCCCTACTTGATACTATTGGAAAAATCTTGGCTTCGTGTCTACGTCAAAAACTCGAAGCATGGGCTTCAAATGCAGGGATTTTAGACATTAGACAAACAGGATTCAAAGCTGTATTTAAAGCTGGAAACCTTGAAGACAGGGAAAAAATTATTCCTTGCCTTTATCGATCTACGTCAAGCTTTTGATATGATCAATCGCGAATTGCTGTGGACAAAACTACAAAACTGGAATTGCCCGAGATCCATATTGGAGCCGATACAAGCCTTACATTCTGGTACATCAATTCAAGTACGGCTAAACAACCAAGGCAATCTGTAATCAAAAATTCCTACACATAGGGGTGTGAAGCAAGGCTGCCCTTTGGCAGCTGAGCTCTTTAAGCTCTTTATTGCAGATGTTCCAGCTTGCTTGAACCAGGTCCAGTGTTTTTCTCCAAAAATCAACACTCCGATAAAATGCATGGCATGCGCAGATGACCATGTCTTCATTGATCGTACACAGATCGGTCTTCAACGGCTGCTGAGAAATCTCAGCGACTACTTAAAACAAAATGACCTGAAACTGAATGTTGACAAAACTAAGATAATGGCTATCGGTATAACAACATCTTGGAAAGACAAAGCCTTCAAATGGAACATCGAGAATAACATCCGGTTAACAGTGAAGTCCATTCGCTATCTTGGCGTCATGTTTAATAACTCCATCAACGAACATCACTGGAGGCAAGACTTACACAGATGAACCAGTTTGCAATTCAAGGGGCCAAGATAAACAGTGAACATGGAAAATTTAGTTTGTCACCAGTTTTGACATTTTATGTCCAAAAGGTAATTCCAGCAATCGCTTTTGGTGCAGAGGCCGGATGGAATTTGGACGCACAGATATGGCATAAACTCGAAGCAATATTCTGGAGGCGCGTCTTAAGACTCCCAAACTACGTATCCATCACTGCGATCCGTTATGAGTTATCTTTGAATTCCCTACACTCTGTTGTAATCTGGAAATCTCTGACCGCCTGGAGGAAAATGTGCGTAGCTGCACCGTGCCCCGCTTACCAAATTTTGGCTGCGAAACATGAAGTTGCCAATAATCAACCGTTTTGCGCCTGGAAATCAGCATTGGCCAACCACCTAAACAGTGCCGACTTATCAATTGATGACTTAATTAACCTGCCACAGTTGGCAAAGAATACATTTGAAAATTGGTCTTGGATTTGCAATTTAGAACTTCGAAGCAAACTGAAATCCACGCTGAAATCAGAAACTAGTGTGCATAAATTGAATAAACCTTGTCGATATCTAGTAAAATGTCCAAGTTCACAATATCATGAAAAATTCTTGAAGTTTCGGCTAAACGCCATTCAGACTAAAGAAATGCTGTGGCAACGCAGAAACAAGGACACTGTAGACAACATATGCCAATTCTGCCGCAATGCCACAGAAACGTCTCATCATCAACAGCATGCGCAGGGGTGAATATCCAGCAACAATACCATCTTGGGAAATATGCTCCACTTGACGACGACACAGCCAATTGGTGGGGCCGTGTAATTTCTGGACATGATATCTAACTAACATGTGTGGTCGTCAATTTTTTGGATTCTATTTTCTTGAACCCTGAGGCGTAATCAATTAATTAACTAATCAACTAATTTTCTACTTTTTGGCATCGGCATTCACAAAATGTTATATGAGCTTACGCTCTGAGTTTCTCAACTATAGTCCAACGATTCAACTTAACTTTATTTACTTTGATATCTGGACTGATCCTTGTATGACCATGTAATCTTCTGGTATGAACACAAGTTAGTTATGAGGTGGAAACCCTGACGTTTGTGATTGCTAGTATATCTAGTTATCTGGTTGTAAGACGATTCTTAGATGTACAGGCTCGTTTTCTATGTAACAAAAGTGATGGTTGACCAACTTTTCTTTTAAGTTGTGATACTATAGCTGAAGTTTCAATAAAAAAAATTTAAAAAATAAAACATTAAAAAAAATTATGCGATGTCTAAACCCTTTAAGGACACCAATGCTATCATTAAAAACCTTGGGGAAACTTTTGGCCAAATTGACAGCAGAATCACAACTATTGTCTGTTAAGCACAAAATGGGTTTGTTCTCACCCGTTTGTATTTTGATTTTCAAAGATGCTTGTTCCCACTAACCGACTATTAAAAAACCATCTTGAGCCACATATAACTTGCAACATGTGTTTCACCCTTCAAAGTCCAGGTGTACCCAAGTATAGCCTACAATATTGATTGGAGTCTTACCATAGCGAGTTGCTTTGACTTAAGTTATGTACAAATCCTCCATCCTCTTCTTTAATACATGTAAATACATCTCCATATCCACCATTGTATATGGAGACCCGGTATCAACCATGACCTGCAGAGTAATGCCATTGATAGCCATAGGTAGCCACGGGCCAACAGCTCCTCCCGTTGATTTAAGAGCCAACATTTGTATTTCCTCTTCAAATCCATTTGTGATCACTACCAAATCACCTGAACCACTAGCTTCTTCAATAGCTCTTATGCCAGTTGGAGTACCTCTCCCAATTTGAGCATAACGTCTTGTTGCATTATAGCATGCATTAAATCCGCCCCTCCCTCTGGTATTGCGGCAGACCTTGCCAAAATGGCCTACTTGTCCACATTTGTAACATTCTGCTAACATTGCTGAGCAATCCTTTTCTGGATTTGTATGTTTGTACCATCCATATTTATAGCATCCGTTTTGTGATCTGTGGAATGTTTCTCTGTTTTGTCTGGGGTTTATGCCAAAATCAGATTTAACAATTCTTTTCACCATAGCAACCAAGGCCTCGTCATCTTCATCAAATCCTCCATCATTCACATCTTGAACTGATTTAATGTCAACACATTCTGTCATATTTTGGACATCTCTCATACATTTTTCTCCCAGTTCAATTGACCTGGCAATTTCTAGTGCTTGTTCCAACATCAGATTCTTTGCCTGCCATAGCCTTTGCTTAATCCGGGAATCAGCCACATGTAGAACAAGTTGATCTCTTAAATACTCGTCTGCCACACCTGTGAACTCGCACGTAGATATGAGACCTCTTAATGCTGCAACATACGTATCCACAGACTCATTCTTGTTTTGTTTCCTTGAAAAGAATCTATATCGTTCAAGAACTATATTAGTTTTGTTTCCAAAATGTTTTCCCAATTTCAATAACGCAGTTTCATATTTCCTGGCACCACTAGTTGAATCTCCAGATCCCTCTTCTGTATCGTTAACATCAGGCAAAGTTCTAAATATCCTTAGCGCCTCTGTGCCTACACAATTGAGTAGTGTAGCCTCCTTCAAATCATCATACTTCGCCCCACCAATTGCTCTCAAACTTGGAAGTTGTCCAACCACTGTTCCCATGAACAGATGGGGCGCCCAGGTTGTGCCAAGAATTTCACTGGAGATACAATGTTTTTCATGGTGAAGTATGCAATACCGTGGAAAGCTGTCACACTAAAATGTCTCTCACGATATGGATGGAGGCTTCTATGAGATTATTGCTGTGATAGGATGTGTGACTTGTATAATACTGTTATTATTGTTACGCAATATATTATATATATATGATACATTACTCACCGTAATCGTATTTCTGATGCTTGTATCTGCTTAGATTCACATGCTGTGCATAGGCAGACATCTAGTGGAAGCTGCAGAGTATTACAGTTTGTTTTTCGAAACTCGAAAATGGGCGTCGACACAGGGCGTGCCAGTAATACTATCACT
Source organism: Ambystoma mexicanum (assembly GCF_040938575.1). Taxonomy (NCBI): domain Eukaryota; kingdom Metazoa; phylum Chordata; class Amphibia; order Caudata; family Ambystomatidae; genus Ambystoma; species Ambystoma mexicanum. Next base: position 660,769,015 of record NC_090935.1, on the reverse strand, counting down.
AGTGTGACGTCCACTGTACCCATGATCCCTCACGCATGTAGGACTCTCAGATTCTATTTTTTCTGACATGAGGTAGCATGAGGAGGAGCGTGAGTACAGATAATCCAAGCAGATGGAAAGAAAGGTAAGACTGCAAGCATCCATGCGCCTTCTCTCAGAAGGGAGGAAGGGTGGGTTGCATGTGAATCTAAGCAGATACAAGCATCAGAAATACGATTACGGTGACTAATGTATCCTTCTGATGCTTGTGGAATCTGCTTAGATCACATGCTGTGCATAGATTAGCGAGCAGTACCTGAAGAAGGAGGTGTGATGTGAGAAGGGTCATGAGCAAATAAATGTCTTACAACCGGTTGTCCCACTTGGGTATCTGTCTTGGAATGGGTGTCAATGCAGTAGTGCGGAGTAAAAGTGTGAATAGAGCTCCAAGTAGCTGCTTTGCAAATGGTGTCAAAGGGTACATTTGCAATGAAAGCCAGAGTGGCCCCAATGCCTTTTGAAGAGTGGGCTCTTGGCGTGAAAGGCAGAGTTTTTTCAGAAAGGGAGTAACACAGCTGGATACAGTTAATAATCCACTTAGAGTTGGCACCTTTAGAGACACAATCCCCCTCTCTGCCTGTAGCTATGTAGACAAACAATTGGTCTGTTTTCCTTAGCGGTCTGGTCTTGTTTACATAGTAGAGGACCGCCCTACGCACATCTAGGGTGTGTAGTTTCACTTCAGCCGAGCTCTGTGGGTCTTGGAAGAAAGCCAGAAGCTCGATGGACTGGTTCACGTGGAATTTAGAAAGAAACTTAGGTGAGAACCTAGGGTGTGTGCGGAAAACCAGATTATCTTTATGAACTGTAAAGAAAGGATCTTGCACTGACAGAGCCTGAATTTCACTGACCCTTCTTATGGATGTAATAGCTACTAAGAAGGCCGTTTTATAAATCGGGTGTTTGAGACTGCTTTTATGCATGGGCTCGAAAGGGGGGCCCCATGAGCTTAGATAGCAGCACATTAAGGTCCCATCCTGGTGGTGGGTTTGAAATAGGAGGGTGAAGTCTCTTTACTCCTTCCATGAAGGCTTTAACTACTGGTACTTTCCACCATTACACCTTGTTATGGGAGGTGGTGTATGCTGACAGATCTGCCAGGTGTACCTTTAGTGAGTTAAAAACCAGTCCTGCATCCAGCAGGTGGAGCATGTATGTGACAATAGTTTAAGGAGTGCAATCAACCGGGTTGATTTGCTTATTTTGGCACCAGATAATGAATCTTTTCCATTTGTCAAAGTAGCAGTGCCTCGTGTTTGGCTTCCTAGATTATTTTAGGATGTCCATACATCTCTGTGGTAAATTGAGATGTCCAAACTCTATGACCTCAGGAGCCATGCAGCCAGGTTCAATGACTTGGGTTGAGGATGCACCTTGTGCCCTTGGTGCTGGGACAGTAGGCTGTACCAGCCCGGGAGCCTGATGGGTTCGCACACTGCTAGTCTGCGTAGGTGTGGGAACCACGGTTGTCTGGCCCACATGGGAGCAACTAGGACGAGTGTCATTGATTCTCTGTTCATCTTGTTGACCACCTTCCTGATGAGGGGAGTTGGTGGAAAAGCATACGCAAACATCCCTGACCAGTTCATCCACAGGGCGTTCCCCTGGGAGTCTGGTTGAGGGAAACTGGATGCAAATCCTGGGCATTGTCTGTTTTCGCTTGTGGCGAATAGGTCTATAGTGAGGGAACCCCACTGAGAGAAGATATCTTCTATGATTTCTCTGTGTAGACACCATTCAAGCTCCTCTGGAAGGGAGTCTCTGCTCAAAGCATCCGCCAGAGAATTGAGGTCCCCTGGAACATGTTGAGATGACAGGAAGATGTTCCGTCTGAGTGCCCATATCCAAATCTTCTGGGCAAGCTAGGACAGATTTGGCGAACAAGTCCCCCCCCCCCTTGCTTGTTCAGGTAGAACATGGCTGTAGTGCTGTCCATCCGGATCTGCACTGACAGATTCTGCAGGTAGGGCTTGAACGCTTGAAGCGCTCTGAATACCGCCAGAAGCTCTAGTAGGTTGATATGATTCCTGGCCGCTGAGTGACACCAGAGACCCTGAGCTGTGTGGTGGAGATAGTGAGCTCCCCACCCTGTCAGGCATGCTTCGGTTGTGACTACCGCCTGTATGTCGGGATCGTAAAAGGGCTTCCCCTTGGACAGATTTTCTCTTGTCCACCAGTGAAGGCTTTGTACAAGTGTTGGCGAAACGACCACTAGATCGTCCCACTGACCACTTGCTTGAGACCACTGTTTCGCCAACCATTCCTGCATGGGACACATGCGCAGGCGCGCGTGGGGGACATGATAAATACATGACGCCATCATGCCCAGCAAACGCATCGCTTTGCGTACCGTTATCTGGCAACCGGCCTGATAATGCGGAATTTGCAGCAGTATATTCCGAATTCTTTCCTCGGATGGAAAGGTCAACCCCTCTTGGGTGTCTAGGATAGCTCCTAGAAATTGTTTGGAGGTGCTTGGCACCAGACTTGACTTCTTCTCGTTTATTGAGAAACCCAATTCGAAGAGGAGGTTGATCGTCCTTTGAATGTTTGTTCTGCAAATTACTTGTGTCTCCCCCGTGATGAGCCAGTCGTCCAGGTAAGGGTACACCGGGATTGCCTCCCTGCGTAGGTGTGCTGCCGCCACCGCCAGTACCTTGGTGAATACCCTTGGGGCCGAAGCTATCCCGAAGGGCAGTACCTTGAACTGGTAGTGCTGACTGTCCACCTTGAAGCGCAAGTACTTTCTGGGCGCTGGGAACATGGAAATATGAAAATAGGCATCTTTCATGTCCAATGTTGCCATGTAATCCCCCTTTTTTAGGAGGGGGATTACCTCCTGGACAGTAGTCATGCGAAACTTTTGGGGCTTGACATACTTGTTTGCAGGCCGCAAGTCCAATACTGGGCGCATTGTCAAATCTTTTTTTGGTACAAGGAAGTAAGTTGAATAAATACCCTTGTTTACCTGGTGTCCCGGGACGAGTTATATTGCGTCCTTTGCTAGCAGATTGACAATCTCCTCGAGGAGGATCTTCTGGTGGTCCAAAGAATGTATTCTTTGTCGTGGAGAATGGTTCCGGGGACGCTCTAACAGTTCTATGCAGTACCCTGCGGATACTGTGGACAGCACCCATCTGTCTGATGTGATCCCTTCCCAAGCTTGGGCGAAGTTGGAAATGCGTCCCCCTACTGGGGTTGCGTGAGAAGGGAGCCTGAACGGAGCGTCACTGTTTTGGTGGAGGCGTGCCGCCGCCTCTACTGGGGCTGCCTCTACCTTTACCACGTCCTCTTTTATTACACCCGCCATAACCCTGGGTAGAATGCTGGTTATTATTGTTCCATGGTGTACCCTGCCCCTGGGAATAGTTAGATCCTCTCTGGGAATTTTGTCCGCGTGGGCGACAAAAATTGGCATTCCCTCTTTGATTAGGGGGTTTATTGGTTAGTTGGCCGAGGGATTAGAGTGTCTCATACTCATCCTTGGCATTTTTCAGCGGGTCCTCGACCGCCTTACCAAACAACAGATCCGGCTCCACCGGTTTATCTAACAATGATGCTTGGGTTTCAGCCTTGAATCCAGACTGACGTAACCAAGCGTTACGATAAAAGTCCCTCTGCTATCAATCTGCCGGCGTTATCCGTGGCATCAAAGGTTGTTTTTAAAATGCAACCGACACGGCTCTTCCCTCCGCGGAAACTCGTGCCAATTGGCTCTTTAAGGGTTCTGGGGCAGAGTCTATGAGTGCTGCGACTTCTTCCCACTGGTGGCAGTTGTAACTGGCCAACAGGGTGGTGGAGTTGTCAATCCTTGCCTGGTAGGCGGAAGTGGAGGATACCTTCCTGCCCAACCCATATAGCTTCTTGCTCTCCTTGTCGGGAGGAGCTTCGGACGACGACAAGGGTGTTTCCGCCCTCTTACGGGTGTTTGTAACTACCAGGGAGTCCGGCTTCAGATGCCCCTTTATGTATAGTGGGTCTGATTGGGCTGCCCTGAAAAGTTTCTCAATCCTTGGGTTCACTGCTCTGGTCAGGTTGGGATTTACGAGTGAAGGGTCTATTCTTCTCTGAATAGACTTAAGGATAGGGATGGCCTGTGCAACAGGTCTCCTTTCTCCTACTAACTCCTCTGCTAAGTCTCTCTCTTCCTGAGCACCCTGGGTGTCAATGTGGAAGTGTTCTGTTGCTCGGGACAGAACTTCATTCAGGAGAGGTTGATTGTCGACAGGAGAGTCGGTAATCGGGGGTTCTTTCTCTACTGGGCAATCTACTCTGTAGGTCTCAGGGTCTTCCTCTTCCTCTTTTTGGTCCTCATCATCCCCATAGTAGCCTGTACCAGTTTGCTCTTCCAACATGCCCAAATCTGGATCCTCACAAAAGGATGTATCCCCTTGATATTGAGAGTAGGGCTGTATATAGAAGGGGTCTGAAGACCGTGTTGTGGTTTCAAACCGGGACTTCTTACTTGGAGGTATTGGCTCCTTAGAGCCTGAGGGTGCTGACCCGTCGGGAGTATAGGAGAGAAAGTGTTCAGGGTTTTTTTTGCGTAAAAATCTGCCAAAGATGACATCCTTGACATAACCCTGTCTATGCCATCACTAGACCATTCTCTCGAACTGGGAATGACCCTTTCTGGGACTTTCTCCGCCTTATCCTGACTAGACTTACTGGTTTTAGCAGGGGTCTTTGGGATAACAGAAGACTGGGACTTGTCTATTTATGTGGAGTGGAAAGTTTTAGAGGTGTGTAAGTAGGCTGAGACTGCTTCCTTTGTTGTGGGTAGCACTTGTGTCGCCGGGGGTCTTCCCCATAACCGCCCTGCCGAACGACCTTCCGAGGTCGGGGACTTGCGCTCGGCTGTCTCTTGACGCCACGTTGCCCTCGCCGTCTGAAAGCATGGCGTTGGTGCCATCGCTGAAGGCGCCCTCCGCTGCCATGGCCTCCTGACGCCTGGCGTGGTGGGCCCAACGCTTGATTGAGCGGTCCTTAAGTGTTTTCGGTTTAAACCTACTACACGCTCTGCAGTTCGCCTCAGGGTGGTCCCTCGGCAAGCAGAGATTGCACGTGGCGTGTCTGTCAACCCAAGGGTACTTGTGGTTGCACTTGGGGCAGAATTGGAAAGGGGTACCCTCCATACGCACCTTGTGGCACGGGCTGTAAGTGTAGGAATATATAAGAATGTACCTATATACCAAAAGAGTGTAGAGTATGTCCACCTCCCACTCTCCCTACTTGCAGGGCCGAGGCCAGAGGCCTTCCGAGGCCCGGGCCGAGGCCAGAGGCCTTCCGAGACCCAAATCCGTCGTGCAGCTGTCGACAGTCGATTTCTTCTCCGGGCCGGCGTCGAGTGTTGAAGTTCGGTGACTCGATGTTGAGGTGGAGAATGGGGAAAATATAACGATACTTTGCAAAAGTATGGCTAAGGCCAGGGAACTCCGCGAAATGCTTCCGACCAGTATGGCGGAAAAAAACAATCTGAGGATCCTACACGTGTGAGGGATCATGGGTACAGTGGACATCACACTAGGGATAGTATTACTGGCACGCCCTGTGTCGACGCCCATTTTCGAGTTTCGAAAAACAAACTAATACTCTGCAACTTCCACTAGATGTCGGCCTATGCACAGCATGTGATCTAAGCAGATTCCACAAGCCTCAGAAATATATATATATATATATATATATATGTTTTTTTTATACAGTGAGATTTGCTCACCTATCCACTTGCACTGAAACTTGTCTGCACCAGTTGAACAAGTTACTTTCTTACCTGGTAACGTTCTTTCGATGGGATGGTCCGACGACGTATTCCATTTCTATGACATGTAATCACCACAGCTGTGCTGCTTCGGAAACTTTTCCAGCGTCTGCGTCCTGCGTCGATGACGTCGATGCACCGACGTCGAGGACCTCCTCCGACGTCCGACGTCATCCGATGTGATAAGTAGGACGCACGACGCCCGTAGCCTCAGTTGTAGTTTTTTTCCCCCCAGAACGTGTGACATAAGTCAACTGCCAGTCAGACACAAAGCCTTGCTGAACGTAAGCTGCAATCGCAAAAGAAATTCTGCAGCGGGGAAGGCAGGGCGGAGCGATATGGAATACGTCGTCGGACCATCCCATCGAAAGAACGTTACCAGGTAAGAAAGTAACTTGTTCTTCGAGGGGATTGGGTCCTCCGACGTATTCCATATCTATGACAGACTCCCAAAGCAGTACCAAAACAAGGAGGAGGGAAAGAATTTAGAAGCAAAATTTTAGAATAGCCAATCAAATAGCCGAGCAAAGGACCGCCTTGCCAAAGGCCAGATCCTGCCCTCTGATGGAATCGAGGGAATAATGCCGTACAAATGTATGTACTGAAGCCCAGGTGGCTGCATCACAGATGTTGCGAATAGGAACACCCCTCTGCAGGGCAGTAGATGCAGCCACACCCCTGGTAGAATGGGCCCGCAAGCCAGCCGGTGGGTCCTTACCCGCCAAGCGGTAACACTCCGAGATGGCCAAAATAATCCAGCGGGACAAAGTCTGTTTCGTCACAGCTTGCCCCAAACGCTTTCCAGCGTAACCAATAAAGAGTTGATCGTCCACTCTGACCCGGGACATGCGTGAAACATAAAAGCTTAAAGCTCTCCTAGGATCAAGCCTATGGAGCCTCTCCTCTTCCTTAGCAGGATGCGGAGGAGGATAGAATGCCGGAAGAACAACCTTCTGGGCTAAATGAAATTCCGTCACTACCTTCGGAAGAAAAAAGGACGAACTCGAAGGACAACCCTGTCCTTGTGAAAAACAGTGAAGGGTGGCTTAACTGAAAGTGCCTGTAACTCACTCACTCTGCGAGCGGAAGTAACCGCAACTAAAAACACAGTTTTCAGAGTTAACAGCCTCAAAGGGCAAGAATGTAAAGGCTCAAACGGAGAACCCATAAGAAACCTAAGAACAAGGTTTAAATCCCAACCGGGCACCAGGAAAGGTGACGGAGGGAACACATTAGTGAGCCCTTTCAGAAACTGTGAAATTAAAGGGATTTTAAAGTAAGAACACTCTTCAGACGAGCGCTTAAAGATGGACAGCGCCGCCAGGTAACCTTTAATGGTACCCACTTGCAAGCCCCTGTGGGCCAGAGAAAGCAAAAAGGACAGAACCATGGGGATGTCACATGCAAAAGGATCCACATTCCGAACTCTGCACCAGTCGCAGAACTTACGCCAACGGTACAGAGACTTCGTTGCTGGCCTACGGGCCGAAAGCAACACGTCCATCACGTCTTCAGGGAGGTCCCAATCCATATACCTCAACCTTTCAGAAGCCAAGCGTGAAGGTTGAGGGATCCGACCTCTGGATGGAGAACCAGATCCCCCTCCCGTGAGAGCAGATCGTCTCGGTAGGGAAGACGACGTGGAGGGCAGATGGACAAGTCGAGAAGGTCCGGGTACCACGTCCTCCGAGCCCACGCCGGAGCAATGAGGATCATCCGGGAACCGAACTTCCGTAACCTCCGCAGCACTTGCGGGATGACGGGGACTGGAGGAAACGCGTACAGCAGCGGGAATGACCACTCCACCACGAACGCGTCTCCCAAGGCTCCTTTCGGAGGAAATTCCCGCAAGCAAAACCTTTCGCACTTCCGGTTGACACTGGAGGCGAAGAGATCCACTTGAGGGGTCCCCCAAAGGGCGAAGATCTCCAAGAGAATCGCCTGAGCCAACTCCCACTCGTGAGAGATCGCGCTCTGCCTGCTCAGAGCGTCCGCCGTCACGTTTTCGTCTCCGGCCAGATGAACTGCCGAGATCGAAACTTCCTGCTGGATGGCCCAGAACCCGAGCTGCATCGCCTCCCTGCACAGAGGAAGTGACCCTGCCCCCCTTTTTGTTGAGGTAGTGCATGGCCACTGTGTTGTCCGTCAGGATCAGGATATTCTTTCCTCTCACAGTCGGCAGAAAAGCCTTCAGGGCTAGCCTGACGGCCCTCAGCTCCAACAGATTGATATGGAGTCTGGACTCTGACGGAGACCAACGACCGCTGACTGTCAGCCCGTTGGCATGAGCTCCCCATCCCGTGAGGGATGCATCCGTCACGATTGTCACCTCCGGCCAGGGAAGCCAAAATGGAGCCCCCCTCATCAAGTTGCCTTCGACGGCCTACCACAGAAGGTCCCGGGCGACCGAGGGCGGCACCTGAACCGGGTCCGACATCCTGCCGGAGGACTGCGACCATTGCGTCTTGAGTGCCCCCTGCAAAGATCTCATTCGCAGGCGAGCCTCTGGCACCAGAAGAATGCAGGATACCATGAGGCCGAGCAACCTCAAGAACTCGAACGCTGGGAGCGTCTGGGCCTGCTGAAACATGTGCACCATCTGCTGAATGTGAAGAGCCCTCACCTGGGGAGGAAAACACTGCCCCAGGGAAGTGTCGAGCACTGCTCCGATGTACTGGAGCCTCTGTGTTGGCGTCAAATGGGACTTCTTTAAATTGAGGGAGAAGCCCAGCCTGTGAAGGGAGTGGCAGGTGACGGACAGATGATCCAGGACTTGCTCGGGAGAGCTCCCCCTGATCAACCAATCGTCCAGGTAGGGGTAGACGTGAATCCCCCCTTGCCTGAGATCCGCTGCCACCACCACCACCATGAGCTTGGTGAAAACCCTCGGGGCGGAGGTCAATCCGAACGGCAGGACCCGAAACTGAAAGTGCGAGTCGCCAACCGCGAACCTCAGGTACTTCTTGTGCTTGGGATGGATCGGCACATGGAAGTAAGCATCCTTGAGGTCGAGTGACACCAACCAGTCCTGAAGCTGAAGGGCCTGGAGGACTTGAGAGAGAGTAACCATCTTGAACTTTTCCTTCCTGAGGAGTTTGTTCAAACCGCGCAAGTCCATGATGGGTCTCAATCCCCCGTCTTTCTTGGAAATCAAAAAATAAGGGGAATACCATCCCTTGTTCCTCTCCGCTACAGGCACCAGTTCTATAGCGCCCTTCTCCAGCAGGGCTTGAATTTCCTGCGCAAGGAGCGGATCCGGACACTTCAAAGAGAGGTTCCCCGGTGGATTGTCGCGAGGCCTGTGCCGAAAGGGAAGACAGTAGCCGTGGGTTATGATCTCCAGAACCCACACATCCGAAGTAATGGCTTGCCACTCTACAAGATGCTGCGCCAGCCTTCCCCCAACCGGCGAACCATGGGACCTGGCCTCATGACTGAGTAGGAGTGGCTGCGGCGTTACCTGAGGGCAAAGAGGCAACTGCCCGAGCGGCCTTGGCACCACGGGTACCCTGTCGTCCACCTCTGGTACCCCTGCGTTGGCCTCTTTGACTGCCAGCTCCTCTCGCTTTACTGAAGGACGAGTAATAGCGAAAGGAACCACCCCTCCACTGCTGTCCCCTAGGACGAAAAGGCGGAGGTTGGCGAACTGCAGCGCCCAACGACTTCGCTGCAGCTTTTGAGGTCTGCAACCTCTCAAGGCTCTCGTCAGCCTTGCTGCCAAAAAGGTGTTCACCGTCAAAGGGCATGTTGAGGAGCCGGGACTGCACATCAGGAGCAAACCCCGACTTCCGCAACCACGCAAACCTGCGTATCACGGTGCTCGCCGCCATGGACCTACTGACGCATTCAGCCAAGTCCAGACCCGACTGAACGGACTCACACATGGCATCCTTACCATCCTGGACCATAGCAAGGAAACCATCCCGTTCATCCCCTTCGGGAATATGTTCAGCCGCTAACGCAACACAGTTCCACAGAGTGTGCGTGAAACGTGACAAGGCACAAATGGAGTTGGCCACCTGAAGCGCCATACCACCAGAAGAAAACACTTTCTTCGCCCAGCCATCAAAACGTTTGTCGTCCCTATCAGGAGGGATGGTAGGGTACGACGCCTGCTTTGCCGGGGCCGTGGCCGCCTGCACCACCAAACTTTCCGGAGTGGGGTGCCTGGTCAAGTAGCAGGGGTCGCTACTGGCTGGACGGTATTTACGCGACAAGGATCTGCCCACCGCCGGGAGACTCTCCGGAGCAGTCCAAGCCGCCGCCACCCTTCTCTGTAAAGCCATATGGAACGGCAGTACCGGGTCAGTTGGGGGACCAACATCAAGGATGTCCGTCAGATCATCCTGCACAAACTCCCCTGGGGGAGCAGACCATCCCAGATACTCAGACACCCTAGCCATAAGGCGCTGGTACGAGGAATCGGCATGGGAGCCAGGCTCAGGCCTACAAAATTCCACCTCCGGAGAGGTGTCCAGTCCACTGGCATCATGCAGTGACTGCCTCAAATCGTCAAACTGACTATGGCCCGAGACAATGTCATCTGGCGCCTGACTAGGAACCAGGCCATCAGAATCCTCATCCGCCTCTGAAATATATTCCAGGTGGCGAAAAGGCACCCGAGAGTGCTTGCTCTTAACCAGAGCCTTCCTAGGGGGTACACCCGTGACACGGGGCACCTCCGACACGAAAGGCGTCGATGGCGTCGAGCGAATCGGCGCCGACGTCGAGAAAACCGGCAACGGCGCCGAGAGGATCGGCGTCGAGGAAATCGGCGTCGACGTCAGATGCAGCGCCTCCAGTATCGGCGGCGTCGACACAGCCCTCAAAGCCGGAGCCCCGAGCGTGTCCCTCGACGACCTGATCGTCGACGGCTTCGACGACTTCCTCGAAGCCGGAGCCTCGAGAAAGCCTGTCGACGCCCTCGACGCCTCAGACGTCGATGTCTTCCTCGAAGACTTCACAGGAGCACACGGTCTCGAACGCGTCGAGGACCGGGACCTGGAACGGGTACGGCGAGAACGAGCCTCCTTGTCCGAACGGGACCGCTCCCGTGACTCGTGCCGACCACTCTTGCGAGCGGTGTCTCTCGACCTCTCACGGCCGACCCCACTCAGGGGCGCGGACGGCTGAGTACCCTGCGACTCAAGAATCGCCAACATTTTCTTCCCGAAGGAAGCCCATTCCTCCGGCGTCGCACGGCTGGTGGGGTAACCGACGTGCCGGGCAGAATCCTCGGAAGAGGACCCGGAAGGCGACCGGTGACGGCGCTTCCGAGAATGCCTCGAAGAGGCTGAGGAGTGGCGAGACCCACTCCTAGAAGAAGACCGACGAGACTTCCGACGATGACGCGGAGAGTCACCCCTCGAATCATCCGTCGAAAGCCCCGCCGACTTCGACTTCCGGGGCTTGGACACCCGACCTACCGACAACTTCTTACGTTCGCGTAAGGCTTTGGACGTGAGCGACTGGCAGTCGATACAGTCATCCGTGTCGTGGGCCTCCCCGAGGCACCAGAGGCAGGCGTCGTGCGAGTCAGTCACCGACATCTTGGACCCACACTCCCCGCACTTCTTAAAGCCCGGACGCGGGGTTCAAGACGAAGTGGAAGACATCGCCGAAGGAAATTCACAAACGAACAGGTTCGAAGAACCAGAAAGAACAGAACTCCAAAGAGTCGAGGCTTAGAACCGAGAAACACGAAGCAACACGTTCGCGGATAAAACAGAACTGAGGCTACGTGCGTCCTACTTATCACATCGGATGACGTCGGAGGAGGTCCTCGACGTAGGCGCATCGACGTCATCGACGCAGACGCCGGAAAAGTTTCCGAAGCAGCACAGCTGTGGTGATTACATGTCATAGATATGGAATACGTCGGAGGACCCAATCCCCTCGAACGGTTGTTTCCACCTTACAATATGTACAATTTGACTGCAGTTGGTATGCTATGCCTTTAAATGTTCATTCAGTAAATGTTTAAACAGTATTAACTGCGTCGTGTTACTTTTTTTTTGTTTAACAAAGTCTTATTTGTAATTCATAACGTTTGTTGTAACTCTTTTCAATGTGGCTGAAAATTACCGTATATATTGTGCAAGGGCGAACACTATATTTGTGTGCATGGCACTACAGACACGTCACTGCTAATCTTTGGATCAATGCATCAGCTGTTCTCGTTACATGTGGTTCGTAACGTAGTCATTTATGTGTAGTCATGGCAATCCACATCACAACAAAATCGCTGCACGCAATTTACGTCGTTAGGTGCTTTACTCAATACAATCCTGCAGTGCTATCATGCCAATGTCATCGACATGCTCACGTACCAGGTACTTTAATATTCTTGTTGTCTCGGAAGCTCGCACAGCCTTCAAATGATGCACATTTACCAAACGTGATGTTACGGTGGGCCTTTTAGCAAATTTCAAGTACTGAAATTCACGATAACTTATCTTCAAACTGCCAGCCTTGTTCCCTTCTTACTTCCAATGGGTTCCAGCTGTCTTTATACAGTTTCTTCAATCTTCCCAACTGATGCACGTATCAGCACACATCCGGGGATTCCTTCCTCTGTGGACGGCTCCTCGTCGCCACTTGTTATGTTATTGTGACATTAAATGTCGACACAGTTCGTATATAATTGATGTAGGTTTATTCTTTAAGGAAGTCCCCCACAGCTAACCTTATACAACAGCTGTCTTCTTTCCTTGTGGCTCCGATCAAAGGTTCCAGAACCACACGGAAAGAACACTCTGAAATAGAACTATATACATGAGGTAACATTTCACGTTATAACAATCCCCAACAGCACTGCATTGAAAGATGCTCTGTGCAATATGAAAAAGGTACCCCAAACACGTAACGTGTCAAAAGACAAAAGGGAAAGTTTCTCAGTACTTACAGCCTGAAGGACTAGTCAGTTTCCCCATGACAAATTAGCAAAAAGACCAGTGAAATGAGGGTGAAGGCTTCAATCCTCTGTAAAATGTCAAGACTCTTCTGCTTCCTTTGTAAATACATTTTTTGTTGTGTTAGAGAGAGTGGACTAGTTTGTACATCTATTTTTCAGACATTTGCTAGCAGTGATAAGGTGACAGATGGAGAACAGGGGTAAATTGGTTTCTCATGTATAATAAACCAATGTCCTGATGAAGGCCAAGATTGCAAATAAACGGGTGTGAATAGCAGTTCAGATCCTGGTACAGAATGGCCGAAACACAATGACTTTGAAATGTCTTATTGTTCTAGATGTCCTAGCTAAATTGTTGGGACTAGTAGCTTATGTACACAGTTATCCTGCCAACCAACTGTATAGGCAGGGGTGGATTTCAGTTATCAGCTTGTCTCATTAAATTGGTGAAAGCACAATAGAAGTATAAGACGGCTGGTTATTAAGCTAGAAAGTCTGTCTGACCTGAACAAAGTTTGAGTGTGCAATTTGAGGCACATAAATGTAAAATTGAAAGTCACATGACAACTAACCCCATTACAAAATTTCAGTAAATGTTTTTATATTATTATGTCACCTGTGGTGTCAATTTTTAATATATAAATATTGTTTTTTATACATGTTTTTCAATAACATTTTATTTTTTTATATTCTGAGTGTATGATATGTAGGAGGAAGGACCAATTAAATGTGAGGTACTCCCTTTAGGTGTAGTGCTTACCTGGTCTCTTACAGGGATGGACAGTGTCTTGAAGAGGTGAGCGCTGGCTCAGGGGTAGTGTTTTCGATGAAAATACCCACACATCTTCGTGCAACAAACACATCTGGAGTTCTAAGGTGCTCACATGTTCTTGTATCCAAAGAGATAGGATTGTTTTGGTGAGAAGATGTTGGGTATTCTGTTATTTTATCCTTTTCGCCCAATATGTTGTAAGTGGTTCAAAGGTGTGCTTCCCTGCTAACGGCAGGGTGCTAGGGTTTGAATCTGTATTGAAATGTTCCCCACCCCCTCTAGCCCCTTCTGATGCAATGCAGCGAGGTACTTTCGCAGTGGCATACCAGATAGACAACTTTGGTTTCATAAGCAGCTCTGGCTTCTGAACAGAGCACGGTTTAATGCTGGGGAAGCTTCTCTGTCTTCTTCTGTTTGCAGGATAACACAATGTCCTTAGGTTCACAGCGTTTGAGTTTTGAGTTGTTTTGCTTAATACCCATGTTCAATATCTTGGAGGCTTGGCCGAGACAGATCTGGTTCCCGGACCTTCTGGACTTGTCAGCGTCCACACCAGTCAAGCTGCCGACGGACGCGGATCTTCTCTACAGAGAAGGAGGCGCCATTCTTCATCACAACCCAGAGTCGCTGAACTTGCAGGCCTGGCTCCTGCAGCACTAGAGTTTGGAGGGTACGACATCCCAGCCGACTGCAGAGAGGTTCTTGCAAAGGCTAGGGCGTCCACAACTCTCAAGTGCTACGGACATAAATGGAAGAGGTTCTCCGTCTGGTGCCGTGCACAGAAGATTAACCCTCTGCGGATTACGGCCCCTCAAGTATTGTCGTACCTACTGTCATTGGCCAAGGCTGGACTAGCTCACGCTTCCATCAAAATACATCTGGCTGCCATCTCACGATACACCAGGACTACGGGACGGGCGTCCTTGTGGTCTCATCGGCTCTTGAAGGAATTCATGAAAGGATTGTTCCGATCATTCCCGCCGGTGAAGGCCCCTGCCCCAGCGTGGGAGCTCAACGTGGTGCTGACCAGGCTCATGGGGGCCCCATTTGAAGTTTCTGTCGTGGAAGACAGCTTTTCACGTGGCCATCACCACCGCACGACGAGTGGGAGAGATCCAGGCCCTATCTTGCAAGCCACCATACTTGACTTTTCACGACAGGAGGGTGGTGCTGAGGACGCACCCCTCCTTCATGCCCAAGGTGCCGTCGGACTTCCACCTCAACAAACCCTTGGTGTTGTCAGTTTTCTTCCCGTCCCCTTCGTCGCCGGCTGAGAGGACTCTGCACTCGCTGGACCTGTGAATCAAGGGAAGGCTCTATCGAAGGTTTCCATTTCCAGATGGCTCTCCGGCTGCATCATGCACTGTCAACGGTTGGCAGACTGACCGCTGCCTGGCCGTCCGAGAGCCCACTCGACCAGAGCGATCGCTGCTACCACGGCGTTCCTTTCTGGTGTGCCCCTGCTCGACATCTGCAGGGCTGCGACGTGGAGGTCGACACACACCTTCACGAGATTCTACTGCGTCGATCAGACTCCAGGGAGGAGTCCAGGGTCGGCCAAGCAGTGCAGCGCAACCTGTTTGCTTAAGGTGAGCCTGGTGAGGAGGTAAGAGATGCTTAATGTTGAGTGTTTTGGTATTGCTTAATGTTGAGCCTGTTGCCACCTCCCGTGGTCGTGCATGTGTATACTGCTATGTATTCTTATATTCATGAGCATGTGAATCCATACCAGACCCCATGCTGGAGAAGGAACAAGTTACTTACCTGTAACTGTTGTTCTCCAGCATGGGTCTGGCATTTATTCACATGCAAACCCTCCCACCTACCCCTCTGCGGCTCTTCACTTGGTCATACTGCCACTTTACGTGCTACCAAATCTGAGGATGGCTGCCAGAGGTGTGGCTTAGGGAGAGGGTAGTCATTGGCTGGGGGTAGTATGACCCAGAGACCAGTGATTGGTTACTACTAAGAAAGACAGATCAGAAACGAAACGGATACTGATTTTTTCTATACCGAGGATTCCCGGACTGGCGACGGGGAATATTCATGAGCATGTGAATCCATGCCAGACCCCATGCTGGAGAAAAGAGAAATCTTTCCTAAGAGAAGGTGACAGAGAAAGCAGTTGAAGTGGGACAAAGTTTGGAAGTATGGCATCAGGTACTACCTTACCTAGGCATTAAGAGTAGAAAGATTCCATGTTGAGGGAGGATGAAGAGGGTGTCAGGAAGTACAGCTCCAGATCAGAGAGGTGTCTGGGGGACCAATAGGTAAAAGTAGGCATCAAAGACTACCACTCCACCTCTCTCTGGCTATCACATCAGTAGAGATGATGTGATGCTGGTAAGATTTCTCACTAGATGGTCTTGGGTTCGGGTTACTGGCAATTCTGCAACAAGCCAGTTGTCGAAATAGAGCATGAGGGCTGTCAACTTGGTTACAGCCGGAGACTTGCCAATGAGGATGAAGGGACCCCTTTATACAGAGAAAACTGGACTTACGATGAAACCAAGATTGGCCAATCCTCGGATCCCTCGACGGACTGGGGCAGACATTGTGGTATATCTCAGGGTTGGAGAGGACCAAGTCAGGATTCCAAGTGAGGATTGTTGTGAACTATTCTGACACTGTTTATTTTGAGTTAGAGAAACCCGGTTTTACTTTGTTGCCCCACCGTGTAATCAGCACCTTAATAAATGCTTTGAGCTTGATCTTAATTTCTAATGTGTCTTTCTTTGTCCCAGGTGTCCTATGTGACAGTTCCTACACCCCTCAACAGAGGGCGGTGAAAAAACGTTGCCAACAACCTTTCAGCTAGAAGAACAAGTTACTTACCAACTGTAACGTTCTTTCGACTGGATGTTCCTCCCACGTATTCCACATTTTAGATAATCTGCCAGCTTGCTGCTTCTTCCTTCGGAAAACATTTTTCACCAGAGGTTTTAGTCCCTGAAGGGCCGCCATCGAGTGTCGACGTCATCCGTCGTATAAAGGGCTCAAGCCACGCCCTTGGTCTCAGTTCTGTTTTTTCGGTGTTAATGGTCGCATCAGTTTTATCAGGCATCGAAGGATGTCAGGTTCTTTAGGAAGTACAAGTGCAAAAAGCGTAAAAACTGTACGGAGGGGTAGGTTGGGAGGGTCGATGAGCAATACGTGGGAGGAATATCCAGTCGAAAGAACATTACAGTTGGTAAGTAACTTGTTCTTCGAATGGATTGTGTCCTCCCACGTATTCCTCATCTTAGATAGACTCCCACAGCAGTAGTAATTTGGAGGAGGGAGTACCAGAGTTTTTAATTATGTACTGAATGACGGACGGCTTTTGCAAAAAGGCCTCCTTTGTAAGAATTGGAGTCTAAACAATAATATTTTACAAAAGTGTGCATGGATGACCAGGTGACCGCTGCACAAATGTCCTGCACAGGAACACCCCTCTGAAGAGCCGCGGAAGTTGCTATGCCCCAGGTTGAATGAGCCCTTAATCCATCTGGAGGCTCTTTCCCAGCCAACCTGTAACATTCAGATATTGCTAGGATTATCCATCTAGATAAGGTTTGTTTGGACACACCAAGGCCAAATTTGTGTCCAGTGTAACCGACAAATAACTGATCAGTTTGTCTAAATCTTTCAAGTCTAGAGATATAGAAGCTGAGAGCCCTTTTAGGGTCTAGCCTGTGGAACCCTTCCTCCTCTTTACTAGCGTGCGGAGGAGGGTAAAAGGAAGGTAAAGTAATCTTTTGTGACAGATGGAAAACAAACTATTTTCGGTAAGAAAAGGTTTGACCTTCAAAATAACTTTATCCTTGTGGACAATAGTGTGAGGAGGCTTACAAGAAAGCGCCTGCAACTCACTCGCCCTGCGGGCTGAAGTTAAAGCCACTCGTAAAACAGTCTAAAAAAAGTTAGGAGCCTTAAAGTGAAAGAATGTAAAGGCTCAAAAGGGGCACACAAGACATTTTGAAACTAAATTTAAGTCCCAAATAGGAACCTGAAAAGGTGTAGGAGGGAACACATTTGTTAACCCTTTAAGAAACTGGACAACTAAAGGCATCTTGAAATATGAAACTTCTTTTGTAGAGCGCTTGAAGATAGATAGCGCTGCTAAATATCCTTAATTAATATTAATAGTACCGACTTGGAGCCCTGAGTTGGCCAAATGTAAAAGCAAGGAATGCACCATAGGAGTGCTACATTGAAAAGGATCCACATTCTTATCCCTGCACCAGTTACTGAATTTCTTCCAACGACACCGGTACACAGATTTTGATGGTGGCCTTCTAGGCGAAAGCAAAATGTCCATAACGTCATCCGGAAGGTCCCAATCTTTATCTCTCAGCCTCTCAGAAGCCAAGCGTGAAGGCTGAGAGCTTTGACCTCTGAATGGAGAACATGACCGTCCCTTTGCGAGAGGAGATCCTCTCTTTGTGGAAGACGTATTGGAGGGCAGATGGACATGTCTAGAAGGTCTGGGTACCACGTTCTCCTGGCCCAATCCGGGGAAATTAGGATCATGGTTTTCCTGAACTTTCTCAACCTCCCGATTACTTGAGGAATCAGAGACTGGAGGGAACGCGTATAGCAGTCGAAATATCCAGTCCACCACAAACGCGTCCCCTAGAGAGATTCCCTTGAGCAGTACAGTTCGCACTTTCGGTTGGTACCAGTCGCGAACAGATCCACTTCAGGGGTTCCCCCCACCCCCAAAGGGCAAAGATCTCTTGAAGGACTTCCTGAGCTAGTTCCCATTCGTGGGAGACTGTGCTCGGCCTGCTCAGAGCATCTGCTGCCGTGTTTTTCTCTCCGGCTAGATGAATCGCCGATAGATGAGATTCCTTCTTGCACTGCCCAGAACCAGAGCTGCATTGCTTCTCTGCACAGTGGGAGTGATCCTAAGCCTCCTCTTTTGTTGAGGTAATACATGGCCACTGTGTTGTCCGTCATTATTAGGACATTCTTTCCCTGAACAAAGGGCAGGAAGGCCTTCAGCGCTACTCTGATTGCCCTCAGCTCCAAAACGTTGATGTGTAGTTTGGACTCCGATGGAGACCCACGACCGCCGATTGTCAGATCGTTGGTGTGGGCTCCCCACCACGTGAGTAGGGCTTCCATCACTTCAGTTATCTCCGGCCATGGTTGCCAAAACTGTTCCCCCCTTGATGATATTTTCCTTGCAAGCCCACCACAGAAGATCTTAAGCTACTTTGGCTGAGACTTGCAGAAGATCTGACACCTTCCCCGAAAACTGGGACCATTGAGTCCTGAGGGCCCATTGAAGGGATCTCATCCTCAGTCGAGCTTCTGGCACCAGAGAAATGCAGGATGCCATGAGGCCTAGCAACCTTAGAAAGTCAAAAGCTGGTAGATGTTGGGCATTTTGAAACTTCGCTACCATCTGCAGAATGTGGTGAGTTCTCTCATCGGGAGGCAAGGCTTTCCCTGAGGTAGTATCCAGGACTGCTCCGATGAATTGGAGTCTTTGGCCTGGAATCATTTGTGACTTCTTGTAATTGAGGGAGAAGCCCAGTCTGTGTAAGAAGTGGCAGGTCAAGGACTTTCCTTTGCTAACCTCCGTCTTTTAGTCCCGTAGGTTGAGGTACAAGAAGTAGAGCAAGAAGTCCCAAGGCGATGCTGGTCGATGGGCGACTCGCGAGGTAATCTGCCGGCACAATTGTAAATGTCTAATGTCCTGTTTCTCTCCTTTTTGCAGATACGACGGTCCGGGAGGCTCGCTGTTCCTTGGATGCTGTTTGCAGGAGCAGAGGGCAGCTAGCGGTGGAACCACAGGTAAGCTGCTGCTATTAATGATGTCCTTTTGTTTTTCAGATGCTGTTCTTCCGAGGTTCGCAGATGCAGCTGAACACGATGAGCGTCACATTGCAGGATTGCAAAGAAACGCAAAGCGTGCTATCCAAGTCGGGTGTGGTTTAAATAGCATCAAGAAAGTAGTCCAGGTAAAATAGTCCCTAGGCTACCACACCCAAAACACTATACTGCATAGCTTAGTTCCAAGGAGCCAAGCTGTGTGGACGCCTCCATGTTGACTGGCACTGAAATAAAGTAGTCCCCAAGCACAAGTCTTCATTAAGTATGAGCCTGGCGCCAAAGGCGCCAGGACTGGCCCCAAGAGGGCCTAGGCAAAGGATGCCTAAGCTTGTTGGGGGCCCGGGCCAAGACCCCTCCTGGCCCATGGACCTGCCGGGGGGGTTTCAGGAAGTGGATCGTGACACCTTGTTCCTCTCCACTACAAGTACATGTTCTATTGCACCTTTCTCTAGCAGTGTTAAAATCTCCTGCACAAGGAGCGGGTCTGTAATTTTTACAGAATTGGCTCCCGGTGGATGATGTTGAGGTCTTTGATGAAAAGGAAGGCAGTAACGATGGGTCACTATCTCTAGTGCCCAGGCATCTGACGTAATGCCCTGCCATTCGTCCAGATACCGAGTGATTCTGCCTCCCACCGGGGTTATGTGGGTTAAGACCACAAAGTGGCTTTGCAGCGGCTGAGGGGGTAGTAGCCGCTGCTCTGGCTGATTTAGCACCTCTCCCTTTTCCACCACGAAAGGGTTTTCTCTGTTGGCCTCTCTGACTGGCCTGCCCACTCCCTTTTCCAAAGGAGGAATAGAAGCGAAAAGGGCGACTCTTCCAGGAAGATGAGCCTGCATAAGAGTGTTGTTGAGGCTGTTTTATAGCGGCGCGGAGTGATTTTGCTGCCGCTTTTGAGGTCTGCAGCTTCAAGCTCTTGTCTGCCTTGCTGCCGAACAGCCTCAAGCCGTCAAAGGGCATATTGAGTAACCTGGACTGTACATCGGATGCAAAACCAGATTTTCTCAACCAAGCAAATCTGTGTAAAACCGTACTAGCCGCCATGAACCTGCTCACACTATCGGCAGTGTCCAGTCCTGACTTGAGGCACTCCTCCATAGCCTCCTTTCCATCTCTTACTATCGCCAGGAAACCATCCCGTTCCTCACCCTCCGGGATGTGTTCAGCTGCTGCATTCAAGCAGTCCCATACGGTGTAAGTAAATCTAGCTAATTTACAAGTCACATTAGTAGATTTAAGGGCCATACTGCCTGAAGTTAACACTTTCCTCGCTCAAGCATCAATCTTTTTATCGTCCCTGTCAGGGGGCATGGAGGGATAAGCTGATTGCTTATTTGCAGTCGCAGCTTGAATCACCAAGCTCTCAGGTGAAGGATGCTTAGATAGATACTCTGGATCTGAAGGAGAAGGTCTATACTTTCCCACACATTTTTTATTTACAGCTGGTAAAGATTCTGGGATTTCCCATTTTGCCATAACTCTCTTTTGTAGAACTTTGTGGAAAGGAAGGATCTGATCCTTTGGAGGTCCTTCATCAATAATATCTGTCATGTCATCCTGGTCGTAACTCGGGGATACCGTCTTCCACCCCATGAAGTCGATGACTCTTCCCATGAGGTTGCTATATGCAGATTACGTGTGGTCAGTAGGGTCTGGTCTTTCAAATTCTACCTCAGGTGAGGTATCTAGGCCACTGGCCGATTGTAGGCAGTCATACAGGTCGCCCATTTTGGTACTTGAGTCTATTCATTCTTCAGGAACTTCTCTTGTCCCAAATCTAACACAAGCTGATGTAATCACTTCATCAGATGATTGTTCTTCAAAAAAAGAAGACAGATTTAAAAAATCTGGCTTCAATATGCTCGAAGGGATCCTCAATGTCATCAAGGAAGGCTTTGATGTTGTCGAGAGAGGCTTCGACACTGTGGTCAAAAGGTATCAACGCCATCTTTGGCTTTGACGAGGTCGAAGGACGTGTCGAGTCAATGTCTGACTTCGACGACGAGGATACCATTTTGTCCTCTGTTAACCTCGATTTGTGCACCAAGGTTTTTCTCTTGTTTCATGAGGCACTGGAGAATCATTCTCCGAGGACGCCCTCAACTTTGTCAGATTTTGCATGTACAGTTTTAGATTTCCCTCTGTCACTCTTGGAGTCGACAGGGGCATGCTCTTCACGCAACTTTGAGGGGGTCGAGCCGCCTTTTCAAAAATCTTTAGCATTGAAACCCTAAAGGCCTCCCATTTTTAGGGGGAATCATGCTTAGGAGGACATGAAATTAACCTTCTGTCAGGCGAGGAGGAAGAAGAGGAAGAAGATTTGTGACGTCTGTTCTTCGATTTTTTAGATGAAGAGGAGGAAGATTTCCTCGAGCGACTCTTTGACCTAGACCGCCTCGACTCGTGACGAGATTTCTACTCGACTCTCCCGAGTCTTTTTGTCTTTTTGCAGACTTAAAAGACTCCGCTCCCACTGCTAGCTTACCTTGGCTTTCCTTAAGAGCCTTATTCGACATCGCCTGACACAAACTGCACTCGTCGACCCGATGGTCAGAGCTGAGACAACAAAGGCAACTGCGGTGAGGATCCGTAATGGACATCTTCCTTCCGCACTTCAGACACTTTTTAAAACCCGTCTTGGGTGTGGTAGGAGTTGAAGATGAAGACGATTTTCAAAGAAAGAACGGATGCGCCGTTTCGAAACACGAAGCAGAAGCTCGGAAAAACGGAAATGAGACCAACGGGCGAGGCTCGAGCCTTTATACGATGGATGATGTCGACACTCGACGGTGGCCCTCGAGGGACTCAAACCACGTGGCTTCGAGCACAACGCCCTCTGGCGAAAAAAAAATTCTGAAGAAAGCTGCAGCAAGCTGGCAGATTATCTAAAATGAGGAATACGTGGGAGGACACAATCCATTTGAAGGGGCCACCTGGAGAAATATCTTCTCCCTCTTCCCAAAACGGTACAAGAGAGTCCTGCAAGAAAGAGTCAGAGAAGAAAGTCTGAACGGGAGTGGTCAGGTCCAGGCACTCCATACACATAGTGCAGGGATCAGAACACACATACGGTCTGTGGTAGGAGGTGAAGAATGGGACAAAATTGCAGGAGAACAAAAAAGGGTAATTTGTGGTAAGAGGAAAAGGGTTCCTTCATCATCCAAGTGAATACAAAGGGGCTCCTTCACCATCGCTGTGAGGAGAAAAGGATTGACAGGCAGGCTCTTGCACATGGGCACGGGTGGAACAGGCCACAGTGTGGCCACATCCGCCGGTTCCTTTTTTCTTTTGATGCTGCTTCGGACTGCCCATCCAGACCCCAGAGATTGATTGATGTTTTATTTCTTTCGCGCTCATACACAAGTGTTTCAGAGCGCGACAAAGCAAGGGAAAGGGGAGAACAAAAACAACAATCTTACTATGCCCAGTGACATTGAGAACGTGCAAGTGTAGGGTAGAGCGTGAAGGGGGAGAAGTGCATGGAAGGGGGAACAAAAGGCGAGTGCGGAGCGAGAAGGAAAAAACAAAAATAATAATAAAATAATAAATAAAAAGGCAACAAACAATGAGAGTGCAGCCAGCAAGTGCTAGGTTTATTGCAGCAGGCCATGCAGGTCTGAAAGTGCAGGAAGACAAGGGGAGGGCTGCATGTGTACAGATACAGACCCCAGTGCAGGGGGTGGCCTGGAGGCAGTGTGTGAGGGTGGCAAGATGAGCAGGTACCTGGGCCCAGAGGACAGAGGGTGGCCAGGTGCATGGTGCCGAGGTAGAGTAGAATCAACAGGGGAGACGGGAGGAGAAGGCAGAAGCAAAGAGGAAGGTTTTGAGGTGCTTCCGGAACCGGAGATGGTTCTCCTCAAGTTGACTGCAACCAACAAGTATAAAAGAAAGGAGATGGAGCAAATAATTAAGATTAATCATCTAGTCCCTACACTTGTGCGGATGGGGATAAATTGTCCAAAAACGTTGAGTTAGATGAAAAACCTCCAATTAGTTCAGCATTTTCAGTTGGACAAGAGGGCTCAGACGCGTTCTCACATGTTGAAGAAAACGCACAACATAACTATCATTGCTGTGCATAACAGGGGCTCTAGAACAAGAACAGTTCCCAGTTAGGGAACTTCCGTCCCCTGCACTCTTTCAATGGCTTAATAAAGCCCAGTAGTTTAGAGTAAATCTTAGTTTATTTGGAAAAATGTCAATAATGCATTCACAATTGTATTATACATAGTGCACTTCACCAATAGGTTAAGATTTAACATACAATGTATTGATACAAATAAATGTGGCCCAAAGCATTGTCAATTCTCTTCTTCAGGGGTGAAAATTGCTTTCAAATGTAATCTACAGAAAGAAATTAAACATACATTTCTACTATTTAGATATAGTGTACACACATGAAGTTCACAGCGTTAAACCACATCCCCACCAACTTCCCTTTTGGGGATTTGCCCTCGATTGCCCAGACTTTAATGGCATATTGTCATATGCCTCCCCAACTTTTTAGTAGATCCAGTTTAGTTTCTCTTCAAGATCCGAAAAGGGACACATACAAACTACTGATACGAGGAAGAGAACAGGAGTAATAAAGATGAAACGCAACAGTCTAGATGTTAGGAAACAGGTCACTGGGCCGGCAAGTTTAAATACAGGATGAACCCAGCTGACAGTGGTGAACGGAAGAAGAGTCGAGGGAAGGAAAGTCGAAGGGCAGACATGTGAAGGAGCAGGAAAAGCGAAAGCCGCAGACGCGGGTTAGCCTGCTGGCCAGGAACGCAGCTGAAAGCCACATGAAAGGAAGATGCGCTGCCACAGATAGAGATAGACCCAACTTCGGAGAGAAGAATAAGGTCTTCTTCGTCTGGACTGATACAAATTGGGTCACTCCCAGTATATCTCTCGTTCACGTCTCTTTGTACTGATTTTACAATATTTTCTCTTGACCGAGATGAGTATTCTAATACTGCTTCTCATTCACACTCCTTTCTGGTATCGTTACTTTCTCTCGACTGTGACGATTATGAGCATTCCAATAATGATTCTCATTCACTCCCCCCTTGGTCTCTCGTTGTCCCCATTACCTTCCATTCTTAGGGCCAACGTTACTGGGATTTTCTGTCGTGGAGGGTCAGCTCCCTCTAACTTTGCGTCTCGTGGCCTTTTGCCTGCTTCTCTGCTGTCCTGTCTGATCATCTTAGATAGCAGTATGGCATTTTGTAGACCAGCTTGCCCAGTCTGCCATGACAGAATGGTTTCAGCACTGTTGCAAGGACCCTCGGTCCACCACAAACCTCCCATGGTCACGCCACCAGCCTCGCGCTCTTTCGCTCTGATTTGGGACGCCACACGTCCAGCTCCACTTCTCCTGGCTTCCTCGGTACCTACTGTAACGCGTCTGTCACTTCTCGCAGCACACTGCGTGTCTTGCCTCTGCTGCTCACTGGAGGTAGTGTTCGAACTTTTTTGAAACCCGTGGGCTGTCTCTTCACCTCGCCAGGCTCCTTTCCTTTTTGGACTTGCGTGGTCATGGGGCCTTCCCCTGCGCAAGCCTTTGTTCATTTTTCTCTTTCTGCTGCGGATTCTCCTATCCTCCATACATCCTCTTCATCCCAGTGGAATGGGAACTTAGAGAGCTCTTCTATTTCCTGTTGGCAATAACACATTCTGGTCTTCACGTATATTTTCACCAAAAAGGTTTGAAGATGTTATTTTGGAAGGTCCTCTAGGGAGTTCCTCACAGGGACGGGAGTCTCGGCCCCAAAGAGGGAGGGTCTCCTGGTGAGGTCTCTCTCACTCTAACCCCAAGGAGGGTATTGCGGAGCAGGATCCCCTTCCGAGCCTGACGGAGGGGGGAGAAGGGACCAATTCCTGCAATTCGTCACAGTACATATTATTTAAAGTTTCAAAATCAAGTGCATTTTTAATTTAATAGCTACAGTGTTCCATTTGTCTGCAGGGCAAGTAAAGCCACAATTACATTCCATCTTCCAAGTAGTGCATCCCAACGTGGTTCTAGAAGCCAAAGCTGTACCTAGGTTGCATGGAAACACTTTCTTCATTTCATTTTCATAAGCCTTTATTCGATATAAAATCATTAGGCTACAATCGACAGTATACAACATAATAAATTAAAACAAAGACATTTCAGTTTAAAAACAACAGTTAATAAATAAACAAAATAATCTAAATCCGGGCTTAGATAAGAATGACAGCATTAGTAATATATTTATACCTGTCCAGAGGTCCAAGAATGCAAAATTCATAAAAACACACAGTACATAATAAAGCGCAAGGTGCAATGCACAACCTAGCTTAATGCAGTGAAATGCATATACTTTAGCAAAATCACTCGTGGCCTGCTCCCAACGATGAGCAAATCCTTGTGAGTCAGGCCTGGTGTAGATACATCACAACAAAATAGACCATATTTAGATTTTGCATTGATTTATACAAACTCATTCCCTGGACTCCCCAACGGACTCCAAATACTTTAAATAAATGTTTCAAATAGCTAGATCTCAGGTTCTTGTAACAAAAGCAACAGCATAAAATGGACAAAGATTCTTCTAGCAATTTGAATACAGGGCAAAAATCTATTCCGTTGCACTTCAGAGTACTGATAAACGTAGCCACATAGGGTGTTTAAATAAAGTTTAGGCTCAAGTGCTCGTGCATGAGGCGGAACAATAGCATTCAAATATTCTTCATAGCCGAAATCAGGTTTGCATTCAAGATACAATTTCTCTGTTGTCAACCGGCTGCAAGCAGACTTCATCCTGCTCCATGCAATGGATGTTGCTGTATCCTTAATCATTATTTTAGAGCCCATGGTTAATGTATGCAGATTTCTCCCATAAGGAGCCAAGGACCAGGTCTATCAGATGTTTCTTAATATGTTGGACCATGGGAGAGATTGGCCACCCTCCAGGGACAACATGCTTTAAAGATTCTCTTTATCTTTCTAGCACAGGCGTACACCAAATCAGGGCTCAGTATAGCACAGGCTTCAATATAACTACTTCAACTATAGGCCTAATATTAATCTCCATATGGAGCGATACAATGGCAGTATTTTGCGGAAGTAGTAATAACGTTTTCAAGAAAACGTTTTCAATGATTGTAAACTCATGGGAGTTATTGCACCCCCAGAGCTCTGCCCCATATAGGGACCAAGATTTGGCCTGTGCATTAAACACCTTAATAAATGGTAAAGTCGCTCCACCCCATGGCTTTGGAAAAACCTTCTCACAACCAAATTGTGGTATAAAATTGGGGTGGCCTTTGCAAGATGGGATGATCAAAGGCAGTTCCATGACAAGACCGGAGGCAAGCATTATGCTTTTCTTCTTTGTTACTGCCAAACATAGCAATTCAAATAACCACTTTTTACTATCAAAACTTTTTTTTTTTTTAAAAGAACTTTTTTAAAGAACATCTGAGAGAAAACAGTCTGAAACTGGGCTCCACTACAACTCCCATGAGGCTCTCTGCTATCTGTAGTCCCTGCCTCAGTCTCGCCCTCCAATGATATTGCCCCAACTGGTATAAACTCCTCCTGGCTACAGATGCCTTCCTCTTCTTTTTTGCTGCCAGACACAGATAAGTGACATTTTGATTCCATTCTAGTCAAAACAAACAGACTACATTTAGCATACTCAGCGTTCAGGGCGAGCGTGTAATTGTCACTTTCTAGCACGTTAAGCAGTATATGGCATTATATTTCAAGCGACCGGGTATTACTCAAGCGCAGCATTCTGGGTCGCGCGTGTACTCCGAACTTCCATTCTTTTAAACTCGCTCGAGCGCGGTTCAGAGCGAACAGAGTCGACATTCCTTATGTGATACACAGAGGGGAAACAGCCCGTGAGCGTCATCGCTAGAGTTTGGGCTAGTTTCCCCTCCGGTATCCCTCAGCCGTCATACGCGATCATTCTGAAGCGAGCCGACAGTTGAACACGGCTGTGGCGTCGCTCAATGCAAGCCCAGCGCAAGCGCGTGCATGCGCATCCGCACGCACTGAGGCCATTTCGGTTTTCCTCACATATTAACGGCTGCGCAGCTCACAAACTCCTGGGCTTTCACCTGGCTCGCACTCCCAACCAGAGGCATAAAAAAAAAAAAGGAAAAAGTTGAAAGGAGAGGGAAAAGTTGAAAGCAGACAGAAGTGCTACACACTGCCCCTTTCAAACGGCTGCTGAGCTGAGAGGTCAGGAGAGTTTCCCTCCATTCCTAAGTGACTTCCGCTCATAGGAATTACAGAACAGCGCCAGACAGAGGCCAAGAAAACTGGGAGGAATACGAGGAGCAGGAGTGCTCAGGGAGTACAACCCATTCAGGAGAGATTGTTAGCTCTCGAGAATATTTTGGGCAGTAATGCTGGCTTACAAGATCCTGATAAGGGGACCTCCACTAAGCCTCTGGATGACTCTAATAGGGGGTGTAAGGTCACCCGGAAAAGGAAACACTTCTACCCCCCCCTCCTCACCCCCCGGGTTCTATTAAGGGGACTAGAGAGAAGCCCCTGGAGGCAGCTGATGCATTCCTCAGGCTAAAAGACGCCTTCATGGCAAGATCAGCTATGCCCAGCCTCCCCTCCCTACCCCAGGGGAAGAAAATATATGCTGCTTTGTCATCAGAAGAATTTGATCATGAAGAAGAGGGTGACAAGTCCCAAATCTTAGATAAGGTACCAGATCATCCCAAAGCAGCAGGTATCACTCAAGCCAGCATAGTGGAAGGTACCCCTGAAGATGCTATTTCTGATATGTTTGAACCAGATTCAATCCGTCATCCGTGATCCACTGAATGGACCCCGTCACCTAGAGTGGCGGCCTATATGGCCAAAAGAATAAGGCAGCAGGTAGAGAAGGAGACCAGGTTTAGACTTGGAGCCGAGTGTCCCAGGCCAGAGCTCAGTGGCAAAGCATTGGAGACTCCCGAGCTAGATCCCAAAATGCTCTCCTTTGTCTCCAAAGCAAGCAAAGACCTCAGGAAAGGCATGGACCGAGCGTGGCGGTCCTGCCAAGACAAGGTTCTTGACCTATCGGGTCCCACTGCAAAGATAATGGACTTGGCAGAAAGGTCCAAAGACACGGGAGAACCAGTGGACCCCAACATCCTTGCAAACTGGGCACAGCGCGGCGTTTGCATGCTCGGAAACACCAACTCAGCCATGTCGGCAGAGAGAAGAAAGTCCATGCTACTTAAAATAGACGCCAAGCTAGGCAATCTAGCCTCGTATGAGGCAGGAGAGGGCGTCCAGGGGCTCCTCTTCGGCGACACCTTTGTAAAAGCAGTGCGCAGGTTTGTGGGCACCTACGCCACTCTAGAGAAAGCTCAGTCTTCGATCAAAAAAGTATTCCCTGGACGAGTTTTTGCCGGGGCCGGTCGATTCAGAGGCCGTTCGACGAACAGAAGGCCACAGGGACCCAGGGCCCAATACTGGGAAACACGCCAGCAAGATGCGTTCTTCCCGAATCAAGGTAGAGGATTCAGAGGAAGAGGCTATTTCAGGCACCAAGGTAGAAACACAGGTGAGAGAGCAGTGCGAAATACCCACCAGTGGGGGGCAGGACGCAGCTATTTATGCACAATTGGCGAGAGCTTTCGTCAGATGCCTGGATTCTCCAGACAGCGGAGGGCTACCAGCTAGATTTCATGAGCTTACCGGTCCAGGAGAAACCTCTGCCACGCATTATAAGCTCGGAGGAGGACAGGCAGCTACTAGACAGAGATTCAAACACTAGCAGAGAAACAAGCGATAGAAAGAGCACAGCCTCACTCACTAGGTTTCTTAAGCAACATGTTTTTAGTGCGCACGAAAGGGAAGTTGCGGCCGGTAATCAACTTAAAGGAATTGAACAGCTGGCTAGTTTACAAGCACTTCAAGATGGAAGGAATCCATCTCCTGGCCGACTTGCTCCAAAAGGAGGATTGGCTAATGCGGCTAGATCTGAAAGATGCGTATTTGAGCATTCCCATAGCACCGCAATACCGCCACTTCCTCCAGTTTACATGGAGAGCAGAAGTGGCAGTTCAAGACACTTCCATTCGGCCTCGCCTCAGCCCCTTGGGCGTTCACCAAACTGATGAGACCCCTCGCGGCAGCGCTGAGGGACGAAGGCCTGCGAATGATAGTATATCTAGACAACATACTATTCATGGCAGAAGACAAGCACTACAGCGACAAGTGCAATTGGCGATATCCCTAATATCGAGTCTAGGATTCCTAATAAACTACAAAAAGTCAGAGCTGTCTCCATGCAAGAGAATATAATTTCTAGACTTTATGACAGACACAAGGAAAGCCACCTTAGAATTGCCCATTGCAAAGATCAGATCAATAAAGAGAGATCTGAAATCGACTCTGAGGAAGACGGTTATATCGCTTCGGAATCTAGCCAGGATAGTTGGATTGCTAGTGGCATCCATCCAAGCGATTTTCCCGAGTCCCCTTCACTATCGAGCTCTGCAAAGACTCAAGATAAGGTACCTACGCAAAGGGTGGATATATCACAAGTCAGTTACTCTAGACCAGGAGAGCAGATCAGAGATCCAATGGAGGCTCAGCAACACGGAACCCTGCAACGGGCGCTCCATATTCGGGGTAAGACCAGAAATGATTATAGAATCAGATGCCAGCAGATCGGGCTGGGGTGCAAGATGTGGTCTAGTAGAGACTGAGGGAAAATGGTCTCAGGAAGAACTAGAGTTACATATCAATTGCCTGGAACTTCTAGCAGGCTCCTTCGCAATTCAAGCTTTTTCCAGGGAGAGAGCGAAATGTTCTATTCTCCTCAGAATGGACAATATATCGGCAGTTCGATATATCAACAAGCTAGGAGGGATGAAGTCCAAAGTGCTAGCGGAATTAGCCAAGGATTTCTGGCACTATTGCCTGCAAAGGGAGATAGATGTCAAAGCAGAATATCTTCCGGGGGCGAAGAACGCAGTAGCGGACTGGAACTCCCGGTACCTCACAGACTCGAGCGACTGGAAGGTTACACACATCGGTCTTCGAGAAGTTACAATGGAGGTGGGGTCCGTTAGATACAGATCTGTTCGCATCAAGGCTAAACTCCCACTTCCCAAGTACTTCAGCTGGAGACTGGATCTGGGAGCAGCCGGGACGGATGCTTTCCTGCAATGCTGGAGAGGTCACACCCATTATGCCTTTCCCTCCTTCGTGATGCTGGCGAGGGCACTAGCCAAGGTCCGCAGAGACAAAGTGGAAGTAGTTCTAGTGACACCAGAATGGAGATCGCAAGCGTGGTTTCCAGTTCTGATGGAACATTCCACGGATTTCCCGCAGAAGATTGTCCACAGAGCAGATCTCCTAGTAGATCCGAGAGGCATGCCTCATCCCCCGATTCAGAGCAATAACCTCAGCCTAATAGCGTGCAGAGTTTCAGGCGCAGATGGTGCTTGTCAGGCCTTTCAGAAGAAGCTACAGAGCTCATCAAAGTATCGTGTGCTCCATCCACAATCGGGAGCTACAGTTCCGCTTGGCAAGCTTGGGAATTATGGTGCAGGGGGAGGAGTATTTCTCCCTTTTCAGCTCCTATAGAGTATATACTAAGTTGGCATATATAGATCTGCTATTTCAGCAGGGCACGAGTTAGTGGATGGAAAGCCTGTGGGGGAGCATCCAGCAGTAGTTCGATTGATTAAGGGCGTCAAGATGACAAGGCCTCCAGAACTGAGGCACTCAGTACTGTGGGACGTTAACAAGGTGTTGCACCTATTCGAGCAGTGGCCAAGGAACGACCTATTGTCAAAAAGGCAGTTATCTGGGAAGCTAGCTACCCTACTCTGTTTAGTCTCTTGCAGAAGGGTATCTGACGTAAAGGCGCTAGAAATTGATAGAAAGATCTTCTACCCTGAAGGTATAGCGTTTAACATTGCGCAACAAACTAAAACGAATTCTAAGGTCATCTCTTATCCTTACTTTCCTGATAACAGTAAACTATGCGTTGCCAAATGTATTAAATGTTACGAAGCAGCGACAGCAGCGGATAGGCCATGCAGAGTAAAGCAATTGCTCATAGCGACCAGGAGACCTTTTAAGGCTGTAGCCTCAGCTACCATAGCTAGATGGGTTAAAGAGGTCATGGCTCAAGCAGGCATAGACATTTCTGTTTTCGGAGCTCAATCGGCAAGAGGATCTATGGCTTCAGAAGCGATTACCGCCGGAGTTCTGCTGCAGGACATTCTGAAGGCAGCAGATATGTCTAGTGACTCGGAACTTTCTATTTTAAGCCTGTGGAGAATATCGCCATGGCAGTGATGCAAAGCTTTGAACAAGCATAATGCTTGCCTCCGGTCTTGTTATACAATGAAGATTGCCAAAGCGCACAGCGCAGGAAGTCTCGATTCTATTAAAGAAACGGAGGCAAGCATTATCCCTCCGAGGGAATTCAGTTAAGAAATTAATGACAGAAGTTGATTATCTAACATATTTCTTTCAGACGCAGATATGATGAGAGAACAAACTCCCCTGCCTAATGCATCATCTTTCTTTTATTTAAGGGGAAGAGCAGAAAAACTCTCGAGACTAGCGTGAAGGCATGACAGGGATGAAGTTCAGAGAAGAAAAGGACAAGCAGCAAAGTATTTCTTCATTCTAGGACCTACACCAGGACACTTGAAAGTTTAAGTCATCAAAAAAGAAGAGGAAGGCACCTGTAGCCAGGAGGAGTTTATACCAGTTGGGGCAATATCATTGGAGGGCGAGACTGAGGCAGGGACTACAGATAGCAGAGAGCCTCATGGGAGTTGTAGTGGAGCCCAGTTTGAGACTGTTTTCTCTCAAATGTTCTTTAAAAAAGTTATTTAAAAAAAAAAAAGTTTTGAAATAAAAAATGGTCATTTGAATTTCTGTGTTTGGCAGTAATAAAGAAGAAAAGCATAATGCTCGCCTCCGTGTCTTTAATAGAATCAAGACTTCCTGTGCTGTGTGCTTTGGCAATCTTCATTCTCTGCTAATCGTAAAACCAGGTAATCATATGAAGCTACCTGCATCAGACTATTATCCTCTGCTTCTATGATCAGTAGATGAGGCTTGCAGTGAGAGGACTGGAAGGTCATTGCCTTATTTTACTGGTATTAATCTCCAAGACCATGCTCTTACATTTCCTACCAAAAGCCGCTAAAGTCAGCCTGAGGCTCAGAGGTTTCATAGACAAGAGTGCTGCATCATCTGCAAAGAAGAGTGCCGGGGGCCTATCCGTACCAGCATAGATGGGTCCATACAGTGTTCAGGGAGCTCTCCAATACGTGATTAATGTACACACAGAAAAGCAGGGGGGGGGGGGGGCAGAACGCATCCCTGGCCGACACCTTTCTCAACATTGAAGGAACACAACTCCTCCCCGGCCAGACCCCAGTGCACACTTTCTTGAATATGCTACATTTACATGAAATTACAGTAATGCAGTAAGTGCCAAATGCAAATGTGCTTTTGTAAAATTGGCATCAATAAACTTAAAACTGGGCTTAACTCATAAGGATCTTCATTAAAGATATCCAAGATAAGATATAGGTGTTTATTACACTAGTTCAACGTATTTGGCTTATTTGGTCTCGGTAAAACAGTGGAGGGAAGATTTGTAATTCCGGTTGATAGACATCTCTTTTTAAAAAGGGAAACATTCAAGCTGTCCAAGTTCCCAATTTGCAAGTGTCAGAATACATGACTGCCTTCACAACAATTCTTAGCCGTTCTAAGTGTATGCCTGTGCAGTCTTTAATGCTTTTCAGGGTTTTCCTTCCATTCATTCATGAAGTACATTGAAGAGAAGGTTCTTACCTCGACCAGGATAAGTCTCTTGTCTATCTCTGCGGGCTGCCCAAGCATCTGCAGTTTATTATACTTGTTTGCTCTAAGCAGAAATTCTTGGAAAATAGAAGTCTGAGATTGACTAGTAAACGATTGAAAGCTTGATCCTGAAGAAAGACAAATAAATTGTGTTTCACCACCATACTTCTACTCACATGCTACACTGAACAGCTATTTTCACAAGATTCGACATCTCAAAACGTGGCAGCTTGCACAGACCTTACACGAGGAAATGCCTATCACTCAATTATATTTAAGTTAGCAATGAGTTTTGTGTCCAGACTCATACAGTAAATGACCAGGCACTTTGAGAAAGCTCTTTGAGAAAGTTGTGGAACTCGGACAGGACTTCAAATGTTTTTTATACGTCTAGGAAATCTATGGCACATGAAGCAATTAGCATTACTTTGAGCATAAGAAGGTCACAAGTTATTACAAGGAAGCTGAAAGTACGGTTTCCTTTATTGTCACAAATATTTGCTTTTTTATTTATATTTCGCATATAGACTTCAGATATATATAATAGTTAAACAATTTCGAATTAAAACATAGTGCACATACTTCATCTATAAACCTTCAGCTACATCAGCAGAGACAATAAAAACATTCCAACCTAAAATCAATTTTCAAGTTTCTTCTATAAGTTTAACAATTTGCTGCCATACACTATAAAGTGCTAAGTGCAAGTAATTATTTTTAGAATTTAAATAAGGAACAAGTTACTTACCTGTAACTGTTGTTCTCCAGCATGGGTCTGGCATGGATTCACATGCTCATGAATATTCCCCGTCGTCAGGCCGGGAATCCTCGGTATAGAAAAAAATCAGTATCAGTTTCGTTTCTGATCTGTCTGTCTTAGTAGTAGTAGTAGTAGTAGTAGTAGTAGTAGTAGTAGTAGTAACCCATCACTGGTCTCTGGGTCATACTGCCCCCCAGCCAATGACTGCCCTCTCCCTAAGCCCCGCCTCTGGCAGCCATCCTCAGATTTGGTAGCACGTAAAGTGGCAGTATGACCAAGTGAAGAGCCGCAGAGGGGTAGGTGGGAGGGTTCGCATGTGAATCCATGCCAGACCCATGCTGGAGAACAACAGTTACAGGTAAGTAACTTGTTCCTTCTCCAGCATGGGGTCTGGCATGGATTCACATGCTCATGAATATAAGAATACATAGCAGTATACACATGCACAACCACGGGAGGTGGCAACAGGCTCAACATTAAGCAATACCAAAACACTCAACATTAAGCATCTCTTACCTCCTCACCAGGCTCACCTTAAGCAAACAGGTTGCACAGCACTGCTTGGCCGACCCTGGACACCACCCTGGAGTCCCGATCGACGCAGTAGAATCTCGTGAAGGTGTGTGTCGACCTCCACGTCGCAGCCCTGCACATGTCGAGCAGGGGCACACCAGAAAGGAACGCCGTGGTAGCAGCGATCGCTCTGGTCGAGTGGGCTCTCGGACGGTCGGGCAATGGGCGGTTTGCCAACCGGTGACAGTGCATGATGCAGCCGAAGAGCCATCTGGAAATGGAAGCCTTCGAGAGAGCCTTCCCTTGATTCACAGGTCCAAAGTTGACAAATAGCTGTGATGTCTTCCGAAAACTCTTTGTGCGGTCCACGTAGAACTTGAGCGCTCTAGCGTCCAGCGAGTGCAGAGTCCTCTCAGCCGGCGACGAAGGTGACGGGAAGAAAACTGGCAACACCAAGGGTTCGTTGAGGTGGAAGTCCGACGGCACCTTGGGCATAAAGGATGGGTGCGTCCTCAGCACCACCCTCGTGTCGTGAAAAGTCAAGTATGGTGGCTTGCAAGATAGGGCCTGGATCTCTCCCACTCGTCGTGCGGATGTGATGGCCACGAGAAAAGCGGTCTTCCACGACAGAAACTTCAACGGTGCCGAATGCATAGCCTCAAATGGGGCCCCCCATGAGCCTGGTCAGCACCAAGTTGAGCTCCCACGCCGGGGCAGGGGCCTTCACCGGCAGGAATGATCGGAACAATCCTTTCATGAATTCCTTCACCAGCCGATGAGACCACAAGGAAGCCCGTCCCGTAGTCCTGGTGTATCGTGAGATGGCAGCCAGATGTATTTTGATGGAAGCGTGAGCTAGTCAAGCCTTGGCCAATGACAGTAGGTACGGCAGTACTTGAGGGGCCGTAATCCGCAGAGGGTTAATCTTCTGTGCACGGCACCAGACAGAGAACCTCTTCCATTTATGTCCGTAGCACTTGAGAGTTGAGGACGCCCTGGCCTTTGCAAGAACCTCTCTGCAGTCGGCCGGGATGTCGTACCCTCCAAACTCTAGCGCTGCAGGAGCCAGGCCTGCAAGTTCAGCGACTCTGGGTTGTGATGAAGAATGGCGCCTCCTTCTCTGGAGAGAAGATCCGCTTCCGTCGGCAGCTTGACTGGTGTGGACGCTGACAAGTCCAGAAGGTCCGGGAACCAGATCTGTCTCGGCCACGCCGGTGCAACGAGGATCATCCTGCACCGGGACCTCTTGAGCTGGTTGATGAGCCGGAGCAGCAACGGCAACGGAGGGAACGCATAAAGAAATAGGCCGTCCCAGGGGAACGAGAAAGCATCGCCCATGCTCCTCGGCTGGGGGATCCTGCTGGCGAACCTCCGGGACTTGGAGTTCGTCGCCGTCGCGAAGAGATCGATCTGGGGTTCGCCCCATCGACGGAAGAGTCGATCCACTTCATCCTGGCGTAGTTCCCACTCGTGGCACGAGCGCAGCTCCCTGCTGAGTGAGTCGGTGATGGTTTTTTATTCCTGCCAGATGAAAAGGCACCAGAAACATCCCTTGGGCGACGGCCCAATGCCACAGATCCTGGGCTTCCTTGGATAGGGCAGGGGATCTGGTTCCGCCCTGCTTCCGGATGTAGAACATCGTGGTGGTGTTGTCGGTGAAGATCCTCACCACCTTGCCCTTGAGGGATGGAAGGAAAGACCTGAGGGCCCAAAACACTGCGCGGAGCTCCAAGATGTTGATGTGGATGACTTCTCCTCCGGGAGCCAAAGGCCTCTCGCGTGAAGATCTCCGGAGTGCGCTCCCCAACCTTCGAGGGAGGCATCCGTCATCACTGTCACCTGGTGAGCTGGGGTCTGAAAGTCCGTGCCCGCCGACAGATGAGAGCGGGTACCCCACCACCGGATCGCCTGACGGAACGTCTCGTTGAGTGGGATCCTGTCCTCGAAGCTGCCCGTCGACTGGACCCAGCGGGCATCGAGGAATTCTTGTAAGGGGCGCATCCGAAGCCTGCAAAGGCGCATCAGATAAATGCAGGAGGACATCATCCCTCCCTTGATAGATCTTACCCTGGCCATGTCTGCGGGCAGCAGACGCTGCACCTTGCCCAGGATGGTCCTGGTCCTTTCCTCCGACAGCGAGGCCAGCCACGCCACTGTGTCGAGCTTGGCTCCCAGAAACAGGGCGACTTGCGAAGGGACCAGGTGGGATTTTGGAAAGTTGATGGAGAACCCCAGGTCTGTGAGCAGCTGGACGGTCTTCGCAGTGTGCTCCACGGCGAGCTCCCTTGTCTTTGCCCGGATGAGCCAGTCGTCCAGGTAGGGGTAGACGTGGATCCCCTGCAGGCGCAGCCGCGCCGCCACCGGTGCGAGGCACTTGGTGAACACCCTGGGTGCCGAATTCAATCCGAACGGGAGGGCCTTGAACTGGTAGTGCCGCCCTTGGACCACGAACCTGAGGAACTTTCGGTGTCTTCTTAGACTGGGGATGTGGAAGTACGCATCCTCCAAGTCCGACGACGACAGGAAATCACCCTCCTCCAGCTGTCCCAGCACGTGCTGGAGGGTGACCATCCGGAACTTCTGAGCCTTGATGTATTTGTTCAGTCGTCGCAGGTCCAGGATGGGACATCATCCTCCTGTCTTCTTTACGAGGAAGTACCTTGAGTAAACTCCGGAGCCCCGAACCCTCTTTGGGACGAGCTCGATGGCACCTTTCTTGAGCATCGCCCTTACTTCCAACAGTAGTTGAGGGACGTGATTTTCCTTCCTGGCCACGGGTGGAACGCGAGAGCACTTCCTCTGAAACTCGAGGGCGTGCCCTTGGGCCAGGGCGTCCAGCACCCAACGGTCGGTGGAGATGGACTCCCACACGCTGACGAACCTCGTCAGCTGGCCTCCCACCGGGGTGCTTGGGCGGGGGCCCGACCCCACGGTCGGTTCAATCCTGTTTGGAGGCCGGCTTGCCTCCTTGACCTCCCCGTCGACGACGACGGGCACCACCTGACTTGCCGTGTCCTCTGTAGGACTCCTATGACGAAGATCTTGCCGCTTGGTGGTACGTCGAGGAGCCACTGCCGGATTCCTTGGAGGCACCTTGTCTGCCTCCGGAGCTCCGAAAGGACGGACGTCATTGTTGGAGCACTCCCAGTGCCCAGGCAGT
Organism: Ambystoma mexicanum; assembly: GCF_040938575.1. Lineage (NCBI taxonomy): Eukaryota > Metazoa > Chordata > Amphibia > Caudata > Ambystomatidae > Ambystoma > Ambystoma mexicanum. Next base: position 660,731,461 of record NC_090935.1, on the reverse strand, counting down.
CTTCGTGTCTTTCGTGATAGCCTTAAGGGACTCATCAACTGCCTTTCCAAACAGGTTGTTCCCGTCGAAGGGCATGTCCAAAACTTTGGTTTGTACGTCCTGGCGGAAATCCGTCGCCTTGAGCCATCCTCGACGTCTCAGGCAAACGCCGTTGCCCAACTGACGGAAACCAGTGTCGGCGATGTCCGTTGCCACCGTGATGGTGCGGTCCGAAGCAATCTCACCTTCCTGTAAGATTTCAAGGGCCTCAGCCCTTTTGGCGGTCGGAAGGAAGTCCAATAGAGGGGCGATTTTGAACCACAACTCCCTGTCGTAGCGGGCTACGATAGCGAGGGCGTTGGCCGCCTTGATAGTCATCGCTGCGGATGAGATGACCCGTCGACCCATCCTGTCCAGCTTCCTGCCTTCGCCGTCCGGCGGGGAAGTTGATGTTGAGGCCGATGCCCCCCCCAGCTTTCTTCTTTGCCGCTGCCGAGATGATTGAATCCGGGGTAGGTTGTGACCGAAGGCACAAGGGGGCAGCGTCGGGGACCCGGTACTTCTTCTCGTACTGGTCCCTCTTTGCAGGCGCCGTGGCAGGGTTCTTGAGGAGGGAGAGCCCCTCAACTCAGATGTCATCCAGAAGCGGTACAGCGAGGACCGTCTTCCTTTCAGCCTCACGCCGTTGGTAAAGGAACCCTTCCTTTTTCTTCTGTTCGGGGCAGAGCTGGAAGAGCTCGGATGCCCTGGAAATCATGGCATGGAAGGTTCCAATCTCGTCGTGTCCCCCGTCGCCCGAGCAGGGGGGGCGACGGGGGACACGTCCCGTCGTCGCCTCCGTCGTCATCTGTACCTGTCGTAGCCGTGTCCGTGCCTGTATCATCCCTGTGGGTAGTTGACCGGGGGGAAGGCAGAGCGGGCCGCAGAGGTGGGAGAGGTGGCGGAGGATGCGTCCTCCTCTTCTTATGCAGTGGACTTTCCGAAGGTCCCGGCTCTGGTTCCCCCGTTGGGTCTGGCTCAGGTACCTCCGTCGAAGGGAGGGGCAACCTTGTCCTCATCTCCGAGCATAAGGACTGAATTGCTGAGAAAATGGCCGCCAAAGTATCCTGCGGCACCGGAAACGACGGGCGCAAGGGCTCTTGAGGAACCTCGTCGGCGACACCATTGCTCTCGTCGTCGCCCTCCCGATGGGCTGGGCCTCCTCCACGACTTCGATGAGCTCTTCTTCAGAGGTCGTGTCTGTATCCACGATGGCCACCTGCCCCTCTCCCTCCTTTTCCAGTGGGGACTTAGTGGGGGTCTTCTCGATGGGCCTGAAAGATGACTCCCTCTGCGGTGGCAGGGAGACTCTGGTTCCCGAGGTCGCCTCCACTAGCGTAGCCTCCACAGGCTGAGCCAGGGCCGCTGCGACATCCTCAATCGAGGTCTTAGCATGGTGAATTAAGGCCATCGTCACCTTCTGTACACCTGGGGCCTTCACCTTGGGGGAGGGTCCGAGCCTCGCTCCCCCTCTGCCGGAATCTTCGAGATCGACCGGGGCCTCTCCAGAAGCTTTGGCGGGTTCTCGGACTTCCTCTTACCCGAGCCAGAGCATTGGCTCGTGGTCGATGGCGCCGGGGAGGATGCGCCCTGCCTGGCAGCCAATGAGCCCAACCGTTCGGCGCTCCCGGTGCCCGTGGACTCGCGGTGCTTGGCCTTTTGTTGGGTCGCCGGGGCACCCTCATAGGACTTAGAAGACCGCTCAGACTACTTCTTCTCGCCTGACGGGCTCCTACCTTCCAGCCAGTTGGCGCGACGGAGTTGGCGATCCTTCATGGTCCCACAAAACGCACAGTCCTTCTCCACGTGCGCCTTGTCCTCATGGAGACAGTAAAGGCATAACGAATGCTCGTCCTCCTTGAACACATTCTGAAGCTGGCATCCAGGGCAGGTCCTGAACAGCTTCCCGGGCGTCAAGCTTCCTTTCTCCTGGGCCATGTCCGGGGTAGGCCTTGGAACTTCTGGAATCCTCCAAAAGCGTAACTCGACGAAATCTTCACCATTGAGGGGCGTAGAAAACTCTGAAACGGGTCCCCGTTGATCGGATGTAGAAACAGTGGAGCTTGAGGCTTTTTTTAACCGAAAAATGAGAAAAAAATTCCTGAAAAAGCGCGAAAACGCAGCGAAAGCTCGAGAGCTACAGCACGAGGACTCCCAACACTTGAACGTGGGGTAAAAATCTGAGGATGGCTGCCAGAGGCGAGGCTTAGGGAGAGGGCAGTCATTGGCTGGGGGCAGTATGACCCAGAGGCCAGTGATTGTTTACTACTAAGAAAGACAGATCAGAAACGAAACTGATACTGATTTTTTCTATACCGAGGATTCCCGGCCTGACGACAGGGAATATTCATGAGCATGTGAATCCATGCCAGACCCCATGCTGGAGAACATGAAAGTTTCCAGCGCTTCAGTGGTGTTAAAGTCAACCTCAGTGAGACCATCACATGTGATCGCTGTCAAACGAAAAATGCTTGGTATTGAGTACTCGGCTCAGGACAGAAATGCCTGTGTGGGGGATATTCGTGACTTTTGTAGACCATGCATTAACATAGGTGATGAACCCCAAGTGTGCGACACACTACAAAATGCCAAGAAGCAACAAAAAGTATTTGTGACATGTCAAGAACTACAAAACATTTCAATTTCTAACACCCAGATGATGTCAGTGTATGGCCAGCGATACTTAACTTCTGATCAATCAATTTCTACAGCGCTCCTTAATGAGCGGGTTGACAAATTATTTTTCATCCCGCGTTATTAACTAAGTCTTTGTCTCTTAAAGCAAACAATCTGGCTGCTGATGCAATTTTGATCATTCCTGACACTCAACTGAACCAGACTGTGGGGCTTATTCTGTTGGCAACATTTCCATTATAGCATCATCCTCTCTTTTTGACTCAGACGCCAACAGTCTCTATCAATCACTAAGTCTCTTTGAAATATCTATTCAGTCAGTGTCACTGCCTTCTTTTCATTCAATTATAAACGGATCGCAGATAGGCAATAACAATTATGTACGTTGCTTGAAGAGTGCCTCACCGATCCAGTCGCAAACTGTCTTATTGGAAATAACCTTGAATGCCATGCACATGACAATTGTGTCTCTTAAAAAATTGTTTGATACTTCGGATGGCAAAATTACCCAACAGAACAAACAAATTGATCAAATTGCATTATGGTTGAACGATATTGTAAATGGGAAAGAAGTTGCTAAACAATGCAAATGTAGTTTCATGTTCACCAAAAGTGAAAGTGATCTGCCCAAGAGGGCTTTAAATAAACAAATCAGTGATCGAATAGTTGGTGAGACTGTTGTTCCGGAGATACAATCAGTTATCTGTGTAATTGAGGCTGCACAAACGGAAAGTAGTTGGTCTGCTCCAATCCCAATATCAACCTAACACAATATTGTACAACAAGTGAATTCTAGGTCTATGGCAACTTACAACGTGTTTGCTAACACCAGAAACAAAACCCAAGAAGACTATGTGAATAAAAAGAAAAGCAAAAACCAAAAGGTGCTTCCACTACGGGCACAATGCAGTATTAAACATTTTGTGAAAAGATAAGCTCCCAAAAACAAGACCTCTACTGCAACTCGTGCTGTTTTATCCAAATATAAATATACAACAACAAAACGGAGGGATCATCCAAGGGCAAAAGAAACTCAAGTGAGTGTCTATTCTCCCTTGAATGTTCTGGTATCTGCTATTGCAGACTCACATGACATCATTCCAGTTGAAACTACCAATTCTGTGGTAACTTCGGCTGACAGTCATCTGCCTTCCGAGAGAACCACCGAGTTGGATCCAGTAGTTTACAGAGATTTATCAGAACAGGATAAAATTCTCTGACATCAAAGCGCAAATTGACAAATCTATTGAAAAGTATGTCAAGTGACAACAATCAAGTGGTTGTTCTACTATCTTGCCACAGAACACCCCCAAAACTTGATGTTGGCTCGTCTGGGGGAGGGGGAAACTGTAGGAACAATGCAGATGCTTCCCAGTTAAATCCTAGCCCAGCAGCTTCTTGGATAACTAACAAAGTGGTTACCAATATTACTAGTGACAATCATGATAAACAATAGACACTGTATAATCTTGAAGTGAGAAGGCTCACAGCTGAAACTGATACAACCACTACAAAAAAGATTGGGCTCCAGATGGAGGCGGAAAGGGTGACTCTTACCATGTCAGAATGACAGAAAACATGCTGTATTGTCAAATGGTGTGCGCCTTCAATCGTCCTCTACTGAGCACAATGAACAAGTTACTTTCTTACCTGGTAACATTTTTTCGATGGGATGGTCCGACGACGTATTCCATATGTATGACATGTAATCACCACAGCTGTGCTGCTTCGGAAACTTTTTTCGGCGTCTGCGTCCTGCGTCGATGACGTCGATGGGCCGTCGTCGAGGACCTCCTCCGACGTCATCCGATGTGATAAGTAGGACGCACGACGCCCGTAGCCTCAGTTGTAGTTTTTTCCCCCAGAACGTGTGACATTAGTCAACTGCCAGTCAGACACAAAGCCTTGCGGAACGTAAGCTGCAATCGCAAAAGAAATTCTGCAGCGGGGAAGGCAGGGCGGGAGCGATATGGAATACGTCGTCGGACCATCCCATCGAAATAACGTTACCAGGTAAGAAAGTAACTTGTTCTTCTAGGGGATTGGGTCCTCCGACGTATTCCACATCTATGACAGACTCCCAAAGCAGTACCAGAGCAAGGAGGAGGGAAAGAATTTAGAATCAAAATTTAGAATAGCCAATCAAATAGCAGAGCAAAGGACCGCCTTGCCAAAGGCCAGGTCCTGTCCTCGGATAGAATCGAGGGAATAGTGACGTACAAATGTATGTACTGAAGCCCAGGTGGCTGCATCACAGATGTTGTGAATAGGAACACCCCTCTGCAGGGCAGTAGATGTAGCTATACCCCTGGTAGAATGGGCCCGCAAGCCAGCCGGTGGGTCCTTAACCGCCAAGCGGTAACACTCCGAGATGGCCAAAATAATCCAGCGAGACAAAGTCCGTTTCGTCACAGCTTGCCCCAAACGCCTTCCAGCGTAACCAATAAAGAGTTGATCGTCCACTCTGACCCGGGACATGCGTGAAACATAAAAGCTTAAAGCTCTCCTAGGATCAAGCCTATGGAGCCTCTCCTCTTCCTTACCAGGATGCGGAGGAAGATAGAATGCCAGAAGAACAACCTTCTGGGCCAAATGAAATTCCGTCACTATCTTCGGAAGAAAAGAAGGACGAACTCTAAGGACAACCCTGTCCTTGTGAAATACAGTGAAAGGTGGCTTAACTGAAAGTGCCTGTAACTCACTCACTCTGCGAGCGGAAGTAACCGCAACTAAAAGCACAGTTTTCAGAGTTAACAGCCTCAAAGGGCAAGAATGTAAAGGCTCAAACGGAGCACCCATAAGAAACGTAAGAACAAGGTTTAAATCCCAACCGGGCACCAGTAAAGGTGACGGAGGGAACACATTAGTGAGCCCTTTCAGAAACTGTGAAATTAAAGGGATTTTAAAGTAAGAACACGCTTCAGACGAGCGCTTAAAGATGGACAGCGCCGCCAGGTAACCTTTAATGGTACCCACTTGCAAGTCCCCGTGGGCCAAAGAAAGCAAAAAGGACAGACCATGGGGATGTCACATGCAAAAGGATCCACATTCTGAACTCTGCACCAGTCGCAGAACTTACGCCAACGGTACAGAGACTTTGTTGCTGGCCTTCGGGCCGAAAGCAACACCTCCATCACGTCTTCAGGGAGGTCCCAATCCTTATACCTCAACCTTTCAGAAGCCAAGCGTGAAGGTTGAGGGATCTGAACTCTGGATGGAGAACCTGACCCCCCTCCCGTGAGAGCAGATCGTCTCGGTAGGGAAGACGACGTGGAGGGCAGATGGACAAGTCGAGAAGGTCCGGGTACCACGTCCTCCGAGCCCACGCCGGAGCAATGAGGATCATCCGGGAACCTAACTTCCGTAACCTCCGCAGCACTTGCGGGATGACGGGACTGGAGGAAACGCATACAGCAGCGGGAATGACCACTCCACCACGAACGCGTCTCCTAAGGCTCCTTTTGGAGGAAATTCCCGCGAGCAAAACCTTTCGCACTTCCGGTTGACACTGGAGGCGAAGAGATCCACTTGAGGGGTCCCCCAAAGGGCGAAGATCTCCAGGAGAATCTCCTGAGCCAACTCCCACTCGTGAGAGATCGCGCTCTGCCTGCTCAGAGCATCCGCCGTCACGTTTTCGTCTCCGGCCAGATGAACTGCCGAGATCGAAACTTCCTGCTGGATGGCCCAGAACTCGAGCTGCATCGCCTCCCTGCACAGAGGAAGTGACCCTGCCCCCCCCCTTTTTGTTGAGGTAGTGCATGGCCACTGTGTTGTCCGTCAGGATCAGGACACTCTTTCCTCGCACAGTCGGCAGAAAAGCCTTCAGGGCTAGCCTGACGGCCCTCAGCTCCAACAGATTGATATGGAGTCTGGACTCCGACGGAGACCAACGACCACTGACTGTCAACCCGTTGGCATGAGCTCCCCATCCCGTGAGGGATGCATCCGTCACGATCGTCACCTCCGGCCAGGGAAGCCAAAATGGAGCCCCCTTCATCAAGCTGCCTTCGACAGCCCACCACAGAAGGTCCCGGGCGACCGAGGGCGGCACCTGAACCGGGTCCGACATCCTGCCGGAGGACTGCGACCATTGCGTCTTGAGTGCCCACTGCAAAGATCTCATTCGCAGGCGAGCCTCTGGCACCAGAAGAATGCAGGATGCCATGAGGCCGAGCAACCTCAAGAACTCGAACGCTGGGAGCGTCTGGGCATGTTGAAACTTGTGCACCATCTGCTGAATGTGAAGAGCCCTCACCTGGGGAGGAAAACACTGCCCCAGGGAAGTGTCGAGCACTGCTCCGATGTACTGGAGCCGCTGTGTTGGCGTCAAATGGAACTTCTTTAAATTGAGGGAGAAGCCCAGCCTGTGAAGGGAGTGGCAGGTGACGGACAGATGATCCAGGACTTGCTCGGGAGAGCTCCCCCTGATCAACCAATCGTCCAGGTAGGGGTAGACGTGAATCCCCCCTTGCCCGAGATGCGCTGCCACCACCACCATGAGCTTGGTGAAAACCCTCCGGGCGGAGGTCAATCCGAACGGCAGGACCCGAAACTGAAAGTGCGAGTCGCCAACCGCGAACCTCAGATACTTCTTGTGCTTGGGATGGATCGGCACATGGAAGTAAGCATCCTTGAGGTCGAGTGACACCAACCAGTCCTGAAGCTGAAGGGCCTGGAGGACTTGAGAGAGAGTAACCATCCTGAACTTGTCCTTCCTGAGGAGTTTGTTCAAACCGCGCAAGTCCATGATGGGTCTCAATCGCCCGTCTTTCTTCGAAATCAAAAAATAAGGGGAATACCATCCCTTGTTCCTCTCCGCTACAGGCACCAGTTCTATGGCGCCTTTCTCCAGCAGGGCTTGAATTTCCTGCGCAAGAAGCGGATCCGGACTCTGCAAAGAGAGGTTCCCCGGTGGATTGTCGCGAGGCCTGTGCCGAAAAGGAAGACAGTAGCCGTGGGTTATGATCTCCAGAACCCACACATCTGAAGTAATGGCTTGCCACTCTACAAGATGCTGCGCCAGCCTTCCCCCAACCGGCGAACCATGGGACATGGCCTCATGACTGAGTGGGAGCGGCTGCGGCGTTACCTGAGGGCAAAGCGGCCTTGGCACCACGGGTACCCTGTCGGCCACCTCTGGTACCCCTGCGTTGGCCTCTTTGACTGCCAGCTCCTCTCGCTTTACTGAAGGACGAGTAATAGCCAAAGGAACCACCCCTCCACTGCTGTCCCCTAGGACAAAAAGGCAGAGGTTGGCGAACTGCAGCGCCCAACGACTTCGCTGCAGCTTATGAGGTCTGCAACCTCTCAAGGCTCTCGTCGGCCTTGCTGCCAAAAAGGTGTTCACCGTCAAAGGGCATGTTGAGGAGCCGGGACTGCACATCAGGAGCAAACCCCGACTTCCGCAACCACGCAAACCTGCGTATCACGGTGCTTGCCGCCATGGACCTACTGACGCATTCAGCTAAGTCCAAACCCGACTGAACGGACTCACACATGGCATCCTTACCATCCTGGACCATAGCAAGGAAACCATCCCGTTCGTCCCCTTCGGGAATATGTTCAGCCGCTAACGCAACACAGTTCCACAGAATATGTGTGAAACGAGACAAGGCACAAATGGAGTTGGCCGCCTGAAGCGCCATACCACCAGACGAAAACACTTTCTTCGCCCAGCCATCAAAACGTTTGTCGTACCTATCAGGAGGGATGGTAGGGTACGACGCCTGCTTTGCCGGGGCCGCCTGCACCACCAAACTATCCGGAGTGGGGTGCCTGGTCAAGTAGCAGGGGTCGCTACTGGCTGGACGGTATTTTCGCGACAAGGATCTGCCCACCGCCGGGAGACTCTCCGGAGCAGTCCAAGCCGCCGCCGCCACCCTTCTCTGTAAAGCCATATGGAACGGCAGTACCGGGTCAGTTGGGGGACCAACATCAAGGATGTCCCTTAGATCATCCTGCACAAACTCCCCTGGGGGAGCAGACCATCCCAAGTACTCAGAAACCCTAGCCATAAGGCGCCGGTACGAGGAATCGGCATGAGAGCCAGGCTCAGGCCTACAAAACTCCACCTCCGGAGAGGTGTCCAGTCCACTGGCATCATGCAGTGACTGCCTCAAATCGTCAAACTGACTATGGCCCGAGACAATTTCATCTGGAACCTGACTAGGAACCAGGCCATCAGAATCCTCATCCGCCTCTGAAACATATTCCAGGTGGCGAAAAGAAGGCACCCGAGAGTGCTTGCTCTTAACCAGAGCCTTCCTAGGGGGTTCCCCCGTGCCACGGGGTACCTCCGACACGAAAGGCGTCGATGGCGTCGAGCGAATCGGCGCTGGCGTCGAGAGAACAGGCATCGGCGCCGAGAGGATCGGCGTCGACGTCAGATGCAGCGCTGCCAGCATCGGCGGCGTCGACACAGCCCTCGAAGCCGGAGCCCCGAGCGTGTCCTTCGACGACCTGAGCGTCGACGGCTTCGACGACTTCCTCGGAGCCGGAGCCTCGAGAAAGCCTGTCGACGCCCTTGACGCCTCAGACGTCGATGTCTTCCTCGAAGACCTCACAGGTGCACACGGTCTCGAACGCGTCGAGGACCGGGACCTGGAACGGGTACGTCGAGAATGAGTCTCCTTGTCCGAACGGGACCTCTCCCGTGACTCGTGCCGACCACTCTTGCGAGCGGTGTCTCACGACCGACCCCACTCGGGGGCGTGGACAGCTTATTACCCTGCGACTCATGAATCGCAAGCATTTTCTTCCCGAAGGAAGCCCATTCCTCCGGCGTCGCACGGCTAGTGGGGTAATGTCACGATGCCCGCTCCCGGGGAGCCGGCTCAGGCCCTGCGTCCCCAAAAGCGGACATCAAGTCCCTGGGGAAGGTCCCAGCAACCCCTTATAGGGGCCCTTTGGACAGCGTCCTGGCGCCTATGGCGCCAGGCTCATAGAAAACGTCAGTCCTGGCGCCATAGGTGCCAGGCTCATTATGAAAGTGTTTGGGTGCACTTACCTGATGCAGACCATGCTGCAAAACCCCGGCCTCCTTGAGGCCTGAAAGGAACTACTTTACCTGTGGGACTCATTTACCACCCGGGCGTGGTCGGGGAAGGATACATACCTGACTGGAGGAAGGACACATTCTAGGAACTTCTTCCAAGGCTATTTAAACCACACCCGATCAGCCACACGTGCTTCGCGTTGTTCTGCATCTAGCAGCTGGACGCTCACCGTGTCTGCTCCTGCATCTTGACTTCTGCCACACCTGCCAGCATCCTGAATCACCTGCAAAGGAAGGGAACAAGAGAACAGAAGAAGGAAAAGGCCTCACCTGCTAAATCTGCATCCCAGAGACATTTCGCCGACAATCCTGAAAAGGAAGACATTTATTTTTAAAAGCACATTGCATCGATCGCTGCAGCGCCGCATTCTACTCACCTTTACAGGGCGCCTCCATGTTCAGCAGCGACCATCCGGATTCGCAGTCGCGCCCTCGCGCCTAGGGAGAAAAAGACAAGAACAAAGGTGAGAGAAAGAAGGGAAACGGGAAGCTAAAACTCCATGTCAATACTTACCTGTTGGGTCATCCCCTTTTCATTTCGGGTCCGCGCCACATCCAGGCATTTTCGGACCCCGGCCCCTAAGTGGAAAAAGACATCAGCGTTAATGAGTGAATGAAAAGACATTACCAAAACACTCATTAAAGACTTACCTGATTTCCACAAGGATTTCACCGCTCACCTCGGGTCGGTGCCTGTTCCCCGGCATTCCGTACCCCGGACCCTATCGGGAAAAAGACACTAGCATTAGAACATTAATGCATGGACACAAGGGGAACCACTTATAGAAAAACTTACCTGGAAGCCAAGCAAGTTTGGTTCTCACCCATCCGAAAATCCAGTGACGTAACTGGATACCAACGCGCCTCTGCATCAGAAGCAGGATGGAGAGCTCGCCCTTCCAGACCCTAAGGTGAGACGCTACTGGGAAGCACAGGAGGGTGAGAGGGGTAAGTGGGAGGCCGATTGCATTACCCCGCAGACAGTTAACCCCCTATTCTCACCTACAGAAGGATACTTCTGCGAGTCAGACAAGCCAGATCTGGGGCCCGGTCCAGTCTGTCTTCCGAACCCTGCGCATCACCTTAGACGCGGTCACAGCAGCGCGAACCAGGCCAGCGCCCCCGTGGGAGTCAGGTGAGCGTTACAGGTAAGCGACGTGCCGGGCAGAGTCCTCCGAAGAGGACCTGGAAGACGACCGGTGTCGGCGCTTCCGAGAATGCCTCGAAGAGGCCGAGGAGTGGCGAGACCTACTCCTAGAAGGAGACCCACGAGACTTCCGACGATGACGCGGAGAGTCACCCCTCAAATCATCCGTCGAAAGCCCCGCAGACCTCGACTTCCGGGGCTTGGACACCCGACCTACCGACAACTTCTTCTTACGTTCGCGTAAGGCTTTGGACGTGAGCGACTGGCAGTCGATACAGTCATCTGTGTCGTGGGCCTCCCCGAGGCACCAGAGGCAGGCGTCGTGCGAGTCCGTCACCGACATCTTGGACCCACACTCCCCGCACTTCTTGAAGCCCGGACGCGGGGTCGAAGACGAAGTAGAAGACATCTTCACACGAAGGATTTTCACAAAACAAACAGGTTCGAAGAACCGAGAAGAACAGAACTCCAAAGAGTCGAGGCGTTAACCGAGATTCACGAAGCAACACGTTCGCAGAAAAAACAGAACTGAGGCTATGGGCGTCGTGCGTCCTACTTATCACATCGGATGACGTCGGAGGAGGTCCTCGACAACGGTGCATTGACATCATCGACGCAGGACGCAGAAAAAAGTTTCCGAAGCAGCACAGCTGTGGTGATTACATGTCATAGATATGGAATACGTCGGAGGACCCAATCCCCTCGAAGTAATGAATACAGACGCTTTGTCATTTGGCTCTACATCAACACATAGGACAGAACAAGCTCTCAATAATAGAGATAGAGACGAGATCAACCTCCAAATTGCAAAAGCAGTTAAAAACTACATTAATGCAAATCAACTGAATATTGGAAACGAGAAGGGTTCCATTTGACAAGGCCTAATAGTCAGGGAAAACATGTTCACTTTGACCAAGTACTCCAAATAGTTCACAGGTGTTGGAGTCTAACAAGAAAACTAATCATAATAGACGAAATAATAACGTATCAACTTTGAATTCGACCAAGTCTATGCAGAAATTGAGTAAATCTCATTGATTAATGCTGAGCTGCTCCATTCATGGCATATATTCTAAATAGAACGAGCATTTTGGCAATTTGTGAAGAAGTTGGGAGCCTAGAATAGATTAGTTCCCTAGATATTGAAAAGGTTGAATTCCTCAATGACTATAACTTATTGTTTGTACAATTGTGGATTCAGTCAAATGTAGTGAGAAATGCTGTATGGCAAGCTCGCATTGAATTATTTGCACTGTGATTTGTTTTAGCACAGGATCCAACTGTGATTAATATTGATTGTAAACAAAAAGATGTTGGGAACTTTCCTCCAACTTCCTGTTGGAAACAAAGGACTAATCAAGAGAAGTGGAGCCTTAATAGAATGGAACAAGTTATAAATTACGAGCTGTTCAGCACAGTTTGTTAAGTGCAATCATAACCTACTTTGATAAACCAGCAATGTGCCAGATCCGTAGCATGTTGGAACACGTGCTGGTTTTTGCAATTAGTAGGTTCCAGTGCAGATTTTCTTGCTGTATACGACATAGCAATACTTCAAGCAACATGGCTGATTCAAAACCCCATTTGGGAGGAGCATTCCATCATTTTACATCCTCCCGTGGCAGACCATCTTCCGGACTCTTGGTCGCCATCAAAAATCATAGAAATTGGCTTATTACACCATGGGAAGCACCCAATTCATATTTACACATGGTTAAGGTGTCCCATTCGGGAGGTGTAATTGCAATCATCAATGTTTATCGTAATCCTGTGGGCATAACAGATGATACGTTTCTTTATGATCTAGAGCAGTTATTGAATAATGCATTATTGTCACTGGAAGTCACTAACACCATAATAGCTGGTGATTTAAACATGCAACTAATAGGACAGAACAATCATAAGATCAACTCATCTTGTAAGAGATGGATGTCTTTGATGAACGAAAGCCATTTTGTAATGTGCAATGGTTCTCTCTATGGAGACATACCTGTGGAAAACACTTTGCAGGGAGCCAGTAGTGTTTTCATTATTGACTACATCTATGTTGACCAAAATACGTTCAATCAAGCAACAAAATGCAAACATGCTAAAACAACTGCACAGCGATCACAAGCTGCTGAGTCTTCACTGGTCTGTAGAACATACTGCAAAAGAAACTAGTAATTTAAGATTTCAACAATCCTTGACCGTAAATAACACTCGTACATGGTTTTCCTGGAACACACAGCCTTTAACATCATTTACTACTAACAGTGAGAAATTATACAGATGAAAGTCCATCAAACCGACCGTCCGCAGCCTTTTTACATTGATATCAAATACACTCGAAGACATTGACCCGTACTTATTATAAACTTAGGCATGAATTTGATGCACAGGTACAGAGGAGAAAAGCTAGTTTGCGAAAGATGAAGAGATCAATTGTAGCAACCTCCACCCTTGATAAAAAGAAAGCCATCAGTGCTGCACAGTGCAAATATAGAAAGTAGTTACGAGCTCACCAAGCTCAATTATTACAATCTGATGGAGAAGCAATGATGCATACTATTTCCCAAAAAATACAGCTCAAATTTGGTCTTTAATAAACTCAGCGAACCATGCAGCCCAAAAGCCAGCACAGATAAATGGAGTTAATGAGAGTCATTGGGTAGCCTATTATTCTATGTATGCCCTTCCATCTTCCATCTGTTCCCGAGCCGCCTAATTATGATAGTTTACACGTTCTAGAAGAGGATGTTTTGCATTGTATCACCAAATTAAGCAATTCTCGGGCACCTGGCCCAGATGAGTTGAGCAATTATATGTTCAAACAGCATCCCAGTTTATGGGAACCGATTTTATACAATATCTTTAACCAAAGAATAAAAACAAATATAATTCTATCATCATGGCGTCGCTCGGTTATAGTTCCGATCTTCAAGGGAGCCGATCGGTCTAGTGCAGCCAACCATAGGCAGATCGCGCTTCTTGATGTGCCGGGGAAAATTCTTTAAAGATTCATTCTCAGAGACTTTAATAAATGGATAGCTGAATATTTCCAAACTGATCTGTTTCAAACTGGATTTATTCCAGGGCTGGGCACACCATTTAAATTGCAAAAGTTGACTCCCATCATTTCACTTCATGCCATCTTAAAATAGCCACTATATTTTGTCTTTGTAGACCTACAAGCTACCTTTGACTCGGTTTTGAGAAGAAACTGATTTGTCAGGGTTGCCCGTCCTATATAGTCTCACTTATTAGAGATTTACGCAGTAAGAACACCATACAAGCGAGACTGTCAGATGGCAAATTGTCCTCTCCAATTTTGAGACAGAGGGCTGAGGCAGGGATGCACCCTGGCCTCAGCCCTCTTTAATTTTCTCATTTCTGACATAGCAGGTGCTTTTCAGAACATCACTCATGCCCCAAAATTGAATAACAAAGCCATAACATCGCTGCTATATACAGATGATCTAGTGTTGATTTCAAAAACACCCAAAGGCCTTCAGAGGATACTGGATGCACTAGCGAGTTATGTCCAGGACAATCTTCTCACAATAAAACTGCACAAAACAAAAGTGATCAAGTGTAACATAACAAGGAAACATAAGATGAAAAATCAAACATGGTATTTAAGGGGTGCAAAATTGGAATGTGTACAACGGTATACCTATTTAGGCACTGTCATTGCAAATCAAGGAGATCCGAACGTCCCCAGACACACCCTAAAGGCAAAGCTAACAACTTCTATTTCTCAAGCCAAAATAATTGAAGCCAAATATGGCAAATTTACAATTGTTCCAGCCATTACTTACTATCTTTAAAAAGTCTCACCTATTCTCTTGTACACATCAGTAACTAAACATGTACTTGCAGAAAAGGTGTGGGTTAAACTGAAGGTAAATATTGGCATAGTATCTTAAAAATGCCTAAGTGTGTTCCCACAGTTTGGATCCTTAATGAACTTGGGTTCATCTCTCTATATGCACACGATATGTGGCACGTAATAGCCATGTTGAGGAAGTGTATTCTAGCGCTTCAGTCAATCATGGTGCTAAACATGTTGGCCAACTATGTTTTTGCTTCCAGAGACCAATGTATATCAAAATGGCATAGCTTGGTAACTCCTGCTTTAGCAGTTGCAGATGTCTCATTACTGGTTCTAATACAAAATCCAATGAGAGTAAAAACGAAACTCTTTCAGAGTGATTGGATGCGAACTAGAGCCAAATGTGAACCCTATTGGGATTTCAAGGACAATCAATTTATAGGCAAAAGATACAGTAACCCGGAGCAGTACATATTAAAACCTCCCTCATCACATGGATGGGATTTCATGTGCCTACGATTCAACCTCTGGCCTACTAAAGAAGTGCAAGCCAGACATAAGGTAATAACTTCTTCTGAGACCATCTGCCGATTTTGCAACCAAGTTGCACAGAAAGAAACATTGCGACATTTAGTGGTCGATTGTGTTGCATTGAGAGAATTAAGACTCGGACATTTCAAGCCAGCAATGGCTGGATATCGGGAGGTCACATCAGAGTTCTTATGGTGAATGACCCATTCAGGGTTCTTGACACACCTGAGAATTAGAGCCATTAACTTCTTACATGAATTGAAACTAAAAGAGACTTAAAAATATAATAACCTATCACAAAGCATGAAAATGTTATATGTGTTATTGATTGTTAAGTCACTATTTTATGTTATGATTTGAAATCTGTATGAGAATGAATTTAATTTTAAATTGATAGTCATTTTGTTGAAGCTAAATGTTTACTATTTTAGAATTGTGTATAGGTGGTGTTTATATTCAGTTTCTCTAAGTTCTGGTAGTCTGTTCTATTGTTTTACTTCAATGTGGAATGTATTGTTAATTGAAACTTGTACATTGTAAAGTTGACTTAGTTCAGCTATATATAAAAACATTTTTTTTTAAAAAAAGAACCATCAAGGGACTTCAATTCCCACATTCACCTAAGTACTGAGACAAGGAAGATGAAAGAATTGGTGCAGAGCAGCAGGAGTTTCAAACAAAATGAGCATGCTAGTTGTTTAATGAAAGCACCTGTGTGCAGGACTTTAAAGAGGTTATGTTATGTTAGCAGAATTTGCAGAGTGCAACATTCACCAAAGAGGCATCGTGGCTCTACTCAGGAAAGAGCCTAAAAAAGATGGGTTTTCAATGCTTGACAGAAAGGAAGATGGGTGGAAATTGCCCGCAGCATATGAGGGAGTGAGTTCCACTGGGAGGCTGCTGCGACAGGCTACGGGAAACCAATGAAGCTTCCATAGCACAGGCGAGATGTGGACACAGCGAGGTGTGGAGGTAGCCACACGGGCAAAGAGTGTAGCAGAACATGAAGACGCCGTAGGAGATGGGCAGAATGTGACAAAACCAAGGAATTGCAATAGTCAATGGAAGAAATGACGAAAGTCGAGGTCACGGGAGCCCAAAGCTGTACTATAAGCGGGAGGACCTTGTAGAACGTTCTTATATGCAAATAGCACCACTGGCAGACTGCACCAACTTGAGGCTCCATGGACAATGAAGCAGCTATTTTCACAACCAAATCCTTAACTGCAGGGACTGGGGAGGGAAAGGGACCTAGAGTAAGAGGCCAGAAAGCTGGGATCCAGAATGAAGAAACAGAAGGAGGGTCTGCCACCATCACCTGAGTTTTGTCGCCGATCAGCTTAAGCCAATGATTCCCCATCCATTCCCTGGCCTCCAGACAGTTCCTGAATCTGGGTGCCAACTCAAATGAAGACATGTCTAGGCGAACCAGGATCTGCGTATAGTCTGCATAGGAATAGTAAAGAAAGCTGTGGCAGAAGATGAGTTTAGTCAGAAGCTGAATGTACATGTTCAACAGCATGGGTGAGATGGCGTACCCTTGAGGGACACCACATGTGAGGGCCAAAGGCTTAGAATGAAAAGGAGGAAGAGAGGGTTTGACAACAGACTGAAAGAAAAGAGGAACACCACAAAGAACAGTACCCAAGAGGCCAGCCTGTGTCAGATCACAGATCAGGATGGAATGGTCGACCGTGACAAAAGCGGCAGAGAGGTCAAGCAACAACAGAGCCCCTACGCAGCCCTGATCCTGAATCCGTGCCAGATAATCCACAACAGAGACAAGCACACTCTTGGTTCCTCGGCATGGTCTCAAACCAGACTGAGAAGGATGGAAGATGAGGGATTTTTCAACAAATACATTAAGCAGTGGACCAGCTAAGGATGCAAGGAGCTTCATTAGGAAAGGGAGGCGAGCGATGCAGTTAATGTTCGCAGAAATAAGGGGGTCCAGCAATGGCTTCTCACCATGGCATGCTTAAGAGAGGACGAGTTTGAAAAGAGGCATGAACTGCTTCCGTAAGCAAAGGCACAATTTGAGGCAGGGTGTCCTTCAAAATTCCCAATGGGCTGGGGTCCATCAGGGATATGGATTTCAGCTTGGAGACTGCTATAAGAATATCCTCAGTGGAAAAGATGGGAAGTTATCGAAGTGGCTACTGTAGTAGATAGAAAGGGCAACCTAAATTCAGAGGAAAGGATACCAGAGCAAATTTTGTCAATCTCATCTACAAAATAAACCACACAGAACATCACAGAAACCCTGAGAAGCTGGGATAGGTTCAAGAGGAATAGAGTCAAGCAAATGCACAATCTTAAACTCCTCCTTATAATGGTTCATCAAAGTTTCAATGCAAGATGAAAAATAAGTTGGTTTGGCAGCACATATAGCTTCATTATAAGTAGCCAAAGCTAACCAAAGGGACTTTTCTCATAGCAGAATCCTAGCTAAGACACCACTTGCGCTCTAATTGCCAACGTTGGATGCAAAGAGAGCAAAGTTCATCAGAGAACTAAGGCTCAGAATGACAAGCTCTAGTTTTGGGAATTTTAATGGGGCCAGGTGTGACGCTGGAAATGCATTGGAGGGACAGGGCCTCCATGACCTTGTCCTGTACTCCCTTATGTTTGTTCTGCACAGGAGTCCATATGGGACTCCTGGCAGTGCAGCTCTTCCTCTTCTGGTTGAGGTGAACATAGACCCTTGGGATACCCTTATGGCACCCGTGGGTGGGGGGGTACAACTCTGTACCCCTAGTCTATGTTTTTAGGCACCTGTGTGTGGCCAACAGAGCAGGGTATGGGCTGGCGGCAGCTCTATGCTGAATTTGACCAGCGCTCCGAGTATCCTCCATTTTGGGATATCCAGGCTCTGCCATAGGAATCGGTGGATTCCTGATTGTTAGGCAGAAACCTGTGCAGTTCCCTTGGGGAACACTGCAAAAGATTTAAGACTACAGGTAGAGCAGTAAACCCCTTTGGTAGCAGTCTGTACCACCCAGATTTACCTGGTAGCTGTGGCTGAGCAGTCAGACTTCTCTCAAGAAGAGTTAGGCAGTATGCAAAGTATACACAATATGTACCAACATACAATAGCACAAGCAAACACTGACCAGAGCTTGGTTTCAAAAGTATATAGTTATTTATTTAAAATACACATAAGTTAAAAACACTCTAGCAAAATATAGTAAACACTTCAAACACAGTTATAACGAAAGTAGATTCAATCCTTTCTCCTATCTAGACAACTCTAGGTTAACACCACTTAATTAAAACAGAGGTGAGTGCTTAACTTTAGATGACACTCTAGTAGTTTCCAAGAAAGGGATAAAAAAAAAAGAAACAGAAATGGGTTAAACACACCACTCTAAGGTCCAGAACACTTGCAATAGGCTCAAAGAAGCACAAAGTCACAGGTGAGCAAAAGTCACTAGGCAGGGCCCACTCTTAGAGTAGCCGGAGCGAAAATGTGCCCAAGATCACACTGCTATTAGGGATTCAAAGTCTTGCAGAGAGTTAGAAAGAGTGTAGAGTGGCTTAGAAAGTTTAGCCAGGGTGTTCCAGGCACTCCCAGGTTCGAAAGCCGGGGGCTAAATCTACCCCGTACAGTCGGTAGCAAGGGAAGCCAGGCGGAACACGGTACCTTAAGCGGAAAGGATCCTCCAGCGGTGGCAGTTGTTCCAGGCAGTGGCAGCAGGGCTCGACGTCGGTCAGGGGAGAGAGAAGTTCTCGCTGAAGAGCAGAAGAAGAGGGTCGTTGCACTGCCCGGGAAGAAACCAGCCGCGGAGTCCTCCGGTTGAAGGGTTGTACCGACTTTCGTGGTTTGGGGTAAAAGTGGTGGGGTTCCGGTTGCCGGGGTGCTTGGCACTGGCAAGGCGGCCACGAGATACCTCGAGAAGCGAAAAGAAGGCGAAAACTGGTTGTCCCCACCAGTCAAGGGAAGGAGCCACTCCGTTAAGAGTTCTCCTCGGTCGTCGGGAAAAGTGGTGAGACGGTTCAGCAGGGCTCCACCGGGTGGTGTCGTCGAAGCAGGTCGGCTCAGCTCTTCCCTCGTCGGATTCTTGGTCCTGTGGCGACTTCTGAAGTCCCAGTCCCCAAAGCCCTGCTTTTATGCAGCAAACCCCCATTCACCCAGCCTGGCTGTCACTCAAACATGCTAAGTGGTGAGCCGGGCGGCTCACCACTTGGGCCAATCAGGACGGAGTGCGACTTGAGTTACCAAGGTAACTCAGTCCAGGGTGCCTAAATCCCCCTCCACCCCTCCTAAGTACCCCAGACAGAGTGGCACCACTTTGGAGGGCTTCTGTGGAGAAGCCCGCCAAAAGTGGAACAAAGGGCTCCACTTTGGGTCAGAGTTACAGAGGCGAACACCAACGCCATTTTAGAATCAAGTTTTGGCAAAAAGTCCCAACCGGAGTTATAAAAATAAATATATAAACCGGCGGTATGTTTAAGGCTACCGTAAATAAATAATTAAATGTGTTAGCCTAAAACAATGGGAAATCCCATAGGGAAATATTCGCGGTCGAATATAAAAAGTAGTTTCCACTGCCACCAGCCAAAACTCGATCAGGGGGGACGGAGACGTGCCCCCTCGACTAACAGACCCTGGGGCAATCGAATTGCCCCAGCCAGTACGTCCACAATATGATGGTTTGTACTGGTTCTGTTCAGGATTCAAGACTAGCAAAGTCTTTGGTGACTTTACATGCCCTGGGAGACAGTAGTCAGTCCCAGGGTATGGAGTCTATGTTGGGGAGTCCCTAGGACACCCCTGGGTCACGGCACAGAGGGTGCTGTGTGACCCACATCACAAAAATACATGAGGCCCTATGGAGTAAAAGACCCCATAGCCCATTCAACACAAGGTTTAACCAAGAAAACACACTTCAACATGTCCAAGAGTGAGGGTAAAAGAGTCTCACTCTTGGCAGGAGAAAAAAAATTAAACCCCAGAAATCCAGCAAAGCTGCTGGGGGACTCACTAGGTAGGGAAATTCAGCCTAAACAGAGAATTCTCCCTAACACTGATAGAAGGCAAGATGGCCCCTGTGGCCTTTTGGTTTCTATTACTAGTTACCTTGATTCTCCCAAAGTCCTGGGAACCCCTGACTCTGTCCCTTCCCCCGACTGACTGTTGGGTGGAAGAACCATATAGGGTATTGGGGGTGGGGGTGAAGTCCAGACCAGACTGGCTGGAGCCTTCTACGTGACTGTATGTTGTGGGTACACCCTTGGGGTGGGACCTGGGTGAATGGAATGTGTAAGAGAAGACAGACACACAAGTTGACTTGAATTTTTACAATCTTTAGTCAGGCTATATCGCCACAACACGGTTAGTAGGTTTTGATACTAAGTTAATTGACAAATCTCAGTCCCAAATAGACTTAAAACATATTTTTATTTAATTTTCAGGGCTTTTCTGAACAGTCCATACCTGATGAAGGGCAAACAAGCCCAAAACGCGTCGTATGGAGATACGATATACAGTTGAGGTCATCTATATGTGTATCTGAATGCATCTCACACCAGTGGACTCAACTATTTTGTTCTCATTGAATACAATTTGCTTTTTAAACTGACAATTTCATATTTGATTTGTTGGAAAACTTGTTAATTTTTGTGAAGTTGGAAACATTGCATTATTTGAAGTATATATCACACCAAGACCTATGAATTGACTTTCTGAATATTGTCATTACCACATTTGTGAATTTGATAAATGTTTACCCTATTAAACACTGTATTCCTAATTGCATTTGAATTGCTTCAGCATTGTTTTTGCTATAAAGCGTGCACAGAGCTTTAGTTCCACTGCCCTGGTATCACTTACTTCCCTTCTGAATGGAGCGTGTGACCAATATGCATTCCATGTTATGGGTGTCTGGTTTCTGGGTGTGTGACACACGAATGAGACAGCCCTGCCCGAAACTGACATGAATGTAGTGTGGTGTGCTGAAAGGCTGGGTGCTTGTCCCAATCCACATTCCTTGTTATGGGTGTCTGGGTGGAAGTGAATGGCCTGAATGCATCATGAGCCTGATTGGCTGCCTACCTGCCTGCATGCCCTTCTGTCTGATTGGCTGACTGAGTTTGGCTCAGCAGAGTAAATGAGGGACAGATGTGTATATCTGGGGGCCTCTCACTTCCCAAACCGTTCAGAAGCTGAAATTTAAACTTGAAGCTGCTTATCCTTGAAGCCCATCTGAAAGAAGGTGTGCTGCTCCTTTCCATCAACGAAATCTAAAAGTTGTCGAGTCTATCAAGAACTGATCCAAGAGAGGACCTGGCTAGCAGACCTCTCCCCAAGCTACGAGGGAACATCATGCAGAAGAACAAGTTACTTACCAACTGTAATGTTCTTTCGACTGGATGTTCCTCCCACGTATTCCTCATCTTGTGATAAATCGTTATCTCCAGCTTCGCTGCTTCGGAAAAAAAAATTCCAGAGGGCGCTGTGCTCGAGGTCGTGGCGTCGATTGTCCCTCGACATACTCCGTACTCTGTCGACGTCACCGATAGTATAAGTAGCTCGAGCCGCGCCCGTTGCTTCAGTTCTGTTTTTCTGATGAAATATATATATAGGAGGAACACCCAGGCGTGTCCCATGACCGATACATTCTTGGTGAGAGGAAAGTGTAAGAACACGTAAACTGTACTGTGGGGTTGGATGGGAGGGTCAATGAGGAATATGTGGGAGGAACATCCAGTCGAAAGAACGTTACAGTTGGTAAGTAACTTGTTCTTCGAATGGATTGTGTCCTCCCACGTATTCCTCATCTTGTGATAGGCTCCCATAGCAGTATCAATTTTTGGAGGTGGGAGTACCATTTCAGTTTTCGTGGACAGAATGCAGAACTGCCCTTGCAAATAAACCCTCGTTAGAGGAGGCAATGTCCAAACAATAATGTTTAACAAAAGGTATGTATTGTTTTCCAGGTTGCAGCTGCACAAATGTCTGCTGCCGGGACTCCCCTCTTTAGAGCCGCAGAAGTAGCCATTCCCCTTGTAGAATGGGCACGAAGCCCATCTGGTGGTTCTTTTCCCGCTAATCTGTAGCATTCAACTATGGCTAATATGATCCAGCGGGAAATGGTCTGTTTTGTTACAGATAAGCCTAATTTCTGACCAGTGTAACCCACAAACAGTTGGTCATCTTGTCTCAATTTAGCCATCCTAGATATGTAAAAACTACGAGCCCTCTTGGGATCTAATCTGTGTAATCTCTCCTCTTCTTTGCCCAGATGAGGAGGAGGAGGATAAAACGTAGGAAGTACTATTTTTTGTGACAAATGGAAGTCAGAGACTACTTTTGGCAAAAATGAAGGTTTAACTTTAAAGACTACCTTATCTTTATAAAAAATAGTATATGGTGGTTTGTATGAGAGAGCCTGAAGTTCGCTAACCCTGCGGGCTGATGATAGGACCACAAGTAGGACAGTTTTTAGAGTCAAAGGCCTCAATGGACATGAGTGCAGAGGCTCAAAAGGTATGCAAGTCAAGAATTTTAATACTAAATTTAAGTCCCAGGCTGGTACATGAAAAGGGACTGGAGGGTATACATTAGTGAGCCCCTTTAAGAATTGAACTATTAACGGTATTTTGAAATATGAAACCTCTTCCGAGGAGCGCTTGAAAATGGATAGCGCAGCAAGGTATCCTTTTATTGTTCCTATCTGGAGCCCCAGATTAGATAGATGTAGCAGAAAGGAAAGCACCATTGGGGTGCCACACTGAAAAGGGTCCACATCCTTGTCTTTGCACCAGTTACTAAACCTATTACAGCGACATCGGTACAAAGACTTTGTTGCTGGTCTTCTGGCCGAAAGTAAGATTTCCATTACGTCATCGGGAAGATCCCAATCCTTGTATCTCAACCTCTCGGAAACCATGCGTGAAGGTTGAGTGTTTTGACCTCTGGATGGAGAACCCGACCTTCCTCTTGTGAGAGAAGATCCTCTCTTTGCGGAAGACGTATTGGAGGGCAGAGGGACATTTCTAGAAGGTCCGGGTACCACGTCCTCCTGGCCCAATCCGGGGCAATTAGGATCATGGTTTTCCTGAACTTTCTCAACCTCCTGATTACTTGAGGAATCACGGGGACTGGGGGAAACGCGTACAGCAGTGGAAACTTCCACTCCACTACGAACGCGTCTCCCAGAGCTCCTCTTTGAGGAAATTCCCTTGAGCAGTACTGATCACACTTCCAGTTGATCGCGGTGGCGAACAGATCCACTTGAGGGGTTCCCCAAAGGGCAAAGATCTCCAGAAGGACTTCCTGAGCCAGCTTCCACTCGTGAGAGACCGTGCTCTGCCTGCTCAGAGCATCTGCCGCCGTGTTCTTCTCTCCAGCTAGGTGAATTGCCGACAGAGAGATTCCTTCTCGTATTGCCCAGAACCAGAGCTGCATTGCCTCTCTGCACAGTGGCAGTGACCCTATTCCTCCTCTCTTGTTGAGATAGTACATGGCCACTGTGTTGTCTGTCATTATCAGAACATTCTTTCCCTGTACAGAGGGCAGAAAGGCCTTCAGAGCTAGTCTGATTGCCCTCAGCTCTTATAGGTTGATGTGTAGTTTGGACTCCGATGGAGACCAATGACCGCTGATTGTCAGATCGTTGATGTGTGCTCCCCACCCCGTGAGTGAGGCATCCGTCACTACTGTTATCTCCGGCCATGGTTGCCAAAAAGACTCTCCCTTGAGAATGTTGTTGTTGCAAGCCCACCATAGAAGATCCTGAGCAACTGCGCTTGGGACTTGCAGAAGATCCGACATATTCCCTGAGAACTGGGACCACTGAGTTCTGAGTGCCCATTGAAGGGATCTCATTCTCAACCTGGCCTCTGGTACTAGAAAAATGCAGGATGCCATGAGGCCAAGCAACCTGAGAAAATCGAAGGCCGGTAGACGTTGGGCATTCTGGAATTTTGTTACCATCTGCTGGATGTGGAGAGCTCTCACTTCGGGAGGCGAGGCTTTTCCCGATGAAGTGTCCAAGACTGCTCCGATAAACTGGAGTTTCTGGGATGGTATCATGTGGGACTTCTTGAAATTGAGGGAGAAGCCCAGTTTGTGGAGGAAGTGGCAGGTGATCGAAAGATGTTCCTGAGCTTGTTCTGGAGAACTTGCTCTGATCAACCAGTCGTCCAGGTAGGGATATATGTGAATACCTCCTTTCCTGAGACTTGCTGCCACAACCGCCAACAGTTTGGTGAAAACCCTTGGGGCGGAGGTCAACCCGAATGGCAGAACTCGAAACTGATAATGAGAATTGCCAATCGCGAACCTCAGGTACTTTCTGTGCTTTGGATGGATTGGCATATGAAAGTAAGCATCCTGAAGGTCCAATGATACCAACCAATCTTGGAGTTGGAGAGCCTAAAGGATCTTAGAAAGAGTCACCATCTTGAACTTGTCTTTCCTGAGGAACTTGTTCAAGTTTCTCAAGTCCAAGATGGGTCTCGGTCCTCTGTCCTTTTTTGGGATGAGAAAATATGGGGAGTACCAACCCCTGTTCCTCTCCGCTACAGGTACCAGTTCTATGGCACCTTTCTCTAGCAGGGTTAAGATTTCCTGCAACAAGAGCGGATCCGGAATTTTGACGGAATTGGCTCCCGGTGGATGTTTCTGAGGCCTTTTTAGAAAGGGGAGACAGTAACCTTGGGCTACTGTTTCCAGTGCCCAAGCATCTGAGGTAATGCCCCGCCATTCCTTCAGATGTTGAGAGATCCTGCCTCCCACTGGTGTTTTGTGTAACAAGGTCTCAGAGGGATTTGGAGGCGGCTGCAGGAGTGGCTGAGGGTACAGATGCCGCTCCTGAGGCTGATTTTGCACCTCTTCCCCATGTTCCACGAGGGAAGTTCCTTTTGCCCCTTTGAGAGGCCTGTCCTCTTCCTCTACCAAAAGAGGAGTAGTATTGAAAAGAACGACCCCTCCAGGAAGATGAGCCGGAATAGGGTTTTAGAGGCTGGCGCAAAGAGGCGCTAAGAGATTTAGCTGCCGCTTTCGAGGTCTGAAGTTTTTCAAGGCTTTCATCAGCCTTTCTGCCAAAGAGCCTCGAGCCATCAAAGGGCATGTTGAGGAGTCTAGCTTGCACATCCGGTGCAAATCCCGACTTCCTCAACCACGCAAATCTGCGTAGTACAACGCTTGCAGCCATGGATCTGCTGATACTATCAGCAGTATCCAGTCCAGACTGGAGGCATTCCCCCATTGCCTCCTTCCCGTCTTTGACTATATTCAGGAAGCCTACCCTTTCCTCGCCTTCCGGAATATGATCAGCCGCCGCCGAAATACATTCCCACAGGGTATGGGTAAACCTGGCTAGGGTACAGGTGACATTTGCCGACTTAAGTGCCATACTGCCTGACGTGAAAACTTTACGTGCCCAGGCATCAATTTTTTTATCCTCTCTATCTGGAGGGATAGTTGGATAAGCAGTTTGTTTTGAAGTGGATGCTGCTTGAATGACTAAACTCTCTGGAGTCGGATGTTTATTCAAATATTCAGGATCCGATCCAGCTGGTCTGTATTTTCTCGGAAAAGTGCTGTCTGCAGCAGCAATGGTTTCTTGTTTCTCCCAGTTTTTCTCCACAGTCCTTTGAAGGGCCCTGTGAAAAGGGAGAAAAGGATCCTTCTGAGGTCCCTTGACGATAATATCTGTCATGTCATCTTGTTCAAAAATGGGTGAAGTATTACCCCAACCCATGTATTCAACTACCCTGGTCATAAAACCCCTGTACCCAGCATCTGCATGCTCTGCAGGATCAGGTTTGGCGAACTAATTCTGGGGATGTGTCAACTCCACTGGCAGAATGTAGAGTATCACTCAGGTCTCTCATTCTGGATTCCTGGTCAAGAAGTTCTTCAGGAACTTGTCTTGTCCCATAAGTAACTCCCAAAGGAGTAACTTCGTCTTCTTCGGAAGCAGACTCTTCATAAATTGCAGACATAGACTTGAAAAAGTCTGATCTGGGCAAAGGAGTGAATCTCCTTTCTTCCTCTTCCATCTGCTTCGAAGGAAATGGCAAATCCCTCGAAGTTTTCGAGGGTGTCTTCGAAGTCTTCGAAGTTTTCGAAGATGACTTCGATAATGGCGTCGATGACGCATGTGGTTTTGGTGTCGAAATTATCGACGAAGTCGTCGAAGTCTTCGACGATTTGTGTTTCTTGGCCGGCACTGGAGAGGTGTTCGACTCTCGAGGTTTCTTCGACGGTTTTACGGTGACTCGAGGTTTTTTGTATTCCTCGACACTACTGGTCTTAGCCATAGTAGCCTTGGACTTCCCTTTGTCATCCAACGGAGCGACCTTAGGGGTATGGCTTTTTCGAGGTTCTTTCGAGAGGGTCGAGGCCGCATTCTCGAAAACCTCCATCATCTTTTTGCGGAATTCTTCCCACTTACTTGGAGAATACGATTTAGTCTGACAACGAATTTCTTCGGTCGACTCTGATGAAGAAGATGATGAGGGAGATCTATGTCTCCTCTTCATTTTTTTCGATGACGACGAAGAATGTCTTGATCTACTTCTAGATCGAGATCTCTTCGAGTGCCTATGGCGATCCGATCCCTTAGAATCGGTCGCTTTCTTATGTTTTTTTGACTAAACCTTTTTTGAGACCTCCCTCCCCACCGACAGTTTACCTCTCCTCTCACGAAGAGCTTTTTCGGTCATCGATTGGCAAGAGCCGCAGTCGGTTCGGTGACTGGAACCGAGACACCAGAGACAAATCCGGTGGGGATCGGTAATCGACATCTTAGACCCACAATCTGCACACTTTTTAAACCCAGTTCTGGGTGTCGAAGATGATGACATTTTCTTCACAGAAATTAGAAGTGCGCCGTTCTCGATAGCGAAGCGATCGGAAAAACGGAACTGAAGCAACGGCTCGAGCTACTTATACCATCGGTGACATCGACAGAGTACGGAGTACTTCGAGGGACAATCAACGCCACGACCTCGAGCACAGCGCCCTCTGCCGAGAATTTCTTTTTCCTAAGCAGCAAAGCTGGAGATAACGATTTATCACAAGATGAGGAATACGTGGGAGGACACAATCCATTCGAAGCTGATCTTCATCGAGGCACAGGACAGCTTGACGCCATACTGCTAGACGACCGCAGCCACAAAGCTCCACCTTTGCCTAAGAACATTGAACAAAGGGCTCCCCCTTGCCATCACCGTCGACTACTTTGTCCCGCCGGAGAAGGTTGAGGTCGTCGACGACCGAGGAAAGTCCACAGGTGGGTTTTCCCCCACCTGAAGACCACAAATATGGCAACAAGTGAACATCCGAAATCCAGCCGTGGTTGAGTCCTGATCTTCGACACCAACACCGACACCCAACGCCCGCTGCTGGGCCTACATTCTTCACCGAGTCTTCCTTGTGGCACTGAACTCTTTATACCGAGGTGCACCGCATGCTTAGTCTTCGCAGGACATCCATGATCGATCATCGACAAGCACCGCGAAGGTCGAAGCTGCGGTCTCGACGACAGTGATCACATTTCTTCAAAGGAATCTCAGCGCCCTGTGGCTCCTGCTTTAAAGGGAGTCCACTCTTGAGGGATCCGTCGACGAACCGACGAAGAAATTCTTCTAACTCAGTTACATTGGGGTAGTTGAACATTTTGACCAGGAAACAAGACTATTTTAACATTAATGGACTGGGTTTGTTAATAGTCTTTATTACAGGCTGCCCGGGGGGGGGGGGGGGGATCCTCACACACAACTGTGTCTTGGAAGTTGGACAAAGTATTCTGCCATTGTTTAACCCAACTGTTCTTCCTTCCTATGACCTATGCTGATACACTGTTATATGATTTGTATGCCATCATAACTGTCAGCAGTGGATGCATTTTAAAGGAGTCAATAGCCAAGTGTGGTACCACCTAGACATTGTATATATTTGCCATATTAGAATTGCCAGAGTACAAAGTGTGTTATTAATTGTGGAAATATGTTGAACCTTATTTTTATATAAAGAACTGTGCTAGCACAATACATAGTGTGTGGACATTCCTTTGAAGGGGGCTTGATGACTACACTGTACTTAAGAACGAACCTGCATCACCTCCTGAGAGTTTAAGCCTTGGGTGCTCGTTCATAGCTATCCTATAGAGAACCTTGGCTGGGGTGCTCTGTGCTCTACTCTTCCAAAACCATAGCAGTTAGTGTGTAGATCATCCAGGGTGATATCAGTACAGAACACTTTTATTAGATCAATAATGTCCTCCTTAGGCACAAAGCGCCAAGCACGTCTAGGGACAGGCTGAAATTGGGGCGCCTATAGGCTAGAAGTAAGAGCCCCAGAAAAAGGGACAATAAAATGATTCGTCCAAAAGATCGGAAGGGCTGGATATACGGATAACTCAGACACAAGTGTGAATATAAGCATGATTCCTAGGCAATGGGTGGGTCAGTTGAAATGTAGGCAAAGTGCCAGTTCATTCGTGGCCACAATAAAGTTACACATTTTATTATCTGCAGAATCATTGACTTTAAGGTTAAAGTCACCAGTGATCAAGAAGAAAGCATGCCGAAGCTGAAGGTCGGCCGCAAGCTCAAGAAAAGCATCACATAAAGTAGCATCCAGGCCAGGAGGGCGATAATACAACCAGCAGTTGGATGTAAAGAGCCGCAGATAACGAAACACGGATGAACAGCGCCGCCATCTGTAAATGGTGTTTTGATGTTAGCACTGTGACCATAAAAAGAGAGTTAAAGATAATAGCCATGCCACCCCCAACACGGGGTGCAGGACAGTCGAGGTGTTGAAGTGTCACACACCCAAGTTTCAGTAACACTTACAAGGTCGGACTGTAGTCAGATAACATGTCATGGCACTGTGTAGCATGCGCCACCAGTGAGCGCGTGTTGAGAAGCTGGCTTCACAGTAGAACTAATAATATCTGTCTTAAGGAAACCTATAGGTAACAGCAGCCGGCGTCGCAAGTTTCCTCACCTCATCACATGTGAACATAGTGTGTACCCTGTAACGGTCTATCCAGGGGAAGGTGCCGACCATGCCGGACACAGCTGCATGGGAGACTCTTACGGCAAATAAATGCCAATCCGGAGGTCACGTGACCCCTGGGACACTCGGGAGCTGCAACAGAGAAAAAATACTGCCAACAACTGGCATACATTTTAAAATAAAGAAAATCAGAATCGCCAAAGCATACAAAAATAAAAACACAAAGCTAAAAATCAGGATATTTGGGGAAAGGGTAACAAGAAATATAAAAGCAAATAAACAATGTAGCAAAGAAAAACCAGGTTATCAGCCCTCTTACTTTCACGAGGTAACTGAACTGTGAGAGAGCTCGGGAAAGACGTTGGATCTCCCACAGAGGTGTGCGAGCGCTGGTGGCAGGAGCTGTTGTGGTGGAGCAGAGGAGCTCACCAGAAGGAAAAGGAAGCCGCGCACTGAGAGCAGAATGTACCATGGAGACACCAGGAGTCGTGAGCGGACTCGTGGGAACTTAGCAGCTCGAAGAGGCAGCAGGATCCTTACTGGGACCTAAAAGGAGTAATAGGGTCCTGCGAAGAGGGATTTGGCTGATCCACTGTTAGAAACATTAGGACTGAAACAGAACCTAGATGGCCAGGATGGTGCTGTCCAAATGAGAGAACAATGCTTTGTATGGTGGAATTTCTGGATTATTCAGTGAATGATGGAGAAGAGGTGGAAAGGCGTAGTGCCCTAGAGAGAGTGGACAATGTCCCTCTTGAGATGCTTAAATGAGACATGGTCTGATCATACAGGTCTAACTGGGGCAGCAACACTGCTATGACCAGAGTCAGGTTGATATTGTTGTTCACTGATGAAATCACTCAAGGAGTCCACTTCAGTTTTTGATTTCCATGGAAGGAAGAGGGCTTGCAGAGACATGCTCAGAGTTGTCACTCACTCCACACATCTCCACTACCAGCAGGGTAAGAGTGGGTGTTTGGTTCCACCCCTTTTCCTCACATAGAACATTGAAGTGGAGTGGTCTTAATATTCAACCATCCTATTTTTGATCTTGTGAAGGTAAGTCTCAAGTACTTTAAAGATGGTTGACAGTTATAGTAAATTTATGTGGTCTTTTTTATCCTAGGGAACACCATAGTTCATGGATCTGGAGGTCCTCCAGGATAGCACCCAGGCACAGCAGGAATGTGTCAGTGGTAACAGTCAGAGATGGAGTGGATTTGAACAAATTGGTCCCACAATATGGAAGATCCTAGACCAAGGAGAGCAAAGCCTGCTGCTATAAGGCTTCAAGACACATCTGGGGTTGTCACATCTTTAGCTAGGCCAAAATGACCACTAAGCCACAGGTCTCTGTAAGCCAGGAGCCACAGATACTACCACACAGAAATCCAAACACAAAGGGGAGGGACAAGCGACCCAGTCCTCCAGACACTGGAGTGACATGGGATGCAAAGTAAATGTCACTTGGAATAATGCCCAGCGGAGGCTGAGAGAAAACCCTTGTGGACCTACTAGGAAGTCTCACCTTTTGGTGGTGGTATCCCAGAAAGCCATTGCATGGCTAAAATTGAAACTTTCAGGGGCTGCCTGCCGGGAAGCCTTTTCCATTGGAAAGGGCTTAGCCTAAGGGTTCATTGAAACTGACAAAAAAATTGCCATTAGGTGCTTATTTTGGTTGTTCTTGAATTCCTTATCTATATAACTATGAAACAAGGCCACATGTGGAGAGGAGCTGGTTTACAAATACCTGGGACTAACGCCATGCCACTGGCTGTGGTACCTACCTCAATGGTCCTGGATTTGAACATCTCCTGGGCAATTATTTTTGTAGGAGCGTCATCCGCCCTCAATTGTTCCACTTCACTGGCAGGAAAATACTTTTCAAACTCAGCTAATACCCACCAAAGATTTTGGCTAGCTCCAGGTAGGCATTCCCTCAGGCTTTGTCCTCCTTGGACTGAAGCCGCAGAAAAAACATAAAAGGAATGCTTACAATATAGCATGGACCCTGACACCAATGATGAAGTAGGCTGGGCTGAGGGAGCAGATCAAGCACAATTCCTCAGAGCTTACTTACCGGTACCGCTGGTCAATAATCCTGTTGGTTGGGGTGAACAAAGTGGGGCTTAACCCAGATTTTTGGCCCCGATTCAAAAACAAAATCTTGATTTTTTCCAAGGCCTTCATAGAGACCTCATCTAGGACTCCTGGCTCCACCACACCCGAGATGTTTCGGAGAGAGATAGGTCTATTAACTCCATCAACCCCAGAACCAGCTCACGAAAAGTCCCTCCCGAAGAAGGCATTTCTTCCTAAAATACATCAGGGGGTTTGTCATCCTCACTCGCTGTGCTGGGTTGGCTCTCATCTGCATTACCTTGAATAGCAGCAGCTACGATTGCTGAAGTTTGATGGGGTATAGATGGAGGAGCAGACGAAGAATGGGCGCAAACAATAGATCTCTGTATTTGAAAACCAAAGCTATGCTATGGTTTAACTGGCCTAACTGGCAGTGGGTGGAGGGCCAAGGGCACAACGGGAATCAATGTGGCAGAACCTCTTTAATAAGCTGTTTAAAGTACATTTTCAATGCCCCAAGTGAACACGCATTCTGAAGTTGGAGAAAAATCTATCATTCACCTGAGGGGTGAAGGTTGCCAGCAAGTCTGGCTGGACTCTACTCACCCCAGATCATACTTGCAGGATATGAAATGGATAGCCCAAGAACTGGTCAACGCCAGATCAAAGCACTATAGAACGTGCATGGCTGGGCTCACAAAGAGCCCCCATGTGCCCAACAGCCTTTTTAGGCCTGCCTCCGTTTCCCTGAACAAAGGAAACCCCTGCAAAATGGTTCAGAACAAGACTTAAAAAAATACATCTGTACCCCAATGGCAACAGAAAGGGAACATTGAGCTACTACCAGTGCAGTAAATAGCCTTTCCCCTTGTGAAGCCAAAATTAAATTACAGTTGTCAACAACCTACTCTGTAAAACTAATGTAGGGTGACAATCACTGTAGTGCACAAATGAGGTGCTGTGATGAATCCTGTGGAGTCCTCACAGAAGTCTTCTCCTAGATGGCCAGGGGAAGAAAGCCGCTACCTGATCCTAATCCTGGGGGCGGTATTAGTCAGGTGGATAACCTGGGAGAAGGGTCCCAAGGGAATGGGACAACTCTGTTAGAAGAGACGCAGTATTTCTCTTCAGAGGAAGAGATAGCCATGATGCCAGAATATCTAATGGCTTGTTGTCAGAGTGAATACGAAAACTGGAGTTAGGGGTGGGCATCACTTTCTTAATTCAATAAGAGATGGTTTAAATTTCTAAACAAATTAATCAAAGTTTTAAATTATAGTT
Organism: Ambystoma mexicanum; assembly: GCF_040938575.1. Taxonomy (NCBI): domain Eukaryota; kingdom Metazoa; phylum Chordata; class Amphibia; order Caudata; family Ambystomatidae; genus Ambystoma; species Ambystoma mexicanum. The sequence continues at coordinate 660,698,922 of NC_090935.1, read as the reverse complement.
AATCAAAGTCATCCAAGCATATCAGTTGAGCAGTGGTACAAGGATGTACTATATACGGTTAGAAGCTAAGGGTGACTCCTTAACATATGATATGCTCTCGCAAGGCTCGAAATGAAGGTTGCACCAATTTCTACTTATTGATATGTTCAGTACTTTCTGGAGAGTAGTTCATGAATTCAAATGAGAAAATATCCCATTGTCACTTGTTCCATCATAAAAGGCAGTATACATCCAAAGAGTGTCCACTAGAGTTGCCAATGCATTTCAGATCACTGTCCGTCATCAGGGCTAGACACTGACTGCTTTATGACATCAAAGTGTGATGTTGAAGTTCTACAGGACTACTTCTTGCTTTTTGAACTGCTTGAACGCAGCAGGTGTCAGAGTGAGGGTTCCCTTCCAGAAAATGACCCACTGTATTAGTAGCGTAATAAAGGTGCTAATTCAGCACCAGATAGGGGGACACCTACCACCTCTGGGAGTAAAAAAAAAAAAAAAAAAAAAAAAAAAAAAAAAAAAAAAAAAAAAAGAAGAGGGCGGCGGGGCACCTTCTGGGGGATGGGGACAATACAGATACACTAAGCCACAGCCACCCTATAAAAGGCGGCCTTACTGGGAAGGGTAGAGATGCATTGTGTGCGCAGTCAGCCCAAGGGATCTTTATATAATTAGCACAAGATGGGGAAAAACATCTTCGGTAAACACGTTCGGTAGGGAACCACCCTGGCCGGGCTAAACCCAGGAAACCTCGTTCTGAAACACATAGCCAACACTAAGGGTGCCAGGGAGGAGAAAGACGGACTCAAGCTGCTCATCACATGCAAATCGAAGTAGCTAGAAAAACACTGGGTGATGTAATTACAGGGCGGTCAGCAGTGACACACGGGGTTGAGGGGAAATTGATCTGAACCAGTGTCACATGGCCGCCAGTGTCCATCGACAGATGGCTGTGGGAAAGGCACACCGGGCAAAGCAGCATTCCTGGGAGAACCAATCAGATGGTAAGTCACTCTGTTCCTGGGAGGTAGTTAGCCTTCAGAGTAAAAACACACGTTATGGACTAATGTGGGGAATACCTTTTGATTCCCCTATAACATGTATCACACAAAACAAGTATCACAGGTTTACAATTCTACAGTTCTTTTAAACATTCCTACCAAATGTGTAGCTTAAGTCTAACTTGCTCTCCAACACTCTAGCTGAACTCTTGTTAATTTTCTATCCCTAGCCAGCGCTGGTGGTCCACTTATCTAGGGTGAGGGTAAAGGAAAGAAAAATCTAGCCCTCATCTAGTTCTAATCACCATTAATGCTTCAAAGAGGCACTTTGTAAAAATGTGTTTAGTTTGCTTTGCAAATTAAATTACTCAATTCTATTTGTTTTCTTTTCTCTGCATTTGCACACTTTAAAAAAATACAGAACGAACAATGGATTGCTCCGTTTAGATTTGTTTAAAAATGAGCACAGTTCAACGGTGTTCACAACAAAACACCTTGCACCCACATCTAGTTATGGTGAAGTGTTTGTTCTCAAAAGCTTTTCTTCAAGTGTTCCAGGGTATTAGCTGAAAAACAAGTGAGTCTTGTTTTTCCTCCATTTCTTTCATGATCTTCTCAGACACAGATTTCGCTGTGCTGATGAGAATCAACCAATCCCTGGTACATTTGTGAGAAATGTAGCTCCAGTCTTTTCTGAATTGAATGTGTTCAAGGAAGAACGGGGTTCGATTCCAACAATTAGACACATTGAGGCTGCATGTGCACGGAGGTACTCGGTCATCATCGCTACTCGGTCATCATCGCTCCATGAAGCTCAGTCCTAATCAGCTGTTTTTCTAGCATCTGCAGCTCATTCCATTCGTCCACATTGGTTCCAGTGGCCGGGATGTTGTCCGTCCCTAAGATAGATGGAATTGCCAGGAATATACACACGTTATAAACGTGTGAAACTGAGCATTCTACTACTGCAACCTGACAGACATTTATATTCTTGCAGGTTGCAACGGAATGCAGCAAAAACATGCATCTGAATTAATTAAGAATCACCTGATCCACCCCCTGAACCTGGGACAATTGAATTATATTGGTAAGCAATGGAACTGTGGTCTGGAACACAATAGTAGACATAACAATGGGAACGTGAAGGTATACTAAAATTATTTCCATATTATCTTTGTCCATTCCCTTCCCATCTTTTCTGTCTCATCTGCAGGTGGGGCGTTTTTCTGTGCAGAGACACTCTCTCTTGTTTGACAGCATTGCAACACATGATGTGGCCCTGAAGAAAGTGGGTAAATGATTTTGACACCACTGAAACCGGTAGGCCAGAGGTGACCCTGTACAACAAGACTGAGGCAATAGATGAAAGAAGTTACTCTCTTACCTGGTAACGTTCTTTCGATGGGATAGTCTGACGACGTATTCGATATCTATGACAGTAATCACCACAGCTGTGCTGGTTCGGAAAATTTTTGGCGTCTGCGTCCTGCGTCGATGACGTCGATGCGCCGTCCTCGAGGACCTCCTCCGACATCATCCGATGTGATAAGTAGGATGCACGACCCCCGTAGCCTCAGTTGTAGTTTTTTCCCCAGAACGTGTGCCACCAGTCTGACACACAAAGCCTTGTGGAAACGTAAGCTGCAATCGGATAAGAAATTCTGTAGTGCGGAAGGTAGGGAGGGAGCGATATGGAATATGTCGTCGGACCATCCCATCGAAAGAACTTTACCAGGTAAGAGAGAAACTTGTTCTTCGAGGGGATTGGGTCCTCCAACGTATTCCATATCTATGACAGACTCCCAAAGCAGTACCAATGCAAGGAGGTGGGAAAAGAATTTAGAAAACAGAAATTTGGCATGCCCAATCAAATTGCGGAGTAAAGGACCGCCTTGCCAAAGGCCACATCCTGCCCCCGGATGGAATCGAGGGAATAGTGACGTACAAAAGTATGTACCGAACGCCAGGTGGCTGCATCACAGATGTTGCGAATAGGAACACCCCTCTGCAGGGCAGTAGAGGCAGCCATACCCCTGGTAGAATGGGCCTGTAAGCCGACCGGTGGGTCCATACCCGCCAAGCGGTAACACTCAGAGATAGCCAAAATAATCCAACGAGACAAAGTCTGTTTCGTCACAGCCTGTCCCAAACGCTTTCCAGCGTAACCAATAAAGAGCTGATCGTCCACTCTGACCCGGGACATGCGTGAAATATAAAAGCTTAACGCTCTCCTAGGATCAAGCCTATGGAGCCTCTTCTCTTCCTTACCAGGATGTGGAGGAGGATAAAATGCCGGAAGAACAACCTTCTGGCCTAAATGAAATTCCGACACCACCTTCAGAAGAAAAGAAGGACGAACTCTAAGGACAACCCTGTCCTTATGAAACACAGTGAAGGGTGGCTTAACTGAAAGTGCCTGTAACTCACTCACTCACTCTGCGAGCGGAAGTGACTGCAACTAAAAATACAGTTTTCAGAGTTAACAGTCTCAAAGGGCATGAATGCAAAGGCTCAAATGGAGCACCCATCAGAAACTTGAGAACAACGTTCAAATCCCAACCGGGCACCCGGAAATGTGACGGAGGGAACACATTAGTGAGCCCTTTCAGAAACTGAGAAATTAAGGGAATTTTAAAATAGGAACACTCTTCAGACGAGCGCTTAAATATGGACAGTGCCGCCAGGTAACCTTTAATGGTACCCACTTGAAGGCCCCTGTGGGCCAAAGAAAGCAAAAAAGACAGAACCATGGGAATTTTCACATTCAAAAGGATCCACATTCTTAACCCTGCACCAGTCGCATAACTTTCTCCAACGGTGACGGTACAGTGACTTTGTTGCAGGCCTTCTGGACGAAATCAACACCTCCATCACGTCTTCAGGGAGGTCCCAATCCTTATACCTCAACCTTTCAGAAACCAAGCGTGAAGGTTGAGGGACCTGACCTCTGGATGGAGAACCTGACCCCCCCCCCTCCCATGAGAGCAGATCGTCTCGGTAGGGAAGACGACGTGGAGGGCAGATGGACAAGTCGAGAAGGTCCGGGTACCACGTCCTCCGGGCTCACGCCGGAGCAATGAGGATCATCCGGGAACCGAACCTGCGCAACCTCCGCAGCACTGGCGGGATGACGGGGACTGGAGGAAACGCATAAAACAGTGGGAATGACCACTCCACCACGAACACGTCTCATAAGGCTCCGTTTGGAGGAAATTCCCGCAAGCAGAACCTCTCGCACTTCTGGTTGACACTGGAGGCAAGGAGATCCCCTTGAGGGGTCCCCCAAAAGGCAAAGATCTCCAGGAGAATCTCCTGAGCCATCTCCCACTAGTGAGAGATCGCACTCTGCCTGCTCAGAGTGTCCGCCGTCTCGTTTTCGTCTCCTGCCAGATGAACTGCCGAGATCGAAACTTCCTGCTGTATTGCCCAGAACCAGAACTCCATCGCCTCCCTGCACAGAGGAAGTGACCCTGCCGCTCCCTTTTTGTTGAGGTAGTGCATGGCCACCGTGTTGTCCTTCAGGATCAGAACATTCTTTCCTTGCACAGTCGGCAGAAAAGCCTTCAGGGCTAGCCTGACGGTCCTCATCTCCAACAGATTGATGTGGAGTCTGGACTCTGACGGAGACCAATTACTGCTGACTGTCAACTCGTTGGCACGAGCTCCCCATCCCGTGAGGGATGCATCCGTCACGATCGTCACCTCCGGCCAGGGCAGCCAAAATGGAGCCCCCCTCATCAGATTGCCTTCGTCGGCCCACCACAGAAGGTCCTGGGCGACCGAAGACGGCACCTGAACAGGGTCCGACATCCTGCCAGAGGACTGAGACCACTGGAGCTTGAGTGCCCATTGCAAAGATCTCACCGCAACCTGGCCTCTGGCACCAGAAGAATGCAGGACGCCATGAGGCCGAGCAGTCTCAAGAACTCGAACGTTGGGAGAGTCTGGGCAAGTTGAAACTTGTGCACCATCTGCTGAATGTGATAAGCCCTCACCTGGGGACGAAAACACTGCCCCAGGGACGTGTCGAGCACTGCTATGATGTACTGGAGCCTCTGAGTTGATTGTTAAGTTGAGGGAGAAGCCCAGCTTGTGGAGGGAGTGGCAGGTGACTGACAGATGATCCAGGACTTGCTCGGGAGAGCGCGCCCTGATCAACCAATCGTCCAGGTAGGGGTGACGTGAATCCCCCCCCCTTTCCTGAGGTGCGCTGCCACCACTACCATGAGCTTGGTGAAGACGCTCGGGGCGAGGTCAAGCCGAACGGCAGGACCCAAAACTGGAAGTGTGAGTCGCCAACCGCAAACCTCAGGTACTTCTTGTGCTTTGGATGGATAGGCACATGAAAATAAGCGTCCTTGAGGTCGAGAGACACCAACCAGTCCTGAAGTTGAAGGGCCTGGAGAACTTGAGAGAGAGTAACCATCTTGAACTTCTCCTTCCTGAGGAGTTTGTTCAAACCGCGCAAGTCCATGATGGGTCTCAATCCCCCGTCTTTCTTGGAAATCAAAAAATAAGGGGAATAACCATCCATTGTTCCTCTCCGCTACAGGCACCAGTTCTATGGCACCTTTCTCCAGCAGGGATTGAATTTCCTGCGCAAGGAGCGGATCCAGACTCTTCAAAGAGATTCCCCGGTGGATTGTCTTGAGGCCTCTTCCGGAAAGGAAGACAGTAGCACACATCTGAAGTAATGGCGCGCCACTCTGCAAGATGCTGCGCCAGCCTTCCCCCAACCGGCGAACCATGAGACATGGCCTCATGACTGAGCTGAAGCCCCTTTGCCCTCGGGCAACGCCGCAGCCATAACAGCCCGAGCGGCCTTGGCACCTCGAGTACCTTGTTTTCCACCTCTGGCACTCCTACGGTGGCCCCTTTGACTGGCAGCTCCTCTCGCTTTACCAAAGGATGAGTAATAGCGAAAGGAACCTCCCCTCCATTGCTGTCCCCTAGGACGATAAGGCGGAGGTTGTCGAACAGCAGCGCCCAAAAACTTCGCTGCAGCTTTTGAGGTCTGCAACCTCTCAAGGCTCTCGTCATCCTTGCTGCCAAAAAGATGTTCCCCGTCAAAGGGCATGTTGAGGAGCCGGGCCTGCACATCAGGAGCAAACCCTGACTTCCGCAACCACGCAAACCTGCGTATCATGGTGCTCGCCGCCATGGACTGGCTGACGCAATCTGCCATGTCCAAACCCGACTGAACGGCCTCGCTGTCATGATGCCTGCCCCCGGAAGACCAGACCAGGCCCAGCAGCCCCGGAAGCAGGCATCATGCCACTTGGAGCATGCCCAAAAGCCCCAGTTAGGGGCTGTTCGGGTACAGTCCTGGTGCCTATGGCGCCAGGCTCATTATTTATAACTTACCTGAAGCAGACCATGCTGCATACTCACCTGAGGCAGACCATGCTGCATACTCACCTGAGGCAGACCATGCTGCATGAAGACTCAAGCCAAATGAGACCTAGGAGGGACTATTTTACTGAAGGGACTATTTGTTACTTGGGTGGGGCTGTGGAAGAATACTTACCTGGATCTTCTTCCAAGGCTATTTAAACCACGCCTGGACAGCCACACGTGCTTCGCGTTATTCTGCTTGCTGCAGCGTAACGCTCACCGTGTTTCCAGCAGCTCCAGTCTTCAACCACGCCCGCTTCAGTCCTGGGACTCCTGAAACAAGACGACAAAAAGGATAAAGGTTAGAACAGGAGTTTTAACTTTAATCTTTACCTGGATCCTGATCCATTTCGCCACGGAACTGAAAAACAGAAGTCTTTGAAGCATTGCTTCGCATTTCTACGGCGCCGCGCTGAACTCACCTGCTTGGCGGTACTTCAGCATTCCATCACGCTCTCTCCATCTCGCGGCCGCCCTCCGACACCTAAGGAGACAAAGACAGCAAGGTGAGCAAGGGGACTCTCTAGGGCCATACAAGCTACCCCCAAGGATTTACCTGATTTACCACGGGAGGTACTCACCTCATTTCGGGTCGGCGCAGTCGGCCCCTAAGGGGAGAAAGCAAGGACAATACCAGTTACCCCCCCACAAAACGTACCTGATTTACCACGGGGGTTTCACCTCATCTCGGGTCGGCACAGTCTACTCTGCTTCATCGCCGTACCCCGCCCCTAAGGGGAAAAAACACAATAGACTTACCTGAATCTTACCGAGTGCCATTTGGAAATCTTCGAGTGGATTAATCGGCAACTTGCAAGGAATCGGACAGAGTGAAGAGCAGACATTTGAACTCTTATGAACAATTGGACTTTAGAGTCAATACTGGAACTCACCAATTCCTCTACGCCAGTGAAGTAACTGGTCATCAACGCGCCCCTGCCTTCGACGCAGGATGGGGAGCTCCTCCTTCCAAACCATCAGGTGAGACTAAGGAGGGGACATCAAGAGTGATCAGTGGGAAGACAACAGGAGTGGGGAAGGTGGGTTGACACTCAATTCCACGGGTGGTTAATTCCTCTTCTCCTTTGCTGAAGAATATTCTTGCGAGCCAGACAAACTAGGCTGAGCGGGCCAGTCCAGTCAGTCATCCCGGCGCTACACGTCACGCTGGTGGAAGTAACTGCGGCCCAGTTCCGGTGGACGCCCCCGTGGGAACCAGGTGAGCGTAACACTCACACATGGCATCCTTGCCATCCTGAACCATGGCAAGGAAACCATCCCGTTAGTCCCCTTCGGGAATATGTTCAGCCGCTAAGGAAACAGTTCCACAGAGTGTGCGTGAAACGTGACAAGGCACATACAGAGTTGGCCGCCTGAAGTGCCATACCCCCTGAAGAAAACACTTTCTTCGCCCAACCGTCAAAACACTTGCCGTCCCTATCAGGAGGGATGGTACGATACGACGCCTGCTTTGCCGGGGCCGTAGCCGCCTGCACCACCAAACTCTCCAGAGTGGGGTGCTTGGACAAGTAGCAGGGTCGCTACTGGCTGGGCGGTATTTTCGCGGCAAAGACTTGCCCACTGCCGGGAGACTCTCCGGAGCAGTCCAAGCCACCGCCACCCTCCTCTGTAGAGCCATATGAAACGGCAGTACCGGGTCAGTTGGGGAACCAAGGTCGAGGATATCCCCAAGGTCATCCTGAAGAAACTCCCCCGGGGGAGCAGACCATCCCAAGTACTCGGTGACCCTCGACATAAGGCGCCGGTACGAGGAGTTGGCATGAGTGCCAGGCTCAGGCCTACAAAACTCCACCTCCGGAGAGGTATCCAGCCCACTAGCATCGTGCAGGGACTGCCTCAGGTCCTCAAATTGGCTATGGCCCGAGAGAATCTTGTCTGGCACCATAATAGGAACCATGCCATCATCAGAGCCCTCATCCACCTCTGAAATAAACTCAAGATGGCGGTAAGAAGTCACAGAACGTGAACCAAAGCCATGCTTGACCTTGGCCAGAGCCTTTCTAGGGGGTTCCACCGAGCCTCGGGGTACCCCCGTCAACACAGCCTCGAAAGGCATCGATGGCATCAAGTGAATCGGCGTTGACGCCGAACGTGGCGCCGACAGCATCGATGGCGTCGACACAGGCCTCGAGGCCGGAGCCTCGAGCGTGTCCTTCGACAGCCTGGGCGCCGATGGCGCTGACGACTTCTTCGGAGGCAGGGCCTCGAAAGAGTCCGTCGACGACCTCTGCGCCACTGGCGTCGACCTCTTCTTCAAAGACATCACAGGTTCACACGGTCTCGAGCGTGTCAAGGACCGGGAACTGGACCAGGCATGACGAGAACGATTCCCCTTGTCCGAGCGGGACCTCTCCCATGAATCGTGCCGACCACCCGAGCCCGAAGGCATGCGAGCGGTGTCTCTCGACCGATCACGACCGACCCCACTCGGAGGCACGGACGGACAGGTGCCCTGCGATTCGAGAATCGCTTACATTTTCTTCCCGAAGGAAGCCCATTCCTCCGGCGTCGCCTGCTTGGTAGGGTAAGCTACCCGCCGAAGGGCGGAGTCCTCGGAAGAGGACGGGGAAGGCGACCGATGACGGCGCTTCCGGGAGTGCCTCGAAGAGGCAGAGGAGTGACGGGACCGACTCCGGGACCGAGACCAACTGAACTTCCGACGATGACGCGGAGAGTCGCCTCTAGACTCGTCCGTCGAAAGCCCCGCAGACCTCGACTTCCGTGGCTTAGACACCTTACCTACCGATAACTTCTTCTTGCGCTCCCGCAAGGCTTTAAACATGAGCGACTGGCAGTCGACACAGTCATCTGTGTCATGGGCCTCCCAGAGGCACCAGAGGCAGGCGTTGTGCGAGTCCGTAACTGCCATCTTGGACCCACAGTCCCCGCACTTCTTAAATCCCGGGCGCGGGGTGGAAGACGAGGTAGACATCCTTCACGAAGAAGAAACTTCACAAAACAAACAGGTTCGAAGAACCGAGAAACAAACTCGAAAGAGTTGAGGCATGCCGAGATCTCCGAAGCTAACACGTTCGCGGAAAAAACGGAACTGAGGCTACGGGCGTAATGCGTCCTACTTATAACATCCAGTGACGTCGGCCGTCGGAGGAGGTCCTCGAGGGCGGCGTATCGACGTCATTGACGCAGGACGCAGACGCCGAAAGATTTTCCGAAGCAGCACAGCTGTGGTGATTACTGTCATAGATATGGAATACATCGGAGGACCCAATCCCCTCGAAGTGTGTTGTTCTGAACACCGGTGAACGGTGCTCATTTTTAAATAAATCTAAATAGAGCAATCCATTGTTCGTTCTGTATATTTTTAAAGTGTGCAAATGCAGAACCAAGAAAACAAATAAAATTGAGTAATTTCATTTGCAAAGCAAACCACAGCATATTTTTTTTACAAAGTGCCTCTTTTAAGCATTAATGGTGATAAGAACTAGATAAGAGCTAGATTCTTCTTTCCTTTACCCTCATCCTAGATAAGCGGACCACCAGCACTAGCCAAGGATAGACAATTCACAAGGGTTCAGCATGAGTTTTGGAGGGCAAGTTAGACTTAGGCTACACATTTGGTAGGAATTTTTAAAATAACTCTAGAATTGTAAACCTGAGATACTTGTTTTTTGTGATACATAGCCTTCAGAGTATCCACCACACAATTTGCGAAGGCCTTTATCTAGCAGGTAGTGTGTGAAGGTCACTTACCACAAGAAGCAGAATGTTTCGTGTCCCGTTCTCAATGCTGCTGAACAATGACAGTGTAAAAGTTCCGGCCGTCAGCACAAATGTTATTTTACTAATTGCAAGTTGTTCTGGGGTGGGCTGAGAATCGATGTGGCGCCAGATCGCTTCTGATCAATTTATCTGATTATACACTGACAGATATGGAACAACAAGTCCTTAATAAAGGACTGGGATTTGTAATGACCAAACAACACGATCCCTTTGAATTCCAAATCGAATTAAAAAAACTGATGAGAAAAATCCATCTGAAAGAATTCTTTTCTCTCGGTACAGAGAGTATCTGGGAAGGACCTTCCAACTGTACGGGACTTCGCAATCCTTCAACTTTCTACCCTCCCTCACAGAGTTTTTCTCCAGAATCATTAGTGTTTGAAAAGAAAGTGATTGATGAAGTCACCGCCCTCGAAAATAAATCTCCAAGATCCTTCCACAACCTCTCCAACGTGGAACTAAAAGCCCTTGATTCCCTATCTAAAGATTTGCTCATTGTCATCAAAAAGGTGGATAAAGGGGGAGGGATTGTGATTCTCAACCGCAGCGATTATATTACGGAATGCGAAAGACAACTTAGTAACATCCACTACTATCGCCCCCTCATGCAAGATCCGACACCTGAACTTCAACTCCTCGTCTCCGACAAAGTTTCCAAGGCCAAAGATCGTGAATGGATCTCTAAACAGGAAGCTGATTTCCTCATCAACAAAAAAACGAGTGTCCCTACTTTTTACACCTTACCCAAGGTGCATAAAACCCTCGTCAACCCTCCCGGACGGCCTATTGTGGCAGGGATTAACTCAGTTCTCGAACCGCTCTCTACCTTTGCTGATCATTATTTGAAAGGATATGTTCAAGCGATGCAATCGTATCTAAAAGACTCTCGAGACGTCATCAACAGTCATGAAAATATTGCCTTCGACACCACTACACAGCTGATGCTGGGCCTGGATATCGTCTCTCTCTATACCAACATCCCGCAACAAGCTTCCCTAGACGCCATCGAAGAAATACTTTTATCACGTGTTGATAATGATCCGGTGCCCACCTCGTTCTTTCTCTGGTGCGTGGAATTGGCTTTGAAGCGCAACTATTTTGAGTTCAATGGTAAATTCTACCAGCAAATTCAAGGTACAGCCATGGGTGCCACGATGGCTCCCAGTGTAGCCAACCTCTATGTAGAGACGTTTGAGAAATCCAACATTTACAGCGACCTTAACCCTTTCAGCAGCAACATTGTCAAGTGGAGTCGTTACATAGACGACATTTTGGTACTATGGAGAGGCACAGTGGTAGACGCCAACTATTTTTTGACCTGGCTTAATAACCTCAACCCACACCTGCAGTTCACCATGACTTCCAGTAATGAATCCACAAATTTTTTAGACCTCACCATTTTTGCTGCTAATGGGGTCCTCAAAATTAAGCCGTATCATAAGCCTACCGACAAAAACTCTCTGTTGGACTACTCCAGCCATCACATTAAACACCTACGTGACAACCTTCCCTTTGGCCAGTTTCTACGCCTCAAGAGGAATAGTTCGGATAAAGAAACATACAAGGCAGAGGCCACTACTCTCAGTAAGAAACTTAGACAGAGAGGTTATCCAAAAAGATTGGTGAATAAATCGGCAAAAAGGGCTTTTAATAATAATCGTGAAGCTCTACTTGAACCTAAACCTGTCAAACCTAAAGATGATCGCATTGTCTGTGTTAACACCTTTACTGACCAGGGCTTTGAAATTACCAACATTATTAAGAAAAATTGGAAAATCTTTAAAACTACCACCCAAGCTATGCCTATGCCTATCTTTGCATATAAAAGGAGTACAACTATAGGTAACAGAGTTAGCAACAGCAAACTCAAATCTGTTATCCCCGAACCAAGATTGACCACCCTATGGGGATTACCCGAAGCCATCGGACATTACCCTTGTGGCTCCTGTGGTGTCTGTAAATTGACCTCCAAAACTAAAACTATTGATGTTGGCCTCTCAAAGCTCTGGACCCAAAAAAATCTGACGAATTGTAACACTGAATTTGTGGTCTATCTGATTACTTGTATATGTGGACTGCACTACGTGGGCAAGACCACCCGCAAAGTCAAAACCCGTATCATGGAACATTGGAGCTGCCTGAAGAACAGAACTGAAAATGCTCCCATGGTGAAACATTTCAACCTTCTAAAGCATAACCACGAGGATTTTAAATGGACTATACTTATAGCCCTTAAAGGGACTAACTATGCTACACGTGAGAAGAAATTGCTAAAGATAAAGCAAAAAATGATATATACCTTACGCAGTGATATAAAGGGTCTCAATGATTCTATTGAATGGCATAATATCTAGCCTTTCCCATGGGTCTGTGTTTCTCTCATCTTATGTAATTTTCCCACGTTGCTCTTCTTTCCTTCGCACCTTTTTGTATTGAGGCATTTTTAGACCCCTCAGTGCTTCATACTCTGTGTCTTTCAGGCCATTCTTTAGCCTTTCTGTTAGGCTTTTTTCATTGGGCGAGATATATATATACACATTTTTTTTATATAATTTCTCCTCCCCTGAGACTCACCGTTTTATTGACCGTAGGATTCTGTGCCTCTGACACGTCACTTTCGACTTTTTCGGGCCAGCTATCCTTTGTCTACATTAGAGACTCTTAGGGACCGCTATTTGCCCTTCCGGGCCTCGGCCGCGGCAAACCTGCTCTGTGTTTACATCTTTGATTGACTGTGTTCACGACGGTCTTCTGTCATTCTAAGATGGCCACCGTGTTTACCTCCTCCTTGGCTGCTCTTCATCCACCAGACATAGTAAAAGGACTTCTGAGTCTCCATGACTACCGATGTAGCATCGGCCGTGGAGAGCCTTCCATTCCATTCACGGTACCGTCCCTGACTTACACGGAGCTTTTTCACTCCAGCGGACTGTTTACAGCATTAGCGCTGATCGAAGGATTTCCTCCAGTATTTGCCGCCCGACGTGTAGGATCGACGGCCTCCGTAGGTACAGCTTGACTCAGTGCATTTCTTGGTGACACTTAGTTGGGTTTAATATGGGTCGGACTATCCTGGTATTTATTGTTTACCACCTCCTCTTAGAGACTTGGTCAATTCTCTCTAGTGCTATTACGTGTCGTGCCTAACATGCGCACTCCGGACTCTTTATACCCGGGCTAGGATTCTGGCTACATTTCGCTTTTCGGGGTTCTTTTCCCAGAGCCTACTGCACACTCGCTTTCTCTGTTTCTGTTCCTCCTGAGTTTCTTACCGACACTGGGTTATCTCTTCACAGGCCATTCTATGCACGTTTTCTGCAGGGTGGTCGCTCCTGTTGTCTCTCTCTCTGCTATGCTATGGCACATTTTCTGCTTCTCTAAGCGATCACTGGCGCTTAATGGATATTTTTATCTCATGTAGGATTGACCATCGGTCTTCTACCTCCTACTACCTTCCAGTAGAGAGCACCCACAGGCATCATTGGAGGTACTTGTCCCCTCTTTTTTAATGCCATAGTTCATGTATTTTGAACCTTGCAATTCAAATTGCTATTCATGAGCTCACTTTTTGCCCTTTTTGTGTTTTTACTTTACAGATGCTATGAAATCTTCATTGTTAATATTTGTCTTTCACTGTTAACTTGGTTACGTTGTCATCTATGTACCTCCTGATGAATGTTCCATACTAATTCTAGGAACAGAAACATGTCGAGATATCTCTGTATTTTAACCAGAGATACAAATTTATGACACATTGACTAACTATTGTAGGGTACTACACCCTTGATTTGATATGTACCGTTCTGTGTTTGTGCGTTTATTTTGATACACTGTTAACTAGCTAGCCAAGCTTGTCACGTAACTTCTGTTCGAGTTTGTTCTTTGTTATAAATTGTTTGTACTATGGACCGCATTATTTAATTAGTTTTTACCTTTGTGACCTAATAAACCTGATACTTATCTTTTAACTGTGACTGGTCCCCTTGTGGTACTCCAATCCTGGGAGTTCTGTGTTTTCTGGCATCTATATTATAGCTTTGTCTCATTCTATAAATATGGGCCAGATGGGGAGGTGACATGTTGGGATACTGTTCAACTGTTTGCTCCAATTATACTTTACTAACATGTGTCCAGTACAAAGTATATGACTTAGACTAGCCAATGACATTTCTGGTTAACATCGAAAAATTTGAACATTCTGAATTGCAAGTGTTTCAAAGGCTCTCAACTATTGTGCTTTATGGTATAAAACCGATGTTCACAGTACATTCAAATGTCAGCTCTCATCAAGCAGCTTCTATTCCACTGTTCCGTTTGATTTGTGCTTGCCCAGCAGTAATAAACAGCATTGCTTCTTGACCAGTGTGTGCTCCTTTTTCGAGTACGTGTTTTCTATGGTGTGGTTGGAGGACACCCAAGTACATTTTTTGGAGGCCCCAGCAAGATACTCTGTCAGCCGAGGGGATCTGTTACGCTCACCTGGCTCCCACAGGGGCGTCGGTCGGACCCGGACTGCTGCGGCCTCCACCCACGTGATGCATAGTGCAGCGATGACTAACTGGATCTGCCCTCCTAATCTTGTCTGCTTGGCCCGTAGAAATATTCTCCTACAAGTGGAGAGATGGATTTAGCCACTTGTGGATTCAAGCGATAGCACCCCCACTTGTCCTCCCCACTAATCACCTCTGAAGAGCCCTCTCAGCAATCTCACCTTATATTCTTTAAGGATGAGCCCTCCATCCTGAGAAGCACGCAGGGGCGAGTTGATGACCAGTTACTTCACTGGCCTGAAGATATTGGAAGAGTTGTAGGCGAATCCTGTACCCAAAAGGTCCTGGCGAGGAGCCGTAAGTATATAGTTCATAAGAGTTCAAAATGTCTGGAATTCACTCCTGTCCAATTCCTCTTTTATCTTGCAGCTTTGACCCAATAAGAAGATTGACAGCTGAAAGCGCTCTGGTAAAAGTTGGTGTTACCCAACACTGTCCGGTAAATAATGCCAAGGGTTAAACTTGCTGCTTTCTCCTTATCTTACAAGTGCGGCATAAGAAGATGTGGCATGCTGATGAATTATACCTTCGGCGGTAAAATCAGGTAAGCATTTGGCGGCTAAAGAGATTGTCTCTGTCTGTTCTCTCTGCTCACCTTGTTGTTTTTTGTCCCCCTTAGGTGCCGGGATTCGGCGATGTAAAGATGGAGACAGCTCCGGATCGAAGAGATGCTGCGTGGAACGGTGAGTATGGCGCGGCGCTGCTGCTGGCGATGCGAGGTGTTTAAAACAAAGTCTTTCCTCTGGTTTGAAGATGCGATGAATCCAGAATCAGGTAAGAAATCAGGTAATACTCTTGTTCTAATCTTTGCTTCTTTCCTTCTTTCTAGGTGCTCCAGGTTCGAGGCGGGCGTGGCAGAAGGCTGGATGCTGCTGCTGGCACGGTGAGCGTTACGTTGCTGGATGCAGAATAACGCAAAGCGTGTGCTGCTCTTCGGGCGTGGTTTAAATAGCCTCCAAAGTAGTCCCAGGTAGGTATTCCTCCCCGACCACACCAGAGTAACAAAATAGTCCCTAAGGTAAAGTAGTCCCTTCCAGGCCTCACATGGGCTTGGATCTTCTTGCAGCATGGTCTGCATCAGGTAAGTGTGCACCTATGAGCCTGGCGCCAGGACTGAACCCAGACAGCCCCTAGCAGGGGTTGCTGGGTTCTCTCAAGGCGACATGATGCCTGCTCCCGGGGCTGATGGACCTGGTCTGTATGCCCGGGGGTATGCATCTTAACAGGATCCAGGCCACCCTCCCTGGGGGCACAGGACCGGCGACGACCTGACCGACACGCATCAATGAGGGGGCACTCAGATGCCGAGTTCACAAAGGTCTGCCTGGTCCAGAGCGCTGGCCCGCGCTCAGTGGGAGGGGTGAGCTTGTGCTGGAGGTTCAATGCTAAAGTGACACTAGAATCTCTAGGACTTCCGTAGAACCGTGCAAGAACGCAAAGTGGCGCATGCCCACGGAAGGGGAAGGGATAGATTTTTAGTTTAGAGGTTAGTGCATGCCACCCAATAGGGAGAGGACACAAGTGTGAGCACACCTGCGTTAGAGGTGTGTAGTGTGTGGCGAACCCCGCCAGACGGGAGTTCCACGTAGTACCGGCGATTGTATAGTTGAATTATTGGGGGACTAGTGGTTTATTGAGTTTTTTCTGTCTATTAGGAGTATAGAGAGGGACACGCATGCAGTAGTTAGTGTCGTCTTATAGTGTAGACTCAAGGTGGAAGAGTAAGCACCATGAGGTACCTCATGTATAATAGTGTGCTTGGCATTAATGCGGCAGGTGTGTGCAGGGAGTGCAAAGGAGGCACGGTGCACATTTGCTTTAACACAAGGAAAAGAGAGCCCGTGGAGAGGGCTGTTGAATACTAACACTAAGTGAGTGGTTGGGCCTTTGGAGAGGGCCAGAGTGAATGCTGAGTTGGGGGAGAGGGCCAGAGTGAATGCTGAGTTAGGGGAGAGGGCCAAGCGGGCCAGAGTGAATGCTGAGTTAGGGGACAGGGCCAAGAGGGCCAGAGGGGGAGAGCGAGAGAGCGAGAGAGGGAGAGAGCGAGAGAGCATAACGGGAGAATGGGGGCGAGGGAACACAGAGTAGCAGGGACCAAAAGGCAAGGGAGGTTGGGGAATAATGGCTTATATGGCTAGCCCCCTGGAACACGTGCCGAAAATTGCCCCAGTACCGCGAGAAATTATTAAAGTACAATTTTCAATGGGCTCAGGAGACTGCAGATCAGTGCTACCATGCGTGGCCAGGGGAAGGTACTTTTGAAAGCAAAAAGACTGCAAGCTGAAGTGCAGACAGAACATATTGGGGCATTAGGAAGCTATGTGAAGAAACAAATGAAAAAGGAAAAGGAGGCGTCCACGGGATGGAGTGGACCAACCTCACCGCCCTCGCCCTATGGGTCAAATTCAGTATTATGACCCGCAGCAGGGCAAAACAACCCCAGCGAGGGACCTCAAGGGAGACTACGGGAAGATGACACGGGAGAAAGAGAAAGACACACAAAGGGAGGAAATACATATAAGGGGAGTAAGGAAATATCTAGCAGACATAGAAAATAATACATGCCAACAGGTAGATGCGTTATTCAGTGACGCCGAACGGGTAATAGAAGAGGAGGTGAGGAGGAGAAGTGAGACAAGGAGAAATGGCTATCCAGGAGAATAAAATGTAAACTTGACGAAGAGGGAGGAGGGAAAGAAAAAAAAAAGAGGAAGAAGGGGACTAGGACGATGCAGCCTCAGATGACAGTTGAGTGATGGGGATTAGTGACGAGTGGACACGTGACAAAACAAGGAGGGAGAATAAAAGAGCGAAAGCGACAGGACAGTGACAGAGTGTCAGGGATTGGCCCACCTCCCGCCGTAGCAGGGTGGCAAAGGTGAAAATGGGACTAACACAGGATACCAAAGGGGGATAAATAGGTCCCAAGACACAAGTACTGCCACTACTACAGAAAGGGAGAGGGGGTGCACATTATGTACCATGGCAACAATAAAACCTGGAGTGGGTGGAGTGGATGAAACTGATTGAGCGGATGGAACGGATGGAGTTGATGAAACCTGACGGATGGAGTAGATGTAAAGGATGAAGTGGACAGAATGGATTAATTGGATTGGAAGGATACAACAGGTGGGTGGATTGGATGGAGTATATTGTGTGGATGGAAGAGATGAGAGGACAGAATGGTTGACTTGACGAGGCAGATGATTGAACGGATGAAGCAGGTGGAATGGATGATGTAGATGAAACGGATAGAGTGGGCGGTAGGGATAGAGTAGAATGGAACTAACAAAGAGAATGGAACTGACGGACCAAAGTGATGAAGTGGACAGAAGTGATGAGGTGGACGGAAGTGATGAGGTGGACGGAAGTGATGAAGTCGATGGAACGGATGAAGTCGATGGAACGGGTGGATAGGTGCATGGATGAAATGGATAGTTGGATGGATGAAATGGCTGGATGGGGTGGATGAAGCAGATCGAATGGACAGAGTGGATAGAATGGATGAAGTAGATGGAAAGGATGCAACGGATAGAGTGCATGGAAGCGATCGAACGGAAGGAATGGATGGAGTTAATGAAACTGGACGGAACGGATGAAGTGGATAGAATGGATGAAGTGAATGGAACGGATGAAGTGGATGGGATGGATAAAGGAGTTGAGTGGATAGAATGGATGACTAGATGAGGCGGATGATGGAATGGATGAAGTATATAGAATGGGTGAAGTGGATGAAACGGCTGAAGTGATTGGAACGATGAAATGAATGACAAAATGAATTTTGATAGATTGGATGAAGTGGATGGAACTGAACGGAACAGTTGAGCTGGATAAACGGACGAAGCGGATAGAACCAATGAAGCGGACGGAACAACTGCTATGTACCTGTATCCCCATGTTACCCTACCCACCCTGTCGCTTTATATACGTATCCTGCTATGTGCGTTCCCTGTCCTGCTCTCGTCTCTGACCGCTAGCACTTTACTGATAATCCACCATATCACACTACTACGCCTACTCTCCCCTATATACATCATCATTCAACTAGAACACAGCTATGCTATGACATTCGGCCTAGCTGTTCTCATACTTGTTTGACCCCACTAAAACCTCATCATCCTAATAAAACGCAATTAGCTGAGCACATTCCGGCTAGCTTTAGGCGTCTCCTCAGGCATAACGCAGCCAGAACTCAGTCTGAGTGTCCACCCTCGAGGCTGAACACATCAAACTGATTTCCTCAGCACCACACCTACTGCTATGAAGCAGCTACCATGTAACGACCACACCAGCTGCACATATATCCGGTGCGCCCAAGCACCATACCACACTCTCTCTCTCTCTCTCTCTTTACTGACCAGAACTACGGTTCCAGAGGGCGTTCAGCCTACCAGCGCTTTGAGGTCATACCAATGATACATAAGGTGCTATATAAATGCCAAGTAACATAACATAACAAATATGCCGCCTTCCCTCCCTTGTGGGGGAAAACAGGCGCTCAAGAAAAAGACAGTGGGGTGACATTAGCAATCAGGGACATGAAAAATGTATTTGCTGCGATCATAGAAGAGCAGGCGGACAAAATAAGGAACCAGGCAGGCTACAAAGGAGTAAGAATCAAACACAAATGTTCATGACGGGGCTCCCTTTAATAACTGTCGAGCACACGTTTGGGAGGTCTTAAGGAGCAGGTATCCGGACAGTTACAACCTGGGGACAGTAATGGCCCATAAAATGAAAAGCGATGACCCAGCAGACTATATAAAGCGAGTAGAAGACTTATGGATGCAAGAGATGCAACTGTCATGGGTTGAACGCATACCCTTGTTCTATCACATTCTGATAAAAGGGCTGCTGAAAGAAATACAGGCGTCTTTGGACAAAATAGTGGAAATTGAAGCTAAAGGCTGGGCAACAATACAGGCAACGATGGTACACTAATGTAAGCAGAAAATGCTGCCAAGGCAGAAAACAAATTGCAAAAGAAACCTGCAAGATAAACAATGGAAGGGGCAATGCTCATGCCAGATGCAGCAGCAGTAGCACTGGCACCTCAGGGAGGATTCCCTGCGGGGAATATACTGCAACAAGGAGGATACATGCAACTGCAGTACACACCACAATGTGGAATGCAACATGAGACACCAGGCGTGTACTTGCCCTTTTGTGCAGCAGTCTAAGGCAGAGGTGATCTAAGTGGCACAGCAAAAAGGGATTGTTAAAGCACAACCCCAGTGGCAACAGATGCAGCTTCTCTCAGGACAGACACAACAAGTGCAGATGCCCTCGCAGCAGGGAGGGCCACAGATACAAAGGGGGTAAGGGGGAGACAACCGAAGGAGGGATGGCAGTCCCCGCAATAACAACCTCCAGCAGTGGCAGCAGGAACTGCTGTGGTATTGGGACAAAACGTGGTACCCCATTATACTGGCGTGGTACCCCATTATACTGGGGTCAGCATTGTAGGAGGAAATCCGTTCCCTTTCCTGTCAAGTAACACGCAACAATAAGGGGGCTCACAGAAAGCCTGAGTGTGTCCAGTCCCAGCAGTTACTGACAAACCTGAAGAGGAACCCAAGGTGGCAGTGAAAATAGGACCAAGAGAATTCTCCTTTCTCAGACACAGGAGCAACTAAATCCTGCCTCAGGGAGGGGGAATTCCCATTATCCAACAAGGTGATCGATACACAGGGCTTCTCTGGGGCTGTGGTCACGGCTCCAGTTACAAAAGATTTACCACTGACAATAGGGAGACAACACCTCACAGCACCATTATTATATGCAAAAGACACTATCAATATCCTAGGGAGAGATTTGCTCAGCAAGCTAAATGCAATGGCATCATTCACGGAGAAAGGAATGGTGTGCACGTCTGGCATCAACTATGCCCGCGTGGCCGGCCTACTCTTGGCAGCGCAGGCTCAAAGCAACCTGCGAGCACAGATGTTGTACCGAAGCATGTTCTTGAACAGGGTCGAGATCCTGTTAGGATGTGTCCCAGGAATACAGGGGAAGGTGTTCCAACTGGCTTTAGAGTTCTTGTTCAGACCACAGTGCCAGAAGAATGACTAGAAGAGGACAATAGTAGTGTTACAACTAGAAGAAGTAGTGATATGCAAAGACATGGTGATCCTGTGTGGGACGGACTAAGACAACATGGAATGGCATACAGTACTATGCATCTACCCTACACTGACATTACAGGAGTATCGGATGAACAATTGTTCTGCACTGAGGAAGAGGAAGGAGAAATGGTATTCCAGATACAGATACCTTGCCCAGTTCAAATAAAGAGGAAACTGGTACCAATTCTAACACAGTTAGTGAAAATAGAACAAACACATCGAGGAAGATCTCAAAATAGTGCCAGAGAAGTTATGGACCAAGGGGCCCCACGGTGTAGGGGTACTGAAAGGGGTTGGGGCAGTGAAAATAGAATTGACGGAGGGGGCACTATTGGCCCATGCAAAGCAATACCCCTTGTCCATAGAAGCAGATAAGGGATATAGTCCACTTTACATGCATTATGGCAGCAAGGCATTATCACGATACCACGCTGCCCTGTAACACAGAAATATACTCGATAAAGAAATGCAAGGGTGGGTCGTGACGGCCCTTTGAAGAAGTACACTCAACCCCTATGGCGGTCAAGATCAAACAATGCCGCGCATCACCTGGTAGGGAGCATTCATGGACTTACATTAAGATTGTGTAATGCAGTGAGATGTTACAAAAGATCCGTAATTGAAAGAGAAGAGGGTCAAGAAAACACTAGGGAGAGTGGGGATAGAACAAAAAACGATGTAAATATAATAGGGCTTGGATTGCTCTGTGTTTCTCTTTTCTTCTCCTCTCTTGGTTCCTAATACGTAGGGGCAATACAAGCACACCTGCTGATGTTGGAGGGGATACATGCACTAGGCAAAGTATATAGAGTATTACAGAATTCTACCATGTTGTTGGGGAGGGAGGAGACCTGGCACCTGAAAATGTGTCGTACAGGATGAAGAAGAAGGTAGGACGAGGGGCGCCAATGGCACATGCTATGTGTGCTCACTCATCCCACACCTTGCAGGAACACAAACAATTTCTGCCCAAAGAAATGACAGCAGAGGAGGGAGGATGCCTGATGCATATGTCCTTGTGCAAAGCCAAGGGGATGTTCCAGGGGCATGCAGTAGAAGAATAATGGCTAGAGGAGAGCGAGGTGGTGCATGAAGACAACTATATATAACTGAAATGCATGACCCGGGGAGAAAAGACCAAGCACATGATATTAGAATATAAAACAGATGGGCAAAAAAAGGGAAACCAGCGCTCACAGCCCACAAAAGGATATTCTGTAAGACTTCCACTGGATACGATATACCATGGTGCCACACCAGGCCCTTCATGCAAATCCAGGGTTCGGTTCTTCACAATGGGAAGTGAGAAAGAGGGATGGCACAGTGCCAGGCAGAAGGGCTGGTGGGCTTCGAAGAGAAAAGGTGCAGAAAATAGATACAGGGTGTAGGAAAATATGGAATAATAATGTACATGTCTTGATACGATACGATTTGGTATTCATAAAGCTCCAATACACAAGTGTTTCTAGGTGCCACAAGACAAGGGAGGTGCGACAGGGGGGTGACAAGACAAACAAACTTACTGGACCTTGTGACATTCAGATCGCACAAGTGCAAAGAGAAGTGAGGGGGAAGAGGGTGAGGGGAGTGCAAGGAGGGCGTAAGAAGGCAAGTGCTGTCAGGGCATCATGCCTCTGAGTAAGTGCGAGGACGAAAGAGGACCACATGGGTGCAGTCCCAGACCAAAAGTGCTGGGTAGTCCAGAGGCAGTGCAGGGTGAATGGTCACGTGGGGGAGGCATGGTATCCTACGAGACTCTGAGGGCAACCACGCCACCAGTTAGGACGAGTAGATTAACGGGGGCGAGGAAGAGAAGGAAAAAGAGATGATGATTGTCTTGAGCCGCTTCCAGAACTCCAGGTGATCCGGTTCAGGCCAAGGAGAGGCAGGGAGGCCATTTCAGAGGGAGGTCCCTGAAGAGGAAAGAGAGCTATCCCCAACCCTGTTTGGAGAATCATCTGACCCGCAGAGAGTTTGGGGTAGCTGAGCAGAGGGCTCTAGGAGGAAAGTATTTAGGTAGCGAGTGTTGGATATATAGAGGACCAAGGCCCCAGAAAGCCTTGTGGATAATGCAGAGGGCCGAACTTGATCCTCGCAGCCACCAGGAGCCAGTGGAGAGATTTCAGAGCCAGAGAAATGTGGTCCCTGGGCTTGGGGCCAAGGAGAAGTCTAGCAGTCCTTTTCTGTATTAGTTGAGGAGGGCGAAGAGTAGAGTTAGGAAGATTGAGAAAGAGGCTGTTGCAGTATTCCAGCCTAGAAGGAACCAGAGCTCTGGAGGCAAAGAGCTTCTGGGGGGAAGGTGAGAAAAGGTTGGATACCTCTGAGGAGGTACAGCTGGAAGTGGGCCTTCTTGGCAAGGTCTGTGATGTGTGGTGCGAAGGGGAAAGTGGAGTCGAAGATGACGCCAAGGGAAAGAGGGGTCCCAAGGAGGGCGGCCAGAGGGTGAGCAAAAAAGCAGGAGCTGGGGTCCCAATGAAAATAAACCATCTGGCTGGCATTAAGGCAGAGGTCTTTAGAGGCGCCCCATCCCTGAATAGCGGATAGAAAGCCAGGAATGAGCGAGGGGGGAAGAGGATGCTGAGGGTAACCTGAAAGAGAGCGGTGTGTCATCCGCATAAAACTGAAAGTTAGAGGAGAAAGTAGAGATCAGGTGGGCCAAAGGGCAAGATAGAAATTGAAGAGCCAGGGTGAGAAGATAGAGTCCTGGGGAACACCACATGTGGAGAGAAAAGATCCTAGTTCGACCTGAGAGGGTCGGTCTAGAAGGAAGTCAGCCAGCCACGGCAGAGCCTGACCAGTGATGCCAATGTTCACACAGATGGTTGATCAGGGTGGCGTGATTGACCTTGTCAAAGGCAGAGGAGGGGTCAAGGAGGATAAGGACAGAGTGAGAGCTGCAGTCAAGGTTGAAGAGCAGATCTTCACCAATGTTTGCAGTTTCCGTGCCTCGGGTCGATCTGAAGACAGACCGGTGGTCGTGGAGATAACCAGCAGTTTCAGTGTGAAGGTTTAGCAGAGAGATGACCACTTTCTCAAGGAGTTTGCCCAGGAAAGGAGTGATGGAGATTGGGCGATAGTTGGTCAGGCAGGAAGGATCAGCAGAAGGTTTTTTCAGGAGGGGGTGCACAAGGGAGTGCTTGAGCAGAGAGGGGAAAGATCAAGTGGCAAAGGAATGATTGCAGAAATCGGCCTAGGCTGGAACAAGGGAAACAATGTTGTTCTTGAGAGTTCTGGAGGAGCAGGCGAGCACCTGTTTGGATGATACTTTCATAGACTGGACTTGTCTACCTACATCATCAGGTGTTATAGGAGAGGAGAATGAGAGAAGGAAAGGTGGCTGGTGGGGGCCTGAGAGAGTTAGAAGGAGAGAGATGAGTAGAAGAGGATAGCGTGGACAGGATGTCCTGAGTTTTAGTGGTGAAATGAGATGCCATGGCCATACAGAGGGCCTGGGAAGGAACATGCGCGGTAGAGACTGCAGTTGGATGGGCCAGTTTATTGCAGATTTGAAAAAGTTTGGATGTGCTGGAGGCCACAGAGACGCAGGCTTGAATGTGGAGAGTCTGTATTGCCTTTGGTGAAGGCGGCAGGCCAGTTTGTCCAAAGATGAGTCCTCAATTCCGCTCGGCCACTCTGCACTTGCATTTCAGAGTGGCAAGGTTGAAGTCATACCAAGAATTGCACTTGGAGGCAGGCTTCAGATGTTTCCTCATGACAGGGACAAGGATTCCAAGAGCATTGGAGATAGAGAGATGAAGGTTCGAGAGGGCTGTGTTACAGTGGGAGTCAGCCAGAGGGGTAGGAGGAGAAAAGTAGAGGCAAAAACGGTAAATGACACCCGCTTCATAGGTTGAATGACTGCAAAGGAAGGTGGCTGTGGTGGAGTAGGTTTTGCCACGGGAACAGATGGTTTCAGGCGAGAGAAAAGCAGAAGTGGTCAGTCCAGGAGAGTGGAGTAGTGAGAGGATTACCAAGGGGGATATCTGAGGAGATGAGAGCATCCAAGGTGTGTCAGCTGAGTTTGTCAGACCAGAGGAGGAGAGAGAGAGCGAGAGAAAGAGGAGAAGGGGAAAGAGGAGAAGGGGAAAGAGGAGAAGGGGAAAGAGGAGAAGGGGAAAGAGGAGAAGGGGAAAGAGGAGAAGGGAGGAAGGCAAAGGTTGCAGAAAAGCCCAGAGTGGTCAGATGAGTCCAAGTGGATGTTGAAATCCCCATGGAAGAGCAGCTTAGAGGTAGAGGCAAGGAGAAAGCAGGAGTGATCAGCCCACTCACACCCTTGCAGCAAACTTGTAAATATCATGAGGATGAGGATATGTCTATTACCATTGCACAAATGACAGACGAAAGAAGGAACTCCATTAATTGTGCCAATAAGAATGGAGGCAAAAATGTAATCTGGTCTGGTGTTATGCGCTAGTATCGCTGATCAGAGGGATATGAAGTCACTGTTATTAAAGTTGGAAGCCTTGCCCAGAAATGTAAACTTGACTATGGAAAAAAACCAGGCTGGCAGGTTCCTTGCAACCTGGAGAGAATTTAGCCCCACTCCGGCAAACAAGGCCTGTGCCACTGGAAAGCTTTAATATCAAAACGCAGAATCAAGCCAACACCCTTAATATTATGGCTGCATCGAATAATGACGCCATGGACGCACTCTGCAAACCATTTTTATTTTTAGACAATTAAGGCAAGACACTCTTTTTTCATATTTAGAGAAATCGGAGTGTTGATGTCAGAATGTAAGAATGAATTATGCAAAGTTATATAAGATTTTGAAAATGCTTGAATCCAAAGATGAAGATTAAAAACATTCTAAACTAAGAATAAATCTACACAATTGGCGCAACTTACCTGATCACAAGTGTATTTTTACAGCTCTCTGCAACAAGTTCTCCATGACAGATAGTCCCATAATCTACGAGCATGATAGCCAAGAGTTTACTTCTGGCATTGTCAAAGGCAAAAGTAGTAAGAAAAAGGTGGCCTTTATAAACTCATCGCCTATGGAATCCATGGACTGTTATTTTGACATCCCCCCTTGATGGTTTAAGAAGAATCACCAAAATACAGAGTGATGGCATCTGCCGACAGCCTGTATTACATGGCCCTATGTACAAATGGGCTGTTCCAAAGTCTAATAAAGTTCCTTTGAGGTCCAAGTAGAATTTTGTCGCTACAATAATTTTGCCTTCCAATTTACAACAGAACAATAGAGATTCCACCCAGACTTATACTGGAGCTCCTACAACATCTATCCTGAATTTGGCAGAGTGCGCTCTTCCGTTGTCTTTACAGTCCCAAGCAAACACCCAAGCAACTCCACATAAAAGGGAAAGCACATTTCTTTGTTTCCATACAATGTATGGTAAAGATAGATGAAATCGATCCAAAGAAAGAGTTTGTTTCCTAATTGTACAAACCTATTGAACTATTCAAATCCACTTCCTGTTTGGCAAGCATCATTCGCTATGATATATTAAGGCTTGAACTGCCCAGATGAGAGAGTATCAAATTGGGTATACATTGAGTTTCGGTCACCTGCTAAAGACCTGTATGGGATGGGCTTTAAGCTCACCATTTGTAATGTGTCTGATGGGAAAAAAATATCAAACCTTCCAGGCAGCTGGCACTATTGTGGACTTGAGTGAGAAGACTATACCAACCTCGAATGTACTATCTAATCCTGTCAAACAACGTGCGTGTATGCAACTTCCCAAACACTGTGTAGCTAGTAACAATGCTAAAAGTACAGGCCCGCAGAATAATAATTGAGCTCGTTTTTATGTTGCCTCGATGAAATGGCTTTGTTGGAACACTCAGGTGTTCCGTTCCTTTCTTGTCTATCCTGTGGGCAAGTCATGTATCCAAAATGTTGTCATCTTTATCTTGCAGGCGACTTGGACTAAAAAAGGCGTTTTTCATCGATGGCTATAATATACTACATATGGCTGCCAAAGGGGGCACTAAGGGCAGACCTAGTTGTGGACTGGCCATTGGTGCCCTAGTAAAGTATACACTTAAGGAGTTCACCATGGCCAGGCCATTCATTCACGTCATGGCTGCCTCTAATAAATATTGGACACCACCTTCTTATTAGTAACATCTATGACCCTCCGAGTGGGGCAGCGACAAGGCACCCTTGCACTCTGGCAGGAAAGGTACCCTGAAGGTGGTGTCTTCTTAACTGGCGACTTAAACGCTTCTAGCTTGTTACAAGAGTTATATGGTGACCACTTTGACATGGATGAGGGAAAATTAACAGACAAGTTCTTGCACTCCTTCCGATTTTATGTGGTTGAAATTGGGCCCGACACAAGACCTTGTTTGAACGTTAGCGACTGTAAAGACGGGAGTTTGAAAGCTACATGGTCTAATGGCATTAGATATTACAATTTAGATTATGTGTTTGTAGACAGGTATAACGCTAAACACTGTAAGGGATTCAATATCACGTTTAGCGCCATTAGTTATCATGCTACCTTAACATGGACTTTGAATGTACCTCCTAGTCGACAGCCCAGGTGCCTACCGGTCTCGGTGTCGGTTAATTCCCAAGGTAACCGTATAGTGCTGAACAGTCACAATGTCAAAAAGGTCAGTACATTTGTAAAGAGTCAACCACATATATTAACCCACTGGCTTGCTAAACAAGGTTGCGACATATACAGCCTTATATGCTTCTTAAATAAGCAGCTGCACTGGTCTTATAAGGCAACTATGCAACCTATTCCACATGTCAACAATGTTGATGTTGTAGTGCATGCAAAGAAAAGAATTGTATCGAAAGAAATTACAATTACATTAAGAAATCAAAGCACCATAGTCCGGGAGACAAAAAGAAGCTCCTGGCTCTTGTGAGCACTAGATCTAAAAACTGGCACAGAAACCATACATTGTCTAACAATAACTTTGATTGGAAAGGACTTTTCCAACTTCTACGTAGTAATGATAATAGAAAATGTTGGTCTCTGTTTCGATCTTTCGCCAATGTGGAATTGAAAAGGAAACTATTAGTGTGGAAGGCTGGATGGAAGCCATTTTACTATTGTATAACAAGCCGGTGCCCAGTCAGCCCTTAATACCTTTTGTCCACAGCACTGAATTTGTTCAAGGATTGGAGATAGATAATCTATGACTTATTATTAAATCCTTAAATGGCTCTAGAACCCCTGGTCCGGATATGATGACAAATATAATTTTTAAAACAGACCTGGAATTCTGGGCAATGGTTTTGTGCAATCTTTTCCAACAAATTTCAGCACTGGCCTACTTCCGTCCAACTGGCATAAATCCATTCTCATCCCTGTGTTTAAAAAGGGTGATCGAAATAACACTGACAATTATAGGCTATTAGCCATGCTAGATATTAGCCCTAAAGATTTTGCCAGCATATTGCAGGGAAAATTATTTAAATGGGCGTTGTCTACAAACTTATTGTCCCCATTCCGAACAGGATTTCGCAAATCACATGGCACACTGCACAAACTTTGTATCCTACACATTAGCCATTGCCAGGATGAAACCTATGGGAACATCTACATGTGTTTTGTAGATTTCTCGAAAGCTTTTGATTCAGTTTCCCGTAACCGGCTTGGGCTAAATTGATTAGTTGAGATATCGATCGCTCCCTTTTATACTTCATTGTTGCCTTGTATACTGACATCACGGTTTTGCTTCGAATTAACCAGCAGGGCGAAGTTACAGAGGACATACCAACAAACACAGGTTTGAAACAGGGTTGTGGCCTGGCCCCGTTTCTATATAATCTGTATGTGGCAGACATGGGTGCCTGTATTGAAGCCGTACATAACTTCCCTTCACTTATTGGTACGGTACCAGTATCCTGGATGGGATACGCTGATGAGTTATTCTGGATAGTACTCCTATCGGTCTACAGAGGTCATTAGATGCCCTGGGTGCTTATGCTCAGGCAAAAGACCTGCATGGCAACAGTAGATACTGGTATTCGGGGAAAAAAGGGTTCCGAAATTTAGTGGCGTTTTGATGGGACCCTGTTGGAAGTAGTGGATAGTTATTTATATCTTGGTGTCCCTCTTTATAATACTCTGTCCTCACAATAGTATGGTGAATACATGCATATGAAAACAATGAAGAAATGGCTCATGATCAAGAAATTTATAAGTAACAAAGGAGGTAACAATATGGAGGGAATGGTTGAAATATACTGCAAAGGCATCATTCCCATGATTCTGCGTGGCTCCGCTATTATCCCCAAATGCATGAGTAAATGGATGTACAGCTTGTAATCCAAACTGCTGCAATCTATCCTAGGGGTGCCCTTCTCTGTCCCTGTTGAGGTCCTTTGTTGTAAACTTAGGGTACAATCTAACCGCTCACTTTGGTCACATCAGCGATGCAAACTATTTCTTGAGATATATTGCTCACCAGCAGAGGTTGAGAATGTGTTACATTACGAGACGATATATGGGGAATACCTCTAGCATTTCTTGAACAGCTTAAAATGACTGCTTTTGAACCTTTCTCCAATCTTGACATTGATATCCACAATGTATTGGAATTGCCCAATTCTTCCTTTGTTTTAAAAAGGAATAGTAACCATGACTTTGTGGTCAATATCCAATACGTAAGTAAGAAGTCTATGCATCAGGTTTATTCTACTTGGGGTTTTAGTCGAGGATCACCCTAGACATATCTAATTAAAATATTGTCTACTAATATACAGCGATTTATACTGTATTTACGGTTGAATATATTCCTGACTCAAGAACATATGGGGAGATTGAGTAAATTGTCTTGCTGCCACAGAATCTGCAGACTTTGCAATGGTCATAAAGAGAATGCATGACATCTGCTAACACTATGTCAGGCCCTTGGATTATATTACTATGCTAGCTCCAATGATTTAGTACATAACATCACTTCAATTGCTGTTCACTAATTTTGGAATACTTTATATGGTGCCGAGAGTATTGTAATGAAAGCAGCAGCTTTTCATGTATGGACTGTGACCTTACAGCAAATATCTATTTTAAAAGTACTAAATGTATAGATTATGTATTTTTCATATTGTGCATAACAGCGATTTTAACTTTCGATATTTGTGTGTTGCCTGGACACTTTCTCGTTGTTTTTGTTTTAATCATTTTAACGATACACATGCTTTTATATATTAAAATTGGCTAAAGGTTTGTATATTAACCATATGCCTAATATTTTATTTTTTTTACAAAAAAAAATAGACAATGATGGTTTTTTAGGACACGAAGGAGGACAAGAGGACCTCCCATCTAGTGCCACCATTAATGGGAGCGGATGAAGAGAAAGCAGAGGGAGAACAACAACCATATGCAGGGTCCATAGGTCCGGAGAGGGAATGACAAAGAGGATGTCAGTGAGAGTCTGTCTGAAGGAGGCACTAATGTAGGTGTCAGCAATGGGAAGGCCTGGATTGAAGACCAGGATGTCCTTCTTGAATCTCTTTCATCCAGACTTCGTGAGAGGGATAGGATAGGTGAAAGAGAAGCAGTTAGAGAAGATGGGTGAGACCAAGAGCACCATAGACAGGTGTGTTAGAGAGGAGAGGGAGAAGAGAGGGGAGAGGAGATAGGAGATGATGCACAGCACAGAGCTACGCCACATAGGCTGCACCAGTTGGGGACATAGCGGGGGTCTGACAGAGGGAGGCACAGTAAGGAGTGCAACAGAAAAGCACAGGCACGTAGACTCAACAGTGGGCACGACATGCAGGGGAAAACATGTAATGAGCAACAGCCAACAGTAGTCCAGGAGGGAACACAGAGAGCAGTCACTTAGAGGGGAGAGATGGCCTAGCGGGCACTAACAATAAACAGCAGAAAAGCACAAGGGACCTGAGGGGTGAAGGACCGAGCAGGAAACAGCAGAGCAAAAGTAGAACAATCCAAACGATAGACAACAGTAGGCAGGGGGAGGGGGAGGAAACTAGAGAGGAGGGAAAAAGGCCTAGATGGCACACAAAAAAGGCACAGTAACGTAACTGCACATGAACACCACACCTAGAGGGAGGGAAACGCAAAAAAACAGCAGAGAACACAAAGTGCAGCAACAGTGGGAGAGGAAGCCTAATTAATGCATGGAGACAGTGTACGTAGATACAAGCGGTTATGTGAAAATAGACGCAAGGGCGGCACAGTTTAGTAGAGAACAGTAATGGCTGCTTTCCTTGCCTGCACCTTTGTTACCATACGGTCGCTGAAAGTTGATGGCTGCACACCATACTCGCACTCTGGGCTGCAACCCCTTCATTGCACAACACTGCACCCTTGGCCTGTGCAGGATTTCACACAGAGGGTAAAATCCTCTGTTCTTAAAGGATCTTGTTACGTGGACGTAGCGCAACCTACTACGTATCAACAGCCAGCGTATCCTGTGTCGCACAACACTGCACCCTTAGCCTGCATGGGTTTTGCCCCAGAGATCCAGTCCTTGGTTCCTATAGGATCTGATGCGTGGACGTAGCTCAATGTGCTACATATCAACGGCCAGCATCGCCTGTGGTCCTGAGTCACACAGCGCTGCGTCCTTGGCCTGCGCAGACTAAAACCTGGATAGATGAAAACCATCAACCAGTGTACATAAAACCGCTCACACATTACTCTGTGTTTCAGAGCAAACAGGACATTGTGGCCGGGGATAAACACTGACTGCAAAAGGTCAATTAGCATTGCGGCGCTGGAGAAGGGGACAGCAGCAGTAATGGACATGTAGTGGGCATGTGGAACAAGAGCGTACACCCAAATAGCACCGGACAGGAAAGGTGTGTGCGCACGGGTGACCCTCCACAGCCGAAACTTAGTTGTACCTCGTGCAGATTAGATGCAGGGCCAGAAGAGACACAAGGAGGGCAATCAAAAATAACCAGGATGAAAAGGTTGAGTAATTATATATCGGCAGAATCCACCCATAGCTTGGAGGACATTCCGCCCCATTTAAAACTGTTCAGCAAAGCATCCGTCTTTTTTACCTCTATCCTGTTTCCCAGGATAGAGGTAAAAAAGATAGCAGCTAACGCAAAATGGATCCAAATCACGCATTCTGAGCTGCTTTAACTAGCTAATTCAACTGAAAAAAGATTAAACGCGGTACGCAAAGAGCTCCGAGCACTGTGTTTGAAGGCCCTCCAGGACCGTTATATTTGGACCTTATGACTGCAATGGAAGGGGGCATGTGCCACAGAATTGGCAGCATGTGCTGCACAGCAATACCCACAAATGATGCAGCCAATGGAACACTTAGAGGCTGTCGAGGAGATTACAACAATACAGGAGAAAATAAGAGACACAAGATGATACGTTAAGCACCTAGCTGGATGCATTATTTTCTTTGGTCGCCAATTGGCTGGCTGCAAAATTCAAGATAACTGTCCCTTTGCTCATCGCCATCTCTATCGGCCGGTGGATAATCAGTTGGTGTAACTGCCATCAGCATAAAGCAAGCTACAAAATGTCAATGAATGAAATTGAGCTTGGTAAAGTATTAAGGGAGGAATATTCCAGTGTGAAGCACCCCTGCAGGACTTCGGAAACTACGAAGCCTCGTGGGCGGAATGCTTGCCTGATGGGACAAAAATACAAGTTTTTTGGAAAATACCTACAAGGATATGAGGAGGAAGGGGACAAACAGGGTCACATGGGTTTGGGTGGGCAAGGAGAAGGGTGAAGAAATGAAGGGGAAAGAAACGTTGATCGAAAGATCGATCAAAGGGGAGAAATGTAATAAAGGCGCTAATTCAGCGGGGATGCACCTACCACCACGGAGTAAAAGAAGTGGGGGCGACTGGACAACACGGGTACACAAAGCCACAGTCACCCTATAAAAGAAGGTCTTACTGGGAAGGGCAAGGGTAGAGATGCATCGTGTGCAGTCAGCCGAAGGGAACTTCATATAATTAGCACAAGATGGGAAAAAAATAAATCATATTCGGCAGGGAAACCCCCAGGGCGGGCCCAACCTGGGAAACCCAGATTTGAAACACATGGCCAACACTACGGGGGCCACAGAGGAGGGAGACGGAGCTCAAGCTGTTCGTCACAGGCAAATCGAAGCAGCTAGAACAACAGTGGGTGATGTAATTACAGAGCGGTCAGCCAATCCAGCAGTCACACAAGGTAGAGGGGAAATGGATCTGAGCCAGTGTGCCAGTCACATGTCCGCCAGTGCCCATTGGCAGGTGGCTATAGGAAAGGGACACTGGGCAAAGCGGCAGATGGTAGGTCACTGTGTTCCTGGGAGGTGGTTAGCCTTCAGAGTATCCACCACAACAGGATTTACGAAGGCCATTATCTAGCAGTTGTCATGTGAATGTCTACTTTCACACCAGTAGCAGGGCGTCTCGTGTCCCATTCTCAATGGTGCTGACCACTGACAGTGTAAAAGTTCTGGCGGTCAGCCCAAATGTTATTTTACTCATTGCAAATTGTTCTGGGGTGGGCCGAGAATCGATGTGATGCCACATGGGGAGGTGACGTTTTGGGATACTGCTGAACTGTTCGCACCTGTAACGCTCACCTGGTATCCACTGGGACGTCACTCAGCCTGTTCTGACATCTTACGACCTCTAACTCTTCCCTGGAGTCTACTCGACTGGAGACTGGGCCTCAAACACAGGATTGGTAGAGTTTAACTCTCTATTGTCTGTGTGCTTGAACCCCTTCTTTCCCGGGGTCCAACCCTTCCCTTTGATCCACAGCTCACCTTGTTTTCTTGGAAAGTGTGCTCTCCGTCCTGCTTTCAGCACAGGGGCGCGTTGATTGATGCGGGCTCGTTGCTGCCTAGTTACTTCACTGGCAAGAGTCCGACAGGTAAGTATAATGAGTCTTTTGAACAGTTCTCCAACTTCGTTCCTTTCCTTCCTTAGATGAGAGCGCGATGCAACCTTTTCGTATTTGTATTGAACGGAGTTCTTTTTCTGTGTCTTTTAGGTGCCACAACGTTTTCAGCGTGGATGCCGGTTATGAAGAAGAAATTCGGTGAGTAAGCGCGGTATGCAGCGCCTCTAGATGTTTCCACGCTAACCTGGAGTGCCTTTTCCCTCTTGCAGATGGATGAGAAGTTCCGGAGACAGAGTTCCCTCAGAGCGGCTGGGATTCAGGTAAGCGTTTGAAGCTCGTACAGTCTTTAAAGATAAGCGAAGATTTGCTGAATGCTTACTAATGCCTTTTTTCTGTTCTTTTCCCTTTTCCTTAGGAAGCGGCGTGCCGGGATGGGAATGACACCGCCAAAGATGCCCGCAGAACAGAAGAAGCGATGAATGATGGGCAGAAGCGCTGCAAGGTAAGGCTGTTCTTGCAGAAGCTGAGCGCAGAAGAAAGATGCAGGCCTACTCGAGACCGATCCGAACACTGCGAGTGTCACGCTGCAGGTGCAGAAAACACAAAGCATGTTTCTCAGCCTGGGCGTGGCTTAAATAGTCTCTGGGCTGAACCACACCCAAAAGACTAGACTGCACATGCAGTTATGGGAACCGAAATATGTGGGGGCATACATCTTGTCCCCATCAATGCTCTACCAGTCCAATCCCCAATGTTATCCTATGGGAGTGAGTCTGGTGCCACAAGAGCCAAGTCTGACTCCAAGCGGGTCTTTGGAGGATGGAGAGGCCCTTGAGGAACATGTAGGTGATCGTGGCCTGGCTCCAGCTTGGAGGGCTGGGGACATGAGGGGCAGGAATCATGACAGCACCAATCATACTTTACTAACATATGTCCAGTACAAAGTATATGACATAGACTAGCCAATGACATTTCTGGGAAACAACGAAAAATGTGAACATTCTAAATTGCAAGTGTTTCAAATGGTCTCGACTATTGTGCTTTATGGTATAAAACCGATGTTCACAGTACATTCAGATGTCAGCTCTTATCAACCAGATCTATTCCACTGTTCCGTTTGATTTGTGCTTGCCCAGCTGCAATAAACAGCACTGCTTCTTGCCCGGTGTGTGCTCCTTTTTTGAAGTACCTGTTTTCTATGGAATGGTTGGAAGACCCCAGAGTACAGAAGTAAAAACCGTTATGACCAACATGGGAATAATATACATAAGAATTAAGGCATTAATACCTTACTGTCTGATGCTTACGATCCTCCCTTAGGTTTGAGCTATGAAGTCCAGAATAAATCATGACCTCATCTAAAATCCTTCCCAAAAGATGTACTCAAACAGAGTGAATTAGATATGGGTGGACTTGACATTAGACATACAAAAACTAATCAGAACATTGGGTACTTCAAGTACTATAATGCCCTAAGTACTGGGACGAGGAAGAGGGACTCCGAGATACAGAACTGTAGCATGCAGTCTAGTGGTTCTAATGACCCACACCTGAGCAGGTCTTTTAAATATGTAAAGCCCTCCGAGTGCAGGCCATTAGAAGAAGGTGGAGCAGTAGAATAAGTTGCCAGCCGCAGTTGTCACAGCAGAGAAAAAGACGCCACAGCTGCTGCTGTCTTTGAAGCGGATGCCGGTCCTGAGGTCGCCCAGCAGGAAGCAGCATTTTGACAGACTTTCCCCTTTTAGAGAGGCTCTTCTTATTTTGGGCCTTGTCCCAGTGGTTGGTGAGCACTGGAGTGCACGAGGAGCAAGAAAAGCACCTTTCCCGATTGGCACCGGCCACTGGAATTCGAACGGAGCACACAGTCATTCAGGAAGCATCAGAAGAAGGAGAACTGGCAGTGGATTAAGTGGACGTGTATAAAAAGACCCATCAGTTTACCTTGAATAGGTCAACCCGGAACACTCCGAAGTCGACCGCTGGCTGCTAATAATTATTTTGAATTCCTAACTAATACAAGAAAGTCATATTGGCGTTATAAGAACTTTGAAAGAGGACAAATATTGTTATAAAATAGGACAGGATTTAGAGCCTTTTCAGAACTTGTAGTCTTTCCCGCCATGAAATTTACATTTCCCAGCAGCCCCAACGCAGACTCTTAATCGGTGACAGGCACACCACAGTCAAGCCGGTCTTCACCCATCATCGTCCAGCATCGGAGGCTTGTTGCTCATAACATGGTATCTACAGCAAGGCTGCGAGCCAGACAAGCTCCCAAATGGACACAGAGGTACATACTGCAATTCCCAGTTTCTCCTTCCATTGCCTCCTGCTAAACACTATGTCTCTGGTCAAGCATGCTACCGACATTACGGATTACATGCTGGCCAGAGACCTTGACCTATGCACAGTCACTGAAACTTGGCTCCATGACGCAGCAGGTCCCGCCCTCTCACTCACAATACCCAAGGCGTATGACATAAAAGCAGATTGTGCTGTGGGAAGGGGAGGGGGAGTCGCTTTAATACATAGGGACCGCTTTAAAATTCACACTATCCAGCCGAATACACAATGATTGTGATGGGCTTCATGCTAAGGTTCTGGTGAACCCAAACACTACCATGGACATTGTGGTAGTTTATCGGCCACCCACTCCAATGGCAGATTTTCCAGCATATTTGGTGGATGCTGTATGCACCCGTTCGAAACCTTCTTCTAAAATGCTTATCCTAGGGGATTTCAATCTGGGTTTGCATGATGTGTCAGATCATTTGGCAACAAGTACATAGAGTGCCTTATCCAGTATGGGTTTGCAGCAGTACACGCGGCCTGCCACTCACAGCAAGTGCAGAATTTTGGATTGGGTGGTCGGCCTTAATGTCACCATAGAAAACATGGAGGTAATCCCCTGTCCCTGGTCAGACCATTACTTGGTGCATTTCAAATTGGCCTGCAGCTCACAATATGAGATGTAACCAATATGAGAGACGGCAAACAGAAAGAATGACAGTTACTTTCAGGAACACTCGTAGGCTTACTACCCCAGACTTAGCACCACTTATTGAGGATACCCGGAATGGGCTCACCAACCTGACCACGGCATCTCAATAGAGAAGGCGTACAATTCCATGTTTGAGCAGGCAGTCAATTTAGTGGCCCCTGAAAAAAACACATCACGTTGTTAAAAGAGCTCAAGGCATGGTATTTCGTTGAAATTCAACATCTGATAGTGGCTAAAAGCAAAATGTTTGAGTGCCGGAGAAACACAAACTCAGAATTAAACAGAGCAAAGTACCTGGCGGTTTCAAAAGAACATAGAGAGGCCATTTTAAAGGCAAACAAATTGGCCTATGACCTCAGGATAAAGAGTGCTGAATCTGACTCCAGCGAGCTTTTCAAGGTAGTTAAAGTACTTGAGACTTCAGGTACATCTAAGTCGGATGTCACTAAAGATAAAAAATGGTGTTACACCATTCAGTATGCCATGAATGATAAAGAAAATTCAGGGGAACATCAAAACAAAACAGGAATGCCAGAATAAGTCTCCATAAGCAGAGTTTACAAAGGAAAAAAATGCTCCACGGCCAGGAGTTCCGCCCCTTAACAGAGCCAGAGGTTCTTACGTTGTTGGATGGACTAAATCAACTTTCTGTAAAGGCAATGTGGGCCTGGCAAAAGTGGTCAAAGCCTGTGCTAAACAGGTAGCCCCAATGGTCACAAAATATATCAACTCTTCCTTCCAAGAATGTGTGGTTCCCAACAGCATTAAACAAGCCTGATATCGCCACTAATAAAGAAGCCATGTTTAGACCCTAAAGTTGTAGCTAATTACAGGCCAATTATGAACGTGCCATTCTTACTTAAAATGCTAGATTAAGCTGCATATCTGCAGGTACAAAACTTCTTGGACAGTCATCAGATTTTGGGGCAGAGGCAGTCAGGTTTTCGCAGAGGCCACAGCACGGAAACCGCCTTGCTCGACCTCAAGGCAAATATGTTAGACGTTCTGTATAAGGGAAGTTCTGCTCTCTTGATGCTGGTTGATCTCTCGGCCGCCTTCGACCTGGTGGATCATTCTAAATTGATCACCAGGCTCATCCAATCTGCCTACTTCTCAGACTCTGCAGCAAGGTGGGTCCAATCTTTTCTGCCTGACCGCGCTGCCATAGTATTCTCAGATACCCAAAAGGCAGATGACTTCATGGTACCCTGTGGAGTCCCTCAGGGCTCCCGACTATCGCCCATTTGCATCAACATTTTCCTTATGTTGCTCTTTGAACTACTCGATGCCAACAAAGTGTTGTACGCCAATTATGCTGATATTCAGTATCTCAACCCGCTTTCTGGTGATTACATCAGGGACACTGAGGTCATCAACACTGATCAGGGTGGAGTTGCGACAGTCTTTTAGATATGTCGGCCGCTTTTCACACCATCGATCACTCCCATCCTGATCAGTCGCCTAGCAGCTGCTGGCATGACAGGCCCGGTTCTTGCCTGGTTTCACTATTTTTTGTCTGATCGGTCACAGTGTCTTTTTCTTCAACCCTTTCTTTCCGCAGTCTCTGCTTTGTTGTGTGGGGTTTCACAGGGGTCTGCCCTGTCCCCCACCCTCTAACATCTATATTCGGCCTCTTATCGCACTTCTCCGCGCCCGCGGCTTCAGATGTTACTCGTATGCTGACGACACACAGATCTTGGTTAGGCTGGATCTTTGCTATCCAGCCCATGCCACTCAGCTATGAGATTTTCTGTTAGCAATGGGCTGCTAGATGGCAGAGAATTATTAAACGGTGCTAAAACGGAGGTTCTGGTGGTGGGTTCTTACTCTGCTTTTTCTGTGGACTTCTTCCTTTTGGCCCTCCTCCTTTGGTACTTTTCATGTAGCTTTGTCAGTGGTCAGGAATTTGGGTGTCAAATTTGCTGCCTCCTTGTCCATGGCCCCTCAGATTGTTGCGGTTTGTCAAGCAGGCTGCTACCAATGGAAGATTCTTAGGAAGGTCTTTCAATTCATCCCTGTTCATCTACGAGCGCCAATGGTCTCTGCTTTAGTCCTGAGTAAGATCGACTACTGCAATTCCTTATATCGGGCTCAGCCTGATCACTTGATACAGCGTCTGCAGGTTCTTCAGAACTCTGCTGCCAGGCTCACCATCGGTACACTCTTTCATGAGCATACTTCTCCTGTCCTGAGATCTCTTCATTGGTTGTCGGTGACTGGGGGTTTTCATTTCAAATCTTTGTTCCTTGTACATTGGGCATTTTATGGTATCGGCACTGAGTACCTGCAGCAAATGTTTCAGCCTTATGTCCCAACCTGCGCCTTGCGATCTGCTGGCCGTTTTCTTTTGGCTATCCCCAGGGTCCATCATGTGTAAATCGGTGGCTGCTCTTTTTCAACCAGAGCTGCTTGTCTGTGGAATGCTCTTCCCATCACTTTGGGTATGGTCTCGGCACATTTGCAATTTAGGAAGGCTCTTAAAACTCAGCTGTTTTGGGGGCATGGCCTGCAGCACCACTGATGAGGCAGCTCCGTTGATGGCCTCTGTGCGAAGCCCACTGTAATGTCAGCTAATATACGGTCCCAACTCATGTATTCATCCGAAAGCGTAACCATTGGGGATCGGAGCGTGGGGAGAGCAGTCTGCAGCTGTTTCCACCATCTACGAGCTACGGTTCACCCTCCAGCAGCGATTCCTCTGGCGAGCTCCGCTGCGTAGAGATGCAAGATGGCGGATATGCAGGTTGTAAGCGTAGGAGGAGCGGGCCTGCTCCCAGCCACGGCTGCACCCGACTGTTTAAAATCAGGCAGCCTGTCATTGTGGCCCCTTCTGGACATGTCCCACCGCTGGAAGTGTGAACTTGGCGGCTCCCACCAGTCGGTGGGGGCCCTGCGTGAGCGGAAACGCTGTATTCACCGCAGCACTGCTGCCCATCACCTTACCACTTTGCCCGCTTTGTGCCCTGGCGTGCCCTAGCGCTGCATCTGTCTCTCTGAAGGTGCTTAGAGGGAGAACAAACTCAGCCATTTGGGGGGGGGGGGTCACCCCCCCGTGTGCCACAGATTCCGATGAGCGCCTGCTTGATATCGATGCTCTAGGGGGTCTGCATTTTGGAGCGCGGGCGTTCCTCCTGCTACAGCTCCACCCGTGGATCCAGCGGCCTCCAGACTCCGGCCTCCTCCTCGGATCCTCTGCAACAGTGCATAGCCAGCACCCATTCCATGCGGTGCTGCAGACTGGGGCCGCTTCACTACAGTATTCCTACGCGCCACAGCAAAACCAGCAGACACATCAGAGACCCATCATTTCATAGAGGTATGATGCCAGCGTCTTGAAGGTCCCCACTGTCACAGAGATGCATGGGCATTCATCTACCCCCTCCGGGCTGGCTGACTCTACACTTACCTAGCCCTTGCCAACACATAAGAAGGACCTCCTCCGTTCAGAACTCGCAATCCTATTCTATGACTGTCTAGCTGGCCAGATCCTGCCTAAGCTATTCATTATGCCAACATTGCGGCCATCTATGCTCACCCTGACCGGAGTTGGGGCCCCACTTAAGCAGCACCACCATTCTTTCAGCTGTGGGGGATCAAGACTTGCCAGGGCATAACACCTCTATGGTACGTTCATAAACTCGTTCCCAGACTTCCGTCCAGCAGTTGAACGACGGTCCGGCTCGCCCTCCACTCCAGAGGACCCTCGGCCCCATCACTGCTGAGAGGGTACAACAGCATCGCTTGGGGTAGGGAAATTGGAGTGGAAACATCAATACTGCTATACACTCCGCCCTGGATGGGCTATGAGGCGCCCACACTGAGTGGCGTTCTGGTTCTCCTCTGAAGGTGATCTTTGCCCCCTCCCACCTTCCATCTCTCAAGGTGTGCAAAAGTGCAGCATCCCAAGCTACAGCAGCGATGGCCAAGCACCTTAAACCCCCGAAAAATGCCAACATTACCACCATGCTTCTCCCGCCCGACAAGGGGAGAAAGTCAGAAACGCCAAAATCCTTGCGCTACCTTCCTCGGACGGCGCTGTCCAGCTGGCAACCACGAATGATATACAAGCCTTCATGCTCGACAGCAAGACCGAATTTCGATCATGCATGACAGAGCTTACTACAAGACTCGAACGTACCGAGCAAAGGGTCACGGAAGTGGAACAAAGGGTGGGAGAGGTGGAGGACTTCACCCAAGAACATTCGGCGACGCTCCTACAAATGCAACATACAATTCAATCTTTAAAAGAGAGATCCTGGAGTACAAACAGGAGGATCTTGAAAACAGAGCCAGACGGAACAATGCACGCAGCTGGACAAAGCCCAACTCATCCTGGATCGCACCCACAGACTTCGACAGGGAGCAGACTCCGACTCCCCCCAGATGTTATCACCCGGGTCCATTTTTACACGCCCAAGGAGGCTATTATGGCGATCCGCCGTACCCGGGATGAACTAACTTTCCAAGGTACCCCCGTACACATTTTTTAGGACCTACAAATGGTGACTATTCAGAAACGAAGAGCGCTGAGGCCGCTGACACGAGACCAACATGTCCGATGTAGATGGCTATTTCCTACCGCACTTCAGTTCTCTTACAAAGGGGTCTCCCGGACGATTGCACACTTTGAGGATGCAAACACAATCCTGCATCCCAACTCCCGGGGAAAGACAGAATGGGGCCACAGCTGATCCAGCGATTGGTGTCTCCTCGGAAATACCCCCGAGAACAAAACGTACGGCCTGGATTAAGGTCCAGAGGGGGGGCGGAATGTAAGGTGAGCCCGGCAGAAGGTTTAAGAACTAAATGGAGAGACACCAACCCCTCTGGCCGCCTACTTCCTCGCACCAGCGATCCCCATTTGACTGTTCCGATGCCCTTCTACTTGCAGAGGGACTCCTAAGAATCTCCTAATTGAAGTGGGCTTTGCACGGCTCATGCCCGACTCCAAGGTGGATGTCAACTACTATCTCTTGGAGTATGTTACGAACAGTTGTAGCCCAGTTGGCTTAGGGATATGCCGACAAGATAAATTCGGCATCCCGGAAATTTGTTGTCATGGCTTTAGTTTTGGCCTCCCGCTGGAGGTTGATGTTAAAACCCCGGCCACACAATCTCACAATAACTAAGCGTCTAGATGATGACCGAGCCACACTCGCCCCAGACCCCACCCCAGGACACTCAGATGCCCAGGACACATCCCCTCCACATCAGGCATGGATGTTAATCTCACTGAACATTAGAGGTTTGAATTCCTCCTCCAAACAAAAATCTACATTGCAGCGGCTGCATGACGGGGAAAACTATGTTTTTCTACAAGAAACACATCTAATGCCGGTGGATTTTATACGCCTCCGCAATAGACATTTCCTGTATCAATTCCAGGCTTCCAACAGCACCAGGAAAGGGGGTACAGCTATTCTCTTTGCAAAAAGGTTGAGACCACAGATATTAGAGACTCTACTGTGTCCGGAAGGCTGGTACATGGTGGTCAAATGTCTTATGTTTGGGCAACCGTTTTCCCTTGTCTCGATTTATGCCACAAATGATGGGCAGGAAGCGTTCTATAGAGCATTGGGCAAATCCCTTTTCCCGTTCGCCAAGGGCCAAAATCATCAATGGAGGAGACTTCAACGTGGTCCCTAACCCTGCAAAGGACAGATCGCACACCCCCATCCTCAGTGATTTTAAACTTGCTGCGAACCTCCTTCAACTATTTCGAAACCTAGAGGTAGTGACTACGTGGAGTATGCTTCACCCCAGCGAGAAAGACTTCTACTCACAGGTGCATTGAACTTTTTCCCGGATTGACCTTCTGTTGGCTTCTCCACAGACTTTGGCTTTCGCAGATGATGTAACCATCGCATCGAGGGTACTATCCGACCATGCTCCAGTAACTACGACTCTCCGGGCTCATGATCCTGACCCACCTCCTCGACGCTGGAGGACCACTAAGCAGAGGACACAGCGTATCTGTTGGCTAAATCCAGGCAGGGCTATTATGCCAGAAATAACAAGGCGAATAAACTGTTGGTGGAGAAGCTAGCCAAGGCAAAGAAAAATACTATATTGGGACTTCGCGACCCCCAGGGCAGGGTCCAATACGCGGAACAAGATCAACTGTGCCTGGCGGCTGCCCACCTCTCTGAGGTAATGCCTCCATCACCGCGGAACCAGAAGGAGCAACTGTAGTATCTACAAAGTGCTGCACTTCTTCGACTCAAGGACTCGGTCAGGCAGAGCCTCAATGCCCCGATTTTAGGTGAGGAGATTGACACAGCCATTAAAATCCTCAAACCCAGAGCCCTGGGCCTGGAACGGTACACAACAAGGTTCTATAAAATATTTCGCCCCCAACTGATAGCCCCACTAACAGCCCGTTTCAACTCCTTTGGTGTATCGGGATCCATTACCCTGTCAATGCCGGAGTCCATCACTGTCCTCTTACTTCAACCAGGCAAGGACCCTAGGGACAATAGCTCATATAGGCCTATTTCCCTACTAAATATCGACACTAACATCGATTAGAAAATATTGGCGAACCGCTTAGCAAGCGCCCTACCCGACATAATAAACCAGGATCAAACGGGCCTTATAAGGCACAGGTCGACTGGGGAATAATATCTGTAGAGCCCTGAACCTAATAGATGTTATGATGCAGTATTCGCAGAAGTTCGCACTGCTGGCTTTGGACGCGACCAAAGCGTTTGATAAAGTAGATTGGGCTTTCCTGCGACTCGCCCTAGAGGCCTTCCGTTTTGGTCCAAGCTTTCAAAAAATTTTGGAGCAAATTATCAGTCCCCAAAGACCCTTCTCAGGGTCAATGGCTCCCTATCAGACCCGATCCCCTTGACCTGTGGAACCAGACAGGTATGCCCCTTATCTCCCCTCCTGTTCGCTTTGGTCATGGAGCCCTTTGCCCAACGAATTTGGTTAGACTCAAAGATCAAAGGCCTTCACGTTGGCGCCTCCCAGTACAAGATTGCACTCTACGCCGACAACGTGATGCTATCCATCACGGACATTGGCTCATCGTTAATGCCAGCCCTCTACCAGACTCATAGATTTGGGAAGGTAACAGGCTTTAGTATGAACTTTGCGAATTCAGTTGCCCTAGGGATTGGTCTAGAGCAAGGGGAGCGGGAGACCCTGGTAACACTGTGTCCGGTCCAATGGAGCGAGAAAGCTATTCCCTACCTGGGGGTCCAGATCCCTGCTCGCCCTGGAGATGTGTATCGGACATATTTCCCCCTGCTTTTTAAAAAGAGCTGGAGAGCGATCTCGATCGATGGCTCACACAAGAGATCTCACTCATTGGGTATATTACCACCTGGAAAATTAATCTCCTTCCACGGTTCTTGTACACCTGTTCCTCCTTGCCCACGACAATCCCACTGCCCCCCCCCCTTCAACGATTACAAAGGAAAATGTTTCCGTTTATTTGGAGGGGTAGGAAGGCGAGGATTCCCCAGAAAGCGATGATGAGCAGCGCCAAATTGGGAGGGCTGGGGTCCCTGACCTGCGCAAATATCAGGTAGCAGCACAGTTGGCACACATACGGGCATGGGTCATGACCTCTGGATGCCCGAAATGAGTGGAGGTGGAGCAATCTCGCCTGCCACTCCCCCCTGCACTTCCTTCTGCATATCCCACCCTCCCTGCGCCAGACTTGGAGTGGGACTCTGACGTCTACTAAACACACTCTCAAAACATGGGATTGGCCTTTGAAACATAAGGGCATCCCGAGGGGGTTGGGTCCCTCCTCCCCAATATTCCATATCTGGCTTTCCGCCAGGATCCCCCTGCTGAATTTCAAAAACTGGATTGGGTGGGGGGTGGGGGGCTTGAATCCCTGGGACAACTCTTTGAGGGGGACCAGTCTCGCTCCTTCGAACAATGCAAGACAGCTTTTTCAGCTCTCAGAAACAGACAGGTTTTCCTACTTTCAATTGCGACACTGGTGCTCTCACCCTCTCAACCATCAAGAGGCGCTACGCAACACAAGTGGGAAGCAGACTTGGGGCATCCTGTGGAAGACCAA
The DNA here is from genome assembly GCF_040938575.1 of Ambystoma mexicanum. NCBI lineage: Eukaryota > Metazoa > Chordata > Amphibia > Caudata > Ambystomatidae > Ambystoma > Ambystoma mexicanum. Next base: position 660,654,263 of record NC_090935.1, on the reverse strand, counting down.
ACATGGGTGGATATATGGTCAAGGGCACTCCTCATCATTTTGCATCACTAATCGAGGATGCGCCAATAAACTTCTCTTACGATGGTACTAGCCTCTACTTCGTCTGCATCACTTTTCCGGGCCCTGATCCCCAACGCTGGCACCTATGTGGACAGCTGGGGTTATATATCCACATGTGGTGGTCATGGCCAGTTGTAAAAGATTTTTGGACACAATGTGTCGCCATGAACCGGAATCCATCCTATTGGGGGCCCCAACACCTGGGGTCTACCCGAGATCCGAAAAAATGCCAAGCTGTTGAAACAATTTCTTCTGGCCGGGAAGATTACTGTTGCTGGCACCTGGAAGACAGCCGAAGGCCCTTCAATGACTTTTTGGTGGATACAAATTTGGGACATATTGATTGCAGAAAAAGTCACAGCAGCCAAAGCGGGCCTTCTACATAGCTTTGCGAACATATGGGTGCCATTCCTGGACTACGTTATCTAACCAGCTAGCCTGGCTACTGGCATGCAGGGCACTGAGGTCTAACAACACTGACCCCCTTCAGATTCCTAAAGCCAAGCTCACGGTGGTGTCTGAAGGGTCTTTCAGTTATGCTGCCTCAAAGAGCCGGAATTACCTCCCACTTGACCCAAGGCTGTGTCGATCCTTGCCCAAATTTAAACAAACGTTGAAGACACTCTTATTCTTCTGAAATTTCAGGCACCCCTGAGACTGTTAGGTTTGCTGTTTTATGTGCGTCTGTTACGTGTGCGCTACCATACCCATGGATCTGTCTTTATACGCAATATAAATAAATAAGAAAAGAAAGAACATTCTACAAGCAGACCCAGGAATGTATACCTTTTTGGACAACCGACCAAGCATGATATGATATTTTGTTTATATCGCGCTAGTACACAGGTGTTTCAGAGCGCGACCAGGCAAGGGCGGGGAACAAGGGAGAAACAAAAAAAATTATCTTACTAGGCATGGTGAAATTGAGAACGTGCAAGTGCATGGGGAAGGGAAAAGGGGGAAAGTGCATGGAAGGGGGGAGACATTGGAAAGTGCGGAGCATAGGAGAGAGCAGAATAAATAATAAGTAAAATAAATAAAGGTGATAAACAATGTTTGTGCAGCCAGGAAGTGGCAAAGTGCTAGGTTAGTCAGAAAGGGTGTATCTGAAGTGCAGAAGGGGAGTGGGTGGTGGACTGTATGGGTACAGATACAGGCCCCAGTGCAAGGGGTGGCCCAGAGGCAGTGCAGGAGGGTGGCAGGGTGAGCAGGTACCTGGGCCCGACAGAGGGTGGCCAGGTGAACAGAGCAGAGAGAGAAAGCAGATCAGCAGGGGAGAAGAGGGGCAAAGGCAGAGGCAAAGAGGAAGGTCTTGAGGAGCTTCCGGAAGGATGGGTTTTCGAAAATGTAAGAATCTAAAACAGATGCCAAGTCAATTTTTTGATACCACCAAATACCATAAATTAAAACAGTCGGAAATTCAAGGCGAAAAAACGATAGCTTCAACCACCAATCCAAGGAAATTTAAGTGTGGAAAATGCCAGATCTGTCCATACATGACAAATGCCCAAAAATAAATGTTCAAACCCAACAGCACAAAGACCATCATCAAACACATCAACTGCAATAGCAAATACGTCGTATATGGCATAGAATATGCATGCCATAAAATTTACATCTGAAGTACAATCAGAAAACTCACAAATCAGGATAGGAGAACCCCTAATAGCCATAACCAATAAAGACATAAGATCACCAATGGCAACAACTTTCAGGACCATCACCTGCAAACGGACATCGCTCAGATAAAGTGCTTCGGGATCGAGAAAATATTAACCCCACCAAGAGGGGCAATATGGAAAAATTATTGCACAAACGAGAATCGTTTTGGATATGTACCATGGATGCCAGTCACACTGGTCTGAACATTGACCAGGAGATGCACCATTTTCTATAAAACACTTTGAATTTATCCTTTTGCAAAAATGTATACATGTATGTATTGATGATATGACCAATTTGCAATGATAAATATGGGAAACGGTTGAATCCGAAGACGTGATGTAGTTATATGACATTAATACCACACACAGGGTCCACTACATAGGGTGAAAGGAGATATACAAAAACCAATTCAGCCCCCAAGCAAATTAACACAATTTCAACCTCAGCTCCTCTTTATCCATATTCTAGAAAAAGTGGAGACAGCCACCAATTTAGGGAAAACTCCAACATGTAAGACAATTTCAAATATTAACTATGCATATTACTAAGTAGCAACAACAGTTAAGCTAAATGGCAGCATCTGTAAGAAACTAGAGTTTTAAAAGTATTGTTAGACAGAGCTCGCATTAACCTAAAACATAACCCTAACTAATTGCTAAGTATATTCCAACCTAAGATGGCAGTTGCGCATGACGAAAACACGCTGCATGCGTGCAACGTCACTGTGTTCAATAAAAATAACGCTTCCGCGATACAGGAATACCAGCAATCGAACCGAACAACCAGACGCGACTCAGATACTACGAAACAAACAGGTAAGCGGAAGCCAAATGCTGTGCTAGCAATACTATGAAGGAACATGCACAACATCAGGCGGTTATTAATTCTTAACATAAGGAGATGAATAATTAATTAAACTGCACTGTTTATGGCAATATGTGGAAGTGGAAAGAAACAATTGAGCACAAACACATTTCTAAACCAAAGTAGAATGCTGCTAATGTATCCTTTCACAGCCCTTTGCATAAACACATACATTCAACATGCAATGGTAGAAATAAACTATAACAGACTAAAATTAAGGATCAAGATGCTTTAAAGGGTATCACACAAGTGATTTGTAATTTATGAAGAGTGATAACAAACAGAACGCGAATAAAAGCATTTTATTTCTATCTTTAAACAGCCTACCAGACCATTTAAAGAGCACTAGAACAAATATACCGGCAGGAATAGAAAAACAGCCTTTATCAAGCCCTAAGATCCAAATGGAATGAACAGCAAATAATGTCCAAGTAAGTATCCCTATTAGATCATGAAATACCGAGTTTTAAAGCCAACACAACATGACCCTAAAAGGTGTACCCATCTCTCTTTCTTTTTGCAGCATGTAATGATCATAGAAATACAACACAAAAACCATACATGGTAGAAACGAATCCAGAGACCAAATCTCTTGTTGCTCCATAAGGAGCTTCATATTAAGAAAATAGCCAATTTATCCCCGTCACTACCAAGACGGGGAAACACGTGTCGGGAAAGGCATTTTGGGAAAAGCAATTTAACAACACTGGGAAAGGCAATTTGGGAAAAGCAATTTACCAATACTGGACCAATTGGATTAATTGAATTAAGTGAATTCAATGAATAAGGTGTACAATATGAGTGGGGAAGGCAATTTGGGAAAGGCAATTTACAAGTACTGGATCAATTGAATGAAGTGAATTCAATGGATAAAGTGTACCATATGAATGTAAGCCATTTCAAGAGTAAAAAAGCTAGATCTTATTAACAAAATCAAACTGTATGCATGAGATCAACTCAATGAATGAAGTCAATTCAATGAACTAAGGGTCAATCATGTTTACAAAAGTTTGTACCATATGAATGAAAATAATTCAATGAGCAACAAAGTCAGACCTCAGGAATGAAATGAATTCAATGAGTAACAAAATAAACAAGTGCTGAGGAACAAATTACAAGTGAAAGAGTAGTTTGTATCACATGCATTGGAACAGTGCAAGCGCGAGTATAAAAGGTCCATCCTCTTCTCTAGAAAAGAAAGGTTACAATTATGATTGCCAAAGCCAAGAGCATTGCTAAAGCAAAGAGGGCACTATTGAACCAAGATAGAAACTCGGATTGGCAAAGTAAAGAGGGGCCAATAATGAAGAAAAACTATAACCTGCATTGCCAAAGTAAAGAGGGGGCAATACTTCAGAAAGACTATTAACAAACATTGGCAAAGTAAAGGGAGAACTTTATTGCCGAAAGATTGTAACCATCAGTCTCAGAGTGAAGTAGAGGCAATAGTTAAGCAAGAAACAAACAAGCATTGCCTAAACCAAAGAAGGGCAAGTGCAACAAAGAAACCTTGTCAACAGTTACTTAATGTGATAGTAGGAACTCAAAAGTGGCAGTAGAGAAGCCCTCTCTGTGAAAGGCATCAAGGAGGAGAGAAACAGAACTGCATTGCATGTGGCAAATGAATCAGTGAAACAGCACCAATGTGTATTATAGTCACAGAGAAGAAGTTGTTGAAAGTCAGACTTTTCTAAAATGTTGAAACAAGCCTCACCGCATAGTACTTATAGCAGTGTTAGGAGTGTCTATCTTGGCAGGCAAGTATACCGGCAAAGGGATTATAAATGGTAGTCCTGGCAGGTTAGTGGACCAGGAAGAAGACATGTAAGTACAGAATTGTAGTTGAAGATTGAGAAGGAGAGAAAGTGGCAAAGCCACTAATGTGTTTGAAGAACTGTGATAAAACCATTCTGACAAGATGTTGTTGAAAAATAATTGTGAAACTGGTTGTTTCTCAAGGAGGAGATTGTGGAAAAAACATCCTGACAAACCGTGTTGTTCATCAAGAAGAATTGTGAAAATGTTTGTTTTTCCAGGATGAGAAGTTAAGTTGAAATATTAACTATAAGTGTGAAGAAAAAGACTGTTATCGTTTTGTGGAAACTATGCCAAAGCCCAAGTGAAAGACTTTTGGAGTTAGAAGAGCTATGTGTTGTCTTTGGAGCAGAACTTGGCTACTAAAAGGAACTTTCTTATTTTGAACTGTGAGTTGAAAAAGCCTGCCGTTTATGTCTAAGCATAACTGTTATTTTGTTAAACCACACTTTCCATATCATACCCTTAGGAGTGATGTATGTGTAAATTTGAGGGACAGATTCCTTTTGTTAGATTGTTTTCCTTTAGTCTTAGTTGGGTAGGCAGGGAAATCCTCTTTAGGTCAGGGGTAGCAAGGTGTTTATCACACCCTTTTAAGTTAATAAAGTGGCTACTTGTGAAAAACCTTTATCCAGTTGTCCGCCTCGCATTCTGACCATTCACACTGCTTACAAATCACTTCTGTCCCTCCCAGGTGCCTTACAGGCAACCATGGGACCATAGACTCTTAATGATTCAAAAGGAGTGGCAGGGGCATTTGAGTAGAAGTTCTTCTGACCACCAGGAAAAGGTCAGATAAAAAAAAAAGGAGGGGAAAACAGCAGCTAGTTCTAGGGAGCCTAATAAGGACCTATAGAATTCCCAAAAATAAAAATCTGTCGTAACAGTAAAGGAGTATTTTCTCCTCCCACCCTTGAGAGTCCTTACCAGGCAGGCCATTCCACATTCCTGCATGGATCTACATTTGTTTTGGGTTTTCTGTGGTTTTAATTCTCTGGTGGTCCCATGCAGTTTTTTACCAGCTCTCTTCACTCGCCCAATTCAAAAAGAATAATAAAGCTCAGTACAGCAGGTTTAGGACATGTGCAGAAATAGCAGCATGAACATAAGGAATAACTTTATTACATAAGGCTAGCCAACAGGTAAAATAACAGCTTACAGAGAAGAATCAAGTTGACCCTTCAACCTCACTCAACTGTTCCTGCACTACCAACATTCCAAAACACAATCTGAGTTAATGACAGCAAGGGTCACTGGGGACAGGGAGACACACCGCCCCCCTATAGTCCCCCCACACCACGCCCCACCCACCACCCCCACGCCTCCCCCTCCTAAGGAGCTAATGGAAAAAGAATGTGGAGAAGGAGAAATGCAGTAGAAAAAAACAGACAGAATGGAACATACAAGATTAAAGCAATTACAACAGATTTAATACAAGTCTTTCCCTTACACGAACACCAAGCTAGGCAAAGACCAGTGACAACACAAGACTCTCCTTTGCATCTCCAACACTGCTGGACAGGGTGGCGCCACAATCTCCTTTTTCACCCCTTCCCATCATAGGTGGGAATGGCACCACACAGATGTTCCTCTACCACAACCCAGCCTGAGACGTCCGACTCTCCTTTATGCATGCTGTTAAGATGGAATTTCATAATCAGCCCTGTGACAGATTCTGAATGGCTACCCTATTCTGGTGAGCAGGGAAAGACACAAATGTCTGGTGTGACAGGGTCAGAAACCCAACCTTGTCAAAAGGGGATGTTGTTCCGGAAAGGACAGTGTACTGGAGCAAGGAGGCTATTTTTGGAAAAGGTGATGTATTAGATGGTGAAAGTAAGTTGGACTGTTTGGCGAGTGTGCATGCATGGAAAGTGAGATTGTTCGAGGAAATGCAGGGAGTGTGTGAAGTGACAGAGTGAAAAGGGAGTGTCTGAGAAACAGGTACGGCAGAGTGGGAGTAATAGCGTAAAGGAGAGTGTAGTAGTGGGGAGGATCGAGAAATATCAAAGAGTGGAGGCGAGTTACAGATGGAGTGAAAGACATTGGAGGGACAGAAGACTTGGAACAGCAGAGTGTGGAGTTGATTAGAGTAGAATAATATAGAGTAGTACCTAGGCATGACAGGAAGGAGACCGAGGTCAACAGTGGAAGGCACAATCCTATCTCCTTATGAAAGGCTAATGTGTGCAATGAGTAAGGACAGTTAGGGAGTCCATGAGGAGGTTTATGCAATCTGCCTTTAGGGAATTTTCCAGATGGATTTACCAAATCAGCCCTGGTGGGAGGATTTTGGGAGGCCACTTTTATATGGTAAACAGGGAAGACAGACCAACAGAGACACAAACACAGAAACACAGACACACAGGTTAACAAACCCCAATAAAGGTGATGTTGCAGAGCTGTCAAGACTTAGTCTCAGGAAGGGCATGAGAGTGGGTCCACAAAGAGAAACACCAGTAAAGCCATTTAGACAGCAAGTGCATACAATTACAATTATTTATTAGACTTTTAGTTTACACACTAAGCAGATACCAATACCAGACAAATACAGTCACAAAAAACCTTATAAAACATATATACACATCCACCATCAAGGGAATTTGAAATGCAAACAAATCAAATACAAGTGCAACATAAGGGAGTAGTCAGATGCACAAAAATAAAAAAAACAATCATGTAGAATCAACACAAATAGCTTCGCCCACTATGAAAATGTCCAACCCTAAAATGGTTTGGGGCCTGGTGGCCAAATGTCACCAGTTCCAAATGATATACTTCTTCAGGAAGGGCTATACAGAGATTGTGAGTGCCAGTGGTTATGATTAACAGCGTTCCAAATGTAGGTAAAAGTTGAAGTAAAGTTCAGGTAAGTAATCAACTCAATCCAACACACTATGATAGTGCTAGGGAAGAACCCCTAACCTACACCACCAAAGGTTAGGTCAGAATGAGTTACGGTCAGGAATTTACACCCAAATGTTCCAGGGGAGAAAGCAACAGGTATGTACACTTAACCCTTGGTTAAGGATGTTCTGTATTCCCCATACGCGGGTTCCACACTTCTATGCCTGTTCTTCTGTTCCTGTTCCCACAGGGACGGTTGTCTAGACAGCATAGATATTTTGTTTCACAGGATTTTGTTTTGGCTGTTCCCGGTGCACAGGAATCTGTTCCAGACAGCTTCCAGGTGAAGACCCAAACGAAGACAAAGGAAGACTTCTGCAGAAGTTTCATATCACTGCCTCATATGGCAAACCATCCCCAGCTTTGTAACAATGGCGTCACCACCTACTATCACCACTTCTCTGCCACCTTGGTCGGTTACATTCACAGTCTACTCCAACTCCACCTCCTTAACCACTACCGACCACCAAGCCCATCACCTCATTAATCAGTGGATTCACAGACTTGGTCACCACCTGTGTCTCTCTCACACAGTGTTGAGAGGTATTTCCAAAATCAGACCTGGTGGGATAATTTTGGGAAGCCACCCTATTATGGTGAACAGGGAAGACACTGAAGTTAGCCAAAACCCAATCAAGGTACGTTGCAGAGCGGCAAGGCTTAGTCTCAGGAAGAGAGTGAGTGATCAGAGGCTACAATGAGTTCACACAGAGCAACACCAGTAATTCCAGTAGGTATATAAAAATACAATATTTATTAAACCGCTAATATACACAGTAAGCATAGAAAAGTCACTAAGTATTGTCACACAAAACCTCATAAAACATATATACACTTCCACCCTTAGGAGAAATATAATTGCATTTGAATTAATTACCAGTGCAATACAGTTAATGAGTAAGATGCCTAGAAAAATATAGTTCTTTCGAATCATCGCAAGCAGGTTCCCTCACTCTTATAAGTCCAACCCTAAGATGGTTGGGGCCTTGTGCTCAAAAGTCATTAGTTGTAGGGTAAGTTCCTTCAGATAAGTTTTTATAGAGATTTGCCATGCCAGGGGTTAGGATTAAAACAGTGTTCCAAAAGTAGATAAAAGTTCTACAGGATTAAATTAGCACCTGATGAAGTTCTGGTGACTTACCTATGCCTTATAGAATGAAACATGTTGGGCGGGCTTACAACTGACTTCAAGCACACCTCAATAAATTGAGGGTAAGTACTAGAGTTGAATCAAATATTGTTTATTTGTACTGTATAGCACTTTAGGAATTGTGATGAAATAAGCACTTTAGGTATGATTGTGCTGTATGGTGATGATTTAGTGGGCACTTTATAATGAATTTTTAAATGTTTTAAATGTTATATTGTTACTCTATGAGATATTAACCAAGTATAAATAAAATATACATTTATTTTAAGGGCATTATGGTTTCATTACAAAAGCATCAACGCTACCCAAACAATATGCATCACAAATATCCAAACTACATCACACACAATATAAAATCATAAATACAGTAAGGTTTTAAGAGGTTACAATTAATGTCAAAATAAACATACAAAACAAAAATAAAATAATTCCCCTATTAATGATATGTCTAAAATGTTAATAGCCTATTTCCAAACATGAAAGGCAGCTGCTGTGGTAACCAGCGATTCTCCTGCATATATGGAACTCTGAAATTAGTCTGTTAGAAAACCTGCTGGGTGATGAACAAGCTTTCCATAGCCTAATTCAGGTTTTCCTTGGAGAGCAGTACATCCTGTAAGGATATGACAGTTAGTTTCCACCGCAAGTCCACAAAGGCAACATCGTCTTTCCTCATACTATGCCACTCCATGGAACTCTATATTTGAATGTGGGCAAAATAGTAAATCGCAGATACGTTATGAACTTTCTCAATTCTATTGTACACGGTTTAAGCAAATAGGAATGTGGTAAACCAGGCGAAAATCCCTGCTTGCTATAATAGATCTATTTTCCTTTCTACTGTAATTTACTGATGGTCCTGTGTCCTTTATTACTCTGGTCCTGTTTTTCAACATCTGAGGAAACATAGGAAACGACGTCCCACTTGGAAAATCCAGACCAATTGCTTCAAGGTGAGAGATGACTAATTGTTTTAAATCACGATATAGCGAATTCTTCACATCATTGATGCTGATCTTTGCAATATGGTATAATAGAGCACTTTTTTCATTGCGTGCCCTACAAAGTATAATTAAAAAACTAGTAAGGAAGATACTCCAAGTTTGCAGCTCATAGCTTCAATGGGAACGGAGTTTTGGACTCCAAGTGAAGATCGAAAAAGTTTTCATTTAATACAATCTAGCCAGGAGACTATAGCTGAAGGTAAAGTCTCCATACACTATAGAATACAGGGAATTATACAAACTCTATAAATTGTTAATAAGCCTTCCAGATTATAGCCACCCTTCCTGATGATGCAACATTTTATGACCGCCCATTTCTTTTGTCACTTTCTGGTGGATGCAAATACCCAAGAAGAAAAAAATTAAAATTAGCTTTAAAGGGATTGGCAAAATACATATATGACGTCACAACCTCTAGGGCTTCTCTGTCCAATCCCCTCTGCCCCAAAAAATGTCTTCTACATTTAGGCTTGCCCATAACCATGATCTTTGTCTTGGTAGTATTGATTTTCATGTTATTTCTAGAGGCAAAGTTTGCCAAAGCCTCAATATAATGTTGCAGGCCTATGGGAGTAAGGTCCAATAAGATGGTATCGTTGGCTTTTGCCAACCAAGGAGCCACTTCACCAATGTGAGGCGGGAAGTTGCGAGAGGATCTAATCACCATGTCCATAATCTGCCACGTAAAGGTTGAACAGCAGGGGTGATAACTGTAAAGACTGGAGGGGGGTATCTGTACCTATGCTCTCTACATGGCAGAGTAAAAGCACAGAACACCCCAGCCAAGGTTCTCTATAGCTATGTACGAGCAACCAAGGCTTAAGCTCTCAGGAGGTGATGCGGGCTGGTTCTTAAGTTTTTTAAATTTTTTAATTTTATTTGTATTGAATCTTATAGTTTATTACAAACTTTTTCACTCATGTTTCTATCAAATTTAGTTTTCATGATCAAAAGAAAGAAAAAAAGAAAATGATTTCAATTTCTAAAAGGAAATATATGCATAAAAACCATTGCTTCTATCATCGGATCTATGTGATCACTGCGCCGCCCATAACTGCGACAGCTGCGATGCCGAAGCCAGTTACGGCGCGTTGCAGTGATCATATAGATCACTGTGCCCGCTTCCACGGCCTGCCTTTCCCTTCACACACCCCACCCCCAATTTACCTTTTATGGCCGGACACCTGTGTGTGCCGCCTGCACCCTGCTATCCCTGCAGCATCCGCTCCTGCCACTAACGTGGGTTAGAGCTGACGCCGCAGGGTGCTTTTCTTTTCTTTTTCCTTTCGTGTCCCCCACTTACCAAAATGGTAAACAGGGGATAGCGGCGCAACCCCCGACTCCTGTTACGGCGCACAAGCAGAGCAGGGAACACCCCCGCAAGCCCCGCTGTGCTTGGGCGCAGTAAATGTCACCCTCATTTTGTGCACCCCCAAAGTCACAGTAACTGTGGGGGTGCACAAATGAGGGCGACATTTTTGTATGATTCCCTATCATCCATTATTGAGTTGAATCTGGTATAGAGTTCCAAAATTGGATAACTCTAAATGTCAGAAATTTGTCGTTTCCTAATAGGATTAGGGCACACCGCCGCTCAGGCTCTAGTTGTAATCTTTTCTGGGGAAGCATCCCACTTAATAAGAGTCTCTTCTCTTCCAGAGCAGTACAGTCCATTATAATATGCCGCAAAGACTCTACCTGATCTTATTGCAAGCAGAATCTACAAAATACCGATGGTGTTGGCAATTGTTTGGTCTTAACCAAGACTTCTCTCGTTGGAAGGAGATTTAGTCTTAATCTGATAAAGGTATCTCTCATGATCCGGTCAGGGAATTTTTGCAGATACTGTGGGAGTTTGTTCAATGCTCGGATATCGATTTTACATGTGAGTGCAAGTTGATAATGTACTTTTAGCTCTTGCGCACAACACCATTTATTTCTTAATAATTTTATTTTTGCTTTCTGTGGTCTATTGACTAGCATGCCCGTCCTGAAGTACAGTGTAGTACCCCAAGCACCCACACAGGAATGTCCACACACTATGTTAATGATAACACAGTTCTTTATATAAACAGGCTCAAGTTATGTACACAATCACAATAACACACTTTGTGCTCAAGTTAATCTAAAATGATAAATATATACAATTTCTATGCGGTACCACAATTACTCTTTGATTCCATTAAGATACATCAATTGTAGACAGTTGAAATGGCATACAAATCAATTAACTAACTTGCTGTCCTCCTAAGTTTATTGTTGGTTCACTTTATTAAACAATTGGCAGAACTCTGCCCCTAATATAGGCACAGTTCTGTATGAGGATCCCCCGCCCCCGGGCAACCTGTAAAATAAAGGTATAGCACAAGCCCAGTCCATATATTGCTTATAAGAGACGTATTTCCTTCTATAAAAGTTCTACCACCCCACTGTACCTGGAACAGCAAAGTTTGACGTTGGGTCGTCCACAGATCCTTCTTGAGTGGCTCCCTTTAAGGCAGGAGCCAAAGATCGCTGCGATCCTTCAAAGAAATAATGAACAAAGACGTTGAGGCAGCAGCTTCGGTCCTGGCGGTGCTGGTCGATCAGTCGGGGACGTCCTGCGAAGAGGCGGCGTGCGGTGCACCTCGACTATGATAGTTTGTTGCGCAAAGAGTTTATGAAGAACTTTGGCCCAGCAAGGGCGTCGAGCCGCCAGCGTCTCTGCGGTCTTAACTTTCTTCGGTGGGACAAGGCGGTCGGTGGTGCTGGCAAGAGCGTCCTTGAATTCCAAGTCTCTTAATCAAAGGAGCGTTGCGGGTCCGGTGGTTGGCGGCTCAGCGGTTGCCGGTTCTGGGCAACACAGCTTTGACGGGCCTCCAGCGGTTATAGCAAACCTGCAAACCCTGGTCGACGACAGTGGACGGCTGCCCAGTGCTTCTCTTCGTTCTCCTCGGTGGTCCCAGTCTTTGGTTGGAAGTCTTTCAAAGGCTGAGTTTCAGGGCGCTTCGGCAAAGGTTAGCAGTGCACGATGGTCCCTTATAGCTCGGGAAGAGGTCTCCTAGCCAGGTCCTCTCTTGGATCAGTTCTCGGTGACACAGCAACTTTCAGATTGCATTGAAGGTAACAGCAGTCAACCTTCTTCTTCAGGCTCGGCTTTGAGATTAAGCATCAGTTTCGACTTCAGCTTCTCAATGATTTCCATCAGTGAGAGGTCCCCAGATATACGATTTGGTCTCTCATTCACTCTGCTGGGTCATACTCAGGCAACCAATCATCCAGAAGGGCACTCATGCAGGCAGGCAGCCAATCAGGCTCAAGTACCCAACCATTCAGCACTCCACACCACATTCATACCAGTTTTGGGCAGGGCTGTCTCAGTCTTTGTGTCACATACCAGAAATCAGACACCCATTACAAGAAGTGCACATTGGTCACACACTCCATTCGCCCAGGTCCCACCCCAAGGGTGTACCCACAACATACAATCACTGTTAAGGGTCCAGGAAGTCTGGCACGAGAGGAGAGGCAGGAGCCCCTCTCCCTGGCCGCTGCTACAGAGCACCAGCCTCGACTTGCAGCATATCCCCACATCACGGTATGCACGCTGCTAACCCGAAACCCATTATGATTTTATTTTGTTATCCTGCATCATAATGTGCCTCGAGCTCTTGCGAGAGCATCCCTTCCATACTGGAAGCATTGCACAGTAGCCCGATCCCTACAATGACCAAGGCAAAGTAATTTCCGGCCATCCGCCATTAATGGCAACGTGTTCCAAGGCGTTGCAAGGCTTGCAATAGCCTACTCTTCCACAAGGCCCCATCGGACAACGCAGCTGATGATTGGCTGCTGCTGGCTATTTTGAACCACACCTACGACCGTGAGGCGGAAGCCGTGCCGTCCTCTAAGGGCCGCAAATAAGGGCCTGACTGCGCCAGTTCGCATTGGGAGCCTGGGCCTAGCCGGTGGCACCCGCTATGCTCCAGGTAAGCCGTCTACTATTTACTCTGGGACACTAATCTCCAACCAACTGGCCCCACCCACTCCCAGATACGCCGACAAGCATTGCAAAACCACGATCCTGACTCTCCAATGGAACTCTGCCGCAGCGGCATCTGCTCATCGGCACCCCATTCAGAAAAGTTCCCACACACCAACCCTATCGCTGCCCCTGCCCTTGCATCACCTGTAATGTATAACCTTTGCAATAGCATACGAATTCCAGACACTGTATGGCTACTGTACTAAGACCATCTGGCATTGTTACTCACAAACGCAGACTCTGCATGCACAGATAGGCTACCGTGCCTATTACCGAATACTGTGGAATTGTATGTTTGACCCAATTATTCGCTCACACAAATTATACATTGTCATCAATGTTGCCTAACCACTGTGCTTACTTGATATACACATATGTAGCTCGCGTAAGGCCCGGCTATATGGATGTAATTTGCACCTGTGCCACTTGCAAATGTTGCCTTGCCATATGCCTCTGCCTTCTGCTGCACCCAGACATTGCACTACTGTCTCTGCGCGTTCCTATCTTCGTTCCTGCTTTAGGCCTCTGCCGGCTCTGCGCCACATACAGATGTTGTGCCTTGCCTGATCTGTACTTGCCCCTTAGACATTGTACCTGCCTGATTTGTATTTAGCCCTCAGTTATTGTGCCTGCCTTAGACATTGTACCTGTCTGATTTGTATTTAGTCCTCAGCCATTGTGCCGGCCTTATCTGTACTTAACCCTTAGATATTGTGCCTGTGCCTGATCTGCGCCTGCGCGTATCTGCTACTCTGCCATAACTTGATACCAGCCTGACCCTTTGATACTGCTGCTACTCAGCACTGGTCTACCCCTGGTACTTAACCCTTAGATATTGTGCCTGATCTGCGCTTGATCTCTGAGCATATCTGCTACTCTGACATAACTTGATACCACCTTTACCCTTTGATACTGCTGCAAGTCTACCACTTGCCACCAACTCCTCAGACGTAACCTCACCCTCATTGTTGCCATACTGCTCCTACCTGCCGTCACCACATCACGACAACCATGCAAATTTGGCTCACCTTTATGTTTCCATTTTGTGTTATACAAAATAATGTACCTTGTAGCAATAACAGTTACATACCCCACAACAATGGTCTAGCCGGACCTGCCTGCCCTAGGCACCACCCCATAGCCTGCCCCACACCATTCTTGCCTACTACACCACCCTTCGCATCAGGCACCCACTCTGTTTTTCCCACTGATGACAGCACCCATTCAGCTGATTCACAAGCCCAATAGAATACCAATAATCCTAAATGGGACCACCCTAGCACGAGGTCATCACGCCCCACTCAGGGACATAGGCCTTTCAGAACCATTGTCCAAACAAACACACAAACTACCACTCTCGACTTATCCGAGCGCAACAATAGACTTTGCGCCAGATTCTTCCACAAGAATAGTAACCACCAAGCTAAATCTCCCAACAAAACCAAAAACCAGAATGCAGCTCCCAACATCACTAACCTACTCCCGCTAAAAGGAGCACTTCTAAACGTTAGACCTCTAGTCGCCCATTCCATAGAGACTGCAGATATTCTAACCAATAACCTGGACTTCCTTGCTGTGACGGAAACCTGGCTTCATGACGCGGCGGGCCCTTCTCTCACTCTAGCCATCCCAGACAATTATGACATCCTCAGAGCCGATAGACCCATCACTCGAGGAGGTGGTGTAGCCATCATCTTCAAATCCTTGCTTGACATTAGACTAGCCAACTATTCTCCATTTAAATCATGTGAGCATCTCACAGTCAAACTGCAAACATCCCCTAAGAGCACAATTACGATGCATCTAATATACAGGCCCCCAGGTCCGCCTGGCTCATTTGAAGAAGATGTCACATCCCTAGTAGCCGAGAGCTCCAAACCCTCAGCTCAATGTATCATCCTAGGAGACTTCAATCTCGGGTTCAATGACCCCCATGACTCCCCAGCCACCTCCCTGGCTACTGCACTAACTGAGCATGGCCTCCTACAACTCTGCTCCCAACCCACTCACTCAAAAGGCAGGACTCTCGACTGGGTTGCTGCGCTTAACTGTAATATTACCCTCAAAAACCCACTGCCTCTCATCTGGACAGATCACCACCTCCTGCTGTTAGATATCAATATTAACAATATACTGCACAAAAAGTCTTCATTGCACCAGCCTGTCCAACGAGGAATAAGAGTAACATTACTGTCGAAGCCCTAATGCCCTTGGTTGTCCCCACTCTGAATGCACTACCAGCCACAGCCGACTTGAAACTGCTGGTCAACACCTACAATGAATCAATGGCCAAAGCTATTGACTTCATCGCCCATTGAAAATGCGCAAAGGGAAACCGAAAGCCCATTTGAACTCATGGTACACCTCCGAGCTCAAACTACTCAGACAACAAAAAAGTAAACTTGAAAACATATGGGAAACTGTCCCCTCACTAGAAAATAAAACTAATCTTACTAATATTACCTCTCTTTACAAAAATGAGATTTTAAGTGCCAAAAAAGAATCCTACAACCTCAGGATAACTCAGGCAGGCTCTAGCACAAGAGAACTATTTAACATCTTAAAGGAATTATAAAACCCTAATCCACCCACAGATACCTGTACTAAGGATAAGCCCTGGTGCACAGGTATTCAGAATGCCCTCGCCAACAAAATTACAGGGCTCCAAACCAAAATTGAAAACAAACAATAACAACTCATTTATGGCCCAACCTCTACTCCAACCTTACCATCGACCACAACCATCAACTCAGGCTTCACATTCAAAAAGGTAACTATACCTGAAGTACAAAAAATTATAGCAGCCCTGAAAACCTCGAACTGTAAGGGTGACAGCTGCCCCGCGCAGATCATAAAAGACGCAGCGAGGGAATCTATCCCCTTTTATTACTAAACTTATAAACCTATCATTCACCAGTAACACAGTCCCAAGCAACCTGAAACAATCATGGGTCTTACCTCTGTTAAAAAAACAAACACTCGACCCGTCTATACCTACCAACTATAGACCGATCACCACCGTCCCGTTCTTACTAAAAATCCTTGATAGAGTGGCATATATACACATTCAAGATTACCTGGAGACTAACCAACTGCTAGGAATTCGTCAGTCTGGCTTTCGTCCTCAACATGGTACAGAAACGGCCCTTGTCGATCTCAAGAGCCAGATCGACAAACTCAAAGAAAAAGGTAGGGCTGCCATCCTCCTCCTCCTAGACCTCTCCCCTGCCTTTGACCTGGTTGACCATAAAATCCTATGCAACCACCTGTCATCAGCAGCACATTTCTCCCATTCCACGGTCACATGGATCCAATCCTTCCTCGACAACAGGACCATGCGTGTCTTCTCACCGTTAGCAGCGGCTGACCCGACGCCCATCACCTGTGGCGTCCCACAAGGATCCTGTGTCTCAACCACTTTGTATAACATATTTACAAAGCCTCTATTCGATAAGCTGGACCGTCTGGGTGTTACCTACACTAACTATGCAGATGACACCCAGATACTTCTAACACTCTCCGGCAACTATCATTTGGATGTTAACTAGATCAATGAAGTCTTCTCCATCATTGAGGCATGGATGGCCACTCATGGCCTCTGCCTGAATGATAACAAGACCGAATTGCTTCTTGTCGGATCCCCTAACACCATCCTGAAGTTCAGCCCCAGCTATACTAGCTTTATCATTGATGGCAACACTATTCCCATCGCGAAAAGTGTCAAAACCCTAGGCTTCTATCTAGACACCAACACCAACCTTGCCAAACAAATCAACATGACCGCCTCAGCCACTGCCTACATAGTTAAGCTGATCAGAGCCTGTAGACCGCTGCTATCCACTAACAGTTGCCTTACATTAGCCAGAGCACTTATAAAGTCTAAACTGGACTACTGCAACGGCTTATATGTAGGCGCAAATAAGTCTGTTAAACTACAGGTCCTCCAAAACAACGCACTCCGAGCTGCTCTGAATATTCCTAGGAGAGATCACATCTCTGCCATCAGAATATCATGCAAATGGCTCTCCATCCAACAAAAAATAGATTTAAAAACCATCTGCCTCTCCTACAAAGCCGTTAATCACCTTTGCCCGCCTTATCTAACGAATACATTCACACTGAAGCCTGCTAACAGAATCACCAGATCCACCAACTCACTATGCCTGTTGGTGCCCAAACACACCCTAAAAAGAGCTGGGGGATCCAGTTTCCCGGTTCTAGCCGCCCAACTCTGGAATACTCTCCCACTGAACATCAAATCCACTGCCACCTTTCAACCTTTCAGAACTCAGGTCATCACTTGGCTACTAAACAAACACTAACACCTCCTAGTTCATGGGGACACCTCACACACATACCAGCTTCCACCCACCACCACCTTGTACATAGCACATTTAAGTAGAAGTATACAGCGAAATTTCATATCTCTGCGTAACTATCGAAATGTCTACCACACATCGTCTTTCTGCTATCTGCATTAACTGTATTGTTGTAACTGTATAAATCTTGTACATATTTTCTAATGTATTTACCCATGCCAGTAACCATATTCTTGAGCGCCCATATACCCCTGGGTCTGGAGCGCTATACAAATAAATAAAACAAACAAACAAACAAACCATATATGGAACTTCCACCCAACAGCCAGTCAGGGAGAAGGGATAGAGTCAGGGCTTCCCAGGACTTTGGGAAAAACAAGGCAACATGCAATAGAAAGCAAGAGGCCACAGGGGCCATCTTGTCTCTTATCAGGAATAAACGGATTCCAATGCAGGGCCTGGGTATCCCAAAATAGAGGATACTCCGAGCACCTGTCAAATTCAGCATGGAGCTGCCACCAGCCCATACCCTGCTCTGTGGGCCACACAGTGGTGCCCAAAAACACATACTAGGGGTACAGGACTGTACCCCCACCCATGGGCGCCATAAGGGTATCCCAAGGGTTTGTATACCAAACCAAAAAGGAAGAGCTGCACTGCCAGCATGGACACCTAGGCAGAAAACAATACAGAACATACATGAAAAAGGACTACAGGACAATGACAGGGAGGCCCGTCCCTCCAATGCATTTCCAGCATCACAATAACACGCACACCCACTTCAAACCTTGATTTGTGACCGTAGATCTAGATAATGAACCTTGGCAATCTAGACGAACCAACACTGTATTGTTTGTATATAAGTAAATAAGAAAGTACATTCAGGTCTATACCCATCAAATGCACAAGAGTAACATATGTAGCAAAGATAGAGTTTCCTCCCAGGGTGGCAAATCCATCACATATTAGAGTGCCCAAATGTTGTGAGAAGTTTTAAGCCCCTTCTGAAACCAGCTTGAAAATTAGGTAGAATGCCCTGTTGCTCCGCCCACTGGTTTCAATCAAATATTGCTAACTAGTGGACTAGAGCTATCGTTGAGTGGGTTTATTTGTTGTAAATGTGATTTTATATTCCATGGATAGCCCACTTGAAGTTTTCTCCCCTGGTGTCTCCCCAAGTGAATATCGGATTGAATTCATGAAGCAATTGGTTCACAGCTCACAATACGATGGAGGGAAACTAATATTAATTCTACTGTTAGGGTGAATTCTCTGTTCAGGCTGAATTTCCTAACCTAGTGAGTCCCCCAGCAGCTTTGCTGGATTTCTGGAGTTTGTTTTTTTCTCCTGCCAAGAGTGAGACTCTTTTCCTCACACTCTTGGACATGATTTGAGGGGTTCCTTTGACTGTAAATGTGTTTTATGGGCTGTGGGGTCATTTACTCCATAGGGTCTCACATGTTTTTACTATGTGTGTTACACAGCACCCTCAGTGCAGTGACACAGGGGTGTCATAGTGACACCCCACCATAGACTCCATACTCTGGGACTGACTACTGTCTCCCAGGGCATGTAAAGTCACCATTGGCTTTACTAGTCACAACTGAACAGAAACCAGTACAAACCATCATATTGTGGACGTACTGGTCGGGGCAATTTGATTGTTCTGTTATTCAAGGGGGGCACGTCTCTGTCCCCCCTGATCGAGTTTTGGCTGGTGGCAGTGGATACTACTTTTTATATTCGACCGCAAATATATCCCTATGGGATTTTACCATTGTTCGAGGCTACCAACTTTAATTATTTAATTCCTATAGCCTCAAACATACCGCCGGGTTATTTATTTAATATTAATTCACCGGTTGGTATTTTTTGCCAGAACTCGATTCTAAAATGGCGTTTGTGTTCTCTTCTGTGACTCCAACCCAAGTCGAGCCCTTTGTTCCACTTTTTGGCGGGCTTCTCAACAGAAGCCTCCAAAAGTGGTGCCACTCTGTCTGGGTACCACAGGGGGTGTGGGAGGGGGTTTAGGCACCCTGGACTGAGTTGCCTTGGCAACTCAAGTTGCACTCTTGTGTGATTGGCCCAAGTGGTGAGCCGCATGTTTGATTGACAGCTAGGCTGAATGAATGGGGGTTTCTTGCATAAAAGCAGGGCTTTTGGGACTGGAACTTCAGACGTCGCCACAGGACCTGAAAATCCGAAGAGGGAGAAGCTGAGCTGACCTGCTACGACGACACCACCGGTGGAGCCCTGCTGAACCGACTCACCACTTACCAATGACAGAGGAGATCTCCCTGCTGGAGAGTCTTCTTCCCTTGACTGGTGGGAACAACCAGTTTACCTTCTTTTTTGCTTCCAAGACGTCCAAGTGGTCGAATTGCCCGTGCCAAGCACCCCGGAAACCAGATAGCCACTTACCCTTGCACCGCGAATAAAAGGACCGCTCCTTTTAATTGAGAACTCCGCGGCTGTTTTCGTCCCTGGCAGTGCAACGACCTTCTGCTTTCCTCCACAACGAGATCCTCTCTTCCCCCGGACGAAGCACCCACTTGCACCCGCTGCCAGGAACAACTTCCCCCGCTGGAGCGTTCTCACCATTTTAAGGTACAGTGTCCGCCAGGCCTCCCTTTCTATAGATTGCTACAAGGTGACAGTAAATCCTTAACCTTCTGGACTGGGATGGCCGCGTGATCATCTAACTGGTCCCTTTCTGTTGTCCATCACTTTTCTGAACCTTTGTCGAGACTTTGATGCACTTTCAACCGTGGGACACATTTCTCGCGGATCCTCTTAAAGTGGGTCTGGCTTTCTGAACTTTAACTTCACGGTTTTAACCTGCCTTCTTCTCTTACTGTGTTTGTTTTAAAGTGTTGGGACCTGTTCTATCTATGCTTTGCCTTTCTCTCCCTTTTTAATCAAGTTATTAGAGTGCCATCTTCGTTAAGCGCTCACCGCTGTCTGAAAATAAGTGTTGCTTTACTTAAGACTTGTCTAATAACCGTTTAAGGGAGTGTATATCTTTTAGTGACCGTGTTTTTAAACTGCTTGTTATTAGTGCCAGTGTGTTTACTAGATGTGTTTTTAAATAAATAATTATCTCTCTTTTACACCAAACTCTGGTCAGTGTTTGCTTGTTCTACTGTGCTCTCTTGACCTATTGTGTATGCTCGGTATACTGCCTAACTCTTCTTGAGAGAAGTCTGACTGCTCAGCCACAGCTACCAGGTAAATCTGGGTGGTGCGGACTGCTGCCAAGTGAGTTTACTGCCAAACACCTGTAGTCTTAAATCTTTTGCAGTGGTCCCAGAGGGAACTGCACAGGTTTCTGTCTAACATCTACAAGACAGAAAGGAAAGCAAAGGCCTATTTAAAATGCAGGGTGTATGGATTCAGTTTTAAAAATCGTTGATTTTGAGCCAACCTAAAATTATAGGCCTCCAAGAAAAGCAAAGTCAATGTTTCAATGGAAATTTAGCAAAATAAATCTGCATTGTTAGTGACATTACATGTAGATGGCAACAAACAATTTGTACGCAAACTACTGAGATGGAAAGTCATGAGGCGATGTGAACCGTGAAATGAAACCATTGAAAAGCCCGATTCAAGACCTGTAAAAAATTCAATGGGTAGCATAGTTTTTCGTGGAGTGTGCAAGTCTCCGGCGGTAGGACTGAAAAACTGCATGGTCCATATGAAAACATAGGACAAAATCGTTATCTAACAAGCTATCCTGAAGGAAATGGTGTATATACTGGTCATTCTTTCATGGATTCATTCAAGCAAGCAGACTGAGCTTTAAAGGACAGACTAGAAGTCTGATCTAGTTACACAGAGTGGAGAGACAGACGTGCAGTTAGCTGTGCCCCAGATTTGAGACACTTTGATTACATTTAATTCGAGAGAAACTATGCAAAAGAGGGGAATCAAGTTTTTCCAGAACACTGTGCCATATCCTCTAAAATGAGTGGGCGGTGAATAAGATGGATTTTGAAAACACCTTGCTGTCTGCATTCCACATTCTAAATATCAAGTGTATTACTGCATGAACATGAAATTGTGTAGAACATCTGGCACTGAGAGACTACCCTACATATGCATGCAATGAAAACAATAAAATAACATTTCTGTTTACACCTGAAAAAAAAGTTCTCCGTGATTTTTTGAAAGGGGCAAACGGGAAAACAGTGATGAACACAGATTCTGAAAATACCCCCGGAAGTACAAAAAAAAGAAACCCCTAAAACAGGAAACCCTAAGTATCAACTAAAACATCTTTTTGACCCCACCCACCCCCAATGTTGGTGCAATGCCTCTGGATGCCCCTTCTTTTGCATGCGTTTACTGGAGTAGAAGCACATTTATGCTGTGTCTGTTAATAAGCCATAATCTTAAGTGATTTTGTAAAGTTCCCTAACCCCCTTATGTTCCAGCTCATCACTTCAAGGGCCATTATTAGGCGCAGACAGATTTAGAGTGAACCCACGACCTTCAGGTATATATTCCATCTCTATAGTATA
This sequence comes from Ambystoma mexicanum, assembly GCF_040938575.1. Lineage (NCBI taxonomy): Eukaryota > Metazoa > Chordata > Amphibia > Caudata > Ambystomatidae > Ambystoma > Ambystoma mexicanum. Next base: position 660,631,935 of record NC_090935.1, on the reverse strand, counting down.
AGAGCTTTCCAACCTTGTACTCTGCTGCCAGTTCATTTTCAACATTATCCCTCCTGATCACTCCAAGAGCGCAACAGGCGCTTGAACTTTCAGAGAGACCGGTCACCAACGCAGATCTCAACCCCCACCCACCCCCCTCTCGGCCCACCCCAAACGGGCAGTGTAAAAACACCTCCGCCACTGCCCCCCCCCACCCATAGCCCACCCCAAGTGGGCCATAAAAGCACAAAATAGCCCAACATAATTAAAGCAGTTGCTGCAGGTGTAACTGCTGCCTTCCGAAACACACCACAGCTGAGTTCTATTATCGTATGTTTGAATGTACCAGTGGTGGTGGTAGGTTAGATTGCAGATGCCATATACTCATCGTGAAAACAGAGTTAACTACTGAGGATCTTGATGAGGCCACAGCCCGGGAGATGGTCATCCTCAACAGCTTTGTCATTGTCCGGGATTGGTATTTGGGCCTCTATGAACTTCGTGGCCTCGTCTGGTACCGTGAAGAAATATAATTTGCAGCGGAACTGGAATTTCAGACATGCTAGGAAGAGCATTGCGTATTGTATACCCCGGGCCCGCAGTAGTTTTTGACTCTCACAAATTGGCGTCTCTCGTTTTGGACGGAAAGTGAGAAATCCGGAAAGATACAGATTGTTTGAGAGCTCAATCGGTGTTCCTTCTTTTCTCTGGGCAGTCTCAGTAGGTAATCTCGGTCTCGAAAGCTGAGGAGTTTCGCAATTATATGGCGAGGCAAGTCTCCTGGCTTGGGTTTGAGGGGCGAGCGCTCTTTGAGCGTGCTCCACTGCGAAGAAGGGAGAGAGGACGGATGCGTCCAATAGGTCTTTGAGAAGGTTTTCCACTGCCTGTTCCATGCCCCCCGACAGAGCGTCCTCCGGGACACCTACAATGCGAATGTTATTCCTCCTGCAACGCGATTCCAGATCCTCACACTTGTGTTTTACAGTTTTCACCTCCTTCGCTAGGTGTGCGACTGTTTTGTAGCCCCTGCACAGCGTCCTTGGTTACACAGATCCTAGTCTCTGCCTCGGTAATTCATCCGGATTCTTTGGCCAACTGAACCACATGGACGCCACATTAGCTGTAATATCATCCAGCTTTTCGTGGACAGCGGCAAAACCTTTAGCCATGGCCTCCATCATGTGTGTTAGGTCTGGAGATGATATCACGACAGGTTGGCTCTGGTCAAGGACTGGGACGGTAGACGGACCAGGGGTTTCACATGGGGCAACGTTAGTACATTTGTCAATGGTTCCCCTTTTTTCCGACTGCCGGTGCCGCTAGTCATAACGTTGGGTGGGTGTGTAGGGCTACCCGAAAGCACCAAAAGCACTGTAGTAGGGGCCAGGACATCAACAGGTGGAGACCCAGTTCAACACAGCACCCTAGAAACCCGTCGGTATTTGCACGGCCCACGCTAGGCAAGTAGGTAGCACGGGCAAGTGGTGGGCCAGGGGCGGCCTACAGGAGAAGGGGTACACTTGGGCTGTTGGACGTGGGCCCCAGAGCGGTGTACCAAGGTTTGTTGCAGCTTTAGTTGTAGAATGGGGCCAGGTTTGGTAGGCCTCAACACGACCTACAGTGATCAGCATCCAAGGCAACAGCGGATGACAGGCCAGGAAAGGACTGGCATGTGGATTCTGGCCGGGGTTTCCAGAGTGACTATGGGCTAAGAACCAGTAGCAGTTGCCCGCCGGGAGGGATGAAGTGACGTTCTGGGTGGTAATTCAGGGGCAGGCTGGACTGTACAGAGAAGACTCCGGGGGGAAGCCAATCTAAGATGGGGGACAGTAAGCAGGGCGGCCCACCTAGTAGATCGGGATGAGGGGCAGGAGGTCCACCACTTTAGAGAGGAGGGGCACTCACTGCCAGTATGGCCCGGGTCCATTGCTACAGGCATCCGATGTGGTCTAGACCAGGTTGCCTTGTCTCCTCTGTGGCGCATGTGTAGAGCGTTGCCCGCTGGTGCAAGCGCCAGCACAGACACCGTATAACTCGCCATGAAACTGACAGCAATTCGGCCGGATGGTCACCGCTTGGGGCGGCCCGTGGAGTTTTAGGCCAGTCTAAGTCAGTAAAGGAGCCTCCTCCGATGCAGCCTGAAGTGGGAGGGGCACAGCAAGGTGCACCGCGGGTGCATCATGGACACTGCAGAGTGTGCCCCGCAGTCGGTACAATTGGTGGGGTCCGGCTGTGTAGCAGTTGCGGACGTAGATGTAACCAGCAGCCCGGACGCACCTTAGGATGCAGCGCCGAGGGAAGGAATGCTGTTCAGCTGCGCAAGGCCCTGCCAGTGTTCCACAGCTCCCGAGGTCTTGGAAAAGGGTTGGCTCCTTCCAGGCCCCCTTCGTCTGGAATTTCAGAATGGTGTAGCTCCGCAGCACACCCTCGCGAGCCACAGATCTTAACTTTCATCCTAACAAGGACCACACATGCCAGTCACCTGCACCCTTCCAGATATGTCACACTGGAATTACACCCACCGACTTCCTACATCCCCAACAGCAGATGTACAAACTCACTTGCACCACAGCAGCCAGCAAACACTAGTTTGGGAATTTTATAGGCAGAATATGGCCCATATCGCAGCAGCAGGATTCTAGAAGCACATATCACAACCGCTTCAGTATAGATTTATCCGCCAGACTACAATTTACAGCTTCTGTGAACCCTGTAGTCTCCTAATTAGAGAATGATCCACTCAAGTAATGGGAGCCTTACAGGAACTCGCTACCGTATTTTGTAGGGAGACAACAGAGTCAAAACAGTGCACAATAATTTTTTATACAAAGAGTTAGAAGAGGGCAGTCTTGGCACAGAGGAGAAACCCATTGCGGGACAGACCTCGCCTTCATTTATTTTAGCAATCCAACCAACTACTAGGATTTTAATCACCAGTGACATGTGATTAATTTGCTGAAACACCTGAACAGGCAACGCTCTAACCTTTTGGAAAACCATTAGACATTCTGTGTCTCACTATCACTTGTGTACAAAAAAGTCAAAAGATAAGCATTCTCACCATGATCATAAGTCTCCTTGAATTCCTCTTTCTTGTATTCAGAAATGACTGGATTTGTCCATTCTTGTACCTGAATACCAAGGTCCTTCACCAACACTTGCATTGTTGCAGTCTTTCCACAGCCAGGAGGACCGGTTAGTAGTAAAACAGAGCCACCCTGCAGCAAAGAAAAGACTTAAAATGTCATGGAACATTATTTTGATGCAAGCAAAATTGTTTGGACAACTGCTTGTTTAGTAACAATCTTATTTGTCATTTACTACACTACCCAACGCAGGAGAGCAAAAGGGATGCCATACAATACTTTTGATTAGAGTAGGACTCTCTGTGAAGGACATCATAATTCATCAAAGTAATCAGTCACTGGACTTTCACAACATATCAGTGGGAGCTGGAATGAAGTAACCTACATGAAGCAAAGTCCAGACAGTGTTTTCAAGTACTCAATTCAATAACATTGCAACCTGACAATAGGGGTTAACCCAGCACCAAACTGGAGGATTCTGGGTACCAACTGTTCTTTTTGCCAGTTGCAATGGAGATCAGAACCACTGTTGGGTAGTTTTTCATGCAATCGCCTTTATATGCGAGTTCCCCAGCACTTTTTGCCGGACTACTGGATTTTTGGTTTGTTCCCCTGAGTGTGTGTGTACCTTTTTCCACCCCTTTCTTTTTTTTTTACCTTCTACCTTGGGATACCTTTGTATTTTTTATACATTTTTCTTGGAGTTATACTTTCCTCCAAGTTTTATGGCATCTGTCTTTCATTTAGCATCACACAGCACGCTCTGTGCAGTGTTGCTGGGAGCCCTTTGGACTTCCATTTTTATTTTCTGTATAGGGAGATCTTTTTATCCTTCCTATCTTTTCCTATTGTGAGATCAGCGCACCCCACCTTATGTGGAGTGCTGAGGGGTTACAATTTATCCCCCTTCTCACTGTTCTTGCAATTTTTTGATTACAGTGACAAACTAATCTGAATGGCTGGTGGCAGTGGCATTCTCCTTCCTACTTATTTTTTTGCAATTTTGACTTCCAGACTGTATTCACAGCCGTGGTAGTGAACAGAAGGGTCACCATTGGCCCAAAATGGTGACGGCTCTCTTCTTTTGCCAATTCAAGATGTCCCTTCTTGGTCCTACTTCTGCCGTGCTGGGTGGCAGAGGTCCTGATTTGACTTTGGTCTTTGACGGGATCCCTTTGTGAAGTCCGCCGAGGCTCCTGTGTGCCTGTAAGGACAGGAAATGGGGGGGAGGACTTCGAAACACTGCTGTTCTTTGTCTTCTGCTTTGCTTGCATGGATTCAGTTCCAACTGGGAGGATGGATGTCCTAGAAGGACAGTTGCCACCCACAGTTTGAATGGTGCATGGGTGCCGATTGGCTGGGTTCCTGCACAAGAGGCATGGATCCTTAGTCTGAAGACGAGATGACCGCTGAAAGAGAAGAATCGATGAGGAGTAAGGGGAGAGATGTCCACAGCCACTTCCAGATGACCAGAGATGCCCTCTGATTAACCGCTGCTGTCTGAGACATAGTCCAAGCATCAAGAGAGCCCTGAAAAGGACAACTTGCTCCCCTAGACTGGTGGGTCCAATCAGTCTCAGGACGACCTGCATTTCGAGCCATCCCACAATGAGCCGTCACCTTCACAGGCTGCAAACTTCCAATACCCTGGGACCTGAGGCCACTGTTCAATGCATCGACTTCAGAAGAGCGAATCCTCCCGAAAAACTTTGGTGGACTCCTTCCGGACCTCCAGAGGCAAGATTTCACTCCTTGAAGTCCCCTCACTAGAGTGCTGGACTGTGAAAGCGGGACGAATCGACTGGGTGGTAATCGTTCATCCCTGGTGTTTTAAAAAGGGTGCCAAAACCACAGAACCCCCGAAGAATCCTTTGTTGTAAGCCTCTTCACTCGATTGCTGCTGCAAGATCCATTCCAGTGTCCCTTCTTTCGTCTGCCTGGCCAATAATCTGTTGACCGACTGTGCTGTTGCTGCATCGTGGGGGCACTGTGCTGCATCCGCTTCTTCACTTCTAAAAGGTACTGTGAGACTCTTGGTAGAACTTACCTAGAGTTGCTTTTCTGCTCCTGTGTTGCTGGAGTGCTGATTTGTGGGTTTGGAAGTTTGCCCATACATGTTTGCCCAGGCCTCACGCCTGTGTGCATATAGGGAGCCTTTTCTGAAGTCCCTGGCCCTTTTTCCAACCAAAATTGTTACTTACTTGCTACATAAGACTTCCTCTGGAACTTTTTGAACTATTCGACAGCTTGTGCCTTACCCGTTTGCCCTCCAATCTGACTCTGAGACACTCGTAACTAAATAGGGAAGGACTTCTAAAGTGTTAGGCCTCTGTGAAATAATTACAAGTACTTACCCGATTTATGTGTTTTTTTATTTCATCCAATTTTACCTGAAACGGATATTCTGAAAATTACAAAGGTTTTACTTACCCTTGCATTGCCTACTGCCATTCTAAAAGTATTACAAAGTGGTTTACTGTGAATAATGCATTGTTTTTTCTAAGTAACATATTGTGTGTTACAGTACTTACCTTTCTGAAGAACTATTTACCTCCGTGTATTTATAAAAAAAAGTCCATTATTTGTATAGAACTTTTGTTTTTCAGTGTTTCTTTGGGCCTATGAGTAAAAGGTCTTTGTACTACCTACAGCCCTTCTCCCCCCTAAGATAAGCCTGGCTAATCCACCACTGCCATCAGAAAAACTTTAGTGGTTCAGGCCTATAATAAGATTTGGAGTCCTAAGTGTGTGTCTTCTAAAGTCCTGCTTAAGGAGGACTGTTGCAGAACTCCAAGAAACCACCACTTAGCTGGATCCTAAACCAGACACCTTCAGCCACTGAGCCTGTGAACCCTCGACCTCCTGCAACTGGACCAATGACATGACAAACGACAAGGACCCATAGATTCTCAATACTCTGGGAATGGTCATTTTTTTTTTAAATCGGAGTTCAGGTGCAGGTGCACATACCACTGTGTGTCCTCCTCATCCCATATGGATTGCAAAAGCACATAGTCCACTCAAACACAACCTTTTAGTGGCCATGGGAAGTGGAGTTCTGGCCTCGGATTCGCTTCCCGGGTAAACTCTAGACAGGTGGAGTTGGGAGTGTACCCCTAATTTTACTGAAACCTATTTTTCATTCAAGTGTGCTTTTAACTTACATTTTACTTGTTGGCTGAGGCCAACAATTACGCAGGGAACTTGAAAACGTCCCAATCCCCTATTGAGGTATTAATCAGTTGACCCTACTCTTTGGGATATTGGGTTTACCTACCTGGTTCAGGAATGACTGCTCAAACGAAGATGCCTGCCTTATAATTATAAGTAAGGCTCCCTGTTTTATGGTATTTATTTCTTCTAAATTTTGGTCTGAATTTATCCATTGTATTTATTCATGCTATCTGTACTTAGTTGCGTTTATTTTGTCTCTGTAGAAATAAATACACTGAAAAAAAATGTTCTCTCACACACACACACGCTACTGAAGATCAAGGAGAGTGCTCTACTCTCGCTTTTCACGCAACTGGGCATATATTTGCTTAAAACAGGGCATATATTTGCTTAAAACACATGCGGTACCCCTAAAAATGGACACTGCCAAACCACAGGAAGTTTTGTTCACGCCTTTACTACAAGTAACACCCGCAAACAGATAGGATTTCAGTTTTTTTTTAAAACAGTATGGAACTGATCAAATGAATGTCGATTTTGTTCTCCTTTGGCACCCCCCCCTCCAACATATGCATATTTGCTAAATCCCTCACGCCTCCCTGCCCTCACAAATACTGGCTCACAAAAATGAAGTTGCAAATCAAACCAAAACCAAATTATGTGCAAAGTGGTGTGTTAAGTGGTCTACCGTGGTTTGGACATATTGCTGGAATCTACCGGAGTCAGAGCAATTGACTCGAAGAAGCCAACTTGCCGCACTAAGCGTGGCACGGAAAGTGGTGTGTTAAGTGTTCTACAGGATGCGGTTAGAGATTAGGTGCATGTCAGATTGAAAATTGAGTCAAGCAGAGAGCCGTGGGCAGACTAGGAGGTGACAAGCACATGCTCTCTTGCGGTCTGTGTAGAAAATGTTTATTACCTTTTTATAATTTGTGGTGTGCCTTTTGGTTTGGGGTAGGAGTCATCCTGGGTTTTTCTTACTCTAATTAAAGGGTTTGCCCAACTAAACTTGTGTCGGGAAAGCAAATAAGTAAACCCAGTAATTCACTCCGAAGACATTCTGCTACAGCAGAGGCAAACCAATGTGGGCAACAGGAGTTAACCAACGTAGTGTTATTGCAGACCCCAAAGAATGCAGAGTGGGACATAGCTGTGGTACTCCAGAGGCCTGATGGCAGTATTCTCAGCGTTATGGCCTCGGAGGAGTCAGTTGCGAGGACCTAATCCCTGGTAGGTGTAAGGCAGGAAAATGGTGGTTCTACAGAAGATTTAGTATATGAACTAAGCTAATTTAGTAGAACTGCAAATCCTCACAGGAGAGGGGGAAAAGGTGAAAGACAAAATGAAACTTCTTGAAGCAGTATAACGACTCCAATTGACAGTCAGAAGATACATTACTACTTGCCCAAAACAGGCACAAGTACAGAAGAGCGACCACTGCTTCCTAATCGGGCCTGAACTACAGTGGATGGTTTCAGTATTAATGTGCAAAGTTTACTAGAAGCCAATAGCGAAATGGGGTGTGTGAAGACACGCATTGATTTGGAAGAAGAAAGGTTGGCTACCCGCAGAAATGGTTTACTTAAAAATTCAATCTGGCCAATTCATGGCAATGTGCGTTCTGGGACCCCAACGCTATCTGCTAGTAATGTTATTTTGGGCGAGAATAACAGCAAACGTCTGAGTTTTCCAGTGTACCATTCTTTAAAGGAAGCAGATGAGAGAATTAAGTTCACATCTCCATCTAGCTCAGTGCTGAACTCAGTCCTTAGCACGTTTGTCGAATTGTACTACAATATTCGAGATGAGGTGAGAGCGCACACGTTATACTAAGTGACATTAATTTGAACTGGAGCTACTGGCCCAGACCCCACACTTTGACAAGTCACTCCTTGAGCGTCCTCTCTCCGCAATGGATACTTCTGTACCTCCAATTATAAAGAGTGAAAATATACATTTGACCACACAAGCACAGGAGCCCCAGGAGAAGGGGTCATCACAGCCTACCGTTGGGAAGAACGGACATGTTGAAATAGCAGTTGTAATCCCAGGGTCGAGTGGGGGGACAGCAGCTAATAGAAGGAAAATGCCAGCGACAAGACATGGACGTCACAACTATAGAAATAAAAATGCACGTAAATTCCTGCACCTAATACACTCCAATGAAGCTGCAGCCATCCAGTCAAGACAGAAAACTCTGTTCAGGAAAGTGGTAAGGCCTATGCCCATATGTATTCTTCAAGTTAAAACAATTGTGAGGGGAGAGAACGTTATCGGCTTCCTACCAGAGCAAACAACTTTTCCAGGAGGAGAAAGGCACCCTCAAGAGGAGTGCATTCTTACAAAGCGTGATTTGGGTACTCAAAGGGCAAATCTTAGTAAAGGGGGGAAAAAGAAGGGACCTGTGCCCCACTGCATATTCAGACTTGGGCTTTATACTGCCGACCGAAGTGGGAAATATGCAAATAAGTGAACTACTGGACTAGGCTCAAATGTAATATCAAGTGAATTGTCTTCTGCACGAATTGAAGTAGCAACCCAGTGTACGGCAGCACACCATTCTAGCCTGAAAGGCACAATAACAGATGGAAATCTATTGCCAAATGTAATTGGGAGGCATGAAATTGCAACCGAATGTGGAGTGTTACTTTCATCCAAACACGTTAATAGGTGGAAGCACGTTGAGGAACATCTAATATCTGTAGAGAAAAAGATAAATTGTCACTTATTTAGCCTCCGCAGCATAAGCAAACGCGATGCAATATTAGTGACCCGCAACATTTAGACTGTCTCATCAAGTTTCGTATATAGATATTGAAAGTATGATGGAGTTTTCAAATGGGTAGGTATGCAGTGCAAGTGCTCCAAAGAATGATGTTCATTTTGCATCTGCGACTACCCTAGTTCCCTCTATGGCAGATAAGGACAGTCAAGTTGGGATAAGTTGTGTTGCTGGTAGTTCCATGGTGTTTAGTAACCCTTCTACCTCTGCAGTCCCAGTAGTGAATGGGTCTCACAAGAATGCGCCGATTGGGAATAGCCCTGACCAAACCACTGTTTTACAAACCCAAACGTAGTATGGAGGAAATGTCAAGACTGTTGGCGAGAGAGGGAGGAAACCATTGATAAATCAACTATGAAATGAATTAATGTCAGAGGTTTAAGATCCCACTTGAAGCCATTAGATAGGGACCAGAGGAGGGGGAGGGTTCTGGGGGGGTGGCAGGGGGGGCAGAGGATTATACTGAAAAGGAAGGGAGTATCGTTTGAGAAACAGGATTATGAGACTAAAATGGAATGTGATAAAGGTTTTGGAAATGTGAATATGAAAGAGCGGGGACCAATCTCCTCTTCTTATTTGATACATATTCCTGTATTAGACCCTAAATACAATATGGGGCTGATATTAAACCGTTCAAACATTTTGTCACTTCTTAATGAAATTCCTAAATTGTGTCTGATAGCCACTAAGGATATTGACCAGGTTACATTTTTTTATGACGCAAGGAATGATGTTCTGTTAAAAGTCCCGTCAACGCTTGTATATTCAATGTTGAGTTGGAAGACTTTCAGGCCCTCGGTTTCGATCTTAAAACTTGTGCAGAACAATTTGGAGAAGCATCTGGGAGGAAAACTTTAGCTCCCCGAGTGTCAGTGGGGAAAAAGGGTGCATTGACTTTCTCAGAAAATATTAACATTGTGCGCTCCTTGGGAATGGACAGTAGTAATTTGTTTTTTCTGAAATCACAAGTTGCAGTTTCGAAATCGCAGGACTGGAGCTGGCTTCCTGTTACCTTGATTAACACAAATGATTCCTAGCCGTCCAGCTTGTGTGTTGGGGTCGGGGAGGTTTGCCATTAGATCTGGGTCTTGAGGTGGAAAACGTATCGATCTGATCTTGGAATGTAAGGGTTTGTAGTAAACTGACACAGGATAGTAAGCTTGTTTATTTTAGTCACAGTTTACAATGGTTTTGTTGCAGGAAACGTGAGATGGAGGATTTGGTATGGGACGGATATCACACCCTCCAACAGCATATAAGTAGATCGAAGAGGTCAGGCCCTCGGGAGGTTTGTGTGTAGTGTGAAACCATCATGAAGCAAGACAGACAACAGATTCAATGTTCAACTCAAAAATGTTTATTAACTTAAATGTCAGGATGGTGTAAGACCTAACTTGCCCTATGCTAAGCCATGATTTCCTTACCTAAAGAAACGAAGGATTGTCAGTAAGTTCAACTTTAAAAAGTCTGTGTCTGTTGCCCTCACAACTAAGAATAAACAATATGTAAGGATGTCAGCACCATAGTAAATAGTGTTCCAAACAATGTTTTGAGCTTCTTCCAGCTCTTCGCTTGCGTTTCTGCCCCTTCCCCAAGTTCAAAACAGTTTCACAGAAAGAGCTTGGGCTTCTCTTCTCCAAGTTCAGCACAGTGCCAATAGGCCTCTGGGTTCCCTTCCCAAAGTTTAAAACAGTCAGTTCTCTTGACTTTCAATAAGTGTTCCAAATCACCTTTTTAACCTTCCATGCTTTTCAATGGTTCACTCAACTTGTTCTCTTCAATATGTGAAAGGCACAACAGCTTCAGAAGCTTAACTTTTCTTTGTTCACCCCAAGTAGGGCTACTCTGTCTAGGCGCAGTTGTCGGACCACACGGTCCACCCACTACATGTCACACAACCTATAACCCTTGGCACTTTGTTGTATTCACTTATTTTCAGTAGACTTTATTACCAACACAGGCTCCCTCTTTGAACGTGGGTCAATTGCCCACTTTGCAGTTCCATTTTATCTTTGAAAGCTTCTTACCTCTGCCAAAACATGCCTTTCACACTATTCACTTATTGGGATGCTTTCCTGGTCACCATCTTGCTTTCACACTTCACAACAGTGCTAACCATTTGCTTTTCATTCGGTTCATACTTTCACATTGTCCATCATTACTGTTATATGTGCTTTCACTGTATTCGAAATTAAATCTGCCTTTCATTCCGCTCTTGCAGTGCTTTCGCGTACTTTGCATAATTTATCTTTAGTTTGGTATTCAGCCGAATCTCTCGCACCTCCGGTTGACACTGGTGGCAAAGAGATCCACTTGCGGGGTTCCCCAAAGGGCAAAGATCTCCTGAAGGACTTGTTGGGCCAACTCCCACTTGTGAGAGATCGTGCTCTGCCTGCTCAGAGCGTCCAACGCCGCATTTTCTTCTCCGGCCAGATGAACTGCCAAGACCGAAATTCCCTGCTGGATGGCCCAGAACCAGAGCTGCATTGCCTCTCTGCACAACGAGAGTGACCCCACCCCCCCCCTTTTCTGGTGAAGTAATGCATGGCCACTGTGTTGTCCGTCATGACCAGGACACTCTCCCCCCTGCCCCCATACAGCCGGCAGAAAAGCCTTCAGGGCTAGCCTGATGGCCCTCAGCTCTAACAGGTTGATGTGGAGTTTGGACTCTGACGGAGACCAACGGCCGCTGTCTGTCAAGTTGTCAGCATAAACGCCCCGTCCTGTGAGGGAAGCATCCGTCACTACAGACACCTCCGGCCATGGCTGCCAAAACGTCTCCCCCCTCGCCCCTTCATCAAGTTCCCTTCGTTGGCCCACCACAGAAGATCCTGGTAAGCCGAGAGTGGAATCTGAACGGGATCTGACATCTTGCCTGAGAACTGTGACCACTGCATCTTGATGACCCATTGCAGGGATTGCAGGGAAAGCCGGGAGACTCTGGGCCTGTTCAAACTTGTCCACGATCTGCACAATGTGATGATCCCTCACCTTAGGAGGCAAGCACTTCCCCCAAAGACGTGTCTAATACAGTCCCGATGTACTGGAGCTGATGGGAAGGTGTCAGATGCGACTAATTGAAATTGAGGGGGAAGCCCAGCCTGTGAAGGGAGCAGCATGTATGACCCAGGTGATCCAACGCTTGCTCAGGAGAGCGCAGTCCGATCAGCCAGTCTTCCAGGTAGGGGTAGACGTGAATCCCTCCCCCCTTCGCCTGAGATACGCTGCCACCACCACCATTAGCTTGGTGAAGACCCTCCAGCGGTGGTCAATCCGAACAGCACTACCCGAAACTGAAAGTGAGAGTCTCCAGCCACAAACCTCAGGTATTTTCTGTGCTTGGGATGAATCGGCAAATGAATGTAAGCATCCTGTAGGTCCAGAGACACCAACCAATCCTGAAGTGGAAGGGCCTGGAGGACTTGAGAAAGAGTAACCATCTTGAACTTGTCCTTCCTGAGAAGTTTGTTCAACCAACGCAAGTCCAGCATTGGTCTCAATCCCTCGTCTTTCTTGAGGGTAAAAAAAGAAGGGGAATACCATCCCTTATTCCTCTCCGCTACATGCACCAGTTCTATAGCGCCTTTCTCCAGCAGGGTTAAGATTTACTGCACAAGGTACGGATCTTGAAGCTTCAAAGAGTCTCTCTCAGGTGGACTGTCGCGAGGTCGCTGTAGGAAGGGAAGGCAGTATCTGTGGGCTATGGTATCCAGAACCCACGCATCTGAACTAATGGCTCGCCACTCTTTGAGATGCTGAGATTGTCTGGCCCAAACCGGTGAACCATGGAACATGGCCTTATGACTGTTTGGTAGCGGCTGCGAAAGTGCCTGAAGGCAAAGAGGCAGCTGCCTGAGCGGCTTTGGCACCTCTATTTCCCCGACCACCATGGGTACTTTTTCGCGGGCCCCTTTTACTGGCGACCCCTCTCGTTCTACCAAAGGAGAAGTAGTAACGAAAAGAGCCTCCCCTCCACTGCTGTCCCCTAGGACGAAAAGGCGGAGGTTGACGTACAGCTGCGCTTAAAGATTTTGCTGCAGCTTTCGAGGTCTGCAACCTCTCAAGGCTCTCTTCAGCCTTGTTGCCAAACAATTGTGCACCATCAAAGGGCAAACATCCGGAGCAAAACCCAACTTCCGCAACCACGCAAATTGCATATAACGGTGCTCGCAGGCAGCCATGGACCGGCTAAGACTGTCTGCAGTATCCGAACCCGACTGAAGGGATTCGCACATGGCATCCTTGCCGTCCTGCACGAGAGCCAGGAAGCCATCCCTTTCTTCCCCCTCGGGAATATGCTCAGCCGCTAAAGAAACAGTTCCACAGAGTATGTCAGAACCTTGCTAAGGCACAAGTGGAGTTGGCCGATTTCAATGCTATGCTCCCTGCAGAAAATACCTTCCGAGCCCAACCATCGAAGCGCTTGTCGTCCCTATCAGGGAGGATTGTAGGGTACGCCACCTGCCTCGAGATGGCCGTAGCCGCCACAACCTCCAAACTCTCGTGAGTGGGGTGAGTGGATAAATAGCTGGGGTCGCTAACGGAAGGGCGGTACTTTTTTTTCCCAATGTTAATTAACAGCCGAAAGAGATTCCGGGGACTGCCAAGCAGCAGCCACCCTTTTCTCTAAGGTGAGATGAAACGGTAACACCGGGTGAGAGGATGGACCTTGATCTAAGATGTCCGTTAGATCATCCTGTACAAAGTCTTCAGGAGGTCTGGACAAGCCCAGATACTCCGAGATCCTAGCCATGAGCCTCCTATATGAAGACTCAGCATGAGCCCCAGGCTCAGGGCTACCAAATTCCACTTACAGAGAAGTTTCCAACCCACTGGCATCATGAAGGGTTTGCCTCAACTCCTTCAACTGATTGTCTTCCCAAAGAATTGGAGCCACATCAAGTTCCTCTTCATAAATGTCATCCAGAGGGAGTTGAAATCCTGGACTGGGGACTAAAGAGGGCCTGGAGTCCAACACTGGCCTCACAGACTTCACAGTAGCCTTCTTAGGAGGATCCACCACATCGGGGTACTCCAACGGCAGATTTCAGCCAAAAATCCCCAAAGGCGTCGAGGGCGCTGAAGGCATTCGATGCAGATAGCGTCGACAACCTCAGCGTCGTGAGCACTGAAGGCTTTGGCGTCGTCACTGGTGCGGACGGCGCCGTGGGCTGACATAATGGCAAAGCATCAACGTCCGAGTCAGATGGACACGGGGCCGACCAAGTCGACGCCGGCTTCGAGTAGGTTGCTGTGGTCTCGCGGGGACGAGGACCGAGACCTGGAAGCATGTCTCTAGCGACTATCCGAAGCCTTGTCTCAACGGGACCTCGAAGGCTTGCTAGTCGCGTCACAGACCCGAGCCCGAAGGCGTGCGAGCTGCAGTACGAGACTGATCCTGCCTGGCTTTGTTAGAAGGCGCGACCGGACTTGTGCCCTGCGATTGAAATATCGCCAATATTTGCCCCTCTAAGGCAGCCCATTCCTCTGGAGTTGAGGACTTCGCTGGGCATGCCACTTTCCTCGCGGCTCCATCCTCCTTGGACGGGGAAGGCGACCAATGACAGCGTTTCCGAGAATGCTGCGACGAGGAAGAAGAATGGCGGGAATCACTCCGGGACCGAGAACCCCGGGCCACCTCCCGACGCGGAGTCGCCCCTCGACTCGTCGGTGGACACCCCTTTGGATTTTGACTTGGATTTACAGGACTTACTGGGCTTAGAACCCCTACCTACCTGGAGCTTCCCCTTATGCTCTCGCAAGGCCTTGGCAGTTAGCGACTGGCATTTTGAACAGTCGGTGTTGTGACTCTCGCCCAAGCACCACAAACAAATGCGATGCAGGTCGGTGATCGACATTTTCGACTTGCAGTCCCGGCAAGTCTTGAAGCCAGACAGCGGAGTTGGAGGGGTCGAAGAAAAAGACATCTTAACGATGAAACACACGAGGCGTGCCGAGTTTCATGAAGCAACACGTTCGCAGAAAAGACGGAACTGAGGCTACGGACGCCGTGCACCCTATTTATAACATTCAGTGAAGTCGCCCTCGATGGAGGCCTTTGAGGGACATCGACCAGACGTCATCGACGCAGGACGCCCTCTGCCGAAAAATTTCCGAAGTGCACAGCTGTGGACATTACATGTCAAAGATGTGGAATACGTTGGAGTACACAATCCATTCAAAAGGATGTTTTTCAGGGTTAGCAATCTTAAGGGACAGGAATGAATTGGACTGAAAGGAGCACACAAATTTCAAAACTAGGTTGAGATCCCAAACCGAGACTTGAAAAGGGACCGGAGGAAATACATTTGTCAATATTTCCAGAAATTGTATAACCAGTGGTCATTTGAAGAAAGATACCTCTTCAGGAGGAACGCTTAAAAATAGATATCGCTGCCAGTTACCCTTTAATTGGGCGAACCTAGAGCCCCAGATTGGGCAGTTTTGACAAGAACGACAACACCATTGGTGTGCTGCATGTAAAAGGGTCCACATTCTTATTCCTGCACGAGCAGCGTAACTTGTTCCAACGGCAGCGGTATAAGTATTGGTTGCTGGCCTTCTGGTCGAAAGCGAAGTTTCCATGACTTATATCTCAACCTCCCAGAAATCATGCATGAAGGCCGAGAGTGTTGACCTCTGTATGGAGAACCCAACCCTCCCCTCGCGAGAGAAGGTTCTCTCTTTGTGAAGACGTATTGGAGGGCAGATGGACATGTCCAGAAGGTCCGGGTACCACATCCTTCTGGCCCAATCTGGAGCAATTAGGATCATGGAGTTCCCAAACTTTCTCAACCTCCTGAACGTGGGAATGACGCGGACTGGAGGAAATGCGTACAGGAGTGGAAATTCCCAATCCACTACGAGCGCGTCTTCTAGAGCTCCTCGTGGGGGAAATTCTCTGGAGCAGAACAGCTCGCACTTCCGGTTGACACTTGTCACAAACAGATCCACTTGAGGGTTTCCCCAAAGGGTGAAGATCTATTGAAGGACTTCCTAGGCTAGTTCCCACTCGTGGGAAACTGAGTTCTGTCTGCTCAGGGAGTCTGCCACTGTGTTCTGCTCTCCGGCTAGGTGAACTGCCAATAAGGAGATTCTTCTTGAATTGCTTATAACCAGAACCGTATTGCCTCTTATAAAGTGATAGTGACACTACACCTCCTCTCTTGTTGAGGTAGTACATGGTCACTGTGGTGTCCGTCATTATCAGGACATTCCTTCCCCGTATACAGGGCAGAAAGGCCTTCAGTGCTTGTCTGATTGCCCTCAGCTCCAAAAGGTTAATGTTTAGTTTGTACTCCGATGGAGACCAACGACTCCTGATTGTCAAATCGTTGGTGTGGGCCCCCCACCCAGTGAGTGAGGCATCAGTCACAACAATTATCTCTGGCCATGGTTGCCAAAAAGGCTCTCCCTTCAGAGTTTCTCACAGGTGACTGTTTGGGACCTGAGGTCTGACATCCTGCCTGAGAATTGTGACCATTGACTCCTGAGAGCCCATTGGAGAGATCTCATTCACAGGCGAGCTTCTGGCAACAGGAAAATGGAGGATGCCATGAGGCCAAGCAACTGCAAAAAATGGAAGGCCAGAAGACGTTGGGCACTCTGGAATTTGGTGACCATCTGCAAAATGTCTTGAGCACTCACCTCCGGTGACTAGGCTTCTCCCAAGGATGCATCTAGGACTGCCCCAATGAATTGGAGTCTTTGAGATAGTATAATGTGGGACTTCTTGAAGTTGAGGGAGAATCCCAGTCTGTGGAGGGAGTGGCAGGTTACACTGAGATGCATCAGGGCCTGTTCGGGAGAATGTGCCGGAATCAGCCAATCGTCCAGGTAGGGGTAGACGTGAATCCCCCCTATCCCGAGACTTGCTGCCACGACTGCCATCAACTTGGTGAAAACTCTCGGGCAGAGGTCAGCCCAAACGGCAGAACTCGAAACGGATAATGAGAACCGCCAATGGCGATAATTTTGATGGATTGGCAAATGAAAGTAAGCATCCTGAAGGTCCAACGATACCATCCAGTCCTTAAACTGGAGGGCCTGAAGGATCTGAGAAAGGGTAAACATCTTGAACTTGTCCTTCCTGAGGAACTTGTTCAAGTCTCCAAGTTCAAAATTGGTCTCAATCCTCTGTCCTTCTTGAGAATTAGAAATTAAGGGGAGTACAAACACTTGTACGTCTCTGCTACTGGTTCTATAGCACCTTCTCCAGCAGGGTCAACATTTCCTGCATAAGGAGCGGATCTGGGCTTTGAAAGATCAGTTCCCCAGTGGATGATCCAGAGGCCTTTTTAGAAAGGGAAGGCAGTAACCCTGAGCAACTGTTTCCAATGCCCATGCATGTGAAGTAATACCTGCAATTCTTTCAGATGTGAAAGTCTGCCTTCCACCGAAGTTTTGTGGAGCAAGACGTTGGAGGTTTTCAGGTGGCTGATGGTAAAGCAAACGCTGCATGAGCTGTTTTAGCACCTCTTCCCTGTCCACCACAGGGGAATCTTCTCTGACCTCTTTGATTCAACAGCTTCCAACTGAGTAATAGCACAAGGACCTGCCTCTCCAAGCTGTACCAGAAGGGCGAGTTTGTGGCTGTCCGATTGCAGCGCCAAAGGATTTGGCTGCTGCTTTGGAGGTCTGCAGCTTATCCAGGCTCTCATCAGCCTTGCTGCCAAATAAATGTGTGCCGTCAAAATCTAGATTGCACATCTGGAGCAAAAGCAGACTCTCAACCAGGCAAATCTGCGCATTACAGTGTTAGCTGTCAGCAGAGTCGAGACCAATCTGGAGGGATTCGCACATTGCATCTTTCCCATCCTTGACAATGTTTAGAAAACCGTCTCTTCTTTCCCCTTCAGGGATATGCTCAGCCTTCATCGCTATGCAATCCCATAGGGTGAAAGTGAATTTAGCCAGTGCACATGTGGCATTTGCTGACCCAAAGTCCATACTGCCCGCAGAGAAAACCTTTTTAGCCAAAGCCTCATAGCGTTTGTCATCTCTGTCCGGGAGAATTGTTGGGTATGCATTTTGGTTGAATGTGGATGTGGCTACATGAACCACCAAACTTTTCAGCGTAGGGTGTTTTGTCACTGCTCAATGCTCTGCACTGGCTTGTCAGTTTTTTGTTCACTGCTGGAATTCCAGCTTTTCCCCAATTGGCATTAACTCGCCTTTGTAGGGCTACATGAAGACGAAGAATAGGGTTCTCCTGGGGTCCTTTATCTAAAATATCCGTTAGATCGTCCTGCTCAGAAAGTGATGCAGGTCTACTCCATCCCAAATATTCTATGACCCTCGACATCAGTAGCATGTACGATCCATCAGCATGGTCTGAGGGATCTGGTCTTCAAAACTCTATTTCGGGGTAAGTGTCTAACCAACTTGCAGTTTGCAGGGTTTTATATAGATTTTTTTTAATTCTGAGTCCACTGAAATTAAGGCCTCTGGAACACTTGTGTCCCATACTGTAACCCAAAAGCACGCAATTCTTCTGAAGATGGCTCATCATCCTCATAAATTGAGGAAAGTGATTTTAAAAAGTCTTTCCAAGGCAGTGGAGTGAGGTTTTCGACATCCTTTGAGGGTTCTGTTATTTGCATTGACAATGGCGTCAAGTCTTCTCGCTGTCGCGGGCATCAAGGATTTTTTATACAATGTTGGCGTCGATGACATCAAAGACTTTATTTTCGAAGGAGACTTTTCTCTACTCGAAGGAACCTCCGAGGGCTACGGAGGAGTTTTCTCCTGGACACGCAGACCAGAGGGCGCACATGGTTTGTCTGTTGCCTTCTCTCTGTCGCGCTTGTTGACATGGCTCTTGCTTTTCCTGCGAGGGGGTAGAGGCCACATTCTCGAATACATTCAGCATTTTTAGCCTGAATTTCTCTCATTCAGTCGGTGAGGCAGATTCTGGTTGGGCAGGTGACCCATCCCAGGGAGGAACTCTACAACAAAGACAGTGATCTGTGGTGCCTTTTCTTCAAACGTCATAAGGACAATGACGAGCGGTGAGAACCACTGCAGGATCAGGAACTTTTAGATTTCTTCCGAGGAGAGTCGATTCTCGACTCGTCAGAGGATCGCCTTTGTCAAGTTGCTGAAGGCGATTTATGCAACCTGCCTACACCTAACGTCCCTGTATGCTGTTTCAGGGCTTTTGCTGTCATCGATATGCAGAACCCACACTCAGATGTTAAACGAGTGGATCATAAGCACCACACACACCTGATGGGGGTCTGTAAGAGACATTTTCACCCCACAGTCGTGACATTTTTTTAACCTTGATCTTGGAGTCGATGATGCCGACGACAATGCCATTTTCACTAAATTCAAAAGGATTCTCATCAAGGAACCGAAGCATGCTGATCTTCCGAAGTGATAACGCTCGCGGAAAAACAGAACTGAAGCCAACGGTCGCTGCGTGCGCTATATACCATCGATGATGTCATATAGATGGAGGCCCTCGGGGGACATCAAGTCGACAGGCATCGTTGTGCAGCACCCCTGATGGAAATTTTACTTCTGAAGCAGCTAAAGCTGGATATGGAGATATCATAAGAAGAGGAATATGTGGGAGCACACGATTCATTTGAAGTATGCATTACTCCTGGTTGTTTCTTCTTCGTCCCAGAAGCAAATTAATGTCAGACAGTAGGTGTGTGTAAAAGAGGAGCAGTTTGAAAATAACCTACAAAGGAGGGCAGGGAGCATTTTGACAACGGAAAGAAGGATATAGTTGTAAACTGCTCACATGAGGGGGCGTCCTCCTGACAGATCTCTTTCTTGTCCCTTTATATTGGTCAAATAAGTAAGGGCCGGCACCTGGTTTAAAGGCCTTGCTCTACCCAGGTAAGTAAACGCTTATAGAACACAAATGAGCAATGTTATAGAACCCGAAAGAGAACAACACTAAATCCAGACAGTCACGAAGCAGAAAAATGGTGACGATGACTGCTACTTTGATTCTGATTTAATACATAAGAAGCAAGTGATGTATACATTTAGGAGAAACATAGGATACTCGATAGAATACACAGAACATACATGACATAGTACATGGATACAACACCGAAATACGACTCTTTGGGTCAAACTTTGTAGCATTTACATTCTCTACCTTCCCTTGTGGGGGATAACATGAGCAGTGTTAGTGTAATTGCAGTACACAACGTGCAGGTATATTGAATTGTGAAACAGTGGAAATTCTAAACACAGAAAAACGGGTCAATACAACTGTGTTTCGGCCTAGAAGCTATCCTTGAGTAGCTGTGCTTTGGTCGGCCTTCATCGGGACAGGAGAATTTGTACACATATGGAATCTGTCCGAAAAATAGACAGAACAGGGTGTGAGGAATGTGTTAGGTTCGAGCTATATAGAACAATTTAAAGAGCAAAGAATGCACTAATTAAATGTCTCCCAGGGGAGACTGAGTGATTACGGATCTTACCATAATATTTTGCACAGGGGCAAACAGTCTGAAGGTCCACATCATCAGATAAAGGCAGGAAAAAATTCCCGAACAAGTCAAGTCTGTGAATGATGATCAAAGCAGGAGTACATGAGATACTAAGTTGATCTGTACTCGATATCAATCAAAAAAGGCTAGAGGGAGTTTCCTTACCCGCTGCAGGCCTGTTTACCGGATAACTGCGAGATTAGGCCCAATATGGTGATTCACCGGGAGGTGGACTGCAAGATGCAATCCTACCAAGACTGTAAAGAGGAACAGTAGATTAGTATAGTGCCCTCCATCTAGAGTCCATTGTTGACATGTAATGTTAAGAAAGAAGAATTACTTACCGCTGCAAGCCTGTATGCTGGATAAATCGGAGACAATTAGGCCCAGTGCAGTGGTTCAACAGGTGGTGGGCTGCAGAATACAATCCTACTAGGACTGTAGAGGGGGAAAAGGGGCAATAGATTAATGTTGTGTCCATAGTGTGTAAGTATTGGGATTAATAACATATCAAAGAAATTCCCTGTTATCCCCAACAAGGGAACGTAGAGAATATAATTGCTGCAAAGTTTGACCCAAAGAGTCATATTTGGGTGTTGTATCCATGCACTGTGTCATGTATGTTCTATGTATTATCTGTCATGGTCATGAAGTCAGGGGCACAGGCATGCAGGGGTTGCATGCACAGGAGACCTGGGTGGACACTGTCCTGGCGCCTTTGGCACCAGGCTCATGAACAAAAGTAAACAAGAACATCCATTTAACACCAAAAAGCTTTTATTATCGACATAGCACTTCAGAAGCATTAAACTTGAACATTCCATCCATTAAGCAGGATGCCTTAACCTTGAACATGCCATCCATTAAGCAGCCCCAAGTGTATTCTTGGGTGTGGCTGCTAATGGATTGCCTTCGCACGGGCTCACTCTCTAGGAGTGACAGGGTGTGGCTGGTAAGCGGGCCCTAATGGGCATGTCCATGATCTCAGCTATATAAGCTGCCTGATCCTCAAGATAGACGCTTTGCGTTATTCTGCACTTGCAGACAGCGTAATGCTCACCGTCCCCTGAGGTCAGATTTACCTTTGAAGATCCTGCTTCCTGGACATCCTGCTTCCTGCCAGCATACTTATCAACTGGGGGAAGCTGTTCTTACCTGTACATCTCTTCGGCGAACCAAGTATTCATCTTTACACTTTCTGGAACGCCGGAATCTTCATCTTGGCACCGCAGCACGACACGCTCCATCGTCGACAGCAGCGCCTGCAAGGAAAAACAGAAGACAAAAAACAGTCTGTTTAGGGTTGCGCTTCGCCTTACTTCGCGCTTTTCCTTAAACCATCACTTACATGCTCTCGAACATTGCGGTAGCATCCATCTTCCATCCGGCCGTGTCTCGCGTCTCACAGCTGCATTGAGGCCGCATTTCCATCTAAGGGAAGAAAACAGACGAGAGACATTGTGGGCATAAATAGGAGCAACATATAAAGACATTAAACAGATCAAACAGCATCACAAGAGCTCAAGAAAGACTTACCAATCATAAGGAGAAGCATAGTCGCAGCTGGACTGGACTAATCCTTATCAGGGATCAGTGAAGGAACTAGATCCCATTCGACGCACCCCTGCCAGAAGTAGCAGGACGGAGAGCTTATCTTCTATAATTTATAGGTGAGCTTTATGGGCCGGCGTATGCTCACAGAAACCGTACCTTGGGGTGAAGGGTCCGAGAGGTACAACAATCACAGATTGGCGCACTCCCACACTTATCTCCACGCAGGAGCAGTCTCAGCACGTACCACCGCTCACAGCTTTTCTACTGATGGAGAGGCCTGAAGGGGGTGATTCAAGTTCAGGGAGGTCTGCAACCGTGCCCCAACGCCTCCGCAGAGACCAAATGAGCCTAACAGTATCCTATGTGTCACCTAAGTGTATACATCACTTGCTTCTTATGTATTAAATCAGAATCAAAGTAGCAGACAGTCACAATGTTTGTGCTTCGTGACTGTCAGGATTTAGTGCTGTTCTCTGTCGGGTTCTATTACGTTGCTCATTTGTGTTCTATAACCCTTTATATTGCTGACATTTCCAGGGTCATTTTTAATGTGAAGAAAAGATGGGGTTTGACAGTATCCCACTAATATTTCGGGCACAGAAGGTTCACTGGAAAAAAGAAAGGGGAAATACTGGGTCTCCTCTGAAGACATCCTCTCCCCACTCCCCAAGGACCCTCCACCCAGGTGATCCTCCCTTGCATATCCACCCCCAGGGTCAGGATTGAAATGTGATGGCCTTTCCCTGGCCACCTGAGAAGAGGATTCAAGGGGAGTAGAGGGAGGGGGTGCCAAAGGGTGCCTCACAGAACTATCACTACAAATTCAGAGGTTAGGGGATTATTGGATGTAGAAACACAATTTAAGAGTCCACTACCTAAGAAGCGGATATATGGACCCTGCTCGCTCAGATTTAGTCGGTTTCATCACAAAGATTGGGAAAGTGCTGGAAACCTAGAAGGTTGGAGCTCCAGAAGGTGAAACAGTGTTAGGTGGGGATTGGAATTCAAATTGTATGCTTTAACCTCTTAAGTGCCAAGGACGAGGTATCTCGTCCTTGGGATTACCTCCCTGTTGCCAAGGAAGAGATACCTCGTCCTTGGCACTTAAGGGGTTAATGAAGGAGAAAACGTTAGAAGGCATTGAATGGTGAAATACTAAAATGACCAAAAAAGGTCTTGGCAATGGGGGCGGGGGTCCATGGCAGTTAAATTAAGGAAGGCATGGTATCAAAGTAAGACACAAAAGTGATCACAGTTCAAGGGTGTTTATTGACCCTTCCTACCCAAGATATCATTGCAAGTCGGGTCCTACAACTTTTGCCTCCCACCCTTGCACTACCACCCAAAGAAACAACAAACTTCGCGCAAGACTCTCTAAACTTCATGAGCCGCCCCGAAGATTCCTGTCTGATTCCAAAAGCGAAGCCAAAAGTTCTACCAAAGGCACCACTATCCCCACAACCAAGTCCAAGCCTATCATTCATACAAACATCTCGGCAAAAACGGATGTACATTCTTACAAAGGAGCTCTCCTCAACACCAGATCACTGGTTGCACATGCCCTTGATATTGCAGACCTAATTATCAAAGACAAATTAGACTTTATTGCTCTAACTGAAACGTGGCTCCACAATGCAGCAGGCCCATCTCTAATGCTAGCCATCCCAGACGGCTACACTATATCTAGGCAGGACCGGGTAGGTAACCGGGGCGGTGGCATCGCCATCATATCGAAAGTAAGTTTAGCTCTCAGACTAGCCCCGACCCAAACTCTGCAATCGTGTGAATCCCTCACTGCCAAACTCCCCATAAACAATACCCAATCCCTCACTATCCACCTGATCTACAGACCACCAGGTCCACTTGGAACCTTCGAGGAAGATCTACACAACCTAATTTCTAACAATGCGAAAACCACTTCACAACTACTGCTACTAGGGGACCTTAATCTAGGGTTCAACGACCCAGCAGACATACATGCCTCTACCATAGCCAATACGATCTCATCACTCGGACTCTCACAAAAAGTCAACCTACCCACCCATCTGAAGGGTAGAACCCTAGACTGGGTTGCTGATGCCAATTGCTCAGCGGTCATCTCCGCCACCACACCACTTCCTTGGACCGACCATTCGCTGGTCTCATTTAACCTATTGACCTCTAGATCACCTACCACAACTGTGTCACTGGCACCACCCTGCCTCACAAGAAACAAGAAAAATATCTCAATAGAAAAAATCATCCCAGCTATCCTTCCAACCCTAAACGCATTGCCAGACAATCTAGATCCCAACACACTAGTTCACGAATATAATAAAATCATGTTAACTACCATGGATAAAATTGCCCCACTCAAACTTCGCTCCAGTAAGCCTAAAACCCATTTAAACAAATGGTACACACCCGAACTCAAAGTCCTCCGTCTAAAAAAGCGCAAATGTGAAGCTGACTGGAAATTATGCCCCTCCAGTGAAAAGAAAGCCATCCTGGACACGATTTCTCGTCATTACAAAGCTGAAATCTGCTTAGCTAAACGGAATTCCTACAACATCCGCATTGCCAACTCCAACTCCAACTCAAGTATGAAGGAGCTCTTCTCCATACTAAAGGAACTTGAGTCACCCACAGCCACACCCGACACCTGCACCAAGAACCAGACCTGGTGCACAGACATCCAACAAGCACTAGCAAATAAAATAAACACCCTACAAAATAAAATTCATCTAAAAAAAGATTCCCTAAACCTCACTAACCCTCCCACATATCCGCCCAAAGTCTCACCAAGTACACACACTAACTCATTCACCTTCTCTAAAACTACCACCCTTGAGGTTGAGAAAATCATCCTCTCTCTTAAACCATCAAACTGTAAAGGCGATATCTGCCCTGCACACATAATAAAGGACGCAGCCAGAGACCTGTCACCCTTTATCTCTAAACTTATAAACGCCTCCTTCTCCTCAGGCAGCATCCCCTCCAACTTAAAACAATCTTGGGTACTCCCCCTCCTCAAAAAACAGACGCTCGATCCCCTCATCCCTACCAACTACCGACCCATCACAACTGTACCCTTCCTACTGAAAATCTTGGACAAAGTTGCCTATGTCCAGATTCAAAAATACCTAGAACTACACAAGCTACTAGGCGCCAGACAATCAGGTTTCCGCCCACTACACGGCACGGAAACCGCCCTCATCGATCTGAAAACCCAAATCGATGACCTGAGGGACAAGGGCAAGACAGCACTCCTCCTCTTACTTGACCTCTCCGCGGCTTTCGACCTCGTCGACCACAAGGTCCTCTGCAGACACCTTGACTCAGCTGCTCATTTCTCCCCAGAAGCTATCAAATGGATTGAATCCTTTCTGAGTGAGAGAACTATGAGAGTCTTCTCCCCTTCAGCAGCAGCAGACCCCTCTCCTATCACTTGCGGAGTCCCGCAGGGCTCATGCGTCTCCCCCACCCTATATAACATCTTCACCAAACCCTTGTTCGACGATCTGGACCATCTGGGTGTCACCTACACTTATTATGCTGATGACACTCAGATTCTCCTCCCACTTTCAGGAGATCACAGTAAGGACAGTGAGTTGGTGAATAGGGTATATCTCATCATTCAGGCATGGATGGCATCTCATGGTCTATGCTTGAATGATGACAAGACAGAGCTCATCATCTTAGGTACCCCTGCTAATATCAACAAACTAGGCCTTGAATATGCCGAATTCAACATAGATGGTAATCTCATCAGAGTATCCAGGGAAGTAAAAACCCTTGGCTTTTATCTGGATGCCACTATGTCATTCACTAAACAGGTTAACTCACTAGCATCTACCACTGCGTACACTTGCAAATTAATAAGAGCAGGCAGACCATTCCTATCCAATGACAGCTGCCTGATCCTGGCAAGAGCACTCATACTATCTAGGCTTGATTATTGCAATGCCCTCTATAGCGGTGCCAACAAAGCCATTATCCACAGGCTCCAAATCCTACAAAACAATGCCTTGAGAGCTGCCCTCGGCATTAATAAGAGAGATCATATCTCAACCACTAGGCGCCAACAGAAATGGCTCTCTACAGACAACAAAATCAAACTAAAGTTGGCCTCCCTAACCCATAAAGCCCTCAACAATGCCGCCCCCAGTTATCTGATGGACAAGGTAAAGAGAAAGTCCTCCATCCGACAAACAAGAACTATCAATTCCAACCGTCTGATAATCCCCAGATTCAAACTCTCCACCATTGGTGGGAACAGTTTCCCGGTGAAAGCTGCCACGCTCTGGAACTCTCTGCCTCACAACCTAAGAGCTGACCAACCTTACTCGCACTTTAGAAGACACCTCATCAGTCACCTTAACTCCAATAACCCTTGTATTTAGCTGCACTTTCCTACACCCATGTATAGATAGTGATACTCTTGTTCGTGTTTCTGCCTTCGCCTCTAACAGCCCCGCACACTTCTGTACACTTACCTCCTGTATAGATATTGACTTTTAATGTTTGAAGACTTGTATACCTCTTATTCCTTATTACCTCTGTAATCCTGAATATTCGTTTAGGTTTACCCGCCTCTAACAGCCCTGTACATATCCGTATATTTACCCCTGCATAGATATTGACTTTGTATATATGAAGATTTGTATATTTTTTATTCCTGTAATTCTGATTATTTTTATTACTACCTCAAAGTGTATATTTCTGCAACATTGTAAGCTTCGAATTATCTTTTTGCTTGCGCCCTGTTGCCCCTGGGTAAGGTGCGCCATACAAATAAATAAACAAACAAACAAACAAACAATTATCAGGGGTGTGAGAAACGCCCATCTAAACTGAAATCTCAGATGAGAGCAAGCTACGACCATCAAAAAACGCTGTCTTAGTCGCGTCGTCAAAATAAAAATGGCCTACTCAACAAAAAAAATAATTACCAAACCTTACGCTACATAACAAAAAGTGTGTGGGATAAGGTTTATAAAAAGAAAGAAGTGTTCACAAAGTAAGTCCGGCCGTTGGCCTCCTTTCCCCACGTTTTTAGCACGGGACAAGGCGGGTCACTCGAGCACAGCACACTCGTGGGTTTCTTCGGCACGAGGTCACAGTTCCTTTTACCAACATCAGGGCCTTCTGTGTCCAAGTCTCTTTCGTACAAAGTCTATTGCTTCAGAGGGCCTGATGCACCAAAAAAAACCCAGAAAAGTTCCCTTAAAAAAAGAAAAAAATAATAATTCAAGTCCGCCACTTTTACTCGTCGCCCAGGATCCCCCTCAGCCGGGCTCAGATCCTTCTTTCACAATTAGCCTCCCTCGGTCGGGTTTGGACCAACTTTAATTCGCAGGCATCCCTCAGTCAGGTCACATTTTGCCACAATAATATCTTTGCAGTTAAGTTTTACTGTTCACTCCGGGAACACCCTCTTCCGGGCTCAGATCACCTTTTAACAATTAATCCCCCTCTTCCAGGATAAGACCAATTTCAGTTCGTATGTAATTAAAGTCTTTCGAATGTGCACAGGATTTAACTTAAACCGCTGCAGGACCTCTTCCATTTCGCCATTCAATATTCAGATGCTCTGGGGGGTACCAAAGAGACCACTCTGTATCTGGTACTTAACTAGGGTTTCTTAAAGTTCAATCGCACTCAGGTTCTTTGTTCATACAATGTTGCCGCTTGCAACCTTGAGCATAACACAGTCGAGTCTGCTATCAGTTTCTCCCGACTCACCGGCTGTGCTGAACTCATTGGCGTTGCTTTACTGTCGGAGTTAAGGAAAGTACCATGGGGGAAACCCGCTTCTCCCTGCCATGGCTATCAATGCAGGAGGGCACTGTGTACCTTTGACATATGCTACACCATCCGTCAGCTGAAATTCCTGGTCTAATTTTTCTTTTCCTTGAGGCTTTTCGAAAGTTGTGATTCTTTTGTGAAAAGGACAAGGGTAACTCCCTCCTTGTCGTCCTCTCTGGTCTTGCTGCCTTTTGCCTCAGTATACACTGCCATCCCGGAATAGCTGCTTTCATGTGCGTTTGGCCTTGCTCAGAGTGTGCTTTCATGCTCTGCCTTTTATCCGTGTGGGGAAGTTTGATCGCAGTCAGGTGTGTGCAATTATATGTAATTGCCTTACTCTGCCTGAACCTTGTGGTGGGACATGTTAGGTATACAGCTCTGGTGTTAGTCCTTTGTCGGTCATGAACTGTCTGTGAGAAGTGTTTGTGTCGGGAAAGAGGCGGGGAGGGGGTTGAGTTTCCAAATATCCTACCTGGTAGTATGGGGAAAAGGCGTCGTAAGTAAGAGGTTACCGCGAATCACCATTCAGTGGCCCACTTTCACTCCCCGAAGACCCCCATCCAGGTGATCCTCCCCCACTGGTCCAGCCCCAGGAACTGGATCAAATAGCGATGGCCGTGTCCTGGCCACCTTGATGACAGATCCCTGGTGACTAGCAGGTGAGACACCTTCAGGTTTCACACAATGCCCCCAGGAATTTGGCAGTGCGCAGCGTGTAATCAGGAAGCTCTGCATCTTGTAAAGCAGTTGGAATATGGGAGCTTGGGGGAAATGTTTTGTGTTGGCTGGGACCTGTTTATTGTAAACACGCAGGTAAGCAGCGACATTCAGAGTATTCCTACGTGGCACTGAGGGGACTCAGTGTCCTGGATTTACTATGTGGCTTTGTCTGGTGCACCATTTTATACCTGCACAAACTTTGCAAATGTAAACAATGAGCTGAGTGACCATTGTATTCTAACAATACAATTAGAGACTTAAAGGGCAATCAACAAAAGAGCTGTGCATCATGGAGTCCACCACATATGGAACAAATTAATATTTAAGTGGATGTATTTTGGTATAATACTAAGTTATGCTACAAATTATCGACCTTATCGGTATATGCGTCTCCTCCTTTGTGCTTCAAAATTTAACTGAAGCGGGTGATAACGTTATTTTGTGTGCATCATCTAAGCGCCCTCATAACTTTGATGAGTCCTTTGAATTGCGAAAAAAGCAAAATGAAGCAAGGCATTAGGAAGATACCCATTGATGGCCATAATATGATAATAATTAACTTAATTAAAAAAGAGAAGCAAAATTATAAAAATTGGCTGAAGGCGCATCCATACCTGTGGTACAAAGTGGTACAAAGAGATGGAGAAAGAATGCTTGAAACTATAAAACGGCATAATAGTAAAAACCTTTGGTCATTAGTAAATAATAGGAAGCCTGTGTACGGAAGCCCTTTCCAACCCTATATTGGACCAGCAATGGTGAGTGTTTTTTTACAGAACTGTCGAGCACGATGGACCATGCAAACTGGAAATTTTCCTAGAGCAGATTTAGCATATAGTGCCTTCCACGAATTCCGAGCTTGTGGGCCCAACGGACTGTGTAATAAAATCTTGAAATAAGCCCCAGATGTATGGACATTGCTGCGTTATGTGCTTTAAAAAAATATTTTGGCAGTTAAAACTCTGCCGGTTTCTTGGAATACATTGATTGTCCGATTTATAAAAAAAAAGCAATTGTTTAGAGCCAATCAGTTGCCGCCCGATCGCCCTCCAAGAGCAAATTCGTCTCGGTCTGTATTCTTAAAGCAATAGAGGTCTGGATTACTAAAACCAATAAAATACTGAAATTGCAGACGGGTTTAAGGAGAGGGATTGGGACAAACGCAAGTGGACTGGTCATTAATTATTTGATTGAAGAAGCATACATTAAGGGGGCAGACCCACTTTACGTGGCTTGCCTGGATCTGTGTCTCGCGTTCGACATGGTGGTCAGGACGAGGCTCTAAAAGAAATTGCAAAAAATTCATTTCCAGAGTCAACCCCTGGACATCCTGGTACCCATTCACATAGACACACGGATTAAAGTAAGACTACATTTAAGGTGTGAAGCAACGGAACCTATACAGACTAGCAGAGGGTTAAGGCATGGGTGCGTTTTTGACCCCGGTCTTTTTAATCTTTACATGTCAGATCTGGGAGTCTCTTTGGAACCAGCCTCATTCAAAGCACCAAGACTGTCTCAGGAATGCTGCTTTTGGTTGGGTTACGTGAATGACTTGTTGCTGATGGATAGAACTCAGCTGGGGCTCCAGCGCCTCTGAGACAGGTTTGAAGAATATACCGCAGAGAATAGGCTGAAGGCAAACCCACATAAAACGAAGGTCCTATGCTTTAATGGCAAAATAAAGACACCAGTAAGCTTTAAATGGTATCTGGGGTCGAGTAGATTACTAGTGGTACAGACAATGAAACACTTGTGGATTTTTATTCTAGTTCTAGGCCTCACTTCAGCATTGTGTATAGTACAGTGGAAAACATTGTTGCATTGAAAACTCATAATGGCATGAATACATATTCTGTTCAGAAACAAATCGAGGCTTCAAATATAGGTTGTATGGCGAGCTTTAAAAGGTGGTGTCTAGATACCCTAAAAGACAGGTATTATGTTGGAGGCTTTGGTTGATAAATCCTGTACTGGTGAAAAAGTAAAAATACTCAACTTCGGTTGGATAACAATGAGTGACCAAAGAAGTATACATTGTATTCTGATCTAAATGTGGAGATTTAAAAATGAGTAGCACTCCTAAACTATATTAAGTTATGTGTAGATGGTAGGATCATAACCATGTTTTTAAGGTTTAGATAAAATCTGATCCATACACGCAAAATATTGCAGCATTAGGGGTTTGTGTGCTAGTGATATATGTAGAGTCTGTAAACAAACCACTGAAAGTCTCCAACATGTAATGCTTGGCCATCACCATTTTCTGCAGAAAAGGGAAGTATTTTTTGCATGCATGTTCAGGATGTGTCTTATCTGAAGATTACTTCGGGTATCGTATTTAGGAAGAAAACCCATTGTATTATTATTAAAGTGATCGCATTGTTAAAGGATGCATTTTAATTATGATGGGCATTTATTGAATTCATTTGTTAAATGAATTGTTAAATTAATTATATGCATTTTTTAATTTAATAAGGCATGGCTAAATTTTTATATTTTATTGTAACTGCTTGTGATTATGTAATGTGTTGTTTATCTCCTTCAAATTGTGTAATGGTGTTGGTATAAGGTTTGTGATAAACCACAAACAATAACAAAAAGATGCTCTTCAAAACAGATGGTCCTGCAAATCGTGCAATCCCTAGACACATCTATTCAGCCATTTAAATTGCTTTGTATCAGCAACACCTAATGTATTTACATTCTGCATGCTCGGCAACGTATGACCGACAATAAACTGAGATAAAAAGAGTCCTAATTTTCAGTTTCTTTCAGTTGTTCTAAATACATACTGACAGAAGCCAGAGTTATTTCGGTCTGGCTTTATATGTAAACATGGGAGCCTTAATTAAAATGTATTGTGCATTATATCTGTAACCACTTATCCCCCATTTTACTTGCCACAGTTCTGGTTTTACTCTTAGTTGCTTACTACTGTAGACGGGTGTATAGTCCAGGCTTTGGGCGCCTTTACTGTGCACATGTATTCGTTTTTACGTGTGTGCTGCAGAATTTATTAGTATTAGGTTGTACTTGCATCTGGGTGTGTCCCTAATAAATAGTATATTTTTTATATTTCTGTATTGAGCTCCATTACCTGTCTGTAGTGACAACTACACATATATACCATACCCTAAATCGCCAAAGTCTACTGTTCTGTCAACACTACCATGACGAGTTTGGTAAGGCCAAGTGCGAAATTCCCTTGCTCATTATCTCGGTTGGCCAGGCCCTCACACAGTGCTGGTTCTGAAAATCTCTCTCAAGACCAAACTTTGCTGTTCTGCAAATGTTTGCCATAAAAGTGTGAAGTTAATTATCTCGTTGTGTTAGGAAAGATTTTCTTGTTGCAATTTTCCCTCCGTAGTCTTCTATGGAACCCCATTCTTTTCACTTTTTTTATCCTGACGTTTTGAAGGGACATACAGCCTTCAGCTTCACTTCCCTTCTGCTAATTTGTTAAGGGAAAATGACTAGTCCATCACACTATCAGTATTGGGACACTGTTTCCCATTTTTAATTCTTTCATTTTTACACTGCACACAGCACCTTTACAGTACAGTGCAATGGTGATACTTTTGGATCACCCTAACATTTAACACTTGAGATTTTGGATAGATATATATATATTCTCGTTTTCCAAAGAACAAAAAAGAAAGGAGGCGGGTGCAATCCCAAAAAGCAGCAGAAAAAAACGCCTAAATGGCTTTCTGCAATGAAGGCAGGGACACCGTATGAGGTCACTGACAGGAAAAAGTAAAAAAAAAAAAGACGCGTTTCGCGGCGCTCTCACCGCTTGTCCACGTTGGGAAAATAGACAGCGTTAAAGTGACTTAAAATAACGATGTAGTCTCTATGGTTTTGCCACATGGTAGAAAGTCACGTTGTGAAACATGATGCTAGTCTTATCAGACAAGTGGCAGACATTTTAGAATATACATTAACAACTGTGGTTACCAGATTAGTTAAAACATCAAATTCCCACAACACTACATAGGAGGCACGTTTCCAATACAAAAAATAAAATTGAAAAATACAACTTAATCTTTATATAAGCGAATGCATTTGTTAGAACAATACGTCACAGCCAAGAACCGCCATATACGCAACATGTAATAGCAATACAAAATATAAATATAGCAAAATCATGATTGTATACAGACATTCACGTGCTAGCATATCTTAACACATTGGAGATAGGGCTTGTTTGCATAGAATAACCTTTCTCCTATTGAGATGTGTACCCTCAAATAAAAAAAGTGAGTGTCTAATGCTAAGGCGCTGCCTGTATAACAATAAAGCGCTGCCCTCGCTGATGCCCCCATCCATTGTCAAACTCACACTTCCAAATCCAATCACCTGTTGTCATGTGCAAAATGCCGGTTTATAAGGCTTGGAAGTGCGGGGATGGCAAAAGACCTCTCAGCATCCGATAATAAAGTGCATGGTCCAACTGTAAACAAATCTCACTGTGCAGTGCAAATAAGCAGAACAGCCATAAACCAAAGTGTGTCAATTCCAATACAATCTGGCTAAATGAGTCAAGTGCATAGTGCCTGTAAACATTTCGACTGGAAACATATCGACTCGTGCAAATCAGCAAAACAGTTATTAGCTCCAATATATCGAATGCTAACAGACAGCTAGCAGTCTGGGATAAAGTGCCATATGTATGGGTCTCCTAGTCGAAATATCGCATATTCCAAAATATCTTCCACATTAAAAAATCCCATTATAAAGTGTCATGTACAGGGTCCTATACAAGGGGGGGGGGGACAAGGGCTGTGCTATTCTCAGGACTGTGGCATATGTATTTAATGTACAAGTAGAAAAGATGCCCTCCAATCTTAATGCATCAAGAGGCAAAATGCTACAAAAAGAAACCACTGTTAATGTCTACATAAGCTCATATATCGAGCATTCCCAATGGAACATGATAGAAGAAAGAAAAGAAGAAATAAAAAGGAGAACATCTCTGCTTCTAAAAAGCTGTAAGAAATATATCTATTCCAGTTCCTCCAAAAGTGTCGGGGGTGCTAGAG
This sequence comes from Ambystoma mexicanum, assembly GCF_040938575.1. Classification (NCBI taxonomy): domain Eukaryota; kingdom Metazoa; phylum Chordata; class Amphibia; order Caudata; family Ambystomatidae; genus Ambystoma; species Ambystoma mexicanum. The sequence continues at coordinate 660,598,349 of NC_090935.1, read as the reverse complement.
GAGTCGGCAAATATAGTTTGAATAATTGTACCTCCTTCAAGTATAAGGCCTAAAGAGCACTCCCCTTACATGATGGATATAGAAACAAACAAACCGCAAACAATAAGCAACCACTGTGACTAATGAGGCTGATGAGGGCTGAGAAAAGCTCTTATCACAAATAATGTCAATGTGAACAGTTGAAAGTGTCACCAAGAAAAAACAGCACAGAGAAGAAAAGAAAGGCAAGCACATAATTATCCTACAATCAATTTCTAAAATTCATGCTTGAAACTTATTCTGTGCAGGGCTTCTCTGGCGATAACTGGAACCTGCAGGGTATATCTACTTCCAGCATCCTAAGAAGTTTCCTGAAGAGGTCTGCATCGTTGAAGTCTGCATTTCTTCATTAACTATGCTTGTATCTTGTAGTTGCACCAGACTGGAAGAAGCCTCAAACCTGCAACCCCGCCCCTCCCCGGGGCACCTCTCACCCAAACAAGGATGGGTGCCACACTCCCAGTGACCCCCTCCAACCCCAGATGACCCATCGCGATCCCTGTGAAAATTGGACTCATGGGGGTAAGTAAGCATGCCTGTGGCCCCCATCTCCTCCATAGGATATTAGGTGCAAAGCCCTTTGTCTCCCATCTCCCTCGTACTCACCTTTGTTGATCGAACCCAAGTCAAGTATCCTGCCCTGGGTTAGCCTTGGGACCGGAAAACAGAGGAGAACTTACCTGTCCTCTGTTAAATTGTTGATAAACTTTTAAATAGTTTGAAACTATTCTGAATCGGCAACACAGGTCCATTCCATCCCTTTAGGGGACCCTTACCCATGAGAAGCCTTGTGTTGGCACTAGTCCCAATACATCTTGGGGTTGGACTTATAGAGTATAGGGAATTGAACTTGTGACTGGTGCTCATCATTTTATCTGCATTACTTACCTATTTCACCTGGTTAGTTTTTTAAATGATGTATATTGTGAGTGAACATCTTGCTGAATGTGTGTATTTGTTTTACAGGGTATTGTTATACTGCCTGCTAGTTTCATTGTTCAGTGTGTTCTAAATGCCCAAGACATAACAATTTTTATAACCGACTGTTTAAGCTGAATTACTGTGCGTTATACTGTGTGGACTCATTCAGGGATGCTGACCACTCTCATACTCAGGCTAAACCTTGACTGCTCTCCACTATACTGTGATTGGGTTTTGGCTAACCTCTGGGTCACCTTGTTCACCATAACTAGGGTAGCCTCCTAAAATCTTCCCACCACGGTTGATTTTAGAAATCCATCTGACGTGGTAACAAGAATGAGCAGTTAGGCTGAGTCTTAGGCGATGATGGGTTTGGTATGAAGTAAGATTAACAACACAAGTCTGGGAAGACCTAGATAGTTCACACAGATGTATGTAAACAACATTATCTATGAAAAACACACTTACATTAAAGACAAGACACTATAAAGTAAAGCAATATATACACCTATACAGTTCACAGATATACGACTCAAAATGGGACACACTGTACTTTCACAGAATTCAAGTGAAAGTACTGTAATAGTGCCTAAAAGAGGGGAAAGGATGCTAAAATAATATCACATAGGCTTTAGAAATGTCACAAGGCAGCACAAACACCCCACTTAAAAAGTTCAGCATCACCTAGCAAAACTGTTCCAACCGGGTAGCCAGGACATGGCTACTCAATGGGAGATTATGAAGTCCCTCAAAGTTCTTCCATAGGAAATAAAGGGGCATGATGCAGAGGTGGTCCAAGAGTCAGCATGATAATTAATATAGGCAAGTTAGGTTTCCCTGAAGGGAGGTCAGCTACCTACTCCAATGGGCCACATGGACTCCAGATATGATGCAGAGACTCCAGTTCTACCACCAAAAGGTCAGACCCAGGTAGCAGCATGTTAGGGCTTTGCATTATTAGGAATTATTGGGGAACACAGGACTTTAAATTGGTTATGCACCCAGGCCCAACAAATTCTGATTGAGAAAAACAACCTCAATAAAGTGAGTAAAGTTGTGCACAACTACCCATGCTATTTGCACTGTTGAAAACCCAGGGGTATTCTTTAGATGGCAACTTTGGCAGCAAAGTCTGGTGGTTCCGGTCTCAGCTGCAACCTTCCAGGAATTCATCACCACCCGGCTCAACCTGGATGAACTCCTACGATGTTATAAGATTCCCAGGACTCCTCAGTGTAAACCCATTTTTTGCACAACCATCTGTTGAGGGATCTACACGCACTAAGCCTAATGGTGTGCTAGCACCCATGACAAGAAAAGGGAGCCAAACCACTCAAAGATAGGTAACGTGGACCTAGCAATAACGTTTAACTCTCAAGTAGGGGTTAGCAGGCAAAAACAAAAAGGTCCAATTAGTCCACACACTTTTGTCTAGAAAATACACAACACCAATGTACTGAAAAATATATATTTGTTATGTAACGGACACAAAACTCTATCAGATCAAATACGCACTTACTACACAATACTTTTTCATTCTTTTTAATATATTTTTTTTCATAAACCTATAAAAAAGTTTGTTAAACCAATTAGATTTTTAAACACATTTTAAACCACACAAAAATAGAAAACCAACAAAAAAAGTGTTACATCTTATCCCAAAAAGTAAAATAAAACAAAACATAGCACATACATTTTACAATTGATTAAAGTCCCAAATTATTCCAGAAAAAAGAAAAATTTATATTCAAGCATAAAATGTTTATATTTGATCAACAACAAAAAAAAAACTACAACACTGGTCCCACTCATTTAAGCCTGATTCCAAATGAAAGGAAATTAGGTGGATTCATTAACATGATCAATACAGTAATGGGAGAGGTATTAAAAGATTGGTAAGACCACATTGAGGATCTAGGAGAACAAGATTACTTTAAAAGAGATTGGATATTTCAATTGTACCAGCCCACACACATTTGAGAAAAAAAAAGGACCACTGCAATCTTTAGGGTCACTGAGGTTCCATGGAGCATGGCCCACCAGATAGTTTTGGTGACATTTTCCAAAGCTTGGGATACGATTGGTTCCAATTACCTCAAACCCCAAAAGAAGGTGTCTTAAAGTTTTTTTTTCTTTTTCAGTATTACAAAATCTACAGGGTAATCCTCTAGACATAGGGTCTCTAATTTCCAATATTTCTCCCGTAGGTAAGACATGAAATCTAAATCTCATGTACCCATTTCACCACACCACGTCCGGGAAGCGAATCAGATAAGATTCTGGCGTACCCAGTCATTTATAATACAATACCAATTGGTAGTATACTTTAGAGCTAGTCACTATCCATCGTGTCTGCCCAATACGCATTTTGTAATAACCTTTTAACACGCACAGGATTACATAGGAGGATTTCCCTGGTCAGACCAATTTTTTCTAAAGAAATTAGACACAAATCACACAAGTGAGACAAAAACAGGGATTCCTGGTTCCCATTTCCGAGACTAGCTCCCAAATAGGAATATAAAGTATTTCCCGTCTCCATGGGAAGTTTCCTATATAGGGATAGGCATCTCTATTTCACTAAGCTGCCAACAGATTGGAGGCCAAGTTCATACCTCAAGGGCGGCTAGTAGAATACACTTTAGCAAACAGCACAGTATTTCTCTCCAGATTCTCACCTCTATTTTGTGCAAGTCGGCCTTCAGACAAGCAGGAGCCAATTCCAAACCGTAACACAGTTTGGGAATTACTTTAGCCGTATAAAACGTAGCAGGGGACACAGAATATTTACAGAATTTATCTTCAACTTTTTACATTTGCATTACCAAACAACCAGCTTTCTCCAATATATAATGTAGATAATTATGTTTTTTGGCGTCGTCAAACAGAGGGAAGCCCAAATAGCTCATCGAAACCCTTAGCTCAAGTTTTTCTTTATTAAAAAAAATCTATAACCAGTCGTTTTTTTGCAATTACTTAATCGCATAATCCATTTTTTTTCGCATTTATAACAAGACCATTGAAACTAATATAGATGGAGAAAGCGGTTATTAGATGTTGCAGACCTATAGGTGTACAATCAAAAAGCAGAAAGTCGTCTGCATTAGCGCAGCAACATAACTTAGTGCCTCTTTTATCTCTCCTAAAATAGAGGGGATAGTCTAAGTTTTCCCAAACATCGGATACAAAGGTTGAAGAGGGCAGGGGCAAATATGCATCCCTGATGTAATCCGTTCATAGTTTTATTAAGGGAAGAAAGGAGACACTCGCTAATTAAGGGGACCTGCACTAAAGAACCTTCATGCAGGTGAATTAAAATAGCTGAAATACCACTGGGGATCCCTAGAAGCAATAATTTAGCCCATAAGAGGGACTGGTCTACAAGGTCAAATGCTAAGGACAAGTCCATAGCTGCGATGTAAATGGGTGTGGCTTCTTTTTTGCAGGCCTTCTCTTGCAACAATCTCACAATTAGTCCCTGCGCCTCTGTGCCCACTGCCTTTGACCAGATGGAATTGCGTTCAGACCAATCCTCTAGTTGTTCCAATAAAAGCCCTGCAAAGATTTTCAAGTCCACATCGGGCAGGGCAATAGGTTGATAATCTGTGAAGTCCTATCCCCTTTTTTATAAATTGGTACAATAAATGACAGTTGCCACATGGACGGAATACGTTTAAATTTAATGATATCAGCGAATAATAGTGCTAAAGCTTTTGCCCACATTTCAGGATTTTCCTTGAATATGACATTCAATAGACGATTGGGTCCTGAGGCTCTAGACAAACTGGACTTTTAAATTTGGGTACAATAATATCCGGTATTGAAAAGTTACAATTCCAATAAGGCTTCCTGGCAGAATCAGCAAAATCCGCAGTCAAGTTTCTTACAGTCGAAATGCAGCCGAAATGCCCTTCCCAAGTTTCCTCTGAGATGCTATTGGTTTGTGATGAGATTTGTGGAGACTCCTTCGCATTTATCAGGCGCCAAAATCGGTGAGAAGACCATCTTTTTATGCTGACAACATAGATTCATTATCGGCTTGGAGCATGTAAGCCCTGTAGCCCTTAATCCAGTTTTTCAATTTTTGTTTCTGTTTTTGTATACCAGCCTTCTGCCTTTCGCAGGGGAGGTCGCTATTGAGTAGCCGTCTCACCTCTCTGTTACATATGTTTTTATGTTACCTACCCTTGTTGTCATAAGCATGGAGGTGCGTGGCACTAGGTGTTTTCCTACCCCAACATTTAATGATTTTAGAAATCAGCATATCTATATACAAAGGAAATTTAGAATGTGTAAAAATGGAACACCTCGAATCTAGCAAATTACTATGGAATTCTGACACAAAAACGTATTAAGTTTATTCACATTGCCATTGTGCCAGATTATTCTAGTTTTTTAACTATTTAATTCCAGGTTCATGGGAAAGGTACAACAGAGTTTACTGTCCAGATCGAAGTGTAGCGCTACTTCCAGAATTCGGTGCTCACTCTAGGAGGTGCCCCTTGATGGTAAATTAGTGACAAACATCAAAAAGATGTTGGGACATAAATATGTGGTCAATTACCGAGGCCCGGATGCCAACAGTCCAGGTAATGGGGTCCATATCTAGCCCCAAAGTTGCATTTACAGAGAATAAGCCGCAGTTTAAAAAATTGGTATACCATATCTGGCCCTGTAAACATTTTCATGTGCTTCCTGGAGGTCCTTCGATTATCAGGTTTTTGCCTCCCTCTTGAAAAGATGTCAAGAGCCCAAGATCCGGCATATGCAATAACGCAGAGGAGGGGAAAAACAGGATTTCAGCATTTAAATCCCCCATCACAACAAATTGTAACCCTCTATACTTTAACAATGATTCCGGAATAAGCACGTTAATCTTCTCAATGGTTTACTTAAGATTTAAGACAAGATTCCAGTAGATGTTGAAGATGAGGCTAGAGATTATTATTTATTTATTTATTCACATTTGTTAAGCGCACAGCAGCCCGTGGGCATTGTGGCGCTGGTTACAGTAGAAGTTCATATCTTAGTTACAATAGTCACGTAAACACATACAGTATGAGGTGGCATTATGGCGCTTGTACAAAGGTGCAGAAGGCATAGCTGTGAGCAAGTACATACGGTGAGCTAACAGTTAATTGAAGAGTGTCGTTTTTAGATTTTTGCGGAAGGCATCAAGAGAGGTTTCTGCTCCGAGGGTTGTGGGTAGCGTGTTCCAGAGCTTAGGTGCCAGGTAGGGGAATCCTATTCCTCCTGCTTTGGCCCTTGTAATTCGTGGCACTGTGAGTTGGTTGGTGTACTCTAGTCTGGTGGGTCTGGTAGAATGTGTTCTGACTACAGTGTCTGATAAGTAAGGGGGTGCGGTAAGGTTAATGCATTTGTGTGCAGTGGAGAGAATCTTGAAAGGGTATTCGGTCTTCAACTGGTAGCCAGTGAGCATTTTTTCGTGCTTCCGAAATGTGATCTCTTTTAAGAATACTTAGAGCTGCTCTGAGGGAGTTGTTTTGAGTGGTTTGGAGTCTGGCTAGGTTTTTTTTTATGTTTGTTATGCAGAAACCTGTGCAGTTCCCTTAGGGCCCACTGCAAAAGATTTAGGACTACAGGTGGTTGGCAGTAAACCCAATTGGTAGCAGTCTGTACCACCCAGATTTACCTGGTAGCTGTGGCTGAGCAGTCAGACTTCTCTCAAGATGAGTTAGGCAGTATATAGAGTATACACAATAGGTACAGAGACACAGTAGCACAAGCAAACTCTGACCAGAGCTTTGGTGTAAAAGTATATAATTATTTATTTAAAGGCACACTTGTAAATTACACTAGCACAAAGAGAGGTAAAGAAATTCAACACACAGTCACTATTATATATATACAACCCTAATTACTTATTAGACAAGTCTTAATGAGAAACACCACTTATTTTCAGACAGAGGTGAGCGCTTTACATAAGATGGCACTCTAATAAGTTATTTAAAAAGGGAGGGAAAAAGGCAGAGTTTTGAAAGCACACAAATTTCAATACTTTTCAAAGAACCACAGTGAGGCAGGTTAGGCAAAGTCTACTGGGAAGCAAGGAAGTTCAAATGCCAGACCCACTCTTGGAGAGAGCAAGCAAAATGTGTCCAGGATCACACAGTGGGGTTATGCCCAAAGAGTCTTTGTAGAAAGTTCACAAAACATTGAGATTAAGTCAGGAAAAGTTAGTTAACAGGCCCCAGGCTAGCCCAGGTTAGAAAGTCGAGGATTTACTGTCACCCCGAACGATCTGTCGCAAGGGAAGCCAGGCGGAACACAGTACCTGAAAGTGGGAAGAATGCTCCAGCAGGGGCAGTTGTTCCTGGCAGCGGGTGCAAGTCGGTGTTTCGTCCAGAGGAAGAGGAGGTCTCGACGTAGAGGAAAGCTGAAGGTCATTGCGCTGCCAGGGAAGAAACCAGCCGCAGAGTTTCCCGGTTACAAGGTACCACCCTTTTCTTTGCGGTAGTGGTGATCCGTGGTATTCTGGTTGCCGGGGTGCTTGGCACGGGCAAGGCGGCCACGAGATGGTCCAGGAAGGCGAAAAGACGGGCAAACTGGTTATCCCCACCAGTCAACTGAAGAAGACTCTCCGGGATGGAGATCTCCTCTGTCGTCGGGAAAAGTGGTGAGACGGTTCCGCAGGGCTCCACCGGTGGTGTCGTCGTTGCAGGTCGGCTCGGCTTCTCCCTCCTCGGATTCTTTAGCTCCTGTGGCGACTTCTGAAGTTCCAGTCCCCAAAGCCCTGCATTTATGCAGAAAACCCCCATTCATTCAGCCTAGCTGTCAATCAAATATGCCAAGTGGTGAGGCGGCCGGCTCACCACTTGGGCCAATCACACAAGAGTGCGACTTGAGTTGCCGAGGCAACTCAGTCCAGGGTGCCTAAACCCCCTCCCGCACCCTCTGTGGTACCCAGACAGAGTGGCACCACTTTTGGAGGCTTCTGTGGAGAAGCCCGCCAAAAAGTGGAACAAAGGGCTCGACTTGGGTTGGAGTCACAGAAGCGAACACAAACGCCATTTTGGAACCAAGTTTCGGCAAAAATTACCAACCGGTGAATTAATATTAATTTAATAAACCAGCGGTATGTTTGAGACTATATTAAAAAGTGGTAGCCTCGAACAATGGGAAAATCCCATTGGAATATATTTGCGGTCGAATATAAAAAGTAGTATCCACTGCCACCAGCCAAAACTCGGTCGGGGGGGACTGGACAGTTCCCCCTCGAACAAACCCCGGGGCAATCAAATTGCCCCGACCAGTACGTCCACAATATGATGGTTTGTACTGGTTCTGTTCACAATTTGAGACTAGTAAAGCCAATGGTGACTTTACATGCCCTGGGAGACAGTAGTCAGTCCCAGGGTATGGAGTCTATGTTTGGGGGTCGCTACGACACCCCTGGGTTACGGCACGGAGGGGGCTGTGTAACCCACATACCAAAAACAAATGAAGCCCTATGTAGTAAAGGACCCCATAGCCCATAAAACACATACAAAGTCAAAGGAACACCTCAAATCATGTCTAAGAGTGGGAGGAAAAGAGTCTCACTCTTAGCAGGAGAAAAAAATAAACCCCAAAAATCCAGCAAAGCTGCTGGGGGACTCACTAGGTTTGGGAAATTAGCCTTTACAGAGAATTCTCCCTAACACTGTTCCAGCTAGGACTGAGTTGCACTAGTCCAGTTTGGCTCCTATGGTGGCTCTCGCAATGGAGGGGCAGTTATCTTTTGTTAGGAACGGGTTTATGGCATTGATCAATTTGGTACTCAAAGCGGAGGCCAATACAATGGCGCCAACTTGTTTATCCACAGATAGAGTAGCATCAATGTGGACTCTGAGCGCTTTAACTGAGGATAGGACTGGGATGACACAGTTGTCAATGCAGAAGTTTTGACAGGTCGGACCCAATTTGGCTAGTGTGGATTTTTGACCTAGGATGAGGATTTCAGTTTTATCCCCGTTGAGGAATAAGCCATTGATGGCCATCCAGGCTTGGATTGTGGAGTACATTTGTTGAAGGGTAGAGGTGTCTTGGAGATAGCTCCCGGTGAGGGGAAGGAGCACCTGGGTATCATCAGCATAGTTTGTGCATGTGATCCCAAGTGCATCCAGTTTATCAAAGAGTGGCTTTGTGAATAGATTGTAAAGCGTTGGGGCAGTACAAGATCCCTGGGGAACACCATAGTGTATGATAGTGGGTTCAGCGTTTGCTATATTGGAGAACACTTTCATGGCTCTGCCTTCTAGGAAGGAAGTGATCCACGTTGCTGCGTGGTTGGAGAAGTGCGCTGCATGCATGAGGTGGTTGGTGAGGGTGTTATGGTCGACGAGATCAAACGCTGCTGAAAGGTCTAGGAGCAGGAGTAAGGCAGGTTTACCCATATCAAGGATGGAGGTGATATGGTTTTTCAGATCTAGTAAGGCGGTTTCCGAACCTGTGTCCTTTGCAGAACCCTGATTGTCTCGTCCCAAGGATTGAGTTTGATTCGAGGTACAATTGGATTTGCCTGTGGGCAGCCTTATCTAATACTTTAAGAAGAAATGGGACAGTTGTAATTGGTCTGTAGTTATTAGGTTGAGAAGGGTCTAGTGTAGGTTTTTTTTAGGAGTGGACATACCCAAGCCTCTTTGAGTCAGTTGGGGACTATACCTGTTTTGAATGAGGCGTTTATGAAGGCGGTAATTAGAGGAGCGAGGTGCTCAGCGCATTCTTTGATGATTTTTTGGGGGCATACATCGCCCTTACATAGCGATGGTTTGAGATGTTTTAGGATGTCTAAGACATCTATCTCTGATATTTCAGTGAAGGAGAATTTAGGAGGGTTATTGCATGTACGCTTAGGGTGGGTTTGCATCTGGATCTTTTGTTTAGGTAATGCTTTGTAGTGGTCAGAAATTTTGTTCTGGAGGAGGTCTATTCTTTTTTTTAGCATGGGAGTTTGTATGCTAGCGCACCAGGCTGCATCTTTAATGATTTCGTCAGCGCAGGTGGGAGGTACTGTTAATTCTTTAAAGATGGTAAAGAGTTCTTTGGAATGTGAATTGGCCAAGAAGATTCTATTGTTGTAGGATTCGGATTTGAATATGGAGTATTTGTATTTTTTTGCGATGGTTCGGAAGATATCTTTGGTGGTGTCACAGGGGTTAGCCTGCCAGGTTTTTAGCGCCCGACGTTTGAAGTTGCGCAGATGGGGTTACGTATTACCTTTACCTCAACTACAACAGCCAGAACACAAGGGGGGGATGAATACAATCAAAAATATGTAGACCCTCACCATTCTACAGGAAAGAGCTATGACTTGTGCCAAGCCTAGCGACATCAAATGCAGAGTGCCACAGAGCTCCTGCATCGCCCCCACCCTCTACAACCTTTCACGAGACCCCTGTTCAACATACTGGACGCACTGGGCATCGCATATACCAATTATGCTGATGACACCCAGGTGCTTATCTCTCTCACAGGTGACTATAATTCTGACATGAACACCCTCAACTACATCTACTCAACAATCCAATCGTGGATGGCAGAAAATTGGTTATGTCTCAACAGTGACAAAACTGAACTCCTGCTAATTGTAACCCCAGCCTCCCTGAGTAAACTAGATTGTCAGTGTAGCTCCTTCACCATTGATAACATACCCATCATGGTGTCTCAAACAGTCAAGACCCAGGGCGTTTATCTTGACTCCAGTCTGACCATGAACAGACAAGTAAGTGCTATTGCCTCATCCTCAGCGTACTATTCCAAATTGCTTAACAGAGCCAGACCCTTCCTATCTCAACAGAACTCCCTCACCATTGCAAGGGCCATAATTGGTTCAAGATTCGATTATTGCAATGCCCTCCTCGTAGGGACCTAGTGCAATAACATCGCCAAACTCCAACTTGTCCAAAACAATGCCCTCAGAGCTGCCACCGGGATCTCCAAAAAGAACCACATTTCGGAGGTCAGGAGAAAGGTGCAATGGCTTCCCGTCAAAGAAAGAATTATCTTTAAGACCCTCGCCCTTACTCAAATACATTCATGACCAAGCACCTCCGTACCTTACCGAGAGAATATCCAAGCACACCTCATCCAGACCTACCAGAACAGCCAATGCAAACAGGATTGCCATTCCCAAACATGTATGGTCCGCGCAGGCGGCACCAGCTTCCCAGCCATGGCCGCCTCACACTGGAACGCTCTTCCTGCGCACATCAGATCTATTGACTTCCACATAGCCATCCGCAAAGCTGTCAAAACCAGGCTATTCGTATAACTGCATCCTTCTGCTGAAACTCAATGAAGTGACCATTGCATGAACTGTCCACTGTCTCTCGTCAACTAGATGTGTAACTAAGAACTCCCAATGTTGGGAGCTGCTAATAGAACCTTGAATGAAGCCTGCTTACAAACTGCATGTACCAGCGCCTTGATGCCTAAGGGCTGTAGCACGCTCTACAAATCCAAAAAAATTAAATAAATAAACTTCTTGATGGCAATCAGAGGGCCGCCCGAGGGACGTCCCCTTTCGCCCTTCTTCGCCAATGCAAAGCGTGAGTCAAAACCATCCCGGTGGAACGGAGAAGTCATCCAGGATTCCTGAATACAGCCAATCATACATTTCCTTAATCTAGCACATCATTCTGGTGACGTAGTCAAATGAGACTTCCAGGAAACCAAAAGAAGGTCTTTATTTTGGCTAAATGTTGGGGTTTAGCGATTTTAGTTGCGAGATGGAGTCACGCAATGTTAATTCTAACTATCTCCAACTTGGATCCTACCCAGCGTTCGATTCCCGATTAGGGCTAGGTAGAGAACCTCTCCAACCCGCTATGTCAGCAGTATTTCCTCTGTTTACAAACCATGATTGAAGGGCTTCTAGCCAAGGTAGAAAATCTGGATGTCATACCCCAGCCGATTAAATTGGTGGGTTTGCATTAAGATCGAATAACAAACTGAACGAGAAATAAATACCAAACGGACGTAATCATATTGGTCTGGGTGGATGAAATCCACCAATTTTATATCTGCCGAGGATAAGAGCCTCAGGGAAAGAATCTCATTAATAAGGCCAATACGCGCCCTCTATTTAATGAGTCTGGGCCCCCATAACCGAACATATAATAAAGGATGATACTAAGATTATCTGGATGACAAGGTGGTCTCCACTGGACAAACTTTAGATCTCTTTGAAATTATGAATAGGGGACCTTCCCATTCCAATCTATGGAGGCTTGCGGTCCTAGCTTGCTCTATTATGCTGGGAGTCGGAGCATTTATTTTCGATGGTTGCCACATGGGGGTGCAGAGTAACCGGGGCCAATGAGTACATGAGGCCTTTGTGAGTCTACCCCTATTTCGGAAGCACGCCCCTCCCTCTCATAACCTTCATAAGGAATGGCGTCTTTAATTAATACAGTGGGTGAATGGGTATCTAAGGGACCCCCCTCCTTGGGAATGGGCGGCAATAAGTCGAGAATAGTTCTACCATTTACCGGCAGGGCTTCACATGCGTCAGCCGACTTCACCCTTGTTCTATTAACATTCAGCGTTGGCAGATTTGAGGAAGTAGGAAGTCTTGGCCGATGATCCAACATCTGAGCCACTGTGTTTCTAATAAAAGCCTCCAATGTGGGATTATCTTAAATATTTTTTAGGAGAATTCGTCTTCTTCCGCCTCAAATGTTTTAGGTGGCCTAACCTGCCCTGCTTGTGCCAAGGGTGAGTTTGTTACTATAATACCTGCTAAGGTATGCATTAACACAACCCGACCTGGGGAGACATCTCTAGTAACTGAGGCCGACCTTGAATTGATCTTACTCTGGTTGCAATGCGACAGTACAGGTCCCCCGCCTAGTGCAAATGGAGCATTAGGGTCATCCAAGTGCTTAATGCCACGTTGTCCATGTCAATATGTGCATCATTACTTTGCTCGAGAAATGTTAAGGACTTGGCCTTGTTAATAGATTTCTTGGAGAAGAGATGATGCACCCCTTCTATTTCAGCTCATTTTTCTGAATCTGGGCCTTCGGATGTCGACTGATCTTTGGTCCTCTTATGATTATGGGATTTATTATACTTTTTTCCATTTTTTTCCTTTATGAGTCATCTCTTCAGAGAGGGTATTTTTTGCTGAACACCCATTTCCCAGATCTATAAGAGTTCTCCTCAAAGTCAACATCCAGGCCATGACCAAGGATGGCACTGTCAGCCACCTCTTCCCTTATTAAGGTTCGCCAAGCTTTGTGTGTGGGTTTATTCATGCCTTTACCAATAAAGGATTTTTGGGCTTTAGAATTTTTCTTTTCCTTTTATTATGTGAAATAGGAGAGAGTATCTCGGGCATAGTTGTCTGTGTCCGAGGGACGCAATCCGCCTAGTTCAGAGGATTTGTGTCCGGAGCTGGGAGCCTGCATCGCGATACTAGGATCCCCCCCATTTCAGATCTACCCCAGGGGAGTCAACCACTGAGGGTTTATTGGGTACTACCCTCTCCGACCGGATAGCAGCCATTGATGCCCTTGCCAGATGAGTTATCTCATTCAGGCAGGCAGGCAGTGTGTACTTGTAATTCCGCAAGCACCATGCCCCATTGGTCAGAATCCAGGCTCAGTCCGGTACACAATACACAGTATTCATAAATATAGAGTATATTATAAAAACAGATGATGTTGATTCCAAGATGGCAGCGGGTCTCGGCAGGACATGCTAATGGCAGCGCGGACCGGCCCCTTCTGAAATATGCAGTAAAAGTGGGGTATCTCTCCTGGCCCACCCTGTGTCTCCTGCCCCTTCAAATCCCCCCACCAGGGAAACATTGCTGCAACATCTGATGCCTGCGGTGGTCATCTCTGCTCCGCCTGCCACACCCCCCTGCCCCTGCTACAGCTTATATGGGGGAGAAGGCGGCCAGCCTGGCGGAGTGGGGCAGCCCCAATTGCGGGAGGGGTTGCAAGCACGCACATTCAGGAGCTCAGTCCTGCGAATCGCAGGAGCTGCCGGCTGATGTTGGTGAATCATTGGAAATTAGAAGTTGCTCATCATAGTGACTAACGTACTCTTAGTCCATAGTCCCCTTTCCTCCATACTGTATGGGCATCCCTTCCAAGGGATGGGCGACAGAACCTTTTTCACCAGAAGAAACCTTCTTCCCTTTAAATTTAGAGGCACGCAGGGGCACGGCCCAGGGAACATGCACTGCCCTGACTCGGCCCTCCGGCGCCACACCTCAGTCCCCATTGACGCGTCAACGATATAACATTGCCTAATGACACCAGTATTATTAGGGGGGAGGTTGGTGGGATGTATGGAGGAAAGGGGACTATGGACTAAGCAGCCCCCAGATAAGGAGCGTATTGGTTCTTTTTACGCAGTAAAATAATGTAAATACGCCACATTTTATTTTTATTTTGGTACCATTTACGCATTCCAGTAGATGGCGCTGGAACACATTTAGCAAATGCTTGCTTTCATTTCCTCCTTCTACAGCGATCAGAGCTGCTGGAACAATGCATTCCTCTTCACATCCTGAGGCCCTGCATTAACATCTGTAGGTAAGCCCCTCCTGGGCTCTATGTTCCGGTGCACGATGGCACCACAGTTGACTTTTGTGACTCTGGCTAAATTGAACTCTGAGGTGTGTCATCTGCTTCATGTTATGATTGTGTACTTATTGAGCATTTTGTCAGAGTTGTGCGTCTACTGATGTGCTTTTTTGTGTGCTGGCCTCACTGACCCCACGAGGCATGGCCATTCCAAGATGGCAGTTTCCTTCCATCAGCGCCGGTGTGCTTTTGTTTTCAACGCTGGTGCCTGTGATTGGGCATGGCCTTTTACAACTGGGGCAATGAGGAGGCTGGCAGGCTTGGCCTGCCCTCCTCACAAGGCCCACTCGGACACTCCTGGCCCGTCTACCCCTGTCCACCACGGTATACCATGGTACGCCGCTGTGCCGCCCCCGTAAGTGTCTTTGTGCCCCCATTGCCCCTCGAATGTGCCTGTGTTCCCCTCTGCCCCCCCAGTGTGCCTGTGTGCCCCCACTGCCCCCCAGTGTGCCTGTGTGCCCCCCCTCTGCCCCTCAAATGCATCTGTGTTCCCCCTCTGCCCCTCGAATGCATCTGTGTTCCCCCTCTGCCCCCCCTGTGTGCCTGTGTGCCCCCACTGCCCCTAGAATGTGCCTGAGTGCCCCCACTGCCCCTCGAATGTGCCTGTGTGCCCCATCTGCCCCCGAATTGTGTCTGTGTGCCCCCACTGCCCCTCAAATGTGTCTGTATTCCCCCTTTACCCCCTTAATGGGTCTGTGTGCCCCAGTGTGCCTGTGTGCCCCCACTCCCCCCCAGTGTGTCTGTGTGCCCCCACTGCCCCCCCCCGGTGTGCTTGTCTGCCCCCACTGCCCCCTAGTGTGTCTGTGTGCCCCCCCTGGCCCCTATTTCCCTCAGGGCACCCTCCTCTACACCCTTCCCTTCTTACAGTCCCCTCCTCTCCCCCCCCCTTTTTCTTAAAGTCCACCTCTCACCCCCCCTTGCCCTCCGTGATGTTTCCCTTTCCCCCTCACCGCCTTCCTGCCTTGCATCCTTTCCCCTCTCCTCCCCTCCCTACACCGCCTTCCCGCGCTTCTGTAATCTCCGGCATTACCCCAATTGCCATCAGGCATAATAATTTGTAGCCGCCTGTCTTTTGCAGCCTCTTCCCCTCCCCTCCTTCCTCTCCCTCCCCTGTCCTGTGTAGCTAGCCACTACCCCAATTGCCGTCTGGCATATTGATTGTAGCTGTCTGCCTCCTTCAGCCTCTCCCCCTTCCTCTCTTCTCCTCTTTCATCTTTCTCTTATCTTAGCACTTACTCTTATCACAGCCCCTTGACTTCTGATAAGCTTGTTGTCATGATGCCCGCTCCCGGGGAGCCGGTTCAAGCCCTGCGTCCCCGAAAGCGGACATCCAGTCCCCAAGGAAAGACCCAGGAACCCCATATAGGGGCCCTTTGGATAGTGTCCTGGCGCCTATGGCGCCAAGCTCATAAAAGACATCAGTCCTGCCGCCATAGGCGCCAGGCTCATTATGGGAGTGCTTGGGTGCACTTACCTGATGCAGACCATGCTGCAGGATCCCGGCCTCCTTGAGGCCTGAAAGGAACTACTTTACCTGTGGGACTAATTTACCATCCGGGCATGGTCGGGGAAGGATACATACCTGGAACTTCTTCCAAGGCTATTTAAACCCCACCCGAACAGCCACACATGCTTCGCGTTGTTCTGCATCTAGCAGCTGGACGCTCACCGTGTCTGCTCCTGCATCCTGACTTCTGCCACGCCTGCCAGCATCCTGGATCTCCTGCAAAGGAAGAGAAGAAGAGAACAGAAGAAGGAAAAGTCCTTACCTGCTAAATCCGCATCCCAGAGACATCTCGCCGAGAATCCTGAAAAGGAAGACTTTTATTTAAAAGCTCACCGCGTCGATCGCTGCAGCGCCGCATTCCACTCACCTTTACAGGGCGCCTCCATGTTCAGCAGCGATCATCCGGATTCGCAGTCACGCCCCAGCGCCTAGGGAGAAAAATGCAAGAACAAAAGGTGAGAGAGAGAAGGGAATAAGGAAAGATAAATCTCCATGTTAAGACTTACCTGTTGATTCATTCCCTCTTCATTTCGGGTCCGCGCCGCATCCTGGCATTTCCGGACCCCGGCCCCTAAGGGGAAAAAGAGACATCAGCGTTAATGAGCGAATGAAAAGACATTACCAAAAAACGCTCATTTAAGACTTACCTGATTTCTACAAGGATTTCACGTCTCATCTCGGGTCGGTGCCTGTTCCCCGGCATTCCGTACCCCGGCCCCTATGGGGAAAAAGACACTAGCATCAGTACATTAATGCATGGACACAAGGGGAACCTCTTATCAAAAAACTTACCTGGAAGCCAAGCAAGTTTGGTTCTCACCAATCCGAAAATCCAGTGAAGTAAATGGATACCAATGCATCCCTGCATCAGAAGCAGGATGCAGAGCTTGTCCTTCCAGACCCTAAGGTGAGACGCTACGGGGAATCACAGAAGGGTTTCGAGGAGGGTGAGAAGGGAAAGTGGGAGGCCGATTACATTACCCCGCAGACAGTTAATCCCCTATTTTCACCTACAGAAGGATACTTCTGCGAGCCAGAGAAGCCAGATTTGGGGGCCCGGTCCAGTCCGTCTTCCGAACCATGCGCATCACCTTAGAAGAGGTCACAGCAGGGCGAACCAGGCCAGCGCCTCCGTGGGAGTCAGGCGAGCGTTACACTTGTCTGTCCTCCACCCTCCCTCCTTGTTTTCTCCTCCCACTCCCTCCCCAGCACCATCTTGGTAAGTCGCTGACCCTTTTAAGATTGTCAAATGTTTTGTTCCCCTCCTCTTGTCACTCTTGCACTGCAACAATTGCTGCCAGGCATAGTAATGTTACTGCTTGTATTGTTTCTCCTTTTTTTTCCTTCCCTCTCCTCTCCCTTATTGTTCCATGCACTTGTACTATCTGTTATGATTTGATAGTTATTTTTCACATTCTGATTTGTTTCAAGGACCTGTAAGAATTTTACTGTATTTTCCCATGCTCCCTCCCTCCTTGAAGCACTTTGAAGCACATTGTGAATAGGCGCTATACAAATAAACAATCAATCAACTGCTGTGCCATATTACTGCAATAGGAGTAGGACGCACACTTTTGGGCATGGTGGAAAGGGTATGTGCTTAGCACAGGAATCGCTGCAAGCGGTTGCTTTTTAAATCAATTCTTCAAAAGGCACAGGTTCTGCCTGGTGAGTTTGATTGGGATCGGGGACCGGCCTGAAAAGTAAGTACCAACAATGTCATGCATGGCCCTTATTTATTTTGCTGAATCATGGAGAAGGGACATAACGTGTTTTTATTTTGGATGTGGTACGTTAATTTTGCCTCGACAAAAGCCCAATCTTTCGGGTACTCTTTAATGGGATCATCCCCCAAGCAGACCTAACTCTCTAAAAAGTGTTCTTCATGGACTATCTTCCGTTTAAGGAGAACACTAAGCATGTTTAGAGCTATGGAATAAATGACAGGGCTCTGCAGCGGCTAATGTAGCTTGCGCAAAAGTCCATGTCCCTCACATATTAGTGCTGTCTCTAGCAGACTGTGGAAATACAGCTTATGGGTGGTGGGCCCTGTGTGATGTCTGCAGGTCAGTGTGTCAAATGACTAAAATCGTGTTCAATGTAACTACGTGTCAAATGCAGCTTT
Source organism: Ambystoma mexicanum (assembly GCF_040938575.1). Taxonomy (NCBI): domain Eukaryota; kingdom Metazoa; phylum Chordata; class Amphibia; order Caudata; family Ambystomatidae; genus Ambystoma; species Ambystoma mexicanum. The sequence continues at coordinate 660,580,156 of NC_090935.1, read as the reverse complement.
TTGCATGTGACTGGCAAAATAGTTGATTAGCAATACACATTGTGTAGTACACACGTTTGTTTATAGTTTGTCATTGTTTTTTACTATGACTTCATATTTCCGTTTGTAAACGGCATTTGGACCATTCTACCAGTAAAAGCAGATTAAGTATCTCCTCTAAGGGGCCCATTGACCTGGAAAAGCATCCGCCACCCATCGGATTACTGCAAACAGATAATCCTGCTAGCCTATGAGGATTAAACTATCAGAAATAACAAAACACATACAGAGCCCAGAAATGTAAAATGTGTATGACATAATTGATATCAAAAACATGGATGCCATGTACCATCCTCCCTTAATGTAAGACAATGTTAATGTGGATTAATTCCAAAGTACTGGGACGAGGAAGAGGTGCAGGTGTAATTTCGGGAGATACTAGCAAGAAAACATTGCATGTATAACTATAACACTGATAATAACTTGCCTTCATACATAGAGTTTACTCCCAGAATGTACGCAGTTTCGTAGCTGTAAATAAATTCTTACTGTCAACCAAGCATGCATCACATATCGATAGAATTGTGAAGATTAGCTTGCATCACATCTAGTCAGAATTGTGGAGATTGGCATGCGTCACATATAGATATAACTGTGAAAATTAGCCTTGCGTCACATATAGATAGAACTGTGAAAATTAGCCTTGCGTCACATATAGATAGAACTGTGAAAATTAGCCTTGCGTCACATATAGATAGAACTGTGAAAATTAGCCTTGCGTCACATCTAGATCGAACTGTGAAAATTAGCCCTGCGTCACATCTAAATAGAACTGTGAAGATTAGCATGCATCACATCTAGATAGAATTGTGGAGATTAGCATGCATCACATCTAGATAGTGATACCGCTAACCAATCCTACTAAAAAAAACTCACTCGCCACTCTGCATACACCTCTCAAACTCCGACGAAACACAATCATACCTCGAAGCACAACGAACCGTACGCATTTCACTACTATGCAACAAAACGGACCACACAGTCTTCGCACAACAGCACATGACGGCTACCAAACGAAAAGCACACCTAAGTACAGCGAACAGTATTAACCGAACTGAAACTCCCACCAGCACATCACAGCTCTCTTGCACTTTTCACACTCAAGCCTACTAACCCATCCTACCCTTTTTCCATTCAGATCCACCACAGTGCCAGGGGACTACTCCAGTGGTGATACTGCACAGTATAAATAGCCTTTAACATTAACATTGAGTTGAATATGATTTATCCATCTTCAGTGATAAAAACAGGGCCTTTAACCAGACCGCTAAGTGTGACCCTAGCAAACCCATTCATAGCTCTGCAACACCGCGCAGCACAATTAGTCACACAATCCTGTGCATTTACAGCTGACTTTAACAGTGCAGTAAATCTCTTCAAAGGTCAAGCAATTGTAAAGAGTTTGACCTAGCAGCCTCACAAGTGGAATCTGCAAATCGTCCAGGTGATGCAGACGCTTGAACATCAATGACAGGTGGATTCAGCCACTGTGTGACAGTTTCTCCCTGAGCCCCTCCATCCTATAGGAAGAGCCAATCTTCCAGTAAACGTGTGTGAGCAGTTAACTGTTAAACACAGGCACATCACAGTGCAGCAATAATGCAATTCTATATGGGGTGTATAGAATTGCATTATTGCTGCACTGGCCCTCCCCCAGTCTCATAACACTGGATTGGACAGGCAGACAGTCTCACCAGCCAGTCAGTCAGTGCACCAGAGATTCTAGTATAGCGGACTGTGGTAGAACCAACATTACATTTTCTCCCTGTTGCTCCCAGCCACTGAAGTTGCTTGAGCCGTCCAGAGAACTGCCCCACACTCTGCAATGTCCTGTTATGCTATGATATTGAAACTTTCATTGCACTCCATCTGCCATTTTCACACTTTTTAGGACCTTCAGGATCTGCAAGAAGTGGGTGATTCAGACTTAAATTGAGAGAGTTAACTGATTGTAACATTGAAGCTGCACTGGAATAGTCTCATTAAAATGAGTAATGTAGTTAGATGCCCCTACACAAGTAAGTTTGCCACTTCTCCACAGTCTCTGAAGTTGGTGCCCCTCCCAACATTTGAAGGGTTAGCCCCGCCTATATTTTAGCCTAGGTGGACCCCTGGATGTGCGCACTTGCATTTTGTTAGGCAGAGAGGCGAGGGAAGCCTTTCCCCCGAAACTGGCAGTGTTAACGTTTTACTGTATTTGTTCAGAAAAATGTACTTGGAACAAACACAGTAAAACTTTAAAGCTGTTACTTTCAAAAAAGATTTCCATCACCTCTCTGCATATTGCGCTTTAAAATATACTATTCGATAGTATGTGTTGGATACGTTTTACTCTCTTGCAGAGGAGAAAACTAATTTTTACTCTCTTGATATTGCATTTACTCTCCAATTTGAAAAAGCATGCGTAAAATACTCCCACCTCAAAAGCTTATCTGGAGCACTAGGACTAAGAGTACGTTAGTCACTACGGTGAGTAACTTATAATTACTCTTACGTCCCTTCCCCTTTCCTCCATACTGTATGGGCGATTACAACTGATTGTAGCCCCCAGGGTAGAGAGGAGACCCTCCTTAAGCAAATAGGTTCCTGAGAACCCGCCTGTCCGAAAGCTGCATCAGATCTGGAGCCAGCATCCAAACAGTAATGCTTGCAGAAAGCCGAGGGAGAGGCCCAAGTGGCCGCTCTGCTTATGACTCGACAAGGGACATGGCGCCGGAATGCGATGGCCGTTGCCTTGGCCCTGACTCCGTGGGCATGCATGTTGGCCCGGGAGCAGCTTGTGCTGGCCCTCGTACTCCTCCTTGATGGCGGGATATGGAGGCCTTAGAGGCCTGATAGCCTTGCCTCGAGCTTCTTCCGAAAGTGACAAACAGAGCGTCCAACTTGCGGAAGCCCTTAGTCCTGCCCAAGTAGAATTTTAGGGCATACCCGACATCCAGGCAGTGCAGCACTCTGTGCTTCATCCTTGGGATTGGGAAAGAATGTAGGAAGGACTATTTCTTCGTTCAAGTGAAACGCAGATGGAACCTTGGGCAGAAATGCCGGGTGCGTCCGCATGACTACCTTGTCCTTGTGAAAGGTGGTATATGGTTCAGAGGCGAACATCGCCTGGATCTCGCTGACTCTGCGAGCCAAGGTAAGACCAACTAGTAAGGCCGTCTTGATGGTGACCAGCATAATGTCCACGGATGCCACTGGCTCAAATGGTTTGTGCGCCAGGGCACCCAAGACTATGTTAAGGTCCCACACGGGGTGCGGTCTCCTGACGGGCGTGTAGAGCCTAGCAAGACCAGTCAGATGTTGGACTTTAGGGTTGGAGGAGGAAAAGATGCCCTCCTCTGAGTTCCTGTAAGCCCCAATGGCTGCAAGGTATGTGCGGCAGGTGTCCACCTGTACGCCAGAATGAGCGAGGTGCACCGAAAAGGAGAACACGTTGTCCAAACTGCAGGCCAAGGGGTTGATTCCCTTGGAGTCTGCCCAGTGGCAGAATCTGGTCCATTTGCTTTTGTACTGGGCCCTGGTGGCCTTGCTCCTGGCGCCCTGTATCATCTCCAGATTGGCCCGTGATAGGTTAAGGTGCCGAAGCGTTACCTGCTGAGGGTACCACGCTGTGAAGGCTAGTTTCCCTGGAGAGGGGGGGGTGATTCTGCCCCCCTGCTGTGCCAGAAGATGTGCTGGGCCCGTCAGAAAGTGTATGGAGGGCACCTACGAGAGGCTGAGTAGTTCCGAAAACCATGGCCTGGCCAGCCACCATGGAGCTATCAGAACGATGAGGAGTCAGTGAGACTCCTTGATCTTGCAAATTACCCTGTGGATCAGAGGGCGGGTAGGCGGAAAGGCGTAGGTTTTCATGCCGGTCCACTGGAGGTGAAATGCGTCGCCCAAAGAGCCGGGGCCCTGACCCTGCCAGGATGCGAACTGGGGACACTTCTTGTTGTACCAGGTGGTAAATGGACGCACTTTGGGGTGAACCCATTTGTTGAAGATCTCCTGAATAACGAGGTCGTTTAGCTGCCACTCGTAATTGTCCGCTTCCAGCCTGCTGAGCCTGTCCGCCTCCAGGTTGGATTCCCCCGGGAGGTTGACTGCCGAGAGGTAAATTTAGTTTTCCAAGGCCCATTCCCACATGCTGATCGCCAGTCTGCACAGAGGAGGGGATCTGCTGCCTCCCTGCTTGTTGATGTAGTACATGCTGGTCGAGTTGTCTGTCTGGATGAGGACAACCTTGCCCTTGAGAAGTGGTAGGAATGCTCCGAGCGCTAGCCAGATGGCATTCAGCTCCAACCAATTGAAGCGAAATTCCTGCTCCTGTCGAGTCTAGGTGCCATAGACAGAGATCGTGCAGGGTGGCTCCCCAGCCCTCGAGCGAGGAGTCTGGTGATGGTGGCCTGCGGTGGGGGCAGCCGAAAGGGCTTGCCCATCCGTAGGTTGCAGTCCATGGACCACCAAGTTAGGTCCGGGTCGAGAGATGGAGGAAGGTTGATAGTCTCGGATTGCGAGCCTTGCTCCAGATTCCATGAGGCCGCGAAGTGCAGCTGAATCCTTCTCATTCTTAGTCTCGTGTGCGGCACGTCTAGCAGAACCGCCGCTAGTAGACCCAGAAGATGTTGGTACCACCATGCCGAGGTCACCTCTCTGCTGAGGAAGTGGGCAGAGGCCCTCTTGATGGCTGAGATCTTGTCTTCCGACAGGAAAACCCTCTCGGAGCACGTGTCCCAAATGAGTCCCAGGAATGTCGGAGTCTGCATAGGGAGCAGCTGTGACCTCAAGGTTGAGCGAGAAGCCTAGGTCGTGCAGTGTGTTCATAAGGGCATGAGACGAGTGGTGAACCGCTTCCGGAGATGTAGCCCTGACCAGCTAGTCGTCGAGGTATGGGTAGCTGTGGAGGCCCTGCGCTCTGAGGAGGGCCGCTAGAGCGTTCATGAGTCTGATAAAGACCCTGGGGTCGAGTTGAGGCCAAATGGAAGGACTTTGTATTGGAAATGGTAGCCCATGATTCTGAACCGTAGGAAAGAAGGATGGGGCTGCCAAATTGGGACATGTAGGTACGCGTCCTTCAGGTCCAGGGAGCACATCCAGTCTCCCTTCTCCAATGTCTCCGCTATAAAATCTGGCGTAACCATCTTGAATTTTTGCAGGCGTAAGGAGAGGTTGAGGGTGGAAAGGTCCAGCACAACTCACAGGCCCGCCTGGTTCTTCTTCTGAATGGCGAAAATCCTGGAGTAGAAGCCAAAGCCTCGCTGGAACTTCCTCCACTGCCTGGCTCTGTACGAGCGACCGGATCTCCACTAAAAGAGTTGCTGTCCTAACCTGTGGGAGTGGAAGGCTGGGATAGGAAGGCAGTACCCCCGTGGATACTAGTGAGAGGATCCAGGGTCCGCAAAATTCTGGTGCCAGAATTGTGCATGGAGGAAAAAGCCTGCCCCCCACCGGAGACACGTGGACCTGAAGGGGCTCGAGAGTTAGAGGGGGTAAGAACCCTCGAAGGCTGAGGAGGGGGACTGGAAAAAGCCCTTACTCCGCCCGCCCCCTTTTTGTTGTTTGCGCCGGTTCTGAGACGACGAGCAGTCCGGCTGCCTGGATCTGTGCTCCTGGAAGCCGCGGAACCCTCCATATGTACGACCCTACTCAGAGCACTGCTGAGATTGGGTGTACGATTTGGGCGTGGTCTTAGTAAAAATGGATAAAGACTTTGCCGTTTGTGAGCTGTTTTTCTTCTTGTCCAGCTCTTCATCCGAGGAGGAGAGGAAGAGGTCCCCCCCTGAACGGTAGATCTAGAATGCGCTCCTGGACATCCGGGTTGAACTTTGTTGCCCGGAGCCAGGCTGGTCTCCTCATGTCTGGGGCAATGAAGATGGCACGGCCTGAGGTATCGATATGCGCCAATGTGGATTCCATGAGGTCATGCGCCACGAGCTTAGCTTCAACTAGCCCCGCTTCAAAGCAAGATTGGCATTGGGTGGGGAGTTCCGGGAGGAAGTCTACAATTTCCTGCCATAACCGTTGGTTGGCGGCCGCCAGCATGGCATCTGCGTTGGCCTGACGCAGGTGCAAGGAGGCGTTGGCATAGATCTTCTTGCCGTACGCCTCCAAGATCTTCTCCTCCTTGTCTAGCAGCGCCGCTGAGGACGACTGAGGCTTGGAGTATAGTGATGCTGCAGCGATCACCGAGGAGTGTGCCTGAGGATGGGTCGAAAGCAAGAGTGTATCCCCTCATCTGCCTGTACTTGGCGTCCAGGCGTTAGTTAACTGGCTGGACTGAGTGGGGCTTGAGCCAACCCTTCTTGGCCAGGGAGACTACATTGGTTTGCAGTGGAATCACCATGTTGGCAGAGTGGCGTCTCGTGAGGACTTCAGCTAGAACCCTGTTCTTTTGCCTTAACCTCCATTTTCTTTGCCTAACTGAAACCTGGATCCTCCCTCATAACACTGCTGTCCCCGCTTCCTTAACCACCTCCTCTTCCTCCTTTACTCATACCCCACGCGCTACTGGCCCGTGGTGGAGGCGTTGGCCTCCTCTACCACCCCAAGTACATCTCCTCTTCCTCCTCACCATCTCTTCCTTCTTTCCCTATCTTTGAATTCCTCTACAAATCTTTCTCATCTCCCCACCCTATTTCTTTCCTGATCATATACCACCCCCCCTAGCCCTCTCTCTTCCTTCTATGAAGACCTGGATCAGCTCCTCTCGCTTAGCTCTTCCTCCCCCTCTCCTTTATCCATGCTTGGCGATTTCAATCTCCATCTCCATTTTCCCCTTCAACCCTTTCCCCTCATCTCTATCTTTTACTCCTACCTCCTTTTCCCTCTTCCTTCCTCCTCCACTCACTCCTCTGGCTCCACCATGGACCTCATCTCAATTCTTCCTACCCCTCTTTCCCTGTCTCTACTCTTTATCTCTGATCATGCCTTGCTCTCTTTCTCCCTTTCTCCTTTCCCACACTCTACCGCTCCTAACCCCTCCCCTCCAACCTACTCACGGCGGGATTTCCGCAACTTTGACCCCTCCCTCTTTATTGACATTTGCTCTTCTTTCCTTCCAGCTCTCCAAGACTTCTCCTTATTATCTGCGAATGATGCTCTATCCTCCCTCTCCTTCTGCTATATCCTCCTCCCTTGACCGACTCTACCCACTTTCTCTTTTCCGCCCAACCCGGAAACCCTCTCAACCTTGGCTTACTCCTCAACTCCTCTCTATGTGACGCTTTCTCCGTCGCTCAAAACTCCCTCAATTTCTAACAAAACCTCTTACTTCTCTTACCACGCACTCTGCGACTTGTCTTGCCTCTGCTAAATCCTCTTACTTCTCTAACCTACTCCACTCTCAAGCCACTCACCCTCGCCGTATCTTCCAAACTCTCTTGACGTCTCTCTCCCACCACTCCTGATCCCTCCTCCAATTCTACACTCTTCCCTTCCGATTTTGCCAACTTCTTTTCCTCTAAGATTCTTACCCTTCGTCAAAAAATCCACACCCTCTCTGATTTCACTTCTACCCCTTCCCCCATCCCTCATCCCTCATCCTGCATGTCCATCTTCTCTCCCGTCTCCCCTTCTGAAGTCTCCACCCTACTATCCAAAGCCCACCCCCACGTCTGCCCCATCTGACCCTCTCCCTTCCCATGCCTAAGATTTACCCTCTTCTTATCCCCTACCTCACCTCCTTCAACATCTGTCTCTCCTCAGCTACTTTTCCCTCTGCTTTCAAGCATGCTACGATCATCCCTATCCTGAAGAAACCTTCTGCTGATCCTCTTCTCACCTCTAACTTCAGACCATCTCTCTTCTCCCATTCCTCTCCAAGCTTCTCGAGCTCCTTGCCTACTCTCAGCTCTCATCCTTTGTCACTAACTCCTCTCTCCTACCACCCTATCTATCAGGCTTCCGTCCCAAACATTCCACAGAAACTCTCACCTCTATTCTCAACTGCCTTCTCGCTGCTCGCCTCACCAAACAATCCTCTATCCTTATTCTCCTCGACCTCTCTGCAGCCTTTGACACTGTCGATCATCCCCTCCTCATTCACACTCTTTCTTCCTTTGGCTTCAAAGGCTCTGTCCTCAACTGGCTATCCTCTTACCTCTCTTCCCGCTCCTTTACTGTCTCCTGGGGTGGCCGGTCCTCTCCTACCTATCCTCTTGAATACGGCATGCCCCAAGGGTCGGTACTTGGTCCTTTCCTCTTCTCTCTTTACACCTCCCTCATTGCCCCCGTTATCTCCTCGTTTGGCATCTCCCACCACTTCTATGCCGACGACACTCAACACTTTCTCTTTTTCTCCTCCTTCTCATCTGACCTTCACCAACAACTCTCCTTCTGCCTTACTGCCATTAAGAACTGGATCTCTTCCCGATTTCTCTCTCAAAACCGAAGTTGTATTCTTTCCCTCTCACTCTCTTCCCCCTCACTCTCCTCCCCCATTCATTCACTTTCCTCCCTCCAATCTTCCTATCTCTCTTCAAGCTTGTAACCTAGGGGTTTCTCTTTGACTCCTCTCCAAACAGATTTCCCTCACTTCCCGCATCTGTCGCTACCACCTCTACAATATTTGCAAAATCTGTCCTTCTCTCACTTTCCACGCTACTAAACTTTTAATCTCCTCCCTCATCTTCTCCCGCCTCTTCTACTGCTCTTCCCTACTCTTTGGACTTTCTACTTCTCATCTTGCCCCTCTTAAATCCGTCTACCACTCTGCTGTTCGTACCCTCTGTCTACTTACCACCCGTGACTCCGTCTCTACCTCTCTTTCTTCCCTTGGCTGGCTTCCTTTTCACGCCCAACTTAAATTTCAATTTCTCTGCCTTGTCTTCAAATCTCTCCATGGTCTTGCTCCCCCTTATATCTCCTCCCTGCTATCCTTCTATGCTCCCTCCCGTTCCCTTCGGTCCGCTGACCATTTCCTTCTCACTGTACCTCCCTCCCCTTGTGCCTCCTCCCGTTTCCGCTGCTTCCAACTCCTAGCACCTCTACACTGGAACTCCCTTCCTCTTGCTATCCGCTCTACCCTCACCTTCACCTCATTCCGCACTTCCCTTAAATCTCTCCTCCTCCATCCTCCTCCCTGAAACGCCTCCCCCTGCTTCTTCCCCCCTCCTTATTCTTTCCCCTATCTCCCTCCCTCTCCTGCCCCCCTCACCCTCCTCCTACCATTCTTCACCATTCCCCTCCTATCCACTCCCTCTCCCCTTCCCTACCTATCCCCTTCAGTTAATTGCTCTTTTCACTGTTTTGTTGATTGATTATTCATAATGTATCTGCTTCAACTGTTATATTGTTTGTTTATGTATTATGTTGTTCAACTGTACAGCGCTTTGGCGTAAGGCGCTTAATAAATCAATAAATACAAATACAAACCCCCTCTGCCGGCTGTTCGACCTCCGGTTGGGGGAGACCCAGGTACTCCGCCAGGCCAGCAAGACGTTCATGGAAGGCCCTGGTTGAGGATGGCGGGTCGGGATCCTCCTCCTCGTCCATATCCTGTGGATCTGGAGGATCTTGTGGAGGAGGAGGGGTAGATGGCGCCGGAGGCTGGGGTACAGGGACCGCAGCCGGAGGCTGAAGAGGCGGCATAGGTTGCAGAGTTGGCTGTGGAGCCGCAGGAGGCGGCTGCACAGGGGCCTGGGGGCCTGATGAAGGCGTCTGGTGCCTCTAGCATGGTGGGGAGGACTTCCCTGACTGCGTCTTTGATGAGAACCCCCATCTGAGGAGACCTCACGAGGCTGAGAAACTTCTCGAAGAGCACTTCCTCACTGGCCAAAGAGGTGGCAGGGGGTACCGAAAGGGTAGCGGGGGGGCTGCTGGAGCCGCTGCGTACCCAGTCCATATGGACCCAAAATAAAGTTGCCCTGTGCAAATGAAGGGTAGACTGTAGGCCACGTACATGGTTGAGGCCAGTCCCACCTCAACACTCCTTCGCCGAATTCGTCGAATCGCGTCGGACGGGTGCCCGTTTCTGGCGCGGTGGCCATTTTGTCGAGCTGCCTGCCACGTGCCTGCGACGTGTTGCTCTGCCCACTGGGCATGGCCTGGTCCAAGACTCTGATGTGTGGATAACGAGGCCTGCCCTGCTCCTTGGGGCTCGGTCTAGTAGGTGGGACACCTTAGAACCAGGGGTCGGTAGAGCTGTGTTTAGGCATCCCCTCGGACGTACTGCCAGTAACAGGGTGTGGCCCCTTTGGACGTTTTGCCGGTAATAGGGCGTATCCTCGTTGCCATTGTGCCTGTAACAGAGCGTAGCCCCTCGGGTGTAGACCCGGTACAAGAACCCTCCAGTCCCTCGACGCTGCGCCTGGGAGGAACCGAGGACGCCTCAACCTGAAGGCCGGTAGCTGTAGCAGCCTCGGGGCACGTGCCAGTAGAAGGACCCGGCCAGTCCCTCCCACGCGGAAGAGTCACTGGGAAGGAGTTTCCATTGCGGAGTGTGCTAGAAAATATTGGCCCTACCTTGGGCCTGGTTCGATGCTTCATGATGTTCTTAGGATCCTCTGGAGGCGACCTCTGGAAGAGCTCCCTCCACCCAGATAGTCTGTTCTTCAGCGCCTTCGAGAACAGCGAGTCACACGCCGAACATGATTGCCAACCGTGGTCTGAGCCAAGGCAACGCAGGTAGAGGGCATGGGGGTCTGAAGTTGGGAAGAGCCCGTTGCAGGATGGACACCTGCTGAACCCTGTGGAAGTCAACATGCGCTGGGGAGGAGCGTGACGCCTGAGGACCGAGTACCAGAATGACATAGAAGACAAAAAAAGACAAAGAAGAAAGTATCCGCGCGTGGAATTACATGGCCTTAGCCAAACCCAGGAGCACTGCTGAATTCGGCCCGTTGCCGTTGATGCGGAAAAGGGGACTGAGGTGTGGCACCGGAGGGCGAAGTGAGGGCAGCGCATGCTCCCTGGGCCGCGCCCCTGTGTGCCTCTAAATTTAAAGGGGAAGAAGGTTTTTTCTGGTGAAAAAGGTTCCGCCTCCAGTCCCTTGGAAGGGACGCCCATACAGTATGGAGGAAAGGGGACAGGAGATAAGAGTAAGGAGCAATTTCAGCCACCTCGCACCGAGGATCAGAATCTGACCCCGCCGAGATTGGCGACGCTCCCCAAGAAGAGGAGACCAAATGCAAGGGATGGGAGCAAGGTGGAGGGAACTGGAGACTAAAGGCGTCCATAGCGGCTGCAGTGGATTGGGCCCCGACCCTTTAAAATCAAAAGATGGTTGCGGGCGTTGCTTAGTTGCCACGCCTGCCCTGGCTGCACCACCTATGCACAAAGCTGCTCAACAGCACTGGGCAAAAGCCGGCACCTATATACACCATGAAGGTTCTTCAAGGATGGCCCCGAATTTAATAAGCAGAAGGGATATCAACGCCTCAAGCACTCTCCTGGGGCGCCTTAAATAAAAAGACGCCAGCCATGCTAATGGTCTGTTACAGGCTGTATCAAGGATACTACATTCTTGGTATGTTTCCAACATGAGTGCCTTTCTTTGAGATTCCGGCAAGAACGCTAAGGAGACGGCCGAAGCGAAGGTAGGTCTTTTCTCCACGACCACCTGGCTACTGCAATGAAAAGGTTGAGTTGTCTTCTGGAACCCGCTTCGACTGTTCTGAGTGGCAGGCTTAACCCTGCCATCAAGGACAGAAATGCCATTAGGGCCTTTCGATGGCTTTGGGCATGTAGACAACTTTCAGAACAGTCCTTGGAAGTGAGGAGACTGGAACCTTTATGGTGGTGTGCAAGGGGAGCGCAGGGCATATAAATCTTTCATGCCTAAGGGAAGGGGGAAGGAGACCCTGGCACACGAGAGACAGACATGCCAAGGGGAGGATGGTCCACTGACTAGATGTTGGCAGCTGGATAAACCCAAACTGCAGACACAGATTTCACCGCCAGGTGTGGCAGCAAAAACTGAGAACCAGTCGCAAGATCCAATGGCGGTAAACAAAGAGGACCTGGTACAATGTCCGACAGACTTCCAAATGAAGATCACATCGTCGTTCCAGTTGCAATTTGCAACTTTAATATCCAAACTGAAAAGCTCAATGCAGGAGTTGAGGTGAGCTTGAGAAGCTAAGCAAAAGGGTGGACAATAATGAGAGGGATCTCTGCGAGACCTCACAGAAGATTTAAGGAAGACAGATGGGGACCTATAACGCCTGTCCTGGCTGTCGCATAATCTGCACCTGCAGTGTGAGGATCTTGAAAACCAGTTGCGCTGCTCAAACATATGCCTCAAAAATGTCCCAGAAGAGGTTTTGGATAAAGATCTTAAGGCGACTGTGCAACACTTCACAGATTTGCTTTGGACGTCCCTCTGGAAAGGTTGCATCTTGACAGACTACATTCTCCCATCAGCCTCAACCAACTTTTTGAGGACAGATTTCCAGGTTTCATTAAATAGTTCTCCCAACCCATCAGTTTGTGGGTGATACACCGAAGTTCTGAGGGTTTTGATCTGTAGAACCTTTTACTTCGGCCATAAGCCGGCTCATGAAAATGGTTCACTGGTCAGTTAAGATTTCTTTAGGAAAACCTACTCGGGGCAAGAAAGGAAGATGATGTTTGAGGATTTGTTAAGTAGTGTTAGACCTAATAGGGAAAGCATCGGGATATCTGCTGGCATAATCTACTATTACTAAGATATATCTGTGTCCTAGTTTGGAGGGTTTCAGAGGGCCAACAATGTCCATTCCTATTCTTGAAAAGGGAATGTCGATAATTTGAAGTGGCTGTAAAGAGTGGAAGGATCAGAATGACATTTTTAACCTCTGTATATACCCCTAGCCAGTAAAAGCGATTAAGTATCTGCGTCTGTGACTTAGCAGTCCCTAAATGTCCAGCTGTAAGGCGGGCATGCTAACACTGGATCATTACGCTGTGCAAAGGCTAAATCAGGGATGATTTTGGTGTCAATTTCACTGGTGGAAATATTTCTCACTTCAGGGTTAAATGCTGGTTCTACATCTGCCTCCCCAAAACCTTTGGTTCCCTCTCACCATCTTGTACTACTATTTTGGGGAACAGGGCTTTTTCCATAATATATTGAGCCACTTTGTTCCCGGGTTTAATATGATAGAAATGTTCACCATTATTTTGTGACAGTATTTTGACATCCCCTCTAAAATCTGGGTCTCTTAAACCTTCCATTAAATCTAGGCCAAATTTCCATGCTAGACCTAATTTAGGTCAACTTGATGTAAGTCCCTGGAGGAGGAAATCGGTACAAAGTGTGCTGGTATCAATTGTCTTTCACAGGATCTAGGACGACTTCCCTGCTACTGGAGAGATGATTAAATCCTATGTATTCCGTAGTGGGAACGAAGGGAGAACTAGCACGCTCACTAAGTTTAGTAAAAGGAAGGGTCCCCCAGTTTGTATCAACTAGGTCAGACCCCACTCCTGACACCATATGCAAGGGTGCAGAAGTAAGGCTCGGACACAATGGTGGCATATTTTTGGAAATAAACTTTGATTAATCAAGAATGAGGGGGATTCCATGCCTCAAAGAAAACTAGTGTAGCTGTCAGAAAGTCCAAAACTAAAAGGTCCGTCAAAAGCCTAGGTCTGTCTCAAATACTAATAACTCACACCAAATATGCAAGGATGATCTCTTCCTCAAAGTAAAGTGTTCTTAGTAGTTCGAACTTACAGAAAGGTGCCCAGTTTCCTGGGTAATTAAGATGAAGAAATAAATAATGTTCACAAATGTAAAGCTTCAAGACTAGAGTCGGGCTCCTTTCCCCTAGATGACTTTTTATCAGTTTTCATTGTTATGGTCTCCTAAGAACTTTTTTATCCAGTTAGGTCAATGTCACTAGGTGATTCAACAAGACTAGATTTCTGATATTCACGGTTCTTTATCCTGCCAACTTGATACAGTTTGATATCAAGTGTAGGATTCCAACCATCAGTCCCGGGGTCCTTGACCCTCTCAATTCTCTCATGTGGTGGCATGTCCCAGACCTGCAAGATAGCTTTGTTCACTCTCCTACCAAGCTAGTGTCCTCTCATCGTCTTTTCTCTCATAGGGTCCCAGGTCCTCTTATTCTTTGTTACATTAGGCTCTTGCCTTTCACATGGGTGTGGGTCCAAGACTCTCAGCTCTTTATCAGATTCATTTGGTTCACTCTCCTACAAAACATACAATTCCTCCGTCTTGCTTATTCTCTGGGTATTGTTTTTGTTTGGTTCACTCTCCTGTCAAACATATCATTCCATTATCTAGGGGGTTTCTCAGGCTCCCCAACCTTCTTATACCTAGTTTCCGTATGAGTGCGGGTCCCAGACTCGCAATGACACTTCAGGGTCCCAGACCCTCCTTCTCTAACAATTGTATTCACCCACTTGCTTTCTCAGAACTTCACCGCCTCTTGGGTAATCGGTGTACCCGTTTCCTTCTTCACGGTAGTTAGCAGCGTTTCCTCGACAGCTGCGTTGCTCTTCAGGTGAACAGCGGTATTTGTGTTAGGACAGTTGTTCTGAAGTACAACTAAGGGCTTAGTAAAACCATACAACAGAGGCAGTACAAAACTCCACTCTTAATATAAGGTTATACCACCTTCAGCATTTGGTAGCATAGACAGAGCAGCCAGGCGTATTTTATGGGGGAGAGAAGGCTGTAGGAAAGTACAAGGAACCTGTAGTATATCAAAGGCTCAAGAGAAAAGCTTAAAACCAAAAGTATTATAGACAAATAAAGGTTTATTATAAATACAGTTAGGCCCATTTATGTATAAACCTTTTTCAGAATAACAGTAATTCTAGGGAAGTCAGACCTTATCAAACACATTTAGTATAGGACATGGGGAGTAAAAACGTAAGGTACTTTCAGTAATACAAGGGTAGTAGACCCTGTCAGTCATGCAGTGACACTCAGTTAAGAAATCACTTCGTAAACCAACCTGCAAGTATACTTTTCTGAATAATTGACCCATTCAAGGAACAGTAGAAACCTATAACCACATTCAGGATAACACACAGTTATACTAGGTGAGTAGAACCATTTGGTGTAATATACAATTACAGTTGTTTTGCAGCTCAGTGGAACACAGAATAAGGCAAGTAATAACTTTCCAACTTATTTTAGGATTGCCCAAGTTAAGTAAAACCCATATACATTTTAAAGGAGCCATCAGCAACTTAAAGGTACGTATAAACCTAAGACTGTTTTAGCATCTGTATAAAACAGACCAGGGAAGGCAAACCACAATGTTACACTTTAAGAATGACAATATTATTCCTGGTAGGTAAAACCCAAGGCAGATTTGGTTTAGACAGGCTACACAGCAGGTCAGGGTAAGCAAGACCCAGTTTGTGAACTTGCACACTAATATTCTGAAAGAAATAGATAAGTGAAGCAAACAGCATTACTTTTGAGAAGAGCAGAACCAATTCACAAGTGAGTAAAACAACTTCAGATATACTTTTCAGAACAGCACAACACACATTCAAGGTAAGTAAGAACTTTTATAAGTGTTCACTCTCAGAGTTACAGTCACCAACTAACACTTTCACAAGTAAGTATCTTTTAAAAACGTGTTTATACTTTTCAAGGCAGAATCCTTTTCTTATCCAGTCCTTCCTGTAAGGAAGGCATGGTATTGGGGTAAGACAGACAAGTGACCACAGTTCAAAGGTGTTTATTGAACTTTATCAAGGGTGTGATAAATACCTATTCAAACCTAGATCTAACATGGTACCAAGCTACGACCATCAAATAATAATGCAGTGGAGTCTCGTCTAAATAAAAGGGCGCATACTAAAAAAAAAAAACTATCGCCAATCCTTACCGCTAATTTACAAATAGTGTGGGGACATGTTCATGAAAAAGAAAGAAGTGTTCACAAAATGATAACTCAGGCTGTTAGCCTCTCTTCCTAACGTTTTCAGCACGGGACAAGGCAGTTCATTCGAGCATAGCACACTCTTGGGCATCTTCAGCCCACGTACACAGTTCCATTACAATCATCAGGGCCGCCCATGCCCAAAATCATTTAATTTATCAAAAGTCCTATCAAAAGAGGGCCTGGTGTATAAAACAAACAAAAGGTTCCTTTCCAAATACTCACATAGGGCGATTCACGCTTCACCTTGGATACCCCTCTTCCGGGCTTATATCCTTTTCTACAATGCTTACAGAATATCTTTTCCTCGGGTGACTCACGGTTCACCTCGGATCCCCCTCAGCAGGGCTCAGATCCCTTTTACACAATTAGTCTCCCTCAGCCGGGCTCGGACCAGTTACAGTTCTTATTAGCTATCGAAGACTTTTGAATGTGCACAGTGGTTACACTTGACCTGTTGCAGGACCACCTCGATTTTTACAGTTTTACACTCTCAGTTGGATGCCAACAGAGTCCTTCGAATGAGTACCCATGTGGCGCTGGACCACTATGTATATGGCATCTACCTTGGTTTCAAATGTGCAGTCACTCCTTGGATGTTAATCACATATGCCTCACACACTGTTCTTTGCACATTTCTTCATACAATGTTGCCGCTTGCATCCTTGGTTCTAACACAGACCGGTGTGCCATCAGTCCCCCCGACTCAACGCCTGTGCTGACTTTACTGGCGCTGCTTTGTTGAAAGGACAGTACCACAGCATCAATGGCTCCTCCCCGCCTCAGCTATCGATGCAAGAGAGCCCTGGGTACATGCGACACACAATTCACCTTTCTTCAGCTTTAATTCCCAGTCTTACGTTTCTTACTCTCGAGGGCTCATGAAAGTAGCGGTTTCCCTTCTCTGAGAAGGCCAAGGGAGATGCCCTCCTCGCAACCCTTCCTAGCCTTGCAGCCTTTCTCCTTGTGTTAAACTGCCATCTCGGAACAACTGCTTCTTCGTGCGTTTTGCCTTGCTCAGAGTGTGCTTTTGTGCTCCGCCTTTTATCTGTGTGGGGTAGTCTAATGGAAGTCAGGTGTGTGCAATTATCAGTAATTTCCTGACCCTTGTGTTGGGACAGGTCAGGTTTACGGCTCTGGTGTTAGTCTGTTGTTGCTCACAAGGAACTGTCCATTAGAAAGTGTTAGTGTCGGGAAAGGGGCAGGGTTTGAGCTTGTAGGTATGCTACCTGGTAGAATGGGAAAAAGGTGTTACAGGGAAGGGGATACCATGTTTCACCCTCAAGTGTCCCACTCCCCAACACCCCTCATCCAGGTGATCCTCCCGCACTGGTCCACCTCCAGGAACTGGTTCTAGTAGCGATGGCCCTGTCCTGGCCACCTGGATGACAGATCCCCGGGGACTAGCAGGTGAGCCACCTTCAGATTTCTCACATTCCCTAGTTTATTGCATGAGTTTTCTCAGAGGCAGAAGAGGGACCCTAGTGGTCTATGTGCCAGCTGAAGGCAGAGTGAGAGAGTTCAGATGCATGCAGAGTTCCTGAGGTAGTCTCTTCAAACAAGTATGTATTTCACGTTAGAGTTAGTAAGGGTCCAGGGACTTCAAAGAAGACACCCTAGGAGGATTCCAGCAGTGGGCCTGGGCGAACTGGATGAAAGAACTCCCCATCACAGAAAACAGCCCAAAGGCTTTACAGAAATCTCCCAAGCTTAAGGTAAGTAAATACCCTAGAACAGAAGATTTGCAGCAGGAAGTTGTCAGGATTTGCAGCCAAAGACCTGGTCAAGTAGACGGAAGACAGGACTCTGGAAGGGTTTTTGCAGCAGAGATCAATGGAGAAGGCTCCAGGCAAGAGTTTCTTCAAAGCTGGATGCAGCTCTATGGTTTTGACGCCCTTTTCAGGAGCAAGGAGAAGACAGAATATTGCCGGTTGGATTCTAGTCTCTAATCTGGTCCAGCACTCTGATGAGGGGACTCCAAGGACTTAAATCATGTCACTGGAGAGCCAGGAGGAAGTCATCAAAGTTTCAGCTCGATTCGCAAGACCCTGCACAGCCCAATGGCTCAACGTCCCAGATTATTGGGGTATTGCAGCCCTGCAAGGTCGCAGCACGATGTGGGATGGCTCATAATACAGGTCTTTTTGAGTCTAGTGGATCCCACCAGTTTCTGGGTCGTTTTCGGGGTCCGCAGGTCATTTGGAAGGAAGGGCTACGCAGGCTCTGGGTTACAAGGCAGGCTCTCTGGTCGCTGGAAATAATCTTAGCATGTTTTCTTCAGCTTTCTCTTCGGATTCAGCACCAGTGATCGACGTCAGCAGCTGCCAGGCTCAGAGTTTTTAATCAGTAACTACAGCACAACTTCTGCATTCTCTCCCTGCATTTTACAGCAAGGGGTGGACTAGCTGGCCATTCAGGACAGCCAGCCACACACTGGGAGTAGTTTCCTTTCAGGCCAGGTGGAAGTCAAAGGCTGTAGAGTTGTGGACTCCTCTCTCACTTCCTACCTTTCCAGACACTCTGGAGCCACGGCCGGGAATCTAAAGGATTTCCACCGACGAAAAGTTTCCTGGAGGTCGTTCCCGCCTATAATGGCAGGGGAAGCCCTCAGAAAGAGCAAGCACACATGAAATGGCAAAAAAGGAGCCCACCATTTTAGAACAATGGTGGCTCTTCTGTGCATTACTGAGGATGAATTAACAGCCTGCTAGTAATAAAGACTAAAAGTCCTAAAGGTAAAACCACTACCACCAGCCATTCATGTAAAACTCACAATTGTAACTAAATATTACCAGGTAAGTAAGAAAGGAGATGCACTGTATTCCTCAAGCACTCTACATAAGGTGGGGTGTCCTGGCTCACTTATACAAAATGTAAAGATTACCCTTCACCTAGGGACATGGTAATAGTTACCAAGTCCAAGCAAAAATGTCTGGGGTTGCCAAAGGTCAGGAAGCTTTATCATAGATATGAAAATCCTACCCAACAGTCTGCAACGGTTCTGCAGGCATCTCTCTGCCCAGCTGAACGTCCTGCCTTGCCAGAGCCCGGGATGCCCAGAGGTATATGCGGCAGTTGTTCGAACTCCTTTCGAACTCCTGCGCTGGTTTGTATTCTTTCAGGCCAAGGGGATCTCATGAGAAGATAGACCACTCACTATGCTTCTCCAGAGTGATCCTCGGACGCCAGATCATCTTCCTCTTCACAGTGCGTAGTTTAAAATCTGATGTAAGGCATTTGGTATTCTGTTGCATTTCAGATTTTGTCAAGTATATTAAAAGGGACTGATTTGGCAACAGTGCACATTGGCACAATCTACAGGGGGGGGGTTGATATTGGAGAAGGGGTTGGGTGCACTAAGTGAGGGGCATAGCATGTTCCCTGAGAATAGTCGTCCCCAATTCCATAAAGGACTTCCTTCCCCATGTGATCCTCCCTCAGTCAACCACTGCCAGGAGACTATTTTACTGTGGACACACCGCACAGGCCCCATGGGAAAGGTTTCTCCCTAGGAGAGAAGGGACAACATGCTCAGATTTGTCACAAAAGGCATATGTCAGGGACTGCTATATGCCAAGGTACATACATGGTTTTGCAGCGCTACCATGAATGGGAAGATAGTACAAGAACGGCAGCACCTTTCAGGTACCTATACCTGGCCTGTGCAAAAGCCAAACTGGTTGGCAATGCCAATACTGATTTAAAAGAGTCCCTACTTACAACGGCCACTGCCTTTGGGCCATTGCTCAGTCGAAATTATACAAATGGCATTTCCAATTTAATTTCGAAAAAAATTACACATTTCAGGAATTAAAGATCACAGAAAATTACAAAGCTTACCTGCTTTGGCTGTCTTTGAGCAATATGTACTTTTAACCATCTTTCGACTTCCTCAATTTTCTTCTTATGTACAGCAAGCTCTCCCTAAAAACAGAGTTGAATTATTGAGAACACCTTCAATTACATGCTTGAGCTCCTTTCTATTTCAGTTTCATTCAAGCACCCACCCTTTCTCACTTACCTAGGGAGTAAAAATGTCAGTCAGATGAAACCCTTGTTAAATGCATGAAGTAGTAGGTTC
The DNA here is from genome assembly GCF_040938575.1 of Ambystoma mexicanum. Lineage (NCBI taxonomy): Eukaryota > Metazoa > Chordata > Amphibia > Caudata > Ambystomatidae > Ambystoma > Ambystoma mexicanum. The sequence continues at coordinate 660,560,206 of NC_090935.1, read as the reverse complement.
TAGTAGTCGATACATATATTTGTTAGTAAACATAGCAACACAGTTTATTTCAATAGACAAATGCCTTCGAAAATGTATGGATGCTGCTATGGATCAGGTGGAATAAACATAGTCGCTTTCTTGAAATACATAGTGTGACACACAAATTCCATAACACGAGTCAACAACATATTGTTCGGGCCCTGGACTGGCGCTGATTGAGTAGGACATGTGGCCTAAGTGGCTCCCACCAGAAAAACCTATTGTTTAGAGTTCACAGCAATGTAGTAGTTTTTGGAAAGGCCTGGGGGGTGGGGTGTGGGGCAAAATGAATTTCTGGTCCTATGAAGCTCGAGAGTGTGTTATTACACCGCCTGGCTGAAGAGCCTTGAAATTTAATTTTCAACACTTTCTGAAGCAGTCATTTGCTCTACAAGACATTTCACTCGCAAAGGAATCTACCCACTAAAAGAAAGTCAAAGGGCCTCATTACAAGTGAGGCTGAACGGGTTAACGGGACCCGCTAAAGGAGGCGGACCCGTTAAACCCTTTCCGCCTCATTACAAGCTCCCCTCGCGGGACCCGGTAATTAACGCCTGGTCAAACCAGGCGTGCTTACCGGGTCCCGCGAGGGGAACAGGGAGCAAACAACGGGCCGCTCGTAATCGGCTCGCTGTTTGCTCCCTCCCCCATTCCCATTTCAGCCCTATTGGGGCTGAAATGGGAATGGGGAAGGTCCGGGCCCGGGTTCCTGGAGGGAGGAATTACCGGGCCCTCCGAACTCGGAATGGCCCGGTAATTCCCCATTCTGGGGACCCGGACCCGATTTCGGCGGCAGCCATGCCGCCAATAGTGGCATGGCTACCGCCAAAATCGTAATGAGGCCCAAAGTCTTTGCATAATCCTACTACATCAAGAGGAAATATAGTAAATTCTTGAAAAAGTTCTTGAACTAAAAGCAGTCACTACAAACACGAACATGTTTATTGCTGCGGTTTGGTTAAATGTCTCCAATTGTTCCTGGAATCTTTTGCGGGACCGATTGTGTCTAATGCACAACATAAGCACTGGTAAGTCTCCTCCTAAAAACCCTGAATACTTACCTTCCCTTAGTTTTAAATACCGGCAGTAACAATTGGCAATAACTAAGTAATCCTTTTACAGGTTTAACTAGACACTACTTTTGCGAGTGACATGGCATTTTTGTATTGCAATCTGCTGATATTTAAAAGGGAAGTTCTCACAGAAATTGGATTGGCCCAATGGATAGTGCATGCATTTTATAGCATAGTTTAGATTGATCCGCAAAAGATTTCCTATGCGTCTTCCTCGATTTTCTCCCATTTACACATGCAAAACTCACAGGTTGCAAGCCGCCATCTTTGTGATAATTTTATCAGTTGATCCATCCCCCTAAATTCAAGTGCCCTTGCAGAAGTAAATCATGAGACTGCCTCTAAAGCAGACATCATTAGAAGCTTATGCTGCTTGTCAAAACACCAGTGCACTTCTCAGGTCTCCCATCCCCAAACCAACCAAAGCGGAGCCTGCTTATCTTCTCAGGGCAGCAGGTTCAGGCCCATCCAGTCTGTGATGCCAAATACAGTCAGTGCTTCATCCTAGCACTCTGAATGCTACTAATCATTTGCCTACCCTGCCTCGTGAAGCTAAATAAAGTATAATGTGATTAAGAGCCCTGCCAGCTTTGTGTCTCTCCCCCAGGTCCAACCGTCCTTCCTCTCTCCGTGTTCATTCCTGGAACCCTCCAACACATCAGAAGTCTCGTGCATGCAGCCAGCTCAAGAAAAAGCGAGACAGGTCCAGACCTTCAATGACTCTCAGTGCTGTCGTGGGATGCTTGTCAAATTCAGAGATGTTGCTCACTCGCCTTAAAACAATGGAAAACTCCCTGGCAAGTTGGGCTTCTGCACCAGCTCATGAAGGGATGCCCATTTACATTTTAATGGGCTGCATTTTCTGCAAATTCTTCACTTCCAAGTTTAGTGGAATTTAAGGAGTGGGTAATGTGACTGGGTCATGACCATGTCAAGGGGACTTGGGGCAGGGGGCGGCATTGAGACTGGGACCTCTCTCTCCCTTTTCCAGGAGGAAGCTCACCAGAACAGAGGCCTGAGCCAGCCCTGTCCCAGATTCGTGATCTGGGAGTGGGGGGCAGTCCCTGAATTCCCTTTATGTGCCACAAATGTTACTACTGGTACCACTTACTATCTCCAAAACCTCCCAGTTAATTTTCCCATCAGGTTTCTTCAATTCCATTGCCAATCTCCTAATACAATAGCAAACATTTAAAGGACCGAATGGAGCCAGGATGGTGGAATCAAGCACCACCAAAGAAAGAGATAAAGATCTCCATATAAAACCGAAATGAGACATCCAAAGGCCAACCCGACCATCCCAGATGGAATCCAGGTGAATAGCAGACCAGTGCCACATATTGGGAGTGAGGAGAGATTGCAGGGGGAGAGGAGGAACATGCGAACTCTGCTCAAACAAAATGGACATCAAAACTCACCAACACCGTGGGGAGGCCACCAGAAGACCGAGCAGCCAGAAATCCTGGATGCTACCCCACCAGAGATGGTTTTTAAAAAAACAGTGCTAGTAAAAGGGGGTGGGCTCAGAGGAACAAGTTACTCTCTTACCTGGTAACGTTCTTTCGATGGGATGGTCCAACGACATATTCCATATCTATGACAGTAATCACCACAGCTGTGCTGCTTCGGATAATCGTTCGCCGTCTGCGTCCTGCGTCGATGAAGTCGATACGCCGTCCTCTAGGACCTCCTCCGACGCCCGATCACCAGATGTTATAAGTAGGACGCAGGACGCCCGCAGCCTCAGTTGTACTTTTCTCCCCAGAACGTGTGGCACCAATCGTCTGCCAGTATGACCACAGAAAGCCTTGCGGAAACGTAAGCTGCAATCGCATAAGAAATTCTGTAGCGGGGAAGGCAGGGAGGGCGCGATATGGAATACGTCGTCAGACCATCCCATCGAAAAAATGTTACCAGGTAAGAGAGTAACTTGTCTTCGAGGGGATTGGGTCCTCCGACGTATTCCATATCCATGACAGACTCCCAAAGCAGTACCAACGTAAGGAGGTGGGAAAAGAATTTTGCAAAAGAAATTTAGAATGCCCAATCAAATTGCAGAGCAAAGGACCGCCTTGCCAAAGGCCATATCCTGCCCACGGATGGAATCGAGGGAGTAGTGACGTACAAAAGTATGGACCGAAGCCCAGGTGGCTGCGTCACAGATGTTACAAATTGGAAAACCCCTCTGTAGGGCAGTAGAGGCAGCCATACCCCTGGTAGAATGGGCCCACAAGCCGACCGGTGGGTCCTTACCCGCCAAGCGGTAACGCTCAGAAATAGCCAAAATAATCCAGCGAGACAAAGTCTGCTTAGTCACAGCTTGTCCCAAACGCTTACCAGCGTAACCAATGAAGAGTTGATCGTCCACTCTGACCCGGAACATGCATGAAATATAAAAGCTTAAAGCTCTCCTAGGATCAAGCCTATGGAGCCGCTCCTCTTCCTTACCAGGATGTAGAGGAGGATGAAATGCCGGAAGAACAACCTTCTGGCCTAAATGAAATTCCGACACCACCTTCGGAAGAAAGGAAGGACGAACTCTAAGGACAACCCTGTCCTTATGAAATATAGTGAAGGGTGGCTTAACTGAAAGTGCCTGTAACTCACTCACTCACTCTTCGAGCGGAAGTGACCGCAACCAAAAATACAATTTTAAGAGTTAACAGTCTCAAAGGGCATGAATGCAAAGGTTCAAACGGAGCACCCATCAGAAACTTGAGAACAAGGTCCAAATCCCAACCGGGCACCTGGAAAGGTGGCGGAGGGAACACATTAGTGAGCCCTTTCAGAAACTGAGAAATTAAAGGAATTTTAAAATGGGAACACTCTTCAGACGAGCGCTTAAATATGGACAGCGCCGCCAGGTAACCTTTAACGGTACCCACTTGCAAGCCCCTGTGGGCCAAAGAAAGCAAAAAAGACAGAACCATGGGAATGTCACATGCAAAAGGATCCACATTCTTAACCCTGCACCAGTTGCAAAACTTACACCAATGGCAACGGTACAGGGACTTTGTTGCTGGCCGTCTGGCCGAGAGCAACACCACCATCACGTCTTCAGGGAGGTCCCAATCCTTATACCTCAACCTTTCAGAAACCAAGCGTGAAGGTTGAGGGATCTGACCTCTGGATGGAGAACCTGACCCCCGTCCCATGAGAGCAGATCGTCTCGGTAGGGAAGACTACATGGTGGGCAGATGGACAAGTCGAGAAGGTCCGGGTACCACATCCTCCGGGGCCATGCCGGAGCAAGGAGGATCATCCGGGAACCGAACCTCCGTAACCTCCGCAGTACTTGCGGGATGACGGGGACTGGAGGAAACACATACAGCAGTGGGAATGACCACTCCATCACAAACGCGTCTGCTAAGGCTCCTTTTGGAGGAAATTCCCGCGAGCAGAACCTCTCGCACTTCCGGTTGACACTGGAGGGGAAGAGATCCACTTGAGGGGTCCCCAAAGGGCGAAGATCTCCAGGAGAATCTCCTGAGCCAACTCCCACTCATGAGAGATCGCGCTCTGCCTGCTCAGAGCGTCCGTCGTCTCGTTTTCGTCTCCGGCCAGATGAACTGCCGAGATCGAAACTTCCTGCTCGATTGCCCAGAACCAGAGCTACATTGCCTCCCTGCACAGAGGAAGTGACCCTGCCCCCCCTTTTTGTTGAGGTAGTGCATGGCCACCATGTTGTCCGTCAGGATTAGGACATTTTCCCCTCGCATAGTCGGCAGAAAAGCCTTCAGGGCTAGCCTGACGGCCCTCAGCTCCAATAGATTGATATGGACTCTACACTCTGACGGAGACCAACGACCGCCGACTGTCAACGCGTTGGCATGAGCTCACCATCCCGTGAGGGATGCGTCCGTCACAATCGTCACCTCCGGCCAGGGTAGCCAAAATGGAGCCCCTTTCATCAGATTGTCTTCGACGGCCCACCACACAAGTTCCTGGGCGACCGAGGACGGCACCTGAACAGGGACAGACATCCTGCCGGAGGATTGAGACCACTGGAGCTTGAGTGCCCATTGCAAAGATCTCATCCGCAACCTGGCCTCTGGCACCAGAAGAATGCAGGATGCCATTAGGCTGAGCAACCTCAAGAACTCAAACGCTGGGAGACTCTGGGCAAGCTGAAACTTGTGCACCATCTGCTGAATGTGATGAGCCCTCACCTGGGGAGGAAAACACTGCCCCAGGGACGTGTCTAGCACTGCTCCGATGTACTGGAGCCTCTGAGTTGGTGTCAAGTGTGACTTCTTTAAGTTGAGTGAGAAGCCCAGCTTGTGGAGGGAGTGGCAGGTGACTGACAGATGATCCAGGACTTGCTCGGGAGAGCACGCCCTGATCAACCAATCGTCCAGGTAGGGGTTGACGTGAATCCCCCCCCTTTCCTGAGATGCGCTGCCACCACTACCATGAGCTTGGTGAAGATCCTCGGGGCGGAGGTCAATCCGAACGGCAGGACCCGAAACTGAAAGTGCGAGTCGCCAACCGCGAACCTCAGGTACTTCTTGTGCTTGGGATGGATCGGCACATGAAAATAAGTGTCCTTGAGGTCGAGAGACACCAACCAGTCCTGAAGTTGAAGGGCCTGGAGGACTTGAGAGAGAGTAACCATCTTGAACTTGACCTTCCTGAGGAGTTTGTTCAAACCGCGCAAGTCCATGATGGGTCTCAATCCCCAGTCTTTCTTGGAAATCAAAAAATAAGGGGAATACCATCCCTTGTTCCTCTCCGCTACAGGCACCAGTTCTATGGTGTCTTTCTCTAGCAGGGATTGAATTTCCTGCGCAAGGAGCGGATCCGGACTCTTCAAAGAGAGATTCCCCGGTGGATTATCTTGAGGCCTCTGCCGGAAAGGAAGACAGTAGCCGTGGGCTATGATCTCCAGAACCCACACATCTGAAGTAATGGCACGCCCTTCTACAAGATTCTGCGCCAGCCTTGCCCCAACCAGGGAAGCATGGGCCTCATGACTGAGCGGAAGCGGCTGCGGCGTTGCCTGAGGGTAAAGAGACAACTGTCCGAGCGGCCTTCGCACCTCGAGTACCTTGTTTTCCAGGCTCTGGCACTCTTACGGTGGCCCCTTTGACTTGCAGCTCCTCTCACTTTACTAAAGGATGAGTAATAATGAAAGGAATCCCCCCCCTCCATTGCTGTCCCCTGGGACGAAAAGGCAGAGGTTGGCAGACTGCAGCGCCCAACGACTTCGCTGCAGCTTTGGAGGACTGCAACCTCTCAAGTCTCTCGTCAGCCTTAGTGCCAAAAAGATGTTCACCATCAAAGGGCATGTTAAGGAGCCTGGCTTGCACAACAGGAGCAAACCCCGACTTCCTCAACCACGCAAACCTGCGTATCACGGTGCTCGCCGCCATGGACCGGCTGACACAGTCTGCCATGTCCAAACCCGACTGAACGGACTCACACATGGCATCCTTGCCATCCTGAATAATAGCAAGAAAACCATCCCGTTCGTCCCCTTCGGGAATATGTTCAGCCGCTAAGGCAATACAGTTCCACAGAGTGTGCGTAAAACGAGACAAGGCACATACCGAGTTGGCTGCCTGAAGCGCCATACCCCCTAAAGAAAACACTTTCTTCGCCCAGCCATCAAAATGCTTGTTGTCCCTATCAGGAGGGATGGTAGGATAAGACGCCTGCTTAACTGGGGCCGTAGCCACCTGCACCACCAAACTCTCCGGAGTGGGGTGCGTGGTCAAGTAGCAAGGGTCACTACTTGCTGGGCGGTATTTTCACGGCAAAGACTTGCCCACTGTCGGGAGACTCTCCGGAGCAGTCCAAGCCGCTGCCACCCTTCTTTGCAGAGCCATATGGAATGGCAGTACCGGGTCAGTGGGTGGACCTTGATCAAGGATATCCGTAAGGTCATCCTGCACAAAATCAACTGGGGGCGCCGACCACCCCAAGTAGCCTGTGACCCTTGACATAGGGCGCCGGTACGATGACTCGGCATGGGTGCCAGGCTCAGGCCTACAGAACTCCGGAGAGGTGTCCAGACCACTGGTGTCATGCAGTGACTGACACAAGTCCTCAATCTGGCTATGACCAGAAAGAATCTCATCTGGTACCGTGTCCGGAACCAACCCATCTTCAGAACCCTCTTCCACCTTGGAAATATAATCTATAGGCTGGAAAGTGGGCATTGAATAGGGGAGAAAGACATGTTTTGCCTTGGCCAGAGCCTTTCTAGGGGATTCCCCCGTGCCCCGGGGTACCTCCGACACCACAGCCTCGAAAGGCATTGAGGGCGTCGACAACATCGACGGCTTCGACACAGGCCTCAAGGGCAGAGCCCCGAGCGTGTCCTTCGACAGCCTGGGCGCCTACGACTTCCTCGGAGGCAGAGACGCGAGAGAATCCGTCGACGACTTCGACGTCACCGGCGTCGAGGTCTTCTTCGAAAACTTCACAGGTGCACACGGGCTTGAGCGCGTCGAGGACTGGCACCTGGAACGGGCATGACTGGAATGATTCGCCTTGTCCGAGCGGGACCTCTCCCGCGAATTGTGCCAACCACCTGAGCCCGAAGGCGTACGAGCAGTGTCTCCAGTACGGTCACGACTGACCCCTCTCGGAGGCGCAGATGGACCGGAGCCCTGCGATTCAAGAATCGGCAACATTTTCTTCCCGAGGCAAGCCCACTCCTCCGGAGAGTAACGCTTGGTGGGATAAGAAACCCGCCGAAGGGCGGAGTCCTCGGATGAAGACGGGGAAGGCGACCGATGACGGCGCTTCCGGGAGTGCCTCGAAGAGGCAGAGGAGTGGCGGGACCCACTCTGGGACCAAGACCCCCTAGAGGTACGATGCAGAGAGTCGCCCCTCGAATCGTCTGTCGAAAGCCCGGTGGACCTCGCCTTCCGAGGCTTGGACACCTTACTGATCAACAGCTTCTTCTTATGTTCCCGCAAGGCCTTGGACGTAAGCAACTGGCAGTCGACACAATCATCCGTGTAGTGGGCCTGCCCGAGGCACCGGAGGCAGGCATCGTGCGAGTCCGTCACTGACATCTTGGACCCGCAGTCCCTACAATTCTTGGGGTGGAAGAAGAGAAAGACATCCCGATAATACTTTTACACAAAATGAACAGGTTCGAAGAACCGAAAGAACAGCAACTCCAAAGAGTCGAGGTGCACCGAGATCTCCGAAAACACGTTCACGGAAAGAATGGAACTGAGGCTACGGGCGTCGTGCATCCTACTTATAACATCTGGTGACGTCTGCCGTCGGAGGAGGTCCTCGAGGACGGCGTATCGACGTCATCAACGCAGGATAGAGGCCGAAAGATTTTCCAAAGGAGCTCAGTTGTGGTGATTACTGTCATAGATCTGGAATACGTCGGAGGACCCAATCCCCTCGAAAGGGCTTTTAAAGCTTCAGACCTGGGGGATCCAACTGCTAACGAAAAGACTACCACTGATTGGTTCACAGATTCAGGTGAGCGCTGCAGCCAATGGAAGGGAGAGGAAGCCACAGATCCGCCATATAAAAGCAGACAGCGGAAAGATAGAACGTTGATTGTTTGAGTGAGGTCACAGAAGGAGGTGAGGGAGGACCAAGAGACCAGACAGAGGGCGAACAGAGGAGCGGAGTGTTAGTGGCAGAGCTTAGCAGACATATGAATATGAGAGAGGTATCCGTTGTGTGTAGTGTATTGTAGGAATTGTGGGGTGGTGGTGAGAGTGAGAAAGAAAGATGGAGATAGTATGGGAGATAAGAGCAGGGAAGTGTGGATAGCAGTTTGTGAGAGAGGGAGTGCTAGGCGAGAGTGCGGGTAGTAGAGAGGGATGTAGGAGCAGGGTGTAGGAGAGAAATGGGGTGGAAATCGTGTAAGTGTAATGGAGGCTGAGCAGGGTACCATATTCCCAGGTTTGGTGAAGGGGATCAGTAGAAGTGCAATGGGAGTGGAAGGACGGAGTAGTAACATCAACGGGTGGAGGCGAGGACTAGAAGCAGCAAAGTTAGAAAGGTGAGACTAATAGTAGTGGGAAGGGGAGAGTAGTTGTGGAGAAGGAAGAGTAGTAATAGACGGGGGAGAGTGGTAGGGAGAAATGCAGTAACATTGGAGGGCGGATGTTGGTGGAAGGAGAGACTGAAGAGAAGGACATGGGGAGGAAAGAAGGTGGGTGGAATTGGATGGAGGAGAGTAGAGAGGACAAGGAGAGTAATAAATGGATCAAGGGACGAAACGGCACATATATACACCACCCTACTAGAACTAACCACTGATGGAGTAGAGACAGCAAGGAAGTTGATGGAGTTAGGGAGCCTGCCTTTAGAGAGAACACCATCAGCACAAGGCAGTAGCTTCACAGTAGGGGTTACCAAGCAGTAGCACTAATGGGAGTATACGGACACCTGGGCTAGGACAGGAATCCAACAGGAGGCGAGAGACAGAAGGCTGTGCCTAGGACTGCTCCCTCAAAACCCCTTTTTCATCCTGTAACTTTAATTTCAGCAATTGCCTGTCTGTTCTGAAATCTAATTTTTCAAGAACCAATCCCTACCATTGCAGTGATTGTCCATAAAATCCTTGAACTGAGAGTGGAACTCTCTGGTTGTAGGTCAAAGGATCTACAACCAAAGGATCGAATGGTCAAAGGGTCGACATCAAAGAACCGAAAACAAAAGGATCGAAAAAAAAAAAAAATGTGTTTAAATTTTGGTGGGGGGGCTCAACCCCTGTTTTTTATGGTGAAAACCACTTTTTTCCATAAACAAAACCCCCCAAAAAAATATAATAAAAAAAAAATGTGATCCTTTTGTTTTTGGTCCTTTGGTGGTGATCCTTTGACCATTCGACCCTTTGTAGTCGACCCTTTGACCGGACACCGGACTCTCTTATTCAGGCCTACATGATGAATCAATGGAATTCGTCCACTCTACCCAAAGGGGAGCCCCACTGTGTACGTTTATAGAGGTGAGCCCGCGCCGCATCACCCGGCCTAGGGAGGGGTTGGGGCAAACGGGAACTCACTGGGAGAGACTCCGTGAAGCTGTGAATACTGTAGCCAACCTGGGATGTTATAAAATGTCAGAATCTTAACCATCAAGTCTAGGACAAAGAAACACTTCAGATGATTTTGGCACACGGAAAAAGACCATGTCCCTTTTAAAGCAAGATATCCCATCCACTGTATAACGTGTACTCTACGAGCAACAAGGAGAGAGAGTGATGCACATACGCAGGCACATGAAGGTCCTGAGCTGCTTAACACCAGAGGAAAGAGACGCATATACGCAGGCATTGAAAGGCCCCCCGAGCTGCGTAGCACCTGAAATGAGAGACAGTGGAGTAAATAGAAGTGAGGAAACCCGCGAGTTTAAAACTTGCACTAAAGTGAATAAAAGGGACACCAAAGTCATGGCGAGTCCCAGGAACGCGAAGCCAACAGGGCAGGAGCCCAGGACAAGGTGGTGGCAAGACCACAAGGGCTCTGTCGTGGACAGCTGGTCCACAAACCATCACTGAGACCACCACAAGCGTAAAGCAGCAGGGCGTCCAATCAGTCATCGAGAGACCAAGACCCCGAGAGCCAGAAGAAAACACAGACAAAAGTAAACAGACTGTGCTGTGGGACAGGAAGGAAGGTCTGAGCCAAACAGGGCACCTGAGGAGGTTCCCCATCACTATGGAAGGTACTGGGTAGAATGGAAGGCCCCTAAGGGAATTATTACGCACAAACAACTCATCTCAGTACAATTCGAGAGACGAAGTTAAATCTGAAATTGATTAACTTGAAACAAGAACGTATTGCTAAAAATGTAAATACTGAGAGAAAAGAACAGTGCATAATACCCTGGGAACTAGGGAAAGAAACTCAACATCATGTAAAAGGAGATCAGAGTAAATATGATGAATCAAAGATCACAGCAACTATACAATTATTTTATTTTTTACAAATAAAGGGCAAAAGCGGCCATAGGGCATGGTGGTGCTGTTACAAGCAGAATGGCAAGATAGCCTGTCTGTAGTTCGTAGTTACAGTGAACCAAATATCAGACCAGGTGGTAGTTAATCGTGACATTGTTACACAGTGTGGGGGTGTGGGCTCTACGGTTCAATGGTTACAGGGGAACCAGAAACAACTCAACTTCCTGGGACAGGTATCTGGGTGATTCTGGGGGTGTGGTACGGACTAGTTAAAGAGTCTCATTTTGAGTGCTTTGCGAAAGGATATGTGGGAGGTCTCATTACTTAAGGTAGTAGGTAGGGCATTCTATTGTTTTGGAGCTAGGAATGGGAAGCTGGAGCAGCACGCTTTGGCCATTTTGAAAGCAATATACTCCCTCTCAGGAATGTTCAGTGCGGCCCTGAGGGCATTATTTTGGACAATTTGTAGTCTGTTGATATTTTTAGCTGAAGGGCCAGCCAAAAGAACGTTGCAATAATCAGGTTGTGCCCCAATGGTGGCTCTGGCAATTGAGAGACAGTTCTGAGTGGACAGGTAGGGTTTGACTTCATTGATGAGTTTTGTTGTGAATGAGGCCGAGGAGGCAATGGCGCTGAAATGGCGTGTCATGAAGAGTGTGGAATCAAGGTACACCCAGAAAGTACCCCCAGTTTTTTGCTTCAGAAACTCTGAGTAATTAAATACATTTTCCTACAAAACCGTTGTTTTTGTGCTACCACAACCAGAAAGTATTCACTGATGGCGAGACAGTGATTAGTGTGTTGTCTATGGTGAAGGAGGTGTATTGTTTATTAAGTTTATTGAGTTTCCTTGGGGCCGACCAGGAGGATTTATTTCGGTTTTGTCCCCGTTGAGGCAAAACCTGTTAGCTGCCATCCATGCTTGGATGGTGTCATTAGTCTTGTGCAGGGTCTCTGTGTCTTTTATATGAGCCAGAGAGTGGGAGGAGGACCTGGGTGTCATCGGCATAGCTTGTGTACGCTATGCCGAGAGCGTCCAGCTTGTTGAAGAGGGGTTTGGTAAATATATTGTACAGGGTGGGTGAGGTGCAGGAGCCCTGTGGGAATCTGCATGTGAACGGTGGTGGGTGCCGCGTAAGCCTGATCTAAGAAAACCTTCATTGCTCTCTCTTCAAGAAAGGAGGTGATCCAGGTAGTGGCTTCAGGGATGAATTGGACTGAGTTCGTGAGATGTCTGCAAATGGTCTTATGGTCCACAGGGTCAAAAGCTGCAGATTAATCCAGAAGGAGGAGAAGAGCTGGTTTGCCTTTGTCCATTATTTCAGTTAGTTGATTAGATCTAATAGGGCAGATTCAGATCCATGGCCTGGAACTGAATAATGGCCTTGGACAATTGTAATATCTACAACGTCAAGTAGATCATAACAAGCTTGAGGGAAAGCCTATCATGGAGATAATTGCCAAGGACACATTGAAATCTGCAGTCAAGAATATACATTGTATAAAATATCTTCAAAATGAACTCACAAGGAGGAGAGAAAAAGCAAGGCGGATCTCTTGAATTAGTCTCTGTAACTCTTCCAATGGACTATGTTTCTCCAAATGAAGTACTTATTTATGAAAATTACGTCATTTAGAGAAACGTAGTCCACTGGAAGTACTCTCGGGAGAAGGGAGTCATTCTACTGACCGAAGTTAGTTTTCATAGTGGTAGGGTCAGCTAAGGGTAGTTTTGGGCCAAAGACCTATTTCACGACTGACTGACGAACACCTTAGTTGATAACATAGGCAAGGACCACCCATAGTGATAGGAAAAGTTAGGCCTTTAACTGTAAAGTGTGAAACAGGTCTTCAGAATGCTGTGTCCTCCTTCTGACCCGACACACCATCTGTGTCAATAGGGTGTTGACCCAACAACGTCCCCAAATGTATATTATCAGACTGGATAGGAGGGACACAGCCTATTGCTGCTGAAAAATACCTTAAAATTCTTAAAGTCTCAATCCTTATTTTGTTTGGCTGACTGTGATGCTGGAAATGCATTGGAGGGACAGGGCCTCCCTGTCCTTATCCTCTACTCCCTTATGTGTTATTTTCTGCATACGAGTCCATTTGGGACCCCTGGTAGTGCAGCTCTTACTCTTTTTGTTTGTAGTGAACAGAGACCCTTGGGATACCCTTATGGCACCTATGGGTGGAGGTAATACTCTGTACCCCTAGTGTATGTTTTTGGACACCTGTATTTTTCCCACAGAGCAGGGTATGGGCTGGTGGCAGCTTCATGCTGATGTGACAGGAGCTCAGAGTATCCTCCATTTTGGGATACCCAGGTCCTGCCATAGGAATCAGTGGATCCTGGTTCAGTCAGAGTGAATGAGGGACAGATGTGTATATCTGGTGTCCTCACCAATTTATTTAGAAGCTGAAGTCGAAACTTGAAGCTTATGCTTGAAGCCCAGCTGGAGGAGAAGACTGCTGCTGCATTTCCTTCGATGTAATCCAAAAGCTGTTGAGTCTGACTAGGACCGACCCAGAGAGGACCTGTCCAGGAGCCCTCTCCCAGAGATACAAGGGATCATCATGCAAAAACTGCTGCTCTTCATCGATGCACACGGGAAGCTAGTTCTGGGAGTCTGGGGTCCGGAGAATGGGTCTGCCTAGACATCGAGGGTCGAAGTTCATTGGCATCGACCAGATTCGCAGGAGTTCCGTGACCGCTGGAAGCCAAGTCTAATCGTGTCCACCAGAAGCAGGGACACCTTGACGCCGTGCTGATCGACGCCCAGAGCCGAGAAAGCTCCTCCTTGCTCCTCCTTGCCTAAGAACGTTTGAAAGAGGGCTCCCTTGCCATCACCGCTGACCACTTTGTCCTGCCGGAGAAAGTCAAATGTTGCCGGCTGCCGAGGAAAGTCCGCCGGTGGGTTTCATGCCACCAGAAGCCAACAAAGATGTCCCGAGGACACTGATGAGTGAAAGCCTGAGGTGCAGCCCGTGGTCTATTCCCGATCGCTGACGCTATCCCGAGGTGCATGCCACAGCTGCAGCACAGACTGGCCAGAGGACAGCGACCAGGCCTGCATCCATCACCGCCGAAGTTCTTTCAAGTCCACAGAGTCTTATTTGCAGCACTGAACATTTTGTATGCAGGCCTATCACACGCCTCATCTTCCCAGGACTTCCACCATCAAGGAAACAATCCATCGTCGAAGAGCACTGCGAAGGTCAAAGCTGCTGCATCACTGCAAGGGTTCTACCTTTCCTCAAGCATCTCGAGGCCCAGCAGCTCCTTCTTCAAAGGGGGTCCATTCTCGAAAGATACCATCGAAGAACCGAAGAAACTCTTCCACTTCAGGTACATTTAAGTGGTTAAACTTTTTGACCATGAAGCAAGGCTTGTTGAATACCTATGGACTGGGCTTGTTAATTCTTTAATTACAGGTTGCGCAGGTGGGGTGGATCCCAACTCAGAATTGTGCATCTATCTCCAAAGAAAACATTCTTCCATTGCTCAACATTAACCTGCCTTGCTTCTCCAATTCTATGCTGATGCACCTTACTGAATGATTTGTATGCTCTGCTATAACTGCCAGCAGTTGATGCATTTTAAAGGAATATAAGAGTGGTACTTCATAGGATTGTACAGATTTGCCATTATAGAATTATTACCAGAGTACAAAGTGTGTTATGTGAATGTATATATCTGAATCTTAATTTTATATAAAGAGCCGTGGTAGCACATAACAGTGTGTGGACATTACTTTGTGCGCGCTTGGGGGCTCACTGTACTTAAGAATCAGCCTGCATCACGTCCTGAGAGCTTAAGCCTTGGTTGCTCGTCCATAGCTACACTGTAGAGAACCTTGGTTGGGGTGCTCTGGCCTCTACCCTGCCATATAGAGGGCAGATTTACACATACCCCCTTCAGTCTTTACACTGACAAACCATTTGAATTTTTGGGGTACCTTCCTTAAGGACCCCACACGCGTTTGTGGCATTCTTGATTAGTTCTATAAAGCATAGGTTGGTGGTTTACTGAGGGTTTCCCCTTGTAACCAGTTGACATGATAAACCCAAGCTCCCTTCTGATGATCCGGTTGTCGGATTCGATACTTCAGGGTTCCCAGTACTCCAGTGCCTTTTTAGGATCCATGCACTTTGCCAACAGTTAGTTCTCACTGCAGGAAACAATACAAGGACTTGGTTTCCCACTTGAAAATTACTCAGAAAAAGATGGTTATAACAATACAACTTTTGATTTAAGTCATCTATTCCCATGTTTCTGACCAGTTTTATTCTATCTTCGGTATACTACAAATTCTGCAAAATACCGACTAACACTGTTCGCACCATCATCCTTCACCATTTCTTAAATATATAGCACTGGGGTTTCGCCCATAAAGTACCTCAAATAGTGAAATGCCTGTGGAGGATAGTTGAGTCTTCACAGCACCAAACGTACAAGTCACAATTTCACCTATCTGTGGCAGCTATTTTTCCAGAAATGGTTTCAAGTTTGTGTTAAATCAATCTGTGAGGCCATTGTTTTGTAGGTGGAGTATAGAATCCAGTGGATCTAAATCCTTTAGGCCCCCAGTCAGCAGCTGCCAACTTTTCTGCCTCTTCTAATTTTTGGCAAACGATTGTGCAATATCGTTTTCCTCCTTCAGTATAAAAGAAGTTGTTTTCCAAAATGTTATGTGGATCACACTGGCACTCCCCTCTATAGTACTTGCCAATCACTCTTGCACCAACATCAGCAAATGTTTTTAAGGGTGAGCCCTGATCTAGGTAGGCCATCCTCTCATATATGACACTTCTGTACCGCTATTTCCATATCGGTCTGTACTGTACAGAATCTAGACAATTAATCCCTTCTCCCCAGAGGAGAGCCACCACCTTTGAGGTTAGGAAGGTGAGCCCGCTCAGCAAGATCCTCTCTAAGGGTCTGGCAAGTGAGATGACACTGGGAGCGACTCCCCTTTCAGGGACACAGACTCCCATTCTGAAAGTTACTCCCAGTCCAACATACACTATCCACCTACAGGATAATTAGAAAGTCTGTTACTTCGGTTTTGAATCCACTGAATACTGACATTTATTCAATCTCTTTGGCTTCAGGTAATTCTGGATCTCGCTTGAACACCACAGTCAAAGAAGGACACACCCTGTTTGTGAGGACGCATATAAAACCAAGAGGACCTTTGAATCGAAGAAAAACTCCTATGCAGTGGGGGAAGTAAACCTACGCAGAGGCAATCCTGGAAAGACGTTCTGCAGGAGCAGTGCCACGCAGGACAGTGGAGATGGTAGTAGTGCGGGAAGCAAACAAAAGCGCTTGCAGGACACCGGAAGCAGGGGTGTTGCTATGTCTGGAAAAGATCTGGGGCTATGCTAATGTCAGGAATTGGGGCTAGCTAACCGTTTAGTTGTAGCCCCTGAGCTTCTATCCGAGGCTATAACCAAAAGACATGGGGCTAGTGCCCCCTCATCAGCCCCCCACCCTAGCAGCGCCTCTAATCGGATGGCTGGTGTCCTGACCGACCAAGAAGCCTAGGTGGGGGAGAGAAACAGTAGAGGCACTGTCTTGCACAGTGACGTGACCACATAGATGTTTCAGTGGGCCTGGGGACCATCAACCAACTCCAGATTGCAGCAGAGACCGGAAGCACAAGATCTGCACAAGAAACACAGTGACTACCGAGCTGAGCAGCGGAAGGGAAGCAAACGCTCCTGAGTAGGTAACGCCGTGGAGAAGAGTGAACAGTGTAAATGAAGGCTAGGAAAGCCACAAGGGTTACAGGAGCCAGATAAAACCCAAACAGACATAATCAAAAGGCATTAATACCCAAGATTGGAAAAGCTAAGAGTTACGGGAACTTGAGAAACACAAACGTTGTTGATGTGGCGAGGCACTAAAGCAAGATCTTGCCGGATACTATATATAAAAGGGCAAGAGGACTTTGGGAAAGCCCTATAACGATAAAACCTTTGTGAGAACTATATTTGTTAAAACCTTCATTTGGAAAGACATCCAGAATCTGATCTGACAAACTGTTATTTAAAACCTTCTTTTGGAAAGAGACCCAAACTGGACGACCTTTTATTTTAAACTTTCCTGGGGAACATTGTTGATATTTACAGATCTTTTTTTTATTCTTAAGTTGTTTTAATCAAGTAAACTTGATTTTTCAACAAATACAATTATAAATAATTTTAAAATTCTTTCAACATCTATAAAATGTAAAAATTATACGATTATCAAGAGAAGAAAGAAAAAAATCATTAACATAACATATCCAAATAGTTGATAAGTACAAAACAGAAAAAAGATATAATGTACATAACAATTTCAAAACAATAATAATGATTCCTATACAAGAAGGTCAAAATTCAATTCTTCGTTCATGATCGCAAATATGAATAGATTAATCAGCCGCCCTGGTTCATACAGAGATATGCCTATTCACAATTTACTTTGGTTTGGTCTCTTAATCAGGAGTTTCAAACTATAAAGGAAGTTCAAAATGGCATATCTAATCGACTGTCTGTTAGAATGAAACAACAGATCACACAGCCTACCACTAGTCGTTATGACATGACCATGTAGTAGGGGTTTAAAGTATACAATTCTCTGCATGAGTAGTGTTGGACAATCCGAACAAAGATGTTTCAACGTTTCTACTGCAGATTTACAGAACCTACATGGCAGCTCATTGACAGATATTAATTTACGTTTGTATAATATTTCATGCGTTGGCCAAATATTCAAACAGTATCGCAGGAAATCATCTCGCAATCGTGAATTAGGGAAAATCAGATATTTTTCAATTCTGCCATAACGTTTTATGTTAAAGGGAGTATCGATAAATGTGCAGTATTGTTTGCACGCAGTTCTTGTTTTCATCCAATCATACTCCCATAAACGCATCTTGGCTTTGTTTGGGTTCTCTAATAGTAATGATATTGATATCCCTATTTCACTGATGATTTCCTGTGCTTTTGTTCTCCAAGTCAGAGGGAATACATCCATTGAGGATAAATGATACTTCGCAATGATTTTAATTAGACCAGATTTATCGATCGCCATTAGACATTTCCTGTAAAATGAGCAAATTTTCCCCTTGTGGATGGCGTATAAAGAAAACAAGCCCAATTCATGTCTCACAATGCATATAGGCTGAGACAATGGTAGGCTTAAAACTCGTTTCCAATAGCAGCCCTCGATTACTGTCCAATGATCATATGATTTGTCCAGAGAAGCCTCTGTTCCATAGGTTATAACCGGGACAAATTTCTGCTTATAGTAAATTATTATTGGGGCTAAGGTAAACTTGCAATATTTGATCTTGATTAAGCGAGCATGAGACACTGCTGTTAATACTTTTTGCTTAACCCGGAAATCATCAGCATTTGGACTTTGATAATGCGTGACAAAGGTACCTAAATAGACATAGGACGACACTGAGTTTAAGGTTGTGGATTGAAGTGGCCACTGATGAGCAGTACATCGCTGTTTTGTTGTTCCAAACTGTATGACCTTGGTTTTCGATATGTTAACAGTTATGCAGTTTAATGCTATATACCGGTCTAAAATCTGTAGTAGAACACGAAGACCGTTCGCTGTCTTTGAGAGCAGGACCATATCATCTGCATATAACAAATGTTTGATCTGGACACTATTGATCTTCGGTGAATCTGTGACGGCGGATTCAAATTCCTATCTTATATTTGAGATAAAAAAATTAAAAATCGCCGACGCTAGCAGGCAACCCTGTTTTAGGCCGCGTGCGGTCTCTATTGGTTTACATAGCAAGCCTTCGTTGTTAAGCCGAATTTGTACGGAGGTGCCTGTATGCAGTTGAATGTTCCCCTTCAGAATGTGCCAAGGACAACCTTTATCCATGAGTTTTTTTATATAGTATCTCGCGGGGAACTGCATTGAATGCCATGCGGAAATCAATAAAAGCCATGTATAATGCTTGTTTTCGCTGGCGAGCATAATAAATGATTGAATTTAAGGTAATGACATTTACTGCAGTACCCAGACCGGGTAGAAATCCTGTTTGAAATGGATCAGCTTATCAAAAGCGACCGCAAACATGAATACAACGTTTTTAAAGCTGCAGTTTTATTTCTAAGTTTTCCGGGCTCCTCCAGCCCGGAAAACTTAGAAAGAAAATGCAGTTAGTGCTTATTTAAAAAAAAAAAAAAAAAAATTAGCACTTCCCAAGATGCAGCTGCAGCTTTTCTGCCTGTAGTCTGCGGTCGCCGTCCTCCGCGTACAGCACCAATGAAGGAAAAGCCACCCAGTGGTAGCTTTTGTTTACTACAGCTGGCTGGCTTTTCCTTCATTAGTGCCGCAAAAGCCAAAGCGAGCACAGCGGCGGGCATCCATTTCACAAAATGGATGCCCCCATGTGCTTTCTTTGAGCTTGATTTGCTCAAAATTTTACAAAGGGACTTGGAAAAAAAAATTGGCAATCGATTTTTTTTAATATTGCCTATCTATTTTTGAAATAAAAAATTTTGGGCGAACCTTCCCTTTAAATTTCAACTATTTGTTAAAAGAAAACTAAGATGCCAGGATTTGGTCAGGCACATGGAAAGCTCTGTCTGCCTTTAGTACACTATCTTCATTTCGACTCTCGGTTTCTGTTATTCGCCTGAAGTCTTCCAACTTCCACAGGGATTAGGATTCTGCTTAGTTTCCCCACCTAGAATTTTCTGTTGGGTCCGTTTCCTTATCTTTGCTTAGTGTCACTATGGTTTTGCACTCTCTATCCCCAAATGCAGCATTTATATCACACTCTTTCAAATACCTAACTCTGTCTCCCTAACAGAGTTTAAGGTTTCAATGTTCCAGCTCGTAATTTTGTAACTCTTTGGTTGTGGCATCGGTCGCCCAGAATGCAGAATTTCAAACTGGTTCTCCCATGCTACGTTGATTACAGGAGTTAATCCTTCGGGGTTTCTCATGTTTGCCGCTCGTCTGTCGGACAATGCTTGCTTGTCCATGTGATGAAATGACTAATGCTCTGCATGAGTCCAGGGATGAGCAGTGGCTAAAGTCCCTACTCCGTACCACACAACTACTAAACCGGCAGTGATTCCAATCCTAATGGGCAAAGCACCGAAAGGGATACCTCCTTTGTCAGTTTTGGTAACGTGACTAAGTGTAGGTTATCGCCTCAAGTGGCTTTCTGAATTTCTGCTCCACCCCATGAATTCAAAACTCTGTTCATGATAGTCCTGTATGCTGAATCCGCATGCCCAGATGGATCAGGCCCGTCAAACTCCAGCTTTGGCGAAGTGTCTATGCCACTAGCTGATTGAAGGCAATCAAAGATCAGACATCTTAGAAGCCGAGTTAATAAGCTCCTAAGGAGCATTCTTTGTACCATCAGTCAATCCAAAAGGTGGGAGAATTCTCCTCAGAGGCTTGCGCCTCTTCATAAATTGAAGCCATCAACTTGAAAAAGTCTTTCTTTGGCAAATGTGTATACATCTTACCCTGAGTGGGTAGAGGCCATGAAGGTAACGACCTTGTCTTCGACAATGGCATCAATGTTGTTGACGCTGGCTTCGACAAAGTAGTGGATGGCGTCTTGGACAATGGTGTGGATGGAGCCTTCGACAATGGGGTTGACAAAACCTTCGACAATGGTGTTGATGAAGGTTCGGATTCTAACGCTGTTTTGTCTGGCCTTGCCTTCTATTTATGCACCGAAAGGCTTGCCGATTTGCTCTTTTTCTGAGGTATCGGAGAAAGGTTCTCTAGACTATACCCTCAATGATTTCTCACCAGATTTAGAGTGTTTGGTAATCTTTGACCTTCCTCTGTCAATGGACCGGGGAATGGTCTTTGCGTGATTCCTTCGAGGGGGTCCGGCCGCATTCTCGAAGATACGCATCATAGAACATTTGAAAGCTTCCCCTTTTTTGGAGGGAATCATTTTTAGTTGGGCATCCGATAACCCCAGTAGAGGTATCAGAGGAAGAAGAAGATGACCTATGACGTATTTTCTTCGCCTTCTTCGAGGAAGATTGTGTCGACCGACTCCTCGATCGTGACTACTTTGACTTTTTGCACTGGGACGCGACTTTAGACTCCCTGGACTTCTTATCCCTCTTCGAAGAAGTCTTCGAAGATTCCCTCCCAGCCGCCAGTTTACCGCGGCGTTCCCTGAGAGATTTTCCCTGTCATGGCCTGACAGGAGCCGCAGTCATCGGTCCAATTTTCGCAACCCAGGCACCACAGGCAGATGCTGTGGGGGGGGGGGGAATCAGTGATGGACATTTTCTTCCTGCACTCATATTTTTTGAAGCCAGACTTCGAGGTTGAAGGGTTTGAAGAAGACATATTTGATGAAAACTGAAGCGCGCCGTTCAATACTCGAAGCGAAAGCTTTCGGAAAAATTGAACTGAAGCCAACGGGCGCGGCTCAAGCTATTTGTACTGCTGATGACGCTGACGCTCTATGGCAGCCCTCGAGGGACATCGACGCCATGACATGGAGCACAGCGCCCTCTGGTGTGGAAATTTGTTTTCAGAAGCAGCAAAGCTGAAGATACGAACATCAAAGATGAGGAATACGTGGGAGGACATAATCCATTCGAAAGCAGGCTTTTGAACAAATGGACAGGGTTTGTAGACAGGGATGCCAAGGCAAAGATTTCAGCAGAAAATGTCTCAAATTTTAGAGAAGGGGGCTTAAAATTTCAAGGGTCCTTTATGATGGCATGGGGCTCTTCAAATACCTTCTGTTTTTCTCTTTGGGGTTCAACCGTGTTGAGTCAGACTTTTAGCATTGAATCAATTATCTGGGCATTTTTGGCACCGGGCTAGGATCGAGTCAGGGAGCAGCTGTAACGGGCTCCAACAATGTGGTGCTGTTTGGCAGCGCTGATGGCTTGTTTGTCAAAAACACTGGGAACAGCAGGTGGGTTCAGTAGCCATGGGTGTGGAAAAGAGGAGACTGGCCTTCAGGTCAAGCAAGGTCAGCTGGTTCAAAATGTAGGGGTACTGCAAAAGAAAACCGATAACCGGGCAGGTGGTGTCAGGTTTGGGAGACAAGAACATTCAGTGGATCTCAGATGCAGAGACGGCTAAGCTTGAGTGTTGAGCAAAATTTGAAGATGCAGAGGAGGACGGGCAATGAGTTCAGAGAGGACCCCAGCGATTCCCGCAGCACCTTGGAATGCATCAGAAGTGTTCAAACCAGTGTCAAAGCGATTTATAGATGCAGGAAAAGCCTGGGGTCGCATCCTTGGTTTGGTCATTGCTAGGATGCACAGTCCAGGGTCTCGCAGGCCAGGGGTGTCCTTTCTTCTGCCCTTGCCAACCACAAATGTTTGTAGAGGGCATTTGCAGGGGGTCTGTCACCTCCAGTGGCAGGGTCCTAGTTATCAGTGCCTTTGTTGCAGTAGGCCTTGTCCACACAGCAGTTTCACCTCAAATGTACCCTTCGGTTGAGCAAGAAGAGATGTTCCTCCTCATTGAAGGCTTCTGTCTTCACCTCTATGGCAGAGGATTTTGGAATGGAATTTATTGCAACTTCCATGCAACTCCTTCTCGTCTTTAAGTTCAAAGTTGAATCAACTAAACGGAGGGTCCTCCCCTTCCCCCACTTCGATTTACTAAGTGGGACAGTGGATTGGACCAGCTGGCTAGAGGTCCAATCCTGACTGCTCTAACTAATGTCTGCCTGCTGATGTTTTACCCAGAAAGCCTTGTCTGCAGGAAATATGGAGTGGGCAGGAACACTGGGAACTCTAGCAAATTCTAAGATGGCAGACCCACTCTGTAATCAGAACCTCTCATCTGTGCTATTCAAACTCCATTAACCTTTCTCTGTCCGTCTACATCAACAATACTCAGTAATCAGTATTGTTGCGAGAACTAGCCACTGCAATGGGAGGGCTGGTTTTGAAGCTCCAGTTCCTAGCTACCTCCCAGGGAGATCTCTTGCTCTGGGAGAGCAGATGCCACCCACCCTCAAGAGCATCAATGGGGAGGGATATCTATGTAACACCTGGATGGTGGCTGGGTGAAACTCAGCCTAGACAAATTGAATACAAAATGAAAAAGGGTTTTGCTGTATAATTAATGTCCGGAGCCACAAGGTCAAACCAGTCATAGTGTATCTTTAGATATTGACATCAAGCCCCCAGGGGTGCCTGTGATTACAAAGATAACCACCCACCTGCTAGAACTTTGCGCTGCAGCAATACTGCATTCAGGAGTGTATATGTGACTTTTTACCTACCCCTGTTGCCACTGTAAATCATCAGTTGCTGGGATGAGATAGGAGACGGTCCCTAGCAGGGTCACATGGGTAAACTATGGTTTTTGGCATGGAGCATTTATTAAGGTGACACTGAAAAGCAGAGATCACCTTCTGAGTGGGAATTCCCTGCATCATTTTATTAAATACAAATGAAAAAAGCTCAGGCTGTTAATCCCCTCACAGATGGCACTGTCATAGTCCACAATCTCACCCCCTTGTTCTGCAAGCTCAATTATAAATCTTATGTTCTAGAGGCTCTTCCTGGCTCAGTTTGCAAAATTCTATTTTTGGTTCTGTAGCTTCCCTTCACAAATCTTGAATTTCTGGGCCTTCTCTTTGGGTTCTCCCTTATGAATCTCCTCTCCACAGGCCCCCCTCTTCAGCTTTGTTTCTTCAGATTTTCTAAGGGCAAGGTCTAATATAGTTCGGTCATTAATTTTCTCTGCCTCATTGTCTCTTGGGTAGGGGATCCTCACTCACAATTCTTGCTGTTTGGCTTGTTTTGTGCTTTCATCTCCTCTTGGCAATTGCACGTTTGGTAATCCACTCATCCATGCTGTTGGGTACCAGCTCAGAATCAAACATTTGTCAGCATTCTCATTCACGCATCTCTGACTCTTGCTCATCTGCTTTCTGGTGTCTCAATCTTAAACCACCATTGACCAGCCACACACCAGTTCCCTGCAGGACTAAGCCTCCAACAACATCCACTTCACCTTGCTCACTCTACCCCCATAGTTCTTCCAATGTACAAGATCACTGGTCACCTATAAACAAAAAAAAAAGTTTATTTCTAAAGTTAGTTGTCTTTTTTTCCTGGCAAATGTTTTCCCTTCTGTCCCGGGACATTTCAGTCCATCACTCAACTGTTTACCTGAAGCAATACACTATAAGGTTTACCTAAGGTCAAATGCTTGGTACTTTGAAAAATCAATTAACAGAAAATAAAACATTACAATTAACCTGTTGAAAGATACAGTTGATGAGTTGTGATGAAAACTAAGAAAACTAAGAAAAATAAACATATGCTGAGTAACTGCATTATGAAGATAAACAAATGTTTGAAAATCAAGAGATTAAAAAAATGCTTCTACAAAATAGATTCTACAAGAACTACAATAGATTGTCAAATAAGACCCTGATACAGCTGGGTACCACATGTAAAAATAGTTGCTGGATAGATCGAGGTCACATAGACTAATAAGTCTTTTTATGCATGTATTGCTTTTTTTCTACGTGTGTGTGTTTTTTAATCTATTGTATCTTAATAAAATTGTGCACTGGTATTTGATATAAGTTTGGGGCCTAACTGCTGAAAGGTCTATCTACCTCTGTTTATTAATTGTGTTCGATTCAGGTCACACCAGCAGGGACATCACATTGTGCAATCACAGAGATTGATGGCCCACATTTTAGGGACATGCTCCTCAGGGATGCACATCACCAAAGAAACAGATGGTGTGAGAGGCTATGTGGCGACCATGACCTACATTTGATAATATGGCTGTGGCCGCACAAGCAATTAAGACCGACAGTGACAGTATTACTTGTTGTGGACATTATTATTGTGGAGCTGCCCCTAAAGAATGGGTTGTAGGAATTGGGCATGGGTGAATGCAACAATTTAGTGGAAACAACACATCAGGCTACTCTTGTCACACACCACACCAGCAGGACACTAATGGGTAAGTGTGAGGGAAGATAGCAGCCCGAATGTGCATCCATAGGTTGGTCATGGAGAGGTGTCCTGACAGGGGGATGAATGCACTTGCCACAAAGCAGATAAATACATTGAACAAATTGTCCTAGAGTGCATCATCACACACAAGTGTTGTGCGTACGTAATCACCTCAAAATGCCCCACAATCTCCTAATATCAAGGCAACTATTTTGTGTCAGAAGAGCGGCAGTGCCAGTTGACGCAATGCTTCAGCAAACCACACATGCAAACAGGAACACGGGAAATCAGCACAGTCCACTGCGTGAATGATGCACTGCTGTGGGCATCCATTACACAATGCCTCAAAAACCACCAAGCACAGCGGTCTTGTCAGTCAGTATGTGTGCTGTTTTCAGAGTTCTGGAATACTCAAAATCTGCCCCTACATGCTTTGTTAACCAGATGGGAAACAAGCCCATACAAAGCCACAAGACGCAGATTATGGTTAATACTGCACCAGAAAAACAATATGCACCCATTACTAAAAAAAGGATTAGAAGTTCATAGAAAGGCTCTCATTACTAAGCAATCAGAATGTGACAATGTCTAAGTCATTCAAAAGTTGAAAATATGTGAAAAAGGCTGGGAGGTCTAGAATTTCTTCACTATGGCATAATATAGCACTGCACCCTTGCATGACCGCTAAATGGCAAATCAAGCCACTGCACCGCCCTAATGTTGAGTGGAAGTCAGAACATCCATGTGACAGGCAGCAAACCTTTTGTTCCATCAAAAGCCTTGCCGCATTACCTTCTACACATCACATTGCTTGGATGAACATGGGACATAACCCAAAAAATGCAAACTTGGTCACCCAATTGTAACCATTTGCAGTGCACCAAGACTAACGCCTATTGTATCCGATCTCATTGAGAAAAGGCTCCAATGTTACAAGCTCACCAACCTGTGATTCTGGCTTGTATTGATCAATCCATGGGTCATTGCGACACACTCTTGTCGGTTGTATAGACGGATTGCAAATTTGCTCTGTGCAGAAAGGCTTCTCCCTTTTCCGGTGCAGAGACTTGCTCAAGCGGCTGGTGTCCAATGAGGAGTCCTCTTTATTGCTGTGATGTCGCTTTACTGATTCAGATGGCTTGGAACCTGGATGAATTGATGAGAGGACTGCGTTTCCAAATAAATCCTCAAATGATGGCTCTACCCAGTCTGTGATCTGTGTAACACAAAGAGAGAACATTGCTAACAAATCCACAAAATTGGTCTCAAATTGTATCCTAAAATCTAGGAGCACGATAACTCACCTTAGCCGACACTAACTTTCTGCTGTAAGAAGTTTTTGACATTATCAGCTTTAATTATTTCCATCCGCACCATGCCAGTTGAACAAATCAAAGAAAGGGGGAGCTAGAAAAACCATACATAGCAAAATTATTGAAATGTATTTCATATACACAGACAATTGCATTTCAAAGAACAAATAAGTCACTTATCGAATTCAGCTGCAAAAATGTATGGAATCAGTAACTGGATTCTTGGAAGGTTAGCATAATTAACTGCTGACGTATCAACAATGTAGCTTTACAGCTCTTGAAAAATATAGGTGTACATTTAGTACACATTACCAAAATTGAGTTTTACTAGGTTTATTGGTATGGTTTGGGATGCTTCCCAATGAAGACTCCCTGCACTGTAAGCCTGGGTAATCTTCATTGGGAAGCATCCCAAACTAATACCAATAAACCTACTAAAACTCAGTTTTGGTAATGTGTACATTTCCAGTCTTGATTCTATTAGAGACACGGTGGTCAGCATTATGCTTTACTTCTATATAGCAAACTCTTCAGCAACCACGTAAAAGCAGTTTTGAACATTTAACCTTAAAGCCCTCAGGAGGACTGGAAACTACAACTCCGAAGTAGACGCTCCATTTCAGTAGTTTTTCCCAACTTCCAATTCCACCAATCCAAGTCTATATCCTCCTCCATCTCATTTCCTGCTCAAGTCAAATTCTCTTAGTTTGCTCATCTGACGCTCATCTTCGCCTCCCAAATCAAACTCTACGAACTGCCTGTAACTGAACATTTCGAGAAATGTAGACGGAATCCTGAGCCGGGAGCCGGTGTCTGATGAAAACAGTGGGAAACCTCTCCTTCCTTAACCTTAAGATATTGGCCTGAATCGATCATCTCATCCGCTTCTCTGATCTTCACCCACAGACAACACAAATTTCTGTTAAAGGGATGGTTCAGCCAAAATGTTTAATTTAAAAAATAGATGGGCAATATTAAAAAAAATCGATTGGCAATTTTTTTTCTCCAAGTCCCTATGTAAATTTTTGAGCAAATCAAGCTCAAAGAAAGCACATGGGGGCATCCATTTTGGGAAATGGATGGCCGCCACTGTGCTCGCTTTGGCTTTTGCGGCACTAATAAAGGAAAAGCCAGCCAGCTGTAGTAAACAAAAGCTACCACTAGGTGGCTTTTCCTTCATTGGTGCTGTACGCGGAGGACGGGGACTGGAGACTACAGGCAGAAAAGCTGCAGCTGCATCTCGTTAAGTGCTATTTATTTATTTTTTAAAATAAGCACTAGCTGCGTTTTTTTTTCTAAGTTTTACGGGCTGGAGGAGCCCGGAAAACTTAGAAATAAAACCGCAGCTTTAAAATCGTTGTATTTATGTTTGCGGTGGCTTTTGAAGCGACCGCAAACATAAATACAATGTTATTGTGTTTGAAAATGGTGCGGTTTTTCTCTGAGTTTCTCAGGCTCCCCCGGCTCACTCAGAAAGAAAAAACGCAGCGTTTTCAAACACAACCGTGTTGTGTTTCTGCCTGCCGTGGCTATCACTTTGGGTCTCCGGTGCTCCCCCAGGAGAGCACTGGAGACCCAAAGTGAAAGCCAAGGCAGGCAGAAACGCAACACGGTTGTGTTTACATGCTGCAGTGTTTCTGCCTACAGCTGAATTCCCATTTGGGGCTCTCGGGCTCCCCACGGGGGGCCCCGAGAGCCCCAAATGGGAAATGCTAAATGCTGCAGTGTTTCTGCCTAAAACTGCTTTCCCATTTGGGGCTCCCCACGGGGAGCCCTAGAGCCCCAAATGGGAAAGCAGATTTAGGCAGAAACACTACGCGGTTGTTTTCTGCAATGCTAAATGCTGCAGTGTTTCTGCCTAAATCTGCTTTCCCATTTGGGGCTATAGGGCTCCCCTGTGGGGGCCCTAGAGCCCCAAATGGGAAAGCAGATTTAGGCAGAAACACAACGCGGTTGTGTTTGAAAACGCTGCGGTTTTTCTTTCTAAGTTTCTCAGGCTCAGAGGAGCCTGAGAAACTTAGAAAGAAAAACTGCAGCGTTTTCAAACACAATAACGTTGTATTTATGTTTGCGGTCACTTCAAAAGCTACCGCAAACATAAATACAACGTTTTTAAAGCTGCGGTTTTATTTCTACGTTTTCCGGGCTCCTCCAGCCCGGAAAACTTAGAAAAAAAAAAACGCAGTTAGTGCTTATTTAAAAAAAAAAAAAATAAATAGCACTTACCGAGATGCAGCTGCAGCTTTTCTGCCTGTAGTCTCCGCTCCGCGTCGTCCGAGTCGGGGCACCAATGAAGGAAAAGCCACCCAGTGGTAGCTTTTGTTTACTACAGCTGGCTGGCTTTGCCTTCATTAGTGCCGCAAAAGCAAAAGCCAGCACAGGCGGGCATCCATTTCACAAAATGGATGCGCCCATGTGCTTGCTTTTGCAAATCTTGAGCTTTAATTGCTCAAAATTTTACATAGGGTCTTGGAAAAAAAATGCCAATCTTTTTTTTTTTTTATATTGCCTAGTTATTTTTAAAATAAAAAATGTTGGGCGAACCATCCCTTTAAGGGTAGGAGTAAGGCAAGCCAATAGTCTCTTATAGCATTACTATTTCTCTACCCTTGCCTTTCCCCTTGCCCCCTACTTGTGTCACCTGGGCAGGATAATGCTAGTCTTTAAAAGAATCAAGACTCCCTGCACTGTAAGCCTAAGTAATCTCCACTCTACGCCAAGACCGGAGGCAAGCATTATGCATGCTCAAAGCTTCCCATTACTGTAGCTGCTAATGCTGAAATCGGCTTAAAGTAAAAAGTCTTAAAAAAAGAGTGACTTGACCAACTCACCGCCTGTCCCTGCACGGTGCATTATTTCACGCACCCATCTCGCTATAGTAGGGGACAA
Source organism: Ambystoma mexicanum (assembly GCF_040938575.1). NCBI lineage: Eukaryota > Metazoa > Chordata > Amphibia > Caudata > Ambystomatidae > Ambystoma > Ambystoma mexicanum. The sequence goes on along the minus strand of NC_090935.1, from coordinate 660,531,056 downwards.
AATTGCACAAAAGTGCTTCTTAAGCACAATGAGCAACTCTGTCACACCTTGTGTCCTGAACTCCTCCGTCCCTCTCTCATAAGCCTTAATGCACATTGCTATGCATAACTCGTCATTTCCCGAGATGTATAGATATGACCTTTGAGCTTGACTTGGTACGCTTTGCAATATTTTATGTTTACGTTTATTGAGTTTATATAGCGCTTTACACCAAAGCGCTTTACAGAATAACAACAGTACATGAGAAGAAGCAAATTTACAAAATTGAAACAAACCAGTGGTACAGTATATGGAACAATTAACTCAGTAGGAGACAGGGGGAAGGGGGGGAGGAGGGGAGGTCACGGGAGAGTATAACACCCTTAGGTGGTTACAGCTTCCTGTATGAGGTCATCGGGATGAGGAGGAAGGTGGGAGGGGAAGGGATGGGTAGAGGATAGGTGGGAAGCGGTAGGGAAGGAGTCAGGGGGGATTGATGAGGAAGGGCTTACATTCAGCGTTTGATATCAAGGCATCGGGATGTTGGGGAAGGAAGGAGGGGATGGGTAGGGATAGGGGGAGCGGGAGTGAAGGAGGATCAGGGGCGTAATGGAGAAGAAGGGCTTTCATGGAGGAGCAGAAAGATGGGAAGGAGGGGGAGGAGTGAATAGAGAGGGGTAGGGAGTTCCAGTGGAGGGGGGCCAAGAGTTGTAAAGAGCGGAAACATGAGGAGGCACAAGGGGCTGGGGGTACATTGAGAAGATGTAGGTCAGCTGAGCGTAGAGAGCAGGATGAAGAGCAGAATGAAAGGAGGGAGGAGAGATAAGGGGGAGGGCTAGGTCATGGAGAGATTTATAGACAAGGCACAGGAATTGAAATTTCAATTGTGAGAGGAATGGGAGCCAGCCGAGTTGGGAAAGTGAGGTAGAGATAAGAGTCACGAGGGCCGAGAAGACAGAGTGTGGATGGAGGAGTGATAGATGGATTTTAGGGTAGTCGGGTGAGTAGTAGGGAGGCCAAAGAGAAGAGAGGAGCAGTAGAAAAGCTGGGAAAAAATAAGGGAGGAGATTAGGAGTTTAGAAGCGTGAAAGGTGAGGGAGGAGCGGATCTTGCAGATGTTGAAGAGGTGGTACCGACAGGCATGAGAGGTTAGAGAGATGTGGGTGGAAGAGGAGGGAGAGAGAGGGGAGTTGATGTGGAGGCCAAGGTTGCGGGCATGGGTAGAGATGGGGAGATTGAAAGGGGGGAGTGGATGAAAGGAGGAGGGGAGGGTGAGAGAGTGTTAGGAGGGAAGAAAAGCACTTCTGTCTTGTCAGAATTGAGCGACAAGAAGTGGGATGACATCCAGTTTTTGATGGCCGTGAGACAGGAAGAGAGAGTGTGGTGGAGGTCGGATTGAATATTGAATGAACCTCCTCATGGGGAGAAAACAATTTGTTCCGACGATTTCCAAAGCCCTGACATCAGGCACTTTCCTGGATACCAAACACAACAGAACCGCTTACTTCACAGATAATTGTTTAATTGACAAATGTTTGTTCTCGGGCTATATACCGAGAAAGTACAGCACCAACTTAACATCCCAGAAGGATGAAAACTGCTGCAGCAGCTCCCATACTTTGATGTCCTTCAACAACTATACCACCGCTGGGCGTTCCCCCCCTCACTGGCATCCCCTTCAATTGCTCATAGCCAATCTACAAACACCTATAGTACTAAACACCTCACCTTTCTCTGGCAAGGAATGCCAGGAAGGGAGTAGTTTTTTACCTGTAACTCCATTTCTCCAGCGTTGGTATCTTTCATGAATTCACATGCTGTGAATATTCCCCGTTGTCAGGCTGGGAATCCCTGGTTACTTTGATTTAGTCATTTTCCAATGAAAAAGCTTCGACCCCTTTGAGTATCCCATCAGCTTTGTTGGGTACTTTTGGTCCCCACCAACAGGATGTCGAGTATATAGCTCCACCCTAGCTTCCCCTCAGATTCCAACCACTCCAGCTGGAGGATAACCCCCTGTAGAAGATGTTTGCCTGGAGGGGAAGGCTGGAGGGTGCATGTGAATCCATGAAACATACCAACACTGGAGAAATTAAGTTACAGGTAAGAAACTACTCCATTCTGCAGCTTTGGATCTTTCATGGATTCACAGGCTGTGAACAGATTTTATAGCAGTATACATGTCTGGAAGAGAAGAAAACAGGTAAACAAAGATTTGAAAACCTTTGCATTTTTAGGTTCACGCTAGCAGCATACATATGCACATACAGGAAAATAAAACGGATGCTGCAGAGCTCACCTTACTGGAACAGCCGTTGAAGGACTGCTCATCCCATCTGCACATCTTCTGTGTGCTGTTGTTGCAGGCAGTAGTGCCTAGTGAATGTGTGAGGTACTGCCCATGTTGCCATCTGGCAAATGTCTTTGACGGGCACTCCTGACCAGAGAGCTGCCGAGGCCGCCGTGGCTTTTGTAGAATGTGGCTGTAGTCGGCAGTGGCCTGTTGGCCTTCGTGTGGCAGAAGGAAATCGCTGAGGATATCCACCTTGCATGCCCGGTTTTGTAATGACTTTCCCTTAGTTCGAGGGGCCAAAGGCGATAAAGAACGATCTTGCTGCTCTACAGGATTTTGTCCGTTCCAGGTAATATTTTAACACCCTTTTTACATCCAGGGAATGAAATGCTCTTTCCACTGGGGAGGTGGCGTTTTGAAAGAATGTAGGTAGAGTGATAGCTGCATTCTTGTGAACTTCAGATGGCACTTTCAGGATAAAGTGAGGATTGGCAGAGAAGATTACTTTGTCCTTTACAAATCGGAGGTATGGAGGGTCCACCAGTAAGGCCTGTAGTACAGAGACTCGTCTAGAGGATGTAACAGCGATTAGGAATGCTACTTTCCAGGTTACAAACTTGATGTGCGTCAAAGATAGAGGTTCAAAAGGGGGTTTCATGAGACTGGCCAGGACTTTATTTAGGCTCCATACCGGTGGAATTCTTTTCTTTGGTGGAAAAGTGTGAAAAAGCCCCTTTAGGAAGTGCTTAAGTAGCCTATCGCTATAGAGAGGAGGTGTTCCTCTTTTTCTGGTGAACCTGGAGATTGCAGACAGGTTTACTTTTATGGAGGAGATTGCAAGTCCTTCCTTTGCCGGTTTCAGTAGATAGGGAAGAGCCTGTTGTGGTCGTATGGCCAGTGGTTGAAGGTTGGGCTGCTGTGTACACCATGCACCGAATCATTTCGATTTCAGGCTGTAGGAGTGGTTAGTGGAAGGTGCCCAAGCTGCCGCCAGTATGCGCTGGCATTCCTGCATGATGTCTAGATGGCCGAATTCGGTACAATCAGGAGCCAAGCTGTCAGCTTGAGGGAGCCTGGGTCTTGATGTAGAATTGCACAGTTGTTCTGCGATAGGTGATTTGCGCGAGAGCCCAGATGGATTGGGTTGTCCGCCGACAGCTGAAGGAGGTCCGAGAACCAGGTTTGTCTGAGCCAGTACAGCACCACCAGGATTATCTTGTAATGGTATCTGCGGATGATCTGGATTGTCTTCCTGATCAGAGGGACTGGCGGGAACGCAAATGCAAAAATGCCAGTCCATGGGAACACGAACGTGTCCCCCCGAGAGCCGGGGTGTAGAATCCTGCTTGCAAATTCTTTGCACTTTGTAGCAAAGTGGGCTGGCCCCACACTGAGAAGAATTTGGATATTTGGTTGTTGTGCAGTGCCCATTCGTGGGATGGCGTTGAATCCCTGCAGAGGGTGTCTGCTTGCTGGTTGTGTAAATTCAGGAGTTGGAATGCTTGCAACACAATGTTATTCTGAATGGACCAGTGCCAAATGGCTTGAGCTTCTTGAGACAGGGTTTTTGACCTTGTTCCGCCTTGCTTGCGCAGGTAAAACATTGTGGTGGTATTGTCCGTGACGATGCGCACTACAGCCTTTATGATGTCTTGTAGAGTTACCATTTTTTTTAAAATGCTTTAGTTTAACTTTAAGTCCAGGATTGGACGCCACGTTCTGTGGGGCTTCTTTACCACAAAGTATCATGAGTATACCCGTTTTCCCCCTCGATGAAGGAGGAACTCTTTCTATTGCCCGTTCTTTTAACATTTGGCACACTTCTTGTTGGAGAATTGGAAGATGCGGATGTGACACTGTTGCCAGGAGGTAAGGGTTTCTGTGCTCGTTTGAACTCCAAGAGATGACAGTGTTGGATGGCATCTAGCATCCATCTGACTTTTGTAATTGCTTGCTGATATGATGCATCTCATCTCATGAGTCCTTTTGGTAGTAGTCCGTAAGATGCTTTATTAAGTTGCACGCACACAGGTCAAATCAGGAACATCAAGTACAGGAGATGGTAAGCAGGATCATAGATAATACAAGGAGAGCCCACTGGCTCCCACCGCCCAGGTTGCATGCCTCTCTCACTTCTAACTGTCCACAGGCAGAACCAAGCTCAAAGCATAACATTCCAGGCTCAAGGCATAACATTACAGCCTGCAGCATTAGGATGTGCTGTGCATTCCATGGCATCACAGCCACAAAGGATGGAAATACCCAGGTAGGCCAGGAAGCGGGGCAACGGGATATAACACACCTCCTTCTGTTAGGCAACCAACAAGGCAGTCGCTACCAACACCACACAGGGAAGAAACACACTCAACGCACCTTAAACCTCCCAACAAGCAGAACAATTCTGCACAAGATAACACACGAGAGGACAGAGCGAGAGGACACCGGCACAACACAATTTCCTGGAAATCAAACAGCGACTTTCTAGGTGCCCGTGGTCCAAAGCGCAAAAGGAACATCCACACAAAACATACTAGAACTAGCCACGCTATAGTAGAACATTCTTCTCAGCACCCAACTGAGACAGACATCTTCTACTCTGTCATCATAACAGTGACCTCAGAGTGACAAACCCAAGCAGGGTTATCCAGGCTGTCAACACACTGTGCTCAGAGCTGCTGGCCAGGCAACTAAGAACCAAACTATTACACCACACGCTACTGAGAACTAGGTGGGGGTGGAACCTGTCACCTGGCTGAACAAGCATGGTGCTCATTGATCAGCACAAAAATACAACAAGAAATCAACCTTGGAGGGGTCAGTAAACTACATCATTATCGCTGATCATGACCGCACGTCTAATCCCTTTAAACTCACTAGTGCCAACAAATGCTTCCCTTACTATCGAAAGCAACCGTGGACCACACATCCAAACACTGCCAAATCACACCGTTTCTAAACCAATTCAAACTGAGCACCTCAGCGAAAATCTCCATTACAATGGGAGACAACCGTGTACCACACGTGTGAGAACTCACACTAACAAAAATGCATTGTTCCTTTGCAGTATTTTCCTGACACTACCAAAACACAACACTTGCGCTGTGGGGCCTTATACCATCTTCCTGACAAACGCCCTGTGAGGAATTACAGCATCCGCTCTGATGCATGCCTACACCACCATACTTAAACACGTAGTGGCCTCACTGCCACACCGCAAAACAAGATCCTTGAGGGCTCACTGCGTCTCCTCGACGCTTGCCTCATGAGGGCTCAGAACGTCCTCCCCGACGCAAACCCTCACACCAATACCAGGAAACACATTGTGACCTAACAGCCAAAACACCCAAATTAATACCCGTTTGGGCCTCATGTAGAAAGGTCTTACACCATTATCTCCATTTGCTTGCACACATTCACTGCATGATGTGCAGCCTAAAACTGAACATTTCTCAAATTGGTTAGCTCTATACATTTGCCTTTGCATGGTAACATTAGCAGTAAACGTTTCCACACACTCATAGCGAAAAGCGAAATCTCCAACTTCACACACATTGAAAGGCAACAACAGCAGGTTACATCACTTAAGCATGGTGCAAACACAGTGTTGTCAGATTAGATGTTTGCAACAGCATACTAAAATATGCTGCATACTCCTTTAAGATAAGATAGACACTTTTAAATACTTTCATTTCACTGCGGTGTGCCCAAGGGCATAATGGGTTAATACATAAACAGGGGCTAGACGCCTACCCGCTTCAGTATAGCCAACAAAATCAAAACAATTCACAGTGCAGTGGTGCCCGACTACATTAATTGTGATGACTTGTACACAATCCAACTCTAGGGATTGCAATGATATTCTTCTCTGCATTGGGACTCCAAAGGAGCTGGGAGTCTGAACGATTCTCACATTTTCCGTTCCCAGCAATGCGACCTTGCGGCCGTGGACCATTGGGACTTTGCGCTCCTCAGAAGTTATACTTAGTCACACATGGCCACCTTAAGCTTTTGTCAGCAGCATGACAAGGGCTCTGATCTGTACCCTTGTTCCTTCTTCCTCCACCGCCAACCCTTCAAACATCATGACCCAATGGCACAGGCATCACGTTATGGCACATTGCAGGGTCCTTTCTTCAGTTTACCATCAGCGTGACAAACGCTGAATCCAAGGCAGCGCTGAATGGGTTGGAACTGGAACGAGAGTGAAGGTTCCATGTTGCAAACACCCACCATCAACTGTGACATCACCAGAGCTGGCAGAGGAAGCGGATCACCCTTGAGCAAGCCGCCTCAACGGCAGGCACCAGACCTCGAGGGTTCAAACGAAACCGATTGCTGAAGTCCTACAAGACCAGCTCCTGAAGGCATACCACAGACCAGGGTCCCAGGAGCCAATCCTCAGATATAGTTAAGATGGCAAAATGTGGTACTCACTCATCTCAAGCTTTATGAAAATTCCTCAAGCACTTGTCAGCAGCGGCTCTACCATGCTCTTCCAGCTCACACCAAGTAAGGATGCTTAATGCCTGCCCTCCCATGTCCCCATGGCCCATTCACATGGCTCAGTCTGTTTCTTCTAAACATCTCATCATCAGGGAGGCATCCTACATATCCCATGTTCACTTGAGGAGGCATCCTACATATCCCATGTTCATGTGCGGGAGAGACCCTCTTCACAGTCACTAATTCCATGGAAGCCATACTCCCTCTCAGATTACATCTCAGCTTCCCCAGGCAGCCTTTCCTTCTCCTGGGAGGAGCCCTGGTGTGTCACCTTGTCCTGGGTGGTGGGACTATCGCCTTGGGGGGCAGTGGGTCTCCCTCTCCTGCAGTTGCTTAATCCTGAACTCTGTACCCCGGCAGCAGTCATTTCACACCTCTCCTTTTCTCTTTTCAGGTACCTGATCATTTCCTGAGGTTCGCATGAAGATCCTTGTCACCAACGATAAATTCAAGTTCATGAGTCACTACTCATAGTAGTCCACAAATTGCTTTATTAAGTTGCACGTACACAGGTTACATCAGGAACAACAGGTACAGGAGATGGCAAGCAGGATCATAGATAATACATGGAGAGCCCACTTGCTCCCACCACCCAGGTTTCATGCCTCACTCACTTTTAACTGTCCACAGGCAGAACCAAGCTCAAGGTATAACATTCAAGCTTGCAGCATCAGGATGTACTGTGCATTGCATGACATCGCAGCCACACAGGATGATATGATATGGCATTTATAACATGCCTATACACAAGTGTTTCAAGTCAATACCCAGGTGGGCCAGGAAGTGGGGGAACGGGATATAACGCACACCAGCTGCTGAAATGAAACACCACATTTTCTCCCACCGGTGTGCCTTTGAGGCAGTCATTGCTAGGCCTTGTTCTGTCTACCTCTTTGGGAGGTGGGCTGATCCACGTTTGCGTTGTACTTGGTGGTACTCCCTGTTGCGTTGTGAGGACTGGTAGTTCCTTTTATATCACTGGGAGTAGCAGCCAGATTTCCATAGTTCTTGTTGTCCCTCAAGGACAAGAACCTGGATTGACCCGAGGAACCTCGAAAAGAACGAAAAGACTTTCTGCCCTGTAGGGCTGTTAATGATCTAGCAGCATCGGAGTCTGCTTTCATTGCTTTAAGGGCTTCATCAATCTTGTCGCCGAAAACGTTCTCTCCCTCAAACGGCATGTCGACAACCTTATGTTGCACCTCCTGTCTGAAGTCAGTGCAGCGTAGCCATCCTTGACTTCTCAGGACGACCCAATTACCAGTTTGCTTGAATTCTGTCTCTGCAAGATCCACTGCAATGTTGATACTGTGGTGTGAAGCCTCCTTGCCTTCACAAACAAGTGTCCAGGCCTCTTTTCGCGGTTGCTCTGGCAAATGCTCTACAATGGGAGCTAACTGGTGCCACATTTCACGGTCGTAGCGAGCCACTATTGCAAGGGTATTGGCTGCTTTGACTGTTGCCCCGATGTTGAGCACTTCTTTGCCGAAAGCATCGATGTTCCTGCCCTCATTGTCCGGGAGAGTAGCGCATTTGTGTTTTCTGCATGCCTTGCAACCTGCTGCCGCTAATACTACCGACTCTGGAGGGGGTTGAGAGGTTAGACATTTCGGTGTTGCATCCAGTGCCTTAAATTTCTTGTCTAGTCTCCCTTTTACTGCCAGCTCAGTGAAAGGATGTTTAAGGATTCGCAGACCCTCTTGCCAAACATGATCAAAAATAGACTTCCTGTACTTACCCATGTGATCAAAAAGAAAAAACAAACCGGCTCTCTTTTCCTCTGCAGGAGTTAAACCAAATTCCTGGCACGCCTTTGATACCATGGCGTGGAAAGCACCAATGTCATCTGGTGGAGAGGGTTGTGCTGGACTACCCTGTGTATCCTGGTCCGGATCCTCTGTATCCCACTTATCCTGGTGAGGAGAGTTGGAAGAGGCGGTAGCGGTCATGTTCCTTGGACCCGTGTCTTGATCTGTATCCAGTAGTTCCTCCTCTTCTTGCTCGCCAATCCGCGGGGTCTCTCTAATTGGAGGTGGAGATAGGGATTTGTGTGCCGAACATGGACGTTTGGCGCGGTCCCTGGACGAATGCCCTTGATCTCTTCCTTGTACTACTTGCTGACCTGGTGTTTCCTGTCATTCCTGCATTGATGGATCCCCTGAGGCTGAGGTGGTGGGAGCCTACAATTGAGCTGTCCCAGCAGAGTTTGCAGAGTGGAGAATACTTGCTGGGAGAGTAGAAATTGCGGATATATAAGAGGATGTGGTGGCATCATACCTCCTGTTCCCGATGGTGTAGAGGGTAAAGAAAGGGGTACACCCTTGACCCTTTAGAGGAGTTTCCTGATCTCTTGATTGGAGACGACCGGAAGATCTTTCCTGCACATGGGGTTGGATCCTGCATTCCTCGGAATCCGTGACCCCTGGGCAATCCTCTCTTGGAGGCTCAAAATCAGATGTCTCATGTTGTAGGATTTCATCTGGCATGATTTTGGTGTAGTTTAAGGGACATACACCTAGAGGGAGTTGTCTTAGTTCCACAGGTCCAGCTGTTGGGAGTTTTCAGTATTCCTCCACTACAGGATAGCATATTGTCCTGTTGTACTTGTTGAATAGGCTGTTCTAAATGAACTGTGGGCTGGGATGTTTTAGTGGTTGAAGGGGATGTGTGAACTACAGCTTCACTCCTTGAAGATTTGTGCTCTTTAGTTATCGACGAGAGGGTCGTCGACGAGTGATGTCCCGATTTCTTCAAAAATTGCATTGTCTGATGGTGTTTCGTGGACAACTCTTGTCCAGGAGAGGATCTGTGACCTTCTTTAGAAGTACCAGACTGTGACGATGAGTGGTGTCTCTTTTTGGACGACGAAGGTTGAGTCTTTGTGGATGAGTTAGACTGGTATTTCTCTCTCGTCGGAGAGTATGTTCCAGACGAACGGGAGGTCGACTTTGTCGACAGGCATGAATCCTTATCTGCCTGTTTTGACAATTGTGTTTTCGTTGACGGGCCTTTCAACAACAGTTTAGATATGCACCGGGAGCCTTCGCTTCTAACCAGTGTCGTTTTAGTAGGAGACTTTGGGTGATGCAGTCTTATCCTGGCTCATCGATGATTTTGCCTCACCTGTTTTTACATAGGTCGTTCTTCCGACCTGGATCTGTGGCTTGATGGCGAACGCCTGTCAGAGGGGGTGGTAGCTCTCCCACTCCTTGACGAACCCGCTTCCAACACCAGCAAATCAGTCAGTGAGGGTTTCTGTCTTTGACGGTTTTCTGAGCAAAGCACTGACAGATGTCACATTCCTCCAGAGAATGGTTATGGTCGAGGCACTATAAAGGAGTCTACATGCCTGTCACCTTCGTAGACATTTTTTAGGCTGCACATCCCACAGGGCCTGAATAAGAAGGTTTTCGATCCAATGGTAACCGACATCGAAGAGTCGTCGTTTGCTCTGGTTTAAATATAGAGTTTAAAAAAAAATTTGGTGTGGAAAGATAATTTCTCAGTGAAGAGAAGAACTCTAGGAATCCCACCAGCTAACAGGACGCTTGAAATCTGAGGGGAAGCTGCTGGGGCGGAGCTATACACCCATCCTATTGGTGGAGACCAAAAGCACCCACAGAGATGTTGATGGGACTACTCAAGGTGTCAAAGCTTTTCCATAGGAAAATTACTAAATCAAAGTAACTGGTGATTCCCAGTCTGACGACTGGGAATATTCACAGCATGTGAATCCATGAAATATCCAAGGCTGGAATGTTTATAATCTGGGCAAAAGGGGCAGGAATGTGCTCTAAACCTCTCTGCACACAACATGACTGCCATATTCGCCACGATGCAAAACAGTCCCTGGCGGTTGTCAGCGGTCATGATTCTCTGATGAGAATAGCCGCTTGTCATCAGAGGCCTGGTAGTCCCTATTTCAGCCCAAAACCTTGCAAGCATGCAATATGATGTCTCCAGCCAGTACTCTACTTTGAACTCTCCCTGCTGGGTCTGTCAGTAGATCTCATCATCGAGATCACTTGAGGAAAAGTCAAAGAAAGTTCCATCAGAACTGGAAAACACACTTATGAAGTCAAGGCTCGTACCACAATCATGACTCCTTCGCTAAGGTTCTAGAGGGAATGTGTAGTTCTCGCCAGTACTCCATAGATGTAGAAACGCATCAGTACACGAGAGTTCTGGATCTAGTCTCCAAATGAAATACTTGGGTACCTGCACATTCAACCTGGAGGTTGGTGTCCAATGGCCCCCATATCCTCTATGTTCCCAAACACTTCTCTGCTCAGCCTCCAGTTGTTGGAATCCCAGAGATACTTCAAGTTCCAATCCGCCACTGAATTGTCTGCCCCTGGGAGATACTCTGCCCTGACTGAAATCATCATCCCCAGGCATTAATGGCAAAGGTTTTTCACTAGTTCGGCCAGCACCTTTCATCTCATCTCCCCCCACATGCAGTTGATGTATCTCGCCGCAGAGATATTGTCCACCTTGAGAAGAATACAGCAGTTCACCTTGTCCTTTGCCAGCACCTTCACTGCGAATGGCCCTGCTAACAATTCCATACAACTGATGTGCAATGCTAGCTCTTGTTGGGGGCATTTTCCTCCTGTAATCGGTACACTGCTCCTGGCTCCCCAGCCAGATGTGCTTGTGTCTGACTCTATAACTATGTCTGAAAGTTCTCCTGAGATAAATCCCCCATTCCATGTTTTGTAAGCATCATTCTATTTTATATTTCCTTTCCTCGTCTAGAGGTAGTATCTAGTGGTACCATAAACCTCTCCTTTCAGTCTATGTAGCGCTCTGTAAAGAATGGGACTGAGAAATATGGCCTGAATGGATGCCGGCAATAGGCCCACACTCCTGAGCAAAATCTTCTCTTTCTTGAGAGCTAGTCTGAACTCCTTTATCACTCATCTTCTAAGCCGGAAGCTCCAGGGTCACCTTGTTTGAATGGATCACAGGAAAACGCACCTGGTCGACCACAGATCCGACTTCTTGTTGATCAGGAAACAGAAAGAGGACAGTAGTGAGCTCAAACATTGTATTTGTTTCTGGAGCAACTGGCTTTCTTGAGCCATAGTTAACATATTGCCTACGTATATTTATGATTGTCACTTCTCTTAGGACTGCTAGCACGTGTCTCAAATGTTTGGCAAACACTCAAGGTGCTAATAGCTGTGAGCAGTCAAAAGGTACGAGTCAGACACAACAGCATGATTTTGTGGCTATAACTTTCATTAACAAAAGAAGGGTTGACTAAATGTCCATCTTTCCCTACAGCAATGAGGGGTTTCCCTGCCTCAATAAAAACGAACAAAGGGAACAGTCAGGATGCAAAGTAAAAGGTCTTCTGTCGCGTGTCAAAAGCACTAATCTGGCCCTCACACTTTACGCATAGAGATAACCATTTTTAGCCACACTCTTAAGGCTTTAGCCTAGTAGATGAAACACAAAGTTCCAACATAACAAATCAAAGTATGAAAATTCACATGTTCCCAGAAAAAAATCACTTTTCCCCTTCCCTTAGAATATTACACAATGTTCGAGCGCTCAGACTTTCTAACAATCCAAGTTGCGTGTTTGGTTAACCTTCCTTTGAAACAACCTGGTGTACCCTCCAACCAGGAACCCCAATTCTCCTTAAATAGTTACAAGTTTCTTTAGAATGCCTGATATACTCATGCCAGGATTCACAGTTCTTTGATAAACAATCTTCAGTTTCCTTTGGAATATCTGTAATATCCTGCCAGGATTCCTAGTGTTTTATTAAGGAATTTCACTTTCCCAAGACCTGGTATACTCGCCAGCCATGTTTTTAACTGTTCGCAATGTGCCTGATATACTATCATGCCAGGACTTTGCAAAACCTCTAATAGTTTTCCTTTTCTTCATTATTGGGTCCTTGACCCTTCTCTCTCGACACTTGACAAGATTACTCCAATTTCCATCTTGCAGCTACGAATGGCTTTTGACAACGCTTGTTCATTCACTCGATTTCCCTTGTGGGGACTTTTAATGTTAGTACTATTGGATTTTGCCAATGCTGGTTCATTTGTTTACTTATCTCTGTCGTGCGGAGGCTCGCCTCTACGGCTGCTTTGCGGTATACACACTAAAGAACCCCAGTGCCATTATGGTTTCTCCCAGGGTCACCTAAACTTCTTGGTGACTTCTGTGTCCTTTGCTGTACGAGAGCTGCGGCTTGAACCTCCTGCTCACGCAAAATGTTCCTGTCAGGTTCCCTCTTAGCATTTCACACATTAAGAGGGGCTGGTGTAGGCAGAATCACACCGTAAGCAGGAAGTCAATTAACTTTCAATTTATTATTTATTAAGGAACACTTGGGCAAGAATGTTTTTTCCCCTAGCTTTTCCTTTCAGGAAACTGGAGTAGTCCCAATCCAAGATGGTGTGTCAGTTGTGGAACAGTGATTGGCTTAAAGGAAATCTCTTGAGTAGTTTGGGATCTTCTAAAGATTCTAAACTGCCTTTCATTCCAGTCTAGGCCAGGAGAAGTCACAGCAACCCAAGGCTCCAGGGAAAACGTAATATTCTATAGAGAGGAAAGGAGAGAAAAACCATGAACCAGAGAATCCAAGACTTGGAGATCGAGTAGAGCAAGATACAGATAAGTGACTGTTAAAAGTTCATGTTACTCAAGTTAAAAAAAAGACCACTATATGGATGAGGTTTTGAACTGCATTTCTTTTAAGACTTTCCTTGAAAAGAGGGAACTGTAGTATAGATTTATTTCATATGTTCAGATGTAAATATACCGGTGTCATCGGCAAGTTCATCTTTGCGAAGGAGCGCTACAGAGTCATTTGAAGCAGTGAGCGTGTAGCGGAACTAAAGGCTAGATCCATTGTTTTAACAAGCTGTTCGATACACACGTTTTCCCCGAACAGAATAGGTAGCTTTTAAGTAAAGCACCTTGCAGCGTAAAGCAGCGTCGGCTTCATTCTTCGCAAGACCGAATCTGAGTGTCAGTCAATGCGAGCTGGGTCGAGAGAAGACGTTGGCAGTACGTCAGAGGCATTTTCTTTCAGCAGAGTTTTGTTTTTAATAGGCGGAAAGATGATTTGTATTGGGAGAAGAGCTGATCTTCAGCGCTGTCTGTATGAAAAGAGAGGCTCATATCTCAAGTAAGGAGTTATTGAAGGGCTAAAAGCTGAACATATTCCCTCGACTAAGCTCCTTAAGGATAATCAGTATAGAGGGAACTGTCAAGAAGGTTCTTTAAAAAGTTCTTAGTAAATAGTTTATTAGTGATAGTTTATTATAAGGGTAGTGTAGTACTGAAGAGAAGGGGAAAATATACTTTGGAAAAGGAATACCAGTATTAAAAGGTCAGCAGATGATTTTTACAGAGGCAAGGAGATCCAAGGTGAATAATTTGGCAGACAGTTACCTCCCAGCTAGAAGAGGAGGTTGACAGGTAATTAAGGGACTTGGGAATTAGCAATGAGTTGGCATAGTAACCAATAAATGCATTTATTTACAGGTATCCTGAGGAGCAGGTTTCAGAAGAGCAGGTTTTGGAGGCCTAAGCAGGAGACCTGTCCTTTGCTCATTTTATCCACTTCCCTTCCCTCCCCCCCCCTGTCTGGTCAATTCGGTAGTAGTCAGTGCCCTGCAAGTGCTGTTGGGCTGGTCATATTGCTGGATGAGCCATTTGCTTTGTGTATTTTGCTTCGCAAATTGTTTTGGGACGCACTCCTGGAGGCATCCATGCACAAGAGGAAGCTGTGCATGGCAACTCGTGGCGAAACGGGACTCTGAACTGCCATTACCAGAATCCATTGTGTGCGTGACCCGCCCCCGACGCCTGCAGCTCCCAGCCTTGCATAAAATACAGGTGCACGCGCACCCGGAAGTGCCCTGCAAGTGCTGTTGGGCTGGTCATATTGCTGGATGAGCCGTTCGCTTCGTGTATTCTGCTTCGCAAATTGTTTTGGGACGCGCTCCTGGAGGCGTCCATGCACAAGAAGAAGCTGTGCATGGCAACTTGCGGCGAAACGGGACTCTGAACTGCCATTACCAGAGTAAATATTACAACACACTTCATCTAGTCTTTTAGTGTTTCAAAGTATTACTCTGTGGACTACTGCTCATTGTCTAAGGACATTGTCTAAGGACACTATTTTGTTGACCTAACGCCATCTGTGCAGATAAGCATATAGTCTTTTGACAACTAGAGTGTCTTATAGGTGGGATACTTGCGTTTCCTTTTTTCTTCACACATATCCATTGCGTGCGTGACACGCCCCCGCCTCCCGACACCTGCAGCTCCCAGCCTTGCATAAAATACGGGTGCACGCGCACCCGGAAGTGCCCTGCAAGTGCTGTTGGGCTGTTCAGCGTGGTCGCGGGGCGTGGGAGGGAGTTCAGTGAAGGTTATGTGACCATCTATTTTACCATTTTTTTCTTTGTTCTATTTAGGTGTTTCATTTTTGTGTATTGGGTAACCTGTACTAATAGTGCTCCCTGAGTGGATTTGCAGTGGTTTCTTTTAAATTCTATAGTTCAGGTGTTATATGCTTTACTGTGTGTATGTTGGTTTTTTCACTCATGTAAGCGGCATGATGAGAACTAAGCGAGACATGTATAGTTCTAAGAGGACTGTACCTCTGACGAGGAGAGAATCTATGGCAGTGGCTGGCCCCTTTGACGATATCTTGTCCGCACCGTTGATATTTACCCCCGTTAAAGGCACCATGAGTTTGGCTTGCAAATTGCCCTTGCCCCCATCGCCTCCTCCTGCGGTGGAAAGTGCTGCCATAAATCTGGTGGAGGATGGGGGGCTAGCTGAGTATATTTTGTTAATAGATTCGGGGGAACCTGGTAAGATCCCTCAAGATCCTAGCCAACCAACAGAACCCCCCTCTTTAGATCAGAATGAAAGTGAATGTAGCCCAGATATGATTAATAGTTCACTTTTGGCTCTATCTCAGTACCCACTGGGGAAGGCTGCGGAATGGGAGCTGTCCTCGGCACAACCGATGGGCCGGGAGTCTGTGGGAGGGCACACACATGAAGACTCTGTAAATAATTTGATATTAAGTGAACTCACACTTCATACTATTCTACTTAAGCAGCTGATAGCTGCTGTAGAAAGGCAACACCACCCTATTGGTAGTTGTGGAATGGCTGACTCTAATCTGTTGGATCCTTCGGGTCCCCAGGGGGGAGCATTCAATCCCATTGTAAGTCCAATGGAGAGGTCTGCTTACCCGGAATATCAAGAAGAATTAGATGCGTTATCAAACAAGGACCCTAAAAGATTGGGTTCTATTAAAAAAAAAATGATGGTAACAAAAATAAAGACAGGTTACTGAAGCAGAAAGAAATGATTCAGAATACAAATTAAAAAAAAATCCCTTCAGAAAAGAAAGAATGTTGTAGGACAAACGGAGACAGGATAAAGTCTCTAGAAATAATTGGAGATGGTTGTTGAGAGGTGATGCAGAAGGTAGATTCGGAGGTAGATGAAGGAGCAGATGTGCTATTGTGTAGAGGGTCAGGGGGCACTGCAGCCCCAGATTCTCTCTCTGAGATCTTAAAAAACAAAGGCACAAAGCGTCCAACCGGAGGACCTATTTGGCATAGCGGGGGTTGTATGGTGCCAGACACAAATATGCAGGGAAGTTTGTTAAATTTTTTACCAAAAAAAAAAAACAAAACGGCTGGAAACAACCCTAGTTGACCCAGCCGTAATATCTGCATTCGCAGACAAGGGCATCTCCCAGGAAAGGCCAACTGAGGATCCGGATGGCCACAGGAGGCACTCCCTAGTAGAGAATTGGGATCATAGGGAGGGGGCCATTGTAATGGACCTAAAAAATATTCCCAACTTGGACAAACCAGTAGCAAGTGCTGGCACTCTCCAGCCCATGCACCCTGTTAATGAATTGAAGATTGCGAGACGTTGTATCCAGTCTAACGGTCCCAGGCGCAATAGATGCCTGCAAACCCAGACTGAAGTGGAAAATATGGAATCACTAGTGTGTGCTAATCCTCTTGGAGGTAGGGATCCAAGAGAAGCAGTTTCTGCAGAAAATCTTTTGGAAGGTGGTCCTGTGATGGAACGGGTTATTAGAAGAGTCATTAAAATAATGCTGGATGGCCATGAGAATGTTGTTCAGGATGAAATTGTCCCTAAGGTAACCCCTTCCCTGCCACTTGTAACCCTTCCGGCTGTGAGTGAATAATCCCAAAACCAGAATTTCAAAGCTATAAATACAGTTTGGGGTTAACGGAATGACAGTGTGCAAACCGAATTGGAGGGGGCAGGTTAACAAATATGACAGTCATGGGTGCCAGACGGGGCCCGGATTGTCAGGACAGTGAATTTCTGCCAATTTTGTCTCCACAGGGCCAGATGGAATGTCCTCCAGTGGCTGCACGACCAGCAGCAATAGATTATCGCCCATTTAAATGTGTAGACAATCCATGTATAATGTTATATTATCTTTTTGAAAAGGGAGGATCACTGTCACTGAATAGACCAAGGGTTTTGGCTCTATTCAGGGAAATACCACGTCTCTCCCTAATCACTACGGGCGACATTAAGCTGGTGGATTTCGTGCACCGGGTGAGATTTGACTATGTAAGGGTTGTGTTTTTCTCTAACAGCATTGCAGATGCAGTTCTGAAAGAAAGCAGCTCATTCCACAAACTGGGTTATGACCTGGAGTGGGTGGCTCTGGGTACGGCACCCCTGCCCAGGTGGGGAGTGGGGACGAGTGTGAATGAGAAATTGAGCACTAATGTTAGCAGAACGGATAGCACCTTTGAAGAGCCTAATTTTAGATGGCTAACACTTCAACTAAGAGACTCAATATCCCAACTTCAGGGTTTGAAGCCCAACAGTTAGTAGTTGTGCAACCTTTCCCCTGATAAGTTGGAATTCAAGGGGGAATTGGTCTTTGAGGCGCTCTGTTGAAATTTGTGCCCTACTCAAAAAATGCTCTATCTTCTGTATACAGGAAACCTGGTTTACTACGGATTTTGTATTAGATGGTTTTATTGTTTATTCCTTACCTGCAAAGCAAGGTCTAGTAGGTAGGCCAGCGGGTGGTCTACTTACAGCAGTTGCAATAGCACTGGGGCCTAAAGTCATCAAAACTTATAGAATTTTAGATTTGTGTCTTTTACTGTTATGTTTAGACTACAATATGCTCATTGGGGACTGCAATCTTTTGATCATCAATGTCTATTGGGACCCGAAATTGTATATTGATAAAGAGCTTAAAAAATTGGGCGACCTGTTGATGAAGTGTCATGAAATATCTCCTAATGCGGTAACGATAATTGTAGGGGATTTTAATGTTGAAATTAACAACGATTTTTCTCCTACTAATGCTGAGGCTGATGTTACTTACAAATGGAATCAGGGAAAAAAATCCACACAGGGGCACCTTTGGAGGGCCTTTTTGGAGTCATGGGGACTGACAAACACAATGGGTCTATGGAGAAGTAAAGTACCCTATACTACCTGGTTTAGGGGGAACACAAACCAGTGCAATTGATTACATATTCCTAACAGATCACCTTGTATGGATTGTAAAGGAATTCAGGTTGTTGAAGATGAAATGTAGTGACCATAAGATCCTGTACCTGAACTTTGAGGGGGTGGGTTTGGTTAGTAGTAACCAGAATCTTGTGAACTTAGAAATAAACCAGGCAAAACACAGAATTGTGTGGCATACGGGCAATGTAGAAAAGGTAAATGCACTTTTTCTAAATGACTTTAATTCCTCTACCTTAGGGAAAAAGCATGTAAGGTATAATAAAGATTCCTTTACACACTATGTGGGAAACATGATTGCTCAAACGACGGTTCCACTTAAACCAGGTAGGACCAGGACGAGTCACACACTCTTACGACCCTGTAATTATAACATATAAAAATCAGAGACAAAAATCACTGAGGTTGCTTGCTAAAGCCACGCTCCCTTTGGTGGAGAAATTGGGCCTAAAAAAAAATAACTGCAAACTTCTGGAAAAGGAAGATCAAAGAGCGCAGAGCCATGCTCTATCAGATGGTTGGGGAAAATATCCTCTACGCATTGAAGGACAATACATCTAGATCCTTCTGGGCTTTGGTCAATAATAAGGGTACCTTGAATTGCTCTGCACTCACCACTGCAATATCAGATCTCCAGTGGGGTGGGCATTTTGGCAATCTTTACCAAACAAGAAAGGGTATTCTGCAAACTCCACTGAACCTTCATAACATTGAATAGAACAGACATTAGTCAGGAGGATGCTGATGTTTTGATAAACGGGGCCTCTAGCTCGAGGGCAGCCGGTCCAAACGGCTTGGTTAACGTCATTTTTAAGCAAAATAAACAATTGTGGACAAAAATATTGTACATATTGTTTCAGGATATTCTTCAGTCTCGCTTCATTCCAACAAGTTGGCATACCTCTTATGTGATACCCATTTATAAAAAGGGTGACCGCTCCAATCCTCTTAATTATAGGCCGATAAAGTTATTGGATGCAGACTCTAAAATGTTCTCTGGGCTCATCCTAAATCATATCCATAGCTGGATAAATAAAAATGACATCTTGTCCAAATTCCAATTTGGGTTTAGGAAAAGTGTGGGAACTGACGCTGGGGGGGGGTGCTGCTATCTGTGATGCAGGATAAAGCATGGAGAAAAGATGCCGTGCCAATATAGAATCGCTTCTATTGACTTGTCAATGGCGTTCGATAAAGTGGAATGAACACTCCTGTGGGGAAAGCTAAAATGACTGGGAATGCCATCTGCCCTGCTGTCTATTTTAATAAAGCTACACGAGGGATCCCAACTGCAGGTCCGCCTGAATAACGAGGGTAGCCTCTCCACCCTAATTGCTGCACCGAATGGTCTACGACAGGGGTGCGTTTTTGCACCTACCATATTCAACCTATATGTCTCTGATGTAGGGGAGGGGCTGGTAGCTGCAGCCTTCGTACCCCCAATGATAGATGGAATTAAAATATGCTGCACGGCATACGCAGACGACTTTATGCTTTTTGACCATATCCCCATAGGGTTCCAACGTCTGCTGTGTAGGTTTCGAGACTATACTGAAGCAAACCATCTAATAATAAATGAGAACACAACAGTAGTTATCAGACTACATCTGCGCCCCTACATCAAACAATACTCCTGGTTTCTGAACCACATTAAATTAGTAGTAAAGCCCAACATACGCTACCTAGGTAGCACATCTTTGGCTATAAACAGAAATCCCACTATACACAACATATGGATGCTAAAACTAATCCATTAAATGTTTCAATTAAAAAAAAATCGATTGCAAATATGGAAAATATTCAATTCTACTGGCCCTACGCTATTACAAGCAAAAAATACTACCAGAGCTTTGCAAGGGACTGGAGTTTTATCCAAGATGGTTTATGGTAGAACTGAATAAATATGAAGGTCGACTTCTTAGGATAATTTTTCCCTGTCTACCAAAGTGCGTACCGTTGTCAATCTTAAGGTATGAATTAGGTGTAAATTCACTGGCGTCTTTGATGATATGTAAAAAACTGTCCTTATTCAGGAAATTGGTTACAACAGAGAGGAACCCTATATGATCTCTTGGGATCAGGTATACGCAGTAATAACACTATCTCTGCCTATATACTCGAACTCACGGATGAATGCATGAATTATTTGGAATCCCTGGGCCTCACATTTACACTAAAGTAAAAAGATGCTTAGAATGGGGGGATTGGGATACAACAATGAGTGCGGTGGGAGCTTCAAGGTTCCAAAAACATACGGTAACCCATTATAAAAACCTGGGCAGTGTTGAATCATATCTCATACTGTTTCCGTCTAAATCGGCCAGGCACCTATTTATGCGATTTAGGTACAATGTTCTACCCACTAGAGAAATCATGTGTGTACGAAATAACGAGACAGGGCGGGTTCAAAGTTGTAGATTTTGTGAGGCACCAGAAGTAACTGAGTCTCTGGAGCATTTGATGCTGAACTGCCCAGTATTGAGACCTCAGAGGATACAGTATTTTAGCAAATTTGTTGCACCTACGGACCTAATTAACCTGGATTCAGTTTGGTGGAAAATGTTACATGGAAAAGATAATTATTTACATATAGCTATTGTGAGGTTCCTGAGAAATGTATGCCAACTAGAAATACAAACTGAAGCTCAGGTGGAAATGTCGACTAATTAAGCGTGTAAAGATAAGGTCTTATCCTTTCTCTGTGCATTGATTTGATTAGAATTGCTTTGATTAATTGCTGCTATGGTTCTTTTTTTTCCGTTCTATATGAAATGGTGGTTTTCGATATATATGCTGTAAATTTCCATTTATCTGTCTGAGTTTTTGTTGTAGATATTGGTTTGTTTATTAATTCGCTATGTTTTACTCTGTAACTTTGAAAACTTTTGTAAAGGTTATTAATAACCATACACAAATAATAATTTTAAAAAATTATTATATTGCTGGAAGGACCGGCTTAGGGGGTCTGGTGGACTGTCCTCTGCTCCTGTGGAATTCAGAGTTGGGACCTGAGAGCTCCAGCACCAATTGGTCTGCTCACTGCATCAGCCTTCACTCTGGAACTTCTGCTGCTCAAAGCCTTGCAACAGTGGTCTCTCCGACTCAGACTCTTCGCCACAGGGATTCTCTGGTTCTCTCCAGTCTGCCTCTCCACACTGCTCTGTTGCTGCTTCCCAAACTGCAATGGGATCCAAGAGACTCCATCTTCTCAGATCTCTCTCGCTTTTGCTTTTAAAGTTCCTGGTATTAATCACATGATGAAAACAACTAATATGCATGAGTGGTTTCTCAGAATGTGTAATCTTCATTACTCGGCTGTTCATCGTCATCTCAGTACAATTTTCCTGAAACTTAAGGAAAATTTGCAATCCAGGGTTTCCCCTACATCCTCTATCATACAATATGACATGCATAAAAGGGTTGGTGTAAAGCTACAGTTGTTATTCTGACCCGGAGGGGGAATTGTATGTTCCATTTCCAATAGAGAAGTCTTCTCTTTCCGGGGTCGGTTTTTTCCCAGGTAGTCCTCCCACAGATAGCCACCACTAGGGTTGGTAGCAGGTAGCTTCTGCTCTTCCCTGGTCACCTGGGAACAGACTATCCCCGAGAAGTTAGTGATGTTACTCCTCGCATACCCCAATGATAGGCTCCTGAATTGCCAAGTTCTCTCTTTCCAATGGAGGTGAGAAAACGTCCATGTTTGCGTACAACCAAAATGGTGAGATATGCATCCTTTGGTTCTAGTCCCGCCAGCCAGTCTCCTTCCTCAGAATGTCGTTGCAGAGGTGTATTCCCTTCATATTGAAATGTCGATAGATCAACGACCTGTTGAGCCCTCTCAAATTGTGTACTAGCAATATGTTGTTGACAAACCCTGGGGAACTCTAGTCACTCAGTTCCATTGCTATCCTGCTTCTCAATTACAGACCCGTAAGCCCAATAGAGCCTCATCCCCTTGTGACAAATTTATATGCGCAGGTGCCCTGAACCGGATTGTGTGAAAATTCCAAATAAAACCCTCCTGCAGTATGCAAAACCCAATCATCCCCCTTGATAGCTTCTGCCAGATTGCTATAAACCAGGGTGTCCTAGCCCCCCCCCCACACCCCATGGAGGATAGGAATTATCTTTCCTCACCTGTGCCACCCCCCTGCTGCCCCTGGATCTTTAAGGAAAGCAGGTGTCTGGTTGTCTGCTCTCCCGGAACTGTGCTCTGGTGTTCTGAGGTCTTCTATGAGGGGTGTACCGACCGACCAAGAGACCCTTGCCTTGGCCGGTGTGAGAAACCTCTGGGTATTCTCCCATGTAGACCCCGAGAACCCTCTGTTCAGGTGGACAGGGTAGGGCCATCACTTTTGGATCCCAACCCTGGTGGTGGACAAGTGAGGGAGGATCACCTGGG
The DNA here is from genome assembly GCF_040938575.1 of Ambystoma mexicanum. Classification (NCBI taxonomy): domain Eukaryota; kingdom Metazoa; phylum Chordata; class Amphibia; order Caudata; family Ambystomatidae; genus Ambystoma; species Ambystoma mexicanum. The sequence goes on along the minus strand of NC_090935.1, from coordinate 660,508,341 downwards.
GTTACCTCAGGTGAGACGCAATATACCCACCGAAGAGGATGAGGAAGTCCCAGAGGCCTTTATGGGATATGCCAATTCTCTCACCCCTTATCCAGGTCCAATTGTCCCTAGTTCAAGTTCGCTGATGCATGATCCAGGGAGGAGGAAAAGAGAATTATCTAGAATTGGCCAAGAGGAAAAACCACATAAAACAAAGACAGGACTTTAATACTAATATCTGTTCCAATCTAGATCACAGTGGATAGTATCACCATCCATGCTTGTATAACAGAACATCCTGTGGTCGATTCCCTAATGTTTCAATAAATAAATCTAACCTCCGAACCCAATTCAACTCCCCCTCCCCATTTCCAACTAATACTGGGAAGAAGAAGAAGAGGCAACAGAGCAATGAGGATTACCATAGAAACAACATAAGGGAACGTAATGGAAACCTACTGTAGAAACACCTCACGTTGTCCCACTAATAGAGTCAGGCAGGGTCAGGCATTTAATAATGACCACTCACACCTGACTCCACTTGACTCTTTTCAGGACTGAAGGACAGGCATGTTCTTTTGGACTAATGAAGGTCAGGCAAACCCAGACAAGGGCACACAGCTGCAGACCATTGATACAACACAGGTGTATAAAAGGAGAATGCTGAGAGAGCAGGGTGAGCAGCAGTTGGGAGAGCAGAAGGGAGGCAGTGTGTGTTACGCTCACCTGGCTCCCACAGAGGCGTCGATCTGAACTGGACAGCTGCGGTCTCCACCAATGTGACGCGTAGTGCCGAGATGACGGACTGGACTGGCCCACCTACCTTCGTTTGCTTGGCCTGTAGGAATATTCTTCTGCAAATGGAGAAAGGGAATTAACCACCCGTGGAGTGGAAATCCCCCCCACACCCCTGCTGTTCTCCCCACGGATCACCTTTGATGTCCCCTCTTATAGTCTCACCTGATGGTTTGAAAAGATGAGATCTCCATCCTGCATTGAGCACAGGGGCGCGTTGATAACCAGTTGCTTCACTGGCTCGAAGGAATTGGTGAGTTCCAGAACAATATTGACTCCGAAAAGTATGTAGTTCGTAAGAGTTCAAATGCCTGACTTTCACTCTTGTCCAATTCCTTGCAGTTTGCAGCTTGACCCTAGTGAAGAGTTCCTCGTGGCAACCGGTAATATTCTGGTAAGGATTTGTATTTCCAACACAGTTTGATAAATAATGTCAATATGTAACCGGTTGCTTTCTCCCTTATTCAGGCACTGAGAGAAAGTATGAAGTATCTGGGAATAATACCTCCGGCGGTAAAATCAGGTAAGTCTAATGTGGTGAGGAGGGTTCCCCTTGATAGCCCCTTTGTTTCACCTTGCTGTCCTTTTGTTTCCCCTTAGGGGCCGGGGTTCGGCAAAGATGAAGTGGAAGCTGCGCCGACCCGTGAAGAGGAATAGTACCCCCAGTGGTAAAGTGGTAAAATCAGGTAAGTCTATGGGGGGGGGTTACTAATATTCTTCTGTGTATTCCTTTGGCTCACCTTGCTGTTCTTGTCTACTCCTTAGGTGCCGGAATTCGGCGGGAACATGCAGGAGGATGCGGTGGAATGTGAAGATGCTGCGAAGGCCGGTGAGTCAGCGCGGTGCTGCAGCAGGCGAGGCGACGCGCATAAAATAACCTCTTTCTTCCAGCTCGAAGGCGCGATGGATCGGGAATTCAGGTAAGGATCAAAAGGTATTGCTCTTGTTCTAACCTTTTCTCCTCCTTTCTCCCTTTTTCTAGGAGCTCCAAACTCGAGGCGGGCGTGGCAGAAGGCTGGATGCAGACTTGCAGGCACGGTGAGCGTTACGCTGCTGGATGCAGAATAACACGAAGCATGTGCTGCTCTTTGGGCGTGGTTTAAATAGCCTCCAAAGTAGTCCCAGGTAAGTATTCCTCACCAGCCCCGCCCGAGTAAAAAATAGTCCCTAGGTAAAATAGTCCCTTCCAAGCCTCATTTGGCTTGGAGCTCTTGCAGTATGGTCTGCATCAGGTAAGCTTGCAGCATGGTCTGCATCAGGTAAGTTCTACTCTATGAGCCTGGCGCCTATGGCGCCAGGACTGACTCTCCATATGAGCCTGGCGCCTTAGGCACCAGGGCTGCACCCTAACAGCCCCTAGCAGGGGTTTTTGGGCTTGCCCAAAATAGCTTGATGCCTGCTTCCGGGGTTGCTGGACCTGGTCTGGATCCCCGGGGGTAGGCATCATGACAGTGTTGCGGAGTCCAGCAGGGGATCCATTCTCAGTCCCAGACATATTATTTAAAGGAAAGCAAAGCAAGCTGGGGATGCTGTCCGGACCAGAGGAGCCCATGAGCAGAGAGAAGCAGGAGCTGCAGACTGGAAGAGGACAGCGTGCAGATGTGCTGGTTCGGTGCTAGTCAAGGGCTGCAGCGTGGCAAGGGAGCCGTGCCTCCAGGATGTCCGGAGTAAGGCAGCCTGCATTCTGCTGGTCAGGTTCAGGAAACTACTCGTTCCCTTGGGGCTTGTGCCGGCCCCAAAGGTGACTGGGGGGCAGGTGGTCAGACCCAGACCTCAACTCCATGCATCCTGTAGGGACCGCCTCTCAACGTAACGCTGCCCAGCGACATTCGTGAAGAATGCGAGAGAAACACTGGTGCATGCATTTTGATGAGAGCAGAGTGGGAGAAAGGCACAGACTGTAAAGTGGCATAGAACAGAAAGCGAACGAAAGACTAGAAACATATGAATCCTATTGTGAACTTACTATTGTCCATAGGGAGAGGGACATTGTGGGACTTGTAGTGAGAAGCCAAGTGATATAAGCAAGCAAAAGGTGTCTGGGACCCACATTTATGAGACTGTTAAAGAGGTTTGGTAGCTATATAAAAAAAGAAGAAATGCTGGAAAAAGAAGCATTGCCTCAGCCAAAAGGAAGCCAGTATTGTTTCAAGGAAAAGTAAGACGGTGAATAGAAGAGTGCGAGTGTCCCGAAAGTAAAGGAAAGATGCAAGTGAGCAACGAAGAACAAAATAAGTGTGCAAGAGGAATGATAAGGAAAAGGACCGGTGCAAGGGTGCACAAAAGTAAAGCGAATCAAAGGAAGGTGCCAGGGGCACGAGAAGGTGAAAGAAGAGAACGTCAAAGACGGTGCAAGTGGGCACAGTTACGTGAAGGATAACAAAGGTGTGCAGAAAGCACCTTAAGGTGAAAGATTTAAAATGAAAAGCAAGGAATCAAGAGAGGGGCTGCAGATCACAGTGGTCACGCCTAGGAGGAACAAAGAACCTGGCGGTTTCGAAAGTCTCTTGATTCTGCCCCGTGAGAAGAGGACTGTATCTAGAGGAAAATGTACATCCTGACAAGTTGAATTTTGTGTTTGAAACAGAAGCGGCCTAAACTTGGGGAAGGGAACCTTAAGAGGCATAACAATTTTGATACTGAAGGTATTGAACTGCCAAGTTGTTGGAATTGTAGGGGAAGAAAACCCCTGATGAAACCAGAGCAAGAGTCTTGTGAAAGCAATATATTGTAAAATCTGAACCCCATCCTCTTTTGTTCACAAACAATGGGCAGAGGAAGAGGGTGACAGAGTAACCAGACTAACTCTCTCACATCGTACTGGACATGTCCCGTTAATCAGGTCAGGCAAAGTCAGGCACTTTACCCTAAGTGCATACACCTGATACCAGTTACCTCTCCTCGCACAAATAAAAGGCAACATCTAAAGACACACTCTGAGCAAGGCGGAACACGAGAAGGGGCAGAACTTCCTGGACGAAGGCCCACCTACTGGAGCAGAGGAACGGACCATGGAACCAGAACAGTGGGCGGAAAACCACAAGGCTTTCCTGCTTGAGGTTGTTGCCTCCTACAGATCACGAAAGACACGTGGAAAAGAGCAGATCCCAAGTGGAGATTGCATTGTGTTTCAAGGAGGCAAGCGACCCTCCCAGGTAAACGGCAAAGTTGGGGAGGCGAGGCCCAGCTTGTGGTACACACACTGGCTCGGAAATCGGAAACTACGACACAAGAAAGAAGCACACAAGTGTCCAGGTAAATGCAAGTAGCAACATCATATCACCAGTGAAGGCTGCGTGTGAAGTGAGATGCAGAGAAAGGCAGACCCGTGAATGAACTTTAAAAGTAAAATACAGCTGTGAGATCAGCGATACTATGTAACCGAGTGGTCCGGTGACAGGAAGTAGCCCATTTGAAAGTCTCAGTGAAAGATCCATTGTTTGAAGCTAAAAACAAGAGTGAAAGTTAAATGGTGAACGTTACTCGAAGTGGTTCTGCAGTGGTCTGTAAGAAACCACACACATTGAAAAGACTTTGACGTCCGAACCAGATTGAGGGAGACCCGAAGTGTGTTAAGCTTGGGGAAGGGAGCCCCCCCTTGCAACTTTGTGTGGAACGTTATCGTGAGAGGTCTGAGCCCGGCAGAGGGGGACCCAGGTTAACATTTTGGTTGGAAAATTTCTTTTGAAACCAGAGAAAGAAACTAACGTGGAAGGCTAAACGAGCCTCGATCCATGGTTTTGAACTGTGTTGGAAACCGAGCCAGAGTGCATCATCCTGCAGACAAGGATAGCCTTACCCCGTGAGACCTAACGTGGGAAGGAGAGCTGGTTCAGTCACATTATCATTTGAACACTGATTTTTCCTTCTGCATAGACATTTTTTTAAATACTTTTTTACAAAAGATATGGCAGGCATTAGGTTTGTTAGCATAGGCTTTGACAGACTTCACTAGGACTGTGTTATCGTTTGATGGTCGAGACTACTCCCATCTTAGTTATAGGGCAGAATATGAGTTCCTCCAACCCCAACATTTTCAATAAAGATTTTATAAATTGTATCCATTGTGTCAATGTCAATACGTGTGATACCATGCCTACCCTAAATATCCTAAGTAACTTAAGCTTGGGGAAAGGAGGTGTGGGACAGTACCATCCTGATATTATTTTGACTTACTATTTTATTTTGATCCAATCCGTAAACATTTTTCTAGAATAAACTGGAAACTGTTCTGGTCTCAGACGCAGAAACATTGGAGGGTTTTTACAGTTACAGCAAGCAAGCCAATTTCATTAGATGTTCTTTGCTCTCCTCACACTTACCGCTGGCCTTTGAAAACCGAGCACCAAGACTTTCAGACACTGCCACCCTTTTTTTTCAGTTTAAATGTTCCTTTCACAAATGCCCAAATGCATAATTCAGGTGTGGTAGCAAAATGACTCTAAAAGAAAGGAACACATTTGGAGATCATCAACCCTTATGTGAAGGACTGAAAATCTGCTGAATATAAACAGTAGTTTGACAATATCAACAGATGAGCCTTGCTCGATGGGTCGCCCTTGCACACTGCCATCTGGCCAGCTCCCTCACTACGACCCATCATACGGATGTACCAGTCTGGCCCTGTCAGGCCACGGAAGGCCATCCTGTCCAGCAGCCCCACTCAAGGTATGGCTCTAAATCACAAAGAAATTACCTTGCTCATCTTCAATAGCCCCCTCTGCCTTCTTGCTATCATGTTCATTTGAACATGCTGCATTAAACCCACGACATATGGTCAAACAGCCAACTAGGGTCCTTGAAAGCAAAGAGTCTGTATACATCCTCCAAACATTACATTGACCGCTCCTTGCATCTGCTTCACTAGGCGCTTGCGCCTCTCTGCACGGACCTTCTGTGCATATCCCGCCTCCTCCAGCAACAAGGCCGAAATGTGACTGTCCGTTAATACCTCACCCCCATCCGGCTAGGTTTGCACAATACCAACACAGCGCCCAATCTCACCTTCCGCATCCATCTCGAAGCGGCAACAAGTGCTCTGCCTCTCTAAGCCCATTCAGGCCCCAACAGCCATGCCTAGGCCCACAGCAACACTAATGCCGGCCCATCCTGCTGCGCACAACCTCACCAACCTAGACAAGCTGTGCCCAGCAATGGCCAACACCACTAGTGGCATCGACCATCCTTTCCTCCATGCTCCTGATAACGCAATACACCCCACATATCAGACCACCACACTAAAATCTCCAGTCTCTCCAACCACACTGTGCCTCACCCGCCAGAAATCCTCAATCCACCCATTCACCCTATAGCCACCTCACCTGCAGGATCCCGATGCAAGGCCAGGTCTACTTCAGCCCAAGCCCAGGCAAAGCCAACCTACACTCGGAAGGCTTCACACATCATCAGGAGAACCCTAATCAATGCCAGATCAGTGGCAGTCCACGCACTTGACATTGCTGACTTGATCTCTGCCAACAACAGACTTGTTAGCCATTACCAAAACATGGCTTCATGCAGCTCCATGTCCAGTTCTCTCCATGGCTCTCCCCCAAAATGATTCCATTCTTCGCAAAGCATTATAGCTAAGTATTTGATAACCATCAGATAAATCAACATCCATAACATCCAATCAGGGGAAATACTAACTGTTAAACTCACTCTCTCACAAACAGCCACAGCAACTGTCACCTGATCTACCTGCCCCCAGGCACGCTACTCCTTTCAGGATGGCATTTCACTTATGTCGCCCAATTCCAAACCCACATCAAAGGTCATACTCCTAGGGCAATCTCAACTTAGGCTTCAACAACAATGACTCCAACGTCCTCGTCATAACCAATGCCTTGGGTGTCGCGGGATTCACACAACGCATCACAACTCCCACCCACAACAAAGGCCGGATCCTAGACTGGCTCGCTGAACGGAACTTGGGCATTACAATTCTATCAAACGCGCCTTGACCTTGGTCAGACCACAACATCATTACCTTACTTTTACCTTCATGTACAACACGCCAAGCTCCTCCTGATGCCTGCCATACAGAGAAACTGCAGAAACATAACCCCTTCAAGTATTCTGCCTTTACTGAAACCACTCACAGAGCAGGTTATTCCCATCAGCAACCCAGCCACCTTAGTCGACAACTACAACCAAATCTTGACTGTCGCTATTGACCCTATAGCCCCACTGGCAAATCGAAAAGCCAAACCCATTTCCCACATCAACACATGGTTCACACCAAACCTCAAAACACTCAGTACTCTGAAACGCACAGTAGAATCCTCATGGAGAAACAACCCCAATCGGCAAAGCAAAGCCCAATTTAGTGCCATAGCAATAGCCTACAAACAAGCCATCCTCCAAGCAAAAAGCTCCACGTACAAAGCCAGAATCGCCAGAGCCAACTGTAGCATTAGGGAGCTCTTTTCCAGATTGGAGGAATTAGAATTTACAGCTACTCCTAGCACCAACTGCACTCAAGACTCCACTTGGTGCGCCAACATACAACATGCTTTATCAAGTAAAATATCCATGTTACAAGATAAAATCCGGCAAAAGAAAAACAAACCACCAACCACAAATGACCACCATGACCTGAAACCCCAAGTCAGCTGGCACAACACCCCACCATTGGAGTTAAAAACTGTCTCTAAAAATGATGTCATCACAATCATGAAGGGTCTCAAGCCCTCAAGATGCCAAGGCGACATCTGCCCAGCCCCAGTTATCAAAACCTACGCTGAAACACTAGCACCTTTCATATGATCGCTTATCAATGTTTTCTTTGGGCACTGTACAAGCCATCTAAAAGACGCTTTGGTCCTACTGCTCCTAAAAAAGCCCACACTAGAGCCAGACATCCCCAGAAATGACTGCTCTATCGCAACTGTACCATTCCTTCTGAAAATTCTGGACAGCGCAGCCTACCTACAGATCCAACAGCCCCTAGAATCCAACAACCTCCCAGGCTTGCGGCAATCAGGTTTCCGACCTGGCCACAGGAATGATTCAACCCTACTTGATATAAAAAAAAAAATTAAAAAAATCAGCTGGATGAATCCAAAGACTCTGGCAAACTAGCCCTCTCTTACTGCTGGATCTCTTAGCCGCATTTGATTTGGTGGATCATCAAATTCTATGCCAGCAACTCCAATCGTCAGCCTACTTCTCCCCGGAGGCTATTACCTGGATTTCATCCTTTTTATCAAACAGAACAATTAGAGTCTTTTCCACATCTGTCACAGCTTCCCTCACCACAGTCACCTGTGGTGTCCCTCAAGGGTCATGCGTGTTACCCACATCATACAATATTTTCACAAAAACGCATTTCAACCTACTCGACGCACAGGGAATCTCGTACACAAACTATGCTGATACACAGCTACTCCTACCCATTACTGGTGACTACCCACTGATTCTGAATCGTTGAGCTCAGTGTAGCAAACCATCCAAGCATGGATGGCGGCACATAGGCTTTGTTTCAACAATGACAAAACCGAGCCTTTATCCTTCAATGTTACTCCTCCCTTCTACTACTTTTGCCTCCACGCTGCTGCTACTACTACTACTACCCATTTGATGAATTAGAGGATGTTGCCCCTTATCCCCTAGAGGGAGACATTTCCCATGGGGCCCAGGTGGTGCGTCCAATGTACAATAGTCCCCCTGGGGTGGTGCACTGGGGGAGGATCAGGTGGGGAAGGAAGCCCCCTATGGGTTTGGGGATGACTAGTCTCAGGGAACGCGGTATGCCCTTGTCTTAATACACCCAACACCTTCTCTAATATCTAATCCTCCCTTCCCCCTCTCTAGATAGAGCCAATATGCTGTGTTGTCAAGTCGGTCACTATTATACTTGTCAAAACTGAAATGCAACAGAATACCAAATGCCTAGCATCTGACTTTAAACTAAGTACTGTGAAGAGGAAGATGACCCGGGAGCCCACTGAGCGGGCTGTCCAAAGCCAAACGGGATGAAGCCGCGAAGCGAGGAGGAAAATCCGAACGTGGTCCAAGATAGAAAGACTTCTCTGGCTTCTACTGATACGTACCTCTGGACACCCCAGGGTCCTGCAAACTGCATGCAGGGTATGACACGCAGCCAGGCAGAGAAAGACACCTGCAGAGCCGTCGCAGACCTCCCCCATTCACCTGAATGACTACCGGAGCCTTGAGGAGCAATGCAGCTGTTGGGGGGAAAGCTGGTACCTACTGTGAAGAAGGAAACAGGTACGCAAATTACCCAAGAGGCGGTCTGGGGAAAAAAGGGGGTGAATACAATTGTGGAGAAGTAGGGTCTGGGACCCTCAAGAGACATTGCGAGTCTCGGACCTGCACCCATATGGAAACGAGAGTATAAGGGATGGCAATCCCAAGAATAAGGAATCATATGTTTGGCAGGAGATTGCACCAAACCGACGTGATACCAAATTGCCAGGCTAGAACCTGCACCCAGATGAGAAGCCGAGAATAACCAGGACAGCAGAATCATGCGTTTGGCAGGAGAGTGAACCAAATAGATATGATAAAGAAGACGTCTGGAACCCACACCCATGCGAAAGGCAAGAACCTAACGTAACGATGAATAAGAGGGCCTGGAACACTGTGAGAGAAAAGCCCATAAGACGACACTAGCTTGGCAGGAGAGTGAACCGAGCTATATTGTGAGTCGAGGACCTGCACTCACATGAACCATGAGAAGATACTAGCTTGGCAGGACGGTGAACCAAGATATATTGCAAGTCTGGTAGCTTGGCAGGAGAGCGAACCAAGCCATTTTACAAATCTGGGACCTGCACCCACATGAGAGAATTGAGACTGTCAAGCACCCTGGAACAGATAGAAGGAATCCTACACTTCATATCAGATGGTATCAAGTTGGTAGGATAAATAACTGAATACAAGAAACCTAGTCTTGTGAATCACCCAATGACATTTACCTACGTTGATAAAAAACGGATCACAGGTCCTTAAAGAAAAAAAAACGGAGATAAGAAGTAGCCTAAGAGAAGGGAACCTGAACGTAGCCTTGAAGGGTTTATTGTTCTTTGGCTTCCTCCAGGCTCTGAAATATAGCACTTACCAAGTGTGCAATCAGCTCCTTTCTCTTTGAAAATCTTCCTTCCGGTCCTTGGCTGGACGTGGGCTACAGTTCCCAGTAAGCACATGGCAACACTTTTCACAGGAATCAGCTGCAATGCCCAAACACACACCTTTCTTTACTCTTCCTCGCTTTCTTTTCATCTGTAGCAGCTCTTTAAATCAATGCCTAAACTCGCACACTACCCGCCTCCCTAAATTTCCTTTTGTACTCAGACCTCACTCATCCTTAAAAATCCCACTGTACCTGCAGGACAAGTTAATTAATTTAGTCAAGTGACAGAACAAACAAGAGAGAAAATGTATATGTAAATAGTTAATGTGGATGTATATGGTTAAACAATTAAAGCTGTAGTAAGCCTTGTAAGCATAGATAAAGCAGTGTTCCATCAAGGCTGCGTCTGCTGTGATGAATAAACAAATAAATATTGATCAAACCTCACCAGGAGTAGAAATGCAATACTGGTGACTAGGGCTCCGCAGCCAAACCGACTCAACAGCCACCCAAGTCCTTTGTTCTGCAGGACCCACTGAGACGAGGAACCGATGGATCCAGCCAGCGAAGGAACTCATCAATGAAAGATGACGGAGATCTCTGGGAGCTCATGTGGGGTGCTCTGAAGGGTGATGCAGGACGGGTCCAGACCCCTTAATTTGGACGGTGACCGTGCATGCTTGAAGTACCCGATGCTGCCTGCATCGCGACCATCCTGACATGCCGATGTCAGGCGATAGTGTTGCGGCCCGTTGCCAAGCAATGAGGATGCTTGGCCACAGCTGGAAAGAGCTTGGGTTTGTGCTGCGCTGCGGGAAAGCAGAACAAATAATGCTGAACTGCACAGTGGCAGGTTGTGGCAAAGATTGACCTTGTTAAAAAAAATAAATAAGGGAGGGGAAAAATAAAGCACTTGGGCTCCTGTATTTAACAATGAAAATATGGCTAATATGCTCAGGCTTCCTCTTATTTTTTACATGCCAAAGGTGAGCTGCCCCATCAAACGGTAGATTGGAAGGAGGGCTTTCTACGATATTTATGTCATGACCCTCGCCTAAAACCGCCTCTGGCAAACCCATTGGCCAGGTGGAGTCAGGACTCGGGCCTCTAGAGCCTGGCATCCTCTTCCAAAACCCTCTTGGGGCCAGTTCTGGCGCCTATGGCGCCAGGCTCTTACACCATGAAAAGCAATGTGCTTGGGAACTACTTTATTGTGTTGTCAGCTAACATGGAGGCATCCACATAGCTTGGTTCCTTGGAACCAAGCTATGCGGTCTAGTGTTTTGGGTGTGGTAGCCTAGGAACTTCTTTACCTGGACTATTTTGTTGGGGCTATTTAAACCACACCCGAGCAAGACAACACACTTTGCGTTACTTTGCATCTTGCAACGTGACGCTCACCGTGTCCAGCTATAGCCCCAAACCTCGGAGAAGCATTGTTAGCAGCAGCATCTTACCTGCAGTCTTCATCTTTAGTTACTCGCAGATCCTGAGAACAGCTTTCCTTGGATCTGCACGTCTCCCGGACTGCACGACCTGAAAGAGGAAGATGGAGGCAAAATTAAGAAAGCAGAAGAGACATTGCAAATTACGAACTTCTCAAAAGGCTTACCTGGCTGGTTGCCTCTCGGCTGGCACCACTCCGGAAATTCCACACGTGCTGAAGAACACCGCGACCTGCAAGGAAAGAAGACAAAACAGGTTAGCAAAGGCAAGCCATCGCAGCGCTGCGCATAGCGCTTACTTAGCGCATCATAGTGCTCTTAAAGCACCATCATTTACCAGCGGGGCTCAATCAAGCCAGTTCGCCGCGCTGAAACTCTGCATTCGTAAGGGAGAAAAAGAAACATTATTAAACAAAGAGGCATGCAGGATAGCAACAATACTAAAGAACGGCAATAAGACATACCTGAACAATATCAAACGGGCCGGTGTCAGTGAAGTAACTGGACCGCACACGCCCACGAAAGACAACGTGCCCCTGCAAAGAAGGCAGGACGGAGAGCATGCCTAACTCTACCACAAGGTGAGCAGAGGGCCCCTGAGGGGCTGAAATCATACGGGGGTGGAGGGAGGATACTTACCCCAGTCGGCCAGTCTTGAACACAGTCCTCCTGTATTTTCAGGCAGAACCTTCCCAGCAGAGCACATCTGGGCAAAACTGAGAAGCATACCAGCGAGTAGCCCGGCTGGGTGGCGTCCCTGTGGATACCAGGTGAGCGTAACAATATATCCATGGGGTAAATGGACCAAATTTCATGGAAGACCCAGGATTCATTACTGTATCACTGTTTGGGACATGAAGGACAAATTCTCTATAGAAGAGGACCAGAGCCCTCAGATGTAGAATAGTACGGTACACATTGTTTGAAGCGAATCTTCTTAAACTTAACAAGCACTTTCTAGTTAAGGAAAATAAGATTTTGGCCAGGTATCACATTGCCACCAGGGAACAGAGGAATGGAGAATCCAGATGAGTTTATTACAGCGTTACAGGGCCTAGCCCCTAGACGCGGGTTCAAAACACTGCAGAGAGGAGGACCCCAGAGACCATTTCATGATTAAATGCAGTAATCATAAAATATAAGAAGGCTCTCTGGCGGGTAGGAGATATTTCAATGGAGAGAGCAATTGAGGTGGCAAAGATTATAGAACGCACTGAAGTATGCCTCAAGGGGTTGGGCATAGAATCTAGGAGGGTAACAGACTATCTGAACATTGTCAAGCGTTCAGAAAGGATTGATTTTGCAAGAAATAATAACAAGCTGAAGGCCAGTAGAAGGGTGGAGCAGAGACCTCCAGTGCAGCAGTGGTTCAAGGCTGAAAGAAGGGGTCACTGATGTGTGTGAGGGGTCTGAAATGTGAGGCGGACAACTTGGAAGAGGTTTTTCATAAGATGCCCTTTTATGAACTCAAATGTGTTTGACAAAGAACCTCACTAGCCCTACCTTAACAAGGATTTCCCTGCTTATCAAAATAAACTAAAGGAAACACTCTAACAAAGGGAATATGACCCTCACACTTCTACATATAACAAACTTAACAAGAAAACATATGCCAAGTGAAATCGAACAGAAGTAACAGTTATGTTTGATATAAACCTGATAACTGTTTCTCCTTGTAGCCTGGGTGAGATCCCCTTCCCCATCCCCAGATTCAAACAGGATTTTAGACCTACAGTTCACAATTAGGAACGTTTTGTCTTGCAGCAAAGTTCTTCATGCTCCAAAAAGTCACTCCGTTGGACTTTGGCAAACAGTTCAAATTATTCAACAAGTCTTTCCCTTCACTTGTATCGGAATGTTCAACACACTTTTTTGTAGAAAACAAGAATACTTCCACAGTTCATCTATATCAACAATATGCTTTCGTCTGGATGGTTCCACAACAGTTCACAATATACTTTAGTGGTCTTGCCACTTCTTTTTCACAGTCTTTAACGACAACACAGTACGTCAATGACTTCTTCCTGGTCCACTCACCTGCCAGGACTACCACTGCAAAGTCCCTTATCCTGTTATACTAGCCTGCCAGGACTAAATGAAACTCCTAACACTACTACAAGTACTTCTGTGGTAAAGTTTACTTCAAACAACTTATTTTTTTGACTTTCACAACAACAGTTTTGACTACTTCCTCTGGGATGACGTGAAACACATTGGTGCTGTGATTGCCACATGCAATGCAGGTTATGCTCCTCTCCTCCCGATTACCTACTATCAAAAGGGCAGCTTTTCTGTCACTTTGTTTTACCACTTGTATACTAGCCAAGTGCTGCTAATGGCTTTTTCTCACACTTGCTCTTCTTGGGTTTAGACAATGCTTGTTCCGATCATTTCCAACTATTGCTTCTTTAGCACTCTGGCAATAGGGTTTACAATTAGCTTGCTTCTTAATTGCCCTCTCTTGGCTTTGGTAATTACTCTGACCTTTCTAAGTACATTGATACCTTTGTTTTCTGTTACCACAGTTCTTATTCTGCCACTTTAGCTTCTTTGTATCAGTTCGGAATTCACAATTATTATTATTCATCCACTTCAATTTCTGTTCATCAGTTCGGTATTCAAAACTACTAGATTTGGTCAGCGCGCGATTACGGAGCGTTCTGGGGTCACACAATTCTAGTGAACTCACTAGGTATCGCATATGTGTCAGTTCGCTCTGCTGCCTCTGGGTCTTCTGCTACCTCTGCTTCCCTCTGCCTGGCAAACAGCTTCTATTCGCTTCCTGCAGCCCATGCCGGTCGGGAAAGGAGTGTTCCCTTGCTCCAGAAACACTCCAGTGCTCACCTGCCACCGAAGCCTAGCTCACAATGAGGGAAGCTTTTCAAGTGAATGCTGCCCGCTGAATGACCTCTGCATTCGTGGTCTTCAGGGGGGAACGCTCTGCAAAACAATGCTTCCCACTGCCAACCTCTGCATACAAGGTCTTTGAAGGTAGAGACCGTCATCCAATCTACAAAGAGCGGTGGCTCCGGCGTCTGTTTTTCTCCAACTGCAACGTGGAGTTACTGCAATCACTCCACCTTCCACTACTACTCCTTATGGCCTGCACCGGAGGGAGACTTTTATACCTCCCAGTCCCACTCAGGTGTGGGTCATTAGTACTATTAGACTGCAACTTGCAGTCCAATGCCTCTGCATCCCGCTTCTTCGTCCCAGTACTTTGGGCATTGTGGGACTTTTAGTCCCCAATGTTCAAATTACATTTCTTACTTTGAATGTTATTTCCAATTTTACCAACTTCATTTCTATCCCAATTACATCTTCTAAAAGGAGTCATAAAGACTTAATTGGTGGTTCTGATTTACAGGGGAGTTACAGTTTTTGGAATACAAGATGTTCATGTTTTGAGATCTGCACCTAACATTCCCTTGCTGACCATAGGAGCTTTCAACATCATATCATAATTGTGGGTGAATTTGTGAGGGTAGCTTACCCCCAATGAATATTTGATTACAGGAGTTTATCATCATCAAGATAATTTGCTGTCGGGAAAGAAAACTCGCCATTACATATTCTGTGATCACGGACATGTTTTCCTTTGAGGAAGACAAATACTGCGCCTCCCAACGGAGTCCTCCTGCTCCCCTGGGGTCCTTCTGCCAGGTAATCCTCCCGACTAATACCTCTCAAAGGATCAGGTAGGGGCAGCCTTCCCCAGGCCACCTTGGAGGAGACTTTGTGGGACCACTGAGCACATAGCACGCGTAGTATAGTTCAGTGCCAACGCGCTCGTCTTGGAACCAAGACAGCACAGAGCAACACAGGTTCGAATCCCGGGTCCGCCCTTAGATACCTCTTCGTTATTAAGCAAGTTATAAAAAACCATAGCTAGTGACAAGGAATGCTTCGCCATTGCATATAGCATGTCAAGAATGTGGCAGGAAGGGACACATAGCTAGTTGTTGCAAACAGTGGTCGAGCTTTGGGAATGCAAGGGCGGTTCAGGAGGTCACGTCACACTTGAGCGGAAAGACCATGTCCCGAGCCGAGGAGGAGGTGTACCTAGTAAATGCAGGGATGTCCATCCAAGGAGGTCCAAGCTGCATTACATAATTAGCGTGTATGGGATTGGAGTGAGGATGCCGATAGACCGTAGAGCCGATTACACATTGATGAACGCAGACACATGGAAAAGTGAACTGAACTGTTGCACACTGCAGGAACCATCAGTCTCTGGCACATGCATATACGGAAGTGCTTATATAAATGGTGGGTGATTTTGAAGCAGTGCTTAATTTTCAAAGACAGCGAAGCAACGGGTCTGGTGCAGGTCAACAAGAAAGGTGGGGACCTATTATTCTGGGACGCGCAGGCTAACCTGGGAATAAAACTGGACCCAGAGCATCCAGACCAAGTAGGAAAAAAATAAATGTGCGATGGAAGAAATAGGAGCGTGGTACACAAGCGTGAAGAAGGATATCTAGTTCAGGGAGGTGATAAATATCACCTCAACGGGGTGTCTCAAGGGCTTTGTGTATTTTATCAAATTGAAGACTGGTGCAGTGCCTGTGAGGTAAAAATCCCAAATGATACCTCTTTCTCCAAGACCCAATAATGAAAATGAAATCAAATTACTGATGAACAAAGGAATCATTGAGGTGGCCGAGGCAGCTGTGTGGATACACCTGATAGTGGTAGAGTGGAAGAGCATTGCATCAGTTTGGCTATGTATAGATTTGTGGTCACTCAACAAAAACGTGATAGCCGACAGATTTCCGCAGACAAAGATTGATAAACTAATTGCTGGGGCTAAGATGTTCTCAACTATAGACCAAATAGCTGGATATCATCAAATAAGGTTGCATCCCAGTTGAAAGGATCTGACTACCTTTATAAAACCCTTTGGTTTATACAGGCACAGGAGGATGCCATACCCTCATCAAGTTTATTTCAGAAAGTAATGAATGATTTGATTTGAGGCATAGGGATTGTGCAAGAGGACATATTGGTCTGGGGAAGAGATTGAGGGGAGCATGATGGGAGGTTTTAAAGATATTGTAAAAAGCAGGTTTAACAAACACCATATAAAAAAGGAACTTTAGGAAGGACAGTGTAGAATACCCAAGTCATGAGTTGTCAAAGCAAGGGGTCAGGCCAATGTTGAATGCTATGGAAGCAGAGGCAGGCATAAAGGCTCCCAGAAACAAAGGTGAGGGAGCTACATTTTTGTGTTGGATTGAATACTATGGGAAGTTTATATGAAATGCATCTGACAAGACATAATATGACAGTGTAGATAAAAATAAAAGCAAGATTTCATTGGGGTGAGATGTGCGATGAAGATTTAAAAAATATAAAACAAAATTTAGTAGAATCCCTGTGTTGAAGGGATTCTGGGAAGACTGACAGGTTTATTTATTCACAGATGCTAGCAAGAATGGTTTGAGATGTGTAAGGAAGGTATCAACAGTAAGACAGACACATGTGACCACAGTTCAAGGGTGTTTATTGAACTTCAAAAAGGTTTTGAAAAATGCCTATCTAATCGTAAATCTACAGATGGGAGAAAGCTATGGCCATTAAATAATAACAGTCCTCGTGGTGTCTTGTCAAAATAAAAAGGCCCACACTAATAAACCTATTGCCAATCCTTACCTCTAAATACAAATAGAGTGGGGAAACAGTGTTACGAAAAAGAAAGAAGTGTTCACGTTGGCCTCCCTTCCCCATGTTTTCAGCACGGGAGGAGGTGGTACACTCGAACTTCCCACAGTCTCTGGCTTCGCTAGCATGAGGATGTAGTTCAATCATTAGCATCAGGGCCTTCCGTGCCAAAGTCTCTTTGCCTCTCAAAGTCTCTTCCTTCAGAGGGCCTGATGCAACAAAAACAATACGTTTTTTTTCCTCTCAGAACTTGACAAGTACTCAATTTCTCAGGCGATTCACGATTCACCTCACATCTCCCTCAGCCGGGCTCAGATCCTCTTAAGACAATGTTAAATTGGTCTCCCTCTGCCGGGCTTAGATGAATTGCAATGTAACTTTTTAACACAAACTTGCTTTAAATAAAAGCTCTCCGCTGATATCCTTCCGCCGGGCTCCGACCAACTTCATCTACTTTGCCATCAACTTTTTAAAATATTTTTAACATCGAAGATTTTCGATTGTGCACAGGATTTTGCTTGCCCCATTGCAGGACCTCTTCGATTCACAATTCTTTGTCACTCTTTCAGTTGGATACCTTACAGAGACTTTCATATGAGCATGCATGCAGTTCTCAACCACTCTAAGGTATTGTATCTTGCTTCAAAGTTCAATCACTCATCTGTTGTTCAATTTTACTTGCGTTGATTATCACATACGCGTCACACAATGTTCGGGTCAGCATTCACTATAAAATGTTGCCGCTTGCAACCTTGGCTTCAACACTGACCTGTCTGGTATCAGTCTCCCCCAACTCACCGGCTGGGCTGACCTCACTGGCGCTGCTTTGATGTAGGAGCCAAGGACAGTACCACGGCGGCAAGAGTTTCTCCCCGCCTTGACCATCAACCAGGGAGAGCCCCGGTTACTGCTGAGACACAATGCAGGATTCTTCAGCCTTGTTTCCTGGTCTTACGTTTTCTATTCTCGAAGGTTCATGAAAGTAACAGTTCCTCGTCAAAAGGTCAAAGGCACTTCCCTCCTTGCGATCCCCTTTGGTTATGCTATCTTTCGCCTTGGAACTGCTGCTTCCTCGTGTGCTTTGCCTCGCTCAGAGTGCGCTCGCATGTTCCACCTTTTATCCATGGTGGGAAATGTAATGAAAGTCAGGTGTGTGTGTAATGGTCAGTAATTGCCTGACCCTGCCTGGCCGTTGTATTGGGACATGTGAGGTCTACGGCGCGTTTGTTAGTCCATTTTCACTCATATCAGGCTGTTTGTGAGAAAGTGTTTGTGTTGGGAATGGGGGGTGGGTTGAGTTTCTAAGTATCCTACCTGGTAGGATGGGGTAAAGGTGTTACAGGGAAGGCAATACCACATCTCACGATCCAGTGTCCCATTCCCTGTCCCGAAGACCCCTCACTCAGGTGATCCTCACACACTGGTCCACCCCCAGAAACTAGATCCAAAAGCGATGGCCGTGTCCTGGCCACCTGGATGACAGATCCCCAGGGACTAGCAGGTGAGACACCTTCTGGTTTCTCACAGATGCGTATATATGCAAACAGATGGGATGGAAATGCATATGGTAGCGTTTGCCTTCTACACCTGGAGGGACGCAAAGAAACAGTGTTCTGTTGTGTAAAGGGAAGCATTGCCATGTGTGAGCAGAGTAGGAAAAGTCAATTGCTATTTGTGGGGAAGGTTTTTTTTATGACCGTTCCTGACCACAGGCCTTTGGTATCGATTTTGAACAGAAGAGGGCTGAATGGAAAATCCAGAAAGCTTGTGCAGTGAAATACTGAAATGTAAGGTTTACATTTTGAAAAAGACTACATTAAGGGAAAACAGAATATAGTGGCTGATGCCTTGTCCAGGAATGCGGTTGAGAACAGGAGGAAAGGTGACCAGTGATCCTGTTGGCAAGGACGTTTTTACGAATTACGAGAGGGTGGGATGCTCGTTGTTCATTTTGTTTTTATTAAGGTGGTTGATTTATTTCAAACCTTTCAACTACAATTAAAAACATAAGAAAAAAAAAGGCTTTGCAATACTCCACATCAGTATCATAGAAAGAAACAAAATAAAGCAAAGCAGAAGAAGCAAACAATTAAGCATAGATTTTTTTTAAAATACATTTTATTGGTTTTTACAACAAACAAACCCAACCAATACACCTGAAAGTTTCGGGGACTTGCTTCTTAGCATACATTTACATGTCATTTATTGCTGTCTACCTCCCCCCACTTTAACTCGAGCTTCCACCTCAGTTCCACAGGTTCCCCTTCTCTGGGGGCTAATCCCCTTCATCGTTCTCAGGCGCGCCACATTCACTGGGATCGGCTAGGGAGGATCCAGACAGTGTAGCAACCATTTGTCTCCATGCTATTAGAGGTCCCACTTCGTCTCCCCCCACCCCCTGTGCTAGCAGTCTCATACCATGCTATTGTCTCGGCATCTGCCCATTTCAGGAGATCGTTCCACCATACCTCTAATCTAGGTCTGTGAGCCGCCTTCCATCCCATGGCTATTCCCCTTTTGGCCAGAATGTAGGCCAGGTCCTTGAGTTTACATGCTTTAAATTACGTGGTTTTGTAAACCCCCACCCCCACCCCAGCACGCCCATACAGATTCCACATCTAGCTCAATTCCCTTCCCAGATAGATGTAGCTTGACTTCCTCCAAAAACATTTTCCCACCTCCGGGCACGCCCAGAACATATGGATCATCCCAGCATCCACCTCCCCGCACTTGGGGCATTTTTGTACATCTATGCTCCCGAACTTGGCAATTCTAAGAGGGGTCATGTATGTCCTGTGGGTGACATAGCTGAATCTGCTGCAGCCTGGCGTTCCTGGACACTTTATGATATCTCAGGGCTCTTTCCCACTGTCCATCTTGCATGGATTCTCCCGCTTCCTCCTCCCACTCTCGTCTCAATTGGAGCAACTCCTTACCCATTCTAGACATCACTAGTTCATAGATCCGGGATATTTCGTGCCCTCCCTCCGAGATATCATACATCATTTCTATGGCAGTTTCAGGTTGTTCTGCTAGTACCGCCTCGGACCACGTCTCCCTTACCCGTTTGATTATTCTGGTATATGTAATATGTTTCCCCCTGTACACCCCTGTTTCATCTACTAACGTTTGGAAGTCCAGTGCTATCCCTTCTTGCCATACATCGCCCAGGGTCGCCAGGCCCACCGGTTTCCCAGTATTTGCTGATGACTTTCCTCAGTTGCTCATCCACCCCGCATAGCGCCACGAGTGGCGTCTGCGGGGAGCTTGGGGCCGGGTTTCCCACAGCTCGGCACGCTTTGCGCCATGTCTTCCAGCCTAGTTTCAGCAATTCCGAGCGTCCTTGCAGCTCTGGTTTGGGTAGCCATATTAGTTTTTAGGAAGCATGGGTCGCATTCACCCCTCAGCAGTCTAGATTCTGCTGTCTTGTCTTCCGACAGCCACCTAGCGACATATTGTAGCTGTCCTGCCAAATGGTATATTTTCAAAGTTCGGCAAGTTTATGCCCCCTCTGTCCTACGTATTCTGCAGTTTCCATAGGGCTATTCTGTTTCTGGAGTCTTGCCATAGGAAGCCCCTACATAAGCTCTGGAGTTTGGTAAAGAAGCGTCAGGGAAACATGTATGGGATATTTGCAAAAAAGTGTAGTAGCCTAGGCAGGACCACCATCTTGAGCAAGGCCGCCCTCCCCACCATGGCTAGGGGGAGCTTTGCGCAGAACCCCATGCTACTCCCAATACCATCCACTGCCCTCTACGTGTTATATTTGTGCTCATCTGCGATCAGGTAGTATATATTAATCCCCAGGCATCTGAATGTTCTAGTCTGCCACGGTATCTGCAAGATGGGTAAATTCTCCTGTGGGATGCCTGTGTACCTCCCCAGGGGGAACATGCATGACTTTTTGGGGTTTACCGCTATGCCCGAGAGAGTCGCGTAGTGCTCCATCATCTCCAAGACATATTGCAGGTTTTCCTCTGGGAAACTCAAGTATAGCAGCATATCATCCGCATACAATGATATCAAGTGCGGTCTCCCTTTGGTATGGATCCCTATTTCCTCGTACTGCTGTCTTAGACAGATCGCTAGTGGTTCTAAAGTCAGGCTATATAGCATCGGGGACCACGGGCAGCCCTGTCTCGTGCCTCTGCTAAATTGCCATTTGTCTGAAATTATCGCCCCCGTTTTGACCCTGGTTATAGGGGAGCTGTACACCATTTTCACCCACCGCAGATACCCAGGTCCCATCCCGTACTCTTTCAAGTCTGCCACCATCGATGACCACCTTACGGAGTCGAAGGCTTTCACTGCATCTAGCAAGACTACTGCTATTTCGCTCGGGTCGCCCTCTGCCTGTTCTATGATGTGGTGTAGCCTTCTGTGGTTATCGGATATGCTCCTGCCAGGGACGTAGCCGGTTTGATCAGGGTGTAGTTTGTTCATCACCCTTTTCAGTAGGTTCGCTAGCACTGTCGTGAGGATTTTGCTGTCCTGGTTTAACATAGATAGGGGTCTGTATAACCCACAATCCGAGCTTGGCTTATCAGGTTTGAGGAGCAGAATGATTACCGCCTCCCTTCGGGATTCTGGGAGTCTCCCTTTCTCAAAGGCCTCGTTAAGTATTGCCAGTAGCGGGTGGAGCACTTCCTGTCTATATGTTTTATAAAATTTGCTGGGAAGTCCATCTGTCCCCGGGGCTTTACATGTGGGCAGATGTAATACCACTGTCTCTAGTTCCTCTAGTGCGATAGGGGCATCTAGGTTCTCACTTTCCTCCTTGCTCAATTTAGGTAATCCTATGTCTTCTAGCGTGTTCCGAGTCTCATGCACTGCAGTCTCCCCTGCGTATTCGTAGAGGCGTTTGTAGAATCTGAGGAACCCATCGTTCGCTCCCTCCTGGGTGTTCCAGACTTGGCCTACTTCACCCATTATCTCCCCAATTGCTAGTCTCGGTGTCTCGTTCTTATATAGCCATGCGAGCAGCCTCCCCAGTGTGCCCCCCTGCATGTTGTCTTTCGTGTATTTTTGTAGTTCAGATTACAGAGCCTCTCCCAGAGCCCACCACACGCCTGTTGTAATTGGCCAACCTGATCAGCGTCCTCCTTTAAGGTGCCCCCCTTTTCACGATTCCTTCTAGTTTCTTTTCCGTCTCATGTAGCTCTCGCTCTATACCCCCTTGGAGCCCCCTAGATTTAGATATGACTGCCCCCTCACTACCACCTTAAAAGGCCTCCCACAGGGTTCCCTCCGACTCCACAATCCCTCTGTTATTGTCGAAATACCCGATTATCTCCTCCCTTAGGTCCTCTCGGAATGCAGTATCTTTCAATGCTTTGGCCCTGAGCCTCCACGTTGGGTTTCTGGCTCTGGGGGCTGATGTCACACCAAGACCAGAGGGGAATGGTCCGATAAAAATTGCGCCTTATATTCTGAACCCGTCATTTCCCCAGTTAGTTCCGGAGTGGCAAACACATAATCCAGTCTCGTGTACAGGTTGTGTAGGGCGGCGTGGTGCGAGTAGTGCCTATCGTTCGGGTGTTGCTGCCTCCATATATATACTAGGCCAAAGTTTCTCAGCAGGGCTTGTAGAGGTTTCGATGCGGGAGTGGGTTTGTCTAATTTGGTGTCCGACTTGTCCATTTTGGGGTTCAATGTGCAATTGAAATCCCCTCCCCATATGACTGCGCATCCTATGTGGGGGCTGATTTTACAATACAATGTCTTGAAGTAGGCCACTGTGTCTTGGTTATGAGCGTATGTGTTTATGATGCACAGTTCCCTGCTCTCTAACAGCCCCCGCATCACTACCATCCTCCCGTCTGGCTCCACCGTGGCCTGAAGCACTTGGAAGGGCACATGTGGTGCCACCCAAATGATCACCCCTATGGCGTAGGCGGAGTACGATGCTCCCATGGTGGTCCCTCTCCACTTTCTTAACCACCTGTAGTTTCTCCTTGATGAGGTGGATTTCTTGCAAAAGGGCTATATCTACTTTTTGGCTTCTCAGATACATCATTACCTTATTTCTCTTCAGGTAGCTGTTGAGGCCTCAAACGTTCCAGGTTACTATTCTAAGGTCTCCCATTGTCATCCATATCTTATCCCTTCTCCCTCCCTCTTCGTCCTCCACTTCGATTTAGCCTGGAATGAGTGTAAGCTCGTTCCCTGTCAAAGTTCAACATAAACTCCCCAACTAACCCCCCACCCCCCAAGTCTCCCCACCCAAATTCACTGCACACCTTCCCCTTTCCTCTCCTAACCCCTCCCTTCCCGTTCCCAACTGATGTCCAGCTCCATCCCTTGATCTCAGACTATCGCGCATTTGGTTCTTTCCTCAGTAATACCGATCTCAAGAACCCAGCAGGGGGTTACCGATCTAACGGTAGCCTAACTAAGCTATTTATGGGGGGGTGAGAGCGAGTCCCTCAAGTCTCCAGCAATTTTGCATTATTTCGTCCTGCCCGGACTCTTATGATTATGCAACCCATCTCATAACTATCCCAGCAGGCATCGCCCTATCTTACATTCCAGTCCCAGTGTCTGGATTGACAACACCTCTATATTGCCATCGCTGCTTTACGCATCCGCTCCGTCTGCTATCTGGTTGTCCTCTTCCGACGGGCAGTTGTGGGCATCCAACCATCGTTTCCTCGGGGGTGTCGAAGAACAGGGCTCTGTTGTTGTAGTATACCTTCAGTCCTGCTGGGTACATCAACATGTATTTGTAGCCCACCTCTCGCAGACTTTTCTTCACTGACCCATAGTTAATTCGTCTTTGCATCAAGAGTGTATAGTCCGGGTACGCTGTGATATTTGCTGATGCCTTTTGTATCGTGCCTCCTTTCCGGAATTGTTCTAGGATCTTCGATAGTTCAGGATTTTGGCAATTATTGATCTTGGGGGGGCTCCTGGTTGTGGCCTCCTAGTTAAGGCTCTGTGCGCCCTTTCCACTGCAAATCCTTGGGTGAGCACCCCTCCGCCTATTTCTTGCAGCAGCATCGTCTCGACATCGTCCGTTGGTTTGATCCCTCTGCTCCTTCCGGTAATCCCACAATGCGTAGTTTCTCAGAGCACGTCCCTCTGCTTCTTCCGCTCTGTTTACCAGGTTGCTCACGCGTTGTCTCAGGATATGGATCTCTGATGTGTGGGACACGCATGCAGCTGTGTTTGGGGCCACCTTTTTCTCCAGTTGACCTGTGCGTTCCGCTAACGCTCTGACATCTTCTCTTGAGCCGATTCACTTCCTCAAAGACTGCTCTGTCTGAGTCCAGTGCTGCTTTTAGTTCGACCATGGCGGACTCCAGTTTGGTTTCCCACGTTAGTTTCAGGTGCGCAATCGCTTCTAGGATCTGCTGGTCATTGCGAGCCGTGGTGGAGTCTGTGAAGGGGGTCTTCTCCTTGCTCCTAGCCCCTTCCATCAACTGCGGGGTCCTAGCGTATTCCTCTAGGGTGGGTTGTTTCGCTTTTGTCTTGGTCTTTTTGCCATCTCGCCGTTATCATGTGCCTCGAGTTAGACTGGCGAGGGTGAGGCCGCCCGCGCTATGAGGCTGTTTTGTGGTCAGTTGTGGTTCCTGCGGGGGGGGCTGCGGTTTGGCCCAAGTATGCGGTTTGTATTGTCTCACGAGTGGGTTGTGCTCTCCCACATCCCTGGCTGCTGTTACTTCTGCTGCCTTGGTACACCGGCCCTTATTGGACCTTATCACTGACACCGCTCCCAGGAATTAGTGGGCCTGTGTCGGCACTGAGTCGGACTCGATGGAACTAGTTTGCAGTCGCAGTGTTTCACTATAGGCGGGAGCCTTGGACTTGTCTCCCATATATATGGCCCTGTTGGCCCCCTCCGTGGCTGCTGTGTGCTTCAGGGGGCCAGTTGCATTCGTTCTTAGTTATGCGCTATGCCAAGGCTTGCCACTCTAGTGCACCCCTACGTGGCCCATGTAATGCACCTTTGCCTCGCCAAGGCTGTCATGTTTATAGTTCTGCGTGGGGCAGTCTCGCGTTGCCTGGCTCTCGGCCTGATTGCCAGCGCCTTTGATGCTTTCAGAAGATTCTGAGCCCGCAACCTGGTGTTCGTGCGCTCTGCGCTCCTGTGTCGCGCGTGTATTGGGCCCGATGGGTGTACACTAAGCCCACTGTCCGTGCCTTATTGCTTCATATGGGGCTTTAGGTATCACTAGTCTTGTTCTGGGCCCCCTTGAGTTTGGCTGCGGGGCACCGCGCCTGCCTGGCGCTAAAAATATAATTTGGGGCCACAGCAGGGGTCTTCGTTCCCACCTTTTGGTCCGGGTCTTTCCTCCTGCAACTCTCCTCAGCTAGTTGCCTTGGCCCACTCTGCCTCATGCGTGGGCTCCCCGCTCTGGCAAGCAGGCTCCCACTCTCTCCCAGTGGAGGCCCACCAAGCTTGGTGCGTTGCTGGCCCACTTCAAAGTCGGTGCTATGGAGCACCATACGTTAGCCTACAGCCGCGCGGTCAGCGCGCTCCCAGGTGGTACGGGGGAGGTGCAGCGCACCGCCCCGTGCTTCCAGGTGGCCCACCGAATCAACCGCAGCCGGATTGACCGCTGGACCCGCCTTTATCAAGGCGATATATCTAATACATGCGCCCATATCTAGAACCCCCACGGTCTCGTGGGCGCCTTCATTTCTGTCCATTGAACATCGTCCTGGGCTGGCCGTGCACCCAGGTGCGCGGCCTGTGCGGGCACTGCACGCTCCTCTGTACCTGTTTCTAGGCTGCACAAGCTTTTCCGCTCCCTGCGGCGTCTGTCCAGAGGTTGTTGCCCAATGTCCCTTATTTACGTTGGCCGTGTAGTTGTGCCTGCTCGGATGGGTCCTCACGTAGTATTGTTTCGGTGTGGGCGCCTGATGTGTCGGTTCTCCGCCCTTCCTTATTCTGGCTTCCGTGTAGGTTGTCAGAGCCCCTGATTCTTGGGCAGTGGCCCGTGTGCTGGCTGCCGTCTTTTCAGGGCTGAGTTCCACGGCCAGTCCACGATGGCTCACCCTTCGGCTGTTGTGGGGTGTGCAGTCCCCGCCGGTGCTCTGCTTCGGTTTTCAGTGCGGTCCATACGCAACCTCGCAGGCGCCACACACCAGTTGTGCTTCGGGGCCCCGCCGCCAGTCGTGGCCCGTCCACAGCGGCAATATGCGCCTCAGTGTGCCGTCAGGTTACAGCCACTCCCCAGTCCTTTGTTCCTGGCGACTCGCCATCTTAGATTTCGTCCTGGCGGGCCGCCGTCTCATGCTCTTGGATCTCAGTGCTTCAAAGATACGGCATCTAGTGAAGTGAAAACACGCTCTGGGCGAGCCTCCCTACTTCATGGGTGTGCTCTGTTATTTTCGTGCGTTGCTTACAGTGCCTTGGGCGCTATTTATTCTGGATCAGTGGAGGATCAGCAGGAGCTCCTTCGGGAACACGTCCGTCTACATGACTCTTACGCCACGCCCCCCACAATTAAGCATAGATTTAAATCTTGCAGTACAATTTAAAAATCATTTTTCATCAATAACTTACTTAAAACATTCCCCACGATCACTGCTCATAATAGTTGCATAATCTATACTTGTGGTAGTAGCTACTTTACTAATAACACTTTAAACATTTCTTCTAAAAACCTCCTAGTGCAAACAAAGGAAAAGTCCCCTCAACCTTTCAAGATTATAGTCCACCATTCTTCTGCAGATAAACTACTCGCCTTTGCGATAAGGCTTCCTAAGTGTCGAGTTCTCTGTTCCATCAATCCTGGACAGAATAACAAAATATGTTTTAATGATTCCTTCCCCAGTTTTTCTATGCAAAATCTACAATCTGTATCTTTTCCTTCTCCCTGCGTATGGGCAGCCAAAACTTCCTTCGACAAATACAAGTTCATACCGAGGTGCAAGAATTGGCTACGGCAGTACCTATTAGGGAACTTAAGTACTTGGAGATCACGCTCTATGCCCTTGATTTATTATTTTCAAGAAACTGTATTTTATTTTTGCAATACAAACAAATAATAAAATAATAACTAGTCATTATTAAGATGGTAATACAGCTTATATTTTTTCTTATCTTGCGTTTCGATCCACTCCATCCGCCATAACTTCAATTTTACAGCTAATGGGTTGGACACCAATGTCTCTTCCTTTGTCTCCAATTGTTTGCATATTTCTGCAAGCAACTTTACATTGCTCAACAACCCACTCACAGCCACTGTCAAGATCCTTTCAGTATATGGAATACCAACAGTGCATCTTCTAATATAAAGATTATGCTGTATACATGCGCTTATCTCCAAAAATTGTGATCTCAGCTGAATTGACTCGTTAGTCTATCAGGAATCAAAATCAAAACCAAAGGGTAATTGAGCGAGCTCCAAATATACACAAATATTGTTTAATGTGCACATTACACAAAAAGCCCTAACACAAAAAGCTGACGTGTTCGACCCAAGGTCCTCATCAGGGCTTAATACTTGGTCTGATCATACCCAGTCTTGTTCTGGCAATTTAGATGCATCAAACACTAAAAAATCCTAATAAGTGCCAAGTAGCTGCCTCCCCTCGAAAAGCGTATCTGTTATCAAAAAGTGTATCTGTTATTCTCAATCATGTTCCTATATTGCTGTCAGTAATATGAAGTAAAAAGCGGCAAGGTTCTGCAAAAAAGCATGTTGAATAATCAAAAAATCGATCTACAACAGTGTGGCCATTATGTCCACTGTGACCGCAACCGGTACTCGCAGAAAGATCCTGCTGAGCATTTCGATAGAAGCCCATTCAATCTACCATCTTCCAATATGAACATACGATATAGGGCCAGTGTTTTCCAGATTACCATAGCATGGAGAGATAACATGAATTTGGACACTTTAGCGAGTGATGACACTTCTCCAAAATAGGCCTTCCAGAACCAGCCAGATGCCACATGAAAGGGCAAACGAAGCCTATGTAGCGTAAGTCAATATTGAGACTACTTTCTGCTTATAGAAATGCAGTATGGGGAGTATGGCAAAGCCTCCATATCACCCGATGTAATGTGGCACCAGTGTTTACCTTGAGTTATCAGTCAAGCTTGAGATCATGCACATTCCCAAATAGGTGAAAAACTCAACCTTTTTCAAAGTCTCTTGGTTCAGGCACCACTTGAAGGAGGTCTTGTTTTCCCCTTCGAGGTTGAAGCGTCATCGCTTTTGATTTGACATGTTTATTAACAGCCCGTTTGGCTCCACATACCCCTGAAGCAGGTTGAGTTGGTGCTGCAGACCAATGGGAGTCTGGTCTATGAGAACCAAATAGTCTGCATACAGCATCCGACCTACCAACCTCCCATTGAACTTTGGCAGGAAGGATCGGTTTTTGTTAAAGGTATCACCCAAGTCTGAGGTAAATAGGTTAAAGAGGGATGGAGCCAAGGGGCAGCCCCGTGCTTCAGATCCTTTATCATCCTTATTTCTCTAGACAAGCGCCCAGATAGATTTAATCTTACTCTTAAAGTCATTGACGTGTAGAATGCTTTAATAGCCTGAATAAAATCTGTTCAGCACCCCCAGGTCGACATTTTACCTCATAGGAGCTCCCTGTCAACGCTATCAAATACTTTAGCCAGATCAATAAACACCAGGTAGATATTCAACTATTTTGTAAAGTTACATTTTGAAATAGAGTGCTCTGGTTTTCAGGATGTTAAGCAAAAATAAATAGAGTCCCATTCCCACTCCTTTCACAAAGCCAATATGATGGATGTCATAATGCCTGCACTTCTCCACCCACATTTTAAAACGCTCTAGGATCAGGGCCTGCGAATATCTTGCCCATAACATCCAAAAGGGCAATAGGGCGATAATATTTGGGGTCAGCCCCATTTCCTGTTTTGAAGATAGGAACTATTATGGTGGGCTTCCAGGTGTTAGGCACCCCTCTCAACCACATAACTGGACTAAATAATAAAACTAGGAAGTCAGCCCACCGGTCTGGGTCTTCTTTGAGCATAATGTTAGTCAGCCCATATGGCTTTCTAGATTAGGGTTAGAACATCCTCTCTTTCAATTGGGATAGACCATTCCCTGGTTATAGCCACTTTCTCCTCCTTTTTTCCTTTATTTGTGACTGAGCATAGGCTCTCAAAATGATAATGTTGTGTTATTTATATAGCGCCTTAATCCAAAGCGCTTTACAGAGCATATATTTACATACAATATCACATACGATATCACCCAACCGAAAATGGTACTCATTTATCGACCTCGGAAGGATGAAAGGCTGAGTTGGCCTTGCCACGATTCGAACCAGCGACCTGCAGATCACGCTCAGATCGCAGCAGCGAGTGAAAATGCTCCATCCAAGCCTCTTCCAAAACTACATTGACTTGTAATGCCAACTGCAGGGTATTTTTGCTGTTAATCAGCTGCCAAACTTTGCCCATAATTCTCTTGGAAATCACTCTTAACATTCTTTCAGCATCCTACTGCAATAGAAGGGTTTTGTCTGAGCGTAGCCGGTTTCTGCTCTTTCCTCTTTCTCAATTCTTCTAACTGCTCATAAGCTTGGAAAGGTTTTAATTCCTCTGTCGACTCACGCCAGTTTTCTCAGGGTTATACACATGTTTGTGTCGAAAGCTATGCTTTTTATCCCCACGATTATACTCAAACTTGTGCAGGAAGGGAGCGTAATCAAGGGCTTTTTGTGTGTTTTCATCATCAACAATACACAGATGTTCTCCATATCCATTTATAAATAGATCTATATCCTGTTGCTTCATATAAGATCTAATCCTTAACTGTGAAATTTCTAAATCCTGGACACGAGATTCTTCACAGGCATCTCCAATGAACCCCCAATTCATTTTAAGAATGTCATGCTCACTATTCAATGATGGAAATATCTAAAATTTCCAGACCAAAGAGATAGGATTCTGTGAGACACAGTCCACAATCCCAGACAAACACCCAAGACCATGTAGGACAGTCCGGGATGTCCCTCTACATTTTTCCATTTAATGTGTGCAGCTCTCTCAAATTTGTTTCCCTCACTCGGGTTAGACGTCTTTGCTCCGATGTATTAGAGAGAACGGA
Source organism: Ambystoma mexicanum (assembly GCF_040938575.1). Lineage (NCBI taxonomy): Eukaryota > Metazoa > Chordata > Amphibia > Caudata > Ambystomatidae > Ambystoma > Ambystoma mexicanum. The sequence continues at coordinate 660,478,309 of NC_090935.1, read as the reverse complement.
TACTTCCTGCAGCACTTTTCCTTTTTTATCCATACAAATTGTATTCAAATTCACACAAATATCTCAGTGTCCTTCATATTAATTTAACAACCAACCATCACTTAGATCAGTGACGCAATCAGATTTCTCAAAATATACTGCAGCGGAGTTCCAATACAGATTACAAACTACCCCCAAGTTACGCCCAGGAAATCTTTAAAAATCTCAAAGTCACTTTGAGCAATTTAACATAAGGATTGGGATTCCCAACTTCTATAACTTTCAACCGTAGCGCATTCCTAATTTATATCAGCAAACCCACTTAAGGCCTCCCCCTTTGACCTTAACAGCCGGGTTCAAATAAATGCTGTAGCCGTCTTAAACCGGGTTGATATGCAGCCAGGTTTCTTGTAGGGAAAAGATATCAAAGGCCTCAAATTTAAAGTATTCCCTCCTAAAGAGGTGAACAAGACCACACGTTTTCCATGACTCAAGTCCTATGCTTTTCATAAGGACTGTAGCCCTATTTTACTTTCTATTGTGCTCCACCAGGGCCTCTGCCATCCAGGCCCATGGCTCGTCATATTGGTCATGTGTCTTGCCTACAGGCATAGTCACCCTCCTTTGTTTTTTCTCAAACTAGAACCCCTGCCTTTGACAGTACGACCAGTTAACTTATCTTCTTTCCCATCTCGACTCAGTTTAATAAATGCAGAGCTCTCCTGCGCAGAGGTGGGCATATTGGACTCGATAAGTGACAAACGGGGGAGGTACCTATTTGTAAAATGTTGCATTCAAAGGGAAATATTTACTGCAGCGACTGCGCATGCACCAAATGTGTGACAGGAACATTTCCTGATGACATTAAAATTACTTGAAAAAGTAGCAGAAGGCCATTTAATACGGGCAGGTGATTTTAACGCAATATGGGATTCGCAAATAGATTCTAGACGAGTGGGTTTCACGCCTCGGACTACATTATGACAACAACTCAAAGACAAATTTACACAATTAAGATTAGTTGATGTGTGGCGAGCCAAGAGGGGAATAGAAGCCAGATTTACATTGTATTCCGATGTCCACAAAACTCAATCGCGAATAGATTACATGTGGGTTTCGGCTAGAATGACTCTAGGAAGTTGCTCTGGGATCAATTGCGCTTTCGGATAATGCGCCCCTGGGGATTAATCTGACCATGACATCTAGGGATAGGGGGCTATGGAACTGGGTATTACCAGACTGGATCCTAGCGGACACAGTCTTTTCGGGGGGGATAGAATTCAGACCTATTCTAGGGAATACACGACTGCAGATACCTCCCTGGGGATTTGATGGGATGCTTTCAAAGGGTAATTAGGGGGGAGTTGATAGCCCGTAATGCCCTGAAGGAGAAGATTAGTTGGCGACTCGAGGAAGACTTTCTATTAAATATCATAATGCCAAGAGTAATCTGCTTACGACGGAAACTCTGAAAACTTATAGAGCAATAAGAGGACAATTAGAACTATTAAGAGCAAAAAAGCAGAAAGGACCCCAATTAAAACTAATATATATATATATATATATATATATATATATATATATATATATATATATAAAATAGAGCGGGTCGGTTATTGGCATGGCAATTAAGGCAAAGAACAACTACCCAAACAATCTTAAAAATTCAAGAAGGGGAGGGGAAGGAGGCGATGGACGCAGAGTGAATTATAGGGCGTTTTGAAAGGTTCTATGGGACACTTTATTCTTCCGATAGACTAAGGGAGGATTCGCTGAATACATATCTGAAGGAAGTAATTCTTCCAAAACGATTGAATTCTGACAGGGAGAAACTGGAAGAGAACATCACAGAAGAGGAAGACCTCGCAGCTATTAAAAAACCTCTGCAAAAAAAGAGGCCCCAGGCCCAGACGGCTTCACAGCTGGGTTCTATAAGAAACAACAATGAATTCTAGCCCCCCCCACTTAACATGTTTATATCATTTATTTGAAAAGACAGGATGCATTACTGATCCATGAACAAAGCGAAATTATTGATAATTCCCGAAGCAGGGCAACAATCCCACAAGCTGCGGGTCATATCGCCTGATAGCGTCAATTAACATTGATGCTAAGCTATTGTTCTCACGAATGGACGATAAACTCCATATGCTAATTAGACAAGACCAAGCAGGGTTTATAAAACACTGTCAAACCTTTGACAATTTAAGGAGGGTATGTCATCTAATTGAGAAAGTGGAAAGTCAGGGAATTCCTGAAGTTCTTCTTGCACTAGACACCAAAAAGGCGTTTGATCGGGTAGAATGGCCTTTTTTCTTTCAAACAATGAGAGAAAATTGATTTCTTCATAGGATACAAACAAACTATCAAACTCCATCCCTACACTTACCTATCGATGGACAATTGTCGGGTAAGATCTGCTTAGAACGGAGAACAAAACAGGGATGTCCACTATCCCCCTTGCTATATGCGATTTACCTAGAACCATTCCTGCAGCGTATAAGGGAAGCACCGGGAGTGAAAAGGGTCCATTTTGGGGGGTTGGAACACAAAATAATAGCATTCACTGATGACATCTTATTAGCCATATCGGATCCCGTTGAATCTCTGAAGGCAATCTCCTCGGAACTGGGAATGTTCAGGGAGGTCGCAGGATTGAAGGTTAATCCCCCATAAATCCGAAATACTGAACCTTACAATACCAAAGGACACAATAAAGGAAATACAGGGATGTACCCAATTCTCATGGGCAAAAGAGAAAATGTAATATTTAGGGGTCTACATAACGAAATCTGTGGTCACATTGCACGATGCAAACTGATAAAAAATGGTGACCTTACCACACTCTTTATTATTTCCAGACATTGCTGATATAATTTCCCAGGTGTTTTTTTCAAGACGCTTAACTGCATCTCATCAATCTTTATATGGCATAATAAAAGACAACAGGTGGCATTACGAACCTTAGTGGCCCTAAGACAGAGGGAGTATGGCCTTTCCTGACTTTAGAATTTACTACTGGGCGGTCCAGTTGAGAGTACTGAAACAATGATTCTCAGGTGATGAAAGTAAACTTTGGGTAGACATGGCTAGAGCAGTAGCGGGCGGCCCATTAAAAGGGGGTGTTATGGTTACCGCGGACCAATCACCCGTGCATGAAGGCTTCCCGAATAACTGCACTTGTAGTCGAAGTGTGGGATGAAGCGTTAAGACAAAAGTACATATCAACTAACCCCCAGTTTACTCCCGGGATGGGAAAACAAGCTTTTGGGAATTGAAGGGAAGCGGGCTGCATACGACTTAAAGATTTAATGCTAGGTCAACTTTTGAGCAATGTAAACAATCCTTTGCGCTTACGAAAAACAAATCGGCTTAGTTACCTCCAGCTTCGATACTGGGTCTCACAACCCCTTAATAAAATTCAGGCCGGCAGACCACTCACTATGTTTGAGAAATATATCGTGTCACACACAGGGGATACACATTTAATCTCTGCATTCTACTCCTGAAGGGGGATCGTGGGAAAAGTGGGCATATATAGATAAATGGGAGAGTACATTGGAACTCCAGATAACCGATGAGGAATGGGAGATGCTCTGGGAAAATATTCCTAAAGCTAACACGCTCAATCCAATTAAGAGAAATGTGGTATAAAATTCTCACTCAATGGCATTATACACCGGCAAGACTTAATGCAATGTTTAAGGGGACCTCGCAGGCCTGTTGACCGAAGTGTAAAAGGGCAAGGCAACTGGCTCCATAGTTGGTGGTCCTGCCCAGTCTTGAAACCATTCTGGGGCCAAATAAAACAGAGGGTACAGGAGGTTGTAGGGGCAAATATATCAATGAAGGCAGGGAATTGTCTTTTGGGTCTTTGTAAAAAAGATGCAGCTCCACGTGATCGGAAACACAAAAAGACATTTATGGTATTTTATCTTTGGCCCTTTTTTGCAAAAAAAATGCCATCATGAATGGTTTTATAAACTTTGGCATGCTCTGGCGATGGAATGGGTAAAGTACAATATAAAAGGGGAAGACAAAAAATTCAGGTAGGACTAGGGTATGTTGCTGGATTCTTTGAAGGATGATTATCAGATTCAACTGTACCCACAAAATAGTCGGATTTTGGACATTGCTTAATGCCTCTTTACTGTACTGCTGGTGGGTGGGGGAAGGGGGAATGTTATGAATAAATGTGAAATGCAAAAATTATATATGAAACAAACAAAACTGCAATTGTGCAGTTTACAGCAGCACTCGTCCATTGTTATTCCAAAAATCACGCCTCGCTGCGTTCACCGTGATAAAAGTCAGTTATTAGCTTGTAGGTGGACAATTCAAAGAACAAACACACAATAACGCATTTCACCCGAACTGGGTCAAGATTGTGAATGGTACAAGGAGGATTTTCTATTTAACCTATTGCCTGATTCCATTCAAGTCCCTTCCTTTACTTGGAAAAACTAGACTCCACATTCGTTTTGCACTCATTGACCCCTAAAGGCAGCCATGTTGGATTTCCAATTGCATTTGCCATTGTTTTAGTGACACGGACACATCCAGACACAGAATTGCTTTAACTTGATAAAGTGCGTAGTGCATACCATGTTAGAGGGGTCATTGTGCAAGTATTGCATTTGGAAAGTGTCTGGTGCTATTAAAGGTTTAAGACGTCTAGTTGGTTGTCTGGCGTCTTGTTACTTCTGTAATGCCGTTTGTGCAAATGTTGCATTAAACAAAGTGTCTGATGCCTTTAAGAGTTTAAAAATTTAAGTCACCTATTTGGTTATCTGAACTTGATAAAACTGCTCAATGCCTTAGCTTAGTAAAGTGCAACGTGCGTACGTACCATGCTAGGATGTTTATTGTGCAAATGGTATATTCATGCAATGTCTAATACTGAATTATTGGAGAATATAATTTGAACACAGAGTTCACTTATTTTATCAAGTGCATAGTGCATACCATGATGGAATATATTTGTCTGACTGGCATCGTACCATGCATTTAATTAAGTGCAGCGTGTGTACCATGCTAGCATGTTTATTATACAAATGGTATATTTATACAATGTCCGATACTGAATTTTTAGAGAATGTAATTTGAACACGGAGCTCCCTTATTTTATATATTTTAATTATTATTATTATTATTTTTTTTTTTAATTGTAGCCAAAAGGGAGGACCCCCTAACCAAGGGAAGGGAAGCTGTGGCTATGTAAAACACACATCAAGGTGCTTCTTCCCAAATGCTATCAAAAAGTCATTCTTTCTAACCAATACAAGCAAGAATAAATGTTTGCCAAAATAGGTTTAACCACTCATGATTTAATGAATGCATTTCTTACCTAGAACCATCATAGCATTTACCGAATGTCATAAAGTGCATTCATTCTACTGTGCGCAAACAAAGGAATATTTTTTAATCAAATCAAAAGATAATTACAATGAACAGCAGTTGGCCACAGAACATACCAACACAGATGAAATCATAAGACAATATATAACAAGAAGCTAATTCACTGCCTAAAGACTTAACTAAGACTTCCATATACATTTCATCGTTTTACCCATATTAAGGTGTGGTGCACAATACCATAGCCTACTTGATAGTAAGCTGCAGTGCATTGAAAAGCTGTATTGATCATATAAGGGGCCTATTGAAGGGCTGTAACCGTATTGGTCATATAAAGGGGCCTATTGAAATGGTGTGCTTCCATAGGCATTGAATAAGCTTATTGTTATACATGGAGCATCCATTCAATCACAGTAATTTGGAACTATGCGTTTGTATATTCTGTGGTCAACTGCGATTCCTCATACTTCTTTGGCCAGGATAAATGACGCCATGAAAACACAGAGTGAGGGCGAAAAAACTCAAATGAGAGATTTAAATTGCTTTGCAGGTAATCTTTTAGATCCATGGCTGTATATTTCTTTTAGGTTGTTTCTAGTTAACTGCCCATAGAAGGGATGGACCTTTTGACAAGAGTTTTTAACCCTGGTCCCCTAATGGGTTATCCAGAGGTTGGTCTAAAAAAAAAAAAAAACTCACGCACCCTCTGGCTGCCAATTCACAGCATCACAATAACAGAGTAGGATTTAAGTTTTATTAGGCCACAATGGCTACACACAATGTTGATGGTGGTAGGTAAGTTTTAACATTGTAGAAGTGAATAAAAAGTAGGATGTTGGGTATCTACTCAACTACTTTAATGTTAATATTGTGAATTGTACATTTGACTATTCATTTTTAATGCATATATTATATCTCTACAAGAAAATAAATATATATCAATGCTAACTAAGCGATTGCTGACAAGCATAAAAGACACTATATTGCAAGTGCCAACACTTGTTGGGTTAGTAATAAAACTGTAGGGAAAATAAAGACAGTATGAAATATTTATCATACATCCAAGGGTAATAAGCACTGGTAAATAGATGCACCTAGAAGGTAGAGCAACAGCAATATTGCTGTCCAATAGTAAGCCAGTCGGATGCTGAGAGGAAGAAGTTTGTCTTGCACTAGAACACAGAGAACCAATTGTTTCCAGAGCCTTGCTTCAGGTACGACATTAGTCTCTGCTACAGCTGCATTTGGGCATCTAGACCGCCTTTGGGGTGGAGGTTAGGCTCCGACATTCAGGGTATTATTTTATTGTTTAAAGCATGGATCTAGCTCAAGAGCAGCAGAGCGCTGTTCTGGTTGTGTGTAGCCAGCAAAGGGTGCACTTGGACACCATGTTATCCATGGTACATGTCCCCCAGGGAATGGGTCGGTGGGGGAGAAGGGAAGCTCCTTCCTATGGCTGTTCCAACCTCTGCATTGCTGGAAAATGACCAATAATTCCCTTCTTTATGCCAGAGCTCCTGAATGGACAGATCAGATGGTTGTGCAGCAACCCTTCCAACTGTCATCTGTTATTAAGGTTATGGGCAAGATGTCCATTCCCCTGAAGATCTTTTATTATGGAACCGCCATCAGTGACCAGGTGACACATATATTGATAGTGGAATGGGTTCATAGAACTTAATCAGTTCCCAATAACCACTTATCCAAAATGTACTGCGGCCATCTTGAGTGGAACTCCAAAAGTGTTCCCCCATGCCTTTTGAAAGTCTCTCAATCGATAGGGGGAGGGGGATGCAAAGCTAATCAGTATGCGGTTGGATCTTTGCATTCTGACTGGTGCAAGATACCTGCAGCACCACTCTCCATTCTGCGTGACCTCTGCCCCTAAATGACTTCTTTAATGAGATTCATCTGGGGATGGCATGGGCTTCCTTTCCAAGAAGCTGATGGTTGTCGTGGCTTTAATGAAACAACCACTGTATTGTCTTTGTTTGCTGTTCTGCCACTGAGGCCTAGAATAACTTGTCTGCGCAATAGGAGTCGCAAAGGATATGCTTTTTGTAGAGAGATGTGCTTTTGGAATCTAAGGAAGAACTAACCTTAGGGCCCTAATTTCGTGGCAGAACCTCGAATCAAAGATATTAGGGTGTGGCACGCAACGTGAGATAAGCAGCAGATCTGTCTTTCTGTTGCCTTTAACAGTTTTTAGTATTCTTCTCCGTGCTCTATGGTTGCTCAAATGTAATACATGAGGCTTTGTGCCACTAACGATGCCGAGGCACAGAATGCAAAGTTTCAAACATGCCTCTGCCTTTTATCTATATGGCAAAAAGTGCAGAAAGCACTGACGGGTCAGAAGAAGGGCTCGGACCTTCCATATTCAGACTTATTCGTTATTAAAAATGAAAGGGACTAACTGTCCCTGCTCTGCAGGTTTTCCCTACCTAAACTAATTAAGGTGCTCGTCAGTTTGTCAGGAAGTCCAGAATTAAGAAGATTTGTCCTCTGTCCAAAACTCATCTAAGCTGACCCTGTGTAAGGAACTCATGGTGGCAACAGTAAAGACAGACAAGTGATCACAGTTCAATTCAACTGTAAATGCAGGGTAGATAAACACCTAACCTAAACGTAAATCTAAGATTGAAAGGCCTATACTAAAAAAAGATTTTAAAAAGTTTTTTTAAACGATTGCCAAATCCTTACAACTAATTACAGAAAGAGTGTGGGATAGGGTTTTCAATAAAGAAAGAGGTTTTCACAAAGAACTCGGGATGTGATTGCCAGGGGTCTCCCTTCCCCACGCTTTGAGCAAGGGACAAAGTGGATCTCCTGAGCACAGCACACGCTCTAGCTTTCCCAGCACGAGCCGACAGTTCCGTACCAGCTATCGGGTTCTTTGATGGTTAAGTCTTGTTACAATAAAAAAGTCTTGCGCACCCGGAAGTACACAAAAGTACACTGTTGACTGTGTTGGACTTTGCTGTTGACGTTTTCGCTCCCTGTCTGCATTTAACCAAGGAGCGTGTGCTGTGTTGAGCTTCGTGCTCAAGAGGATGTCATTAAAAAGCAACACAGAAGTTGCCTGACTTGAAGTAAATAACTTTATTCTTGCTGATGTTAAACTGTAATTTTGATTTGTAAGTGAAGTCCTCTGCTGCGCAGAGGAAAATCGAGTGTGAAAGTCTTAATTGACATTGTCCCTCTTGTTTTTGTGCATCCCTTTTGCAGTCTCTCTGTGATTTGCTTTGACTCTCTGGCCACTCCCACAAGCCCGCCCCACTCCCGCTACAAAATCCGTGTGTGCCGCGCACCCGGTAGTACACAGAAGAACTTGTCTTTCTGGGTGTTGCCTGCTTTTGCGAGCTGTTCATTGTATTGTGTCTTTTTGGCTTTTGTCGTAGTTGTTTATCCATTCTTTTTCCCAGTTTCCGTTAGTTTTTTTCTGTGTTTTGAGATGGGGCATGAACCATCTTGCCATCGTTTTCTTTCATGATGGGTAGAAAGGTTTTTCCTGTGTGATATTTATTGTATTTATGATCCATTTTAGGATTTCATCTATCCTTTCTTCTATGCTAGTAGCGTTTAGATCTGTGAGTGATGGTTTCGTGGCTTCCAGTTTCACGGTTAGGTCTACACGGTTGATGGTTCTCCAATTTCCTTTACAGGTTGGTGGATTAATAGGGAGAATGCCAGGTATCCTTGATGGTGGTTGATCATCACGCTCCAGAGGATTTGCATTGGGGGTGCGGTTGGGACCAGGTTTCTGTTGCCGAAGATTGCATCTAGTGTGTGGCGTGCTCTGTGGGTTGCTCCTTTCATCATTTGTCTTAGATGCACTGCAGCTAGTTGCTTGGTTAGCATTTTGGGCTATGTTCTCTTCTTCGAACCAGATGCTGAAATCTCCAGAAAGATCAGGTAGCCATGCTTAAGGTCTGTGTATGTTGTCTCCTTTAGTGGGTTGTTATAGGTTTGCCCTTATTGGGTACCACCGCGGTGAATGCCTCCCTCTACCTGTGGTTATTTCTTCCCTTGTTGGTCCTGCGTGCCAGTCTCTCCATATGGGGTCCCACAGTTTTTAGTGGTGTTCATTCACAGAGGCAGTGGTCTTCCTGTGGTGGCCAGGTTCTTGGTAGTTACTGGGTGTTGCGAATCTTATATTAGAGTTGTTCTGTGGGGGGAAATCCGGTGAAGCGGAGTCCGCGGTACTATGCTGTAGTCCGATTTAAGGGGTTTGTTTATTTATTTATATTGCGCACCAGACCCAAGGGTATTAGGGCGCAGAGAGAGGCAAAGAGGAATGTTCAGCTTAGGTTACATTGCTGTGAGTTACAATACAATATATTAATAAACAATGCTGGCATATATCATACAAGTGAGCAATTGGTAGCAGAGAAACATTGAGCACAATATATACAGTGGCAGTGGGCAGTAGTATGGAATTGTGGTAAGGGGTCAGATGTCATGCTCCTTAATCCATTGGATGAGGTTGGATCTAAAGCGAGGATAGGGCATGTCTTCTCTTAAAGAAGGTGGGAGTGAGTTCCAGTTTTGGGTGGCTTTGACAGGGAAGCTACTGCCACCTGTCTTCATACGTTTGAATCTAGGCACTTGAAGTAGGTTAGCAGTGGCTATTCTGGAAGGGCGATTGGTAGATTGCCTCTGGAATCTGGAGGTAAGGTACTGAGGGGCAGCCATGTGTAGACATTTATGAGTCAGAGAGGCTGATTTTAGGAGAATGTTATCTTTGGTGGAGAGCCAATTGTTAGATCTTCTAAAGTCGGATATGTGGGCTTTCTTATGGATGTTAAGGGCTGCTCTCAGAGCATTATTTTGTAAGATCTGAATCTTGTTGGTAATGTATTTATTGCAGCCGACATAAGGCGTTGCAATAATCCAGTTTGGAAAGTACCAGGGCTCCTGCTAGAGTAATGCAATTGTTAGGTGTAAGGAAGGGCTTAGCTGCTCTAATTAACTTGCATGTGTAAGCGGTAGCCGAGGCCATCGAGTTTACTTGCTTTTTGAAGGTGAGAGTAGAGTTTAAGTAGAAACCAAGAGTTTTCACTTCCTTGGCTACTGGGATGTTATTGTTATCTATGATGAAGTTAGAGTATATGTGTCCCAGTTTGTTGCGATTAGCCGTTGTGCCCAGAATGAGGAGTTTGGTTTTGTCATCATTCAGGCATAGTCCATAAGAGGCCATCCATGCCTGGATGATGAGGTAAACTCTGTTCACGAAGGCCAAATCCTTATCTCCCGTCAACGGGATGAGGATCTGTGTATCATCCGCATAGTTAGTGTAGGTGATACCCAGGCCATCTAGATCATCGAAAAGGGGCTTTGTAAAAATGTTGTACAGAGTGAGCGAAACACAGGAGCACTGGGGCACTACGCAGGTGATGGAAATAGGGTCCGCAGCTGCTGAGAGTGCGAAAACCGACATAGTTCTATTGTCTAGGAAGGATTGAACCCAGCCTATGGCTTCTTGTGAGAAGTGGGTGGCAGAGTCCAGGTGGTGGCAGAGAGTCTTGTGATCAACCAAGTCAAACGCAGCTGAGAGGTCGAGCAGCAGTAGTAGTGATGTATTACCATTGGCTCTCAAGGTGTCTATTTGTGCTTTAAGATCGATCAGTGCAGTTTCCGTACCATGTTGTGGTCTAAAACCTGACTGACGTACTCCTAGGAGGTGGTTACATTCCAAATATTGTTGGATTTGGAGGTACATTACCTTGTCCAGAATTTTATTTTAAGCAGGAATGGTACTGTCGTAATGGGCCTGTAATTTGTGGGAATGGACGGGTCAAGTGTTTTTTTTTTTTTTAATTTTGTTTTTTTTTAGGAGTGGGAGGACCGACGACTTTTTCAAGTTATTGGGAACAGTGCCGGTAGTGAATGACGCATTTATGAGTTTAGTTATGAATGGGGAGAGGTCCTGAGCAGCGTCCTTTATGATTTGTGCAGGGCAGGGATCGCCTTGGCAATTGGATGGTTTGAGAGTTAGGATGACCGTTTCAACTTCTGGAATAGATACTTTCTTGAAGTTGAAGAGGGGTTTGGGCAGTTTGGAGGAGGTGAGAGGTGAAGAGTTCGAGGGCACAGGGGCCATAGTATTGTTAGAATTGGAGGCGAGGAGGGATTCTTTTTTGTTATTGATTTTATCCTGCAGGGTCGATATTTTGTTGACTAGGGCACTCTGAATACTGGTGCACCAGGTTTTGCCCTTGAGGCAGGTGTCAGGGGCTTGGATAGGTGTTTCTAGTTCTTTAAGGATTATGAATAATTCTTTTATGTTGGAGTTAGCTTGGGTAATATGCAAGTTGTAGGATTCTTGTTTAGCGAGGATTATTTCTTTTTTGTTCAAGGAGGCTAGTTTAGTGAGGTTGTTTCTGTTAGTATCAGATGGGTTGAGTCTCCATATCTGTTCACATTTACGTTTCTCAAGTCTGATGGTTTTTAGGCGTGGGTGAACCATGAATTAACATGTTTTTTCTGTTTGCGCTTTCTAATTTTCAAGGGTGCTATAGTGTCCAGAACAGAAAGCATTACTTTGTTGTACTCTTCGACTATGGTGAGAGGGTCTGCAGTGGCAGGTATGGAATTCAATGTGGGGAGGATCAGTGGAATGAGTTTGTTAGCCGTAATGTTCTTTTTATTTCTAGTAGGAATGGCTGGGGCTATGCTGGTGGCAGGATGGGGGGCAGTGACTTCAAGGAAGAAAGAGATCAAGTGGTGGTCAGACAAAGGCAAGGGTGTGATGGCCGTGATGGATGTTTGACAATGTGTTCCGCTATCCAGTCAAGGGTTCTGCCTTTAGTGCGAGTGACACCTGTTACCTTTTGTGTGAAGCCTAGTTCCTCGATGGAATCGTTAATCTGTATGGCATTAGGATCTAGGGGGTCTTTGTACCCCAGATTAAAATCTCCTAGGAGAAGACTGGGTGAGGTATTTTTAAGGTTGTCCGATAGGATGTTAGTGAGATCTTCTTCAAAGGATCCTAGAGGGCATGGAGGTCTATAGATTAAGTGGATAGATATAGTTTGGGTAGTGGAGATGGTTAGTTTGGGGGTCAGGAATTTGCAGGAGTTTACCTTTGATGGGGCAGTAAGTCTCAGTGCTAGGCTTGTTTTGGCGATAACGGCTAGGCCACCACCTCGAGAGGTAGTGCGGTCTATTCTTAGAAGGGTGTAGTCTATGGGAGTGGCTAGCATAATTGCTGGGCCGGCTGCTGAATGCAGCCATGATTCCGTATTAGCGAGGAAGTCCAATTTTTCAATTGTGATAAGGTCGGCTATTTCTGTGGCATGTGCCACCAGAGACCGGGCATTTATCAGTGCTCCTCTTATACCAAGCAATATGTTTTCAGAGGTTGGTGGTGTGGTGCTAAGAGGAAGTGGCGAGGTAGATTCTCGGAAGAGTCGGCTGTTGAGCTGGAGTGGGTGCAGAGTGTTCGTGGAATGGTGCAAGGTGGTTTTCGTATTAGGTTGGGCACTTCTTGGGTTTCTAGCTGGGTTGTTAGGAAGGGGGTATAGTGATTTTGCAGTGGGTTCGTAAATTTTGGGGAGTCTGGCACGGAGTTTAGCGTTTCTTTGGGAGAGATGCATGGGCTAGTGATCAGGTCGTTTACATTTTTAGGATCATTCGGGGGTGTTACATGCGCCAAGGAGGTCATGGTGTGGTGCATAGTAGCGTTTATTGTAGTGACTAAGTGTAGGATGGTCCTAAGTAGGACTGTGTAGGTGGCTGGCAAATACATAGCATGTGTGAAGGTGGGCTAGCTAGTGGTGGAAGTCCCATATATAGGGCTCTGTAATGGCGCGCTGCTAGCTGTGTTTGGGCAGGCGGATGGCGGTGCGATAGCACAGCACTATAAGGCTAGGCAAGAGATAACACTACAGTACTATGCACTATATAGCTGAGCAAGAGACAGCAGTGTGAACACATAAGCTAAGCAGGCGGGCATGGGAGTTGCAGGCTGGGCATGACAGGTGCGAAGCTAGCAGAGTTCGCAGAGGTCACTAGTTAGGCATGGTGTGGGCAATATAAGCAGAGAAATGGTTAACAAAAATTACATACTGAGCACGATATAGGCAGGGCTGACAATGTATGCAATTAGGTAGCTCATTTAAGCATAGTATGGGCAATATAAGCAGAGAAATGGTTAACAAGAATCACATACTGAGCACGATATAGGCAGGACTGACAATGTATGCAATTAGTTCACAGCAGTCACAGTTAACAGAGTGAAAAAGGTAACAGAAATATGTAGCGGAGCATAAATAGACGATGCGGGCGCAATAGTGCCATGGTCAGAGTAACATACTAGGCATGATAAGTAGAGCAGGCTGGGCATAAAGTTCATAGGTTGGCTACTGGCGGGGTAATCACCAGGGGTGGAAGTCAAAGTAAGTGTGATGATTACCAAATAGGCATAGTGCGGGCTGAAATGGACAGGTACGCGAGGAGCAAATGATTTACAGTGCATGCGCGTGACTTAAGCAGGCGGCGTACAGACAAGTCAAGGCTACAAGGGCACTCAGCCGGTCAGACGGATTCCAGCGGAGCAGGTTCGTGCTATGCAGGGTAGTGGTACGAAATGTTACTAGCAAGTAGAAGGGTGCTCAGCACTAAGAGGCTGGCAGGGGAAGCAATTGTGGGGCTATAGGCAAGCCTTAGATCCCGAAGGCAAGAAGCAGTGTGACAAGTGGAATACAGGTATCGATAATACGCGGTTAATCAAGCAGCGATAATAGTCACAATATGCAAATAGATATCGGGCCAGTGCGGTTGTATTAATTCCGAACAGTTGAGCACACAAGCATTATTTCTTACCAGTATAGCTGGGTACTGGCTGCAGCACTCAAAAAAACGATCGGATCAGCAGCAAGGGGGCAGGAATTTTGGCCCTGCACTCTGGGAAACTCTGGACAGGCTCGGACAGGGTGAGCCTTTGTGGGCACAGCCTTGGTTGGGAGGGCCGGCTCTCGTCTGCCCGTTTGGATTGGCCAGGGATATCTGGGCAGCAGCTAATCGCCAGGCAGCTTGCTTGGTGGAGGTTTCAGGCACAAAGGTGCTCAATATCAAAATAGGCAGGCGGCCATCTTTAAATGAGAAAGCCTCATGGTAGGCAATGGCGGGCCGCTAAATAAAGTGGATGTGGCTCGTTGCAGGGGATCAGCTGAAAGGTTGCTGGTGATAGAGATTGAAGGCCAGTAATAACGCAGCGATCCTGATCTCCGCCGAAATTCTATTGTTGGAATTCTGATGCAAGGTGTAAATAAGCCATTCGGCTTACCTTGCAGCACGCTGTTGCTGTGGGTTGGTGTGAAGTTCACGTAGGTTCCACAGTGGCTATACTATAATGGTTCTCCTGGCTTCACCCTACGCTGTATTCTAATATTTAGTCTAGATACTGTGGTAGCTGTGATGTGCATTCCTCAGTGGCTATATTCAAATAGTTCTCTTAGCTTCAACCACAGCAGTATAATGAAGTTCAGATGAGTTTTACAGTGGTTGAACTCTAGCGGTTCTCCCAGGTTCCGCCGTGGCTATACTGTAGTAGTTGCCCTAGAGTGGGGGTGGTTCTGCTCTAACAATTTGTCTAGGTTCAACAGTGGCTATTTTGTAACTCACATGGGTTCACTAGAGGCTATATTCTGGGAATACACCTGAAGGGGATACAGTATAAAATGGGTGTCCCCATGCTTTTTAATGTAAAATGAATCTGAGAAAATAATATCTGGCTCGAGGACCAGCTGGACATGCACATACAAATTGTAGCAGCAGGTAGGCCTCACGCTCGTGGGCTCCTTAATTTGTTTGTATTGAGCGCCCCACTGCTAAACCGAAAATGGAGCGATTCTACATCAGTAAAATACTGGCATGCAGTATTTTTGTTCATTTTTCCTCGTGCTTGGGTTTGATCTGCATGGCTGCTCCGACACTGCAAGATGGCCTCTCTGAGCAATGCAGTTTAGCCATACTCCCCAGGCAGCCTGATGCTGCCCCGATTGGCTGGTGCCCTCCTGTTTCCAACCAATAGGGAAGCTGGCAGACAAACGCCGGCTCCCCTCCAAAGGCCACAGTCCTAAGGCTCTTGTCTGGGCTTGTCCTCCTTCCATCTTACCCACTCAGCTTCACTCGTCCTTTGAGTGCATGGTATACAAATTGGTTATCTCTCCCTCCTCCACCCTCACCATTGCTACCATCTACCGGCTTCCAGGCGCTACCTCCCTGTTCCTCTCTGAATGGGCAGAGTTCTGTTCCTCCTTACTCTCAACCACCTCCACCCTGCTGCTCCTGGGGGGCTAACATCCAATTAGACTCTCCTGGCACAGCATCCACTCTCTTCACTGATCTCTGCACCTCTTTCCCTCTCCATTCTCCCTTCTGGTCCAACCCATTCTTCTGCACACCCTCATCCACTCAGACCTCCCTCTCATCTCCCCTGGTCACCCCACTCTCCTGGTCTGATCATTCTCTTCTCTCCTCCCACCTCGATCCCTATGGCCCTCTGACCACAACTCCAAAAGCCCTGCCAACCTCGTTCACAAACATCTACCCCATCAAACGAGTGTCACCTGCTGCCTTCACCCCACCTTTATCCTCCTGGCCTCCCAAACTCAGACCATACCACCGACACTACTCTTAGCAACTTCCATCTATCAATCACCAACGCCCTTGACATTCTTGCCCCAGTCATGAGGATCCGCTTGAAACCCGCCTCTAAGCGTAACATTCGTTACAATTCCGAAGTCGCAGACCTGAAACTTAAGTGCAGAGCTGCAGAACAGAAGTGGCAAACCTCAGGCTCACCCTCTGACAAATTGACCTGCCGCCTACTCCAAAGGCAATATAGACTATCTGTGTCAAGAAAAGGGACCACATTCAGGCACAGGTATCTGGCATAGCCAACAACACAGTTTACGTTTTCAAGATCTGCAGAGAACTTGCCAACCCTTCTGCAGTATCCTCCTCCCCTACTCCATCTCAGGCCCTCTGCAACGCACTCGCCACTCACTTCACCACCAAAATCCAGGACATCCTGAACAGCCTTGTCACTCACTCTCCCAACCCATCCCCCATGCCTCTCTTGACCACTCACCCCCCCTCCTTCGCCCTGGTCTTTCCAGAAGAAGTCACCAGAGTTGTCCGCTCCATGAAAGTCTCTTCCAAACAGGTTTCTCCTTGCTCATCCAGAAATATAAAGGAGAACATTTCGTCTCTCGCCCCTGGACTCGTTGATCTCTGTAACCACTCCTTTGCTACAGGTTCTTTTCTCTCCTCCCTCAAGCACTCCCTTGTGCACCCGGTTAGGGAGAATTCTCTGTTTAGGCTGAATTTCCTTTGCTGGATTTCTGGAGTTTGTTTTTTCTCCTGCCAAGAGTGATACTCTTTTTCTCCCACTCTTGGACATGATTTATGGTGTTCCTTTGACTGGTAATGTGTTTTATGGGCTATGGGGTCCTTTACTCCATAGGGTCTCATGTGTTTTTACTATGTGTGTTACACAGCATCCTCCGTGCAGTGACACAGGGGTGTCATAGTGACACCCCACCATAGACTCCATACCCTGGGACTGACTACTGTCTAGTCCCAAATTATGAACAGAAACCAGTACAAACCATCATATTGTGGACGTACTGGTCGGGGCAATTCGATTGACCCGGGGTCTGTTAGTCGAGGGGCACGTCTCCGTCCCCCCTGATCGAGTTTTGGCTGGTGGCAGTGGATACTACTTTTTAGATTCGACCGCGAATATATCCCTATGGGATTTTCCCATTGTTCCAGGCTACCAACTTTAATTATTTGATTCTCATAGCCTCGAACATACCGCCGGTTTATTTAATTCGCCGGTTGGTATTTTTTGCCAGGACTCGATTCTAAATTGGCGTTTGTGTTCTCTTCTGTGACTCCAACCCAAGTCGAGCCCTTTGTTCCACTTTTGGCGGGCTTCTCCACAGAAGCCTCCAAAAGTGGTGCCACTCTGTCTGGGTACCACAGGGGGCGTGGGAGGGGGGTTTAGGCACCCTGGACTGAGTTACCTTGGTAACTCAAGTCGCACTCTTGTGTGATTGGCCCAAGTGGTGAGCCGGCCGGCTCACCACTTAGCATGTACGATTGACAGCTAGGCTGAGTGAATGGGGGTGTGCTGCAAAAAAGCAGGGCTTTGGGGACTGGAACTTCAGATGTCACCACAGGACCTGAGAATCCGACGAGGGAGAAGCTGAGCAGACCTGCTACGACAACACCACCGGTGGAGCCCTGCAGAACCGACTCACCCCTTCCCGACGACAGCGAAGATCTCCCTGCTGGAGAGTCTTCTTCCCCTGACTGGTGGACACAACCACTTTACCTTCTTTTCCTCGCATCCCAGGACGTCTTGTGGTCGAATTGCCCGTGCCAAGCACCCCGGCAACCGGATAGCCACTTACCACTGGACCGCAAATAAAAGGACTGCTCCTTTTAACTGAGAACTCCGCGGTTGGTTTCTTCCTTGGCAGCACAACGGACTCCTGTCTTCCTCCCCGACGTGACCCCTCTTCCCCCGGACGAAGCACCGACTTGCATCCGCTGCCAGCAGGAACAACTGCCCCTGCTGGAGTATTCTCACCACTTTAAGGTACCGTGTCCGCCAGGCCTCCCTTTCTAAAGATTGCTACAAGGTAATAATAATCCCTTAACCTTCTGGACTGGGCTGGCCGCCTTGACCATCTAACTGGTCCCTTTCTTTTGGTCCAACTCGTTCTGAACCTTTGAGACTTTTTGTGCACTTTTTAACTGTGTGACCTTGGGCACATTTCGTTCTGATCCTCTTAAAGTGGATCCGGCTTTCTGAACTCCAACTTCACGGTTTGATTCTGCCTTCCTCTCTTGCTTTGTTCTTGTGAAAGTGTTGGGATCTGTTTCAATTTATACTCTGACTTTCTCTCCCTTTTAAACCGAATTATTAGAGTGCCATCTGCGTTAAGCGCTCACCGCTGTCTGAAAATAAGTGGGGCTTTACTTAAGAATTGTCTAATATTCTTTTAAGGGAGTGTATCTTTTAGTGACCTTGTTTTTGAAATGCTTAATATTAGTGCCTGTGTGTTTTATTAGATGTGGTTTTAAATAAATAATTCTATATCTTTTACACCAAGCTCTGGTCAGTGTTTGCTTGTTCTACTGTGTTCCTTTTGACCCATTGTGAATACTCTGTGTACTGCCTAACTCTTCTTGAGGGAAGTCTGACTGCTCAGCCACAGCTACCAAGTGAATCTGTGTGGTACAGACTGCTACCAAGTGGGTTTACTGCCAAATACCTGTAGTCTTAAATCTTTTGCAGTGGTCCAAGAGGGAACTGCACAGGTTTCCAGCTAGTCCCATGTCCCACATAAAGGAGGTCCTACCCAAATGGTCAGCGATTCAACAGCTTTAAGTGTTTACTTTGGGCAGCACTTGCTTGGTGGGTATCCATTGCTACTTATCTGAAGGTGTTGCTCCACAGGCCACCTTCCCCTATCAACCCCAAAGGTCTGCTTACTAAAACCCTCAGGGAGGAATCATACTTATCACATGATCAGTCAGATTAAAAGCAGCAGGTCATAAGGGTGGGGCCTGCCCTTATATCAGTCCTTAAGTGTGTGATACATTTTATTTATTTCTATTTATTTACTTATAACGTGCCAGTAGCTCACAGGCATCGGGTTCACATTAATACGGTGTAGACAACACAAATAGGAACGGGACAGGCCATAACCTGAAAGGTGGGCAGAAGGAAAGAGATCACTACTCAAATGAAAGTGTTTTTCAGTACCGCCGGAAGGCAGTTGGGTTTTGCTCTTGTCTAATACTCTGAGGAAGCGAGTTCCAGACATTTGCCGCACAGTTAGGAAAGGAGCTGCTCAATCCATTCTTGCGCTTAAATACTCTGCATTTGACCAGAGACAGATCAGAAGAGCAGAGCCATCTGGCCAGGGTGTAGCTAGTCATTAAAGATTTATGGAAGACAGGGGCCTGGCAATATAGGCAAATGTGAACTAACATAGCTGTCTTGAAATGGATTTGTTCATGGACCGGGAGCCAGGGTACGTCTCTCCTATGGTTGGAGATATGCTCTCTCCTCGGTATTCCTTTAGTAATGCAAACTGCATCGTTCTGGATGACCCGACATCTTTGCAGACAGGATTTATAAGCTCCAATCTGCAGGGTGTTACTATAGTCAAATCTAGAGAATATGATAGCCCTTGCTATTGTGGCACAGTTCTCAGAAATAAAGGGGTGGCTGTTACATAAAAGTCTGTGATGATAGGCACAGGTCTTGGCAATTTGTGTGACTTGAGTCTCTGCACCAATGTCAGGCTCTAGATACACGCCAAGTGTTTTAACCTTGTCGAGGACAAGGATCTCGTTATTAAGAAACTTAAAATGTTGATAGTGTGGATGCAATTTAGATGTTGCTTGGCTAGCTCCAAAGATCAGGAGTTCAGTTTTGTTCCTGTTCAGACAGAGCCAGTTGGTTGTAATCCAACCTTCTACTAGGTGGTATACGTCTTCAACATTTGCCCTATCAGACTTTTAGTTTCAACAAAGCACAACGACGAGTTGCGGGTCACAAGTGCAGTTTGTAAAGAAAATCCTTTTTTCCTCTAGTAGTGTACAAAGAGGTTTGATGTAAATATTTAAAAACAGTCGGACACATGCACACAGCCTTTGGGGACACCGCAGATGATTGGTTCAGGCTGGAATTCGTCCCTTCTCCCCAAAGGGGAAACCCCCCTGTGAGGCTAGGGAGGTGAGCCCGCTCTGCAATACCCTCCTAAGAGTAGAGGCGAGCGTGACATCACAGGGAGAGACGTTCCCTGTGGGGACAAGGACTATTCTTGTGAGGAACTCCCTAAAGAATCTCCTAACTTTTCCTCTTCAAACATACCCCAAAAGGACTTCTACAAAGAAAAACCGAATATGTGTTATTGGGAAACAGAAACTGTGACGAGCCCTTAAAAGGAAGAATTCTATTGAACTGAGAGGAAGATTATGAATAACGAAGACAAAGGGCTTCAAGAGGTTGAGAGAGGGCAAGAGAAAGGTACACCAGGGAAGATCAGCAGCTACATCACATCTGCAAGGAGAAGAGACTGGGAACTCCGAAAAGCCAGTGAATTACAAACCGGCTGTTGAGCCGGTGTTGAGGAGGTTGACGTGGGGCATCCTGTCAACTGAGGAGAGGGAGACAGAGATAGAGGAGCAGCAAGCAGGGCTGTGGCCTAGGAGAGTCAGTGGTGGACCAGAGGTCCTAGTAATCACACCACGACCGCTAGGCGGGTGAGGCCACTCAACAAGATACCGAAAAGCCATCAGGAAGGAAGATACAGAGAACAAGAGATCGTAGGAGGAAAAGGGTTCAGAAGTGCGAAAGAGAACAGACAAACCGAACAAAACAAATAACTGGTGGCGTAATTCCCGAGAGAATCAGGTAACAGAGTAAATGGGAAACCTGGGGAGAAGAAGCAAAGTAATTATATGAACATTCATACTCATACCAGTCAATATAATGACAATATTTCAGTGAGAGAAGTGAATCAGAATCATAAAAAATATTCACACTCATCCCAGTCAAGACAACCAGAAGTAGGCTGGAGAATAAGAAGGGTAAAAGAAGATTGTTATCAGAGTACTAATACTGAGGAACATTGCACGAGGAGGTAACAGACATCTGTATGCCCAAATTCCTTATCAGCTGCCAAAAACACAGACTGTTTAGAGTTAAGAAATAGTAATATTCCTGTCGTATGCTGGTGGGCGTAATGTAAGTTGGGTGATATTGTGTGGGGTGCGTAAAGTTTTGTTGGTGGCGGTTAAACAAGTGTTGAAAGTCTGGAAGACACAAAAAAAGCCGACGGTGGAGGAGTGGATTTTGGATGTTAGAGTTTTATCATGATTTGAAAAAACGAATCATGATGCCTTAGTACTGCCTTAGTAAAACTAAACAAGGCAGAACTTTATGATGAAATGTGGGAGAGTTTTAATGACCTTTATGGATAATACTGGGTTGAAAGTGGAGTGAAATGGTTTACTTTCAGGTACTATACATATAGGGGGGATTTGTGTTGTTTATGTGGTTGTTTTGTGTAGTCTTGTTTGTCTGTTATTTGTTTGAGACATCTGGTTTGGTTTTAAGTTAATTTTACATTTTGATATAGTGGGATACAGAGCTCTGCTGTATTGCTTCCCGCTATTGTATATTTGCAGTTTAATGACTTACGATGATGATACGGTTTGTTGAATATTGTTGAAAATAAGAAATAAAGAGTTGGAAAAAAAAAACTGGAGGTAAAGCCAATAAATAAATATTTTTTTTAAAAAAGTAATAGTAAGATGCAAGTAGAAAATGTGCATCCCGTATCAAGATGGATGCTTCCCACTGGTCAAAAACAAGGGAAATCATATTTGGAAAGTAGTAAATGAAGTGAAGAGATAAACCATTGGCAAAAACATATACAATTTAAATCAATGTTTCTCACATGACAGCTCAAATTTAAAGAAATATCTGATAAACTCCACAAACAAAATGATGCCCACATCTGAAAAACATAATGAATGCAATTATGTGTAAATATTTTTACTGGGAAGTCCATCATGTAAGGAAGGCATAGTAGCAAGAATAGACAGACAAGTGATCACTGTTCAAGGGGGTTTATTAAACTCTATAGGTAGGGTGGAAAAACACCCAAACTAAACCTAAATCTAAGATGCGAGCAAGCAACGACCATCAAATCAAAATAAGGCAGTCCTAGCGGGGTCTTGTCAAATGAAAGGGCCTATACTAAGAAAAAACGATTGCAAATCCTTACGCTAAATACAAAAGAGTGTGGGATAGGGCTCATAAGAAAATATAGAAGTGTTCAGAAATAATATGTCAGGAGGCGGTATTCGTGGTCTTCCTGCCCCCACGTTAAGAGCATGGGACAAGGCGGGACTCTGGAGAACAGCACACGCTCAAAAACGATCAGGATCTTTGGTGACCAAGTCTCTTGTTCTAAAAAAAAAAAGTCTCTTGCCTTCCAGGCCCTGATGCATTCAAAATAACAACAAAAGTTCCTTTCTGCTTGTACGTTGGGTGATGCTTTTTCACCCTTAGATCCCACTCTTTGGTATTCACGAATCTCAATGTCTTTTTAAACAGTTCAAGATGGACAATCCTCTGCCCGGTTCACTCTTGTCAACACAATGTTCTTTTGGGACTGCACCCTTTTTCATTGGCATCCCTCCTTCGGGTTCACCCTTGCCAATTTCACAATTCCTTCTACTTTCTTATGATATGGGATTCATCTCCCCTCTTCACGATCATCTGCCGGTCAAAGACTTTCGTCTGTACAGAGGATTTTACTAGACCCCCGTATGACCACTTTGATCTTCTTCTCGCCTTTCCCAAGGCCTTCTGATGATGGTAGTTTCAACAATCGGGTAATCGCCCAGAGTTTCTCTAGTAAGCACCCATGTGGTGCCTGGCTCATTTGCCGCTGGTTTTCCCCTTTTACATCAGCAGTTCTTTGTACATTCTGCAATCAGCTGTTTGCTACTTTTGTTCAACACAGTTTGTTTTCTTTATTGGTCCTCCCCTCGACTCACCGGCTGTGATGAACCGCTTGGCTTACTCTGTATCCGGAGTCAAGGCCGGTACCACGGTAGCAGGCATCTCCCTCCGTCCTGCTCATCAAAGTAGGCACGCTCTGTGTACCGTTGCAATCCGCTGCAACACACTTGGGCTATTGTTTGTGGTCTTGAAATTCTTTCCACAGAGGTTTCACAGTACTTGGTTGGAAAGGGCAAAGTCGCTTCTCCCCTTCTTGGTTTGCATCGTCTTTCTCCTCCTATTGAACTGCCATGTCTGGAGAGCCGTCTCTCTGTGCGGTCTGTCTTGCTCGCATGGTGCTCTCGTGCTCCACCTTTTATCCCTGTGGGGGAAGGGAAAGGGCCGTCAGGTGTGTGTGAGATTCTGGTCAATTGCATGACCCTTGTGTTGGGACACGTCAGGTAAATGGCTCTGGTGCTTGTCCGTCTTCTTTCATGATGTGCGATAGTGTTGGAAAAGAGGATAAGGAGGTACATTGTTTGAATATCCTATGGTGTAGGATAGGGAAAAGGTGTTCTAATAAGGGGGATACAGCGTGGCACCCATCGGTGTCCCACTTCCACTCCCCGAGAACCCCCCATCCAGGTGATCCTCCCTCACTGGTCCACCCCCAGGAACTGGATCTAATAACGATGGCTGTGTCCTGGCCTAGGGCTAGTTTTCCTTCATGCAATGAAATAGAACGCGATAGACTTTAAGAACTCCTAAATTGGCACAAAAGTTTAAGTCAAACTTCCACGTTTTTTAGTTTTTGGTAATAGTGTGTATTACTAGTAGAATACTATTAACGGGTCTTGCAAGCAGAGTAACCAGATACTCGAAAACCACATGCCAGGTTTTATTTAGACACCCCAATCGCTCGCTAGTCATTGTATGCTAGGCAACGCCACTGAATGTCAAGATAATACATTGTGCCAAGTAATGACAACATACCCAAATTTTTGTATCAAATTGTAAGTATTGCAAACATTTGATAAATCGCACATACCATGATGCCAATAGCATTACTTTCCCAAAGAGGAAATCTTTTGCTGACAAATACACAAACCAAAACAACCAGCTGGCCATGAAAAAGATCTTGAAATTGAACGCAGGACACATTGCCTACTCTTGATTTCGTAACTTATTCTTAAAGTAATTACCAAAATAAAAGAAAAAGAAAAGAATAATATACTTCATATAATGTGGGTTGTTTGCAACCTCACTACAAACAGTCTTGAACGAATGATGCACGGCGAGGGATTCTTTTTTTCGTTACATTTATTCAACATGATTGCCAGACTGAAATAACTATAAGCGTCATAACGCCATTATATGTCCAAGAACAACTACTCTTTGCAAGTTACTACCTTTATATGGCCTAGTACTCCCATATCGGCATTATATGCCTAGGCACTGGCACTACTTCTGTCAGGTAAGAACATCTTATGTGCAGGCATTAAAACCATTTGCATGGAATTTACATTACATTTCCTGGTACTTGCATCATTGTTCAAGTGCATCAGGTTTTACCATCAAATGCTCATGTACTCACATTATGGAAGCTCTGCAATTCTATGTCAAGATACTCAAACTATTTACAGGTATTGACATCATATGTGCAAGCTTGCAGAGATTAAAAAGTGGACGAGGGAGAGCAGGGATGTCATGCTGCTCTCTCGCTTTTGTGCAAGCAGTGGAACAGAAGGACTGTGGCCCTTTATAATCACCCTGTTCGGCCTAGCTCTACAGACTGCTATCAAGTCAGAGGGGATAGTAAGTCGGCAGAGTTGTGAAAAGAGCGACATTGCAATCCTGGCAGCTTTCCGTCCTTCAAGTGCAGACAATCAACTAAAACGTTTAGAATATCGCTATGCAAGGACTACTTGGATAGGCGATATCCCAATATCATTTTCCACTGCAATCAAGTTAGTTCGAATGTATTTCATGGATACACTTTATTTCACATTTTCAAAAGAAGCATTACTCGAGTGTTGCCATTGCATTGCCATTGCTTTTGCGAATTATGAGCTTCAATAGCTCAAAATTTTACATAGGAAGTTTTAAAACATTGCAGTAAGAAATATTACCCACATGTATTTAACATTTTATGGAGAACCAGAAGAACATATGACCCTAGTAATAAGGCTATATATGTACCCTACAGTACTGTTAAAGGGATGGTCTAGTAAAAATGTGTATTTAAAAAATAGATAGGCAACATAAAAAAAAAAATACTAGCATTCTCTGTTTTAAAACTTCCTATGTAAAATTTTGAGCTATTCAAGCTCATAATTCGCAAAAGCAAGCACATGGCTTGAATAGCTCAACATTTTACATAGGCAGTTTTAAAACAGAGAATGCTAGTATTTTTTTTTATGTTGCCTATCTATTTTTTAAATAAAATTTTTTACTAGACCATCCCTTTAAACTATTTGACCGACATGCGTGATGTAAAAAAGCTTAGAAATCTTCAGATGGGTCTTAAGGCACTGAAAAGCTGGCTGTGCACAATGCGACAAAGAGTGCTGGGAACGGAGTACACGCTGAGAAAAATAGGAAAACAAGTAGAATAAACCAAAACATGCAAGTGGCAAATGTTTCTCTAATGAAATGTACATATCGTGCCCTACTAGGAGGCTGAGAAGTGAGAATATAAGCAGTGGCCTAAAAGCAAAACGAGACCATCTCTATTTAGAGAATGGGTGTTGAACACCTCTCAGTGAAGTACACTTGTATCAGTTATGGGTCATCATCAAGAGGGGTCATATGTGAGGGACGTGTATTTCAGTCCCACAGTGAAGGACACCTCTCAATATTGTGGTACTGATGTCTTGTGTAAGGTGCACTTGTATCAGTCCATCAGCAGCTTTTGGATAGTTTCTGTTTTGGGGTCATCAGTAAAGTACCTAGCCCGTGGCCCAGCAAAGGGAGGGCCAGAGTCTCGCTGCCATTACAACATTAGAAGCTACCGTGAAACACAAAATGGGTGCGGTTATTGTGGATCTCGGCATCATCAGACAAAATGTCAGTTCGCTTGCGGATCGGCTGGGCATGACGGAAGCGCAGTTACAAGAGAACAATGGCAATATCACTAGACAGCAATTGGAGATCGCACCATTGACTGAGACAGTGCGAGCACTGGAACGCCACGCAGAGGACACCGAAGGTAGAGCAAGGATGAGTAATGTACGGATTCTTGCTTTGCCTGAAGCAGAAGAAGGCAGTTATCCCACTTCCTATGTCGGGAATCTGCTGCTGCAGGAGGTGGGACCCTGGCACGCTGATGCATGGCTTTACAGTGGAACGGGCCCACATATTCCTGGCTCAAAGACCTCCGCCTGGTGGCCCTCCTCGACCACTGAATGCGAAGATCTTGAATTATAAGGATAGAGAACAGATACTGGCCTTCTCCAGGGAAGGGGTACAATTGAATGCACGTCCTCAAGGCTGACAATATATCCGGACTACACACGATTGGTGCAGAGGCAGAGGGCTGCGTTCGGCCTTACCAAGGAGCGGCTAAATCGTGCTAATCTGAGATGGACTCAATAGGGATTCCACAGTTACCGACAAGGAGGAATAAAGGGCCATGGTGGTCGCATTGCCAACAAGTTACTGTATCCTTTGTTGAACAGACAGAGGGCACTTTTATTGGTTAAGCAAAATTCAGGAACAGGTGAAGACGGCACCTATCTTGAGAGCCGCGGCAGCCTGCTGCGTTTGCTGAGGTTACGTCCCCATAGACACTTAACTTTAGGATGCTAGTTTTAAGGCATCCCGCTGCCTTATCTCACCCGGTGGGTGGGGGTGTATGGGAGGCATTTGGCCCTGAATATGTGTTATGCTATTAGGCCAGTATTATATTGTTGTAGAGAGAGCCTTTCCTTCACTATTTTATTTCATATAGTTCTTCTTGCTTGTAACTCCAAGCTTGGCTTGGTAAGAGGTCTGAGCCCTGCAGCTGGCTCGATGATGGAGTGGGTACAATGGCGAACGTGGTTTGCACAGTCAGTTGCACTCTTGTTGTGACGAGGCAAAAGCAAAGATGGGGGGACTTCAATGAGAGATACTAGACTCCCTCACAAGAATTGAGGCCACAATTGAAACTGCAGAGTACAGGGAGGTGGGAATCGGAGTGGAGTCAAGGGACTTGATTAAAAGGTGGCAACAGTGTTTGGCTGAGTGGGATCGGCTGGGAAAATGTACTTCTCAAATTATATGCAAAAATGACATGTATAGGGTGACAAAGCAGGGAGGCTGCTGGCTTGACTTTACAGCAGGGAGGATAGGAAGGAAATTACTAGTGCCATTCACAATGACCAAGTGGTCACCAGACGGGTGCAAGGAGAAATCGACCAGGTTTTTTCTAAGTATTATGAGACCCTGTATTCGTCCAGGACAGTGGCTTGCGGCTCCAATATTGACGAAGCGATGTCTCAAAGTTGCCGTGACGAAGAACAGAAGGAGATGCTGGATGCTCCGCTATCGGTTGAGGAATTGCTGGTCACCATGCATGCATTACCTTCCAGGAAAACACCAGGGGCGGATGGATTACCAGGGGAGTTCTACAAGGAGTATGGCGAGACACTCGCCCCTAGACTCCTAGAGGTCTTAGAGGAGGCTTATGAGGTTGGAATAATACCTCATAGCCTACGAGAATCGATCATGATCCCGATACTCAAGCCTAACAAACCAGCATTAGATTGCAGCTCCTACAGGCCCCTCAACCAAGATTGTAAGATCCTTACGGCCCTGCTGGCAAACAGACTCAAGAGGGTAACTGGCACCTTGGTACATACGGACCAGACTGGGTATGTTCCAGGCAGGAACACCTTGTGGACTCTAAGGAGGCTACACCATATTGTAGACAGCACCAGGCACACTGATCTGGACTGTGTGGTTGCCTCCCTAGACGCTGCTAAAGCATTTGATTCTATCAGGTGGGACTGGATTTATGAGACCCTCCAGCAGTTTGGGATAGGGGAGAGTTTTTTTGCGATGGGCAAGACCAATATACAAAAAACCAATGGCTAGAGTGTGCACGGCTAAGCAAATCTCCAGTGGGTGGGACTTGAAGAAGGGTACTAGGCAGGGATGTCCGCTGTTCCCGGTAATGTTTTTCTTCACATTAGAGCCCATGGCCGTATTTTTGAGATCAGAATACGCAGAGGCAGGCAGCGTGATCGACCGGGTCATGCACTTAATCGCCTTGTACGCGGATGAAATGCTCCTGTATGTCTTACACCCTGACATTTACAGTAATTTACAGTACATCCTTGATGTAATAGACAGGTTTGCAGACCTCTCGGGCATTCAGATTAGTCATCAGAAGTCCCGTCTGTTCCTACTAGCCAGGTTGTCTGGCCTCCTTCGGAGGTAGTTGCCCAATTTCGACCTGAAATGGGGGGTAAAAAAACGGGGTAAATGTGTGGCATAACTTTCACGCTGCGCATGAACGGAACACTCAGGAAGTGGTGGATAAAACCGTGAAATCTATGGTGTTCTGGAAGAAACTCCCCCACCCGACCCCACCCCCCCAACCCCCATCTATGACACGACGAGCCGCACTCTTGAAGATGGTAATACTTCCGCAGTTACTATACCACTTTGTTAATTACTCCACTTCGAACTGTATTACCTTACTGGGCAGTTGCAGTTGGTCATGGGTTGGTTGGCAGATTAGCCCTCTCGGGATACCATTTTACTGCAGCACTCTATTACACAATACTTTTTGAAAGAGGCATTGTGGGTACATGTCAGATTCTCCCATTTGCCCAATTTGTTAGCATTGGGTAAGACTTTATGGGTTAGAGCCTGGAAACTAATGGGAATCGTTGATCCCTATTCCCTCAATATCCCACTGGTATGGTTATTAGACGCAAAATTCAACTCCGTAGGAGAGATCAGAATGCACTGGGAATCTAATGGGGCGACTAGAGTGGCCGATATGTTGCAGGAAGGGAGGAAGGGAGAGCAATGGACTAGATGGCCGGAACTTCATGAGGGCATAATGAGTGACCCAATACTAGCAACCATGTATGACAGGTCAGAAGGGGGTCATGTCTCCAGTTTGTACGAGTTACTGTCAAATAAATTAAGTGAGCCAGTCCTGAAAGTGCACTCGCAATGGGAGACAGACATAGGTAAGTCTTTTACAGAAACAGAATGGACCCGGACCTTGATCTACACTAAAAAGGTCTCCAGGAACGGCTGTTTCAAATTGACACAAGTTTTCATCACATATAGTGCATACATGACCCCGCATATAATATCCCAATTTCACGGGGCGGGTCAGTGTGCATGCCCTAGGTGTGAAGAGGGTGGGGCGGATGGGAAGAAGCATGTAACCCACTATGCCAGGATGATAGATTTGATTTGTGCGCTAACGAAACGCAGGATGAACATGGCCTGAAAGTCTAGAGACGGTACCAGTTTTGAAGCATGGTGGAATTACTTACACAGATGGGGGAAATCACAGAAACTTAGTTCTGGCATAGGGCGTGCATAGTGGCATGAGACGGGCTAGTGATGATGTGAATGCATGGAACGCCTTGACGCAGGTCATGTTTGCCCCCTCGTAGGACATGCCCCCATAATTAACTAAATTGGAACGGTGCATGACAGAGGTTACTTTATAAACACGTGCCCGCCAGGGATTTACAGGTATACCACTCTAGAAGGATCCAGAGCGCGCAGGATTGTATTGTTAAAGCAGGATTTATGTAGGTTTACTCTAGTCGTTTTTTGGGTTTTGTCCGTTTTCCTTATTCCGTTCTCGTTTGAAAGGCCTTCTGGATATCACGTTTGCTTTGTGATTGTAAGAAGTGAACATACTATAAGATTGTTGGTCGTTTCCGTTTTATGTCAAATGCAAATAAAAATTATTTACAAAAACAACAACAAAAAAAATCAGTGAAGTCCCTAAATCCGGCATGGAGGTCACATTTTAGTAGTGGTGTCCTGCGCGAGGATCCCTGGTCTCAATCCTACAGTGAGAGGCACATTTAGGATCTAAGTGCAAGCAATGTTCTGTGTGATGTGCACGTGTTTCAAGTGTTTCAATCATGTAGCGAGTGTTATCGTTCTGCATTACAGTAGTTCTATTCTCAGTGCGTTGCACGTGTCTCAATCCAGCTGTAAAGATCAGCATCCATAATAGTGCTTGTGCAATCTCTGAAACCTATGTACTGGGTGACGGACTGGTGCATCCCACTGTGTAGCACAGGTGCACCCTGAACTGAAGTGGCACTTCATTTCAGTTATGCCCATTGATCAAATTTCAGTTGTTTGTAAAGACACATACGAGTTGTTTGTGTACTGCAAATGCATAATTTCGCACAATCCAGAATTTGTGAACAGCGAATGTTGCATGCAAGGCATATTAAGTCAATAAGAACCGACACTCTGTCAATTCAAGATCAAAACAGCTGGGAGTTATATAGTTCCTGCTTACAGACTAGAAAATCCTGGTTAGCTTGACTTCACTTCTTCTGGTGTCCCAGGCCATCTCGTTCCATAAAACATGTATGTGGGACACCCCTATTTTTGCTTGTAAATGTGTATAAAGAGAAGCAACAGAACACATTGAGGATACATTTAAAGCATAAGTGAGATATAATGGAGAGTGAATCTGGTTTGTATCTCGTAAGGAAGTTAGATTTGCAGCACTCAAGCTCTTTCCACAAACGTAGCTCTTGCTTAATGGGTGAGGGCAGACATCCATTGAACCTTCATTTCAATCCCCAATGATCAAATGTAATTAAACGGTAAACGTTGAAGTGACAAAATTCTTTCAAGTATGAATTCCTATACTCCCTAAAGGGCTGGTCGGCATTGGCCCTGCAAGTTCCTAGCACATTTTAAGTAGGAAAATGTTGCCGACCGCTAAACCTTTGGCCACGTTCATGTAGGTTACAGAAACGGAGGAGTAAAATATTAATTACAGAAATCATTGCTTAAAGATAAACAGAAAGGGAAGTCTTGCCACTACACAAAGTTAGATAAGAAAAACATATAAGACTGGGTGCTGAATCTGGATAACTGGTCCCAGCATTCCTGCTTCCAGGATAAAGCCACTGTCAGGACAGGACCATGGTAGGCGTGACTTCTGCAGTGGCGTTCCTGCAGTAGCCTGGTGAGCCCTCAAGTCCATGGGCTTAAAGGCAGGCCCAATGACAAATATTTTTGTAAACAATAGATGGCATGGAATTCAATGCTGAACGACAATCGGCATTGCTTTGCAATACCCTTGGCCTTGGCACAGAAAGTCATACACTTCCTGTGCCAGCCAAGCAATCTGATGGCACAGCGTTCGTCAATGTGTTCCATGAAGCACTGGCGTGTGTGAAAAGTAGATACCTTTTGGTATTTTTTGTACGTTTGATCCACATGAAATGTATACAATTTATATATACGTATAAATAATTTACAGCTTAATATTCATACTATCGTACAGGGAAAAACCAGCTTATTTTCAATCTTCCAGCTTTTTGTCAATTCTATGCCACATTTTTAGAGCAGAAAAAAAATTGTCACGTGATCATCTCCCTTCATTTGAGTATGCCATAATCTAGTCACTATCGTAAATCCCCAAAATCTGCTTTCCCATATAATGCTAACCCTTCCTGTACAATGTAATAGATGTTTCATAGTTTCAACAGCATCCACACCCTTACAAATGCGACAAATCCAGTCATGCCAGGGGATACCTCACTGTCCCACCCACGGCTCCAAAGCAGGCAGCAAATTATATTTCAGTGGCAAGCAATCGTAGCAAGTAATCACATCTTACAATAGGACATATTTCGAACAGTCCTGAATTGGGGCACAAATGGTATATATTCCCAAGCAGAAGGAGTCTTAGTACTTTTGGCCATCAGATTTGGCTCATGATCGAGTGTCAACAGCCCTGAACCTAATAAACCTTTGAAGGACTTAAGTGAGTAACCAGACATGTTCAACTGATTCAAAGTCATGAGTTTAATGCTTATGGTACAATATTTAGCCAGGAAAGGTAAAAAAGAATTATCAAGTGGAGATGTTAATACTTCATAAATGCAGTATCGTAGATCACTGATGGGAGCCAGACTAGATTTGATGTAAGATATATCTATTTTCTGCAGTACTGTGGAAAGTGAGACGAGTTCAGCTCTTATATATACACACATTGACTTGAGGGCACATCAAGAAGCTTTTTAAATAATTTCTCCTCAAGTCAATAAAGGGATGCTAGAAGTTTAATAGACCAGATCTCAGAACCATACAGTATCACAGCGGCCAGTTTTAATTTATATGTTTCATTAAGTGGACAGAAACTGTACAGCGTTCGTGTTCCATGAAGCACTAGCACGTGTGAAAAGTAGATTATTTTTGGTATTATTTGTACATTTGATCCACATGATCTTTATACAATATACATACATATAAATAATATACAGCTTAATATTCATACTATCCTACAGAGAAAAAACTGCTTCTTTTCATAATGATGCAACCGTTCACTTGGTGCATATATTTGAGTGTAACAGTGTATAAGGGCTTCAAGTTAAGGATTGATCAATTGTAATACCAAGGTACGGGTACAGAGTTGTATACTCCAGTTTTATTGAGTTCATACACCAACTAAAGCCAGGGGTTTTCATTAAAAAACAATTACATCTTTGCCTACATTTATCATTACGCCATGAATATTGGAATAATGATAAAAAGCACAAGAAAGGGATTGTAATCCCCATGCAGTGCAATCAAACAATACTATATCCTCTGCATACCCGAACCACCGTAGTTTATTACAACCCAACCGCGGTGGAGAGGCGTGCAGAACATGTTTTTTAAACTTACGTTATTGTTTTTCATTAAAAAACAATAACGCAACACCACAAACATATTCCCAACCCATTCTGTCCCGCAAAGAAACAAGACAGTAGCATGTGATGGTCAAAAACAAAAAGTGGCAGAGAATGGTCCATCCTCCTCCCACTCTCCCCCAAATGCGCCAGCAAACACTCCCCCACCTTAAAAAAAAGAACATAGCCCTACACACCCCCCCACCCCCATAGCCCCAAACCTTGCGTTTCAAAGAGCACCTTTGACAATTTTAGCCAGCTCCGGCCGTTTCAACATTAGGCAAGGGCATCATCTTCCGGGCCCTTTGAATCTAGAGCCATGTAAACTCTTAAAAGACCCCAACAGTCCAATGGTCTGCTCCTACTTTGTAAGGACGACGCATATTGCGTCTCACGTTTCTCGCATATGTTCATACAGTTCAAGCGTTCACATGGTGCTCTGCGCTTCCCCCTAGCCCTAGCAATCAATATCGGCATGCAGAATATCTAAAGAGACCTGTATGTCAGCAAGGTAAAGATAAAATTAAATTGTGACAAGGACACAGCCTTGCTAAAGTCTGTTACGTGTCTGTCTAGACAGACATACATCTTGCATTAAGACGTGCAGCCACAGTAGTGCGTTCATATAATGCCACGATCATCTTCAACAAATACCTCAACTGAAGAGCTTTTGCCATAGGAGTTGGTGGTTCATGGTGTAAAATGATGCAGTGCAGTCAAGAAAAGCGGTGTAAAGTGGGAAGTGGTATGAAGAGTTAGTTTGTTCAATTATTAAAGTCACTGCCATGTGGTTAACTGTTGTGAAATTACCCTTCCTGAACCCAGTTTAATAGGCATGATGTCACAAGATGTTGCCCATTCCGTAGGCTCAAATAGCAGTACATGTGAAACGAGCTTAGCAGGTGCATCTAACATTGCAAGCAGACAATAGTTTTTTGGATCAGTCAGCGCAGCACGTTTATAGACAAGTAACAATATGCTGGGTGTCCAAGTACTAAGAAGTGCACTAGAGTTATCAATAGCAACGAACAAGCACAAAGTATCTTAGCCCACTTGCCCATTGCTAATTTAAGTAAAGAATTGCATATTCCATATGGGCCTGGTGTTCCTGACGAGGCAATATTTCTAATATAATCGTATATATTGACATAGTTGCCAGCAATTTTCCAAGAGGCATCCCTTATCAGTTCCATTACATTACTAGGTTCGGAAGCCTTAACAAACATAGCATTAATATATTGGACCCAAATAGGCTCCGATACATTGGAGGTAAGGTTACACTGTAGACCATCTCGGCACAACCTCTTCCAGAAAGTGAGTCAAGGTTTACAATTATGCTATGTTTCTCCTACTAATGGGTGATTTTTTTGTAAAAGCTTAGATTCAATTTTCCCAGCTCGAGAAGCACTTATTAAATCTCCCGTCTCCTTGTATTCACACATGCGTCTCAGATCTTTACAAATCATCTTTGTAGCATTGTTAATTTCACAAACCTCTGGTTAATAAGCAAGAAGTGGAGGATTCAAAAAGGTAGTGAAATGTCTAATATGATTTTGATCTAAATTATGTAAGCCTAGATAATCATATTGGGAAATAAATGTAACATTGTTATAGAACGCAAACTATATGAGACTTCAAGCTCCTTCAGCATTCCATTCATGCCTTTGTTGCTAAACTGAAATAATTAGCAAGAACATGCGTTTTAAAAATGTGGCAGATCAGCTCATGAGAGATCAACTCATTCTGCATTGCTAGGACTCAAAAACCCAGAAAATGTTTGTGTGGTGCCCCTAGTGCTTTGGAGGTCGGAGTATTCTACACCCATATTTTTAAAGTTGGTAGAATAATTTTTTTATACGGAGTAAAAATATAAGTCCAATTTCCATTGGGAGTATTTTAAAAGTGGGTAAAAATATGTTTGAACTAGAAAACGGAACTGTTTTTGTAATATGGATCTCTTTGCACCTAGTTATTCATGCACATTTAAAAGATATTGGTTTACTACTGATCAGGCTGTAATAGTGTTTCTTCCTGTTTCTTACTACATGCACTACTGGTCCAAACATATGAATGGAGCTGTATGGGTAAAAGCGGGGGACAATGTTCTACATATCAGTTTCCTATTTTTTTGGGTGGGGGGGTATTTTTTCTCCCCGTTTTTATTTTTTAGGAGTATTTGTCAAGTTTTAGGAGTAAAAGTCATTGATGCAGCATTTACCTCTAGTGCTGTGTGCCCCACACCATACTGAACAAGACTTGCCTGCAGATCCAGAGAAGAAACTCAACACAAATATTTTTCCAGTAACAGACACCAGGCGAGAACATGAGAATGTTTGATGTCGCAGTCGAAAACACTTAACCAATAACAGAAAATCACCAGCGACAGGCAAACATTGCATGGAGTGGAACAAATTGGCCATTCGCGTCCAAGTGCAACTCCAGGAGGTGTCGCACTGTAGCAGCTGTAAAGGATGATTTGGAAACAGAAGAGTCAGTTGAACCAATCAAACAATGAGTGCTCAGTGTTCATAAAGCAAACGCTTGCCAAAGACCCTTCTGAGATGTCACCATCCATGGTGTTGAAATGAGATTTCTCGCAGATTCAGGATTCAATTCCACTATTTTACCTTAAGACAAATACTTCTCATTGTTTCCCAGAGGAAAAGATAAACCACATTTACCCGGCGTTGCACCAGTTACCTGAGGTGGGCACAAAATCAAATGTCTAGGATGAAGACAAAGCGCTCTTCTATTGAAAGACAAGTTTGCCATAGTGAAGGTTTACACATCAGACAAAGGCCCCAGCAGCATTAGGCTGGGACGACCATAATCATAGAAACAATTTCTTTTTCTCTGTCCAAGAAACATCCGTGATGGACCCCCTCACTCAGCATGCTAATGTCTTTTGCAAAGCCACTTAAACCCTCAGACAGTATGTTAAAACAATAATTCTAAGCAATTATGCTGTCCCAGTGAAACACAAAGTGAGTCTTGTGCCACTCACTGGATGCAATGATCTCCAGTTGCTACTCAAAGACCGCCACAATAAAATTGAGTTAGTTGCAGCAACAGACTGGTGGGTCCCACGAAAAAACAAGACAGCCATGGTCTTCGTCTATGTGTTTATCTAGAAAGTCTAAACAACAGTCAAATACCTGCATCCCCTTCCCACCACTATGGAACTGCTTGTATTGGAACAGGATGCCAACGTTTCTCTGAAATTAGACCTCAAAATTACCAATTACCAGGTACCCGTCATGCACATTCGAAAACCTCCACCAGTGTCATTACTCCTTTTGGCACGTACAAGGACATGCAAATGCCTTTCAGCCTCTAGTCCGCAGCCTTTCAAAAACCCAACACCAACCTTCTCCGAGACATAGCCCACGTTGCATTCTTCCATTATGACATTTTAGTTACAGCAACAACGCAGCGCCACAATGTCAGACAATGAGCAAAGTTCTCTAGAAAATAGACAGCAGATTGAACCTACAAACGAGAAGAAAGCGAATGTTAGAAACTGAGGTGTAATTCCTCGGTTACACCATATCAGCATCAGATAAACTCCAACAATGGCCCGTATGGATGTCATCACCAAAACGCTGTCCCCAGCAAAAAAAAAACTGCTCATTCATGAGCCAAAGCGAATATTATACCAAATTCCAAAACAGAGCCTTTCCATTACCTACTCAGGAAAAGAGTCCTATATGAATGCGCAGACAAATGACAGTCGGATCGGCAGACAAATTACAGCGGGCATTCAAATAAATCAAGGTGCGCATTCTTAATCCTCGGAGCCTGCATCCATTCTAGCTTGACAAGCTCACGATTATCAAGGTTGATGACAGTGCTTATGACTTGGGGGCCATGATCCAGGAAAACAGATATTAGATTGCATGAAGATTGCCTTTCAGGAATGAACCGTCCCGTGTTAGTTACAGTTCATGAACGACATGGGACGGAATTCCAATAATATTGTGGTAGCTACTATTCATGATGGACGACTCTGCTTGAATTTCGGCATAGAAATTGAAAAAATGCAAACAGGAGGACCACACACCAGAGCTCATCAAGTCATACACCAAGCAGAGATAGCCATCAGAGAAAATCTTTCACCAGGGTGTACGACCATTCAGCAAGGTCGCATCAGAAATTGATAAAGAACAGTATCTTCTACGTCGGAATGACAAACTAATCCGACCCTACTCAACACGTTGCTCTATGTGACAGACTGGAAACTGGGATGCGGTATAATAACATAAATAATTTAATTCAGGAATCAGCTTGGTAGGTACAACTTCACAAGATTAACTCAATGAGTACTTAAAATCAGGCAAGTTGTCCCCCTTATTGGAAATAAGAGGTCTTCTTCCTTCTGAGCTGAATTGACCTAGACTTCTTTCTTCATCCGAAACACGCGTCTCCTACAAGAATCAGAGACAGAATGCCACTTAGTAACAAATAGGCGGGTATTTATGTCACGATTCTGACCAATCACGGTCTTTGTTACTGAAGGGGTGAAATAGTGTAGCCCCGCCCCCTTCCTGAACCACAGACTCCGAGTGCTGCCATAGCCCACCGCTGCCGCCACACCATTTTAACGTGAAACACAATCCCCCTTTCCTCCATCATTACACCAACCCGGCGTCCCGGGGGTGCAGTTTTTGTCGTGATCACAGAAGGCGCTCTCTGATCCAGCAGCATGATGTGACTCACGGTAAGCGTGGTGTTCGTCTGCAGACCAGGTCATATTCCCCTTCTTTTGTGCTCCAGGGCATATGTGTGCACGTTCTCGGACTCGGAGCCTGCGTCTGTCCATGGATTGGGAACGCTGCTGTGTTAACCCGCAGCCGGCTGCCTTCTTCACCCTGCTCTGCTCTCCCAGCTGTGCTATGTCGTTTCGACTTATCTACAGCCACAAAACCCCTCCGGCTGGGTGCCTTCTCACTCTGACCCAAGGGCACCCTGTCACACCCTACTAAGCCCATCTAGAACATTTAGTCATCACATTATGCAAGCGCCTTCTTCACAAGCAGTATTGGTGACCGGGAGTGGACTGAAAAATTGAACCACATACTGTTGCTTATTCTGTATGCCTTGATAGACAAATGTATGGACCAGAGTGCCATGGGAAAAGGTGGGCATCAACTTACACGACTCCCTTTATTGAATGCCTCTCTACCAACGGTGTGGGTTAGTTTACAAGGACTGCACCTCCAAACGAATAAAAGCTTGTTTTCTCCAAAATGATTACCATAGCCCTAACCACCACAGGGAACTAGACCCTAATTTCCAACAGAGTTCAGTTTGCATCAAAGGGTATGGTGGATTTCCTACAGATGCATAAACTTAAGCATCACTAAGAATGCCCTGTCCCAGCTTTGAGGAAATAGACAAGTGTTAAGTGTGGCGAAGCCTGCAGATCCCCCACTAAAACCCTGCCTAAAGTCTCCTCCCAGGTGGCCAGGGGAAGGCGGACGCTTCCTGTTCCCAAACCCGGGGTTGGTGTACTGCGGGAGGATCACCTGGGTGGAGACATGGCCCCGGGCGGTGGGGACGTTTCGCAGGTTTCCTCCACAATACCATAAGGAACGACAGACATGTGACTTCTCATGCCGCATCTGTCTCTGAAAATGTTAAAACCTATAATTTCTCTTCCAATAACATCAAGAAAAGAAAAAACATTCTTAAACCTTTTAAAGAAGAACAATTATTTTCTTTAAAAATTGACTACATGCCCCAGAGTCCCTCAGGTACTGCGATGAAGAAGAGGGCTGGAGAGGCATGTAGGAGCCAAGGACAGGCAGGCCCCCCACTAGCTTTTGGAAAGGTCAGACAATTAGTCATAGGGGGTCTGTACCTGAAGCCAATTAACTGACCTGAGGGGCATTCAAGGCTGCAGAAGGAAGGAGCAGTAGAAAGAAGTTGAGAAGGAGCCGGAAGGTCGGCAATAGCAGTAGAAGGAGCAGAGCACAAGACTGCCAATTCACTAGTAAGAGTGACCACAGAAGGGACACCAGAGCAGATTTCCCCTGCAGACTCCTGAGTTGGTCCTGTGCTCACAAACCCTGTTTGGCTGTGGTTGCATTGAAAAAGACTGGAAGAAAATGGAAGTTTTTCCAGGTGCGCCTAATTTCTGTGAATGCAGAGCTGATGCCATGCAATCACCTGAGGCCCGTCTGCAGAGGCAAGCTGTAGAAAGGAAGAATCACCCTTATTGGGGCTGGATCGGAACAATACCCGTGCAGCAGAGGGGTGTGGGTCCCGAGAATGCCTGTAGCAGTAGCAGCAGAAGAAGAAGAAGAAGAAGAAGACGGGAAGCAGAAGCTGTCCGCTGATTGTGGAGTCAGTGAACGAAGCTCTGTACTCCAAATTATCAGGAACAACTTGCCAGTAACTATATCCAGCTTAATTGTTGCTCGCAAGTGAAAGAAAGAGCAGACATTGTTTGCAGCTGAGGGAAGTTGCTCTAACAAGGGAATTGTATCACACGCTTATTGCAGCAAAGTTAAAGTACCCCCGTGAAGAGAAAACCTTTCTTTTCCCCCCATTGTTAGATGTAAAAGTGTTACCCAACGCTCACATGTCTCCTATTAAGGAGAAGAATGTGGCCGGTAAATTTTATGAAGCAGAAGCGGACTTTCCCCGCCTTGTTACAAGAAGCCAAACTAACATCAAAGAGAGGTTGCACATATGAAACGGTTTCTGATTTCTATTGAAGTTGAATGCTACCCAGAAAAGCGGGAACGTAAACCTTTTAAGTGGCAGTTCGTTGTCAAAACAAGATCACTTGTACCTAAATTAGTTGCTACAGAGAAGCTCAATTCTTGTAACATCTTGAACAATTATCTAGACGTTGTAGAAGCTAGTAGAAGAACACAAATCACCCAAGCCAGTGGACAAAACCCATTCGATGTGAAACCAGCCCAATTAAGAACTGAACACCAACGTTTGAGAGTTGTTTAAGCTGTGGTAAACCCAGAGTCCTCCGATAGAAGGGTGTCAAGGTTACCCAAGGCTGAAAGAGGGGCAATAAAGCTTTGGGGTGACTACTGAAGACAAGAAGGTGCACGTGACGCTGGGGAAAGGGGCTGGGTGCTTGTTAAAATAAATCCTTTGTAAATCTGTACAGCCAAGACCGTTTATGTCAAGAGAGAGAAGCAGTCTGGGAGCGAAGACAGATTTCGTGGTAGCTGCAAGACAAAAAAAAGGCAAAGAGGCTGCCTTCTCTTGCTAGAGTGCCATGACAACCGTAAAAGGTCCAGGTGTCTTCTTGTAGTTGCCTAAAATACCAAGTAGCAGCGGAAACAGAAGAAGAGTGGTTATTTATACATTTGTCAGAACATTATTTGAACGTAGTAGAAGCAGAAGCAGACTGGGGGACAAAGAAGCCTGCTCTCACAGTATCACTGGCAGAGGGGACTTGCTTGAGAGAGCAAGCCCTGAGAAGAAGCATCCTGACAAAGTATATTCAAATGCTGCATAAGTACCAGAGGAAGAGGAGTTGTTAAGCAGAAGTGATATTTTTGTCCTAAACTTTATCCATGCTTTCCTGGGAGGAGGTTATCCAGGAATACCATTGGTGCTGTTGTATTTGTGAAACTTCGAAAGGGAATCTTCATCAAGCGAAGAAGAAATTGTTACCAGTGGATATTTGTTTGAGTGAACATTTGTTTCTTTGGAACTTTTCAAAGAGAAAATTGACTTTGGGCTATTCCTGGGGCAGCACGAATTGCCACGTCTTGGTAATCTTTTACTTACGTTGTTCATATATTGTTACTTTGTATATTTTGTTGTTTAGTGTGGACATTAGTTTTGTGTATGCTAGAAGGTTTCCCCTTAGATCCTAGACTAGGTAGGGAAGCCCCTGGTAGAGTAGGTTTAGTTAGGTTTCATTTACTGCTTTTGTTTAAAATCAAATGCCAAGCCTTGAGAAAACTAAACCTAGTTGTGAGCCTCACATTACTGACCCCTCACAAAAGGCAAAACAGACTTATCGAAGAAACCACACCAACATGCCAGAGAGCACGATGTCCCGACTGCTACAAAGTAGTCATCAGTCTGCCCACATGGTAACAACCAACGCCACCTCAGGGGTAACTCTCAAATTAATGAGAAGCTGTAGAGCACCTGTGAAGAATCCAGGGAGGATGTCACCGCTCACCAAGAGGGAGCCACATCCTTTGGGGCTAGGGATGCGACTGCTACACTTAACACCCGCTTGAGGTCAAGGTAAGCAGGGTCCGTCCGGAGAGGACTCACCTTTGGGGGACAGGAACTCGCCAGAAAGGAGTACAAGTCATCATCCCTCCCCCTCAGATAAAAAACAACTTTATGGGATGTATGGAGGTTAGGTTGTATGAACAATGCATACGCCCTTCCATCATGCCCGACTCGACTTCTGACTTACCTAAACTATGCCCAATCTCCACAAAAGATGAGAAGGGACGAGTGGGCAAGACCCCTGAAGAAGGAGTCGGAGAAGAATCAATTAGGAGGTAGTCTCCACTGGTCCCGCATAATTTAACCAGGTCAAGGTGATCAGAGGAGGGGTGGAAAGAGAGAGCGAGAATACCAATTTCGGAGAGCGGCCCGTGCCACGCACTTGAACAGTTGTAGAGGAGGTCCCAAATAGAGCCTGCACTCCAGCTGCCCATTTTGAAGTACCAGGATCGTTCACACCGAGATATGTGACGTATGGTGAGCAAATAAACCAGCAGAGAGACGCAGTAGGGCTCTGCCCAGTGCCTATCAGAAGAACAATACCTGTTGAAGTACCAATAACCAGGCAACCATGGACAGTAAGGTACCCATTGAGAAAACCCTACCAGCAAATGAAACAAAATGAAGGTTGCTTAAACACTGTCCCAGAAGAAACTCGAAAGGCCTTAACTGAAGACGAATGGTGATGTCACAAAGACCCGGACAGACTTGCAGATAGAAGATGACCCAAAGCTGACACACAGAGGCGAAACGC
The DNA here is from genome assembly GCF_040938575.1 of Ambystoma mexicanum. NCBI lineage: Eukaryota > Metazoa > Chordata > Amphibia > Caudata > Ambystomatidae > Ambystoma > Ambystoma mexicanum. The sequence continues at coordinate 660,436,563 of NC_090935.1, read as the reverse complement.
CATGAATAAGGATATTGTGAACCTAGAAGGAGAGACAATGTTGAAATATAAAGAAACGTAAAATGTAAGCAGGATGAAGATGGTCACCCCGTAAACGCCTGTACATATTCTTGAAACTGTAAGAAAGCTAAGAAAACAGTGCGGCTTGCTATGCTTAGTAGAAGATAGACCACGGCATGCGTCACCTATACATATCTACCTCAACGAAGCACACTTTACAAGTGCGAGTCCACTTTACACAAAAGCAGAATTAACTCAGGTTACTAGAGGTCAAACAGGACAGGATTCATATTCCAGCTAAAACGAGAAGAGATGGCTGAATCGAAACTCAGCAAGAGCAACTCGTGCCTGGAGAGCCAAGGTCAGACCAAGAGAAGGAGCAAACAGTAGCTTTGCGGAATCGAATCCCAAGAACAGAACAGCCTCTCTCAGTAAGGCCGAGATGAGGAGGCCCAGGAAGGTGGCAAGCCGAACAAGAACTAAATGCGCAAATAGAAGGAAAACTAGGCAGATTCACGGTGAGTAGCACATGACCATCCAAGCAGAAAGAGGCACGGGTTCACACCTATGCCTGGCTGTCGCCCAGACAGAGATATCATAACTTTTTCTGACAAGAAGATACAGTTTTGAGGCTGACCACAGCCAACTAATTGACACATAGCCACTAAAGTAATGACTGATGGAAGGGAGGCCGGGTGAATTTTGGGGCATTCTGCACCTGGCGGACCATTCTGCATGCTGCTAAGTAAAGTGGAGATTTATGTATGGGGTTGAAGCCTACCCAATCACAATGGACCAAATAATCTAGGGTCCTATAGTTCGTAGAACCAATGAGACGTCATACTTTTAGTGACGTTTTCAGTAGTCATTTTTGAAGGTAGGACTTAGACGCCCACCTGATAATGTTTATCCAATCCCCTCACTCCCTTACCATATACAGATATAGTACCTATAGTAAAGTTACCTTTTCCCAACCAATAGAATTGCATGTTAACTTTTGAGTGTTACACGTCAATGATGATGAGTTTTGGGTATAAATGTTACCGTTTTATGAAGTTCTTGGGAGTTGAAGGGAGACAGGCTATCGCATCACTGTTGATTTCCATGTTTCCCCGTTTGTTGCACTGGTCATTAAACAGACTCCCCTTTGCCAAACCATTGAGTTGTCCTTATTGATTGGTGTTGGAGTAGGAAAACCTGCACCCCCATCCATCTCAAGTTGCAGCCATCTTGTCTTAAAGTACTGCAGAGCAAACCCCGACACTATGGGCCGGCCGGGCGTCTCTCCAGTACACTTGGTAGCAGAGATTTGATGGTTTATCGACTATCGATTATTTGATTAAAGTGAGACACCTATTGACCGTCAACATAAAGTAACTCTAGGTCTTCGGCAATATCACGAGTCCTTTGCCATTCCGCTGAGTAGACCGTGAAGCTCCCCGTAGACAATGGTAGCGTAAACAAGAAACTGCAGTTAGGGCCTGAAGGGACCCGTTTTCGCATACTTCCCTTCCCATTCCTACGGGCAGCCGATCAGGCGAAGAGCTGAAGAAGGCAGTAACAAAGGTGGTGATCCCAAGGGTCCAGAGAAGAACTATGCTAACGTGAGTGAAGAAAAAATAAACTAATTGAGTGCTTTGGCAAACAGTGCATGCCTTAGAACAAGTAAAGGGAAAACAAAATATAGTTAGAAGTAGAGCAGAAATATTATATATATATATGTGTCAATGCATTACTTACCGTAAAAGCATTTCTGATGGTTGTATCTGCTTAGGTTCACATGCTGTGCATAGTCCGACATCCAGTGGTCACTGCGGAGTATTGCATTTTGTTTTTCGTAGTCGAAAAGGGGACGTCGACAAGGCGTGTCTGTAACACTATCCCTATAGTGACGTGCAGTGTACCCACAATCCCTCACACATCGAGGTCCCTCTGTTTATATTTCTCCTGCCCTGAGGGAGCCTTCTGTACGTGAGCGAGTACAGAAAAGATAGAGCGATGTAGAAAGATGTCTATGTTCCTTCCATCCGAGCGGGGAGGAAGGGTGGGCGCATGTGAATCTAAGCAGATACAACTATCAGAAATGCTTTTACGGTAAGTAATGCATTGTCTTCTGATGTTTGTTAATCTGCTTAGAATCACATGCTGTGCATAGACTAGCGAGCAGTACCCGGAGTTGGAGGTGGGTTGTGAGAAGGAACAGTAGAGAAAAGATGTCTTAATACTGCTTGTCCCACCTGGGAATCAGATCTAGAGTGAGAATCTAGACAGTAGTGTTTTGTAAAGGTGTGTACAGAACTCCAGGTTGCCGCTTTGCAAATGGACTCAAGGGGAACGTTTGCAATGAATGCTATGGATACCCCAGTGCCTCGAGTAGAGTGTGCTCTTGGCTTGAAGGGTAGTTCTCTCTTAGCAAGAGTGTAACAGAGAGTGATGCATTGAACAATCCATCTAGAAATAGTGGACTTTGAGACTGCATCTCCTTTTCTTCCTGCTGCCACCGAGACAAAGAACTGATTAGTCTTTCTCAGTGGCCTAGTTCTTTCCATATAAAACATGACAGCTCTACGCACATCGAGTGTATGCAGGCTTTTTTCTCCCAAATTGGAAGGGTTTTGAAAGAATGTTGGTAGTTCTATTGACTGGTTGACATGGAATTTCGATATGAATTTTGGTGCAAACCTTGGGTGTGTGCGTAGAACCACCTTATCTTTGTGAACTGTTAAGAAGGGGTCTAGAATAGAAAGAGCCTGTAGTTCACTTACTCTCCTAATGGAGGTGATAGCTATTAGGAAAGCAGTCTTAAGGGTGAGGTCCTCAAGAGTTGCCTTGTGCATGGGTTCAAAGGGTGAGCCCATGAGCCTGGTAAGTACCACATTAAGGTCCCAGCAGGGAGCTGGGTTTGCTATCGGAGGGTGTATTCTCTTTACCCCTTCTACGAAGGCTTTGATAACTGGGACTTTCCACCATGACACCTTAAGTTGAGAGGTGATGTATGCAGTAAGTGCCGCTAGATGGACTTTAATAGAATTGAACACTAGACCCGAGTCCAGTAAATGGGTCAGGTACAGGACAATTTGTGTGGGAGAGCAGTGGACTGGGTTCATGCTCTTACCTCTACACCAGGTGACAAATCTCTTCCACTTGCTAGAGTAGCAGTGGCGAGTGTTAGGGTTTCTAGCTTCTTTGAGAATGTCCATGCATCTCTGAGGGAGTTGTAAATGGCCAAATTCTATGACCTCAGGAGCCAGGCTGCTAAATTCATGTTCTGTGGGCATGGGTGTAGTGTCTTGCCCTTGTCCTGTGACAGCAAGTTATACGGGCAGGGCAGTTTCACTGGTGGGGACAGGGACATCTCCATCAGGTGAGCAAACCATGGTTGGCGGGCCCACATCGGGGCTATCAGTATCATGGTGACTGGTTCCTGGTGCATCTTGTGCACTATCTTGTTCAGCAGAGGAGTCGGGGGGGGGGGGGGAGCGTAAACAAATTTCCCTGACCATGGTATCCAGAGACCGTTCCCCCTTGGAGCGTTTCTGTGGGTATCTGGAGGCGTAATCTAGGCATTGCGAGTTCTCCAGAGTTGCAAACCAGTCTATTTCTGGGAAGCCCCATTGTGTGAAGACGTCGAAGACTATGTCTTCGTGTAACCGCCATTCATACTCTGAGGGCAGAGGGAAGTCTCTGCTGAGTTCGTCTGCTAGCAGATTGAGTTCCCCTGGTACATGTTGTGACAATAGGAACATGTTGTGTCTGTGAGCCCACTACCAGATGTTCTGGGACAGCTTGGACAGTCCTGGAGAGTGAGTGCACCCTTGCTTGTTGAGGTAGTACATGGCTGTGGTGCTGTCCGTGAGGACCATCACAGTCTTCCCTTGTAGGTGTGTCTGGAAGGCTTTTAGTGCCTTGAATACCGCAAGTAGCTCTAATAAGTTTATGTGTTTGGAGGCTACGCTCGGAGTCCAGACTCCGTGAGCAGTCTGATGGGATAGGTGAGCCCCCCATCCTGTGAGGGATGCGTCTGTGGTTAGAGTGGCTTCCACTGCGGGGGTGGCAAATGGTTTCCCTATTACCAGGTTTTCCTTCGACCACCACCGTAGCGAGAGAACCAAGGCCTGCGAGACCACCACTAGATAGTCCCATTGTCCGCTGGCCTGACACCACTGGCTGTTGAGCCACTCTTGCATTGGGCGCAGGCACGCGTGAGGTACCAAATAAAACCACAACGCCATCATTCCTAGCAAGCGCATTGCTTTGCGTACCGTCACCTCTCGACTGGCCACATATTGAGGGATCTGAAACAGCATATTTTGGACCCTCTCGTTGGAGGGGAAGACAAGGCCGTCCTTTGTTCGAATTAGAGCCCCTAGGAATTGTTTGATTTGGCTGGGGTCTAAGCTGGACTTCTTCTCGTTGATGGAGAAGCCCAGTTGGAATAAAAGGTCTACTGTCTTCTGGGTGTTTGAGAGGCATGTCTCGTAGGACTCCCCGTTATGAGCCAATCGTCAAGGTAAGGGTATACCGGTATGGACAACCTGCGCAGGTGGGCCGCTGCCACTGCCAGTACCTTTGTGAATACCCTTGGTGCAGACGCTATGCCGAAGGGTAGCCCTCTGAACTGGTAGTGTTTGCCCTCTATCATGAACCTGAGGTATTTTCTGTGCGCTGGCAACATCAAAATATGAAAGTATGCATCTTTCATGTCTAATGTTGTCATGTAGTCCCCCTGAGATAGCAGGGGAATTACCTCCTGTAATGTTACCATACAAAATTTTTGTGGTTTTACAAATTTGTTCGCTGGGCGCAGATCTAGTACAGGGCGCATGGTTAGGTCCTTTTTGGGTACAAGGAAGTACACTGAATAAATATCTTCCATTACCTGAGATACGGGCACGACCTCTATTGCTCCTTTCTGTAGCAGCTGTTCTACTTCTTGCAGGAGGATGACGAGGTATTCTGGTGACAGGCGTCGTCCCCTTGAAGGTCTGTAGGTGGGGGACCGATTGAACTCTATACAGTACCCGTGGGCTACGGTTGACAATACCCACCGGTCTGATGTTATTCCCTCCCATGCTGAAAGGAACAATGTTATCCGGCCCCCAACCGGAGACGCATGGGAGGGGACCCGAACCTTCGGGTCATTTGGTGTTACTTGCCGGGGTGCCTCTGGGGCTGGAGCCTCGGCTTCTGCCCTTGCCACGGCGTTGTCCTCTTTGGTTATACTGGTTACTGGTACCCTGATTAGAGGGCCAGTTGCCCGCAGTGTAATGCTGTTGCTGCTGCTGCTGCTGTTGGCGTTGGCCACGAAAAAAGCGCTTGTTCCCAAATCCCCGCCTATTTGGAGGCTTTGAGATTTGGTCTAAGGTCTTTATGGTGTCGAATTCTTTCTTCGCATTTTCCAGTGCATCGTTCACTGCCCTTCCAAAGAGATTTGACTGGCTTATTAATGAGTGACGCCTGCGATTCTGCCTTGAAACCGGAATTGCGAAGCCAGACGTGACGCTTCAACAAAATTCCCTGCACCAAAGAACGGCCACCAGTTTCTGCCGCATCAAGAGTGTTCTTAATGATGCTCTGGTTAACCAGAGCTCCTTCTGTAACTGTAGCCAATAAGCGTGTTCTTAGAGGTTCAGGGGCTTCTTCGATGTCCTGCTTAAGCTTTCCCCATTGAGCATCGGCATAGCTTGCCAACAATGTATTATTATTGGCAATCCTAATTAAAAACGCTGCCGAGGCAGAAATTCTTTTGCCCAAGGCGTAAAGTTTTTTCCCTTCTTTGTCTGGGAGTACCTCGCTGGTTGACAGTGGAACCCCAGCCCTCTTCCTTGTGTTAGTAACCACTAAGGAGTCCGGGAATGAGTGACCCCTGATATATAATGGGTCTGACTGCGAGGGTGAGAACAATTTCTCGATTCTTGGATTGACCCCTCTTACCAGCGCGGGGGTAGACAGCGATGGGGTGAGTTGTCTCTTAACCGAGGCGAGGATAGGAATAGTTTGACTAGTTGGAGGTTTTTCCTTAATAATCCTTTCGACAAAATCAGTATCTGGGGTGACCTCCCCAGTTTCAACTTCAAAATACACTGCTGCCTTCCTCAGTAGCGCATTGAAGGTGGGCTGATCGTCTACTGGAGATGGGTTCCTGACCGGTGTGGTCCGAGGAGAAGAAATGTCTATAATGCTGGCGTCTGTAGACCCTGATGGCGACTGCCAGGGCTGTGAGCCACCTTCACCTGGGTCCTCCTCGTAGCCCTCCTCACCTATGTTAGTGTCATCATGAAAACCTTCTTCTTGTTGGTCTTCATTATTCACAAACTCATCCTCTTCCTGGAAGTGAGAGCCCTATTCAGTGAGGTAAGAGTTCATGTCTTCCTTTAGGGGGTTAAAGAGCTTTGGGTATTTAGCCCATGGCCCCTCCTGGAGTACCTCCCTTGGCCTCTTGGGTGTCCTATTTTCTGGGATGGCCATGAACCTGTCTAGCTTGTCCATACATCGCAAAACAAAGAGGTGGGTTTCCCCTACTTCGCTGGCAGAGGGGAAGCAGCGATCAATATAAATGAAAAAAAAACAGCCAGCGGAATGAATTGAAGATACTCAAACAGGCCGCTAAAAGGCCACCAAAACGGGGGAGGACCCCCAAGGGTCACAACACAGATCAATCCACTAAGAACGAAACAATCGTTAAAAATACTGTATTTATTTAGAATTTGTACTTGTTAAAATAAGTATTAGTTCTGTACAAAAAATACGCAAAGTGACAACATTAATGTATCAATCATAAAGTGCATCGTGTAAAGTGACTGAGTGCTAGTTTCACTGTTGGCTGTAAGTGAAAAAGTCAGAGAAATAAATCACAGTAGACCTAGATGCTACTAGATTGATCCCAAAAAGGGGTTTCCCGTGCGAGCGCAGAAAGTCACTCGATAAGGGAAACCACAATCGCCTATTCAGATCTGAAGGCAAAAGGGCCAAAAAATAAATCAACAAAGGGCAATCTAGTCACTAAAGGATCATGCAGCCAACCACAATGGTTAGTTACAGCACTGCACAATATAATGAACACAAACATTGAAAAAAAACGCTAGAATTAGCCAAGGGATGCTGTAGCTTGTCCATACATGACTGGAACCTCTCTACAGTCCGGTAAGGTAGGGCAGAGCCGCCTGGGAGTGAAAAGGGGGGGGGGTTCTTCTCCTTGCAGCTGCTTAGTTCTGTCCCAGAGCGTCGAAGATAACGTCCCTTCGCCTTCTGAGAAACCTTCTCGCTGGCTAGGGTCTTTCTGTCGACGGTGGGAGCTGTCCCAGCCTACCCTCCGGTGTCCTCGGCGTTTCTTTGACCTGGTGAGCGGTTATCGACGTGTTACCCGCCGTCCGTCTCTGGCCGTCTTTTGAAGCTATACGCACGAGGCATTCGGAGAGCAGCTTCTCCGTCGAGGGATCGCTCGCCATCGCTGTAGGCAGTGCAGTCTGGATCGCTCGCCATCGCTGTAGGCAGTGCAGTCTTTACTGGCGACGTATGCACTCTGAGGATTTGGGGTTAGCGCCCTTATTTACAGAAAACCCAGTGGCGGGGAGGGCTTGCGACCCTTACGGTCGGCGGAAGGCGCCGGTGGACCCGACGCCTCTGTTGACGCTATGGCTGCCTTTGTCTTCGAATGCGTGCCGTGGGGTATGTGCTTATGTGTTTTCCTGTGTTCGTCCTTGTCGCCGGGGTGTTCATCCCCATAAGCGGGGTGTGTTGGGGCCGGGGACGGATGCCGAGGAGCGGGAACGCTCCTTCGAGAGGTCTACAACCTCTGTTGCGGAGGCCGTGTAATCACTTTCCACGTCACATTGGGCGACGGCGGCAGTCGGCGAGGAGTCAGACCTAGACATCACATAGGCTGCCCACCTTTTGACCCTGCGGTCTTTTAAGGTTTTGGGTTTAAGTAACTTACAGGCCACACAGCCGTCCTCTTTGTGATCGAGGGGGAAGCAACGGTTACACCGTTTGTGCTTGTCCTTCCAGGTAAACTTGCCCTTGCAGCGCGGGCAAAACCTAAAGGGCGTCCTCTCCATAGCTGAGGGTATGAAATGTGATTACGACCTCGAAAGAGAGGGAGGGGAAAGAGAAAGGCATTCTTAGAATGAAGCAAAGAAATTACCACACAACCCCACTCTCCCTAATGTATTAGGCCGGCGAGGCCAGGCCACGTGTTCGGCAGCGCCAAAGAATCTCCTCCACTCGTCCCTCCGTCGAAGATCTTGCTCGGCGGAGAACAGCTTCTGCGTCGAGGGAGGGATCTATGTGTATGGTTATAAATAATAGTAAACGACCAAGGGTCGAGGAAATGATTTCGCAATGTCTCTCAAAGAGCTCCGCATAAAGGCGACCAATAACTGGGTGGAAAAAAAACAATCTGAGGGACCTCGACGCGTGAGGGATTGTGGGTACACTGCAAGTTAGTGTTACAGACACGCCTTGTCGACGTCCCCTTTTCGACTACGAAAAACAAAATGCAATACTCCGCAGTGACCACTGGATGTCGGACTATGCACAGCATGTGATTCTAAGTAGATTAACAAACATCAGAAATATATATATGGATAATGACTCGAGAGTAACAAAGAGTAAATGAGAGATTACCAGGGTGGACACCCAAGAAGAGAGGTTACCAGGGCAGACACCTGAGAAGGGAGAGGATTCACCTTATTCCTGCGCTTTAATATAGCGGCCAGAAGAAATGTGCACCCAAAGTCCCACATAATGGGGAATGCATAGGCTACCACAACGTTTAAAGACGTCGTCAAAGGGGTACGTTTACACTCCATGAAGGGGTAATGATTAGAGGCAGAGATATTTGTGTCCAGCTGGTGTCTGTCTAGTCTGTTAAGTGTCTGTTTTATATGTTTCTTTGTTGCGACATTATATGTATTGAACATTTTTTGAGAAAACTGTTTTAAAATGTTTGCAATTTGATGGCTGAGACAGAATCGCACATGAATTGATGTTTTTTGAACAAATTGGAAGTATACATTTTTGTGGGAAATTTGGATTGGAGTTTGAAGTGTTTGGTGCTCGCTCATATTGTTGGAAGTGTTGAAATTGCATGTAAGCATTGACAAGTGTTGTATAAGAGGAAAGGGAACAGATTTAAGCATGGAAGACATAACTCCATTAACACACTTATGCAAGCAATTGCCAAAACACGCACCCAAGCTAAAGAAATATAGCACCAAGTGGGTTAAAGGTACTGCCCACAAGATGTTTATGCCTTGGCCACAAAACGGGTCTTTATCCAAAGCCGTCTTGCAACATATGACGACATATTTGCATGCCACATATACAGGCAAGAAGTTAGAAAAACACCTTGCTGTTCTCAAGTTGTGGAAAATGTACGAACAGGTAAAGGAGGAAGAGCCGCCAACAGATTGGATACTTAATGTATGCACAGAGAGGGGCGAGACGCCTACCGCGCCACCTGCCCCGCCCAAAACAAAAATTGAAGGAAGCAAGGACGAGGGATTATACCCGTTGAGGGAATTTAAAGCGGCCACGGGGTACAGGAACCACGCATATGAGTCACCTACACACAATAGTGATGAGAATCAATGGAGAGAAAAGGACAAGAATATTACCTATGCAGTCCCAAGGGACAAGGGGAGACGCGATGATGAAAGGGAAGATCAGGCACGGACAAGTGCATCTCACGACAAGGAGAGAGAAGGGAAGAGATGGAAAGGGCGCTAAAACAGAACTGATGAGATAGCTTTCGCAAACGACGAATGGATGGGAGGACACATTTTATTAAAATTCGATGCTAAAGGCATTGATGACGCAAGATAAAGGGAGAGGTTAGATGAGACACAGAAAAAGGGGAAACAAAAGGAGTTGAGACGAAGGATAAGAAGGAAAGACAGACAGAGGCGAGAACAGCTATATCGCGAAGAGCAAGAAAAACAGCTCGATCGCAACCCAATAGCAGACTATGACCAAGACAGACAGAAACAGCAAAGGTTAGAAGAGCAATGGGTACATGAAAAAAGGATAAGGAGACGAAGAGATGAGGAAATTCAATGGGCAGATGAACGTAGAAATGAAAAGAGAAAGGAAGAAAGATAGGGTCAGAGAAGAGGCGATGAAGCGCAAAGAATTTGATGACGACGTAGACCGTAAGCGAAGAAAGAGCACGCGATCTTGAATATCTGGGAGAGAGGTTAAAAAACCCACTCCAGTAGTAGATTGGGAAGACATCGAAGAATTCTTTCCTACGTATGATTCAGTACCAGGCACGTCTAGGGCAAATATTGATGATGACTTCGACACCAGAAGCATCGGAGAAACGATCGATAAGACTATGATGAAATGGGGCTAGAACAAATACCCCAAGGGGAGGGGGAAGACGAGCACCTGGAAAGCACTCAGCTGTATGACACTGAGGAGCTCACTCAAAGCAACGGGAACAGAGAGCTATCCCTGGATATATTAGAAATAAGCAGGAACAAGGAGGATACGAGAAGCTGTGTAAATGATATGATAAGGCATTTGTAACGCGCCTATACACAAGTGTTTCAAGGCGCGACACTTTGGGGACAGACACTCCGACGCTGAAAGGGAAGAGCGTGAAGAAAACGAGGAAGGGAGGCAAAGTGAAAGGCGACTCCCAAGGGAAAAGGAAATAAGATGGTCAGACGCTAGTGAGTCTGCACCAAGAGCGTCAGAGTTTGCCACGCAGTCTGACCGATATGAAGAAGTATCTCACGGTCAGAGGGGGGTGTCTTCACCGCACTATGTAGACAGACTAAGGACATTCCCAGGTAGACAGCGATGCGGGAATATTACCCCTGCGATAGACAGGAGAAAAATGAGAGAAGAGAAAGAGGGCTACGGATTCCAATTTCCGCTACTATAGAAAGGGGGAGTAAGACCATAATATATTCCATGGCCACACATGGATCGAGAAAACTTGAAAAACAAGCTTCCAATACTGACATTGGGAACCGGAAAGTGGATACATGAGTTAGAAAAAATGACAGGAGGAAACAAGTTAGCTATTGGGGACATTAAAGGTCTCCTAATCGCCATACTTGGTGAGAATGCAGACAACGTGTGGGCACAAGCAGGCTACCCTGGTGTAACCACAATTAATACTGCGCATGACGGAGCGCCATTTAACAGTTGTAGAGCAGCAGTATGGAAAGCACTACGAGTACTTTACCCAGATACTTCCGATATGGGAGCCATAATGACTCAAATAATTAAGGATTCTGAGGATCCGTTGATTTATATACAGAATTTCCAAGATGCGTGGGTGCTTGAAACGCATGAATCTTGGACGAAATCTATACCTGTGTTTTACCATATACTAGGCCATGGGTTGCCAGAACCGGTGCAGAAACAACTCAAGAAATTGGTAGGAGTTGAGGATATACCTTGGGCTGAAATACAGTTGCCTATCGCGCATTATTGAAGACTGCTTCAGGAAAAGAATTGCAAAAACGAAGCAGCTCGTAAGGGTGAAGAAGCGAAGTTGGTGCAGAAGAAATTTTCAGTATGCTCTTGAAGGAGCCATGCTAACTAGCGCAGCTGAACAAAACATGCAGCAGGTGGCTAGTCCACAACATAATAATCAGAGTAACATAGGATTTTACCCACGGGGAAGAGGATGGCAGAGCAGTCGGGGAGGTTTCCAAAACAATCAAGGAGGCGTTCAAAATATGCAAAATGGTAACATAGATATGTCAAATGGGCAAATGGGCAAATGATCCGACCACCGACAGTTTGTTGGCTGTTTGGGATGATAGGGCATTTGGCGCGCACATGTAGAAGTCAAGGCATGATGCAGAACGGCCAAGGAACAGGAGCAGGCATGGCGAATCCACCTGCAGTCTTACAAAAGGGCGTTGCACAGAATTACATGGTGCAGCAACAAGCACCAGGAGCGCAACAAGGGGCGCAACCACAAAGCATGGGGAATTTTCCACAAGGACAATCCCAACAGGCACCGCTTCAACTATCACAGACCATGAACCCTGGAAGGGGGAAGTAACAATGGGAATGGGGAAAATCCACAAGTGCACAATGGGCCAAACTTGTATATGAACTAGGACAGCTCACTGGGAACCCTGATGTGCTCTATCCTATCAGTGACCCCAGACCCTCGTAGGGAACCTAGGGTGGATGTCGTTTAGGGGGTAAAGAATATTCCTTCCTAGTTGACACGGGGGCGACACGCTCGTGCATATGTGAAGGCAAATTTTCCTTGTCCGGCGAGGCCATAGATACTCAGTTTTACAGGAGCTCACAGTCGAGGTCCCTTTCCAAACGCACTCCCAGTCTCCATAGGAGAGTGCAAAATGAATGTACCTTTATTGTATTCACGTCAGACCCCAGTAAACATTTTGGGTCGAGACTTAAAGGCATACTCTAGTAAAAAATTTTATTTCAAAAATAGATAGCCCACATTAAAAAAAAAAATACTAGCATCCTCCGTTTTAAAACTTCCTATGTAAAATTTTGAGATATTTAAGCTCAAAAGCAAGCACAAGGGCGCCGCCATTTTGTGAAATGGAGGCCCTCCTGTGCTGGCTTTTGCGGCACTAATGAAGGAAAAGCCAGCCAGCTGTAGTAAATAAAGTCTACCGCTGGGTGGCTTTCCCTTCATTAGTGCCGGGACTCGGAGGACGCGGACCGGCGACCAGAGCAGAAAAGCTGCAGCTGAATCTCGGTAAGTGCTATTTATTTATTTTTACAAAAAATAAGCACTAGCTGCGGTTTTTAGTTTTCCGGGCTGGAGGAGCCCGGAAAACCTAGAAATAAAACTGCAGCTTTGAAAACGTTGTATTTATGTTTGCGGTCGCTTTTGAAGCGACCGCAAACATAAATACAACGTTGTGTTGGAAAACGCTGCAGTTTTAAAACCGCAGCGTTTTCCAACACAACCGTGTTGTGTCTGCCTGAATCTGCTTTTCCATTTGGGGCTCTCGGGCTCCCCAAGGGGAGCCCGAGAGCCCCAAATGGAAAAGAAGATTCAGGCAGACAACGTAGCATTTCCCATTTGGGGCTCTCGGGCTCCCCACGGGGAGCCCGAGAGCCCCAAATGGAAAAGCAGATTCAGGCAGACACAACGCGGCGTTGCGGAAAACAACCGCGTTGTGTCTGCCTGAACCTGCTTTTCCATTTGGGGCTCTCGGGCTCCCCACGGGGAGCCCGAGAGCCCCAAATGGGAAATCAGCTGCAGGTAGAAACACTACGCGGCATGTAAACACAACCGCGTGTGTTTCTGCCTGCTGTGGCTTTCACTTTGGGTCTCCGTCACCGGAGACCCAAAGTGAAAGCCACAGCAGGCAGAAACACACGCGGTTGTGTTGGAAAACGCTGCGGTTTTAAAACCGCAGCGTTTTCCAACACAACGTTGTATTTATGTTTGCGGTCGCTTCAAAAGCGACCGCAAACATAAATACAACGTTTTTAAAGCTGCGGTTTTATTTCTAAGTTTTCCGGGCTCCTCCAGCCCGGAAAACTTAGAAAAAAAAACGCAGCTAGTGCTTATTTTTTGTAAAAATAAATAAATAGCACTTACCGAGATTCAGCTGCAGCTTTCCTGCTCTGGTCTCCGGTCCGCGTCCTCCGAGTCCCGGCACTAATGAAGGGAAAGCCACCCAGCGGTAGACTTTGTTTACTACAGCTGGCTGGCTTTTCCTTCATCAGTGCCGCAAAAGCAAAAGCCAGCACAGGAGGGCCTCCATTTCACAAAATGGCGGCGCCCCTGTGCTTGCTTTTTCGAATTTTGAGCTTGAATAGCTCAAAATTTTACATAGGAAGTTTTAAAACGGAGGATGCTAGTATTTTTTTTTTAATGTGGCCTATCTATTTTTTAAATAAAATTTTTTACTAGAGTATGCCTTTAATGACAAAGTTGAACATGACAATTTCGTTCACGGAGGAGGGCATAGTATGCTCCACTCCAGGAATGCACTATTCAAATGTGTGTGAAATGATTAGAGCTTACTCAGGACACATAGCCATTAGAGACATACCATTAGAGCCAGAAGTCTTCGCATACGGCATGCGTGTGCTTATGGCGGGATTTCCAGGCCTTGCAGACAAAACCATGAGAACCCCTGATGAGTTCCTATTCAGACCAAGAATACCGATGCATGAGGAGGAGGGACAAGTATTTCCCTTGATGATACACACAGCTGCAGTGCGAGGGAAAATGGTTTTGGTTGATGGTTACGATGATGAAGGTAGACAATGGTGTGCGATAATTGCCATTGAAGAAAGATATCGAGTGACTGACGTCACCGATGACGATCTGTTTGAAGAACAAACAGAAATACCTTTTGGGTAAAGATGATTAAAAGAGAAGTACCTCAGAGAATGATGTTGGCACTAAAACGTTCTGAATATTTTGATGACGATATAGCTAAAGTGCCTGTCTCAGTGTGGACTACCGGACCCTATGACGTGGGTCTCTTGAAGGGGGTTGGATAAGTAAAGATTAAATTGAAAGCAGGAGCAATTATTCTACCAAGAGCCCGACAATATCCCCTGTCCAGAGAGGCAGATGAAGGGATTTCTAAGACAATTTCAGAGTCAACCTGTAATAAGTCAGTGTACCCTGTCAAGAAATCAAAGGGGGGGGGGTCTTGGAGGATAAATACAAGATCTAAAGCCGATAAACAATATTGTTGAGGCCGAGTTAGTTCCCTTTAGTCCTGAACCCGGCTACAATATTATGCAATATACCCGTTGAGGAAAATTATTTCACAGTGATTGACTTGAAAAACGCATTTTTCTCAATCCTGTTGCACCGTGACTCACAAGATCGGACGTAATTTACGTTCAGACAAATGCGTCTGAAAAGCATGAGGTTGCCACAGGGGTACTGTGAGTCCCCGTCTATTTTCAACAGAGTCCTGCAGTTTGACTTAAGCAATATTGCATTAAAAAGTGTTGTCCTGCAATATGTGGATGATATCCTGATCTGCAGCACAACAGAAGAGCAATGCAGGCACGATTCTCTTCAACTATTGACTATACTGAATATAAGGTTGACAAGGAAAAATTACAATATTGTCAACAGGAAGTGCTGTACATAGGCCAACTGATCTCACATGAAGGAAAGAAAGTGACCCCAGAAAGGGCTGAAGCCATATTGGACACGGCTAAGCCACACACGATAAAGCAAATGCAGAGCTTTTTGGGCCTATACAACTATGTTAGGGCATGGGTTTTCGATTACAGCTCCTATACTAAGCCTTTACTTCAGGCCCTAAAGAAGGCCCAAGTGACGAAGGAAAAGATCCAATGGTCAAACCATGGAGAAAGGGTGTGCCAAACTCAAAAAAGCCATTTCCTCAGCTCCAGTTCTTGAAATTCCCAATTATGCAGAGGAATTTTACCCGTTTTCACACACAAATGGCAGCGTCATGACGGCAGTGCTCGCTCAAAGAACCTTGTTGGGGGTACAAGCCCCTGGCATATTACAGTGGGAATCTGGACCCAGTAATGAGGCCACTTCCCATGTGAACAAAGTTTAGCTGCCGCAGCGTTCGCCATAGAGAAGGCTACAACCATTGTGACGGGATGCTCCATGACGTTGTACGTCGAGCACTCATTATTTGCCATTTTAGAGAAACCAAAGGGCCCATTGACATCCCAGCGAGCTTCTGCTTATGAAGTGATCATATCAAACCCATCGATTAAAATAGTCCGATGTAAGATAGTGAACCCAGCTATGTTCATAGCAGAGCCAGTCACTGAGGGAGATCCGATACATGACTGCGCGAATTATGAAGAGTTCTATGATGAAATCCCCAGGGTGAAAGAAAATACCTTGGCAGGAGGAGAGATTGTCTTTATTGACGGGTCTTCGAGAATCGAACAAAGTGATGGGCAAAGATACACAGGCGTTGCTGTGCTAAATCACACAGTAAATAGAGAGTTTCAAGTGCTTCTAAGCGCACAAATACCATTTCATTATTCAGCACAGGCTGCCGAATTATTGGCGTTGATACTCGCCATTGAGAATCATGCAGACCAGGAAGTAACTGTTTACAGTGACTCCACCTATGTGACGTCAACAGTGCATGCAGGCTTAGCGCGCCGGAAAAGGAGGGGCTACCGCCGAGCAGACTGCATGCCAGTGCAGCACGCAGTCTTATTGGACAAGCAGATCAAGGCACTACAGCTCCCAGTGGGCATAGTGGTCGTGAAATACGCCGCCCACAACAAGGAGACAGATTTTGTCTCACGCGGGAACCAAGCAGCAGATATAGAAGCCAAGCGTATGGCATCCAAAAGTGAGATGATTATGGAAGTGGCATGCACCAATGAAAGGATGATGGTTGCACGAACAACATCTGAAGCCTATAAAGATCTTGGGCAAACACAACTAATGGAGCTCCAAGGCGAGGCACCACAGGAAGAGAAAAACCTGTGGAAACGTCGAGGGTGTTCTTTAAACCCCTCCGACAGCTTGTGGCGCCAAGACAGCACTGGTAAACCTGTAATGCCTCTAGCCCTATTAAAAATTGCGCTGGAGCAGTTACATTTCCCGGCACATATGACAAAAGAGAATCTAGCAGCAACGCTTGCGGAAGACTGGTTCATACCGAATTTAGCTGAGCATGTTGCATTCTTTATGGTGAACTGTATAATCTGCCAGCAATTCACTGCTGGGCACACATTAAAAGTTATGAGAGGAGTCATCCCCAGGCCAAATGGGCCTTTTCAGCACTTGCATGTTGATTACGTCGACATGATTCAAGTATGTAACGGGTACAGATTCTTAATTATTGTGGTGTGTCCATTCTCTAGATGGATAGAGGCAGGTCCATGTACACACCCAAACTCTACCTGTGCGGCCAAATTATTAGTGAAGGAAGTGTTCCCAAAGTGGGGGGTGTGTGAGGTCATGAGATCAGATAATGGAGCCCACTTGTTAATGCAGTCTTTGAGCAGATTAGCTTGCTGCTTGGTATAAAGCACAAGTTCTCATCGGCGTATCATCCACAAGGTAATGGAATCTGTGAGAAGCTCAACGGCTTGTTAAAGGAAAGGATAGCCAAGTTGAAGCTTACTCTAAGGGATGGTTGCACTGCCTTTCACTGGCATTGTATGCTCTTCGGAACCAACCAGGCTCCGACCATCATCTTACGTCACACGAGATAGCCACAGGAAGAATAATGACAACTCCTCTAACACCCCGACATAGAGCTAGATGTGATGCCCAGTCAACAGGAGAGGTTTAAGGGTCTGAAATGCAAAACTATCTGAACTGCATGATATCTTGCCTTACTGTCATTTCAGAGCAGCTGCAGCGATGACGAAAAGAGTGCAGCACAGCACAGGACACAGGAGGAGACACTGCAATAGACCCAGTTCAAGGTCTACATGTTCCACTCATCGTCCACGAAAACACCGTCTTTGTGAGGAATCACACAAGGAAAAAGTGGGACGAGCCAAGGTTCAACGGACCGTTCACATTTGAAGACATTACTCTATCTGCAGTCAAGCTACAAGGAAGAAGAGCTTGCATCTTCCTGGGTGATATCAAGCCATACATCGGAGGAAACCCCCTGCCTGCACCCCACCGCAAAGAGACTACAGACAACGGATGAGAACCACAGCACGTGCAGACGAGATCCAGGACGTGGAAAAGGACGCATAACCAACAAAGTAAAGACAAAGAACTTTTTTGCAAAGTTGTGGCTAACTTGGACACTTCCTCTAAGCAGAAAAGGGGATAAGGACATAAAATACAGACACTCTGCATCCTAGTTGCAGGAGGAAGAAGAAAATTGCACGTATAAGCTACGACATGTTTTGTTGACTTTGAACTGAGGCACACTTAAGCCTTGATGAGAAAAAAAGACTGACAAATTTTGACTGAGGATATTTACATTGGAAACAAATACAGTATCCCGATTCAATCAGCACCAAGACCTTAGTCGAAATAACTTATGGTGTCCCACAGTAGAGACATCACAAAGGACGTGGTCACCTATTTCAACCTAGTGCTAAGATCATACCCGTCACTGGTAGGGAGGCTCACCAGTGTCAGACTTTCTCCAAGATCCTGAAAACAAAAAAATAATAAGACAATGCTTACTGTCATTGCCGAACAATTTATTATACTCCCCGAGTACAGTAAGGAAGAATCAAATGTTCCCAACACAGGCGGAAATAAATGAGCTTGTCAACACACTATTCTTTAGCATAATCGAAGACTGTCCAACCATTGTCGGGAGAAAAACCGATACACGTACATTTCTTCGAGATCCAGCAAACACTGAACATTTAAGCCATCTTTTAAATAGGATCATCATTTCGGTCGCACTCCACGCGACCGGACAGTGCAAACATTGTTTATATCAAGGAAAAAACATATAACCTCGAAACAAGCAAAGACAGGACAAATGTCCCCGTCACCAGAAGACAGCAGATTGGCATACAGCGTCCTTGACCTTATTGAAGATATCCAGAGCTAGTGGGAAGACCAGTCAATGTTGACGTACTTACATTTCTCAGAGATCCAGTAAAATGTACTCAGCTAATCATGCTCCTGGTATTATATCTCAAAATGTCCAATCTCCATCGAATCCTTAGGAGAAGATCGTGAAACTTTCTGCCGAGGGACAGATCGAGAGAGCAGAGTCGAGAACTTTATTTGTTGTCATTTTTTCCCTATTTCTTCATACTGACCAGTGTCAAACATGTCCTGGACTGAAGCGGATTCGAGGAGTGGACTGAACTGAGAGCTCACGTACTTTGAACATGCACAGTAAAAGTGACTCACTAAAATAATACTTCAATCTATTTTTCCCATAGTCTAGCAAAAGAACTGTATCCTGCATTAAGAGACAATTGTCACTCGCAAGGGGGGACGGGGATACTTGAAACACCCGACACTTTTTGACACAGAACTCGAAGAACGATATTGGGGGGGGGGGGGACAATAACATTGACATTTGGTGAATGATCGAGATGGGGGCCCAGAGCAGTAACCTGGTCCTCCCACAAGCCGAGAGGCACCCTCGCTTCTCCAGAAGAAAATGCTGTCGCCTGACGTATAAGGGCATAATGTACTTCTGTATTATATTTGTCATTTTTCTGTCATTAACGATCAGAACTGCATTTTTTATTGGAGCACGTAGCGTTCCAATTTAAGTGCACCCACCTGATACACGCATGAAACCCACAAGAGCACCCAGACCTTCAATAGTTATTCCAGTCCCTAGAAAATCTGATGGTAGAGTAAATGAACTTGAAATGAACGTGATTAATAGTGATATACACACACTTATGGTAACGAATGAGCAGGAAAGCCAGAGACAGGGTCGGCATGAAATGAATGAAGAAAGAACACTGACAACTACTCGCACACACACACTGAATGTACACTTAACAGGCCTAGCATTAATGACTGCAGAACCACAAACTAAAGCATCAGAAGATGAGACTGCCTACCATAAAAACTTTCACAGAAGATAGTGGGAGAAAACAAGAAGAGTTGAGAGAAAGACCAACAGAAGCAGTCATATCAGAAACCCTTAGAAAAACGGAAGCAGCCTCAGAAAAACTCTCTGCAAGGATGCAAATGTTAGTAGACTTACTATTCCCGTACATAGCCAGAGCGAGGAAACTGCATGAGGAACTGAAAAATAAAACCACAGAGACCGCATTACCCAGCATATATGTTCCAACACAAGAGACAAGTACCAGTTCCACAATACACCCATATACCGGACCAGTATCAGGCTGGTTGGCATGGGCCTTTGCATGCAGCAGAGAAAAGACGAATGAGGACCAGGAAAGAGCTGCCAGACTCCTGTCCACTCAAATGGCGCAGATGAAGAAGCCTGCACCATGGGCCAGGATACCTGAAGATCCTCCAGCAAGAAAGTGCCATACAGAAGCATTCAGAGATTTAGTTATAGCAAACTACAAGAAAACACTACAAATTAAGAGAAGCATGCATGAAGATAACAATGAACTAAACGACTACCTGGACAGCACAGCACATCTGGGAAACAACATTTGGTATCAGCACATGAAAGAAGTTGGAAGACGAAATTCAGAAGGAGAATGCTCGTTTGTGCACTTCTACCGTACAGCATGGGGAAGTCCAAGATCTTTGTAGCTGTAGAAATTGATGTCCCAACAGCACACTGTCTCTCACACATAGCAATGTGCAACACTAGAGGCCAGTTTATGGGAAGGGATGCCTCATTGATATGGGCAACTGAAACAGCTTATCCCGATGAAGATGATTATGTCCAGGACATTAAGACGAGAAATAGAGCCCATACTAGGAATCACGTGATCAGGTACGAGAAACCTGAAGTTAAAGGAGCCGGAATAAGATGGGAACTAAACCCCGAGACTGAACTCCAGAAGAGGCTCAAATTTGGAAAAACAGAGGCCAAATGCAGATTTGGGGAACAGTGCTTTCACCACACGGATGGGAGGAAGGAGTAGTGATCTGCAGAGGATGGATGGCCCTCAAAGCCTGCAAGGAAGCCATTGAAAACTCACAAAGACTGTATAAACCACTATGGCCTCAACTTACAAAACTACTGACATGGGTCGAAGACAGAGGAGGACCCCTGCAGATAGTGCCACTAGAAAGTCCAAAATTGTGCTTCAGGAACAATGGCACAAGAAAAATGGGAGAGAATCAGAACTGCGGACGAATTTTTGAAGCTCTGGGAATGACTCATGGGACTGCAGTAATTAAGGATCATTATTGGGCATGCAGATCCAAAGCATACATCAGACTGCCGAAAAACTGGGTAGGCTATGCACAATAGTGAATGTCCACCTTCCAGTAATCCTGAAAAGCGATCTGAATATTGACAGCTTCCCAAAAGCAGATGCTCACCTGAGGAAGAAGAGATCTGTGGAACTGATAACCCGAATAAGGAGAGAGAACTACTTCTCTGCCAAATCAGAAGAAGCATTTCATGCAATCCCATATGAACATAGGCTGTTCAGCCTCACCTCATCAGTGTTCGCGAGAATCCTCATGCCAAGATTCCAAGTTGGAGCAAATACTAAATGGTTGCAGATAACCAGATGGGAGTTATTGCAGACCATCAACACGACCATAAAAGGATTCAATGCAATCAAGGAAGAGTTAAGCGCCATCCGGCTGATGATTCTCCAGAACAGATACGTACTTGACATGATCACAGCTATGGATGGAGGAGTTTGTGCAAAAAATTGGTGCAAGATATGCCGATGTCATCCAGGAGTTAGCATAAAGGTTTTGTGAAAATGTTGTTGAGGGAGGGGGGAGACGCAGGAACCTTGAGGAACGCTGCAGGGAATGGGGATAGGTGGGGCACTCGTCATGTCTGACAAAACTCTCATAGAGCTACCTTATAGGTAGGAGGCTATCCATGTTGCTTCATGGGAGAGGTTTGCTGGGGTAGTGAGATGGTGACAAAGTTGTGTGATCTACTAAGTCGAAGGCGGTCGATAGATCGAGTAGGAGGAGGATTGCTGGTTTTCCCTAATCTCTGAGAGTCGAGTTGGATTTTCAGATCTAGTAGTGTAGATTCCGTGCTGTGACCTGGCTGGAAGCCCGATAGAGGCATCCCTAGTGTGTGGTTAGTTTCAAGGTATAGTTGAATTTGGTTGTAGGCCGCTCTATTCAAAATCTTTAGCAGGGATCGTACTGCAGTGATAGGACGGTAGTTGTGTGGTGCTGAGGGGACAATCAAGTTTTTTTTATTTTAGTAGGTGTGGACCCTACTCTTAAGCTGGCCGTGACCAGACTAGAGGTAAAGGAGGAGTTCATTTTGTGATGAACGGGACTAGAGCTTCTGAGCAATCTTGGTTGATAGTAGCAGGGCAGATGCCCCCTTACATTTTGAAGGTTTTAGATTTCTGAGACTGTTAGCTGTTTCTAATTCCAAAACTTCTCTGAAATAGAATGCGTGTGTGGTGTGTATTTTGGTAGTGTAGGAGGACAGATTGTGGGTGTTAGCAGCAACTTGTTTCATTTCTATTTTCAACTGTAGGGAACACATTTTCAAGCGCATAGCATGGCTCATCTTTATTGAGGATGATAGACGGCGATGAGGGAGTCTCTAATGCTGCAAGAATTCTGAATATTTCTTGAGAGTTGGCATTGGCCTTAGCTAATCTGGGGTTTATACTTCCAATTTGGCTGCCGTAATGGCCTGCTTATATTCTTTTGCAATCTTGCTTGAAGCAATTTTTGGGAGGTCGGTAGGATCTTTCTTCCAGATGGCTTCCGTCTGTCTTTTTTTCGAGCGTAGGGCTTGGAGGTCTGGTGTTGATGTGGCATGTCAGTTTGGCTTTTTTAGGGAGAAGTGGGACCACCATGTTTACAGCTTTGGTCAGGGTGCTTGAATAAATGTCTGCCAGGACTTTCAGGTCTGCAGAGTCATTGTGTTCTGGGCGAGGGCTGAGAAGAAAGGAGAAATCTACTCTTTGGAAATTTTGCGGGAGCTGTGGGCCAAGGTAGGTGGTAAAGATGGCAGGTATAGGGGTCGTTGTTTCAGCGAGGGGAGGGTGAAGCAAAGGATGCGATTTTCAGACAGGGGACGTTGGAGGTGATGGTGATCTGGCGGTTCAGGTCAGCAACCCAATCCAAGGTTCTGCCTTTGTTATGGGTTGGGGAGGGGAAACAGTGTTTGAAGCCTAGATCAGTGAGACCATTAGCTACGACTGTAGCAGCAGTGTCTACTTTATCATAGAGGCCTAGATTGATGTCCCCCAGAAGTATAATTTAAGGTTGGCTTCATGTTTTCGCCTATAATGTGTATGTA
Organism: Ambystoma mexicanum; assembly: GCF_040938575.1. Taxonomy (NCBI): domain Eukaryota; kingdom Metazoa; phylum Chordata; class Amphibia; order Caudata; family Ambystomatidae; genus Ambystoma; species Ambystoma mexicanum. Next base: position 660,413,776 of record NC_090935.1, on the reverse strand, counting down.
ATTTTCCTCGAAGGTGACCGCTGGGCCCGGCTGACGGTAGATATGTATGTAGAGCAATGGAGTCTGAGGAGGCGGTTGAGAGTTTAATAGAGAAGAGCTCAGTGTGTCCATCTATAGAGTTGCTGAGAAGCCAGATTTGAAGGCATTCCCTATAGATAAGACGCCTCCGCCTCTGGTGTCTGTTCCATCACACCTAAATATGATATAGCCTTCTGGGAGAGCTAGCGATAGGGCGGGAACTGACGCTTAGTGGAGTGAGGTTTCTATGATGGCGAGTAAGTCTAGTTTTTTGGTAGTAATCAGATAATTGATGTCTACGGCATGTGGGGGGGAGGGAGTGATCCACCCAAATAACTCCACCCAAAAATGTTACATCTTGGGACATGTCCACCACGTGCCAGACAGTATGTGGCCTTAGCCCGCTTTTCCGCCAACAACCAGGGTTCACCGCGGGGAACATCTTTGACAGGCGTACTAGGCGGTATTAACATCTGTAAAGCAATTTAATTCCATGTAATTCATACTGGCAATCAATCGAAGTTTTGTGTGCACGGACACAACTTCTCATCAAATTCCATTTCTAAGTACCTCTCCCACCTGTTGCAGAAGTTCCCCGCTCCTCCCCGTGAAGCCAGCATTAGGGACCTATAGAGGTCAGATATCAGGCCCTTGGTTGAATGATAGGCATCAAGGACACTTTCATCTTACAGTGAGATCCCTTTGCAGACTCAATTTCCATTTGTTGCAAATACACAAATACAGAAAATGTCCCAATATTCAAACCCTCCTCTAACACCTGTATTGAGACAAACTCCTCTCCTTTTAACCAATTACCCAACCCTCTACCATACTGCCTCAAACCAAGGCTGGCCACTATGTCATCCCTCACTAGAGAAGCCCAAAGATGACGTGGGGGAAGGCAAGGAGGGGACGCTGTGCGGAAGGCCATGTCATCTAGAGCTCCCAGAATAGACCCAACACAACATTGCTTTGAATTTTATTCAGCACATCCTTCCTCGGGACCCATAATCATTCCCCAGTAGTTGCTGGCCTTAGCCAGCGATTCTCCAGTTCTACCCAGAATCTCCAGTTATCTCTATCCCTTAGAAGATGCAAGATGATAGCCCTAAACTGAGCCGCCCTATAATAAACATACATGTCTGGCACTCCCACCTCTCCACTTTCCTTCAGCAGGATCAAAGTGCCATACGCTACTCTCCGTTTCAGTTCCTGCCAAAGGAACCCTAAGGTCCTTTGCTTCAATTCAGAGAACATCTAATCCGGCACCCTAATAGGGAGTATCCGGAACAGATGCCAAATTTTCAGCAGCAAAATCATCTTTAGAGCTTTCAATCTGTCCATTCAGAATAGAGTCAGTCGGGACTACTCCTCCAACCCACTATACAAGTTACGCAGCATTTGAGGGTAGTTGGTATCATAGACATCCTCTAAGGTCCTTGTGACTGTAACCCCCAGAAACTTCAGATCATCACGCTGGATGCTCGAATTCAACACCAGGTCATCCACAGCCGTACGTGGCCCTCTATCATAAGGGAATATGGGGCGAGGTGTATGGGTTTTACAAGTGAAGAATAATCGCATCCCTGTATTTGATATGGCACTTATAATGCGCCTATACACAAGTGTTTCAAGGCGAGACAAGGCAAGCTTGGGGAAATTGAGGGAAGACAGCGATCCTAATAGGCCAGGTGACATTGAGATCATGCAAGTGCAGGGGAGGGGGCAGTGCAGTAAAGGGATGGCAGTAAAATAAATAAAGACAAATAAAAGTGCAGCCAGCTAGCTGGTGGCAGTGCCGGGGGAAGTGCAGACATCGGGTGTCAAGTGCTAGTAGAGGCTGTAGGGATACAGAAACAGTCCCTGAGTGCAGGGTTGCCAGGGAGGCAGTGCAGGTGTGCAACTTACCGGGTGGGGGCAGGTGGCTGGGCCTGAGATCATATGGTAGCTAGGTAACCAGTGCAGTTTCAGATTCAGCCAGGAGACCAGCAGGGAAGAGAAGAGAAAACAGAAGCAAAGAGGAAGGTCTTGAGGTGCTTCGGGAACCGGAGATGGTTCTCCTCAAGTTTCAGAGAGGCAGGGAGGCTGTTCCAGATGGAGGCCCCAGCAGAAGAAAGAGATCTACCACCAAAGCGCTGCTTGGAGAAGCAACTGACCCCAAGGAAATTGGAGGCGGATGAGCGGAGAGCTCAAGAAAAAAGATATTTATGAAGAGAGAGTTGAAGGTATTGAGGTCCGAGGCGCCAGAAGGCCTTGTGGACAACACAGAGGGTTTTGAACTTAATCCTCGCCATTTCAGAAATTTCAGTACTGGAGAAATACGATCCCTGGGCTTGAAGCCAAGGACAAGTCTTGCAGTCCTGTTTTGGATGAGTTGCAGAGGGTGAAGAATAGAGGCAGGCAGATTTAGAAAGAGGCTGTTGCAGTAGTACAGCCTAGAGAGAACCAGTGAGCTTCTGGGGGAAGGAGAGGAAATAAAGTATACCTCTGAGGAGGTGCAGTTGGAAGTGCGACTTCTGTCGAGACGTCAGATGTGAGAAGAGAAGGAAAGTGTGGAGTCGAAGAGGACGCCGAGGTTTTTCGCCTCACAGGTGGAACAAGAAGAGGGCCAAGAGAGGCCGGCCAGAGAGTGACAGGAAAGGAGGGAGCAGGTGTGCCAATGAGGAGAATCTGTCTTACTGGCATTAAGGCAGAGATCATTGGCAGCACACCACTCCTGGATGACGGACAGTCAGAGATGAGAGAAGGAGAAGAGGTGGCTGAAGGGAGCTTTAAAATGAGCTGAGTGTCGTCTGCATAGCACTGAAAGTTGGGGCAGAGAGCGGCAATGCGGTGGGCAAGAAGTGTCAGGTATTGGTTGAACAGCCAGGGAGAGGTTAGACCCCTGGGGAACACCACAGGTAGAGATGAAGATAGAGCGGAGGAAGGACCAAAGTTGGACCTGTGAGGGTCGATCAGAGAGGAAGGTCGTCAGCCAAGCCAGGGCCTGATCGGTGATACCCAGGTTATCATGGAGACGATTGAGCAGGATGGCATGGTTAACCATGTCAAGGCAGAAGAGAGGCAAGTAAGATAAGGACACAGAGGGTGTTGGAATCGAGGTTGCAGAGCAGGCCTTCACAGATGTTCAGGAGAACAGTATATCCCCCATCTTGTATTCCTTGCCTCCCACTGTCCGCCCCTCTCGGGGTGGGTCATTCCTAATTTTTACTGCCAGTGATTCTATGGAGAGAACAAACCGCAGTGGTGATAATGGGCAGTTCCGTCGAGTGCCCCTCCTCAGTTGGAAACATTTTTGATCCCTTACCATTCACCACCATCTGCATATAGGGCTTGGATCCCCATCATAATTCCCTCCCTGAAGACCAGCTTCTTAAAGACCCCCAAAAAAAGCCCCCCGTCCACTTGGTCAAATGCCTTTACAGCGTCCAGAGCCAGCAGCACCAAATCACCCCCGCCTCGAATTGTGGATTCCATTAGGTTCAATGTATTCCTAAATATATCAGCCCCCTGACTGCCCTGAATAAAACCTACCTGGTTAGAGTGCACTAGCCGGAGCATCAATGCCTCGAGGCATGTGGCCAGGGTGAGGGTATACTTTTTTTTGTCCACTTTCAATAGGTATATCGGGTGATATGACTGACACCCTATCGGATCCCTACCTTATTTAGGTAACAATGATATTAACGCTGAAAGAAGGGGGAGCAATCTCCGTCTCCATGATATTATTAAAGAGCTTGGCTAAGTGTGGCAACAATGGTGCTGCATACCTTTTATAAAAATCAATAGTGAACCCACCTTTCCCAGGGGCCTTGCCAGACGGCAGTCTGTCGATCGGCTTCTGAACCCCTTCTTTAGTGATCAGTGATGTTAGGAAAGATTTCACTTGGGTGCAATTTTCCCTCCATTCGTGAACCCCTCAAACTTGGTTTTGTTTGGCTTACCTAACCTGACTTTCCAGTGGAGCACAGCCTTCAGCTGCACTCCTCTGGGCTTTTGCTCATTTGTCATGGGGAAACGGACACGTCCTTCAGACTGTCAGTACTGGGAAACTATGTTTCCCTTAGTCTTCCACTATGTTGCCATTTCGTGGTAATATTTTATCTATGTGGCAAGTACCTTACAGTACCGTGCATAGGGGTCCTTTGTTTTATAGCCCTAACCACCCTCTAAGGATTTTTTGTGTTTATACAAGTGTAACCATGACGAACTAGTGGCAGTTTACTTTTAAAGTATTTTTATTTAGTTTTCATGGTCTATACCGCGTTTACCCCAAGACTATACCCAGTGGCGAAAATGGCCGTGCCACAAAGTCTTTTGTTCTGTCCTTTGGCCATTTTGTCCCTTTGCCTTCCCCCAGATCGTATTCCTTATTTTGGCATGCAGCCTCCTGCGGAAACCAGATCTTTTGTGGGATCCTCCATGTCACGTGTGTTAGTGCCCAGAAAGCGGGTTGGGACTGTCTCGTCCCAATACACACTACTGGTGCCAGTATGTCTGGTAGTCCTGAATGACTGGAACCACCATGGGCTTGGATTGGCCCACACCTGGCGTGCATGCAAGAGAGTACATCTTAAATTGGCTATCTGAGATTTGAGGGCGAAACTAATGTTGGATAAGAGAAGGGGCCTTGCATCCATGTCAGGTCGTTCAACTGAAGTTCACACCGAACTACAGAAGGAGCCAAGTATCCTTAACGAAAGAGCAGACTCGAGGAACCGCCTTTGATGTGCTAGAAAGGTTTGGCACCCTAACCCTGCTGTTGTCCTATCGGACCCCTGCTTTTGCATCATAGCAGGAAGGCCTGCACGGGCGCTTCGCCCTTTTCGATTAGTGGTAACTACTCTCGGCCTCTCCTATGTACCCTCGCAAAGAGCACCTTCGGAAGTGTTTCAGGGCGATCCAGTGAACTGTCCAGCTCAAACCCAGGGTATTGCACATGAATGCCACCATCTCGAGTTGAGCAATCGCTAACTTGTGGTAATGGGCCCTCTCCCGTTGTCCTATCTCCTGTGGGTAGCGTTTTATGAGAGTGCGCCATGTCGCAAGTATTGTCCCTGTGTCGCCCCGCTGTGGTGACTGTCGCTGTAAGTGCCTGCAGAGCTGCCCCACCATGTCCTGAGACGTGCTACACCGGAACTATCCTTCTCATTTCTTCGAGAGCTGATAAAAGGCTACTGTCCCACCACAGACGATCGTCCAGTCCCGCAGCCACTGAAAGCCGGAGCGTCCTGAAACTGCAGGGTTGAAACCTACGAGCAAAGTGGACTAGACTGCCAAAGTTTGGTCCGGACTGTGTCGAGGGCCGGTGAGTTAGGGTTTAGCAGGAATACATAAGTTAGGGTTTGACTACGAAGAACTGCCTGGCGCAATATCTGTGTTGAACTTACCCCTTTCTGTTGAAGGTTGTGCCTATTTTCTCCCCTCTCATCAGGATTAGGCTAAACGTAATTTGTATATATGTTAGATAGTGAATAATCATGTGGTAATTGTTTTCTTGATAACTGTGGTTTAATCGTGTTTTGTTATAAAGGCATATAATACATTTATTTTTTACATGCATCTGTCTAAGGGTAATCTGTGGAGCTTTACTGCGCGTGCTCATTGTGGGCTTCCGATCACACTCACCCCTTCGGAGACATAATCTTGACCGTATGCCAAGCTACCGTAGATTGGTCTGGTTTTTACAGAAGGTTCCCCATTTCCACTAAACTAGGGTGGCCTCCTAAACCTCTGCCCACGAGGTCAGAGTTTAGAAATCCATCCTAACAGACAAGTCCTCAGGGGTACAGGAATGGGTGGGAATCCCCTCAAGATATTGATCCACATCTACTGTTTATACAGATCTGCATAGAACGTAGCAAATCTCATAGCAATGTCTTCTGGGGTTTCATATTCCTTCCCCTCGTGATCCGGTATCGTATCCATCCACTGCAGTGCTTTTTGTGCTCTAAGCCTTGAGGCCAACAAAGCGTCCACCTTGTCCCCTTTTTCATAGTATTTTTGTTTTTAAAACTGCAATTTTCTAACTTTATCGCCCATCACAAATGACTTCAATTTTAAACATTTCTGTCTATGACTACGTCTTCTACGCATTCCAGCCCCCAATGTAACTTCCCCTCCAACGCAATTATTTCCCTCTGCAGCAAGTTTTCAATCAGCACCCTTTCTCGTTTCTTCTGCGTCCCCTCTCTTATAAACAGGTCTCTCCACGTGGCCTTCCCTGCAACCAACATTGTGCATGTGTCCACCTCACCTGTCACTGAACTCAAAGTACTCTCAAATCCCAAAGCTGCTCCGCAAACACTTGGTCGTGCCAGATACAAACCTGCCACCTGAAATCCTTCCTACTTAGGCCCACCACCTCAATGTCTATATTCACCTGGCCATTGTAAGAAACTCATGGTGGCAACAGTACAGACCCAAGTGATCACAGTTCAAATGTGTTTATTAAACTGTATAAATGGCTGAGAAAAATGCCTAATCTAAATGTGAGATGGCAGCCATGACCATCAAATAATAATAAGGCAGCCCTAGTGGCATCTTATCAAATAAAAAGGGCCTATACTTAAAAAACAAAATAAAAAAAAAAAAAAAAAAAAGAAAAAAAAAAAAAAGGATTGCCAATCCTTACCACCAAGTTACAAAGCAGCATGGGATAGTGTTCACAAGAAAACGAAGAAGTGTTCATAAATGATAAGTTAGGATGTTATGGCCGGGGTCTCCCTTCCCCTCTGTTTTAGTACGGGACAAGGGGAGGACTTGTGAGCACAGCACAATCCTGGGCTTCTCCAGCACAAGGTTAAAGTTCCTTTCAGCGATATCAGGGCCTTCTGTGGCCAAGTCACTTTCATACAAGGTTTCTTGCTTTAGAGGGCCCGATATATCATAAACAACAAAACAAAATTTCCTTTCAGTAACCTTCACATCGGGTGCTCTCTCTTCACCGTTGGATCCCCTTCAACCGGGCTCCGATCCTTCTTTCAACGTTGGCCTCCCTCAGTCGGGTTCAGTACAGCCTTTCATTTAGAATATTTTCACCTGTAGTATTCATGAGTCTCAATGTCCTTATCAAACAACCTTTCACTGTGGACCTCCCTCAACAGAATGTTCACAGTTATCATACTTCAGCCCACCTTGCAGGCATCCCTGAACCAGGTTCATATTTGCCAGCTACACAGTTCACTTTGCAATAGCAATGTGGGATTCACTTCCCTTAGCTTTCCTCTTGGTTAGGGGTCAAAGACCGATTGTACAAGGGGTTTTTACTGAACCCTTGTTTGACCACTTTGACCACGTCGGTTCACCTAGGGCCTCCTGCTATCTGCAGTTTTAACAAACAAAGGGGACCAACCAGAGTCTTTCGAATAAGCGCCCACGTGGTACCAGATCACTCTGCAGATGGTCTTTCCTTGGGTTTTGAAAGTTCTCTAACATACAAGGTCTTTGTTCTTCAATTCATATCACGTTGCCATTTGCAACCTTTGCTCAACACAGCCTTATCTGCTATCGGTTCTCCCTCTGACTCACTGGCTGTGCTGAACTCCTTGGCGCTTCTTGTATCTGGAGTCATGGACGGTACCACGGCAGCAAGTAACTCTCTATGCCCTGGTTATCAGCGTGGGAGGGTCCCGTGCACTGTTGACATCTATTACACCATACGCTGGCTGGATTTGCCGGTCTTGTAATTCCTTTCATGCAGGCTTCGTGGGGCTGGGTCGAAAAGGGCAAGGGTACTACCCTTCTTCTCGTCCTTTCCAGTCTCACCCACTTTCTCCTCCTCTTGAACTGCCGTCCTGGAACAGCCGCCTCCTCGTGCGTTTTGCCTTGCTCAAAGTGTGCTCTCATGCTCCACCTTTTATCCCTGTGGGGAAGGGAAAGGGCCGTCAGGAGTGTGTAGTTATTGTTAATTGCCTGACCCCTGTTTTGGGACAGTCAGATAAACAGCCCTGGTATTAGTCCATTGTCTTTCATTGTGTAAGGAAGTGTTTGTGTCGGAAGGGGTAGGATTAGAACTTTTGAATATCCTACAGGGAAAGATGGGGAAAGGTATTATAAGGAAGGGGGTACTGCATCTCACCTGGTGTCCCACTCCTCGAGGACCCCCCAACCAGGTGATCCTCCCGCACTGGTCCACCCCCAGGAACTGGATCCAATAACGATGGCTGTGTCCTGGCCACCTGCATAGCAGATCCACCTTCAGGTTTCTCACATCATCCAACCAGTCTTATTTCACATTGGCACACTATGTTCTCGAACTTCTGCTCCATGAGCAAATAATCAATCAATACTAGTATCATTTCATGCAGGGTTGGAAAAAAAGTAAAGCCCCTCCTTCCAAGGGTGGCGAGCCCGCCATATATCTGACAGTCCTTTCATCTCCCTGATCCACCTAAACCCACTTCCCTGTAGAGGGGCGGACATCCCCTGCGGCTCCCTCATTGAGTGTGTCAAAGACCCGGTATTCCCATAGTATAAAATAACCACTGTGAGGAATCGGAGGGCATCCTTCCTTCTTTCCCCAATATATCCTCCTCCCAGGTGACCAGGGTAAGGCCGTCACTTTGGATCCTGACCCTGGGGGTTGATATTCAAAGGAGAATCGCTTGGGTGGAGGAGACTTGGAGTGTGGGGATAAGGCACACTTGGGTGAGCCTTCATAGAGTATTATCAAGTACGACCCTATTATTCCAGAAAACACTCTCCCAATATACCCCAGTCAGGTAGGTAAGACGAGGAAGAGACAACCCAGAGGTGTACATCCTTTCTTTATTAACATCAATATGCACAAACACCCATCTGCATCCCTCTTCTTCGTCCCAGTACCAGAGTACCATGACTGTTACTCAGCAATGGAACATTGCCTGCCCCTAGGGCCTGGAGGACGGTGTAAATGGCCAGCTCAAGTGAGGCCAAGCAGATTTTCTGTAGAACGCTTGCAGGAGAAGCCTGAGGAGAGACCAGAGAGACGCGTGCCTGAAGTGTTCAGGAGCTGCAGAGTCAAGGGAAACGTCTCTGGTGGCAGAACAGGTCTGCAACGCTCTACGAGTCAGAGGGACTACTTCATCCGTTCAACTGAGGTGGGCAGAGATCCTGTAACCAAGGCGCGCAGAGCCAGGAGCAGCAACAGCCACAGAGAGCCTGCCGACACAAAGCAGTACCCGGAGACAGCGTACCCGCTGAGTCAAGTGAGTTTAAATGACTCCAGGGCGCTATGCTGTAAACCGCATGCTCTGAGCAGGATGGATCACTCGCGATTGAGTGAGGGATCATTTAGGCACTGTAAATGCTGGTACAGCTTGAAGGAAAGACTATTGATAATATGATAAATTGAAAGCTAAGAAAAGTGAATAGAAGGATTTGTGAATAGCGAACCATGAAACAGATGAAATTGAGATGGCCAAGAGAGCCGAAAGAATTGAAGTATTTTAAAAGTTTGAAAACGCCTGTGAGCAGGGTGGAAATTCCGAGCAGGAGAGTAAACTGGGAATTTGATGGCAAGTTATGCAATGCGCTTGAATGGAATGAAATGAAGCTTTATGTTTTGAATACAGAACCAAGACAAAGTCACTGTGATTGAACACAATTTGAATTGCAAACAGTTGGTGATGTTGCCCGATACAAAGGAACTGAATTGTGTAAACTGAAGAAAACAAGCATTGGCAAGTGCCATAAAAGTGGAAATAACTGTGCCAACTCAAAGAATAAGCAGTGGCAAAAGCTTTAAGACTACTTTAAGGTATACCAAGTGAATGGTGGCAAAATATGTCTTGAGAAAGTATCAGGAGGAAAACCCAAGACCACTGTGAAGCTGAAACACAGGTAACGTAACTGAAGAGAAAGCAAGTAAGGTGTGTTGGTTGCATTACCTGTAATGGGTGGTCTGTGCGGTTCGACAATTGCGCCTAGATAGAGTACACTCCTCTAAAAGAAAAGCCACGTAATTCACCCACGAGCTTGTGTTTGACTGTCAAGGAGAAACTTGGGTGATTTGATACATTGAACTGAACTTTTATGACATTGGTGAAGTTGGTGAAAGACAAAGCTACCAGAAAAGATTAGAAATATCCTAAAGAAATTTACTGGTTTTTGGAACATTGGGACTTGAAATAAGTGGGGGAGGGAATCCCTCTGTTTGATAAAGTGAACCATCCTCAATCTTCGGGATGGGAAAACCCTGTTTCCAACCACGAGATGAGAACACTTCTCATTTTGACAGACATCCCTACACATTATATTCAAGTACTTATGAGGGCAAGTATAGGTTTTGGACACAGATATTTCCTTTGGACTTGACAAAGACTCTCCTTAGTTTCAGTTAGGTATGGAAATCCCACCTTAGAGTAATAAAGATGCAAGTTCAACACTGTAAAAAGGAGCCCACTGTTTAGCTGCGAGAGTAGCACTCTAAAAGGGAGGGAGCGCATCCTGATGCTTGTGAAATAAAACCCATAATAAAAACAATCCATAAATACAGTGGTACAGGCAAGTATAATCAAACTTAGTGGTAGGACAAAAGGCAGTAAATATGACTCAACAGCTTGCTTTTGTAGAAAACGGATGTTTGCACTAAGTCAACAGCCACAGCGGCTTTTCCCGCGCATAAAATGCTGAGTCTGCAATCCCAGGCCAGTGCTGAAAGAAGTACACAATGGTTGTTATTTTTCGAGGTCATAGATTAGAGCTTGCGGGTTCCACCAACAAGCAATGAATGCATGACCATTTTATAATTCGGAATGGTGTACAGTGATAATATCAAATAAAAATACAACTAACACATTTAAAAAAAAAAATATGTCCAATTATTAAATAATTAATTTAGCCTGTAAAAAAATAACACATTTTGCCTGTTAACTTTAATGGCTAGAAATAAAAATATAATAATATGTGTTTTTTAAAATCAAACTTCAGTTGCAATATTCTTTTTGTCCATTGAGGGTCACTAGCATCAATAGTCATTTTCAATGTAATTTGAGCAGAAACTGTTATACCATTTTCTTCAGTTTTGCATCTGCGATCATTCGTGTTTTTGGACTTTCCTGAATTTTAATGCAGATTTTTTTTTTGGTTTGGATGTACATTTTTTTAGATGCCAATGGCTTCTCTTTTTGTGGATTTTTTCGGTACTCTCTGGTATTTTATTCAATGGATTTTGAAATCGGTCCTCATTTTTTTTACTTTCCTGGATTTCTATTCGGGAAGAGACACTTGTGTACCGGTGCGTTATATATGCCATATGATATTGTCCTTGGATTGGATTAACAGTTTTTGATGTTTCTGGGTGCCTTTTTTGTGGATTTTTCGGTACTCTGCTGGATTATGTTCAATGGATTTTTGTTTGGATTTTTTAATCAAACATTGATTGGATTCAGTTTGTTCTCTTTTTAACGGATTCCCTTGACTTCGCTGAACTATTTGCAATGGGTCTTTCCAGCCTAGAAGTCAACATTGGTAAGTCAGGTTCTTATATATTTTGCTTCCCGAGTTATAGTTTAATTTTTCTACCCTAAAGTCGTTTTTCTTCTCTTTTGCTTTAGTACTTTAAGTTAAATGCCCCGCTTTGTAGATAACACATTGCTTGCAACTTTTCAAAATTATGCACGCTTTCCTTTAATCTACTTGCTGCGTCTCTGTATTTCGTATGGGATTTCTTTTTTCTATCTAACTGCATTTATTTCATTATATTGCGGTTTAATATTCATTATTGTTTTCAGTTAGATTGGCTTCCACTGAATTCGATATTTCATTCATGATTTCATTTTATTATTATATTCGTTATTTTATAATTCGATAGAAACGCATGTAACCATTCAAAATCACTTGTAAAATGCGATTTTCTAATGGAGCCGAAAAGAACCACAGTGGTTTCTCATTGCCCCGTAGTACATTTTTCCTGGGAAAAGGGTTGGGAGTGTCCTCGATATGCAACATTTGTTTGGCAGTATGTCCGTGTTTCAAGGCTCTGACGGTGACATTGTGGTAAGCGCTTCACATGATTACAGGAGATGAGGCGAGGGCAGATGATTAAAGTTCTGCTGGTCGTCTCAAATGTTTAAATTAATTAACTTTGTGCTGTGGGCATTATGAGATCACATATTGTTATTGAGGGCGGTGTGGGAAGGTTTGTGGACCCAATTATCAAACAATTATGCTTTTCTATAACGGTTCAAAGTGTGAAAAGCATTCAGCTTTTGTGGGGAGATTTTTTCATGTCGCATAATCACAAATGCTAATTATTTTGCATTTTATAAAAGTTCTAGATTTAGGGGCATTTCTTTGACAGTGCCTTTTCACGCACTTCTGTTCCACGATCTGTTTGAATTTTGCTCTCCCAGCTGAATCTGGTCCCGGAAAAGATTTGCATTACTCCTTGCACCAGCGTATACTCCTTTTTTAACTTTTGTAATTTTTATTGGCGACTTTCAAGGCGACCCCCGACACATGGGGCAAGGAAAGCTTTTTCCCAACCTTCTCTCATTTGAATAAAAGTTTTTGACCCACGTTTTATTCAGTTGTCTACATCTGCTTCTTGATGATTTCACACCACCCACAATGAGCATTTCCCCCTTCTTTGCTAATACCATATCCAAGGCCTGCTTACAAAATGTAAGCTACCCCTGATTCGGGAAATAGGCTGAGGCTAATACCACTTGCACTCCCTGTACAATGAGAAGGCGCGCCCATCCATCCGTTTAGGCACTGTTCTGTGCTGCAAATGCAATCGCCTAGGGAGGAAAAAACCAACTGCTCCTTTCTTCACTGTCCATGATGCCCAGACCACTTCCCCCACCGCTAGTACTCTCACCCTTCCCTCCTCCCCATGCTTCAACCTCATCTCCTGAACAAACCTATGTCCAGACCTGCCCATTGGATCTATTGCGCTACCGGCAACCTCTTCGTAAGCAGAGTTCACCCTCTTAACAATCAGTGTACTATCCCGCCAATACATTGGATGCTATATCTTCCAACTGTCTGCATAAGCAATACCCATCGCTAACTCCCTGGTGCCTTAGCCACATTCAATATGTCCATTAACAAAGAACCCTTTCAACAACCCTGAATCCTCCGACGCCCTACCCCTGCAAAACCAAATCAACAAATCCAAACAAACATTTGCCCTATGTGAAAAAGAGGTCCCGAGGGTCAAACTCCACCCTCCCCTTCAATCCCAAATCCATCTTCGATAATTTCACAGAAGGCAATCCTACATCTCATCCACCTTCTTCCACTATTTGACCACAGGCTTCAAGGTCCTTTACAGGGAATGGAGTCCCAGTTTCATAAATGTCCTGCCTCTCATAGGTATCGGGTAATAAAATAGCGGCAAAAATGTCACTGGTAAAAAAAAAAAAAATCCCGGCAAAAATGCTGTGGTATGACCTGGTAAAGGTGTACCCCATTATACCATTTAAGGGGCGCGGGGGTTGAAGGGGTGTCCCCCGCGCCCCTTAAATGGTATAATGGGTCCGGGGGTTGCAGGGGTGTCCCCTGCATCCTTTACATGATTGTGGCACAGCATTTTTGCCGTGATATTTTGTATTCACGGCCATTCTTGCCGCGATATTAAGACATGGAACCCTCTCATTCCATAGGCAGCAGACATCGTCCTGTGTCCGCCTTATTCAAGGGCGGCCGAATTTTTGACGTCAGGTCAGAAATCTGGCTCAATGCTTCGTTCACTCTTTAGCCACAGTGACCTTATATTCCTAATTTCCTCAAACTGCAAAGCAAACTGGTAGTCCCACCGATATTATATTTAATTCCTTTAATGGATAATCACTGTGTCAAAGAGGGGCAGTCTTCTTGTCTGGACAATAAGGTCAGATAGGTCTTGAAATATCCAAACCGTTCCCCCCACCCCCTCGTATTCAATGTCAGGCATAGATCTTGCTTTTGTCAATGCCTCTGCCTCCTCTGTGTATCAATGGAACCTTATGATTTTCAAGCATGGGCCCTTACCATAGGCCACCCCTCCTCTATGCGCTAGCTATCATTATTTCTGCCCCACTGTCTTTCTCAAACAGGAGGCCGACTATCTCTTGTATCTTTCTCTCCATTTCGAGGAGTGATTCACACTCATGTCATCCTAGGACACTGATGCGTTTCCTCCGTTCCTGGTTTTCAAGATCATCCATCTTGAGAACATCTCTTCTTCCCTTGCCTTGATCTCCACGCCTGGCATCCAGTCTCATTTCCACCAGATCCGCATTCAGTTGATTATTTGAGACCCTCCACCGTTTCTACCCGGCCTCTCAGACCAGCTATGGCAGCCTGAATGTCACCACGCAATGTCCTAATTTTAGAGAGGATGCCCCCACAATGTCTTCTGTTATAGCCAAACTAGAATGCATCTCCAACAATAGAGGCACCCCTGCCATTGCAGACTCTCTCCTGTACTTGGGAAGGGCAGCGATTGTGCAGCTCAGTCCAGGTGGCTCCAGCGTAATATCAGACACCTTCAACCCACCATTCCATTGGTACCCCTCCAAGCTCAGAGTCTACCCCTGCGCTGCAGTACACACTCTTTATGCACAGGCCCTTCCTCTTTGGAGTTAACATGCATCTCAAGATGCCCTGTAACTCTCAACGTGCCACAGCAGCCTTAGTCATGCCTCACTGCCATCATCCTGAAGGTTTTATTCGACTTGCCTCCTACTCAGTGAGCTCCTGTCCGCCTGTGTTACACAGCCAGTCCCCTTCTCAAAACAGCTCACCGGCCCATCCTCTCGATGCTGCCTTCCCTTCCAGCAATCCACCACCGCCCTGCGGTCTTGTACAGCCGCACAAAAAATTGCTGCACCCAGGTTTCTTCAGCCGGCCTGTTGCGAACTGGGCTCTGCTGCGGCGAACCCCTCACACACCAGGATATTCCTCATCTACCAGCCGGCCCCTATGCTCCTCTCCCCCCTATTGCACCCACAGAGCACCACCTACGTCTCTAATGCAGGAACGTCGTTCAAATCAGCGAATTCAGAATCGGTGCACCCCTGCCAGTCTACCCCGGGGGTTCCCAAACAGCAGCATTGCTGCACTTCAAAGGCAAAGTCCCCATCAAGGAGCCAGGCAACACCACTCTCTCGAGTCTCCAGCCTCGATGGGGCAAATTCGTCCGATAGGCTTCTGGGCACTCCGCACCCGCCTCACCCTTAAGAGTGCTGTCGACCGACCAGGTGGGTGAATCCGACCCTCCATGGGTCCTGTGGCACCTCCTCCCAGGTTCACCAACTTCAATGGTGGAACTATACAGCACAATATCTTCACATTAAACAGGAGGAAGAGGCAGCTCCAACGTACACAGCCATGTCAGTCTGCACCCCTTGGGGGTCTCCACACAATACCCTTTGAAGGGGGTAGTGCACTAAACTTTCTCTGTTGGGTTTTGGTGTCTTCTGTTTTCTCTGTAGGTCAGGGAAAGTGGTTAGGCAGAATACTATTGCGGACTGAGGACCCAATTAAGTCTAGACATCCTGACGAGCACCCTTTTTTGACTTTGTGTTGTTATAGAATATGGCTTAATCTTATAGACTATAGAAAGATTAGGCTACGACTTTGAGAAAGAGAGAAAATTGAACCATGTCCAAGTCCAAATTCTGATCTACCACAGTACTCCCCAAAGTAAACCCTGCTTGGACAAGGCGTTAATTGCCCTCAGTACAACACAAAACAGACTGGCTGAACAATGGCAAGTTCTACGCACCCAAATGAAACAAAGAAATGTTCAACAGGATGGCGCAGAGGACAAGCATCAGCTTAGGAAAGCAAGTCAAGGTCAGACTTCTGCAGAAGGACAAATACACATCTTCAAAGTACAGCAACGCAACAAAGTCATCAACACCTTCAATGACACCTTCGTCACAGTGGGAGGTCAAATGTAGAACATGTGTAAAGTTGCATCATACCAAAAGGCGTGCGCCAAAAACAAACAAGTCTGCACTGACAAAGGAGTCCAGGCCTCAGGCAGCACAAGCCAATGACATAGCTCTCACAGCAAGTCAACCCCACAAATCAAGTAACTTAAACAAACAGAGACCAAGAACTTCCAGTAAACAGAAGGGCAGAAACTGGTCAGCACACACCATCACGCAAAAGAATCAGGATGAAGAACCCCCCGCAAACAACATTTCCCTCATTCAAGGGTAGTACAACAGAGCAGTTCAGCAACCCAGCACAACAGGCCGCTCAGTAAAGAATATATCGGCACTGGTGAGATTCACGGAAAATGAACTGTACTAAACCCCTCCCCTCCTCACCCCGCCCTGTGCAGTGAATCCAATAGTTGCATCATTGCGCCTGCTCCCCATGCCAACACCTGCACGGGTGGACATCAAGCAGGAGCATTGGTTGCTGACTGCCGCAGCAGCACACCCCACAATGTGCTGGTCTATGTATGGATCTCCTCACTCCCGTTTACCAAACCATCGGAACAATATTTGATTTACTTCCCAGCAGCAGCTGAGCTAGCGCATGCCACTATATAAACAAAATAAGGACACCGATTGTCAGCAAGGGCCCTGCTGCAGGACGTAGGCTGCAACAGAGGCACTATAAAAGGTATAGTGTCAACTCGTACAGCTGTCTTGTTCCTATAGTATTAGCCTAGGCCCGTTTCTATGGGGCAATTTCCAAAACTAACAACATGACACATAACTACTTGCCTCAGGTCATGGCCAAATGTTAACTCTCCCCTTTAAGTCTTCTACTTGGGGTGGCTCCTAAAGGTCAGGACCGGATGATATCATGAATAGATTAAATTAGCTGTTAGTCTCCCTCGTCAGCTGAGCACTGCCTCTAAATCTCCTCCCACTTCCCAGTCTCCCTTACATACTGAAGGAGGAACCCGCACTGCTTGGCCTCTGTCCCCTTCTTCATTTGTAACAAATCAGATAGCATCCTGTCCAGCCTGATGACAACTCCCTCTGCAGTCCAAACTTTTCGCATCCCACCATATAGGGATCCACTGTCTCTGGGCTGCTGCATGCCGCAGATGTGGCTCTACCCATCTAAAAAAACACCCATCCTTTTAACTCTGCATGTCCCACCCTTAGCCGACTCAAGATAATTTCCCCTCTACATCTGCGTGCCAACTCGTCATTCCCCCCACACCTAACTCTGAACCTTCCTTTGTACTGCATAAAATTGCCTCCCCTTCCTGCTCATTTCCCATCTGCTTTGCCACTCTTCCTGAACGCTGGCTTTCCCAACCACCCGTGTCTCACCCACTTAAAAGGGATCTCTATATCCACAACATCCCTTTTTGTGGACTAATACACGGCCCGGTACACCCATTTTTTTTTTTAACCAATATCCCACAATTACTGGGGATACATGCCAACCCAGTCACCACCCCTCCCACTGTGCATCTCTCCAACTGCTGCCTAATATGCGTTACTACATCCTTCCTATTGCTGTTCCCTTCCTTAATAGCTTGCAACACACACTCAGGGAGTCCACAAACACCGCCACTCTAGCCAAATGTTTCTCCATAGCTCCAACCACTGCCATATTCACTGCAATTAACTCAGCTGTGCAGATCGGGACATTATCTGATAGCCTTGCTATTTTAAACTCCTCTTCCTCTTTAAAGTAGTAGGCCATACCTACTTTGATTATTTCTGGGTTCCTGGATCCATCTGTATACACGTGTACACTTTATTAAACCCCCACATACCTGATTGCCAATTGTTTTGTCTCCCCTCTTTTTTACCACTACCTTTGCCAATTCCATACAGATCTAACGGTTGTGCAATGTCCATATGGGCAACATCACTCTGTCGACATTCTCCACAATCTTTAGCACTTCAAGCCGCCCAGACACTTCACTAAGCTGTCAGCATGAAACCTATAGCCCCCCCCCTCATCTCCACCAGCTCCTACCTTTGTATTCATTCATTCAGTGCTGGTCATTGGGCCGGCTCTCGGCGGATCCGAGATCCAGCACTAGATATGGAGCCGGATCTCGGGATCCGGCCAGAGTCAGCCGCCCAAGCCCATGAACTGCGCTGGAATACTTAAACAAAAAAAGATTAAAAAATTG
This sequence comes from Ambystoma mexicanum, assembly GCF_040938575.1. Taxonomy (NCBI): domain Eukaryota; kingdom Metazoa; phylum Chordata; class Amphibia; order Caudata; family Ambystomatidae; genus Ambystoma; species Ambystoma mexicanum. The sequence continues at coordinate 660,395,724 of NC_090935.1, read as the reverse complement.
CCCGTGAAGGAAGCATTGCCTTTTACTGCGGCTTTGGCCATTGTGCATTACACACCAGTGACAAAGCCGGCATTAAAAGGCAATGCTGCCGTCGCAGGCGCTTTTTTTCCCTTTAAGTATTCCAGCATTGCTGGATGTCCACTACGGGCCCTGCCCCCTCTAGACCACCCCCCCTCCGCCACCACCCCCACTCCGGCCCTTGGGTTGTGGGATCCCCCACCACATTTTTTTCCATTTCCACCACTGCATTAATTGAATTAACCACCAGGCACTTCTTCACTTGGTAAAGTAATAGGAGTAGACACCACTAGTAAGTAACAATGTTGTAGTCAAAGCCTTGGTAGTTTGGTGGAGGCAAATCCCTAGACAGTGTTCCGCAATAGAGGGTAGGAACACAGCTAAAGCGGACCAAGGCACAATGCACAAGGGGTGGCATTATACTTTGGGTACAACTGCCACAACTCAAAATAATCTTACAAATACGATGATGCATGCTTTAAGTGCAACTTTGCTATTTCTCCGATGGAATGAGTATTGGTCTACACTTAGAACTCCATGGAGATGTCGAAGTCTTTGAGTTCTTCTATATGATCTCATTGTTTGGATGAGATCTAGGGATTTTGGAGACATCACCCTGAAGAAGTACCCTAGCTGTACGAAATGTATTGGCCTTTATCATCTACTGCCATGTCCAAATAAATATGGATTCATCACCTAAACATGCTGTTGCAAGAGAATAAACACATTTCTTCTTTTCCGTCTTTTTTTGAACAAATATTTGTGAGATTGTTTTGAGCCGTTGCAGTTGTGCCTAAAGGGTAGGGCACTGGGTCTGTGTCCACTTTAACTTCTTCACTGGATGCCATTCACTGACTTACTGGCATTTCAACCAATATTTAACACTCCGTCCCTTCCATCTCAGATCCAAGGGCAACATCCCCACCAACTCCCGTAGGTGAAGTAAATATAACCCAACATGTCGCGGGAGGGATAAAACACCATTTGCCCAATGGTCGTTCCAACACTGATGTGTCACACATTAAATGGCAAGTTCAAGCAAAAGCGCGATGCAAACATCTAAAAGTCCCATAAAAGCAAACGAGGAAGTCGGTAATGAATAAGAGGAAGCAAGTGGTGGGAGAGAGTTCCTCATGAAGTGAATAAAGTGCTCAGGAAGACGGAAAAGGGGATTTATACATCGAGATCAAATGAAAATGTGTGAAAAAGTCATAGACCGTACAGTTCTTACAAACTAAAGTGTAGTAAAAATGTGTTCCTTTTTCAAAATCAAATCAACCCCATTACCTAGACCAATGTGCTTCTATCAACTCTCAATCGAGTGTCACCTGCAGCGTAAAACAATACGTTGCTTGCTGCCGATAGACAACCACTGGTACTGTGCAACTCTGTCTCACCTCTGGGTATCGTTTTTGTGATTTTTCTGCCCTGGCAATAGGTCTCTACTGTGCACAAGCCCCCATAAGAGGGTAATGTATCCGTTAGACAGAAGGAAAAACTAGACAGCTACCGGTCCGAGTCCGGCGCACTGGCCGGCACATACACGTGACGTCTGCCACAGCCACCTCAAACGCCAGATCAAACCAAGCGCTCACTAGGCAGACATTGAGAAAGGACACAGCGTGCTTCAGATCTATGGGCCTCTGGTATTCGAAAGCCAGCCTCATGGCCATCTTGGGTCTGTCAGTTCCCTGTATGTACACACCTAGTAGTAGCCACTTTGAATTGGTCATTTTCCATTCAAGTAACCAGTTTACGATTTCAGTTATTCTTCTGCACGGCTGGGATTTAAACAGCAGCTTGCATAAGAATTGTTAACGGACAGGTGATTCTAGGTTTCGTGATATCAATACAACAATGTTTTTCTTGGACCGATATGAAGAGTAGCTAAATTGATATAACATTTAAAAATGACCGGTTCACGCACAGATGTCAATTGCGTATTGAATTACCCATTGAAATGACTAATAAATAGGTTCCCTGTCTACGGCGATATTGTCAGCGTGTACTGCCCTTGCCTTTCTAAAATGGCGCTCATGCCGCTAAGGCGGTTGCTCTGGCACTTTTTTTTTCTCTTACTGGTACCTGTAACGTTTTTCTGTGTGCGTAGTCTGGAGATTGATAGTTTCTCTATAAGATGTCAGAGAACCAGTATTTCTCGGTGATGTATAGGTGAGACGTAAATATCGCGCTTTATAAACAGGCACTTTTACTAGCACCTAATGCTCAGGCTAGCGTCAGAAAGTGCGACGAGGATTTGAAAGGACCCCTTTTGTAATCCGTGGGTCGTGTGACTAAATCCGCGTGTTTTCAGTAAGGTACCTGGGCAAATCATGGCAACGGAGAACGGATTAAAGAAGGCTCCGAATATCCTCCTCACAGGTGAGAACCACCACTTAAGTTAATGGCGCGCGTACCATGGTCAATATTTAGGAGTGGGCGTATTTGTAATTCTAAGACTTACGACTAAGCATCACAATACAACCAACTAAATATTCAGGAGCTGACCATTTTTGTATTATGTACTTTGGTACAATATCGGAATTTATCAAACTTGCTGTTATAATGTAGTCTTGTCTTATGTCACTGGCCTGGAGTGCTTGTTGCTGATGCATGAATGCAGCTCAGTAGAATGTTGGGTGCATTTGTGAGTGAACGTTCGGAGTGTGTCAATTGGAGGGCTTGAGCTGGAGTGTGAAGGATGGCTGGTGGGTTTCTGCTTTACAGTTATGTCTTGTCTACTGTAAATACCCTCAAGAGAAACTGGATGATGTACATTTGCAATTATGTAAATAAAGCTACCTGGATCAAAACCAATGACTCCACAGAAGGTCTGTGTCTCAAGTGACATCGAATATACTTTATAACACTTGCTACATTGCTTTCATAGTTGGGCTACGCCAGCAGTTGAACTTTACAATGCTACTTTATTAAATAGACGATTACAGGTTTACTGTGGGCTGAAAAAAGCATATGCTGTTATGCTAAGTTTCCATGGTCATTTGAGGGCTGCCTGGCTGAATAGCGAAGATCCTCTTAAACCGAAAAATGCATGTCCTTCAAAAACACTGTCCAAATTGAGTTCAATTGTGATATATCTTTATAAATGGTTTATCAGTCTTTATTGATATACAGTAATTATTCGCCAATAAACAAGATGTGCGCCTCTCCTTGGGAGAGGAGCTGTGCTGTTTCACAAAGAGTTTTTCCTGATGTCAGCGCTCGTTTCTGCTTCAGTCTCCCAAAATATTTAAGTCGGATTCTTTAAGTTTATAAGTGAAAAGCTGACGCACATGTATTTTTTTTTTAATTGTATTTTACAGTTTTATGACGATTCATACTATTCCAACTACCGAGAGAATTTATTTTTTAAATGATAAAAGTTCAGCACATCCAAGTATCGCATAAAAAAGAGAGGGAAGGGGAGGAAGGAAAGGAGGAGCATGAACCAGCAGCAATAAAGGAATTCCAGAAACAAATTAAAAAGGTTTTGTGAGCCAATTAACCCATCTTTCCTTACACCCTTCATTTACATCGTATCGTAGTCCTCAGTTACCCTGTGAACCTGGGGAGAGCCGCTGGAGGCCTCTTAGCCAGCTTCCTCACTTAGTCTTCTTGTTCCCTTCCACCCCCCACTCTGCCCAATTTTTCCAAGATTTTGTAGAGCAGATGGCATAAAGCTAGGCTTCAGCTTTGTGCTTTTCTGCCCCCTGCCCCCTTCAGGGTAACCCAGCATGCCTCAGTGCCCTGCTCCATTTCTAGGTGTCTCAAACTTTCTTCCTTTAGTGCAGTGCAGCCGAGAACCAGGTGCTTCATTGTTTCTTTTTGTGCAGCCACTCACACAATCTACAATTTAGGTCTGTCGTCGAGCTGTACCAACCCTCTCGAGTGTCGGTAGTTGGTTCAATCGGAAATATAATGTTCTCTTATGACATGGGGAAAATAAGTATGTATCTCGGGTTTTGTTCCCTCCTATATACGAGCCTTGCATACACCTTATACAGGCCACATTTTGATATGTCTTCTCTAGTTTTGCTCCAGTCGTGCTTGAATAGTTTTTTCTTTACCTTCGCCCGATTTGTGGTAAGCTCTTCCACGGTAGACCCTATTTCCGTAAGCATTTTTATTCATTTCTGTTTTCAGTCTTGTGATAGTGAAGGCAAGCGTCCCCAACCAGCACGATCCTCCCCGCAATGAGAGACAATGACGGACTCTCCGGAATAAAGCCGAGACAGAGTGCGGGTGAGCTTAAATGGGAGTTTATCAATCAGAATAGGGCATGCAAAGAACTCTGCAAACTCTGAGAGCGCTCTGTCTGACAATAGCAAAGACAGGCGTATATATTTACAAAAAACGTCATAAGAACCTACATACTATAGGGGGCACAAGTTCAATGGGATTGGGTGGCGATGACTAGCTATAGGTGCTGCTGCGATGTGGTTGGCCTTGGCTGGAGGACGTCATTGGTCAGCCTCGTGGGTTGGGCTGGGCCTGGCAGGTCAGCTGGGTTCATCCGGCGGTGGTGTTGTGCCATTGCGGCCAGTGTCAGAGATGAATGTCTTTTCCTGACTTATTTGCCCTATGCCATGCACACCGCAGTCATTCAGTCATTGCAATATTATCTTCTTTAGTAAATCTTTCAATAGGTTATTCTACAGGTTAATGCAACACAGGAGGAATGCACCGTGTGAGGGGTCTGATGGTAATTCGTCAGGGCATGGTTACCAGTGTCCCGTTGACCGGTGCCATAGGTTGAGGTGCTATGTTTCGGGGCATGGGACGGGCGGTACATGTCTTTCTGTCTTGTTAGACGTTGTTATGAATGTGCCGTTATGTGTTGCCACAGTATTGGGTGTCCTGATTGTACAGGGCCACAATTCTAAGATGATCCGGTGGGTTGTGGGGTTTACGAGGTGGCGCCTTTGGATTTGTGTATTCAGGCGGAGGTTTACTGCTGGGCTGTAAATAATGCAGGTGGCGGGCCATGGCCTTGGGTGCTGCAGAGGGGACTACAAATCTTTGAAGCGGCTCCAGTCTGGTTGGGGGAGGTGGAGCAGCGTGGCGCGGGCCTTTGCTCTCTTGTTTGGCAGTCTTCGCAGGGTGGGAGGAGGAATGGCCTTGCACATATTCACAAAAGGTATCTTCCTCGTATGTTGCCGATTTTAGGTGAAACCATCGCAACCATTTGAACACTTTATAATACTTATTTAAATCACTCAAAACGTACTTTTCATCTTTGCTAAATGTGTCTCAAATATACCCAGTCTGAGCACCTTATTCGTACACTATGTTTTAACAATTACAGCATTTGGTTATATGCATATACATTTTGCAGCAAGTGAGGTAGTAGCGAGGTTGGTGGAGAACATAGGAAATGACTCGCCACCGTACGTGGCGGTAGTAGCACATAAGGGGCTTAGACACATACGCATGACACGTGTATTCGCGCGCGTCCTTCACATGAGCCCTTTGTATGAATATAGTCACCTTCCCTTGTACTCTAGCAGCATTAGTTCAGTTGTTGTGCGGGTCCGCGGAGTGTAAGCTTCTTATAAATGCACATAATGAACAGTCCCCTGGAAGGCTTTTTACTTTTTACTTTTTGTACACCCAACTGCAGTGGTGGGGGTTCTTTATTGCTGTTATCATCTGAGCCTGCATTCTATCAAGTTCATATATTTTACAGGTTTCCTAAACAGAAGAAGCTTTGTGGAGACATACACACTTTGCAAGTAGTCCTGGCATTAATATTCGGGAATTTTCTGCTGTCATCCAATGACCATTTTACAGTTCTCTCCATCACCCAGGCCTTGCTGACCGGGTCATGCTGGGGGCAATGATACACTGCGGAAGGTGAAATGTTACAATGTTAGTATATTACGCTAGCTCATGTCCGTCTTGTTCGTGGGAATGGGCTCACAGCGGATCTGCCAGGGTGCTGCGGTAACAGGGATAACTGAAGCTCTCCGAGGGTGGGGCCGCGCTACAGTGCGCTGAGCTCACACCATCTTTATTATACAAAAATGGTTTCTGAGGCCCAGCTAAATTCAATACGTGTGGGCAATGTCTTCAGCAGGTGAGCCATCCACCACCTGGGCCCTGGTGGTAAGGAGGGGACGCCTGATGAGCCATGGCCCTCACCTGGGGTGGGGATGTAGGCAAGGGGGGTCTTTTGGACCAATCCTCCCCTACAATAGTCTGCCGAGCATTGAATCTGTACTGTTCCCCATTTTTCTTACAGGGAGTGGGCTGGTGGATTTACTAACTTAGCATAGGACATCCCTTTCCTCCACTTAGCTCTTGTGGTGAGTGAAATCAAACTTGTGACGAATAATTGAATTTGGGATTGCTTTGGCTAGTCTTAAAGTTTCTTTCCAAAGCTTCCCTTGGAGCCTGTTTAGATTCTGTCCAAGATCGTTAAGATTTATGTCCAAGCCATACAGGATTGTTGGTTCCACCTGCATCTGATAAAACCGAATGAGTGGGACCAGTCGAAAACCGCACCATTGTGCATAAAACCGCCTCTATCTTCGTAAGCATGGAACCATACCTAAGACGTAGTTTACCCGGCCTGCTTTAGATGTTGAATTCAGGTCCTCAGCCCATGTAGGTTAGTGCAGTGACCCTTTCTAGTGGCTCGTCGCCTACCTTCCAATTCATCTTTTTTGGTCTTGTTTTCGTCAAAAAGATGTGTACCCTAGATTTTGCCCCATTTACCTTTTTTTTAGATTGTTTTCAAGAGCGTAACTGTGGAAGAGTGCCAACTTATGCAGTAGTCCCAAGGCTTTGCCGTCGAACAACACTACGTTGTCTGCAAAGGAGATCCAATCCAGTGTTGCTGACCTCAACTTCACTGTGTTTGTTGTCTCCCCTCCCCCCAAATTTTTACGATATCCGCTTTATACAGGGTATGAAGGGTTGGGGCCACGACACACCCCTGTCTTAACCCCACATGGGTCGCTATAAGAGGTGTCATGACTCCTTCCCTGTCTAGTCTGACTCTTTGTTCCCGTGTGGAGCAACATTAGCATTTTCACCAAGGTTAAAGGAACCCCATACCTCACCAAATTAATTGCGACTGTGTCAAAAGCGCGGTAGTCATGTCAATTGAGGCCATATACACGGTCCCAATTGAATTCTTCTTCACTGCTGCTCTCGTGTGCTAAGGTGAATACATTTAGTCGGGTCCCCATGCCAGTTCGAATCTGTGACTCTGACAGTATTCCTTGTGAGTTTATTTCTCTTTTAAGATCTCTCAGTATCACGGTCCCAAATATTTTACTGCTGGGGTCTTAACGGGGCTATCGGTCTTACATTTTCTGGATTTAGTTTGTCCCCTTTATTATAAATTGGAACAACGTGGGATTGTCTCCACATATCTGGGCCTCTCAAAAGGTCCTATAGAGGTGTTGCCCATAGCTCCACATTTTCCTTGCTGACTACACAAGGGATACTTTCAGGTCCTGGGACTCTTGAGGCTTTTGCTCTTCCGATTGCCCACATCTTCAGTCTCATGGACACTTTAGTTCCTCCTGGGACCCCTCTTTCAAAATGAGTATGGTTCGTTATCAGGGCTCATGTATTTCTTCCCAAAAAATTTGACCCAGGCCTTTGCTGGGATTTGGCGTTCTTCTTTATAGGTCGTATTCCCTTTTTATTACACCTGCCATCATTGACCAGACATTTCCTGCTTCATATTTTACCAGGGAAATCCCCCATCTCTGATACGGTTTCCCTTTTAATCGCCTTAAGAACCGATCTATAGTGTCATAATTTCTTTTTCTCTAGATATGAGTTAAGGGAAGCTGAATTTAGCCTGCATGCTTTAATCTCTGCTCTTCTACTACTTTTTACTTCCTTGATTTTTCCATCAAAGGCATTTTAGGTGGGTCTGTTTTCCCAACAACTGACCCTTCTTGGTGATAGACTTCAGGCATGTTTGCAACATCTCATTGTAATTCCAAACTGTTAGAATCCGTTTTCTACCATCGTTCTTATCTGTTTTTCCCATGCCACCGTAAATTCTGTGACTGCCTTTTTGTTCCACCATATCGCTGGCTCTCCCTTGGTGACCTCTGTAAAGCTCAGAATTTTATATTTTCTGCATATTCATGGGATAGGTTATTGGGATGTGATCACTATCTCTGGCATCCCCTCAAACTATCAAATTGTTTCTTTTAAACAAATCTGCTGATACAAAAATATGGTCAATCCATGAGTGCCCTCCCCTCCTCCAGATATAAAAGTTCATTGTTTTCTCAGCTGGCTCACAAGGCCATAAATTCCACTGCGCTAGAAAGTTTCTACATAGTGCTCGGAGATAGTCTCTTTAATACTGCAATTTCTCCTCTTGTCCTTTATTGGTTTCTACACAGAGCGCATTGAAGTCTCCTGCTATTAGTATATTGGTGTTTCCTTCTTTCTCCAGCCATTCCTCAAATAATGTTCTAAGCTCGTTCTGCAGTTCCAACGTGTGTTTTTGGGATGAGTTTCCATAAATGCTCACTATTAGGAGGTGTGTCTCCTGAGGAGTCATGTTAATGGCTATAGTCATAAGATCAGGTAAAACTACCTCCAACTCGTAATGTGTGGCTTCCCAGCTCTGATATGGCCAGCCCTCCTTTTGGTCGCCCCAGATTCCCCTGAACTGCCAGTTTGCAGTAAGCTCTATACCCCTTGAGTTCCAGATGTTCTCTTGCCATTGTCTTTTGGAGGATAATCACATTTGCCGCTTCAAGAGCTTCATAGGCGGTTTCCTTTAGTTTATGGAAGCCACGCATGTTTCAGGTGGTAATCATGAGGGCACTCCTGTTAAAGTTGCTGCTGGGCCTTTTTTACCTTCTGGAGCATCTCCAAGGCCCCCTCCAGCCAAGCCCAATCATCCCCATTCATTCACCCTCAAGTCTGCAAAGGTAGTTTCAACTCTAGTCATGCTAAGGAGGGTGCTTGATGTTGCCAACGGGTTAAGGTATCCTTCTATTTCTTCTTGTGTGTTCATTTCTAGTAGGTGAAGCACAGAGTTTTAAGAGCTTCTCTATTGCTCCATACCATCTGTGCCACCAGATTGGAAGTAAAGGTGCACACAGATCGTTCTGCACATTTCTTTGGGAACGCCACTCGCAGGATGTCCTCTGATCTTAGTGCCCTCAACTGAGCGACCGCTTGGAACCCTTTTTTATTATTGTCCCTCTGTTTAGGTGCAGTTTGTTGTACCATCTCCATCCCATTTCAGTACCCTGGAATAGGCCTCTTTCTGTTTTCACAGGCTTGTCCAAACTTTGGTAGCCTCATGGTTCTACTGGTGTTGCTTCCAGGGAACCCTTTTTGGTACCTTCTTTCCCCTCTTCCAGTTGAGGTACCTCTGTTGTTTCTGGCTTGTGATCTTCGTCTTCCTGTTTACCTCTCGCAAAGTTTTGTTTCCTTCATGATCGTTATTTAAAGAAGCTTGTTTCTTCTTTTGTCCAGTAAGTGTTTTAATTTTTTTTAGTTTTTTTTCTTACTGCTTTTTTTACTATTTCGTGTTGGTCCCCTGTATGCTTTCTTCCTTTTTCTTTTTCAGAGGTTTCCTTTGTCGTTCTCCCAATTGTGATTCCCTCTGCAAACTGCTTTGTCTTAGATCTTTTGTTTATGTACGGGGCTGATTGGTTGTTTGTCTTTTTTCTTTTTCTGATTCTTTTAGTTTTTATTTTTTTTCCCCCTCTTGTCTTGTTTTCACCCATCTTTCTTGATTATGAGATGTCTCCACGTTTTCCTCTTGTATTTCCAGGGAACGGTCTGGTTCAATGAATTTCGCCCCCCCCCCTGCACCCTCTCCTTCCTGTACCTCCTCTCTATCCAGTTGTGCGCACAGTGGTGATGGTGAGGCTGGCTGTTCCTGTTCCTCGATGGAGAACCTCTCTTTATCTGGCTCCAGCCATCCCGTGGATGTTTCTATCCACATCCTTGGTTCGGTGCCCTTGGTGGGTTTCTGATTTCCAGCACCCATGGTTGTTTTCTACTTCCATATCTTTGTGACAGGATTCCACCAGTATCGCATTCTCATTTTTGTTTGCCATCAAGGTGTTCGGTCCTTGCTCCTCCACTTTTAGTTTCTGTGTTTCCCTGCACCAGATCTTTAATGTTATTATATAGTCGTAGCAATGATTCCTGCACCAAATGTAGTGCGAAAATAGAGGCCGGTCCTATGGTATCCATATGTTGCATGATCTTTGATTCTCATCGTAATTTTTTTTTTAGGCGTAGCACTTTTCGTTCGGTGCTTGAGTCTGCTTTTCTTGGAGCTGCGTTTGATCTTGGATGGTGCTACTTACTGGGCTATTTTGGTGAACTTGTCCTTCGGTGGAGACATGGTCCCCTCCTATCAGCAATGTTCGATAAGACCTCTGCGTAATTCCTTTGATGTTGTTACATAATTGCACAATGTAATGGTCCAGTATTTCTTCTTCACTTATCTTCTCTTCTAATGCATGTATCTTCCTTTTCAGGTAGTTAGTAGGTGACACTCGACCCGTTTCCTGGGTCATATTTTCTCTTTCCTTGAAGTAATGTGTTTGTGCCATGTGTAGTGTCATTGCCCTTTTTTTCAGGGGTACCAAAAGTAACGTGTGCTTTTTGAGGATTAGTTTGGGTTCCAAGGGAGCAGTGTTTCCCTTCATTGCCCACCTTTTCTCCCACCTACTATTTCAGAGTAGAGTGTGGGCGTTTTACCCCCACACTCCCTTCCTGGAAATGTGTCGGCTCAGTTGTTTCTTGTGTCTCCTGCTGATTTATTTCCCCTCCACCACCCTCGAGGGCCTCGAGTGTGGGGGTGTTCGTGATCTTTTTCGCTGGAGTATATTCGCGTTCAAACATTTGTCCTACCCCCCTCCTGGTATACTTTCAGCGCCTCCTTTCCTTTCTCTGTAATGGCAAGCCTGCCACTGCCATCTCGTCGCCCTTTACGAGTACCTTGGGCCCTCCCACTATCGGTGGCCTTTTACTGGTGTTTTCATTTGGGCTTGTGACTACTTAGTAATTATTTTCAAATTGCTAATGTAATTGTAACGCTTTGTTCTTACTGGTGTCACAATGGTTCTTTATCCTCGTTGTGTTTAACGTCTTTGGGTTCTGTTTGATTTCCCCATTTGTATCAAATTCTGCGCTCTCGAAGGAAGGGTACTTTTTAGGTTCGAGTGGCAGGGATATAAAACTCTTGCATGTCACGGTCAATCGCTGAACTCAGCAGCACTCTGTTCTACCGCTCTTTCACTCCCTCTAATGGTTCATCTAGTGAGCGGCTCAAAGGCAGGAAGCCTGCAGCCCCTGCTCGCAATCCTGGTAAGCACCCCCCTTGGACAACCACCCTGGCGCCTGCAACACCAGAGCACAGCAAGACACGCACCAGAGCTCGGCGGAGCGCACACTGGGGCGCAGCAACCTCCACGCACCCCACTGCTCGCCTTAAAAATCTCTGACCATCAAGCAACCACAGCAACCCCTGGGTTTCTCAGAAACTTCCTGCTGTCGACGGCCGGTATCTGAGGAGTTTTCTTCTTTACTTCCTTCCTCCTCGCTCGTGTTAAAGGAGAGGACCCACCGAAATAGGAACCAACAAGCAAGTGTCGAGCCGCACTGCAGTGCGTCTCTAGTGAACGCCGAAACACACAGCCGCTTCCGACACCAGTACCAAAGAGATAATGAGTAGGATCTAGAGGACGCAACTGTATGACCTTGCCAGAATTAAATATATACAGCTCTTGTGCCGCTTCCGTGTTCATTGAGCAGGTTAAACAATTTAGCTAATTGAGCTGTACCTGTTGCCCACGGTATCCTACAGCGCTTTCGTGTGGGGAACAAAGATGATGGTGTCTGCTCACCCCAACGTGGGCAGCATCTTTAAACAAAGGCCCAGTCTTTACATTTTAACATTTATTTTGATATATCTGTGCCTTTTCTAATGTGTAAATGTTTAGGTGATCGAAACTGTAACAGGATATTTCGGACTGAAAGTACATGTGTCACTTGCCTACTAAATATGGCCATTACAGTGAGAATGTTTTTTGTGTGGCTGTTCAAATGTTTTAACACTATGCATAACAACAACCTGGATGTGCCTCAATTACTTAAGGCAGGCAACCTTATTGTGGTGTGTGACCCTCCCAAGCGTATTGCCCCTGGACCAAGCTAATAAATGGAGCAACTGCAGGTACTTGTCCTACAACGGCTGCAGACTCCGAAGTGGAACGACCGAGTCAGTCTCCTCATTTAGGCCTGTAGGAACACCCTGTGCGAGCACGGGCCTGCAAACGCTAAAATCCATCAGAATTTGGCTGATTGGTGTGCCCCTCGAGGGGCAGCTCATGAGGGGGGGAGAAAGGAGTGAAACAACTTGTGATTTGTGGTACGAGGAGCACAAAGTGATGCCAAGGTAATGGAGCAGGAGACATGTGTTTGCAGGCAGGGGTAGGTTACAGTATGGCCAATCAGTCGAGGGAGTCCCATGTATGTGGGTGGTAGCCATTGAGGATGGGGGGTGAGCACTATACTGTGTGCGTCACGAGTGACGATTTGCTTTATAGTGGCATATCTGATTTGAACTTACAGAGCTCTCCGTGGCAGTTACCCCCTGTCACCTTTTTATCCTTTCTATATACAAAATAAATGTGTTTTCCTTGCACAGAGGTGCAGAGAGCTTTTTTCCTTAGATGATTGCTTTCTTTCTCTGTCTGTAGGTTTGCCTTACATTATTCCAAGGTTGCCCTGCTTTAAGATCATTTGGATCTCTAAGTGATAATAAATATTACCCCTATATCAGGAAGACATGCCTAAAGACTCGAACCACAGGGCTTAAGGAAAACCTCCCTAGCATGAGCCAAAACTAGTTGCTTTGCCAATGCTTGTTTACTCTTTGCTAGTGATACAGGCACAAATATTTTAGCTTTTCACAGCCATGCAAAAGTAGCATAGTAGGTAAATGGGTACTGCACGGAGCATCAGTTTGCAAGATCTCTTCTAACATGAGACCCCTGGTGTCCCACCTTGGACTTTGTGAACCAGCAGGAGTAGCAGCGACTGTTGGGCTGCATGCCTTTTGAACTCCTCTCTGCTCCTTAACTGAAGGCAGGCAATACAGAAGCACATTGCCATCTCGACAACTAACGGAATGTTTGGGAAGCAAAATCACTAGTTCCATTGTCCGTCATTTTGATTCCTTGGCACAGCCACCTGGACCCCATGCTACTTGAGTAACGTAGCGTAGTATCGGCTGTTGTGAGGATTCTGTTCCTGTCCCCGTAGGTCAGAACAATAAAATTACTGCTGTTCCATCTACCATTGCTTTTAGTAATGAGGACAGCATTGCCTTAGTGCCCCATACCATTTACCGATATGGTTGCCCATATGGATTTGCTCGCTTTGTGGTGCTCTGTTCTTGTTTGGGATATTAAGTACATCGTAGGGATATTGAAGGACATGGTAGTGAAGCAAGTCTACTCTCTGAGTTTGATTAACTCACCTATCCTTCCTCTATATAACTCCACGGACTCCAGTAGCCAATTATTCTGATGATGCCCCACCTACTTTAGGCACTGACTTAATCTGTATTGCACCATCCCAACTGTGTCTGCCTTAGATTTTCTTTTAACCATGGCGGTTAATGTGCAGGCCTTTCCAAAACCTCTACATCCGGCACTGACCAGCTCAATGCAATTGTTGAGAAACTGTCTCATAGACGAGTTACTAATGTGGCGTGTAAAATTTCAAATTCCATTTCTGGCATCTCCGTTCACTCTCCACAAAATTTGGATAGACAACAAAGTGTCCTGGTCTGCAAGCTGGTGGAAATAATGTGACACATTGCTTTGTGAAGTGGATACATCCAATTCCATTCCAGCAACCAATTGTGGCAGTCCTATTGCCACTGTTCCATCACTTGAATTTGTGGAGCCCCTCCCCCAAACCCATGAATGATGACTACAATTCTAAGAATCAAAAAGGAGAGGAACGAGGATCCAAAAACGGAACCCTCCCGTCCCTTGCACACCTTATGTTAACGTCAGTATGATGCCTTGAAATGGACCTTTATCAAAATAAATTGAATATATATTCCAATGAACTTCAAATGATAATAACATTTTAGAAAGAATGCAGTAATGACATCCAATGTAAAACAGGATTCTTTATTCCAAACGAAGAGGATTCAATTCATTTGATTGTGGCTGACGCGTTTCGAGAAGTTAATTCTCGTCATCAAGAGCCCAGAATAATGAATTAAACACTGTAAATAAAGAAATATGTATAATCGGCTATTTGTAAACTCTCCACATAACCGCTACATGCATTTAATGTTCAGCGTTAAACAAATAACATGATCCCAAGAACAAATAAACAATTAAGTCGTCGTAATGCATTGTTTAAGGAAGCAAGGGTAAAATAAATGAAATGGGTCAACATGACCAGCACCTGTAAATAGTATCCAGAGCCACAAACTATCGGGACAAAGAATGGCCATTTTTCTAATGATAAATTAGAAATGCATTATGAATTACATCGGCATAGGTCAACTACGGAATAATTATAAATGAATAGCTTACCAAGTTTTACTGAGGACCTGTAATTCAGTGCATGTGGAAAGCCGCTAAATATGAGCAGGAAAGAAATTCTGAGTTGAATTCCAACATAGTTCATCCAGCAGAGAACAGCGGAATCTTGTGCACTCTAAAAGAAAATTAGTGCGTGCAACTATAAGTGTTAAATGCCAAAAGCGGCAGATATGGTGAGTGGAACAATGAACGGGCAACTACTCACCACTGCGGGATGCCCAATGTGTTCAAGGTAGGACCAACTATTACATCAAAGCGGTGCTTGCGTGGCACGCAGTCTAAGGATTCCAATATAATCCACATGGGGCTCGCTGGGTCTATAGAGAAAAACAGCGGCCCCTCAAAGTTGGTGTCAAAGTGACACGTAAGTATGCAAAGCTGAAGAGGCACGGCGAAAAACGCCTCGTATTTCTAATAACTTACTTAGGTCTTGTGATAGTTGTAACATCGGCCGATGAATAGTGTGCTATGGAGTAGCTCGTACAAGTCCCCTCCAGCTGGGAGGATGTCCCCAGAGACTGTTGCTATGCGCGGGACGCTCGTACAGATACACAAGCCCCTCGCTGCAGCGTTGGTCCGTGAAGCAAGGAAGGCATGCGTAGTAATAGAGAACGGACTAAAGTGATAAATATGAGTAAGATCGCAAGTTGGGCACACGCTAGAAAGCAGCGGCCATCTTAGAAGGTGGAAAGATGTCCAAAGTAGAATTGAATCATGTTGAATGTGTGAGCTACTTACAATGGTTTAGATTCAGAAAAGACTGTATCCAAGCGGAAAAGAAATTGGCCATTTAAGTTCCGATATGGTGACTCTGGATTTACATTGTGCGTGAAACAGACAAATATTCTTAAGGTAGCACAGAATTCGCTACTAGTAGCAGTTATAAATTGGGAGAGCGGTCCAAAATGGCCCAAGTGTCTAGGGAGGGAATGTGATCGTATAATGATACATGAAAAAACATCTTACTTAAGGTGACAATTAGGTTTAAAAAGACAATGCACAGAGATCTGAGTGCAGGCAGAGCTAGCGTTTAAAGAGACACAATCTAGCAACAAGTCGGATAAAACATTTTAGAGAGAATTCGTCATTAAGCCCCTTAGACAGTAATGTGTTCAGTGTGTGTATCCAATATTTTTCTCTATGTGAGGGCATCGATGCATAGTCCCCTTCCCTGTAGGGTTTTTTTACAACTTCAAGGATTTGAAATTTTAATTGTGCAATTGTGTGGTTATTCTCCATGAAATGTCTGGAGAGGGGGGATTTGATGTTTTTACATCTAATATTGGATTTGTGTTCCGTAAGGCGTTCTTTGACAGGTCTTGGGGTTTGACCCACATATAGTTTGCCACAGGGACATTTGATCGCATAAATGACCCTGGATGACATGCAGGTGGCGTAGTTTAATGTTCTTCCCAGTATATGGGTGAACAATTTTTTCACCTTTTATGACGTTGTTACAATGAGTACAGCATAGACAAGGGAAAGTGCCGATTTTATTAGTTTGTAGGACCATCTGTTTGTCTTTAGGTGGTATTTCTGCTCTCACCAGAGTGTCCCTCAGGTTCCTACCACGTCAGAAGGCCATCATAGGTGCTTTAGGAAAGAGTTCTTTCAGTGTCTGTTCGTTGTGGAGAATACTCCAATGTTTCCTGATGGATTTACTTATCTGGAAGCTCTGTCTTGAGTACTTGCTAATATGCAGTAATGGTGTATCCTTTGTTTTGTTTTTGGGTACCAGTAGTTATTCTTTATTGATGAGTCCAGATCTTTCTTTGGCTTCCTCTAGGATGGTGTTAGGATAGCCTCTGGCTGAACATTTTTCCAATAGGGTGTTGCTCTCTGTGTCCAGACCTGCTGGGTCCGAAATTATCCGTTTTAGTCTCAAGACTTGACTATATGGTAGACTCTTAAGCATGGATTTGGGATGATGACTTGTAAAGTGTAATAGGTTATTCGCATCAGTGGGTTTATGGTAGACCGTGGTCCATATTCGGTGTTCTTTAATTTCCATGTCTACATCCAAAAAGTGTAGGCGGGGTTCACCGATTTCCATTGTGAATTTAATGGTGTTGTGGATAGAGCTCATATAGGTGAGGAAAGTGTCCAATTCTTCGCGTGTCCCACACCAGATGTATCTTGTAGGACCATTCTGGGTGGTCCAGTACATGTTGATGTTCAAACCTGTACATGAATGTGTTTGCGTAAACTGGGGCCAATGATGAGCCCATGGAGGTACCAGTAGTTTGAAGGTAGTATTTCCCTTTAAATCTGAAATAACTGTTAAAGAGTATGGTTTCAAGACATTTTAGAACCAAATCGTTATTGGACATGCTGTTATTGCCATTGGAGATGAGCCATTGAACTGCTTCGAGGCCTTCGGTGTGGGGGATGGATGTATATAAACTACACACATCCATACTGAAGATAATACACTCTGTGCTTAGAGTTGTGATGTCATTGATACAATTCAGAAAGTCCGTTGTGTCTCTAAGGTAAGTAGGGGTCTCCTGTACCAATTTCTGAAGGGATTTGTCCACGTAGATCACTAGAGGCTCAAAAATGCTATTAGTGCCCGCTACTATCGGTCGCAGTGGGGGGTTGGTGGGGTCCTTATGAATTTTGGGAAGGCCGTAGAATACGGGAGTGATTGGATTATGTTATGTTATGTTATTTTGCATTTATATAGCGCCTTATATACCATTGGTATGGTCTGAAGGCGCTGGTAGGTTGAACGCCCTCGGGAACCGAAGTTCGGGTCAGTAGAGAGAGAAGAGAGAGTCAAAAGTGCGTGTGTGCACCAGGTATGTGTGCAGCTGATGCGGAATTCAGGTGGTAGCTGCTTCTTAGCGGTAGGTGTGGTGGTTGAGAGATCAGGAGTATGTGTTCGCTCTGGCTGGCTTTATCCAGGACGAATGTGGCTGCGTTAGGCCTGAGGAGAACGCCTGGCTGGGGGGTGTGAAACCAGCAGTGTTTACTTAGAGTGTTGTGGAGTGAGCGGGAGATGTAGATATGAGAACAGTTATACCGAATGGTGTCATAGTATCTCTGTGTTCTAGTTGAGTGGTGATGTAAGGGAGAGAGTAGGTGTGAGGTGTGTTATGATAAGTACTCTTTCAAATGTTCACTGCATTCCAAAACATATTATGTATGTCACGCAGTTCCGAGCGGGCAGGTCCGTTCTATTCATTTTGTTCATTTCAGGCGTTCGGGATTGTACTACACATTCATGCTTGCTTGACCTATTCTTCTCCAGTGTGCCTCACGCATGCTCTCATGTGTTCCATAAGTGTGCACTCCTGTCTTTCTTGTGCATGCATTCCAGTCTACCCAGCGCATGAACTCCTGTCTGCCTACGTACTCATCCGCTTTGTATACTCAAACGCTTTCTATACACTCATCCGCCCTCCACATTCATCCGCACCCCACACTCATCCGTAACGAGTCAAGCGGGAAATGACCACTCTGAACACAAGTTATGTGGAACCGAAGTCAACTTTATTCTCCTTATCAGGAATTGAGGATTTGGTATATAGCAGGAGGTGCAAAGGCCCCAACCTCTAAACAAGCTTGCTAATCCTTTCTCAAATATCCATAGTCTGTTGCAATGCCTTATCCTTTATATGCAGGGAAAGGTTCCTGTCAAGAGTTTCTTCTCTTCCCTGCTCGTAATCCCCTTCTCAGAGACAGGCGTGCGTATGAGTCTTAATGCATAGCGAAACTGGAATTGGGCAGGTTCCCCCGCTTCACATGTATTAACGTCTCATTGGGTTTCTTCGCCCTTATGCCCTTTTAGGATAACGTTAGTTTGTAGCTTAGGGCATCAGTTATGTTCCATCGCCTTTATATCAGTTCACTTGTTAAGCGTTATGCTGGTTAAGCAGTATCATTCGCCCCTTCTGTCTATCTGAGCGTATATTTCACTTTTCACTCTCGCCTTCTATTCTTGCCTCGCCGACGTACCTCTGTATCTCTGCTCGGATTCACCTTCAGCTGCCATCCGTGTCGGTGTCAGGCCCCGCCCTCGATCGCCAGATCAGCTGCGGCTCTCCCTTGCTTCCGGAGACGCGCTCTAGCAACTGTCCACGGAGTCTCTGTCGGTCGTCGGCAGACTCCTCCCTCACAACGGCGGGGCTGATGCAGTGAGCGAGTCCTCTGCGGCTCGTCTACCAAGGCCACACAACACTATCTCGCTGGCCTTCAGTTTCACTCGCTCTCCGTTCGTAGCAGAGCATCCACGGCCCCAACCTCGGAACTCTCATCCAGTTCCGAAACTATTTCAAAGTCTTTCGGGCCTCTGGCACGATTAACTCTTTAACCTCGGCGCTCAACGGGAGCATATACAACAACGTAATTTTCCGGCTAACTTCCTCTGCTAACATGCCCACTCGTATACGGGCTTGCCTTCCTGGGGAACTTCCTCCTATTCCTCCTCCAACGGCTGTTTGTTTTTCCCCACACACAAAGATAGAAAAGAAAACGGAGAACATTCCATCAGTCAGAGGGACGGACCTCATAAGGCATTCTTTCACTTCTCATTGGAGCATGTACATGTCTTACTTCATAAACCCTCCCCTCTAGAGTCATGATGACATCATAATAGCATTCAGTCGTCAGGTCTGAGTGAACCGTTGTCTAATTGGCTCTGGCTTGTGCTCTGATCTTCTTCTTTCCCCACTTCATCACAGATGTACATTGTAAAAATTCACTCGTCTTGACATCGATCATGTCTTGATCTAATGCTTCAATGATCTTCTTAATGAGGATCTTGATTGTGTTGATAGGGTCACCATCTAGCTTGGAGTAAGTGTTGGTATCATCTAGCAGTGTGAGGCATTTAGTCGTGTACTCCCTTTATCTGCGGGTTTGATGGTCAGTTCTTCATCTTTGGCCAGTGTTTCAATATGTTCCAATTGACACCGTTTCGCATTACTTGGTGTATTCTTTTGGTAGTTAATCCTTTCAAGATCCTTCAAAACCGTTTTTTGAAATAGGTTAAGCATAGAATTTTGTGTGAATGGGTCAAAAGAACTCTTTTGTTTTCCGGCATGTTAAGTCCATGTCGGACTTAACAAACAATTTGAGCCTCAGTTTTCGCAATAACCTATGAAAACATATTTTTTCTTCAAAAAGCGTAGTGTTGCTAGTGGACACAAATGATAGTCCTCGGTTAAGCATGTCCAATTGTCCACTAGTAAGGTTTTTACAGGATAGGTTCACAACTAAATTTTCGTTTTTTTTTTTTTTTTTTTCTTTTGTTTTGGCCTTTTGCCTCTCCTCGTTTTTCTTTTTGTTTGTCTCTTAGTCCTAAAAAAGCACCACTCAATGTTCCAGGGCTAGGTGGTGTCACTGGAGTTGTTGGGTTGGTGGTAGGTCGTTCTGTAGGATCTGTGTTGGGAATAACCGTTTCTTTGCTAGAGGGGCATCCTCCTTCAGGTTGAATTGGGTCCCCAATGCTACTGGTACTGCTGTCACTGCCAGAGTTTGCTTTATTCTGGAAACGAGATTTGCGTTGTGGATCACGGTGGTGGTAAAATTCTTGCCATGTGTAGACAATGTCGTTAAGGTAGTCGAAGGTGTCTCTTTTAAATTTCCTTTGTTCAATGTCCTGTTTATAACCTGTAAGTTTTGAATTGATATCGATAAGTAGGGTAGAAAGTTCTTCAGCTGATTTAAATTCACTTAGCTGAGATTTCAAGGTGGTGATTTCTGCATCAATGGATGTGAGAGATTTAGACAATTCTTCGATGGTCAAGAGTATGAGATCCAGTGAACATTTATTTCGGATTTGGTCCCATTTTTCTACGAAGGATTTACTTTCACTGCATAGAGTAGGGCGTAGATACTCTTAGTCCTCGGGGTATTTTCTGCGTTTTGTAATACTCAACCAGTGTTGTTGCATGCAGTTTTTGTGCAATTTCTCGTCGAATTAATTTTTCCAACTGGAAGACTAGTCTCTCTGGGTTAGCTCTGCATTGTAATGATTGTTCTGTATCTTTAATGAGGGATAGGATACGTTTAGCTTCAGATGCATCAAAAGCTAATGTGGTAGCGCGTTTGTCAGTAATATCATTAATTCGTGAAAGACATATCAGACAAGTAATTAGAGAGATGGGTGCTACCTTCATTTGGTGCCACACTAGAGTATAGTGGAAAAAATAACAAGGAGGAGAGTGGAAGGTGCACACACTAAATTTCTAGAAACATTGATTCATATAACAGTTTGTCAGTAGTTGAGAGTATTTTAGGGTGCAGGGGAGGAAATGTATCCCTGGCACAGGGTTACTAAAGGTACAAAAAGGAGAGAAGCGAGGATCCAAAAACTGAACCCTCCCGTCCCTTGCACACCTTATGTTAATGTCAGTATGACTCCTTGAAATTGACTTTTTTCAAAATAAATTAGATATATATTCCAATGAACTTCAAATGATGATAAAATTTTAGAAAGAATGCAGTAATGACATCCAATGTAAAAGAGCATTCTTTATTCCAAACGCGAGAAACGGGGAGGATTCAATTCATTTGATTCAGAACCAACTCGCCACTTCCCGACGACAGAGAAGATCTCCCGGCTGGAGAGGCTTCTTCCCCTGACTGGTGGGCACAACCAGTTTACCTTTCTTTCTTCGCACCCCAGCCCGGTTTGTGGTCAAACTGCCCGTGCCAAGCACCCTGGCAGCCGGATAGCCACTCACCACTGAACCGCCAATCACTGGACCGCTCCTTGTACCTGAGAAACTCCGCGGCTGGTTTCTTCCCTGGCAGTGCAACAGACTCCTGTCTTCCTCCACGACGAGAGCCTCTCTTCCCCCGGACGAAGCACCGACTTGCATCCGCTGCCAGGAAGAACTGCCCCTGCTGGAGCGTTCTCACCACTTTAAGGTACCGTGTCCATCAGGCCTCCCTTTCTAAAGATTGCAACAAGGTAATAACTCCTTAACCTTCTGGACTGGGCTGGCCGCCTTGACCCTCTAACTGGTCCCTTTCCTTGGTCCAACTCCTTTTTGAACCGTTACAAGACTTCTGTGCACTGCAACCGTGTGACCTTGGACACATTTCGTTTTGATCCTCTTAAAGCGGATCCAGCCTATTGACTCTGAATTCACAGTGCTACTTTGCCTTTCTCTCTTGTGTGTTCGTGAAAAAGTGTTGGGATCTGTTTCAATTTATTCTCTGCTTTTCTCTCCCTTTTTAAAGCGAATTATTAGAGTGCCATCTATGTTAAGCGCTCACTGCTGTCTGAAAATAAGTGGGTCTTTACTTAAGACTTGCCTAATATTCTTTTAAGGGAGTGTATATCTTTTAGTGACCGTGTTTTTGAATTGCTTACTATTAGTGCCTGTGTGTTTTTTTCTAGATGTGGT
This sequence comes from Ambystoma mexicanum, assembly GCF_040938575.1. NCBI lineage: Eukaryota > Metazoa > Chordata > Amphibia > Caudata > Ambystomatidae > Ambystoma > Ambystoma mexicanum. Next base: position 660,373,766 of record NC_090935.1, on the reverse strand, counting down.
TTTAAATAAATAATTATATCTCTTTTACACCAAGCCCTGGTCAGTGTTTACTTGCTCTACTGTGTTCTCTTGACCTATTGTGAATACTATGTATACCGCCTAACCCTTCTTGAGGGAAGTCTGACTGCTCAGCCACAGCTACCAAGTGAATCTGTGTGATACAAACTGCTACCAAGTGGGTTTACTGCCAAACACCTGTAGTCCTAAATCTTTTGCAGTGGTCCCAGAGGGAACTGCACAGGTTTCTGCCTAACACTTCCTTGCATGATTGTGCTGTTGAACACTTTGACTAGAGTCAACGTACGTATTTTATCTATGGACTTATTTACACACACCTTGCCCACGTCAGCCGGTCTTAAAGAAGGGTGCATTCTAGTGCCCACTTTATTCAATCTCTACCTGTATGACCTTCCTCAAGCTTTCTGCTGCAAGTGCCTATTTGCTCCTAGTTGGGTAGACATTGCATACAGTGGCTGTTAAGCCGACGATGTAGCTTTGCGCCATTGCACTAAAAAAGGGCTGCAACTTTAACTTGATTCACTTTCAAACTATGCAAAGTACAATGGGCCGACTATAAAAATACCAGTAAAATATTGTTTTTAACGTTTAAAAGTATAGCTACAAGTGGGTTTTGTCGCAAAATTTCCCCCTTGCCCCCCCCCTCGACATTGTTACCACCATATCTTGGTTGTCATTGACAGCAAGCTGGTTTAGGCTCTGCAGGTGTAACGTACGGACATCAAGGTGCGACAGCTAATGGGGATGGGCGGGTGGGTCCTCCGATTTGCTCAAACAAAGGGGTTATTCCATTGACTGCAGGATACAGCTCTATTGCTCAAATTAGATCGACTTTACTATATGGTGCTGAACTTGGAATCATTTTCAAAACTGATGAAGCTTGAGGGGTTGTGCCTTAAGGCAATAACCAACTGCCCCAGATCTACCCCCGATAGAGTAGATTTACTCAAAATCTGGACTATTGAGCATTGCTTTCTATTAAGACCTGCAAGTTATACTGGAAGCTAATTAATAGCATTGTTACTTCTCTACTTCATATAATTCAACTCGCTGCATCCATTTGTTATTGGCTTTGGAAAATCTTCTCTGGTTACTAGTGGATGAAGGACGTAAGTGGTGCATGCTCCTCCGTCTACCCCTTTGGCTGCCCATACCCACAATTTAAGCAAGACATTAAATCATACTCCCATGTCCCGTCCCCTTTCCTCCATACTTGTGGGACATTCCGTCACAGGGAATCCTTTTATTTTATCATTATTTTTTATTTTAGTTTGTTTTGTGTTTTTCCTTCTTTGCTTGCCCTTCATGCCTGCTCCAGTTCTACGGTCATCTCTTCTGTCTATGCAGGAGCATCTGGGATTTGTGTCCTGTTCATCCTGCGAACGTCGCTTTGGAAGGTCGGATACCCACTCTTTGCCTGAAGTGCCTAGGCCCGTAACACTGTTGGGACGCGTGCTTCTACTGCGACTCCCTTTCCGTCCGGGCACTCCGCCGGCTGCAGGTGAGAGCAAGTGTTTCAACGTGTTCCTCCTCACTTACAGCTCTTCATTGATTGAAAAAAGGAGACGGCCGGTAAGTTCATTCCTTTTCAGGGCACCCCGGCCGTGGGACTCCTTCCCAGGGTCTTCTGGGGCTGGAGGTGCTCAAGCATCTCTATTACCAGGGATATCCCCGAGGTGTCCCGCAAGTGATGTAACAGGCACACCAGAGCATCCTCCAAGGACCCCTGTAACCCCCTATTTGGGGCTTTCGGCCCAGTTCTTCTGGTGCCTTTTTCACCGGGGTCAGACCCCAGGTTTCCACTCTTGGAACGAAGTGTACCGTGTCTCAGCTCGAGGTCCCTATCAAGGTGACTATAAGTACTGAGGTTCCCCTTCTTGGGGCCATTTCTAAAACAGACAAGATTGAGGGGCCCTCTGCGAAGGCCCTGGCTTCAGGGTGACACTCCAAGCCTCCCCACATGCAGACTTGTGGTGGTACCAATCCTACTAGGCTCACCTTTTCGGAGCTAACTTACCAGCAGGCCCTAAGGTGTCCCAGAAACACCCCAGCTCTGCTAAGGTTCCTGGTCACAAGGCTAAGATGGCACATAAGATTGCTGATTCTCCTGCAGTCACCACTGCCTTACTTTGTGACGTAGTTCACTTCAGGCGTTGACAAAATGGCGGTCCCACCACGTTAGTCCACGGCAGCCATTTTGACTACCACTTACACCAACGTTCACCACGGGTGGGGCCTGTTTTTGTGGCAGAGCAGCCTTTTCCACGTTTCGTGGCCAGTAAGAACCTGTTGCGCCGTCCAATGGATGGGCGTGCTCGGGCTCCGCTGTTGCATAAAGTCTCGCTCCCTCCTGCGTCCGCGCCTTTTATCTATGTGGATCCAGCTGGTGGAGGACCATTCTGGCAACCATCCTCTCTGCATTCATGGGGGTATGCCCCTTCCGAGTGGCCTCTGCCCACTCCAGCAAACTTGGGAAGTTTGACGCTTATGCATTCTACACCCATGCAGGCATACTTTAAGGTTTTATTTAAGGAAATTTATCCTGAGTCGCCTGAACCGGCCTCTGTTCCAGCAGTTCCTATGCTGATTCCTGTAACGCCACTTCGTCCACCTCTTCCAGTGGGGCCGCCTCTGCCTCCTCTTCTTCCCTCCTCTTCCCCCACCCCCTGCCTTCAGAGGGTTTCAGGGCCACCATGGACTCCGCATTAATGCTCAGCAACGGCAGGGTGGCCGGTTTTTCTCTCGCCCAGCAGCCTCCTCCGCAGCAATGGGTGGTCTCTCAGCCAATAAATCAGCAAAATTATATTTTCAAACTGTTGCACAAGACTCCAGTGGGAGGATGGATTTCGTCTCCTTTGGAGGCGTGGCAGGCTTTCATCGATGGGTTTTGTCAGTCGCTCGCTCGGGCGGGCTGTTGCTTGCCCCTCCCTCCTCTCCAGCAGACTGGGTCACCCTCCCTCAGAGCCGAGGTTCTGAAGCTTCTGGTCCTCAGAGCAGTGGAACCTGTTCCCCCTCAGGGAACAAGGGTAGGGGTTTTACTTCCGTCTGTTCAGTGCCCAAACACAACCAGGCTGGCCTGCACACTATCCTCTACCTATCCCAAGTTTAATCTCTTCCTACCCCAAGAGAGATTCAAGATGATTGTCGTGCTGGACAAAGTCCTCTCTCCGGAGGGACGATTGGCTCAGTGTGGTGGATCTTCATAAGGCATACTTGCATATTCTGATCTGGTGCCCGCATCAAAAATATCTGCGGTTCTCCATGGTAATGGACCACTTAGAGTATCATGTGCTTCTGTTTGGTCTCATCTCGCTACCGCGTGTCTTTACGGAGATGACTTGCCATTGCTGCGTTCCTCAGACTACAAGGTGTTCATGTCTATCCATATTTGAAGGCAGTCCTAGCCCACAAGTCTCTGCGACCAATCTTCAGTCACTTCTTCAGCTCTTGTTACGGCTCGGGCTGTCGGTGAACTGGCGGAAAACCTCTCACTCTCTCTCGACCTGATCTTTCTGGATTTCCGTTGGGACACAGTCAGTATCAGTCTTCTGATGGAGGACCGGATTACAGACCTGTCGACCACGTGCCAGCTTTTTCTGCAGTCCTCCACATATGTCGGCCTGGTGGTTCCAGAGACTTCTGGCCTCGTGTGTTAGCTCTACCTCTGGCACACCTGAAAATGAGACTCGGCTTGCTCTTTGGAGCTGCTGGTCCCATTCCACGGACCTGGATTCCAAGATGATTCCAGTCCCGTCCTGCATGACGGCAGATTGTTAGGATTGTCACCTTCTGCCTTGTTAGCCATCTGTCTGCATGCATGCTGAGTGCTTGAGGTATGATGTCACAAATGGAACGTTTGGGTATGATTGAGTGAAATGCTGTGTGTTGAGTGTACCACCCAGGACAGTTGACATGATGTAGCCTGGGTGGTGGGAGCCAGTGGTCTCCCCTCTGATTCTGTGATCTGATCCTGTAACTGAATCTCCTGATGTAACACCCGATTAAGGTAACCTATGCCAGCGTATCCTTTCACCCATTGACCTCAGCTTGAGGTCCTAACATAATTTGGCAACGAGTTGGTCTTGAGGAACCCAAGAGAAGAGGCTGCTGAAGAAAGTGCCTGTGTGTTTGGGGCCAGAGAAAGCAGAAGGGAAACTGCTGCGGGGGGTGCAGCGCATGATCACCTGAGACAGAGGGAGCCCACTGCCCCCCCCCCCCCCCCCCCCCCCAATGATGATCAGTCCCACCACCCAGGGGGCAAGGAGGGTGCCTGTATGGCTTCCAGAGAGAAGAGTAGAGGGATGCGCACCCTGCACCCATTGGGGAACCAGGGGTTATTCCAAGTAAATGAAAACGGGCCAGAGACCTTTCCAGCAGGCACAAAGGATTTGTAAGGGTGCCTGATAAGGTAGTTCCCCCCCCATAGTCTGTGTAATTTACAGTATACAGTTTGCTTTGGTCATCATCCAGGGGCAAAGCAGTGTGAGGTTGTTTGCCAAGTACCCAAGGACGTGGAGAGCAGTAAAGCGTTTGCCCTGCTGACCTATAAGGCAGTTCTTGTCTGTACAGCAGTGTCGGGAGCGGCACTATTTGAATATCAACGCTTTCACGGGACGGAGCTGTTATACATAGAATTGTTTTTCCGTGGCTTCTGTGGGAAGTGTTATTCATGTGGAGTGGTTGGGACAACAAGAAATTAGGGCGTCTCCACCACTCTCGTGCCACGAACGGCATGCAGGCAGCGTCCTGCCACACACCCATTCCTAAACATTCAACTACCTCTAAACCCAAGCTACAATAGATAAGGCAAAACATATCGCGTCCTTACAACATAAATGGGTTACCTCCAACCATGCTAAAGCTCATAGACATGGACTTGCATGCCTCTACACCATCAATGGGTTACCCTGGACCCATGCAAAACCATACCTAACAATACAGCTCACTGCATACTAACTCATCACACACTACATCCACACCATCAATCGGTTAGCTTCAACCCATGCATAAATAGTATCTACCAATGCAGCTCATGCACCACAATACAAACTAACTAATCATCCACTTCACATGAATGGGCATCACACACCCATACCCGGATGTCTTGAAACTTCCTGCTTTTTAAATGACCCTAAAACTCAATGTCGCTTCCTGGATGCAACGTAAAACAATCCTCGAAATGTTGTTCTAGCATGTTAACCTCACCACCACCTGTTAAAGCTAAAAGTCTGTTTCCTAAAGTCCATATTGTTCTTCGGTAACAACTTTAATGCCTACAAATCCTCAAAAATCGTTAAAACTAAATATGTCAATTCAGCTTCACCCAACACCAGAAATGCACATCACATTCCCTTCCAGTACTGCTCACACCTGCACCACTACGCATCAACTTCTCCACTTGTAATTCCTCGCAACATCATCACATAAATGAAGCCTAACCTCTGCGTTGACACATTGTACTTTAAATCCTGGAAAATCTCAAAACCGCAATTCTGGAAAGTGCTGAACACTCCCACCCTGCCGCTGTGCTCACTCGCCCTCCCACATGAACCGCTGCCACACTACCAACTATCAACTTCATTCACAATACCATCTAACACCACAAGGCCAAACATGGAAATAACCTTTCACCAGCAGAGCTGAATAACGTCTTATTTGTCATAGCCCCTGATCACAGCAAAGCCGCGCTGTGCGGATCAAAAATAGAAATAAAAACGACAGTGACGGCACCGTTTGTCAAACCTAATATAACACATTGCAGGCAAAGTTCAGTATTGCGTCCATTTAAACAAGCCTCATCTCCTTGGCTCCAGGAAAAACATCGGTAGCATGCTAACATTACTTCTCTGTTGCTCGTAACCCCTTTACTTAATTCAAGGGGCTTACTCCATGAGCACTTCCCTACCCCAACCGCACACCCCTTCACCTTTTTCGAACTATGGGCTGCGCAGTTCACGCGTCCGAAGGAAACTCAGACCAGCAGCTGGCACCCTTCTTTCCTGGTCACGCAGGGGGACGTAGCTGGGTGCCCTACTCTAAAATCACATCAGCTTGAAGCAATCACAGCATCCCAGATTAGCAGTTGAACGCTCCATCCACGTATTATTCTGTTGGCCTTCAACATTCCTGCCGATCACCCGCAGGGGCATGGATAACGTCATTCTGGAGATGGAATCCGACCATGTAGAGCTCCTCAGCCCAACGGTCATCACAACCGTTGCAGGAGACAGTTGTCTGATGGGTGTGTATTATGGTGTGTGGTGTGACCCCCAAGGTTACCAAGTGGTATACCGCATCCAAGTAGTGAGATGGCTTGGATAGGTTTTTTCTTTTGATTAATGTGAATCGCAGGGAGTGTCGCATTCTGTGGTACTTATCTGTGACTCTAGGGCAAGTGTAACACTTTTCCATCTAGTTGCCGGAGGTCTTCTCTGTCGTCGTTGTGTTGGGTTGAGGCCCGACTGCTGTTGGCTCCGTTTGGAACAGCCGCAAACTGGGATCTGTGTTTTGGGTTCTTTGGGATTGGAATTCCTCCGTGCATAGTGGTCCTTGTGTGACTGTGGTGTGGATGAGTTTGAGGTTGTTTGGCGAGTATGTGTGATAGAGTTGTCCTGTTGTTTAGATCTTCCTGGGTTATTGTTTAGGAAGTTAGTTGGCTTTCTCGGTTTACCGCGGCAGAACCTTGTGCCAGTCCCAATGTGGAAAGTTAGTGCATGGGAATGGCAGTCCCATGATTCACCTGTGGCAGGGGTGTATAAAAGGAGTAAAGCGTTTGTACAGGGTTCATGGTGATCCTGTGATCTGATCCTGTAACTGAATCTCCTGATGTAACACCTGATTAAAGTAACCTAATGAAGATCTCCTGGCATCCAGCTTATCCTTTCACCCGTTGACCTCAGCTTAAGGTCGTAACACGGATCTTCAATGGTGGTCATCCGCCAGTAACCTTTCAGTGGGGACCTCCTTCGAGGAACCCTGCCCACAAGTAACGGTTACTACAGACTCCTCACTTCTGGGGTGGGGCGTGACAATGCGTCACTGAGTTTTACAATGTGTAGACGCCTCGGGACAAGCGCTTTCATATCAATAACCTGGAGCTCCTGGCAGTTTTTCTGGAGCTTGAGGCCTTTCAACCCTCGATCACCAACAATTTGGTTCGAATACGTTCCGACATTACTGTAGCAATGTTTTACATCAACAAACATGGGCACCAAGTCCCCTCTTCTGGTACATCTTGCTATCCAGCACAATGTCTGGCTCCAAGCTGTGCATATTCCAGGCCACATCAATGTGACCGAATACTCTCTCAGCCGCCAGTCTGCGGCCAGTTACGAATGCTAGATGAACAGAGTTCTTCCAGCAATGGGGCTCTCCAGTGGTGGACCTCTTTGCGATATCATCAAACAGGAAACGTCCTCTTTATGCTTCCAGGGACGTGCACGGAGCGTCATCCTTGGACGCCCTTGAGATACTGTGGGACAACATGAGAGCTTATGCTTTCTCTCCTTTACCACTGATACATCAGTCACTTTGGAAACTCGCGAGCGCTTCCAACTGCACTCTCCTCTACATAACCCCTTGGTGGCCAGTCTGATTCTGTTTTTTGGGCCTGCAGCACCTGTCGATGACCTCCCCGATCACGCTGCCGCAGATTCCTGACCACCTTCACCAGGGCAATCAATTGTGGCACCCCTCCCCACAGTCGCTCAGCTTGGTGGCCGGTGCCGGAGTTCCGATCGTGGCGCAGTTTAATCTCGGAGGACAACATGTGTGTAATACAAGCAGCACGGAAGCCCTCTACAGGAGCAAGTGGCTCTGTTTTTGTCACTGGTGTCTAGCCAAGGAGCTTGACCCCAGGCATGCCTCTATCAACACTGTTTTGTCCTACATATCACACCTGGCATACATGGCTGCTCTTGCAGGACTTGTCCTCCATTGCAGCTTACCTGTCTGCTGACAGTTGCTCTTTTTCACTGACTAATCCAGTCCTCAAGAGACACTTTGTGGGTCTTCATCTCTTCTTGCCTGTTAGAACCCCTCATCCCCAAATGGGATCTGAATGTGTTCCTTGCCGCTTTGCCTTAAACCTTTTGAGCCTATGTCCACTACCATACCTTTCTTGGAAGGTGGCTTTTCTGATTGCGGTAACATCTGCAATGCGAGTAAGCGAGCTTGAAGCTCTTTCGGTGGAACACTCGTTCCTAACTTTTCATAAGGATAAGGTTGTGCTTTGTACTAGTGCTTTTCTTCCTAAAGTGGTCTCCGAATTCCATTTGGACAAGTTGCTAGTTCTTCCAGAACCTGGTCTCTGGAGCTGAGGGAATTCTGCACAACCGCGATGTCAGACGGGCTCTGAAGTTCTACCTCTCTAGAACGAGTGATCTTGGAAGCTCCTCACAACTCACGTTTGGTGACCCTAAAGGGAAGCCAGCCTCTAAAGCATCCATCTCTCGTTGGATAGCTTAATGTATTTTGGAGACCTACAACTTGCAAGGCCTTCAACCAACAGAAGGCGTCAATGCACAACTGGTCTGAGGCAAAGCGGCCGATGTTGCCTTCCATAAGTATGTCCCATGGGAGTCCATTGCCAAAGCAGCTCTGTGGGCCTCCGAATCAGCATTTTGGAGACATTGTCTCGATCTGAGCTCCCGAGCTGATGCTCAACATGGCCATGCAGTTCTCACGAATTTATTCCAATAAGGGAAGTTGCCATCCACCCATAATACCCTATGGTCGGTGTTCTGGAATCTCCCACAAGTATGGAGGAAAGGGGACGGAACGTAGGAGTATGACAGTTAGTCACCACAGTGACTACCTTACTTCTAGGCCATAGTTCCCTTTTCCTCCATACGCCCGCCATCCCCTCTAAAAAGTATCCTCTCTTATTGCTAAATGGTCCTAGACCTGGTGATAGAAAAGGACTGTAGGGCGATACGTGGGGCGGAGCTCAGGAAGGCGGGGCTGCGGTCATGTGCTATAGTTTTGATGCTTTTAAAAAGTGCTCTGGTCCTGTCCCGCTGGACGGAATGTCCTCTTTAGGAGACTGGAGTAAGGTAGTCACTGCGGTAGTTCACTTTCTATTATGCTGTCGATTGTGAACAGAACAGGGTGAACCTTCCCACTAAATCCCAGTGGTGAATATTTCTAACCAGTCGCTAAACAAGCTTGTGCACCAATATATTTATGGGATTTCCTGCACAATAGGATCACCCTTGGTAATCTACGGCTAAAATTTAATCTAACAGATGAGCTTGGAGTTATGGGTAGTTGGTTGGGTTTAGAAGAGGATCATCGCTATTGCATGCTCTTTGGAACTAGATTATTGGAACTAGTAAAACATTTTAGGATTTACTTTGAAATAAGATAAGAACCAGGTCTTACAGATGTTTAGGATCCACAACTTTTAATGGTGATATTTGGAAGTGATTTCATGAGGGCCATGATGCATTGACCATCTATAGTTTGACAAAGACGTGGCTTAATATTGATGAGATATTAGAAATAGTCACATTTTAATGTTTACTTCAGTCTTAAAAGGTACACAGTGATTTTATACAGTTTATTTTTTATTTTGGTATTGCTTATAGTTATTGTGTTTTTTGTATCGGAAGGTGTATGGGCTATTGAAGACAACAATAAAAAAATTAAAAACAGGAAGAATTCTGGATGTCTAATTTTAGGTGCCAACATTAACCTGCTTCTATTGCTCGGACAAAATAAAATAAAAACCCTTGATGAAACCAGTCATTATTTCTGATGTGGATTTTCTTAAGAACTTAAGAATATTCCTGTATATAAGTATGGAAACCTTTGGGTTGTCTGCAATAATTATTTTCTGTTTTCCATAATTGGATTCTTGCTTTATTTTGCAGGAACACCTGGTGTTGGCAAGACCACCTTGGGGAAAGAGCTTGCAGAACGTACTGGACTGGCATTCATCAATATCAGCGATCTGGCAAAAGAAGGTACATTGAGCACAGACTTCAACCCTGGAAAATATGTTTTCCTTTGTTTTATGCCTACATTTTTAATGCTATGAGAGTAAATTGCTCTTCTATGACAAATTGATTCTTATTAAAGGTTGTTATGGAAAATAAAGAAAGTCACATGGGCAGAATTCAGCTGTGCCATTTTGAGCAAAGTAGTGATTCTATTTCACTAAAAATGTACACATGCATGCTTTGTCAATTTATAGTCAAAATGATTTTAATTTTACCCTCGTAATGTTGAAAATTTGCACAAAGCAGTCGCATCAGAATTTGTGTTTACAGGCTTTCCACTTGTGGCCTACCTTCACGTACAGAATGAATCTGTGAAGGAATCCTCTCCGAACTCTTTTCAATGTGTTGGGATCCATCGCCCGCCTTAGTCACCAGTTGTCTTGCAACTGCCCATAGGACCATCCAGTACAGTAAAGATGGCGGCCAAGTATTCCCTTAAATGTTTAAAACGCTCTTGTAGTGTTTTCCAAGATAGCGGCCACGGGACGTACGGGCGTACTGACTTTCGTCTGCGTTCTGTGGTTTGCAATAAAGCTGCTCTGTAAACAAAGCAGCAGCATCTCGCAGATGCCTAGACTGAGATTTTGCAGCTCCGTATTCCAGCTCCCAGTTAGATGATTGGCAATTAAGTGGGAAGGGAGTTTTATTTTTTTTCTTTTGTCCGGTGACTGACTAAGCCCTGCATGTGTATAGAGGCACACATGGGCTGTACTTGGACCACAAGGCTTGGTGGGTATGTTGGTTCTAGGGTCCGTATTGACCTTAATGACTAAACCATGCGTGGATAGAAAGAATTGCATGGGCTGTTCTGTGCAGACGGGTACAAAGATTACATCACCCATATGAGACCTAATGACTTGGCTATACGCACAGGCTGTACTATGAATGCTGGTCCTAAGGTGGTACTACCCAAGGAGATGAATGCATAGGTATATGCATTAGAATACAAGCTTAGGTTGTATTCCTTGTTTTGTATTTTGTTTGGAGTCCTCAGCAATCATAGCGTGATTATCTGTGTGCAGTGAGACTAGTGTAACGGTCTGTGAATTCAACAGACACTGGCACCTTGGATGGTTTGCACCAGACTTAAGGGAAGCTCAGGTAACCATTTTAATAATATTACCATGATACATCCATAATTCTCTTTAAGGTCTGGCAAGTAGACCTTTGTCATTACTGCAACTCAAGAGTCTGGGTTTAAAGTGCCATAAAGAAAGGGGCACTCCTCTGCCCTTTGTTAAACCTTCTTGTTCTGTGCACTATGCAGTCAAAAGGAGGAAGGAATGAAGGTTGGGATAATGGCGTTGGATGGTCTAATTCCAATGTACCTAAGGACATGCCAAGTAACTGAAAACCGGTAAGGCAAGACAAGGTGTACATTGTCTGGTCACCTTAAATCACAAAAATAATTAAGGATCGTAGTTGACATTTGTACATTTACTAAACACCGACTTTGTTTCTCTGCACTCCAGAAAATGCTGAAGAGAAACCAGAGTTAAACCTGAGTGTCTGGTTTCTAGATGCAGTACATTCCACGAACACTCCTATGATGGGTGAAACATTGAGCCTTTGGACCAAAGACCTCTGCCTCCCATGCCTTTTTAAGACTTCAGTTCACGCATACTCCTGATTACAAATGCCTTTTTAATGCATCTTCTTCCTCGGTAGCCCCACTTTTCTAACCGTCCTCTTTCGAATCAAACAGAACCTCACTGCTTTCAATATCTAGCCTGGCAAACCCAACCATATCCAAAAGAATACTGCTTAGACACATCTCATGCCAGTGAAGGGGCGTTTAAGTGGTCCAATGGTTATAGGCATGTGTTTGCGCTTGTATTGTCCCAGATCATTAGACAATATCACCGCCGCTTCACAATGGTGACCACACATTAACATTCTATGGGCATGATGTGGGAACTGGACCTAAACGGGCTTGCTCAGGAGCTGAATGGGCAACATTTTGTGATTGTATCACTGCCCACTGCCCATAACTGTTTGAGGGATATCACCCAGACCTTCCTCTTAATGTCGCTAGCAAAAGCCTGCAAATTTGCTTAATTTCTTGTCCGCGCTACGACAACAATGGAACATGCACAGGAGCAAGGGGGTAATCCCATTGACTCACACAACTGATCAGAACCGCTTTACCTTTGTTGCCTTCATTTCAGGTTAGCCCCATCACCCCCTTTTCTCTCCCCCTCACCCTCCTCCCTTGATCTCACTGGAACAGCAAAATTTGATTGTACTTATCATTCCCACTCCACTTACACAAGCCTTACCTCTCAACCTTTAAATACTGCAGTTGTCTTTAACCCTTCCTGGGTACAAGAGGGGTCTTTCCCCCCCCCCCCCCCCTCATCTACCTCCTCATCTACTGCCTGCCTCTCTGGCTAGCACACATGTCCAATCTGACTGGCAGGCTTTCTTGCAGTCTGCAATATCATTGGTATCTGGCCTTGCATCCATCTCCATTTTATGAATACGTATGTGCACGAAAAACAATCTGCATGTTTACATAGAATTCCTTTTGCTAAGGTTAACTTATGTAACTGATTGCAGCACAGACTTAAATGCACCAATCCTTGAGTAACGAGACAGCAGATGCAGCTCTGCTTTACTATGAGGAGTTGCTGTACAAGGTCCAAAAAAGTTCACTTACAGAGGGGCTTACGAGAGTGGGCAAATGTGCAATGCTTTTAAATGGCAGTGTAGGCTTGGCATGATCGAGGGGCACCTCCATGGATTGTGGGGTTCCCCTTGATGTGAAATACCAGCAAGTGATTTACGTTTGACCTATAGACGATTCTATACACTTATAACAATACATCCAGATGAACCTAATGTCTTCTTTGGCCAGATGTTCTATTGAGGTTTTTTACCACTGAAAGCCCAATAAAATCCAGACACCCTATTTGTCCGTAAACACATTTGATAATGGCACTGTAAAAAAACCAGAGGGTGTTTGACAATCTAGTCCCCAGGGATCCCATTCTCGGGTACCCAGGGAAATGCCATCGCTTTTGGATCCCGACCCTGAGGGTGGACATGCGAGGGGGATCACCTGTGTGTCAGGGAGAAGCACCCAATGGTGAGACATGGTATCCCCCCCTTTTTTATATACAACCCATGGAACCCCATCCCCTTTTATTTTTTTTTTTTGGGGGAGCTACAACTCCCATAATGCCTCTCTGCTTCATCTTGACAAAAGTACTGCACCAAGGAAGATGAGTAATGAGGTCAGAAGGATTATCTCCCCTGTAATAAGGCCAGGCAGAGTCGGGCACGTAGCTCTAATGATGTACACCTGCCACTTATTAATGCACTCTGTGCAAATAAAAAATGGCACGCAGGCACACTTTAAGTGAGGCTGGGTATGAGAAGGAACCGCCCTTCCGAGGCTTAGGCGTACCAGGCTGTGGGAGTTGGAAGGCCAACAGGCTGATCAACAATTGAAAGGATTGAGAGAAAGCCAGGCAAGATTTCCAAGCTTTCGGGGAACCCGTGACTGTTTGACAAGCAGAGCGGAGGAAAGAAACCTTCAGGGTACCGGGAAACGGCCCGCGACCCTTCCGGTTGAACGGTGGAGTTGGGAAGGAGCAGAGTAGGCATTGGTAACGGCCTTCTGCCACGAGGGTAGAAGTAAGGCAGGTGAAAGAATACAAACTAAAAGTACCAAGAAGCATTGGTCACAAAAGAATACCAAGAAGTATTAGTGTTGAAAATGAACTCTGGAAAAGACATAGAATAAGAACTTCAAGGGCCAAGCGGAATTGAGGGGCAGGGGGAAACAACAAAGAGGTATTGGTGTTACACATGAACTTTTTGAACAGGCCAAGAGGGCACACTAAAGCGAGTACAAATTAGAAGGACCAAGAAGTATTGGTATCGCAAGTTAGTATGGATTCAGAGTTGAAGGAATATTGAGAGAGGTCGAAGTGGTCCTGCAGAGATCTGTGTAAATTCCTTGCCATTTCAAAAGTCTTCGACAGTGAAAGTTAACTTGAATAAAACGTGGGGAAGGGAACCCCCACGAAGAACAAGATGGGCTTGAGCACGGCAGAGGGAAACCTGCACAGAACTGTGAGAAATTGAAAGCATATGGACTGAGTATTGATGGCAAGGTAGGTGAAGCCTAAGGAAGGGATTGAACTACCAGAGGTTGAAAGCCAAAGATTGAACTGTACCACCAGTAAACCAAAGCGTGCAAAACTGATAGAACTGTGCCATCCACGCATCCTTTTGATTATTAAGAGACTCTCTAGACCCTGTGGGGTTGAACCTGGGGAAGGGAATTGGTACTGAAGCCATTCTAGCATTTCTTTTTGATTGAGACACCATTTTCCTTTTTGTTTTCCCTTAATACATTTGTTATCTTGAGAATGATGGCAAGGTCAAGTTTTCTTAGTAGAGGCCTTTTTATTTTGACCAGACAGACTTGGGCGTATTTGTTATTGTTTAATGGTCGAGATTACTCCCAATGTAGAGGTAGGGCCAGTTAGGAATTCTACCATCCCAATTAAATTCATAAATAAAGGTTTTTGAAACTTATATCCATTGTCTCAGTGTTTACTGCTCGATACCATGACTTCCTCACAGCACAAATGCAGACATGATGCGCCCCCACTTCAGAGGGAGTAAACCTCATTGAAAAAATTAGATGGTGGAGCCAAGCATTGGAGAATAGTTACTGTATTTTAAAGAAAATATACCTGGTGTGATCACTATAGTAAAGGTGTTCTGTATTTAAAAATATAAGGGAGATGCAAAAATGGCCCACTGACTGGAGAGCAACGTAACTGTAGCTCTCCTGTCCCCTGACTCTTTTAATGCCGAAATAAGCTTAAATACCCTCCCTGGGTGCGGAACAAGGATTGCAGTGGAGGCAGACCAGGACCAAAGTTTGGGGTCGATTACATGAAGATTGGAGAGGAGTGAGTCGCCTGGGTTTGCAAGCCAGCAGCGGTGAGAGAACGGGACAAGACTGGTCTGTGGAGCCTGTGGGGGAAGCTCGCAGAAGATTTCAGACACCTTGGGTGAGTCATCCCAGCAAGCGGAGGAGCAGCAGCGAGAGATGGATGGCTGGCTGGCGTTCTCCAAAGAGCCGGACAAGGTGAGAGCGCACCTGGGAAGCGCCGCGTAGCCGGTGGGGGAACCCCGCAGGAGATTGCAGGTACCCGGAGGAAGGGCGTGACACTGCTTGTACGACCTAAGACAGAGGCAGAGGAAGAGGAGGACCCGCAGCATAGGCGGAGAAGGGGGGCATGGCCAGTGCGCATGGAGTGAGGACGTGCTTTCCTCGCGCTCCTGCCCAAGAGCCTACAATGGACCGAATCGTTCGGCCTACTTAATGTCATGATGCCTACCCCCGGAGCACCAGGCCAGGCCCAGCACCCCCGGGAGCAGGCATCACGCCCCCGGGTAAAAGCCCAGCGGCCCTTTATAGGGGCTCTTTGGACTCTGTCCTGGCGCCGTTGGCGCCAGGCTCATGTTGGACATCGGTCCTGGCGCCATAAGCGCCAGGCTCATAAGGGGAAGTGTTTGGTGCACTTATCTGATGCAGACCATGCTGCACACTCACCTGATGCAGACCATGCTGCATGAAGAACCAAGCCAAAAGAGGCTTAGGAGGGACTATTATTCTGATGTAACTATTTTGTTACTTGGGTGGGGCTGTGGAAGAATACTCACCTGGAACTTCTTCCAAAGCTATTTATGCCACGCCCGGACAGCCACACGTGCTTCGCGTTGTTCTGCATCCCAGCAGCTGAACGATCACCGTGTCTGCTCCTGCACCTGGACTCCAGCCACGCCTGCCTCGAACCTGGAACACCAGTAAGGGAATAAGAGAAGAGAAAGGTGAAAACCAAGAACTATTTCAACCTTCTTACCTGCATCCGGAATCTTCACGCCAGTATTCCTGAAGGAAGACTTCCATTTAAAAGCACCGCATTGCTCGCTGCAGCGCTGCGCTTCACTCACCTGTTCCCGAGACGCCGCCCGGCTCCATCGCGGCTCTCGGTGCCGGTCGCCACATCTCTGCACCGCACCCAAGGGAGAGAAGAAGAGACAAAAGGTGAGCAAGGGAACGCAAGAGGAAAGCCGGATTTTCAGCCATATTACTTACCGGCTATTCTTGGTGAGCCATTCCACATCTCGGGTCGGCGCCACATCTCTGGCAGGTACCGCACCCCGGCCCCTATGGGGAAAGGACAACAGACATTACTGGGGAATTATAAAGACATTAGAGGGGTCAACCTCATCACTGACTCACCTGATTTTACCCCGGCAATTTAACCCCTCAACGCATCGCCTTTGTTCTGCACCTGAAATAAAGGACAGAAAAAGACAACATAAAAGGAGGCTCACACTTGAACTTTTGCATCTTCATACTTACGGCGTATCGCTCAGTAAAGTCAAGTGGATTTGCCAGCACCATTCTGAAAACCAGTGAAGTAACTGGGCGAACGCGCGCCCCTGCACCAGAAGCAGGATGGAGAGTTCATCCTTCCAAACCATAAGGTGAGCTTAAACCGGGGGTTTTGGAGGAAGTCGGAGGAGAACGAAGGGGGAAAGGGGGAGCAAGCACATTATTCAGCAGACAGTTAATCCCCTTTCTCATCTGCAGAAGGATATTCCTACGGGCCAGACAAGCAAGATTTGGGGGTCCTGTTCAATCGGTGGTCCGAATTCTGTGCATCACGTTTGAAGAGGCCACAGCAACCCAGACCAGACCAGCGCCTCCGTGGGAGCCAGGTGAGCGTTACACTTAAGCTGAACAAGCACACTTGAAGTAGCTACGGTAAGAAGAACCGTTTCCCTACCCCCGATGAAGTTTCTGCATGAAAATCGGACAAAGATAACGGTTATTCGAGGCGAACAGAGAGGAGGCCCCCACCCAACAAAATGGCGGCGCCCGCGGTTCCTATCTGAGGCGCGCTGTTGGAGAGACAGATAGCCTCCGGAAGCGAGAGAGTGGGGCCTGCCGCATCCAACCCGGCGATCCGTCGACACCCCTGGGGGGGGGGGGGCTGACCCCTGCTGCTTGCTGCGGCCCGGGTCTCTGCCTCTGAGACTGCGAGGGGAGGAGACGAAGGAGAGGACCCTCCGTGCGAGACCGCTGGGTGCGCCGGGACCCCGCGCACGCGGCGTGGAAGAGGGGCTCTGAGCGGTGCCGGCTGGCGGGAGACCGCGAGAGACACAGACACGGAGAAGGCGACGGGTGGTTCCCTCCGGAACATCCACGAGCTGACGGCTCCCCATCTGCGGCAACCGCCCTCGCAATCGACCCTACATACACCTCCCTGCAGATCGTGAAAAGGCCGCGGAGCACACCCAAAGACAGGTGATGTCGCCCCCCAAAAGCAAACTATAAAAACCGCGACCATGGACTCCTTCACCACGGTCAGGGCGAAACGGGGAACAGAAGCAGCAGACGACCCGACGACTAAGGAGGACGATCCAACAAATATGCAAGTGCTACAAGCTATAGCAGCGCTACGAACGTCCATCGAAACCAGGATCGATGAAATCAAGTCAGACATGCAGCTGATGAGACAGGATGCCCGTAACCTTACTGAAAGGGTGACTACAGCGGAGGCAATGCTGCAAGACAATTTTAATGACACCACAGAACTTAAATCTAAGGTCCAAGACCTCGAATTGCAAGTAGCGCAGCTAGATGCGCGATCAGAAGACGCAGAAGGACATACCCGCCGTGGCAACATTCAAATCCTGGGGGTGCCGGAAGACACAGAGGGCCCAGACCCGACTGAATTCGTAGAAATGATGCTATTGCAAGAAATTGGGGCCGGCAAACTGACCCAGGGCTTCTCGATAGAACGGGCCCACAGGTCACTTCAGAAAAGAAACAACCCCCCCCCCCCCCCGGCTGTGCCCAATAATTGCAAAAGTCTTGAACTTTCGCGACAGAGAGACTATATTGAGATTCTCAAGATGGGAAATCGAGAAACATGGGGCCAAAATAGTCATTTATCCAGACTATACCCCCGCGGTGCAGCGAGCACGGAACTCATTCGTGCCGGTGAAAGCTAGGTTACGCAAGCTAAACCTCAAGTACATGCTAATGTACCCGTCCCGCCTTAAGGTACTATACAAGGGGAAAGCTATCTTTCTTGAGACCCCGGCAGAGGCAAATATGTGGCTTGAGGACAACAACCTTGCAGATGAAAAGCAAAGCACTGCGCATGAAGTCACAGGCCATTGAATGCACCAAGTAACAGGAAGAATAAAGGTTCACACAACTGCCGAATGAATACCGGACCGCTTGAGATTTACAACTCTACGAACGCTACGACTGGCAGGAGCACACCGACCCATGCGTATAACAACGAAGCCGACGCACCCCCCTGAAACACGTGGAGGCCGACTGCCGACACACCACCCGTGCCAGGAGGCCCGGAAAAGGCCTGGAAGGATCGGGTGCCCCTGAGCGCTGCAAGTTTGAGGCAACTGCTGGGGGCAGTTCTGAATTGAAAGGCTTGTTGCCCTCATTCACTAGAATGAGGATCGTTAATGTTAATAAGTCTCCAAGTGACACTGATAGGGGAGAGAGAAGGGAAGGAGGAAAGGAGGTGGCTCGCGCCCCAACCCCAACACAGACCGACCCCTGGATAGCAGGCCCAAGCCCAGGTGTGGCAGAGGCGGGGAAAAGGGGGGGGGGCAACGGATCCGTTACTGAACCCCCTATGACTGCGACCACCATAAAAATGACATGGAATGGAACGGGTCTGAAGACTTATCTCCGAAGAGACAGGATTAAAACCTACCTGCACAGAAAAGGGGTAATGATGCATTACTACAGGAGACCCACTGCACGGCGCTCTCGGTGACCAAGCTACAAACACATTGGGGAGGACAGGGATTTGGCACCACTTACTCTAAATACGCAAGAGGGGTCTACACCTGTATCCACCCACAGCTCCCATTCGGGGTGGACAAAATGGAGATGGACCCGCAAGGTAGGTTCTTTGTAATTTGGGGATTCATTGAACAAGAAGCAGTATGTATCATGAACTCCTATCTCCCTAATAATAACATACCGTCCTACCTGAACACACTGTACCCCAGAGTTGCACAGTATAGGAACGATCTTTATTTGGGGGGGAGATTTTAACTGTGTGCACAACCCAAGGCTGGACAGGTCCACACCACAGCTGGGAGGCCCATCGACCGCTACGGCAGCACTGTCCGCCATGTTGGGGAGGCTGGACATGACGGATGTGTGGCGGGAAAAGCATCCTGAAGCACGCAAATACTCATTCTACTCATCTCCACATAAGCTACACACAAGACTAGATTATATACTCCTAGACCGGGAACACTTACCCCGGGTGGAGGGAGGCACAATATCTGGCGAGGACTATCTCTGATCACTCCCCGCTCCTGATGACATGGAATCACAAAGGACCCAGACCCCCCATTCCCATGTGGAAAATGCCCACAGACGCCCTGAAGGACCCAGCCTTCCGAGAGGAATTACGTGATTCTATTGATGCCTACCTAGAGGTAAACACCGGTAGTGTAGCTTAAAATAGCACAGCGTGGGAGGCTCTAAAGGCGGTAACCAGGGGAGAAATTATTGCAAAGGCGGGAGGTATCAAGAAGCTGCTCGGGAAAGAACTAGACCTAGTGGAACGGCAAATTGAGCGACTCGAAGCGAACCCCGTAGATACCCAACAGAGAGAAGAGGAGCTTGTAAAACATAGAGAGAGGAACATAACTGCGTGGAACAGGCTGGAAAAGTTTGACTATGGTGCCAGAACAAACAGAGCACATGTTGAGGCAGACAAACCGTGCAGATTACTCGCCTGGCTCTGCCAAAAAGAACACCCCAGCACCTCACTACAAGATGAGGATGGAAACGCACACTACACACAGCAGGGCATAAATGATACTTTCACTCGCTTTTACACCCACCTGTACTCGCATGAGGAGCTGGTCCCCCATGAACGGTTGATAGAAACATTGGAGGAGATGGGGCTCCCTAGGCTGTCCCCTGAGCAAGCCGACTCCCTTGAAACAGAAATCATGCCGGAAGACATTACCGATGCAATTAGGTCCCTGGCCACAGGCAAGGCACCTGGTGCAGACCAGTTGCCCACAGTTTTTTTAAACATATGAGTGCTCCCTCCCCCCCCCCCTCCCCTATTACACGCAGTATACTAGGAGGCATACGAAGAAGGAATACTACCCGGAAGCATGAGGGAGACGCTTGTGATTCCGATCCTCAAGCCCAACAAGCCGGCAGACCAATGTGACTCATATCGCCCAATTGCAATGTTAAATTATGATGTTAAAATCTTGACCACGATTTTAGCAAAGCGGCTGTCTAGAATAATAGGAGATAAAGTTCACCCAGACCAGTGCGGCTTCGTGCCGGGCTGCAATACGTCCATGAACCTACGCAGGCTACAACATATCATAGCGCAAACCGATAAAAACAAGGACTCATACGCACTGCTGTCTCTGGACGCAGTCAAAGCGTTTGACTCCATCTACTGGGAGTGGCTTGTAGCAGTGCTCAGGGAGTTTGGCTTTGGCCCCGGATTTATCAGGTGGATTAACATCTTGTATGCTAAACCTAAGGCAAGGGTGAAATCTGGGAAGTGTTTGTGTCGAAGGCCTGGGATATATGCAGGGGGACTAGACAGGGCTGTCCACTATCCCCAATGCTTTATAGACTGGGACTAGAACCCATAGCTGTCTACTTTAGAAAGCAGTTCTTCAATGCAGGCATAAGACTGGGAGACGTGGATCACATCATCTCGCTCTACGCGGATGACGTTCTCATATACATCAGGGACCCACACCTCCACGTACCAACCATGCTAGAAGTATTGGACGATTATTCCAAGGTCTCTGGGATAAGCTTTAGCAGGTTGAAGTCTTGTATGTTCCCCCTGGCGACCCTGAAAGCAGAGAATTTAGAGGCACTCCCTGAGGTGGGCATTCAGTGGCAGAATACGTCATTCCGCTACCTTGGAGTGCACATAATGCATACCCCGAGTTAATGCACGAACGCAACACAAAGGCAGCACTCCCAGCTCTACGCAAATCAATGACGTTCCGGGTGAAACTCCCCCTTACGATGATGGGCAGGGCTTCGATAATCAAAATGATCGTTCTCCCACGATTCCTTTATGGGTTTCAAAATGTACACTACTATATACACAAACCCTTCTTCCGACTGCTCAAGACCATACTGCGAGAGTTCTTATGGGGGAAAGGCAGGCATAGGATAGCGTTGCCGTTGCTAACCCTACCATATAGCCAAGGCGGTATTCAACTTCCAAATCTAGAAAGATATTACCTAGCAGCACAGCTTAGTTTTGTGACCAAATGGCTAGATGATGAACCCACATCTGAAACACCATTGCTACAGGCCATGCTGCCCCAATTCCATCTGAAAGAACTGGTCTGGGCGCCATCCAAACTCCTGGGAACTTTACCCTTTTTGGCTGATCAAGGGAGGAAAATTTGGCACATGGCGAAAATGCTCACTAACTCACGGAAC
The DNA here is from genome assembly GCF_040938575.1 of Ambystoma mexicanum. Classification (NCBI taxonomy): domain Eukaryota; kingdom Metazoa; phylum Chordata; class Amphibia; order Caudata; family Ambystomatidae; genus Ambystoma; species Ambystoma mexicanum. The sequence goes on along the minus strand of NC_090935.1, from coordinate 660,352,214 downwards.
CCCTATGCCCCGGAAGTTCCCCTGATCGCAGACTTATGCACAACACTTTCTGACTTGAAACACATCAGGCTCTGGGAGAGGGAAGGGGTCTACACCTGTGGAGATCTGTATGATGAGGGCACTTTCAGGGAATTCATCTCGCTACAGGAGACGGAAGGCATACATACCGGCCAATTTCTATGGTATCAAAGAACCCACGCTGTGGCCCAACCAGCTACAGACCCACTCCTCACTCTGATGTACAACTTAGGAGAGGGCGGTAGACCCATTTCGCAAATATATGGCCACCTGATCGACATGCCAAATCCTCGGAGCATGGAAATGAAAAGCAAATGGGAGGTGGACATAGGCCGGGAAATGTCTGAAGGGGAGTGGAACAGAGCTCTTACATCCCCAAAACGGTGTCCAGAAACCATAGATTCAGGCAGATTCAGTTGAACATTCTGCATAGAACTTACCTGACCCCGTGCCGCATAGCCACCTTCAATCCCCAGGCACAACCGACCTGCAACTGGTGCAGGGGGGGGGAGCAGATCTGACCCACATGTTATGGGAATGCCCCAGAACGAGGGCTCTGTGGGAGAAGGTTCAACAAACCTGCGAAAAAGCAGGCCTGAGCAAATATAACTGGACACCTGATGAGTGCCTCCTGGGAACCTTCCCCAGACCAACCAAACTCAAGCACGCAACAAGACTCATGGACATATCGTGCATACTGGCCAAAAGAACTATCGCAATGGCCTGGAAAAAACCCATGGGCCCTCAGTTCAAACTATGACACAAAGAGACTGAATGGTGGGTGCTAGCCGAGACCGTGGCATGGGAGGACTGTGTGGCCAGATCCATGGATGATTCCAGTATGTGACTCGAGGCATGGAAGGAACTCGCCAGACCCATGTTCCACCCCTCGGATGATAAACCCCCCTGAATTGGAACTCAATCTAGGCCAATGTGGGACCTATCATAAAGCCAGCAGCAGCAGAAGTGCTGCAGAGGATAGAGACCTTTCGGAAACCCTCCCCCTTTTGAAGTTGCCAGATGGTTCCCCTTCGCTCCCACCCTCCCCCCGTAGCAATTGACAATATATGAAACGGACAGAATGTGGAGACAGTTATGGTTGTTTTGTATTTGTATTTTCTTGAAATTAAGTTAAACATAAGACTATTGCTATTTGAGAATGGCTCTATCGCACACAACTTGTTTGATATTATTGAAAATGCCAATAAACAAATTTGAAAATAAATGGGCGGAGAAGGGAGTGCTTGCGGACTGTATGGGAGGGTGCCACAGCAGAACCCAGGGGGAGAAGCGGCACAGGGCACTGCTAAGGTGAGGGGGAAATAAGGCACTCCTAGAAACCCAGCCTGAGGTAGAGGGTGTCGTGGAAGGATCGCTTAAAAGGATCTGAGGCAAGTAAAGAAAGTAAGCCCTGGAGGGCAAATGCAAGGAGAAAGAGGAGGGAGCTGTGTGTGTGTGTGTGTGTGTTTTTTATAAATTTATTTATTTATTTATTTTTTATTTTTTTTTTGGGTCCCTCATCCCCCATAAGGAATCTAGCTGAGACACCACTGGAACACCCCCGCCTCTCCCCCGTCCTATCAAAAGGAAAACTGCACCCATTGGCAGCCCAGCATCTTTGCCACACAGAAAAGGTTAAGGAGGAACAGGATTAAAAAGTAAAGTGCTCTCCGCGTGGCATACCAGTGGTGAAAAGGAGGGCAAACCAATATTTCTACTGAGGGAATCCCCGGAGAAGCTGCATGCTAACCTAGCAATTTGGAGTAAGGCATTATCAGAGTGAGAAGAGACTGTAGTGCTGGGGGGGGGGGAGTGAAGGGCGCTCACTTTGCGAATGAATACAAAGGAGATCAAAAGCGCAATAAAACCGGAGAGGTTCTAACTTGGTAAAAAAAATCCACAAAGAGCTTGATACCTTAAGGGAGAGTAGGCTCCAGGATCAGAGATCCTTCTCCTACGTGAAAGGGCTGAAGTTTGAAGATGTCAAACAAACAGGGAAAAGGAGACCGACTTTATCAAAAGGTACGATGAAACCACTGGAAGGTACTATCCAAAAGATGTGGAGAAGGGACACGGGGATCCCTTCTTGAAGGGGACGGTAGTATGGAAAGACAAGAACGCATGGGGAGCCAAGGCGAAGACCAGGTGGTCACACTGGATAGTCTTAAACAATATTTGCAGGACTTTGGGGATAAAATTGCAGGGACAGTTAAAGTACAACGGGACAAGATGCGCAAGGAGCTAGCTTGAACTTTGCAAGAGATAAGAGAGAAAAGGTGATGTCAATAAACTGGAGGAAAGAGTGGATGCGAATGAGACAGCATTTCAGGCACTTGCAGAAGACACATGGAAAACAGACAAACTAGTAGTACCTCGCTCGGGCTACACATAATCTGGAGATACAGGCTGAAGACCTTGAAAACCGGTCCAGGAGATCGAATGTAAGGCTAAAGGGCCTGCCTGAGGAAGTACAGGACGCGGACCTTAAGGAGGAGGCAATCTTGCAAATATTCACTGACTTGGCAGATCTAAAAGGCGGAGCCAAACTGAAGTTGGATCAGGTTCATAGAGTTTGACCGTTGAGGAAGGAACCAGGGGCAAGACCTGACAGATGCCTTGGTGCCCCTACATGACTACATCCACAAAGGAATACTGGCGGCGGCAAGGAAAGCGAAAAATTGTCCTATAATGTATCGGCCCTGCAACTGTTCCAGGATTTGTCCCAGATAACATTGATTAAGAGGAAAAGAATGGGACTGGTTGTGAGCTTCCTTCACGATAAAGACCTCCGATACCATTGGACATTTCCTTTTGGCATGGTGTTCGAGTGGGATGGTGGGCAATGAAGGTGCAAGTATACTCGGCCTAGAAGAAGCAGGGTCCAGAGTGCCGACAAAGACCACACGGACAGGAATAATTGGAGTGGACCTCGATGAGGCGTAGAAACATGAGGAAAGGCACACTGGGGGGTGGGGGGCAGGAAGGAGGACTGCAGACCAGAGGACAGAGAGTGCTCTGAAGAACTCTGTGAGCTGGTAGAGTGTACTGCTAAGAAGAAGGTTATATAAGCTAACCCGGGGAGGCCAAGAGTATTGGTGTACAAGGGTCGGGGGGGATAAGGTGGGAGTTGGGATCGAATTATGGGCTTGGGTGAACCTGCACAGACAAGGGCTGGGTCGTGGCTTGGGCTCCGTCCCTGAGTCCACCCACCCACCCAGCGAGGGAGGGAGGGAGGAAGAGGGGAAGGGACTGGGGTGGGGGAGCGATGTCAATCGAGCATCCACTGGAAGTATAGCTGAATCGATGGTGCACTTAGGAGATGGCTACAATGGGTAGTTAGGAAGTATGTCTCTGAATAACAATGGGTTGAACTCGCCCTTGAATAGGAATAAGTTAGAAAAATTCTTCCAAAGGGAAAAGCCGGACCTCCTTGACTCTACAGGAAACAAATGTGCAAGCTAGCGATAGATGTACAATGAGGATTCAGGGATACTGACACATCTTCCAGTCTAACGGGGGGAAATAAAAAAGGAGGCTTGTTAATAGCTGTGCGTAACAATCTAGACATCAATGTTAGGGACTGTGACGGTCACACTACAGGGGAAGGGGGAACTCTATACTCTGGCCACCTTTTTATATGCGCCCAATGTCGGTCAGGATGGATTTATAAAGAAAATATTGGTCAAGGTGGAAAAACTTACTAAGGGGCAAATTATATTGTCAGGTGTTTTTAACATAGCCTGGGGCGGATAGGAATGGTGGCAGGGTGGGGACTGCAATGCAGATCCTCGACAGAGTTGGCTGAGAAAATGGAGAGACTCGCATTGGTGGACGCTTGGAGGGAAAACGGTGGTGATACCAGTGTGTCATGATTCATGCCCTTCATGTCCCCAGCCCTCGAAGATGTCAGGCTGGAGCCAGGCCACGATCATCTACATGGCCCTCAAGGGCCTCTCCATCCCTCCAAAGACCCACTTGGAGTCAGACTTGGCGCTTGTGGCACCAGACTCGCACACTCCCATAGGATAACATTGGGGATTGGACTTGTAGTGCATTGATGGGGACAAGATGGATGCCCCCACATATTTCGGTTCCCAGAACTGCATGTGCGGTCTAGTCTTTTGGGTGTGGTTCAGCCCAGAGACACCTGGGATACCCAGAGACCAGGGGCGTTGCTAGGGGGGGGGGCTAAGGGGGCTATAGCCCCTGATCTTTTGGTTGTAGCCCCGGATAGAATCTCAGGAGCTACAGCCAAAAGACTAGCTAGCCCCCAGTCCCAACAGTACCGACATCAGCTTAGCCCCGGGTCTTTTCCAGACCTAGCAACTCCCCTGCCAGAGACTATTTAAGCCACACCCAGGCTGAGAAACATGCTTTTGCGTTTTCTGCACCTGCAGCGTGACCCTCAACGTGTTTGGATCAGTCTCCAGTAGGCCTGCATCTTTCTTCTGCGCTCAGCTCCTGCAAGAACACCGTTGGGAACAGCCTTACCTTGCGGCGCTTCTGCCCATCATTCATCGCTCCTTCTGTTCTGCGGGCATCTTCGGCGGTGTCATTCCCATCCCGGCACACCGCTTCCTAAGGAAAAGGGAAAAGAACAGAAAAAAGGCATTAGTAAGCATTCTGCAAATCTTCGCCTATTTTTTTCGATACTGTACGAGCTTCAAACGCTTACCTGAATTCCAGCCGCTCTGGGGGAACTCTGTCTCTGGAACTTCTCATCCATCTGCAAGAGGGAAAAGACACTAGAGGCGCCGCATACCGCGCTTACCCACTGCATTTGTTCTTCATAACCGGCATCCATGCTGAAAACGTCGCGGCACCTAAAAGACACAGAAATAGAACTGTTCAATGCAAATACGAAAGGGGTGCATCGCGCTTTCATTCACCTTCAGCGCTCCTCATCTCAGCAGCACACCGCCATCCCCGGGCGCTGGCCATCATCTAAGGAAGGAAAGGAACGAAGTTGGAGAACTGTTCAAAAGACTCATTATACTTACCTGTCGGACTCTTGCCAGTGAAGTAACTAGGCAGCAACGAGCCCGCATCAATCAACGCGCCCCTGCGCTGAAAGCAGGACGGAGAGCACCCTATCCAAGAAAACAAGATGAGCTGTGGATCAAAGGGAAGGGTTGGACCCCAGGGAAGAAGGGGTTCAACCACACAGACAATAGGGAGTTAAACACTACCAATCCTGTGTTTCAGGCCCAGTCTCCAGTCGAATAGCCTCCAGGGAAGGATTTGAGGTCGTAAGAGGTCAGAACAGGCTGAGTGACGTCCCCGTGGATACCAGGTGAGCGTTACACAGAGGATATACCTTCTCCCATGCTCGTAAGACATCCTCCAGGATTGACTACATTTGGGTCTCGCATATCTTGTTAGACCTGGTACTAGAAATTGAGGTGGGAGCGCTAAATCATCGGATGACAGCCCTTTTAACCCTGATCGTGAGAAGGAAAAACAATGTTGCCCGGGCTATGGAAGTGTAAATACCCAGCACACATTTAAGGACGAAGTTTTGCGGGAAGAGCTACAAAAGGGAATAGAATTCCTTTTTGATAATAAATTGGGGTCATGAACCAGCATTTAAGGTGGGATGCTTTAAAGGCAACAATTAGATGTAGGATTATTGCAATTAAGGTTTGAAGAGATAAAGAAAGGTCTGGAAAAGAAACTTGAAGAAAAGCTGAAAAGGCTAATGGCAAGTATGCGGGTGGGAGCTGGTGGGAAAGTTCGAAGAGAATATAGGGTCATAAGGGGTCAACTATAAATTCTACAATTGAGGGAAGCGGAACGTGCATTGTTGTACTTTTTTTTTAACAAATATAATGGGAGGGTGAATACATCTGATGTGTTGCTAGCAAGGTTATTAAGGAAAGAGGAAAAGGGAGAGTTCAGAGATAAATGACATTATCCAAGAATTTACGTCATACTATACAGAATTGTATAAATCTGATAATCCCATGGAGCAGATGCAATTGGATTATTTGGAAGGATGTGACCTTCCAGCGATAACAGAACACCTCAATGCAGTGGCACAGGGAAGCCTTTTAGGCTTTCCCAAGGTTTAAATACCTTCTCTGGGATAAAAAACTGTTTCCTAGAGAAAGTAAAGTGAAATCGACTTTACTAGTCTTTTTAAATTCCTAGACCCAGCACACCCTATCTTACAATGGAGTGCTGGAGGGGTTACCTAGTAACTCCTGTGTCTAGATACTCATGTAGCAGTCAAATGCTACCCTTTCCTCTCGAAATGGCTGCTGGCAGTGGTTTTACAACAAACTACCATGACTTTTCCCGACCCCGGACACTGGTAGCGTTAAATCGCGGGAGCCATGTTTTTCAAGATGGCATCTGAGCCCCCCTTGTTTAAACAGGTCCCAGTCTTCTTTTTTTTTGCCATTTCTTTTTGGAAAGGTCCTTCTAGAGTTTGTCTCTGCGCGCCAAACCAGGTTTAGTCCCTTTGTTTCATCGTGTTTGGCGGGCTTCAGGACTGAAGTCCGCCTCTGGCACCCAAGTGTCTGGGGTGGGCAGGAAGTGAGGGAGGTGCCCGAACTCCCTGTGCTAAGTCTCCTAGGTGGCACCAATCAACTCGACACTAAGCCACCTGGATACCATTCTCAGAGCTGGTTGTAATTTCCTCAGAGTGCTGCAGGAAGCCAAATAACCAGGGAGAGGGACACCAGTTTATGTGCTTGACTACACCTACTGGAATTGAAGATTTGCCAAGTGCCAGCTTTTTGACCAGTCCCCGTGCAGTGCAGGAGTCCCCGACGTCCTCCCTCTTGTCACCACGACCGAGGCTCGGGAACCGCGAGATCTGCAGGAACTACCAGGAACAGAAATCTTCAGCTTCATCTTTTTCTTCATTTGAAAGGTACTGTGAAATGAGACTGAGTACTTGACTCTCGTGGTGAGTGCTTGAAACTTTCCCAACTTGCAGGCCTAATCAGCTTGTGACCCAACATATGATTCTTTCTTTTACGAACCACTTCTGAGAACTTTGGCGAAGACTTTTCCGTTTAACTACCAGAACTGCTTTATCCTATACAAGACTTTAGCCCATTGACTTTGGCCTAACCTATTGCATTGAATTGACTCCTCTGGTGAACTCAAAATATTTTCACTGTCTGAGAGTAACTGTGATCTTCTTTTTATTAACCTATGCCTTTTTGCACCTCCTTCAAAGTAGTTTAAATGCCTCAGAAACGTACGGTGTAAAGTACTGAAGTATATTTGTGTGTGATATTTAACTGCCTCCTAGTCAATGATTTATAACTGACTGTGAACACCTGTGATTGTAGACCTCTGTAACATCCTTACAGCTCACATTCCCTCTTGAGATAAGCCTGGCTGCTCAGCTCCGTTACCAAAAACTATGTAGTACAGACTTATACCAAAGCTTGGTTCTGCTTACACCTGTGGTAATAGTTGTGTGTAGTGGTCCCAAAGGGTACTGCATACAAACTCTGCCTACCGGGGAGCAATTGATCCCACACTTGGTTTTGATGTTAAATTACTTGGGGCAGTGGGGAGAACCACCACTACGATAGAAGAGGCTAAGGTGCTGGTACTTTGAAACAATGGAAGGACCCAGCAAGTTGTAAATCCTACAGACCCATTGCATTAATTAACATAGATGCGAACATTTATACAAAAATACTAGCCTCTTGGTTAGATCTACTTCCGAGACTCATTAGCACCGATCTGAATTTTTAAGGGTCAGACAAACTGGCAACAACACTAGGAGAATAATGCATTTAATTGAAAATGTCCATATAAAGATTATCCCGGCTCTAGTGATTTCTCTGGATGCTGAGAAAGCATTAACAGCGTGGAGTGGCAGTTCTTATTCCAGACCATGGGGAAAATCGGAACCAAATTCATGTCAAAGATAACTATTCGAATCCAGCGCTGCATTAGGGTTTCTAGAGGCACATAGGTGCTCTCTGTCTCCATTACTCTATGCAGTTCACCTAGACCCATTAATGGCCGCATTAAGGGTGTCGGCCCATATTGTAGGAGTTCCGTTTGGGGGTCGGATACATAAAGTAGCTGCATTTGCGGACAATTTGTTATTAATAGTCAGGGAACCAGATAGATAAGGGGGTTGGACAGGTAATTGAGTAAATTTGGGTCAGTAGCAGGGCTAAAAATTAACTCTACAAATAAGAGGTATTGAACCTTACGGGTCCCATGGAGAAGGAACAGGAGCTCTAAGTCCTTTCGTTAAGGCCATAAGATACTTGCAGGTTAATATTACTAAAACATTGATTTGTTATTAATGGCAAATTATCCCCCTCAGTAAGCTAAGTCGCAGGGTGTGGGGGGGGGGGGGGGCTACAGGAATGGTGCCCATTTTCTATATTCTGGATTGGAAGGATTAATGTTTTGAAAATGGTCATTATACCAAAACTCATTACTTCATGACGCTCCCAATAAGGGTGCCAAAGTCCTTTTTCTTTCAAGCTATCCAGAGGCACACTGGGAAATTCATATGGAATGGTAAGAAACCTAGAGTTGAACAAACAGTAATAACTATGCCATGAAATGGTGGTGGCATGGGAGAACCAGATGTTGGGGCAAACTATTTGGAGGCACAGAGTAGGGTGCTTAGGGACTGGGTAAAAGACTATGGGCAGAAGGTCTGGAGACAAATCGATGAAGCCCTAGTGGGTGGCAGGGGGACACCTTGAAGGGGTGCTGTGGAAACCTAAAAGGGACCGACTATATGTACTATAGCAAGATTGGAACCCTAGTGGGAGACTTGTGGGATGAATTGGTACCTAGAGCAGGATTCACCACATTTCCATCGCTATTAACTCCGAGATTTAATATCCTGCAATTCTCCCCAGGAGCGAGAGGGTCTGCCTTTTAGACCTCACTACCCCTATGCTCCAATCTCTGCAAACCTAATTCACACCACCATCTTCTCACTCGGCAAATCGCACACACTTCACTACACCGTTAAAAACAAACACACACGGAGGCCACCAGGGGGCGCACAGGCAATGGCAGCCTGAAACCCGCGCTCCGCCAACGGCCAGGTCGAACTGGGGATTGAGCCCCTACCCTGAGGGCCCCCCCCCCTGCTGAGAACGAAGGAGCCGACACGGGCAGTTAACCCCCAGGGCCTCCACCGAGAAAAACAGCGGCATCGGTAGCCCCCCGGAAGGCTGAGATCCAGAGCCGGAGAGTTGGGCGGGGGAGGAGCCGTAGGCCGCCAAATCCAGAGGCCTGCTTCCATGCCGTGACTAGAGCCCCACGGGAGAGGCCAGAAGAGCAGGGAAGCAGTCTCCCCCCGCGGACCGAGTTCAACACCTGCGGGCGCAGCGACGACCCTCTCCGGCGGCCCCCGATTGGGTGGGGTGAACCGCCGAGGATCCGCGGAGGAGGGACACTTCCCGCCTTTCCCCGGGCCCGACGACCACCATTACCACAGGCGGATCAGAGCATCAGCTCCCCACCCCGGAGGGAACGAGGCGCCCCCTCCTCCCTCCTCTGGAGTGCGCAGAGGACCCCCAAAGACCCCTGCTCTGGGTGTGAGGCCCCCGTCTGAGGCTGGCGGGGCGTGTGCCCGCCCGACAGCATTCGCTCGGGCACCCGGGGGGCCCGGGGAGGGGAGTGCGAGTTATCAGTGGACCCGCCAGGTGACTCTGTAGCCCCCGCAGGAGCGAGGCACACTTAACGGTAAGCCGGGCAAACGGATGGGCTGGCAGAGGAAGCTACAAAAATACCGTTACCAATAATCCAGGCCCGACGCTCTCAGCCCGCCCCACTACAGTGCAATGGCCCAGTCTGAAGCCTCGGAGCCCTCGGCGGAGGCAATGGAAAGGGGCTTTGCCTCCGTTCTACAGGAAATAAGACATGCGCTCCGACATTGCCCAAAAGTTCGATAAAATGGGCCAAAGAATAGACAAAGTGGAGGATAGACTCCTTCGGGTGGAATCTAACCAGTCATCATCAGCTACCCTGGAGTTGGAGATGGACATGAGGCTATCTGCCCTTGAAAGACGGGAGGAGGAGAGGTCGAGACAAATAGACGATTTTGAAAACGTGGAACGGAGAAACAACCTCAGATTCTTTGGGGTCCTTGAGGCAGAGGGGGAGACGGAGAGAGAGAGGTCACCCGAGTGGTGAGACATTATTGCCCTCCTCTTCGAAGATGAGATGACCACTGAACTCATATTTGACTGGGTGCACAGGGCGGGGGGACGGGCGGGTGGACCTCTATCGATTCTGTTCCGGTTCCACTATTAAGCCGAGAAGACACGGGTGCTGGAGGCCACCAGAAAAGCTCAGGAAGTCGCATATAATTCCCAGGTCTCCATCTTCCAGGACCTCTCCGCATATACGTTGGCCAAGCGCAGGATGTGCCGCCCCCGCACACACCTGTTAAGAGAGACGGGGGTACGATACAGATGGGGCTACCCCTTCTCTCTAACCTTTGAATGCCTGGGTCAGACGACGACGTTGTCCACCAAAGAGGATATCACGGGGGCCATCCAGGACTACGTGACGGACCCGGCCCCTCGGAGGGGGCCAACTGGACCCGTCCTGGGTGGAGCGAAAAGGCCAGGTCCCGTCGTATGAAAGAAGGAAGAAATCTGGCCCAAGGAAATTCAGGAAGATGAACACTCCCTCCACGACAAAGGAGGGAGAACGGAATGACTCCGAGGGATGAGCGCCTGGTATCCCGGCCGAGTTTGGCACGGGAGCTCGGACCATGGGGGACGTGAAATGGGGAATGACCACCTGTTGGTCTGGAAATGAGAAACTGCAGTCTAAGTAGTGCCCTGAATCCCCAAGCAATGCAAGTATGGCGGGCCGATTGGGGGGGGACGAAGGGAGGGGGACGGGGTTCAGGAAAATGGGTGTTTAAGAAAAGATTGCCTGGCCGTAGAAGGCGGGCTGGTGGTCTGGCCAAAATGCCAGAAATGGCGGAACGCCGGGGTGGGGGGAGGGGGAGTACGAATCAGTTGGGGTTTGTTTGCTGGGGAAAGGGTCTAGGGGGCAGTTGGGGGAAGGCCCCGAAAGTGTCCAAAAGATGAAACGAGGGGAGCAAGAAGGGAGCAATGATGCGATGATAGTGGCTAATAGAGAGGAAAACACAGATCATGGTTGATGCCCAGCCGACCCTGGGTGTGGGCACCCTCAACGTGCGGGGGCTGAACACCCCCACGAAGAGGTCCCTGGTCCATAGGGAGTTTAGGAGGGCGAATCTTGACCTGCTCTTTCTGCAGGAGACACACTGGGCAAAGGGAAAAGAGCCCAGAATGCGAGGGGGAAGAATTGGAGAGGTCTTTCATGCCTCCCACAAGACCAAAAAAAGAGGGGTGGCCATATTGGTGGCGAGGGATACGGTCTTCGAAATGGAGGCCATCCAGAGAGACCCCGAGGGTCAGTACTTGATGGTGCGGGGTTCCTTGCAGGGGTTCCCCCTTGACACTAGCAGTAGTGTATTGTCCTAACCAAGGCCAGGCCCAATTCTGGGAGGAGGTAGGGGACAAATTGAGACTGTTCGTACAGGGCCCACTGGTGGTGGGGGGGAGATTACAACATGGTCCTAGACCCGACTATTGACAGAAGACTGGTTGGCCCCCAGTACCTCAGACACACGGATGAGGCCATGGCGCAGCACTTCCAGAGGGTTAACAGAGACCTGGGACTGTCGGATACGATCCCATCTCCCAGGGCAGGGATCCCCTCCTTCTCCTATTACTCAACTATTCATAACTCGTTCTCGAGAATAGACCACATCTTGGTAGACTAGGTCCTCACCCCATATGTAGCGGGCTACGGGATAGACCCAGTCCCCTGGTCGGACCACGACATAGTCCGAATCACCTTAGCGCTGGGTTGGGGTGAAGAACGTGGAGGGCGCTGGAGATGCAATGATGCCCTATTAAGAGATGAGGTACTGGCCCAGGAAATCCTCGACTCCATAACAGAGTTTTTTTGAGTTTAACGATAACGGAGAGGTGGCCATGCACACACTTTGGGACGCCTTTAAGGCAACCTTACGGGGAGTCCTCATAAAAATAGGCTCCATGAAGGAGAGGGAAGCCCAGGAGAAAGCCATGCAGGGTAAAATAGCCTGTCTCCAGCCGGGGGGCTCCCCGGACCAAGCTGTAGAGCAGGACCGTTTGGCTGCACTAGAGGACTACAGGCTCCAACTGAAAGATCTGCTCCTACACAAAACCGAGAGGAGCCTCTTAATGGTGAAACAAAAATACTATCAGAAAGGGGACAAAGCCGATAAAATCCTAGCCTGGAAGCTAAGGGAAGTCCAGAGAAGTAGAAGGGTGAAGGAGGTGAGGGATATCCAGGGACATCTCGGCCGCGACTCCTCCCACATAGGAGAGGCCTTTCGCCAATACTACAGAACCCTCTATTCCTCGGAGTACGAGGGGGGACGATTCCCAGATGGAGGATTTCCTAAACTCCATACAAATCCCATCCCTCTCGCGGGAGATGGCAGAGGGGTTACAGGGCCCGGTGACAGAGGATGAGATTGATAAGGTGATAGGCGGGATGAAGGTGGGAACCTCCCCTGGGGATGACGGCTTCACTGTGTATTTCTATAAAAGATTCCGCTCCACCCTGGCCCCGTTCTTGGCGAGAGTCTTCAATGCTGTCCTGGTGGACGGGATCCTCCCCGAGTCCATGATGGGGGCCATAATAGCAGTTCTGCCCAAGGAGGGGAGGGACCCCGCAGAATGCTCCTCATACCGCCCCATATCTCTGTTAAATATTGACGTCAAGATTCTGGCCAAGGTGGTGGGGAGGCGGATGGAGGGAATTATGCCAAAGCTAATCCATGGTGACCAAGTGGGCTTTATTACGGGAAGGCACGGGTCGGATAATATTCGCAAGACAATAGACCTCCTCCACTTTGCCCAGAGGTCGGGGCTAAACGCATGTGTCCTCTCCCTGGACTCGGAGAAGGCCTTTGACAGGGTCGAGTGGCGATACATGGGGCTCCTCTTCCAGAGGATGGGCTTCGGGCCCCACATTATGAGCTGGGTGACCGCCCTCTACAGGGCACCTACGGCAAGGGTACAGGTGAATGGGAGCCTGTCCGAACCATTTCCCCTCTCCCGAGGGACAAGGCAAGGCTGACCTCTCTCCCCCCTGATATACGTCCTCATGATGGAGGCATTGGCAATAGCAATTAGAGCCCACCCGGACATCAAGGGGATCAGAAGGGGGGGACGTTGAGTTCAAACTGTCCCTGTTTGCAGATGACATCCTGGCATATCTGGTGGACCCTAGTGCATCACTTCCCCCCTCCCCTTTCCTGGTGTTGGTCGCCGCGTTTGGTCGCTTCTCAGGCTTGAAGATAAATGCTGCTAAGTCTGTCCTGCTCCCTATGAGGACAATAGACCCGGGGCTCGGCCCTCTAGACTGGTTTCACGAGATCAAAGTGGAGAAGGCCGCTGTTACGGTACCTGGGTGTACTTCTCACCAGAGACCTATCGAAATTGAGCGCCGCAAATTATGACCCCATGATGGCAGAGATCAAATCAGATTTGAGGAGATGGGACAAGATGACCCTATCGTGGTATGGCCGAATGACTACAGTAAAAATGAATATATTACCACAGCTTCTCTACCTTTTCACGGCTCTCCCAACCAACATCTCCGCTCAGACCTTTAGAGAGCTACAAAAGGGCTTCAGAGACTTTGTGTGGTAGGGGAAAACCCAGAGAATAAGAAAGACCACCTTGTTTCTGCCTAGGGAGGAGGGGGGATTTGGGCTCCCGTATTTTTACCTCTATTTTTGTGCCGCCCAACTGCGCGTCCTTCTGGAGCATATGAAAGAGGGAATGGGGACGTATTGGACATACCTGGAAGACATGGATGCCCATCCCCTGAAGGTACGAGACCTCTTGTGGGCCCCTCGTGGGTCGATCCCTCAACACTTAAGGTCCCACCCGACCCTGGGAGTCCTCTGGGACATCTGGAGAGAGGGCCCCCGGACTGCTCACTTCACCACCTGGCCACCCCCTTAGACTGGGAAGCAGGGGGGTTCCGGCACTCTCAGGAATGGTCGGACAAGGGAATGGAATGGGCGGGGCAGTTGTTCAGAGAAGGGGAATTCCTAACATACGAGGACCTCAGGGACGGTCTCGGAAGAGATTCACTGTCCATCTTCGAATACCTCCGCCTGAAGGGCATCCTCTGCAACCCGTCATGGGGCTCGAACTTGAGGAGACAGCTGACCCCTTCGAAAAACTCCTCGATCTGGCGACCTCAAGGAAAGGGGCGGTGTCCAACATGTATAAGATCTTAAACACCTATGACCTTCAAGGCGGAAGAAACTTTCGTATGTTTTGGAACAACCTAGCAGGGGAAGAGATCTCCGAGGACGCCTGGGCCAGAATCTTCAAGATACCATTTCATGGAAATTTGTTCACCTCGGACATGGAGCATAACTTTAAGGTGCTACAGGGGTGGCACAGGGATCCCGCGAAGTTGTCGAAGATGTTCACGGGGAGCTCGCCTAGGTGTCCGAGAGGTTGTGGACAGCCTGGCACCAGAGGACACATGTGGTGGCTCCGCCCAAAAGTCCAGGACTACTGGGGCTCAGTGCAGGATTGGATGGCGGAGGTAATAGAAGAACGTTTGCCACTGAATCCCTTAACAATGTTGTTGGGTCTCCCCCCGGAGGAAACAGAGCTATATCAATACCCTAGGATGTGGGAAACCATGCTGAGGGCGGGCAGAGTGGCCCTTGCCCAGAAGTGGAAAAGCTCTGAGCCCCCCTCCAAAGAGCACTGGCTGCTAAAAGTGAAAAATATGTTCTTGATGGACAAACTAACTGCGATGGTGAACAAAGAAAGCAGCACGTTCCTCACAAACTGGTATGGTGTACAGCAGTCTTGGGGCTGGGATGTTCATTGATATGGACGTCAGGCTTCCGGCCTGAACGAGCCAAGACGGACCCCAAAAGGTGAGACAAGACGCCAGGGAGCCCACGACCTAGGGAAAAACAGCATCTGACCATCAGATGAAAGGCCACAATTCGCATCATCTCCACGGTACAGACGAAGGACTGAACATTGACATTCTCCCAAGGCAAATATAGGTTTTTTGGACACAGGGTAAGGGGGAGGGCAGGGGGTTGGGGTGGGGGTTGAGGGGATGTATGGGTTTTTTTTTTCTTGGGTTTTTGAAAGTTTGTTATTTCTAAAAATGCTAATAAAAACTAAAGTAAAAAAAAAAAACAAACGCACACATAAACCGCACCAACAGCACACAAGGTCTCACATTGGTCCGATATTCACACCAAAGCTCAGAGCACAGGGAAAACCAAACTGAAGCTGTCAAAAGCACACCACCTTCTCCCTTTCCTTTTCCCTCTTCACCCAACTAACCCTTTCCCGCCTTCTTGTTTGCAGATCCGCCTGGGGACCAATTCCATTGGTGATGATGCACAGTACAAATACATTTAACATTACCATTTAGTTAGTGGGTAAAGGGTGGATGTCTTAAACTACTGATGTGTTTGAGGCGGGGGAGATCAAAACTTTCAATCAGTGCAAATTGGATTTTTCAGTGGGGGGGGCGAGAGATTCTACTATGCACAATTAAGGCATTGGTTGCTACACCCAAGGAATAGGGAGGTGGCATCACAAGCCCTTGTACCCTTTGAAAAACTTATTATCGGACCCCGGGTACCAACACATGGTGGGCACAATTTACAAATATATCAAGCGGAATGAGGTTGTAGGTCAGACAATATATGAAGCATTGGGAGGATTCAGTCGGGGCTCCGATTTGAAGAGGAGTGGGCACAGCTATGGGTTAATACCCCCAAACTCACAAGGTCAATCCAATTGCAGGAGATATGGAGTCACATCGGAGTGAGATGCCACTGGTACATTCGCTTTACCCATAAGTGTTTTCCAAAGGTATCCAAGGAATACTGGAGTGGTTGTTGGCAGTCTTCCTTCTGTTTTGCTCAAGGGTGGGGGGGTGGTCCTCTATCTTTCCACAGCCCAAGAAGGGCAGCTGTGTGCCTGAAACTGAGGACTGGCTTAAGGTGCAGACACTCTTATACACAACCTCACCTTGGCTTATCTCACATCTGCCTTTTGAGCTGGTTCTCAATTTCATAACCATTTTGAATAGTGCACAAATCCTGATGGACAGCCTTTGGTGTATAGTATTGGGTTTTTGGACTGCACCAGCTCACCACCGTAGTCGTGTCGAAGCGAATAAACCTAGTCTAAGTTAAGGTGCAAGTCCTCGAATGCCGCCTCCCCCCGCCCCCCTAGAGATTTGGCACCATTCCACATTCAATCTTCTGGAACGTGAAACACAAGGGGCCTCAGAGCGACACACGAAGCTGTAGCAACTGCTGCTAGTGCCAACTTCCACTAGGCCAAGCACACAGTGAGAGCAATGGCTCCCAAGTCCATAGACTTAGCTGGAGTTGTTGTCCTGCTTTTCATTCATAGCTACACGTTTGTTGTCCTCTTGGAATGCATACTCTTTCCTACCCTCCCCCAGTTGTTCTTGAAACAGTGGAGTTTCCTTTTGTATGGTATGATTCCACACTTGCAAGGTGATCCTCTATGCAACGGATGCTAAATGGAATCTGGTTCCAGCTTGGACGGAGAAGGAAGGAATCCCCCCCCCCCCCCCCCCCCAATGTTGTTTTTGTTTTGCGACGGATGACGAGGAGTAGAGCTATGCCTGATCTCTGGTGGGCCTGGAGGGTGTGAGTTTGTGTTGCAGAGTTACTGGTTCTGTGCATTGATCGGTGGGTGATGAACATTGCCTTGAAGGTGGATCGTCGCCCGAACGGCAGCCAGTAAAGCATGCAGAGGGTGGGTATGATGCGTTCTCTAGGGCAAGAAGGAGCCTTGATGCAGTGTTGTGATGGAATTACCTTCGACAGGCTCTTTGAGATTTCACTGATCACCAAGTGTTCTCGCCAAGCTTTTGTTCTGATGATTTCCCTGATTGCTGTTTCTTAGCACCTAGATGCCCTTGGGCCTTACGCCACGCATTGTAAATATCAATAGAATACAATGCAGGAGCCTCAAGGTATAGGGTGTTAACATAGTCCAAGCGTGAGAGAAGGATTGCCACAACTCTGCGGGAAGGTTAGGTAGGGGGAAGATGCATTGGAGCATGTGTAAGTAGCAGGTTTTTGTCACTGATGTGATGGTGTCAGGTCGGAGTCTATAGTGCATCCAGGGTTGTGTTGGAGGGGGATGGGACTAGTTTGTGCTGCTGAGGGGTGGGTTGGGGCAAGAGGGCTGTTCCCACAGATAAGGATTTCAGTTTTTCTGGGGTTGTGAAGGTAGCTAGCAGTCATCCAGTGGTCGATTTAGTGAGTCATGATGCGTGGTCTGGAGAGGAAGGGCTCTTTCTGATCTTGAAGATTTGGGTGTCATCTGCATAGTTCTAGCAAGCCAGGCCGTGTGAGCTGGGAGAGAACTCGGGTAGATGTTGAACAGCAGAGGGGGAAGCGGTGCCCTGTGGTACTCTGTGCGTTGCAAGGTGGGGAGTCTCGGAGAAGGTAGGCATGTGCATTATTTGGCATCTGTTGGAGAGGAAGAAGGAAATCCACTTCAGTGCTGCACCCCTAATGCTGAGGGTGGGGTCTGGTGTTGAAGGCTGCCGAGAACTAGAGTAGGATTAGTGCGGCACAACCTTTCGAGTCTGAGGTTCTTTTGAGATCATCCCGATGGAGACTAGGCACGATTCAGTTCCTTGTAAAGGTCTGAAGCCAGTGGGCAGGGTCGAGAAGCAGGTTGGTTTCTGTGAAGAGGCATAGCATGGTGTAGGCTGTTATGTCAATTAGTTTTTTTTTAATGTTTTAAAAACACTTTTTAGCATGGGTTTGATATGAGGTCTTAATCTGCTGGGGAAAGTGCCTGAGGTGAGAAACGAGTTAATGAGTTGTGTAGTCTCCCACAGGGTTACTACATCAATTCTTGTTTACCAGCGACATGGGGCGAGGCTTGGCAGTCTGGGGCACCAGGGAGACTAGGGGTCAAATGTGACCTGGAACACCAATCGGATGCTTGGAGGGGGGAGGAGTGACTGGGTCTCCAGCCCAGAGGAAGCATGATGGTGCCCTGCGGCACTTGGAATGCAAATCAATTCAAGCAGAAATGGCAAATACCTGTTTGCACATGCACACAAAGCTAATAATGTCTCGCTCTCCAAGAGATTAGCTTGCACCAATGGCCAGGGTTGAGTACAAATTCTGTGGCCCAAGTCATTCAATTTTTGAGCTTGCTGCATGTGTTTATCATGGGTATTTTGTGTATCTCTGTGTTTGCTACTTGCACAAAACTTGCTAGATAAAACCCTTGCTAAAGACATTTACTTAGGACTATAGACACTTGCCCATACATTAACACTTAGCCATCTTCTTCCTTTTTATAGGTCAACTATATGAAGGTTATGATGAAGAGTATGACTGCCCTGTTCTAGATGAAGATAGAGTGAGTATTTATCGTACTATATTGTTGCTTACTATTCTGCGTTTGTAGGCTATGTGCATTATTTTGTCGGTTGTTTACCTCTCCAGGTGATTGATGAACTTGAAGACAGGATGTCTGGAGGTGGAATGATTGTTGATTACCATGGTTGCGACTTCTTCCCAGAGCGGTGGTTTCAGATAGTATTTGTTCTCCGTACTGACAATACATTGCTCTATGAGCGGCTGGAAGGCAGGTAAGAACCGAAGAAAGCTGATTGTGCAGGTTTTTCCTAGTCGTAGCTCAGTGAGGATGTCTTCGGTTTGATATTTTCAAATCTTGCTCCTTGTAATACCTGTAAGAATAGGCTGGTTACTTAAACAACTGAACACATATAAGTTATGCTCTTAGCAAGTTTCAAATCCAGGGTTGTGAAGATGTGAAGTAAATGGATCTAAAACGTGTTTGTTTTTAAAGGCATCACTAGTTGAAATGCTATTACTAACTAGGAATGTTAGGTAGTGGCTCCATTGTTTGTTCGTGTATGGGGATCAAAATAAATATTTGACCTGGAGCTAAAAGTAGCTCCTGTGGGGGTGTTCCTCTTTCGCTGTTTCTTGCTGGTGAGTCACCCTCCTGAGAACATGGATTTCTTTTTTTTTTGTTGTGCATTTCTGTTGTAAGAGAAGCTCTGGATTTACTGGGTTCTCCCTCTGTCTCAGAACCAAATCTACTGTGACTGGCACCATAAATGCTTTTTCTGTTCCTGCTAAATTCTGCACACTAATCTTTAGAGGTCCCCTTAGTCCTGGAGTAGTGGGATTTTTGTAGGCCCCCCTCTATTACGAATCACCATTGACTGACTTTCGGGAGTCTGCTGCATTTCTCCATCCTTCTCTGGCTGTCTTTAACGTGGAGCTGTCACTCTTCAAGGGGGGGGGGGGCTTAATCTATTCATGTCCCCTGTGGTTGGTTGCTTCTTTGGCTGCATCTGTTGGTAGAACTACTATTATTACTATGGCAGTCATAACTGTGGTCTGTTGTCTTTGTTGTTTTCTGTGGACAAAACTTTAACAGTTTAACACCTACAAACTACTTTTAAATGGTCTCGTTAAGCACCCTTCTGCCAATCATGTTGCCGTCTCTCTGTGTAGCTCTTTACAAGATAGGTCAGGATGGGGACCGTTAACCGGGTAGAGGGAGAGTCTGTGGAAGAAGCAGTACACTATTGTGTTTATTAAGAACTGATTTGGATTGTAAGACCCGAAAATGCTGCACCACTCCAAAAACCAGTATAGGAGTTAAAGAAGGTAGTTAATGGCGGCTTCGCTGTGGGGATATTGGCACACAACATAGTGCTATTCAAAAATGAACTAAAGGTTTATAAAGAAGTGTAAATTGAACTATTTATGAAGCTTCTAAAATTACTCATTTAAATCCGTAAAAGAATAACAAATGTGCTGTAGTGATGAAAATGTCACACTGAAATATCATCACAGGGCTAGAGTCACCTGTACAAATGTACTACATGGCCATGAGTTTCGCCATGAACGGCTTTATCAAGACAGAACATTTATTTTTAAAAATGTTTTATTTCACCTCTTTTGGCATTTCCATAAACGTAACAGAAACAAGGCTACTCAGCTACATTTTAAATCTCCTGTATTACACAATACCTTCCAATTCTTACAACTTGACTGTTCTAATAGATATGTCTTAACTGAAAACCCCTCTAACCACATCCCCATCTTTTTCCCTGTCCGACCAGTTTTCCACTTTTAGTCACAAATTGTAACACTAAGTAAAAAGGAAAAGGTCAGGCGAACACTCGTTCCCATCATATAATCCTTAAACTAGTAATAACAGGGTTTGATCCCAAATGTGAGTGGTAACGGGGTTAAATCCCACAAAATGTTAAAAAAAAATATACCGGGGTTAAATCCCAACTGCCAGTTCAAATGCACAGCAGTTCTGCTCCTACAAGTACTTTCGAGTCTCCAACTCTCTTCAGGGGGTAGCCTAGCCGCCATTTCTGCTTCAAAAATTGTAGGCTGCAACTATCTTTCCTTCCTCGAATTCTCAGTTCCTCCCTCACGCCCCTCGCCTCTTGGTTGAGGTCCTCCCTACAATCTGTGGTCAACTGCGCTCCGCTTCTCCAAGACCCTTATTTACTCCCTCAGCCCTCTCTATAAGGGTGCGCTCCCTCTTCCTGCATGCCCCGTCTCTGATCAATATCCCTCTCCATCTGACCTTACACGGCATCTCACACTGTCCCTGCGCACCTCCCCAGTGTCATTAAGCTCAAAACATTCTGTAATACCCTTCTTCAGCTCTTCCTTAAAACATGGGTCCGCCCTCATTGCAACTCCGCTTCGAGCCCCTGGTGGGAAAAAGGCCATCCGACCAACATCATGTCATGATCAGACCAACCAATAGGATGGATATCTGACCCCAACGCTAAGTCCCATAAGTCCTTGGATATGTATAGGTAATCTCTTCTTGTCAGGGTCCCCCGTGTGGGGTGGAATTAAAAAGTGTACCCCGGACTGCGCATGCGGAGCTAAGAATACCGGCTCCCGGCGGACGCTGCATTAATCCTGAAAATAAACCCCTTTTCACTGAATTATCCCACCCCAGCAGCACACGAGAAGCACCGGACCGCTCTGGGAGACATTGGCCGCATCCCTGAGCAGAATCGGAACGAGGGGAGTGTGCTACAGCCTGTGTCTCCAGACTGGCGGGCTGCAGCCATTGAGGCTCTGGCGCAGCTGCTGCCCACTCCCTCCCCCTTCACGGAGCGGCGGAGGCAGAGGATCCTGGACGGGAGGACGACCCGAACCATACCACTGAGCTGCCTGCAGTCCCGGCGGCACCTTGCCCATACCGCCGCAGAGACCTGCGGGGGGAGACACACGCAGCCGCCAACGTGCGACTGGCAACCCGTTCGCCCCCGGCGGAACCACGTGTGAGAGGGGTCCCAGAGCCTACCCGCCCGCGGCTTGGACTCGCGCTGCGGGCTTGTCCCCGGAGGAAGGCCCCCTTCAGCGAGACTACAACACAGAGGGTTGAGCTGCAGCAAGGCAAGAGAGCCGTGTGCTGCGCTCCCCGGCTGATGCAAGATGCGCCCCAACACAAGGTACGAGTGTGTATGAACTGTGGAACTGGCCTGTCTCCCCCTCGGGGCCCTCTGTGCAACCAAAACCATCTGCAGAATCATAGAAACCACAATGGGGGCACTCAATGTGATGTGGATAGACATTTGCCTGCCCCACACCAGCATATGGAAAAGAGGCACGGTCCTCCTCACGAGGCCTCAGCGCAGCTCTGCTAAGACCACTTTGTGTCGGGGATAGGCGCGTGCCAGTGCCGTACCACTTTGTGGACAAGGCCTTCCGCGCGGGGCCGAACTACGAGTGGGTGGGTGGGTGGGTGAGTGGGTGGGTGGGTGGGTGAGTGAGTGAGTGGGTGAGTGGGTGGGTGAGTGGGTGGGTGGGTGGGTGAAAGGCACTCCTCCCTGCAACTAACTGAGACTCCCCTAGCCTAAGCGGGACCCGCGGGATCCCCCCCCCCCCCCCCCCCCCCTCGCCCTTCTCCTCCACTAAGTGGCAACCGCAGTCGGTGGAGACATGCCAAAACGACCCCCAAGAGGCATTACTACCTCGCGCAGGCTCTCCGACCCTGGAAGAGAGATTGACACTTGCAGTGGTTGCGCTGTTGCCTCCCTAGACGTGACCTTTGCATGGATTAGCACTGAGCACCCTGAACAGCCTCTACACGACCACCTGATCTATACAGGACCTCTCCCGATCCCGCATCCAACCCTGGTGTGACGACGAGAAGTACCCGGATCCCTGCCACGCAAGGCTGCTCGATCACGACATGAGAAAGGAGAAATCCAAGCGGCAAACGCTACAAAGCAAAATGGACCTCTACACCGTGGGGGGCTCCTCCCCATCGTGAGTCTCAGCCCCCAGAAGGGGAAGGCGCCTCCGGAGAGCCCTGTGAAACCCCCTCCCCCCCCCCCCCCCCCCCCCCCCCCCCCGCTTTCATGACGTCTGACAGAGAAATAGATCGGAGACTCAAGGACATCCTTGGAACTCAAAATGGGCGGCCTATACTCTGAGGTGTCCCTCATACATCAAGACCTCCGCAACCTATCGACCAGGGTGGGAGAAGCGGAACAGAGAGTGTCTGACACAGAAGACACGGTCCATCGACTGGAACAGCAACTCGCCACGATCGCCCAAAAAGTGGCTCAACTGGAAAACCGTGCTGAAGATAGTGAGGGGAGGGCACGGCGCAATAATCTCAGGATCCTCAGAATACCAGAGAAAGAAGAAGGCCCCAGCGCAGAACTCTTCTTAGAAGATTGGCTCACCCATGTCTTTGCCCCTAAAAAAGCTATCCAAATTATTTTCCGTGGAGAGGGCACACAGAGTCCCCACCGGCCAACCTACACCGGGAGCCCCGCCCTGAGCAATAATTGCACGTCTACTGAATTACCGCGACCGGGATGCGATCCTACAAATGGCAAGGGCTTCCGGCCCGATCACACAGCGGCTACAGGGTCGGTTTCTATCCCGATTACACTAAAGAAGTCCAAAAAGCCCGCCAGTCATTTGACTCCGTCAAGAAGAAGCTCCAGTCGCTATCTATCAAATATGCCCTCTTCTTTCCGGCATTGCTAAAAGTCAATTACGAGGGCACTACTCATCTGTTTTACAACCCTAAAGACGCATGGGACTGGCTTGAAACCCAAGTTCTCACGGACTCCAGAGTGAGGCGTATGCCATCAGGTCCGCCCACACAGAAGCCTTGGTCTGGGCGGCCTGCGCCCCTCTTTCTCCGACCGTTGCGGACGACGATCCGCCGGGGACCCCTACAGAAAAGGGATGAAGACCATGCAGTATGGGGACTAATTTGCAGCTCAATAGTATGGGAGTGCTCACTTAACGGCTGCCGTCCCTGATGCGGCGCGCGAGCTTTCGCAGTCCGGGCTATCCCGAAGAAGTTTAATGTTTGGGCGACAGGTGCTCCCAGTTGAGGGGGGGGGGGGGGGGAGTACAGGGGGGGGGGAGTTTAAGGGATGTAAAAAAACAGAATCAAGGAATGAGAAGGCATGAGACAGATAAACGCCGGCAAGGGAATCAAGCGCTGTCTATGGGCAAGACCGTCGACGCGACTATCATTCAGGCAGTAGGTACCCCACTACGAAATGACCCTCGGACGTCTCCCCCAAAAGTACATCGCTACACGCCTCCCGAAAGTGTGCGACCGCCACTGATCCTCTCTGATGCCCCGATAAGAGACCCACGCAGATAGAATGAAATCCAAATAAGTAACTGTACTGTCCTGGAACCTTAACGGCCTCGGCTCCAGCATAAAGCGAAGATTGGTGCTCCAGTACCTTAACCGATACTCGCCAGACATCTTCTAAACGAAACACATTTGATAGGCACAAGCACCAACTTCTTTAAAAGATCCAACTACTCACACACCTACCATGCCAGATTCACGAAAGGAGCCTGGGGCACGATGGTACTAGTCCACAAGCAAGTCCCCCTACAGGTTAGGAAGGTCAAAACCGACCCCCGGGGCCGCTACGTAATGATACTTGCCGACATCTGGGGCGAGAAATTGGGCCTCGCTGCAGTCTGCCTTCCCCCCCCCCCCCCCCCACGCATACGAAAGAACTGCTCTCCGAACTACGGAACCTGCTCCTGGATGAAGAGGCCGATGTATGGGTGATTGGTGGGGACTTTAACGACGTGATGGACACTGCAGTCGATAGATCTCACAGGAGATCTGGAACCCGCCCCGCCTCCACACCACTCGCCATGTTCGCCGAAGCTCTGGGAATGACGGACGCATGGTGCTCTCTTCATAACGATGAGGCTGTTTTTTCCTTTTTCTCTGGCGTTCACAAGTCGTTCTCCGGGATTGATTATGCCTTCATCCCCCGCAACATAAATCGCAGGCTCCTAGGCGCTGAATTCCTAGCAAGGGGTATTTCGGACTACACTCCGCTCCTTCTAACCGTGAAGAACTCCTCCCGATGTCCTGATCGTAACTGGCGCTTAAACACATATCACCTACGTCTCCCTGAAATTGCGGAGGAACTGGAAAAAAAGACGGAATATTTTGAAAACAACGAAGGCTCAGTGGACTGCCCGATCTCGATCTGGGAGGCGTACAAGACTGTCCTCCGTGGGGAAGCTATTGTGACAGTCTCAGCCCACCAACAACGGCAAGCCCAAAGGATCAAAGAAGCAGAAGCACGAGTCCTGGAGTGCGAACGACAAATCCTAGAACACAGCACCCAAGAGGCAAAAGAGACTCTGCTTACGGCACAAGACGCCCTTAGCAACCTGGCTCTAGACAATGCACGAACAGCCCATCAGCTAGTCCGGAGCCAAATCTATGAACGAGGCAACAAAGCAAACAAGACCCTGGCCTGGTTGGAGAGGCGCGAACAAAGCAGGGGACACGTCCGGGCCATCAAGTCTCCAGACGGAACATTGCTCACAGATGACTCCGACATTGTTGAAGCATTTGCCGCCTACTAGAAGAATCTCTACACCCCACCCGCCGAGAGCCCGCCTTCCGAACCCTCATGCTACCTTGACGGGATTGAGATCCCGAAACTTTCACAGCGCCAAACGGATCTCCTGAACGCTGAAATCACTGTAACCGAGGTACAAGAGGCGCTTGCACAGCTCCAACCCGGGAAAACCCCGGACCCAACGGGTTCCCTACAGAGACATGGAAATGCCTCGGTGGCACACTACCCACCCACATGCACCGTATGTTCATACGCAGCAAAGAGCTAGGGGCACTTCCCCCGGACCTCAGGAAGGCATGCAGTCGTCATACATAAATCCGGGAAACCCCCCGAGGAATGTGCCTCCTATCGTCCCATATCCCTGATCAACGGTGAAGCCAAGGTCCTCGCCAGAGCACTCGCCAACAGACTGCTGCAGGTGATAGAGACCCTCGTCCACCCAGACCAATGTGGATTCATGCCCAATAAATCCACTCGCATGAACCTACGTAGAGTTCAACTGGCGCAGAGTAGAGCCAAGGAAATACCAGCCCCACTTGCCCTCCTTGCGGTGGACTTTGAAAAGGCATTTGACTCTGTGGGGTGGGAGGCTTTGTGGGCAATCATGGCTCGGATGAACCTGGGGCAAACGTTTCTATCTTGGGTTAAACTTCTCTATGCATTCCCAGAGGCCATGGTGAGGGTGAACGGAAGGTCCTCTGAATCATTTCCCTTGGGCCGAGGTACGAGGCAGGGATGCCCGCTCTTCCTGCTTCTTTTCCTCCTAGCCATCGAACCACTCGCAATTGAGCTTAGGACTAACGCCAACTGGACAGGATTTGTCTGGCCGGGGGGAGGGGAAGACCGACTATCGCTCTACGCAAATGACCTCCTCATATACCTCAGTAACCCGAGCACTTCCTGCCTGACTGTCTCCCTCATTCTTGGGGAGTATCAGAACTTTGCGGGCCTAAAAGTGAATGAAACCAAAACCATTTACTTCCCGATCCAGGGGGGGCGAGTCTGCGATCCCTGAGACCTGTCCATATCCTGTCTCTATTAGGGAATTTAAATACCTGGGTATACGGCTCGATCCGACACTGGGAGGGTTCCTACAACCAGTAATTGAGCGGTTCAATAGGGATACCTCCCACTGGCAATCACTCCCCCTATCACTAATGGCAGAGCTGCGCTATTCAAGATGATGACCCTCCCCAGACTACTGTAAGTCCTCCAAAACACCCCACTTGTCATCCCCCGAGAAACCTTCGCACTCATTGACGGACACCTTCGCACACTGCTGTGGGGTGGGCAACAACCCAGAATCGCCCTTGATACGCTCCAGCGATCAGTATGGGAGGGAGGCATCGGTTTACCCTGCATGCGCACCTATTACCTTGCGGCACAGATCGGAGTAGTAAACGACTGGATACACGCAGACCCCACACTCCCCCCACATCTGTATTGAAATAGAGATCATGGCCCCGCTAACCCCACTACAGATCCTGTACGCCACCCACGACCAACCCCCGATGTTACCCAGAATGATGCACCATATCTGCCAGGCCTGGCGGGATGCGCACAAACTAATTGGCTGGAAAGGAAAGCCAACGCTTTCCCAACCCCTATGGCACAACGCGCTCCTCCCGTAAATGGTGAAAATGGGCTCTTTCGGTCACTGGCGGGCAAAAGGGATCCACACGTGACACAAGGGGGGTCACCTCCTGGACTTCGAGGCCATGCAAGCGCAATTTGACCTGGCACCCATGGATCGGTTTCGACATGCACAGCTGGCCCACGCCATCCGCACCCAATTCCCTGATACAACAAACATTCCCCCCTGTTCTCCCATCGAAACCAATGTCCTCCCGCAATGCATTGCCTCTAAGGTCACGTCCACTCTCTATCAAGCCCTTAACTCCTTTGGGGCTACTCGGCTCGATGGGCTCAGGGAGAAGTGGGAAAGAGATATAGGTCAGCTGGAACCAGAACACTGGGTCGAGGCATTAATGTTCCCTAGGAAACAGGGAAGAGCTGTATTAACATGATCTTGGCTGCCCTGGCGACGCCTGTCCCTAGGGATCCCAAAATGGTACTCTTAGGCATCGGGGGTGAAGTTGACCTCTCAAAATATGAAAAAATGTTTCTGGCAATAGCATTGGAGCAGGCAAAAGGCTAATCGCGGGCAAATGGGGCTCTGCCGACCCACTATCTCTGAACCGCTGGAGTAATGTGCTGGACAGATGTGCGACTTTGGAACGCCTGATCTATAACGCACGGGGCTGCCCCCGCAAATTCGAAAAAGTATGGGGTAAATGGCTTGACGCTCGCTGATATTCGTTAATGAATGTTGATCGGTACTGCTGTTAACATTGGTTACCTACCTTGTCTTACAAATGTCTCACGGCCCTTGGCCCTGCAGGGCTCCTCTTGCTTTTGATACTGCCATACTGCCTTGGTCTGATGTATGCCTATGATTCATGCTTATATTGATGTTGTGTTGTTTAAACTCAATAAACAGAGTTTAAAAAAAAAAGTGTACCCCCTGACACATGGATGAAGGTGGCGTCATATATCGCACATCCCGTATAGCTCCAAGCTCAATCCCAGTTCCCTTCCCACCTGATTCTGTGGCTCCTGCTCCCCTGGAGTTACCCGGATTGTCGCTCCATGCTGACCTCTAAACAGAAATTGAAGTCTCCACCCAATATGAAGTGTCCCCCACCCTCAATTTTCTTTTCCAGGAACCTCAGTTGACCTCGATTGTGGGCGTACATCGTGGCAAATGTGAACCTGATTCCACGAATCAGACCCAAAATTAAAACCGCCCTTCCCTCAACATCTGACCACACCTTTGTAACCTCCAATCTGAGCCCCCTACAGACCAGAATCCCAACCCTGTTATCTCTAACCCCAATATTGCCCCCCCCCCCATCCCACCAGACCACACAGGATCCTTTGTTCTTCGTCCCTCAAGTATTTAGTCTCCTGGAGGAATAGGACATCAATCCCAGATCTTCAAAATTCCCCTGCGACCAGGGACTGCTTAGTCGGGGGAGTTCAGCCCCTTCACATTCAGCATACATACCTTCAGGCTGTCCTCATCCCCCCCCCCCCTCTTAAGTTACCCATACCCTAATCTTGTTTTCCACCTCTCTAACCACCAGGGAGTTGCTTCTCCCCATTGCACCTGACCAGCACAGGAGTGTGCGTATCCTTGTCGGATCAGGAAATACTAGTACCCCATTGACTTTCGAGGGCCCCCTCCATTTACTTTTACTAGGAACCCAGGCCCCAGCTCATGGCTCCACCCTCCAGAGTTCCCCCACCCTCAACTAGCATTAAAAAAAAAAAAATGCAGCTGCTCACACACTCCATAATCCCCACATATCCAGCTGCAATAATAAAATCCTTGAACCTGGTCCCCCGTATTCCCACTACCACCCCCCCACCCCACACCACCCCCCCACACCCCCTCCTACTCCAAGCCAACTGACCGATCAAACTACTGCAGCCGGTATACTTCCGGCGGCCCGTAATATGTTCAGGCGCGCCAGCCGGAGGAGTATTCAGCTTCAGAAACTTCACAGATCCGGCGACCCGCTTCCTTCTAGGGCCCTTGATAAGCCATTGTCTGTCCGCATCACCTTCACCTTGTGAGCCTGAGGCTCCTCCTCTCCCCCCAGAAGCTCCCCAATCGTTTTCGTTTATTTCTTCCTCCGTAGCAAGTCTGTAATTCAGGCCCTCCAGTTCAACAGAAATGGCAAACTGGAATCCCCACCTGTACCAAACTCATCAGGGGGGACACCAAGG
Organism: Ambystoma mexicanum; assembly: GCF_040938575.1. Lineage (NCBI taxonomy): Eukaryota > Metazoa > Chordata > Amphibia > Caudata > Ambystomatidae > Ambystoma > Ambystoma mexicanum. Next base: position 660,323,396 of record NC_090935.1, on the reverse strand, counting down.
TGAGGGGTTTTGAGGTTGAGAGCCCCAACAGGGTGGGTGGGGGCCACATTACCAGTACTCTCCCACATTATCCATGTTACCAGTCCTCTCCCATGACCTCCATCTGTTGTGGCCAAGAAGAACAAGACTAAGACTGTAAATTGGAAGAATAAAAGAAAATACTTATGATTAAACGGAGATTGCTAATAGAACCTCCCTCCCTCATTCAGTGCTGAGTTTGGCGCTGTCAACAAACACCACGATGGCCCCAATAGGATAACGGGCGAAACATACACCCTGATAAAAGAAATTAATCGGTTCCTCAGAGCAGACCAGTATGGCTGGGGTGGGGGAGGGGGCGAAGGCCACAATAAATAAGGAGTATTGCATCTTGTTTTACGAGAATCAAAAGGGGGCATCGACATGGGCGTGCCTGTAACCCTATCCCTAACGTGACATGTAGTGTACCCAAAATCCCTCACGCGTCGAGGTCCCTCAAATTGTTTTTTTCTGCCCAGCTATCTGGTCGCCT